>NC_066628.1:37832691-40332691 GCF_025201925.1 Gopherus flavomarginatus | reverse complement strand
AATTTTGCAAGACCAAACACACACCCTGTGTTTCTGGGAAATGCTTTCTTGAAAACATGGGTGTTTCTGGATCTTTAAGTCAGTCAGGCTTGGGCCAGACTTAACAGTGTCTCTCCTATATTTCCCTGCTCTTCATTATGAAATTCACATGAAAAAGCTCCTAAAAGATCTCACACTAAATGTATTTTGTACTTATCTTCAAAGCATCTTACAAAAATTAATAAAGCCAGAGCTTTACTTTTCACAGTCATTTCCATGGCAGTGCCATCTATTCTCTGCCTGTGGCACATAAGAGCCTAGTCTTCTGCGGACAGTAATACTTTGGTCTAATTTCAATTGTTGAGTGTAGTGTGCGGGTGCTGGGTGGTGTCGGTGTCCTGTAAGGGGCGGCTCCAGGCATCAGTACAGCAAGCGCATGCCTGGGGCGGCAAGCCGCGAGGGGTGGCCTGCCGGTAGCTCTGAGGGCAGCAGTCAGGCATTTCTGTGGGAGGTCTGCCAGTCCCGCAGTATCAGCGGCAATTTGGCAGCGGGACTGGCAGATCACCCACAGAACCGCCACCGAATCCACACGACCAGCAGACCTCCCACAGAAACACGGCCGAAGGCCACCTGACTGCCATGCTTGGGGCGGCAAAAAACATAGAGCTGCCCGTGTCCTGTGATGTACAGGAGGTCAGACTAGATGATCTGGTGCTCCCTTCTAGCCTTAAACTCTATGACTAGGACCCAGCAGGAAAAAGCAGAAAGAATTGCATGGGAGTTTTGCTTAAGTAAAAACGGCAGGATTTGTCCCTAAAAGGACTTCTGCACATGAACAATCCATTGCCACAAACCAGGGGTCACAGTAGAAAAATCCCAAAACAGAGGACATGGTGGCTCCCATCCCAGTGGTGGGAGGTGACTATGATGTTAAGGTTAATGGATTACTCAATGGGCTTAGTAGCCTGTATTTACACTAACAATGAGAATCGGGCTACGCACAAGCAACTGCAAGGCCCCAACTTTTCATTTCTGTTGTATTTAATATTTTATACGCTTTTTAAAAAGGAAAAAAGGTTCATGCTGGGAGGCTATACAATATTATTTATGAGAGAGGCAGGGGGTTTCTGTGGAGCAGTTACCATCTTACCTACCACATAAATACTGTGGATGGTGTGTAATGGAAAGCCTTACAAAACAGCTTGTGAGAAGCATCTGCTTCTCCAAAGTAATTTCCAGGTGTTGCTTTTCTTTTTCCAAAGAGGTTTTTATTGCCTAAGTACATCAGGGAGAGAATGGTACAGGGCCAGTCTGTGGATCTGCACGAACATATAGTAGTGGAGTAAAGTCCTTATATTTAATTTCAGACTTAACCAACAGTAATAAAAGAAGAAGAGGAAAGGAAAGTTAGAAGAAGATATAGAGCCCAGTCTTGTTCCCTGCTGTGCTTAGGGTGACCAGACAGCAAGTGTGAAAAATCAGGATGGGGTGGAGGGTAATAGGAGCCCATATATATATTAAAAAAAAATATCAGGACTGTCCCAATAAAATTGGGACATCTGGTCACTCTAGCTCTGCTAGAACACACATAAGAGGACGGGGAAGGCTACAGGGAGTTCTCTCCCTCACTCATACAGAGGTAGACATCTATTTAGCTCCTACTGTTTGAATTGCTAAAATACCATCCATACACCATTTTCCTCAAGGGATTAATCTGGACTTTAGGGAGTACATTTAGGGTGCCAGCATATGCCACCAATAAAAAGTGCAGGCAAACTAATTCTGTAATGTGGAGTTCATAGCATGCTCATCCCTGCACCACATTGTGCTGAACCTGCCATAGAACGTTTTGCCCTTCATTAACATGTCTGAAATGCCAGTCCAGTGGCTACTTACTGCCCTTGGTGTAAACATCCATGAAAGAGCAAGATTTGGCCCAGAGAGCTTGATGAACTGGTGGGAGTAGGAAACTGGTTTAGGCAAATATTGTATGCAGTGGCTAGCAGCCTCAATCAACCTTATAAACTCAATGAAGCCCAGGAAAACTTCCTGCATTCAGATGAAGGATGCTAGGCTTTTGCTTCTGAGGGCCGATGCTCTTTCATATCCATAGTTAACAAATCCATGGCCCTCTAGGGCTTCCTAGTTGTCATTATGCTCAACTTAGGGGAAAGGACATGATTTATATGTTGAATGTATGCTAAGTTTTTATTAGGAAAAATAGAATGCTAGCCTTGAAGAGACTGAAATCCTGTGGCGGCTAAGAGTTTCTTGGATTCACTGGCTGGTTAACTGCCCCACCACTGTACAGGCACCAGCATCAGTATTTAATGAAGAGCTATGTAGAACTCAGCATTTCTCTTCAGAAGAAAATTGAGGCAACCATTTTCTATTTACGTCATTCGTACACGCTAGGAATCATTGTGAATCCAAGACACTAAAATTCAGTCATAAATCACATTTTGCATGATTTTGATGTGAGACAATAAGTCAACTCAGGTTCATTGGGCCCAGCTTTGACCCACAGTAATCTTTGGCAAGGCATATAGCCTCTCTGTATCTCAGTTTTATCATCTGCATGATGGATGAGACATTGGGAAAGAGACTTCACAATTCCACCCACAAAATTAACTCCACCCAGCAAGTTGCCAAAATGAACTGCCACTCCCAATAGATTGCTCAGATATTCAAAATATGACTATGTTCTGTCCTGGCTCGCTGAGCTAGACTTCCCATAGGTGGTGTCTGAAAACATCTATGGGGCTCTGATGGGTTCAGGAATTGCAAGAATAACACACATAGCGACCAAGAGGTTGTGTGTCTCTTTCCCGCTCTCTACTCCTTCAATGATCAATCCAGGGAGAATGAAAGCTTGTTACAGCTCTCAGCTGGACATCCTGATATTCTTTTAGGTACGGAAGTCCCAGGTTCAGTTCTTGGTGTCAGTCTAGATTAGCAGCTCTCAACCTTGCCCCTTTCAACAGTCTGGTTTGTCTTGTGTACCCCCACGTTACACAGTCAGGAGCAGATTTATTATGAAACAAACTCTGCAGTGGCATGGGGCCCCCCCAATGA
Source organism: Gopherus flavomarginatus (assembly GCF_025201925.1). NCBI lineage: Eukaryota > Metazoa > Chordata > Testudines > Testudinidae > Gopherus > Gopherus flavomarginatus. The sequence continues at coordinate 40,329,637 of NC_066628.1, read as the reverse complement.
CAGGAGCACCCCCAAAATGCACAATATCTGACAAACTGCCCCCAAGTCCCGGACGGTGGGCAGCATGGCTCAGGCAGGAAGGCTGCCTACATGCCATAGCCCCACGCCGCCCCCAGAAACGGCCAGCTGCTGGCACGTCTCTGCATGACCCTTAAAGGGGGTGGGAGAGGTGGCAGCTCTGCACGCTGCCCCCGTCCCAGGCAGCGCACAGAGACCCCTGCCCCTCACCCCCCAAAGGGGCGTCCAGAGGCATGCCAGCAGCCATGCAGCAGGGCTAAAGCAGATCCCTGCCCATTTTGTCTCCCTCCCTCCATGTTGCTTCACTCCCCGCACACCAACTCCCTGCCCCAGTCAAGGTACCTCATTTTATTTTCATTTACTTCCCATAACTTATAATATAGGAGGAGGGTGAAGAAAAAAAAGATTAAAAACCAGGGGGTGGGGGAGATGTGAGAATGTTCTTTTTCTTGGCTGAGTCTCGGGGCGTGGGGGGGCTCCCAAAAATGAAGCTGCACCCAGGGCCTCACTAACTCTAAAACCGCCACTGTAAAAGTACTTAGAAACAACTTGCTTAAAAAAATCAGACATAAAAATATAAATGTGACACAGCACACTATTACTGAAAAAATGCTGACTCTCACTTTTACATATAATTATACAATAAATCAATTGGAGGAATATAAATATTGTACTTACATATCAGTGTATAGTCTATAGAGCAGTATAGACAAGTCAGTGTCTGTGTGAAATTTTAGTTTGCGTTGACTTCGCTAGTGTTTTTTTATGTAGCCTGGTGTAAAACTAGGCAAATATCTAGATGAGTTGATATACCCCCAGAAGACCTCTGTGTAGCCTCAGGAGTACATGCACCCCTGGTTGAAAACCACTGATCTAGATGGCAGCCATCACACCTACACACAAACTTACCTGTACCAGTGCAACCCCCATCCATTTACAGGGGCAAGCTAAACTATTGTATCCACATATGACCAGTTTAATTAAACCAGTGTAAGTTTGTGTGTTGACAAGCCCTAAACTACAAGTATAAGCTAAACCAATATAAAAGTTTAAATCAATGTCAGCGTCCACACATAAAACAGCACTGGTTTAACATCATCCCTCTAGCTAAACCAGAGGGATCGTGTGTGGACAAAGACGGACTTATTTTTAAAAGAAAAGCTGAGATTCCAGAGCAAAAGATAGCAGCTTTGGAGGGGTGCCAGTACACTTTACCACCACGTACCACCCCAGTGCAAGCCCTGGGTATGATAAAACTTACTATACTTCACAGGAGAGTTAGATAGATTAATTCATGTTTGCAAAGCACATTGAGATGCTCAGCTGGAAGGTTCTATAGAAGGATGAAGTAGGATGTTATTGCTAATAAATCATGAATTAAATGCTTATCAAACATGGGGATTTAAGGGAGACAGATGAAGTTATTTGATCAACTTAATTCCGTTATTTAATGAGTGAAGACTCATAAGTACTGTGCATTTGAATCAAGCTCTTACACAGCTTTATCTTTAAGAAGTAAAAGGCATGACTGTAGTGGGCTAAAGTAGATTTACTTTCTTGGTGTTCTCTGGAATGGATATCTTGCATGATTGAACAGAGCTTTGTTCAATTCTCAAAGCAATTTACCAGAAGTGAGAACAGAACGCTTAGTAAAGCAAGTTGGTCAGTCCTGGATGATTACTTCTTATTCCAAAACAATTACAATGAAGAGAAAATGGGTTATGTTGCTGTAAAAATATGATTCTTTCCAAATAGTAGCAGAGAAACACATGAATACCCAACCAAAGCCACTACACAGAAAACAAAAACAGATCCACCTCATGCCAGAAGATGCCTTAATTCTATTTTTTTGTTCTAAGAAAGGTACATATGGAGAAGAATACGTGCCTCAGGAAACTGGTAATTATGGAAGGAAAGTTGTTCAATTCTACATTATCACTTCAAAACCCACCAAGATCAGCAGCATGCAACTCATTTCTGTCTTATGGCTCTCTGGTGGCCTTTATTAAGTGAAATGGTGGTTTCAGTACTGTTCCTGGCAGAAAGATAATCACATCACAAAACCCATCACATAGCTGGCACTAGGGAGAACCATTACTGGGTAAAAAAAAAAAAAAGCGTGCATCCTAAACCAAAATCTCTAGTCTAGACAAGACCACCAGAATACTTGTTCCAGTAGGTTGCTGGAAAAATCAATTGCCATTGCTTGCACGACACCTGTTCCATAGACAAATAGAATATTTTGGTCCTCAGTTTTGGAAGGATGGACTTTTGGTTAAGACACTAGACTGAGACTCAGAAAAATTGGGTGCAATTCCTGGTTCTTCTATATATTTAGTCTCTCTGTGCTTCAGTTTACAAATGGGGAAATTATGGCCTTAGTTTTCAAAGGTTTCTGAGAACCCATACCTCTGAGGTCACTAGAAGCTGAGGGTGCTCAGCTGAATCAGAGTCTAATATTTCTCTATCCCAGAGAGGAGATGAAGGGATAAGTTTATTAGTGTGAGGAGCTCAGACAGTAGAGGTCACAGAAGGAAATAAAAATAATTTAATACCATACCTTCACACTAAGTTTGCCCCCAAATAAATACTCTTTGAAAAGGACAGAGAAGTTTGAACTGCTGAGATTTTAGAAGTGGCCTCATTTAGCGGAGTTTTAATCTTTTATTAAAAAAAAAACAAAACAATTTTTCCTTTTAAAAGTGTGTTGAGCCCACAGAATCCGTAGCCATCAGCAGATCATAAAGATGAGATGGAATTAGTCACATTTTCCAACATACTTAAAGCTACTTCTTCCCTGCATTGCATGGCATGATATTACTGCAAGATGCACAGAAAGATTCTTTGCTTCCCTAATGCATTTGCTGGGGGGATTCTTGTCTACATGAAGCGCTCAAGAGGAGGGTGCGGGGCACTCAGCTGTCACAACCGCTGATACAATTCTGACACAAAAGGGAATGGGTTTCTGGATAGGGCTATGGCCAAGAGCACAAGCTGTGATTGGCAGCGCACATAAGCAAGGAATGCATACAGCTCTGTTTCAGAGAGGCACTGAAGTGCACCTGACTCACTCTACACTTTCCAGTTCTATATTGCCCTGATTGGATATCAAGTGCCAAACACAGCCAGCATCATTCTGCTCATGCCTTTTTCTGCTCGGCCACATTTCATGAAGGCAGGTTTCCCTCCCTAAATTTTAATTAGCATGTGACTGAGGGCTTTGGCAACTCATCTTCTATACATGAAAACATATAATGTAGCTGATTATTTATTTATTTTTACACAACAGTGCTCTTTGATCCAAACAAAATTGAAATAGTAAAAGGTAAGAAACCTCCTAAATGCAAAGGATTTTTAAATTCCTTAAAAGCTTTTTTAAGTGGATTCAGTCAATTGAGAATAGCAGAGTTTACATAAAAGAAGGTTAAACAAAAAGATTTGCAGTATCACAGGGAGAAGTGCAACATTACATTAAAGGGAGAACTTGACAAGCCTGAGAGCTACACAAGCTTTCCTTCTCTTTCACCAGCAGAAGTTGGTCCAATAAAAGATATTACCTTCCTCACCTTGTGTCTGCAATATTCTGGGATCAACACAGCTGCTACAATAACACTGCAAACAGGGGAAACTAGATATTTATCTTCAACTGTGTAGGGGCAAGAGACTGCTGTTAAATCTGGATGGCAGATTCCAACTCTTACCACCTGTTTTACCTATGTGGTTGCCAACCCCTTAAATGGAAGATGCTCTGTACATGCACAGATCATGATTTTTAGTTATATACAGCTTCCCAGAAAACTAGTGATATGCTATACTGACCTCCTCTCAATGGTCTGCTGGACAATCTTCAAAAAATATCTCAACTCTCTCATGGATTTCCCCCACCCCACTACCCACCCATCATTTTCTCCTAAGCTTTTCCTGCACACTGTCAGCTTGATATCATTTTGACCAACTACTAACCCAGAGGTCGGCAACCTTTTAGAAGTGGTGTGCCGAGTCTTCATTCATTCACTCTAATTTAAGATTGTGTGTGCCGGTAATACATTTTAACATTCTTAGAAGGTCTCTTTCTAGAAGTCTATAATATATAACTAAACTATTGTTGTATGTAAAGTAAAATAAGGTTTTTAAAATGTTTAAGAAGCTTCATTTAAAATTAAATAAAATGCAGAGCCCCTGGACCAGGGACAAGGCAGTGTGAGTGCCAGTGAAAATCAGCTTGCGTGCCGCCTTCGGCACCCAAGCCATCGGTTGCCTACCCCTGTACTAACCATTCCTAGGGCTATCACATATTTTTGTATATTTAGTGCTTGTAAAGTTATCTCACTAGAAGCAAAGGATACAGAAGTCTTTGGTTTACCCACATCATAGGCAGCATCAATGCCAATCTCACATTGCCAATCATTACAGGCTGGGTCCAATTCTCCATTGCCTTACTCCTTGGGTCACTCTTTACCTCTGTGTCAAAGGTTGAATAAGGGAGCAATTTACACCAATGTCAACTTGCACATGTATAAATGACAAGCATCAATCTAAGGGTAAAAAAGGGTATTTTAACATCTGTCTCACTTTTTAGTTTCTCTGCAAAGATTGCCAACAAGGCTGCTAATCAGCGCTAAATCTGATGATCATTTTATGAGGACACCTGTCTACTAGGGAATGAAATGAAACCACCAACTCATTTCACATCCACTAGAACAATGAGCCATCAGTCATCATTTTCCATCTACCAGCCTGGATTTGAAGGGAAGGACTAAAACATTCCCAGGAGAATTAGTGCACACCTAACTGTAGTGCAGCATTTAGACAGACCACCTGTGTTCCCCATCACATTTAATCCACCAACTAACACATCACAGCATGCTCTGAACTCTCAAGGACAAGTTGCAGATCAGCATTTGAAACAACGTTTCTGCTTTATGATGGTTTAGTCTTTGGAAATATATTTTTAAATGAATTAAGTGCTGCTGAAGTTCTGCCATCTGAATATTGAATAAAACATCTGCTTTTGCTGCCCGTTTGCACTGAGAGGCACTTTGGAGAGCCAGGTTATTGTGATTTATATACTACTCATGTTCAAAAACAATTACTTTCAAATGAAGCTGACATCATTTGTTCTGACAGACTGTAGCTGTGCATAAAACTCTCTTGTATCACATTTTTTTCTGAATTAATCTGCTAGGTTATGAAACCTGCTCATTTTAAATTTTAGGAAGATTGCATCTTTTTTTTAAAAATCCCCCTCCCCTCCACACACACTCTTGAAATACTAGAGGCTTTCATGAGTAAATGCTAGAAGCAATGCATTTGTCACCTGTAAATGAGGAAAAAAAATGAGTAAAACTGGAACTAGATTAAATCTCTTGTGATTTTGCAAAATTAAAACCCTTAGGTCAGGATCTATGTTTGTGCAGCACCTGGCACAATAGGGTCTTGGTCCATGACTGGGATTCTTAGGTGCTAGTGCAATACACAACAAGAAAAGGGCATGGATTCAAGTCCTTTTTGATCCAAACTCAACATTCATTTGTGTGCGAGAGTGAGACTATATTTTGATTTAAAAAAGCCTTGGTTTTGGCCTATCACAACAACAGGGTTATGAGCATGTTATTTTGAAGCTTTCAGTGGTTAACTGTGTTCAATCTATTGTCTCTAGCTAGTAGCAGCATGTGAGGCTAGGTTACAGCTTGCTCCTTGAAGCGACATGCCCATGTTAGGATTAACAACCTGGAGCCTGGAAGCTTTTCAAACATTGTAGATGTACCCTAGACCAGTCATTTTCAAACGGTGGGTTGCAATCCAATACTGGAAGTAACTGGGTCATGGCAGCTCTGGTCAACACCACTGACTGGGCTGTTAAAAATCCCATTGGCCATGCTGCCCGGCTAAGGCAGGCTAGTTTCTACCTGTTCTGACACTGCACTGGGCCCTGGAAGTGGCCAGCAGCAGATCCTGCTCCTAGGCAGGGGGGACACAGGGCTCTGCACACTACCCCCACCCCAAGCAGTGGCTCTGCACTCCCATTGGCAAGTTCCTGGCCAATTGGAGCTAAGGGGGTGGTGCCTGTGGGTGAGAGAACATTTATCTGTGTTAATCATGTTAACACCTGGTTCCTTTAAGTGCAGAAGGCTCACTTTATAAAAAGTTAATGCACTTTGGGGGGGCAAATGTTTCCATGAAATTTACTCAAAAATATTAGAATGCTTTTGCAAACTCCAGTAAATTTTCAGGAAAGAGAAGTCCTCTTTTTATACAAATAGCACATCTTTCAACCTGAAAAGAACCAAGTGGGTAAAGATACCACAGAACAAATATCCTCACAGAGCCTAAGTACCAACAGTAATTCTGCTAAGAGGGATGAATGATCACATACATAAGAGACATCTCCTAATTTATGCTGAAACTGTGTCCCAAAATATATGGGGGCATTATTCAGGGACATGTTTATAACATGATTAAGTGCCATCTACACAATAAGACCTTGTTATGTTTTTCCATACACAAAGAGCAATCTGAATGACTTTCCTTTACAGGAAACAAACTAAACAAGAAAGAGCAAAAACAGTCTTCAAGGGCGAGAGAGTGCACACAAACATACATCTCTTCTCTACAATATGCTGCTGCAATGACTCTGCCTCACAAAATGGCTGTCTGTCTTACACTGTTTTTAGAAATTTAAAGTTGTAGTACATGGAAAACAAGGCCAAAAGGTTACATTCCTAAGCCTACTATAGACATGACCACCTTTTAACAGTGTTTGGGGACAGCTGTGTTGAACAGATTTTCCAGCAAAGTTGATTTTTATAGGAAGATGGAACCCAGATGGGGGTGGAGCAGCCAGGTGATAACAGTTAACAAACTTGCTAAAACTTTGTATGGCAGACACACTAACAATTAAATGGGGTGCTTATCAAAAAAGCTTCTACCACCATAGCTGTGCATTTCCTGATTCTGATACATACATTTCTGACTTTAGTGAGCACTAATTAACAACAAGCAAACAAGTCATGTCACGCAACCATGTTATGGAAGGCTCAATTTAACTCACTGAGGAGGAAGATGGAGTATAGCAGCTTCCTCTTCTGCATGCTGGCAGTCTGTAATTAGTTCTCAGCCTAACAGTGCAGCTGTTGCTGACTGACTGAGAGCAGGCAGAGACAGCTGACAGGAAGAAGCTGGGAGGCAGGGACAAGACCAAGCAGCAGTTGGGCAATAACAACCCAGTTTCCTGTCCCTGGAGCCCTGTATGGATACAAAATTTGTATCTACATCCCATCTGCAAAAATAGTCTGTGGATATAAAGCAGATATCTGTGGATTTGCAGACTGTACCTGTCCTACCAATGTTTCCTCCTGCTTTCCAACCTGACAGTAGACTATTTTCTGGTCAATGACCCCTAACGGATCCTGGGATCCAAATGTTGTGGGTATCAATGGCATCTCATCAGCTGGGAGACTGGATCCTGCTTCAGTTAAACTTTGGCCTGGTCAACCCCATAACAGAGGTAACATTTCCCAAATAAGTGAATAATTTTAGATTGACTGAAACATCTCTGCAACTTCCAGGCAACCTTTTCAAGTTCTCTGGAAAACTCTTATCAGAAGCAAAGTTACCAACAAATGTGATGACCCTAAAACCTCAAGTCTCACTATTAAAGTACTGGCACATATAATGGTTTAGGGCCAAACTCTACCCTCCATTACACCAGTGCAATTTCACTAACTAAAAAGGGTCTTAGACTTAACACATCCAAGGTATTTTATAATGGTTCTCAGTAGCTAACAGGCAACTTTTCAGATAGTGTGATGGAAGACCTGAGATGCAATCAGGTTGTAGTCCAAAATGGAAAAATCTGTACTCTCTCCTATAGAGTATAGTAGGATCAAGGTTTGACCCTATAACCACTGCACCTACAGAAAGCTTTTTAAAAAAACTGTATTGTACTGAATTCCTGTTTTTACCTGATCCACATTTGAGTGACTTGGCAGGGGGTAAATAGCTGCAGGTGAGGTTGTCATATGTGTTACTTCCCAGACTATATTGTTCAGTAGCACTCAAAATAGAAGGAATGAATTCCATGTTTGTCATAACACATGTTAGGAGCTGAGCACATGTAGCTCCCATTGACTTTTGTTGGAATGATAGGTAAAAGTCAGGCCCTATATAACCTAAGTAAAGGCCTGATCCTACAAACCCTCACTCCATGTTTTGCCTAAGTAAAGGCTGCAGAATCAGGCTCCAAATCAGAAAGTCAAAGGAATTAGTAAACTCAAACTACTTAAGTTACATTTAAAATTCCCATCCACCCATAGTATTAATTTGAACAAAAAAATTATATATACAATGGACATCATTAGAGTGGTCTTGCTTCTGCTACAATACTTAATGATGCTTACAAATCCTATGGTATCACCCGGAGTGCAGAGAATGGCATTTGATGTTCATGAAGTCTTAAGTAATTAATTATGCCTAACAAAAGAGTTAAAGTAGATGTTAATAGCTAGAGTAAATCCATCTTTTCATCTTCATCACTTGGATCACAAACAATTTTTAACAATTACTGTCAGAATTTACTAATTATATTTTTTCCACAGGTTTCGCCTCCCCTCCCCCCTCTTATTATACCTAATCTTTGCATGTTTAGTAGCCAAATACCAAAACGTATCAGAGATAGATATTGCCTTGTGGGGATAGCATCTCCATTCAGTTCTCACTTCAGCTATCATAATAACTCAATATGTTTCACAGAAATGTGAACTCTGGCTATGTCCTTGAGATCAAGGGATCATTTGCTATTAAGATGTGGGCAAACTATCAGGGAGAAAACTAATGAAGCAACAATATTCTCATCAAGCAGAATGTAATTTAACTATGAAGCAGCCCCACTGGAAATGCTAGATAACTTCTCTTAGACTTACAGCAGCAGCATTAACAACAATTATTCTCCTCATATTTGTAGATTAAGTGTGCTTAGGTCTTCCCCCACGCACCCATGTTTGACAAGTGCTAGGGAGGAAAGACTCCCAGGGCGCAACATGCCAGGGAGTGGGGAATCTGACAATCTACTGTGTTTGGGACCTCTGAAAGTGCCAAGCAAGAGGGAAATACTGATCTTCTTTAATAGTAGGCATATTAAAGACAACAACCACAAATAGACATACAAACAGGCTTCCATACACCTGGAGCAGCAGCTTTGTATCATTTGCTTACCAAGATCTACACCCTACCTGAAATTGTCTATTTCTTTCCTAAATTATTTCAATAATTTAGTACAAATAAAAATTACAGAAGAGGAAGGATGTTCCTTTTGAATGTCTTCTTTACAGTGAGAATTTCTTTTGAGGTTTAAGAGCGAGAAGTGGATTCAGATGGTGGATGGAAAATACCTAACTTTTCTTTAAGCTGCCAGTTTGGGCTAACTTCTTCCAGAGCAGAAGAAAACATTAACTTTGTGTTTCTTTCCTACATAATGAATTATCCAAAATATACAGCTTACCTCCCCGTGCACCAGAGCACTGATATTTCTCCAATAAAAGTAGAAGCTCCTACCTGAAGAAAAGTTACTTGTAACTCCTAACTACTTGACTCTACAAACAAACATTGACTCTCCTTACAGCTACTTTCTGTTAATTGGATGCTGTTAGGCCCTAGCCAGGCCCACAGGTGCCTAATATCAGACAGTCACCGGTGCAGCAATTCACAGTAGTAAGGACTGAAGCAGAGACCTGCAGCAAAAACCTGCCGTTTCACTTCAGGCAGGAATTTGGGCTCCTGTAAAATTCTCCAGAGCTGAGTTTGCATATGCTCTGGAACATGGGGAACTAGAGCCCTTTTTATAGTCATTTGGTCTGAGATCCTTTCTGAGGGTTTATTCCAGTAATTCAGCTGATGATAGGGATCTGCTAATGTTGGGATTATTCTATGCAACTAAAATAATACGGCCCACTGTTTTCAATAGGAGCTAGACACCTATATATTTTGGGCCTAAATGCCCTCACTCATAATACACATCCTCTCATTGTTCAAGCACTCATTTGTTCATTGTTTTATTTGAAAAATATATGCTACTCTATAAATTAAACATTCCAGAGAGTCTCTTCCTCTAGGAGGGATTAACATATGGCAAGAACCAAGAGGTAAGCTTGAAATGTACTGAAGTGAAATTTGGTTCAGTTATTTTAATTGCACAGAGGTGATTAAATCAATTGCTTGAGGATTTGTTCAAATGGTTGGTGAGTTGTTGCAGCTGTTTTAATTTAAAAGGTCTGCTCAAGAAATGCAGTTTTTACATGTATTGTAGAGCTGGCTTTTTTTTTTTTTTCCTTGAGTGGAGTTGGGGATGTTTTGTGCAAGCAACTGGATTTTGGATATGTTTATTGAAATGCAATGAATATAGATCACCAAAGCAATAATAAAGTAAACATGTCATAGAGATGGGTATAATCATGACTGAATGTCAGCACTGCCCTTAGTTGATAGTTACTGATATACTTATTCAGTATATTGGTGTAATATGTAGGTATCTTTTGAAGTCATTCTCATGTAAAAGCACTCTAAGATCGCTCTTTGGCCTTTTTTGGCTAAGCTCATATGTAACTGTTGGGTAATAGCCAAGAGATCTAGAGCCCTGTGCGGATACAAAATTTGTATCCACATGTGATCTGCAAAAATGATCTGCGGATATCTGGGGATTTGCAGGGCTCTAAAGCTATCCTCTAACTGGGGAACTATATTCTGCATCTGCTGGTCATGGGATACAGCAGTACTTTTCCATCTGTAACTTTAATTATCATAACAAATTATAAGGAACAAGCCCTTGATTGGAGTGGTAGAATAAATTACTTAACTGGTCTATTTCATTTTATAATTAATATTACTTATCCTTAGTTATGTACTGTATATATTGGTGAATCCAAGGTATTAGCATAGCTTATATTTCAGGCGTTAGCAACCTATGGCACGCGTGCCAAAGACGGCACGCAAGCCAAATTTTAATGGCACACTGCTGTCTGCCAGAGTCCTGGCAGGCAGCAGCAGCATGCCATTAAAAATCATGTCCAGCCTGCCCACTCTTCTCCACCCCCCCCCATGGGGTCAGAGGGCAGAAGCTTGACCCTGCCAGCTCCCCTACCTCTTCTGGCAGTGTGCTGGGTTCCTGCCCCTCCTTCTCCTCTCGTCTCTCCCTACCAGCCGATCAGCTGATGGCCCTTGCGAGGGAGGGGATGGGAGAGGAGTGGAGGCAGAGAAGAAGCAGGGGCAGGGCCTTGGGAAAGGGGGTGGAATAGAGGCATATCCCCTCCAGCCCCCTGCCGTGAACACCTCACTACCCCAGCCCTGACCCCCCTCGCACAGCCCTCTCCCCTGAGCCCTGCACCCCACACACCCCCCAGGCCCCTGCCCTGAGTCCTGTACCCCCGTCATATACACCCAGCCCTCTGCTTGACTCCTTCACCCCCCCACAACCCCAGCCCTGACTCTGGCACCCCCACACATACCCAGGCCCCTCACACCCCAGACACCCCCCACATCCCCACCCCCATACTGAGCACCAAACAGGAGCTCCTGCACCCCCCCCCATTCCTACCTGCACCCCTTGCACCAAATGGGAGCTGCCCGGGTAAGCGCTCCACACCCAAACCTCCTGCCCCAACCCTGAGCCCCCTCCCTCATTCTAGCTCCTGGCCAGACCCTACACCCCAACCCCCAGCCTGCTCCTTGGCCCCAGCCCTGTGCTCAGTGCACTCCCACCCTCAGCTTAGTGCAGTGAGAGGAATAGAATGGGCCAGGACCAGGGAGAAGGTAGGTACCCACTGTATGTGGGCAGGGCTGAGACCTGGAACCCCTGATCACTAGGTCAAACCAGACACCTAATATAAACAGAGGTATCCAAGGCATCATATATAGAGATAGCAGAATGTAACAAGTTACTGTCTCTGACATGGTGGAACAGAGTACGAGGGTTGGTACATGAGCTCTCCAAACACCATCACTTGTGCTTTAAATAACATGTGAAGATAGAAGGGCCTAGAGAGCTTATGATCTGACTTGAGCAAATGAAACTCATCAAAAAATATCAGATCCTATTCTAGCTTCAGGTAGGATTATTATGATTTATAGGTAATCAGTTCTTATGTGCCCATGACCGCAGTCTACTGTTACAGCATCTGCTTTTTCCATATGCCTCCCAACTTCAGAGTTGCATGTCCTCTTCCTTACCTCTTTCCAGCAGAGCCAAAGAAACTTACCAGTTTAGGCACAGGGCTGAATTTTCTGCAAGATCTCTATCCATTTTAGCAGAAAATTGCCAGTGCTTCCCATTTAGCTGGAAATCCTCTCGTGACAGAAGTGTCAGTTTCCAACAGAGCGCTATTCTTTACAAAGTCTAAATACTTATCTTCACAGTAATTACTGGAAGTTCCTTGGGGAAGGGAATAGATTGGAAGAGAATGAATGGAAGATCACAAATGCCATTCAAGGAACATCAGAATTAAAAAGGAAACACAGCATTCATCCACACAGAGTTTTTGGTGACTCAATCCTAACAAAAGTTAAGGCAGCATGGGCTAGTGTTTTTAACGAGAGATTGGAAGTCAAGAGAACCAGCTTGTATTCCAAGTTCTGACACCCTGTGTAACTCACCTAAGCGCGCTTGCCCTCCTTTTCTTCTTCAAGCAAATATTTCTTCTGCACTTACTCGATGACACATCGTAGATTCTCAGATAAAAGAGTCTGGAAGTGCACATGATTGCAAACAAAGAATGTTAATAGCATGATAGGATGATTTTTTAACTAAATACAAATCTGTTCTCTGTTTGCAGTGTTGTTGTAGCCAGGTTGGTCCCAGGATACGAAAGAGACAAGATAGGTAAATACATAATAAAGTAAAGCCAGCACCTTTACTATTCTTTGCACTTTTGTAACATTTGTCATCCAGGGATCTCAAAGGATTTTATAAACATTAATTTTGCTTCACAACATGACTGGGGATAAATGTGAGGCTGTAATGCAGCCTCGAGAATGAGAGACATGGGATAACAAAGAAACTAAAAATACCTACCCTACCTAAAAAAGAGAAATACTCAGAATCAAAATGGCCTTCACAAAGCTACAACAGCTTGACTTTCCCAATGTAAAGGGCCAGCATGACAGTCTGGAAATTTGTCTATGTGATATTTAGGAATTCTGGCTGATTTTATGAAATTGCATTCACACAAAAGGGCTGGCTGTATGACATTTGCATGGGCAACAGTTATGCTGGCATTTCCTACCTTTAGTGTTTGACTTTGCAACCTTAACTTTGTAATGCCTCATAGTTTAGTTTATTGATGAGAGTAACTTTAACTAATGTTAAATTAATTTTTTTTGTATGTGAAATGCCTGAGTTTTTAATAGAAATGCTATTTAAATAATAAAGCACGTACCCATTTGTAGTGTTCAATGTGTTTTCTGGGTCTCATGTTTGCCAATATACTGAACATAAATTAAACTGTCTAAAAACAAACATGTTTTGTCTGAAATGTTTGTTTTTACCTTCTTCAGTTTTACTGCGGTCTCTAAATGGCTTTTCATATATATATAATTTGTGTAACAGAAAACTGAGGGGGGACTTGTATTTATAATTTTGTGCCTTTTTTTAAAAAGGTAAATATTTAGAAAGTCATGGGCCCCCAATTTGTAAGAAGCAGATAAACAATATGCATGAAAAGGAGCTGGAATTTTGTATCTTATATTCATGACACTTTTTCTTTTTTTCCTTGAGGAAAGTAACAAACAGTAACCCTTTGGAAAGAAACGGTGTAACTCACCCCAGTACAAACCCAGGTTTATCCGAACCCAGTTTGCTTTCATTACAATTCTCTGTGGGACCCTTGTTTGTAATAATATTATGGTAATCTGAGGTAAATCTGGCATCTAAGGTAGCCGTTGCCATGACAACATAGAGAAGCCCAAGTATGCAAATAAACTGGAGGGAGGGAGTGTTGCTGAGTGGTTGATTATCTCTGATGTCACAATGTTACTGCTCAGGCAGCAGAAGAGGCAGCAAACATGCATTGTGTGTGGATAAACAGGCTTTTGTAGTGCTCTTATGTTTTACCAGTTTCCTAAAAAAACCAACATACCCATCTGGAGATCATTCCACACACACATTAATTAGTGGCTAATATTTGGTTCAAACTCCCCATCGCATATTTACAAAAAGGTTCAGAATAAAGGTAAGACACTGACCTGGCTGTTAGCCAAGATGGTCAGGCATGCAACCCCAGGCTCAGGGTGTCCCTAAACCTGATTGCTAGAAGCTGGGACTGGATGACAGGGAATGGATGACTTGATAAATTGCCCTGTTCTGTTCATTCCCTCTGAAGTATCTGGCACCAGCCACGTTTGGAAGACAGGACTAGTCTAGATCAGAGGTGGACAAATTATGGCCCGTTGGCCACATCCGGCCCACGGGGGGACCATCCTGCCCAGGCCCTGAGCTCCCGGCTGGGTAGGCTAACTACTGGCTCCTCCCCTGTTGTCCCTCCCTCCTCTACAGAGCCACAGTGCCACGCAGGCAGGACTCTGGGTGGCGGAGCTGCACATTTCTGCTGATCAGAGTGGTGGCGTGTCTGGCTCCAGCCGGCACGGCAGCCAGACATACTGCTCTGCATGCTCTGCTCGGTGTGGTAAGTGGGCCTGGGCTGGGGGATTGTATAAGGGGCAAGGGGCAGTCAGGGGGGCGGTTGAGTATAGTCAGAGAGCAGGGGGGCGGTTGAATGGGGCAGAGGGTCGGGGGGCAGTCAGCAGATGGGGGCTTACAGGCTTTAGTCTTAAATCAATACCCAATTTGTCTTAATGCCCAATTCCTGATATTAATTACTATACAACACCTTATTCTTCAGCCTCAGATCAGTATGTGATGTGACATAAAGTACCAAGTATGCTAAAATACCTAGGCACAAGAGGCTGGGTTGAGAAATAAGGATCAGCCAGTTAATTTTTTGGTAATTCTTTTTGTAACCTTGCGCCCTGACCCTGCTAAATAATGTATGTGACCCCTAATTTGTGTGTGTTAACATGGACAAATATCTCTCAGTAATTAAGGGCGTTCTGTAATTTGCCAAAACAACATAAGCAGATTTCTCTTTTACTATTCTATCCATGTCATCTGCATGTTGTATTTACCATACCACTTCAGTCTATTTTAAATTAAATGTAACCTTGAATTTCCTATTACCCAAGAGCTTTCCATTCAGTTCTAAAATACAACTCCCTTGTCTCATACTGTATAGCAATATTTTATTATTGTTTATCCCTGTTAGAACTAGGCTGTGCTTTCTGTGTCCATCAGCTGTATCCAAGCTGCAGCAGTCATCCCACAGACTGATACAAAGAGAGAGAGAGAGAGATTTATTTTGTAGTGAAGTGTCATCTTTAAGAGCTACAGGACTGCTTCATTTCTTTGCATGGTGAATCACAGGTAAGAGCTGGGCTGGGTCAAGGTTACATGGGGCCCCTTGGCAAACTTTGCTCTCTCAAGATTGTTCCATGTACATCTATTTTAAATGCTGCTTAAACTAATGCTGGACCACATGTGGCCATAGAATGTATAGGTGCCCAGAGAATCTGAGCACTACATAGACTTCTCCCTCAATAAATGATCATCCCAAACCTACTGAGAATTAGTACTTGAGCATGTAAGAGTTATGCCTCCCTGGCAATGCCAGATTGAAAGAGTGCTCTTAAGAAAACAGCAGCGAATCAACCCTTCTGAAATCTTGCATCCCATTAAACTAATCCTGGTCTAGAGATATCCATGGTGCTAGAAGGGGACTCTACAGCTAGAAAAAATATGTATTTTATTTAAACATCTGGTGCTGCACTTTCCTGGGCTTTTACATGACCCATAACAGCACAAATAGCAGTCCTCCAGAAACCATTTAGGAGTCCTCATGCAACCTGTTATTGGTCCAGCCAGCAATGTAAAATCAATTCTGTAATTGAGTTCATGTCCCTCAGTCTGCCAAAAATCTGTTTCTGCAGGGATTTGAACCTTCAGTCCTGGGATGCAAAACCTTTGCTCTGTCACTTGAGGTAAAAGAGAATCTACAGTAGCTGGTAGTACTGGCCACTGGTAGAAGCAAAGCCATCGCAATTCTATGGCAATTAAAATGAATAAATGCTATGTTGTCCCCTTATTTGAGCAGAAATCCCATTGATATCAAGGGGTGTCTTGCGCATGTGGAGTTAGGGCCCTAAGCCTCTCTGGCCTTTCAGATCCAATGAAGCCCGTAAATCCCACATCAGTGCTATTGAGAAGTAGGTGAAGACCCATGGCACTTGCTCAGTACTGAGACGGTTGATGCAGCACTTTGAAAGACCCACTGTACTCCAAAAATGTATTCTAGTCCCCTGGAGGGTCTGGATCTTCATTTGCATAAATTGTGCAAATGAGCAGCAAAGTCCTCTTTAGTACATCCTTAGTCCTTATCAGTCTCACTAGTGTCCAAGGCAACCACAGGACAGTCACTTAATTGTTTTGTCTCAGTTTTCCCATCTGTAGAATGGAGGCAAAGAGCCACTGTTTCCTAGGACCTTTGTAAGGCTTGTCTCATCAATGTTTGTGGTGGTGAGTTCCAGAGAGATGCCTTTGAATGAAAAACTGAATTTTCTTATTCCTAAAATATTCAAAGCTCTCATCTTTTCTTCTCCAACAACCCAGAAATACGCATCCATTCAGATAACTTACAAAAGAAAAAAATTAAAGCACAGTAAAACAACCCATCTGTGTTGGATTGTGTTTATTTCAGTATGTAGTGCAGCCCCTTAGATAATATTTCTCCACATCACAGTATGCCGGCAACAAAATCAAGATTATGAGAATTTATTCAAATAAGCCTCAATCATTTTTTTTAATTTTCTCCAAAGATTCTGAATTAGAAATAGTCAAAACAGGAATGGAGGGGGGAGGAAAAGACCTAATGGAATAATTGAATAAAAAAATGTGCCATTAAATCTAATTTCAGTAATTCAAACTCTAGTGGTAATGGAATAAAAGAACAGTAGAGGATCAACTGCACTCGTATCAGAGAGAAATGCAACTCTGTAACATTTACTGTAAGAGTAGAAAAGGTGATTAGCTACATGAAAAAGGTTCCAGGAGTGGGTTGCCAAACCCCTTCATTTAACAGAAACATCCATAGAGGCATTACACATAGGAAATACATGTCTCTTATACAGCAAATTATCCTATGTGCAAAATGCAGCACTGTGCAAATGCATTAATCTTCTCAGTAGCATATTTTACTGGGCCTATTACGAGAATTGTCATATTGCAGCAATTCCAAAATGCATCAACAGGCTTTCTTTCAAGTTAGAACATCTCAAAGTCATCTAATGAATATATAACTTGTATAGATTGTCAGCTAGAATGCAATAACCAGAAGATAAAATATAGATGGAAGACATCATTAATGAAACTGACGCAGAATAGGTCAGACTGTGCATTTCCGTTTCATCATTGTGACCCAATCATGGGACACACATTTTGTTCTGAGTGTACAGTTAATGTTTTGTTCTTGGACCAAATAATGTTATGTTTCATGTGCCTTGACTAGAAGATACAACAGATGATTAGAATGTATCATCTACATAGCTCTGTGTAAATTGTCCAGCACATTACTGGCACTATACAAGCAATAAATCATCATCATGATGGAGTCTCACATTGATGCTGACATACAAGAATTCAGCAAACATTATAGGTGAACACAGCTATGTGATGCAGACCAATATAAGAACTGCAAATATGGTTACGTGTAGGCAGACAAAATTATCCATGATCATTGCAGGTGTACCCTGGCTTTGCGCTGTTCACATTTTTCACATAACTTGCTTCAAAGCAGTTAATGGCGACATGACAAGTCTGCCACCAGCTTCCCTTATCATGGGCTATTGTCCCAGTTGCTGGGGTCAGGCTGCCTTGCTGTCAAGTTTGACTTTAGTGAGTCTTTATATCATTTCTACTGGCCACTATGAGAACAGGGGCCTTGCTTTAGCTGACCAGAAAATATGGCCTGGGGGATTCTTGAGGTAGCGATATGAATAAGATGACCAGGCCAATGTAACTGAGCTTTAATGAGCATGTTTTGAATGCCAAACATCCAATAATAATTAAGGATTTCTTATATTGGGACTTTTGTCCCACCATTTGACCCTGCAAATAGACTGAAGACAGATAATGATAACTATATAATGAGTCAAGAATGGTTGTGGTACATGGTCTGGTCCAGATGCTGGAAAATGGGAACTCCATAAGATTTCAGGCCTATAAGGGCCAAAAGTCTACACCCTACTCCTAAAAGATAAGTCCCTTGTGCCTGTGGAATAGCAACTCCCCTCCAAGCTGAATGCCCTAGGTGACAATAGGCTCATGGGAACTGCAACAGGCTGGTACCTGCCTATAGGTGATAGCCTCTTTTTGAGAAGAGGCAGTTTCCTTCCAGTATGTTCACGTGCTACTAATTATAGGAGTACACAGACTGCTAGAAGGCTGCAGAACCACCTCCAACGAGAGGATTGTAATTAGCTCTCTGTGTATTCAGTGAACAGATTTGGAAAGGGTAAGTAGTAGGGACAACACTTCCCGCGTGGGTGAGGTTTATAGAACCACAAGCTTCTGCACCCTTTCTAAGGCAGCAAGCCTGGATTCTGTGTGTGTACATTCTTTCATTCCCTGTGACAGAAAAGAGCAGCTGTGGATTTAACCGTGGACAGCTGAGAGACCCTTTGGCCCTTTAAAAAAAAAAAATCTAAACAGACTCGACTTTCAAAATGGAGCAGGCTCAGTCTGTAGTCCTCAACCCCCAGAGCATATTAAACCAAGGTAACTAGCTTCTCTTGACCATAACTGTTTCCATTCTTCACTGTCTACCTTTGTTCTGGGTCTTTTGAGAGATACAGCACACCCTTTTGGTAAAGACAGCTCTGAACTATATATGGAATTGCTACAGCAAGCAATAGTGGTGTCAACACATCCAGATCTACCATCTTCTCCCTCTTAATTCTAAGGCACTGGTTCTGTAGCAACTACAGAAAGAGTATATCTTCTGAATCTCCAACACCACTCTCTGCAGCATCTGGGTTTTTACTTGGTGGTCTCCTATCTATGTGTTAACCAGACCTAACCCTGTTTAGCTTGTACAATCATACAAGATCATAGCCTGAGGTGGAAGGACTGCAAGGCTTAATATTTAATGAATTACATCAATAAAATTTATTTTGCCAAGAAGAATGGGAACAGAAGAAAGGGGAAAAGGAGAGAAATAATTCATTAAAAGAACTCGGCATAGAAAAGCAAGAAAAATAAGCCATACTAGAAGAAAAATTAAGCACAAAGGTTTGGAAATAGGTCAGAAATTTAAAAACTAAAAATTATAAACACCCCAAGCACTTTTGCAACACTATCTTTTTTTAAAATGTAACACCAGCCTATTACTAATTCATGCACCCGCAGTAACCCCTTTTCCTTTTGATTAAAAAAAGCCAACATGCATCATTATGTGATTGGGGTTTAGAAAAGCTCACAGTTAATCATAGAATTAAATAATGCCTTGGGGTTTACCTTTTTAATAATCATTTAAAAGCATGAATACAATATCATGAGTGAATTTTGTGACTTCATTCACAGACATTTAAAGAAATTGACATTTAAAGAGGCTGGCTGGAATGAAGCATCAAAGAGCCATGAATGGGACAGCTGCAGCAAAGACTCCTAATGCTGCAAACTGGCCAGACTGTGAATTTGTGGCAGGGTATCATTCACTTTCCCTACAATTGCACTTTCTTCTAGAGATTATATCTCTGGAATTAAGCCTCCTCCAGGGCTAGCAAGCACTTTATATTTTACATTTATATAGCAGCTTTCCACCTGAAGGGTCCCAACGTGCTTTACAAGCCCTACACTGCAGCTACAGCACCAGTGAAACGCAGCCGCTTCTGCGGACAGCAGCCAGATGAGGCATAATAGCACACTACACAACCATAGTGGGGAAGGAGAAGGAAAATTTTGTCCAAGGACATGGGGTCAGATCTTTGCTCTTAGGAAAGGTGAAATGGGATCTTTAAAGTCCACACAAAGCAGCCGGGATCTGATTTTTAATGTCTCATCCATAAGCTTTCCATTCAGCCCTTGGTTAACAAGGTGAAAGGTGTTTTAAAAATGTTTCAGAAAGGTGGAATACAGCAAATGGCACATGACTATTGAGACCACTGGCACAAGTAATTCAAACTCATCTGTCTCAGCTATAATTTTGTTCTCCCATTTGTCTGTTCATTCACTTGTCATGTTTTTCCTAAATTCTCAGTCTGGTCCACACATACATTTTATACTCATACAACTATTTTGGTAAAGGGTGCCATTTTTTTTTTAAATCAAAATACTTTAGTGGTACATCCCTTAATGTGGACAGTTAGACTGATATAAAAGTGCTTGCATCAGTATAGCTTTTTCACTTCCCATACAGGTATAAGCTATACCGATGAAGGTGACCAATCTAGAATTTAGGGTGGGTGAGGAGAAAAACAAGGGATTTCTAGTTTGGTTGTATTCATGTTTTAGCTGTCAATAACACTTAAAGACCTCTATTTACTGACTGTTATGTAGGGTAGAAAAATATTTCAGTACAAACAAGGCAGGGTATGGAGAGGAGAAAATGTTCATGAAGGCACACACTCAACACTCAAGAAGTCCAGGTTAAAGCCTCAGCTCATTGGGTTACTGCACAAATGTGGGCAAGGAACTGACTTTCTCCCTGCCTCAGTTCCCTGTCGGTAAAAAGGGGTATTACACGCTAAAGAGACAATACAGAGAAAGGAAGTAAGCTCTGTATAATGTATAGGAAAGCTGTACAATGGGGCCTCACTCCTGGAGGAGATCCGGATGTACTAACGTAAGAGAGATAATTGTGGCCTGGGTTCTCTGTTTAACCTCTTCCTGCCATGACTCCTTTCCATATTCCCCCCTTTAATTTTTTTTAAATCAGCAATTTTATATCTACTGCTCTTCTCTTTCTCCTTTTAATGCTCCTTTACAACATTGGATTTATGTAGCTGGCATTACAAGGTATTTATATGCCAGAGATGCTTAACATTCATATGCCCCTTCATGCTTTGACCACTATTTCAGAGGACATGCTTCCATTCTCATGCCGCTCGTTAAAAAAAATAAAGCATTAATTAAATTTGTGACTGAACTCCTTGGCAAGAAGTGTATGTTGCCATCTCTATTTTACCCACATTCTGCCATATATTTTATGTTATAGTAGTCTCAGATGATGAGATTTCTAAAGATAGCTACAGCACTCAAGCCAAAGTTTAAGAATCTAAAGTGCCTTCCAAAATCTGAGAGGAATGAGGTGTGGAGCATGCTTTCAGAAGTCTTAAAAGAGCAACATTTGGATGCAGAAACTACAGCACCTGAATAACCAAAAAAGAAAATCACCTTCTGCTGGTTGCATCTGACTCTGATGATGAAAATGAACATGCATCGGCTTGCACTGTTTTGGATTGTTATCATTGACTGAACCGATATTGAACCATCAGCATGGAGGCATGTCCTCTGGAACGGGAGTTGAAGCATGAAGGGACATATGAATCCTTAGTGCATCTGGCATGTAAATATCTTGCTACGCCGGCTACAACAAGGCCATGAGAACACCTGTTCTCACTTTCAGGCAACATTGTGAACAAGCAGCAGGCAGCGTTATCTCCTGCAAATGTAAACAAACTTGTTTGTCTGAGAGATTGGCTGACCAAGAAGCAGGACTGAGCAGACCTGTAGGCTCTCAAATTTTACATTTTTTTTGGTAATGGTTATTTTTTTGTACATAATTCTACATTTGTAAGTTCAACTTTTGATAGATTGCACTACAGTACTTGTATTAAGTGAAATGAAAAACTTTCTACAGTGCAAATATTTGTAATCAAATGTAAATATAAAGTGAGCACTGTATACTTTGTATTCTACAATAATTGAAATAAATATTTGAAAATGTAGAAAACATCCAAAATATTTAAATAGTATTCTATTAACAGTGCCATTAATTGCAATTTTTTTTAATCATGCAATTCATTTTTTTAATCTCTTGACAGCCGAGTTATTTTTAGTAGTTTTACTGTAATGTATTGTTTGTCAAAATAATGACCTGTGCTTCCTGGAAGCTACCGTTTGGGGCTTAAAGGTTATTCTGATGTGGAAAATTCTCCTTGCTCTCACACCAACTCTTCTCCAGTGTTAGCCAATATATGTAGTATTAATATACCATGCATATAAAATACATATATAGGTGCTGGGAAGTTGTTAACTGAATTCATTATACTCTTACCCAACTGTGGTTCAACTTGTCAAGAATCTCACAATCCCGCAAAGCTGAAGTCAGCTTTAGCATTAGAAAATGGGAAACTTGTCAACAGAAAGATGCATGAATACTTTTCACTCAGTACAGTTAGGGAGTACTTTCACAACTCATCAACATTTGGAATGTAGTATGAAGGATGGGAAAATAGAGGGAGGTACCAGGGACAAAGCTGGCACCAAACTAGTAGGGCTAAACTTCACATGACGTGCAAGGCATTTTGTAACTTGTAAAATCATACTATCAATGCACTAGCTCAAGTGTGCGTCTTTGAAGCATGCCTTCTGAATAAGGTAAACACACTCCACAATAAGAGTTGCTCCCTGGAAGGAGACTACATCTCTCCTTTTTGTACTGCACTATTTTGCCTTTATACAACAAAATTTAGCCTAATTAATTATTTGGAATCTTGAACATTGTAACCAATGAATAGACAAAATGTATTCTAACAACTAGTTCTTTTTTGAACTCTTATTGTTTTGGCCTTCAAATCTTCTAGTAAGGAGTTCCACAGGTTGACTGTGCATTGTGTGAAGAAATTCTTCCTTTTATTTGTTCAAACCTGCTGCCTATTAATTTCATTTGGTGACCCCTAATTCTTGTATTATGAGAAGTAGTAAACAACACGTATCTACTTCCTCTACACCAGTAATGATTTTATATACCTCAATCTAAAAGCAAAGCATTTATGAAGTTGCTTCATTCTGCAACCAAATAGATCCACGCCACTAAATTTTTCCAACTATTATGCCCTTCTTGGAAGAAGTGTTTCAATCCTACCAGTGCTTAGGCCACTGCTGTCCTCTGAAAACAATTTCTTATATAATTGTGTGCGTTTTAACACTCAACTTTGTAATACTTTAACACTACACCTGTAACACTTGGATAAATGCAAAATGAGCTGCTTAATATCTTTTTTGGTACTGAATGCGGGCACTGTCACAGAACAAGCTTGAAATATAAGCTCACATTTACTTAGACCTGCATTGCTGTGTGTGATACAATACTGCCCTCTAGTGAATAATTAGAGAAAGCTACCTCAGTGAGACTGGTTTTGAAAGATTCAGTAAAATTTCAATCACGGAAAATTTAGCTAGATTTCTTCAAAGCCACAGAAAGAATAATCCTCGAGCAGACATTTTATTTAAGTGCATATTTCAGTCCCACAGGAAGAAGAATTAAAATCAATTTTAAAGTTTTAATTTATATTTATTGCAAATGTCAAACTGATAAGAGATTAAACATGTTTCAGATATTCTTAATTTTATACACCGATAGCAAACTCATGCTTCCATCACTGTTGGGTTTGTGCCGTCATAGGGTTTTAGACAAAATCACTAAGAAGTAGGTTTGAGGGCAACAGTGAGATGTTTAAAAAAATCCCTTAAATATGTATATATGAAGCAACTTCTGTTGGTAAAAGAGAGAA
This sequence comes from Gopherus flavomarginatus, assembly GCF_025201925.1. Lineage (NCBI taxonomy): Eukaryota > Metazoa > Chordata > Testudines > Testudinidae > Gopherus > Gopherus flavomarginatus. Next base: position 40,305,793 of record NC_066628.1, on the reverse strand, counting down.
CAGAAGTTGGTTCAATAAAAGATATTACCTCACCCACCTAGTCTAACATCCTAGGACCAACATGACTACAACACCATGGTATATGCTATTAAGCACATTAGCATTTCCTCCCATAGCTTACAGAAAAGGTTGATAGCTATAGCTTCAAAAGATGTTGAGAGCATTAAGACTGGAAATCTGCATATTTCTGCTACTTGAGGGATGAAAATGCTCAAAATGAACTCAATACCTTCTTTTATACTTCCACCTTCACTGGAGGCTTAACAGTGATTCCATAGCTACCAATTACTTTGGTAACTAGAGCTATTCTATGGCTAACTGATTTGTTATCTAAGTAAAGAAGAGTCCTTGATCTCTAATGTGCACTGGCTCAAAAGAGGTTAGGTGTTAATTTTTCCTTTTGTAAAGTGGACAATTGTATTTAAAAGACCTCCTTGATCCACTTAAAAAAATTGTCAGCTAATACTTAGTGATCACAGATCACTACAATTATGCAGTAATAGACTTCTGTTCATCTTTGTCCTTTAGTCTATGACTCTATGGAAGGAGCAAAATTAGAGATGCTGTATATTTGGCCTCCAGTGACGAAGCATCGGCATCTATATATTATCCCTGCTGGTTGACTCATGTCTGAAAAGTTTCATAGTTAAAAAGTTTAAGAGTCAGCAAACTGATAGGCGGCACCTCAGGAAAATCTCTTATGATTAGCCAGCGGTTTCTGCCAAGAATTAAAAAAAAAATAAATAAAGAGATAAAATTCAGATGTACAATTAGTTTCTTATAAGAGATGTATTTTTAGGACCGTAAGGCCAAGTTAGGTTCCAATGGCTTGGAAAATATCTTAAATACTTAATATACTAAGCTGGCTAAAATTCAATGTGCTGAGCTCGTTTCTGGCACTGCAATAGTTGATACTCCTAGAATAACTAAAAAAGTGTTCGCTGAAGAGGGATAGCTCACACAGTAGTATTAGCACACCAGCCATTAAAATCCTACTTACTTCCAAGAACACTAATTTACCCCCCAAAAAAGTTGAAAGACTCGTCCAGAAACATGTTATCAGGTGCTTTTATTAAGCAACACAATACTCACAAAAGCCACCAAACAAGCACAACATTGGAACTTATGTAGTTTCATAAAACTTTCAGAAAACATACAAAAGTATTTTAAAAATTAGCAGTTTGTGTTGTTTTTTTTGAAATCAGCATGCTTGTAACTGAAGATTACAGCATCTGGGGAGAGAACAGTACAAAGGAAGACATTAGTATCTGCAGAACGTTAGACACCACAGAAAGCGAATATTGGTTTGACATTTACATATGAAGTCTGTGCCATTGTTCCGTTTGCACTGTTCCAGGCATTTGGGTTCAGTGATCTATAGTCCTGGGTTACTGGTGGAAGCCACCCAGCTGACATGTAACAGAATATGATGAGCCTGTACTGTACATCTTTTACATAAAACAAATTAAAAAGCATAAATACCACACAGGCTGTCTAAATTAAACCTCTTTTCTGGACCCATCTAAATCAGTCAGTTATCAAATCAAGCTATGCCACCTGTAAACCAATTTATGTGTCTCCCCACTGAAGCCTGCAGTGTAACTATTCTACTATTTGATAATATTGAGGCCAGAATATTTACTACATTAGAGCAGGGTCTTATTTGTAAGAAAGGTGACAAGAAATTAATGACTGATGGGGTAGTATGTTGACTAGAGATCCATTAGCAGAGCAGCAGAGATTGGAACCTGCTTGGCAACAATCCTGCCCTCACGTACACACATATCATGGTGACTTGTATGACACAGAAATATGAAATGCCTCCCATATTTCCCGCCCCCCAACACACTAAGGTGAAGTCTTAATCAAGGGAAGAGGAGCGATATCAAAACTTCTGTTTCCCCAGAATTATGCTATTGACAGCTGACCCAAAATCACTTACACCTGTGTGATTCAAAGTAGCCTTCCTCATACCGTCTCTCTTAGAAATCCGAATAATGTTTCAACCTGAAACAAACAGTTAAGCACTTAAACCGAACAACCTTACAAGTGTTACTGTAGGAGGCAGACAACTTTTGTTACTACTGTGTCTGGAAACACTAGGTATTCTCATGTATAATCCCAAACATTTTCCTGTACAGTATATATTACGAGATCCTTGTTACACGATATATCAGGGTAGTTTGCAGGACTGTACAAAGTATATTTTTCAAATGTTAACAGCTCAGGGAAGAGATGCACATGAAGAATCAACACAGACATGCCGTTAGCAAATTCATATTAAAGGAGGAAGTGACAAGACTTTTTTTTTTTTCAGTCTCACTGTTTTAAACCTTATCCTCATAACTGCCCCCAACACAACACTTGTCAACCTGTGTCAAGTCTAATTTACAGAGTGAGATTTTTAATCTCTAGTTATTAAGCTTTAAATAGAGAGGAGTTTTTAAACTTGTGCCTCAAAGGTTAGAACAATTCAATCTGCCTTGGCAGCAAAGAATCCTGTGGCACCTTATAGACTAACAGACGTTTTGGAGCATGAGCTTTCGTGGGTGAATACCCACTTCCTCAGATGCTGCATCTGAGGAAGTGGGTATTCACCCACGAAAGCTCATGCTCCAAAACGTCTATTAGTCTATAAGGTGCCACAGGATTCTTTGCTGCTTTTACAGATCCAGACTAACACGGCTACCCTCTGATACTCAATCTGCCTTGTTCAGTCCTTGGCCTCCACTGAAACAACTATAACTGTGCTTTTTGGTATGGACATTTGAGTTCTATGTGGACTAAACTCATTTCATATTCTGTTGAAATGACCACAAGATTTGATCTTTGGAACTTGAAATTTATCTTATGTTTTGTCAACCACTGTATATACTTGATACATTCCATAAAAGCTAATTTACTTGAGTCTCCAATTAGAGCTAGTGTCCTAGATATGAAAGACTATCCTTACCATACGAGTCTCTGCAGCCATCTAAATTCCCCACCTTAAATACAGTAAAAGGTTTCAAACAAAAAAAGTTAAGGAGGCTAATTTAATACATACCTATACAACAAAGCTTTGCCTTTGTTATTTCCTATGGAAAAAAAACCACTTCTGGGAGAAAAGTCCATAGTCTGAGCAAGATAAATGAGCTTTCTTCTGAACACTGGGAAGTTTGAGAACACAGTAAGTGAAGGAATGTGTACCTATTAAGAGAAGTATATAGTTAACTATTGTAAGTTTCCACAATCCACGCAGTTTCCAAAAAAATAAAAATTAAAAAAAAAATTAGAGAACAGTTTAAGAAGTTAACAGGATACCTCAATGTATCCAGTTTAAACCACTATTTTCAGAGAATTTTATTTCATTTCATTTTCATACCAGCATTAAATTTCCAGGACATCCTTTTATTGCACGTTGAGTTTATTTTGAGAAAAATGTATAATGGTTACGTTAAAATGATTCCGAGCACCAGGACTAATACTTTGGAGAAGACTGTAGAGTTTGTTTCTATTAACTAATTTAACATTATTCAGCAACTCAAAATAATGTAACACTTAAGGTACATTTAAAGCCCGTAATAAAGCATCAATATTTAATTGACTCAACTTTAAGAAAGTAGCTCTTTAAAGAGCTTCATATAGACATATTTCTTTGACAAAAGCTGATTCACTAGAATGTTGGAAAGAAAGCCAGATAATTGTTACTGTTCAGTAACACTAAATACTAAAAAGTACACAATACAGCTGGAAAAAAGTATTACTTAGCAAGTGCCATCAGCCTGTATAGAACCTAAGCTTTTATTATTGAAGTTACATTTCTAGCCTGTATGCTCAGAAGAAAAACAGAGAGAATCACATTTTGAAGCTTAAGTGGTATTCTATAATATTGTCCTCCCAAGTCTGCTGCCTGTTGGGAATAAGGAGGAAGCAGTAAAAACAAACAAGAAATTAGCTCAATTTCATTCTGCTGTAGCTTGGCATATTGATGAGCCACTACAGAGGCAGTCATTTGAGGATTTAAGAGGTTTGGGAAAGGTTAGATTAACAGAAATCCAACATCAACGCCAAGGCTGTGGATTAGGAAGGAAAAAAAAAAAGTCATCTTTCTGCCTGCCTTCCAGTAACTGAACGAAAGGCTTCAAATTTAATCAGACTTGTACTTGAGACTACGCAGGATGGTTACTCAATCTGGAGGCTACCAGCAGCCATTTCCCCTCTCAGCTTCACAGGTATCACATCAAGCAGTTAAAAACATTGGGATATTTTCTCAGAGATTCCATCTTGTGAGTGAACAGATGCCAGTGCCTCTTCAATCTACCAAAAGTACATTCAATTGTCATTCTGCACCTGCTGAGGTGGAAGGTGAATCTTTCCTTGGTGCTGTTGAGGTGGCTAATGTACAGCTTAATGAGCCAGGAATGCAAGGGGTAGACTGGGTCCCCTAGGATCACTACTGGCATTTCAACATTGCCAAAGGTAATCTGCCCACAGGTGTTGGAACTAAGGGTACTTGTGCACCCCCTGGCTAGAAGAGATTTCTACAACGTACAGTGTTTACAGTTTGGTTCAATGGCTCTCAGCACCTCCACTGTACAAATTGTTCCAGCACCCCTGAATCAGCCAGTCGGGAAAGGAAATCTCTGCTTCTACCTTTCTGAATAGTCCTGTGTTCTTAAGGAAGCGAGTATCATGCACCCTTCCTGGTTAGTCAACAGATCAGTGAAGCAGCCCTGGCAACCCACCAGCACTTGCATAACCATAGAAAAAAAGCCCTTTCTGTGGATGTCGTCTGTGGTAAGGTGGTCTGGTACCAAAATAAGGACAGGCATGCCTCAGAGTAAGGAACCTCAGCTGAAGTCTTTAACAGCTCTTTATAAAATGCACAGGAAATAAGGAGACAAAATATTATTTCCTCTTTCCTTCCATCTTTAAGGCCTATCGTATCAAACAAAGTCTGATTAACAAAGCCTTAGCATCAATTTCTGAAGAAGATCTTCTCCCACTTTTTACCCCACCCAATCTGAGTTCAGATTTTAGTTCTGGTAGAATCATTTGTTTTCAATTTGTCTTGACTTCAGAAGCTTCTCCTTGTTTTGAGAATTAAATTATAACTAGTCTAGAACTAATCCTAAGGAGACCCTGACAGCTCAGGTACTAATTCAAGCTATCATCTTGTCACAACAGCAAAATGTCCTGTATTTGAAACAGATTAAGAGATATTTTAGGCGCTCACTTATCCATAATAATATACTTCTTCATAGATTTAATGGACCAATATTTCAGCAGTATTTTCCCCTCAACATTGCAAGATATGTGCATTTAAATTATACTGCTTGTTCTCTCAGCAGTGTAGTGCATGTCATTATCTTGAGTTTATCTTTCATAGCTTTGTTATGTGATAAAACTGTTCTGTTAAGTCATTTTATACACTGAAACCAGTCAGCTCACCTCTAATTTTCTTCCAGTCAAGCATTCTAATGACACTATGTCTGGTTTCTTTTCATTAGAAATCACAGGTTTAGCATCATTAAGCAATAACGTGATTTGACTACTATCACAGTACTTGTCTAATGAATACAAATCATGTAATCTTGCCTCAGCTTTACTGTGGGAGGATCTCTGATATGCAGAACCAAAACCAATAGACTAAACTACGCCTTTCAATATTTTGAGTTTACACTAATTTCAACAGCCTCTCAAACTACTACAGTTAAGAAAATGAACATTAGTATCACCCTATTTGCCTAAAACAGATAATAGCAGCACGGAGAAAGGAAGGTAGGTGAGCTTTGCTTAGGAGCTGCACTAAGTTCTCAAAAATTCAGTTCAACCTTTCCAGCTGGCAAGTAATTACAAGAACATGAGGACTATATGTAGGGGTGTGTTGCTATATCTTCCATTTAATCACTGGATACTGCTTAATTTAATTCCATTTTATTTTTTCTGAGTGTGGGGAAATCCTATTTTTAAAAGTAATTTTTATTCCAATTTATCAATGGACAGCTCTATTACTGGCTAGAGAGAAAGAGGATAAAGGAAGAACCAAAATCCTCAAAGAGCTAGAGAAGAAAATCCATAATGAAGAGACTGCTACAACTAAAGGCTGCATTAAAAGGCCGCATTAAAAGGCTAACAATGAAGTCTAAATTACTACTACTATGTACTTAGCAGACTGTTACCCTTAGTGTTCAGATCAACCAAGTAGGGCTGATCAAAGAGGAGTGAAAAAGGGTTTCCAGAAGGCACTGGAGTGAACCAGATATCAAGGTTAGGTAAGGCTCTTCAAGGCAGAGACCATCTTTAAGTTACGTATTTGCACAGTGCAAAGGAAACTAGGGTTAGGGCCCCATGGCACTAGAACAGTACAAAGAAAAATGAAAAAAGTTTAGAGTGTTTGTTCCATAGGCCTAGTATCAGATAGCAGACTGAGGCTGGCGCAGGTGTATACTGCTGTTAACAATAAAATCACCTCCCTATGCCATTACCCTGTTCAATTTGGGTATTCGCATCACAGCAAACCTTCACTGAAAAGAATAAAGGCTTAACTTACCAGCCTGACTGCATCATCTGCTACATTGGAGGCCACTGCCAAAATTTCTGTGGTAGGATTGAAGGTCAAAGATGTAGCAGCTGTAACCAAGTTCATTATGGCTTTAACTGGTTTAGGATTGGTTTCTCTGAGGCAAACATCGTGGGTATACACATTCACAACTCCCGAACAGGAGCTAGAGAGAGGGAAATAATTGATATTCTATTCAGAAAGATCATGTGGAAAAGAAAAAACAAACAAACGAACAGTCTCAGTTTGTGACATAATTTTAGATTATATCTGAAGCAGTTTCATATCTACATATACCATTCCAATAAACCTAAACCATATTTTCCCCCCTAACTGAATATTTACTAATATTCACAGTAATAGCTAAACTAAGCATTAACTCTCAAATGTGAGCCTGGGACCTTAGTTCAAGCTGAAGAGATCAATGCTTTCAGCTCTGGAGGTCCCTAGTTCAATTCCAGGTTCTGAGGTCAGACTACATGATGATAATGGTCCCTTCTGGCCTGGTTATCGATAGAAGGCTCTGCACACATTGTGTAATATCTTTTATAAAAAGGCTAAGTATTGTAACCTAGAAGTAATACCAGTAAAGATGAAGTATTCTAAATTCAAGGCTATATTAAATAACTAAACATTCTGAACTACTAGTTTCCAAATGGTTACTCGCTTTACATGTCACAATTCTGGACACTTATTATGTTTAGAAAGTCTCATCTGGAGCAGGCTACCAAAAATGTGTCATACAACTGACAAATATTAAACATTATTTTCTAGTTACTCATTTAAAAAGGTGTATGTTCAGGTTTAGATCACATCTGGAGAAGTAAAATGTACCCTTAAATAAAAATGGCCATACAGAGTCAGACCAGAGGTCCATCTAGCTAAGTACCCCATTTTCCAAAAGTGGCCAATGCCAGGTGCTTCAAAGAGATCAACAGAACAGGTAATCATCAAGTCATCCATCCTGTTGCCCGTTCTCAGCTTCTGGTAAAAAAGAGGCTAGGGACACCATTCCTGCCCATCCTGGCTAATAGCTATTGATGGACCTATCCTCCATGAACTTATCTAGCTCTTTTTTGAACCCTGCAATTCTAATGGTCCCTTTCTGTGAATATTGTATTCAGTTCTAACCAACAACAGTTCCATACATAATACAAAACTGTTACCAGTATTCCAGCTACTGAAACCCATCTATAGATTTCCTCCTCATGGAAAGTCACCTCGTTCAACCTACATTTACTGAAATAATCTTACCACTGAGCCAGTGAATCTCTTCAAGATGAACCAAACCAAGGTCAAATATCATCAATTGGTAATTACTTCTACAGTATAAACTAGTTTAAAAAAGGGTTTTAGGTAAAGAATCATCCTACTCCAGATGCTTTAGTAAGTGCCAAATACCATGTTTACTCAAATGCAGCACTAATCATAGTCTTTAACAGTGCAGTTGTATGTAACAAAGACATGAACAGTCTGAAAGTTACATCAATTAAAAAGAAAGAACAAATTTCATTTTTGTATTCTATCTAGTCTTAGAATTAAGCCCTCTGAACAGTTATAAAAAGACGCAAGAAAAAACTTATAGAAGTTCTGTGTTAAAGACTGCACTCCACCTAAAATGGATATAGTAAGGAACAAATTATTAAAAAACACAAATTACATATATTAAAAGTATATAAAAGGACACAAATTGAATAATTTGTAGTTTTAGAAACTTATGCAAGACAAGATACAGGGTAATTTCACCTTACTAAATATAGGATCCAGAAACTTTCAAATTCTTTAAAAACCGAATGAAAAGTAAGTTCTCAGGAACAAAGAAAGACCCTAGTTGCTGGGTTGGGGATTAAGAGAATACAGGAATGTTTTTATAAAACTTTAAAATTATTTCAGTAAGATTCCAGTTTGATGTACCAGGCTTTCACATTCCTTTTAAATTATTTTATAATGGGTTTTTTTTTTTGCTCCCCTGTTGAAATTTTACTTAAGGATCTTTTTAAAGCAAGGGTAGACTGATCAGGGAAGCAGTGAACCTGACTGCACAAGAAGTGCCAGCAAATGCACCAACCAAGCAAACATTTTTCCATCAGCTTTTTTCGACTGAATTATCTTAAAAAATTGAGTATTTGCTATTAGTACAGTTTTCAAATTGATGGGTCTCCTTGCAAATGAGTGCTATATATTTTTTTTTTTTAAAAGGGTCCAAACAAGCAATTAACTATTAGAGAAAGGAAAGAATTGGGAAGAGATTGAGGAGGTTAAAAAACAAACAAACCTTGAGCTGACACTTATTAACATGAAGTGGTCACAGTTTGCATTTTAACAGTTCTGTAGTTAAACCACGTTAACAGGGGCTGTACTAGTAAAAATATGCAGGAAAGAAAGAGTCAAAGGTTCCTGGCATTTAGAAAAAAATCTCTATACCAGAGTCTTTGTTATGAGATCACAATTCACCCACAGCTACCTGACTTGAATGGAAGGAAAACCGAGAGATTTGGTAATATTAAAGTACTATGGATACCTATGGAACACAATGGTTAGGTGTTCATGAGAAAGAACTCTAAGTCCATGCAGCTCTCCACCTAATAAACTCAGGCAATGTCTACACTGGCCCTTTTGTCAGTAAAGCTTTTGTCGACCAGGGGTGTGAAAAAAAACCAAACACCCTGACTGACAAAAGTTTCACAGACAAAAGCACCAATATGGATAGTGCTACGTCAGCGAGAGATGCTCTCCCATCGACATAGTTATCGCCGCTTGTTAGAGGTGGTTTAATTATGCCAGCAGGAGAGCTCTCTCCTGCAAGCATAGAGTGGCTACATGGGAGACTTTACAGCGGCATTTGCAGTGTACACAATCTAAATCTAGTCTTACGTCCTATTTCTGTACTTACCTCATTGTGAACAGTTTACCCAAGAGCATCAAGATGACAGAGGGGAAAAAAATAGGACATTCAAAAATTTTAGAATGTTTAGTTTATCATCACTTACCCACATGCCACGTACTGGCCATTTTTTGATACAGCAAGACATGTTCCACGCAAACATCCTTCATCAGTGAACCGGTTTAGACAGCGCCTACTCTTCACATCCCAAATGAAAACTTCACCCTCATCTAATTAGGTGCAAAAGAAAAGTAACTGTTAATGAATTCTAGTGTATAAAACCTAGTAGCAATTAAATAACTATGAAAAAATTGGGCAAGATCAAAATTTACTTTTAAGATCTCCTTTAGGAGAAATCTGAACCATGCATGTCCAGATATATCTATGGTCTCCAAGTTTGTCAGAATAGTAGGAAAAGCCTTGGTAAAAAACAAACACACATCCTGGGGAGGAGAGAAGAAAAAACAAAACCTGGGACTGACTTTCAGATTTCACACTTGCAAATCAATTCTTTGTACAATCTTAGGTTAAAGATGAAGGAGTTAACACGTAAAACTAACTTGGCCTAATATGGCAATTCACGTCCATTGACACTTCTTTTTGTACAAAAGAAGGCATGAATCTACATAGATACCAGTAAAACTGTATCTAGCCAGAATTTCAGGCCACTCTCCTTCCCATTTGGTATGAACTAGATTTACCTAATATTCAAGTATTGTTTTAAATTCAAGTCCCCAAAACATTAAACCATGTGAGTCTGTCTTCTCCTTCCAAGTGTTACACGATATATGGTCAAAACATAGCCAAAGACCCTGCCACCACCCATCAGTGGTCTGAATAAACTTAAGCCTAAAGAAAGCCTCCTTCTGAGGGAAAGGTAAGACCAGCTTGAAGGGATAATAGTACAAAAAGCAAGGATAGGCTGATGCTTCTCCAATAGGCCATATCAGCACAGAAAGACTTATTTTTTTCAGTATAACAAAAACGAATTTATGGAGTTCCAATTACCCCAATCGTGCATCTGAAGGCAATTCAAAGACTATTCCTCCCTTTTTTTGAGACCACATGTTCAGGGCATTTATGCAGTAGTGGATAGAGGTCAACAGTATAGTTAGGATAAACATGTCCAGAATTGAATTCCAGTAAGACACTGGGAGGGAGTATTTTCAAGGACAGATCTGAGCCTGAGAGATTTTTATACTTCAAATGTGTGTCTTTGATCCAGCACCATAACCAATATGCCAGTGAGGCAATAAAGGTCAAGTTTCCTGAGATGCTATGCAGCCTGTTCAGAAAAACTAAAAGATCACTTTGCTCAGAATTCTTTGGTATAGCTAGGATGTGTAAGTTAACATCCAACAACGCTAAAATTTGCTTTTTTTCCCCCACAAAGAGCTACAAAGTTGATCACCAGTCATTAAGGAACCACCATTTTTGCTTATTCGTGCCACCTTGCTTTCAGCTTCTCTCAGTGTCTTGACCAGAATTCAGTATTCCATATGTAGTGTACAGTGCACTTGGTTTTGTGTTCTAATCTACACAGCCAACAGCAGCATAACATCACGCAGCAGAGATGTAAAGAGGGAAGATATAAATCCTCAACCAGAAATAATGAGCTGTTTGATTCAAAGCAGGAAAGGACAGTGCCGAATATACCATCTTCTTGTTAGAGGGTTTCTTTCAAAAAGAGTAAAGAACATTGAAAACATTGTTGAATATTGTAAATTTCAGTAATCTCTCTCCCCCCCTCTTATGTGCCATAACTTCTACCTTCAGAATAGCAAAGAAAATTTGTGGTGGTCAAAATTGTATTGGCAAGCGTGTCAAGCCAGTAAAGCATTTCCATTAATTATGACAGAGTATGATATAAGCATTCACCTATAAATGAATTTTTTAAAAAGCAACTTCAACAGAATATGAAAAATCTAGTTTCAATAAACTATAAGCAGTACATGATTGTCAAACAATTCTGGACATAATACTTGTCATCCTTCTATTCTGCTCACCATCAAACAAATTTCCTTTCATTTCCCTTCTTGCTATTTTACCCTGTATTCATCAATCCTTTAATCTTGTCTAGACACCGGTGGCAGATGACAGTGTATGCCTGAAAGTAAATTAGGGTTTATAAACATACTTGGGAGGTACATGGGTTCTGAAGTTTACGGGTATCATTTCCAACTGCCATTCTTTAACAGCCTAAGCAACTACACATAAAATCCATAAATCTGAAGGTAATATTCTTTAAGAAAACTCAAATGACTTACTAGAATGTGTGTAAATTTTGCTGCTATCTGGAGAGAATGCTGATGCAACAGCCTTTCCATTTATTTTCATGCTGCCAATCAGCTCCTTTGTCTAGGAAAACAAAGAGTAACATTTGTTAAAACAATTATTCAGAAGACCAAGAGAAATCAGATTTTTGTCACTTGTGGAAGTCAGATACGTCCCTGTTTTATTGCCTGAACTCCCACCCATCAACCCTAATATTTAGGTATCAGAGTAGGTATATCAAAAGAATATCTGATTCCTCCTGCATCTAGCAGGACTTCAGTTTTACAGACTAAGGCTCCAATCCTGCTTTTGCTCTTCACAGGCACCAGAAACAGTTGAACATCAGGGTCACCGGTAATGTTAATAAGAGTAGTTTATTTTGTGCTATCGCATCTAACCAAAGATTCCAGATGTTCTTTAAGGCAAAATTCTCTCTATAAATCTTTTCCTCGCAGACAATATATGAATGATCTTTAGGACCTTTTCTGATTCCCATGATGATGCACTACATACGATTATAGAAGAATACAACAGAAATGTTTGTAAGTAGTCAACTGGGGAGTACAACTGGGTCTACTGCATATTGTGAATTAGAAGTAAGTTGATTTTAAAAGGTAGCTTCCAATCCATAAGAAAACATTCTCTACTGAAATGGGTAACTTTAAATGCTTTTAGAGAAGTTCAAGACAATCGTTCTCTGCTGCTCTCTCCCCCAAAACTTGCTGCCACAAAAGGGCAAAGTAATCACTCTTGAGAAAGGCCTGTCAGATAGTCAAGGGCAGGGAGGATACCTATATAAAGGAAAAGAACAATCTCTCTTCTTCAGTTTTGTAATACCATAAAGAAAAAAGTATTAATATTTCTTAAAACATGACTATATTAACTTATATTAAGTATTCAAACCTATGCACGGCCTACTCATTTTTTCACCCTCATTTTTGACAGGGTATTTCATCTCCTTTATGTGTTTTTGGCTGGCTCCAAATACAGTATCAAGTCTGTAGTTTAATATATAGTATTCTATGCACTTAGTGAAAAGAAAATGTATCAGGACAATTATGAACACAACATAAGACATTAAAATCCATGAGCTACTGAAATAGCTCATCCACGAGCTACTGAAATAGCTCATCCACATTCCCATTTTTCTGACACTAACATATTGTTATTTACAAGGTTTTAGGCGAATATTTTTTGTGCTTCTCCCCAAAAAGAGTGCATTGGTGTTTTTAATGTGACTGAAAGAGAATGAAAACTTCTAGAAATCTACAGAGCGAAACAGCAGTGTAAGTTTATCCATAGCCCCACTAATGTGCTTCATATAGTATAGGTTACTGCAATGGACAGTATAGGTCAGTCTTCATTACCTACTCACTTTTAGGTACCTCTGCCAAAACAAGTGCTCATTAGGGCCATTTTTTTGCCATTTGCATTTTTTTTGGCATGAATACTGTTTCCCACTAAGAAATTGCAAATCAGTCTATCACTACCAGATAGATGGGACTTCAAACAGAGCGGAAAGATTCCATATCCATCACCAGTATCATGTGTTATCCAGTTCCACTACCAACCATGAACAAATTTGTTTTAAGAAAAAACTCTGCCACATACAACCTTTTTTTTTAAAGCAACAGTTATAGCATCATAAAAATGGTACACCTCTTCATTTAAAGTACAGAAGCATTTGAATTTTTTCAGTAAAGTACAGAAGTATTTTCAAATTAAGCAGATGCAAGAGTTAATGGTTTCCAAAGAGATAGAGATGTTTTAGACTAGCTGTTCTGGGTAACCACAACTCCTTGATCCCATGACAACATACCCCGGGGGTTGAGAGCCACTATTAATGATAAACAAGACAGCTACCTTCATTGTCAACAAATGAAGATAACCTGAGGCCCCATTAAGCAGCAGGAATGATCCATCTGGAGATACTTCAAACTTTCTGATAAATTTATCTTGTATTCCTCGGAAGAAAAAAAAAACCAACTGTAATTTACACCAATGAGTTCACCACTTCGTGTATCATACATTTGATTGGGGGGGAGGGGAAGGAAGAAAAGGAAATATAGGCAGTTATTGTGACTGTTCAGTACTCGCTGTATCAAGCAGTGGACACTGTTCACTGTCCCCAGTCAACATGCTTTCCTCACTACCTGAGTGCAGAATTTAACATGAGGTAATGTGAATTACGATTTCACTAGAATGAAAACCAGAGTACAATAAACTGGTGTGGTACCACTCAGAACACTAATATTTATGGTTTTGTGTCAGAGTTAATGCTATAAAATACATTCAATGCAACATACACTTCAAGACATTTGCTAAATATAGATTTTGAAAGTTTTCCCTTCATGAGGGGATCCAGAAATTTCAACACAAGCATAACGATCACATTACTAGAAGGAAAAAAAATAAAGATACAGATTCACTGTGAAAAGTCTGTATCTCATAAAGGCAACTGTTTAACACTCTTTTCTTATATGGATGAGCTGTCTTTTCAACTAACAACATCTGGCTGGCAGAGAAGCTTTAAATATTTTGACAAATTTCATAATGTATCTGGCTTAAGCATGACACAGCTGATAGCTAACCTTGTAAGAGTTCAGACTGATTTATTTCAGAGACTAGAGGGATTTGTGTTCAAGTTTTATTCTACCAGAATATTCTTTAAAAGAGTTCAGGGTTAAAAATAAGATTTTGGCAGAGAGCTTCCTTAGAATATTGACAAATCAGAGTGTCAATTAGATTTTTAAAAGTATTGCAACGTGTATATACTTACTATATAACTACATTCAGAAGTGACTGAGATCTATAGTAAATCTGGATTAGTGCCATTAAGCATTTTACTTTTTCTTTCAAAAGGTTTATAATTGTAGATCTTAAAAGGCATTGAACATGGCAATAAAAACTCACCTCTTATTTGGTTTACAGGAATAATATGTCCACTCATCATGTCATACACATAAAACAGTTTCCTGCGTGTACCAGTAGCTATAACTTGTTCTCCATCAGCACTGAAACGAGCCTTATAGACTGGAAAGCTTTCCAGATGTATGCTCTGTATCTTTGGATTGGTTTTACCATCCACCTTCAAGAAAACAGAAAAAAAGTTGTTTTTGTCCTTCATACATTCATTTGCAATGTGTCTTTCAGATCTATTTCTGTATGTAAATACAAGAATCAAGAGTGTGTAGTCAATACCAGCTTAAAACAATAGATCGCTCCATTCAATCCCAAAGAAACCTTCAAATTAAGCAGTCTGATGAAAACAAATTTCACATATTTCAGATGTGGTCAAAGTACAATAGATCACAGGTGAGAACAGTTTCCAGATAGAGGCCCTCAGTTAAGAATACTCCACCCCAGCTCCAGCCAAGCAACTCAGCCAACCATAATTCCTATGGTGACACATGGAGAGGTGATCCCAGCAACAATCCTATCTAAAGTTATTTTTGGCATAATAAGTTATTTTATATTTAATATAGCCAACACTTTAGAAGCATTTGAAAGTGATGCATAAACTCATGGTTCATTTCACATTTTATAAACTGAACACAGCTGCTCACCTGAAACAGTGATATAGACCGATCTAGTCCAGCAGTCATAACTACTTGTGCAGAAGGATGGAACTGCACTGTTCTCAGTTTAGCATCAGAAGGGCGTTCATTATTAGCGTCCAAGCAATTTTTCATCTAGAAAAAAGACCAGACCAATGTGGTTTAAATGCAGGCATCAGTTCCCAATTTAACTGCATGTCCCTCCCCCACTCCACTCATTGAAACAGGGCTTAATGGGATTTCAGTTTCACTGATCTTGTAGAGCCCAGAAGTGCAGGAGGGACCTTGGGTTAACCTTGTAAACATTCTGCTTAACTGCAGAATATCACCTAGTTCACATGTTAGAATAAAGGTATTCTGAAGTTAGTTCTCATATTTCTGTGCATTAAAGAGTGTCATCCACAGCACACTATGGAGTAGCTGTAAATAAGGTTTCAGCTAACCTTCCATTGAATCTAATTTTGCTTTTCCTCCACTTCAACTTTTGAAAGCCACAAGGACTGTCAATCTTAAAATGTAGCACAGCAACAGTGAACAATAGCCTCAGTGTTAGAGATGAGCTCTTGTATTAATACAATAGCAAAATGCAGCACTTTTTTTTTTTGGTAAATAAATCAGGAAATAGTTTACCCAATTTCTACAATTTAAAAATTGGCAGTCAGCTAATCTGGAACAATTAATAATCTGAGGCAGACTACTTGTTTCAGTAAGAGAGTGTTTCCTAACATGAAGTAGAACACACAGGGGGCCCCAAAGAACCAGCTGGGGGTACATAAATCTCTCTGAATTGTTCTGCGGAGGCTCAAATTTCAATTAAAGACTAAGTTTCTAGTTATTATAATTATAAAGAAAACCTTCAAAGTGTAAAACAAGAGTACTGACTGAAGAGCTTGCAGAGAACCTGAAACAACATCTCTGAGGTGTGGACTGCCTCATTTATTTCAATGTGTAAAAATATTATATATATTCTAAATAAATAATAATAAATAATAATCATCAGATGCCAGTAATAATTAATGTTGACTTTAGGGTACTCCACTGCTCAAAGCATGCAAGAAAGGAAGGGAAATATTAAGATGACCTATACTAGTGTCTCCCAAGGTAGGAAGAGGGAAGAGATGAGTACTGAGGATTGGACAGGGGGTACAGATATAAGAATTGAGAAACCCTGCAGTAAGCCATCCACAGAACCACTGGCAAAAACTGCTGCCCAAACAGAATGGTGGTACTTGTGTTATAAAATATGTATGCACCGATCAACAGTAACTACATTCAAACACTTTGAAGGAAATGAGAGGGCAGTTTTTACCTGTAAAATGCCTCTTGGTAAAGACTCTGATGCAGACACAAAATTGCCCGTCTTGCGGAGCAGCTCATCATCTTCATCACTGTCATCTAATTAAAACAGATTTAAAACTGCTTATTGAATGTACAATTTGTTCTTGCATCCCCACATACATGTTCTTTAACATTATCTATGTGTTCTCCGCAGCTGCAAGTCAAAACCATAAGCAAAAGCACAGAGAGAGCACAAAGCAGCAGGTATCCAGTACATAGTCGGTGTTTTCTAATTAGAACAGGAAAAATGACAGGCAACAAATGAATCTCTAAAAGGTCACACAAAATATGGGAACATGTTGGAAGAACTGAATACTTTTCTAAGGTATTGAAATATATTTACCATCATTTGCACTTTTTCTGGCTTTCTTTGTGTCTTTCTGGGCCCAGAAAGGCACTCCTCCCATAGCTCGCTGAAATCTAAAAGAAAAGAGAACTTTCATATGCCCATTCTTTCTTAATGACCATCATACTGCCAAAAAAATATTTTTCAGCAATTTTTCCCACAGTAATAGAGAGATTAAAACACCGTCCCAACAATCACATCACCTCATTCAGATACAGCAGCCAGACTCTTTCTTTGCTGTTTTTAACAGATCTTTTCTACTCCAGCTTCCATTAACTGAATTCAGTACATAAAATCTGTAAACAACCTAAACCATATGACATATACATCTATAAAATGTTCTCCCTCAAAAAGTGTTAACTGCATGAGAAGTTAAAGGTTTTCAAATGCTTGAGTAGAGTAGTGATGATTTTAAACCTGAGCAAAATACTTAGCCATTTATGTAAAAAACTTAATTTATACACAGACTTGCCTACATCGTTAAGTTCACATGCATACAAAAAGGATCTTTAAGTGTAAGGTAACATACACAAATTTGCAATAATAAGAGCAAAAATATTATGCTATTGGCAGAATACTTCTGTTTGGTTCACAATTCAAGTCTTTATTAAACAATGTAATCTTTCCTGCCTAAACTGCAATGTGAATTGATTTATTAATCTCTCTTCCTTATTCTCAATTGTTTTGTTGCACATAAAGACAGCTAATATGATCCCCCCTCAAGGGCTGGATGCATTTGATTGATGAAGCAACATATCTAGTTACATATGACAGATTTTATAAAGCCTAAATTTGTATATTATCTGCTCTACCATGTTGAATAATGGTAAGGAAACAGGAACAAGACTGTCTGCTCCAAGAACACAAGCAACACAATTACAAACTAAGACTGTAGTTTTTTTCATTATAGTGGTTATTTGTTAAGTCCTAACAACATGGTTGATGCTGTTGGGCCCACTAGCTTTAAGGAATTTAAGTTATTCGCCTAAATTCTTTGGTCAAAAGGAGAAAAGGGCATTTTAAAAGCTCCTAATAGAGGGAAAACTCACTTGACCACAACATAGCTAATCTTATGTTACTAAAATTAGCAGTAAATTTATGTTAACATAATCAATTAACAAGTCTTACTGTTCTTGAAGCCTCTTTTGAACTTTTTCTTTGGTAAGCTTCTTCTCTGCATCACTTTTCATCATGTCTTTCCGATAACGGTGGGTCATGTCAATTCTAAGAAATAAAATCGTATTCTCAAAGTTAAAGCTTTGCAGAAAGTGTATTAACAGCCCTTATTTTCTTTAAGTCTTCAAGAAGCAGTCATTTAAAATAGCAAACTCGGTATTTCTTCCAGGTCTTAAAGTCAATACCTCTATCTTCCCGTTTCCATCATTAAAACATTCAGAGCTTAACTCACATTTCCTCGGCTTCATCTTCATCATCCACCCATGCTGGTTTTTTAGATGGAGGAAAATTATCTTTTGCTTCATTCTCCACTTCTGAGCCACTGGAGTCCTCTTTTAGAAGATTTCCTGTGACTACATCATCAAGCTTAAAAAAATCCATATAACTGGGTCATAAACACTGGTCTAATAGAAGAATTTTACAATTTTTGAACAGTGGAAGTTTTAAGACATTTTTCCACATGGGGAGAAAAATCAAGAACAAAACAGTAAAACCACCACTCTCCCAGTGTTGGAAGGCTGGGTGGGCAGCCAAGGAGGATACGGAGAGTGTAGTTCCTTCCTCCACCGCAAAGCAGCCCCCTGTCCTCCTGATATTTATCTATCACCTCCCCCAAGTGCCATCCCTGATGGGAACGGGACCGATACCTACCTCCCCTCCCACAGTCCATTCCCCACTATTTCTCACAAAAGGTGAAAGTTTAGAGAACAGTTGATTTATACTAGAAAATACACATTAAAAGAAAAGCCGCCTGGCTTTTGCTACTGACAAACTAGCCTAAACCCACAGGTTCCAGAACTGTAATAAGATGTACCTTTAAACAAGCTTTTCAGTAAGTTTCACCTGTATTCCCATATTTCTTTTATTCTTAATGCTCTGCGCACCACGGGAATAAAGGCTAACCCCACTAGATCTGGGAATTGTTTCTGCCTCTAAACCCATGTTCACTACACCCAAATGCCTGTAGCAATAGCCACTACAACTGGGGTAGTCAAACTGGGGGTCAGGACCCCTCAGTGGGTCGTGAGGTTATTACGAGGGGGTTGTGAGCCATCAACCTCCACCAAACCCCGCTTTGCCTCCAGCATTTATAATGATGTTAAATATATAAAAAAGTATTTTTCATTTATTGGGGGAAGGGTGTCACACTCAGAGGCTTGCTGTGTGAAAGGGGTCACCAGTACAAGTTTGAGAACCACTGCACAACCTCAAGCAATTTTACATTATACTTAGAACTACTAAGGGAAAAAAAAATCATATGTAAATTTAAAGAGCTTTAGACAGTTCCCTATCCCATTCTAGTCAGGGCTCCTCTGTCCCCTTGCCTCCATAGTTTGGCTGAGGGCTCAGGCCCTGCCTATGTTGACACCAGCACATGTGGTATATGTGGATATGTGCTGCAGTGAAAAGCTGGCTGTGTCCACAGTGCGGTGTGTAGCTAGCCACACATGGCAGTGAAAGGTTGTAACTGGGGGAAGCAGCAGAACACTACCCCACTAAGCAATAGCAGTGTGCGTGTGGGGGAAGCCACTGACTGGGCACCCTAGGGTGCATGTCACAGGGTTCTGGTGGTCTTTGCTCGCCTAGCAGTGCCTCGCCATCTGCATCGCTATTTGTGCCCGTGCTGGGGACGGGGAGTGCAGCGCTCTTACTCCACGCAGGCGGAAAGCGTAGCCAGCCTCAGGAACAGAGATGCCCTGCCAAAAGCACCTCCACGGGAGCCGTGCTGTGCTGTGCCAGCCTTGCAAGGGCCGAGGGTGCCCCCGGGGGGAGGGCCCTCGCTGCCTCCCTGCTATTAGGCAAACAGCCGGCGAGAGGCGCATCGTGGCCGCAGCAGGGGCCGGGACGCGGGCGCCAGATCTCGGAGGACTGGCTGGGCAGGCAAGGGGGATACGGAGAGTGTCCCGCCGCCGCCGCCGCCTCCCTGACGGGAAGGGGACGGGCACCTACCTCACCTCCCCCCCGCCGCGGCCGCCTCACCTGTTTGCGCGGGCCCCGCAACCGCTGCAGCAGCTCCTCCTCCTCGGCATCCTGGCTGCCGCCGAACACCAGCTCCTCCAGGCACCGCTCCATCAGCGGCTTCCCGGCCAGCATCCCCAGGTGCCGGGCGCGTCGGGCCTCCTCGCCCCCATCGCCGGGTGTTTTTGTCCGCGGCGCCGGGCGCCGCTTCTTCTGCGCCCAGACACGCTTCTTCTGCGCCCGGACACGCTTCCGCGCGCGGTTCCGACTAGCGGCCGCAGAGCCCGCCGGCTCCATCTCCGCGCCTCACGTCCCGATGGCCGAAGCAGGCGGCGCCGCTCGCTAACCGGAAGCGGAAACAGAAAGGTCTGTCTCCCACGTGAGCAAGTTCTTAGCTCACCAGCCCCCTCCGCCTCTTTCACGTGATTCAGTCCGGTTCCCCTTCACTTAAAACATTCTCACATGACCCGATCTCTCCCTCTCCCTTCCACGTGATAGGCCCCCCCGCCAGGCCGGACTAGTCTATTGCCCACACGGAAGGGACCAATCCCACTTATAACGACTAATCTTCCGGACAGCAATACCAGGCTCAGAAGCAGCAAATCAGGTGAGCCAGTCAATTGCCAGGCTGTTTTTAGCATGCCGCTTCGCACCCCCTCGCCACAAAATGGTTCCGTCCAGAGGGATACGGCGAGCGAGGAGGCTCTGAAGACCTGGGGACCCAGTGACAGCGCGCGGTGGGCTGGGCTGGGCGCAGCGCGTGCGCGCTGCCGTTATGCTAATGTTGTTGATATTCTGGGCAGGGAGTTGAATTTCTTTCTCTGCCTAAGTGAGAGGCTGAACTTTCCAGGCCACCTCCTGTCCCAGCCGGGCCCTGCCCCTCGGAGGGGAGGGGGGAGAGAGGGAGGGGGCTGAGCAGAGGGGAGGGGGGCTGAGAGCAGCAGGCATCCCCTGCCCATGAGGGCCTGATGGAAAACACAAAGGACCTGGTGAGTAGCACAGCCCCGGGGGGAGGCAGGGCAGCGGCCGCCGCTGCGGTGGGCTCGCCTGGCTTACCGGGGTGGGTGTGTGGGTGCAGTGCTTGTGGGGAGCAGCCCTGGGGCTGCGGGGAGGGGGTGCAGGGGCAGAGCCGGGGAGCTCGGAGCTTACTGGGGGGGAGGGCAGCCAGCAGCCGTGGGAACAGTGTGGGAGGGAGACTTGAGCTTTCCTTGTGTCTAGGGGCGGGAGCAGAGCAGCTGTGTTGGCCGCAGCATTTGTGTGGGAGGGGAGCAGCCAGGAGCACCCTCGAACTTCTGTTGTTGTTGTTGTTGTTTGTTTCATTTGCATGCATTTGCTGGAGGTAGGGGGCAAAGCGGAGCGGCCCCGTGTGCATGTGGGAGGGGAGGGAGCCACCGGCGCACGAGGGTTCTGAGGGGGAGACCGGGGACAGCACTGGGGCTTTGTGCGAGAAGGCAAGAGAGCAGCTCGGGTGCTTTAGGCTACTTTGGTCTCCTCTTTTCCGGATTCTCCGCCCCTCCCGGCCCCCTTGTGTGTGCCTGCGGGGAGGGAGGGCTGCAGCTCTGATCCCGGGGCTAATTCGCTGCTTTCTTTTGTTGCGATTCCTCCTGCGGTAATGTTCAGGCTTTCCTTAGTTCCGGTGAGAGCTCTCGCTAGGAGTTTCATTCGTGCAACTTTAATCTGCATAGCAGCTCTGGAACAGACTATGCAACCAGAGTAGGTTGCAGCAAACGCAGAGTAGGTTGCATGCATTTGATATATAATTAGTATAATTACCAGAAGGTACTCATGCTGAGCCAGTGAATGAGCATAATGGAGGGGAGTGTTCCGCGGTGTTATATGAGAGACTTTTTTAATATCTCACTGAAATACATTGCAATATCTGTCATCACCAGGAGAGAAACTGGTAATGTGGAGAAGGATAGCACAACCCTGCTCAGACGGGTTACCTTTTGTTGTGATCACTTCTCCCTTTAGAAGATTGTAGTAGGTAGAAGGTTTCTGTAGGCTGCCTTATTGTCTCTGCAGGCTCTTCTGACAACTGGAAACAATAGCAATGGGTTGGTTTTGTTCTGTTTTGTTTTTAACTGAACAGTTCAGGCCTGCCCTGATTCCCATTTACTGGTGGGGGAGCCGGTTGGGGACACTATTTTTTTTTTTGTTATAGTATTATCCCTTTTGGAATTAAGGCTTTTGCAATGAGGATTTAATGAGACACTAGATTTTTAAAGTGTTGCAGTCACTTTACCTATGTTACTAATGACAGCTTTGGATTTTTAAAATGCTTTTACTTTTAAAAAATTCAGTGTGTTAGTTTATGGTTTGGTTTACCTTTGGCATTTCTCTAGCTTCATAGTTAGATTGCTCAAGCTGAGTTTCACTTTCAAGTTTGTAGCAGTTGGATTTCCAGGTACTGCATGAAAATTCTTGGTTTTAAAGAGCTGCTGGATATAGTAGAATTAAAAAAATAAAATTGACTAACCAGTTCTGTTTGTGATGGTGGTCTTTATAAAACATTATTCTTACAAAATGTACATGTTGGGCCATATTTAAATTGATACTGTCCCTTTAAAAGTTTGTATTCCTTTTATTGGGAAGTTGTCATTTAAAGTTTGAGAGGCAGCCTAGTGATTTGACATTTTTAGTGTCAGGGAGTCACACACAGGTCTCAAAGCTTCAAGATGAGGTAAATAACACAATTATACTTTAGATTTTGTTGTTGTTGTATTAAGTAACCAACCTAGAAGAAAATTAAATTTGTATGCTAAACTTGCCTTACAAGTGGGGAGGTAGGAGAAGGTCACTTGGTCTATAAAATAGCATCTTCATAATTTATTAGTGTATATAGTCAGTTGTAAATAGCTTTTTTGAGCAAGTTATAACACAGACCACTGAAAAACATAGGAAGGATAAGTTTCCTAGCTGGGGAGTTATTTAACATATAAAGGAACAAATAATTTAGGCTTTGGTCCTGAAAACACTTAGATATGGGGCATGGAGGCAAGATTTCCATAGTTTTTACTTTGTTAAAAAATATGGCTGGATGGGGGAACATAGGTTGAGGTGTTTAAGGGTTCGTGTTCCTGGTCTTGCTTTTTTTTCCTTATTCCATAAAATTTGGCCTGATTTTGCAAGGTGCTGAGTACTGTCAAATGGCAGCCAAGTTAGTTTCTCTATCTGTTGCCCTGCAAAAGGCCCATAAAATGGAGGCAGCAAACAAACAGAGGAAACAGACTATAAAGAGTGATGTCAAATATACACACTGAAGAGAAAAGTGTATAGCTATAGCTCTTCAGCTAGTCATTCGACA
Organism: Gopherus flavomarginatus; assembly: GCF_025201925.1. Taxonomy (NCBI): domain Eukaryota; kingdom Metazoa; phylum Chordata; order Testudines; family Testudinidae; genus Gopherus; species Gopherus flavomarginatus. The sequence continues at coordinate 40,282,408 of NC_066628.1, read as the reverse complement.
TGTTACTTTTGTAAAACATTAAGGTAGAAATTATATTTGTAAATGTCTCAGTACCCCCTGTCCAAAACTTGTAGGTCAGTTATGGGATTCCAGGGAATCGGAAATAGAGGCGGGGAGTGTTTTTTTTGTTTTTTTTTGTTGTTGGGTTTTTTTTTGTTTTTTTTTTTGGTTTTTTAAAGTTGATCACATGTTACCTTTAGATTGCTGCTTAATGGTTTCCATTTCCTACTGTTAATAAGTTGCTGTAGGGAAAGTTGTTTTGACCAGATTTGATTTAAAAGCTGTTTGTAATATAACCAGTTCAATTTCTTTTTTTTGTGGTTTAGAGCAGTGACTCTAAACCTTTCCAGATTACTTTACCCCTTTCAGGAGTCCGATTTGTCTTGTGTACCCCCATGTTTTACCTCACTTAAAAACTACTTGCTTACAAAATCAGATACAAAAATTACACAGCAAATTACTGAAAAATTGCTTATTTTCTCATTTTTACCATATAATTATAAAATGAATCAATTGGAATACAAATAGTGTACTTACATTTCAATGTATAGAGCAATATAAACAAGTTATTGTCTGTATGAAATTTTAGTTTATATTGACTTTGCTAGTTTTTTTTATGTAACCTGTTGTAAAACTGGGCCAGTGTTTAGATCAGTTAACATACCACCGGTTTAGAGTTTGATCAAGCCAAGAGCTAGGACTGAGATAATTTCTTATAATGTCAATGGTCTCGTGACTAGAAGGAATGTGTACATCACAGTATTCTTCTAACATGAAGAGAAATGTTGCATAGAGATAGTGTCTGATAGTTGAGAATATTTGCTTAAATAGTCACTGTTCCTGGATACTGGGTAGCAATGGTGACTTTCTGTGCCCCGACCTAGAGGTTAAGCCGATCCTTTAATGCAAAATTGTTGATCCATGCCACATTCACCTCCTTTATGGGGTAATGTACTTAGGGTTAGCTTTGAATATCACCTGCAGACTGAGCCTGAAGTAGGATGCAGCTGCCAACCTCAGTGTTGGTTAGGCCTTTATTAGCTCATAAACTGTGTTCAAAGTTCTGCGCAGGTTCCTTCTTTTCTTCTGTAAGCAGTTCTTGAACAGTCTAGATGGTCTTGAACCTGGATTCTCTAGACCCTCCCCCACACCTCCACTTTCATCTTGTCCTGTCATGGCAGTTAAGAGCAGCCATGATGTTCTTGCTGTCAAGCTACTCAGGCTCAATAGTAGGACATTCTCAGTTGAAGACCTTCACCTTTTGGAATTTGCTGCCCATGATGGTCTGCCACAGCTTGAATTCAATCTCCAAAGTGACACAATTTAGAAAGTTTTTTGATGAAGTATTTATGTATTGGATGTTGTGGCAATTCGTTTATTTTGCTTAGTTTTTACTCTATTCTGACTTGCGTAAGGTACTTTTCTCAGTGGCGTTGTAGATGGTCCCAATTTAAAAAAGAAAAAAGCACACTACTGTGTACAAAGAATACATGCAGTCATATGCCTAGTTTCTACATGCAGTTATTACTATTATGCAGATCAGATAATTGCATATTGTAGAGACTATTATTTCCGCTTATCTGATTGGCATATACCAATGTAGACACATTTGCATGCCCAGCTTTAGGGAAGGGAGAAGATGTTAACTTTTGGTGTGATAGCACTCGATTATTAGAATAGTTACATGTTTTCAGATATTTCATGCAGACAGGCCGTATGTTGCCAGGCATTCACTGATGGGTCAGAGGGTTGTGTCGTAGAAGACTGTTCTTTAAAAAGCCACATTTATTTCACCAGCAGCTGCATTCAGTCCCATTTCCTCAAAAATTTTCAGTGTGCCAAAAGCCTTTTTCCTGCTGAGGACGCCATAATCCCTTTAAGGAAGCAAGCCATAGCCTATGTGCCCAAAATTACAGATTCAGTACCTTCTTTCCAGCAGCTCTGACTTCCCTGTGCTAGCATACTTGTCTCTGGTGCTGTTTCTCCCAAAACTACTTTAGTAAGACACCTTTCTGCAGTGCTACCACTCTTCCTGCTGACTGAGGTTTAAAAAAACCCTCTGTACTGTCCCAGACTCTTCCCATTTCCAGCATGCTCCCTTCTGTTATGCTATCAGTAGGTGAAGCTAGCTGGCCTTTATACTATCCTAATTTTGACATTGATGCAAACTTTCTATAGCCTGCTTCCTGCTAAATCCAGCATCAAAAAGTGCTTGGGTTTTTCCTTTCTTTTTGCATGTGTAGTTCAGACCATGTATATCTATGTACTAGTGGTCAATTACTTAACAGGATACAATTCTATTTGAGAAAATTAAAACTGCTGTAAGTTTCAGGCAGATTTTTAAAAAGAGTAAGTTATCCAAACCTCAGTGCTTTCAGCCTGTCCTTTCCACTTTTTGATTATTTCAAAGGTACTTGACTGCAAATCTGAAAGAAGGTCCCCTTCTGCTTATCGTTATTCCGCCTAAGTTTGTGATGTCAGGTCTTGTAATCTAAGCAAACCCAAGTCCTGTGGGAAGCAATATCAGTGGCTCTAGAACTAATACTCTTATCTTATGCTGCAGCAGATTCTGTCTTTCAACAAGATATTAAAAGGATAGTTCTATGGCACACATTGCAAGAGTAGAGGCGCTAGATGTGATCTGGAAAAATTCCAGTTTCAATAAATTGCATTCTGTCTCTCTAAATTTCTCCTGAAAATATATGCTTTCCTCTATTTCTATACTAATTAGAGTGTGATCTATGGATCTTGTCCAATATGTAAATATTAAGGTTATTCAGCATTAAATATCTGTTGTATGTAGCTCTTCAAAAGCCTGCAAATTCTGAGAGCTTTTGAGATTGCTGGGAGTGAGCATTCAAGATGACTTCTTAAGGAAAGGAAAATATTCTTGGACACTAAAAAACACCTTATGGATTTTGAGGGGAATCCCCACAGCTGTATTCAGTCAGGTTTACTTTTAGTAGTTGTAACTGGCTTTGAAAAGGCAACAGAAGTGGCTATGGGCTAGTTCATAGAATGAGGAAAAACAACAGAATGTTTTAGGATTATGTTCCTGCATCTTAGCAGGTTCCCCCCCCAGACAGTATGAAATAGACTAGTGATCATCATGAATGCCACAAGGGAATCGAAGTCACAGAAGTGGAATCATGATGCAAGTTCACTTCCTTATCTAGCTGCAGGCATCTTGGAGTGGTTGAAAGTTAAGATCGAAACCTAAAAAGCAAGGGAAGAACTAGGAAAGAGAAGGGTGCCAACACTTCCTCCTGGGTCTGGCCGCTCGAGATGTTCTTTTGTATTGTCGCTTCTCTCCCAACAGAAAGATGTGAGTAAGTTCCTTATACCAAAAATAAGTATGAAGCCAACATAAACACATCTTTATTTAATTAATTGTATTTCAGGCCAAATTAATCTCTCATTTGAGCCACTGAGATATGAATATTGTTGTTTTATTATCTATAGCCTATTGTGTTTTCAGATTTCAGACCACATCATCCAGAAATATCACCCTGCCTGTACAGCAGGAGTAAGTTATAGATTCCTGTGCCATGACTTAACTCCTTTGTTGCCACATTTCTCATTATTTATAGGCTACATCTGTTATGTAGTTCAGCAGCTCTGCATAGATCAGATGCTTGTTTTACGTTATAAATGTCTGTCCATGGTATACTTTTTAATGCACCTCCCCACTCTGATATCCTGAAAATTTGGGTCTTGGTGCATGGATAACTATATTGATTCTGGAGTCTTGACATGTATTGCAGTTATTTGGCCAAGTAAGAATGAATGGGCTTATGAAATATTTAGGGGCTATGCATGATATAAATATTTTTGCCTGTAAGACTCTTCATTAGAGTTGCTATTTTGAAAGTGTGTATATTTTTCCTTTTGGAAAAACTGCAGTTTTGTTAGTTTATAAAATGTGTGCTGCACAAATCATAGACTCATAGGGCTAGAAGGACTGCAAGGGTCATCTGCCAAGATGTAGGATTTGTTGTGTCTAAACATCCAAAACATATGGCTATCCATCCTCCTTTTGAAAACCTCCAGTGAAGAAGTTTCCACAACCTTCCGAGGCAGTCTGTACCATTGTCTACTGTTCTTACAGTTAGAAAGTTTTTCCTGAGATTTAATCTAAATCCCTGAGCATACACATCCAATGCAAATATTAATCAACACCAAGAGTGTTAGAAGCAAAGCTTCCCATAAACACAGATGCCATTCACCTTCTGGCAAAACTCTGAATACAAATATTTTGTAGAGGCCACAGTCTTCTTTTTAAACATACACAGACAGCCCCCTCCCCTCCAAACCAAAACGTCCATGTTCCAGTGGGTTAAGATATAATGGGACAGTTTGACCAAGCACAGGATTTATGGAGGAGGAATGTTATGCCACCTTTAGGAAGTATGTATTGGTACTAGCAAATACATTTGATATGTATGGTCATTTTGAAGATGGATAGATTGATAGCTCCATGTGTTCTTGAAACCTGTTAATTTAAAACATTTTTGCTTAGTGTGTTTCCTTTCATCTGTGAATGATGTGGCAGAGGGGTTGGCCGACTGGATGCTATGGTCAATACAGTGTTAAACATTAACTGTAAGAAGTTACAAATCTAGTGGATGTTGTGGATGCAGACTTGCTTTCCTGTTGATTAGTGTGCTGATCTGTAACTGACCAGGATTGTTACTAGAACACTGTATCCATGGCAACCTGTTGTTCAATTGCTAACTTAATTTTAACACATAGGAGGTAATAGCTGAGCTTGCATCTCTTTGGCTTATAATAGCAATAAATAATGGCCTGCAGGTGAGGCTTTTCCTGACAGCGAGGACCTGATCTGGTCTTGGTCTTTTGAAGTCAGTTCAAGTTTTTCCATTGATTTCAGTTTGGGTCGAATTGGGGTCTAGTTCAAGAATGCTCCACTCCTCAGCCAGTTGCTGACTGTAAGAAAATTCTCTTGGTTTACCTAGTTGTCATTTTTTAAAATATAATTTTGAATTACTAGCTGAGGAATCTCTGTGCAGTTTACAGTGCATTGAAATTTTTGAAGTTTGAGAGCTGTTAGTGAGGTAAATGTATATTCAGCCCATTACGTATTGGTTGTTTAGCTTTTAAGGGGGTGGGAAGGCTAGGACTGGGTGGTGTGGAAACTATATTCCTCTCTGAATATTAGAAAAGTTCTCTCCGTACCAGGATTTAGGCATATTGCCAGGCAAGAGTAGAGGATCGTCATTTTAAAAAAAAAGAGAGAGAGAGCATGAGAAACAAATGTCCTAAGACACGCAGAATAGGGACGATCCAACCAGATTAGATGATTGGACCAGCAGGTGGCAAATGTAAAATAAGTACACTCTCAATGGAACAGTCGCCTAGCATGCTGATCAGGAAAAAGATTCAGGGGATTATTGTGGGGAAGTCTTAAAACTAGCAGTACAGAGAGCATGTCCAGTGTAAAAAAGGAAAGTGAAATCCAGTCTTTCAATATCACTTCCAGTCTCTTAGTGAATACGCCAACTTTCAGAGACAAACTTTCAATATCAGAGACAAAACCTAGCTTTGAGTTTCTTTTCGCTATCTTGCAGCTCTTCTCTCCCCCAACACACACTTAAATAATTGAATTTCTTTCTTTACCCTGTTCTGTTGATCTGTCTCCATACCAATTCCTATTTATATCCAGTGGCTGGAGAGCAGTCAACTTGGTGAGGTGTTCCTGGTTTGGCCACAGACTTCCAGTCCAACTTCAGACAACTGTAGTAATCTCCTTGTGCTTCAATTTCCCCTTTATAAAATGGGAATGTCTACCTCCCTGGGTGTTGTGAAGCATAATTAATGTTTGTAAATGCTTTGAGATCTTCTAGTGAAATAGCTTATGTAAATCCTACATCTTATTTCTACCTATTTCGTGTAACATTTCAGTTCTGTGGTCTGCAAGGGGTGTCCTCTTGTTATGACATTTTAACATGCACGTATCAGAGGGGTAGCCGTGTTAGTCTGGATCTGTAAAAGCAGCAAAGAATCCTGTGGCACCTTATAGACTAACAGACGTTTTGGAGCATGAGCTTTCATGGGTGAATACCCACTTCGTCAGATGCATGCAGTGGAAATTTCCACTACATGCATCTGACGAAGTGGGTATTCACCCATGAAAGCTCATGCTCCAAAACGTCTGTTAGTCTATAAGGTGCCACAGGATTCTTTACTGCTTTAACATGCACATTTACCATAAAATACTGTCTTCATGCACAGCAAAGGCATGGTATCACAGATGTCTGTGATTTTTGTGAATGTGATTCTGTCTCTGGCAGGTGCAAGGGAAGGACCACTAGACAAATGGTTAGTCTTTGGGATTCTCCCACTGTGGTGCTTGCAAGTATGTGGGAGGGAAATGGAGGAAGGTTAGTGGATGCACAGAAGTATCTGATCACATTCAGCAGTTAACACAAAGGGAAAGCAGTGCAGAACAATAGCTAAACAGGCACTGGGCCTGAATCTTCTCCCACCATCATAGATTGGCACTAATGCAGCTCATTGGAATTGTCAGTTTAAAAATGGTGGTAAGTGAGAGGAGAAGGAGGCCCGCTGTCTTCTGTTGTGTGAACTTTAAGGGGGAATGGATATGAATAGGGCCAAAATTCTGTGTTTGGATTATTGTGCACTGTGCCAAACCAGTAATTTCTTGCTCTCCATTCTGGCGGTGGTTACATTTCAGTGGTTCTCTGAGAAGCATTTGGGGATCCTTTGAGGTGAAGGATGGCATGTAAAATATATACTCTAGACGCTCAGCAAAATAAGACATTAATACGTTTATTGTTTTATACAGTTTGAATGTCTTCATTGTAAATTTCTGAAACTTCTCCCATTCTAGCAGTGAATTTCACATGTGTATGTTTCTTCATAAGGTGGTTAAAGGAAAGAGCTACCATCAGGCAGGATTTTCTTCTTGTATGTAACAATAACAAATTAGTCACCTTTCTATTGAAGCTATTTGTGTGGCCCTCATTACCAGAGTATCTGAGCATTTACAATCTTAAGTACCATATTTTACACAGAAGAACCTGAGTGACAGAGAGGCTAAGTGATTTGTCCAAGGTCACACAAAAAGTCTGTGGTGGAGCTGGGATTTGGACACAGGTTTCCAAATCTTAGACTAGTGCCCTACCCAATATTCTAAGGTCTGTGACTAGCTCAGCACAAGCATATTAAAGTTTGTAGTGAACTTGGCTGCAGCTATTTAGGATGCACTTATTTGCTTATGTGCTCTGACTGGCTGTCAACACTCTAGGTACCAGGATTACTGAATTTGGAAGAGAAGTCAACAAAAGAAGAGATTTGACTTGTCACATTACTCTTCAGCCTGTTATGAGAGAGGATTTTTTTTTCTTGTATATAACTATCAAATACTGGCTAATTTTGCCTCTAGAAGTTCTCAATCCTGAACAATTTTGTTAGCAGGTACATGGCTGATATCTCTGTGTATATAGAGAAGATACTTTAATTCAGCCTGTAATTTACTGCATCTCCAAAATCTTTAAATTAAGAGTATTCTAATTTGTCTTGTGTTTTTATGTTTTGCTTTTTAGACTGAGCATTCTTCACGGTCAGAAAGGAAGAGACGTGACTCATTCGGGATGTTTGATGGTTATGATAGTTGTAGTGAGGACACTAGTAGCAGCTCAAGCTCTGATGAGAGTGAAGAAGAAGTTACTCCCTTACCATCCAGTCTCCCCATTATCAAGAATAATGGACAGGTCTATACTTATCCAGATGGTAAATCTGGCATGGGTGAGTACAAAGATTTTCTGGAATTGAGTTTGTGGGTTTTCAGCTGGATCCCATGGCTCGCGTATCACCATATTCTGTGTTTTATTTCAACCTGAGGTATCATTTGTGTGGGTCTGAGAACACGTTGACTCCTTTGTGAGAACAAAGCAGATTCGTTGAAGACTTTTACTCCTAACAGCCAGAAACAAGAAATAATTTCTGTTCACCTATCAAGAAAGACACTATGCAAATATTTGTGATGTGTATATATTTTTATTTTTACATCAAGTAAATGAATTCAAATATGTTTTAGTTCTTAGGCTTCCGTTAAAAGTGCTAAGCCCCAGTCTTCCTTCTCAAAGTTTGGGTTAACCCTCTTTTAACGTCAACATTTATAGGAGAAGAATCTAGAGTTGCATTACACTGTACAACTTTTGTAGTGCATTAATGCTTTTATTATATTGGCTTTCTTTATGTGCTAGTAAAATAACTTTACCACTATTAAGTCCACTCTTTCAGCACACAGTGTTCAGCCCCCACATATTTGGAATCACATTGTTTTGAGTAAGAGGGAAGATCGCCTTCATCATTATAGAAAAACAATAGGACAGATATACTGCCCAGCCATGGAATTCTTTTGTGGTAAAACCCACTTGGGGCATCACAGTGGCACAAATCACCTGCAACCTCTGGGTGTCCTAGAGCTGACTGGGTAGTACAGTACATAAAATGTGTAATGCCAGCAGGATGAGGGTGTTGACTGACCATGATACATGAGAGAGATTTATGTGTAATTCAAGGGAAAGTAGAGACGTGAGTCTGATTTTTGGGTTGTGAGTAGTAAACATCAGATGAAGTCTGTATTCACAGACACACACTTGAAGTCTATTTAACCCTAGGACTGGGTAGCGTGAAGGATGAAGATCAGCTTTGGATGAGTCATTAGTTTCTGTTAGTGAAAACTAGGGGGACTATTGCAGCCTTGACTCATAGACTTCAAGGTCAGAAGGGACCATTATGATCATCTAGTCTGACCTCTCCTGCACAATGCAGGCCACAGAACCTCACCCACCCACCGACTCAACAAAGACCTTGACATTTGAGTAGTTCTACTGAAGTCAGTGGGACTAGTCATTTTGTGAAGTTAAGCACATGTACGTCTCTGTAAGATAAAGGACTAAGAAATGGTTTGGTGTCTAAACAGTGAAAATGAAGCTAAGTAGGGCTGCAGCCCATAAAACCTTCATGATGGAATCCTTATGTTTGGGTTTTACATCTCATTTATCTGACATTTTTATCACGCTTTATAGTTGAGTCTTTTCTCTCCTCTGATTAGCTACCTGTGAGATGTGTGGGATGGTCGGTGTCCGAGATGCTTTTTACTCTAAGACAAAGCGTTTCTGTAGTGTTTCGTGCTCCAGAAGTTATTCATCAAATTCCAAGAAGGCCAGCATTCTGGCCAGACTTCAGGTAACGGTACAGAAACCATCTTGTTTATATACTTATCCTTGCATGTTTTACAAATAAGTATTTATCTGTTTGGCCTGGTTTATCTGAGCTCATGCATGATTTTTAAAAAATTAGGTTTTTTTTAGTAAACTCATAGTAACGTAACTGTGTTAGTGAGTCAAAACTTATATTATTCATCTGCTGTTTACATTGAGTGCAAATTTCCTGTTGAATTAATTCTAAACCTAAAACCTGATCTTTTTAGCTCTTACAAGAAAATAAAATTAAGAAGTTACATTAGCAGTGTGTTCACCTAACAAAAATAGAGATCAACACTTCTGTAAGGGTCAAGGAGCAAATCTTGACCTAATCCACCTAACCTGAGTGGATTGTGCATATATGTTGAATGGGATTGTGGGAAATGAGTTTCTGCCCCTCCACCAACTGAGTAGCCAAAATAGTTTCTGTGGTCCACAGGCAAGGGCAGGTGGACGAAGGGAAGATCTGTGCAGTTCCTGTTGCTCTGATCCACTTGTGCCTTGCCTGGTGTTGTTCAAGGAACTTTTATGGTGCACTTCCTTTGGCTATTTAGTTTTCTTCTGCAGAGGAATTAAATAAACTCTGCTGCCATGGGCCCGCTGCACTTGCAGTGAAAAGAGTTGGATAATCCTTTAAATGTAAGTGTGTTGTATCTGAATAATCCATAGATTTAGCCTCAAAGTACTTGTTGGCTTCACAGATCACAGTGGCTAAACCACTGCTGTCACTTTATTCACAAATAGAGTTTTTAAAGGACCTTGTATAGAGATTGACATATTGAGCTGTATTAACTTTGGCATGTTGTAAACTGTTTTATTCTCCTTCTTTTCTCCCTTTTGTTAAATTAGTTTATTTAAAAGAGTAATTGCATAGATGTATTATAAGAATAACACTAATAGAGACTGAAACTTCAGCTAGCAGGAGATCAAGGTTATATTCTAGCATAGTCTCTCCCATGGAACTCCAGTGTCTGTGGGAGTATTGCCTAATGACTACCATGATATGACCCTCAGAATTAGATTTAAGATTCTGCCTTTGTCATATTTTTGATAGTTACAGATGTCTAGTCCCTTTGCCCATTAGCCGTAGAACAGCAGCTGATTCTGTGTGCTGTTCACATTTCCATACCTAGGCAAAATAATGTTTCTGACATTCACTTGAGTCTGCTTCTATGGGTTTAAACTATACTGATGCCAAGTGTAGTTCGTGGTACTTGAATGGACAACTTCCGTATTCTTGTATTTGTTATAATTTTTGCCTACCAGGATAGCCTCATGAGAGATGCATTTTGTTTACAAAATTAATGGTGTAATGTTCTTGAGCCTTTTGGAACTGATTTTGTGTAGTAGTGTGAGAAGCACATTTTTTGAAAATTTCCAGTTGGGAGTTTTGAAAGGCTTTATTTACTTAACTCTTATTGTCCTAGGGTAAACCTCCAACTAAAAAGGCTAAAGTTCTGCAGAAACAACCCTTAGTGGCTAAACTAGCAGCGTATGCTCAGTACCAGGCTACATTGCAGAATCAAGTGAAGACTAAAACAGGTAACTGTGTGTAACAGAAATGAAACTAATTCTTGGAAACATAAGATCTGCCGTTCACCCATTGTGCAGCTTCCTAAACAAAATAACTTTCTTTTAGCAGCTGTCCCTGTTGAAGGTTTCAGTTGGGGTAACTACATTACTAGCAATAATTTAACAGCAGCTCCTGTCACCTGTTTTAAACATGTAAGTATCCTCCGCTATTTTTTTCCTCTGAGACATTTTAAATTTATTTTAATCAAGAAACAGCAGCCGAATCAGTTACTTAGTATTTTTCAATTAATTCATTTAGCACTACATTAATATTTAAACACTTTAAAAATGAAGAATATAGAAGAAAATATGCATGCCTTATTCTTATACTTGAAACCATTTTGAATATCATCAGCCACTCTTGTTATATATGATTCAGGTTCAAAGTTACAAAATAGAAGGCTGGTATCTTAAGCCTTTGGGAACTTATTTTTCCCACATTCAAAGCACAATCATAGATTAGTCCAAATTTATAAAATTTAAACCAAACCAGTTGGAGACGCAGCAATAGATAAAGATGGAAACTACCTATTAGATCAAGTCATACCTCTTGCAGCATGTATAAAATTGGTCTTTTGGGTCTAGGTTTGTTTTTGTCTTTATTTCTTAATCAGATTCTTAGTGTCAGCTGTGTTACTTAGGGGGTGGGGGAGAAGCATTTCTGTAGTTATGAAGCTAAAGTTATTCTTCACTTTCTTTTTCTTTGTACATAGCATTGTGGAAGTAAAAAAATTTCTTAGTTATGCATTAAACAACTTAGATATAAGCTTCTGTCAGCACTATGGGTTTTTTTGGCTGCAACAGACAATATTAAATTCATCTTTTAGATAGCACATCTCTATGTTTCAGAAACATTTTAGAAGATATTCTTTAAGAGCTCTATGTGCAAGTTACATCCATATTTTTAAGAATTCTTTCTTGCTTCATATCTGCAAAATACATTCATTAGGGCTGGTCACAAATTTTCAGTCAAAATGGGGTTTTTAATGGAAATTGGGTTTTTGAGAGAGTGAAAATTTTCACGGAAAGCACTTGCTTTCTTAGATAGCTTCTGGTTTATTTTACTTGTATATTGGGAAAACTGAAACTTTTTAGCTGAAAGATAAAACTTCTTTAGTTTCTTTCATGAAACATCAAATTTTTCCGTCAACATTTTCAATGAAAATGGATTTATTTTGGTGGGCTCGGGGCTAAGGTGATAAAGGGGCAGGTTGCTGAAGTTTTCTATGGGAGAAAACTAACAACTAAAAACATTTTCCACCCAGATCTAAAATTCATGTTGGATGTTGCAAGGTGCAGTGCACTGTCAATTCCTAAGTGAGTGGGAACTGAGGGCACTCACACTTTGCTGAATTGAGCCCTTCATGCTTAAGGGCCTTATTGTTGTACTGAACAAAGCCCTGGAGTAGTATAGCTGTGTGATTCAGTGCCAAAATCCACATGCTTGAACAAGCATTTCTTCTTTCTGTTTTCACAATATTGTACATTCTAAAAAGGTAATTTCCTTAGTGCATAGTGAAAGGTGGTGTTAAGAAGAGCCTGTGCCATTTTTAACAGCAAATGCTAAATGACAGACAGTATAATTAATTGTGCTTTCAAATATAACTGAAGAACATTTCCTTTGAAAAAATCTCGTGTGTGTAAGTAAAACGGTATAAGCTATGCACTGTTGTTGTTTTTGACTGTTTCGTTCCATACTCTGGAACATCTCAAGGATAATGTAACTGACTTAGGAAAAATCTGAAATAATTGAATGAATGGCCTGTTCACAGTATTATGCTAGTTAATATTTAAAGATTTAATTACATTTTGGTATCATACTGTTGCACAGATGAATTAGAATAGTATATCAGTAACTTAAAATACACACTATATTCATACTTATACTTTATCCTGAATTTTATACAACTATGTAGTGTGGTGGCAGTGCTGAAGAACAATCGGCATACTACTACATACGTACTCTTACCTGAAACCTATTTCTTCTTCCTGCCCTGTAGTGTTTCTTGTACTCTGTATCGTAAGTCCAACAGCATTCCTGAAAGGTCTCTTGTAAGTTCTCACTTTTTTAGTGCAGTTCTTGGGCATTGTTCAGCATACTGTAGGTCTGATTTGATATTCAGTTTTGCTCTACACCAGTCTTCAAAGAACATAGTATAAATTATTCATCAAAGAATCTGTAGGCATATCACTCCTTTTCCCTTTTTGGAACGTAGTCCTCTTATGATTTGTGAAGTTTTTTTTGTTTGCTCTTAAAAATTATTTAACACTCCCAGACAGGATCATAGAATTTTTCTTTCCATAAACGCAGAAACAAAATAATCATACATCTTTCATAGGGCTGGTCTTCGCTACGGGGAGATAGACGCTGCTGCAAATGATGCAGCAGGGGTCTATTTAGGGGACCCGCTAAATCGACCGCAAAGCGCTCTCCAGTCGACTCTGGTACTCCTCCAGCTCCCCAAGAAGATTAAGGTAAGTCGACGGGAGAGTGTCTCCCGTCGACGCAGCACAGTGAAGACACTGTGGCAAGTCAACCTAAGCTACATCAACTCCAGCTACATTATTCACGTAGCTGGAATAGTGTAACTTAGGTCGACTTACGCTGGTAGTGAAGACAGGCCCTAGATATAGGGGAAATTTTTATATTAATTTTTCTGCAATAGCACAGCTCCACTTGTGCTACCAGCCTTAGAAGCTGTGTGGATTTTTATCACTGAGTCACTTATGATATCTCAGAACCTGCATATGCTACAGCTTCCACCATGGGTAGCACCAGTGGAACTATACTAGTGTGGAAAAATGCCTGCAAATTTTCCCAATGTTGTTGTACCGTAAGGGTAGTTGGACTTCAGATTAGTGGTTGACTAGTGGTTGGTAAGGCATTAAGCTACCTTTCCACAGCTTCTGTATCCAACTGGCTCAGAAATAAAGAATTCAAAGTTATAAGAGCATTTGTTTTTCAATTAGAATAGAAAATGGTTTATTGAGGGGAAACCAATAACCCAATACTTGAATGTGTATAAGTCTTTATATAGCTTCTTAATGGATGATTTATCCAGGGTGCTAAATTCAAAACCTTCACGGTTTGGGGGAACAGTGGTACTGAACCATTTGAAGGCTATACCCTAAAAAAGAAAAAGATCTGACAGCTGTCCCCATATTGCTTCAAGGAACATCTTCCTTTAAAAAAAAACAAAAAACAACCATCCCTCCCCCCAAAAAACTATTAATATTATCCTGCTAATTGAGCACCAGTTATTTTTACTCAGTCTAATATATATTCCCTGACATCAGGAAGTCTTTTAATCAGTAATAAGAATTTGTAACAAAAAACATAAACCTTTTTTGTTTTTGTCTATCTGAAAAGTTACTGAACACTGTTTTCTTTGTTTTTCATCTTTTACAGCAGGACTTCTGTATAAGCATGTATCTTAATACTTGACTAGGTTTGTTAACCCAAAAAATAAGAGCTTACATTTGCTTTTAGAATTAACAAGTGCTTAGGGTTGCCCAAGACATAAAAGGCCTGATTCTTAGAGGTTTGAAACACCTGCCACTCTACTTAATATGAGTTGAAATCTGAAAATCAGGCCTCTTTTATTAGGTGACTGACTTTAGGCAATCAAGTCTGAATATTTTGACCTTTAGGTCCTAGTAGTCTCCAATGCCTAAAGTACATTAACACAGCTCCATAACCCTAATCTGATAGTGTTTACTTACCACTTATGTGTTATGGATATGAATGCACATTCCACATCCACAAGACCAAACTAAATACATCTAGGGCCTAATCCCATTCCAGTTAAGGTCAATAGGATTAACCACATGAGTAAAGAGTACTCAGAGTAAGATTTTGCAGTATCTGTCCTTAAATTTTCTATTGGGTGAAAATATCTGGCTACATGGGCTCTAGCTGGTTGGGTGGGGTAGGGTTAAACAACAGATAAGCAGTTATCAGATCCCATTTTGTCTTGTTGATAATTTTGTATGGAAGTGCTTTTGTCTAATGATTCTATAGCTTTCAGCAGTTCAAGTGTGTGTTTCCCTTTCTCAGTGCTCAATATTGGAAACCGAATGTAAGAATCTATTTCCCTTCAGTGTTGTTTGCTTTAATGGAAGCTCTACCTGCACATGGAGAGGAAACTGTAATCTTTAGTGTATTTTGATGATGCTTGAGATACTACTGTGCATTTCTGTATTGCTTTACAGTCCAGCTTTTCTGTGTTTCACTTATCTGCCTCAGACACATTGTATTATGCCCATTTTACAGGTGGATAAACTTAGATGTAAAGATGTGAAAAGTAATGTATTTAATGTGATATAGTGAGTTGGTGGCAGAGCCATGAATAGAATTTGTGCATCTGGACTCTTTCCTGTAGTCTCTGAATCACAATCTCTCACTTTCCTGTTTAGTATCTGGTAGTCTACAAAATCCAGTGTGATATTTAAGTCCATTGGACCTCCACAGCAATAGTAATTTAGTATAGTTCATCATCACTAGATAGGCTTCGTATTTCTTTTCCCATTTGTGATTTTGGTAACTAACCTAAATTCTTGTTTAATTTTCCTTGACTCTAAAAAGAGCTTACTTTTCTCCAATAGTCATAAAAAATAAGGAGAGTACCTCAAAATCTTCCTCGGGAGCAGAGCAAGGATAACTTTTTGAGTCTCTAGTGAATACTTGCTATTAGGTAACTTAATGTACAAGATCAATATTCATGTTTTTTCCACCCTGTTGCCAATATAAAGCTCACAGGTTTATCTGGTGGTATATGTTTCAAAATCCCTTTCAGATTAATATTATTTTAGAATGAAATAGTTCTTTTTCCCATTAAAAAAAAGTCCAATTGTTAGTTCTCTGATTAAAAAGTGGCATTCTCAGTTTTTACACTAGGTGGCACTACTGTACTTCTAATCTTCTTTTCCCATCCTTTCTCTTGTTACCTTCTGTGCAGATACTGTCTATGCACATGGTAACAGGATACTGTCCTCGCATATTTCAGGAATCAGCAGCATCTCTTTGCATTTAACCCTCTGAGTCCAAGTTTCATATCAGAATCCTAGAAGAAGGGCAATTCTGAAGGCATCCTGGGCCTGGCGAAATCACGTGTTCCCAAAAAGGTTTCTGTACAAATAGACAGGCAAGCTGAGATGCTTATCCTGTAGGGAGTCATAAGCTTAGCCTTTTCATCTTAGGAAACCCTGGAGGTTTGAATTTGGATGGTGTCCAACAGGACCTTCCTGATTGCAACTTACCTTGCAGGGAAGGCGACTGTCACTCTCAGATTAACCCTCACGAGTGGTCCCTGGATCAGGAAGTGGTGAACCAGATCTTCCTTGATTGGGGAGGAACCTGAGGTGGATCTGTTCGTCATGAGTCTGAAAGGTAAATTTGTTCTTAGCTGTAAATTTATGGTTCTGCTAGTTCATACTATGCCAATCCAGACTTCAGAGTTACCCCCCCTCCAGTAAGCAGATGAGTAAGATTTAGAACTTACATAGTGCTTTAAGTTTCTTTTCAAAGCACTGTACAATCATTGATTAGTCAGATGAAGAGAGAGAAGACATGAAGGAAGATGGCTATCATAGCCCTGTGTTACCTAATCTTCCTCCCTTAAGAACATTCATTGGGTGAGAAAGAAAAAAGATATACAGTTTATTAGATATATTGTATATCATCACTGAATACAACAATAATACCTAGCTCTTATAAAGTGATCATTGCCCAGGATGGCTCTCTTCTGAAGGGTGAGCCATATGGATTGGTGTGGGAGAAACTAGCAGAACCACTGTTTTCACAGACAAGGACAAATTTAACTTTCTGCTATTTACCCCTATACCAATCCACAATCTAGAAATGTAAAATCTTTGTGCCAGCTCAGATATTGGTTGACCTGCGGAGAGGAGAAAGAAAAAGCCCAGACAGTTTCAGTACTTGGGTTCTCTGGATCAATGAAAAAATGTAAACTGTTAGTAAAACATAACTTATTTTTAAACAAAAGGCTGTGTACCATATCAGATCATTTCAGATATTAACCATCTTAGCTGTTTGGACCCATCTGTAGCATTGTATACAAGGCTACAGACAGTCCATAAATGTAAGTTTTAAAAAGCTTCTTTTCCGCTTCCTTTTCTAAAAAGCCACCGGTGTGAATTTAGATCTAATAGAAGATGTGTAGTAGGACCACACTGAAAGCTAAATAGAGGAAGAGCTCCCTAAAAAATCAAAGTGAAAGAACAATATGTCAGAGCTGACTAAAGAGTAGCTGATTGGGTTATCCTCCTAGATGGAGAAATCTAACTGTAGAAAATTGCATTGTTTATACCTAAACTGTCTTCCTTCAAGTTATTTCTCTGTGTCAAATGCCAAAGGGACAGCCCTACAGTTTAGAATGGTGTAGGAGATATAGTAGAACATGGAAGAGACCAGGCTTCAAGAAAAAGAAATTTGTCATATTTGTAATGGATATGTCTTCCCTTACTGGGGAAAACAGTTCATGCATGTCTGGCCTCCAGTACTCTGAGTAGTAGAGTATCCTATGTTTCCCCCACAGTATAAATTTGACATTCACCATTGCTAGGTGGCCATAGCTGATCTCCAGTAGACTTCCAGACTTGCGCATTCTAAGTGTTCAGAACTAGGGCAACTCTTCTTCCCTTCTCCTTCACAGCTTGGCTTCTCAGAGGCTGGGGATTGAATACTGTGGTCTTTCCAGTGAATTGTGTTTGCAAGGAGACTAGTAAAAAGGCATAGAGCCTTAAATGAAAGATGTTTGCTGCCTGATGTGGTACAAAACTAGTAAATTCATTCATTTGCCCACACAAAATCTGCTTAGATACTGTCTGCACCGATCAGGGTCTGTTCCTCTCAGTACATCTTTTGGTGTGGATTTGGCCACTATTCTGAATTTTCAAAAATCTGAATACCTGTTTCTGGGTAGTTTTCTAGTTTTAAAAAAGACAGTGAGTCCATGTTTAAGAAGAAACTTAAGACAATTCTATTTTCATGTGATGTGATAATGCAACTAGTAGCTATGTAGTTATTGAGGATAGTGTTATATGATAGTTGCAAGCTGTAACTTTTTACATGGAAGATTCTCCTGCTAATAACCTTGGCTTAGTGAGCTATAAGTTCTAGCGACTGTTGAGCATCACACACACTGTTCCCACAACACCTCCTTTGACTGGTTAGTTATCGATCAAGTGTCTTTTTCTCATGTCCAACCTAATGAAACTTCCCTTCACGAATTGAATGTAAAAGGACATTTGGCTTCTATCTGCAATTTTCCAAAAACACTTAAAGTCCATTCAGCTTTCTGTTGTTGTCGTTGTTGCTAACATGTCGGTCTACACTTTCAAAGCAGTGCAATTCCCATTGATATTCATGTGAGTTGTGCAGCTGACTTAGACTGCATCTCTCATTGTTCTTAACTGATGAGATAATCACTTGAAGGCCATGTGAAAGCCCGTTCCTATAAAGGCATGTGAACTGCATTAACCAGTGGGAGATAAACCCCATCCATTAAATCTGCGGAAGAGATTCAAGGAGAGTTCTGAAAAGAAATTAACTGCTCTAGAGACTATGAGCAGGTTGTCATATCTCTGGTACATGTAGAAATCCAAAGAAATTTTACTCAAGTCAGAGTTGCTGTGTATTTACAACAATGTCACTGAGATCAGATCTTAGCTTTGGATTGAAACGTTGTGAAATGATGCTGGGTTGAGAGTATGTATAACTTACTAGTGCTTATGTTTTGTATCTATTAAATTGAGAGTCACAGAACTGCTGAAATATTCTAGCAGTAGTAATTGTACAACAAAATTCCTTCTAAATTGTGATTTTTCAGAGTTCTAATTCTCTAAATATGTGTTTGTGTATATCATTTGTATTGAGTTATTCCAGTTTTTGAAGATCGTTGATAAAGCTTTAATAAAACAAAAATGAATATTTCACTTTCAAATGGAATAAAGAGATGTGATTTTTTTTCTCCCTCAACTTAAATGACAGGCACCCATGGGGACATGCTGGGGTGATATCTCGGAAGGAGTGCGAGTGGAAGTTCCGAACACAGACTGCAGCCTACCTACCAAAGTCTTCTGGATAGCTGGAATTGTGAAATTAGCAGGTTAACTTTTTTTAAGATCATATGTGTTAAAATGATTGCAATGATAATTGTATTGCGGAAGTCACAGTTCAGGGAACTGAGCAATTTCTTTTAAAAACAAGAAGGATGTGTAGAGAGAAATATAGGCTTTAAGAAGCTATCTAGCAGTATCTGGAAAGCAATTCAGTCTCTCTGACTACTGTAGTCTGTAGTTGTTTTGGGGGGAAAGGGTTGTTTTAAAAGAGAAAAAGATTGAGCTGAAAATTGATTCATGCATATGAAGTAATAACTAATACAAAGCCTGCTACTCCTCCAGTTGAAGTCAATGAGAGCAGTAGTGGGCTGCCACTCAGCGCTATAACACTAAGGTAAATATTGTAAGATGTTGCAACTGACTCTTTTGATGTGCTGTGGGCCTTCAACTCCAGTTTGCTTCAGTGGGAGTTGAAGGTGCTTATTACTTCATTTCACTGGATCCTAAACTTCGTATATACTCAATCATTAGCTGGTTCATTTATAAGCTGACCTCCCCCAAGATGGCTAAGTAAAAATGGAAAATTTTTAATAAACTGACCCTATAATTCAGGTGTCAGCAAAGTTTGACTCCCGCCCCATCAGGATAAGCTGCTGGCGGGCTGAGACAGTTTGTTTACCTTGAGTGTCCACAGGCACGGAGGTAAACCTAAGTAAACAAAATGTCCTAGCCCACCAGCGACTTACCCTGATGGGCCAGGACAGCAGCTGATTGGGAAATTTTGGGGATGGGGGAAAAGCTGGGGGTTCAGGGGAATAACCCCTGTGACCACCCCCCACATGACCCCACCCGTAACCTGAGACCTCCCCACGTGACTCCTCCCTGCCCCACCTCTTGCCCGGCACCCCCACACTCTCCCTGTTCCGTCCCTTCCCACCTTACCTGGGGTGGGCCAGAGGAAGATGTCTGTGGCCTGGCCGGAGCTGCTCCAGCAGGCCTGCCAGCCCTGGAGCTGCAGCTACTTCGGAGGCTGGAGGGAGAGTAGCATGGCCAGAAGAGGAGAGACTCTCTGGACCCACCTCTTTCCTTCTGGCTCTGTTGGCTGTGCTGCCCCCTCTGTTGGGGTGAGGGGGCGAGAGGGCTGTGTCCCATCTCTCCACCTGTCTCTACCTGTTCATAAGCCAACCTCTTCTCTGATGCTTTACTAAAAAAATTCAGCTTATCAATGAGTATATACAGTATTCATTTAGCAAATGTCTACATAAAAGTTTCCACTATCAACAGTTTTCTTTGAAAATGGTTTTCACCACACACAGATTAAGTATGAATCTTTACCCTTGCAGAGGTATTAAGGGAGAGAAACTCCCACCTGCAGAGCTTCCAAACTCCTCAGTTTTTCTCCTGTTCAGGTGTTAAACTCTGCTAGTTGGGCCTGTTTTGCATTGGCCCAGTTTTCAGGGAACAGCTTCCTCACATTATGGATGATTCGGGATAAGGAAATATGAAATCAAATAGCTCCAGATCAGTGAACTCATAAACTTCACTACTGATCTTTTTTTACAAAGTTAAAGGTTACATAGCTAAACACTCAAAAGTCAAGGACTGCATAAATTATAATTAAACGCACTTCCTCTGTATATGCAATACAACAATCTTTAATTATAAGGTCATATATACACATTTTCCTACCATATAAGATACACATATATAGTACCTCAGAATGTTTTTATTCTTTTGCATTGATACCAAATACCTTCAAGTCAGGCAAGATGCTTTCTGAATCATACAGTCTAAAAAATTCAGTGGACATACATTATGCTGGATGGAATAGTATTCATCTTTTATAACCTCACTCAGCTATAGCGTTTAAACATGAGATTGCTCTCTTTCAGGCTACAATGTTTTGCTGAGATATGAGGGGTTTGAAAACGATTCAAGTGTTGACTTCTGGTGCAACGTGTGTGGGTCTGACATCCACCCAGTTGGCTGGTGTGCAACTAGTGGGAAGCCTCTAGTCCCACCTAGAAGTATGTAAATATTAGCACTCCTGATTCAGTAGTAGAGATTGTAATCTTTTACATTTAAGTGAATTCATTGTGATTCAGATGCGGCTCTCATTTATGAATCGCATCTAAAGTTGTGAATAAATCTTGTTGCCTGTGGGTCAATGAGGACCTGATCCTGCAGATCTTCACAGGAAATTATATATATGTGTGTGTGTGTGTGAGAGAGAGAGAGAGATAGGTGTATCTCTCTCTAATATATCTATCTCATAGAACTGGAAGGGACCCCAAGGGATCATCGAGTCCAGCCTCCTGCCTTCACTAGCAGGACCAAGTACTGACTTTGCCCCAGATCCTAGGTGGCCCCCTCAAGGATTGAACTCACAATCCTGGGTTTAGCAGGCCAATGCTCAAACCACTGAGCTATCCCTCCCTGCCCTTACTCATGTGAATAAGGGTCATTAAGATCAGATCCTAAGTAATTAAATTAATCAGTTGCTAAAGCATACTCTGTTTTATTTAATCTATTCTTTATTAAAGTCTTAGGTTGTCTTCTGCCCCAAAATATACACACATACAGTTGTGAAACTGGAGCAGAATTCAGCCTTTAAGGCTTTTGATATGTTTTAATTATTCTTATATTTTCATTCAGTATTTTAACAATCATTTTATATTGTTTTACAAATCCTGACTTTAACTTTGTATCTCTAATGGGTCAACTTTATTTCCCTTCCTTTTCAACAGCAATCCAACACAAATACACAAACTGGAAAGCTTTTCTCGTGAAGCGACTTACTGGTGCCAAAACTCTTCCTCCTGACTTTTCTCAGAAGGTAAGTTGATGTGATATAAATCATGTAATGTAAACACAGCCTTATTACTGTGTGAGGAATTGAACTGTTTTGTAATAGCACTTTGGCCCCTCTTGTGGAGGAAGATAGAACTGCAGCTACTCCCATTTTTCTTTCTTCGGTGATTACATCAGCGGTTCTCAACCGCTTGGCTTTTCCAGCAAAGAAACTGGAGACTGAAATTGGTGGAAGGTGCTTTAATATGACAGTGACTAAACATTTTCCCTATTATTTTAAGGTTTCAGAAAGTATGCAGTATCCTTTCAAACCTTCCATGAGAGTAGAAGTTGTTGACAAAACGCATCTCTGTCGAACACGGGTAGCGGTTGTAGATAGTGTAATTGGAGGACGATTAAGATTGGTATATGAAGAAAGTGAAGACAAAACTGATGATTTCTGGTGCCATATGTACAGCCCACTCATTCATCACATTGGTTGGTCCCGAAGTATAGGACATCGCTTCAAAAGATCTGGTAAGCAAGTTGTGTTGCAAAGATGCCTTGTAAGCAGTAGAGGCTTACTTGAAAGATACTTCATGCAATGATTTGGCTAAAAGGAGCAAGCTGACTGGAAAAGCTTCTAATTCAAGTAATTATATCTTCAAAAACGTATGCATTGGTGTTAATCAAGACTTTTTTTCAGCCACTACGTCTCCGCTCCATGTGGTTTAGTTAAAAACTATCAGTGTTTTTCCTTCAGGGTTTGGAAGAGCTTGGGTAAAGTTCAATGAGGCACCATCCATGAGACCATATCTAGGAATGTTTACAATATAAGCTAGTGTAAACAAGGGTTTTTATGCACGAAGCCCAATGTTCTGTGTATTTAGCATGTCTTGCTGCTGGCACCCTGGAATTACACAGCACAGCCCCACCAGCTGCCACCACCTACGTGTTACAGTAAAGTCAGCACAAGTATCGCTTGTGTTACTGATTTAATTCAGTTTATTTTGCTCTGACCTCAACCTTTGGGTATGCTTCGTATTTTTGTACAGCAACATATAACTGCATTGCAGAAGTTGTCAGAAGAGGGACAGAAAAATAGAGGCTGACAGATGTGTAGTGGAGTTTTTATCACCTAAAATCAAAACATTTCTATTTTTTAAATATTTTATGTCCTCTTTTTAATGATAAATTAACATTGTTGCTAAGACTCTCTTTGCTCCTTTGCACGTAAGCCACTCATCTGTAACATAGAACAGGAATAAAAAAGCTCCATGTTGCACCAGCTTTGGACACTAAAATATCAATATTTTTATTACTGATTGGAAACCTTCATTGAAATCAGTATAAAAATAAAAGGGAAGCCGTTAAAAGAAATCATGCTCAGGACTGCTTCCTGGAAATGGACATAAAAGCTTTTCACAAAGCTGCTGGAATTCATTTCAGAGAAGCAGATCCAATCAGTAGCAACAAACTGACGCAAAGATCAGGCGGCTCCTCTGCTATAGTATCAGAAGGGTAGCCGTGTTAGTCTGGATCTGTAAAAAGCACAGAGTCTTGTGGCACCTTGAAGACTAACAGATGTATTGGAGCATAAACTTTTGTGGGTGAATACCCACTTCACCCCACGAAAGCTTATGCTCCAATACATCTGTTAGTCTTTAAGATGCCACAGGACTCTGTTGCTCCTCTGCTATAGGACCCTAAATCAGAGCTATGGATCTCACCACACTACAAAAATGTTTCACAAAAACAAGAATTTCTAGTACAAAAATGAGGTAACAAACAGCGTGACTACAATACCAAGATGTTTCAAAATTTAATTACATTAAGCTTTTAAGTCACTTATGTGTATGAGTCTATTTGTCAGTTCTCTGCTTTAACTGTTCTGAGAGTGCAAACTAGTTTCACTTGTCAAACTTCTGCAAAAGCTTGTGTATTTCACTGACACTTGTGCTATAATCAAGCCTTCTGGGTATTAGTGTTCTCTGAATGCTGTCTTATCTCTTGTCCAACAGTGTCCTCAAAAAAAAAAAAAAAAAAAAATTAAAAAAATTTCATGATTTGAGGTCCATTCCCAAATTGTCTAGGTGGCATACTGCTGTGACCTCCTTGTGGGCCTGAAGTCTATATGTTTGTAAAGTTATGACTCTCTTAAGTGGCACAATGTTAGGAAAAGGTGTTTTTGTTTTGAGGGTGGGTAGTATTAGTCTCTTCATAAATATTTGCTGATTAATAATGTAACTGTCCTTCGTAGATATTACAAAGAAACAAGACGGACATTATGATGCACCGCCACACTTATTTGCAAAGGTAAGATTGCTAATGAGAACGCTAAGATTGTTTACTCAGAGTTGGAAGAGGAATTTTTCATCACTTGAAGACAAAGCATAACTGAGAAATTATACCAAATTACTGTACAGAGGTCTGTCACTATTGGAAATTACTTTAAAAAAAAAAAAAGAGTGCTGTTAAGCATTTTGATGTAAGTAAATTGACTGGGAGTTTGAAGGGTATTTTGGTCTTTTTGCTGCAAACTTTGTTTCATGGGTGTGGTTATGTTGTTTTTGTCACCTCAGGTAGCTGTGTAATGCTGTTGTATGAATCTTTAGGTAAAAGAAGTAGATCCAAGTGGAGAATGGTTCAAGGAGGGAATGAAATTGGAAGCTATCGATCCCTTAAATCTGTCTGCAATATGTGTTGCAACCATTAGGAAGGTAAGAGAATGAATTTATAATTTTTGTGGGAGAATGGGACATGAATCCTGTTAATCCAATTTCCAGTCTTCTGTAATCAATACTGCTGCTAAAAACACTTTTTTTTTTTTTTTTTTTTTTTTTTTTTTAATAAAGGCTGATATTTTATTTAAATCAAGATTTTTAAAAAGCAGCCAATGTGTTGGTCAACTGCATGTACTCTCATCTGCTCCCTCCACATCCACCCCTTCCAATAAAAGGATAATGTGTGCAATTTGTGAATGCTTACCAGTGGCTTCCATTCATTAGCTGCTTTCCTGTTACTGGGGTATTAAGAATGGTTGATTGTTATAGCGGCAGATGAAAAGTACCTGTATGTGGCATTCACGAATGTTCAGAATTCCCGCCTGAACTTTGATTGACAACAGTATGCCTGTGAAATTAATGTGCAATGGAACATCTTGTTAGTTCTCATCTGGCTATTTTGCAGACAATCTAATCCCTCACAAAAGCTTTGGATAATACATCTGCCTAAAAATATTCCTGCCAACGTTTCTGATTTTACTGTTATTTTTTACTGTTATTTTTTTATATATAATATTTTTATTTTTTTTCCTGTGTGTGGAAGACCGTCACACACTACAAAGGAAACTAACTATACAAAGATAGAGTGAAACTGATACTACACAAAGCGCTGTCAAATACTCAAAGGAAAAAACCTGAAAACTAAAATAGTCTCTAATCTCGCTCTTCTATTATTGTTGCCAGTTAATGTTCACAATAGCATATACAACAAGAAATATTGGAGAGAAGTGACTTTGATTAAGTTGACAGTGTTCTTTATACATATTTACATTTGTTTAATTTCTTACTCCACTTTGAAACGTGACATACTAAATTTCTAGCCTGGCCTTCACAGGTATAAAGGTGCTTAATATACAATATTGTTTTTATTTCCAAAGGTATTAGCAGATGGATATCTAATGATCGGGATTGATGGCTCAGAAGCAGCAGATGGGTCTGACTGGTTTTGTTACCATGCCACCTCCCCTTCTATTTTCCCTGTTGGTTTCTGTGAAATTAATGCGATTGAGCTAACTCCACCCAGAGGTATTTACACTATTCTGACCAACTTCTATTTTGATTATTTTTCAGTGGTATTCTATATAATCACATTCTTCGTTTCTTAAATCGTTTTGCAGCATTCATTTCATTTTCAGAACCATCTTGATTTCAAGCAGAAACTTCTGCACTACTTAAAATGGTCTGAAACAGGGATATCAAACTCAATTAATGTTTCTTTAATTCATGGGCAAATAAAATGAGGTTTGTTTTGACTACACAAAGATTAAAGGTAGAATATGGCCATTATGTAACTAAACTCTTACTGAGTAAAATTATTTATATTCAGCATCAATTATTGCTGCAGTGGGGGGAGTAAGATGCAGAGCACTTCCAGAACTATCTCAAGAATATCAGTGCTAGGGAGTCTTGGGCCTGCAGAAGACTGGAATTATGATAGAGCAATTGTCCATATTAAAAGCATTGTAAAGTATTGCAGATTTATTAATCAGGCATGATGAATTATTCTCTCTTGCTAAAATGCACATAAATTTATCCTTCATACCAGTATCCATCGGAGTGGTAGGGGTTCATTTTTTGAACAAGGCCTAAGGAATGATTTTTGTGAGCAAAACTGCCTGAACACCATCAGACGTGTCTGCAGATAGTTTTCTGTTGGCTTCATCTCTAAACTTTATTACATTACTTTAGCTTCATATAAAGGGAGAGATAGGTAATTGCATCATAGTAGATGATAGGTGCTCACTGGTTGTTTAGTTTTTTGTAAGAATTCTGTCTCTGTCCCTATTCATTCAAAATCTCTAACTTATTGGAAGGTGGCGGGGAGCTTATATTACTGGTTAAGTGCAAGCTTCTATTGGCACTGAGTGCAGAGATTTTCTGAATTTTGAGTGTATTGACAGTCATGCCTGCAACAAAAGGAAAAACATTTCATAGCATTCCTGTTAGCTGATATGAATCTGTTTGGTCTTTTAGCATTTGGCGCATCCATAGCTAAGCAGATTTACCCTTGCTTACTGGAGCTGTAACATTCAGTGGAATTACTGCAGAGAAAATCATGGGGATAATCTGACCTGCCAAAAACATATAGTTCATCCTGTGACTTAAAAAACAAACAAACAAAAAACAACTTTCTACCACTTCCAAAAAAATAAGAGTTTTTGGAGTAATTTACAGAATGAAAATTTAATAATGACAAAATGTATGTCTATATACACTCTGGTAAAACCAGACTTTTAAATGACCAATACACTATAAATGATAGATGCGTATCTTTGAAGAATCCTGAGTAAATGTTTGTTCTTCAATTACTGAACCTACAACAGAAGGTGAACTTCTGTTAATATCATTTAATATGCTGCCTTGTTTCTTACATCGTGGCAGCTCTCCTGCTTTTCTGCTTTTGTCTGCATTTCTTCCCTTTCTCTCTTTAGAATTCTCGATAGCAGTCCTGTATCATCCATTGCTAGACTATTATTAAAAATCATATTCAGTTTTGTAAAATTTAGTTTTATGTGTATGACTAACAAACAGTAAGAATGTTCTAGAACTTTAACCTTCTTAGTAGGTTAAATTATTTCTGAAGCAAATGCATTATTACAGTGATCAGAGCCCCCTTAATACCTGTGAGAGGTGTCTTCTAGTGGCTAAATTATGGTAATTGGAAGTCCTGAGTTCTAATCTTAGCTCTGGGATGGCCTTCCTCTGCCCCCATCTTTTCCATAAGCTTGTTATGAGGATTAATTAGATAACATTTGTAAAAAAATTATTGAACGTTTGTGTCAGAAGATCTCTGTATGCTAACAAAAAAAATTCTTATGTACCTCTTGCCCTGCTGTCTTGATGAATTTACAGCCAATCAGACATGTCAGTTCGTGAGGGTGGTGTAAACTTGGCTTGCTGCCACCCTTTCTGTATTCACCTTGTTAGCTTGACATTTTAAACTGTGGAAAAAAGGAGCCTTAAAACATAGGATTCAATCTTGTAAGGCGTGGAGCACTCTCGGCTCCCAGTGACATCAGTGGAAGTTGAGGACACTTGGCACGTTTCAGGATTGGGACCGGAGTTTGTTGTTGAAATTTAATTATGTGTGAGAGGACGTAGCCCTGTCATATTGAGCTGTGGCCCAAAGTGGCAGCTTGGATTAAAACAGTGTGTCTCTCTCTCTCTCTCTTTTTTTTTTTTTTAATTATTCTGCACACCACTGTTAGTGAGATCCTGTGGAGACTGTCTTCCATTCCATCACTCCAAGCCCCCATCACCTCTTTCTTTTTCAAAATGTTTAATTCTACAGACCACCACAAAGAAATCTGCAAACAATTGTTGGTTCAAGGGCCAAAATTTGAGACTTTCTGGTCTAAGAAGCTGGTGGAAGGGAAAAGTCGCCCCAAAACTGTCCTCTTTAGCACATGCAAATTCAATAGACTAACCAAAATTAAATACATTATTGAGAAACAGTTATGTCTCTTCTAGTTTATAAGGTGGAGAAAAGCCCTTCTTTACCTACATTGCTGTGTTTTCTAACCCTATGATCTCTGTTTTAAAAACACTATTTCACTGATTTGTGTTTTGGCCAGTCTTCTCCAAACAAATCCAACATTTCAAGGAGAAAATTATTTTTTTCCCACAGGAAAGAGTAGATGATTTTGCAGATTTGTCTTTAGTCGCATCATTATAAAAAGGCTGTTATAGTATTTAAAGAGGTTTTCTTCTCTGTTTGATTTATATGGAACCCAATATGGAGCAAAAACTCAAATTGAGAAAAATATTTTGATATTTGTGTTTAGCTTCTTTGTGTTTTTAGTGACAATGTAGCATTAACAGTGTTGTTTTTAAATGAACAAAATTTGCAGTTGATGTACGAAGGTACTATTTAAAATTCACAGGTTATGCAAAACTCCCTTTCAAATGGTTTGACTACCTCAGGGAAACTGACTCTATAGCAGCACCTGTAAAACTCTTCAATAAGGTAAGATAAATCATTGGTAAAGCCAACTGTATGGCATGTGTGCTATTTACAGTGGATTTTGTGCTGTAAATTCCTGCCTGCTTGGTCCCATGAGGTTAATCAGTCTCTTCAGCTGTCTTAAATATGCTTCTTCACGTATGTGCTAATTGTTCACGAGACCAGACACAGTGATTTTTCAAAGTCCATGTGAGTATGCTTTGAAAAATATCTTGTAGAAATGGAAATTGGGAAATTGTTTATTAGAAATAGAAAAAATTGTGTGCATTCAGCTTGTATATTTCAGACTCTGGGAAAAAAAATCTTACTATGGAAGAAAATAGGAGCACATTAAATTACATAGATGATGCCTTGGTATTCCACCATGTTCACTTTCACCATCTGAATAATGCCACTTGAAATTAAACTTGACTGAAACAGCAGCCCCCGTGAAGAATGTAAACTTCGTGTAGAGTAAGATGTTAGACTTGGTTTCCTGATATTTGGCTGTCTTACTTCATTTTCCTTTTCAGGAAGTTCCAAACCATGGGTTTCACATTCGAATGAAACTGGAGGCTGTAGATCTTATGGAACCGCGCCTTGTATGTGTGGCCACAGTAACCCGCATCATCCATCGTCTATTGAGGATACATTTTGATGGCTGGGAAGAAGAATATGACCAGTGGGTGGATTGCGAGTCCCCTGACCTCTATCCTGTAGGGTGGTGCCAATTAACTGGATATCAACTACAGCCTCCTGCACCACAAAGTAAGTTGCTCTGCATTTGTAAATGATTCCTCTTGCATCTTTTTAAATCTAAAGTTTACCAGTTGCCTTCCAGTGTTTATACACGTGTGGTCATTCTCATAACTTTACCTTTTTGGGGTTGGGTAGCCACCAGCAACAAAAAATGGACTAGATCCTTGCTAATTCTCAGATGCACACCATTCTAATCGGTTTCACTGTATAACTGATAAAGCACTTCAGAGTATTTGCATGGGTGTGCTCTGTTTATTTTTAATCCTGGGGCTAACAGATGTTTGGACCAGAGAAGAAGCAGACTGCCTAAGCCTCAGGCCTAAATAACATTACTCATCATTTATAGCACAATGAGTTTGCATGGCACTTTACATTAAGAGGCCCTGATCCTGCAAACATGTGTTTGATTTAAATCCATAAAGTTACTATGCATATGCATAGTTATTCACATGCACAATTGTTTGCAATATGGGATCTTGTAGTATGCACTGATTTAATTGAAAGAACCCAGACAGCCTGCTTGTATGTCCGTACCTGGCTTTTCAGTCTCCTAAAGCTGTCCAGAGCCTGGAGAGTGAATATGTAAACACCAGATGCTCTCTTTAGTGTAGCTGGCAGCTTATGATTTGAATACTTTAAATGTTGGCAGGCGTTCAGGAATACATGAAATCAGTTCTGTCAACTGACAGATTTGTTTTTTTCTTCTTTCTTTAGATGGACATACTGGAGGAGTATAAACTAATTGTAATATAAAAATATGTATTACAGGTTATGGCTGATTTGAAATGTTTTACTTTAGTTTACTCTTTTAATTTTTTGCTATTAGTCTGCCTTACCAGTGCTTATTTTTATTTCATTCTTTGTTCTTGCCTCTTTCCATTCTTTTAATAATTTCTCTCTTTATAGTGTGAATTTTTTGATATCTTAATTTGTCTGTGTGTGTCCATTTTTCATATGTAAATCTTCTTTTTTGTGTGTCTGGTTTTCTAATCTTTTTCTGTTTCCTTCTTTCTCCCAACTTTCTTCTTGCTTTATGCGAAATCCGAGTGGCAGCAAGACTCAGTTTTATGATGCATCAGCTATACTTCTCCAGTCAGGAAAATAATTGCTATGAGAACTAGTTGCTCAAAGGAGCAGAGGTATGACCCTGGCAGCAGGTGTATGTTGTCCCATAACGATGGATGAGATGACTTTTTGTAGTCTTTTAGGTCAGGAAACATGATATGGATAATTTGTGTTCCAGGGGCTACTGGAATGGATGCAGTTCCAGTAGAGGATTTTTCCTATGTGAATGTGTTCTGTTTGACATAAGCTCTGTCTTCATTCATTCACTTATTCATTCATTGAGGAAAACATTTTTCTTGTGAATTTTCCTTAGCATGAAAGACTGTGCAATATTTTCCCAAATCATTAATTCAAAATTTTAATTCTTAATATTTTTCAGCAGCAAGAGATAGCCAGTCAAGTTCGTCAAAGCAAAAGAAAAAGGCTAAGTCACAACAGTACAAAGGACACAAGAAAAGTGGGTGACAAAGTGGTGCTTATATGCCTTTCCCAGCTGTTAGAAAGTTGTTGTGCAATTTGTCTCAAATTATTCTGGTTGGAAATGTTGCTTGTGCATGAAATAAGTGTTATGCTTAAAGGTGCAGTATGCCATAAAAGGAGGCCTTTTATTAATTGAGAAATGTTATTTTTTTATAACTTGCAGCAAAATAACCAAATGGAAAGTAAGTGGTTTTGAAAGGATTGATACTGTTCATAACTTTTCTGTGTATATTGTACACGGACAAATAAGTTAAATTAGTTTTGATACTCCTAGAACCAATTTTAGGTAAGGAATTCTGCATAAACATGAAGATATAGTAAGGTGGTCTTGAACAAAATGCTCATATATGCACGGCTCTTCGTTTTTAACTCTGTATAGCAAAGCTATAGAAATAAGAACCAGGTTATTTTGAAGCAGAAGGTAAATGAGATGTAGAAATCCGAGGGCAATCTATCGTTCTCAGTTACTTTATAAAACTAAAATTTGTCTCCTCTTGCAAAACAGTACTAATTTTTAAATTGACAAGTTTATTAATTTTATGAGTGTTGGGCAATTGTAGGAAGCTCTTAATAATGTTACTTACAAAGGTACTCAGTAGTATTGCTATAGTTGACTACTCTTGTCAGTTGAGTATTACCGTATATACTCAATCGTAAACCGGTTTGTTTATAAGCTGACCCCTCCAAGATGGATAAGTAAAAATGGAAAATGTGTATAACCCATTCATAAGCCAACCCTATAATTCAGGGGTCAGCAAACTTTGGCTCCTGAACCATCAGGATAAGCCGCTGGTGGGCTGAGATGATTTGTTTACCTCAAGCGTCCGCAGGCAGGAGGTAAACCCAAGTAAACAAAGTGTCCTGGCACACCAGCTGCTTACCCTGATGGGCTGGGACAGCAACTGGTGGGGAAATGTTTTTGGAGGGGAGAAGCTGGGAATCAGGGGAGTAACCCCTGTGACTACACCTCCCAACCCCTAGCCCGGGACCCCCACATTCTTCCATCCCATCCCTTCCCACCTTATCTGGGGAGGATCTCTCTGGCCTGGCTGGAGCTGCTCCAGTGGGCCGGACCAAGCAGTATGGCTGCAGCCTGCGAACCTCAGAGCTGCAGCTGCTTTGGAGGCTGGGGGGAGAGCAACATAGCCAGAAGTGGAGAGACTCTGGCTCCACCTCTTCCCTTCTGGCTCTGCTGGCTGTGCTGCCTCTCCTTACTCCCTCTGTTGGTGGGGGGAGGGGCTGTGTCCCACCTCTCCCTATTTATACCCGT
This sequence comes from Gopherus flavomarginatus, assembly GCF_025201925.1. Lineage (NCBI taxonomy): Eukaryota > Metazoa > Chordata > Testudines > Testudinidae > Gopherus > Gopherus flavomarginatus. Next base: position 40,250,410 of record NC_066628.1, on the reverse strand, counting down.
TCATAAACCGACCCCCTTCCCTGGTGCTTCCCTTTTTTACTAAAAAAAAAATTCAGTTTATGAACGAGTATATACGGTACTTTAAAAAAAACAAAACAAAAACTAGGGATTTAACAACTGTCCAAATTCTTCCCACGTTGGTAGTGTCTCCCTGGTCGAAAATTATTCTCTTCAAAAATTCAAACAAATCTGTTTAATTTTTAAGTTACAATGATATACCTTCTCTTCCCCCTCTAGTCCTGTTTCCATGACTCTGTTTCAAACCAAAGCTATTTTCTGTCTGTAACGAAGGGAGTAGGAAACAGCCTGTCACAAGAAGACTTTGTGCTTTCTCTTGCCCTGTCTTGTTGGAGATCAGATACATCTATATTTATCTTAAATTCATGTTGCACGTTGTATTCCAAAGGATGCCAAGGCATTTTTCAAAAGATTGGATGCTTCTGCAAGAGAGCAGTGGAGGATAGCACCAACCCATGGTGCATGGCAAATTTTTATGTGGGACGATAAATTTTAGACAAGAACTGAGGACAAGCTCCTTATTTAAAAAAATAAATAAAATAATTGTAAGTGCCACAACATCTTGAATATCCAATCAGAGCTGACACTTTAAAAGTGTTTGAGAAGAACCCACATACAGTGAGAGGAGTTCATTTATCTGCCTAATAAAAATGAAGGGCTGATTCTATAGTGTCGTAATAAGAGGCACTAGTTAGAAGGCAGCCTAGCTATGCTTGGAACACTAAGCCATTGCCTCTGTTCACATTGTTGGTATTTCCTTGGCAAGAGGTGGTATTTCTTTGGTGCAGGAGAGAGATGTTTTGTAACAGCAGCTGGTACTTTGTGCTGAAGATGCAGTGGACAAAATTAACTGTAAGAGAAGGCAGAATGCAAATATATCCGTTTTAATTCTTGTGGATTGCACACCATCTCTTTTGCAGTCCAGTTGCCTTCATGTTGGCTGCCAGCGAGGCCTTTGTATTAGGAAGTGGGCAATTTTCCTGACACAGGACATGACTTCCCCACAAGTCGGCAGACTTGGGGTACGTCTATACTACGAGATTATTCCCATTTTAGATAAACCAGTTTTATAAAACAGATTGTATAAAGTTGAGTGCACGCGGCCACACTAAGCACATTAATTCGGCGGTGTGCGTCCATGGTCCGAGGCTAGCGTCGATTTCCGGAGCGTTGCATTGTGGGTAGCTGTTCCGTAGCTATCACGTAGTTCCCGCAGTCTCCCCCGCCCCTTAGAATTCTGGGTTGAGAGCCCAGTGGCTGATGGGGCAAAAATCATTGTCGCGGGTGGTTCTGGGTAAATGTCGTCAGTCATTCCTTCCTCTGGGAAAGCAACCGCAGACAATCATTTCGCGCCCTTTTTCCCTGGATTGCCCTGGCAGATGCCATGGCACGGCAACCATGGAGCCCGTTCAGCTTTCTTTTTTATTTTTAACAGTCACCGTATGTGTACTGGATGCCGCGGACAGAGGCGATACTCCAGCGCTACACAGCAGCATTCATTTGCTTTTGCATGATAGCAGAGACGGTTACCAGTCGTTCTGTACCATCTGCTGCCGGTGTAAATTGGCAATGAGATGACGGTTATCTGTCTTTCTGTACTGTCCGCTGCTATCATGGGTGCCCCTGGCTGAGATCGGCCGGGGGCACAAAAGCAAAACTAGGAATGACTCCCCGAGTCAATCCCTCCTTTATGGTTTCTAAAAATAGAGTCAGTCTTGCCTAGAATGTGGGGCAAGTGTACTAGAGAACCAGTGTATCAGAGAGCACAGCTGCTCCGTGTCAGATCCCGCAGAAATGATGAGTTACATGTCATTCACGGGGGGGTGCCCCTGCAACAACCCCACTCGTTGCTTCTCTCCTCCCCCAACCTTCCTTTGCTACCATGGTAGTGTCCCCCCCATTTGTGTCATGAAGTTATAAAGAATGCAGGAATAAGAAATAGTGACTTGTTAGTGAGATAAAATGAGGAGGAAGCAGCCTCCCGGTGCTATGATAGTCCAGGCAGGACATTAAGCGATGCAGAGGAGAGGAGCCCAGCATCCCGCTGCTATGATAGTCCAGGCAGTACAGAATCTTTTCTTTACACAGGAAAGGGAGGGGGCTGATGGAGCTCAGCCCCCTGTTGCTATGATGAGGATGGTTACCAGCCGTTCTGTCCCATCTACTGGGAATGACCAGGAATCATTCCTATTTTTACCCAGGCGCCCCCGGCCGACCTCACCTGAGGCAAGCCAGGAGCACTCACGGGCTGATGGTGACGACGGATATCAGTCATATTGTACCGTCTGCCACCAGGGAGGGGAGAGGAGCGGATACTTCTCTTCAGTGCTGCAGCATCGCGTCTACCAGCAGCGTTCAGTAGACATAGGGTGACATTGAAAGAAGTCAAGAAACGATTTCTTTCCCTTTTCTTTCACGTGGTGGTGGAGGGGAGTAAATTGACGAGCTATTCCCTGAGCCACGCCGGACAATGTGTTTTGAACCTACGGGCATTAGGAGCTCAGCCAAGAATGCAAATACTTTTCGGAGACTGCTAGGGACTGTGGGATAGCTGGAGTCCTCAGTACCCCCTCCCTTCCTCCATGAGCGTCCATTTGAGTCTCTGGCTTCCCGTTACGCTTGTCATGCGCACTGTGTAGCCTGTAGATTTTTTTTTTTCAAACGCTTTGGCATTTTGTCTTCTGTAACGGAGCTTTGATAGAACAGATTTGTTTCCCCATACAGCGATCAGATCCAGTATCTCCCGTACGGTCCATGCTGGAGCTCTTTTTGGATTTGGGACTGCATTGCCACCCGTGCTGATCAGAGCTCCACGCTGGGCAAACAGGAAATGAAAATCAAAATTTCGCGGGGCTTTTCCTGTTTACCTGGCCACTGCATCCAAGCTGAGATTGCTGTCCAGAGCGGTCACAGTGGTGCACTGTGGGATACCGCCCAGAGGCCAATACCGTCGATTTGTGGCCACACTAACCCTAATCCGATATGGTAATACCAATTTTAGCGCTACGCCTCTTGTCGGGGAGGAGTACAGAAACCAATTTAAAGAGCCCTTTATATCGATATAAAGGGCCTCGTAGTGTGGACGGGTACAGCGTTAAATCGGTTTAACGCTGCTAAAATCAGTTTAAACGCGTAGTGTAGACCAAGCCATAGGTGTTTAAGAGCTGCATGACAGCCCTTAACATACTGCTGGAAGAGATCCGGGGTATGGAGCCCTGAGTCTAGGCTTTATCACCAGGCTTAAGTTCCAAGTTTGATCATCAAGCTCTATCTTGTCTGACTCTGGTCTATTCAAAACTCTTCCTGAGGAGTTACCAGTTCACTGTTTTGTAATCTTGAGTTCATTGAAGTGTGAAGCATTGAATACTTCTAAAGTTAAGAAAACTCTACCTTTGGCACATCCATTTTGGAGGAAAGAGGTGTTTGGGTTTTGGGGAGTTCTTTTTTATTCTTTTCTATATGCTTTAAAGACCCTTATTACTACTTGCAAGTTCCTAGTAAGCTTGAACATTTTTTTTTAAATTAATCAAATTAACTGCTGTTATTGCAGCCACAATCTGTATCTTAAACACACACAACATTTCTAATTTGCAGTTCAATCCATTCAGGTTGTCTGGTTCTGCGTTTTTACTCTGTAGTGAAATTGTCAGGATTTTACTGGGAAAAACCTGGATTTCAAAATATTTCTACGCAAGAGCATGTACAAAATTAAATTTCTTGCTGATAGGGTGTGCCAGCTTTAGCAAATTTTACAAACATTAATCCTCATACCTTGTATGTGGTAGGTATGATCTGCAAGCTCACCACAGAAAGTTTTGAAAACTTTTTACTAACGCTTCCTGACGAGGATTGTAACCTCATACTTCAAACTTCTCTTCTAGTCTCTTTGAGGCTCTGATATTCCTTTAAAATTCATTGGGCAGAAAAATCGAGTCTGCAGTGATGGGAGAAGGGACAGCGTTAGGAAGACCTACCTACTGAATTTGACCCTTTTCATAGCTAGCATTTGCAGAGCAGCTCTTGAGTTTATCAGAAATCCTTTTCAATAAATAACTAGAAAACAGTGTTTTGATTATATTTGATTACAAATGAGATGATTTTAGATCCATGTTTCTTGGTTAAACACCAACCTTGTATTTCACTATTGTAGATTCTTGATATAAAAAATGATGAGTCATGGAAGAGGAATCTCCCAGAAGAAAAAGTTGGTGAGGCTGCAATAGACAATCATAACAAGGTCAATGCCTAGTATCTCTTAATATATAAAGAGGACCAAGATAAACATTTAAGTGGACCACGAAGTTCAATTATGCACAAAGAGACAGATAACCAACATTTCATGCAGTGATTAAATAACTTAAAATGAGGAGCACCCTGAAATAAACGTCTTTCAAAGATGGGAGTATTTGGCTTCCCTCTGTCTTGAAAACAAGCTTTGTAACATGGTGAGTTCTCAAATGTAAGCAATACTGTTTTGTCAATGTGTGGTGAGACGGCCGTCCAGCTGCACTGTAGGTATCTGTTGTGGAAATACACCTCCGACTAAGTGAGCCTTGACATTGCCTCTCTAGTTTCAGGCCAGCCACATTACAACAGTGTGAAATACAATCAGACATCCATTTAGATGCAGTTCTTTTGGCAACAGCTCTGCTCAATTAATTGGAGTCTGTAGCAATGATCCCTATTTCACTTATCTTCAGACTAGCCACTGCCTCAGTTTCCCCCTCTTGGGCTCCCCAGTAACTTCAACATAAGCTTGCATGTGTCAGGTAACACCCCTTCTTGGTGTCTGGGTTTATTAACTAAGTTCATAAGAACTCCTATCCAGCCTTCCTAGCAGGCTCACAACCTTGGCACAGGGTTCATAGTCCTGTTCGAGCCTTCCTAGCTGGTACCTGTTCTCTGCGCTCCTGAGGCCCTGTGCTTGGGAGTTAAGGAGAGTCTCTGTGAAGAGAGCTATCTGGATTCTTTCCTTCTCTCCATCGGCTTCTGTTTTTTATTTCCACCCCAAAGACCTGGTTTAGCCACATGTCCTCCCTGTCATGTGACATTGTTCCTTTTCTCCACCTGGAGAGATGAGCTGAGTGGGTCCCATGTAGGGCTGAACCCATCTCACTTTAAAGGGCCCATCATCCTTTCAGAGTGTCAAAAACAAAAAGTTAGGTGGGCTTTCCAAGGACTAGGTAAAACCCAAAGGACTCTGCCACTGAGCATATGGAGAAGAATGCTCCCTTGAAAATGGTATAGGAAGAATGTTAGCAAGCTTTGGCACCATTGTGGAGAGGAATCTTTTACCTTGTAAAATCTGATGTAAGGTACCTCAGTTGCTTGGACCAGACCTTAACTTGCTGTACAAGCTGAAATCACTGCCACCAGGAACATTTTCACTCAAAATTGACAACAAGTTTCTATATAGAGACACTAGTCTATCTTTTGATTAGTTTGTGATAGGCCATAGTATTTGCTAAATGTTTCCGCATAGTTAATTTAAGGCTTAGGTGGATGAAGAAGGTTGTTAAGCAAGAGGTCACATGGGCATAACTACACATCATCACAGACCTCTTCAGCTTTGAACTGTATCTCGTTCTGCTCATAGACATCAAGCTTGCTGATTACTGTGCTGTCACAAACTGAGCTGTTGGGGCTCATAGGTGGAGATAGAGCAAGATAGCCTGATTCTGAGTGATAATCTGAGACTTGGCTCTCAAACTATTGGTGCTTGTTTTAGTCTTTTGCAGCAGTATTGACAGCCATATTTGGCTGGGCCTAATGGGTCTATTCGCTTTTCTGAGGTTTGCCAATAGCAGAGGCATTAATAGGAAGACATAACAGATCTTCTTCTACCAATGAATGGAGAAGGCAACCCTTGCGAACTCGGTTTTATCATGGACACAGAATTAACCTGACTAGAGCATCCATGCAGGATGTACCCCCATCCTTTGATAAGTGACTCAAGTCTTTTATAGTTTCTCCTTTCTAACACACCAGGAAGCAAAAGAAAAAAATCTGTATCTCAGATGGGAGTCTGCATGAGAGGGGGAAGGTTTTTTAAATTAACAGCCTAAGATCCAGGATATTTCTGAAAGAGGTTTTGCTTTTCTAACTGAACCCAGGAATTCATTGATTACATTAGAGCATTGCATATGTTTGTCTAGCTCAATAATAGTGCATTTTGGTTCACTCTAAGGAATCTGCACACATCTAGTACAAAAAGATCCTAAAGAGGCTATCTGTTTGGTCTCTGCTTAAGCTGTAAGGTCATTGTACAGGTAGGTGTCTTTGCCTCCCAAGGCAACCTTGGAAGTACAGTGATTCTGCATCAGATATGTGAATGGGGATACAACATCAACCAAATGCCTTTTCCATCAGGTGGAATGATCCTGTACATAAACTCTTCCTTCAATTACCTTCTTATGGAATTGTCAGGTGAATTGTCTCTCTGAAGAATCTAAACAAGTTTTCAAGGCCTTAAGGGTGGCAGCCAGAGGCATAAAAATGACCTTTTTATTCATATGAATGCCCTCTTAAATTCCTGTTGGTGGGCAACACGTCATGTGCACATAAATCACCATGCATACAAAGGGCACTAAATAGAGGAGTGTTCATCTTCTTACCCAGTAAGGCCTGCTGAACTCACAGTAGTTGGTGATCAGAGATCACTTACATTTTCAAAGTGCCAGACCTCTTGCAACAATATCTGAGTCTCTGATGCCAAGAATTTTCTCAAATGCATGGCCTGGCTTGTGAAAAACAGGTACTGAGATTGCAGGAAGTCTTGGCCAAATTTCTTTACAATTGAGGACATGCAAAGCCTTCTAAAAGACCTGGATGATCTTGTACAATTAATTCAAGAACAAAAAAGTTGCTCATTCCTGGGATGAACAGAAGACTGATCCCACTCCCAGTTTCCTCATTGTGCGTACTTAGCCACAGAGGGAAATTCTTAAAGAATTTCATAACTTTCTTAACTTCACATGCATGTTTCATAAATCTGCATTGTTTTTCTCCCTGAGGCCTTAACCTGGTGGTGCAGATACCTGTGACAGGATGCACGACACTTTGGTCGTTCCTTACTGGAGGCCCTGTTGCCCTGGTGCACCCTGCCCTTTTTGGAAGGGAAGAGCAACAAGTTCAGACCTTGAGAACTTCCACAGAGAAGTTTCCCAGGATTAGCTGCTGGCAGTCCACTGAGCTTCTTGTTCAGTTTGGGCCTGCTGTTGTACTGAAAGCCTCAGTAAGTCTTCCATCATCCCCTTTGTGATGAAAGGGGATTTGGACATTTCATTGCTAGTACCAGTTATCACTGGCTTGCCTGTGCCAGAATGTCCCGCAGAGAGGACTCCTCTTAATTTTACAGAACATAAATTGGCACTAATTCTAAATGTCCATGTCAGCATTGAAGTTCATAACATAAGACAAAAGTCCTTCACTGATCCACCAATGTATTGTCATTTAGGCCCTTAACCCAAGAAACCTGGCCTGGTCAAGATAGAGAGAGCCTTCCTTTTCTGTCACAGCCTCATCCAGAACTGGCTTTTGAAAGAGGTAGCCAGTTCTCTTTATCTGGGCTGCTCGGTCCTGGTGGACCTCTGCTTGCTCCTGGCCCTTCTAATGGAGGACCAAGTCTTGTTGGTTTCTATCAGCAGCTGATTCTGGCAGGCCTCTCTAGGCAACCTCTGAAGGGCTGAGATCGCTGCTCTTGTCTTCCAAAAAGACAGCGTGCAGCAAGGCAGTGGGGCCTTCAATAAGGAATAGCAAACAACTGGTACAGTCCCGCCCCCCAATGCTATTTTGTCATCTCCTTCCTCTGGTCACTTGTTAAGACTTGCTACTCTCAAGTAGTCTTGGTGGTGATTATTACTTATGGCCCCCTCCCATATTTTATGTTACCTGGTGACATCACTGTTCTGATGATCTTCTTCAGTATGGTGGGTTTTTTTTGTTTTGTTTTTAAGATTAATTTAGGTTATAAATTGTACGTCAGCAGTAAGATCTTTGCATAGCATAGCATTGTTTTAAATGCCCAGCCTGGGAACAGGAAGATGTAATACACTCCAAGGGGCTTTCAAAGACTCATATTGTCTGGAAAAAGCTCTAGGTGGTTGTTGATATGGAGAGTGCACAGCTTGCCAGTGTGTGTATCTACAGTGCACTAGCTTGCCATGCCGTAACTCGCTGTGTGGACCCTGCCACTGCATAGTAAAAGTTCTGTGCTGCATTTTGATGTACTTCTGTTTGGAGAACTTCAGATTTGGCTGAGAGGAGCTTGGTAAGCAGAGTCTGCTCAATCTTTCTCCTTTTTGCTTTGTCCCCCTCTCCACCATAAGTCTCCCTAAAGCTATTTGGAAACCATTGCTTCACACAACACTGAAAACAGACTGAGTGACAGAAAAGGAAACTTCCTTCGCTTAATGCTACCAGGGCAGACTCTTGCCCTAAGGGGATTGAGATTCTTCTGTTCTTACCAACCTGGAGTGGATTTGTGACATGGGGTGGGGAGAAGAGTCTGGTGGGCTGTTTAGCTAAGAAACCTATTTAATTGGCCAAAAGGGGAAGAGAGGACAAGGGCATGAAAACATCTTCTTGTAATTGGCTGCCTCCGGTTTTTCATATGTGCCAGATAAGTTACAGTGGCACAAGTGCTGCGTCTCAGCAAATAATAATGTCAAGGAGAAACTATTCTTTCCATAGTCTTCGGTTGTAACTTTTTTTTGGGGGGGTGGGGAAGAGATTTTGTTTTGGAAAGAACATTTTTTTGAAGTGTACAAATCTGTGGTATTAGTATGCTGTGTTCCCCCCCCCCCCCCACACACACACACTGTGCAAAAACAGCCAAAATACTGGGGTTTAACAAGAAACTACCACACATCCTGAGTAACTTTTTTACTACTATGAGTTATTATTTACATGCATAGTACTCACACTTACTCATATTGCATTCTAGAATGGCTTGAGTCATTCTGCTGAATGTTTTCAATGGGTATTGGAAACATTTCTAATGCAATATTTCAGATTGTTAATGGGTCCACGCAGTTGGAAGGAGTACGCTGATAGTATTGGTTCCATTGGACATGCATATAGTGAACTCCTGAGATAATGAAGCTCTGTTAATAGTGAACTAGAATGAAAGTCCCAAATTGTTCCAAAATATCTTAATAATGCGAACAGTAGTACAGGTACTAGTGAATCCCTGATTTAGCGTTGAATGGTGGGAGCAATTTAACTGGAAATGTGTCTGACAAAGGGGGTATTCACCCACGAAAGCTTATGTTCCAATACATCTGTTAGTCTATAAGGTGCCACAGGACTCTTTGTCGCTTTTTACGATCCAGACTCACGCGGCTACCCCTCTGATAATAACTGGAAATGGGTCCCACAGTGTAATGTTTCTCCCCTTCTCCTCCCCGGAAGAATATTACATAAAGTCTGATATATATATTTTAAGCTCCTAAGAGCAAATACATTGGTGCTGAGATGACATCCTTGCTTTTATTTCAAAACATTTAAATGTTAGGTTGGGGGAAATAAATGCTAAAATGCTTCTTGTAGTTTTTTTAATGTGTTTTACAAGGAGTTAATAAGCACATTTAGTACTAAAAATATTTTTTTTAATTGTTGTGTTTGTTGCCCACTTCATATAAAGGAGGCACATAAGAAAAATTATAACTTCTAATATTTATTATTTAACATTTGCGTTGACACTGGATTTTGGAGTCTGTTTGAAAAATCCACGTTTGACTTCAGTTGTTGTAATCTAAGCTTTTTATAGGTTTTTTTTAACTGATGTGTAAAGTAATACAATCTGAGTTAGTCCTGTAAGTGGCTTTAAAAATCTATCCTAAAAAGGCTCCATGTTGAAAAAGGAGATAATCAAAAGGGGAACAGAAATCAGCCAGCGTCCTGCTTGGCCTTACCTTCAATAAACCTCCTCATCTTTTCTTAATTGTATGTTGCTATGCAACCCGCTTATAATGGAGAGCAGTGAATCTTTCACTAACGTCTGGATTGTAAAGAAATGACTCTTATCCTTTCTAGGATTGGTATGGCTCATTGAAAGATCCAGTTATCAGGTCATATGGTTCTAACTCCTCAGAACTTTCTGCTACTACTGTAGGCTCATATCCAGCATTCATATTTTGTGGTGACACCAGTTTACAGTGATAACATCCAATGTGCTTTATGTGTAATTGTGTGCATGTGCAATAACGTAACAGTTACATTGCGGTTTTGCATCTTCAGGTCAGTCACTAGATTCTCATCCATCAGTATATCCATCACTGATGCTTGCTTTTTATTCATAGTAGGGAAGATCAGGTTGGATTTGTTGTGCACATACCTTGGGTAGACGGTTATTCTGTTCTAAAATGGAACTATAGCACGTCAGAATTTCTCAGGATTTTTGAAGGGACAGGACCCTGTAATTATGAGATGATGGATTGCTCCTAATTGTGTCTGATCTTGCCAGTGTGTTTTGATGTAGGTTGCAATAATTCCCAAATAAGGAAAATGCTGCAAACTTAAAAACATTGTGCATGCTCCTGTAATGTTTTGGAGACAGTTCTGTTTCAGTGTCATCTTGAAATGGATGGAATATTGTACTGGTTTCTTGTGACCAAATATTGTGCCGCTAAAGACGGCGGTGATGACAAGTTATCAATTTCCTTTGACAGTTAATGAATAGTATGGTAGCTTACAGTATGCACCAGTACTGACTGTTTCCTAGTATTTGGTTTTGTTCTAAGGCCACTTAATAGATGATGTGACTTATCTGTTTTTAAAGCTCTGGTTATATAGACAACCTGCTGCTTGATTGCATCACTTCTTTCCTAGAAGAACAAACTGAGGCGCCAGACCTGCCAACCCTTAGTCACCTGTGCCCTGGTTAAACAAGAAACTTAATCATATGTTTCTCTTACCATGAATAGGCCCATTGACTTCAGACCTTTCTTGAGGGCCATTTTCTTGTGTTAGCCCAAAGTACATTTACTTGATTTGACTGGCAATATCTTAGCATTCATCAATGTAGGTTTGAGAACAAGTGTAAGCAATGGTGATGCTGAAATGCTGTCATAGCGTTTTAAGGTCCTGATTCTGCAGTGAGGTTCCCCCAGGCACAGGGGCTTGCCCCCAGAAGTTAATTTCAGAACCAGGGCCTCTGTTTGGAGGTGAAAACAAAGTAGGGTTTTCTTATATGATGAGGCAGGAATAAATTCAGCGTTTGGAGGGAAAATCAACTTATGGAATGAAGATGTGTTATCCGATAACTTGAAGATTTTTTTTTTTTAGAAAAAACAAGTTTGTTTGTTTTTCCAAATTAGAATACTCATTAACATTTGTAAGGCACTATAGAAGTGCTAGGTAAGTTGTGGTGGTCTACATAGTAAAGATTTTATATGTAGTGAATTAGGAAAAAAACAAAGTCCTTTTTAAGTGAGATTGGTTCACAAACAAACATTTCTGTCACACTATAGATATCTAATAATTGTACTTCTGAACTAGAACCAAAAATTGTTTCAGTATGTGATCAGGAGATCAGGTGTTGGCTGTGAAATGCAGCTGTTGCAGTAACACTTCGAAGTGCTCCTATTTTATTGGTAGATGACAAAAGGGAATAGGGCTGGGACACTTTCTTTAACAATTAGAATGCAGAGATTAAAAGGAAAAAAAAAAGTTGAGTTGGGATTTTTAATATCCCCCAAAATAAGTGAACTTTGCAATTTCACATCAAGAATCTTATTTTCCAGACTCCAAAGCTGAATATGAGGCAGACATTTCTCAGTGACCAGTCTGAGTTATCTAATTCACTTTGACCCAAGCGTTTACTTTAGTTTGACTTGATGTTTAGAGAGGAAGATACCAGTTGGGAAGAAGCCTGTCAGTTTGTCGAGCCTACCCATGACAGGTGGGGTGCGGAGGAGCTTCTCTGGTGATGAAGAGTTGACTCCTCCTCCATATCGAACCCTTCCAGCACAGACAGCCCCGGAGGCCTTCCAGCCTCCCAGGACTAGCCAAGAGTTCAGTCCCAGCCTCAAAACAGGTAATGAGCACCATCAAAGTCTCTCGGTTACTGCAGAGGGAAATGCTGAACAGGGTGGGGGACAAAGCGTGGTCTGGCATGAAATATGCTACCTTGTTTACTTGTTTCTGTCTGTAAAGTAAGAGGAATAGTCACTTCCACTGGTCCATATCAGTCCACTTCACTGAATTCATCAGAGAGCAATGGTTCCTAGGGCAAATATATGGATTATAGATCACTGAGGCTTATGGACACTGTGATTTAATTACCAAACTGCACTTGGGCAAATTTTTTTTTAAAGTGTGCAGATACTTTCAATTAACTTACTGAATTGTAATATGTAACACAACATCATTGTTAGAACTCTGCGCATTATTCCTTAAAGGCTTGGACACCATATATAACTAGAAAGAGATTTGTGATTGCATACAGCCTGTATATAAGAGAACAGCTGTTTGGAAAAAGAGGTCTTTTGAATTTAAGCATAATTGAGTCTCTTATATTCAGTGTTCTACAGACCACGGTTGGGTATGATAAGAAATAAATTTGAAAGGATTTACCCTTTGAAAACAAACCTGGTTTTTTTTTCCTCCTCCCTCCCTTCCCCCCCCCCCCCCATGCTTGCTCCAAAACCAAAAGGCTGATTTTATTTGAATATTGACAAAATGAAGTTTATCCATCTTAATTAGTGATTAGGGAAAACTCTTTAAGAATTCAAGTATTAATAGTATTGGTCTGGAAGATTAAAACATCTGTCTTATGTAAGTCTTGTGTTTTGTATAAGGTAATCTTTGATGAAAGAAGTTAGAAATGGAAAAAGCTCTATGAGAGCCTCATGACTGTCTCCCTTCAAATGTAGGATAGTCAGATCAGATTCTCAAAATATCCTTCACATCTGTTAGGGTGTAGTTATGCTATCGATCACCAGTTAGCGGTAATGTTCTTCAAGCACCCTAGATGAGATGCTGTGGACACCATAATGTGGCTTTGGATGCTGATCTAAGATCATGTTCTGACTGGCAGCTTTCTCCCTGGATTGTTGTGGCCACTGCTACGTTCGGGTTTGATTGTACAAGGAACTGAATCCCCTCATCTCCCAGTGACTTTAATGGGAACAAAAGGCACGCAGCACCCCTCAGAAGTGCTCAGCTGCTCTCAAGATTAGGCCCTCATTTTCCAAACAGTGTATTGCTAACTGATATCCAGTCTGCTCTGAATGTTCATTTTCTATCAGAAAATCTATATCAGGTTCATTAAATAACCTCATTGTCCTCTCATCCACCATCTGTATGGCTGCAGAATTCAATAGTACTTCATCTTGCTTCTTTAAGAATTGCTTTTGCTCTCTGACACAGTCATGCTGCTTTTCTTTTACTTTCATCTTTATTTTGAAACTTTAAGAATTATATGTGGTGACTTCTCAGCATTGAAATGTAGCCTTCATACAGCTCTGTGTTGAGAAAGACATGATCTCTGGGCAGTTAAGGAAAGAAGTCTCTTTCCAAAACCAGTCCCACTTTCTTTATTGACATGTGTTAGCCCCTAAAGTCAAGGTCTTGTTTCTTCTGATGTTTCCTGGCCGGGCAGGTTACTAACATCACATCCCTGATACAAGGGAGATCAGGGTTGGGCTTCCTGGGGTAGCAAGGTACCGAGACCATTGCGCAGATATCTCACTGAGCTAATGAGGAGAGGGAGCACCTTGTGTGTCTTTCCTTCTGTTCAGAACCTTCCATCAGCTGGATGTTCAGCCAGTTGGCTGAATGATTTAAGGCACTATAGCTAAGTATTTATCTCTTTGCTTATCATTCAAGTGTTGTACTATATAGATGTAGCTTGAACCCATGGTGTTGATAAACTTTTCTTCAAGAGATTTGTTAGCAGGGGAAAATAGTGGTTAAATATTTAACTGTTGGGATCTTAGTGCTAATTGAACAGATCCAGGACAAAATGTGAAGCCTGCTAACTCACCAAGTGTACTTGAAATATTGGGCAAACCCACGTGCATTATTTAAATACTGAGGAGGATGGGAACTTGACCAAATTATTTCAAATTGTAGGAAAGCAATTTGAACCTCTGTATATTAGCATTTTCCTAGAGTAAATAGCATAGCATATCTCTGTTGTTGTTGTTGCTTATTATGTAAAGATACCATGCCTTATGTGTGTGTGGTCCTCTACAGAATAATAAAAGAAAAGGCCCCTGCTGTACATTAGATGTGACATAGGGACAGGCAAAAATAATCAAGGTTTTGGGGGCAGAGTAGGGAGGGAAGAGGTTTCCATGATGCAAGGTAGTGAGGTTGCTTGATTTTTGTAGGTTTACATCATGCTCTGCTGCTTTTTTAGCAATTTTAAAATATTGTTAATGTTTTTAAATTTTAGTTTTATTTAGCACAGGAATGTGTATCAACATGGAAGATGATATAGGACCATAATAAAAGAATAATCAAATGTCTTGTAAATTTATAGCAGGATTACAAATAGCAACAGGTTTTGGGATTTATTTTCAGATTTCACTGCATCAAATTTTTGCATTTCAAAAGACATTGGCGTTATTAACTTGGTATTCAGTAACTGAAACTTTTTAATGCTTCTCTCATTCATTTGGTCATCAGATAGTCATCAGTTTTTGTATATTAATCAACCTTTTAATGTGGGTACTGCACCTTTAATGAAAATGTTGCCATATTTTCTTTTCAGTGTTCCTGCTTTTCATATATGCTCATATATTGATAAATATCACTTTTCTTACTCAATCAAATTGGGAGGTTAATTGCAACCTATTTGGTACTGCTGTCCATAATATCATTCTTCTTTGTGTTTCAGATCACTTTTTTTTTTAATAGGAAGATAGAAGATTAAAAAAGTATCCTGGGTCTTAAAAATTAATTGCAAATATGCTGCAAACCCTCTATTGTAAACAGTTTTTCCTGCCTGTCACTTACATGAAAGAAAATGAATTATGAGGCATCTGTGATCTGAAGATAGTACATGTTTTTTAATCATGCTTAATTCTTTTTAGCAAAAATTAAAGCATGAAATTAAGCAGTGAAATTATAGGCTTGTGTTTCGCAGTTAGTAATGAAAATAATGTAACTTGGTTCTGAATGCTGTGCGTACATATCTGTAGTGAAGGAAGCTTTTAAATTCAGCCATCTGTTGTTTTGGAAGATGAAGGAGAAAGAATACCCATCTTAATGTACACAAGATAAGATGTTCTCCTTGGATGCAAAATGTGAATGATCAATTAAAACCAGCATTTTAAGTTAAGTCTGCATTTCTCAGCCTGCTCCTGAAGGCAACCATCTTGCTAAAGAGTGACAGAATTGATTATGTCACTATCATAGGAGCTGAGCATATGAGAGAAAGTGGATTACTGTGCTCCTTCTAAACTGGTTTAACAGACAAAACTCTCTTGCTATATATACATTAAGGAACAAATTCTGTTTTTGGAGATGTCCATTCCATTAAAGTGTGTTGGAGACTTATGCGTGTATCCCAGAGCAGAGTTTGACTCTTCACATTTTTATTTAAAAACTAAGACCCCCAGTCCTGCGACGGACCCACTAATATCCAAAGGTCTGTGCTAGTGGATCTAATTGTAGGACGAAAGCCTTAATGTTATACAACCTGTTTGTGTAGGATGCTTTGTCAGCCTTTTATCCTGAGTATGCAGAATTTTCCAGACCGCAAGCTTTTTGGGATAGGGTCTGTCACTTCCTATATATTCGTATAGCACCTAGGATGATGGAGGTCCAATCTGGTTGGATTCTGATTGCTACTACAATAGTAAATGTTAAATAACAATAATAAACACAAATACTCACTTTGTACCTTCAGATTGCTTTACTTCATTGCTATGAAATTTGCTGGTCCACTGAAGTTAAAGGAAAAATGCTCAGTGACATTTTTCCCCCTTCTAAAATGAGCTGAACTAGAGAAATCCATAGCCACCAAGTTTCTGAGAACCTTTGTAATGTTATCAGCCAGAAGAGATTTTAGCTTTGAGTGATATTTAAAAATGTTCTCTTTTTATAAGCCGAAGATTTATAGGGGGAGATAAAGCACATCAGCAATTCTCCAGTCGTATGGTAGGGGCAGCGTGCTGGGAGAGCAGCGGAGCCCTGATTAGGGGGCGGGGCTTACCTGATTAGGGGTCCTATAAAAGTAGCCAGCCAGTCAGGCAGCGGCACAGACAGCTGCAGCGGCACAGCAGCCAGAGCTGTTAACGGGAGTTTCAGAGGGAGTTTACAGGGGGAGGTTGCGGGGGAGACTAGGATAGAGGAACCAACAGGCTAGTTAAGGGACTGGGTGGTGGTCTGGTGCCTGCTGGGGGTTTGTGTTGTGTTGTGTTCCGTGGACTACCAGGTTTTAGGTGGGAAGGCTATGACTGATATAGAGGTAGCAGTGAAAGACACAATGAGGATGACTGGATGTGGAAGCTGCAGCATGTACATGATCTTGGAGGGGGTACCTGAAAAGAGTTTTGTCTGCATGAAGTGCCGCCTGATAGAGTGGATGGAAGAAAAGATCCGAGGACTGGAGATGCAGGTGGAAACTCTGGTTGAGTTTAGAAGGGGGTTTGAGCAGATGATGGAGCACAGACACGAGGAGGCTGAAGGGGTAAGCTCAGATATGCAGATGGAAGCAGGACCAAAGAATTCAGAGGAGAGACTGCTGGGTGAGGAGAGTGGATGGTGGAAGCATGTGACTAAGAGAACCAGGCAGAGGAAAAGACGGGCCAGTGAAGGAGAAATAGAACTCAGGAACGGGTTTGCAGAGTTGGAAAATGAAGAAGGGGCACAGCAGGTGGTCGCTGAAGGGGAGAGAGCAAGGAAAAAGAGAAGAGCTGATAGTCCTACAAGAGGAGGGGAGGAGTCAATGGAGGCAACACCAAATACAAGCCCCAGGAGGATTGCAAGAGTGAATAGGAATCGAGAGGACTTGCAGCCGGTGGGTGCGGGAGATAGACCAGAGAATCACACTGTCACCAGAAAAAGGCAGGTCTACGTGATTGGAGACTCCTTACTGAGAAGAACAGACAGGCCTGTGACTAGAGCTGATCAGGAGAACAGAAGGGTGTGCTGTCTGCCGGGTGCTAAGATAGAGGATGTGGACCTGAGGTTGAAAAGGATCCTAGCGGGAGCGGGAAAGAATCCGTTGATTGTCCTTCATGTGGGAACAAATGATGTGGCTAGATATTCTCTGGAATGTATCAAGGGAGACTATGCCAGACTGGGGAAGACGCTTAAGGAAATTGAGGCTCAGGTGGTTTTCAGTGGGATTCTGCTGGTTCCTAGAGAAGGGCAACAAAGGTGTAATAAGATTATGGCCATCAATAGATGGCTCAGGCAGTGGTGCTATAAGGAGGGCTTTGGAATGTACGGCCACTGGGAAGCATTTACGGACAGAAGACTGTTCTCTCGGGATGGACTTCACCTGAGCAAGGAGGGAAATAGACTTCTAGGATGGAGGCTCGCCAAACTGATTAAGAGAGCTTTAAACTAGGATTTTGGGGGAGATGGTTGGGAGATGTCCAGGAGATCTCCACACCGGAATTTAATCTTGAGAGGGAAGTAAACAAAGTAAGAGGGGATACAGCCGTGGACAGAAGAATTGGCATAAGGAGGAACGGTAGTGTAGATAGCAGACTAACAGGTGATGCTGGTGGTAGAATGTCTGTGCCTAACAGGGTAAAGAATGTCAGTGAAGCCAAACGGCAAAAATTAAGATGTCTGTACACTAATGCGAGGAGCCTAGGGAACAAAATGGAGGAACTAGAGCTACTGGTGCCGGAAGTGAAACCGGATATTATAGGGATAACAGAAACATGGTGGAATAGTAGTCATGACTGGAGTACAGGTATTGAAGGCTATGTGCTGTTTAGGAAAGACAGAAATAAAGGTAAAGGTGGTGGAGTAGCATTGTACATCAATGAGGAGGTTAACTGTAAAGAAATAAGAAGTGATGGAATGGACAAGACAGAGTCTGTCTGGGCAAAAATCACACTGGGAAAGAAAGCTACTAGAGCCTCCACTGAGATAGTGCTTGGGGTGTGCTACAGACCGCCGGGATCTGATTTGGATATGGATAGAGACCTCTTTAATGTTTTTAATGAAGTAAACACTAATGGGAAATGTGTGATCATGGGAGACTTAACTTCCCAGATATAGACTGGAGGACAAGTGCTAGCAAGAATAATAGGGCTCAGATTTTTCTGGATGTGATAGCGGATGGATTTCTTCACCAAGTAGTTGAAGAACCAACAAGAGGGGATGCCATTTTAGATTTGGTTTTGGTGAGCAGTGAGGACCTCATAGAAGAAATGGTTGTAGGGGACAACCTTGGTTCGAGTGATCATGAGCTAATTCAGTTCAAACTAGATGGAAGGATAAACAAAAACAGATCTGGGACTAGGGTTTTTGACTTCTCAAGGGCTAACTTTAAAGAATTAAGGAAATTAGTTTGGGAAGTGGATTGGACTGAAGAACTTGTGGATCTAAATGCGGAGGAGGCCTGGAATTACTTTAAGTCACAGCTGCAGAAACTATCGGAAGCCTGCATCCCAAGAAAGGGGGAAAAAACCATAGGCAGGAGTTGTAGACTGAGCTGGATGAGCAAGCATCTCAGAGAGGTGATTAAGAAAAAGCAGAAAGCCTACAAGGAGTGGAAGAAGGGTGGGATTAGCAAGGAAAGCTACCTTAGTGAGCTCAGAACATGTAGGGATAAAGTGAGAAAGGCTAAAAGCCAAGTAGAGTTGGACCTTGCAAAGGGAATCAAAACCAATAGTAAAAGGTTCTATAGCCATATAAATAAGAAGAAAACAAAGAAAGAAGTGGGACTGTTAAACACTGAGGATGGAAAGGAGGTTAAGGATAACCTAGGCATGGCCCAATATCTAAATAAGTACTTTGCCTCAGTCTTTAATAAGGCTAATGAGGAGCTTAGGGATAATGGAAGGATGACAAACGGGAATGAGGATATGGGGGTGGATATTACCACATCTGAGGTAGAAGCCAAACTGGAACAGCTTAATGGGACAAAATCGGAGGGCCCAGACAGTCTTCATCTGAGAATACTAAAGGAACTAGCGCATGAAATTGCAAGCCCGTTAGCGAGAATTTTTAATGAATCGGTAAACTCGGGTTGTACTGTACGACTAGAGAATTGCTAACATAGTTCCTATCTTTAAGAAAGGGAAAAAAAGTGATCCAAGTCACTATAGGCCTGTTAAGTATCAGAGGGGTAGCCGTGGTAGTCTGGATCTGTAAAAGCAGCAAAGAATCCTGTGGCACCTTATAGACTAACAGACGTTTTGGAGCATGAGCTTTCGTGGGTGAATACCCACTTCGTCAGATGCATGCATGTGTTCACCCACAAAAGCTCATGCTCCAAAACGTCTGTTAGTCTATAAGGTGCCACAGGATTCTTTGCTGCTTTTATAGGCCTGTTAGTTTGACATCTGTACTATGTAAGGTCTTGGAAAAAATTTTGAAGGAGAAAGTAGTTAAGGACATTGAGGTCAATGGTAGTTGGGACAAAATAAAACGTGGTTTTACTAAAGGTAGATCGTGCCAAACCAACCTGATCTTCTTTGAGAAGGTGACAGATTATTTAGACAAAGGAAATGCAGTAGACCTAATTTACCTCGATTTCAGTAAGGCTTTTGACACAGTTCCACATGGGGAATTATTAGTTAAATTGGAAAAGATGGATCAATATGAAAATTGAAAGGTGGATAAGGAACTGGTTAAAGGGGAGACTTCAACAGGTCATACTGAAGAGTGAACTGTCAGGCTGGAAGGAGGTTACTAGTGGAGTGCCTCAAGGATCGGTTTTGGGACCAATCTTATTTAACCTTTTTATTACTGATCTTGGCACAAAAAGCGGGAATGTGCTAATAAAGTTTGCGGATGACACAAAGCTGGGGGGTATTGCTAACATGGAGAAGGACCGGGATATCATACAGGAAGATCTGGATGACCTTGTAAACTGGAGTAATAGTAATAGGATTACATTTAATAGTGAAAAGTGCAAGGTCATGCACTTAGGGATTAATAATAAGAATTTTAGTTATAGATTGGGGACACATCAGTTGGAAGCAACAGAGGAGGAGAAGAACCTTGGAGTATTGGTTGATCGCAGGATGACTATGAGCTGCCAATGTGATATGGCCGTTAAAAAAGCTAATGCGGTTTAGGGATGCATCAGGCGAGGTATTTCCAGCATAGATAAGGAGGTGTTAGTACCGTTATATAAGGCGCTGGTGAGACCTCAACTGGAATACTGTGTGCAGTTCTGGTCTCCCATGTTTAAGAAGGATGAATTCAAACTGGAACAGGCTCAGAGAAGGGCTACTAGGATGATATGAGGAATGGAAAACCTGTCATATGAAAGGAGACTCCAAGAGCTTGTCTTGTTTAGTCTAGCCAAAAGAAGGCTGAGGGGAGATATGATTGCTCTTTATAAATATATCAGAGGGATTAATATTAGGGAGGGAGAGGAATTATTTAAGCTTAGTACCAATGTGGACACAAGAACAAATGGGTATAAACTGGATACTAGGAAGTTTAGATTTGAAATTAGATGAAGGTTTCTAACCATTAGAGGAGTGAAGTTCTGGAACAGCCTTCCAAGGGGAGTAGTGGGGGCAAAAGACATATCTGGCTTCAAGACTAAGCTTGATAAGTTTATGGAAGGGATGGTATGATGGGATAGCTTAATTTTGGCAATTGATCTTTGATATCAGCAGATAAGTATGCCCAGTGTTCTGTGATGGGATGTTGGATGGGATGGGATGTGAGTTACTGCAGAGAATTCTTTCCTGAGTGCTGGCTGGTGAGTCTTGCCCACATGCTCAGGGTTTAGCTGATTGCCATATTTGGGGTCGGAAAGGAATTTTCATCCAGGGCAGATTGGCAGAGGCCCTGGAGGCTTTTCGCCTTCCTCTGTAGCATGGGGCATGGGTCATGGGTCACTTGCTGGTGGATTCTCTGCAGCTTGAGGTCTTCAAACCACAATTTGAAGACTTCAGTAACTTGGACATAGGTTAGGGGTTTGTTATAGAAGTGGATGGGTAGGGTTCTGTGGCCTGCTTTGTGCAGGAGGTCAGACTAGATGATCACATTGGTCCCTTCTGACCTTAGTCTGTGAGTCTATATCAAAAACCCAGAGAGCCCTATGTAAGTGTTACTTACTCATCCGCACTTTCCCAATTAAACTGAATTACTGACCCAAATAAGCAGTATATAACTGACTGATACAGTCTATTCTCTCAACTAGTCTAAGTGCACCAGTTCTGTAAATACGCAGCAGGCCACTCTCACTCTTGAAGCCCAGCACCCATCTGAGAAAATAGTCAGATTTCAATCTGAAGAAGAGCTCTGTGAAAACTTGTCCCTCTCATCAGCATAAGTTAGTCCAATAAAAAATATCACTTCACCCTCCTTGTCTCTCTAATATTCTGGGACCGACACAGCTAAACCAACATTGCATACAGATTTCAATCTGTCACTTTGCCAGAAATAATCATAGTAGTGACACGCTTGAAATAACATCTGTTTTTCTTGGTTGGACAAAACTTCCCACATTTGCTCATCAAAACACAATGTGGAATTCCAGTGACATGAGCTTCTTAATTCAGTTACTAGTCTTATATGTAGAAGCAGCATTGCAACAAGATGAAGCTTAATTTACCATTTCTTAAAATGACCCTCCTTATTGTATCAACTGTTCTTTACGCTAAGATGGTTGCTGTAGGCAGATGGCTCAGAAGGGCAGACTCGAAAGAAAAATTAAAAAAAAAAAAAATCTTGGAACTTAGATTATTTTGCTATGCAACGTGGATATTTGTATTTTAAGAAATCACTTGAATTTTTGCACATCTTACTGCTTGACCCTTTTGTGTCTACACTGCAGAAAAGGAAAGGGGACGGGGGGAAAACCCACCGAGAGCATCAAGTCTCAGAGCCCAGATCTACAGACTTAGATTGATGAGGTTTGCTCTATGACACTAGAAATAATAGCGTAGAAGTTCCTACTCGGACTCTAAGACTCATCCCCTTCACCAGGTGTCAGAGCCCGAGTGGGAAAATCTGCACAGCTATTTTCAGTGCTGTTGCACAAGCCTGAGTCTGTCGACCCAGGCTCTGAGACTTGCTTCAATGGGTTGGTTTGTTTTTTGCAGTGTAGACCTGTCCATAGATAGATTTTTACCATAATTTCCAAGTTACTTTATTTTCAATCATTGTCCAGTATTTGTTCTTCTAAACAGTGGGTAATCAGTTTTCAGTTTGTCATTTAGCTTAACCAGAAGTATTAACAAGGGGGCCCTGAGGCTAAAATTAAACCTCAGGGGCATTTGTTAAAGCTAAGTTGTTAAATCATTTGAAATTATGTTAAGGGTATAACTTAAAGTGCAGTTATTGTCAGAAAAGTCAAAGCATCTGCTTCCTGTGAGGGTGTCTGAGTCCCAAGAGAAGAAGGCTGGTCAAAGAACTAGACCTGACATCTGGGTTCTGCTCTAGCTCTACCACATGCTTCCAATGTGATCTTGGGCATGCTTGCCCTCTTAATCTTTCTCTGTGTCTTCCCAACTGTGAAATGGGTTTAATATCAGCCTGCCTCACCAGGGAGCTCATGATTCATTGGTGAGAAAGGTGCCTTTAGGAATTTGACTAGAAGGTGCTATAGTAATGTGTATTAGTGATTAATAGATCTGCCCACTTAACTATTAGAACTGTGGAGACAACCCAGCTGTAGAAGTGTGAACAGAATTTATTCTGCCTCATGTAGCTTGTCAGCCAAATTCTAACTATGCAGCCTGGAGATAATGTGAAAGGTACATATTGGGTTAGGTTGGTGCTTCTTTCCCATGATAGTGATCTCAAGTTAAATTTATAGGGCTGGAAGTAAATGCAAATAATCTTTTGATACAAGCTGGGTCTAGACTTACTGAGAAGCAATCAGTGTGGGAACCCCCCTTTTCCCCCCTGCCCAATTTATACATTTTACAGTCCTTTTTCTGATTATAACTGCACTTTAAATCCACGAGTCTAAAGCTATTTTATTTAATGTATATATTATTTCTTGAAAATAATTTCTCTAAACTTTAGCCTTTTTAGTGCCCAGTTTAAAATTATTAATAGAAGGAAAAATAACATTAGGTTTTAGTTAAACTGAAGGGAAATCTTAACAATTATTTTGAATTCTTTATGGGTCTTTATCTTTTATTTTTAGTGACTTCACTGCAGCTGAAGGAGGAGTTGTTAGATGGAGAGGAGTATAACTTTCTTCAAGGAGCATCTGATCAGGAAAGCAATGGGTCTGCCAGCTACTACATCAAACAAGAACCATAAGGCAGCTCAAAAATGTGAGGGGCAGGGTGATGATAGTAGAGAAAAGAGCCTTTCTCCAAGACTGACTGACTGATTTTGTTCCCATTTCGATGGTACAGTTGCAGAGCTGTATTTGGGGCACTTTGCTAACTGTAGATGAAACTTCAGTTGCAAAATTTTTGGAGGGGCAGGGAAACTATTTTAGTGAAAAAATTTTACAATTTATTAAACAAAATACATTTTTGTGTTGTATTTGAAGCTTTTGAAAGAATTTTGTAATATTTTCAAATTCAGATTTATTGTGCATTCTTAAACGGAAATTCTAATTTTTTGGTAAAATTAAAGTTTAATTAGCAGGATTGCAGGAAACTGTTTGAGGAGGATATAGTCGCAAATACAAATGAACTGTCATTACAAATGAACCTTGTTGGTACAAGTTGGGAGATTTTGGACTTTTGTGAGCTGTAGGAGTCACACCTCTGGTTTTTCATAGTGAAAATACTGAAGTCCTGACTTTGGGGCATAAAAACATATACATGTTTTAAGGGGACCAGCCCTGCCAAGCCTTACTCGTGTGAGTAGCCCAATTTCAATGGGGATGCTTTCATGAGGTGTGGTATTAACTTTTCCAATGTGGTTACTCCATTTAGGGCCTGATTCAATGCCCATTGATTTCAGTGGGTCTTGGATTGGGCCCTTAATCTTGGGATGCTCAAGTAAATGTTTACAGAGCCCTGTGTTAAACTGGAACTTCAGCAGATTCTCTCGTGGAAAATTACATGAAACTAAGTGTTTAAACTAGAAATTCAGGACCTTTTCCTGTTTCTTGTTTGGATGGAAAACATGTTTGGGGGAGGAGGGAACCTGAAGACATTTTCTTTGGTTTTATTCCCCAGAAAAATCTAGACTCCTGCTTTCCATCTCTTCAAATACTTGTGTATGTTGGTATCCTTGAGATGTACCAGATGAACTAGAAAAATACTTATTATGAAGGCAAAAATTTATTCTCGGTTCTGCAGAAGTTTTAATATTCTGCTCTCCAAGAATATAACAATGGAGTTGGGATCTGAAAAAAAAATTCTTTTTGGTAAATTGGACTCATTTGGTTCTAGAAGACGGGAATCCTTCCAGTCTCTCTTTAATCGTCCCATTATTTTTTACTCTTTAACTGAACAGATATTTTTAGACATATTTGCAGGCAATTATAGAGACTATATATGAGGATTTTTAATAAATGCTGAATAATTTAATCTCCTCTCCCATTTTTAAATCCATGTGGATTTTGGCAGGTGGCCTAATTCTTGGAGTTGATTAGCAGCCTGATTTTTTTCCATCTTGCAGAGTTGTGACTGGAAGAATGGGCATGGAGAGCTTTAGCTTTTACCAGTAAGGTTCATTAACTAAACTCTCAGGAATAAACTGCATATGTTCTATAAGTGCTTCTGGGTCTTTGCAGGTCCCCTTCAGAGCAGTACAATGATCATCTGGCTCTTGACCATACAGTAGGGCTTAGAAGAAATCAATCAAAATTAATAACTTCTATGGTCCTTCAGCCTAAGAAATGCTTTAATGATATCAGCCCACAGAGCCCCAGGATACCATTTTTTGGTATATTGTTGTTTGAACTTTTAAAAAAAAATGCATAGAAAGTTGAAAACCAGCAATTTGATTATTTTCTAAAATATTGCTCTAACTTTGGGTACAAGCATTGTTAATATGCACGGGTTTACCTCATTCTATGCAAGAGAGGATAATGATGTAAAGTTTTGTAGTTACTACTGAAAGTAAAACTTGTCCTGTATAGTGTAGGAATGTATGGAAACCTTTTCTCCTCTCCCCCAGTCACATTTTTGTAATATTGATCCCTTTTTGACAACTTTTTTCTCATATCAACAAAAGTTGGTTATCAGGTGTGAAATATCGGTGAGTTCAGGTGGAAAAGAGATTTTAACTCTAAAATACCCATATTAAAAGGACTCCGTCAAGGTTGACCAGTTTCAAATTTACTCCCTTCAGCCCCTGGTCCCTCCAATTCATTTACTTTATTTAAAACGCAAAAGAAAAAGAAAATAAGTTTAAAAATCAGAGCCTTCCAAAACAAGGGGCTGCAATGTAGTTTTACAATCCCGGTTCTTGATCAGAGGAATGTAAAGACAAGTCCAGGATTTTGGATGACATATGCTTGAAACAAAGGCATTTTGGTGAGCCTCAGTCACACCAGTCTGTTACCTATCAAAAAGTCAGATTCTGCTGGTACTTCATAGAGTTGGTTAGTATTTGAATGCATTGATGTCATTGGGATTAGTTGCACGTAATATAAAGCAAAGCTAGCAGAATTAGGCCCACAGAGCACAAGGGATGCATGAGATGCATCTGCTTTCATAAAGCCTCTACTTCCATAGAATAACACTTGTGACTAAATTGGCACTGCTGTAAATCAATGCAGCAGTGTCGATTTAGCGGGTCTGGTGAAGACAAGCTAAGTTGATGGCAGAGTGCTCTCCCATAAGAAGTCTGTGTGCCATCTCCCGGAGAGGCGACAGGTAAGTCGGCAGGAGAGTGTTTCCCATCGACGTAGCGCGATGTAGAGACTGCTGTAAATTGACCTAAGTTAGCGTAACTTAGATCAATTTACAGCATTAGTGTAGACTAGCCCTAGTGGCACAAGTAGCTCATGGACTTCAGGAGAACCGCTGTTGTATGAATAAGGGTTGATGTGAAAAGAAGTTGTGGGATTGGCTCCATAGTTACATGTCAAATTGTGAGGGCAAAAAATCCAGATTCCTGGGCTTTTGTTTGTTGCCCAGCTTCAGAACTTGGATTATCCAAACTATTATTATAACCCTGAATTGGGCTAGATTTGAAGGGGACTCTTTGGATTTTTTTTTTAATAGTAAAATGCATTTGTAGGGGGAGGGGTGGAGAATTGTCTCTCTCACATTTGGGGGTCTGTCAACCTTTATAATATTTCTTGAAAATGGTTATTTAAAAACTAAACATGGTTATCTGCAAGCTGAATTCCACCCTCAGATACACATGCTCTTTGGTGGGAATTTCATGTGTATTTTGAGGGTGGAATTTCAGTCTGGTTTCTGAATCCAAAGAATACCTACCTGTCAAGTACAGTGTAACCTATCCTAAGCAAAGCATATAAGGAATCACCTAAAATCATATGCTTGGGAGAATTTTGTTTATGTAAAAGTTGAGCAAAATTGTACTAGATTCATACTTGGAGTGGTCTTTAAAGTGGTCTCTTAAAACAGTGGGGTTACCTGTTGGCAGTGGTGTCTTTAGTACAGGCTTCACTGAATATGTACTAGTATTAATTAGTAACATGGTTCAAAGAATTTTCTTCCTTCATTCTACTGTGAACCATGTTACTTGGCTAAAAGAAAGGTGAGGTGTTAAAAGTCTGAAATCTCTATTGACGTCTAAAGTTGGGGATCAAAGAGTCATTTCAATATGTGGCATAGCAAGTTTTTATAACTAAGGGGTAGTGCAAATAACTCAACTTACCTTGTAACTGCCCCTTCTTTTATGGCTCAGAATGAATTTTACTGCTGACCTTGATTTTATGTTTTAAATGCAACTTCTTAACCTTTTCCTTGCTGTGTATAAGGAAAGCTAAAGCAGTTATCAATTTCTTGTTTTACGGATACTAACACGGGTTTCAGTGTTTGTTTGTTTTTATTATTGTTGTTTTTATGTGATGTGAATACCCTCTCCCACCAATATTTGTACTATGGTGCTAATATATATTTGGTAACAATCCTTTATTGGGAAGGGATTAAAAAACTGTGATTAAACTGAATTTTTCTTCCTTTTAATTTTCATATTTAAAAAAAAAAAGTCACAGCCATTTATACAACAAAAAGCATCAGCTTTTGCCCTTGGGAAAATATATTGGGGTGGGAATCAAGATGAAATGAATAGGGTTTTTACATCATTTCTGTATGTATTTGCTATATAGATCAATATCTGTACAAATTTAATCTTTTATTTTCTTGGTAATTTGTGTGGTCAATGAGAAAGTTTTAAACACTTTCTCATGAAATGTATATAACTAAGTGAAAAATGCTTTTGGAGAAATTAACGTTACTTTCATTTTTACCAGACTGCAGATTTTCAGCATGGATGTGAAAAGCATTAAAATTATAACTTTGTGTACAAGATGAAAATAATTCACTAAATTTGCCTTTTTTACACAAAATAAAAATGTTAAACTAAGACCATGTGTATGGTAGTTTTTTTTTAATTCAGGTATATATTCAAATATGTTGTAGTGTCTTTATTGGGCCCATTACAAATAACAGAACTGAAATTAGAAATCAGTTAATTAAATGTTTTTAAATATACTCATGAGAAATACTTTAATTTTTAAGTTACACTTCAATTATTTTTGAAAACTGCTTTTCAATGGGAATGAAAATTTATCCCTTTTCCTTTAAGATGCCATATACACAGTGCAGGTTTCATTGCTGGAAGTGTGGGGGTGGGATTTTATCTTCGAGAGGGAAGCTTTTTAAAGCTGCCACAAGTCATATCACAGACCATTCACAAATCTACATTATTGAGCAGTTCTTGCCACAGTCTTGTCTAAACTATGATTTAGCTACCAGCGTAGCTACACCATTGCCAGCACAATTGACATTAGTGCAGGGTGACTTGCACCCAATGCTCCTTAGCCTAGTGGGATGCATTGGAGCAGTAAGACTGCACGGGTGCTAATCATGATGTAGGGTTAGGGTGACCAGATGTCCCGTTTTTAAAGGAACAGTCCCATTTTTGGGACTTTTTCTTATATAGGTGCCTATTAGCCCCCACCCCTTTGTCCTGTTTTTTCAGAGTTGCTATCTGGTCACCCTAAGTAGGGCACATTGCATTTGCAGTGGTATGTACAATACAGACACTGCTTCGCCAACTAGTACAGGAACAAATTGCATTGTAGACAGCGAGTAATGGCTTAGGTGCAAATCTGTGAAATGTACTTGTTTCTACAGAACTGTTTACCAAAAAAATTCCAGCTTTCACTGGAGGAAAAAAGCTGTTTGTATCCTCAGTTGTGAAGATAAACTGGTAAAGGAGAAGGGAGCACAAACTAGTGCAGCACTGTCTTCCAGGCTATTCAGGCACCCTGAAACAACTGGGCAATGTAATCTGTCCCAAGCAGCTAGAGAGCTATTTCCTCTAAAAGCTACACATGGTAGTCCTCCAGTTCATTAAACTGAAAATATGGGGACAGTCTAAAAAACCAAATTCACTATAAAAGTAAACCAGTTATACTGACTGGATTATTCATATTAAATTCAATCAGATCTCACTTAATTAATTTGAAAGTGATTGAGAATTTCTGCTAGAGTACTGCTAAATATAGATGCAGAATACATGGGACATTTAGCTGTCACATCATGTAATGTTGTTTGAGCCCATTTCAGTTTAGAAATCTCTCTTGTACAATCAATTACTAAGCTAAATAGCTAAGTGCTTTAACTGCATTGTTTAAGTGATTTAGTGTGATTGACTAGTACACCATGTTCCATGTTGGCAATCATTACTGAGCATGCCATAAGGCTTTATCGTAGTGTAAGAACATGGCAAGTTTATTAAATTTCATATTACTCTTATATAACTGTAGCCTATAGGAGACAGCATGGTCCTATGAATAGGAGCATGAGGATGGCAGTCAAGAGACTTGGGTCTTATGCTGTCACATCTGAGGTCAGTTACCCCTGTGGCTCACTATCTATAAAATGAGAATACTTATTTCACTTAAAGTGCAGACACATTTACAGCTAGAAGCAATACATGAAAAGTTTATATTACTGTGGATGACCCTGTTCCTTTGAACATTTTTCTCATAGGTATGATCACCACTGTAGAAATACTGTTCAATCCATAGGAGATACTCCAAGCAAACTTTCTATCACTTGCCCAAAAAGTGACAGGTTAGTTTTGGAGCTTTTAAAATCAGTTTCTTATATGTAACTTTGCCAGCACTGTGCTGTAATGGCTCAGCTTCTCAGTGCAGGGGTTTCAGATCTTGGCCATTCTGAGAAGGGTACCTGATCTTGTCTACTCATACCATTCATTAAGATCTTTCACTGACAGCTCATGTTAAGCTCTTGAGCAGTTTTTTCCCCATCACTATGTTATACAGAGATGCAATGTATGGGTCAAGAGATTCCATCCTATTTTTCCCATTATTTGCTGCAAAAAGGTGTATACTATTAGCTTCAAAAATCACTATAACAGGTCCACTCTAGTCTGGTTACCACCTTGTACATTTTCACTTTATGTCCTCTTTAGCAGAGGATCAGTTTATGAACTGAATTATTTGCTAGTCTTCAGAGGTCTAATTTCAAATATTGGCTTAAAGCACTTCTGAAGTGATAGAGTCTACACTCTACATTAGAGGACTAATAATGCTACGGCTTAAGCAGAGACTTACTTAAACAGAGCAGAAGTGTGAGGACTCTGCATAAAAAAAAAAGTACAGATTCTGCATTTTAATGATTTTTCTGACTGGTGAGTCAACTTGTGTAAAACAAATAAGCAAGGACATGCTTTTCTTTAAGCACCAGTAGACACCATGAGGGAGAAGTAATATGCTTCCTTCATCCTCTGCTTTCATTTTAGCTAATAAGCTGCAAAAGCTGTGGAGTAAGGGGCTGTCTGAAGGAAGTCTCACCTGCCCCTATAAATTTGCTCTCATCACAACCTATCACATACCAGTTTTTAGCACTGAGTTGGTTTCATTTTAAACATGTTTTCAGGGTATTTTCCTCTGAGTGGATTTCATTTTGTCTCCCAAGGCATAGTTGTATACTACTGTACAAATGACCAATTCTACTGCATGCATACGTAAGTATGCTTTCTAGTGAATACACAGACTACACATAGTTTCCATAATTTAATAAACTTTACAGTACTATGTAAAGATAACTGTCATAATAGTTGCTCCCAGGTCAGTAGCTGCTGGAATGAGATGCTGTGTTAAGAAGGCACAATTAGTTAGAGAGATGTCATTTTACTCATAGATCCAGTCATGAGCACAAGATTTGAAGTCAACAAGCTCTGCAGGCTGAAACCACAGCTCGATCTCCTTCTGAGCACTTTCTACAGAGTCACTGCCATGAATGATGTTCCTATGAAGAAAGCCAATCACAAAATTTCAAAGAAACAGTTGTTAACTTGTTCATATGGACAGAAGTCTGGATACTCATCTACTGCTGAACAGCTAGAGCTTGTGGTACAGCTCTTAAAAAAAAAAAAAGCCCTGATTCTATTTGTGAAGTCAGTCTATAACAGATCTAGTTCTATTAAACACAACACAAACTATTAACAGCATCACCATGACCTGATTATCATTTTTCATCACGTTCTGAAGTATAGTTTAAAACCCCAAAATGCCTGGTATAAGCAACATTCTTGTTGGAATGTCCTACAAATTAAACTCAGCTTCAGACTAGGATTCTTATGTCTAACTACCTAAGCTTTCCAGAAGGCAACATGAAGTTCATCCTATGCCAAACTAGATCACTAAATAGGAAACAGTACAGCCACAGTAAAACAGCTTGCTTTAACGCAGAATGACTTCTTTTCTCTATGCATATACATTATGTATAGGTAAGAACATACCCATTTCTTTCCTTGAAAGGTATCTGGTGACTGCACAATTTCTGCTCTTAAGTTATTTTTTATTCAAGTGATGCTTACAATGAAAGCAGTAAATATATTTCTCGTAACTCTGGAAAAATATTTAGAAAAAAATTATTTTTATATAATAATTTCAGCACCAACCTTCCCACTTGAATGCAGAAGTCACCACGGATTGTACCAGGCTTAGAATCTGCAGGATTAGTCTCTCCCAGCATAACTCTGCCAGTTTTAACGACATTAAGACCCTCCCAAACCTTTAAAAAAAAAATATAAATATATACATATTATTCCATACCAATTCAAGGCATCACAGAAGATTCAGCTTTGGCACTTTCCAAAGAGACAAAGGCCTTCCCCACAAAGATCTAAATCTATCTTAGAATCTGTATAAATTAAATTGCAAAAGGAAAAGACTAGGAACAAGAGAAAATTATAAAATAAATGGCTACAATTCTTTGTAAATTACACTTGTTTCATTTGTTATCTTTCACTGTGATAAGGCATGAGAGTAAATAGCATCAGAATGGCTACCTGTTACCAGAACATATCTGAAGCAAGTGAGATTTAAAAGAGAAACACCTGGCTTGAAGAATAATGGACACTATTGTTAACACTAAAATAGTAAACAGAAGCTTATTGAGAGAATATTATTTCCACTCCTGAGTGGCTCTCACATAGATGCAACTTGAAAAATCTCTAGTGAAGTGGCCTGCAATTAGCATCTTTAAATAGCTCAGACTCCATGGAGCCAATTCGACACAAAACAGTGGAAACTCAAAGATGCACACACACACTCCATACCTGCTCACATAGCTGTTTAAAATTATACTACTTTGAAAGTCTACTCCTTAATTCTTAAAAGTCAGCTGAAGTGTTTAAATCCCCTGGACTGCCTTGGAAATCTCAACCACTTACTACTTCACCTGCTAGGCAACTTTCAGGACTCTGCTCACATCCCTCCTGTTTCGCTATAATCCAGAAACCATTATGAATGGCAGAGAATCCTAATGAAGTCATCTTGTTCTATTCACAGGAAGTGGGGAAGGCTTTTCAAGTCAAGTCTTAGGGCTTGTCTACATCAGAAAGTTGCAGCGCTGGTGAGGGAGTTACAGCGCTGCAACTTAGGAGGTGTACACATCTGCAGGGCACCACCAGCGCTGCAACTCCCTGTTTGCAGCGCTGGCCGTACTCCCGTTTTGTCTCGGGTGTAGAGGATCCAGCGCTGGTAATCAAGTATAGTCACTTACCAGCGCTTTTCTTGACCTCCGTGGAATAAGCAGGTATCCCAGCATACCTGAGGAAGCCTCCGGTAATCAAGCTGGTCTCCTTCCCCGGCTTGCTCTCGCGTTCCCCGAACCCCGAGCAAGCAGGTCTCCGTCCCTGCGGTTTGCAGGGTGGTTCCGGGAACGCGAGAGCAAACCGGGGAAGGAGACCAGCTTCGCCGCGGTTTGCTCTCGCGTTCCGCGAACCACCCTGCAAACCGCAGGGAAGGAGACCTGCTTGCTCGGGGGTTCGGCGAACGCGAGAGCAAACCGGGGAAGGAGACCAGCTTCGCCGCGGTTTGCTCTCGCATTCCCCGAACCACCCTGCAAACCGCAGGGAAGGAGACCTGCTTGCTCGGGGTTCGGGGAACGCGAGAGCAAAGCGGGGAAGGAGACCAGCTTCGCCGCGGTTTGCTCTCGCGTTCCCCGAACAAGCAGGTCTCCTTCCCTGCGGTTTGCACGGTGGTTCGCGGAACGCGAGAGCAAACCGCGGCGAAGCTGGTCTCCTTCCCCGCTTTGCTCTCGCGTTCCCCGAACCCGAGCAAGCAGGTCTCCTTCCCTGCGGTTTGCAGGGTGGTTCGCGGAACGCGAGAGCAAACCGCGGCGAAGCTGGTCTCCTTTCCCGGTTTGCTCTCGCGTTCCCCGAACCCGAGCAAGCAGGTCTCCTTCCCTCCGGTTTGCAGGGTGGTTCGCGGAACGCGAGAGCAAACCGCGGCGAAGCTGGTCTCCTTTCCCGGTTTGCTCTCGCGTTCCCCGAAACCCCTTGAAGCCGCCCAACAGCGCTGCAGTGTGGCCACATCTAACACCACTTGCAGCGCTGGTTGCTGTAAGTGTGGCCACTCTGCAGCGCTGGCCCTATACAGCTGTACAAATACAGCTGTAACAACCAGCGCTGCAAAATTTTAGATGTAGACATGGCCTTATAAACAGACCATTACCCCCATTCAAAAGTGCTCTGGGCAGCATTGGATGATGTGGAAATTGGTTTGTTTTCTTTTACCACTTTTTTATACATTGGGACAGTGTAATTTAAAAAGAAATTGTTTTTAAAGCTGTAAAGTGTCCACAGATGCTAACAATTAAAAAAATAGCTTATGTAATTAGAAAAAAATACCTAGCCATTTCCTGCATAATGTATATTTAAGTAAATACAGTACTACTCACCATGGCCACAACAGGTCCAGAATTCATGTATTTAACTAAACCAGGGTAGAATGGCCTATCTTTCAGGTCAATGTAATGTTGCTTTAGAAGGTTTTCGGAAGCCTTTAAAGAAAAGTTGATTGTGAGATTTTGAGAGCAATGTTTAAAAAAATATAAAAAGCAGCAGCACCCCATTACTGCATTAATAATTAATACTTCATATCAGTCATGAAACAAGTATCAACAGCAAGGAGTTTGCAAGCTAATTATGTTTGTTTCATATTTTACATGCAGAGTAACTCAGGACAAGTTTTGTCTAATTTTCTTTATTAACTAAAGAATTTTACATTGAGGCAGGTTCAATACCATCAGCTCTTTGTTAATTTATGGCTGCGAATTATTATGAATACAAGACATCTGGAAGACTGCATTTCCTGATGTAACCTTCTAGTCATGGTCATTTTTGCTTACTGAACATTAGGTTGTATTAATTTAGGCTAAGTTGTCTTGTGTCGTATCAAACCATGATTACAACTTTCTGTTTCACAAGAAATAGAAGAGACCCAGTATAGTTATGGTCTGAAATGACAAGACACAACTGAAAGGAAACTACACCAGACAGAGCCTAAAATAAATACAGTTCTTTCACATTTTCTGTTCAGTTACATTCATGCAGGTTCATCCAGTTAATGGCCTGTGTGAGGAAATTTGGCCTGGTATGTGTATTTATATCTGAAAAGTTATAATAAGCATATCAACAAAGAGTCCTGTACTCGAGCATAAGCTTTCATGGGTGAATACCCACATACATCTGACAAAGTGGGTATTCACCCACAAAAACTTATGCGCCAATACATCTGTTAGTCTATAAGGTGCCACAGGAAGAAGTGAAGGTGAGGAGGGATGGTCACACCGCACGATAGTCAGTGAATGAACAGCACATAAAGTGAAAATGTGACACACAGATCTACACAATATAACAATGGAGTGTTGATCAAATTGTTTAAGTCTCTTGTATGCCACCTAGAAATGGCTGACATTTTATGAGACAGGCCTGACCCAAAGCCCTGGAAGTGAACACCTCCCCTCAGTTTTTAGGAGAGTTCACGTCTAAATCAAAGAGTTCACGTCTAGATCTTAAGTTAGTGACTCTGGCCCCTACTTTATAGTGTTCTGAGTTAAAAACCTACATCTGTACAACTCTAAATATTGGGAAAGTTCCAGTCTGGGTACACACCTTGTAGCTTCAAAGAATCCTGTGGCACCTTATAGACTAACAGAGGTTTTGGAGCATGAGCTTTCGTAGGTGAATACCTACTTCGTGACATGCATCTGACAAAGTAGATATTCACCTATGAAAGCTCATGCTCCAAAACCTCTGTTAGTCTATAAGGTGCCACAGGATTCTTTGCTGCTTTTACAGATCCAGACTAATACGGCTACCCCTCTGATACTTAATAAGCATATCAACTCTTGTGCAGACTGGACTACAGGTTTTCACTTTGACTACTCCTTGATGTGGGAAAAACAATATGGGAGAATGAAGCTTCTGTATAGTTCATCTTGCTGGCCAGGATTTGCAAGTCAAATCGAGAGAGAGGAAAAAAAACCACATGTAGTAATAAGAGGTTGTCTTTTATCGCAAAGAACAGCAGGGAGCCCTATAAGCATTAATTAAGCCTCACAACAGCCCTGCCTCTAAGGACCTTACATGCATGAATTTCATGGCCACCAGGCGGAAGCCCTTCTGTTCAAAGCGTTTGATGATTTCTCCCACCAGGCCCCTCTGGACTCCATCAGGCTTGACGGCAATGAAAGTGCGTTCGCCATTAGAAGCCATTGTCCTGCGAAAGGAAACGGGGAGCGGTAAGAGAAACGAGGCGACAACACCGGTAGAGCCACTTTTGCCGCAATCCTGTCCCGATTAACAGACATGCCCGAGGAGGTGATTGCAACCACCCAGGGAGTGGATTCAAGGTGAGCGGTGCTTCAAGGGGCGAGGGAGGCCACTTACCGGGATTTATTGCAGACACGTGCAGGATCCATCCCTGCTGCTGCTGGCACCTTCTCCCTGGCCCCCATTCACTGCCGCCCATGCCCGCTTAGTCCTTACTGCAGTGCCCCGAGCCTTTCCAATCTAGACCTCTATTTACATGCCCCCCCACCCCGTTCTCGCTCCCTCAATGGCTCCCAGCCCAGGGGCCACGTGGCAGCTGGGATCCCCCGGTGGTTCTTCTCGCGGGTCGGTCGCTCAGTTCCTCTTCGCCCCACAGGGGCCCGGCGAGCCCCGCCTGGCTGCCACACAGGGGCCCGGCGAGCCCCGCCTGCCGTTCAGTCCCCAGGCGGGCTCCGCCGCCCCGGCCCGGCCGATAGTCCCCCTCCCGCGGCCTGGCGGGAAGCACAGGCCCCGGCGGCGCCCCCCGGTCTGGGCACAGTCTCCTTTTCCCGCGGGCCTGCCCTGCCCAGCCCCCACACCGGCCTCACCTTCCTGGAGCTGCTAAGGCCGCTGCTGAGCTGGACACGAGCCTTCCCTCAGCGTCCACCGGGAAAGAGGAGCAGCGAGGTCGGGTGGAGCCGGAACCCACCCCCGGAAGAGAGGGGCTGGCCTTCCTCCCTGCGGAATATGGCGCCTTGAGAGCCCGCCCTCATGCCTAGCGAGGCCTGCACCTCCGGGGCTTCACGGAAACGTCCCCCCCCCCTCCCCAAGCTGCTGTAGGGGCCGCCCCCAGCCTGGCGACGGAGCACAAGCCCGGCTGCTCCAAAACCGCCGGGCTGAGGGGGATGGGAGAGACCCAGGCCGCAGGGGGTAAGGCCACGGCTAAACTGGGGGCGGAGGGGAAGCGGGCATCTGCTAAAGGGCGTGGGGCCGAGGCTTTGGCCAGAGGGGACGAGACACGGGACAAATACCAAACAAAGGGGCTGAGGGATAAGGGCCAGGGCCAGGGTTAGGGAACAGGGTAAAGGGGAATAGAAACAAGGCAGGCATGGAATAGCCTCCATTACCCGAAAAGCCTCGCTAGAAACTCTGTGGCGATCACATCTCCCTGGACAGACACTGAGGCAACCGTCCAAAGGAGGGTCTCAGCTTGGGAGGTCACTTATGTTGCCTTCCTCAAAGGCTAGTCTGGAGCCAGCTGTGGCTGTGAACCACAGTATGATGGGATTTCACAGCAACACCTCAAATGTTTAAAGGCTGTTTAATTATCCCAGCACAATCTTTTGGGAGTAGACATTTGTCCTGCATTCTTAGCACCTTTTGCTTTGAGACAGTTGGTCTCTGCCACTGTTCTAGTGAAGCTGCGTCTTCCAAATTGCACTGCACCTCACAATTGCTCGAAATTACATCATCCACAAAGAGGTAATGTAAAGTGGCCAGAGGCCAGGGGAAGGACTGGTCCAGATTCTTTAGTTGTCACATAGGAGAATGAAGCCGTGGTTGCAGTTTAAAAGTAAGAATAGCGAAAAGTGTAAGAATCAGGACTAGAACTTAGCAGCTCCTAGCTCCTACTGCTGTGATTAGACCAATAGATCTAGCACTAGGTTGCTATTTATTAATTACTGTTGTTATTGCTAGTTAGCTTAAGTTTGGTTGTAAAGTCAAGAAAGGCCCTAACTAGCAAGTAGAAGGAAAGCCTTGCAAATAAGAAGTGATAAGATCAGAAGGAATAAGGTAGGAAAGATGTCTGGTTCAAAGAATAATGAGATAAGTGGAAGTTTCTAAAAAGAAGGACTCTGACAGATAGGGGGTAATTGCTTAAAATGAGCCAACACAGCCCTTTCCTAACCCACGCTCTGGTGGCTAAGCATCTCTGGGTTTAGCCAGTTTGTAAGTATCTTGATCAGATATTTATAAATGTTTTGTTATTCTGTGGCTGTAGTAAATTGCTGATTGTTTAGGCCTTTTTAGGCGTGTTGAGAGCAATTGTATAAGTTGGCCTTTGCATTTAATAAAGGAATTTATGGTTAAATTAGTGTGGTGTGGTTTCCCGCATTAATATTTTTTGAAATATTATTAATAATTACAACACATAGAAAACAGTTTCTACCCCTAATTTACACTAACCAATTACAAGTATAATACTGCACAAACTTACAGTATCTAATCAGTTTATATTCAGTTGCTTTCAAGATTAATCCAGGTTTCTATCTAATCTAAATATGCGATTAATCCAGTTACTAAATTATGAACTTGGAAATGCTGATTCAGTCACTTCAGATGTGGCAAATATTGCATTTCTCCAGAAGAACCTGATCTTGACTGATCTCTTCTCATTCATTTCTGTCTGTAGATACTGGAAGGCAATTCAAAACCCTTTGACAACCTTCCCTTCTCAGCTAAATTCTGGGATCGCTTCCTATCTCAGTTTACCTATAAAATCCTGATAATTTGTATCCCTCCACAGAGTTTACTGTATTTTATAATTTGCATATTTCTGTGTCTCAATATATTACACTGAACTACACTGGCATAGATTACGTAGTTTAGGAGTGTGGTCTAGTGAGGATCAAGACTCCAAGGTTTTCTTCATCGTTTGCCTCTGATTTACTGTGTAACTCTGTGCAAGTCACTTAACTCCTCTCTGCCTCATTTTCCTCATTGATAAAATGGAGGCAATGATATTTCCCCACATTTTGAAAATTACTTTGCGATCTTTGAATGAAAAGTGCCATAAGTACAGTGTTGTTTATTTGTTGTTTGTAAAGCACTTTGAAGTGATAAGATGCATAAAAAGTGCAAAACATTTTATTATTCATTATTCACCCATTTGTGTTTTGCAGTGTCTGCTGATTTGTTTTCCCTGTTGTGCTCCTTTACATATTTGAATAGAAAACTGGCGTATCTTGGTTTTTCTGTTTCTTCACCTTTTTTATTCACACTGTGACATCAGTTTAACACTATTTTTCTTTTACATTTATTTTGAGTACACAATCACTTGGTTTGGCAATAAGGAAGATAATAGGAAAGTCTGCTGAATTTAAACAAAGATCCACTCCGATTTCATTAGATGTTCATGCAGACTTCTGTTGATCTTGCTGCTTAAGATGATAAGCAAAAACCATATCAAATATAAAAGTACAAGGAGTCAAATCTTGAGCAAAGCAGATATACAGGGAGAGTGCTGTGTTTGGGGCTGTTCTCTATGGGCCTGAATCCACTCCTGTTCAAATTAACAGAAATATTCTCTCACTGGGGGATGGGGAGGGAGTGGACTGGGTCCTATTTGAGCATGTCAAGTTTTAGAGACGGACCTGAACTGCAAAGTTTGGATCCAGACCTGGAACTGAACTTTTCAAAAATATTTAGATGTGGGATTTTGGTTTGACTCATTATTAAGATAAGGACTAACCTGAAAGTTTGGATATGATCTCTTCCCCCTACCAAAAAACAATTATATTTTGGAGCATTGTGGGTACAAGGATGTGGTTCAAGACTTCTGTAACTTTGCCTTTCTGATATTGCCCATCCTGATAAATAAATTATGGATTATTTACAGTTATACATTTTGTTAAACATAACACTGAATTTCCCATCTTCCATGGAAATTTCTGAATGGAATTTGTTCATACGTGAACAAAATTATGTTTGATCTACACCCTAATGATGAAATACAAATCTTGAGCTGAAAATGCAATTTATTTGTTTCTAGTTCATTTTTTAGTGCAATAATGCACCAGAAACATCAAAAAAGTGTATTGGTTTGCAGGTGCACTAGCTAGTCTCAGTTTAATATGTTGCTTAAGTGACAACGTAGCCATTAATCACTACTAGCAATGCTCAATTCCTTCAGGATTACTTCTTTAATAAGATACAGTATTTCACATACACTTCAGCAATTACCACAGTGATTTTGTCTCCTAATCCGGTGGATGTTCAACAGGGTTTGAAATGAGTTTCCTCTAGATCATGTAATTGGATTATTTCTAAACATGAACCACAATTAATGGTACAAAGAAAGGAATATTAACTTGGATTGTATTAAGGTAAAAGTGGTGAGAAATGTTAGCTGTCAGGAAGGGTGTAAGGTATATGTGGTAATACCTTCCATTGGACCAGCTTCTGTTGGTGATGGTGAAAGAAACAAGCTTTTGAGACACAGCTCTTTGGGGCTGGGAGAATGTCCTCTTAGGGTATATCTACACTGCAATAAAAGACCCATGGCATGACTGGCCTGGGTCAGCTGTCTCAGACTTGTGGGGCTTGGGCTGTAGGAATAAAAATGTTGTAGTATAAATATTTGGATTTGGACTGGAGCCTGGGCTCTGAAACCATGCAAGGAGGGTGAAGGGGACAAAGGAGGGTTAGTGGGTTACTTAAAGGTTGTAATGAGCCATAAATTCAGTGTCTTATTGAGTCTATAATTGTCATGTCTAGCAAGTTATGAATTAAAGCTCCCAGGCTTGTCGTTTGATGGTATTGTGCAGGTTTGCTTTGAGGATGTGGACTGAGAGGTCAGATATAGAATAATAGAATATCAGGGTTGGAAGGGACCTCAGAAGGTCATCTAGTCCAGTGGTCCCCAACCTTTTCTGTGGGGCGGGCTCTGGACCACTAGCCACTGTGAAGGAGTGTCATCAAGAGGCGTCGCCGCTGAAATTTGACAGGATTTCGGCGGCAGCACTTCTTGACGTTGCCACTTCTTGGCGGCATTTTGGCAGGAGCCCATGGATGCCCTGGCGGGTGCCATGTTGGGGACCCCCGATCTAGTCCAACCCCCTGCTTAAAGCAGGACCAATCTCCAGACACATTTTTGCCCCAGATCCCTAAATGGCTTCCTCCAGGATTGAGCTCTCAACCCTGGGTTTAGCAGGCCAATGCTGAAACCACTCAGGCAGCTTCTTTTCATGCAGGTTTGAATAATAATCCTTTGGTGACTAAATATATGAACGTTGCTACTCCAGCTGTACATAAGAAAGCATCCAAACTAACTAGCGGCTATTACCACAGCAATTCATTTTAGTGGTGAGTGAGATTATTAAACTTGTCCAGTATTTGATGAGATCTTTTATGTAGGATTAGAATGATATCTCCTCCTAGTGGTTCCTAACAAGTTATTGTGTTCCAGTTCTTTAAAGGACTCTGAGGTATTTTGCAGTACATTTCTCTTGACTATTTCCCACCACATACAGATAAAAGAAAAAATGGACTGGATTGCTATCAAACTTTTATAATAGAGGACAGTTTTAGTTTGTGTTTTGGTTTGTCTGTTTTTTAATCTGGATACTTAAGCATATTTCCCTTTTTAGTTTATTTTATAGTACCTCCTACAGTTTATGTGCAACTGATGCTAAAGGACAGAAAAGTTAATTTGTTAACCTATAACAGATTGTGCTTTTATGTAAGCCTAGATGCAAATACACACTGTTGTGGGGAATGAAAATAATGCACGAGTTCTGCAGCTCCAGGCTGAGAATTGTTTGACTGGGACATCCCCAACCTAGTAAGAAAATTAGGAGTGAGGAGGAAATAGTGTAGCCTCCCAGTACCCTGGATAGTGGTTACCAGTGGACATTTTTTGTACGATATAAGAGAGTACAGGGAATAGAAGCTTTAACTTCACTTCTGAAATGGTGAATATCATTTTTTCTTCTCTCCACTCCTTTTTAATTGTGAAAATTTCTTGTGTAAGATCACATTATATATTGCTTCATTCAGTATGAATAATACTATTTAGTCAGGGATTTGAGAGATGAATGCTATGTAGTAGTCCAAAAGAATGGTACCTAAGGCCTATTTTGTATAAAACGGGATCTTTGCCCACAGCTGGGAATGCCTAAATGAGGTTACTATCGAGAATTTTGTTTAACACTACTATAACAAAACATGCATGGCAGTGATACCGCCCCATCCCCACTGCTATTTAGACTATCAGCGGAACGATTTGGTCATTGTCCTTTAACAGGAGAGGTGATAGTGGTAGAACTGCAATTGGGAGGGAGCAAGAGCTAGATTTGAGCAAACAGAAAGCATAGTGACAACAGCAGGGCACCTAATCAACGCCTTTGTAGAGGAGAAAAAACAAGATCCAGGCCCTAAGTAGGAAGAAATGCAAAAGAACAACAGTATCAAAGGAGGAAAAACAAGATCAGTAAAGGAGGGATAGAGCAAAATAAGAATGAGAAATACAACAGAAGAGGTAACTGTACTCTTACTTCTCTCATTGCTTTGTGTTTTGAACTGCTTACCTGAGACACTTTTCTTCTGTATAAAAATATGTAGTGTATTTTATTTATACTCCATGGAGTAAGTTTTCTGATAGTTCTGGGGCCAGGGTTCATAGGTATTACTATATAATACGAGATTATGAGTGGTATTGTGAGATGTATAGATGAATTAGAGAGTAGAGGTCTGCCTCAGAGTATAACATTGTTGAAGGCCTAAGTGCATCTATTTAAACAGAAAGGACAAAGTGTTTGTTAAGCCTTAGAAAATAAGTCTTTTACATAGTCTCATATCCACTGTGCTTAGTGAAGATGACTACGACCATGATCATTAAGAGATTAGTAGGTAACAAAGAAAGGAAAGAAACAAGATGAGTGATGCTTTTCACATTTTTTTAACATTGTACATGCTATCATGAGCTAAAGAAACAGTAATGTGAGCTGAGAGACTTAGCTAACAGATTCCAAAATGGTCCATCTAATACATTCAGTTGATGTGCCCAGTGATTTTCCAAATACACAGATGTAGCCAAATTACAAAGAACTGCTTCTCCGTTGCAGTATGTGCAGCATGTTTAATTCAGCCACTTTTTTCTCTTGGTCATTTATGAAAATGGACGGGCAAGTTGGGGCAAGGCTCTACTTTCTTCTGGTTCCTCCCAGTAAAAATAACCATTTATCTCTTCCTCCTCAAAGCTTGGAGATAGAGTATCTCACTACCCTTCCCTTTGGCTCCTCACAGCCACAGACTCTGGAAGAGTACAGTTTTGGAGATAAGGTGATAGCAGATTGTTCATCATTCCTCTCTCTGTAATCTGAGTTTTTCCAACACTCACTTTACTGGTATCAAATATTTAAAAAGGCAGATCTAAATAGTGTGATGTAGAAGTATCTATTACAGTCAAAGGAGCATTCTGAACAGAGACTGTGCTGAAGTACATTGGTCCACTTTTTAAAGGAAAATTAAGTTTTTTACAAATATATTGATTTCTGAATAGATTTAAATTGCCAGCGTCATTTTAAAA
This sequence comes from Gopherus flavomarginatus, assembly GCF_025201925.1. Classification (NCBI taxonomy): domain Eukaryota; kingdom Metazoa; phylum Chordata; order Testudines; family Testudinidae; genus Gopherus; species Gopherus flavomarginatus. Next base: position 40,207,788 of record NC_066628.1, on the reverse strand, counting down.
AATGGGTTTAATGCTTTCATCGTGCTTGGGTATTAGACATGAAATATTACTAAATTTCTATTGCTTAATCAAAGGCAAATGTTTATGTGCAGGTTTTGTTTTAGGAGTGAGTGATGTCAGCAAGTTATTAGCAAAACACGAGGAAATTTTATTTCTAATGATGATTTGCAATGTTAGGGTGTTCAGATAATTATTGTTGTGTTGTTCTTTTTAACTAACATTCTATTACAGTTGAATAAATATGCTACTCATTTATTGCTGTGTCCACTATTCAGCCAGATACCACTTCTGGCTCCTGAACTGAATACAACAGTTGGACATGGAGGACAGCCATAGCAACTCTGCAGGACGCTGAAAGGTTTGTGGCTAGAATTAAACTGCACAACTGGGACCTGCTTAATATTAAGGAAAAACTGTCATATGATTAAGTTTAAATACAATGGGTAAAGTTTTAAAAAGCACGTTGACTACTATTGAAACTTAGGCTCCTAAGTGCCGAAGTCACTTTTGAAAAAGCTTATCCAAGCAGTTTACTTTGCCATTCAAGCAATTAAGGAAAGAATATATCTGAGCTGTCCTCAGTTGTTTGTATGGAGATATGATGCAGTGCTGATATGCTTACTAATGTCAAACAAAATGCTACACTGAAGTGACAGGCGGTAAAGCTTACTGAGCAGCCCTTGCACATTAATCTTCTTTTCTCATAAAAGGCCATTTTAAAAAGCTGCCATACTAATCCTGCCTTAAAAATGCTTCATAAATGACTGATCTTAAGGTGGAAAATGCAACTTTAAACTCATCAATCTATTTAAAACCCCTTATTTTCAAAGTGAAGCTGTTGCCTATGTATAACTGCACTACTCTTCTGGTGAGAAGAAAAACTGAAATTTTCCCATAGATGTTTGTTTTTTAAATTATTTTTTGCTCAACCTTATTTCTATATCATTCTTTAACTTCTGTATTTTAGGGATATTATGGATCTGTTTACATAGCAGCATGCATGACCTGGTGGTTTAATAAAGTTTGATAACCAATTAAGGCCACTAAGCCATTTTAGATTGTTTGCTGATGTGTACCAGATACTAAGTTATCCTCTGTGGGTACAGAGTATTTCATAAAAGGTTATGCTTTGTGTTTATTCGTTAATTAAAGATCCTTTCCCCTACTGTAATTGTCTTCTCTTGTCCACACACGGAGAGTTAGAAAGCTTCCCAATTAATAATTCAATAGCTTTTTAATTAGAGCAGCAGTTATTAACACTGGTTACATATAATATTCACAATACAGATTAGAGGGAGAGATTTCCACTAGTTTATACAGAAGTGCCTTGAAATAACTAAAGGATAATGGCAATAGGACCCAGGTTTTACTCTTAGGGCTTGTCTACATTGGCACTTTACAATGCTGCAACTTTCTCGGGGGTGTGAAAAAACACACCCCAGAGTGCAACAAGTTTCAGTGCCATAAAGCATTAGTGTAGACAGTGCACCAGTGCTGGGAGCTACGCCCCTCATGGAGGTGGGTTTTTTAGAGTGCTGGGAGAGCTCTCTCCCAGCACTCTGCCACTACAACACAAGCAGCAGTGCTTTAATGTTGCCAGTGTAGACTAGCCCTTAGATCCACTGATGAGCACAGCTTGTGTATTCAACCAGTTCCTCAGGAGTGAACCACAGGTTGATCTCTGTCTCAGCACTTTCTACAGAATCACTGCCATGAATGATGTTCCTAAGAGAAGATAAAGGTCATTAATAATTATAGAATTAAAAGCACATCAATTTTCTTTTAGAAAAAACCTCTCGTTACTATGGCTACAAGTATTAATAAAATGTACATGTAAATGTGCAACATAAGCTTCTTCTCTCATCAGTTTTGATAGTGGGGGAATGAGAAGGAAAGCCACATTTCTATTTACATCCTTTGACTCCAGTTCTACATTATCTACTGGACCCCTGCATGTGGATGAAGTTAATGGGGGTCTTTCCATGTATAATGAGGTTTTTCAGTAGTTAGCAAGCTTTTGGTACCAATTGTTATTTAACATTTAAAAATATATGTTACAAAATGGCATATTCTTGTTTACCAGGACATTCTTATAGAAAGGGACCAGTTCTCATAAAAATAAAATAAGTAGAATTGTGTCAGTACTCAAATGGGAGACCTCCAAGAAAAATAATGGACGTTTTGTAGAAAGTATTTCAGGCCTTGTCTATATGTCCTTACTATAAGGTTGATCAAATTCCAATATTTACGTTCTGCGGCTTGAATTCTTCTGTCAGTTTCAGCTGGATTCACATTACAAAACTTCGTCATAAATCAGTTTACTAAGTAGGTCAGCATGTATAAGATTAAAAATTGGTTTAGGTTTGATAAGACAGTTTCAGAACATACCTGCCAACTTGAACACAGAAGTCACCACGGATGGTGCCAGGTTTGGAATCTGTCGGATTAGTTTCCCCCAGCATTACTCTGCCAGTTTTAACCACATTAAGACCTTCCCACACCTTAAAAATAAAATCCATTAGGATTACAGAATCCAAACTGTAACTAACACAGTAAGAGTTGGCCATGTTATCTAAACTTGATCTCATCGTGGTACAGGTATTAAGTCCCCTGTTTTCAATCTATCGGCAAGGCATAGAAGGATTGGAGTGAAACTGTCTCGGACAAGCTATGGTCATTCCACTGACTGCTAGCCAAAGCGAGCGGGTACTGAACAGATTTCAGTGTAACAAACAAACAAGCAGCCCATTACAAAATTTCCTAAACTCATAAAGCTTCATAGGGATCTCAAATACTTTAGAGGTATACACTCTTTGCCGCCCCCCCAAAAGTCTCACTTGTAGCAATCATAGGTTACAATCAACATCTAACACATAGGAGTTCTCTACTTGAAAGATTAAATGTTTCACCGCTCTATTTTCCAGTTTGCTTATTTTGTATATTTGACAGCACTTTGTGCAGTCAGTTTCCCACTGATCATTCCCTACCCCCCAGGGAAAAGAACATTTTGTTTTTTTATTAAAAAAAAAAAAAGAGAGAGAGAGAAAGATTTACTGGTAAAACCACACATTAAAGGGAAATATGTTGTACCTGTAACTATTTTTAATCAATTTTTTAAAAGTATTTAATTTCAAGTTCTTAGTGTCATTTTCAATATGTAACAAAGTTGTGAACAAAAGACACATCAACGGCTTAGTTTTTCTTAAGCAAGTTTTATTTTTAAAAGCTTACCATAGCTACAACAGGTCCAGAGTGCATATATTTAATCAAACCAGCATAGAATGGCTGATCTTTCAACTCAACGTAGTGTTCTTTCAGAAGGTCTTCAGAGGCCTCCACAAAAAAAAAAAGCAGTTTACTGTAAGAACTTAAGAGCATCTTTAAATCACAAGAGATTAACCACAGAGCACTATTAATCCTTAAACAGACATGCTCTTTAAAAATAAATGATTCCAGCAGCTGGCTAGATGTGTTGCTTTGTTTATATGAATTTAAAATATAAAATTATTTCAGTGCAGTTTAACTCAGCAAGGTTGTTTCATCAATATCTAACTACTTTTGAGAAGAAACCTATTTTTTGCTGTGGATGATCCATAGATGCCTATTAAGTGTAAATGGCACCTATAAGAATATTCCTTGCGGCCTAAGGATTTCAGTTTACTAAAATTAGGTTGCTTAGGCTGTCAAAAGCATTTAGCAACAGCTGGATGCTAGAAAGTCTCCAAAAATATCTAGACAAAATTTGACATTTGATATTTCTGCTAAGATTTCATTTTAAAAAATTACAATAGATTTTTCACTGAGTGGAGTACACTAGTCTGCTGTAAGATTTCATTTCATACATAAAGGAGAAATATAGAAATGAGGGAAACTCACATGCATGAATTTCATGGCCACTAATTTGAAACCCTTCTGTTCAAATCTCTTGATGATTTCTCCCACTAGTCCCCGCTGGACTCCATCAGGCTTGATGGCAATGAAAGTGCGCTCGGAAATGGATGCCATCGTCCTACAAGAGGAGAAAAAGGGACTCCGTATTCCAGGACCAGAAGGCAAATGCAGCCACAACAGAAATCTAGAAGGCATACCCACAATCTTCCACAACCTTATTGTGCTTATGTGTACTGATCTAATAAGTGAAATAATATCCAAAAGGTGCTACAAAAATAAATGTAAACGTAACAGCCCTATAAATATTGAAGAGCGCAATTAGTCCATACCAAGAATGAAGAGATTTTATATTAAGCGATGAATGGAGATTATATTGCAGGTCAGTGTACTCTAAGATGCACACTGATAGGATGCTGCCCTCACTTTAAGACAAAACAGGCTAAACTAAGACCAGGTGTATCACTTTGATCTATAGTTATCTACAGCCAGTCAGTGTTGTAATGAAGTATGCTAAGAATGTGCATGGGGTCTGGAAGGTCAGAAAGTCATACTGGAGTAGCCAATGTGTCATTTTTAGAGGCACAAACTGAGTACTACAGTAGCTACACAGTCACTGTGGTTTACAATTGTCAACATTTTAAAAACCAAAATTAAGCATTCTTCAGAAATTAAAAACTAATCTCTAAGAATATAAAACATTTTAAAGTATGGTGCTAACACAATCCTATTTCTATAAGTATAGCATAGACTGAGCAATTAGAGAAACAACCAGCTAGTTATTCTAGAGCAGTTGTGAACAAGCTAAGGGCATTGAAAGAAAGGGCAATGCAACACCTAATACCAAAAGCAGCAAAAAGTCCTGTGGCCCCTTTTAGACTAACAGACATTTTGGAGCATGAGCTTTCGTGGGTGAATACCCACTTCGTTGGATTCACCCACGAAAGCTCATGCTCCAAAACGTCTGTTAGTCTATAAGATGCCACAGGACTCTTTGCTGCTTTTACAGAGCCAGACTAACAGGGCTACCCCTCTGATACTCGACACCTAATATTAATGCTCCCGCTGCTAATAGCCCTGGACAGATGGCAGACAAACATGCAGAAATCTAATTACAACGCTTTCCCCCGTATCTTGACCCTGCTTGCACGTCACTTGGATCATTCGTAACTGCATATGCCCTCGCCCCATACAGCCCCCTCAATGTCCCCCTAGCCCCTGCCCCATAAATCATCCCTAGCAGCGCCCACCCCCGTTCCGCTCTCACCTGCTCGCCTGCAGTCCCGGACCCTTGGGCGGATCGGGTGGTAGCTGCCGCAACACCGCCCCCAGCCTCGCCACCACCCAGCTCTAAACGCGCCCACGTGCCCCAGCGCATCCTGGGCCGGAGCCGGCCGGGCAGCCGCATGAGGTCCGTGTTCCTCCCCACCCCCACGGGGACCCTTGTCTCGGGTCGCGGATACGCCATCGGGGAGGACTGAGGCGACGCTCTAGGGGGGACGCCAGATTAAGGAAGGAGCAGAGCGACTCTAGTACCATCGAGTGCTAGCTGCGCCGGGAAGTGGGCGGCGCTCTTGCTGCCTATCTCCGTCTCTATGGCAGGGAGGAGCGGGAGGGGGAAGGGAGAGGGAGGCTGGAGGCCCTGCCCTCCCCTTCTGGCGCGCGGCCAGGGGCTGCTCTGGGGGCATTCCCAGCAGGGGCCGCAGGGCAGTGCCAGGGTTTCCCAGCAGGGGAGACACGGGTCGAGAGTGTAAACCCCTGATACGGTTTCAAAGGAGACTTCGCCCATGCTAACCAAGCACAGCGGGTGCAAACCAGGTGCAGGCACCACCCTAGGGTGCTCAGACGTCCCGATTTTACAGGGACATCCCATATGGGGCTTTTTCTTAAATAGGCGTCTGTTGTCCCACTACCCCCGTCCGGATTTTTCACACTTTCTGGTCACCCTACACTGCCCTGTGCTCTGCCACTCATACGCTTGGAGTTGTGTCTACATGAGGAAGTGTTACAGATTATAGATATACTCTTTTCTGGACTTTCTCCAATTTGTCCACAGTACTCCAGTCCAGGCCTAATCACATGCCTGCTAATAATCCTGGAATGATGCTTGCTTTTTTTACAGCAGTGTTACACTGTTGACTTATATTTAGCTTGTGACACCCCCCCCCCCCATCCCTTTCTGCAGTACTCCTTGGTAGGCAGTCATTTCCGATTTTGTATGTGTGCAACTCATTGTTCCTTCCTAAGTGGAGTACTTTGCATTTGTTCTTAACTGAGTTTCATTCTGTTTATTTTAGACCATTTCTCCAGTTTGTCCAGATAATTTTTGAATTTTAATCCTATCCTCCCATCTTGCCCTCCCATCTTGATATTGTCTGCAGATTAAGTGTACTCTCTATGCCATTATCTAAATTATCAATGAAGATATTGAACAAAACTGGACCCAGAATTGATCCGTTGTAGCTTGACTGGGAACCGCTGAAAACTACTCTCTGGAAATGGTGAAATAAAGTGGTATGGTTCTACCCTTTTGTCCCTTCATGTTTAAGCCTTTCTCACTTGTATATTTATCTCTCATTTCACTTCATTCTTTTATATTCTCCTTTTGTAACCTCCTTTCCCAATTGCATAGTATTAGCCTCCTGGCCTCGTCCTGTTCTGATCTTTTCATTATCCTTTCTTAGAACCCTTTTATTTATACCTTGGCCTTTACCTTTAATCCACTAATTGGATTTTTATTTCTAGTACTGTTTTATTTTCCTGTGGATGCCCTTGATCCTTTTTTCATCAGACCTTTAACTCCCATTTCATTTCCTGATATATGTTTTCTTCTTTCCTTTTACATAAAATGTAAGTCCAATGAAGTATTTTTATGCCCACGACCTCTGATTTTCCACAATTTATTTGCAGTGGGGATGCCAGGAAAATTCTCCTCTCTAATATATCTATTCCTTGTTTTCAACCCTTCAATAACTCCCCTGACAGGTAATTTATTTTTCCTCTTCTCTTCACAAAAAACCTATTTTAAGTACCTCTGTTTTGATAGTTGTAGCCAAGTGGTAAGTACTCCAGCCCCAGAGGTCCCTGAGTTTGTCAAATCAGACTTGCACAGAAGCAGAATTTTTGCCTTACAAAGACAGATTAAATCCTACAGGTCATTTTAAAGCCAAGGCAAGTCAAGTTATAAAAGGCTCTTATTAGTAGGGTGACCAAATAGAAAGTGTGAAAAATTGGGACGGGTGTGGGGGGTAATAGGTTCCTATATAAGAAAAATTCCCAAATATCGGGACTGTTCCTATAATATCAGGATATCTGGTCATCCTACTTACTGGTATTCTCCCAAGATGAAATATGTTTGCAGGCAAGCAATGCTTAAAGAATTTCCAACTCCATCCTTGCAACTAGTCCATTAATCAACATAAGTAAGGGGCAAGCACATCAGCACAAACAGGAAATGGCTTCTAGAAGGCAAGTTTTATTCTTTTAACTTCTTGGAGCAGAGACTATCCCTCATGAAGTGCATGGAAAGTAACTAGCACATTGTGGATTCTACTACAAACAATCTATACCCATGTCTACACCATAAGTTCCTCTGAGTATATTTTTAAAGTATATGCATAAAATTTAGCTATATTATAATATATATATATAATTATATATATAGCTCACGCAGCTTCAAGGTTTTATAAGGCCTTATAAGAATTTTACAAGTAAGTCATTGTTCCATACATCTCTCTGTTAAACATTGATTCAAGTCTTGTTTTTAGCCTATGTTTTTAAGTTAAGTTTAGCCTTTGTTTTTAAGTTAATATTCTCCTTGCTGCTGAATCTCATCAGTCATAGTAATAAGCCAGAATTTCCGCACATACCACAGAAGTTGTAGGATAAAGAAAGATAGAGATGGAATTGTTCCCTAGACATAGTGATTTTTATTAAATCAGTAGATACAGAAAGTTACACAGAAGCCAATTGTCCAAAGGTACTTCATTATCAAAGTCTTACTGGTTTAATTCTTCCCCTTACATGAATCAGTATGCCTTTTTATATATGAAAATGCTACCTGCAGATCTCCAACTGTTTGAGCTAACACATTCTTTCCTGTGATTGTTTTTTGCCCCCAGCACTAACTGAGCAATAAAAAAGACTATAATATATAAGTCCCCAGGCTTCTCCCATTCCCAAAATTCTCTGCTAAAGGGAAGTTAATGGGCAGGCTCTCCCTTTGCTTTGTTTAGTGGGAAAAGTGTGTTCCTCATCTTGTTCTGAGTCTATTTCTGAGACTGAGACAAACTTTCCAAGATCTACTTCCTGGCTTTTCTCGATAGAAAAGTTGGGTAGATTTGACTTCCTTTTCTCAAGACCTTAGCAACAATCTGGGATAAAGCTATCTTCAAGGACAAGGACTTTTGCTCCCTATTTCTTCTTTTTCCCTATGACAGTTTACTCTGTCCAAAATCCACATCTATCTTTATTTCTGGTTGCAATGGGCCAAACATAGGCTTGGTGTAAATAGATGCATCTCACTGGTGGTCCTGTATTCACATGATATGTTTATTAGTATTCAGTTCTCTTTTTTTCTGGTTTCACCATGGCTGTGATCTGCTAAATTTTCCTTTTTTAAAAAAAATTATTGAAATATAATACAAAATACAAAGCCCTACTTGTTCCAGCATATTTATCTTAAAGTTATTTTAAAAGCTGAATATTTTCCTCATATCTCATTGGGTTATATTCTATATTATTTCAGTGCAACTTTATTTAAGATATTTCATATTATTGATATAGAGCCTGATCCTGCAGTCCTTCCTCAGGAAAAATAACAGTTAAAGTCTGCAGGAATGGGTGCCTAAAGAGGTATGCTATCAGTGCTCTTGACTGTACGTTATTTTCATCATTAAGTAGAATTTAAAAAAAAGAAAGCATGATTTAGTGATTAATGCACAGAACCTGCCATGAGAACTGGGTTCTATTTCTAGTTTTACCATAGACTTGCTGTGTGATCTTTGTCAAATCATTTAAACTCATTAAACCAGGGTTCTCTTTGCCACTTCTGAGACTAATCCATGATTAGCACAGAATGTTGAGCAATATAAAATACACAACATGCTATAAAAGTCTGCTGTATTTATAATTATAATGTACTGTGCCAGCACATTTTTTTCCTGATTAAAAGTTTTCATTGTATTTTAGGTAAGTATACAATTTATAATGAATCCAAATAAGAGAGACTGTAGCTTTCTGGAACAAGCTGATAGTGAGAACAAAGGAGAAGAAAGGAAGAAGTGAAAGTGAGGAGAGATGGTCACACCACACGATAGTCAGTGAATGAACAGCACATAAAGTGAAAATGTGACACACAGATCTACACAATTTAACAATGGAGTGTTGATCAAATTGTTTAAAGTCTCTTGTATGCCACTTAGAAATGGCTAACATTTTATGAGACAGGCCTGACCCAAAGCCCTAGAAGTGAACACCTCCCCTCAATTTTTAGGAGAGTTCACGTCTAGATCCTAAGTTAGTGACTCTGGCCCCTACTTTATAGTGTTCTGAGTTAAAAACCTACATCTGTACAACTCTAAATATTGGGAAAGTTCCAGTCTGGGTACACACCTTGTAGCTTCAAAGAATCCTGTGGTACCTTATAGACTAACAGAGATTTTGGAGCATGAGCTTTTGTAGGTGAATACCTACTTCGTGACATGCATCTAACGAAGTAGGTATTCGCCTATGAAAGCTCATGCTCCAAAACCTCTGTTAGTTTATAAGGTGCCACAGGATTCTTTGCTGCTTTTATAGATCCAGACTAACACGGCTACCCCTCTGATACTTGACACCTTGTAACTTGGATATACTTGTCATAACTAGACTGACATCTATGCAACCCCGCTGATCTGATGTATCTAAATACACAATGGAACACACAAGTCATAGGTAACAATAATTGTTCAGGACCAGACCAAATGAAAATGCAGTATGAGCCTCTGCTGCTCTCCAGTGGAAATTAATGGAATAGCTATTAGTTAGATCTTCACTACCTGATTAGCTCTTGCATTTTTTGAAATAGTATTTGTTAATTTGATAGACTTTGTAACCTTAGCGATATAAACATTAATATTAGTTCAGGCGATACAGTTCATTATAGTATTAAAACTCAGAGAAAGCCAGTAGCTCATAGCAATCTGCAGAAAATTTCTATAGTGGCATTCTCCAAAACAATTTTGAAATAGCTGATGAAAATGGTGGAATATGGAGTATCTAATACTTTTTAAAACTTAAGTTTCTCTGTTTCTGTCTCTAATGTTAAAATAGTATAGAAATTAGCCCATATTATTCAGATATGAATATAATATGTCCAAACTGGAGCTCATCATTCTATATTTTAGGGATCTTTCATTATAAACCAATTTTTATCAGCAAGTGTACAATTTTTTTCCAAAAGTTTTTACTTTGAAACATATACCTGATATTAATTCCGTGAACTACTTCATAAAACTACATGATAAGAGATTAGCAAACCCCTTGAACTAAGCACTGGGCTGGGAACCATGAACTACTGAATTCTAATTCCACCTTTGTCACTGACTCAAAATGGACCTTAAGCAATTCACTTAACCTCTTTGTTCTTCAACTTCTTCATATGTAATTAGTGAATAATAATGTTTGCTTGCTTCTCCAGCATATTGTGAGGCTTCACTCATTCGTGTATTTATAAAAAAATATTATCACAATTAAAGAGCAATTGTTCAATCTGCTTAAATCCCAAAATTTCACCTGCCTTCAAATTATTATCTGGAGCGAAATTTATTCCAGGTTAAAAAAAATTTAAATCCACCAGTTGGCACCAAGAAATGAGGAAAAAATAACCTCAAAACTCCAAGAACTTCTGCTAATGTCGGATTTTCATGGCATGGGGTTAGACTATATGTCAGTGTTTCTCAACCTTTTTGATACCAGGGACAGGCTTGCTGCCTTCCTAAATTGCATCAGGTTGATGTCAGGGACAGGCGCCGGTCCACAGACCAGTCATTGAGAAACACTGAACTAGATGACCCTTGTGGTCACTTGTAATCCTAAAATTCTACTGCAGCATAGCCAGCAGAGGGTGCACAAAGTATAAACAACACCACACGTACTATAAAGGAACACACAGATGACCTAGTCCGTCAAAACTCTTGAAGGACTTACTGAGTTAGAGAATGTACAGTGAGTAGGATTGTGAGACTTTTTCATCATCTAATAATTTGTGAAAATGCTAATAAAACATATCACAGAAAATGCTTTCACCTGGGCTCCATCAACCAGCCTGATGTGTTTCCTACAGCTGTTTCAAGTGCTTTATGGAATCATTGAACTGGATGGGACCTTGACAGGTCTTCTAGTGCAGTCCTGATTTGACTGCAGGGTACTAAGTATTATCTAGACCATACATCCAGGTGTTTGTCTAACCTGCTCTTAAAAATCTCCAATGACTAAGATTCCACAACTTCCCTAGGCAATTTGTTCCAGTGCTTAACTACCCTGAGAGTTAAGAAGTTTTTCCTACTGCCCAACCTAAACTGCCCTTGCTGCAATTTAAGCCCATAGCTTCTTGTCCTATCCTCAGAGGTTAAAGGTAACAATTTCTCTCCCTCCTCCTTGTAATAACCTTTTATGTTCTTGAAACTATTATCATGTCTCCCTATCCTCCTCAGTCTTCTCCAGACTAAACAAACTCATTTTCTTTTCAAACTTCCCTAATAGGTCATGTTTCCTAGACCTTTAATCATTTTTGTTACTCTTTTCTGAACTTTTTCTGATTTGTCCACAGTACTCCTGTTGAGGCCTAATCAGTGCAGAGTAGAGTGGAAAATTTACTTTTTGTGTCTTGCTACAACACACCGGCTAATACATCCCAGAACGATGTTTGCTTTTTTTTGCAAGTGTTATACTGTTCACTCACATTTAGCTTGTGATCCACTAGGACTCCAGATCCCTTTCCGCTGTACTCCTTCCTAGGCAGTCAGGTCCCATTTTATATATGTGCAACTGATTGTTCCTTCCTAAGAGGAGTACTTTGCATTTGTCCTTATTGAAGTTCACCCTATTTACTTCCGACCATTTATGCAGCACACAGCAGTATAAATGCCTCAAGTTTCCACGGCTTGTTGATGTCATTTTTCTGGAATGTATTTTCTTGTTGACGGAGATATTCAGGAAGTAGGAGCTGGCTACAGTACAATACTGCCACATGTATTATCTCCCCATGCCTTTCCCCACCCATATGACACAGAGGATGACTCAAGGCTTTTGGACTGGATCCCATACAAAACATCACAAGACTTAAGTGTGGACCCACCTATCCCGTCTCCCCGCCTCATTCTCTGCTTTCCGTGACGTCAGGCATCCTCCTCCCCCGACCCCTTAGCCCCCTAAAGCCTCTGATACAGGCACCTCTTCCCTTAGCGCAGCCTTCTCCTGCAGCTCGCTTCATTCCTCCCCTGACGGCCTCCTCCTCAGATACCCCCCACCTTTTCCCCCTCAGCCAACACTCCTTTCCCTCCCTCATTAAGCCCCTCCCCCACTTTGTCTCCGTAGCACCACTAGGCCACCCCCGTCCCCGCAAGGACCTTCCCCCCACAAGCCCCGCCCCTTTCCCCAGCGATCTCAGACCCACCCACACTCCTCCTGCGAGGCCGCGCCCCCTCACCAAACCCCGCCCCATACGCTCTGGCGTCACCGAGTCCGGCGACGCACGCGCGCCATTCCTCTCCCCCCCGCCTTGTCCAGGTGACGCCGCTGCCCCGCGCCCCGCCCCGGCGCTGTGGGTGAGGTCAGTGCCGTGCGCCCGCGCTCTAGCCAAGGCCCCGCCGCAGAGTGGGGGGGAGGCGCTGAGAGCCGCCGCCCGGCCGGGCCCTGTCAGGGAAGGAGCCAGGCGCGCCGGCCGCACCGAGGCCATGGAGCTGGCGGACGGCGTGGTGTATCAGGAAGACCCGGGGGGCCCCGGCCCCGCCATGATGTCGGAGCGGGTGTCGGGGCTGGCGGGCTCCATCTACCGCGAGTTCGAGCGGCTGATCGGGCGCTACGACGAGGAGGTGGTGGCCGAGCTGATGCCGCTGGTGGTGGCGGTGCTGGAGAACCTGGACTCGGTGTGCGCGCACAGCCAGGAGGCCAGCGTGGAGCTGGAGCTGCTGCGGGACGACAACGAGCAGCTGCTCACCCAGTACGAGCGCGAGAAGGCGCTGCGCAAGCAGGCCGAGGAGGTGAGGGGCCGCGGGCTCGGGCTGCTCACCGGTACGAGCTGGAGGAGGCGCTGGGCGGGGATCCGGGACTGGCCCGTGGCACAGCTGAGGGGACCGGGCCACCCTGCTGGCTCGGCAGGAGCTGGGAGGCGGTGCCGCTGGTGCAGGCCGAGGAGACAGCGATATAGGGATCGCGGTAGGGTGAGAGTAGGGGCCGGGCCGACGAGCTCCGGGGCCGGCTGTATGTTTCCTAAGCCTAGTTTCCTTTCCGGGGAATCGGATAGAGGCTCCGAGTTCCTTTTCCCGGGTCTCACTTCCACCTCTTAGGGAGAGGTGCAGGGTGTTTTTAACATCCTCTTCCCGTTGCTGGTGGGACGGTGGAGCTGACCCCCCCTTCCCAGCTTGCAAGTGGCCTTATCTGTAGTAGGCTGTCTTCCTCCCGGTTCCCATACAAGGTAGGTTTACATACAGACACCCAACTTCGTACCGACTCATCTAAGGTGCAGAGATGACCATATCATGGCTAAAAAAGTGGCTTATTTGTAGGGGTAGGAACACAGACATTTCCCTTTTTCTTCACGCTGTACTGACACTTAACATTCTGGTCAGAGGAATGTATTGTACATCATATTCCTTTTTTAACCCTGTGATTAGAAAATGACAGTTGATTACAGCAAGCTGTTTATCTTATTCCACAGCTTTCACTCATTTATGTGGCTCTTCTTTCTTTGGGACTCTTAAACTGACTAGAACAGCTCCAGAAGATTGTTTTTCATTTATTCACATCAGTTATATGAAGGGTAGGCAACCTATGGCACCTACGATTTTCAGTGGCACTTACACTGCCTGGGTCTTGGCCACCAGTCCAGGGGGCTCTGCATTTTAATTTAATTTTAAATGAAGCTTCTTAAACTTTTTAAAAACCTTATTTACTTTACATACAACAACAGTTTAGTTATATATTTCAGACTTCTAGAAAGAGACCTTCTAAAAACGTTGAAATGTATTACTGATATGCAAAACCTTAAATTAGAGTGAATAAATGAAAATTCAGCACACCACTTCTGAAAGGTTGCGGACCCTCTGGGTTATGCAGAAGCACAATACTATTTGAGAGTAACCAAGGAACCAAGTATTAGATGAATCAGTATCTCAAACTTCCCCACTGTGAATTTCTTAAAGTTAAGGAGCTCCATAGTTATTTTTATTGTCATTCCTTATAAATGTCTTGTGTGGGCGTGACTAAAAAAAAGATACATTATGTGGTGTGTAGAAATGGACAGTGCTGTTCAGGCTGTAACTCCCTGGGCTGGTGTTTGGAAGCTTCAGCTATGCAACATGTGGTTAGAGATTGTTCAGTAGTAGTCGTTGAGTGATGATGACACATAATAAGCCCCATAGTTAGGTGTGTCAAGGTAGTTCATCTAGTTTTTTATTTCAGAGTGTAGATATTTGTAAAGCATCCCTTGTGTAAAAGTATCAAACAATATTGTTCCGCACTGTTGCTTTAATTATTTCCTCCAACACACTTTCTCACTGAAATTGCAGTAAGACATTGGAGTGAAACCACCATCCTTAATTTAGCCAGCTATCTTAGAAGTACTCCATGTCCAGACATAGGCTTCTTGTCCTGCACTCACCTGTATGTTCTTAATTTCTGTTGTTTTGAAAACTGAAAAGCATTGTTACTGACAGTAGCTTTTTTTCTGTACTAGTGTTGTCTTTTTTTAACTTAAAAAAAAATTTTACATGGCTTGTAAAACAAAACCCTACAGTGCAATGCAAATAGTTCGAAGTTAGAGTGAAAAAAGGTTAAGGTACAAATTGCTATAAGTAACACTTGAACAGACAAGAAGACTATAACAAACATCCTTTGTTTTGTAAAGTTATAAAGAAATACAGTATGAATACACACAACTTTTCTCTAAAGACTTGCATCTAGTTTTTGTCCAAACCAGTAAAAAGAGTGATAAATTTCTATACCAGATTTACAAAATTAATTGCTCATTAACTCCAATTGAATCAGTTTATTGATAGGTGATTGAATTTCACTTTATTATCAAGGTGACAAAGAGGAGGGGATATTTGACTTATTTTCCTGGACTGGTAAATTTTCATGACTGTATTGCAAGGATGGTTCATACTTAGATGGAATATGAAAAAAGGGTCTCAGCATCATGGAGCAGAAACTATAACAAATCGCAGCAACAAAATGTGATGCTGTTGTTTCAGCTCTTATGGACTTTTCAGAAGTTGCACACCTGTAGGTATCTCTGTGGCACTATAGTAGTGTGCTATTTCTATAAGTCAATTGAGCTGACTAATGTAGACTAAAATTGTTACTGAATTGCAGCAGAAGTCCTTATAGTTGCTGAAACTGCAGCTAACTTAAAGGTAGTGTTTTCAAATGTGAACACATCCCTTGTCCTTTCAATGTGAACACACACCTGTAGTATTCACAGGCCGTTTTCAGTTACTCCATTAACACATGCATGATAAATTTAAAAAATGCATGATACAATCAAAGATGTACATGCATTTTCCAAATGCAGTCATAGCAACCATTTTTTAATACACTGCCACCTCGATATAATGCCACCTGATGATAAAACACAAATTTGGATATAATGCGATAAAGCAGTGCTCAGGCGGGGGCTACACACTCCGGTGGATCAAAGCAAGTTCAATATAACACGGTTTCACCTATAACGCGGTAAGATTTTTTTGGCTCCCAAGGATAGCGTTATATTGAGGTAGAGGTAAAAGGGTAACCAGCAGGAATAAAATGAGGAGGAAGGTTCATGATTTACAGATTTGTACTATTGCTTTCTTTTAAGGGGTAATTTTTTAACAAATGGTTGGCTTTAATAGTTCTTTGACTTACTTGGGTGAACTTTCATTGCTTGATTGACCTAATGGTTAAGAGATTTTTCCATAGTCTCTAGTAAAAGCCTGATATTGCTTGAATTGCCAAGTTTGACTATTCTGAATAATTCTCTTTCCCTTTCTCATTATCATTATAGGAATTTTTTTCTTTCGAGTAGTCTCATGATAAATATTCATAAAGTTTCTTAACTCAGAACCTTTTTTGCCTCACTGTTTTTTAATCAAGCTCTCATTTTTGTTGATTTCTTCCTCATTAGCATTGTGTGACTTGATGCAAATTGTGATTGTGGGTTTCTTTTGGTAATGATTTCCAAAAATGAGAAGTTAAAATCTGCTTCTTTTAGCTATTCTTTGGGTTCCAGTCATTTCTTTAATGATTAATGGATGTGATCAGTTTTCATAACCAGTAAGAAACCGCCTGCATAACTTTATATATGTGATGTTTGTTCAGTTTCCTGGTTTAACATGAACATTGAGAAGATGAGGTATCTGGATATTTTGCCAATGTTTTGCATGTGACTGCTGTGTGACAATTTATATTTACAAAAATAAGCATTAGGCAAATTGGTTAATAAAGGTTTCAGTATAGCCAAAGTACCAAGCAGCAAAGAAATGAGGAAGAGGAAGAAAATAACTTTTATGCAGCTGTGTCTTATGTATAAATATATTTCTGACTGTAGTTCCAATAGGAGCACACAAGTCTATGTTTAGGTAGCTGGCAGAAAATTGTTAAGGGAGCTGTGAGTCATGTGATTGTTTAATGTTACTTCTGGTTTTATAAACAGCCACAAGCAATTTGTTTCCAGGGCTTTGGAGCTGTCCTCCAGCTCCAGGTGAAAACCTGCAGCTCCACTGCTCTGGAGCTGCTCCATGCTCCAGCTCTGGGCTTCGCACCGAGACCTTTTTTTCAGCAAAGAAACAGTTATCTGGGGTTTGGGTTTCATAGACTTACCTCATAACTTATTAAATGAACCTATTCTTGAAACCTGACATGTTTAATACATACATCTTTTTTTATTTTGTAGGTGTGAAAAGGGAATTAGTTTTCAGCTTCCCACTAAATGGGTTTAAGTATTGTAGATTACTTGGAAACAGTGAGGAAGACAATGGCCAAAAGTTTTTCTGCTTAAGTGTTTTTCAGGTTATCAGTGTTAAATATTTAAAATTACTGTCTTATTCAGCAGTGAATAAAATCAAATACTCTAACTTTTATAAGAGTAGAACTCGTATCCAGATTTAACATTTTGAATGTCACATATTTTCAGTGTGTAATTTTTGATCTGCGGTAAATAGTAATCAGGTGAATGGAGCATGAATCTGAGTGCCAGGAACATATGGTCCCACCCCTGATTTTGCTATTGATGTACTGAGATGTTGGGCAAGTTACTTAAATACCTTCTTTATTTCGCGTTGTGCAAAATGGGAAATTTAACTGCCTTACATGGGTGTTGTGAAGATAATTACCTAGAAAATGCTTTGAAGAAGTATGAAGTGTTAGTGTAATTTAACCATTAAAACCAAGGAGTGGCTTTACGTGGGATGTTGAATTGCTGTGTTATGTTCATCTAAATTTCAGGGAATGCTTGCTACAAATTGACATTTTGTAGAATGGCATTTGATAGAATTGTTGAAGTTGGTCCTCAATGTCAGTTCACTTTTAAAGGAATGTTATCTTGAAATCTAGTCACTTTTAAAAGTTTAAAGTAATGTAAGCTGTACTGCCTTGCTAATGTCTGTGGCTTCACAATAACTTTGCTATTTTTCAAAATGTTTTTGCCCTCCCTTTTGCTGTGTAGAAGATCTGCATAAAAAGGGGAAACTAACTACACAAGGAAGTAGCGACTCTGACTCTGCATAGTGCTGTCAAATGCAAAAAGTAAACATGAGCATAACGGGGAGAATAGGGAAAAAAACCTGACATTTCGCTCATCTTAGGTGTTGTTTGTAACAATATGGGCAAAAATAGAAATAAGTTGGTGCTGTCCCTTTGAATAACTTCACCTATTTTGAATATTCTTTTATTTGGTGAATATTTTGTTTTAGATAGAACTTGGGTCTTTAGCATCTCTTTAGATTGCCCAGTGCAAATCTTTAAAACAGCACTGGAATGTCCAAGAGAATTACATGTAACTAGTTAAAAAAAAAAAAAACAACAAGCAAACAAAACCATAACAACCTTAATTTGAAAACTAGTTTGTTTTTTAGCTAAGTCCTGAACAGCTCTAGAAGAAGTTGTGCGTAAGAATGAAAAACTTGATATTTGGTTTTATATGTGATGATGACATTAAAATTGATTTAAAAACAGCTGTTGATTCAGAAGTAAGATTGTTGCTAATCTTTTGCTCTCATGTGACACACATGACTTCTGGAAATCTAGTGTTAAATAGAAGCAAATTAACAATGTTGCAGTTGTATTTAAACCTATTCTGACACATTTTCTTCTGCTTACTTTAATGTGGTGTGGTAGAAGCAGTTACTCAGTGCAAGGCTTGTGTTAACTTCTTCATTTTAAAAGGGAAGCAGGACTAACGAGAATGAATAAGCTAGACCTGGCCTTAAATGTTCATAAAAAGGACCAAAAAACTTAAACAAAAAACCCTTTTACACCTTCTGTCTGTCAGAATAAAAAAGTGCAGGTTGTATGCTTCTAGTTTCCTGTTGTATTTTTACACCATATATTTCACTAGTGAATATTCCTAAAACAAAGGAAAATGGTTAAACTGTTCACTCCCTCTTCCGGCAGTTCATAGGAATATTGGTATAAACTAATACATTTATATATGAACTCCCTTCATTAAAGCAGAGAACCACAAAAACACATTTACCTGTCTTTCAGCATCAGCTGTTTCTTGCTTTTCTTAGCATTTTGCTCCAAGCACTGTCATATGAACACCATTGAGTCCTGTGATAGCCATGTAACAGCTTATGTGAAAGCACTCTTGTTCAAGTTTATAGTATGAATAGAAAACCATGCATTTAGATAATTTGGCTTAATCAGAATTTTTCACTGGTTGGTCTGCATTAGTAGAAATGAAGTGCTTTTATAAAGTGTTATGAATTTTCTCTTTCCCTTTATTGATCTAAAATTTAATGGAGCATAAAAATTAGATGTAAACAATTGTGAACAAGCTATTTCAATATAGGGGATAATCTCAAAAGTGATGCTCAGCTTTGACACATTTTTGAAAAGCTATTCACACAGGAGTCTTAGATCAGCCTCATCTAAATAGATCATCATGTGGATCATCTTCCCAACTTCTCATTAATCTTATTCATAATTGTATGTCATCCCTGTTGCAACTACCACAGATGCTTATGTGGACAAGTAATATTGGTAAAGAACAGGCCGCTCTTGGCAATTAGCAACAAGGTGTGCTATGCGACCTGCCAGCTCTTAGGTCCATAAGAAAGGGTTCTCTGGGCCACCAGTGCTCCATGTGTGAGCATGACGATTGATTTAAGTGAACTTGCAGTGAGGTCAAGGAGTCTGTCACTGAAAGGAGCCTGCATACCTATAGTTCCTTTTTCCTATTGTCATTTGATCAGAAATATAGAGAACTCAGCTTTCTACTATGGGAAAGGAATGACTCTCAGGCCTTTTTTATTTATTTTGTGGTCTGTTTGCTGAAGTGGTGTGCTTTCCCTAATGGTATCACTTCTGTGGTTTTTAAAGTCCACCCTTTTTTAGGCTGTTGGATCAGTTCAAGTGTAATTTATTTGAACCGGAAAGGTACTTTTGAGCAGTCAGAACTTCATGTATTGCTTTCATTTTTTTTGTTGTCTGCTTTTGAAGCCCCATTACCTTCAAAATATACTTAGTGAATTTCACCCTGCGCAGAAGGTAAGCACAAGACCTATGCACTGCCAAAGATCTACAGGTCTTGTGCTCGCTATCAACATAGTTTTGAATTTAGTTTATTGTGCATACTTCTGTGTCTGGTTTACTTCCTCCTCCTGATATCACTTCCACACATCACAGTCATGGGATGAGCGGGGACAATTTCACAAGATAAGGCTGCACCCTTTCTATAACACTGTGTTTTAGCTTTCTGGCTTAGGTTATAGTCTGATATCTTCATTATTATATATGCTGAATACTAGCATATGGGATAATACATTGTATTAGTTACTATGAAGTGAAGCTAGTAACTGGACTATTTTATTATTACTTTCCAGCCATCCCTGAAAGAATCAAAACAAGTTAGCTAGAAATTTAAAAGTGTCATGTACAGTGTAGCTACAATAAAGCATTGATTGTTGGACACTGATATTGGAACTACTACAACTTGGTTCATTACATTGCTCCCACAGCTTGCATATAATACCATTACTGTACAACTGTACTTAAATTACTTGTGCACTCTTTTGCTTGAACAGCGAAGGGTAACGTTACCTGAAACAACTGATCTAGAATTTTAACTCTCATTAAACACTTTTAGCTTTCATGTCTTTAACTCCCAATTTAAAGCTTTGCTATGCATGTTAAAACTGCCCCACGCAGTATTATCAATAAGATTTGTATGTAAGTTGATTAGGCATATGTACACTTTGCCATTTTTAATCATCGTATGAGGGAGACAACACAGATAGTGGATTACGTGGCCCAGCCACCACACCTGTATGACAGCATGGGATTTCAGCTGCTAGTACAAATTGATTTTGCATAAGGCCCATATAGGAATTGGACTCAGATCATGAACTTCTCATAGGCTACTGAATAGTAATAACTATCAGATGGCGAGGCAAGTATTAAAAAATTGATTCCTGGGTGTAATTTTAACTGGATGGCAGCAGTGCTGCTGGCATTGTTCCTTAACACACACTTCCTGTTTTTCCCCTCCTTCCCACTTCCACTTGTGTACAAAGGATTTTGAGATGCTTAATAGCTGTGTGTGTTCATACTTTGTGCTGGAAGGCAAGTATCTATGGTTAGAAAGGGCCAGAGTGGTTGTCAAGGACTAAGTTATCTTAGTCTGCTTGGCACTGCTTTAAAGTTTTATGATTACACCTTATTGGCCAAGTGATCAAAGGAAGTTAATTTGGACAAAATGCTCCAAAAATGAATACTGGAATGCTACATAAGGTAAATGGTGTGCTGTGTATTGACTATAAACGTAAATTGTAAATGTTATTCAAGTAAAAACGAGGAGTCCTTGTGGCACCTTAGATACTAACAAATTTATTTGGGCATAAGCTTTTGTGGGCTAAAGCCCACTTCATCAGATGCATGGAGTGAAAAATACAGTAAGCAGAATGTATATTATACCACGTGAAAAGATGGGAGTTGCCTGACTCCTCATTGTTTTTGCTGATACAGACTAACATGGCTGCTACTCTGAAACTTGTTGTTCAAGTGTGGTTCATAGATTCACTTCAGTTTGTAAATTCTTGACTACACAACATTTTCCTGTGAAATGCAAACTTTTTTATTCCCACGAGCTGCTTTCTACATTCAGGAGTGAAAGTCAGTTAATTGAAAATAGTTTATGGAAATGAAACCGTTCTAGGATCATGACTGTAGCTTTATAGGATCATAAATAGATGTTACAACTTGAGGACTAGTGGTCTGGCTGATGATTAAGCTGTTGATAGTAGAATTACTCACCTTTCTTTAGCACGTCTTCAAAACTTGTTTCATGTTAGCTCTTCTGTAGCCTGTACAACAAATAGGTACTGTTTCCAATACTTCATATTTTACTCTTTGTAAAACAGGTTGGCTTATGAAGAATTTATTCTACTTAAGAGAATAGGATCAATTTTCTACACTTCATGTAAATCCAGAATGGGTATTGACTCAGTACTGATCTCAGAGTAACACAGAATGCTTAATAGTTAAAGAAGGCGGAGCACTGTCATGTGTCAGAGCTTTGTTGCTTGTACCACAGTAGGAGCTGGGAAGGAAAACCTTGCCTTAGAAGTCACATGAAGCCCCTCATACCTCTTCTGGTGTATGGGCAGGACAAGAGATTCAGAGGCAGGCAGGTAATAGGGTTTATATCTTTAAAAGCAAAAAACCCATTTTGTTGGAGTAGAAAGAATAATGTCCATAGTTACATGTAAAAGGTAAGAGGAAGTGGAGAAACCAAACTTGCAGACTTGGTCACCCTAATTTAAGTGTTTTAAGACTTTGAAAAGTGGGCACGCTAGTGAGAACTACTGTTCAGTACCTAAAATGTTTGAAGTTCTGCAGCTTAGTGTTTCAGGAAAAATAATTAACTAATAAAATACTTTTATAATAAAGTAAACTACTATATATTCCTCTTAATAAAATTTAAGTTAGGATTTTCAAAAGGTCCTGAGGGAGTTAGCTACCCACTTCCTTTGAATTTTTGAGTTTTAGGGGACTAACTCTGGCTTCTTATAAAAATCCTAACCTTGCTGCTCGGTGTCTAACCACACTAGTGAATATTTTATTTGTTTTTTTCGTCTGTCAGAAATTCATTGAATTTGAAGATTCTCAAGAACAAGAAAAAAAGGACTTACAGACCCGGGTGGAATCATTAGAATCTCAAACACGACAGCTTGAACTGAAAGCAAAAAATTATGCTGATCAAAGTAAGTAGAAATGGCTTATGTTGTAACTGCACTTTGATTACATTATGACTTCAGGATGATGTTAAATTTCACTCTGATTTAACCTACAATAGTGATACATGACAGATCTTTTTCTGATGCCTGGTCCACCCCTCTTGACACATGCACTTAAACTAGCTTTAATGTTGTTCCACCTCTGAGTAGGATAGAAGTTTAGATGCCGACACATTTTATTTTGATGATTCCTTTATCATCCTATACTCTAGGACACAACACTATCTTCATTTTACAGAACTCTTTTTAGGTCAGGGTATAAGTCTTAAGCTATCGCTATACTAAAGAGCTTACAGTGGTGTAGCTGTATTGGTGCAGCTGTGCCACTGTAAGCTCTCTAGTGTAGCCCTAAGCCAACAGGAGAGAGCTCTCCCATCAACTTAATTAATCCATCCTCAGTGAGCGGTGGCAGTAGTGCTCCCACTGACATAACACCGTCCACACCGGCGCTTAGGTTGACATAACTTATGTCGCTTGGTGGTGGCTTATTCACATCCCTACTGACATAAACTATACTGACCTAAGGGATAGTGTAGACATGCCTTAGTGTGCAAGAAGTGTTACGCGATCCAGTCTGTACATTGATGTTGATTACTGACTCCTTCCACTTTGCTGCTTTTAAGAGGACTCTTAGTGTGCGAGGTGTGTGTAAATAACCAATTGTTTTCTTCGTTTGACCAAACTGAAAAATCAAGGTTTTTGTTTTGATATGAAATGAAATACTTGAGAATTTTTTGACAAAAGTCAGACATTCATTTCGTTAAATTAAATGTTCCATTTGACCTAAAATGAAACATTTTAATATTTTCAGATTTTATATTTTTTATAATTTAATAAACTTGAAGTAAGATTTGAAATGAAAGGTCATAACACTTTGTTTAGAAAATATCAGTGAAACATGCTGACTTGTTTGAACTGAAACAGTTGGTTGGATTGGTTGACCTAAATCTTCAATTTTTGGCAAAAAAAAGTTTAATCTGAACATTTACCCCCATCTTTGCTCTTTATTGGAATCTCCTGCTTCAACTTCAATGTTTGAGAATGTCAATTGTCTGCTGAGAGATCATTTGCACTGTTCCAGGCTCTAGCTACAAAGACCTTTCAGGCCGTAGACTGTGGCCTGTTGAAAGGTTAGAATAAATTCTAGACAGACCTCCTTCAGAGCCCAGGGCAAAAGGTTATGTATGGTAACGGGACCCAAGATGATTATATTAGAGGAGAAAATACCTTAAGTACAAATCATGGGAACCTAGAAATGTGAGAGTCAGAAACTCACTGAAATCACAAACAGGAGATGAATGAGACTCCATATTTTTTCTAGAGTAATGTCTCATTTTATTTCTTGATGTGGCAGTCTTGATGACTTTCATTTTGCCTAGAGATGTATTGGACCTCTTATTAACACCGCTTTTCTGTTCACTCTCATCATAAAATGGCCATCTGTAGTTCCTCACTTCCATTTCTAATTACTATTCCTAATCCTCCCTGATTTACTTTTCTCCTCTTGTCCAGGCTTGAGCAGGAATCTCTTGTAAGGATTTGACAGGCAGCTGTTTGGAAGTTGTTGGCATTTTAGATGTGTCCATCTACCTTTCAGACTTTAGGAAATCAACCAGAACAGTCCTCAGTAGGTTAGCAATAAGTGCGGATGCCCTAATGTTATCTATCTTTTTGTCCAGTTTGCTGGGCCAGGCATGAACAGAAAATATTTTTATTACCACCATTATAAACCTTGGAATACTGGTATTTTAGCAGCCTGACAAAGTAATGCATTGTGGAAGGGTGTTCTGTATTTCTGCAGCATCCAGACAGGTAAATGTCGTGTGTCCATGGCTTCTACAAGATTCAGTATTGATTAAAAAAAGGGGCTGCTGAAACATGTGGAGCTGCTGAGACCATTGTCTTTCTAGGAAACAGCTATTTCAACCTATTGGTTTTTTTTAAAGTGTAATATTTTGGGTTATTTTAAAGATGCTTCAGTTGCATGAAGATAAAAAAATTGTATGCTGTTTGCGAGTAGTTGCTGAAGTACTGAATGCAAACTTTTAGTCAGTTGACTAACTTTCAGATATACATTCTTCCAATACAGGTCCACTAATGAAGCTTCCTCCTTAGTCTAGTTAATTCTGCTGGAGGCAGAGATATTTTGTTCTACACTAATTTACTCTACTATGTAAAATTACCTTAAAACACTGATGTAATTTCGTTGTGGTATATTGTTGGAGTAGGAAAATAGCTATTGTGCTAAAATCAGTAATGTGAGAATAAGTTTACTTTTAAGTGAAATGTCAGCTGAGGCTTTAGAAGTGAGAGCAACTTCACCTCTGTTGATTAGCCTGTTTTATGAGAAATGAGGAATTGCTCAAATACTTTTTTGTCCTAAGTGGGGGACCAACTATTTACAGAAAACTAGTTTTTAAATAGAACTCTTTCATCTTATAGGGATACTTTCTGATAACTTAGCCCCA
Source organism: Gopherus flavomarginatus (assembly GCF_025201925.1). NCBI lineage: Eukaryota > Metazoa > Chordata > Testudines > Testudinidae > Gopherus > Gopherus flavomarginatus. The sequence continues at coordinate 40,182,737 of NC_066628.1, read as the reverse complement.
AAATTAACTTGTGCAAATAGAAGTGTCTTTTTGAAAACTTGAAGAAAAAATAATTTAAATATATTTTGGGTTATGCTTTTGCTGCATTATTTCTGACACAAAGATATTGTGGACTACATGAAAATTGAAGTGAAATTAGTTTATTTTAGCTAACTGAATTGTAGAAGGTTTTTAAAAACAAAAACAAACCTCTCCCCACAAATCATAAGTTGAAGATGAAGGATCTACAGTATTTGGTGCTTGATTGATTGATTTTTTAATTGATTAGTGTTTTGTCTAGTCTACTGTTAAATGTCCCTAGATTATGTTTTAATCTAGTGGTGTTCATAGCATAGGTATAGAAATGTTCTACAAATTTATTAATGTGAATATTCTTTTAATGGTAACTTAACAAAATCAAGATGTGCAATGCTTTAAAATTTGCTTAAACTGTTGATGAAAAATGTTACATTAAAGGTAGTGATATATATATAGCTCCTAATGCTGGGCTGCAACACAGCCTTGCCAGTCCAGATGCTGTTACCTGGCACTGGTTCTCAATTTCCACCCTTTTAAGCATGATGCTACTTATCAAAACACACTTTTTGCACCATCTCCTTCCTGTCTCCTTTTGTTCCTTCTCCTCAGCCAGCTTTCTTTCTTTCATGGTGGATGATTTCTCTGTAATACTAATGAGTAATGTGTAGCTGTCTTTTCTTCATGAGTAATATGTAGCTCTTGTCCTCCTCTCTCACCTAAATAACAGGGAGACACTTGTGCTTTTTTTTTTAGTGACATGTATGCATCTATGGCAAGGGTAGAGATTGAAGAGCTAGGTAATGTGCTCTGAAGTATGTAAAAGGAGGGTGATACAGATCATCTTAACTGTTTTTTCTTAAATTGAATACTAGAGTTATATGGTGTTTGATTAGACAAAGACCCTGCTCCTCGGCAGATTGGAATATTATGGGCAGATCTTTGCAGAGTGTATTGTGCAGGAGTACGTGCCTCAGATACTGTATATGATATGCTCAAACAGAGACTCTTATAGGAATTGACAAAGTAAACTCAATGTCACGGAGCCTGGATAGGCTGCCCCCATTGAGACCCTCTTTCAGTCCCCTGAGTGGGTCTCTTTAAAATGCTACGCCCATGCCTCCACTTCTCTGCAGTAAGATCCTGCAATCCAGCCACTCTCTATCTGGGTCTCTAGATTACAACCCTTGAGTAACAACCTTGACTAAATCAGCAGATCCAACGAGGACTGGTCCCTGCAAGGGTTTCCTTTTGGGAGCCTGTGACAGCATATGCTTGTAGGGAGACAAACAGCTTCTTGAAAACAAAGCATGATTTATTTTTGCCCAAAAGGTTTGCAACAGAGGAGTGGATTTAGAATACAGACCCACACTCATTTCCTTACTTAAACTTACCTTTCTAGCCATAGCTCAAGTGAGTTTGGCTTATTCTCCATCTCTTACTTGGGAGAAAAAGCATTCATGGCTTTTAGCCTTCTCCTGTCTCTGAATGTCTGGCACATTCTGATCAGCCTCTCTCAGCTCATCCAAAACCTATCTTCCTTTTCTAGTTTCTTGGAGGGATTAGGTCTCCTTTTGGGTATGTCTGCACTGCAAGCAGAGGTATGACTGTCATGTGTAGGCATACTCGAGGTAGCTTTGATCTAGCTGGCTTGAATATTAAAGCAGTGAAATTGTAACAGCACAGGGTGTATGTATAAGCCTGCCAGAGCATTTTTTTCTGATGTCCTCTGTCAGAAGCTGCGTATTACTGAAGAGGCTCACCTCAGGACTCTAACTCCTCGCCTGTTACCATCTACCTAAAAACTGTGGTGGTCTAGCATTTAGTTTGGTAGATCACTCCATGTGTTCCTTTTTGTGCAGTTACATGAGGAAATGGTTGCCTTAATGGAAAAAGCTAGCTTCATGTCTGGCCTCTTAATGCTAAATTACAGCCTGACTTTTTTCAAAAGTGCAGTTCCTGTTAAAGTTGTTGCAGGTCTACAGCACCTTTTAGTGAAATGGCCTGCTTTTAAACTTTATACGATATTGGACTTCTTTAGGCAGTAGTTGTGGCATACTCAGGAATGGTGGTTTAAATTTAGTTCTACTTTTGCTTCTCTTATAGCACTGATTCAGTTTTTGCTGTCTAAATTGAGTGCTCCATGTTTCACCTTTAAGACAAGAAATATGAGGTGTTTGGTAGAAATTCAGCACACATTTGGAAGTGATCTGCCAAACTAATACTATTTAATGTGTGTTTAAGATTTTTAACCTTAAAATAACCTAGAAAAATTGGAGAATTAAATACAATATCTAACTTCAGTCTGAGTTACCTGGATTTCTATAAACCCCTCAAACATTATTTTTTTTTAAAATGGACTTGCTTACATTTACTATGGAGTGTCTTTTTAAATCAAAATGGATTTGTTACATGATGACAGTACATAACACTATAGAATGCCACATTTTTATACTGTTTAGTATCTGCTATAATCAGTTTATGTGTGGTTACTTTACCACCTTTTAATGTGAAGACTCTGCTGTTTGTTCGGATTTTGCATCTCTATTGCAGTAGGCACGTTAAGGCTATTGGAGGCAGTGCAGCTTTGGCATTCTGTTTCAGTGCCATTTCTGATAGATCAGAATAGTTGCTATGTAAAACAGTTAATAGTTTGCTAGTTCATATTTGGAAGTTAATTCATGTTAATTGTTTGGAAAAAGGCTTGTTCCAGAAGCGGAATTTAGTACTGGTAAGTGGTGTTTTTAGGATAAAATTGCATTTTGCTTTTGGAATGAGTCATCAGAAACATAGAATTCAAGGATTAGAAACTTGACTAGCAAACCTTTCTAAAATTTTGGAAGTATACATCTTGCTAGAAACACTGGTTTTTGAATACTTAAATAGTGCACCAATCAAACTTTAATGAGTTTTTCATATGCTACATCATTGGCCAACTTGGCATAGAGAATTTGAAAACAAGATTGCAAACATTCAACAGATGATTAATGGCAAGTGAGCGTAAAAGAGGAATGGGACAAAAATTCAGTTGATGCCTGACAAATAGCATATTACAGATGGATTATGTGGTAAAAAAAAAAAAAAAGACGTGAGAGGTTGGCATTGGGAAAATCGTGCTGATGTACACATCATTTTGTAAGGTAGTCTAATTGTACTGTGGTGGTGTCATCTTTCCCATTTTAGCTGAGAGAGACCTATTTAGATGTCTGTCCTATGGTACCAAACTATGGGACATAATGTTCCCTTTCAATTCCCTGGATACTGCTACCTGCTTATTTTTTTTGTTTACATTCCTTTTCTCTCTCCTCTTGCTTCCCTCAACTTTTTGGGCTTTTAAAAGGGCTTATCCTGTGGCATCATTTGGTAACACTTAATTACTTATTGGATGTTATGCTAGCATTGCTGAAGGACATGGAGTGAACATTTGAGACAGAGTAAGGAAACTGAGACCTGACTTTGCCTTGTTCTTCAGAGAGCCCAAGGTGGCAACACTGTATGACCTGAGTATACTGAAGATATAATATTTTATTACTGTTATTGGCCCTTAATATCAGTGGGTGTTGGCAGATTTTGGAAGCTTGATGTGTGAATGTATCCTGTTGTGTGCATGGTATAATAATTTTTAAAAGCTCAAATGGGGGTTGAAATTTTAGCTGCAAATCTTAATGGTGGCTGAGAACAGGTCTGAAAACATGGACTCCTTAGTTTCTATTCCAGCAGCTAATTCCTTCCATAGTTTGGGCAAGGTACTTCAGGTTTGATTAAGATGTGCAGAGTAACCATATAAAATGGGGATTATGGATTCTGTACTTATTTCTGTGACTTTTACAATCAAATTATATTAAAAATGTACATTAAAAGCATTAAGATTGCAAAGGTTGCAAAGTCAAGCAGTCAAAAAATAGGAAATGGTTCTTCCCTTGTGTATATGTATTTAATTACATGATCATATAATATGCTTTCCGCACAATCCCTGCCTCATCCAGTTCATACTTCAAATGGTTGATTATGTGATAATTATCATACAGTGTGAGGCCCCATGTTTTATTTACGACATACCCTCCAAATACTGCAATGAATACAGGTTTTTTTAGGTTCCTCATGGGCTTTTCTACTGAGATCATCACTATAGTATCTGAATGCTTTACAGATATTAAGTAAATTATTTTCACAACACTCCTGCAAGGTGTGTGGCTGTGCTGATATTCCCATTCTGCAGCTGAGGAATTGAGACACAAAGAAACCAAGGTAAAAGTATCATAAGAGACCACTAATTTTGAATGCTCAGCTTGAGATACTTGGAACTTGGCTTTTTCAGACTACTTAGCATTTTGTCAGCACTTCACGTGTTCAAGATGCAGCTCCCATCAACTTGGGCTACGTTGTGATCCTCAGCTCTTCTGCAAATCTCGGGTCCCTCAAGTTGTGTATCTGAGAATTGAGAAACGTAATTTGATTTGATTTTAATATTCCCAGCATCACGTAGCAACTCCGTGGCAGAGCAGGGATAGAATCCTGTTCTCTAGGATTCGTTTAATTGCCTTAACTGCAGGAAGGGAAAGGATATTGTTGTGGTTATCAGCCTTATTTACTATACGCTGTCTGCTGCAAATAGGGCAGAGGATATAGAGACAACTGCTTTATTTACTCCACAACTCTGATTCATTTTCTTGAGCACCCTCCGTCCTGTGCGCTAAATGAAGCAGAGTCCTGCAGACAATCAAATGTGATCGTCTAAGTACAGACTGTATCATAACGCATCTGCACTAGGGGGGATTGTTAAGGTTTCAAAAGGAATCTGAATTTTAGCACATTATAACTTCTGAATGCTTGAATTTTCAGTCTCAATGCTCATAACATAATAATAATCTTGCAGAACCGTATTGACTTCCTCCTGGGTTGGAAGAGGGAACCGCAGCACAGATGACTACAACTTCATCCAGTGGAGAAACTGGCAGCAATACTAAGGGCTTGTCTACACTACCGCGCATGGTCGATCTAAGATACTCAACTTCAGCTACACGAATAGCATAGCTGAAGTCGACGTACTTAGATCTACTTACGGTAAGTCGACAGCTGACACTCTCCCATCTACTCCGCTTAGGCTTCTCCTTCTGGTGTAGTAGTGGAGTCGACAGGAAAGTGCTCAGTGGTCGATTTATCACGTCTATACTAGATACAATAAATGGACCCCCACCGGATCGATCGCTGCTCACCAATCCTGTGGGTAGTGTAGACAAGCCCTCAGTCACTATCTGTATAGACCAGCCACTAGAGGAGGCTGAGACATATCTTCTGCCAGTGGGTTTCACGGTTATTTGCTTGACAGCAGAGGAATGTTGGGACTTCTTGGTTCTTTTGTATTATATGGACGAGTCCACTCTAGTGTTTAAAGACTCTGGTGTCCCTACCTTCTTATGTTCCATTCTCCCTGCTCCTTTCCACCTCTGCACCTCTTCCCTCTAGCGCTGGGGTCAGGAGCATTTCAGAAGTGCTGTGCCGAGTCTTCATTTATTCACTCTAATTTAAGGTTTTGCATGCCAGTAATACATTTTAATGTTTTTAGAAGGTCTCTTTCTTTAAGTCTATGATATATAACTAAACTATTGTTGCATGTAAATTAAATAAGGTTTTTAAAATGTTTGACAAGTTTCATTTAAAATGAAATTAAAATGCAGAGTCTGTCGTCCCCCCCCCCCCCCCAGACTGGTGGCCAGGACCCGAGCAGTGTGAGTGCCACTGAAAATCAACTCACATGCTGCCTTCGGCATGCGTGCCATAGGTTGCCTACCCTTGCTTTAGCCTTTCCATCTCTCAGCTTCTCACTGCTATGTATTCCTACTTCTTTCTACTTTCTGGGCACCAGTAGGGAGCATTGGGAGCACAGGAGACAGTCTCTCCACTCTCAGTTCTGGGTCCATAGTACCTCGTGGCTGTAAAGAGAAATGACAGGTAAAATAGCTCTCAGCCCTTTCAGAACTGCACTGGAGCATGTTCATTTACTGTTCTTTGAGGGATTCATGTATATGTTAATGTGAGCGCAGGAGTATAATTCAAGAAGCCATTTAGCCCTTGACTATTGTATTTCTGATTTATTTAGGAAGGTTATATTTAGATAAAGGTGCACCATAATTGTTACTAGGCTTTGGAGCATTTGGGAAGATTCTTGTCATTAAGATGTTAACTTGAAACTAAGTGTGTTAGCCTGGAATTGCCTTCACGCTTTTCATTACATAGCAATTTTCTTGAATGTGATACTGTTTGATTTCATGTGAAATGAGTAGAGGCTCCTGCTTTTCTGATAGGTAACTCTTTGAAGATGTTATTACTTTCTGTGTGATCAAGTACTTCTCCTATGCTAAACTTTACTCTTACACGCATCTCCAGTGTAAACTTAAGCTTTGGTATAGAAGTATTGCACAGTACAGAAATATTATAATCCCACTCTTTAGTAATTTTTGACTGCCTCTTTTTTTGGCGTTAGATAAGACCATTAACATACTGAAAATAAATGGAGTTTTTACAAATGTCCTGCCTTTGTACTTTGTGATTTTGTATACACAAATCAGAATGGCTTCTTAATCATTCTTCTTGTTTCAGAAACCTATTATGGGAATGTTCCTGTGGAACTGAATGTAAATCTGGCCCTAATAATTGTCTACTGCAGAAATCACTTATTACCTGTCTCTGAAATCCTCTGAAAGGCCCAAATCATGTTTTCTTTGACAAATTGAGCCACCCTAGATCTGTGTTACTGTTTTGAGATGGTAGATACTGTCTAATCTAAGTTATCCACCATTAACTGTCTCATATGCTTTCATATACTAGAAGCAGATTTTATAGAATTATTCACTTTATCCATTGTTGTAACTATAACTAGGCAGTTAAACTCTTGCTCATAAGATCCTGGCCTGGTCGTAGAGGCTTACTCTTGGAAAAACTACAAATCATACTTGCTTAAGTGATATTTCCAGTGATACATTTTCATATTTAAATTCTAATTTAATGTTTACACTGAGGCTGCCTTGATCTCCAATAAATGATTAAATACTGGAATTTTAGACAATAACATTGTTCGCTAATTGTTCATAACAGTTAAATTAATAGGACTGCATATAGTATATTGTGGTATTAAAAGCTCTTGCTTTTTGAACCGGAAGACTTTCTACAGCTAATACATAAATGTGAATTTAAGAGCCTAGATTTTTTGGGGTACAATTTCCTGTTAGAATGCAAGTATTCTTAAACCCTAAGTGCTGCTGCTTTAGAACGCTAACCTCTTGAAGCAAATATCGCATTGCCTAGTTCTGTAGAAAATTGATTAAACTCCATTGTGCAACAAAATAACTGCAAAACACTTGAGTCTTCAGAACATTCTTGTTGAGCACTAACTTCAATTTCTTTTTTAAACTAAGTTTCAGTCTAGAATTGCAGCAGTAGAAGCTGAAGTCTTATTTGCAATGTATTGGGTCACAGATAGTTACAGGGCAACTTTCTCCCTGCCTGTCATATCCATTGTCTTGACCAGGGGTCTGAAATAACCATGAGGGCCACATGAGGACTTGTACATTGGCCTGAGTGCTGCATTACTGACACCTCCCCCTGCTGCCCTTGGCCCCGCCCCCACTCCGCCTCTTCCATGAGGGCCACATGAGGACTTGTACATTGGCCTGAGTGCTGCATTACTGACACCTCCCCCTGCTGCCCTTGGCCCCGCCCCCACTCCGCCTCTTCCATGAGGTCCCACCCCTGCCCCTCCTCTTCCCATCCCTTCCCTACCCCTTCCAGCCCCTTCCCCAGAACCTGGGGGAGGAGGGGCACAGGAGTGTGTGTTGCTGTTGCTTCAGGCACTGTGGGGGCAGGAGCCTGGTATGTGTCAGGCCGGAGCTGCTCTAGGTAAATGCTGGGGGAGGGTGAGGGGGCTGCGAGGAGCTCATGGGCTGCAGAAAATAACCTCATGGGCCGCGTGTTTGAGACTCCTGGTCTTGACAGTGTAACCTCCCTGGGAGGAACCAACCACGTAGTGCAGTGAGGTAGTTAGTGCCATACCATTCAACTCTCTTGAACTATTGCCAAGTCTGGTACTGGTGGGCCTACCTGAAATGGCTTTGTGGTTTGATCCCTAAGAAATGAATGAAAACCACCTACAAACTTCACATAAATTGCAAAACTGGACATCAGATGGCCAAACTCTGGATATTATTCACTTGAACTTGAGCAAGGCATTCAGCCTGTATTAAAAAATTATTTATATAGCACCAGAAAAAGATGAGGATCCAGCTGACACGGTCTTATAGCATAACTTTATCAACTTAAAACGTTTTCTAGAAAAACCTTGTTTTATGTTTCAATATCAATCCTTTATTTGAGACAACAGGCTGGCCTGTTTAATGTAGTTGTTAACCTACTGCACCCGCTGGCATTGATTCTTCCTCTGTATTCTGTGGAAATCGATAGCCCACTAGATGGAGCAGAGCTGCAGTTAGAGAGCTTGTCATAGGAGTCAGTCTTGTTACAGAACTGGAGACACAAATGTAGTAGAAAATGGGAACAACATAATGGATCAGTGTGCTTTAAACTCTACTCATGTGAAGCCTATTAATAAAACTAAGAGTGTGGGGGGGGTGAAGGGAACAGGATGTTTAAAGTTAACCAGTATTAGTCATGAACATTACGTGACCAATATCAGCACTGACGTATTTCTCAGGGGAAAGTTAACAATAAAAGGTTTAGCTACTGCCCAGGCCTGATAAGCTACAGATTTGTTGAGGATCTCTAGTTTGTTAAATTTTAGACTGCCTTCTAAATTTTGCTTATCCAAAAAACTTCACTTGCTGTAGTTGTTACTTACAGCAAAGGGTGTGTAAGATTTTAAATGTCTTTCTGGATTTTACATTATGGCTTGTCGTTGGTAACCTGGCTTCTTTTATAAAGTTAACGCACTGTCGTTTTAGCATCACTGTTCTCCTGGTATTGAGCTCTTTTAGAAACAGCAGCATTTTGTATCGTGATTCCATTCTTCATTCTGTCCTTTTTTTCACCCTGTAGTCATTGTCAGGATGCTCCATTACTTTTGTATGTAGGTTGGCTAAACAATGTGGTAGATTCAAGTTGTTCTGGCGGAAATTGTCTTTGCTTGTGTTTTTAGAGTCTAGCTCAGTGGGCTTCAGTTCTTGGGCATGGGGGGATCCTAGAGTGCTACTGTTACATAAACATTGAATGAAAATAACATGGATTTTAGATGACAACTTATTTAAAAAATTTCACTTGTTTGTCAGGTTTAAAGATTTTCAGTGATAGTTTCTACTCGATCAAATTGGGAACTCATTGGGCCTTAAGGCAATATTAGTGGACACATTACAGTCTAAAGGTAATGGATATCTGTTCATTTTATGTATCATAAGGGTAGCCGTATTAGTCTGGATCTGTAAAAGCAGCAAAGAGTCCTGTGGCACCTTATAGATTAACAGACGTATTGGAGCATGAGCTTTCGTGGGTATGCATCCGATGAAGTGGATATTCACCCACGAAAGCTCATGCTCCAATACGTCTGTTAGTCTGTAAGGTGCCACAGGACTCTTTGCTGCTTGTTCATTTTATGGAATTCTGCAAGCAAAAAACTGAATATATGCGCATTGCTGTTTGCTCGAGAGCAAATATTTCTGTAATCTTGGAAGTCTAAATCAGTATATTGTCAATTTAAAAACTTTAACTCCAGTGTAGAACAAGTATTAAATGTGAACTATTTGAAGGTGTTAAAACTCTTGCCAAGGAACTGAGTTTACTATTTGTCTTAAACAGTATGTTTTACCCTCAGATTCTGTCTAGCTTTCTTGTTTCTTTGTAGTTAAACCCTTGTATTGAATCAATTTAGTTTTTCCCTGCCAAGGTTGGGATGGTCAGTTTAACAAATAGTCAGTAAAGATTACAGAAGGTGTGTTCTGCGTCTTTTAAAGTTGGTGTGAGTCATGTTGTTAGGGAATCAGGTGAAGGAAGACTGTCCAAGGAGAACCTTCAGAATGGGCACAAGTGTCATGCAAGTAAGGTCCACTAATAAATGGGATCTCTTTGCTCTGTCTGCACGGCAGGAGCTGATAATTCTTCTTAAGGAGGCATCTGATCAGTTGGATTTGGCTTTCTAGCAGGTCTGTTTCTCTTTCTCCCCCTTAGGCTAATCAGCATTTTGAGGCAGAGGACAACAAACAGATGGAGGGTGTTCCAAACTTGGCAAAAGCCATCAAACTTGGGAGGTAAGATCTGATTTTTAAACAGGCAGGACAGGCAACTTTTATTGCCTAATCCTTCATACTTGTTCTCAGGATGGAGGTGGAAGTTCCAAATGCTTCACCTCAGTTTCCCTTAATACTTAATTTCCTGTTTTGAGGCTTGACTGGTTCAGTTTGAGATGAACTGGATAAGTTAAATCAAGGAGGCTTAAGTTTTTATATGGAGTCCTGGTATTTCAGATCTTTGGATATTGTTTCACTTTGTGCTGTATATCAGATTGCAGATGAATCTTGAGCGTATGTTAAAGTGAACATTTTCTTTCATGGAAACTTTGTTTTTCCAATGGAATCTGTTTTCTTTTCAGTCTAGTGTTCTGATTGTTTGAATATTTACAACTTGGTTTACATACTATATTCAAAGCTGAACTAATATTTGTATAGATGCAGAACTTGATTGAGGATTTAGAGCTCTGTATAAAAATTGAATTGTCCAAACAAAATTAGTTAAAAAAATTACTTCCTTAAATTGATCAATGGGGATTCTTCCACTGTTCAGGATAGTATTTTTCAATGTGTAAAACACCATTTAAATGAAACAGGTAAGGTGTTTTTTAGTAGGTGTGTATTGTACCTGGAAAGATTGAACTTTTAGAATCTACTCTGCAGTATTGCAAAATCAATATTGAACTTGTAATGTGTTATTACAAATTGGGCTATAATGAATTTCGAGGGCATTCAATTAACTTCACTAATTGTAATTTTTTCTGAAATTGAGATTGGTGATATGCAAGATCTGAGAAACTAGACTTCAATCTGTGCTGAATATTAAACAATAGAAGTAAAGGACTGTTTGTGGTTAGATACTCTCGGTAGCTGACACAAAATTTAGTACAGATTAAGACTGACAAAAGTTGCTCAATTCTTGATGCTCCTGTCCTGTCTTAAATGGCAGCAGATAATGATCTTGCCAAGTCATCTTCTTAAAATACATGTGAATATAATTATAAATAAGGCTGACGGTTAGATCTCTCCCTTCATCTGAATAGTTATATTTGGCTAGCAGGAAAATTGAGAATGGATTTGTTTTCAGCAATTTAAGTATTTATTTCAATGAAAGGGCCAAAACAGGTTGTTTTAAATCTCTGCTTGATACTTTCTGTAGGCTTCCTTCACCCCACCATCCTTGTGGTGATATCTTTTCAATACTTTTCTAGCCAGAAATAGGGGTCTGAGACATTGGATTGCAAAAGGAACTTTTTCAGTTGCTTTATGATCATTTCTTTAATATAATCTCAAATTTCTACATGTTTGTTTTTAAATCCCTTCCCTGTGAGGCTGTAGGGTGTTCCAAATGGCACTACAGTTAGCCTACTAAAATAGATGTTACCTGGCTGATTTCAGACTCCTACTCTGCTCCATGTGCAAACTGAGCAAAATGAAAGTGAAGCAACCTTCAGACTTAAATTTGTTGCCCTGGTGGTGGTATTACCAGTCTAAAGGGCTTTGTGTACTGCCATCTGGCCTATTGCTGTGGTGATGTCCTGTTTCTCTTGGGAATAGGAGACCCATTTGTAAGCCCATATTAATCGCTAAGCTTTTGTTTCTTTTTTGAACCAGGTTCTGATACCCTTACTCAGTGTCTTAGAGTTTTATACTGTTGTTTATCAGTGCTTTATCTGAGCATCGTCTGTGTAAAATTCAATAGCAATAGTGAAGTCCCTAAAGGATTCCATGGAGTGTCTGATTCTCCCTTTTTAAGTAAAATATCTTGGGGTTGGGTGTATTGGGTTTTGTTTTGCTTCATTGGCTTCTTTTACAGGGTTGTTGGTTTGTGGCGGGGGGTGAGTTGTGTCTCAGATGGGAATGTGGGTGTTGTCATTCTTGCTATAATGAGAGACTTTTTTTTCTTTTTAAAAAAAAATGTTGCAGTGTTGGCTAAAAGATGGACAGGCTCCTGTCCTCATTCCAGGGTTTGCCCATTTTTCTTTCCATGGCAAGGGCTGTGTGCTCCCATTCTCCCTCTCCTCCCCCTGCTCCCCAGGGACTGTGCGCACATGGTCATTTGTCCCCTCTCCCCCATTTTTTCTTTCTGTTTGGGCGAAAAGTCATTCAGGATGTCAACATGTTAAACTTTATTGGGAGGATGGACTGAGATGAGGTGAGAGTATTATGTTGGAATGTTGTGCAGGTTGTTTTGATCTATAAACAATTGCAGAGGTGCTTGAGGCTATGATGAAAAGCTGGCAGGGGCTTCATCTGTCTCACTTTTTCCTCTTCTGGTTTCCAGTTATTCTTCAAAATCAATAGGATTTTGTCTATTGATGCCTAGAACTTTCCATGAAATTCTGTAATTGATCAGATGTGGCATTCAAAAGTTATTTCATTACAGACAGACAGGAAAAGGCCATCAAGTTGAGTGTAAGGCTGTCACAAGCTTGACCAGCAAATCCCAGGATGAAATGCATGAGCAAGAGACTAGACATTCAGTTGTAGGCATCTTGCTGAGGAAAGAACTCCTGAGGAGATTAGACTAGACTAAACCAGAGTTAGACATTTTGGTCACATTGCAGGGCCTTCCTCTAATAAAATGTTCCCACAACAAGTAGAATGGTTATGAAATAAATCTATATGGGTGTGCACCCTGGGTCTTTAGTGCCTGCATCTAGTGAAACTGTCACCCATAGCTTTAATTATGGAGCTGCCATTCTTGTTAGAATAGGCCCAATGAAGGAGGCAAATAGCCTAATTTGGGGTAGCACTAGGACAGCATCAGTGATCTTAAACTGTTAACCACAGTAAATTGTAGAAAGCAGATTTTACTGCTGATTTCATTTAGGTAGACTGTGGTGATCAAAATGAAGTGTTGGGAATTAGTCTCATGGTTTAACTGTAAAGTGATAGTTATTTAAATGTAGCATGTGTTTAGGTCACTTCTGGTGAATTCTGGAAAATCATTATGAGCCAGTACTAGTTAAGACATAAGTCAGAGGATTTAAACTTGTATCAGTGTGTTTTTCTGTGCTAATCTCCGGCTGTGACTACAGTAAATATAATCTACTCACCAGCACTGAGAAGCAAAATTTCAAACCCAAGCCATCATTAATTAATATTTAGCATTATCTAGGTCCTGATGCTATTTCAGTGTACTTGGAAACTGTTTCTAAGGAAGGGAACTGGTCTCCCATAACATGAAGCCAACTAGCAATGCTATTTGCACTTCCTGATTTCCAAACTGCTCGCTTAGACAGGCAGTTTTTGAGCACCTGAAAAATTTGGCTGTGAGGGCAAAAGGGAATGACAATAAGACCTTTCCTCTTAAAAGTCCTAAAGCTGATGATTTTACAAACGTATTAGTGACAGGAAAAACTAAGGTGAGCCAGCCTTGCTTGTTGTAAATATTTTTATAGTATCTTTTCATCTGGCCAAGGCATAGTTAACTTAGATTGTAAACTGATGTGCTGTAGTCCAGCTGTACTAGAAGATAATAGTTCATATAGTCTGATAGGGTAGGCAAAAGTTGGCTTTTCAAGTAAAATCGGTTGTTTCTCTGGCTACTTATCCAAAGCTTCAATGCACTTATCTTCTCTCCCTGAGTGTTCAGAATGGACATTGCCTCTGACAAATTAGATTCTTCTCGTCTGCTTTACTCTACAGTCCCTTGATAATTTCTTTAGAAATGCACAGCTAAGCATCTTGCATCCTATATCAAGCCTTTCAAAATTAATGTTCATGTATTTATTGCTATATTTACATTTTAAGGATACATCCTTAATTGCTGCTAAGTTCACCTTAGAGTTCTTGTTCAGCCTGCCATTATGTGCATTAGATTTTTTTACTGTATTGTAAGATTGGTTTATAGGTGTGTGTGTGTGTGTATGTATATATAATATAAAAAAATATAATTTTGAGCAGTTTGGTATTTATAGCTAGAGTGCAAAAGGTCTTGTCAAATATCTTAATGTTCTTAGAGCAAGATGAGATTAGAGAGTAATGTTGATCAACATGCACAAACAGTTGTAAGTTATGATTACATCTTTTGAATCTATTCAATTTGAACATTTTAAAACTAGTATCTATATAAAGTACCTGTATAAAATACATCCTATGTGGAAAATGTGGGGTACTAAAAAAATGGTGCATTGAGAAATATTAATGACGAGCACTCTGGCAATAGTAGAAATGCACAAATTGCAAGAAAATATTGGCATAGGTCTTGTGATACTGACACAACACTGAGTCTATATCTGCAGACAGATTGGTAACTGTATTATAAATCATCTTGAGGGGTTTAAACAGGGCAAGTGGAAGAAGAGAACCTCAACTAGAAAATATGGAGCACTTGCCTAAATCAAAAGAATACATAATGTAATATTCTCGCATGTTCCACAAGCAGAAAGTTAGTTGACAAACTTGTAATGGCAGGGGGGAAAAAAGCTCTGTAGCTGAACGAAAGGGAAAAAACAAGACTTTTAGGTAACAGCTTATATTAAAATGACATGATTGAACACTGCAGAAGGCCATGACAGACCATTTTGGTTGGAAAAAGGATTTTCTAAGAACCTTCCTAACACTGTACTGAATATTAGAATTACATGTTTTGTTAATGTGAGGATTCCAATTACAGTTGAGTTACGAGCTGAAAGTGTTAAAACCAAGGGTAACCTTGGCTTTATCTGCTGAGAGCTGTAGATGATCCTGTACTGGTAAAGTACTTTGTTACTTTTCAGAATGGGACAGAAAATGTACTTGTTTTACTTCTAACCCATTTCTAAGTTGTGGGGAGCAGCTGATCAATTTGGTATATCTTTGACATACCAATGGTATGCAGATTTAAAGTACTCCTTTTTTAAATAATTTGCATTTTCAAAGGTAACCATAAGGTTTTTAAATTTAAAAACAAACAAAAAAACAACCAACATTTTAACTGAGAGAGCTAATTCTAACATAGGCCTGGCTGTTCAGAATTCTACTTCTTATACTAAAAATGTAGTGTAAAGAGCATTGGGTTTATAAACAATTGGAAGAGAAATGTGGTATGGGGATACGATAACCTTGAAGATAACTTGGTCTAAGGCCAGGTCTACCCTGCAGACCTACATCGGTATAACTTAATTTGCTCGGGTATGAAAAACCCACCCTGCGAGCAACATAGACTCATAGACTTTAAGGTCAGAAGGGACCATTATGATCATCTAGTCTGACTTTCTGCACAACACAGGCCACAGAATCTCACCCACCCGCTCCTGTAATAAACCCCTAACCTAACATAAGTTATACCAGCCTACGCGCCAGTGTGGACAGCACTGTGTCAGTGGGGGAGGGACATAGCTAGCGCTGCTCAGGGAGGTGGAATAATTATGCCAATGGGAGAGCTTTCGCTGATCAGTGTAGAGCATCTGCACTAGCAGTGCTACATCAGTACAGCTGGGCCCCAGTCGTGGTTCTACTTTAGTCTCTTCACTAACGTGCTACAGCAGTGCAGCTGTGCTGCTGTAGCATATGTGAAGACAAGCCATAACCAAAAAGCCCTATCATCTTTGATCTTGTAAATTAAGACTGCACTGGTGGCTAAAAAATTTTCTAAGTTGTGTTTTAATAAACTTGAGATTAATTTCAGTACATTTGTCTTCAAATGTAAACACTGAAAGAAAATGATAAGTTTAGTTTTGCATCTGCAGGACCATTATTTTAATATACAGTGAAGTGCAAGGTTGAACTCTTAAATGTAAGAAGTCTAGTTATGGCATGTAGAATACAGTAAGTTATGGCCAAATGATTAATACTTTAGATCACTGTAACATAGAGTATCTGGTTAATATTTTCTCTGCTTCGACCATTTAAAACTTTTCAGTGGAGAAATACAGGTTTGATTTAGGCCTGTGAATTGGCTGCCTGTTTATGTAGAAGAGAAGTTTTCTAGATTCCAAGGCTTGAAGTTACCATTGTGATCATCTTGTGAGAGTTCCTATTGGTAATGCCGATAGATCGCTTGCAGTTCTCTTCATAGATGTGACCGCTGAATGCAAGATTAACACTATAGCATGTGATAGGGTCTCTGTTGCTTCCTACTTTCTCTTGTGCATGTGTGAAAAGAGCTGAACTGGTAGAACTAATGTAAACAATTTTCCTGGACAAATTTAACTGGAAATCTGATGATTTAATAGTCTTACTTGTCGGTGAAAAATGTATTTCAGCTCTCATATGGCTATTTGCTACCTTTAGGGGAAGTGCTTTCTTTAGTTGTAGAAGGAGGGGGGAGGTGAGAGAGATTGAAGGACAGTAATAGAGCTGAATTTCATCAACTCAATTAAGTGCCCTCTTGCTGCTTGATATCCATCAGTTGGAATACCCTGACCTCTGGAGTGAGTTTTGGTCTGTGGAAATCAGACTTTCAGTAGCTGGTATTGTCTCCTTGGGTTAACCTTAATTAATTTTTTTTTCCAGTTAGCAGACTTGAGGAGAGGGAGGCAGAACTGAAGAAAGAATACAATGCACTTCATTCAAGACATACAGAGGTGGGTGTCTAAATAACTCCTATATCATTTTGATATAAAATATTTACACCATGTGTGAACTTAAGCTTCCTATGTACAGCAGTTAATGCCAAAGTGGAAAATTTTTAGCCATTCTAGCCTGCTAAGCAGTGTACACAAAATTCTATTTATAGATTTTGACACTTTTGGTGCCAGCATCCATTATACACAGACTCCATTTGACATTTAGTAGTTTTTATTTGCCATATGTTTGACTGTACGTATGTTTTCCACGTTACTTTGCTTGTACAGAACTGTCAATTATATCGACCCTTCTAGTTTCCATGCCTCCAAAACAATTTTTCTAAGCAAATGTAATGAGCTGCAAACAAATAACTAAAAAGGTAACGTAATCCCTTTATTTCTGGTGTTCTGTATGCATTTTCTGCAACGCCAGCGGTTCCACTTTCTTCCTTGAGAGTTCATTTACCATAGGAAATCAACTTGGTGCTGATAACCATTGCCAGGAGAGAGTTTCCCTTCATTCTTTCTCTCAGCTGTTAACAATAACTGCTACTTGAGACCAAACAAAATTGTTCTCAGCATGGTCTGTTCTTGCAGCTGAACAGTTATAAACTATGTGAAAGAGGCCTGTTACTGCATGACTATTAGCAAAGGGTCATCTTCCTAGTGCAGGCAGGGATCCTAGCTGGCCCAGTGTTCATGTATATGTGGGAGTATTTCAGTCTAATAAAACTTTAATTTGAGTACATTTAACTAAATTTGCTATGTTCTGATATTGAGAGAATCTTGCTTGTTGATCATCTTATTTTCTGAATCCAGCCCTTTTACTGCTCCTGTTCTTTTTTTAGCTCTCCAGTAGTAGTAAAACTTGATCTTTCAAAGTGAGAGCAATTCTCTTCTGGCCTTTTCAACTAAAAATATTGTGCCTTAAAACATAGCATTTGATTATCTG
Source organism: Gopherus flavomarginatus (assembly GCF_025201925.1). Lineage (NCBI taxonomy): Eukaryota > Metazoa > Chordata > Testudines > Testudinidae > Gopherus > Gopherus flavomarginatus. The sequence continues at coordinate 40,165,047 of NC_066628.1, read as the reverse complement.
TAACATTAGCATAGTTTTCATCTAGGCGAATGAGGCATCACAATAGTGACAATGAGTAGCAGAAAGGGAATGAAAGCTTCACAGGAGCTGGAACCATGATGTTTATGGGGCTTTCAAACAGTACAAAACAGGGTCCCAACTATGTTTTAAAAAGTCCAGATTTTAAAAATAAAATTCAATGATGTTAGGGTTCTAAAGATTTTACTGAAAATTTTTATTAATTTTAAAAGTTTAGGATAAAATTTTCAGACGTGCCTATGGCCCATATTTTTAAGGGTATGTATGCGTTGCAATGCTGTCTGCAGATATAGACTCCTCAGTTCCTAAATCTGCTTTGAAAATGAGATTTATGCTCCTAATATCAGTTGGGGATTGCAGCACTGAGCATAACAGTGCCTAACTGCTTTTAAAATTTGGCCCTAGTCTCATTTTCACAAATGATTTAGGCACTGAGCAGCCCAAGTTCCATTGGCTTTCATTTAGAATTAAGCTCCTTAATGCCTAAAGTCACTTTTGAAAATGTTACCCTTAGTCTGTTCTGTTCTGCAGCTGTTAGTTAACTTGTTTTTTAATGTGGAAATTTGAGTGTACAAATTGTGCACAAAGTTTTGAAGTATGTGATCTAGCATAGTATCCTTGAAACTTTATTTTCAGAAATCCATGTTTATTATTCTAAATACACGGTCACACTGTTGTAGTGTATAAATGTTAATATTAATATAACTCTTGTCTATTGTAGTAGGCTATATATGTATATAGACTTCCATAACATATTTTTCCTAAAGAAAAATATTTTGTTTAATGCAGAAAAATAACACCCCTAAAGTAGACTTAGTTGACCTTAAAATTGTGAAACAGGAGAAATTGAAACAACACTACAGGGTAGGTATCTGTTTCTGCCACTAGTTTAGTTTAGCAAAGCTTAGAGCATAATGGTTTGAGACCCTAAACTATATAATGAATTTATATTATATATTTAATGTAAGGATCTCCATGCTTTAAGAATTAGCCTCACAATACTGAGGTAGACTTGCATACATTTAGTAGACAGGAAAACGGAGAGTGAGTACCCAGTCCTTGTATTATACATCTAACACCTCTCATTGAAGTCCTGAAGCTGACCAAAAAAAAGGAAGAGAACCAGAAAGAACCAAACAGGAGGGAAAGAGCTGTAAAGAGCAAAAATCAAGACAGGACTGAATGGCCTCTTCATGGGGATGAGAAAGTAAAGGAAATAAGAGGCCTAACTGGGGGAAAAAAAGCCAAGAAGAGGTGACTTAAGACAGAGCACTCTGGGATCCCATAATGTGGGTTTTGGGAAGCTTTTGTAGCTTCTGAAGTTAAGGGTATGTGAGCAATGCAGAATTACATCCAGAGGATAATCAGTGGTACAGCTAAGACTAGAACCCACAAGTCTTAATTCCTTCTTTCATATTATTACAAGTAGGCCAGACTGTCCTTCTGAAGAGACTGTGTAGACATCATTGCCTGTTTTTCTGGTTTTGAATAGAAGTTGTTTCCCAGACAGAACCAGAACTTTGATATCTGTTGAGCTGCGGCATTTGAGTTGGAAATTTTCTGATCAAATCCTTGGAAATGAACTTTACATCAAAACCAGTTAAAATACAAATTGTGGCTCATCTTTTGCTGTCCGCAACCGTTGTCATTACTGCCCATTTGTGAATATCCCAAGGCCTTTCCAGGCTCTGGATTGGATTGTAGTGGCCACAGACCCTTCTGCATGTCTTAATCCCCTCTGCCCTGTCCCTTCTGCACGTCTTTCCTCCTCCCCTTCCCCCCCCCCATCAAAACGTGTTCCCTTCTGCTCTGTCCCTTTTAACATAGTCTTGTCATGTCTCCCGTTGGCCTCCAGTCTTACCCCTCCCCATGCTGGCTCTCAGTCCTCATCTCCAGGCTCCTCAAGAAGTCTGTCTTTCAGTGCCTCTCACCCAGCTCTTTGTCCCAGACTCTGCCCAGCCAGTCCCAGTTCGCTTCCCCGCTCCTTGTCAGATCTGTCTCATGTTTCTCCCACACTGATTCCTGCTTTGGCCAGTCCATGTCCCCTCTGCCCTAAGCTGCTGGTCTGATGCCCAACCAATACCCGCCTACCCTCTCCTGCCGCTCCGTTCAGTCTTTTTGCCTAGCCAGCTCTAGTCCCTGTCAATTTGTAGTCAGTTTCTCTTCCATCCCTTTCCAGTCCAATATCCTGCTGCCCTTCCTCCCCCACCCCCCAGTTCAGTACTTCCTTTGTGTTTGAGTCAGGTGGCTGCCTAGGTGCCAGCAGGGTGTCATTGAGAGCATAAAGGCAGGAGATACAGGCTCCTTGCTCTCAGCCTGGCCCCATTCTGGGAATAGAGATGTGGTAGGCAGCCTGTGGCAAGCTGACTTTCAGTGGCACTCACACTGCCTGCGTCCTGGCCACCAGTCCAGGGAGCTCTGCATTTTAATTTAATTTTAAATGAAGCTTCTTAAACGTTTTAAAAACCTTATTTACTTTACATACAACAATAGTTCAGTTATATATTAGAGTTATAGAAAGAGACCTTCTGAAAACGTTAAAATGTATTATTGGCACATGAAACCTTAGCGTGAATAAGTGAGGACTCGGCACACCACGTCTGAAAGGTTGCTGACCCCGTAAAGAGTATAGTCAGGTGCTCTGTGAGGATGGTGCAGGCTTCGTTTAGCCAGCACTAGGAACTATGAGAGGCTGGAGCATGCTCCTTGAGCATGGATTCTTCAGGCATTTTAGCTGTTATGCTCAAGTAGAGAAGTGCTAGAGTTTATGTGAACTGATATTTTTTCAAAGGCCAGACTTGGGTGGATTATCACAGGAAGGGTAAAAGGTACATCCCTGGCACAGACACCACCTCTGCTCCAAAGCACAGGAGTGCTGCAGAGTCTCAAAGTAAAGATTATCAGGATTATTTTTAACATTGCAAATTTTTTCCCTTGGTTTCAGTCTTGGATACAACTAAACTGTGTTGGCTGAAACAGCCTTAAATTTTTTAGAAAAAGGCAGACCTGTGGTATAGAAAAATTCAGCCCAAATGGTTGGTTTGGTAAAGTTATAAGCAATTGATAACAGGGTTTTGTAATGGGAAGTGACAAGCAAGTTTAATAGGCAGGGCTGGTTGCACCTCCTATAAGATATATATGGTATATTTAAAAAAATGTTCAGACTTTGAATCACTTTCTTGCACCCTTTTGTGTTGCTTGTTTAAATTGTGAACTCTCTGGAGCAGAGACCATGTCTCTTGTATTGGTACAGTACTTAGCACAATGGGCCTTGGTCCTGACTATAATAGAAATTAATATAAAGGTTTAAATTTTTCTTCCCCATTCCCCAATACTCCGTTTACAAGAGAGAGAAACAAATGTGTATAATCAATTTAACTTGATTTAATGAACACTAATAGAATGTTTGGAATGTCTTGTTTTTATCTAGACTTTCTTCCAAAACGGACAACAAGCTATGCAGGTTTGGTTTATTCAATTAATTTACCAAACATTTCTACAATTTAAAATGCACTTTTGGGTGGGAAAGTCGTTTCCTTAGATTTTATTATCACTGAGGTGACTATCTTCTACCACAAAGGAAAAGGATTTAAAGCAGCTCGTCCTTGTCACATGCCCTTCAAGTCACAATTCTTCCTCCGCTTTTACTCTGGGCATTCCTGTGCTGTGCTTTTTGATTGATTATTCTACCCCACTCCTTTCCAGTCACTTTCACATAGGTGTCACTTCATGTTCCCCTCCTTTCTTTTCCTTGGCTTTCTCCCTTTGGTAACTCCTCTCACAACCTAATACTCCCCAAATCCTTTATAAAAATCGTACTTGACCTTTGCAAAACTTCACATTATTCATTCTGTGTTGTATGTGTTTCTCTCCACCCCTTGCCTGTTGTGTATATTTAGACTCTAAGCTGTTTGGAACAGGAACTCTCTCATACTGTGTATACCTTGCTTAGCATAATGGGCTTGGCTGGGATCCCTAGGCATTACTGCAATACACATAATAGTGGAGGAAATAACAGGGTACTAATTTGTCGTCTCCTCTTAATTTGTAGGATTTTCTAGCACCATTACAGGGTCAGTAAGGAATCCTGGAAAACATGAACTTCTTTTCATACCTCACCTGCTTCTTTATATTGCGGCTCAGAGGCGGTCTTGTCGTGTCAGTACAAGACTGAGTCTGTCTTCACCTGGCCTATGCACGTCTTTCTTTTATTTTGTTTAAAAATTCATGAAGGAGTTGGATTCAAGCTGAGAGAAACGAGATAGAATGAAAAGACAATGATATCAGATTTTCTCCATTTTCCTATTGTCTAACCCCTTCACTACCCTTCCTAGCATTTCAGTTCGGCTTTGGTAACCTCACTGTTCATTTAATGTAACATTTTTTGGATAACATCACTCTGCAGATTGCTGAATGTAGTTTTGAAGTTGCCTTCAAGGGTCTGTTGCATGAAATCAAACCTCTGATTCAGCTGAGTGATTTCACCACAATATTTGCTTGAGGAACTTATCTTCTACTCTCATCTGTCTAAATAGGAATATTTTTCTTTTCTTTGATCAACTTCAGTTTTGTCTTTGCAAGTAATAATCCTTGATGCTTACTGAAATAACAGTTGATTTTTCTTGTCAGTTGATCAAATAATGAAAGGAGCGTTTGAAGCTTGTAGTATTAGCTCTGACAGCTGTCTAAACCAGGGGTTCTCAAACTTCATTGCACTGTGACCCCTTTCTGACTAAAAAAAAAAAAAAAAAAAATTGCTACATGATCCCAAGAGGGGGGACCAAAGCCTGAGTCTGCCCGATCCCTGCCATCCGGGGCAGGGCTGGGGGTGTGGGGACAAAGCTCCATTGTCCTGGGGGATGGGGGATCCAAAGCCCAAGGGCTTCAGCCCCAGGCACGGGGCCTGTAATCTCAGCCCCACTGCCCAAGGATGATGCCCTCAGGCTTTGGCCCCGGACAATAGGGCTTGGGTTTTGACACCTGGCCCCAGCAAGTCCAAACCAGCCCTGGCAAACCCATTAAAACAAGGTCGTGATCCACTTTATGGTCCTGATCTACAGTTTGAGAACTGCTGAAAACCATGTGACTGTCCTCTGCTTTTATTTACTGTTTGATACCCTTTTTTCTCTCGCTCTCCTCATCCCACTTTTTAGTGTATCAGGCTTGTCTAGGTTTTTTCCCCGTGTTTCATTCATTGGTGTGTTCTCTTATCCTTTCCTCTTTTTGACATTACAGCTCAAAGGAGAAGTAGTTCTGCAGCAGACTGAAATATACTGTCAATATTCTATTAAATTTCTCTCTGCTGCTAATGCATAGGGTACAGTAGACTTCTTAGTGCAATGCATGAACCAGATGCTGGGGAACTTAAGGAATGATAGATTTAAATATTTTTACAGTTCATGACTACACAATCTACTGCTTCAAGGGTTCTCAGACTTGCTGCACCGCAACCCTCTTCTGACAGGAAAAAAAAATTACTACATGATCCCAGGAGGGGGACTGAAGCCCGAGCCCCACCTGAGCCCCAGTCCCCTCATGGGGGAGTGGGAGGGCCAAAGCCCCAAGGGGGCCTGTAACCTGAGCCCCATCAGCCAGGGCTGAAGCCCTTGGGGCTTCAGTCCCAGGTGGTGGGGCTTGGGCTTCAGCTTTGTCCCCGGGTGGTGGGGCTCGGGCACCAAGCTCCAGCAAGTCTTACACCAGTCCTGGCAACCCCATTAAAATGGAGTCACGACCCACAGTTTGAAAACGGCTGTACTACTTCATTCACCTGCATTTATATGTAAATAGGACATCTAACCTTTCAGGCTTGCAGTAGCATTTGTAAGTAGTGTCTGACACTAACAGCTGCACTCAACAAAGAAAAGGATATTCCTGTACTGAAAAGCCAAGCCACAAAGACAGCTTTCTCCTTACCTCCTGTGGGAAGTTGGGAGGAAGAACTTGTGTGAGTGAACAGACAGCTGAGGAAACTTCTCAGTTTGTAATTAGCTTTTACAAAAGTGACACGCTATAAATTATGTATAATAAAGATGGTTTGATAGCAATTCCCAAATACCTTCCCTGTTTATAAGGAAACATTTCTTTGGAAAACATAGAGGTACTGTACAAAATCTCTCTCTTCCACCCGCCCCCCAGTGAGTTTTGGCTTCGTTTAATGAAGCATAATTGGGCCATGTAAGTTTGTCACTGTTTGTATCTGATAAAATGTGACAGAACAGTGAGCATTTCTTTAGCATTTGGAATATACTTTGTCAAGCTCATTCAGATAAACAAATATCCTAAGCAGTCCTAGTGCCAGGAGGATGGCTAGCATAGAAGAAATGCAGAGAACTTTTTAGTTACAAATTTGACAAAGCAGAGTTATACCAATCGTATGTATGTAATTGAGGTAAAACTCTATATTTCCCCAAGTGTTCCCAAATAAGATTTAAATGACCTTGTGTTAAAATTAATATTCAGAAATATTATATAATGTAATGTATGAATAACAAGCTTAGTGCCTCAGAATGTTACCATAGCCATCTGCATCATCTTATTTAACTGGTGTACATCTGTGCAGAAGTCATTGTTAATGGGAAGAATGCTTTTAATTTTAAATTAAGATGGCAAGATAATTTCTGCCCAATGGGTGCATAACCTTTTTTTAAAAGTAGCATTAAAGTACAAACTATGCTTAGAAGAACATCTTTGTGACAGGATGCAGAAGTCCTTAAATTTCTGCTAAAATAGAAATGCCAGATTAAAGTGGATTATCTGGGACACAGGAATATTGCAGACTAGAAGGAGTACATGCAATATATGAAGGAAATGGAGCTACTCTGTAATATATAAATACTGTATGCTATATGTTAATCATCTTACTGGGATGTTTATTGTAGGACTATGTTGGTTAGGGATTTTAAGGAAAACAAGCAGGCAGAGAAGAGTTAGCTCAAGATAAAACACCTTAGCAAACACTTCATGGTTGTGTGATGGGACAATGACATTCACTGGCTCTGGGGAGTCTGGCTCAATCTTGTGTTGAGCCTGCAGGACTCTGGGAACTGGCAAGCATAAAGAGACTTGGCTGTGTTAAGAGGGACTCTATCAAGAGAGGAGAGGCTTCTGTTGGGTAACTGTTAGGACAGGGAGCTGACTGACACACATCTGCTGGGGAAGTCTGAAGAAATTAGACCTGCCTGGATTATCATCAGGGGATGATTCTGGTCAGTGCTGCTACTGGAAAACTTGAAGACTTAAATCCATCTTGAAGATCTGCCCAAATGGTGCACCTGACCACAACATCATGACCAGAAAGATAACAGGCTGCTCAATTAAAACAGTATGGCTGGCTTCATTTGGACAACTGGACCTGGCCAGAAATGTTCATGGGATCTGGAGACAGGATGCGGAGCTAACAACACTAGGAAGTCATGAGGAATTGAATAGAATCTGCAGTGCAAATCTTACAAAAAGAAGGGGTAACTGAGAGGAGAAAGAAGGCAGAAGTTTCAAATGTTGTGAAGGTCAAATGTCTAATGCAAGACTTCTGTAACATTTAGAGTAATCTGTTACATCTCAAACATAATGCTGAGGAGGGAGTTGTTGCCTTGAGTCAGATCCACTCTTAAAATAAACACAGGAAATGTAGAAAACTTGAGGAGTTAAAACTTTATTTTTAAGATGATGGAAGTGGGAGGAGTAATCTCAGAAGGATATCAAAACTCTTGGAGAAAACACTAAGAGGTTGATAGCAGTGGGCTGGGTTAATCCAGGATTTCCTGGAGAAACACAAGAAGCATTCTCTGACCTGCAAGAATAGTTGATTTAATGGCTTAATCTGTACATCTATCTTGATAGTGTATGTTGGCTTGCTAATTTTTCAATAAACTTGTACAATGCTTGTTTTTTTAAGGGAATGAATGACTTTCCTGCTAGTCTCTAGCATACAAAGAAACTATGAGGAAACAAACCTATTCATGATAGGAGACAGGCAACCTTTGGTCAGGATGACTAATCTTGGCTTATTCCAGTGACTTTGAAGGATTCTTATTCAGACTTGTGCAGCATAGGAGGATTTCTGTAATGTAATTTCCTAATGAGATGCTAATGAATAACTTATAAATATGTGATTAAAAATGGTAATGGTGAATAAAGGATCATAATGTCAGTGTGATAGGATGTATTGAACCGTGTAACCCTGTAAATATAACCTTCCTCCTAGCCTATATATGTAGATCAGTGGTCACCAACCTGTATATCGCGATTGGCTGGTCAATCCTGGAGCCTCTGCCAGTCAATCACAATCTCTGGCTGCTAAAAGACAGGAAGTGCAGCAGAGCTAAGGCGGGCTCCCTACCTGCCCCGGCCCTACTGTACTCCCAGAAGTGGCCAGCACACCCCCACAGCCCTCGAGGGAGTGGAGTCTCCGTGTGCTGCTCCTGCCTGCAAGCACCGCCCCCGCAGCTCCCATTGGCTGAAAATGGGGAACTGCAACCAATGGGAGCTGCAGGGATGGTTCTTGCAGGCAGAAGGAGCACATGGAGCCATGTGCTCCCCCCCTTCCTCCCACAGGGGTGTGTTGGCTTCTTCCAAGAGCGATGTAGGGCTGGGGCAGGCAGGGAGCTGGTGTTGCTCTGCTGCGCCCCCAACCGAGAGCTGTCCAAGGTAAGTGCTGCCTGATGAGAGCCCCTCCCAGAGCCAACACCCTATATGCCCTCCCGCACTCCAACCCCTGCCCCAGGCTCTGCCCAGAGCCCCTTCCCTCACTCCAAACCCCTTGGCCACAGCCCAGAGCCTGCACCCCCCTAAACCCCAACCTCCTGCCTTAGCCCAGTGAAAGTGAGCGAGGGTCGGGGAGAGCGAGTGAGGGAGAGTTGAGTGCCAGAGGGGGTGGAGGGGGTGTGAATGGAGTGATTCACTACTAATTTCTCCCTGTAGGTCAGAATCAAGTCTAAAATGACTCTTCCCCCTTATTTCCTCCACTTTCTTGGGGGAAAAAGTTGTCCCTGGTACATTCCAAGAACATGTTGGAAACATTGTGTCTTGCTGTATTGCTTTTCCAACAGAAGTCTGGGTAGCTAAAATCCTCCATTACTCCCAGGTCTTGTTTTGTATACTTCTTTTTATTCTAGAAATGTCTCATCCACTTCCTCTCCTTGATTTGGTGGACTACAGTAGCCATACCGTGATATCACTCCTGTTTTTTACCCCTTTTATCTTTACACAGAGACTCTTAACTAGTCTGCTTCTGACTGCCTTTTGCACCTCAGAATGAGTATGCACATTCTTTATGTATAATGCAACATCACCTCCATTTTTAGGCTGCCTGTCTTTCCTGAACAAGCTATCCCCTCTATACCAATATTCCAGTCATGAGTCTGGAATATCCCACCAAGTCTCTAGCACCAATGAACTCAAAATTTAGCTCATGTACTAATCGTTCCAGTTCTTCCTGTTTGTTCCTCATACTCCTTACATATTTGTATAGACATCCAAGATGTGTATCAGATTTCGCTCACTGATTTCCCTCTTGTTGCTCTAATAACCATAATGTAATTTTCCATGTGACCCCCCCCCCCATCTAGCTTTTTGTTAAGGTCATATTTTTATGCTTACCTGCAAACTTTTGTCATCTGCCCCCTTTGACCTTAGTTTAAATCCCTCCTCACTGGGTTGCTGAGTTGGTGCTTGAAGATGCTCTTCCCCTTTTTGGTGAAGTGCACTCCTTGTCTTCCCAGCAGATATTCTTTTCTGAACATCATCCCATGGTCTTGGGCCTGACCTGGTAAATTTACTAAGGCTATATTATAAATGCAATCAGAACCATATTGTACAGAAGTCTGGAATGTTTATGGTCTCTTGGTATTTTAAAATAGTCAAGGATTATAAGTGGAGGAAGGTAGCCAAAGCAAGTTTTGCAAGGATCGGGGGCAGGGTGCATTTGCAACAATTCCTGGTTCGATGATGTGACTGGCTAGCTGGACAGGATGTAGTATGGCACACTTCTCAGATGTGCATGAAAAATGTGGAGGAAGTTGCTGGTCAGTGACTTGCGTGATGTATTTACTATTTTGATGTGACTCTATGCTGCTTTGCACAATGGTGGTTACGATGAAGCATTAATGATATAAAATCTGCTGTTACATACTATTGTAGTTTTAATGCCTGTTTTCAATTACGACCATTATCATTTAAACAAATTTAATAAAATCAGCTGCTCTGTCATTACCACTCTAATTTCACTCAGCCATATGCTTCATGCTCCTGATTGGCTTAATAGATTTATAAAACCCTGTTGTGCTCCAGTGTAACAGCACACATGCTATTGAAGATTAAGCATTGTTCTAAATGACTGTGAAATTCGAGCTAGAAAAGCATAACTTAATAATGAAAACCTTAAGAATAAAATAAGATAAAGCTTAAAAGGATCAGAAAAAAGTTCTAACTACTCACAAGCTTAAAACTGAAATGTACTGCCTTTTGTGATGTCTTATTTCTTCCTCATTTTGTAGGTACAAAACTTGTTCCTGTGGAGTGGAGGAGGGAAGGGAAAGTATGAACGCAAAATTATGAGGAAATGGTAACAGAAGGAAGGGGTTGATCAAATTTTAGCCAAATTAGGTATTGATGATGCTCCCCTCAGTTTATCGTGGGTACTACCTAAGATATCAATCAGACAATGTTCCTTTATTTTATTTTATCTTTATTTTTTCAGGTCAAAATCCAGACAAAGGATATCCTAGATATGATCAAATTTTAACGAACTAGTAAGGGTTCTGGTTATTGGCTTATATTTATCCAAGGTGTGAAATAATTGTTAAAATAATGCAATTCTGTCTTTTTACAGAGGACTGCTTAAGCAATAAAAACAAATAAAATGGGTTAATAGTACATCCATAGCTCAAATAGCTTGGCTGTTTCTTTAACCGTTTTGTTTACAAATACTTTGTTTAGTAAGAAATCACCATGTTGGCAATTTTATAAACCCTCACTGAATAAAAGCATGAAATATATACAGATTACCATGTACATAGTAATACCTATTCCTGTTTTACATTCTTCCGCAAATACACATTTAAAGAACACAAAATTCAACACGGAATTTATTTTCAGAAAACTATATAAATTTACAAGACCATACATGTGGTAGCGCAAAAAAAAAAAGGCAATGACCAATTGTTGTATCTATCTGATTTTGCATATTGCTTTTTCTAATTTATTCAATGGAGTCAAAGGAAGTTTTGCTTTTACATAGTGACTTTTTTCAGTGTCTGTTCTCAGTCTTCTGGTGTCTGATATTTATCTTCATTACGTAGCAGTTTGTTGTAGATGGGGATTTTTAACCAGTATTTTACCAAGAAGGCAAAGGAAAGCCTGAAACACACACCAAATCTCACTTCAGTTTTCTAAATTCCAAACACTTACCATGTTCTTCGTTAATGTATTAACTAGTAAATTATGCCACATTTTGATAAAGGAACTAACTGCTCAAAACTTAAAGATAATGTAGTTTTAAAAATATTTTATTTTGGTGACTGTTCTAGATCGATGCTGGTTTTTGCTATATACTGTAACAATGCAATAAACTGTTTCGACATATATAATACTAATTTCTGTGTTTTTATAAATACGTAATATCGCTGCATATAGAAGATTTAGTTGCCATTCATTCAAAGAAATATCGCAAGCCCTGCCTTTACTTCATGGATGTGTTTAAACAGCAGGTTACAGTCATTGGCGTTTCATTATTTCCATTTATGGGCACTTAGTTGCAGAACTCTGTCTGAAATACCATGTACATTTATGTTGCTAGTCATATATTTCCTGTGAATGAATATAGGAATATATTCAAGGGGGTTAAAGTGAAACTGAATTTTTATTTTTGAAAAATAACTTAAGGTTCTTTCTCTAACGCTCCTTTTTTAAGGAAAAGGTCTCAGTTCAGACTTGTGGCCGTAAATGTCAAATATTTTGTTAACATTTGTTTACTTCCTTGAAAGAAATTAACTCTAAACTGTAAAATGGAGCGGACTCCTGGTATCTTTTTTTCTGATATGCAGAGGAGGATTGCAAAGCGGTGCACAATATTGGCTGTAAAATATACAACTGCAATACATATAAATGATACTTCATATTTCTTACAGTATCTCTATTTTGTTTTAAACAGATGATTCACAATTATATGGAACACTTGGAAAGAACCAAACTTCATCAACTAACGGGGGGTGATCTGCTAGAATCCACCACACATGGTAGAATTAGGTAAGCATTATTACGCTCTCACCCTGAAATGAAAGAAAAATCCATTCATGTATGTTTGCAAGACTGTCTGTTCTTAAATCCTACAACAACAGTTTGGCTGAATCAGAAAGATTTGTCGGCTGATTGGAATGCAATAGAAGAATAATATGGAAATCAGTGGGGGGGGAAAAACACTTGCTTTTGTAACACTAAATGTTGAGATATATGTATATATATATGTGTATATATATATGTGTATATATATATGTGTATATATATATGTGTATATATATATATACACACACACACACATACTCTGTACATTGGTCTTGGGCAATAATTTTGGCATACATTTTTATAAATTTAGACAGTTTCTTTTAGGATATGGATAACTTCAAAATAACAGTAGACAGCAGAAATACGAGAGTCTAAAAAATACTTAAACACTATTGCATTGTTGCTACTGCTTTATACACAGATTTACAAAGGAACATGTCTAAATGTCTGCTTGTGCTGAGAGCTTTATGTGAATATATTATGTAGATCTCAAAGCTTTCTGCCAATGAACTCTGGAAGGGGGAGAGAATAGGTAATAAGCTGGCTGTCTCTCTCGGTTGCTGCATAGATGCTAAGAGCAGCAGCTCTATGGTTTATGGAGGTGGGGGAGGAGAGAAGTGATGTCATTGGTTTGGAGCTGCTGCAGGAGAGAGTGGAAATCTGCTGCTGATGGCATTGTTTTTGTGGCAGCAGCTGAATGACAGACTTTCACTACAAAGATATACCCTCGTCGTCTGTGTAGCCTTGGTTCCGGCGTTTCACCATGCCAGCGCAGCGCCATGAGTCCTGGATGCATGCTGCTATTTGTGTTTGGCTTCGTTGGCGGGGCGGTGGTCATTAATTCAGCTATCTTAGTATCTCTTTCTGTTTTGCTGCTTGTGCACTTTTCTATTTCTACTGGTGTGCCAGCTCTGACGCAGAATCTACCAAGGATACTCAGGTACTCTGCCCTACCGAACCTCTGCTTATTGCATTCTTTGTTGTTATCGTCGTCATTTTTCCTCATCTTTTGATCTAAAAAAGGAGGCAACGGGCTATCAAGTGCTGATTTGAAGTCCTGTATATTTAGTATTCATAGACTAAGGCAAGGCACTGTTTTTTAAATGTTTAAAGGAAATTTGCATTGGTGGTTTTTTAAGTAATTACAAGGTCAGTCAGTGTGTTTTTTGTTTAGAAAGCTGTTAAATCAATCTCTTTGACACTAACTTGCCAGCAGAATAGAGGTGCTTTGTTAAACATTGTGGACAGAGCTTGCACGCATTGTGTTGTAAGTTATTTAGCAAATATTATATAGCCCTAAATTTGTGATGGCTTAGGCCTTTCATTTACCCAGATTATATACAGCATATGGTAATGGGTGCTCGTTCAAATATAATTATTTCAGTATTTTTTTTACATATTTAAAAAAAAATACTGCTTGCTCATTTAAAACACTTTGAAAGAAAAATCTTATTATTTGGGTATTAGAGCTGTAACAGCCTATTCTCTGTTGTTCAGTCAAATGTTATCCTCTTTCCCTCTCTACTTGTATGGCAATCAACCAATTCTTTCCTCCCTTGAGTTATGTGCTGTTATTCCTGTTGCTAGAGTAGTAGCAGATCTGCATCATTACAAAAAAGAGAGAGAAAAAATAATTTTGACACATTTTAGTGCTAGTTTTAAATGAAATAAAATTTTAATGTGGTCCATTATATCTTTCAAACTTGTAAACTTGGCATTCTTTAATCAGTATTTGTCACTCTGGCTTAAATAAATTTGTAAACTTGTTAAAAATGTGATTGTCGGAAAATTAGTTTTAATGGAAGATTATTTTAAAAGAATAGATGTAGCACATGGCCTGGATTTGGTCTTTAGCCTTCAGTGGGGTTTTTGTTTTTTTTTTCTTTTGTGACAAATAGGATAATATATTACTATAGAATAATCAATTACTAAGGCGTTATACTTTAAAAGTAAAGCATAATATTTTACTTTTGTACGTTTAAAAAGTCTGAACTCTAACACTTTACACCAATGCTATCAGCTAGATAAAGAAATAATCTAGTAGCATGTCATCACTTTTCAAGTTAATATTTATATTTCAAGTCTTTCTCAGAAACTGTGCTGTCTTTTTAGTAGAGCCTTTTGGTTAACTTTTAGAACTATTTTAATATGTAAATAAGCCAGTCCTTTCAAAGGCTGTGGTGTTGATTTTTGTTAGCTAGTGTGAAGAAAAATATTGTAGAAAATTATTGATAAAGCATTATGGTCTGAATATATAATATATTAACTTGAATAGTTATGTAATGTAGAGTGGCTGCAAAAATATTTAGTAAAGCTATAATATTTCAGTAAGCCACTGTTAAAAGAAATAAAGACTAAATAAATACTTTTATTGTTGTTTAGAAAGTAAATTATGATGTCTGACTTTAATTCAGCAAAATGGCATCTTTCCAGATATTTCTTGGAAACTGAAAAGGGGACTCTTTCCCCATCCCACAAACAAACAAATTGATACCCTATTTTTAGTGGGAGAAGATCTTGCTTGTCAGAAGGGAAGACAGATCCCCTTACAACTTAATGACCTCTCCCTTGCATGTATTTTGATTTTGATGTCATACATATAAAACATCTATCTATTTACTATAGGTGACTACAATTTAAAAAATGACAGTCCAGCTAATTCTCCCCCAACAAAGTGAGCCCAACCCAAGAAAGAATTTTTCTTTGAGGATTCCCCATCTGCTTTCTTAGTCCATAATCCTCTCCCCCCATTAAACTCCTCTCCTTAAAAGCCTGTATAGAAGGTTTTGCAGCATACTCTGAAGATACAGATCTGGGCTTCTTTGTACCATTGGTGCAGAAGGTGGTTTCAAAAGCTAAGGGCCTCTCACAGAGCATGCTTTAATGTGAGCCCTCTTTTAAACTGAAAGGAGTCCAACTTGATTTTTGGCACTTATTTTTTTTTCAGAAAATCAATACTTGAAATGAAAACTAAGTGTGTGTATCTTCTCCCCCTTCCCCCAACATGTATTAGAAATGTGGGAATTCTAAACAAAGGAAGTACTTGAATAGATGCCAAGGACTCCTGCTGTTGTAGAAAAAACTTCTGTTTAGTTCTGCAACTGTTTAGTAAGGTTTTTTCTTCAAAGTTGTTACTGTTCCAGCATAACCGACTATTTCAATACTTTTTATCTGTGGCCTTGATTGCGTTTGCTTTTTTCATTTGCTTCACATTATCTGTGCTTAACTGTATTTATGCTGACTGAATGTCCAGCTGTCTTTCTGTATTGGTTAAGAACCTACCCAGAGATCTCCTGTGTGTACTAGTTTCCTAGTGCAGAATCTTTGGTATTGTTGTTTTTTTTTTTTGTTTTTTTTAACAGCATATTTAGTCATACAGACGGTATCTTGTATGTCATGGTCTTTCCTATATTGGTACACACAAGGTGCTTGCTCAGGCATTTTCCTTAACTTCCTAAAAGTTTTTAATCTCTTGAGAAAATTATTATCCATACATAGTGAATGTTCTCAGAAGGACCGATTGCTTCTTGGGCCTCAAGTACAAGCACATCTTGACTATCTTTACTTTAGATTTTTTTGCACCCTTTGCATAGGAGCATGGACCTTCCCTTGGCTACATTTAGTGTTTCAACACAGGTCTTGCTAGCAGACTGTGAAGTTGTCCTGGCTAATGTAGATAGGGCCCTAACCATTTTACAAGTCAATACTATAGACTTGAGTCTCCATAATCACTCTGAAAACAGTTACCCTGGTTTCCTCATTGAGAGGTGCCCACTAGTTTATGGACTATACTTTTACCTGCTTTGTATTATAAAGCTCAATTTTCTGCAGTTATTGTGTACTGTCTCTACCTTTTACCTTTGGTAAACTTATCTCTAACTTGAACAACAGCTTTACTTTTGGCAGTGATGCTTAACTGCACATATTTCTTTTTGGATCATGCTGTTTTGACCAAGCAAACTTTTTACTTCATCTTAACTTTCTTCAGTAAAGTGTCAGACACTAACTTTTTTTTTTACAGAGCTGGCCACATCATTCTGCAGATTTTCTAAACAACATTTTTGTGTCTCTCCCCAGATGTAATCTGGTTTTATTCATTTTGATCACAGCACTGGACACAGTATCAGTCCTGGGATTTTTGGGAAGGCTCTTCAAGATGAGTCTTTGGGGTCTCCCAAATTGTGTCTTCTCCATGAAGAAGAGGGTGGCTTGCACTAGTCTTCTCTGCTGTAAAGTGATATTTAGTTTTTTGGCTTGCACTAGTCTTCTCTGCTGTAAAGTGATATTTAGTTTTTGATGCTGTGTTCCCATACACAGGTGCCAACACTTCAAAATACTTCAAGGGACCATTATCCAAATAGCTCAAGGATCTTGGGGGAGAGAGGACCCATTTCATGCCATTCTGTGGAATTCTGTGTGCTTTCTGGTGTATTTTAGATTACTTTTGATTGTTTTATCTAGTTTAACAGCTGAATACAGAATAGCAGCTTTGGTAATATGAGGATTAAAACCTTCCATGAACTTGCTCCTGCGCCCCGACAGACCTCTCTGCTACCAGCTTTCTCGATGCCCTATGTAATATTGGTACTGTTGATGATTTTTTAAAAAAAAGCCCATTCTGTAATGTCTGTCATCTATCTATGTATTAAAAAGGCTATCTAAATTCATATTTCAGCTTAGGCTTCCTGCCATCTCATTTGTTAATTTGGGAACTATAACCATCTAAACACACCAAGACTGAAAACTCTAAAATGATATCACCATAAGATCTGAGTGTTTAACTGGGAAAGTAGTTTTGTATAGTTTCTCTCCTACAAACTAAGCTGTAAGCTTAATTTTAGTCCATTCCAAAAATAGTTGCCTAATTTTCAGAGCCTCCAGTTCTGATAACAGATCTTTCTGTTCACACCCAAACATACAGCTAAGCAGAGTACAAACTGTGCTCTTTAGATGTACAAACTGTACTTGTAAATGTGAAATGCTTTTAAGAGTAGATATGAGTTAAACTTCAAGGTAAGGAGTTTTTTTGCTTGAAGTGGACGGGAAAGTTGAAAAGATTTGTCTGGATTTAGTAGTTGATCATTACAGAAGTTGTGGTGCTGTTCAACAGTTGAGCAAATGAGAAGTGCTTTTTCAAAAGTAGCTTCTGAATACAGTTGGATTGCTAGTGCTTCATCTGAATTAAAGAAAAAGTTAGACTTGCTTTTAAAACATTGATTCTGATGTTCATAGTCCAACAATTATTTCATATTAAAAATTTTTAGTCTTCTCCACCTGGAATGGCTATGGGATGTCCAGCATAAACTCTGCACAAAGTTGTTCAAAACTGGAATCTATTAAATCAGTCAAAAGTACTCAAAATTTTGGAATTTATAAGCAGAATCTGAGGAATTACTAAATAAAATAATGCAAACTGTGTATACTTGCATGTGTGTATAATGAGAAATACAGTATGCATGACTGAATCTAAATTCTGTTCCCTTACCATATTCAGAAGCAGGTATAGCATAGGCAGTGAGTGTGTGAAATTGAAGCTCATGAAATTTGGTTTTTTGTTTTGTTTTTTTGTTTTTTCTAAACAGAAAAGAGCGTCCTATATCACTGGGCATCTTCCCATTACCTCCAGGAGATGCACTGCTTACACCTGAGACTCAGAGAGAAGGCGGGGAAACACCTGGGTCAGAGCACTGGAAATTCCATGAGCTAAGCCAGCCACGCTCCCACACCAGCCTAAAGGTGAGCTATTGGTTTTCAGGTTTGTTTTGCATCTTATGGATTCAGTACATTGTCGGTGATAACTACATTACCAGAAGGGCTGAACTGTCATCCTCCGGTTATATAAACTCCTCAATGCATCAGTTATTGCATGTGATTTTTAGTGAGTCTTGTATTTGAAAGGAACTTAGTGTGCTCAGTGAATGGGGATTTGGGCTGCACTTCCAACATGGGGTGGGAACGCTAGATCTGCCTCCTGCTATTCAGAGCTAAAAAATTAAGGCCTGCAATTCCAGTATTTACAGACTGGACAGACAGTATAAACCAGGAGTCTCAAACTCCCAGCCCATGGGGCTCCCCAAGGTGTCCCACGGGGCTCTATCAGTTTTGGCGCCGGGTCTCTCCCTTGGCCCCACCTGCCGCCCCGGGCACTCCCCCCTCGGGGGCCCTGGCAGCGCAGCAGAGCTGAGCGGCATCTGCCTGCTCACTCCAGTGGCTGACGGCCCTCCCTGTGGCCCAGGGGTGGGGCTGTGCCTCTGTGCACTACCCCTGCCCTGAGCGTCCCTGAGGCCATTGGGACAGTGCCGGTGTGGTGCCTGGGGACAGAAATGTGTGGAGGCCC
Organism: Gopherus flavomarginatus; assembly: GCF_025201925.1. NCBI lineage: Eukaryota > Metazoa > Chordata > Testudines > Testudinidae > Gopherus > Gopherus flavomarginatus. The sequence goes on along the minus strand of NC_066628.1, from coordinate 40,146,413 downwards.
CCCACCCTGCTTTGGAGCCCCAGGTAAGCGCTGCACCCCCAAACTCCCTCCCAGAACCTGCACCGCCTTCCCACACATCCCCTTCTGAACTCAGATTCCCTCCCAGAGCCCACACCCCAATTCCCTACTCGGTGGAGGGTGGAGTTTTGGCGGGGGAGGAGGGGCAGGATCGAGGTGGCATGAGTGACATTAGCCTGCTGGGGGGACTTGAGGGCTGGCACTATCCATAAGGTAAATCGAGTTTGAGACCCCTGGCATAAACAGTTTTGGGCATTTAATGTTCTATGGGATGAAAAACTTTTGAGTATTCAAGTACTGTGATGTACATATGTGTGTATTTGTATATAAAATTTGTGTAATTCTAGTGCTCGTAGTTTAAAATTAAAATATCAAATCAGTAATATTCAGTGGTGTGCCTCAGAGGAGGAAAATAGTTCTAATTTTAATATGAGATTCCTGAAACATGTTTTTTATATCTGTATTTAAAAATACCAAATGAATTTGAAGTGTTCTCCACTTGAAATGTTTTTTAAATATAATCCCACACTCGCTGCCATAAAAAGATGAAGGAACATCTGAATGGCCCTATCCTCTTTAGATGTCTTTTGGGAAGACTAAAACTATATAATGTAATAATTTTTTGGAGCATTCAAAAGGACTTTGATATCAAAGCTCTATAGAACTAATAAGCTTTCTGCCTCACATACAATTTGGAAAGGGAGTCTGATTTTACAGCTCCTTTCTGTCAAGAGACCATCTGATTACAGCATTTCAGAAGGAAGAAGAAATCTGATTGATGGAATGACAGAGGTTGTCCTCTTTAACTCTGTTATTCAGTATTTAACTTTTGGGCTCTTCTTATTGAAATGACTGAAGACCTTAATTGTTAGTGCCTGAAGATGAGGACATAAAACCTGTGGGGTTTGCTATGCCCACAGGGTTTGTCCTCTAATCCAAGTTCACCAAATATGTGCTTTCCAACAGTTTCTTGGAAGAGTAAGGCTTCTCTAGATGCTCGTTCCTTGAACCAAGAGAATTTAAATTGGCCTAAAAAGCAGGTGCCTAAACTACTGGATTCGTGAGACACTCCTGTGATGGACTGCGTGCGCTACCTCCATTACTCGGTCAGTCCAGGAAGTGAGAGCAAGAGTGAGACTATACCACATGGCTAACCTTTTCTCCTATCCTATTAAAAAGGGCTGTGGTGTACCCCTGCCCCCCCTTCGGCGTACCACTGGATGTACTGGGATACCACTGAGCCAACCCATTCTACTAGCCTGGGGACATGCACAGCTGCAGAAAGATACAGACACTGAAATCAGCTCTGCATGAGAAAACTCAGCTAGGGGATTGCCCGGCACTCAAGTGCACTCCCCCTCTGGGATGCAAACCCAAAATTGTATTGTCTTGCACTGCACAGAAAATTGTACATCGCAAGCTCATGAAATTTGCTCCCTCCCTCAGTGCGGAGGAGGATATGCACAGCATTTTGTCCCCATTTATGAATTTTAAACTGGTTTAAGGAAACAAGTTTATTAATTACAAAGGATATTATAAATGATTATAAGGGATAGCAAACAGATCGAAGTAGATTACTTTAGTAAATAAATAAAATGCAGCTGAGCTTAAGACACTAGATAGGTAGGCTATAAATTAGCAAATTCTCACCCTGAGTGATAAACAGGCTGGTAGATTCTTAAGGCACAAGTTGCCTTGGTTTCCCAAGTGTTCTTACACAGGGTAAAGATTCTTCTAGCCTGGGACCATTGCTTCCCACAGTTCAGTCCTTGCTCGGGTGTTTCCAGGTATGTTGTTGCAGAGAGTCGTCCCCCTTTTATATCTTCTTCCCATTTGCTGAAAAGGTCTTTTGCTGTGATGGTTCAAATAGTTCCCATTGTGTAGTGCTGTCTCTGAGAGGTTTCCATTGTGCACAGTTCATGGGGTAATCCTTGTGCTTGTGTGCATTCCTTCAATAAGCCATTAACATTGTTTGGCCTTTTTACTGTTGTACCTGGAGGGTTGCTTGTGGGTGCTTTCAACCTCACATGTTTCAGTAACATATACATAGCCAAGCTTCATAATTTCACATACAACAATAACACATACAATCCAACAAGATATTAATGTCTAGCAGATCAAGACTTCTAAAATGATACCTCACAAGACATACTTTGTACAAAACATATTCACCACTGTCATGTAATTAGGATATTGGGGTGTCACAAGGGCCTTACCACTAATGAACCCATCTACTTTTGGAGGTACAAAAACAGATGCCTCTTCACAAGTGGTTAAGTACCCCAAACTCAGGAGATAAAGCGTTGTCTAAACTATAGCATACTTCATGATCCTGATGCATACAGAAACTGAAAAAGGATCAGAAGACCCTGTGAAAGCTTTCTGTCCCTTTGCAATCCATGAACAGAAATACTATAGTACAGTGGTTTTCAACCTTTCCAGGCTACTGTACCCTTTTCAGGAGTCAGATTTGTCTTGTGTATGCCCAAGTAATCCCCTGTATTTGTATTTCCCCATGGCAATTTCAGTAATTCAGAAATTGACAGGCTTTAGAAGGAGTTACTTTGCTGAAATACAGGTTAGAGCTATATGATTTAAGAGTGGGTGAAGCTGAGATAGAAAGGGAGGTTTTCTGATCTCTATTCTATCCCCTCCAGAAAACAATACCTGTCACTTCATGTTGTCAAATTATATTTCTTGGCATTAGTCCTTTTAAAAATATTAACTTGTACACACTTAAAAATGGCTACCTTGCGTGCACAGTTTTGCTGCTCTATATATACACATCTCCATCTAGTTACAAGACTAAGTGCCTTAGGGCAGGGACCATATCTGTAAGTTAGATATTATTTATCTTGCACAGTACCAAGCACAGTGCCTGTATTTAATAAATGATCCTGTGGAATGGCATGATACGCTGCAGTCACTATTAAGAGTTGAATATTAATTTCTCTATTATAGTTTTAAACATGATGTATCTTGCCAGTATCTTGTACTACTGCTCTCAAATACCTGCATTTTTATTCATGCAATAGTATTTGAAGGATGCAGAATGGTACACATAAAAACATCTCCGTATAGGTGCCCAGGAGCAACACAGACCAGAGTTGATCTGGATATTCTGTAGCTTTGTACAGTAAGGACAATATTGGGTGTCATTGGAAGACAAGTTGCAGTTGTGTATTGTTTTCTTCTATCCCTACTCTGATTGCATTGCATACAAACCACTATTTAGTTCTCTACAAACGTAGTGACCGAATTTTAAATACACAACTTCGTTCCGTGACAAGAGTCTTTAGGAAACATTGCTTATAAAATAAACTCGATTATTTCACATTTTTAAAATATTTGGGGAAAATATTTAGACTAACTCTTGCTTAATGGAATTACATTTAACTCTCACTCATTTCTGGAGCGCATGTTGCTATCCGCTGAATCTACTGATAAATCCAGTTTCCAAATGCAAGGGAAGCAATTAAGTATTTATAGCAAAACAATTTAATTATATGGAAACCCTTGGTTAATCCCTTGTTTTTGGAAACAATTGATTCAAAATCAGTTGAGACCCTTTTTCTTCACAGCCGCTTTCTGTTGGGCAATCAAGCCATTTGTTTGGGGCTTTTTGTGTGCTACAGTCAATGGTCAGTGTGTGCTGCGTTCTTCAGTGGATGCATTCGGAATACAGAGTTGGAGAAATGTTTGAACAGAGCCAACATTCATGTTGAGGTTTTATTCTGTGTGGGTGAGCTCTGGATTCACTTGGTAAGAGTACAAATTCCTCCCTTCATTACGTGTTTGTTAAAATATGAATTATTATCTAGTTTAACCTTAACAAAAAAAAATTTACTACAAGTTAATCAAAAGGTGGCTTATAATATTTAATCATGTCGCCTTTTTAGAAAATGGACTTCAATTGTTTGCCATAATTCCTTAATTTTGGGCTTCATGACTTCCTGAGTATCTTTGGGGGGAACATACATATTCTTGGAATCCATCAGAGATGTCCAATGGTCAGGTGTTACGCATACTGTGTTATAGTCTCCAGTTGATTCACTGTGAGATTAATAAATATTCACTCTTCCCACCTTGGTCACCTTTAAATCTGTGATGGATATTGGTATATGCAGACAATGCAAGCAATTGTGACACTTCCAGACAATTGGAGACTTTATTAACAGCAAGTTGTTTCAGATGTTCAGAATTTGGTATTACATATGTAAGCCAGTACAGTGAACTCTTGGTATTTAGTAAAGAATATGGTAAGATGAGGCTTGATATCATTGATGGGGCCGGACCTAAAAGTGCTAAATTAATCATAAGGGCTTGAAAAATTCATATGACTAGGAACTTCATCTGGGGTAAATACCATTAATTTATGTATTTACAGTAAGATTTGCTTTTCACTTATGATTGCAGAGAACCCCTTCCAAACAGTAGATTACAAACTAGTCGTTGCCTGTCTAAATCCTTAGATAGCACCAGCATCTTTGCTGCTGGTAGAGCTCAACCACAGAGTGAAATTAACAAGCCTCTAGTAAACTTTACTGCTGCTATTAAGGACACTGTGGATCAGGTCAGATTCTTGCTGCTGGCTAGGAGACAGCTGTAAGCAGCAGCAGAGGCAGGTTAAAGGAGAGCTTTATAAAAAGGTTGTTATAGGGTCAGCTCAGTAGAGGATGTCCTCCCTTTGCAGTAGTCTAGAGGTTCTGGATTAGGAGTGGGGAAATAAAACTCCCTCTTAAACTGCTGGCTGCTGGAAGGTAGGAAGGCTTCAGATTTCACACTTTTTAAATGGCGGCCATAAAGGATGGAGCCTCTGAGCAGGATCCAAGGAGCACAAAGCACAAACTGGTAGTGAGATTAGTTTCCTAGCTGGATGTTGCCTCTAGACAATGAGACCCTTCGTCTAATTAAATGATCTAGTTTAGACTTCTGGTTATTTTCAAGCCCTATGTATGAAGGGATGGATGATCAGCAAGGCTGGGTGTAGTGTATTTCTGTGGGTGATGGTTGGTGCCGGAGAGAGTGGAGGGATAAATTAAGATCCAAAGTCAGCATTTTTGGAGGAGCGGGAGGGAAATGGGATGGAAAATAAAGGAGACCTAGCAGAAAGCAGTGTTGGGAAAGCAAAAGGAATATATGCGGAAGAGAAGTAGAAATAACACGTGGAAAACGCAGGCGCAGGTTTAGGCTGTAGTGAGGAAGTGAGAGTGAAGGAAATACGGTAAAACAACATCGAGAGGCATAATAAGTTACATACAGAATATATTATGTTCCTATTTAATGTATACTACACAAATGCAGAATATCTTATTGAATACACAACTGTTTATTCCTTTCGACTGTGGATGGGGGAGGAGGGATTGGGTTTCAGAACATGGCAGTACAGATAATTTTCACCTTGAATAGTGGTTTTTGTCCCCAGGCTAATAAATGCTGAATAATTTTTAAAGCCTTGTTACTCGTGTGAGAAACTCTGTATTCGGGGGTCTGCTGTTCTGAAAGCTGTGTAACCGTTCTGGTTCTTGAATATTTTTCTCAAGAGTCGAATTTAAAGAATGAGAGGAAACCCGGAGTAATATTTACACAGTAGATTCCAAATAAAACATGTAAATTTCATAAGTAAGCTGAAGTATGTGGAAGAGAGGCGTTTGTTGCCTTCATGTTTGAGATGTATTGAGTTAGACTAATCTAGATGCACACCTGAAGGTGGACAACTGAGTATATTTGTTATACAATATCCATCATTTGTGTTTGAAAGATTGAATGAGCAGCATCCAGCTGGAGGCCCTAAGCCCAAATACCTGTGAGCCCAAGAGTCCTCAGTATGCAAAGTCCTGTATACACTTCAGTATGTGAATGTTTACAATAGTCCAGTTTAAACTGAGGCTAAAACTGTTCCCTGAACCTGCTCAAGCAAGCAAACTTGTGGCAGGAACAAACAAGATAGTGTGTTAAAACTATTTTCTAGACTAGTTAGGGATCTAGAAAGCACCTTTTAAACGTAGTGGACAGACAAACTATTAATTTGAACCCATTCAGGGTTAGTCTATATGTACGTGTAATTTGACTTTGTGGGTATTGTGACACAGTAGATCTCCAGCTATGCCACTTTGTTCTAACTCAGCTGTAACAAAGTTAAAATGACAAATTTTCTTTTTAAATTTTTAACAGAACACGGTCTTTGGAACTCATTGCCACAAGAAATGGTGGCAAAGAACAATTAAAATATGGTTAATGAAACTGTATGTAATTACGTTAGATACTTAAATATTATAGGGATATTTATCTTCTTGTTTCAGGACACAAGCTAGTCACTAATTGCCTAGAGTTAGGAGGAAATATTTTCCTGGTGTGTGGTACTGCATTAATTGCCCATCGTGGAGAACTTGTCTTTCTCCAAAGTATATGGTATTTGCCATTCCATTTGTGAGATGGAATACTAGAATAAATTTGACCATTTGTCTAATTTGGTGCAATATGGCAATTATCTTTCTGGATCCCAGTGACTGTTTCATTAAAAAACTGGGAAGATCAGTTGTGATAGAGAGGCACACATGACGTGGAAGTTGGCAGCCTTGTGGAGTTAGTTATTTTAAATTCAGTGTTAATTGCTTTTTTGAAAGCCATCTCCATATTTATATCAAAATTGTGTGGTTCATCTTCAGAAATGTCACTGGGATTTACCTTTTAGTTGATGTCTTCAGGGGTGATGGGGATAGTAGGTACTTTATAGTATAATTCTCAGGGAACATGTGCATAGGTACATAGGTATGAAAGTATATATCTTAAACATATTCAGTGCAATCCCCCTCACACCATTTATAGCCCACTTTTTCTTAGATTGTCATCTTTTTTTTACCGGAGACTGTTTTCATACGTATTGTTACAATGCTTAGCAAAATGGAGCCCCAATCCTGGTTAGAGCTTTTTGGTGCAGCTGTAATAAAAATCTGTAAGCATAAGACCTGGATTCATAATTTAACTATTAGCTGGTGTGAACCAAAATGTACGTTAAAAAAAAGGGGAGGTTGTTGATCACCTAGTTAACTTCTTGAAGACTACAAAGAATTACAGCTGAGTCCATGTCTAAAGGAAAATCAAACATTTCAGCAGTCTGAATATACCAAGAGTTTTCAGCTACATTTGAAGTGTCACCTCTTATTTGTATATATTACACTTTTTTGTGCAGTGACCTTATTTCTATTACATATCTTTTTAATTTTGAATAATTCTGCATATAAATAGTCAATATATTAAACCAGTTTCCTCTTCAGCTTGTTACTTCATATATTGTAGTGACAACAGAGTAAAATTCAAAATAAATGTCTGAACGCTCCATATAGTAATGTTGTATTTTAGCAGTAAATTCACATGCAGTCAGTTACTCTGAATAGAAAGTGAATTGGATTGGCATACCAAACAATGGAGGATAATACAGGAAGTGTTGGTACAGAAAACTAAATGGCGAAGGGAAGAATGCTGAGGATTTTTGAGATTACAACACTGTTTATTGTTGGTTTGCATTAAAACCTCCTCACCATCCCGCCTCCATCCCTCCCAAGGTCTTCTTTCAAAATGTAGCTACATATTCTGCTTCCTATCCTATTTGGCTTTCTGTCTTGTAACTAGTGAGTAAGAGATTAAACAAAACAAAAAAACACCAGTTTAAATTTCCTATACATGTACAGTGCCCATCTACTTTTTAGAGGCTATACAGATTTTTTGAAGATTATGTGCAGTCTGTATAATTTAATGTTCAGACACTAGCAACATTTTCCTCTGTTTGTTTTTTTAATTTCCCTTAAGTATGTAAACTGATTAAATGACACATACTGAGCACTGCCTAGATTCTGGTATCATTGAAAAATACTGTATCTGAAGTGTGTAATATTTTGTTTTTCAAAAGTGCTGCTTTGTTTGACTGTCTTCCTCACTCTCAGTTCCCTCGGCAGTAAAAATCCCATGTAAGTGGCAATATTCACATTGTTTAGCTTCTCCCTATTGTAATAATAACTTTAAAATCTCATCTTGCAAGAAATTCTCAGCATGAATGTAAAGACTGAAATCCTAATTAAACTTCCTTTGTGTGTTAAGAATGGGTGAAAACTTTTTTTGGTAGTGCTGCAGATCCAGTTACATATGCCCATTTTTTTATTTGCTTTTTAATTAAATGATCATTTAATATAATCCAATTCAATTTCTCCTCAACGTGATCTTTTGTGCCTCATGAATTGTAAACTTTGTTTCAACCTCGACTTCGTTTTTGGTGTCTTGATCTAAAAGCATTTCCAAGATCAAATCTGTGTTGTGCTTTTAGCCATATTTCCTGATACTTAAATAGCTTGCTTGCAGCTATTTGGTTCTTTCAGTTTTGTTTCAGAAGGCCTTGGAAAGGTTAAACTGTAATCTCTAAATCAATGTACTTTTTCTGTGTATCAGTCTCAGGATGTTTAATCTGTATACTCAGTGTAAAAACCCTTAGAACTGTCATGTTTTGCTCTTGCTGTATCAGTGCTAGACTGTCCCAAGGTCCCTTTTGGCACTGTTTGGAGAAGTTAATTGCAACCCTCTTTGTCTAAGTACCTCATTCTTGCCTCTCTCAGGTTAGAAGTTGGTTTATGCCTTGGACAAAAGCCTAGCAAATATTCCCAATTCAAGTTGTCACATAAAGTTCCCCATAGCTTGAATAAAAGAGAATATTCTTGGCCTAATATAGAAAATGATATAAAGCAAGTTGGCTAAATGGAGTGCCTCATCTCTGGCTACAGATCCTAGGTACAAGATACTGTTGTAGAAAACTGAACACTTAGGGTATGTCTACACTACGGGATTATTCCAATTTTACATAAACCAGTTTTGTAAAACAGATTGTATAAAGTCGAGTGCACGCAGCCACACTAAGCACATTAATTCGGTGGTGTGCGTCCATGTACTGAGGCTCACGTCAACTTCTGGAGCGTTGCACTGTGGGTAGCTATCCGTAGCTATCCCATAGTTCCTGCAGTCTCTCCTGCCCACTGGAATTCTGGGTTGAGATCCCAATGCATGATGGTGCAAAAACAGTGTCGCGGGTGATTCTGGGTAAATGTTGTCACTCAGTCCTTCCTCCGTGAAAGCAACGGCAGACAATCATTTCGCTCCCTTTTCCCCTTGGATTGCCCTGGCAGATGCCATAGCATGGCAACCATGGAGCCTGTTTTGCCTTTTGTCACTGTGTGTGTACTGAATGCTGCTGACAGAGGCAGTACTGCAGTGGTACACAGCAGCATTCATTTGCCTTTGCAAGGTAGCAGAGATGGTTACCATCCCTATTGCGCCGTCTGCCATTGTAAATTGGCGATGAGGTGACGGTTATCAGTCATTTGCACCGTTTGCAATTGGAAATTGGCAGTGACAGTTATCAATCCTTTTGTACTGTCTGCTGCTGTCATGGGTGCTCCTGGCTGGCCTCGCTGAGGTCAGCTGGGGGCGCATGAACAAGAATGGGAATGACTCCCCAGGTCATTCCCTTCTTTATGTTTTATCTAAAAATAGTCAATCCTGCCTAGAATATGGGGCAAGGCTACTAGAGAGCCAGAGAGCACAACCGCTCCGAGTTAGAGCCCCAGAGATCCCACAGAAATGATAAGCTGCATGCCATTCTAGAGGGTGCCCCCGCAACAACCCCACCCATTGCTTCCCTCCTCTCCCAACCCTCCTGGGCTACTGTTGCAATGTCCCCCCATTTGTGTGATGAAGTAATAAAGAATGCAGGAATAAGAAACACTGACTTTTTAGCGAGATAAAATGAGGGGGAGGCAGCTTCCCGCTGCTATGATAGTCCAGGGAGTACAGAATCTTTTCTTTAGACACAAAAGAGGGAGAGGGGGTGCTGATGGAGCTCAGGCTCCAGCTGCTATGATGAGGATGGTTACCAAGCATTTTGTACCATCTGCCAGGAATGACAGGGAGTCATTCTCGTTTTTACCCAGGCGCCCCCGGCCAACCTCACCGAGGCCAGCCAGGAGCACTCACGGGATGATGATGGTTTTCCACCATTTTGTACCGTCTGCCACCAGGAAAGGAAGGGGAGGGGATGCTGCTGGTCAGCGCCGCAGCACCGTGTCTACCGGCAGCATGCAGTAGACATAGGGTGACATTGGAAAATGACAAGAAACAATTTTTTTCCCTTTTCTTTCACGGGGGGGGGGGAGGGGAAGGGGGGTAAATTGACGAGATGTACCCTGAACCACCTTGGACAATGTTTTTGACCCTACAGGCATTGGGAGCTCAGCCAAGAATGCAAATCCTTTTCGGAGACTGCGGGGACTGTGGGATAGCTGGAGTCCTCAGTCCACCCTCCCTCCCTCCATGAGCGTCCATTTGATTCTTGGCTTTCCGTTACGCTTGTCACGCAGCACTGTGCTGAGTCCCTGCTGTGGCCTCTGTCTATCATAGCCTGGAGATTTTTTCAAATGCTTTGTCATTTCGTCTTCTGTAACGGAGCTTTGATAGAACAGATTTGTCTCCGCATACAGCGATCAGATCCAGTATCTCCCGTACAGTCCATATTGGAGCTCTTTTTGGATTCTGGGACTGCATGGCCACCTGTGCTGATCAGAGCTCCACGCTGGGCAAACAAGAAATGAAATTCAAAAGTTTGCGGGGCTTTTCCTGTCTACCTGGCCAGTGCATCTGAGTTCAGATTGCTTTCCAGAGCGGTCACAGTGGTGCACTGTGGGATACCCCCCGGAGGCCAATACCATCGATTTGCGGCCACACTAACCCTAATCCGACATGGCAATACCGATTTCAGCGCTACTCTTGTCAGGGAGGAGTACAGAAACCCATTTAAAGAGCCCTTTATATCGATATAAAGGGCCTCGTTGTGTGGACGGGTGCAGGGTTAAATCGGTTTAACGCTGCTAAATTCAGTTTAAATGCGTAGTGTAGACAAGGCCTCAGTCTGTTTGGTGACTCGACTAAGTCTGGGTGCCTATCTGTCTGTTCAGAATCTTTGTCTAGAAGGCAGTCTCCGAAGAGTGTCTGCCCTGAGAATTAATGGGAAATTAGCAGGGGAATGATAGTGTGTACTAGTGATGGATAACCTTACCATTGTTGTGTAGAGCTTCTCTGGACAGGGCGCTCCATAAGTGCTAGTTATTCTTAGCACTGGTAGAGCTGCACTGGAGTTGTAACAGTGGGAGGGTTTCCGCACAGTTCAGTCTAGACAAGGCTTCAACATGTCTTTTCATTAGGGGAAGTCCTATAATGAAGTAGTCCTTTTTACTCAGCTAGATAACATTTAGCCACCATAGTACACCACTGTGTGGGGACTTAATTGGTAAATGAAAACACAATAATATAAATGATTGATTCCATGCAACCAACTTGATCAGATTAGTTTCCGTAGCCAACTGATTTCCATTCCTTAGGCATATTAATATTAATTTTTGTCTGTCTTAATGTTCTCAGTGAACAGTAGTGTAAATTAGGGTGTTATCCATTTTTTTCAATGCTTTTTCTTGAAGTGGTACACCCAGTTTGTTGCCTAAGTAGGCTCAAATAAAGTTCCATTCATACTGCTGATGGTCTTTGATAGCTTTTGGAGACACTTTCTTGACCATGCAAGCCAAGTTGTTTTTAGCATTCTACTTATTAAAGCGTACCTACCATAAACCTAAATATTAAAATCACAGAGATGTATCTAATGGTTCCAATTCATGAGAGTCGGCATATTCTACCACATCTAAATTATTGCTTTAACTTGAATGGAATTAACACAGTGAGCATGGGAAGTAAGTTCATGCACTAATGCTTTTTCTTCATTTGGAATCCTTCTTGTGTAAACTAATACCTGTGACAATTGTGTAAACAATAAAACTTTCAATTTTAGGATGAACTTTCTGATGTTAGTCAAGCAGGCTCGAAATCTACTACCCCAGCATCAACAGCTGCTTCAGATGTGCCTGGGTTATCTGCCGAAACTCCCCTGAAAGAGGATAATGAAGGGCTTGCAAAGAGTGCAGATGCACTGAACAAGAAATCAGATGTAAGCAAGCACTTTGAAGTGCAGGTAGCTCAAGAAACAAGAACTGTGTCCATCGGTAAGCTGCTGTAACAGTTCAGCATGTGATGTGCTTGATACGCAATTCAGTTCAATGCAGTGCAATACAAAGTCAGTCACTGATCCCTGGAGGGAAAGAAGTATGTGTGTTTGGGAGTGCAGAGTACTGGTGATGTTGAAATGAGGTTCACTATTTGCCTCTTCAGCTGTTCGCACCTTATTTTCCATGGAATGTGAAGTATATCTATGTATTAACTACATTCCAGGGTTATTTTAAAAAAAACTAGGAAGAGACTAAATGAGCTAATTCCACCTCCCTTCATGATTTTCCCTTACAATATGTTTTGACTGCTTTGTTCTGTCTGGTTTTCAATATTTGAGGTAATGAGTCTTCCACCACTTTCTTTGGGAGACTATTGCATGGTTTAAGGCCTTGTCTTTACAATATTAATTTTTACTTATTGCTAATGAGAGTTGTAGCCGAACCAGTGCTCAACCTGTTTTATCAGCAAGCAGAGCCAAGTAGTGTGTATTCGGCACCATTTCAGAAAGAACCTGAAATCTAGGCATTGTAAAATGGATTTTTAATTAAAGTTAAATAGAATTGGTTCATTAGTCCTTCTATTTTAATGAATGACATGACTTTTTAAACTTGTGAGGCCGATATAGAATTACCACTATAAGAACTCAAATTTTGTACAATTCAGAGGGTTTCCACAATAATATATGAAATTTGTCAGGAGGACCCTTGCACGTGACTCTGTTTAAGCCAATAACGTACAGAGATTTTCTTGTATGTGACTATTCAATGTGGTTAATGGATATATATTACTTCCCCCACCTCCACCCCCAGGTGCTAATGAAAATGAAGAAAAATCTGAAGTTCAAGCAATCATTGAGTCCACTCCAGAGCTGGATATGGATAAAGACCTCAGTGGATATAAAGGTTCAAGGTAAATTGTTTACTGTGACTTGAGTACACAGATTAGGATTTCAAAAGGTACCACAGTTACTCATTTAGAATTTGCATGACTTGTTTGGAGTTTTAACCGATTAAGAGCACATGTTGCGTAATGAGTTCCCATGACCTGTTTTTCGTCCCTGAAGAATTCTTATAACAGCAAGTTTTGTTTTTATTCCTACATTAGAAGTACAAAATGCTGTATATTGTGATGAACTCAGGACACCTAAATGCAATTTTCGCATTCCCAGCTAAGAGTGTGTGCAAAAGAGGGCTCTTATCTTCTTAAGAGAAGGGCTCAGGATACTGGCTCATTCTAAGTTGGATTCTTGTAGTTTTTTTCACCCATCCCTTTAAAATCCTGTCTACCCCCTTATGTTGCGGTGTCATCACAGCATTTGTCCTTCAGAGTCATAAGAATGGTCATACTGGGTCAGACTAATGCAGTGCACACCAGTGCTGTAATCCTGTTGGACAGTGGCGAGTGTCAGATGCATCAAAGGGAATAAATAGAGCAAGGCAATCTTGAGTGATTCCTCCCCAGTTGTCCAGTCCCAGCTTCTGGCATTTGGAGATTTACAGACAGCTAGAGCAGTGATTTTCAAAGTTCAGGCACGTAGGGCACTGGGCTGCCTTTGTCACACCCAGGGACTCTAGCGGCTCTGGTCAGCACTGCAGACCTGCCATTAAAAGTCCTGTCAGTGGTGTTGCCCAGGTAAGGCAGGCTAATGCCTACCTGTTCCGACACCGCACTGTGCCCTGGAAGTGGCCAGCAGCAGGTCCAATGTCTAGGCAGTGGGGCCACAGGGCTCCATGCACTGCCTCCACCCCAAGCACCGGCTCCGCACTGGGAACCAGCCAATGGGAGCTGGGGCAAGGGGTGCCTGTGGATGAGAGCCGCGTGTGCGCGCCTCCGCCTATGAGCTGGACCTGCTGCTGGCCGCTTCTGGGGCACAGCGCAGTCTGCGGTGCCAGGACAGGCAGGAAGCTGCCTTAGCACCCCCACTGCACTGCTGACTGGGAGCTGCCAGAGATAAGTCCACACCCTAATTCCCTGCCCCAGCCCTGAGCCCCCCAAACTCGGAGCCCCTCCTGTGCCCCACCCCAGAGCCCTGACCCCCTCCTTCACCCCTGCCCCAGCCCTGAGCCCTCCCAAACCCAGAGCCCCTCCTTCACCTCAGACAGCTCCTCCCCAGCTCAATTGGGTTGTGGGCATCAACAATTTTATTCAACTGGGTCCCCAGAAAAGAAGTTGGAAAACCACTGACCTAGAGGATGGGGTAGTGTCTAATGTCATTCAGAGCTTGCTGCCGGAGATGTTAGCAAATTCAGATGCACTCCACACTCTCACATTACTGCAACACACTCCCGTTTTTGAGACCTCAATCCCTTGCTGTATGAGAGGATGGAGGGTAAAAATTTCAAGAGCACTTTAAGGCCTATTGCAAGTGAGTGGGCACTTAGGAACCCAAGTGCTTGAGTCACTTTTGAAAATGACAGTGAGGGCTTGTGGATATGCAGAGTTGCTGTACAGCAAGGCAGGGCGTGAATGTATAGTGCGCTAGTTTGCTGTTAACTCTTTTTGTGTGGATCCTGCTGTCATGCACTAAAAGTTCCGTAGTGTGCTTACTTGAGAGAGTACTAAATCTGTGTGGACAAGCTTAGGCACAGTAAAGGGGTTTGATCACTGCAAAAGCACTTCCTTGTGGTCAAGTATAGTGCAGCGACTGTTTCCTCCTACGGTACCACCTGCTGAGGTTGCTCTGTTGCTGCTGTTGTCTCTCTTCTTGCAACTTGGCCCTCTAGCCAGGTCAGGCTTTAGTCCACCACTTCCAGGGTAACCGTCTCCAGCCTAGCTATGGTCTGGTGACCTTACAGCAGGTCTTCTGTCTGTCTCTGGGCTCCATGGTTCTTACGTCCCTTATCTCTAGGGGTTTCACACTACCTTCCTTGGTGGCTGGTAGGGAAGTGCAGGCCCTCTCTCTGCTCTTGGTTGTAGTCCAGGGACCCAGTAGCTGGCAGCCAAGGTCTATTCCCTCAGATTCCTTTGCTGCCTCCCTGGCCTGCTTTCTGGGGGATAGAAATGGCAGGGAGTGACTGCAGACTCTATCCCTGCAGCCCATTTTCTGCTACAAACTTCCTGGCTTTCTGTCTCTCCCAGGTGCTGCCATGTATATTAGTGGCCTCTCTGGCTCACATTAACCCCTTCAGGGTGTGTGTGGGGTACACTCCTCCAACACAGGTACTTAAAAAATGTCCAGCAAGGTTTTCAGTTCATTTCTATGTTAATGAATGAGCTACAAGCCAAACCATAGAGCAGCTGTCTAAAGTCACATTTTTCCTTTGCTGTACAACTGTATGAAATGTTTGAATGATAGTTGGTTCCATTTTCTGACTTTTTTAAAAAAAATTTAAATTCTGTTGCTTAGCACACCTACCAAAGGTATAGAGAACAAAGCATTTGATCGTAACACAGAATCTCTCTTCGAAGAGCTGTCTTCTGCTGGCTCTGGCCTAATTGGAGATGTGGATGAAGGAGCAGATTTATTGGGTAAGACAAGTTAGCTGAAGAAATTATTATGCTAGTGTATTTATAGCCTATTTCTGGTAATTGCAGCTCCCTTTAAATATATTTCCTGAAATATACACCAAAATTCATTGTATTAAGCTCCTATTTCAGTGGCCTTGAAAGGGTTCAGTTAAGTTAGTAGAATAAATGTGTGTGCTACTTCATGGTTAGGTTTTTTCAGTGTGAAATTTCTTCTTGTTCAAGTGACCTTTGTCAGTATCAAGAAAGGAACAAGAACACTGGAATTGGTCTGTCCACGTTTTGTGAAACGTCTACTTCCCTATTCAGCTTCTGCTGTGAGGCCTAAATTTTTTGTGGATTAATTTGGGTATTATTCAGTGGAGACAAATTTATTTTCATTGAGGTCTTGAGTCAAGATTACAAATGCAGTAGTAAACTTGGTGACTGTTCAAACTCTGATTCACTTCAGTTAGGATAATTCTTCTAGTTGCTGCTGCCTGAAGCTGAACAAGGCTCCATTTTCCTGTACTGATAAATGAAACCATCTCACAGTTCAGTGTAAATTTTCTGTGGTATAGCACACTTCTTTAAAATTGAGCCTTTCATCAATTCTTTAAAGTGCTTGGTATTTGAATTGCTTTGTATATGGTATGACACAGAAACAGGATATGTTTCTTATCAAGCAGTTTTTTCTTCATTTTGGACAATCAAATTAACATTGCTTAAAACCTTTTGGGTAACAAATTGGGCCTCACCGTGCTTTTTATATTGCTCATATTTGGAATTTTGCCTATGAGGGAGATTGTATATTGCTGTTACATTGTGAAATCAATTGGTGGTGTTTGAGAACCAAACAATTTAGAAATTCTTTAGCATCCCCGAGTGTTTAACAAAAAGCAACAACTCAGTAATGTCTGTGCCATGAAATTTTTTCTGTGGTAAAACAACTGAGCCATATTTCAGCATCCATGCTTTATTTTATTGAATAGATGGCAGTAGACATTAGAGAACATATATTTTAGGGCTTGTCTTAACTACCATGCTAAATCGGTACTGCTGCAGTGCATCTGGTAAAGACACATTATGGTGACGGGAGAGTGCTCACTTGTCAACGTAATTAATCCTCATCGACGAGAGGCGGAAGCTATGTCAGTGGTGGAACGTCTCCTGCCGACGTAGCGTGGTGTAGAGACTGTTTTAAGTCTATATGTTACATCACTCATACCCCTGAGCAACATAAATTACATCGATTTAAGCAGTAGTGTAATCAAGCCCTTAGGAGCAGCTGATTTTTTAGTCTGAAAATGGGCTGTGTAGAAAGCATAAATAGCAGTTTGACTCTCAAACGTCTTCTCTAAGGAGGTGTGGTGTAGAATTGGCAGGGACCAAACATGTATTTTTGAATAGTGTATTTCTAGTGATTCACATTGTGTACTTTCCTGAGTATTATTTGTTTAGTGGGGAAAACTGAATAGAGAGTTGCACTGGAACTGATTTTATTTTGAATAGGCAGCAACAATGCAATGTACATATTCTTAGCTGCCATTGTCCCTATTCTGGAAAGACCACCACTAGGGGAGAAAATAGTTCTGTTCTTTTCCTCATACTCTGGACTTCCTTGCTGAGACCACAAGCAATGATGGTAACTGTTGTGGTGTTTTTTTAATGTGGCCATCTCTTCCTAGTTTTGGTAGGCATCCATAACTCAATTTACATGTCCTCATACAATGGTGGTTTTTAGTTGCTACTGACATTCTGCATTCAAAAATGGGTTCTTGAGATGAAGTTTCATAGCCTATTAGCAGCAACTTTTAGTGCCTACTCCTACATAGTAGATTTTACAAAATAGTTATTTAAATCTATAAGACTTTTCCCCATATTGGGCACCTCATTTTCCTTGGGCAAAAATGAACACCCTTTTTTAGTCTTCCCATTATTTAAGCAAAGTTTTATTTTGTTACTTATATTTAGAGAACAATTCTTTTACTAAGTCTATTCCTATAATATATGTGATTAATTAGGTTTCTCATGTTATGTGGAAATGTGTTGACCTACTAACTTTGATATGATCATATTGATTGTTTCATTTATATAGTATTACAACACATGGATATTTGTCTCAGAATCATACATTTTCCTAACGTGCATCACACACAAGCCATATTTATTTACAGTGTATTGTGTGCTTTTAGTGGATTATTCCATTCTAAATTAATGTTAGCATTGAGTTTCTAGTTCTATAAAACCTAGTTAATTGGGATTCTCTAATGTGTTTTCTCTTGGGCTGCATACCCAGGGGAATATTCTGGTGTGTATGCTTTTAAATACTTTGAAAACTATTGCTTCTGCAGTTAGGCGTTCTTGACTACTGCTTTCATATACTACATTATCTGCATTGTTTCTGCTTAGAAACATTTTTTTGCCCTTGTGTCGTTTTGGCTTTCCAGCTGTTTTATCCACTTTTTTGACAATGTAGGGATCCCAACAGTTATTTGCATTTTGTGCAGATCTTCCTAGGTACACTTGTAAAATAGCTTTTCATATATAATTCAGTTTATTTTAAAAAAAAAAAAAAAAGCAAAGCTGTTCTAACAAGCAAAGCCTCCTGATGATTGCAAACCTCTATTTCTATAGCTGTTATACGTTAACAATATACAAGTTTTTTTAACTTACTACATTCAATCTAAAGTCCAGTGAGCTCTATAAGAGACCTAGTGTTTCTCTTTTAGGGGAATATGATTCAGTAATCATTCACAAGATTAAATAAATTTCAACTTGCATGCCTATTTTAACTGTTACTTTTTACTATTAAGATTTGTTCATTTTTAATTTTTTTTCCTTTCCAAATATTTTGGAAGATATTACTATCTTTAGGGAACTTGTTAAAACCAGACGTGCACACTGTTCTTACAATGAGGGTAATTCTTTAAGATTTTTTTATTTTGCTGTGTAATGCTAACCTCTGATTGGCATAATTGCTCCTTTTATCAGTGTGTACATAATGCTGGGCTTGGTTGTCTTGAAAATAATCTGCTGAACAAGACTTACAACTATTATTGCTGTTTCATTATACATTTTAAAAACTAAATCAGTACTTAATTCTATAGTAGATTCTACTTAAAATATTCCTTAAGCATGCAGACATTAATGTATAGGAACTTCCTAGAAATATGAATGAACCTTATGGATGCATAAAACAATTGAAAGCATTTCAACTCAAAACTTGGAATCTTTTTCAGAATCGAATATTTAATCGAAATGGTTTAGCACTTGTTCCAAGTACACCTCTACCCTGATATAATGTTGTCCTCGGGAGCCCAAAAATCTTACCGCATTATAGGTGAAACCGTGTTATATCGAACTTGCTTTGCTCTGCCGGAGTGCGCAGCCCTGCCCCCCCGGAGCACTGCTTTCTGCATTATATCCAAATTCGTCTTGTATCGGGTCACGTCATATCAGGGCAGAGGTGTACCATGCTTCTAAATCGTGCTACAGAAGTGAAGATTACCTTTTAATCCATTGTAAAGCTTTGTTTATGCCTGGCTAACTCATTTGGTGATACTCATTTTACTGTCTGTCTTGCATATCAATCTGCTTCAAATCATGGAACATGTCATTTCATATTTTCAGTGCTGGCTTTTCTTTAATTCACTCTGACAGCTTACAAATCTCTTGATTTGTTGTTGCTTTTCGCTCATACTACTCCTTACATTTAAATGTTTCTTGTTCTTGTTTTTGCTGTACATGGAATGCATGGGCTTTAAAGACCGTAATTTCTTTGGTAAGGTACCATTTGCTTTGGGGAGATCTTCAAGGCTTTCACACTTTCTCTGAGCTTTCTTGTTCAGCATGTCCTGTGTGTATTAAAAATGGCATATTCTGAACATAAAATATACTCTATAACCTCTTTTGTAGAATGCTTCATTGAATTTGCACATTGTAAATGGTTAGTTTTTTTATCCATTAAGGATATAGATGTTCTATTTGACCTAGAAGTACTTTAACCATTCCCTAAAGCTTACAGTTCATATTGGGGGTGGGGGGGGAACAGCAGAGAGACTTCGTTGGTCGTTAGCTAGGAGTGTCTTCAGGCATCACCTGGAGAAGGATGAAAGCAAAGATAAGCAGAGAAGGAAGGGAGAGAAAGCTTTAGATATTTGCTCAGTGAGAGTATTTACATTGCTTCTGTGAGGTGCTTCTCTATTCATCTTGTTAGGTAGATGAAGACAAAATGTAGATTTAACCATATTTAAATAAAATATTTTATTTGATTTCTCTGTTGTAAAAATATTCATTCTTTTTTTCTGAAATTCATTCTCTTACTCTGTCTTGGAAAGGAATGGGCCGTGAAGTTGAAAATCTTATTCTGGAGAACACCCAGCTATTGGAGACCAAGTAAGTGTCAAACTTTAGCTTTTAATTAGAGAGTATTTCCTGCCTACTCCCTCTGCTCTCATTCTTTATCATTTTCCACAATGGACCGTGCCATATGGGATCACTGACAAATGGTGACATTTTTACTTTAGCATTAAATGGTATGTATTAGTATTCAGAGCTGCCCACAATTATGTGTACTATGTCTGGCTTTTTGAATGAAGCACAGTGTATTTGATTTTGTCTAAAATGTCACTTCAATCTACCAGTTATACTTTTTCTTGGTAGACTTGAATTGCACTCTGCCAGCGTCCTTCATTCTTGTTAGTATGCAGAGTATTAAAATGATACAAAACTTTAAAGAGTAAGAAATCTTGTCATTTTCAGTAATCTACTAGCTTCCAAGAGCAAAACAAGAACAGTGCCAACTTTTTAATCTCTGAAAACCAAACACCCCTGCCCCCCGAGGCACCCCCTCCCACCAGTCACTTACTCACTCTCCATCCCCATCCCTGTTGTTTGCTCCCCCATCCCTTGGGACTCTCTTGTCACCTGCAGAGCTGGGTTGGGAGGAGCTGACATGGAGCCTTCCTGCCTGTCCAATCAGGGCGCGCCAGGGCACAGCAGGGGTATGGAAGGGGGTGAGGGAGCGAGGGGCTGGGAAGGGGAAATTGGGGCACAGCAGGGCAGGGGGACAGGTTACCCCTGCCCTCCACGCATAGTGCTGAGACCTACTTTGGAGTCCGGTCCATCAGGCTGGGGGGCGGGAAGAGCAGCAGCTGCTAAGCAGAGCCACTCTTCTGGGCTCCAGGAGCAGCTGCTGCTCTTCCCGCCCCCGGTGGCAGAGGCCAGTTACTACCAGTTTCCAGTCGAAAATCGAACATCTGACAACCTTACTTCGTAGGTTTTTTTGGCAGAGTATATGTGGCTTTGCTGATCTTTCTTTTAGGAATTTTCAGGGCTAAGATGTCCAGTGTAAATAAAGGTGTTTTTTATATATTTTAGCCCTAGGAACCTGACCAATCTGTTTTCTAGTACAATAGCAGCACCCAATAACTTCTGTTATATACATGTCTGTAGTATACAAAACTACCATTTAGCCACTGTAATTTCCATTACAAGCATGACTGTAGTCAAGTATTTTTTTATTTTCCTGCCTGTTTTGACAAGCTATTGAAAATGTGTTCCAGTTTGGAATTGAAACCAACTATTGGAATTTATTCGCTATGTAGATTACTTGAATTTGAACTTTAATTTCATTTGGATATTTTTATTTCCAGGTTTTTAGCAGCTTTAGAGAGAAGGTGGTGACACTTGAAGTCACCTGTTTACAACACAGTGGTGGTGGTGCGTGTCATGTACTTTTTAAGCTTTGTTTTAGAAAGTGCCAACTTCTAGTTGTTGCATACAACACTCTATATTTATTGGAGGTTTCCAAGTATAGGGATTAAATTATGCTAGTGTTACAAAGCTATGTGCTGTTAGGTTTCAGTGGAGTTGTTATAAAAATGTATTCCAAATGTTTGTTGCATAGAAATGCGCTGAATGTGGTAAAGAATGATTTGATAGCAAAAGTGGATGAACTGACCTGTGAGAAGGATGTACTGCATGGAGAACTAGAAGCTGTAAAACAAGCCAAGCAGAAGCTTGAAGAGAAGAACAAGGAATTAGAAGAAGAGCTTAGAAAGTAAGTATTGTCCTCATGAAAATGTAAAAACATCTGCTAAAGATTCTCGTAGTTACCTCATCTTTTTTCTTTAGAGCTCGTGCAGAAGCAGAGGAAGCAAGACAAAAAGCGAAAGAGGAGGATGATGTAGGTATATATTTAACACTAAGTTTGTTTCATGCCCTTTTCTAATATTCCATCATATTGGTTTAATTCTATGAAACTTGCATGGATTAATCAAGATATAAACTATTTTCCATGTGGGAAAGAGATGAAAAGTTAAGGGAAACAAAATGTCAGTTTATTTAGACTAACCTGCTCTAATCCTTTCCTGCATCCTGTTCCCTGTAGTGAACTGGTTTTGACTTAGTTTCCACTGGCTATTTATCGATTTCTGGGTGGAGTTCAAGGTGTTGTCTTAGGCCTACAGAGCCCAAACAGTTTGAATCCTGGCTACCCAACTCTTGCCTTGTCCTGTTCAGTGGCATTTGTAGTCATCCAAGGCACTTGAGCTAATTACCCTGTTTTCTAAGCAGAATGGTGGTGGCTGACTTCATGCCCCTGATACTCCTTTGTAGTACTATAAGCTTGCTTTCTGTACTTGCAGAGTGATGTTCCCACTGCTCAGAGAAAACGTTTTACACGTGTTGAAATGGCCCGTGTCCTGATGGAAAGAAATCAATATAAAGAGCGGCTGATGGAGCTTCAGGAAGCTGTGCGATGGACTGAAATGATAAGGTAAATGACATGAGATCCTTTGATATTCCTTTCATGGTGTTAACAGATTGGTTTCTGGGGAGCAGCATGGTTTAGAAGATAGGACACTGGTCAGTAACCAGGAGTCCTGGATTCTGTTACCAGATTTGCCACTGACCTTTGGTGACCTTGGGCAAGTCACTTCCCCTCTCTGGGCCTCTGTTTACCCATTTGCTATTTCTTATCAAAATATCCCATAAAGTTTTAAGCAAGTATGAAACACACACCATTGAAGCCGAAGGGACTCCTATGAGCTTGTAATGTTAAGTGCATCATAAGTCTTTTCAGCCTTAAGTTTTTTTGGCAGGAAGAATTCTTACTGTTTGTACTCAAGTCATCTAAGACAGTCATACAAACAATAAAATAAAATTGGTCTGTGGCCCAGATGTGATCATTAAATCAGAATTGGTTGGTCAGCTCAAGTAAAAAGTAATTACTGTAACTTTGAAAAGGTGCAAGAATTGTCAAATTTAAGAAATAAAGATTGGAAATAGAACAGTCCTAATCAATTACTGTGTCCTGAATTTCAGAGAAATTACACAGCATTCCTTCTGGATAGTTTTTTTCCTTGTACCACTTCTTACAACCCTCCCATATATCATCCAATAGTTAATACCACCATATATTGCCATCTAGTGGTCAGGTGTAATGATTACATCTAACATTTACTTTTTCGTTACAGCATATTAACAGAGGGCATATATACACTACTGATTTAAGTCAACCTGTGTTAGATCGACATATAGCCACCGCAGTAATTACTGTGGTGGCTGATGTGCACACTACCCTCCTTCTGTTGGTGGTGTGCATCCTCACTAGGAGCACTTCCACTGACTGAAGGGGGCGGGAGGCAGGCATGGGAGCCCAGCTATCCTTCCCACCTCCTCTCCCCGGCTCTTGCCTCCCCGCTGGGAGTGGGGGCCAGCCACCCGGATTTCTTGACTCCCTGAGTGGAGAGCTTCCAGGCAGCAGCCTGGCAGGGATCAGGGCAGGTGCAGTGTGTCTGGGAGCCAGCTCTAGCTGCCTGGCTTTCTGGTCAGTATCAGGACTCCAGGATGGAGCCTTGAAATGTACAAGACATTCAACAGCTGATGTAAGTAATGCAGTGTCTAGACAGACACTGTTGCCCTATATACAGCGACATAAGCCCAACACCTTTCATGGAGATAGTTATGTCTGTGTAGTAGGGGACTTACATCGGTGGGACAAGGCTGTAGTGTGTACACTGACATAATTAGATTGATGTAAGCTGCCGCACGTTGACCTAAGACCCTACTTAACTGGCAATATTGCAGAAATTGTGGATTCCACAGTATTAGGCTTCCACTGCGATTTTGAGAGCAGGAGCCCCATCGTGTGTGGGACTGATAGTGGCAGCGCCACCCCACGGCAGAGAGCTGGAGTCCCTGCTGTCAGCTCTGGGCAGCTGTTGTCAGCCCCGGGCCCCCACTCTCAGTCCTGGGTGGCTGACAGTGGAAAATTTGTGGAAAAATAATAAGACTTTATTCCTGCAAATAGTAAAGTCCATTATTACTTCTCTGCAATTTTCCATGGCTTGATCGTAACTCCGCTGCAATTTTTCGACAATCCTTCTGCAACTGAAGTAGGGCTTTAATTATAACATATTAGGTACGTTAGCCATTTTGACTCCAAAACTTGGTGGGAAAACAGCATTTTCTTAGGTAGAGATGGCTCATTTTTCCATGGTTACTCTCTGTAATGGAATTCTGCTCCCTCTCTCTCTCTCCCTCCTTCTCATACCAGTAGCTGGCTTGCTTCAGGAAAAAATCATTTTGTCACTAGCTAATTCCTAAGCACTAAATTGGATTGTGATAGCTAAGTTAAAAACTAACTGCAAGGTTTTATTAAAAAGGTAGGGATTTAAAAGTGGAAATTTAAAATTAAAAAGCAAACTCAAGAAAAATCATTGCAGTATTTAAAAAAAAAAAAAAAAAGTTGTTGCATTTCACCTGGGTGCTTTCTTTAATTCACTGTAAGCTCTTTGTCCCCGAAGTCTTGTCTCTTAAATATGTGCAGAGCACCCACTGCTCTTTTGAGCTCTCTGTATGTTCTCTCTCCATCGCTTCCCTTCCCTCCCTTTGTTTCCTCACATCCACTGATGTGTGCACAAAATTAATGTACGCACCTTTCTCTCAATTTCCTGTTAAGGAATCTCTTTTACAAGTTACAGTTGAACTCCGTTTATCTGATTTCGTTGGGACCGAGGCCAGATTGGATAATCAAAAATTTGGACAATCAGGAGAATGGGCAAAAAGCTTTCTATCCATTATTTTAAGATGTGGAGTTGTTTTTAAACTAGCTGGCCCCTCCTGGAAAAGCATTAAAAAATACCCCCCCTTCTTATCTGCTTCACAGAATATACAGACCCCTAGTTCTTGCAAACAATATTTTGTTCTTGTATTAACAAGAAAACAGATGTGAGTTTTTTAACAATCTGTACATGTATTGATCATTTTTACACTTTTTACTCTTTTTATAATCATGAACATTATAATGTTTCTGAACCTTTTTGTTGCAGTTGTCCCGGACCCCACACCACAGTGGTCTCACAAAACTAAATTGCATGCTTCAGCCCCCACAGTAGGGCATGGGTTATCAGTCCTGGGCAGTGGGGCTGAAGGGTCAGTTTCCCAGATTCCTGTGTGCGCGCTTGTGGTTTGCTTAATATACAGGAAGGCGGATAATGGAGGTTCGGATAAATGGGTTCTACTCTAATTGATAAAGTACAGTGTTCTATATTGATTTCTGATGCTGAAAGTGAACACTAAGTATTGATCTTCTTTAAAGATGATTTGAGAATTATCATCCCAAAATCTTTAAAACTAGTGTTTTTTTGAGAGAAAAAAAAAAGCCCAAACCTGAAAGTTTCCCTTTGCAAAAGGTTGGAGCAGTATCCACTGCTATAAGGCACATAACAGAATAACACTATTAATAAAATGGGTATCTAAGACTAGGGAAGTAAGAATGGAGGGTGCTTACTAACTTACTGGAAGGAGAGCACTCTTCAATTGCAGCTGAGTTTAAATGTTAAAACTAGTCTTTGACTTGAAGAGACATGTATGCAGGTATTGACACCTTCAACTTCTGTCTCCATGGCTCAAGGCAGCGCCTTATACTTAAATACCCAAAGTTGTGTGTGTTCCCGTACACCTTACCTTTGGTGGTATTGCTTATTTAGTAAACTTAGTATTTCTTTTTCTTTAGAGCATCAAGAGAAAATCCAGCCATGCAAGAAAAGAAGAGATCAAGCATTTGGCAGTTGTAAGTACTGAAATACAGGCAGATGCTGCGAAAAACCCCAAGTAGTTGATATTAATGTGTTCTGTATGTCAGTTAATTATTTTGTTTTTGGGATGAAGATGTTTCAGGTGCTTCTCTTTCTGATACCTAGCATGCTAACTTGGGACGGCTGTTCTCAAAGACAAAATGTGTCATAAGCTGTATCCTATAGTGAATGGTTGTGCGTTTACTGGAGTTAGATGCTAATGTGCTTCAAAGTAATTGTACAGTATTTATCAGAAGATGAAGCAGGTTTTGAATACACTGATCCTGAGCATTTTTTAACTTTCTTTGATGAAACTTTTTTTGAATATTTGTGGTTTGCATATAATTTCAACACTTTTATTTCCCCCCTGAAATAATGTTTACTAATTGTCAATTCTTTAAATAAAGTAAATGTCAAAACTAAAAAAGGGAGATAAATGTTGAAATCTCCGTAAATTTTAAAAAAAAAATGTGTGTGAATGGCTTAACTGGTAATAGTTCACCTCTGGTCTGGAAGGTTTGTAGGTTCACTGGGCTAGAGGGTTTATGTGAATAGAAGGTTGTGGATCCACCAGGATTTGGGCTTACCTGCAGTTCCTCACGATGGAGCTAATGCACTCTGTAAGACTTCTCTTCAGCTAAGAACATATGCTACCTTTTGTCCATTTTGTGGTGGATGTTCAAGTGAAACTTAAGATCCAGTCTTCCTTTAAAGGAAGAGGATGGGATAATATCAATGTTTCAATGAACATGCCTTCTCTTAACACAGGTTCACGTTATGGCTGTGTGTAAGGTATTGCTAAGCACATAATAGCTGCTCTTTGGTTCCACTTGCTTCCAACCACTGTAATACATTGATTTGAGCAGTGTAGTGTGCACAATGCCCTGTGTACAAAACAGGGTGACCAGATGTCCCAATATTATCGGCACTGTCCTGATATTAGGGGTTTTGTCTTATATGGGCAACCTATTGCCCCTTCTTCCCTCTTGGTCTTTATTTTTCACACTTATCTGGTCATCCTAGTACAAAAGGAGGTCAGTTTTGTTGGATGCATACAGACTTACCACGCTTCTTTTGTCCTTCAGTTTCAGCAGGCTGTTCAGTTCATCAAGCAATACTGCTAAGAAACCAGAACCACCTGTTAATCTTAAGTATAATGCTCCAACTTCACATATTACTCCATCAGTCAAGAAAAGAAGCAGCACTTTATCTCAGTTACCTAGTGACAAATCTAAAGCCTTTGACTTCCTCAGTGAAGAGTAAGATACATTTTTATTTTCTCATTGTAACTTATACTATTTAACTAATTTGTTCATTAATAATAGATCTTTAACTGTATATTTATTATAGTTTATCAAGTGACCATAAAGGCAGACAGGATAAAAATCAATAGTATTACTTGCCGTTGACTGTTCACATTATGTCAAATTATTTTTCTTAGAGTGAACATGTTAAAGAAGATACTCATGAAATCAGGATTAGGAAAATTGTAATGTGTAGAGTGATGGCTGCATGTAAGAGATGGCATGGGTGACATTGCTATTTTCAAGTGTTGCTCCCTCAAAAAATTACGTTTAGGCACTGGAGAAATAGTTAGCGCTCAGAAGAATGTTTTAAGTACAGTAGAACCTCCAATTTATGAACCCCAGAGTTAAAAACTAACATACCTCATATGACATACCAACCACATACCTCATTTGAAACTGTAGATATGCAATCAGGCAGCAGCAGAGACCAAAAAAGCAAATAAAATACAGTACTGTTAATCATAAACTACTAAAAGGAATAGTTTTAAAAATTTTTTGACATAAGGAAACTATTTCTGTGCTTTCCTTTAAATTAAGATGGTTAAAAGCAGCATTTTTTTTCTGCATAGTAATGTTGTAGCTGTATTAAATCAATGTTTAGTTGTAAACCTGTGGAAAAACCATAACGTTTTATTCAGTTATGAACATTGCAGAGTTACGAACAGCCTCCATTCCTGAGGTGTTGTAATTCTGAGGTTCTACTATATGAGCATCATGACTTTCAACAAAATAACACTGTTCCAACATTGTTTTTATAATTAATAATATATCTCTACACAAGAAATATTTCATAATTAAGGATTGTATAATTGTACTAATAAAAAAATCAGTGTATTTCATAGTTAGTCTTTCTACTGTAAATTTACAATCTTAGATAACTGAAAATATAAACAAAGCAGTTATATAGTACAGTTTCAGAGACTTGTTTATATAGCTGATGTAATCTGGTAATATCCATGCATAAGGAGGTTTTGAGATAAACAAAGCATGTAAAATATTTGAACCTAGGAAATTAAAAAAAATCTCTGCATTGTTTAAAAAAAAATCCAATTTTAGCACCCATTACAGTGTGTATAGTGATCATAACTAGCACAATAATCAAACAGTCAAAATTAGAGATCAGAACAAGAACCTATATTAGTGCTTATATAATTTATGCCAGTTAAAGCTTTAATTTTTCATCATATGAAATTATTTAAGTGTTGGTATGAATTTTGTGTAGAACAATTTTGTTCCAGAAGCTGGGAATGAGTGACAGGAGATTGATCACTTTATGATTGCCTATTCATTCCCTCTGGGGCACCTAGCATTGGCCACTGTCAGAAGACAGGATACTGGGCTCGATGAACCTTTGGTCTGACTAGTATGGCTGTTGTTATGGTCACCCTTGCCCAAGCTGGATGCATCTTGCATGCCACAGGGACACTGTCGAGTTGGCCTGTTGCATATCTTCTTTTGCTTTCATTTTTAGTACAAATTTTTTAGCTTCCTTCTCCAAAGCTACATAGTAAAAGAACACTTAAGTTAAAAATATTTCCAGATGAAAATGTTGTATCTACTACTGTTTAACCTTCTTGGTCACTTTTTTTAATTCAAAATATTTTTTTTAAATCCATGTACTTGGTATATTTGACAACATTGTGTGTGCAGTCACTTTCATTTGCCTTTCCTCAAGCTCTGCAGAAGGATGATTACCAGTAAAAGCAATGGGAAAGCTAAAGCTCAGAAGGCAGATCACAGATGGAAAAATGGGGAGAGGCGGAAGAGTGGACCTGACTAGATGATGATGCTCTCAACTGCCAACAAAACCCTTCCAAATGTGAACAGAAAACCAAAAAAAACCCCATACATTTTAAGGAGCTTGAAAAAAAAAAAAGATAGAGATGTGCTGTTTCTGTGGTCTCTACCAGATAACTGAATCCCCTGTCGTCGTCCTCAAATTGGCAATTCGAAGTTCACAGTAGTCTTTGAATACATTCCTTTTTAAGCTCATTGGGAGAAAGCAGAAATAGACTTAATTATCTAGAGTCATAGAACTGTAGGGCTGGAAGGAAGCTCAAGAGGTCATCTGCTTCATACCCCTGCACTGAGACAGGTCTAAATAGAAGTATACAATCCTTGGCTCAGACTAACAAATGTAGCATTTTTCTTTTACTGTAATAAATATCTCTGAAAATAGTTTGGATTACGTTTATCCTCAGTAGTTAGGGGGCAACTTCTGCTGTGGCATACCTACACATTAAAAGAACTTATTAGGAGAACAGGAATGAATTTGGAAAAAAATATCCATTTTCCCCTCTAGATCTGAAGCCAATTTAGCCTCACGCAGAGAACAGAAACGAGAACAATACCGCCAAGTGAAAGCACACGTTCAAAAGGAAGATGGTAGAGTGCAAGCTTTTGGCTGGAGTCTGCCTCAGAAGTACAAACAGGTATTGTGATTATGACTTCGTCTAGGGTATTTAACAATAACCATAAATAAGAGTTACTGGATAAAGTACTAAGGCTCCATAAAACTATGATGTTTGATGCTAATATATTGTAGCTAGTTGTCAGCTTTTTAATAAGTCTGCTTTCTGAATTAGTACCTTGAGAAGGCAGCTTTAGTAGCCCTACTGAAGGACGAGGGCAAATATCTGTAGAAGAAAACTCACTTTTTTTTACCTTTAGTAAGAGTGGAGCATTAATTTGCAGGAAGGCTGGGGTCTCCAAGCTCAGTCCTTTTAAAGAGATTGTGATATCCACTCTTTAAAAAGGCACTGAAAAGTTTTTGCTGTCATCTTTGTTTCCTTTGAGTGGTGCTGACCAAACTATGGGCCATGAGCCAAACCAGCCCTGAGCCATGGCAAAATATTGTTCTGCATGCTTGACAAGATTCACAAACAATTATTTTTTTTTTTAGGGGAAAGTATAATGTTTTTTCTCTTCAGGTAGCAAATGGTGGTCAGGGTGATAACAAGATGAAGAATTTGCCTGTGCCTGTCTATCTGAGACCCTTAGATGAAAAGGATACATCTATGAAGGTGGGACTTATAGAATTATGAAAATTAGAGGAGATAGTCCTTGATGGAGGACAATGAGACATTGAACTGGTAACTTACTTGATCTGAAACCTTAAAGTACTGAATGATTTTCTTATCCGTTTAGGTAATAAAGCTGGGCACCTGAAGCAAATGTGAGATACAGAATGCACACTGCAGCAGAATCACACTTATTCGAGTTTACATTCATGCTCTCTATTAAAATTGCCTTCTTAAGAATAATGGGTTCATTTTCTGTCTTCCATAAATTGTACTGTAAAAAATTGTACTCAACTCCTCTGTTATAGCCTGCATAGCACTGTTATAGCCTATATAGTTCGTTCCTTTATTACTTTCATAAGCCAAAAACCCCATGTGTTCTGCAAATGAAATGCTCAAATTCTTCTCTTTCCAGCTTTGGTGTGCTGTAGGAGTGAACTTATCAGGAGGGAAGACAAGAGATGGAGGCTCTGTGGTTGGTGCCAGCGTATTCTACAATGACGTAGGGGGTTCGGATGCAGATGGGAACAAGCACCAAACAGGATCTCAGAGTAGTTTAGATAGACTAGACCAGGAACTCAAGGTAAGATCAGTTCTGTTCTATAATGGTGAATATTTAAACAACATTACTGTAAATAATACTTCATTGGTAATCAGTTCTGTTAGTCAGCAGTGGTTAAGCATGTTTTCTCCGGTAGAATTGAAATGATGATCAAGACAAAAAAAACCTGGTGCTTTGTATTGAATCCACTTTCTGAAATAAATATTCACGTTTTGTCTGATGTTTACAGGCTCTGAGGTAAATCTAAATAGCTAAGTATTTTTACACAATTTGTGTAGTTACTTGATCTAGATACCAGCATTGCCAACTTTCACAATTCTATCATGATTCCACATTTTTTATGTATTTCTTAAACTTGCAGCTTCTGAACTCAAGATTGCATGAGAATCTGTTTTCATTTAAAAAAGTTTGTATCCTGAATGATTGCAAGTAAAACATGAAGACTTCCTCAGAAACTAAAAAGCAAAGAGAAAACTCAACTTATTTTTAAAAATGCTCATGATTTTTAAACTGAATCTCATGATGCTTTGGGGCCTGACTCACAATTATTAAACACTAGAAGTTGGCAATACTGAGAGCGTGCAGGCATGTAAATGTAACTCTTCTTCTGACAACACCAGTCTTAGATTAGTCACTAGTTAAAACTTATAGTTCTTTATGTAGTTTCATTACTTTTCATTTAGTTTCCTATTCATGTATGGAACATAAGTTTTATACATTCCTTGTGCATCCAGGAAACTAAGTCCAAGTACACTTTCTTTTTGTTTTGTAATAGTATTAAACATATGCCTAGCTGTGCAGTATGAATTTTACATAATACATGGGTATATAACTTTAAAACTGCTGCCACCTGCTCCCTTCTAGTATATTAGTACATCTGCTGTTTGTTTGTTCTTGCAGGAACAGCAGAAGCAGTTGAAACATCAGGAAGAATTATCCAGTCTAGTTTGGATCTGTACTAGCACACACTCTGCTACAAAAGTGATCATTGTTGATGCTAACCAGCCGGGAAACATCCTAGACAATTTTATTGTTTGCAATTCTCACGTTCTTTGTATTGCTAGCATTCCAGGTAAGAGAATCAACCGGTCCTTGGTGCCAGTTGATTTCCCGAAGAGTGGTGAGTGTTCATCTCGGAAAATTAGAGCCAGAATGTTTTAGAGGTGACGAACTAAAAGTATACAAGTTCTGTGATTAATCATCACGATAAAAATACACTGTAGCTGACAGCATAACAAACAGCATAGCTGAGGAGAAACTGGGCTTAATCTTACATCAGGCCTGTGCCACTTTTCTATCACCTCTGATCCTGGAATTGGCCGTTATCATAAGTTAGAGCAGCCCTTAACCACACCAAGGCAGGAGTGTGACTTAATAGGACCAGTAATCTGGCCTGCTGTCTTCCTATACTCCAGTTTAGAGGTAAATAGTCTCTTCAGTAGTGAGAGTATTCCGTAGATCTCCACATTAAGGTATGGTTCTAATTTTATTATATTTATTGAGCCCATAGAGATGTATACTACCTTTTACATGAGATCCCTCCTCAAGGAGTTTTACTATTTAGCATTTAACCAAAGATCTAATTAAGAGACAATAGAATGTATACAGGAGGGCAAAGAAAAGTAGGTGGATACAACACTTCAGGAGGTGAGGTTGGTTGCTTTGTGCGCATCTTGTTAACTCAAAAAAAAAATCTATTAAATTAGCCTCCAGTGGAGGGTTTGTGCTAGTAGGCTTTGAAAAAGCAAGTTCCTTTGAGTGGAGATTTGAGTGAGTCTGCTAACGTAGCACAGTAAAATCAAGGAGGTTTTTCCATGCAGAAGAGAGCCTGGAAGTAAGGTATGAAGGTGTATATGTGGAAATGAAGGCAGAGCATATTTAGACATGATACTTTGAGAAGAATAGAATGTGCTGGAGGTGGTGTAGAGAGGCAAGTAGAGGAATGAAGTTGTACAGACCTTGAAAGTGAGACAGGAAAATGGAATAGTTCCAACAGAGCAAGTTCTTAAATTAGCCTGCATATGATGATTCTTACTATTGGGATTGTCTTGACTGATCCATATTTCAAACAATATATCATACAAAACACAAGCAACGTTCTTACCTCTGGAGATGAGCAGTTATGTGCATAAATTTAAATCAGAACAAATGGAATTAGATGAGGGTCTGTTAACATTTTCCCCCTGTTATCAGGATCTGTTTCAATTCTGTTTTTAACCTGGCTGCAAAGTTTTGCTCAAACAGAAACCTGACATACAAGGTAGAAGCATGCAGCACTTCTTTAGGTCTCTTTGTCCAATTTTAATTTAAAGGCGGCAGCTTGGTTTAAGATGCCTTTTCGTGTTGTGCCATTAAAGCAGATTTTATAGGATGTTCTAGTCGTGTGACTCTCAGGCTCTGTAGACTGTAAATATCTTTGTTTATTGTCTAACTTGGATCTTATTGCTTGATAGATTATGCACTGTGTTTTACTATATCCAAGAAATTACATGAAGCTTAATCTGCCTTTCAGGGGCTAGAGAAACGGATTATCCTGTAGGAGAGGAAGGGTCACAAGAAGCAGACTCTAATCAGGTGGACAGGACCTCTTTGTGTGGAAGTATGACCAGCAACAGCTCAGCAGAAACTGATAGCCTGTTAGGAGGAATCACAGTGGTTGGTTGTACTGCAGAGGGTATTACAGGATCTCTCATAACACACAATGCTAATGGTGCCTCATCTGTGACAGATAAACAGCCAGGTATGAAAATAGTCATCCATGCACGTTTAGAGTTTTAAGTGGGGATACAGGGTAAGTTGTCAACAGCATCAAAACAAATTGAATAGACCTGTATTGAAGGAAGTGGAGGATGCTAACCTCAGCCTCTGGAGACCTGGTCTCCCACATGCTTCTTCTGTAACCCCAGGGAAGTCATGTAGTCTCTTTGCCTCAGTTCCCCATCTGTAAATGGTAATCGTATTAGTTCCCTACCTTACAGGGGTGACAGACTAAATGCGCCAAAGGTGGTGAGGTGTTCGGATACTATGGCAATAGGGATAGTGTGAAGTACCTCAGAGCAATAAAGTAACAGAGCAGAGATGGGTTGAGAGAAACCTGGAGAGAGCACTAGTTCAGTCAAAAGCTGTCTTTTCATGTCCTTCAATTCCTAATCCTTTCCCATTTAATGGGGCTATTCCGTGGAATCCAAAGGAATAGTCTTATCGCATAGGGAAATAGAAGGCAAAGAATTAATAGTAATTTGCCCATGAACTTGCCACGGTGTCTATACAGAATGAGTTTTCAAGTTAATTTTTAACTGAAATATTTGTCTCATAGAAACTGCAGCTGAAAGTAATGTGGTAGATGAAAACGTTCCAACAGCAGAGGAAGCAACGGAGGCAACGGAAGTCAGTGCTGGGTCAGGAGAAGATTTAGCTGATCCAGCTCAAACTGGAGTGTATACAGAGCATGTCTTCACAGATCCTTTGGGAGTGCAGAATACAGCAGAGGGTTCTCCAGTATACCAGCCTAGGTACATGGTCAATGGTCCACACCATTAAAATGTATTAAAATTCATAAATATACTATTTTAGAGTACTATTGAGACAAAGGTTCATATATTTGTAAAGCACTTGAGGCCATCATTTGGAAGGCACTATATAACTGAAGTGTTTCTAGGTGTGTGTGCAGATTAAGCTTTACACAATAGTTATGTAGAATGTCTTGCACTAGTTTCTCTAAAGTGGTCTCGAGCGAGAATGAAGAATAGTTTTGATGTAACTTCATTACATTTTCTAGGCAGGTACCTCCAAAAGGGAGTGTGTTAATCTATTTTTTTTAACTATTTGTTCCTTTCAACCCACCATTTCAGCCAACTGCTGGTTTAGTATTGTTCAACCCCTGGTGTACTCATTGATATCACACTTGCTCTATTAGTCATGTTTGGCACTTGGCTCTTCAGAAGTTTATGGGAACAAATGTAACTTGCCTCTTAGTCCAGCCAACTGCTGTGCATTAGCTGTGGCAGTTGAGGGAAAACTTGAATGAGGTTTGTAGGAGTCATTAATAAAGAAATAAAGTTGGAACATCTCAGATTTTTCAAGGCCTTCAGCTATTCACAGGAGGTTCCATCCGGTGTGTTGGTTTGTATGGGAGCAGAATAATGGGGCTGAATGCGATCTCTCATTCCTCATAAGAGGTAGATAGCCTCATGAAATAATTTACTCTAAAAAGGTATTCATTTCATTTGTACAATTGGTATGCTTAATGGGATTCTTACTCTGCTTTAGATATATTTATAATACACAGGATATTTAAACATTTAACAGCTTTGAATTTGTAATCTGGGTTACAGTTTGAGCAGTCTGTGCATTTGTTTTCAGACTATTTTTTATCACTTTACCATTGTTTTTCTCAATAGTGAGTCAGACTTGTGTAAAGATGTGGTAGAATTGCCAAATGAGCAAGATCTAGTGAGAGAAGAAGCACAGAAAATGAGTAGCCTTTTACCTACAATGTGGCTTGGAGCACAGAATGGATGGTAAGAAAATGCTAGTTATAAAACTACTAAATTACAAAGATTAAGAGTCATTTTAAACCTGCTTTCAGAAAGTTTAAATATCAACCTGGGGGCTCCAAGAACTAAGATGAAGTGTGAGGAAACCCACAAAAGGAAGAAAATTCTGAACCAAAGCTGCAGTAATACCATTCAGTATACGTTACTGTGTCTTGGCATTATAGAACATACAGAATGTATCATTCTGTAGTGTAATATACTGTACTATATATTGTAGGAGTTGTATTTGTTTAATCTTTTTTTCAATACCAAATTAAACAAAGTTGTCTCGGACATGTCTCTTGAAAAGGCTTTCTTTTTATTGAAAGAAATATGGTATTATCTGAGGATTCTGCAGTGCTGAATGTCAGATCACTAGGAACATTTACTATCCCAGTTACAGGCTCTGTGGATAGATGTTCAGTAATGTTTTGGGCAGCCAGTGGATTAGCTGTAGCAATGCTGCAGTTATCAGTGTGAGATTTTTTTCTCCATAATTAAAGCTTTACCCTGGCCAAAATTGATTAAAATTCTTGTATTGTCTGAGACGTTAACATGGTCTTGAAGTATTCATGTTTAATTCATCCCAATTATGTCCTTGCAGCTTGTATGTTCATTCTTCAGTGGCCCAGTGGAGGAAATGTGTTCATGCCATTAAACTTAAAGATTCTATTCTCAGTATTGTGTAAGTTGCCTGAAATGTTTTGTAAATTTTGCTAACCTAATGTAAACATTTATTATAGATAGAATAATTACAATGTAGTTTAAATAGATTTCCAGTCTGAGTTCATTGAGACGCTAGTTTAAAAAAAAACCCTACATTTCTTTATTCTTTTGGGGACGATGATGGAGAGGAGGGTTAAGTCAGCATAATGGGGAGAAGGGGAAATAAAGGGGATTTTATGGATACTGAAATATCAAGAGTATTTCCAGGTTTTGGGGACTCGTATAAAGAGGAAACTATAATTTTCCTAGAGATACGTCCTACTTACTTTGTAGCTAATGTATTGTTATCAGTTTTCTGTTTTCAGCCTGTGTGTCTCATGGCCCCTTCTGTTCAATCAACTGTTTTCTAAAAAGTAGAAAACTATATATTTAAGAACAAATGTGAATTTCATTTATTAAATTATGCTGAACTGTAAAATTATATTTACTGTAAAAGTCCTGTTTATATTTTTATATTGATAATATGAATTAAACACTAATGATATACTTTTGCCTCCTTTCTTTTCCCAGACATGTAAAAGGAATAGTATTAGTTGCACTAGCTGATGGAACATTAGCAATATTTCACAGAGGAGTTGGTAAGCATTCTGCTGAATGACCTTAAACAGAATCAATGACGGTACAGAGATGCTTCATGATCGAAACCGAGTAAATAAAATGTATCATTAGTAAATATTTTACTTTGAAAATGAATGCACTGAATTATCTGATTTTTGCAAACAGTGTTCCTACAACAAGCATTTCCAGTCTCTCTCTCATGTATTGTGTACCTTGTCAAAAAACTAATTTGCTAGCATTTTAGTTGATGAAGTGTAGTATTAGATATGTTCAGACAAACTTATTTTACAGTAATTAGGAATTCCCCTGTTCTCCCTTTCTTTCTAGTAGATAGCCAGGAATTTCTCCTACTCGGAATCACCACCATGGATCCTCACTCTGAAGTTCTTTTGAGCTGCCTCCAGGACTGTGGAGTAATTGAAATTTTGAATTATAGGTACAGTAAGTAAAGTGCATGCATTAAGCCAGTTGACCCTCTGCCTGTATCTCCATCATTGTTGTGCACCCCTTCAGTACAGATTTTTTTCAGTCAGCTGGGTGATCTGTACTCCATGTTAGTTTCATTCAGGCCTGCCTCTACTTCAAGTTCTTCTTGCTTTTAAAAGAGAAACTTAACATTAGCTTGGTTTGTTTTGCCTTAATTGGGTGTTGTGGTGTTGAGGCTGGTCTTTGGAGACCTGTTTGTCATAGAATGCTTAATGCCCTTACTTGAAAACAGTTTGTCATATTTAGGCTTCTACTATACTTTTGAGAGCTGTATATATTAAACCTTGCTTATCTATTGATCCTGGCCACATTGTGTAGCTGAATCTAGTCAATAATCCATAGTTTATGTTGTCACTGTTCTTCCCACCTCTGAGCAATGAGATTGCTGCTTATTTCTATCTTGTGCCAATTCTCATGTATCAGGTCATAAATATAGGACAGTTTTTTACTGTCACTTATGTCCAAAGTTAAGGCTTTTTGAAGGCTGTTATATATTTTTTGACTTGAATCCTTAACCATGTAAAGGCCACCATTCTGACTTGTTCTGCAAGACCTTTCTGTTAATGTCAAATGGTAGAAACCATCCATCAGTTCAAAAAACCTTTGCACCATAGAAGCACTAAAAATAACACTGGGAGTTAATATACGCCAATATATTTCCCTTTGAAATCAAAGGAGTCAAAAAAAAGTCTTCTAACTGGAAGTTGTCCTTGTCTCGTGAATTTCTGGAGGCTTTTTATTATCCAGTCTCACTTCATCAAGCTTGCATCTTCCTCTCTAAGTTTAGCATTGCTGCAAATATTTAAAATTCATAATTCAAAGCTGTAAGTAATCTCCATAACAATTCATAACTGGTCTGTTGTCTGTCATAGAAGTTTATTTTAGTTGCAGGCCCTTAGTGGGATCAGTTTTTTCCTCTTGTTCTCCAATCTTTTCTTTAAAACATTCACATTGATTTATATCCTCCATAAACTTCAGTTTAGTCTTCCAGGCTCTTTGAGCATTTCTAAGACTTCCTTTTAGCAGGATAGCCTTTTTTTTTTTTTCTGGCCATTTTGTCAGCCAGAAATCTTGTCCCATCAATTATTTTTCCATAAAAATAACATTGTTCTTATTAATGGCATTTGAGGAAAGTGAGGGTTTATTCTGAATTCTAGAGAAACCAATCCACTGTCCTTCTGGTTTGTTAAAACTCATTCATATTTTGGGCAGAAGATGGGAGAGCTGGGGAAGTCTCTATATACAAGCTATGTAGCAAAAGCTACTTTGTTCTGCTTTGAGAGTTGACTTTAGGTTATTCTGCCAATTAATCATGTCCACAAGATGCACTATATACCCTTGCCTCTTTGTGAGCATTAGTAGTTGGTCATGGCTGCCAGCATTAACCTGTTTCTGATAATATTGTTTCTCAAAATCTATATTCAAAATTCTCAGCCCTACCTTTCCTGGACAGGCACTGTTCCTCTGCCTTCTGAGTAAGGATCTCTATGGGAGATCTCAAATAGGAGAGAAGGGGGTGTTCCTTACCAGTAATTGGAATTCTCCTGTTGGGTCATCACCACAGATTCTCACTTATTTGCCCTCTTCCTTGTGGTGCTTTGGATCCTTGCAATCAGCTTCTAACAATATTAAGCAGGCATGCAGCACTGATGCAAATATAGGGAAAGGCTCAACTGGCTTGATACTGATACTCACTTTAGTTACCTAAAATTCCAATGACTACAGGGTCCTTGAGGGATCTCAAGTATATGTCAAAGAATGATGATCTTTGGAGGAGATTAACCTAGAGGAGAACTCCAGTTAATGGTGAGTGATGCCGTTGTATGTGCTATTTTAAAAAAAGGCATACCAATAGTAGACAGCATTTAAAGATGTCATAGCACACTTAAACAACAGAGGGGATAATCTCAGTGCATGGCCAGCATTTCCATGCTCAGTCAAACAGCTAATGTTCAGTGCTATGTGTAGGCTGTTGCTCATTGTACCTGTTATATGCCTATCCAAGCAAATGCATTTAGCAGTAACTGACTGCTTTTTTAAATGCTTTGGCATACTTTCACTGACTCACTATGTACAATCACATTCTGAAGGAACAAAAATTGCACTTATTTCCTTAGACAACAGTCCCACACTTAATTGTTTCAGTTTAATGGGAAAGTATAACCCTGAATTTGAATTGACTTTTTAAATGAGTCTAACACTCTTCTAAAAGGTTTCAGATGAAGTGGATTTTAGCCCACGAAAGTTTATGCCCAAATAAATTTGTTAGTCTCTAAGGTGCCACAAGGACTCCTCATTGTTTTTACTCTTCTAAAAGTAGAGATGTACCATTTTAAAAGCAAATAGGCATGCAAATTAACTTCTGCGAATTATCTTAACCTTTATGAATTATTCCTGTTTGTTTTTAAAGATGGTCAGTGGGACTTGACAAACTATCACCTCTTAGACCTGGGCCGACCTCATCACTCCATCCGATGCATGACTGTTGTACATGATAAAGTCTGGTGTGGCTACAGGAACAAAATCTATGTTGTTCAACCAAAGGCCATGAAAATAGAGGCAAGTTAAAAACAGTGTTTAGTTAAAGTATAATTAATTTTTGCCATTGTCTTTGTCTAACAACCCCCCCTTCCCTATCCATGAATCCTAAGAAGACACTGTTCATCAGCACAAAAACAGGCCATCATTAACAAATTATCATTTTGGAGAGAAATTAGTCAAATATCTTCTAAAATTCTAGGATAATATTTCACATTATGGTTTTTAAAAAGCAGCTTTTTCGCTTTGAGTATCCCACATCTGTTTATAAAAGTGATTAAATTAATACACCTCTACCCTGATATAATGCTGTCCTCAGGAGCCAAAAAATCTTACCGCGTTATAGGTGAAACCGCATTATATTGAACTTGCTTTGATCCGCTGGAGCGTGCACCCACCCCTCCGCCCAAGCACTGCTTTACCGTGTTATATCTGAATTTGTGTTAATCGGGGTAGAGGTGTACATGAATTTTTGTGGAATCTGCATCACCAACACTTCCTCTCCCTGAACAGATCTTGTGAAATAAAACCAGGTAACCAACCAGCTGCTGCAATGCCTAGAGG
This sequence comes from Gopherus flavomarginatus, assembly GCF_025201925.1. Classification (NCBI taxonomy): domain Eukaryota; kingdom Metazoa; phylum Chordata; order Testudines; family Testudinidae; genus Gopherus; species Gopherus flavomarginatus. Next base: position 40,106,477 of record NC_066628.1, on the reverse strand, counting down.
GGGAGCGCACAACACACTGAACTTTGTGGTCTTTCCCCCTCCACCAGCAGCCTCTTCTAGGATTTGGCTTTCCATACTTTTATTTCTAGGGGATGGATTTTTTTAACTCGTAGTACTAGGAGAGCGTTTGCCCTCCACTTTGAGCAAACTTAAAATTTACCTAGAGGTCTAAGCTGTTGTTTCTGCAGTGCCCTACAGGTACATGACATGTTTCATATACAGGAAATAGCCAACATAAGTGACTAGGGATTTTAGGCTTTTTAGTTTTTGGGTGCCTAACTTGAGAACACATTAAAGGGTCTTGATTTTTAGAGGCTGAGTGCTCAGCATCTCTGGAAAAGCAGGTTTCTTTAAAGTGTCTCAAGTTGGGCTCCGAAAATCACTGATCACTCTGGAAATGTTGGCCAAGATCCTTGCTCAGAGCATTTTGCAATCTATTAGGCAATATATGGGAAAAGGAAGTGAGGAATAGGAAGGATTGATGCAGCCTCATTCCAATGCTTGTTGTTGAGGTTTGGCATGCATCTTGTAGCTCCAGGATTATTTGGTATGTTATATTTAATTGTACGCAAGAGGGCAGGATAGCAGTGGAAAGAGCCAAATACTTTTTAGGCAAAAGTCTCAAACTGTACCAGCGAACCTAATAACAAAAATATAAATATATATGATCTCTCTGTCTCACTCTTTCTCGCGCTCTCTCTAGATAGAAGGATTGGTAAATCATAATGGCTCATAAATGGGGATGTCATAGCAAATGACTGTAGAGATGTGTGTTGTGAGGCAATGCTATGCCATGCCTTGACAAAACACTCAAGGCAAGGTTAGTAGACAGTTTATGGGAAAAGTTACCAATATGTATAAGATCTGGCTGAGAAGAGAGATCATCTTGTCTTTTTCGTGACTTATCTAATTCGAAGTACAATCTTCCATAGAAATCGTTTGATGCACACCCAAGGAAAGAGAGCCAAGTGAGACAGCTGGCCTGGGTGGGTGATGGGGTGTGGGTCTCTATTCGTTTGGATTCCACACTCCGACTCTATCACGCGCACACACACCAGCATCTACAAGATGTGGACATTGAACCCTATGTAAGCAAAATGCTAGGTAAGTTGCTGACTGCAATAAAATTAACCATAGTGTGTTTTGTTCCTGTTGCTACTTAGATCTTTTTTTATCTACCACGGGTCAAACAGCTTGTCTCAACCAAAGAAGAAACTTAAAGCAAGACATCAAAAGCCTATAATGGCATGGAATTTAATTTCCCCAACACATCTGATTCTACGGTCCAAGTCAAACTGTCTAATACTGGCTACAGAGAATCATGGTCCTTTTGGTTCAGTCTCCTGATTTTATGGACACTGTGGACAGCCATTAGGAATTCAGAACTATTTCGGAAGAATAGATGGTAGTGGGAAGAAGTGTATGAAGCCTTTGAGGTTTTTCCTTCCTAGTTCCCTTCAACTTTTGTTTGGAACTGGGCCTCAGTTTTGCAGACTGTAAATGTGGGAGGATGCTGTAGGTTGCCTAGAAAAGTTGTCTTGCACTTATATGGGGAGAATACTGAGGCAAAACCTCACATAATTTGTTTCTCGTAAAACTGAATACCTGTTTTCTGATGTTGCATTTTGTTTTCTGAGATAGCTCTAATTAAAATTAGTCTCTTGAGATTTATTTCTGTATAATTTTTTTTTTAAAGAAGAAACAATATTGTGTTTCTTAACTAGCCAGGAAAAATATGGTGTCAGAGCTCTTTGAACTTGCCTTTAAGTTAAATCCCTTTGCCTTGTAATCCCAGAAGCATTTTACTGTAATGTGCAGCATGAAAAAATCATGACATTCTTTAAAATTAACTGTTTATATAAGTATAGTATTTTATTCCTTACAGAATCAAGATTAGACTAGAGAACAGGCCTGAAAATTGGTCCACATGAGTTCCCACTCTAGATTGTGACTCTGGACACAACCATTATGCCTTGGTTCTGTGTAAAAGGGAACATTCCACCATCTCACATGGATGTTGATGTTATAAAATGTTCTGAGCTCTCTAGAAATCCAGATGATTATTATTGGTGCCCAGAATTTTTACTGAAGCACTTTTTTTTTAGGTACTGGAAAACTAGGATTCTCATTTGTGAGAATCACAGCTCTTATGGTGTCTTGTAATCGTTTGTGGGTGGGGACAGGAAATGGTGTCATCATCTCCATTCCATTAACAGAAAGTAAGTAAAATGTGAATGAATGTCTGTAGCTGAATACCAAAAAAGTCAATGAAACTACTATAGCAATAAGACTAAAATATGAAGTGTCATCCATGGGTTTGGTAAAGGATGTAGATACACTCATCTCCAGGTTTGAATCTGCTCTAGGTTAGTCTGAGGGCTATTTAGCCTGCATAAAATGGATTGGTAGCAGACATCTCTCCGTATAAAACACTTCATCTCAAAAGGCACCTTTGGAATGCCGTGGATTGGATGGATACTGGGACTTGTACCCTTAAAGCATGTAGGGATATTGGCTGTGATCTGTCAGTTTGATAGCACTGCCTGTGACGCATTGCTTGCGAATAGAGGATTTCAACTTCTCGATCATGACAATTTGGCACTTCCCTTGAGCTCTAAATTCACATTTTAAAACTTATTTTGACGTAAGGGTATAGTTAGCACAATTTGAAATGGCCTTGTTTTCTCAGAATCCATCACACAATCGATAATGTCCTTGGTGTCTACGACTAGACAGGCAGAGAAACTGAGCTGCTTTTAAAGGCGTTGCGCAAGGGCATATGAGTTGTAACCACATTCTTCAAATAGAGGAGTTCAGTTGGTGGGTAAAATTCAGCCACTGGTTATTCAAAAAGTCTGTATGCTTTTAAAAAAAAAAAATGTTGTGAACTTTTGCTGTATGCTGGTGGTACATTTAAAAATGAAATACTTGCATTCTAGGAAAAGCAGTTAGCCTTTATAAAGGCTAATAGAACTGACAACCTCCTCTCCTCTCCTCTCCCCCCCCCACTCCCCAAGAAATAAACCACTGTTAATTCAAACAGAAGCAAGTCTTAAATGCTATGAACGAATCCCAAACATCTGTTTAAATTCATTCCCTAAAATTTTGATTAAAAAAAAAAAGCTCCCTGCCAGAGACTTCATTGATGAAATTTGGATCAAAGCTTTTAATAACAGAAAATGCTTGAACAAAAGTTTCTGAAAGGAAAAGATGGGAACTTTAATTATAGTATTAATTGTGATGTTAAACATCCTACTGTATAAGGTTTTTAAGGTTTGACTGTAAATCAATCCTGAGGAAGACCTTTCTTCTAAATTTGCTGGTGGTAAATCTTCTTGTTTCAATTCCTTTGTTGATAGCACATGCATTATGTTTCTCATACTGTTCCATTACATTGATCATCCATTAAATAAATGTTTGTTTTTGCATTGCATGGGTGTATTGAGCAAAGACATAAATAGTTAAATCATGCTTCCAAAAAATAAATAGTTGCACTTAGTTTGTAGCGAAGTCACTTTTTTAAAAGTTTTGTGTGGATTTTCCTTTTTGAATACTGTGAACTTAAAAAAGGACCCTATCAATGCTGGTAATTTTAGGTCTGTTAATGTTCTGGTTCATGGACACAATTATGCTTCTCTCCCTGCATTGTACTTATGAGTAGGCAGGATTTTGTAAATTTCAGTACCCTGCCACTGTAAACGTTCATGATTACGAGAACAGACCACATAGCTTGCATGCATGCACAACTACAAACAAACTCATCCCCTTGGTCTGTTGGTGAGTTGATGAGCTGGACATCTTATCTAGTGCATAGTAGTCACTTTCTAGAACTGATGGATTTTTCAGGGTGAGGAAGAAATATTAAAACATTGTTTAATTATACATTGTTTTGCCCATCAGTTTTGATAGTGTCCATTTAAGAAAAGAGAGAAAGGGGAAACTTTACTATTTAATTATATATCTTAACAGTAACAAAAATATCCCATTAAAGTGACATGGCCTTTGTTGACAATTTATCCTGAAACCGTATAACAAGATATTGTTCTTGATTACTTTTATTGAATCTTCTTTAATTAACTAGGTTTTTTAACTTAAGTTAGGAGCTAAAATCTAAAATTCTGTCTTATCAAATACTCAAATATGAGAGTGGCAGGTTCTCATTAATCCTTATCCTCTACTGTCATACCTATCCATTTCCCCTTTCCTCCTTTCTCACTTTAGCTGTAATCCTCCACCAGGGACGTTTACTGGGGCTGAGGGGTAAGTGCAGATCCTGAACAAAAATCTATTTTCAGGCTTCTAATAGCCACTTTGAGGCTGTTTCCCACTTCTATAGATTGACCCTTTGTATGTTCCTCAGTGTTTTTCCACTCAGTTACTGCATTGCAGCAGTTTTATGTTTGCTAAATGGCCACCAATCTGCTCAGCAGTTTAGTATATCATCCTGTGTTGCAGCTGAACTTTCATACAGACTTTGTTTTTCTTCCAGCAAATAATTTGATACCATATCTCATAACTTTGTCATTAATCCACATCGTTGACTTTGTCTCATTACAAATCACATTTCTTTCACTCCTTTGATAGTCTTTGGAATGGTGATGGCTTGTCTGTCTAGCATGAATAAGAAGCACTTTTCTGTCAGTGGATTTTAAATCATCCCAGCAAAAACTAAACAGTGTTTATAATGGTGTAGCTCCTTTATGCCCACAGCTGACTATTTTTGGTGGAGTTTGTGCTGGCAATGGGATACCCTGTAACCACAGATTCTAAGGAAATCTTCCTTTAACATTTTAATTTAGTTATACATTTGAATGCTTTAGGATTTGTTCATTGAGACATCAGTTAGCTGTATTATATATCAAAGATATTTTTCCCTCATGAATTTAGTGTTTTTAAAAAAAAAAAATCTTAAAACAATTATGCTAGACGAATAAGAATCCTACTCCATTTTGTGATGTACTTCAAATAACCAAGCATGCAGTCTTATTTTTTCTTTCCAGCTCTGTCCTGAATTGGCATTTCTGCCCTTCTGTTCCATTTTATCTGAATTGGCTTTAGCTTTTAGATAGTACTATAAGGTTACTTAACAAATAACCACTTCTCCAAACTGAAATTTCAAGTGGGAAACATTTTTGTTCTTTTCTTTTACAGCGAATAAAACAGCAGCAGGCTCTGGAAACCGTCCTGGGAGTGTTATACGTGTATATGGGGATGAAAACAGTGATAAAGTGACTCCTGGAACATTCATACCATATTGTTCAATGGCACATGCACAGCTTTGCTTCCATGGGCACCGTGATGCTGTTAAATTCTTCGTCGCAGTCCCTGGTAAGCTCTGTATTCCTGTTCTTAAAATGCGGGGTTTTGCCTTTTTTAGATCTCTGCTCCGTGGATGCAGTGTTGAGACAGGTGAAGCCAATGTGAGGGGAAAACCCCGTGTTCAGAAATGGAGTTAGGATTCTAGACTTCAAACCATTGTGCATTTGGAGGGAGACCTCCTTGCTTCTGAGACAGTGGATCAGCATTTCAGTTCAGAAAGCTCCACTCTGTTTAATGGTACAAGAATGGTCTGGGCGGAAGCGGAGAAAATGCTTTGCTTTCATCTGGGAAGAGATGCCATGCAGTGGTGAAGAAGGGAGGAGTTGAGCACTTCGCTGTTAAAAAGGTAGTGAAATGAAAACTAGATGATTTCAGCTGTAATGTAAGAATTTGGCATTAGGTAGCCCAGTTCGTGTCATCAAGGAACATTCTGTATGAATGAAGCACAATTGATAGCAAATAACCTTGTTGTAAAAGAATCTCTGTTAAAAATGCCAAGCCACTTTTTAAAAAAACTAGAATGCCAGATGCATGCCCTTATTGAATGTGCATGCACACAGACGAGTTGGCCCCAGAAAGGCAGGAGTTAGATTATTTGCTTCAAAAGATGATGGTGCTTTGATGATATGTAAAGAATTGCAATTGCTCTGCTCTTTTCTAAAGCCTCCGTTGAAAGTGGATTTAAATGTTGTAAAGCTAATTCCGTTTTAGTACATTTCAGTGTCAAGTAACCAGACTAGACTTGTTGCATTCTTTAATTTACAATAAACAAATGATTGCTACCTAAATTCAAGTAACCTACATCAATTTTTCTTGTCCCTAAAACATGAGGGGTTAAAACACAAGATATATGCAAATATACTCTACCCATGTTTTGCTTCAAACCTTACATGAGAAACTGAATCTGTTTGGATTAGATGTTCCTTAGAAAGAGACTATTTATTCACTGGTATTCCAGTTTGCCTTGACCATTTCTCTCCTCCTATTCAGCAACAAGTTTACTATCAGCATTATAGCTCTACCAGTCAGGGAGCAGCAGGCATGAGTTGACATGTGAGCTGTTAAACAGAGGTCTTTTTCTGTCTGTCCAATTGGACTGTTCAGGTAGAAGCTGAAATTCTACAAGCACTGGTCCCTATGTGTCTTCCACAGATGGGTACGTGTGCACATGAGACCAGAAAATCTTGCAAGTAGTGTCTCTTGGTCCACACCTGCACCCTGGAGCCCGCCATGCTCAGTACTGAGGGTATAAAGGCAGGTGAAAACTTGACCGCATCTCCAGTTCCTTCTTATTGCCTCATGGCCTGAGTTGGAATTTTGTGTCTTTGAAGCTAACTTTGCAGGATTTTTTCTGTAAATATAGTGGCATATAGATTTTAGTGGTTTTGGTAGTCTTTTTAAAAGTAGTGTAAAATAGTTTTCCTCACCCTCTCCATTTCCCTCCTTACAGGAAGGACTATGCCCAGAGTTCTGGGGTTCAAGAATTATTTTCTGTGCCTTGCTCCTTCTCGGCCAGTGATGACCACCAGTGCTGTCTTTGCTGCCTTGAGGAGGCCCATATCGTCTCCAAGTGCAGTATCGGCTGCTCTCTCTCTCCCCAGGCCCAAGTAAGATGAGAGCAAGTATCTTATGTAGAAAGCCGTGAGACCCCAGTCAGATCCAGGCTGGGGAGGACCCCCCAGTACATGGCCTCAGCCCTCAAGCATCTCCGCTCTGGGCCCAAGCTCTGCAGCAGAGGCCAGATCTGATAAAACAAAAGGCCTATTGTCTTGGGCTTCTCATGAGAGTAGTGGATACTGACACAGAAACAGATCCCTTTCAGATCTGCTCCCAAGAGAGAGGATCTCTCCTGACTCCTTCCAAACTGGGTGAGTTCTCACACTCAGATCCTGAAGACTTTGATCCACTTAATCCTCGTGACCGCAAGGATCCAATGGTACCAATTCAGTACCAGCTAGTAAGCCAAAAAATAGGCATCACCAGCACTGGCCAAGAGCTCCAGATGGGACTCTTCTCCAATGGTACCAGCCCAGTCTCATAAGGACCCACCAACTACTGAGCCTGTGGATGTGCCTGTTCTGACAGTACTGACTACTGGGATCCCTCATGCTCCGGATGGACTGAGAGTTAACCTCCCTGGAGGATATCTTTGCCCTCCCATAGCCACAATCTGCTTTGCTTTCAGCTCCAGTCCTTCCGAGAGACATTTCAGTACCAGAAAAGGAATCCACCTCCTGCTCTGTCCACAAGCTGGTGTCTCCATCCACCAGCATCAACAGTACCACAGATGGAACTGGATCTGACTGTTTCATCAGCTGGATCTGATATTTTGACAAGAGGTGGACACTCTTCTCAAGTGAGGAGCTATAGAGCAAGTGCCATCTCAGCATCAAGGGAAAGAGTTCTACTCTTCACATTTCGTCGTTTCCAAGAAGGGATGGAGGCCCATTCTTGACTTGCATCAACTAAATACTTTTATTTGCAAATTCTGCATAGTTACGTTGGCACTGATAATTTCACCTCTGGAAGAAGACACATGGTTTGTGGCTTTCAGTATGAAAGATTACTTTCATGTGAATGTTCACCCATGGCACAGAAGATTTCTCAGATTTTTAGTAGGACAGGAACACGACCAGTTCCAGGTACTCCTGTTCTGTTTGGCAACAGTACTCAGGGTCTTCACAAAGGTCTTCTCCGTGGAGGTGGCACATATGAGACAAAACTGCTACACCATCTTCCGAACAGGAAGATCCAGCTGCAAAGTTCATCTTTGCTTTGCCTCCTGGCATCTTTGAGAGTCTGCATGAACATGGAGAAGTTTACTGACTCTCAGACCGTAGACTTAATAGGAGCGACCCTAGCCTTGACCTCAGCAAGGGCATGCCTCCTTATGGAGAGATTTGAGGCCATGAGCAGCCTGATAAGACATCACTCACAGACCTTTAACTACTGTCAAGGTCTGTCTTTCCCTACTAGGCAGCGTGGTCTCTTCTTACACTTGCATAATGCTGTTTGACAGGTTTCATCTCCATTGCCTAATGGCCTGGCTTTGGTATTTTTACTTGACAGACAATATGAATACCAAAGTGACAGTCCCCACCAATGTCAGGGCTTCCCTCGCCTGGTGGATGAACCCAGAGCAAGTGTGTGCTGGAGTCCCTTTCCTTCCTCCCACATCTGACACAATCAAGGAGGCATCCCTCATAGGCTAGGGAGCCCATACGGGTGACCACATGACACAAGGTGCGTTGACACCTTCAGAGGCCAGAATGCCCATCAGTCTCCTGGAACTAAGAGCAGCCAGAGAGGCCTGCAATGCATTCCTCCCATGTATCCGATGCTGACATGTCCGGATAATGTCAGACAACTTGATGACTCTCTTCTGTATAAACAAATAAGGAGGGATGAAATCTCTCTTCTTCTGTGCATAGATTGATCCTCTGGAATCACATCACACTCTCAGTGACATACCTCCTGAGTGCACAAAACTCAGGTGGACAATCTCAGCAAGCACTTCTCCACCAACCACACATGGGAGATACACAGTTCAATGCTAAATGAAATTATCACTTAGTGGGGAATGCCATCTTGGGACCAATTTGCCTCCCAGACAAACAAGCAATCCAACATGTTTTGCTCCAGAGCAGCCACTAAGTTCGGACTCCCAAGAGTGGTGCCCTTCTACTATCCCAGACAGACCACCTGAGGTACACTTTTCTTCCCATTCCACTGCTGCAACTGGTTCTATAGAAGATTCATCACAACTAAGCGCTAACTGGCCCAGGTATTTCTGGTTTCCTGGACCCTCCTGCACATATCAGCCCATCTTCCCATCGTGTATGACCCTTCCCAGATCTGCTAACTCAAGTGAATGGCAGGATTAGATGTCCCCTCTTTGCCATGTGGCCTTGTATTTGGATGGGTGAGAGACTTGGAGTGTTCACATTAGAGACCATTCAAATCATTCTCAACCATAGCAGAAAATTCTCCACCAGAAAATGCTATCTAGGTAAATGGAGGCGTTTCTCTACTTGAGTGCAACAAAATCCATTATCTCCAGAAACAGCAGGTATTCCTGCTATTCTAGATTACCTCCTTGCTCTCACAAAGTTGGACCTATTCTTTCGCTCCTGCATGTCCATCTTGGACCAGTCAATGTCTTCCATACTCAAGTAGAGGGCTAATCTATCCTTACCCACCTGATAACCAGATTCCTGAAGGGTCTCACTAGGACCTTCCCACCAGTAGTGAAGCTAGCACTGCAAAGGGATCTCAATCTTTATATTTTCACTGCTTACAAGGCCACCTTTTGAATCACACTGGACACGTGCTCGATGTCCCACCTATCCATGAAGGTTGTCTTCCTTGTCACCATCATGTCAGCCAAGAGGGTGAGCAAGCTGTAGGCACTTCTGGCTGACCACCTATACGCAACTTTTCGTAAAGAAAAGGTATCCATTCGTCTCCACTCGAAATTCATTAGTAAGGTAATTTCAGAGTTGCATATAAATCAGTCAATTAACTTACCAGTATTCTTTGCAAAGTGTTCTACCTGCAGAGTACAAAATCAATTAGAAAAATGCCAAGACACTTGCTGTAACAGAGCAAGAATGCCAACAAGTGATATCTGCTCAGAGACTAAGTGGATTTTTGTTTGTATGCTCCTTTGATATCAGCACATCTCCCTTCCCTGGATGAGGTGAGTGCCCATTCCACTAGAGCACAGGCAACCTCAGTGGTATCTCCAAGAAATGCCTATGCTGGACACCTTGTAAGGCAACAACTAGGAGTTCCAGCCACACCTTCATTACACTTTAGTCCAAGCCTCTTCTGAAGATGCAGCCTTTGGAATGGCAATATTACAGACATCTACAGCCCCTCCTATTTGACTACCTCTTACCTGTCACTTGTGTGAAATACACAGAGAGACCAGCATTCCAAGAAATGGAGGTTACTTATTTGTAACTAGAGGTTCTTTAAGATGTATGGTGCCTATCTGTATTTCACTACCTGCCCTCCTCCTCTGCTTTAGATCATGACAGGATTCGCGGTAGAGAAGTAACCGGAGAGGCAGTCTATCCGCTCCTCCTCTTATACCCTGAGTGTTGAGTATGAGGAGCTCCAGGGCACAGGCATGGATCAACAGACACTACTTGCAAGATTTTCCAATCTTAGGCACATAGTGTACACACATACAAAACACAGATAGGGGCCACTCATCTCAAAGAGCCTCCAGTTACGGGTAAGTAACCTTTATATCTCACATCTCTTTAAAGAGGAAATAATCTTAGCATGGCCAGCATTCTGTCTCTTGCCAATGGCTTCTAGCATCAAAGCTGCAAGTAGCTGAATGCATGGTTGGCCATAAAATACGTCTAGCAAAGCCACTGCGCTGTTAGTCTCTAATCAGTTGGTTTGAAGAGATTTCATATTCAAGGTACTGAATAAACAATGGGTTTTTTCTGAAATACAGGTCAAGTTGTTTGCCCAGCCAGTAGTAGTGGAGCAGAACTATCAGGTGATAAATCTGCCCAAGAATTCTTCAGCCAAACTCCCTTAAAATCTATGTTGGTGATAAGTGGAGGAGAGGGATATATTGACTTCAGGATGGGTAAGAAGTTGGATCTTGCAAAATGTTTGCATTACCTATGTATAATGCAGTAAAAGTGCTTTATGATAGAGTTAATGACTTGATTATTTTCCTATTTAAAAGCTAAATCTGTTACGAGGCTTCTAAGGAAGGGGACAGTAATTTATGAAAGTTTTTGTCTAAATTTGGACAAATATTAGTGCTGTATGCATTTAATATAAGACTGAATTGAAACTGTAACCGTGTTCTTTGTGAAAATGAGTTATATTAGTCTTAATGCCATTCATCCAGAAGGATTTCAGAATGCTTTCATACATTTAGATACACTGTAGTTCATATATTATCTCGGAATCTTTTCACTCACCCACTTCTGAAATGCAGCCACCTTTGGGATAAAACCGAACAGCTGTTTCACAGCTACACTACCTAAGCTAGGACAAACACTTTATTTTGGGAGTGGCAGATGTCTTCCTATTTTTTATTAGGCAAATAAGTCAGTGATGCATTTGAACTCAGGCTGTGGAAAAGTGGAGGCGAGATGGGTAAAGTGAAAAGATTTTAGTTAAGTCTTTGTCAAGATTAATGCAGTCTGCATACAAATATTCATTCAAACCCCGTTTTTAAGCCCTGAGCCATGTTACTGTATTTCTTGGACTACTTTGACAACAAGGAATTAAGTTCTTTTGTGTTAATATATTGCATTGCTGGAGCATGTGCCCTTGTCTTAATTTACCTTTTAATAAACTGGATTTTTAAAGATTACCTGAGTCTTTGTCCAGAAAATGTTCAAGTTTCCTTTATAAGAAAAAAGGAAAAATCAATTTAGTTCTATACTTGCCCTTTTTTCATACAGAAGCTTGTAACAGTGCCTGTTGTTCTGGTAAACTCTTGCATTGATCCAGCCTGTATAGCCTTGGTGTACGTTTACCAAATAAACAAGGGTTTACTTAATCAAAAGCCTTTGCTTTAGGAAAGAAATACATGAATGAGAAGTGTCAGAGTTAATAGGTGTAACCACTACAAAGCAATTAACAATGTACAACCCCTTGCCTCTTCTGGCTAAAATTATAAAATCAAATCAAAGTCAGAAATTAATTTACTGGCCTGCAAATGGAGAATTTCGTGAAAAAAGTGTGGCTGATCTCATGTTTGGATCTAGTTTTGACTGCTTCACTTCCAGCACTTTTACATCACTCTCTAATATAAAGACAAAACATCTTCTCAAATTCCATGAAGATAGCGCAATTTTCTAGCACACTACTATCTGGTGAAAAACAGTAACGTATAATTGAAGTTCACTCTAAAGATGCAGGCATTGTTTAGCTTCCTAAGTCACACTTTGATTTAATCAGTCTAACCTACCCAGACAACCATTTCAAGCCTTTCTAATGTTTTCAGCCTGTTCCCACATCACCTGGATATATGAGAACTCTTCTGTACAGATGTCAATGCAAGCTCCAGTGAGGGCTATATGCTGTATGGGTTAATGTGTTAGCCTGTCACCTGTAAACAGACTTCAGATGGTAGTTCAGGTGGTTCTAGGCCAAACCTCCATTTATTCATGCATATTGCAAAATCACTTGTTTTGCCATGACTGGTTTCTGTTCAAGGGCATCAGTGCAGCACTGCAGTACTGGAGGGTTAATGCCTCTTAGGACTGAGGTACAGTGGTTGAGTTGTGAGACAAACTAATGGTGTGAAGCAGTTAAAATGAGAACAAGTAATGAGAGAGACTAAAGAATTCACAGCAGATTTAAGTGTTACAGCTTCTGTACAGGTTACTTTAACATTTCATGGTGACAGTTCACATTCAGTTTCCACTCCTAGGTCAGAGAAGCATTTTATGTATCAGGATGCATGGCTGTGTTTATTTGGCTTGTATGTCTGCAAGCTCTTCCTCTCTGTTGCAGTCCCACTCATGTCAACACTTCTGCTTGGGTGATACGCAGGGTAAACCGTGTCCCTTTTCTACTTTGCTTTATGTACCCTAGCATCAAACCTTAAATTAGCAGAAAATAAATGAAATGAGACATTTATCAGTTAACTTAGGCCAGGGCTAGTATTAATAAATATGGTCTTCAGAATGCACTGTTGTGGAATATTTGTAGTGCAAGTTTCTAGCTTGCTAACTTAGTTTTTTGTTAAGGGTTTTGAAATCTGCTGCTACTCTAGGGGCAGATGGCAACTGCCTTTTATTGTGTATTCTTGTCTCTTACCACACTGACCCTTCCTGGTGTATAGTGGTAATACCAGTTTATTTTCATTGGTATGTTCAGCTGAATCTAAGTTGTCGTTTCTCAGGTGATGAAGGTGGGGAATCTGAACTTCTTGGAGAAGCTCTGCAACTGGAACCTTCTGTAGCCAAAGCTGAGAGGAGTCACCTGATAGTGTGGCAAGTAATGTATGGCAATGAGTGAACCCACTAAGAAGCAGCCAGAGACTGAAAAAAGGCTTCTGCATGTTTTTTTTGGTTTTTTATTTTTGCAGAATCTGTTTCACTACATGGTGTTGAAGCATCTTTGCTGTTTAACTTTATATTGCAAATCTGTCAGACCGTAACAATACAGGAATGAGCTTGTGCTGTTTTACTGCACCAGTGTTACGTAGGTAAGATCAGTATAATGAAAAAATCAGTGTTTCCTTTCTCAAAACTGACGACCACTGCTAAGCAATCCAGACAGTTTACTGTACCACAACAACCTAATGTAGTTCTCTTCTTTTGCTAGTATCACTCTCTATCACTAATTGAGTTAAACTTCATTACAACTGAGATTAATTTCTCTGCACAACATATTGAGTGAAACAGCAAAGTTATTCCCAGTGTATTATAACATTGACAAACTAATATCAAATGAATTATCAAGATTCATGTATACATTCAGTGAGGGCTAAAGTGAATTGTAAATTTTAACTTTTATTTTCAAACCTGACATATCTTGTTTATATAGTGTGTACAGTTTTGTTTGTGGTTTTCATCCAAACTTCTGGGGGAAGAGGGGATTGTATAGAATAACTTAAAACAACAATACTTAAATAAAGTTTCATGTTTGACTGCTGAAGAACTCTAAAGTTTGAGAACATCAATAATGAGCAGTTTGGAGAACAGTCTTCTTGCTTTTTCCTTGTCAAATGGCAACATCTCAGTAATTTCCAAAGGACTCTTAGACACTGGGATGATTATAAAACTGAAAAGTTGTAAATATCCTTGAGCAGGGGATACATTAATTTTCTTCATGACTTAAATCCATATATCTTCTCTTAGACCCTGGAGCAATTCTTCTCTGCCTAGCTAGTCAAACTCCTGAGTAACTGTACTGGAGGTTAGAGACCACAAACAGAGCAAGAGAACTGACTGACAAAAAAGAAAATACATTCTGCCCAAATGAAATTGTGAAGGAACTTCAGTTCTGTAATTAGGCAAAAAACACATAATTGTTAGTTTCATACCCCTGGTTAGGTAGTGAAATACTGTTATTTAGAGAGAAGAAAAATACATTAACAGATTAAATAATATGAAGATGGAGCTAACTGACAGAAGCCAGGAGAGTCTAATATCAAGGCGGACATTCTGTCTACTCACCATATATTTTTTTTAACCACAATAGAGTGAGTTCAGGATTGAGTGTCTTCCTTTTTGCTTGGAATTTCCAGAGTTGGTATCAGAAATGAGTTGAACCCTTTCTATAGAGTTTCTGTAAAATGTATAACGCTTAGCCAGGATGTTCCTTAATTTAGTCTCTGAAAAACAGACATTTTTTTAAATCTGAGCATTCAGCACGTATCCCCAAAAGACTGGGATTGTCTGAGCAATCTGTGACAGAATGGAACAGTTTCAAAGGAATAAATGTAGACAAACTTTTTTTAAAACTGCCTAAACATTTTTATGCAATAGGAGCAGTTCTGGTCTATCAGGCAAACGTGTTTATATATTTTTCTTAATTTTTTAAAAGAACACATTTAGCTGAGGTCTATTGTGTAAATATATATTTAGGCAGCTTTTTTTCAAATGCATATCATATCTGATAAACCAGAAAAACTCCATTCAGGTCTATTGGTTAGATTTACATGTATAAATACTTTTTAAACAGCATATTTTGTACACATGTTCCACTCTCGTAAATATGTATTTAGGACATAGGCTATGTAGTAAAAATTCTTATTAAAAATGCCTAATATTTTGGTAGTGTATTTTTCTCTCCAGAATGCCAAATGTGATGTGTTGTTCACAAATCACTTTCCAAATTTTCATTTTTAAAATCAATCTTGAATTGCTTTGGCTTAAATATGGAATCTGGGAACTTGAGGGGGGAAAAAAAAGGCAGACTGTCTTAAACATTGTTATAAGAAAGACCTATTTAAAAAAATATATTGAGATTTGTAAGCTGAACTTCAAGGACATTTGAGTTATAGCTCATGAAATTGGTGTCTGAGAAAAATGCTGACTAAACTTTAACAGTGATGCAAACATCACTACAACTGGTGCAATTTTATTGCTCTTCCTGCTATCTTTCCTTTTAAATTTAACTTACTGGCTATTTGGAAAATATTCTACAAGCTTTATGCACCGGTGGATTTTCATTCATGTATTCTCAGAACGCACAATTCTGTTCCGTAAATCTTGTATAGCATTTTATTTGTAATTATTAATGAACTGTTTCTCTGAACTGCTTCACTGCTGTCAAATAGAGCAGATATGTCTGGCAAGTGCATACCTAATCTTTTTTGCCCAGTCTGGTACACTGTGCCATTCTATTCACTTCAATGGACCAGCTCTTGCAAATGGCTGCAGAGACAGTAGTTTCTGTCCAATAGTGGAGGGGTTTTAAAGGAAACACTACCTGTCACTATAGTACAACTATGGGTGTAGAAGAGGGGGTTGCACACTATTCTGCATTATTCATTTTAAAATTTATCCCCTGTTCTAAGGAACATAGATTAAGGGTGTACTTATTCTCCTCACAATGCACTGGGATTTATAAATTCCAGATCACTTTGAAAGGTGGGTAAAGCATGCAAAACCCCATGCATCAAGATGACAAACTCCTAAGAATCTAAATCTCAAGAATGTATGTATGCATCACAGACTTGTGGTTTAAAAGTCCTATAAATAGGAATGAATTTCTTGATAGCTACAGCTTGTTAATAGTTTGAAAACATTTCGAGCACAAAATATGCAGCACATTACTTGTCTGGATAAGTGTGTTTGCATGGTAAAGGTAAAATGACTTTTATATAAGCTGCTGTATTGTTAATTTCTTGTAAAGGTCTTCCTGCGTTGGATCAGATAGAGCTGGCAGAGTGTAGACACTTTATCATAGGCTGCCTTAGTAACAAACAAATGTTAAATCTGTTTTATTATACTAACTGTTCTAAAGAACGTATGTCTTTAAAATGGTGTAACTGAATATTTATTTCCATGTGAGTATTATGAAAGTTACCAAAGGATTAAACCTGATTTAGCACTCTCGTAAGTGACCCTGTTGAGCTGGGGTCTTGTGAGTGACCCTTGTCTGTAAAATGAGACACAGTAAAAATAAATAAATACAGCTCTATGCGAAAGTTAAATATTTTTTCTAACAGGGTTATGCCATATTGTAACAACATATGTTGCACCTCAGAGCATTTTTCTATACACTAAATGTCTGTCCCATCCTCTAACAAAATTAAGTTTCCTTTATTAATTTTGTTGCACATTTCTCAACCTTTTAAACATATTTTAAACATTTTATGGTCTGTAATTTGACAGTTTTGTCTGTTAGACACTTTACGCTGAATTTTACTTGCCTCTGTAATCTGAGATGGATACTACAGCGTTCAACTTGCTGTCTGTTAAAATTTGAGGCTTTTCTGTGAGCAAGAAAGCTCATATAGCCGTGTAGTTATTTCAGTATTTATTTCTATTGAATCCTCGGGGTTCAGAATGTAACTTTGTACATTAAATATATATAAATATGTATATGAAACATACATTGGATTTGGTGTTTTCTTTGTAGCCTCATGCTAAACGTGTAACAATTGGTACCAGAAGACAATTGTTGAATAGTTTTAAACTAATGGCCAGATAACTTCATCTTAGGTAACTGATGTAAATGTGTAATATCTGTAACCAAGAGCCAGGTTGCATACTCCCATGGTAAAACCAGCAGGAGGGGGCTAAGGAAACTCTTCATGGAGTTTCTCATTGATTGCTTTGGGGTGGATGGACAGACAGAGTTTACCTCTCAGTGGAAAGAATTGAGTCCATTCACAAACCTCATGACACTGTACCAGCTCTGGCTTCCTCCTGGCCCCTGTACCTATCCTGCCCACATCTATTCAGCAGTCCCATAAATGGGGAGTTCACCACCACAGGGTGGGTGTGGGAAGGGGTTCAGAATTTGGCCTGATCATTCACTTTTCCAGAAAGCATCTCTCTGGGTTGGCTGGGAGACTGCATTCTTGTGGCTCTGCCCCCCACTCTCACAGGGCTACTGGTCCCTACAGAACACTAGACCTTTGGGGTTTTGTAGATGGTAGCCAGGATCTTGATTTTGGTCTAGAAGGATTTAGTACAGAGTATCAAGCACAAGCGTAATGACTGCACTGCTGTACGTGACACAGCTACAGGGCCAGCTCTAGGCACCAGCGCTCCAAGCATGTGCTTGGGGTGGCACTTTCCAAGGGGCGGCACACCGGCTCTCTTTTTTTGCTTGGGGCGCAAAAAACTGGGAGCTGGCCCTGAGCGGAGATAAGCTGCGGTGGTGGGGGGGCATGGAGAGGGTCACAGGAAGTGGCCCTCTGGGAGGGGCAGAGGAACTGCTCACCCCAGCTCACCTCCGCTCCACTGCCGACTGCTTCCCCGAGCACGCTGCTGCTCCGCTTCTCCCCCACCTCCCTCCCAGGCTTGCCGTGCAAATCAGCTGTTTTGCAGCAAGCCTTCGAGGGAGAAGCAGGCGGTGTGCTCAGGGGAGCAGGTGGAGCAGAGGTGAGCTGCGGCAGTGGGGGGTGCACGGAGGGCTGCAGGAACTCTGGGGGGGCAGAGGGAACTGTTCCCCCCAGCTCACCTTCGCCTCCTTCCCCAAGCATGCTGCTGCTACGCTTCCCCCCCTCACTCCCAGGCTTGCTATGCGAATCAGCTGTTTTGCGGCAACCCTGGGAGGGAGGGGGGAGAAGTGGAGCGGCCTAATTAGGGGAGCAGGCGGAGTGGGGGTGAGCAGCAGTGGGAGGTGCAGGGAGGGCTGCAGAAAGTAACCTGGGGGAGCAGAGGAACTGCTCCCCCACCTAGCTCACCTCCGCCTAGTCCCCCGAGCGTGCCCATGTTCTGCTTCTCCCAAGCCTGGGAGGGAAGGGTAGGAGGGGAAATGCAGTGTGCCCAGGGTGGGGTCGGGGATTTGGGGAAGGGATGGAGTTGGGGCGCGGCCAGCAGAGGTGCGGGAAAAGTTTTTTGCTTGGGGCGGCAAAAAACTTGGAGCCGGCCCTGCACAGTTATCCAGATTCTGCAATAGTTTAAGCTTCTAAGGTTGTCTTCACGGGAGAGTTAATTCGAGTCAACTCCTTTGATGTTCGCTTAGCTCAAGAGAGAGGAGCCCTGGGTGTGATATAAACTTCCAGCTGCAATGGTGATTGGATGACCAACTGACTCAGAATTGTAGAACTACTCTAGCCAGAGGGGCTAGTGCCCCAAATATTTAAATTTTCTCATGTCTTGGGGAGGGGAGGAAAGTGGGCCCCAGCACAGCTGGAGCTGCCATGGTGAGGCCCAGGATTGGGCTTAGGAGCAGCAGGTAGGAATCCCCAGGACTTTCCTTCTCAGCCTGAAGCCATCTCTCTCATCTCCCCTCCACCAAGTCTTAGTATCTCCCACTCCCAGACTCAGACTGTAGTGCAACCAACTCTAGTTTAAAACATCAGCACACTCGCATTTAGGGTTTCTGTGTGTGGACAGTTAGGGACAACACACAAGTTAACTGCAGGAAGATATGTTCTAAGTGACTTTCAGGTTGCACATGATTAACCTTGACATCACAAAGGTATGGTCTCCCCTTTCACTCCCTTCTTCAGGGAGTCCGTCTGGCTGGTTTGGGTGGATTTTAAGTTGTAGCTGCTCCATGCTCAGGCTGTCCCTTTCATTGAACTTTTTTACCAGGGCTTGTTCAGATAGAGCGGATTAAAGACTTTTGGTCTTGCTTTTTTTTCTGGCATTTTCCCTCTGGTCTTGGGAACACATGAAAACTAGCTTCCTTTGTTAGCTGTAGCCAGTTCTTGTTTACTGCTTATGACTTCCCTGGTTAACTATTCCTCCCTTTTCAGAGACATTTTTACTGCCTTATTCACTTCCTCCCATAGTTTTTGTTCTAAAAAGCTGGCTCTATTCACAGACAAATCAACCTATAATTCATATGCTCAGAATCTAGAGGATTTCCACTTCTGATTGCAGCGCAGATGAAATAGTTTCTGGCCCAGAACTGTATTTTCCAAGTTTTCTTTACACATTGCCAAAGTATCTGACTTGACTCTTTCAAGCCAAAACACAAGTGGAGCTATTAGAGGCCAGGCACATACAGGAAATACATAGTGAATTACAAAGGTAGGAGGAAAGAGGAGAGACAGTGCCAAGAGATGCATTTTTCATGCCATGGACACAATGTTCAGCTAGAGTCAGCTTTTGCTGGCTTACCTGCTTCTGTTTAGTCCTCTGTTAGATGTGTGGCTTAGTTTTAAAAGATTTACAGAAAAGTAAACTCAGATGGCCATTTGCTAAAAACTATTTAATATTTTTAACTGCCTTCTAGAAAGTCGAAAATACTCCCCCCTTCTCCCCCAAAGCATTATGGGACACAAGGCCATGTGGCTATAGTTCTAACACTAGTTACATCATCTAGTCCATTTCCCTGCCAACGAAGGCTACAGCTGAGGACAGTGCAGTTCAGCACAATCCATTGTAGAACCTATGTCAAGTGATGATACGTATTTAAAAGATACACCTGTCCTGTAAACATTTTATGGTAGATAACCCCGTCTCCCCACCCATCACCTCTGTTACATGCCTGCCTCCCTCCCCCAAGCTTTCTATCTTTCATTTCTAGCCAGGCATCCACCAGCGCTGGCGGGGGCTTATGGGTCAGAGCCCTCGCAGTCCTAGAGGCTCAGCAGGAGCAGCTGAATCCCAGGGTACTCCCTGGAGGGGACCATCCAGGTGGGCAGTACATTGGGGCCATTGGAGCAGGTGGGACAGAGCTACTGCCAGTGCCCAGCAGTGGGGAGCTGAGCTGGGGGGGACCAGCAGATCCCACCCCCACTTTCCCTGAACTAGCTGTAGGTGCTGGGCTCTGCAAGGGCTTCAGCAGCTGTGGAGCCCAACTCGAGGTGGCTCAGCAAGGAAAGGCACCAACCAGCTGGAGGAGAAGCACCACATGTGGCTACTGCCTTACTCACAAAGCCTAGGGAACAGAGCAGCCCCATGCCAAGCAGCACAGTGAGGGGCAAAGAGGGTTCTAAGTCCTTGCTCAGGGGACTTCTGCAGACTCTGCGAGTTTGGGGCAGAAACAGTCTAGAAATCGCTTCCTCTCATCCCCTCTCCAGCAGTTATCTGAGCTGGCGCTGCTCTGGGTGGCTTTGGCACACGCAGGGCTTGGCTCCTGGGCAGTGGCCCGTGTGGGAGGGTCTTGGGCTTTCCTATGGTGCTGGCCAGGGAAGCATGCAAATGGCCGATGGGTGGGCAGCAGAAGTGACATATGGGGTGGTCAGGTGGCCTCCCACAACCTTTAAATTGTGCCCCCCCCATCAACTGTTACCTGTCTCTGGTAGATAAATTAACCTCTACTAAAGCAGCTAGAGCATGAGCAAGTAATTGAGGTGCCTCATTTCCCCATCTGGGATAACACAGCTACAGCTGAGAAGTACAGCGAGGTGCTAAGGATTGCTAGGACTATAACAACATGCCTAAACTGAAGCGTGTGTTCTGGCGTAAAACAGTCCATGGCTCAGAAAATTTCCACTGTGTGGCTTTACTCACCAGTGTTTTAAAAACTTGGAAGTTTCTTGCAACAGCCTCTTGCCAATGAACATCCATTTAGAATTGGCCTCCTTAAGTCAGTGCTGAGTATTTGAAACTAGAAAGAAATAGATGTAGAGAGAATGGGTTCTTGAACAAAAGAAAATTCTTATAGATCAGTTACAAGGGAAGATTGCTGAAGTTCAGCCTATGAATACATTTTTACACATTCTTTGGTGAGAAAAGAGGATTAAGAGGGATAGTTAAAAGGCAGGAGTGGAGGATTGGGATCAAATAAAAAAGGCCAATGTGTAGGTCTGCCACGTTTCTTCCTGTTTTAAACTTTTGTGTTACCTAGGGTTTTGGTTTTTTTTTGGGGGTGGGGGGGGTTGCTTTTTTTGCCAGATGCATTCTATTGAGGGTCATAGCACTCTCCCTACGAGCTGGAGTTACTAGCTACATGGGCTCAGACTCCCTCCCGCAGTGCCTCTGTGTGGAAAAAAACAGGAAAGTGACACATGCTAAAGCTGTGAGTGGCTTTTCAAAACTGGTTCTTTGGTCATCTCATTACAGGGCTAACTCAGTTAAGCGTACAGCACTTTCACAAGGTAAAGCCTTATAGGATGGATGCTAGTTAAGATGAAGCTAACTCCCCATTACAAGCCTATTTTTTACTTCCTCTCTGCAATTTCCAAGAAGTGCCACATGCCACAGTCAGTGCAGGGTAGATTGATGTATTTCCCCCTGTAATATCTGGGGCAAATCACAGTTTCGGCGCTACAGGGATGAAACATTCCCTGCAGCTTGTTTTACAAAGATTTTTCAGCTTGCCATCTCTGAACCTGATTTGCTGCCAAAGTTCCTTTTTCCTGGAGCACTTACCACAATCACTGCTGTCCACTGTACACACATGCATGCCAGGCTCCACCCTGGACTTTGACGCTCGGAGCATGAGTTCTCCCAGCTCTGGCAGTGACTGGAATGACTTTAGGCAAGTCACTTAATCTTTCTGTTTCCACACTGATAAAATGGGGATAATTACCTCCCGTTGTCACGGCAGTTAAACCATGAAGAATATCATAAAAGGGAAAGAATAGGATGGCAATAATGACAGTCTGAGATGCAGAGAGCGCCAGCAATGACTGGCAAACCCCCCAAAAAGAAGCTCTTTAGCTGCAGTGGTCTTTCAAAACAACGTGCCTCATTTCAAATCAAACCACATAGTAGGATCCTGTTGGGTCTAAACTTTTGGTGAACTTTGGGGAGCCAAAACACACCCAGACTGGCTGTCTCTGCATAATCCTTCCTGAACCCTTTTGAACAAAGCACTGACCTGCAAACTACTCATGACACCCCCTTTTCTCAAATAGCCATTAGCCTTTATCTCTATGCATTTACTTGTTAACTTGCTTTTCCTGTAAAATCTTGATTGATTATGCATGACCATTATCTTTTGTTAATCACTTTGTTTACTTCTGTGTATAAATATTGATGCTCACCCCTAATAAAGGGGCCACACTTAATCTAAAGCTTTTAGAGCTAAGGATAGTGTGAGCCCGTTGATCAACGCATTGGTGTCTGGTCTCTGACAGAATTGTGTGCCCCATACCAACTCCGCACGAACTCGGGTGCTGGAGAGGTGAGTGAGGACTTGCTTTATTTACCTAACAATTTGGGGGCTCGTCCGGGATTCCTTCTGGTGCGGTACCTCTGTCCAGTGGTCAGACCACTCATATATGAATTGGCAAGGCGCCACAGGAGATTTCTCCCAGCCAATTCAATATTGAGGAGTCGTGTATTGGACAGCAGGGTAAACGCCAGTTGGAGGGCTCCTGTCAGACACCATGGGTCAAGGGACTAGCGTGCCTCTTGAGAGTCCGTTGGGGATTGTAAATAAGTTATGGAACGAAGGGAAACTCCCAGTACAGACAGGAATGTCTAGGAAGAAGTTGTACACACTATGTGTAAGGAATTGGACTGGGTATACCGCGGTATTGGCCGACCCGGAGATGAGGTGGCCTTCGTATGGCTCTTTCGAACAGGCTGCCTTAAGAGGAGTAAAGAGCCAGATCGAAAAAGACCATCCGGGACAGTTATGTTACTGGTTTTGTTGGGACACAGCAGCAGAGCTGTGGAAATCTTTAAAAATTATGGCAGTCAGGTACTCTCCTGAGAGTAAACCCCCTCCAGGTTATTTCGATGAAGGGTGTAGACCACGGCGTGTTTTGACTCGTCAGCTGGTCCCCTCTGCACCTGCCCCTATTCCTCCGCAGGGGGACTCTCTCCATGTAGCAGAGGGGAATCTGCAGGATCCCAGATAGGAATTTCTGCAGAAGGATGAGGAGGAAATGAAGGGGCAAACCTCGGGAGAAGTAGTTACTAGGCTAATGTCCAAGCAGATACAGCAGGGTGCATGCCCCCCCCGAGGATAGCCCAGAGGATGTCCCCGTCAAATCTCTTGCGAGTAATAAAAGTATAGTTAGAGAGATGCCTTTACAGGTGCACGATCAACCTTATATGGGCAATGATGGACGGTTACAACATGCTAATATTGTGGATTATAAAGGATGGCTAGAATGGGATTTGAAAGAGTGGGGACGGTTGTCAGGGTCTTTTGGGGAAAATCCCCGAAAGATCATAGAACTTCTAGAAAGATTGTTTTTAAGTTATAATCCTACTTATACGGATGTGGATCAGTTGTTAAGTAGAGTTTTGACCGGAGAGGAACGTAGTAGATTGTGGACGGCAGAAAGGACATGGGGAGATAGCAATGCAGTTAATCTTACTTGGATGGATAGGCGGGATCTGGCCGCTGGCTGGAATCCCCTAGACTGGACTCAGCCAAGGCTGACTCAGCTGCGAACAGATCGAGAGCGATTGTTAGAGAGACTCAAGGAAATGGCTCGCCAGTCGCCTAATCAGGCTAAGTTCATGCAGATTCGGCAGGAATCTGATGAGCCGCCCAGAAAGTTCTGGTCGAGGCTATTGGAGGGGGCCCGAATGTTCACTCGGATGGATCCTGAAAGAGAAGCAGACAACCCTACTCTTATTTCATTTTTTGTGAATCAGTCGGTGCCCCCTGTAAGGGATTACTTCTTAAAGTTTCGCCCTGGTTCGGGAGGTGAGTCAGTCACTTCAGTGTTGGACGTAGCTGATTTTGCCTGGGAGAAAGAAAGGGAAAGTAGTAAAAAGAAAGAGAAAAAGGAAGAATATAAGCTGATGGCTTTAGCTTTTCACGGCGGTGTTCGAGGCAAAGGCCGTGGCCGTGGCAGGGGATTCCAGGGTGCTCGGGGAAGAGGGTCCTGGTGACCCCAGCCATCAGGAAATTGTTTTCAGTGCGGACAGCCCGGTCACTTTAAACGTGAATGCCCCTGGGGACGCCCAGAGGGTCTGGTTGCATCCGCAGATGCTTACACAAGTGAGGAATACACCCCTGCACCACCAGCTCAGCCCATTCCCCAGGCCTGGATCAACTACGGGAAACAGCAGCAGCCGCAGCAAACTCAGCCTCCTCAATGACGGTACCCCGGGGGCGAAGGCAAACAATGTGATGGTCTTATTTCCTTAATGTCTTTAGCCGGCTCCTTTCTCACTTTCTCCCCTCCCAGCAAAGAGCCTCGTTTAACCCTTTCAGTCCAGGGACTGCCTGTCTCTTTCCTCATTGATACTGGGGCTACTTTCTCTCTTTTAAATCATGCCCCCTCTCCCTGGCTATCCTCTGAGGTTAAAACTGCGACTGGGGTGGAGGGCAACCCACAGTCTCTGGGACTCACTTTGCCTTTGAATGTTATTTATGCTGATAAATGTTTTCCTCACCGTTTTGTTTTTTCCCCAGCTTGTCCGATCCCTTTGATGGGCCGGGATTTACTCTGTAAGCTTGAGGCTGCTTTAACCTGCACTCCTGAAGGGGTAGGATTATTGATGACAGTGTTAGGAGATTCGGCCCCTACTCAGGGTAATTGGGAAACACCCCCCTCTCTCTCCCCTGACCTCACTGACTTGCCTTCAACCCTCTGGGGAATTTCTGATACTGATGTTGGCCTGCTCCTTTCGGCAGAGCCCGTAAGGATTCAGGTGAAGCCTTCCTTAACCCCCCCGTCAGTCCCTCAATACCCCCTGTCGCTGGAAGCCCGGGAGGGCATCCGCCCCATTATCGAGGGATTCATTGCACAAAAGCTAGTCCGCCCTCAGCGCACTCCCTGTAACACCCCTATACTGCCTGTCAAAAAGCCTCCTAAAAAGGACGGAGACCCTGTTCGTTGGCGCTTTGTACAGGATCTACAAGTTGTTAATCAGTATGTGGTCCCTCTTCATGCAGTAGTTCCTGACCCAGCTACTATCATCAGCCAAATCCCCTGGGATGCTGAGTGGTTCACTGTTATTGACTTAAAATCAGCTTTTTTCAGCATTCCTGTGCACCCAGACTCTCAGTATCTCTTTGGTTTCACCTGGGAGGGACAAAGTTATGTCTGGCAACGACTTCCTCAAGGCTACAGAGACAGCCCCACGATTTTCAGCCAGTGCCTCCGCCACGACTTGGAAGGTTTCACCAGTCCGCAGGGATCCACATTGGTCCTATACGTAGATGACATCCTATTAGGTAATCGCGAAGAAGCTGCCCTCCGCATCGATGGTAAGGCACTTTTATTATACCTACACACCAGAGGCCACAAGGTAGACCCTAAAAAGATTCAGTGGGTCTCACAGAAGGTCCGATATCTGGGCTTCCTGTTAACCCCAGAGGAAAGACAGATGGACCCAGCCCGCATAAAGACTATTCAAAACTGCCCTCTACCGAACACTAAGAAACAACTTCGAGGTTTCTTAGGATTAATTGGCTTCTGTCGCCCCTGGTTGCCGTCCTGCGGGGAGTTAAGCAAACCGCTCCACCGACTCACTGCTAACCTTGCTCCTGACCCTTTGCAGTGGTCCCCGGACACTATTCAAGCCTTTCAGTTACTCAAGGACAGTGTGGCCTCCTCCATGTCTCTCTGCCCCCCCAATTACAGCAAACCCTTTCACCTTTTTGTCCACGAGAGGGGCGGAATTGCTAGTGGTGTCCTTACCCAGCTGAGCGGGCCCCACCATTTCCCGCTTGCTTTTTACTCTCAGCAAATCGACCCTGTCGCTCAGGGAACCCCATCCTGCACACAGACTCTGGCAGCAGCTGCCCTGCTGATCACAAAGGCAAAGAGCCTAACCCTGGGTCATTTTACCACGGTTTGGACCTCTCATGCCTTGTCAGCCCTTCTGCGTAGGGGCACAACCCAAGTCTTTTCGGCCCATCGTCAGCAACAGCTAGAGGCCGAACTCTTAGAAGACACTAACCTAATTTTTGAAAGGTGTGGACCCCTTAATCCAGCTACCTTGCTTCCTGACCTGCCAGTCCTCCAGGATCAGCACGACTGTGTGGAAGTAGTTTACAGCATCTTACAGATAAGAGACAACCTGTTTGACGTGCCACTGGACAATCCCGATTGCATCCTCTTCTCGGACGGAAGCTCCTTCTATGTTAATGGCAAGCGTTTCACTGGT
Organism: Gopherus flavomarginatus; assembly: GCF_025201925.1. Taxonomy (NCBI): domain Eukaryota; kingdom Metazoa; phylum Chordata; order Testudines; family Testudinidae; genus Gopherus; species Gopherus flavomarginatus. Next base: position 40,080,060 of record NC_066628.1, on the reverse strand, counting down.
TATGCTGTCACCTCTGAATGGGACATTCAAGAGGCCGCCTCACTGCCAGGCAACTGGGGAGCCCAAGCCGCTGAACTCTATGCCCTGGCCCGAGCTTGCCAGTTGGCCGCTGGTAAGACCGTTACCATTTTTACTGATAGCAAATATGCTTTTGGAGTTGTGCATTGTCATATCCACCTCTGGAAGTTTCGAGGTTTCCAGACAGCTGCCGGTAAACCCATTCAGCACCTCCCCCTCATCCACAAGCTTTTGGACGCCCTCCAAAAACCCTCTGTCCTGGCTGTAGTTCACTGCCGGGCCCATACTAAAGATAGTAGCCCCGTTACCCGTGGGAATGCCCTGGCTGACGCCTCCGCCAAGAAGGCTGCCACCTTACCTTTAGCCATGCCCACCTTGGCTATTGCAGCCTCCTCCTTTACTCCACCGCACCCCGTACCAGTACGCGCTGCTGAACTACAATCGTGGGAGAGCCTCGGGGCCACTCTGGTCAAAGGGACCTGGCTTATGCCAGATGGCCGAGCCTGCCTCCCTCGCTCCACATACCCCGTGGCAGTTCGCTGGCACCATGATAAAGGGGGTCACTACGGCACGCACGCCCTCGTGGACACCATTGCTCGCTTTTGGTATGCTCCAGGCATTCAACCCTATTGCCTATCAATAGTAAAAGCATGCAGCACATGTCAGCGTAATGGACCTGCTCCGCCTCTTAACAAAATTAAGGGTGGAAGACCTCCGCCTGCTGCTCCATTTCAGCATCTTCAAATTGACTTTGCAGATATGCCAAAGGCTTTTGGGAAAAAGCACCTCCTTGTTTTGGTTTGCCCTCTGGCTTCCTGGGTCGAAGCTTTTCCTACTGCTAATTGTACTGCTGCCACAGTGGCGAAGATTCTCCTTAGAGACATTGTACCCCGTTTTGGCATCCCTCTTGTGCTCGACTCAGATCGCGGACCTCACTTTACTGGTCATGTCCTTGGCCGTTTAGAACAAGGACTGGGCATTTCACACTCCTTTCATACACCCTACCACCCTCAGTCTAGCGGGAAAGTTGAGCGTATGAATAGGAAACTTAAGTTTACATTGGCTAAATACTGTCAGGAAACAGGATTAAAGTGGCCTCAGGTACTTCTTTTGGTCCTGTTTCACCTTCGTACTCGCCCAACCCGCGCATTGGGATTATCCCCCTTTGAACTGCTCTATGGACACCCCCCTTTCAAAGGCGGGGCGCTACCACGTACTGATGTTTCACTATTGGGAGGGGATCATATGACCGCGTGTCAGTTTCTCTCCCTACAGGCTCGCCTCCGTACCCTTTGGAAAGCCTCGCAGTTTTCCCAGACCGTGCCGCTAGAGGAACAGATCCACCCGTTCCAACCAGGGGACTTCGTCTGGGCCAAAAAGTTCGTTCGTGACGACACCCTCCAGCCAAGGTTTACTGGACCCCACCAGGTTCTTTTGACAACCCAGACTGCAGTGTTCCTGGAAGGACGCAAATCTTGGATCCACCACTCCCACGTCAAGCCAGCCGTAGTGGACCACAGTGACGGACCAGCAGCTCTTGTCACCACTGAGGACACTGCCTCCGACCAGTGGACCAGCTTACCTCTCTCAGACATTAGACTTAAATTGACTCGAAAAAAATGAGAGGACCCTTTATTCTGACAACTGTATGGTTTTTTTTATGCTTTTTTAGTTTATTTTCTGCTTATAAAGATAATGCTTTTATTAGATATTCCCACGAGGTTAAAACTCGTATTTTAGGAAATAGAAGTAATTGCTGGGTATGTACTCAATTTCCAGTAAATGCAGCACAGGGACTCCCCTTCACACCCATTCCCCTAACCACTGCTAATATGACTTGGATGCCACCGACTAGAATAAAAGATCCAGTCCAACCCAATCTTACATGGGACAAAACAGGAGTGCCAATTAACAAATATCTCAGGGTAACCAATCAAACAGGATCACTGTGTTTTGTTAAAGGAAAAGGGTCAACTTTTGTGGGAACAAGTAAATGCAACATATATTTTAATGGCACCGCCTTTAGTAAAAATCTTGGCTTCAAGCCTTGCGCATCCCACTTATCCCATATGTGGATCCCTCACCCCGATCCAACCTTTTCAACTTTTTCATGGAGGGGCAGGTTTTCAGAGTCAGTTTTTAAAAAGCCCTGCTCAGATCTCAAGGGTGTCCAACTAATTGTTAAAGGATACACAATTGCCTTCTACAACTGCTCAAGCAGTACTACACTGCCCTTTAAGAACAACACTACCAAATTGTGCCTCAGCAGTTAACACAACGACCCCTCTGCGTTACCAGGGGAACAGTGGTACAACGGGTGGTGGGTTACCTCCTACTTTGAGAAATGGAATACCCAAAACGCATTATATAAAACATACTGGGTGTGTGGGCCCAAAGCTTATTATTTTCTCTCCCCTGATTGGGCAGGGTCATGTTATTTGGCATGGCTAGCACCGCCTTCTCGCATCTCCCTCACTCCCCCTCATTTTCCCCACGTTCGTAACATCCGTGAAACTGACAGAGATATTAATCTCCGTGATGGTTTGTCCTGGCAGCGGTGGGCTGGTCACACTAGCTTGAAGGGTGCTATCATCCGTCTACAGGGACTATTAAAATCTTTGACCAATGAAACTGCAACCCTATTTGAAAATCAGGCCGGGGAAATGTCCCAGCTGCGCCAGTTAGCTTTGCAAAACAGAATGGCTTTAGACATAATGTTAGCAGCCCAGGGAGGAACTTGCGCCCTCATAAATGAAGAATGCTGTGTTTTTGTAAATGACACCTACTCTCACACTTTTCAACGTACCAAACACCTAAGGGAAATGGCTAAAAACTACTCCTCTGGCCATCCACCTTATAATTGGTGGGGAGCCTTATGGAATTGGCTGCCCGGATTTGGGTGGGTTAAAAAACTCTTGGTGGGTGTTGTTGGGGCCATAGTAGTCCTTATAATACTGTGTTGCTGTATTCAGTGTGTCCCCTCCCTCATAAACTCATGTAAGTCAGTTTATTCTTTTCCCACTTCAGCTAAAAGCCTTACTCTCTTCGAATTGGCCCAGGCTGAAATTGCCAAGCGGCCCTTGAGATCTTGAAATAGGGTGTAGCTTTTTGATTAATAGTTATCCCAAAGCTACAAATGGAGGAATGTTGGGTCTAAACTTTTGGTGAACTTTGGGGAGCCAAAACACACCCAGACTGGCTGTCTCTGCATAATCCTTCCTGAACCCTTTTAAACAAAGCACTGACCTGCAAACTACTCATGACACCCCCTTTTCTCAAATAGCCATTAGCCTTTATCTCTATGCATTTACTTGTTAACTTGCTTTTCCTGTAAAATCTTGATTGATTATGCATGACGTTATCTTTTGTTAATCACTTTGTTTACTTCTGTGTATAAATATTGATGCTCACCCCTAATAAAGGGGCCACACTTAATCTAAAGCTTTTAGAGCTAAGGATAGTGTGAGCCCGTTGATCAACGCATTGGTGTCTGGTCTCTGACAGAATTGTGTGCCCCATACCAACTCCGCACGAACTCGGGTGCTGGAGAGGTGAGTGAGGACTTGCTTTATTTACCTAACAATCCTAGATGCACAGAAGCCACTGCAGTATGTTGGAACACACTCATACATTAAGTAGACCTTATATGACCCATCTAACAGTCTGACCCCCCCCTCGATGCCAACAGGCAAAGGATTCACTACCCTGTAACAGCAACGCTTATCAGGCCTGACAAACTCAGTACACTCAATGCATTGCTGTTATCTTCATATTGTCTTGAAAGGTACTGGATGAAAGCTGGTACCAGTGGTGACAGATATAATTGTGAAACTTATGTAGTAACACTGAATGAGGACTATGGCTACCTATTGATATTATGCTTTAAAGTTTGTAACCAAAGGGACAAACAGGTTTTCTTCCAGACAGAGGGGAAGGTAGGGAGTTATCTCCATGTCTTTAATACAAATTGAACTAGTGTGGAACCAAATGCAATGGGAGCTGCATTTGCAGGGACATCAACAGGAAAAGCCAAATTGACAGGGAGATGTAAAATCAGCATGGGATGACACTCTGTCATCCCTAGAAACAAAGACAATTAACTCTGGAAAGCATAGAGTGAAGAAAAAGGACACGTGGTTATCTATTTACTGAGGAGGCCCCCTGCCAGGGCATGGGGAATCATGAAAATCTGGAGCCTGATTTGACTGAAAATCAGCAAGCTCTACAGAAAAACGTAGAGGGTAAGAAAACTGCTTTAGCCAAAGGAGTGTAGCCTGCTAAAGTTATGTACAGTCTCTTAGCAGCGTGTTATACTTTCGCTTCCTTTGTAACATTCTGTTTCCCTTATCCTTGTTTTATATCACTTAAAGCTTTGTCAATGAATGTCTCTTCGTTTTATCATAAGTAGACCTCAAAGCTGTACTATTAAGTAAAGTGTGAATTCTTAGTTGAATTAAACAAGGTGGTGTGTACGCTGCCTCTTGGAGATAGTAAATGTGGTCATTTCTGTGAGCGTCCAGTGCCAGAGGCTGGATACTCCAGGGGAACACTGTTCTAAGCGGCTGATGAATTGGGATGCACCAAGTGTTACCAACAAGGCAAGGAAGGGCTCACAGAGTCCTGAGAAGTTTTGCAGGGGTAGCTAACAGACTGGGGTGATCGAGTTGTCACTCAGTGTAGCACCAGCAAATCTCTCTCTTGTTCAGGCAGGGGTGTTACATGGTAACCTACATATTTGCCCATCCCTCCCCTGGCCTAGAAGCATCATATAATGAACCCCGACTGCAAAACATATACTTAGATGCGAACTGCCAGATTAGAGGTGTTTCTCATACCTAATAGTTGAGAGTGTAGTGAGGGTTTGATAAAAGGTTAAGTCAAACACTATGAAAGTTGGCAGCCAGAAATATTTCCTTTGGGGGTACAAACTCTGCCTCTGGGATGGAACAATTTGGAGGGAATCTCCCCCAAAGAAATCCTTATGGAAATTTGCTTGCAAAAAGTTCTTTGCTGTGGTTTTTAGACATCTGTGGGGACAGGCTGGACATTAGAAGTTCTATGGCCTTAGGTGGGTTGATAAACACTTTCATGTTCTGATTGTGGCAGGGGTGTGTGCAAGGGGAGCGGCCAAGCAGGGGCACGGGCCACAGAACAACTCTGAGACCGGGATGGGGAGAGTCAGCTCACCTGGCCCCGGGCCACCGCAGGAGATGACGGCTCCTTCAGCCCTGGAGCTGCAGAAGGAGAGCCATTTCCTCTGGCTGCTGGGGGAGAGTGATCTCCACGGGCCCCAGGGCCATGAGGGGAGAGAGGGAGAGCGAGTCAGCTCTGCCATGGCTGCCACAGGGAGAGGCAGTTCCTCTGGCCACAGGAGGAAAGAGGCAGCTCCTCTAGCCACGAGGGGTGGAGAGGGAGAGGCAGCTCCTCTAGCCATGGCGGGCACAGAAAGTATCCCTTCAAAGGTGGCCAGATTTTTATTCCTGTGCACGTCTCTGGATTGTGGCTACCATACACTGTACATATGATTTTATTATAAATTTTGCTTGCAAGGCAAGTGACCGGTAGGATAAATTCACTGGGTTTTATGTATCGTTTAGAAATATGATCTAATTTTCTTATTGTGTTACCTTTCTAGTGAGTAGAAGAATTGGGAATAGCCCCTATGAGTCCTGACTCTCAGTCGCTTAGCAGGGGATTGAGCTAAGCACATTATGTTATTTACTTGGAAAACAAGAGTGGCTCCACAGATTATATGTTCATAGGCATTTCTATGGTGACTATAACTGTAACATCTGAGCTGATGGTAAAGATCCCTCCTACTGCACTTGTAAGGCCTCAGTATGGGATGGGAGCCAGAAACAATTAGTGCCACCCCCACCTTACTGTCTATGGACTTTGGAAAAATCACTTCTTATCTTGAGCCTTCATTTTCTCCCTTGCCTTTTTGTAGCGGTCTCCACACCCTGTACTACTTACAATGCTGCCATCAACCATGCACCCAGGTCATCCCCCTTGTTTTATCTGATTGAGTGTTAAAAGGGGGGGCAAATTGTTTATTTTATTACATTATAGAGCAGCTTGGGTGCCTTGCTCATGATAGAAGCTTTATAACTTAAAAAAAATACATTGCTAAAATAGATATTATTGAAATTAAGTGTTCAGAGAGGCAGTGCGGACAGGACACAGACCAGGGAACCCCAGGAGAGAAGTGGGGAGGGCTGTTCTTGGCTCTGGCACTGATCTCATGAGTGACCTTGGCCAACTCACTTCACCTCTCTGTAACTCTTGTTTTGTCTCCTACCCTTTGTCTGACTCATCTGTTTGGATTGTAAGTGATTTGGGGCAGGAATTCTCTCCTAAGACTTGTGTATACAATACCTTATGGTCCCTGATCGCAGTTGTGGCCTCTAGATGTGACCATAATTCTACTAAGCATTCCTGTGAAAGTCATGGCATTTTAGGATATTCCTGGCACATGCAGAAGCTTTACTCGACTGCCTGTCTGGGCCTGTTGTAACCATGTGAGGACATAATTATTTTTAATTAAAAAAAAAACTTTTATTTTTAGCCAATAAGCTAAGATTTGGGAAGGCATGGCTTCCCTGTTTTTTGCAATATTTATAGTGAAGCAATGAGAAAGGGAACAGATCATGTGAATTATTGATCATGACATTCAGTGACTATTCCAGATGCATAATGGGAAAATCAAACAAAATCCACAGTGTGCAGTTCGAAGAGCTGACTTGCATTTTGAACACAAGGTGGCACTATTGCAATTTCAGAGACAACATGAAGATGTAAAGGGGAAAATATATATCATGGGGCTGCATATTTCTCCTCCCTGCCTTCCTATTCACTTCTGTAAAGTCACAGGTTATGGATTTCCTCTCTTAAGTACTGGTCCAGGTGAGACTGTTGTATGTATCCTGCTCTCAGTAATCACACATAAGAAAAGGGGAATCCTCTCTCATCGTCAGGGTCTTTGTTGTTTGCCACAGGGGTCAGGAAGGAATTCTCCTTCTACAGCACTCTGCAGCTTGCTAGATACATTATAGGTGTTTGTCTGCTTCAAAAGCATTACTTCAGGCACGACTCCAAACTCAATGGACCAGTGATCTGATCCAGTCTAGCAATTACTGTGCAGTATCAGAGATGCAGAGTTGATACAGTTCGGTGCTGAAATCTCACTGGACCTAGAGCACTGGCTGCTGAGAAACAGGACATTGAAGGTATCCAGGAAGCTCATGCTGCCATGCTGTCTCTTACTAGACTGACTGAATAGGCTTTGGTTATTATTTTCCCATTAAAGGAATTCACCCCCGTGCAGAGGGCCAGCCCAAAGGGCGAGGCCACACTTCAGCCCCTGAAATCGGGCCTAAGTGGGATTTAAATTGAGGTCTAACACTGGGGCTGGCTTTATGCATAGGGATGAATTTCACCCCTTGAAAAATGTATCTTCCTCCTTTTTGCCTTCCTGGTGAGTACACCCACACTGCAGCTGGAAAGGCTGGAGGTTAGCAACACACTATGCCAAGTGGGAGGGGTGCAGCATTTCATCCAATGGTTGCATGTGCCACGCCAAGAGCCTTTTATGGAGGTTTACATAGTAGTTTGCACAAGGCAGGCAGTTAAATTATCTCTGGTCTAAAGCATGATACGCCTGGATTCTTGCATTGTGGAAACCATGTGTAAGTCTAGAGCTGCTGCCTCCTCAAAGGAGTGGAGCTTGGATTGCTTAGAGAGGGTGGGGTTACAAGAGGTAATTGGCCAGACTATCAGTTTCCTCAGAAAGTGACATGTTAGTTAAATCTGCCAAAGCTCGCTTGGAATTTCTTCTCCACTGTTAACTTCCCCCGGCCCCCATGACAGCACTCTTCTGCAGACCAACACACAAAGAAGCTGAATATAAGCAGAATAGTGACCATTACAGGGGTGCTGGCATTGGGGTTGGGGAGAGGGGGAACTTCCATCCAGGCCTCTCTTGAACATGCTGTATACTGCAAATCCCCTTCTCTGGCTGGTGTGACACCCACCCTTTCTACAAACTGGCTCAGCCAGGTTGTTCTCACTCTAAAATATAATGTCTTTTTTTTAAAAAAAGGGAAACAATAATTTAAGAAAAACAAAACCTTTTTCCCTGGCAGGAACTGAACCCATATTCATATAGAAGAGAACAATGGGGCCCACCTAGAGCTAGCTACAAAATGTGGGGAGTGGATTCCTGTGGAATTTTTTTTTTTTTGGTTAAAAGTTTTAATGCCAAAAAAATTAGTTCTAAACCCAAAATTTTCAAGTCAGAAATACTGCCCCAGTGTCTTATGGGAGTTTAAGTTTGGACACCACCTGTTAACATTCTCCTTTATAAGCTGGGCGCTCTGGTTGGCCTACATCTGCCATGATGCCCTGTCTCCCCTCTTCAAGACAGGAATCCTTGGCCCTGGTGTATGAGGAACATGTAATCTGTCCAGTAAGCCTGGCCCATACAGGCAAATGGGGACATGAAATAGACAAACTACAACTCCCTGCAACACCACAGAATTTTTTTTGGCCAACATTTTTCACTGTTTTGGCATTCACTTTTCCAACAAGAAACTGAAGCATTCCACAGAAAAGGCAGATAATTCTCACACAAAAAAATCTGTTTAGTCAGAAACCTCATTTTTCAATTTGAAGCACAATTTTGCCAGAACATTTTTTGACCTGCCCTAACATCGTTACCCGGTCAACTAGCCACATGTGTATTGCCACGCTCTATTGCTTTCGCACTATCACTAAGAGCACCATGCAGCAGTAGTGTATTCAGAGCAGTCATGTAAAGGATGTCTCTGGAGGAAGGGCCGCGCAATGACCACTCTGGCTGAGATGCTGACGAAGCCAGGACTACACTGTCAAGCTATCAAGCAGCAGTAGCACAGGCCCCATCCTCCTTTCCAATTCCTCCCCCACCACAATATAAACTCCAGAGCCTTGTGCAAGAACTAATATATGACAAGAACTTATGAACCTACATGTATTTTCCCATGTTGAAAGGCTCGGGTGGGATCCAGGCCAGGTGGCTGGCATCAGCAAGCCCTGCATTTCTTTGCTCAAGCTGCCCATCCTGTTCTTCTGATGATAGACTATCTCCCAGAGGATTTTTGTTTGTTTATTTTATAATAAAGATGAATTTAGAAAGCTTCCCAGATGCCACATCTGCTTTTCACTGCCACCTTTCAGCGCACAAGGAGGCACTGGGGGAAGAATAACGAATTTTTACAACAGTCCTGAGGTCCCTCCCTCCCTCCTTCCTTCCTTCCTTCTTTCCCTCTCCCTCTCCCTCTCTCTCTCAATTTGTGCCTCTCTCCCTACCTACTTGGCTAGGACATAGTCACCTGTATGCCAGATAGATCCATACGGTCGGGCCATCTGCAGCATAGCCCATATTCCATTTCACTTAGGCTGAGTTAGCTAAGGGGTGAAGGATGCAGAGGAAGAGACAGCACAGTATACAGGTGCTTTCCTTTGGGTGTCCGTGTCCCTTCCCTCCCCTTCCCCCCATCTCTAGGCAGGGGAACTAAGCAGTGAAAGGACAAAAAATTAGTGCACATTCTAGCAACTCAGAGCCAAGTTCTGCTATCAGTTACGGCTGTCAGTTTCCAGTGGAACCATGCACAACACACTGGTGTAACTGGGCTGAATTTGGGTCCTTCCCCCCTTCTTTTTTTGGACAATTTCTCACGGCTAACAAGTACACAGCTTGCTTGTGGTAGCACTGGGCAGGCTGACTGAACTGCCTGCTTCTTGCTACTGGGGTGAGGAACACAGAAACACACCTTGGGCTGAGTAACTGACATTATGGTTCAGCTATGAGAAAAACAGAACTCTCCTAATTTGGCAGCAGTGAAGTAGATCTCCGAAGAGGCCTGGAAGGGAGACTCCCAAAAACACTCACCAATGGATCTGGCTAAATACAGCTTGGATGATGCAATGTAACAAGAGCTAATCTGCAGAAAGGGGTGGGTAGTTGATTTGGCAAAACACTCAGGAGACGGAGTCACAGATGTGCCTCTGGTGATGCCATATGGAAACATAGCGATTATCATATCAAGGCACAGTGAAGACAAAGGCCACTGGCTACAAAAGAGCTGGGTCTTGGTCAGGGCCCCTTTTCATGGATTTCTCTATCTAAGGATATTCAGTCTACAACCATTTTCAGAGCTCATGAATGCATCCTGTCAGTCTCCCTTTTCTATCTTCTGTGCATCTGGGTGAAGAGGGAGAGTTTACTGGGAGCAGAAGGGTCTTAGCTATGCCAATGGTCCTTTCAACTGGGTAGCCTGCCCCATCAGGGCAGGCCTGAGGCCGGCCAGCCCCATTCCAAGGTTGTGTCCCTTTAAGGACAGGCATTCTGGGACCAAGCTGGCATCCCTGCTGGGAAACGGGGGCAGGACTATATAAAGCAAGTGCTTTATTCACTCCAGGTGAGGCTGTGCATTGAGGTAAGATCTGTGTTTAAGCTGTCTCACTTGGGTTCAGAGCTACCTGGGAGAAGAGTAGCTATCTGAGACTTGGGGAATGAGGTCAGGGAGAAATCCTACAGATAGATAATGTAGGAAGTGGCCTTGTGAGGAGTGTGGTAGGGTTTGGAGTTTGAGGGCAGCAACCCATTGTGGTATACAATGTGATGGGTCTGGGCCTGCACTCCCCTGCAATGATATCTGGAGGTGGTGTGGAAACTCCTACAAACACGGGGAAGGAAGCTGTAGGCCAGGGAGGGCAAATGCTATTGCACCCTGGAAAGAGGAGAATGTGAGGAGGCTCTTGCTGTAGGGCAGACCCAGTAGAGACTGGAGGAAGTCTGTGTCTTTTTTTCCCACGCACATGTTGGTCAGACCCTGAGTCAGTCACCCAAAAAGGGGGGCACATTTTGGCTCAGCAGCAGGGCCAAGGCACTAACTCACCAAGTACCTGAAGAGTAGATGAGGCACCAGTATCCTGTCATCTGACTGACTAAGTTGCTGCCACAGTCCGGGTTTGTGGCTATTACAATGATAGAATCCCTTGCCATACAGTGTCTGTCTGGTGACGTATGCTCAGCAAGAGCTGTGATCCTTTGCATCCATTTACTTCAGTGGGAATTCTGTTGTAGACAAGCAATGCAGAACTGTGCTCTGAACTGCTAAGTCAATGGCAAAGCTTCTTTTGAGTTTGAGGTAAAGGGTTTGGGCCCTAGTTTATCTAAGTAGATAGGAAGAGGCTTAAGAGAATAAAGATTCTGCCACTGTGATTGGTTGCTTTTTGTTTTGAAAGAGCAAAATCATCCCATCTAGGTTTTATGAAGATTTTTACCAATACCCTGGTATCTAAGTGCCTAACCTACAGCACACAGTCTTCCCACACGGTGTCCTACCCAAGCATTAACCAGGCCCATCCCTGTTTATTTTCTTAGCTCAGATGAGATTGGGTGCAACCAGGGTGGCAAGTCTGTCACTAGTCCAGTAAAGGTGTTTTTAATAGGAAAATCAGGGTTTGCTGCTGGCAGCCTAGTATCCACCTGTCTCCACAGCAAGCTATTTAATGCCTCTGAATCATCATTAGGCATCAAGGCTGTGATAATTGTATTAACAAAAGGTGGGGTGATCTATCATGAGGTAACACAATCAGATTGTGATAGAGATGATCATGCACAGTTACTGTTCTAGGTTTTAAACAGAACTAGAACTGTTACTACAGCTTTTAAAAAATGACTGTGGTTTCTGGGTTGATCACCTCCCTGACAATCTTAGAATTGTAGAACTGGAGGGCCGGAAGGGCTCTCAAAGTCAAGTCAAGTCCAGCCCAGCCCCCTGAGCTGTGGCAAGACCAAGTGAGCCTACACCATCCTTAACAGATGTTTGGCCAACCTGTTTTTTAAAAAAAAATTAACTTTAAAAATGGGGATTCCACAACCTCCTTCAGAAGCCAGTGCTTAACCACCCTTACAGTGAGAGTTTTTCCTAATGCTGTACCTGCCTTATCTTACATATGACACTTCTGTTAATATACCCCAGAATGAAATTAGCCTTTTTCGCAACTGCATCTCTGTATAAGACATAGCTGCACGTGTGGGTGTATAAACCCCACTACACTTCAGAAAGCTACTACTTGTGACAGTGCTCACTACAGGAACTCAAACACAGCAGGTTTAAAATAAAAAAACAACTCTTAAGGGAGCTGGTTACAACATAGCTTTTAATTCTGTCATGGCTAATGATTTACTGTAGCCAGAACTGACCCAGGCTGTAAGCAGGTCCCATAACATGTGGTAGATAGGTACTTAGTGTGCTGATTTCTGAGTTGTTGCCTGGAATAGTCTCCCCAGCTATCTCACAGCTGTGCTGACATTGTCATGCTGAAGATAATCCAATGGCTGGGGAATGTTGGGGGGGGGGGGGCGCACTGAGTCTATTTCTACAGCATGCTTTGCATTTTGGGATGGAGAATGAATGTTGGGGCACACTCACATCCAGGGCCTGAATCATACCACAGCCTTCTCTGCTTTTATTTACTAATCACCTTTCAAACAAGCCTATTCCGTATATGCAAGATATAGCTTTTCAGCAAACCCCCTGCAGCCCACAGGTTAGGTGAGGTAGCTGAAGTAAAGGTCTGCACAGAGCTCTAGGAGGCACCTGCATGAGAAACACCGGGGGGTAATGGGTTGGGAGGAAAAACTAGGCACCAAAGCGTGCACAAATCAGGATGAAAACTCAAATGGCCAGAGTTAATCATGAGAATGCTTGTCTCTACCAGAGCATGTGCACCTGAGAGAGACAGGGTGGCTGTATTTACAATACTATTACCACTACCCTCCTAGTGGAATGTCACACCTGCTTAAGTGTATCAGTGAGCCCCCATATTGCTACAGTTCATGTGGCAGGGACAAGTGGTTTCTGGAGTGAGAGGCCCTGAGTTCTATTCCTGCTGAATCCCTAGGCAGTCTGTTGCACCCAATTCTGCAGGATAGGAGAGGGTTGGCCAATAAATACATAGGTGAGGATCAACTCTTATCCCCACTCCTCCTCCACCACCATCCCCAGATCTCTCCCCTTGTACTGGGATCTGTACCCTGGCCTATTGTAATGCAAGTTACTAGCCTCTTGCCCTGTGCATCAGACCCGCAGCAGCTCTGCAGCAGGCAGGTTCGTCCATGCCTGTGGAGTAAAGTAGGGGCAGGATTTGCCCCGGGAATGGGACTATGGGGTGCCAGAAACTCCCAAGCTGCTGAAGGGGTGACTCTGCAGCCTCCCTGACCCTAAGCTTTATTTAAACAACCATTTACTTTCCCTCCCAACAATCTTCAGTAGCACTCTTGGCTGGTAGCAAGAGCTGTGGTTCTGATAGACAAGCTCCCTGTGGGGGTGGGAGGAAAAAAAAAATCTAAAGTAGATGTAACTGCAGAGAGAGTGTTTCTACTGAAGATACAGAGCTGAGCCAGTCTACAGGGGCAGCAGGTTTATTACAGACTTACTAGGTCATGGCCCTGGAGATTGTGATGCTACGTTTGGAGTGGGAGGGGAAGGAATCCAATCTGTTTGCGGTTGCATGTTAATCGATCCCTCGGATAACCACCTGGGGAAATGTTGTTAGAGACTGATCTGAAGAGGACTGAATACAGAGGAGAGAGGACGCAGGGGCTTTCTTGGCTTCAAATTGAATTGTTCAGGGACAGAATGGCAGGATGTCTGTGTAGGCAGAGAAAATAGAATTGTCAGAATTGCCCAATAAATAATGAAAACCCCTGAGACATAGAAGAGGTGACTTGTACATCACATACAAAACCATTAGTGAAGGGATGACTCAGCTTGCAAATAATACTTGGCCTGTGTGGGTGCCAACCAGCAAAAATCTCTTGTGCATTTTGAGGAGATGCCTATATTGAATTTCCCATTAAAAGGGGACTGCTACAGTTCTAGGCACCAGAGAACTTTGATTGGAATCCTGTAAGTTCATGTGGCCTCAGAGTCCTAGTCATGAACCATGCCCTCATTGTGCAAGGTGCTATACAAACAGACCAACTAGATGGTCCCTGCCCCAAGTGAGAGACAACAGAGGGATGTAAACAGATGGTGAAGTACAAGTGAACAATGAGACAATATTGGTCAGCATGATGCGGGGGGGGGGAGCGGGGAGGCGTGTGTGTGTGTGTGTGTGTGTGTGTGTGTGAGAGAGAGAGAGAGCAAGTGCACACACACTATGGGATCCTTCATGACACAGGTGCTGGGGCTCGGGATACAGGGGGTGCTGCTGCACCCCCTGGCTGGAAGTGAGTTCCATTATATACAGAGTTTACAGTTTGGTTCAATGGCTCTCAGCACCCCCACTATACGAGTTGTTCCAGCACCTCTGCTTCATGAAGAAAGATTTTGGTTTTGGTTTTAAAGAGATTATTTCATTTCAACTGTAGCACAAATCCAGAGTTCATGAGGGGTGTTGTGTTTGTGGGGCTTTTTTTAGTTCTTGTCAGTAGCTTGTACTTCTCTTATTATTTCTGTCAGGATGGTGTAGGTGCCATCAGTGCTGTACACCTGATGAAATGTTACTTAATTGTGAGGTGCACAAGATCAGCATAAACCTCTGGCTGTGAAAGTGCAGATGGGTACCGTGGACGGTGGTTGGGTGAACTCTTCTGCTCTGGGTTCATTAAAAGGGAACACCACTAACTTCCCATTAAGGATTCCATTCAACAAAGAGGCTTACAGGATTTAGGTTGTAAATGCTTAGTTTAGATTAAGTTCCTTGGGACAGTGACCTGTCACTTGCTGTTTGAACACCTTTCCCAGTTCTGCCACTAGGCAAATAATTGGAGCAATAAAAAACACAACCAAAGTATGACTATACGATGCATGTCGGTGAGAACATAATCATGAATGATGAAGCTAAGAATTTAAAATTAAACACTTCTGATCTAGGCAGAGACACTGAAAATAGTCTACAAGGTGGTTTTGCAGTTGAGATACAGGGCTAGATCATCCTGTCATTTAGATATAAATTGGGAGTAGCCCAGTAGCAGTCAGTGGGGTTACCCCAATGCAAAACTTAGGAGAACCAGGCCCATAGAATTCCAACTCATTCCATTTATTCCGTCCTACCGGCCCCTATTTTTATAATGTCATACGTGTCATCTCTCCAAACTATTTGTGGATTTGCAAAGTGGCAAGCAGGGGGCTGTTTGCTGGTGACTAATGAAGTGTCCAGCACCACTTCACAAAAGAAGCAAATGCACATTTATTAGCTAATTTTCCATGCAAACTTCTAAAGCATCCGATTCTACCAGCTCCCATCAGTATGTGGTGAGTATCAAAGTGCATTACTACTGGGCAGAGGTGCCAGCCTCGCTGATAACTAGGATAGGAACCAAAGGCCTGTCCCTTCAGGTAAGGGCGAGGGACTCAGAAGTGATAGCCCTGGAGACCAAGCTCCTAGATGCCACATCACATTCTTGGCCTCTGAGTTTGCCAACAGGGGTGGCAGCTGCTGTCAAATGCAGTGGTGGAACTAGGCTGAGACCTCCCAAAATCACATCACATGGGCCACCAGTCATCAGACAGTAGCAGCCATGGATCGTGTATTGACTTGGGCAGGATTTCATCTGGAAACAGACTGTAACCCAATACCAGTCCCCTGACCCATGTCATCCATTCCTTTTAAATCTTGGTTATTAGATTTCTGGGCAGAATAGCGTGACTCTCACAGAGCAAGTCAGTGGGGCTGCAGCCCAGCTGCTCCAAATATGGGAATTACAGTTACCTAGGACTTCTCTTTTGTGCATTTTGCTGCTACCAGAAAGAAGAGCTAGGCCTGTGCAAACAGTGCAGTCACATGGTGTCCTTTTGCACTGGATGCCCTTCAGCACATTACGTGCTAGGACTGGGAGTAGCAGCAACAGAGTTTACCTTCAGGAGGAAGGTGATGGAAGGGATGAAGATGGCAGGAGCCATCTGGAAAAGAGGGGGGGCAATTGTTGCTCCCCCATAGGGGAATTCCCCTATGTCTTCTAAATACATCTGATGCCTGGTCTACAAGCCACAGCTCAGGAGCATAACAGTGTAACTCTGCTAAAGGATTTTGATCAAGAGGAAAAAAATAAACCTTTGCTCATATAAATAACACAGATGGGTCTGACCCCAAATCCCGGATCTGGCCACCACTGGACTCTGGATAAGCCTGAATCCCCAAAGCTTAATGTTGTTGGGTGGGCCCCACACTCCTGATTTTAAGGCACAAAGCCAAGTGACTGCTGTGTGGTCAGCAATATTACATGAGTGGGTGTCTAAGTGGTGAGCAGTAAGCAGCTAACTTCAAACATGTTGCCTCCATGTATTATGCCTCAAAGACAACATAAGGGGTTTTGTTCTTTGTGTCCTAACACAAACACAGCTCAGGAGGGGATTAGGGGCTATTTGCATTCAGATTGAAGTTCTGTTAATCATAACCCCATAAAAAAAATCGCTGCAACTCTACTTCTTCTGTTGCTATATTACGCTCAAATCAGATGGCGTTAGTAGCCTCTGTGGTTGATGTCAGAACAATGAGCTTTGCATCCTGCACTGGCCACCAGCAATAATGTCACTATAAAACAGTAGGGCAGAGGGTAAAATCTCTGTAATTGGGAATGGGGGCAGGGAAATGGTTTTGCTACCTCCAAGGTGAATAAACTCTGTCAAAGGGCCCTGCTCTCTGCTAGTATAACAAGTCTGATGACTGGCTTTCGCAAGCAGCATTGAAGACTAGTGGCTTCTCAGCCAAATCGCTGAACTTTTCAAGGTGCTTAAAAGGTCAGTTCACCATGGCAACCTTGATCTGTAACAAAGCCAGAAACATACATTGACTTTGGGTTAAAGTCATGGTTTAACCTCTGCAGTGTGCTGGCTGGGAATGGAGAGTCTGCCATTTCATCTGCTATCCATATGAGTTTTGGCTCAAATGTCTGGTAATGGAAGTCCCATGTTGAACTCCTTCAAAGAAACTAAATTTTTTCAGGAGAAAGCTAGACACCTGCTGTTATGCAGATATGCAAGGGAGGCACAGCCAGTGAGCCCTGTTGCTTTGTAATACACTCACCCATTTTGTTGCTCAGACAAATGAGTTTTGTGTACTGAAGAGTCCACAAAGTGCTCACTAGAATTTACCTAGCAGAGTGCTTCACTTTCATTAACAAGACTACATTCATTGGTGGTGGTACAGAGTTGTAACTAGGCCACAGAAACCACTTTCTAGCAGCTTTTCAACACTGCTCAGGTCCCAGACAAAGGCCTCATCTCTTTTAGGAATTAGCTCAGTAACCAATGACCAGACTTCAATGTACCTACACCAGAACAGCCCTCACTTATAGGCAAGGAAAGCCACAATTTGCACTAGTAGAGTTTCCCCAGTTTTAAGCAGAAGTAAATGTTACCCAGATTGTGATCTCCTGGGCCAAGGACTGTCCTATCACTATCTGTGTACAGTGCCTAGCACAATGAGGTCTCAATTCCAGATTGGGACTGATCAAACCCAGCTGTGGAAGTGCACAAATTACTACAACACTGCAGGAGGGTGACCATGTGCCTTCATCCTACCTACCTGACACATGTTCTCACCCAACTCTCTCACCCCAAGAAAGGCCCTGTCTACACTGGGTGTCTTTGCATTACCTTGCACTACTAAGTGAGCTGGTAATTTACAGGACTAAGTCACTCTCCTGCAATAGGTTTACATTAGGCATTTGCTGCAGTACAAACACATGGGTATAGCTACACATCTGCAAACTTCCAAAGTCTCCAACTCTAAAGTCTTAGCGTGAAGGGCCTAAACCCATAAGCAGCAAATATTGAGTTCACGCAGCTCTAGCCAATAAAAGAATCCAGAAGCAACTTGTCATAGCTGCCTTTGCAGTATTTCCTTTAAAGAGGAGATCAGGGCATGTTCTTGCTAGTTATCCAGCTCAGAAATGACACAAAGGATTTTAAAATGTTGAAACAGGCAGCAAGGAAAAAATTTATGGGGAAGGAAGAGATTTTAATAAGCCTCAGCCTGAGCTGGGAGTAATATTTCAGCCTCATAGTGACACGTCCATGTAGAAAGTGTTCTAGTTTTGTGACTATTTTTTTAAGCACTGCAAGGTGTGATCTCAAATGAGATGAAGGAAAAATTGAATTAAATCTGAATAGCTCATAAAAGAATATCTCAAGCCCTGAGAAGAAGTCCAATGGTATTGGCTTAGCTTATATTGCTGATGTAACAGCATTTCACTTCCAAGCAGCTACTCATGATTAAAACAGACTTGCTTGGTCTCTGTGCCAAAGTGGCTGGGCTTTTAGATGAGAAGCAGGAACAAATGTTACTGCTTGCACAGAACGTTGCTTTAGGCTGGTATCTAGGTGTCATAAATTATAGGTCTACAGTCAGGCTGAGCTAAAAAAAGGAACATTCAGAGATAAAAAGCTAATCAAAATAATTACTCTACACACTGTACATAAATCAACCAATTCTTTTTAAAGGTGCTGTTCTTCAGCCTAAGCTTTTGAGCTGTTCCATAATTTCTGCCTCTATGAATGCTAAATTTATTTACCTTCAGGACCCTGCCCTGCCTTTCTAAGGGCTTGCCTTTCTATGGGAGATGCTACAGTGCTTAGGGAGGAGAAGCATTTATTTTTATTGTGAGACTTTGTGGCTGCTGCAGGTTCCTTTCGCTTTATAGTGATTTTATTTTTAAACTAACTTTCAGGGGTGCCACATGCACATGAGAGAGGCATCTCTGTGGTTCTTTTTAAATCCAATAAATAAAGTTAGTTAAATTATCTATCTAATGAATTTTAACTTTTTCCCCAAGCCTTGAATCATCTAAGAAGAGGGCAACTTTCTCAAATTCATTGACTTGAAGTTGCCACCTAATTTGTATAAATAGATCTTGGTCAGCAGCTCATTCAAGAAGCAATTTCTGATTATTCAAAGTCTGAGCTATTTTGTCTGGAGTACAGAGCTTGCATGTCTTATTTCTGTTCCCCAGCTGGGTGAATGTATGTATTAGTATCAGGGCTTCAGTGCAAATGCTCAAAGGTACCCATTCAATATCTACTTTCTGCAAAAATTCTGCAGTCTTCACTGCATGCCAAAAACCAGCTCAAGTCCTGCTATGGGACCAAGTGGTACTAAGCAGGCACTAGTCCTATACAGGTATGAATTTCACCCACAATATTTGCTATTTCCATATTCGTGGGTTGGTGGTGGTGGAGGGTTTCTGGAAGGGGGGGTTGTTTTGTTCTTTGCAATAGTCATATACCTCTAACTAATGCTTTATAGTTGTATAGAGCCTTCTAGAGGACTTCAAAGCACTTTACAAAGGTAGGCAAGTATTACTCATAGATAGGAGAGGAGAGTGACAATGAGGCTCAAAGCTGAAAGTTTTCTAGTTTTTTTTAATATAGTGCTGACTTTACACCTTGTGTTCCATTCTTTGGCAAGTACGGCTATTGCCTTAGTGCCATGTAGTCCAGGATTTCAGAATGTTATTTAAGAGCTGCAAAGGAAAGATCAAAAAGACTGGAATTCTTTTGCTTAGAAAAGAGACAATAAAGGGGGAAAGGGATAGTCTGTAAAATCATGAATGGTATGGAAACAATGAATAAGAAAATGTTGTTGTTTACCCCTTCATGTAACACAAGAACCAGAGGTCACCTGATGAAACTAATAGGAGCAGGTTTAAAACAAACATAAGGAAGTACTTATTCACACTGTTACCCTGGGGAAATCATTGCCAGAGGATGTTGTGAAGGCAAAAGTATAACTGGATTAAAAAACAAATCAGAAGTTCATAAAGGAGATAAGTTCATCGATGGCTGTTAGCCAAGATGGTCAAGGACACCTCTCCCTGCTCCAGGTGTTACTAAACCTCTGATTGCCAGAGCTGGGAGAAGACAATGGGATGGATCACTCGATCATTGCCTTGTTCTGTTCATTCCTTCTGAAGCAGCAAGCACTAGCTCCTGTTGGAAGACAGGCTACTGGGCCAAATGGGTCATTGGTCTGATCCAGTATGCAGCATTCCGTCAGGTCTGTAGGCACTGATTGGTGATCTCTCGCTCACAGACCTTGACTACACCAATGATGATGTTCTTTTAGTACAGAGCCCTGCCAGGCTTTGTGAGGCACTTCAGCATATGGAGGAGTAGTCAGCTAAGGTCGATCTCCATGTTTCATGGTCAAAGACAAAACTGCAAAATCTAGGACCAGGTCCACCTGTGACTCCAATCTCTTTGAACAATGAAACAGTCTAATCAAGTTTCCAGCTTTTGCTATCTGGGTTTTATACTTACCAGCTCCTCCAATACTCACGCGGAGGTTCTCTATCAGATTGGCATCACAGCATCTGCCATGGGCCATTTACAATGGATATGGAATCAACACCATCTTAGTATGATGACCAAGTTCAGGATTTATTCGAGCTGTATCCTTCCCATACTGTCGTACAGCTGCAAAACACGGACACTATTCCGCGCAGACTGGACAAAGCTGGAGGCTTTCCACACAATGTCAACATCATATATTGGGCATAAAGTGGAATGACTTCATCTGTAATGCAGACGTTTATGGTGATTCAGGTCTACAGACTAATGGGGCCATTGTCCGCAGGCAGTGCCTTACTCTTTTTGGACATGTCACAAGGATGCCACAAGATGTTCCAGCAAACGCCATTCTGTGGGTGGCTTGTAACATCCAGGAAAAATCCTATCCAAAGCAATAACGAATTAAGGACCAGCCTGTCCCTCTCCTGTATGTAATTAGGACAGGATTGCCTCCAGTCCCAGATTCTGTGGGACTGCCCTGAAATGGATTGGACAATTACACTTTCAGAGCATTCACATGCAACTGGAAACACTTGAGTGAAACAGAATCACACCATGACAGATTGTCCCAGTGGGTGAGGTGATAAAGGTGGCACTCCCTGCATGTGCTACCACTAGAGAAGAGATGAGTAATCCAGCATTGTTCAATTGCCTAATCTGCCCTATGTAAACCAAGATGTGCATGGGTAGTGTCCATCAGTTCTCCTAATCTCATAGGAAGGATCTGATCAGGGAAACTAATTCCCTGGAGCGCTCTTACGCAGAGGCTCAAAGTGCATGTGAGCTCTTAAAGAGCCTGAGAAGGGGCGCCAGTGAAGCTATGAATCCAACCATTCCACTATTGAACCTTTCAGGAAAATCTGTTTCAAGTTCATGTTGAAGGCTTGCAGGAAGGTTAAGAGAGAAATAATTCATCTCATCTCTAACTTTTAACAAGTCTATATTTACAGTAAACTGAGTGGAGAAGGATTTATTTTCTTCCAACATATCCAATTTTTTTTTTCTGAAGCTCAAAGCTTTGAATCTCTCTGGCTCTAACTGCCCCTTGGAAAGCAAGTCTATATTCCCTCCCACAACAAGGTCTTTGAAATAACTGAATGATTAACATTGTTGCATTTTTAACATAGCCTATATAAAAAGAATGTTACAAAATAGGCTTAGTGGGATTGCTTGGAAAGGAACTTCATCCAGGGCTGATAATAAATAAAGTTACATAACCTAGTAGGTCATAGCTCTAACTAAGCCTTTTATGGACCATAAATCCACATTTATTTCCTGGATTTTATAGCTTCTGTTAAAAAAAGATACTACGTGACTGGAATAAGCCTCAAAGTCTGTACTCTTGTTTATAGATACAAATACCATTCTATAAAAACCTCAGTTGTCTGCCCATTCTACTAACATATAAATATGTATGATGGGCATTCCCTTTAAGCAGGCACTTCCTGTAAACTGAGATACCAGCAACAAAGGATTGGAAGCAAAGAAGGTAAACAGTGAAGAGGTATATGTTATAAACAATGGCTTTTGGTCAAAGCTATTAGCTGCATTAAGGTGACATGGAGAAAACCTGGAAAAGCAGGTGTTGTGTCCTCACTTCAAATTGTGTGTGAACTTGCAACACTTTGTGTTTGAAGGTAAGATGTTAATCAGAATAAAAGCGAAAACTAACTGACTTTCAGTGTCTTCAAGTTATTTAAAGATCTGTGTCTAACAGCATATTGTTTTATGAGCCACTTTGGGGTGCCTTTGTTTTGGAAATTATCTAAAAACATATATTGTCGAACATATTGACTCAAGGATTATCAAAGTTGTTTCACTGGTAAATGCCATTACAGGGAGAAGTCAAGCATAACTTTAATCACTGAACTGTAGCTTGCTGTTACAAATGTTAGGGAGTCAAGCGAAAAGCAGGAGTCCAAATATGAACAGGGAAATCTGTTGGGTTTGGGTGAGGGGGAGATCTGACTAGAAACCCAGTTTGCTTCCAGTTGTGACCACCTACACTGCAGTTCTCAAAGTATCCCACAGGGAACTCCAACACATGCAAAGCTTCTAAATAGAAGCTTTTCAACCTTGTGCTGAAGGGCAGACGATGGGCTCTCATGAAAGTGACCAAAGGTCAGTAGACGTCTCTGGACTTTTGAACCTCAATCCTGAAAACACTTGAACACACACTTAAAGTTTAAGCACATGACTTCAGTGAGACTCTTTGTGGTTAAAATTAAATGTGTGCTTTAAGTGTTTGCAGGAGCAGGCATAATTCTCCAAGCTTCAGCACAGGGACATGCAAGAGAAAAGGGGAGGTAAGGTTTGATCTAAGAATACAATTCGTTAGTTGATTCAGAGTAGCATTGGCATCAATCTTGGAGGTGGGGATTTATCTGCTATCTAGACAGGAGGATGAGTGCAGCAATGGCAATTTTAAACCTAAAGGAACTTTTTTGGGGGGGAGGAGAGGGGTTTTGTTTTTTCTCATCACTCTTATCTATCTGCTTTTTTCAGTTCGATGCCATGATTTATTTACAACTGATTGCTTTCTCATTTCCCAGCAGCAGAGTCTGCTTTAATCTGCTATACAATTTTTTTCCTGTATTCTTTAGTTAGAATACCAATCTTGATACTAGGAGACAATTTGCTGTAGAACAGCAACTGCCATTTAGAGTTCTGGATGGGACTGCGTGTCCTGCGCCAATCTCTCATGTGCTGACACGAAACTAAACTACGGCAATGAAGTGTATAATTTGTAAAGGTGCATGAAGCAGGTAGTGATACCCAAATGAAGTAGACCCATACAAGTAGATGCACAGGATGTAAGGAGAGTGACAGCAAGTACATGGATGTTATCAATCTGCTGTGCAGTGCCTGTTTCCTGTACTGAGAAAGTATTATTAAATGTACATCAGAGGCGCCAACTTTCCAATGTGCTGGGGGATGCTCGACACCAGCTCTGCATCAGGCACCTCTTCCCACCCTTGCCCCACCGCCTCCACCAAGCGCGCCTCACTCTCGCACCTCCCACTCCCACCCAGCGCCTCCTGCATGCTGCTGAACATGATCGCAGCAGGTGGGAGGTGCTGATTGGTGTGGCTGCTGGCAGGCAGGGGCCGTGGGGGAGGAGGAGGAGCTGATTGGGGCGGGGCTGCCAGTGGGTACTCAGGCCCCCCCATTCTTTCCCCTGTGGGTGCTCCAGCCCCGGAGCACCCCAGACTCAGCGCCTCTGATGTATATCCTATGTAAGACTTTGTTTCTATAGTGACTTTCCCAAAAAGAGCTTTGAACACCTCTGGGAACACTTTCTCACACCATCCAGAGGAGGTAGATTAGAGTTACCATTATTTTCCAGATGGGGAATATGAGGACGAGAAAGGTGAAGTAACTTGCCCAAGGCAACACTGAATCAGTTCCAAAACCAGGAACAGAACCCAGGAATCCTGAATACTTATCTACTAATCTAATTCTTCTGCTGCTGAACCTGACAACAATAGAAGGCTGCCCAGCTGACAGTTTGGGTTGGTTCAGAACATTTACTTTGACAATTTTTAGGATACATTTGTCTAAAAAGAAAATCATTTCCTGGAATGTGTTGTATAGTGAGATGATTCTGGCTGCAGAGTCAACAAACCTGAATAGAGAACTTTTATAAAGCCATTCAGACTAGAAACTGGAATCCTAGACTCCAAGGCCAGAAGGGACCTTTGTGATCATCTAGTCTGATCAGCCATATAAAACAGGCCATAGGACTTCCCCAGAATAATTCCTAGATCAGATATAACCATGTATACCTGTTGTGAAATGTGGTGAAGTGGTGTTACTTCCCAAAGGGATTTATAGAGGGAGAAATACTGAGACACATACATTTATTCATTGTGAAGCTCTGTGGTTCAGTGACAGGCAAGCCATATGGAATAATCAATGCTACCTTCCATAATCTCAACCACGTGTCCAATTAGACCCATGTCAAGCTTCTTAACAGGCCATATGGAGGAGTTATTCTTCTCCAGAATGCTAATGAAGAGCATTTGCTGAGATAGGATGGGTGTTATTTCACTTACCAGGGGTATAGCCATAAATAGGGAAAGTTAGTCCAGCCTAATCACGCTATAAGAGGTAAATGTGCATTAACATAGCTTACTGAATGTGCTAAAAACTAAGTCTTTCAAAAGTAATAAATGATTTTGGGGTATCCAAATTAAAACATCTTAAAGGGGATCTGATTCTTGCCCATTTGGGAAAAAAACAGGTCCTCTAAGGTGTCAAGCTGGCACTCAACATCACTCTTGAAAATCTTGGCCTAAATGAATTTGTAGCCTAGTTTACTATTGCCTCTAGAGAGCTGCCATCATCTGGTGGCACTGTATTATGGACAAACAGCAGTGAGACCAACAGTCTTTCAATAGAAAGCAAAAACCTAAAGTTCTCAAATTAGCAGCTTAGTACAGAGGTAACCTTTTATTTTCTGGAATTGTGAGTACGGTACATCTGGACAGTAACTTGGCAAAAGTCAGAACATAAATAGTAGAAAACCTGTTTTGTTCCTGGTCAGCAAAATCTGCTCTCAAGAGATATGGTTAGGCCAAAACTGTTCAAAGGTAGGCACCTAAAGTTACGATCTAAAGAGTGAGATGTTTTCCAGCTCAGTGCATTGTCCTAGGTCTTGTACAATGCAAAGTAAACAGATAATTCCTGCCTTGGTCTCCCGATCTACCTTAATTCACAAAATATGTATTGGAAAACTTTCCTTGTCAATCTGGTCTACTAACATATTTGCTAAAACAAAATTTAAGCTTTTAAAACTCCTTTTGACTACTTCATCATTTTGCTCCTATGTGCCAAAGAACAGAATATAAAACCCAGCATAGCATGACCTATTGGATAGACTATTCCAAGGGATCAGGGCCCCCTGAGGGTCTGTGAGCAGGTTTCAGGGAGGCTGCCAAGGCAGGCCAGTATTAGACTCGCTAGGGCTCAGGGCAGAAAGCCGAAACCCCACTGTATGGGGTTGAAGCCTGGGGCCTTGAGCCCCACCATCTGGGCCTGACGTCAGCCTGAGCAGTGTAGCTTTGCGGGGGGCCCTGTGGCATGGGGCCCCGGGCAGTTGCCCAGCTTGCTACCTGCTAACACCGGCCCTGGATTTTATATGCAGAAAATCAGTTACGACACAGGTGGGCCGTGGAGTTTTTATAGCATGTTGGGAGGGGCCACAGAAAGAGGAAGGTTGAGAACCCCTGGACTATTCTTCTACTTTCCTTGTACAGTGGAAATAAGTTGCATTATATAGGTCCCAACAGAAACTTGAGATGGATTAGAAAATCTACTAGTGCTCTTCCATCTTCACTACCAATGCAGAGTGCTGCTTTCTTAAAGCACAGTTACTATTCTGTTCACTCTAATGTTGCAAGTCCCAATTTATGGGTCTTCTGTCACTTCCCTAAGGATACTATTCCACAGTCTAATAGATTTCCCCTATAGTCAGCTACTTAATTTAAGTAAGCATGGGCTGTCATTCGAGAACATACTCCAGCTATTTACACCCAAACTCTTGGCACAGGAGTATAGTCTTTAAAACAATCACTGAGAGTGGACAAAAAAATATTTTTTTTTCATCGTTAAAGCGTGATACACTGAAGTTGATCAATAGCTTAATCTGTGTCCACTGCTTAGTTTAACTAACATTTCCATGAGATGCCCTTTAGAGGGAGCTCTGACATCTCTGTCCCAGGTCAACCTTTGTTGGACACTACTAAATCAGTAAGAGTGAGTACTTATCATTTACCTTCTGGGTCTAAATGCTTTCTTTCTTACTGCATGCGTTCTATTTAGCATTCCCCCTTTTTTTTTAATTAAAAATTACCACTATACAAAACACATGTGCCTTGATAAAGAAATGGCTAACACATCTCAAAGTAGGGCCAATAGGGTCATTGTAAGAGGGTATTTCTAATGGTGTTCCGCAGTATTTGGACTAAGCCGAATGCTATTCAATATTTTTCTTAATAATCTGAAAAAACACTGCTGATTAAAATCTGTGGATGACACAAAGCCTGGCAGAGTGGTAAATAATGACAGGGCAGTCATACAGAGTGCTCTGTATCATTTTGTAAGCTTGGCCCATTCAAACAAAATGTGTGTGTTTTTTCTTAAATACAGTCAAGTGCAAAGTCACACATCTAGGAATAAGGAACACATGCCATTCTACAGAATGTGGAACTCTTTCCTGGAAAGCAGTGACTCTGAAAAAGATTTAAGAGTCAAGTGGACAAGCAGTTGAACGTGATGAGCTCATAGTAAGATTTTGTGGCAAAATGGGCTATGTGATCCTTGGATGTACAAACAGGGGAATAGTGAGCAGAAGCAAGGAGGATTTTTTTTTCCTACTATTGGAACAAGCTGCCAAAGGAAGTGGTGAATTCTCCATCTTTTGATGTCTTCAGGTCATGACTGGGTGCCTTTCTGGAAGCTATGCTTTAGCCAAACAAGTTATGATTTAGCCAAACATGTTATTGGGCTGCTCAATACAGGAATAACTGGGTGAAATGTAATGGCCTGTGTTAAACAGAAGGTCAGACTAGTTGATCTAATAGTCCCTTCTAGTCTAAAACTCTATGAATTTTCTCCAAGTCTGTAAGAAGAAAGCTGACATAATTTCATTGAGTAAGGTTAGCACAAGAGCTTCAAATTTAAGACACCATTGTGGGTTGCCACTTTACTTTATCACACTGTGTAGATTTCCATGCAGCATATGGTTTATATTCAATTGTGGATAACATAGATCTCCTAGATCTACACTAGACTCAGACTGTGTAATTTTTACTCCCATTAATCTGGCCAATTGAGATTCAACAACACTCAGTCATGACTCCTGCAAACTTAGAATTTGGCATAACATGCCCCCTCCAATTTGTCTTCTTGCTTCCACCCAGTGATAATGGCCAACTCCTGCATCATTCGTGGACTCCACTGAGCATATTCAAAGCTTTCCCTCTGTGATGCAGACAGGGATGCTGCAGAGAAGTAGTAACGGGGTTTTCTGGTAAGAGGCTGTGTAGGTGCACTTCCTTTTTTTAAAGACTGATCTCAGTTTTACACCTAGGTAACACATTGATTTTTAGTGGAATTCCTGATTCCCTCTGGTGTAAGTGGAAGGAGTATCAGGTTCTCTCTCTTGGAGAGTTGTAAACACTTTACTCAGCTGAACAGTGCGAAATCCAGCCTGCCTCCATTGGCTTCCGAGCCTGAGCTGCATCAATTTACACAGCTGTTTTTAGCACCTTAGCATGAAATGGAGTCTGTAGACCCAGGCTCTGAGATTCACTGCTGCTGGTTTTAAAATGCAGTGTGGACTTACCCACAGACACTTAAGAACCTAAGGGTAACATTTTCTAAAGTCCATAAATTGCTTCTGAAAATAAGACTTAGGCACTTTTTGAAAATTTTACCCAAGCTTAGTCTTAAAGCTGCTCACTATGACACATATTGGGAGTTGGCAAGAAGAGATCAAAAATCAGACCAAAACAGGATATTAAAGATTAAATCGTGACATTTGGGGTTTGACTTCCACTTTTGGGGTTGGCACTCCTGTCTAGTATTGGATAGGCAGTCAGTGCAGATCAGAAAGTATTGGTGTCATCTGTGTCCAGAAAGATATACCCTGTAACAAAAGGAGCTGCTGAATTCTTGTTCTATTTCTTCTCCCTTGTGGGATATGGTCACACTCACTCTATGGTCGGTAACGGAGAGTTCTGAATTTGTTCTACCATTTCTGCAGATGAAGAATGAATCCTTTTTCTAAGTGAATGTAAGTGCCATTGAGAGCAACACTATCCTCTTATTTAAGCTACATTTACTTTTATAGGGTGGGGCACACAAATCTCAAAATTGCCCTTGCAGCCTGATTTTTCAGTTGCTCAGCAGTCACAGCTCCCATTGACCTGAATGGTCACTGGCCTTATGCTACTGAAGGAACTCAGTGTGTCTATAAAACTCAGCCTGAACCTTGCCATACAAGTCCCTATGTCATAAGCAAGTGTTCCTTGGGGACACGGCAGGTTAAAAGCATATCTTTTGTTTTTAAAAATCCTTCTTTTAAAACATCACCTACTATTAAAACTGAAAGGATTTCAAACATTTCTCCCTCATCCATGCCTCGGGTTCTTGTACTTCTCTCCGCTTTAACAAAGGAAATGTATTAGTTAATTTCACTTGTTTTTATGTTCCATTTCTCATGGTCTAGCACAATGCTGCAATCTCTGAGTTTAAGCTAAGCTGTTTGGTTTAATAAGTTGGCTTCCACTGGAAGTGAAGTGGAAACAAACATTTAAGGATATGCTAAATCATGTTAAATCTCAATGGGGCCAAATTATGTGGCAGTAGCCAGATTCACTACAGCAGTGTTTTGTCTATCATGGAGTGCCAGTTATGGCAGAATCTTTGCTGGAGAGATTATAGATACTGCTGTTTCATTTGTTCTCTCAGCTGGATGTATAAGGGGCTGAAAGTTTGCATGTTATATACCATATATGCAAGAAGACTGTCTGGACATGTCAGGGAGTCACCACCTTAGCCCAGAACTCATCTTGCTTTTTTTCAGTTTACATGTCTCTTTTTAAAATGTTAACTGATTTAATTTTTTGTTTGCTTCAACTACTTGAGTGGTAACTTGCATTTCAACAAAAAGCTGACGCTAAAAAACCCAGCAGACCTCTCATTTTGCATGAGGGTTGGGTGGGGGTGTATGGCCTAAAAAATTGGAAATATTTGCTACCTGGAATATTGGCATTCTAGGAAGCACCAACCACACTGCTTCCATGTAATCACACTTAAACGTTGCCAGTGCTGTGACTTTTCCATTCCAAATCACAGTAAAGCAAACATCAGCATACCTGAGGCTAGGAAGTATTCACAAAAGCAACTGGACTGGCTCAGACTCATCTGCACTTGCTTTTCTCCAGTTAACATGAGACTTGCATTTTTAAGCGCATTTAATAGCAAAAGGCAGCTGGCTTGTGCTTGGGCTGAAAAAGTGAATTCCCCTCGGCGGTGGAACCTGCCAAATTCACTGTGGCTCTTACTCACCCCTCCAATTAATTCCTAGGAGTGTCAGCAGACTCGAATCAATGCATTAGATTAGCTCATCTCCCTGGTAAGTCCTGATTCCCACTGCTAGAAGAATTAAGCAAGTGTGGTGATTCACAAATGAAATTAAGGAGGTGGGTGGGGGAGGGAAAGAAATGCTTGTTCTGTAATGCTGCCTAGGGTCATTGTTGATGCTTGACATCAGCAGGCTTGGGGCCCAGCCATACATAGTTCTATTTTCAGCCATGGAATGTCAGGAGCCCAGGACACACTGTCTAGGTCATTAAAACCATGTGACTTTCCTATTGCTAGATAGACACTCGCTAGATGTCCTAAAACACTCAAGTAGTTAATTCTGAACTAGAGTATTAAATGGATCACGTCACTGTTATTTGTGGTTCTCTCACTTCTAGTGTGGAGCCTGTGTTTTGTCTTTTTGGTCTTGTGCAGTTTATTTTCAGTTTCTTATTCCCTTTTCCTAAAGTCATCGCATGCACCAGGTGGTCAGCAGCTGGTGAAGTATTTTAGTCTCTGCAAAGCTAAACTAGATTGAGGGGAGTGGGGGGGAATGAGGGGTTCAGTGACTTAGACATCAGTGAAACAAGCAGCTGAGCTCTCATTGGGGTAGCAGGTGGATCCAAAATAAGAGCTGAAGTGGACTTAGCAAAAACCCAAGTGCAGTGCAAGTTCCAGACATTCAAGTCTGTTCTACTGTCTAATTTAATAAGAGAGAACTTGGTCTGTTTCTCAGCTGCAGAGGCCACTCACTGTATCTAAGCTTAGCTGTCTCCAAGGCTGAATAGTTTCTGTTGAAAACCTAGAGATATGGGCGTGTTGGTCTTGGCTGTTTCCAGTTGCATTGGGCTGAAACAAAGAGGTCAGGAATTTTTATTTATATTTTTTTTAATAGCTTGGGCTGAGACAGTTGTGTGGCAAACACTGCAACTGTCTCTGTACTACATTGCCATGGACCTGCAGGGCTGCCTTTCCTCCTAGCTGCAGGGCAAATGCATCACCAGGCTTTGACCAGTGCATGAGAGGCTGGATTATGTGAGGGAGAAATAGGGGATGGTCAATGTTTTTGAACACTGCCACTCTCATCCTCCCAATTCAAGCCAGTTACCTCAATGCTGAGTCATTGCCTCCAGGATGTTAGGACCCTTGGCATAGGCCTGAGAAGCTGTGCTGGATGAGATCAGGAAACCCAAGCTAAGGGCCAGAGAGACAGGAATGGAAAAGGAATACCCTGCTATGCCACTGATGACAGTACCGAAATATCTGCAAGTATCATCACTCACAAGTAACCCTGCAGGATGAGGTGGGTGGCTTGTCTCATAGATGATGCGGGGAACCTCCTACTAAGAACTGCCCCTCTCCAATATTCAGCTAACCCTCCAGTCTGGTTCCCATCCATGCTCCACCAGTCCTCCCAATTGCTTCCCTAATCCATGTCCATGGTTGCCAGTCTCTTCTACCCGTTACTTCTAAGCTCCCTTCTGCAATTGCACTGTAAGGTTCTTTCACGCCTCACCCCACAATTCCGCACTCTCAGGACAGAAGTTTATCTGAAGATTTCTAAAAAGATTTAAGACATTGGCAGTGGAATGAGACTTTTTTGTACAGAGCCAAAGCATCTCTTCTGGTCTGTACAAGTTACTGGGTGCTAAATATGCAGGACTGAGGGGTAGGCTGAAATCTTGCTGTAAAATTTTACAGTACAAAAACCAATACTCCATTAGTGTCTGTTGCTATATACAGGCTATTGTGTGTGTTTACAGAAATATCAGTCTGAAAAGTTCTAAGTGGACACTTGTGCAGTATGGAACCTAATTTTAAAAATCAGGTATGTGCAATTGTTGTTTTGTGTTTGCAGTTTCTATGGTTGGATGAACAAATTTAAGTGCGGAGAAACAGCCAGACACTGCAGATGCACTTGCATTTTTGCTCATGTATAATTACATGCACCTGGTTTCAGCACCAGAGCATAACAGAAAAAATGTAATGGCTTAAGTGGGTAGACAAGACAATCTGTACATGGATGGGTAACATGCAACAAAAGTTGCGTCCTCTCCAAACGTATAACAACACTTCAAGAAGACTTCCTGTATACGCTTTGGAAAGTCTGTTTCTTTAGCTAGCTTAGAAGAATTTTGAGTGAAGCACATCCATTCTATCGTAATACATGATAGAAAACAGTGGCTGCACATACCATATGCATTGAATGACACTTAACCATACTTATCAATGACTCTGTAATTGCTACTTAGGGAGCTTAAATATATTTGAGGTGGCACATAACATCTGATTACCTTGGGAATTTGGCTGAGGCTTACCTAGCAATGAATTTCTAAACTGTCTCCTCAACATATAGTTTAAGGCCAGAAGGGATCACCAGATCATCTGTCTGACCTCCTGTATATCACAGGCCACCAACACCACCCAGCACTTGCACACTAAACCCTGAGGTAGAGGAGGATGGGACCAATTATATATTAAACAAGCAGCTGCAACTGCAGGAGTAGGGTGGAGGGAAGTGAAGTCTAAAATCTTAGTGGTGTTTGTGGCCTGTATAACTGACAGTAGCATTTTAGTGCCATGAATGCAAGATGACATAGGCATGTATGTATGGGTGATAATCTCTAATACCGCACGTACAAGTCATCCTGGGAAAAGGAATCTCAGTCATCATATTTAAGTTAAATCCTCTCATTTCAGCTTCAAGAACCTGTTCTTTCCAGTTCCTTTCCTATTGCCTCTGATTTTTATTGCTGTTTTGTATCAACTAATGCTGCAGATTGGGTTTATTTAGTGCAGTTTCTATGATCTGGCTCCCCTGCTGTCTGCTGCTGGCTGTTGTTGCAGATACAATAGGTGAGACAGTTTGTATTTTCTCCATGGGATTATATCAGCTGTGGGACTCCATCAGTCTTTGTGAAGTGATATTCAAGTTTTAGGAGCAAGTATTGGATGGTTATGATCCAGATAACATTGAAAAGTACCATAGTCATATTCTTTATTGACTGGTACATGATAGTGATATTAACCCTATTAAAACTGTAAATTTATTTATACCACCAATAGCAGCAACTGAGACGTGGGCACCACTGTGCCAGGCACTATATGAACACACAATATAATCCCTGCCCCAAAGAGATACAATCAAAATAGGCAAGACCCATGATTTGCAGTGGAGGAAACAGGCGCAAAGAGCTGAAGCTAGTAAAATCTAAGTCCCTGTGTAGTTCCCTTATGTAAACTTCACTTCACTATGAGGTCCTTATAAAATAGACAGAACAATAGGTCCTTTTGGGTGGCATAGTCATAGCGTTCACTATATGCATTAGTGTCCTAAGAATTCGTTTGAATAGCAGTCTGAAAAATGCTGATAAATAGCAAAAATTTATTTGTACTGTAGTAGTATCTAGGACCAAATTGGACGAGGCTCTCAAAAACATATAGTAGAAAGACTATTCCCTTCTTCTAAGAACTTACAAGCTAGGTTATTGAACAGAATTAACAGATGGATGATGTTCCCAATAGGAATGGGGAAACTAGTTTGGGTAAAACACAAAATGTGCTGCACATCTCACTACAAAATTTTGCTCTAAATGCCAACATAAAACTTTTTTGTAGGTCTGAAAATTTAACTCTGCTTCTTGCATCTGGAGCCAATTCCAGATACTGGATGAATCCAGACATTGGAAGAGGGGGAAGCAACCAGCCTGACCAGAAACAGGAAGTACTAGAAATCTCATGGGTTAGTTTCACCCCAGTTCTGCTGAGGAGAGCTTCCAAACTCGAACTTTTGTCTGAAACCTTTGAGAATGACCCAACAAGATCTAGTTAAACTGCTTGCTACCAAAGCAGAGGCAGCAAATGAAGCAAGTCGGCTATTTTTAATGAATGAGTAAAATGAAAACACACATCTTGAAAGGAAATGGTTACTGATAAATAACTCCATGCTCTCATCCAGAATAGAACCAACTACTTAGCACTTAAGAGAAAATGAGAGAGATTTAGTATAGCATTGATTGTCAAAGAAACATTAACTGAACCCACAATACCTGGGAGCAGGTATTACACATGCACACGCTTCATCCCTAACCTCTTTTCAAAGAAAAAATAACTATCAAAATACATTCTAATTAAGATTTTTTTTTTGCATGTGTCATCGAGATTAAGGCATATTCTAAACCAGGCTGCCTAAAGCCATATTTCTGAGTGTTGCTGACTTCACCTGTTTCTCTACTCCTACATTAGTTATCTCTAGTCATGTCAGTGTCTCAGGCAGAGAGCAAGTTTTGAGAACTTGACTGAGGAGGCGGTAAAGCAGTGGTGGATAAAACCAACACCTAAATAGCAATAAATCATTTATGAGTCCTTTTAAGAGTAGGGTAGGAGGAATCCATTCCACTAGGATCCCTGACTCCAAGAGCTCTGATAGC
Source organism: Gopherus flavomarginatus (assembly GCF_025201925.1). NCBI lineage: Eukaryota > Metazoa > Chordata > Testudines > Testudinidae > Gopherus > Gopherus flavomarginatus. Next base: position 40,046,177 of record NC_066628.1, on the reverse strand, counting down.
TACCAGATAACTAGCTGACAAGTGCTGTGAAAAACAATAATTCAGCCCCCAAGAGTGGAACTTATACATATATTCTGGCTCAGTAAATATGCTTTTCTTTGAGATACACTTAAAATTGATTGACATATTTTACATAAAAGGGGATGTGTGTAGGTAAAAAGAGAGAGCTTACCAAAAAATCAGGGTAATTAATGTTTATCATGAGTCTCACAGTAGTTTTTCTTAAAGCTCTAGCTCCTGGAATCATGTGATGGCATCAGAATCTCTGCTTTTATTTTTAAGTTAGTTTCTAGCCATCATAGTTAGAGAGAGAAGTCTTGAAAATAAGAATGTCCAAGGCTCAAACAGAAGGCAAATAAAAACCCAGAACTCATTTTAAGTCTCAGTTATTAGGAGGCCTGACTCATGACTCCTAAACACTGTCAGTTGGCCTTGCTGAGAAATGAAACCCAGTTGCTCTTTCCCTTTCAACCCAGTGACAAGGGCATATTTTCAGGATTATCTTTGTAAGAAAACAAGCTGTTTTATTTTTGTTTTGTTTTTAAATGAAAGTGAGATTTTCCCTTCACAAGTCCCAAAAACCAAGTTCTGCTAAAGACTCGCAGGTAAGCCTCCTCCAGCTCCTTGGTCAAAGTTATAATTAGTCTGGCCTGATCTGGCCCTAGCTTGGTCTCTAAAATCAAGGCCTGCTGCAATGGAAGTTTATTACCATATCATCAAAGTGAGATCTGGTTGGTTTGTTTAGATATTCTTTCTCTAACTCCCCTCCCCCCAAATCAAATGGCCTTTTACAGACAGCATGAGCAGTGCCTGTCAGTGCTTGCTGTTGAGTCAGCTGTGTCTTCTTGGATCCAATAGCATGATATACAGAGTCCACAAGTCTCATTTTCCCTTGTCATCATCTCAAACAGCTGTGCTGCATATCACCAGAAAGAATAACTTAAACATATAAGGGTGGTAGGACAGTTCAGGAAACACTTGCAACTTTCAACTAAATACAGTAAGAATAGTGAACTGTTTACCTATAATTTCAGCTATCCAGTGGGACTGGAGCAAGTCACAGAACGCAAATATTTGGAAAGATAGCTTAGATAGTGCTCAAAACTTCAGAATGAAGACTGGTCAGCAAAATCCAAATTCAAAACAGTTTTTGTATTATAGTGGGTCTCATTTCATGTATTTACCCAACCAATTACTAGTGTATATGTTTCTCACCAAGCATCACCATGATGCTACTTAAGAACTGACTTTGCACTTCATACTGTTCACATTTCTTAAGACAAAGCTGTGGCCAGAGCAACCCACTCGTTTCAAGCAGCCCCCAGAATTTTGGAGGTGTTTAATCAGGCTCTCTATTGTGAGCCAAACTAAAACCCTAGATCTGACCTTCTCTGAATGGTGGTGAAATGTGGATCTGTGTCTGTTTAATATGGAGCCATTTACTTCAGATGTATGATGAGTGTCCATGGAAAAAGATTTCTCTGGGTATTACTTCCAAACCAAGCATGACTTTTGAGTGAAGAATTTGGTCCAGACAAGTTTTATGAATCCAACTCTTTTGGCTTTTCAGAGAAAATTAATAACTAGAATGAGACAGTTTTATGAAGGAGATAAATAACCTCTAATTGGTACCATAGTAAACCTCAAACAAGTGTCTGCTACTATGGATAACCTGAAAATTGCCTCCATCTGAGACTGCATATTTAGTAGCTGGAATTTTCCAAGGAGCCAAAGCATTATGCATCCAAATCCCACTAAAATTCAATAGGAATTGAACATCAAACTCCTTTTAGTCTCGTTTGAAAAATCCCAGACAGTCTTTACATACAAAAGGGAGGTAAGTCTTCCACATTAAACACAGAAATAAAACTACTCTGATTTATTTGTGGGGGAGGATAATTATATAGCAAGTTAGTAACAGATGATGATCCAGCAGAAGAAGTTATCAAGTCTTGCTTCTGGGCTTTTTCCTGGCTGGTTAGAAAGTGAATTCCACTTTAAAGAGGAAAGTAGGTTTGAAAAGAACACTAATATGACTGGGGATGACTTTTTGGTCCTGCCTGCCAAGTACTGTACTGGCCACCAATATTGTTTGCCATAAGCCACTTGTTTGAGGTGCAAGGAAAAGAGATTAACCTGGTAAAGGCTTCCCATCCTCTTTAGAAGCCACCATCTGTGTCATGTAAGCATCCTAGCTCTGCCTATGGTCAGACATTGATTGTTGTTAACATTTCATCTGTGGCTCTAGCGAGGAAAAACCTCACAGAAGGGCTAGTATCTTCTCAAAACTACTTCTTAATTAATGGTCTTGAGAGTTGGATTATATAAAGCTTGTGAGGAAGCAGGTGGACTGCAGCTTGCTGGTTGCCTGAGAGGGGAAGAAAAAAGTTTAAAACCACCCCTCCCATCTTAAACTTATTTTTAGTTTGACACATCTGTGCTCACCAAGGCTTTTGCCTGCATCAGACCTCAGTAGTGCAGCAACCAGCCCAGAACAGTAATGGTGGTAAAGCACAGGTGCAAGTTGCTCTGGGCAGAAAAACAAGAAGTATATTCTGCTCTATATGAAGTTCCAATCTGTGGATATGCGATTCTCCCTCTCCATTTTCCTGCAACCCCATCAGAAGGAAACAGGAGTAATTTGTTAACTTCCTTCCCTCTGACTGATTTCAACTATATATATTTTTTATAAATAAAACTGCATATGTGCAACCAAATTAGAAACAACATTATGGAGGGGGGGATATGAATAAAGAATAACATGGCATATAATGTCTACATTTAGGATTATGGTTTGTTTTTAAAGTAAGAAAAAGATGGAGACCATATTTCACATTGCATAAGATAATAATTTGCATTTCACAGCACCCTTTCAGAGTGCTTTATATACACTGACTGATCTTCACAACGCCAGTGGGAAGTAGGTAAATAGTTCCCCATTTTAAAGACAGACAAACCAAATGCTACACACACAATTCTCCCCTTGTGGAAAGGATGAGGAACAAGTTCATTAAGTGACATGAGTAACATTTGTCACGACTGGAAGGCGCTCAGAATATTGTGGTGATGGGGTTAAAATAAGAATCTACATAGAATAGAATTGGGCATTATAGAATTTTAGAAAAGTGGAACCCATTTGAATTATTCAGCTGTTCTTCTAATATACATTTCAGCTGATGGGGCATCAGCAGGACTGATTTTAATAATTTCTTTATAGACATTTTCCAAGTAAGACTGCTAGTGATGGGTTGATTAATCTCTTTTTAATGATAATCCCAATTCCCCCTCTAGTCCCAGTGTCTGATTGCTGATCTGTGTGCTGGAGAGACACAGCTGCCATGCAGGCTAGCTCCAGTCCATCTGCTGAACACTGCACATGCTGTTTGCTTGACTTGGGGTAGACTGAGAGGAAGAGGCATGAAAATGGATGAGTGACGAGACCACAGGACAATTAGTCATTCCCCCCCCCCCACTTTTGTCTCCGAGCAGACTCTCAAACTACAGTAGCTTTTCTCAATTGAGAGGAAACGATATATAATACAGTACCGAGACTCCACACTCCTTGGAGTGGGATTGTGGCTTTACAGAGAATAAAGTGTTATACATGCTGTGGGCAATGAGTACAAATCTTCAAAAGCCACCTAAACCCATTGATGTCAATTGGAATTTTCCTGTTGACGTAAGTGGGCTTTGAATTAGGCCATTTATATTTTAGAATAACAGGTTTTGTTAACAGACCCTCATTCTTCCGAGTGCAGTCTCAGTTCTTAGCAGGTATTTTTCATAAACAGGTCAATTTCAGTGAATAATTTAGTGAACACATTTTAACAAATCTAGCCCTTGTAACAGCTCAGAGAATATTCATCAGCAAACTGCCATTTTCTTGAGTTTATTTAGCATTCAATCCAGAGTAAAACATTCATCAAATAAGCTTGACGGTGAATGCCAAATTCAAGATCAGTTGCTTAGTTGCAATTGATCAGATAAATCACATGGAATTTCTGATCCCTGTTTGGACAAAGATATAAATGCTTCTGGAGTAGGATTTCCAGGTGTCCAGTTTTTGGGTAAACAGTGAGGTGGCAAAGTTTGCAGGTGATCCAAAATTACTTTTGATCCTTTAAAGTATCTGGCACTAGCTACTGTCGGAAGACAGGATACTGGCCTAGACGGACCATTGATGGGACCCACTGTGTCCGTTCTTATGTTCCTAAATCAAAACATAAAAATAGCACAACAATTTCAAAAAGAATCCTAAATGCTGGCAGAAGTAAAAAAGTAAGTTAAAATGGCCTAACAATGATTCCATTACAGGCACAGAAGAAGAATAAGCAGCCTTCTATAACTGTAAAATATCAAACAGTGTTCACTGGCAACGCATTGATTCTCCTGAAAAGGAAACCTAGGATAAATAGATGCAGTCATGCAGCATGTGTGCACACAGGGGAGGGTATAACTATGACAGCATTTAAGAAGTATCTGATCTCTAAAAGCTCAGGGCCATGTGACCTTTAACAGCACTCAGGATTAAATGTCTGTTTGGGATGTTGTTAAACAAGTCAGGCTCCTCAAAAGGACTAGAACACAGAAGTAACCAGAAATATTTTGAAGCGCAATCAGAAAGATAGATGTGAAGGAGGACCATCATAATGCAAAAATACACCCTAGGATAATGATTTTACTGGGCGTCGGGCTTACTGTTCAGGTTTTCTTTGGTATGTCTTAACTGAGACGGATGGTTAGTTTCAGCAGTTCAGGTTTTCCCCCAGTATTCCAGGGGACACTGATTATGAAGGAAGGTTCTCTCCTCATGATGATTTATAATCTTTTATGTAATAATGAACTGATAGCCGCCTGACTCAATGTACTACACAGGCTGGCATACAAATAACTTTGAATCTATGAGGCAAAACTAGATCAACTGGAGTTGTCCTTAAGACCTTGCGTCCTGGCAGCTGAACTCTGCACTCAAATGACTATATGATAGCTCACTAGGCTTGAATCTCAATACCAGATTTGGAAGATCAGACTTTTCCACTATCCTGTCCACCATCTATAGTCTAAAACTAAGGATGAGAGAGTCTCGCATTGCTAGGCAACTTACAGGAGGTGCATTAAAAAAAAAACTACTCTATAGATTTACTTGGCTGTGAGCCAGACCACATAAGGTTCTGCCATGTACTCTATATATTGTGGGCTTTGTTACATAAAACAGCACCATGTAGTGTAACCAAAGCACAATGAATTAATAAATTCTAAATTACAAGTCAGCCAGATTTGTTTAATTAGTAGTAAGTATATCCGTATGATCATGGAAGGATGTCAGTGTATTTTCATCACATCTTAAAACTTCACTCAAGAGTCAATAGTGAAAGGCAAGGATATCTCTTCCAATCACTGCTGCTGATTCCATATGAAATCTAGGCATGTAGCTTTCTGTTACTGTGACTCAGTTTACTCATCTGTAGAAGGAGGCTAATATTTCCTAAGTCACAGGGTGTTGCAAGGCACCTTATTATTTAATATTCATAATAATCCGGTTTATTTTAGAATTGCTGAAGGACCAAGCAAGAACAGGGCCCCATTTTGCTAGGCACTATACAGAGTAGTTGATAGATTAGTCTCTTCATAGCAGAGACTAAATAGACCAGACAGACACAAGGGGAGGGAAGGAGAAGAACATACCAGCAGAGTGAACAATGTAATGGCAGCAACACGTTATTTCCATGTTTTGTTTTGTTTTTCGGGAGGGCATAGTTAGGAGGAGGCAATCTAAATAGAAAGAAAAGTCAAGGGAGAGGAGATAGGGAAGGGAACTGAAGGGGCAGAGGAGCAGCTGTTGAGTGAAGAGAGGTGAAGACTGTGCAGGAGGGTAATGGTTGGAGCAAACAGCCAATCAGCACAGGGCAGAGAGGGTCCAGTCAAAACTATAGAAAGTTCTCTGAAGGCCCCTGTGTTGGTTGGTTCTGCAGCTGTTCATGCAGGCTGGAGTTTTGCAGGTTCTTCTCTGCAGTTATTCCACAAGGTCACGTGGTTTAAGGGTGTGGGGAGGGCAGGCATCTCCTGGGTCCCAGTTTTCCCAGAGTGGAATGAGGGTGGGATCTCTCTTGTACAATTCTGTTTCTGGGAGGAATGCTGTGAGGAAGGCTGGCCCTGGCTGAGTCCAATTCACAATATTTGTAAGACACATTGAGAACCTCCAGAGAAAGGGTTCTTGAAGTGTGAAGTAACTAGCACAGCTCTTCATATACAGTGCAAGAAGATTTTCCAGTTAATTTGACACACTGGATACACCAAATGTACTTTGCATAACAGGAGGTGGGAAGGAGAAAAAAGAAGCAATGTATTAGTTCAGTGACAGCTAGTCTATAAAGCTGCATGAGGAAGGAACCATGTCTTGCTCTGGTTTGGACAGCTCCAAGATGGGAGAGGGATAGCTCAGTGGTTTGAGCATTAGTCTAGGAACCCAGGGTTGTGAGTTTAATCCTTGAGGGGGCCATTTAGGGATCTGGAGTAAAATCAGTACTTGGCCCTGCTAGTGAAGGCAGGGGGCTGGACTCAATGACCTTTCAAGGTCCCTTCCAGCTCTGTGAGATAGGTGTATCTCTATATGTTAATACTAAAACTCCTCACAAGGGCCATATAATGGAGAATGTTAACAAGCTGCATTATATGTAGTAAACTTGGTCCAGCCTCCATTAAAGCCATAGCCTAGTGAAAAAAAGCTGCTTAAACATACTCTTTTAAATAAAGCTTACCATTTCAGGACAATGCTATCGCTGAACTCCAAGAACTGATAAGCCCAGAGAGCTTTGTAACCTTTGCCCTAGGAGGCAGACAGCAAAATGGGGAAGCCCCAACAACTCGAACTTCTGATAATCCCAGAGACATGTCTGTCTGAGAGTAAACCAAATTCTCATAAGCAGTTCATGCTTTGGGCTCAGCTCCACCAAGGCCTTCATTCTAACACAGTGGAGAGCAGCATGGTTGGTTATCTTCTAAGGGGGAAGAGGGTGACTTTTGTCCATATGTTAAGGAAAGAAATGGGATGCTGGGATGTACAAACTGTAGAAAAGGCAAATGGCAGAAGAGTTAAATGTGGCACAGCACAAAAGGGTGGTATTGTGGAACTGTATTTGGAATGGGTGTGCACTTTGGGGTGCCTCAGTAGATAGACTGTTGACCTGTAAGAAGGCAACGATAGATAAGGAGTTTCAGGGTAGGTAGGAGGACTGACATTCATTGAACAGTGGCTTTCTAACCATGGTCCATGGAGAGACCTCTTAGAGGATGGAAGTGATAGCTATTGAAGGTGGGGAAAATATATAAGGAGAGAAGATATGAATTGCTGGACTGAATATGGGACTGGTAGTGAGGAGTAAATGCTGGTTCCAACATGGACTCCCTCTGACTCTGAGCAAGTCTAAACCCTTCTGCCTCTGTTTCTCCTTCTACAAAATGTGGCTAAGAATTACTTGGCTCACAGGAGTGTTGAGAGAATTAATTTGTTGGTAAAGTGCCTTGACCATGAAAATGTAATCACATTTACCAAACTGGAGCATAGATTGCCTACCTTTCTAACATTGTCTTAGGAGGCTGGTTTGATTATTATGGGTTTGGACAAGTCATGGTTTCAGATCTATAGTTTGAGTTTTCCCAGGTTGGTTATCCTGATATCTATGACTTGTTAGTTGGAGGCTCTTTGGTCCAAGCTCACTTAAACACCAGCCCAAAATCTAATCTTAAACTTCATGGGACCGTATCCAATTTCTATTTTATTATTGACTACGGAAGACAATATTGCAGACTCCCCAATATTCTTAGGAATCTTCTAATTAGTGCCAATCACAGAAACTTGGTAGATGTGCAATTAATTCTTTTAAATGGTCAGAGCAGGCTAACTATTTCGAACAACAAAAGCCAAAACATGAATGGCACTGCATCTTAATGAGAACAAGTGCAGCACAGCTGAGTGTCTTTGTTCTCGCCCTCCGTTGTTTTATTTTTACTGGCTTCTGCTTAGGAAAGTGAACACATTCTTCACAATGTTGGCAAGGTTCTAAGAAGGAAATTCCTCCTAAGCCACAGAGGTTGAGCCAGCTATGCAATCCCTCCTTCCTTTGGATTGTCTAGTCTCTCATTTGCCAGCTCCCTTGCTGCTTATTCCATCCCATCACACCACCAGGACCAGTGGTGCTTTTTCTGGAATTCCTTCTCCAATGGCCTTTATTCAGGTTCCGCCCTGGGACCACACTGACAAACGGTACCAATTCAACAAAACATTGCATGCTTAACTCGAATTGACTGAGATCTTCAGCATGTTAGAAGCATGGAGAGGAACAGTCTCTTCCTCACACCTCAACAACTGCCTCCATTCTCCAGTTCAGCAGTCCACCTCTACTCAGCAGATCACTTGACTATCTAAAGTTAAGCATATGCTTAAATGAGCCAGACAGCTGAACTGAAGAATGAGGCTCTGTCCATGTTTCTAAACAGGCCAGTAATCATGCTGAAGATAAGCTAATCTAACAAAGCACACTTGATAACTTGCAATTCTGTAGCACCTTCCATCCACGGATATTCATTAATTAAGCTTCTCGCCACAGGTTGGTAGCTATTGTGCTTCGTTCTCAGACAGGGAGACAGTGCTGCAGAGAGGAACAGAATTTGATTTTTCAGGACTGCTGGACATGTGTAGTTGCAATTTAAATCAATGGTTGCTGTAGGAGCTCAGTGACTTTGAATTTCAGGCATAAGTGATATGCAAATGGGTTCAGAGAGAGGAATCAAATGCTGGAGTGGCCTCCCAGTCTCCTGCTCTATCTGCTAGACTACACTTTCAGTGTAATAATATTGGACCTGTCCACTGATGTGGAAAGTTAAATGGAGCCCTTCTAGAAAAGACGGGTTTTAAATCAAGTCAAATATTTTGGTTCTGCAGTTTTGATGGGAAAAGTCTTTTTAAACATGTAAATTAAGAGATTTGTAATTTTCCCAGTTTAGATTGTTTGTTTCTTAAATGAGAAATCATATCAGTGCTCATAATTGGAGAAATGGTCTGAGGTAAACTGGATGAAGTTCAATAAAGACAAATGCAAAGTGTTCCACTTAGGAAGGAACAATCAGTTTCACACATACAGAATGGGAAGAGACTGTCTAGGAAGGAGTAGGGCAGAAAGAGATCTAGGGGTCATAGTGGACCACAAGCTAAATATGAGTCAACAGTGTGATACTGTTGCAAAAAAAGCAAATGTGATTCTGGGATGCGTTAACAGATGTGTTGTAAACAAGACACGAGAAGTCATTCTTCCGCTCTACTCTGCGTTGGTTATGCCTCAACTGGAGTATTGTGTCCAGTTCTGGGCACCACATTTCAAGAAAGATGTGGAGAAATTGGAGAGGGTCTAGAGAAGAGCAACAAGAATGATTAAAGGTCTTGAGAACATGACCTACGAAGGAAGGCTGAAATAATTTATTTAGTTTGGAAAAGAGAAGACTGAGAGGGAACATGATAGCAGTTTTCAGGTATCTAAAAGGGTGTCATCAGGAGGAGGGAGAAAACTTGTTCACCTTAGCCTCTAATGATAGAACAAGAAGCAATGGGCTTAAACTGCAGCAAGGGAGATTTAGGTTGGACATCAGGAAAAAGTTCCTAACTGTCAGGGTAGTTAAACACTGGAATAAATTGCCTAGGGAGCTTGTGGAATCTCCATCTCTGGAGATATTTAAGAGTAGGTTAGATAAATGTCTATCAGGGATGGTCTAGACAGTATTTGGTCCTGCCATGAGGGCAGGGGACTGGACTCGATGACCTCTCGAGGTCCCTTCCAGTGCGAGAGTCTGTGAGTCTATAATCAAACAACACCAGCTACAGAACAGCAAAGTGCTGCACTCATGGAAATAAATAGTGCATCTGCAAAAGCCATAAAGATAGTAGAAAGTACATGAATGCAGACAGGGAACTGTGTGAAATACAGACAGAATAACTGAGAAGCCCCTGGTAAAGAGCTGAGGGATGTGTATGGGAGGAGGGGTTGCTTGTGGACAAAAGATTACTTATGTACGTGATAGAACACAATGTGACAGGGCACTGGGAAAGGGAGGGGAGCTGAAAAAGCTATAGAATGTGGCAATGCTTCCAGTATAGGAAACTCAATATCGACACATGCGGATAGCGAAGTTCTGAGAGATTTTCTCAGAGAGCTATATGAAATGAGACCCAGTTTAGCCACATAATAGGTGGCTTAGAGCTTTTCCAGTATAACAGGAGTCATGTCTTTGCCATTAAAAGACTTAATATTGGGGCAACATTGTAAACTACTAGGATGTAGGCCCAAATTAGCCATTTTTGCCATGGTGATAATTGGAACAGAATTCTTATTACTGGGTTCTTTCACCACAGTTATCTATCACCAGATGTCACTTCTCACCAGTAATCTTCAGTGATTTGGCAGTTACCTGACCTTACTTCCAACAGTAGAAGTTTTGCTATAGTTCAGGACTGCATAAAGACTTCAAAATTTAGCCCTAAATTTGCACCAGAAGCAGAGAATGTGGCCACAGTTGTCAGTCAGTAACTAGGATAGGTCTACACAGCACACTAAACCTGGGCCCGCGTGACCTGTGCCTAGGGTGACCAGACAGCAAGAGTGAAAAATCAGGACGGGGTGAGGGTGTGTGTGTGTGTGGGGGGGGAGTAATAGGAGCCTACATAAGAAAAAGACCCCAAAATTGGGACTGTCCTTATAAAATCGGGACATCTGGTCACCCTACCTGTGCCTGCACACTTGGTATTTCCAAGCCTGTCTTTGAGCATCCACACTGCATGGGAAACCTGGGCCTTACAACCACGCTGGTGCATCCATACTGCACAATGCAGACTTTAGTCAGAACTTCAGCTGCTGTGGACATATACCACCATATCCCAAGAGTCCTGGAACCCTTGGTGGGTTGTGGGAGAACCTGTCTGTCCTGAGAGAGTTGACTGGAAGTGCGTTTAGCCTGCAAACACATCCAGTCAAGCCATTTTGCATCTGCATGCCCCCAGCAGCCACAGCCCAAGATGGATCCTGACCCAGTGGAAGAACTTCTCCACCTTATGCTCTGTCCTGGTTTGGGAAACATGCAGACCATCTGCAAGATGCTGGAGGACATTTCACTGGCAGTTTCTGAACTGCCCAAGGCACCTCTCAGAGGGGGATACTGACATGCCAACTGCTACCCAACTGATGCTGGTCATGCCTGTTGCCTTGGTCACATTCCCCTTTTGCAGATCGGCGCTTCTGGAGTAGGGCCACAAGCACAGACTGGTGGGACCATGTTGTCACATGGACCTGCGATGACCAACTCCTAAAGAAGCAGATATTCCTGGAGGTTTGTGATCAGCTTGCACCAACCCTACAGCACCACGTGAGGGAGGACAGGCCAATTCAGAAGCCGGTCCTTATAGCCATCTGGAAGCTGGCTTCTCCTAGACTGCTACAGATCTGTGGGTAACCCGTTTGGAGTTGACATATCAATTGTGGGGGAGGTTGTGGCAAAGGCTTGTGAGGCGATCAGGACTGTGATATATCCAGAGGCGATGGGTGTTCCTGAAATAGTTGCTGGGGCCACTGATGTAGCAAGGAGCACATGAATACATAAATCACCAAGGGTATTATTCCATCATTGTGCAGGCCCTGGCTGATCACAGGGCAGATTCATAGATACTAATGTGGGGATGTACAGGCAGGGCTCATGGTGGCAGGGTTTTCTGGAAATCAGGACTTGATCTTCATGGACAAACTGAGACATTATTGTTAGAAACAGAGTCACTATCCCCACTGTTATTCTAGGGGACCCCACTAACCCCCTGCTGCCGGGTTTATGAAACCAGACCTGTCTTTCAGAAGACCTGGCAAAACAGAAAGTTCAGCTACATGGTCAGTAGCTGTAGGATGGTGGTGGAACATGCATTTGGCAGACTGAAATCCTGTTGGCACTGCCTTCAAAACTGTTTGGATGCCAGTGTCATCAATGCAGTGTGCATTATTGCGGCCTGCTGTGTTCTGTACACTGTCTGCCAGGACAATGGGGAAGCCCTTTTCACCAGGAGTGGCCTCAAGACACTGCTGGATGTCTGAACTGGCGCACACAGCTAAACAGTGCACCCGTCATCACACACACACATACACACACACCAGAAATCAGGGATGCTTTGTGTCCCCACATAATGGGTTTGCATCGTCCCACACATGAGGAAGAATGAAATGGTATTTAAGGTGATACTTTGTATGGATGTAGCAGCTGTGGAGTGTTTTTTAAATGTGTTGGTGTTATGTATTAAGAATTTTGTAAACCCTTTCATGAAATGTCTGGAGATGTGTTGTGCATTTTATAAATACTGGCCATGTGCTACAACTCACAGTTTATGGGTTACTGTGATCTCATTTTATAAATATTTATAAGGAAATGTATTGCGAATGGGCACATGATGACATTCAGTACAGTTTGTGCTACTTTTAACATTATACATAATAAGCTTTCTATTGTATAGTGTGCAAATTCAACACTTTTATTTTACACACTGTATATGAGCATTAACATACCAATGTAAGAACCAGAAAAGCAGAGCAGCTGCCATCAAAACGTACAACATAATCAGCTCACTGCCAAAACAGTGAAAGGTGAATGTTCCCAAACATATCCAGCTATTCCTGGATGTCCCCAGCCCTCTGTTCTCCTTGGCCCTTCTGGTGCATTTTGCATGTGTGGGCCACAAATAGCCTGGAGTGGATGAATGCACAGGGTACATCTGTCCATTCCATATGCTACTGTTCATTGCACGTGACAAGGTCCAGCTACTTCCTGAATTGTCCAAAGACTGCAGGACACGATAATGAGGAGTACTCAGACTGCTTTAATTCAAGGTCAAAAGATTATTTTTTTTAAAAAATCAATGAGCTTTGTTGTATTCACACAAAACACCAGCCACTTCAGATATCCTTTGGAGCAGCACTGAAAGCCATCGCACATCATGGTAAAAATTCAATTGAAATGATTTCTACAACCTCTTCATTGGGGGGGGGGGGGGCAGGGAGGACGGAGAACTTATGAGTGGCCTAGTCACCAGCTGTGGTTTTTAAATCTTGTCAGGCAGGGGTAGCTCTGGAGAATATGGATATTCTGGAGGTCCCCAAGTGGAAGTGTGAATTTCAGTTTCAGGACAGCCATCCATATGCACTAAGGACATATTTAGGGTCTAGTGATGGACCAGCACATCTCAGAATGGGCGGGGGGTGGGGGGAAGAGGACTTGTGAGTTACAAGGTGGGCGTGGCTGGCTTATAAGGTGTGCTGAATAGACAGGAGGGGTATGTGAAACTACTAATTGTGAAGCTCCAAACCTTACTTATAACCATCAGTAAGTAATGTGATGGGGCAAGGCCAGATGGCTACAGTAAAGTACTGAGAAACAGGTATGTTAGCCCCAAGCTAAATCCCTAGGACCCTGGTAACCAAATGGCAGTTGCTCCAGGTTAATCAAGGCACCTGAGGCCAATTAAGATCTTTCTAGAAGGCAGTAGAGATAGCTACTTTAATTAGAACACCTGCAGCCAATCAAGGCAGGCTAATCAGGGCACCTGGGTTTAAAAAGGAGCTCACTCCACTCAGGCAGGAAGGAGCTGGGAGCAAGAAGCTGAGAGTGAGAGAGTGTACTGCTGGAGGATTGAGGAGGACAAGCATTATCAGACAACAGGAGGAAGGTCCTGTGGTGAGGATAAAGAAGGTGTTTGGAGGAGGCCATGGGGAAGTAGCCCAGGGAGTTGTAGCTGTCATGCAGCTGGTACAGGAGGCACTATAGACAGCTGCAATCCACAGGGCCCTGGGCTGGAACCCGGAGCAGAGGGCGGGTCCAGGTTCCCCCCAAACCTCCCAACTCCTGATCAGACACAGGAGGAGCTGACCCAGATTGTGGGTTCCACAAGAGGGGAAGATTACTGAGGTGAACAAATCCACCAATAAGCGCAGGACCCACTAAGGTAGAGGAGGAACTTTGTCACAGTAGCTAGTACACATTTCATGATAACTGCTTGTTTAGCTTCTCCCCCCCCTTTCCCCCCCCCGCTCTTTTCATGGTGTCCATTTTGAATCTCCTGTGGTTTCAGAGAAAAAGGAGAGGGTGGAAGGGGAATGTTCCACCCTAAATGGAAGCACACCAAACCCACGGTTTGTGTTAACTTAATAGGCCCAGAAGCCAGCAATCTCCCATCTACATATCAATACAAACAAACAGAAATGTAGCAGGCTCCAGCTCTGGGGCTTGCTTTGACACCAGTTCTGCAGCCTCCTTCTCCCCAGGGCCATCTCCAAACAACTCCTCTGAGTACAGACCTGGGATGTGTTGTAGCTGCTTTGGCGGTATAGCCAGGGCCACCCAGAGGATTCAGGAGTCCTGGGGCAAAGCGGGGGAGCTGCGATGCTTGTACTCACCCGGTGGCGGTCCTGGTCTTTGGTGGCATTTCGGCGGCAGGGGGCCCTCCAGTTGCTCGGCATCTTCGGCAGCACCGAAGGCCCCCTGCACCGCCGAAATGCCGCTGAAGACCCGGAGCGACTGAAGGCCCCGCCGCCGCCGAAATGGATTTAAAGGTTACAGTGGCAAAGCTTATACAATTAAGATGCATGTGGATGCTAAGCAACATGAATGCAGATGTTAGTTGACTAAGGATCCAGTAATAATTCCTGGAATCAATCCAATGGACAAATAAGAAAGCAATTCTGAGAAGACTGATGCATTGATGTGTGGTGTGTGCTGCTTGTGTGTTCCCTGCCCCTACTTTTTCTTCCCCACTTCAGAGTAGCTTTCAGATCTACTATGCCCTCTGGAGTTTTCAGAAAAATCAGTTTCTTAGGATGGCTAAGTGGTTTTCTTAGAGAGGCTTCACTACACCCAGCTCCAAGGAACACTGGCTGAATGGCTTGCAAAACACTCTACCCAATCAACTATTTTCTAAAAATTAGACTGAAAAGGTGGAGTTTCAGGGATCATGGGTTATTGTAGATCTTGATTACATTCTCCTTTGCTCAGAATGAGGCTTTTGCTGATGCTAAAAGACAGCTTTGAGACCTGAGTGTTGCCTCAAGAGTATAGTACTCAGTCAAGAGGCGAGTGAACTATGAAGGATATTTTTATGTTCTAAGGAGGCTGAGATTTTTTTTTTTAAAGCCGAGAAACCTGAAGCAACAGTGGCAACTCTGTCGTCCGCTTGAGATAAGACCGAAGCAGGCTAATTTTAGTCACTATGCACTATAAGCTGAAAAATAAAATAATTGAACTAGAGAATGTTAAAGTGCTGACACTGCTGAGCTCTGTGCTGAACCCAAACAAAAAGGTCTTGCCCAAGACATTTATAGACTGAGTTACAAAATTAGTTTCTAATTGAAAATAACATTCAGCTTCCCTTTGTGATCCCTTCACTACTGTAAAAGAGAGAGTCCCTATGGTGTGGGCCCATTTGAAGTCTACATAGTGTACTAGAAATTGAATTGGACGTATCAATGACTGCAGAATGTATATTGCCTAGTTAGTAACTGAAAGTAACATTCTGGTCTGTATGGTCTGACACACACTTTATCTAGTTATCTTTCCCCATCATTATATATAGATCACATCACAGTATGAAAAGTAACATTAACCAATTAACATAGATAAGGCTGTCCTCAGTTATATGTGCTCACTGGCTATTTTCACACAGCCATATAGTAAAGAGATCTGTACAGTTTAACTGTGAATGTTCAGTAGTTTAGTATCAACCATGTATTTTCCCCAGGTGAAAAAAGAACTAAAGAATATTCCAGGGTTCGGCTAGTTGGGCAGTGGGTGAACAGTATTGCCAACTCATGGTTTTAAAATCATGAGTCTTCAATTCCCAGCTCATAGTCAAGTGTGAATCTCAGCTTTCATTTAAAAATAATAATAAACAATTCTAGCCTTCATTTGGGGAGAAAGGCTTGAAAAGGTGACCTGAGTGCACACTAAAGACTCGAAAGAAAGGAAAAAAACCCACATCAAATCTTACTATATTTTAAAATCACATGTTTTTTCCATCCTAACTCATATTTGAATCCTTCAGGTTGGTAGTACTGGGTTTAAGGTCACTGGCAATTGAGTTTCCTGAAGGAGGGCCCTGTAGCCCACCCCATCCCATTCTAGTAGGCAGCCTAGACACTATATACATTTTTTTCCCCCAGAAAATCCTTCTGATAAGTTAGATACATAATAGACACAATACCGCTCCCATTGAAGACACTGGAAGGGTTCCCATTGACTTCAGTGGTAGAAAGACAATGCCCAGTGTGTGTGTATAAAGGAAAACAAGTAGCTCAATGTTTTGTTTTAAATAATACCAGCCACATATTTGGTACTATTACAGAGTCCTTACAGAGCTTTTAACGATACTGAACTTTGCTGGTGACAATATTTAATCTGATCCTCTTAGGAATTGGTGTGTTTAATTTTAGCTTTGTTATTAACCAGGGGTTGACAGTATATGAGTAAAAGATTGTGGCAGATACAGAGGGATGAAGTACAGTTGATGTAATGCAAGTTATGGGTTACGGTAAATACACAACTTTATTAAGGGTTATCAGTGATCTATTTTTACACAGAGGGGTTCAGAGTTCAGTGCATCTAAACACAAGCAGTAAAACATTCTCTTTAATAAAGGCCCCTCTAATATTAAAGTTACCAGAGGATCTTCAATTCATATTTGTCACAAGTCATGTTACATTTTTTTAATTACTTTGTATTTTAAACAAAATAATTCTCTATTCTGTACTTTCAACATTGTGAACAGAAGATTTTTTTTAAATTTTGCTAATAACTGCTTCCAAGTTCAAATATTTCCCACCCAGGCTATAAATGACATTTATTCTTTCACTCATTCCATGAGGATTGCATCTGTAGTTCAAGTGAATACTAGAGATCAACTCTTTTTCAGGGAAAAGTGAATCCAGAACTAGGCAGTGAGCAAAAGGAGGAACTGTTTTTGAAATATAGCATTCTCCAAAATGTAATTTACAATACACACCAACATTCGATTAGTGATCTTGGACCTTTAAGAGAAGTTCGTGGAGGTTTGGTAAACAATCTTTGTACAGTGGTCAGAATTTCTTCCTAAAATGGGGGAGGGAAGGAGAGAGAGAGAGAGAGACAGCAGTCTTCACTCACTCTAAAGTCAGTACTCTAGCTGAGTGCTCAGTCCCTTTCTGTACCTTAAGTGTTAGAAAAATGTTTCATAGTATCCTTAACCAAGTCATGTATTTTAGGCACATAGCCTCTCCCAAGGTCAAATTTCTCCCTGGTTATGTTTATGTGGAACGTCATTGCTAGAGAATTTTCAGTTTTATGGCCATTGTTCCTGATGAAGCTCACATTGAAGTACCCATGCAACCAAAGTTAAAACGAATATAGAAGTATATGTAATTCACAAGAATAGCAAACGGAGCATGCTCAGTAGGTGCCCAGCGACCACAGAAGTGGGCCTGGAGTAAGAAGCGAGAGACAATATATGTTTAATAATGATTCTAAAACAACAGGACAGAGTTGCTATCAACCCATGTGAAAATAAAGCACCTGTGCTTTAGCAGAATTGTAAGGAATTCAGTCACTCCAACTTGCCACTGGATGTCACTGGTCCTTCACACTAATAGCAGAGCAGGGATTGTATTGTTGAGACAGTAGAATATAATTTCAACGCTTAGGGATTTCTGGAGCACTTCATGTAGACCCACATAAATTGATTAACCTAATTATCCACAGGAGCTTCCAAAATATCATTAGGTGTAGGCAGCGTATTCCGGGTCCCAAACCTAAGAAGACAGAGTACGTGAGAAATATTCAAATGGAGATGAAGCTTTCCATTCCATTGGATGTTTTAATGAGACAAATCCAGCCTCTAACCTTTAAGAATGCTTGCGATCTGTTTCTGTACACTCATCTGTCTCACTTCCTGATCCTCTGGCTTCTTGTTCAGTGTGACCCTACTACCATTTTTGATTGGGAAGAGCTTCACCTGCTTATGCTTTAAAACCATATACCAAAGAACTCAACAGATTCATAAGTGTGAATGGGAGTAAATAGTGCAGAATCTAGGCTACATCATCTTATCCTTCACAAGCACACTTGCATCTGCTCATATGGCTATGCCTATGGTAATTTGGCAGTGCCACTGCTTGCAATGTTGGGCCATTCTCTAGCTTGTATCTCATTCCTTCATACAGTCATGGAAGTTAGAAAATGAAAATGGGCTAGTAGGTCCCATCTAGTCCTTCCTTCCCTGTTGGTACGGGAACGGGCAGACACCATGGTGATCCAGGCCATGAATACATACCCCAGGGAACAAAGTTACTTACAGCTCAGATTCTCCTTTTCTGTCGCACAGATACTTAAAGCCATTCTTAGGAGAAGGTTTCTTGGGAAATGAGGGTGGGTGGGGAAAGTTGCTTTCAGTAGGTCACGCACCATCCAGGGCTCACAGGATTGGGTTGAACTAAGTAGGAAACTAGTTGTGGGTTTTTTTTTTTTGGTTTATTTTCTTATTTTGGTAATATGTCCCTTAAAAAACCTTGCCAGCTGAATTTTTTTCTGCTGAGTCATTCAGTATATTTTTCTACTGCTTTATCTGGTCTCTTTTGAAACATCAGCAGCACTGGGGCTCCTTTCATGAATTTCTTATCTGACTTCTGGTTGCTCTTGTAATAGTCAAATTTAAAAAGAACAATGCTAAGCCTGTTGAGCTTGGTGAATTTTGACTGAGCCAGACACTGCAGCTGGATTTAAAATAAAGATTTTTTTTTTTAAAGTTAAGAATATGGACATGTAAGAATACAAGACATGTATTCAAATCCCAAGCCTCAAACTGTAAACCAATTTGCCAATGGGATCAGGTAGGAATCCTCTTCACCCCTATCTGTACAACTGCTTATCGGTCTAATTTAAAGTTCTTTGAACTCAATGGAACAATCTCTACTTCTCTGTACTTTGGGTCATAATTTATGAGCATTAGTGGTTGGGGGCTTGGCATCTTCACCTACCTCTGAAGCATCAAGTATTGGCCTCTTCCCACAACAGGATATTGTATCTACGGAAGGTACTTATATGGCCTCCCTTACTGTAGTATCCAAGTGCCTCACAAGCTTTAATATATTTATCATCTCAGAAGTGCTGTGCGTTAGGCAAGTGCTATGATTCCACTTTACAGATGGGGAACTGAGGCAAAGAGAGAGACTAGTACCTCACGTAAGGTCACATAGGTCATGTTTATACTATAGCTGCTACAACAGCGTAGTTACAGTGCTGCTGCTGTAGCACCATAGCCTAGATGGTTCCTACATCAACAGAAGGGTTTTCTCTGTTGTTGTAGTTAATCCACCTCCACAAAAGGCGGTAGCTAGGTCGATGGAGAAATTAGTCTGTGGACCTATATGTGTTTACCACAGGGGTAGATCGATCTAACTAGGGTGCTCAGGGTGCAAAATTTTCCTCAGCCCTGAGTGACACAGCTAGGTTGATCTAATTTTTAAGTGTAGACCAGGCCAAAGGAAGTGGCAGAGCAGGGAATCTGACTGTGGTCTAAATCCAATGCTAATGCCCTAATTACTGCATCAAACTTCTCCTCATATTGGGCTTGAGGGACTAATGGTTTGATCCAACGTGACCACTCTTAAAAAGGTGGCCAGCACTTCTGGGAAGTACCTTATTTAGAAACAGTTCCCCTTCTGTGTAATTTTCCAGTGTGTCTTTATTACCAGGTACTAAGGCTGGGATTGTAAGAGGGATTAAGGGAGTTTTATGTCCAACTCCCACTGAATTTCAGTGTGACGAAGTGGGTATTCACCCACGAAAGCTTATGCTCCAATACTTCTGTTAGTCTACAAGGTGCCACAGGACTCTGTCGCTTTTTACCGATCCAGACTAACATGGCTACCCCTCTGATAGTCTGAGTTAGACATCTAACTCCCCAAGACTCCTATGAAAATCTCAGACCCAAAGATAGACTCGTGACTAAGGCCCTACTTGAATTGTGGGATGATCTCCAAATAACTGCAGCTGAGTTGCGGACAAGACATGGAAAATCGTGGAAAAGTAATAATGGACCTTTATTAATAGTGGTAATTTGGAAAAGCCAGAGTAAACCTATTTTCTTAAGAAAAATTTGCTGGAATGAAATAAACACTCAAATATTATGTTATGCCTGCAATTTTTTTAATTTTTTTTTGATAACCAGACATTTTGCTGTAATTTTTTTTTTTAATGAAAGTAAGACAAAGTGACCGGTACAATATAAAATTCAGAAGACTAAAACACAACTGCAGTAGCAATTAAGTCCAGTCACTTTAGCCTTCTACATTTTACAGGCATTGATTGTTAGTGCAGCACTAGTTGTATACTCAAATTGTATGCAAAACTGTGTACTATGCAAAATAAGCTAATTAAAACCAAATTGTGGTGAAAGCCTAATATTGCGGGATCCGCAATATCATGAATGAAGTAGGGCCTTACTCATGGCCTATCCTGGTAATAGCAGAGAAAAATCTTCCTTTAGCTTGAAGCAGAAGGAGCAGACTTCTATCCCAAGTCTAAACAGGTGCCGTAAAATTCTGTGGCCATTGTAGTAGCTTACTAACAACTAAAGTCTTAGATTTCTGATAAATTAAAGAGCAGCTGGATAATTTGTGGGGGAGGAAAGTGTATATATCAAGGTACACACAATAGCTAGATAGGGATCTAAATGCATTGCTTGGCTACTTTCTAGGCCAATACGTTGTGCAATCCTAAACACCAAGCAACTGCGATTTAGAATTTAAGCTGCCTTATTCAAAATAACCGCCAGTTAAAGGAGATTTTAGCACAGAACTGCAGTCACAAGACATCATGGTCTTTAGGGGGTAAAAAATGCATGTAGTTTTAAAGCAGAACTGTAGACTGACACAAGCTGCTTTGTATTCAGCTTTCCTGCAGATCCACTGAGCTTCAAGGGCATCCTCTAACTGAAGTAATTGCAAATTACATGCAGAACATGAAAGCTAGATGGGAACTGAAAGTTTAGCTTTATTAATAAAACAATTAGCACTCACATGCTTTATCTTAAAGCACATTTAAAATAGTCACTAGTCTTCCTTATTCCTGTGAAGGTCAGTATTATCACCCCCATGTTATAGAGGAGGAAATGGACAGGCAGTTTAAATGTGTAATTATACTAGCAATAGACTGGGGGCAAAGGTGCTTTTTTTTAAAAATGAGTTGGCCAACAGGATATGAAACATGATTTAGTACGGATGCAGTTTAAACAACTTTATAATAAGTTTAGCTGATTGTCACTAATGAGATCCTAGATTCAACACAAAGTTAACAGTTGTAAAAGGTGGCATTTTACACACTTTTTTCCCTAGTCTATTCTTTGTACAGACAGACCCTAATCAGCATTCAAGGATATAAAGGTCAGGACAGGATTAGTCACAGCCAGAATTAGAATAAGGGTTTCCTAGCTGCCATTCTTGGGCCTTGTCTACACAAGAAAGTTTCACTTTTTTTTTTAAACTAAGCTGATTTAAAAACTAATTAAACTGATGAACCCTCCTGTATAGACACTTCTTTCATTTTAGGAGTGCCCTATATTTTACCTGAAGTTGGTAAGGAATCAATGTAAAATGATTTGATATGGTGCATTCTTCAACCAAAGTGTTTCCCTACAAGGGAGTTGCATCAGTTTTAATTAAAGTTGGGTTGGGGAAAAAAAACAAACACACTTTTAGTTAAACTGGGGTAAGTTTGTGCAGACAAGGCCTTGCACTCAAATCACTAGCCAACACCTCTTTCCCACTCTCATGTCTGACGTGTTACTTGTCCTATTTAATACACTATTGTTTGTGTGGCTTGTGTGGATCACTGATTGAGAATACACTTCCCTCTTAGCACTAACATTCATGAATTGTTGCAGAAGGCACAGTTGCATGCACAGTGATGTGCCACTAATCTTTTCAGTTACAGCTTTGACCTTAAAAAAACAACAACAAGCCAAGCTATTTATAGCTGAGCTAATTATTTTGATACCATATGACAGTGTTGGAGTCTGTTTTCCCTTTACTCAATTAATGCCAGTGGAAAAAGCATTCAGTACCCTTTTAATAGCATGCATCAGCTATAATACAAAGACTTTGCTTAATGTTTAAAACTGCAGGATTTTGCAGTTAGCAAAGCATGCAGAAAAGAGCACAATGTGTTGTATTTCTGGGTTGCTACAGGAGAAAGTACAGTCTGTGTGGATGTGAGTAAACAATAATGGGATTGCTGTGTGTTGGTTTTTTTTTTTAAACCCTCTTTATTTAATGAGAGGATAACAAGGACCAAATCTGTGTAAACCAGAGATTAACATGGTACTAGAAATTGTCTGCAGCTTCTAGCGTTCTTTCACCTGTAGATCTCAAAGCATTTTATGAAGGTGGTTAAGCTATTGCCCCATTTTACAGATGGGAAAACAAGCACAAGTGAAATGAGGTCACACAGGGAGTGACAGAATGAGGAATAGAACTCCTGACTCTCACCCCTTTGATTAATCAATTGAGCCTCTTTCGGGGGGGTGTTTGCTGGATGGTGTACCTTCATCACACAGGGCCCAGTTCTCAGTGCAACAAAAAAGGTACCTGGACAGGTCTCAGAACAGAACTTTTTAAAAACCAAAGTGCCAAATTCCTCCTTTAGGATTAAGCAAATAGTGTATTTTTTTCTCCTAAAAGGAAATAAATGGGAGACTGATTTTATCTTCCCCAGAGCATTTCAGCTTACAAAGAAAATATTTCCTGCTGGACTAAATCAAACTAAAAATTGCTGCATTCCAATGACTCAGCAGCGGCCTATGGGGTGATGAGTTTGGAGCTCAGTCTAGTTGGCACCAGTTGAGCTCCCTGCCTAATTTCCTTCCATACACTGTCCCCCGTGCAGTTTTAGCTGAAAAATATAGGGCTCAGTGGGTATGGAGTGGTGACAATTATGATAGAGGCATATTGGTGATACAGCACGGGGGAGGCTTGCCCTGCTCCTGCCTTCTGCTGTAAGTTCTGTGGCTACGTATTTTCAAACTTTCAATACAGCACCTGTATTGCTGAAGCTTCTAAATAAAAACAGACCCAAACTGAACCTGACAATGAACAATAGTTTGCAAGAAGAGAGCGTTCATGCTGTTTCTGAACCAGTTCACCTACTCATAATTTATTCCAAACCCTTACTGTACTTTCCCCAAGGTGCCACGTGTGTGAGCTGCATTTATTTGCTGTGTTATAAACTTGCTGTCGAAGGACCTTGGGTTCTCATACATTAGAAAAGGATGAGAAAAACAAAGCGGGGTGGGGAAGGGTTGAGAGGCCCCTACCCCTCTGGAAGGGAGAAGAATGGAGCCAAAATGGCATGTTTTCTTCTTCCCTAGAGCTGGTGGGTGCCCATCTACACAAGTCTGTGGTTTCTGGGATTGAAACTTGTAGGGGCAGCAAACAAAGTCATTTAAGCTCAGGCAGCAGAACAGTGCGTCTATGCAGCATGATCCCCACCAACCCACTGGATTTTCTTTGTAGAAATCTGCAGGAGAGTTAGTGGGCGTGGGAGAGTTGTGTGTACTTTCTAGCTTCCTGAGGCAGTAAGGGGTAGTCACAACTATGGAGGAAAAAGCTAGCAGCCCCAGCAACATGAATCTTGGCATCCAAAGATAAGGACAGAGGAGGTACCTGTGTTAGAGTGAAGCAGGATGCTTTCCCCATCCCATGAGAATGATTTTGAAGACCTTTCCCACCCTGAATTGGGATAAAAAGTAAAATTTTCACAAACCAATAATCCAAAAAAGGTTCAGATCACGTCAATCAAGGCATTTTATTTTGATTTTAATTTATAGTGTTAAAAAAACTAACTAAATAAAATTTTGGAACAGTCATTTTGAAGCAGAAAATGAACATTTTGAACTGTCAACATGGAACATTTAGACAATTTTGAAACGTTTTCTCAGAACATTTGGAATTGAGAGATTTGTCAAAACAGATTCTTTCCTGCAAACAATTTTGGTTTCGATGAATTGGCAGTTTCTGAAGAAAAACATTCCAACGATGAATTCCGGACTAGCTCTGTCTAAAAGTAATGCCCTCTCCCCAAAATCTGTAGAATAGCTTTTCCCATAGATCCTTGCCCTCTGCAAGGCTTGATGGTCATCATGCCTTCTTCCTCATTATAATAACCTCCCTCTGGAGGATATTCCATGAATTAGAAGTCCTAGCACTCTCCCGCTGTTGTAAGAGGAAAATAAATATATACACAACCTTTAGGCTTTAACAGACCTTTACGTTCTGTGCCTTTCCTAGTTTGCTATTTGTGGCCTTTCAAGCTTTCAAAAAGCAGGTGCTGTTTGTGAAGCCTTTCTGTGAATATTGCTTTGTTTTCATTTTATTTATCTTTCTAAAATCATGTGGGTCAAGCAGCTGCAGGTACCGTGCAATATTCATGACAGGCACTGATTTATGTAGGCATAAAGCTGTGCAGCAGAATTACAGGTTCCTGAATGTTATATGCAGATTTAATTTCTTTTTTATGACCATAGGATACAAGCAGATTTTCTTGAGGGCAAAATTTGAGACATTCATTCATACGAGTTTTCAGGGGGCATCGCATTTATTCCTGGCAAAGGGAGAAAGGCAGGCAAGGTAATGGTAGTCCTACTTCTTGCTGAATTTGGGTGACCAAGATATGATACTGTACAGAATGTGTCTGAACAGGGATAGGAAGATTTCCTAATATCAGCTTTGCAACATGAACATTTTAGCTATATTTTTAACAGTGCTCACCACTGTAACATCTGAACACCTCTGGAGTATTTGTGGCTTTACTCTCTCAATCATCCTCTGAGGTAGGTTCTATCCCCATAGTACATAAGCATGGCATCCATTCCTAATTTCAATTTTTGAGTATGAAACTGGATTGCATATAATTCAAGTTATTAAATGCAATCACATGGCCCAACAACTTGTGCTTGTCTAATGTGGTGACTTATTTATACTGCCCTGTGAAACAGTGCAACAGAGAGAGGGAAAAGGTATTACCCCTTTAAGGAGCAGGCTGGAGTGTACAGCCTGAGGATAATCAAGGCCAACCTGCCCTGGGATCTGAGCTATATAAACAGGAACAGGAAATAGACCAAGGAATGAGAGGGGGAGCTAGAGCCTGGTAGGCTGTAGCAGGTGCACTCTTAGGAGTCGGATACGTGGAGATAAGCCTAATCTGATTCAGAGGCTTGATGTAGACTGTAAGTTTGGGAGCTGTGAACCCAGAGCCTGATGAAATGTGTTGTAAGGATTCCTGGCCTGACACCTGATTAAAAGGAGATGGTATTTTGTTAATATGTATTGGCTTCTCCTTGACCCTGAGCTGTTAAACTGAAACCTATTGCGGCTCCATTTGGTGACATTAAGGTGCACAGGGCTGCAAGAGGGTGCTCAGGAACCACCTTTACCGGCCTCTTCCAGCCTCCTGGAGCCCCAGTTTCATATACTTACACCTAGCTTCAGTCCCTGAAGTCTGTTCCATTCTAGGAAGGGGAGCTTTTGTATTTTTAGTTGCCTGGGTGAAACTGCAATCCACCTGTCCAGTACTCTCCCTTCCCACTGGGGTCCTGCTCAGAGGTTCCCACTAAACACTGTCTGGTCACTGTGTTCAGCTGCTGCTACCTGGGGGAGGGAGGATACAAAGCCTATTCTAGTTTCTGCTTCCCTAAGCAAAATGGCATGTGTCTGGTTTACCAGCCAGTTCACAAACTGTTAATGCAACCATCAGACATTTCTACCTGCAAGGCAGACAGTCCAGTTACGTCTGGTGCTATTATGTATGCAGGGGCATAGTACAATTCAGCGTAACCCTTTCCTGGAAAGGGGAGTGAAGCATGAGCTCTCAAATGGACACTGACCCCCATAATGTTGCTGCAGTAGATCATAGAAACGTGGGGCTGGAAAGGATCATCAGAAGTGATCAAGTCCAGCCCTCGGTACTGAAGCAGAACCAAGTAACCCTAGGAAAAAAAGCAGTGCCAAGTGTGGTAGCTTACTAGTCTCTCTGCAGTTATCACAATGAGTCTGTATTTCTCCAGAACAAGGGGAGCTTTCCCTTCACTCTCCATTCTCTTTCGTGCTATCCAAGACAACAAAAGGAACGTTAACATTTGTTTTTCTCTCCACCCACGTGCAGGCACTCAGTGCTCTATTAAAGCCCCTTCCTACACAGGGTGTAGGCAGGCTTACGCCACATACATCTCAGTATATAATTTTTTCCTGTCTCTCAGGAGCAACATTTGCTATGGTGACTGGCAGGGGGTTATTTTTGTTCTTCGCCAGGACTTCTGTTAACATGCTTCTCAGTCTCTGATTGCACCCACTCTGCTAGTGATCGTACCGTATAGCATGTAATGGCAGGTCTATCGTGGAAGATGAGGGAGATGCTGAGAGTGGGTGGAATTGGACTGGGCAACCTATGTAGAAATTTCACATTGTTAAAACTACACTCAGGTGCATTTACTTTTACCAACAGTTACTAAGGAAACAAGGAACTGAGCTGCAAAAAAGAGCAGGCATTTCTTCTGATCAACAATACTCTATCCTATATGCCAGAGTTCTTTAGAGAGAGGGCTTGATCTCCGGTACCAAGCGGAGCAGCAGGCTTCTCAGCTACATCCTTGTTCTCTTGTAGCAGTACTCCCATTGTGCCCCATAGCTATGGCAGCCTGCAAAATACATAACATAGAAGAGGTGAGGTCTGAGTAATTAGGAACTGAAAATTTCACCCTCAAGCTTGACACATTCTGCTAACCTCCCCTCACCATGGAAATTGGATCACTTAATCAAAAGTTAGTGTTAAACTGATTTTGTTGCAAATAGAGAAAAGCACCACTGTGTCAAATCTGGTAGGAAAATTTAACTTGACTGTCATGAAACAAAAGGGCAATGCCTGGCATGTAAGAAGCTTTGCAGAAAGTTGTTCACTTGTTTCCTCAAGCTCTAATAGAGGTCAGTTACTAGCTATTCACATACTGTGCAATTTAGCATCATGGTAGGATGGTAGTGTGGAAATAATTGTGTGAATTCCCTCTCCTGCACGGTTGGGCCATAATACCTTTTAGTAGATGGTCCCATGTGTGTTGAGCGTTATTTTGCTGTAACAATGCAAGAGCTGGCAAACATACAAGCAACAACCCAAGTGCCCTCTGAATTAGTACACCTGCTCTGTGTTGTCTCAGCTGTAAACTGCCCTTGGAGTCTAGTTTTTCCCCAGGCTATCTGTGATAACATTAGATTTCAGCTAAGGCTTGTTTTTAAAAAAAATTTCATTGACTGTCAACGTGGCAGGGAAAAGAGTAGGGATCTGCCTGAGGGGTACAAAGTGTTAAAGGTATATTAGACACCACAGTCTAAAGTTATAGCTATGAGAGCCGCCTCTTGTGAGGTTTGGAGTTGAATTTTGCAAATTCAAGGTTTGCATAGTTCAAATAAGTATCCAAACAGCCTGAACTCTGACCCTTTGAGGTTCACCCATCAAACTAGTAGAAACTAGTGTATAAATAACGAGGAGTACTTGTGGCATCTTAGAAACTACCAAATTTTAGTGGTGTGTGTGTGTGTGTGTATATATATATATATATATATATATATATATATATATATATAAACAATAACCAGAATTAGACTTGGAGATACACCAATATGATTAGTAACACCAGGCATTGATAGCAATGCCCAGAATTTTTAGCCACATCAAACCAGAACTGACTTTAAATGATATCACCCAATAAAGAAAAGCAACCTCTTATTACATCATGAACCTTTTGTTGAGCAGTCATAAATCTAAGTAGCTTTTATTGCTCAACAGCAAATTTGGAAAGTTCTATAGGGAAACATTATCAGGAGCAACATTTTTATTATGGAAGGAAGAATGTTTTGAAAAGAAAGCATAATCCCCGACTAAAGTTATCCAGGATTGTAGCAGAGAACAAACAATTGTATTTCCTTAATGGACTGTTTAGTTTCTGGGGATATGACATCCTAGTATATTTTCCCACCATGTAGAAAATATTCTCACACAGCTATTAAAACAAACAAAAAAACCCACATAGTATCCACTGTAAGGGTTATGTCGCTTTAACCATACCAGTTTCAAACAGATTTAAACAAACAAAAACAAACGAACAGAACACCTCTGTAGCCCTAGCCCTGAATTTCTCTGATATGGACAGCCATCCCCAAGGAACTGGTGAGATATTAACACCACATTTCATATAGACTGCCAAATGGCCATCTGATTGTGGCAAGTTTTTGGTCCCTGACAGGTTGCAAGAGAT
The DNA here is from genome assembly GCF_025201925.1 of Gopherus flavomarginatus. Classification (NCBI taxonomy): domain Eukaryota; kingdom Metazoa; phylum Chordata; order Testudines; family Testudinidae; genus Gopherus; species Gopherus flavomarginatus. Next base: position 40,017,781 of record NC_066628.1, on the reverse strand, counting down.
TAAAACTAGTGACCTAGAGGGAGAAAAGCTAAAGAAAAGGCCTCTTCTCTTGGCAGCCTTGTTGCATTACTTCAGTATTCTAAATTTTGCTCTTTGGGAGGTACTTCTCCACATGAAATGCCCCATGCAGTCACTCAGTAGTTCCAGACATGCAAAAATCAGATCCAAACTATGTTTTTTCCACAGGATATATCAGAATGAGGAACCTACAGTGGTAATTCTTTGAATTTAGTGGTGATTGTGTAAGAAATTCAACTTATACTGTCGGTTTGGTCATTTTAAAATGATTTATTACCACATCCTTTACAATCTAGTCAGTGTAATGTGTAAATATTTCCATAGCTCTGCCAACATTTTACCTGATCCCTGCGCAAGCAATGAAAGTTACAAATCGGTGAAAATTACAGGATCTCTATACTGACATCTACTTTGGCAAGCTAGCAAAAGAAAAACCTGCTGAATCTGTCAGACCTCTAGGGTTTTCAGAATGAGCGGTGACTGAAACATTTTTAGGTGAGCTAGGATTCCCATTGGGAATCCCAAATATTTCAAGAAGTCCCACAGTTAAAAATGGTTTCTAAATTGCAGAACCAAATACTGTGCCATTAATACCTAGATGGCCATCCACTTTTTAGCCGCAGCAGATCAATATGATGTACGGTTGAATGTCAAACCCAGAGTCAGTGAGAACACAAATTATGGTTTACACTTAAAACACTAATGAAGTTTTCATGAACTGATTTTGTAGGTTTTGTTAGAACCCTGGCACTTCTAGAGCAAAACACAACTCTAGTCTGAAATTGAAAGAGGGCAAACTTTTCAAATGACTTGGCCTCCTAAGTCACTTTTGAAAACGGGACTTGGTCATTTTGAAATTTACACCCTGTATCTCTCAATTAATAAAAAGACAATTGCCTAATGAACCAGTTATCTGAAAGTGTGGTGGTCTTGCAGAGATGACTTGCAAAGTTGCTATGATTTATGCGGCCTGTCCCTATCCATCCAGCACATACCATCTTGGATTCCGTACATTTGAGGAAGGGAATCCTTGACAGATTTTTAGAAATTTTAAGATTCATGTTAGTTTACAAGTGTCGGTGAGCATTGCCTCTGCTGAAAGAGGCATTTTAAAATAAAGCAAAGCTTTTAAACCTTCAAGAAATGTCAGCAGAAAGAAAAGCTGCCATCTGCTGCAGCTTTCTCTTCAGGGAAAGCGTTTTAATTTCACCCTGACAAACGGTGGATCTACACACTCAGCTATGCTGCCCATTTGCAAAGATTCCCTGATCTAGGATTAACCACATATACCAAGCATATATGCATTAGCAAAAGTCTTAAAACACAAATCCTGTAACCGCCTGTAAATGTTTCAAAGCCATTCTATTGATACTACATTTCAATAGTTCTGTGTATTTCTTTCTCAATTTGCTCATGTTAGATTTACTTTTACACAAGCTTTCTTTAGAGTTCTTCTGTTTGCTATTTATGACACAACCTTAGCAGCCATCAATTTGTTAAGAGAGATGATGTGGATGATGGCTTACGTGATCAGGTAGGGGACAGGAGCTAATGTGTTTATGAAACAGACTCTGTTTTCATGCACATGACCCCTACAAACAGCAGTGACTGAAAAGCTAGTCAGGTAACATGCATTAAGCAAGCAGAGCTGTCCCTAATAAGTGTGGTTTTCAAAATCTTTTCCGTATGAGAGAGTAAAAGGGACTTTCCTACGATGGCAAATGTGAAAAATGTACATAAGTAATTTACTTGGCTCCTAGTAGAGATGAAGAGTACTAAAAGAAATCCATGAATATTTAAATAACTGACTGAACAGGCCCCTTTTGTGTTTGCCTTCCACAAAACAGTCTAGTGATCAAGTTTACTGACAGGATATTTGTGGGAGCAGTGAATTTTAGAACAAATACTAGAAAATATTGATGTGAGGCAAATTTAAGTTTGCATTCTACAAGCATCCATGCAAGAAAACCCAATTCTAAAAGATTTATGTCCAGCCAGAATAGAAACATAACATGCAGCTTAAGGTTACCAATCACAAAGATCCTTTTGATAATATCAAATATTCCCAACAATCCACTCACTAATGAACTCCACACTAAAAAATTTTCATAACAGTCCCTTGGTAAAATTTCAAAAGCAAATTTTGAGAAAATAGATCCATTGGCAGACAATTCTCAGTCAGAAGAAAGGTGAGATCCGATAAGTTATTATGAATTCAAACAATATATAATAGTAAATGCAAGTTTCTTTTTAAAGAAATAAAAATATTCTTCCTCTGCCTGAGCCTATATCAGAGTCATTGATATAGTGTTACAGGAAAGAGTAAGAGATCAGTGCATCATAGTAAGAGGACACGTGTCAAGACATGAATTTGGCCCATGATTTTTGCCTCTAATTGCCCTCTCCCCCCCACGCCTTCAAGTTGGGACAATTCTGCAGGTATTTATACCTTGCCTATTTACGTCAGGAGATATGGTACAGAAGTTAACCTGCTGGAAGAACCGATTAGGGTTTCTTCCAGCCAGGAGTTAACTACTGACCCAATTGCTACACAAACATTATGTACTAGGTTAAAACAGATCCTGGAACAGCCACGTTTTGTTTCGTTTCAGGTCACCGAGTCTTTCCCTTCAAACTCCACATCAGCCCAGGTTTGCTTGAAACTCTGACAACCTGGCATGAGACTTTGAAGTGTGAGTAACCAGAGATTTTTTCCTGCTTGTTTTAGTTCCATTATGAAAGTGTTGCATGGTACACAGATGGAGGTGGCAAGTGCTCATTTACAGGGCCAGAGCAAGGATGTTTTGCGCCCTAGGCGAAACTTCCACCTTGCGCCCTCCCCCTCCCCCGCGCCCCCACCCTGAGCACACACCCCCCCGCGGCAGCTCCCTCCCTTCGCCCTGAGGCTCCCCCCTTGTGGCAGCACCCCACCCCCCGCTCTGAGGCACCCCTCCCCCCACCCCAGTTCACCCCTGCTCCGTGCACGAGCACCCCAAGCATGCTGTGGCCGCTTCACTTCTCCCACCTCCCAGGCTTGCACACCTAAGCTGATTGGCGCCACAAGCCTGGGAGGCGGGAGAAGTGAAGCGGCCACGGTATGCTCAGGGAGGAGGTGGGGCAGGGGTGAGCTGGGGCGGGGAGTTCCCCTGAATGCTGCTCCACCCCTTATTTGCTGCAGGCGGCTCTCCCCGTGCTCCCCTGCCCCAGCTCCCTCCGCCTAAATGCCGGCGGCAACTAGGGCGGCTGAAGATCCGGCCGCCGTGGTCGCTGCTGAAGAAAATGGCGCCCCCCAAATCCCAGTGCCCTAGGCGACCGCCTAGGTCGCCTAAATGGTTGCACCGGCCCTGCTCATTTACAATAGCTTGATCTTTCATAAAAAGCATGTAAAATATGTAATCAACTATAAAACACTGGTCAATTTCATGTCTAATCAGTCTAAATGGAACTATTTTGCATTAAATTACATGAAAGATTGCTAGTCTTGTATGTCACATTTTATATACTGTACAGGACAAAAGCCTGTATATATGCCTAACCTTCTACCAAACAGTGAAAAGTTAAGAATGCAGCATATATGAAATGAATATTCATTGGTACACAAGAGGGCAGATCTGGATATATTTTCCTAGGGAAGCTCATTGCCAGTGTACATCTATGAAAGTTCAGATTTTATTTAATCATCTCAAGACCAGCACCACTTGCTTGTACGTGGCAGTGTCTGACCAAAGAGGCTGTGCAGACTGAATGTAAACATGCTGGTTTCCTACAGAGGGCACTCATTATCACAGATGTGTTGGGTTAGGAGTCCATAAGACAGAGTGTTATTTGTTCAGGGAGTGGGTGAGAATGATAACTTTTGACTGGCTCAGAGTTGGTTTGCCAGTGCTGAGAAATGAAGGTCATGAGGTAACTATATCTGGAGTTATTTATAAACCAGGTGCTCACTGCTGAGAACAGCAACATTTGATCAGTGACCCTTTTCATTGCACAAAACCCCCAGAATGCATTGATCACCAGCAGTTAAACCTCCATTCTTCACTAGCAGAACAGCCTCCTTTCAGGACTTTACCAGAGGGCTAAATGCGTGAGGCAGAACTTGTCTGACCCTACAGCAGCAATTCAATGGCATCAGTGATAAAACTTTAAAAAAAAAAAAAAGGGCCAGAATCAGCTCTCTGTATCTAAAGCATCTTTCATCCGTATCCAAATGCTAAACCAGCATTAGTAACATTTTCTTTTTTAAACCCCACGTATCTCTTGCCCTCAGTTTAATTATTTCCTCAGGGGTTGTTTTTCTTCCTCTTCTCTAGACTTTTTTTTTTAAACCACTTTCTAGAACTGTTTTTTCTAAATGTGTATTTTGAATTTACTGCTTGTGAAAGATGCCAGGCTTTGGAGACCTTGCTACTAGGTTCTGAGTACTAATTGGGCCCCAATTCAGCAAAACGCTAAAGCATGCACTTATCCTTCAGGATGATTCCGTAAAGCGCCAAAGCATATATTTGTGACCATGCATGGACTTAAATCCATTCCTATTCAGCAAAGCGCTTCACAATTAAAGTTAAGCGCAAAGTTAAGTCAATGAGACTTAAGCACATGCTTAGGGCCCAAAGAACACTGGCTGCCTGTCTGTACTACCTCCCTTGCCATTGATAGCATCACTACAGCTGCAGCACTGCTAGAACAACAAAGGGGAAATTTCATAAAAGCCTGAGTGTAAACAAGATCCTATTTTGCTGGAGAATAGGTCCGGCACAAGCAATAAGAGTGCAAACTTCCATGCACCCATCCTCAACCCTGACATGGAGGAACTGTCCTCAGTCAGTGATCACTCAGTCTCAAGTGACTGTAAGCTCTTTGGGGGCAGGGACAGTGTTTTTATTCTGTGTTTATACAACACCTAACACCAGTAGGTATCCTGGGGCCATGACTGTGGCTTGTAGGCACTACTGAAATATAAATAAGTGTTTCATTTGATCCTTTACCCCTTTGCTGGAATTGCCTGTTGTGGGGGTACTCTCCTGTAATACAGCATTGTTTAAGCATTTATACTACCTGTGTGTTTCAGTGTAGGATCTCATTAGTCAAACAGGTTGGGAAAATTCTGGCAAAATATTGTCGGAATTTGTGGATTCAAAACATTGTGGTGATTGTTCAGTTTCGATGAAGCTCGGACAGAACCCTGCCTGGTTTCCTGCCAACGTGCCCATCTGTTTCCTCAGCAGCCTACTTGCTGGATTAATCCATGCCTGGGGACTCAAGGTCTGAGGCTGTGGGGCAGCTCTGCCAGGCTAGCTGCCCTGACTCCTGGGAACTGGCTGCCTGAAATCTCAGCAGGCTGCTACAGAGTGGCAAAATATCAGAACAAGACACTACATTTTTGGTTTGTTCTTTCTTTTTCAGATTTCTGCTTTGTAGAATTTCAAAGTTTTGTTTTAATTCCAAATCAGAATGAAAATTTTTGAAGTCTCAAAATCCTCCACAAAATGGAATGATAATTCTCCATCCAGCTCTATTCATTAGTCACTTAAAATTGCTGCAGCAATAGAGATGGAGCCAAGCTTTTACCTTTGTATGGAAAATCTTTGGATTTAGAATAGTCTGTGGTATTTCTGCTTTTATATCTTGCCGTAGCTTTTGGGGATTCTTTTTCCATGTCCTTTGGAAACTCCCCAATATTATATTTTCATAGAAAAATCTGCTAGGTTTTTCCATAACTGGTGTTTCTTATGACAGTATTGCCTGGGTTATGCAATGGCAGTGAATTCTCAACACATCTGTATCATTCAAATTGGTCAAAACTTAGGTGGCCATCTGGACAGCACACTAACTATTGCAGCAGAACAAGAAAACCAGGCAAAACTCAAGTTTTAATTTTTCAGAGGTTCATGCAGCTGTTTTCTTTGGGTTCAGTTGCAGTGAATGTGACATCTCAATGTGAAACTCTGTTGAAACAATCAAAACTCCACAAAGCAGCTAAATTCCAATTCTTATTTCTTATCCTACTGCACCCTTTAGGTGTATAGGGCATCCACATGTTTCTGACACTTATTTTGGTCTTGTACTGCTCTGTTCAGGCTTCTGAGTGTCATGTTGATGGATCTGGTTTCTTTCTGTATTGTTCTGCATAATATTTCTCTAGGTCACCCTCTCTCTTTCTTTTTCCAGGTAGTGTCCATATTATCACTTGATGGGGAAGTTATGTTGGTGGCATCCTTAAAGCATACTTCCATCGTTGTCGTCCTACCTATTTGATTCTGTAGACTGGTGTGCTCTACTGAAAATTTCTGATGTTGTAATGAACTCTTTCTAATGAGCTCTGAAGATATTTCACAGGCATTTACTTTGGAATGAGTTGACCTTTTTATTAATTTCTGTTGTAGATTTCTATGAAGAGTGCTCTATATAAAAGAACAGACATGATGCCAGTGTTAAAAATAATAATTTTTGTGTCTGTGCCAATCATACTACTTTTCCAAATCTTTTCAAGTATGTGAAAGTTTGTTGCTTTTGGGGGGAGGGGGTGTTATCTAGCATGTCATCACCATCACCGCACCTCCTTCTCCCTAGGTAGGTAAAGTGACTTACTTCTTCTCTGTTTCTTTATCTACTCTAACGATGTCCATATACTTAGTATTTCCCTTGTTGATGAAGAAACCAACTTGTTTTGCTGATCTACCAAAAGTTTCCATTAAGTCATGTGTTGAACTAATCAGGGCAATGTCATCAGTAAAAATGAGGCCGTCTGATGGTGCTTTATCATTTGTCCATACAAATTCCTTGGTTGCCTTCTGTGGTTACTTTCCTCATGGCATAGTTAATGACCAGTGCAAACGATAGTGGGGACATAATTCACCCTTGCCTTACTCCAGTTGTCTCTGCAAACCATTGGCAGACATCACCATCGCTGACTGTACACTCAGCATTATCATATAGCTCCTTGATGATGCTAATTATTTTTGCCTACACTGTGCTATAATTCTCCAGAGACTGCCCTTGTGTATGCTGTCAAAAGACTTCTGGAAACCTATATAATTTATCACAAGAGGTGTTTTCCACCTCACACTTGGTCCTATAATATGTCTGAGAGCAAAAATACGGTCTGCACATGATCTCTGGTCGAAATCCTGCTTGTTCCTCTCAAAGTTTAAGGTCAATTTGTTTCTTGATACGTTCCAGGATGATGATGCACTGAGGGTAATATGATTCCTCTCCAGTTATTGCAGATGGTAGGCTCAAGACCATGCATCGACAGGGCACAATTAAAAGACCCAAACACAAAAAGTGCTTTTCATCTTGAACTGAAGAACTGGTTTAGTGTTCTTATGGAGTTAAACTGAAGAAAACTGTGACATTGATATTCTGTGGAAAAATAGAATGTGCCATCTAAAATGTACTAAGAAAGTTTTTTAACAAACACCACCACCATCTTAAAGGGAAGAATGGACTTTGGTAGTAGTGGAAAAGTAGTATAAAGCAAAAACTCATGGATGCTAAGTTGTGAAGAGACAAACAAGTGGCATGGAGAATATAGAGCTCTAGACAGAGGTAAAAAGGAGTGCTACAAGAGGCTGAGGATGCTAGCCAAAGAGGTGACTTTATAACCTTGTGTAAGACAATTAAACAACTGACAGAAAACTTTAGCAATACTATGTCCTCTATTAAACATGCAAATGGAAACTCTTAATACAGAAGAACAAAAGAAAAGATGGCAAATCATTTTCAGGCTGTTTTAAATAGACCAGCTCCTAGTCAACTACTATAAATACATGATGAAGACCTAGCACTAGAGCTTGATATTGATTTAGGAGATATTAAAATGGAAACAGTTAGAAAAACCATCAGTAAACTCAGAAATAGGAAAGCAATGAGAGAGGATAAAGCACATGATGAAATAGACCTCCAGGCTTTAATTGTGTTTTTAGATAGAACATGGAAAGAAGTAAATAACTCTTCTCAGTGGAAGAGAGACCATATTGTATAACTGCTAAGGAAGGGCGACCTTACCAATTGCAATAACATGATTACAGTGCAAAACCATAAAATCAGCCCAGCTTCGTTAAAACAATTTGCTAACTTTCAGTGAACTTGATCTGAATTCCAGTGAATCCTGAAACTAGGTGAGTGGTTTCAGGTACTACCCAGCTTTATTCATTAGTAGGTATAATAATTAGGGCTTTGATATTGCCCCCAATAGACCCCAGTGTCCAAGTGACGTGCCACTGAAGTCAACAGGGTTCTCGGCAGGTATCAGAGACATTCATCAAGATCCACTTGCAGGATCAGGGTCTAAATATGGTAGCCCACTCAGATTTTGTGGACTGTTAGTAATGTTTTCCTTCTGTGGTTTTATATGTAATCTTTTGGCCCTTCCTTAACTGAGTTAAGGATGTTGTTTTTGAAAGAAAATTTGTGGTTCAAACTTTTAAATCAAGAATTGTAGCACAAAGCCTGTTGTCTAACAGACACGAGAAACATGACTGCACTGGCTATGAAGATGTGTCCCCCTACATATTCTTGTCTGGCATATCCATAACGGCGATAGTAAGTACAAACTGAAAGGCATAGTGTGTAAATGGGCATGCATGTTAATGCACGGATAAATAAAGATTTTCTTCTGTATTAAAAATCTCTTTATTAACTGCACACCTAACACAAATAGCACAAGACATCCTTCCTGCCATCTGCTCCAACTCTGAGATCCTGGACTGTGTGGATGAGTGTTGCAAGCATTGGCTATCCTCCTACATGTCCTTATATGCAAAATAGTATTAATTGTCCCCATTGTCCCAATTCAGAAACATACAGCAAACATGAGAGGTGAATTGAAAGGTGTTCACCTGCAGGTGCCAACCTCTGAGCTCAGGGTCTGATGTTCCTCTTGCAATAGCAACAGTACTACTGTCTGAAAGAGACCTCAGCGGGTGTTTCCCCTGCACTTTTAATGTTAATGAGATTAGCCAGTGTTGCAAGAGAGAGATTTATATAATAGCTATTATTCAGTAGATTTTCTCTCCCCCTTGTTTTCCTTCTTTCTCTCTGCCCTGCTCTCTGCTACACTTTATGCTTTTTCCCTGTCCCACTTAATGTCCCCCTTTAACACTCATTGCATCTTTTGCCATCTTCCTCCCACTCCTAAGCAGAATATCCCCCACCAACCCAAGACAAAACACACCAGTTTCAGTTGTGCTTTGGGTTCATTCCAAGCACAAAATATGGAACTCCACGGAAAACCCGCAGTAAGAGTCCCATCAACACCCATGAAGCAAGCCTGGCAATGGCCATGCAACTCTACCACTAACAAAGGTCTCCAAAACCAAAGAAAGGGCCGGGGGTAGCAGGAGGGGAAGGAAGATTAAGCAGGTCAATGGGCCTGCTAATTTTCAACTAAGGATGGGTCCAAGTACAACCAAAACCATAATGAAGAAGGTCAGATCCCATTCCCAGCCTTGCAGCTGACCCTTATCTCTATTAGCCCTGGATTCTTATCTGTTGAGCCCTAGATCCAAATATCCTTGAACTTTTTGTGTCCAGGCTCCCCAGTTTGCAATTCAGGCTCCATCTCCACTTTCGACTAGTCTCCTGTTTGCCTTGGTTGTATTAAGACAAGGCCTTTTCTTTCTGCTGAAAGACAAGGTACATTCAGCAAGTCTCTGTTTCTGACCATATTGCCTCATTGCAAAACTTGAGGCTATATCTATCTTTAAAAAAAACCCTTAAAATAAAAAAAGCTGGTTGTGGTGTTAACACTATGAAATGAGCTAAATCTTTGCCATTTTTAGCAATCCTGAGACTGAGAGAATCAGAGGAACTGAAAATATATTCTTCATCACCCCTAGGAAACTCTGCCATAATATTTTTGGTTGCATAAGCAAACTAAACTGGAAATCTGGAATATGTTCAAGACCTTTTGATCGGGGAGCTTTGCAAGTGCAGAAAAGTAAAAACACAGACAGATGGGGATTAGAGTTGAGCATCAGAAGAATAATTTCCTCTTTTAATTTCAATTCTGCCAACATATAAAAAGCATTAACAATCCAGTTACATAACCCACATCATCAGAACCCCTCTATACTGAGCAGTAACGCTCAATGGAATTAAGCCATTGCATATTCAATGTTTGCCGCCCAGTGGTAGGCATCTTTTCACATGCGCAAATGAAATGCACTTTGAAAATCTGGACAGACAGATGGATCAAAAACCAGAACCATTTATTCAAACCAACAAGAGCTTTGGGAGTTCAGATAAAATGGAAACAGGTTCCAAGCTATTGCTGGTTCTACAAAACCTGACTGACAATCTTTTGCAAACCCCAAGCCACTCCTGTTTTTGTCCGTCTCTACAATTAGATTAATGTTATTGGAAGAGGAAGGTTAGATTGATGAATAAGCCTAAGTATTTTCACCAAGCGCTTGCCATTTGTAAGGGTAGCCCTCAGTATATTTTGCATTATTCTACCACTGAGTATGATCTTTGAGACAAGGCAGCACAGTATTCAGAAGCTGGTAATAATGCCACAAATTTAGGACAGACAGACTATGGATGATAGAACAGGTCAAGTTTTAATTCTTGCCAATGTGTCTCTTACCCTTCTAGGGAATACTTTTCCAATCTAGTCATTCCCCTCATGCCCAAGCCTATTGGTGAAGCAGTGAAGAACCCAGCTTTTGTCAGCTCAGGAAGCAAAGAGTCAAGTAGCTTCCTTCATCACCATTAAATTCCAGGATCCACTGTCCTGGATGCAGTTGACTTCTTTTGAACAGGTTTTGAAGAACGGGTGATATGACATCTGCATTGGGAACCATTTCCAGTAGGGAATGGCCATCTTAGCAATCAGCTCACTATATCATTGGGCCACATCTGCTAAGCAGCTGATTTTTTTTTTGCAGACTTTGCTTTTACTCAGACTTCACTGTAGTTATGTGTACTCAGCTGTTCTGATGGGGGAAGGGAAGAGGACTGGGCTTTCTCAGTCCATTTCAGTTAACTCAAAAAGCAAGGTATTCAGTTTCTTGGTTTTATTTTTATAAGCAAAGTCGCAGAGCTGTTCTAAAACCAACATATCTGCCCAGGGGACGATTTTCCCTGTTGAGGAATCCCAGATTGGCATAGGCCAAAATATTGTGACTAGTGATGCTGGGTGCCCAACCTGAGAAATCTTAAAAGGGGCCAGATTTACAGAAAGAACTGAGCACCCACTTTTGAAAACAAGCCCTTTTTAAGGTGTCTCATGTTGGATATTCAGGAATGGAGGAGTTTAAAATCACTAGTCACTTTTAAAAATATTGGCTCCAGCATTTAGTCCAATGTTGTATTTAAATATTCCAAGGGGTAGTGCTTTCATACTTATTTTTAGAGATGTTTCACTGTCTTAGGGGAGTTTTTTCATAGCAGTCAACCTAAACAATTTAAATTTCTTCCCATCTCCAATACTCAAACTCCTTGTGCCTCCTTAAGTAATAATCCTCCCTCTTCTGTGTTTCTACACTGCAGATATGTTCCTCATCCCCTGCTGTTGCTTACCCAAGCTATACATATTTAGCTCTTTTAATCTTTTCTCATAGGTCAATCATGTCAGCCACCCTCATTTTTGTTGCTCCACAATGAAATCAACAGAGATTAGTATTTTAATCTCAATTTTTCCCATTTAAAAACAAGGAACTTTATAAACGGAATGTCTTGCTGAGTTTTGTAAAGTAACATTTTTAAAAAGCATTTAGATTTTTTCTCTTCTCTAGTCTGTATCCCCTCCTCCCCCTAATTTTTCCTACTCAATGTTTATCCCCTCTGTGGCCTCATCTAGAAACTGCATTTGTTGTTCTAGTTTTAAACCATGCTTAAATACAGTTGAGCCAGTTAGCATGGACAGAGTTAAAACTATGAAGGGTCCTTGTGGCACCTTAGAGACTAACAAATGTATTATGCCCAAATACATTTGTTAGTCTCTAAGGTGCCACAAGGACTCCTCGTTGTTTTTACTGATACAGACTAACACGGCTACCACTTTGAAACCTGTCACCATACAAGAGTTAAAACTGTACTTAAACAGTATAGTTTTTGGGCCTGTCCACACTGGGCAGCAGCAGATTTAGCCCGAACCAGTTTTAAACCAGGTTAGTCAGACAGTTCCTGGCCCAGTGCAGACTGGGGATTCGGGACAGTACCATATAGGCATTAAGGCAAAAGAGTTAGTACCATAAGGGCTACCAGTAGTTCCCTCACGTGTGCAAACAAGAACTTATTCTTATCTTGTTTTCTGCTAAGCAGGACAGCATTCAGTTGCTTCTATTTTCCTTCCAGTTAGCATCCCTTTTCTCCCAAGCTCCCAGTTGTAAAATGAAGCCAGTGAACGCAGCCTAAGAATTACTGTTAACAATCACTAAACTCATAACCACTGTTTAAATTACAGGGAAAGGGGGCACTTACAGAGGCCAGGCCCCCTTATTACTTTTAAGAGCTACTTCACTTCTGTCTCATGGACCTCTTACTTCTGGTTACTGTTTACATTAAAGCAAGACACTTGACATTCAGCCTCCCCCCAAACACTTTTTCCCATAATTCAAGCACTGCTCATAATCCTTTCACCTTCCCCTTATCCCTCCTCCTGTACTGTTAAAATACAGCTTCCTAAGCCTTGCCTGAGCCCAAGTTCAGGGAGTTGCAAACAGCTTGAGTTATCACTAAGGAGCCTCACAGTTGCCAGTTACTGTTTGTTTAGTGACTGCCCTGGGTCACAGAAGCCTAGGATAGAAGGGGCTGCTAGTTTCAAACAAACAAACAAAAATGCATCCCCAGAGTTAGAGGTACTGATTTCTAGGCAGGAGGTGCCTGTCTCTAATATACCAGCTTCATTTGATGTACGTTTTCTGTGGCAAGGAGGCTAGTTCCAGTCTCATGCTTCCTTTGCACTCTCTCTCCTGCTTTCCCACAACCCATCTGAATTATTCCCATTCTCTCTCCTCACCCAGTTACCTCTTCTCTCTCCAGAGCTGACATGAATTACAGCCCTTGGTACATGTACTGATAACATGAGGGGCTGCATGACTGTAATCTTGGAGGGTATTGTTTGTACAAGCAGCATCTTGCTTGTAAAAGTCCTTTCCCCTCATGGTCCTCCCCTCCAGGCATCTCTCCAGCAGTCCTAGTTCACCACCTAGGCCTTTTCGATACAACTCACATTCTTGGCTGCACGCCTAGCCTTCACATTCCTCATCCCTGTATCCTAGCTCACGCTCCTAGTCCTCCCTTGGCCTCCTCACCACCCCAATTCATACTCCTGCTCATGCCCTCAGGAATTGCCCCCTTCCCTTTCAAACCCCTGGCCTCTCCACAGACACCTGACTAAGTGCTTCAGCTGATCACTTTCCAAGGTGCTTCCTCACACTGCTGCACTGATCCCACTGTGGAGGGAGTAAGGGAGGAAGCTGCTCGGTGAGGCCTCTTCAGGCTGTGCATAGTATCTCCCAACAGGGGCATAGCAGGAAGTGCTGCAGTAGCTGGTGCTATCCTTCTTTGCAACTTGCTTTGTTGGCAGCATGGCTCACCAGGCCTTGGTCAGTGGCAGAGGGTGAGTAGACGGGCGAAGGACACAGTAGGTGGGAGGATGGGGAGGATGTTCAGTTTTGTCTCTCCCCCCACTCAATTTTTCTAGTAGAGTTGTGGGGAAGACAGTACTGGAGGGAAGGAAGGTTGGAGAGTGGGGGATCTCACCCCTCCTTCAATTGCTGTGCATATGAATATAGCCCATAACGGCTTCAAAACCATGCTCTGCACCTGAGAGACCTTGAAGTCCCAGTTCTGTGAAGGCTGTGCCCACACAAACCCTTACTCCTACACAGAACCCCATCAGTTTCCTAGTGAATGGCCTATGTGTGTGGATCCCTAGGATCGGGGGCCTAATCCAGAGTGTGATTTTTTTAAAAAAGTTCTGATATGGTGGTGCGCCGGCAAGCCGTGAGAGTCAAACCAACCTTAAGCGGTGTTTGAAACCAGTTCAGTTAGTACTGTTTTAGCCCCACTGTACACAAGGCCGCTGATGGAGACTCCAGCACTTCCCCTTCTTTAATCGTATGTAAATGTGGTTTCCACAAGAGTGGGGATACACAGTTATTTTATTTATTATTTTCTATGGATAATTAGTAATAAAAATGTTTTTTATGTAATACCCACCATTAACACACTGCCAGCTAAAATACCCCCAGCCACCAGCAACTAAGATTTTCTCAACCCCAATCCCCTCAGGAAAAGCCTAGTTGAACAGGTGGGCATTTACAATGTGGCAAAATTTGGACCTAGGTGGGAAAGCAAATTCTAGAGTTCAGGGCTCTCCACTATCTCCAAGATGTAGCTGTCCAGTGTGACTGTCCATTCCAGCACCAAAGCTGACCTCCACTGTTGCAGTATAACATGGAGAGAGCCAGATTCTCAGATAAACGAGGACCCAACATACAAAAGAGTGTTGCATAAAAGTCTGATTCTGCTCTTAGTGAAGTCCATGGCAAAATTCCCATAAGTGTGGGCACAGTTCCTATTGACTGCTCTGCCAAGGCTTCTCAGTCCTAACCTGCATCTCTCCTATCTCCTATTACAGTTCCAAACCTATCTTTAGCTGAGACTGACAGCTGAGCTAAATTGTTCCATTATGCAGTGACTTTGTAATGAGGAAAAATGTATTGTGAAGGGACCACTTTCTAGATGAGATGATAGTTAAGTCTTCATGACCAGTTCAATCATTGACTTCTGATCTGAGGCTTCTGACTAGGGCATAATTGCAGGGGTGATTTTTTTCTTCTTTTTTTTTTTTTTTTGGTGATGCGCATACCTATTGATTATGAAGCACATTGCTTATTTCACTGCTTGCTTATTTCATGTAAACTGCCATTATGGAGAAAAATGTTCCAGTCACTACTGAATTCAGGCAGATTTGAACCAGTGACTTGGATGTGAAAAGTTGAGAGACTAGTGTCCCATGCTATACTTTCTCCCACCCCTGTGATAATGATGTAACACAGTGCTTGTGTGCTGATTTACATGCTCAAAAGTACTTCAAAACATCAAAATTGAGCCATAACAATAGGACCATCACAATTACATTGATGGAATAGGACATACTTTTAAATACATCAGATGAATTCCAACCCACGCTTTGGAGCATTAAGACGAGCTCTTAAAAACTGAGATTCTGTCTGCTCTATATGGACATTAAAGATCTATGGCACTTTTTTTAAGTTGAGATGTTTGCCACAGCTAAAATTTCCCTGACCACTCCCCGCCATTATGCAGCATGCCATGTGCCAATTGTCCATCTGGCTGCTATTCTCCACCCCAGGAATAGATAGGTTTGAGTGCTGCATGAATTGATTCCTGAATGTCTTTTGTAAAATGCTTTGAGATCCTTCTAGATAATTTCAGTATGAAACATTACTATGAAGGTACAGCTACAAAAGCAATAGCATGAGTGCCAGGATCATGAAAGAGATGGAAAAGGTTTTCAGCAAAACAAGATTTTAGAGTTTCTCTCTGTGTATACTTTGAAAGGGGTCAAAGGTTCATTGTATGTTGGCAAGCATGTGAGTGCTGTGTGTACACCATAGGCAGTAATTAGATCATCTTTCTAAATTATGTTATCAGGAAATATCTATAATGTTTGTATGAGTCTAAAATGCTCTAGATTATACTCTGAGAATAGAATGTTCTCTGCATAAAGAGTGAGCTTGTATTAAATCAATGAGAATGTACTCAGCAACATCAATTAAAGTTAACAGGATATTTTACCACAGCATCAGGAAGCTGGAATAGTTTAAAATACTTAAGTCTCCTAACCTTCTTTGCTTCCCTAGGAAACTTAAAAAAAAAAAAAAAAAAAAAAAAAAAAAGCAACCACAAAGCTTCTGGGACATTCCTAAGATTTTATAATAAAATGCTTCTTTTCTCTTTTACTCAGGATTTTATATATTGCTCGTCTGCACAGTATCTGAATCCCTTATATAGATATCTTTGCTTTTCATCCATAGATCTGAAATTCTAGCACATTTTTTGCAGACTGAACTGCAGAGTGATTAAGGCTTCATGTTTTCAATAGTGTCCACTAATATTAGACACCTCATTATTTAAGTGCCCACCTTGAGATGCTTGAGGCCTGATTTCTCAGTTGCTGAGCACCCAACACTTTCACTGACGTAAATGGGAGTTGTGGCTGCTCAGCAGTTCTGAAAATTGGGCCCCAGGTGTCTCAAGATGAGCATCTTAAACATTCCACTTTTCCAAAACAAGCAGACACTTTTGACTAGAAGGTCACAAAACAAATCCATGACAGAGCTGGGAATAGAATCAAGGTCTTCAGATTCCCAGTCCAGTGCCTTACTCATAGCTTTCAGTTACAGAAATGGCACAAATCTGGGTACTTTGAATGTGATTAGTGGCTGTTTGTAGTACTAGCAAGTGGAGTTCATATTTAAATGCCATACAAACAATTATCTGTTGGGTCCAATGGAAACTTGTTGGGGCACTTGGGAGACTAACCTTAGTTTACCTTCATTATAATTTCATGCGCCATTCACAGTGATTATTCAGCTGCAAAATTTGGATCTGGATCTAGATCTGAACT
Source organism: Gopherus flavomarginatus (assembly GCF_025201925.1). Classification (NCBI taxonomy): domain Eukaryota; kingdom Metazoa; phylum Chordata; order Testudines; family Testudinidae; genus Gopherus; species Gopherus flavomarginatus. The sequence goes on along the minus strand of NC_066628.1, from coordinate 40,001,157 downwards.
GCCCCTAAGCTCAAGGCAGTTCATATCAGAGTGTTTTGATTTAGGCCCAGCTCTAATCTCCAAGTTGCTCAAATAGCATGGTGATGAGCTTGTGATAGTTGGATAGCAAATTCCTCCCTGGATACTTGGTAGTGAAAGGGCCCTCTGTAGAATTAATAAGCTTTTTCAGCTGAGCTAATTATTCAGCTGCTGGTATTTCTCATTCTCTGTATTATACAGGACAGCAGATTCCATTCACAACTCATATACCAAATGGCTTTAGGACCTTCAGTTTTAGTGGTTAGTTTTATTAATATTTGTTTTTTAAAATGCTTTTTCCCTTCAGGCAAAACCTGCTCTCTTTTCGTCACAATCCCTGTAATGAATTGAGGTATACAAAGCTGGTCATACAATACGTATCAGCAGCGCGCGGAGAAAGACTCTTAGGGAAGAGTTTCCATAGAAACACTGACGTCCTGCCCTGCTAACAGGACATCGAGTTCCTTGAACGGGACGTACGTTTTTTTTTAAAGGAGCAGTTAGATGGCAGAAAGCCAACTGAGCCGAGCTATGATTGCCTCTCCCAGCAGAATAGGATTTGTAGTTGGGGAAAAAAGAAGCTACCCTTGTATTATAAAATTTATGCTTTGATGACTAAATGATACAATATGTGTCATGGTAAATAATTAAACTGCTGACCACACAGTGATCAATAGAGAGAGCGGTATTTGAGGCTGTGAAGTAATGCTTCTAAAACCCTGTCAGATTTTGTCACAGATTCCATCCCTAGGTGCCTTAAATTCAGCACAAACCCACATGATGCAGACAAAAAAGCTCCAAGGGGCATCCAAGGTTGCACCTCAATGGTACAGCCTCCCTGGTTAGCCTTGGATTGAGACAAATGTTTTGCTAATGCTCTAGTTCTGTATTTTAAATGATCTCATGCTTACCAGGCTAAACAATGGTAGAGCAGCTGTATCTGGAATATATAGCTTCTGAGAGGGGAAGCACAGTCAAAGGAAATATTTTTATTAGCAGGGTCAGAAATCATGCAAAATAAAACTGGATTATGCAAAAAATCCACCACTGAAAGCATTCTGGCAGGTTTGTTCATGCTAATAAGATGTTTTGATACAGAGAAAGACACACAGATAATCGTAATAAATCTGACAAACATAACGTTCTCAGAAAATATGGCCTGGTATCTGCAGTAGTGACTTGATTTAAAGCTTACTGAAGTCAATGGGAGTCTTTCCATGGGCTTCAGGAGACTTTTGCTCAGGCCCTGGGAGATAACATGCCTGATCCCCAGTCTGAGAAAGAGAGCAGCCATCTGAGTGAATATCCTTTGGCCTCAGCATTATTAACTTCCTCAGGCCATTTTTGCTTAAACCTGGATATCTTTATCAGAATTCAGAGAACTATCAGATGCGGTAAAACACATCTCTATTCAGATTCTTATACTTGCCTGACTCCGGAATATCTGAGCACTCATGATGAGTTATACAATGTGAGGAATATCGGTCATTTACAGTTCTGTCTCCATTCCTCTCCACAGGATGATGTAGTGCTTGCGTGTCTTTTTGTTAAAGGTGGTGTTCTATGCAGGGGCGGTGAGTTATATGGGCCTGTGGTGCTTTGGCTCCTGCAAATTCAGGGCCCGGCTCCACCTATGTTGGGGGCTGGGTCTCTTCCCCAGCTGCACCTGCCACCCCCACACGCCTCCCTCAGAGCATCCCCAGCCCCACGCGCCTCTCCCAGGCAGCAGGCGGCTGCCCCCTGCAGTTCCATGCTGTGCTCCCTCTCCGGCCGCTGCCGGTTACAAGGGAGCAGTGCCAGGGGCAGGCTGAGGCGGCTGCTGTGCCTGCAGAGGGAAGAAAGGAGGAGGCGCATGGCAGCCCCCCGCCAATCCCCGGCAGGCAACTCTGAGTTGACTCGGAAGTGTTGGGGAGGGGCTTACCTGGCTGGACCTCCTGAGCAGCAGCCTGGCGGGAGCTTGGGTGAGGGTTGTGCTGGGGGAGCTGGGGAGGGGCCCCCTCTTCCACCGAGCTCACTGCTGCTGGGGAGAGGGCTGAGAGAGTCCTCTCTGGCCCCCAGCCCTGAGGCAATCTGCCTGCTGCACCCCAAACTCCTTATCTCTAGTCCAGCCCCATGCCCTGCACGCCCTCCTGCACCCCAACCCTCTGTCCCAGCCCAGAGCCCACACCAAGCACCCAACCCCCCTCCTGCACCTAGCACCCCAAGCCCCCTCCTGCACCCCAACCCCCTGTCCCAGCCCAGAGCCTGCACCCAACACCCAAACTCCCTCCCAGAGCCTGCACTCCTCCCGCACTCAAACTCCCTCCCAGAGCCTGCACCCACTCCTGCACCCCAACCCCTGCCCCAGCCCAGAGCCTGCACCCAGCACCCAGACGCTGTCCCAGAGCCCACACCCATTCTGGGCACCACTAAAAATTATACAAACTTGCCGCTCCTGGTTCTGTGCAGTATGCATTTTTATTTGTGGAGGACGGGTCTTTTGCATTTGGACTGGATAGTGCTGAGGTTTCAGGAAGTTTCTACTTCCTGCAGAAGTGGTTTCACAGTTTGGACCAGCCCCAAGAATGTTCTGTTTCCTGTGCAAACCAAGTCCATATTATTCAAAAATATTTAGTAATTTTGGGTGCCTCAGTTCTTGGGCACTCAACTTCAGACACCTTGATTATTCACCTTGATGATTATCAAAGAGTGATGAGCATCCACAATTCCATCAGAAGTTAATAAGAGCTACAAGTGCTTGGCATCTCTGAAAATTAGGCCCAAATTGTCTCAAGTTCGGCATTCAAAATCAGAGGCAACTTTTGAAAATGTTGGCCTCTATAGCTTTGTACTTGTCATGAGATGGACCAAGCCCATTGGCTGCAGCCCCTGTAGAGAATGGTTTTTGCATTATGACTGAAGCTGCTTCAAACGGTATAGTGAAAATAAAATTGCAGAACCCTAAGTCTGTGACAATATTTGAAACTCCTGTTAGTGAATTATAGGAAAGGCTCCCATTGACTTCAGTGGCATCAGTCCCTGTCTGCAGAAGGTAGAACTGCTCTGTTTGCATGATGGTTGCATAGGGATTGTTTTAATAAAACCTGTTCAACAAGGTGTACTGCAGAAATGGACACACAAAAGAGGACCAGCAGCAGGTATGTGTCTGAGTTCTGGCAAAACATACCTATTGGCCCAAAAAGGTGATGACAGTAAATATTTTCAAGGGAAGGGTAAGAGAAAGAATCATATTAGATAATAGACAAGACTGCCAAACCTCTTCATAGCAGCTGAAGTGTAAATGTGTCTCTATACATTAAAAGAATTACTTATAAATAATCAAGATAACATGGAAGAGTCACTTGACGTAGAGAAACTCCTCTTCTAAGAAACCAGAGGGATATGAGGGCTAATTACACTATATGTTAGATTTTATGTCAGTTTGGAAGGTGTTCGTATGTATCAGCATGACAAGTGCTGTTTAAATACCTAGACAGATAAGATGCATGCGCACCATGAAGGGCACACTCAGACCTAGGAATGCACTCTCCCACAAAAACAAAACAACTGAGTCATGGGTGGAGGCTAAAGGAAACACCTTGAATTGTGATCTCATAAGCTAGGTAGTCAGGTGTGGTCAGTATTTGGTTGGTTGCCCCAGGGTGGCGTAGAAAGTCCTGATGACTAGTTAATAGGTGGCACTCTTCCCTCTAAGAACTTGTCTATGCACACACTGCTTTAGCTATCTTGGTTTAGAAACTTAATACTGTTAAAGTGGGACAACTCCCTGGTGTGAATGCCTTTATATCAGTGGTGGGCAACCTGCAGCCTGCGGGCTGCATACGGCCCATCAGGGTAATCCATTGGCGGGCCACAAGACATTTTGTTTACATTTACAATCTGCAGGCACGGCCCCCCGCAACCCTAAGTGGCTGTGGTTCACCGTTCCTGGCCAATGGGAGCTGCAGGAAACGGCAGCCAGCACGTCACTGTGGCCCACCACTTCCTGCAGCTCCCGTTGGCCGGGAATGGCGAACCGTGGCCACTGGGAGCTGCGGGAGGCCATGCCTGTGGACGGTCAATGTAAACAAACTGTCTCACAGACCGCCAGTGGATTACCCTGATGGGCTGCGTGCGGCCCGCAAGCTGCAGGTTGCCCACCACTGCTTTATACCAATATAAACAGTTTGGTTACTAATCTAGGGCCCCAATTCAGCAAAGCACTTAATCTCATGCTTAAGTGTAATTGAAGCCAATGGGATTTAATGCATATACTTAAAGTTAAGCATGTGTTTAAGTGCTTTGCTTAATCGGGGCCTAAAGCCAGATGTGAAAACTCACCAGAGATTGGCAGCATTGCTCAAGGCCAGCTCCTTTTTCTTTGTTTGTATTGGGAAGTGCTGCTTCATAAAACCCAAAAGGTAAAGCACCAGAATAGGCATGAGAATGGTTATATGTTAAAAAAGGGTAGATGGCAACAGGAAAACAACATGAGAAGAGGAGGTCTCATCTCTTAATCCTTTTCATATATCTATAATTGTAATAGGCAACTAGAGATTCTCGTAGTCCCGAATGCTAGTTTATGTGTCTGTCTAACACTATCCCCTGAAATATCTCTCTCTTTTCATGTAGGCCCCACTCCATGTCCATTACCTGAAAATGTCACCATCTATTTGGTTATGAAAATAATTAACAAGAGGACTTCCAGCTTGCCTTGATTTGTAGTTTTCTCACCTGCAGTGCAGTCATTTCATTTCACCGTTGTTGAGTCTGTGGTAGGCCTTAGAGAGACCCTGTGTGTTGATGACACCAAGTGGCATAGATTGTGTGTAGTTAGTTTGGGAGCTGGAGAATCAAAAAGAGCTGTGGGGTCAAATCTGTGTCCAGGTGCATAAATAAATTATTGCATTTATATTAATTACAACTGAGTCCTAGCTCTTTTCCATTGTAGGCTGGGTTCCATCCCTCCTTGTCAGTCTCTGGGGGAGGCCAGGCCTCTCTCACTGTCACACACCTGCAAAGGCGAGCTCAAAGGGGGGAATTAGCTACAACTAGTGTTCTGGCTCTCCAGCTGGGCAGAACAGTACAGCAGCCAACAGTTAGTAGGCTCTGACCTGCCAGCAGGGCAGCGTGACTAAGCAGTCTATGAGCCTCAGGCCCAGTCAGGGCAACGCACGAATAAAGTCTAGGGGCTCAGGCACAGGGGCCGGAGGTGCACAGGTCTCCGGGCCTAAGAAGGGGGAGTACTGCCATCCCCAGGGTGGGGGTGAAGGGGGGACATGGGCCTACCCAACTCCACCACATCCCAGTGGTAGAGTCGCCTGCCACTGGGTCAGCAGGTAATCCACCCACAGCACACTGACCTTGTATCTGGCCATTTCCCAATCAGATGGTTGCCTGGTTTCCATGGGTTGCTTCCTACTTTCCCCCTCAGGTGTACCTGTGTCCATTGACTCAGGGATTGCTGGCCAATCTGCAGGCAGCAGCCCCAACAGCTCAGCAGTGTCTCACTCGGCCAGCAGCCCGGGGAGATCCACCCAGGGAAGTCCTGGCAGCTCCTCAGTGCCTTGGTCAGCCAACAGTCCTGGGAGTTCTGACCAATCCTCAGGAGGCAACCCCAGGAGTTCCTCTGCAGGCTCCAGCAGCAGGTGGGACGCATCTGTCTCCTATGGCAGCTCCCACCCAACTGAGCTGCAGGGCCCACCTTTTGTACTTCCCCTTCCTGTCCCACCCTTCCATTTCAGGCGGGGCAGACATGACTCTTCTGGTCTGGCCAGGGCTGGCGCTACCATTTAGGCAGCCTAGGCAATCGCCTAGGGCGCCAGAATAATTGGTGGGTGCCGTTTTGCCGGAGGGGGCGGCAGGCGTCTCCAGTGGAGCTGCCGCAGTGGTGCCTGCGGAGAGTCCGCTGGTCCGTGGCTCCGGTGGAGCTGCCGCAGTCGTGCCTGTGGACGGTCAGCTCCTCACACGGCTCCGGTGGACCTCCCGCAGGCATGACTGCGGCTGCTCCACCGGAGCCGCGGAGCACTGGACCCTCCGCAGGCACCACTACGGCAGCTCCACCGGAGCCGCGGGACCAGCGCACGGGGCGGCGAAATTGCTGTGCGCCTAGGGCGCTCAAACCCCTACCGCCAGTCCTGGGTCTGGCCCACCAGAGAATGTGTTGTGGTCCCTCCTTGTCACTCTCTAAGGGAGGCCACGCCTCCTCACTACATCCACATTCATCCATCAGCAATGTCAGTGATTGAGGTAGCCATCGTACCCAACCTCATACTTAGTTCCATCTTCTGATCTTTCATCCACAAGATTTGCAAAATGTTTGCAATAGCTGAGAATTATTGCAAACTACATGCATGAAATGATTTACCATCTGAAAAGCCTTGGCCAGGAATCATTTAGTCTTTGATAATTTTTTGCTACTGTCAGAAATCAAAACCATTTCTTACAATAAAGAAAAATAAGTTGCCATCACAGGCTTGTAAATAGAGGTTTTTGTTTCCCAAACACAATACAAATGTGGGACATTAAACCATTTTACTGTGTTACAGTTGCATTCATCACAAGAATATTGCAAAGTCATCAACCTCTCACTTCAAATAACATACCAGAGGTTGAGAGGACAGAATAAAAAATAACAAAATGAGGATTACAACATCTTAAAGACAAGAACCTGGAAAAAAAAATTAAACATGACAGTTACAATTACAGCCATCTAGTGGGCAAAGTTAAAAAAATAGCTGATAGAAAAATACATATACATTTTTTTAGAAATTGCAAATGATTTTTTTTAATGGGCTGGTGCCATTTTTTGTTTCTTTTTGATGGATAAATAAGACCTAAATGTTTTTTTTAAATGCGCTTTTTTCCTGCTAAGTTTTGACCTTGGAAAGCTCAGGAATGCCAGCTTTGGTCTGCCAATTCTGCTTTTGTTCAGAGACTTGAGGTTCTCAGAGGATGTATATTGTTAGCGCTCACATTTTAATTGAAAGGACAGAATTGATTCTTTAACAAAGACTTCCTTTCTCCAAATGGTCCATTAAAATGTGAAGTTAAATATGTGCTAACTTAATCAAACAAAAATCAACAAGTTTTAAGCAGTGATTACAAATCTCTTCTCTTTTCAGGTGCTTTACTTTCACTTTCTTGGCTGTCAACATAATCATTTCAGAAGACCTCCAGTCATCATAGAGCAGGGGTCGGCAACCTTTCAGAAGTGGTGTCCCAAGTCTTCATTTATTCACTTTAATTGAAGGTTTCGTGTGCCAATAATACATTTTAACGTTTTAGAAGGTCTCTTTCTATAAGTCTACAATATATAACTAAACTATTGTTGTATGTAAAGTAAATAAGGTTTCAGAATGTTTAAGAAGCTTCATTTAAAATTAAATTAAAATGCAGAGCCCACTGGACCCGTGGCCAGGACCCGGGCAGTGTGAGTGTCACTGAAAATCAGCTCGTGTGCCACCTTCAGCACCCGTGCCATAGGTTGCCTACCCCATCATAGAGTCTTTCCTGCGAGACTGGAGGTAAGTCTCTAAAGTGAAAAAGCAAATAGAAAAATTTTTTTAAAAACACTTAAGCTTTTTTTGTCTATCAGAAGGTTTTTATAAAAAGTACTAGCCTATTTCTTTTCTTTTGCAGTTCACCTGTAAATACAAAACATGGGCCCACATTGTAAACTTAAAATCTGGATTCCAAATACCCCAGTGTTTTTATTTGGCCCATTATAAAGTTAGGAGCCATCTCTCTCTCTTCCCCTTCCTTTCCCTTCTCTCTCTCTCTCTCTCTCTCTCTCTAGAGTGACCAGATGTCCTGATTTTATAGGGACAGTCCTGATTTTGGGGTCTTTTTCTTATATAGACTCCTGTTACTCCCCACCCCCACCCCCGATTTTTCACACTTGCTGTCTGATCTCTCTCTCTCTCACGCACACACACACACACACACACCCAGAGATTTGGAGCAGTCCCTCAGAGTGGAATAAAGTGCTATAGGATTTTTAATCTCCGTAACAAGCAATAACTGACTGTGAATTTGGGAAGTCCTCCATGACATGCATTCAAGCCAGTATTAATGAAAAACTCCACATGTCAATCTCATGAGTCACCCCAAACAGCGGTTTCTAATACTCATTGCGCATATTGGCTTGAGTTCTCTTAAATAAATAAATAAATAAATAAATAAGCAAATTCACACTCAATCTGTGCATCACCAGTGATTACAAGTACATAGTTGTAGAGTCTGGTTACTGCTCCTGTTGACTTCAATGAGGATTTTGTCCTTGACTCCAACTGTAGCCAATTTGGGCTCTTAGTCAAGTTACTTTACACCACACTTATTGATTTCTAAAACTTTACACTGCAAAAAGCTTTACAGTGCTATGCCCGACAGTCCCTATCCCTTCATTTCACATTCTAGGCAGAAACCTTTTGCAGAAAATATGTAAAGTTCTCTGTGCACCCATAATACACATTTCTCTGGAGGTAGATATACAAAGATGTATGCACATGATGCATCTAAATCCCCTCTGTGTCCTGTACCCCTCCAGCAAAAACAAATATCTAAGTAGCAATTTACCCAGAGCTAGAAAACATTTGGCAGGGAAGGGGGAAAGCTATTTAAATACTGCAATCCTGCAGAACCTGTTTGGTGTGTTGGAATAAATCTTGTCTCTCACTTGTACAAATTGTGTGGGTGTCTTTTACTTCCTCCTACAGGAGTGTAGGGGTGGAGTGAAGGGCAGAATGTCAGCTACCTGAATTGTGAATTTCCTGGCCTTTGTCATTTTTGAATTGCAGCCCTATTTCGGCTTAGGTAGCACAGTACAACATGTCATATAAACCCCTAGATAGACACAGAGCTAGATTTTAGATGTAGTCACTGAGATTTAATTAACCTTTGTCTTGACAAGTGGAAATAATTTGCTGTGACGCAGGGTGCATTTTTCACTTGCAAAGAAAAATGGTACTGAAGACAGGGTCTGGTTAGTTGTGTATGTGCTGACCAGCGTGAATAAAACCCAATGAGAGTGCTTTTTAGGAGGACTGGAGTAAAATATATTATTTATTAGACTGTGAAGCCTTTGGGGCAGGGACAGATTCATAGTTTGCATAGTTTTCAATGTAAAAACCATCCTGAGCTGCCATTATCGGTTAAAAATTATTATTTGTATTACAGTGGTGCCTAGAAGCCCCAGCGAAGAATGTGCTAGGTGCTGCACAGACCCATAATAAGGGATGGTCCCTGTCCTGAAGAGCTTACAGTGGCACACAGAGGTGAAGTGACTTGCCCAATATTGTATTATAGGTCAGTGTTACTCACTCATGCCCGTCACCCCAATCGGGGTATGGGCCGCCAACCACAGATCTCCAGAGTCCTCTATCCTGGGCCATTCGCTCTAGCTGGTTCCAGGTATAGCCCATTTTTTTGCTATCAGCCTGAAGGTCGCGTTGCCAGGTGTTTCTTGGACGGCCTCTTTTCCGCTTGCCTTGGGGGTTCCACCGCAGTGCCTCACGGCTTTTACCACCCAGCGTCATGCATCTTTGAGTTGAAGACCGTTCTTTTTCCAGGGTAAAAGTCTCTGTTGTCTCTATTGTTGGCGTTTCTGTAGCAGGTTGATTTTTTACGAGGTGGAGTTGCTAGCCCCACGCCCAACCCTCCTCCTTTATCCTGACTTGGGACAGGCAGATGGTCCCAGAGGACCTCTCTGGTGGAGTTGGTCAGTGTTAGACCCAGGAATATCATCCATTTGGCTTCCTGAGTCCCAGTCCAGTGCTCTTCCCACTGGTCCACACTATTACAGTAACTGTGTGAATCTCTTATCAGCTCCTTTTCTTTCTTTAAATGTAAGTGTATATACAGTCCATACAATGTATCCTTCCAAGTGGAAGGAAATATCTGCATAGCATGTGTGTGCCCTATTCCTTGGAGCATTGCTCCTGGCTGGAACACCATATGACAGCGGCGTCTGTTTACTTTGTCAGTTTTCTATTAAAATGAAAAGTCTGAACACACACAAGAGCAGTGGAATTTGAAACCATTTGAAAATGGGGAGGCAAGGCTGCCGTGTGCAAGGTACTTTCAGAGCTTGGGCACAGCACTGGGTAAAAATCCTACTGTCTCTGATACACATGAGCTCTCTTTCAGCCCCTGGGGCTGTGTTTCTTGTTCCATAGAGTCTTCTCCATGCTGGAGAGCCCTGAATAAGAAAGGTCCCTGAGCAGCAGCAGACAGAAATCCCTGCTAGTGGAACTCCACTGGGCCATGGTCTCAGGGGGTGGATGCTAGAGCACAGAACCTCCATGTGGATTGCTCCTGCTTCCTGGCCAAATGACAGGATCTGCCAGTTTGTTGATCCTGTGGTTCATTCCTCAGCTGGGAAGCCCTCCCAAATCCATTGGAGGGATCAAGGAGAAGTTCTGCTATGGGATTCTCATGTGCTTTTCCTCTTCATTGATGCCTCCTCCCTTCCTCCTCCTCCCTAGGTTTTACTGCTGGAATGGGCAATCTTGCCGTTCTAATGCACGCAGAGCAGTACACGTGCCTGGTTGTTTAGAACCACATGCAAACCATGATCCTTGAACTTAATAAAATATAAGGGTCTAATCCTCTACCCATTGAAGTCGATGAGTGCTTTGCCTGTGACTTCAGTGGAAAAATAAAAGGACACGGAGAAGCAAGATGACAAGGGGACAACGACTGGCCTTGTGATCAATACAGAAAGGCTTTTCAAAAGGGGTGAGATTTAAAGAGGGATTTGGAAAGAGGGTACTTGGCACATATAAAGGCAATAGCATGGAAGAACACATGGGTGCTGGAAGTAGGAGTGCTGAGGGTGCTACTGCACCCCTGGCTAGAAGTAGTAATAACCCAAATACATGGTTCCCACCTTCCACACCCCCAGTAAAAATTGTTACAGCACCACTGGAAGAACATGAGATACAGAGAGTGAGAGAAGGCACAGGGAGCACCTAGGAGAGTGAGAGGAGAACAGGAATGAGGTTTAAACTATAGATTTGCTCAAGCCAATGAAATATCTGTACCAGCTACAAGCCCCAGCCAAATAGTGGACAAAGTGTACTGAACATGTACAATTTGTGTAGCAATAAGAGGTTCCTCATAATAACCAAAGACATCCCATCTTGCACAAGGTGAGAGAGGTGTAAACTGGCAGTGGCTTGGGAGCAAGGAGCCAACATAGAAAAGAGAAACATGGAAAAATAGCCATAGTGTGCACTTACCTGGCATTTTCTGTGCTTTACAAAGTGCTTAACAAAGTGCTTAACAAACATAAATGGGTTAATTCTCACAACGCCCCTGGGAGATAGGCAAGTATTATGATCCTCATTTGCAGATGGTGAAACTGGAGCAGGGAGAGTTAAGTGACATACCCAGAGTCACACAGGGTTTAGTGGCAGAGATGAGAATAGCACCCAGCTCTCCTGACTCTCAGCTCCATGGGTCTCATTCTCTATTGTGCAACTTTACCCTGCTCTCTGGAAACGTAAAGGGGAGAGAAACAGGATACTGAGAATATCCCCTGGGCAGGCACTTTCCTAACTGGCACAGAGCTGGCAGAAGGGCTCTATGTTGGTATAGGGGACATATCAAGGGTGGTCTAGGAGACTGGATGGGAACAAGCTCATTGCACTATGGTTATTCTCGGCTGCTTCTTTGAAGCAAAGCGTAAATTAGAGCAACCTCAGACTGCTCCGGGGCCAAGCACAGTGCTTAATTTGTGATGAAAGAGGTACCAGGGCTCAAGCAATTTTTTTTACTTTCATAACTGATGTGGCAAGCCCAGAGGTGCTGGGGCTATGAACCGCCAAGCCTAGAGGTGCCAAGGCTCAGCCCTGGCAAGCCATGGCACAAATTAAGCATTGGCCAAGCAGAATCTCTAGCTGCCCCAAAATACATGGAGCACAGGGGTGACTTGGAAAACTGTTTTCCCCTTCCCCTGCCTTCCAGTTATTGCCACAGAATGCAGCCCATTGTAGCTCCATGCTCAGCTCATTGACCCAGTAAAACTGGTAACAGCCAGCAAATTTTTACTGAGCAAGAGTGAAAGGCCAAATTGCCATCTGCATTTGCTTAGGACTCCATTGTCCACGATGGGTGCCTTGGAATTAAAAAAAAAAAAAATCAACATTTGGTGCTGGTTGCTACTTTCTGAGCTAAAAATAGAGGGCCAGATGCTCACCTGGCGTATACTGCAATGAAGCTGTGTCAGTTTGCACCAGATGAAGATCTAGCCCCCAAATTGTCAGCTATGCCTATCATAGACAAGATTGGCTGAGGAGTCTCCCTACACAGAAAAACGTAACAGACAGGCAGTGCTGATAGAGTTTATCTTAACCAACCCCAGCAGGCAGTTCAGTTCAGAAAGACATGCTTGGCAATTTTGCCAGTGGTGGATCCCTGAAACAAAATTGACAGCTGTTTTTCAGAATTATTGCCTGGGTATTCGGACAATTATTGCTTTCCTCTAGCCATGGATGTGTAAAAATGTGATGCCTCTTTTTGTGAAATTCTCATCTCCCTCTGTGGCAACATTTAGTAACTGTCAGTCATTTCTGCCTGGGGGTGGGGGGAATCCTCTGTCATATCAGCAAATGAGAAAATTGTCAGTCTCTTAACTGTATGTGAAAAATATCAGCCTTTTACCTCCATTTGGGAAAATGGATCCTGGCTGCAACAATTTGCAAAAGTTGGCAGCGTCTTATAGTTTTAAAAATGTTAGTGCTTCTAGGTATTTAAAAATTCCAGAGTTCTCCGTATTAAAAATATTATCTTGCTCTCAGCAGCATTTCTCAGCAGTCTCTGTCCTTATTGAAGATGAACTAGCCTTGTAGGTTACTGGGTGTATTTGGAAACCAGTATCTGAGCTGGTGTTTTGTGCAGAGTAAACTGATTTTGATAGGACAATCTCTGAGGATAGCCTGTGTATATGAATTTAGGATCAAGCCCACATGTCTTAGATGAGGCACGAGTCCTATGTTTATGAATATTATCAATTTCCTCTCACTAGACCCAAGAACAGAAAATCGGACAGTAACTATATTTTTGAAAAGTACCTTAAATAAGTCATCAATCCCCAAGTGCATTACAAATACTCTTGGTGGCAGCCTGGTAGAGAGAACAGGAACTTACTGGGCACAGAGCCAGTCTTAGAATTGGTCCATCCTTTTTCAGGGCTGAGTCACTTTAGTAGGCTCAGTTTTGCCAACCCCAAGCATTCTAAAATAATGAGTGCTCCTCCTCTTCCAAAGAGGCAAGGGCAACAGCATGGGGTCCTTTCTGTGCCCAGAAGTGACAGCACAGGCTGATTTCCCCTCAGGCATAGCAGAGGTGGCAGCAGGGATCCCCTCTAATCCCCTGGCAAGGCAGAGGTGGCAACAAGAGACTCCACATCTTGTTGCAGTATTTTGGAAGGTATTTGTTTAAACGGGTGGGCCAGGCCTGTTGCATTCTTCTATTCTGGCCATGAACTGAGTTCTCTCCTGGCATGGTTTGGGTAGGGAGCCCCACAGCAGTAGATCTGGGAGTTAACACCTCATTGAAATGCATGGGGCAGCTCATACCTCTGAACTATCATTTCAGGCTGCCTGCAGATTCAGTCAGATATCACAGTTACGCTCTGTGCAAGCTATGAAGCTTTAAAGTCAAAACTGAGATTCTGATGTAACCATATGACTCCAGTGGCCTTAGATACTGCCTACCATGCCTATGCCTTAAACTAGCCCTGCTTAACTGGTGCAAGGCAATGGAGAGTCAAGGCCCAGCATCTCATACCTGGGGATGCCAAAGGGTGGTTTAATTCAAGCCTGAAGCTCAGGTAACTAATACTGCCTAGAACCCCTAGTGTTAAAAGTCTAAATCTTGTCTACATTCAAAGGGGTTGGCTTGAGTAAGGTGTTGGGAGCCCGGAGTGACTATTCCTGCTATTGGCGCAGTATTATAGCAGCTAGCCTTCTTGGTATCCTTAAAGTTTGCATCTCTCTGTTGGAATATGTGTGCCTTTTGTTTTTATGATCCATCTCTTATTTTTATTCCCCCATGAGATTTGTTTGCCCTGCTCTTTTTTTGCACTGGGCCTTTATGAGTGACTGGAACACAGGGCTCTCACTGTCAGTACAGTAGACATGACAGAGCAAAACTAGCAGTTGGCATTCAATGGACACCTGCCCTGTGGCCCTCACAAAACACTTAAAATAGCTTTTGTTTACTAGCTATTGTTTGATAAAATATAGTACCTGTAGCTTGAACAATGGGCTATGACAGGGTACATGCTTAATGCACTTGTTGTGCCTAGTGTGACTATCATATGCCAAGGTGAGTGTTTACCTGCCAGGCTGAAGACAGAGTGCTGTAAATAGGCCTAGAAGGCCTAATAATGCCATTGTAACATGTGCTTTAAAAAATAATACCAGTACACTAAATAAAATTAAGTTTGTTTCATTACTTGGACCCCAAAAAAGTGTCTAAGGAAAACATTATTTAAAATGTTTCTTGAATGAAAATCTGAATGTTGCCAATAAACAATGCCGCACTTTACAGGCGTTCTGTGTCTGTCATCTGTTGATGCTGCAGGAACAGTAGATGGTGCTGTGGGAGTGCTACTACACTAAGGAGATTCAAGGGAGTCATTGTTTGCTATGGTAGTGATACTGGCAGCTGGGCTGTTACTCCTCCGCTCTCTCTCCTTCAAAGAAGTGGATATGGTAACAAATGGACCCTTCATTTCCATGCTTTGGGGCAGATGTGATATTTCTGGGCTTCTCCAGCTCTGAAGCTGAAAGCAAGAGTATAGCTGTATGTCTTAGAGACAGATCCCATATCCAGTTCTGCTTCAGTCTCATCTCAGTGGTTTCTACATTGCACTTGTTCTCCAGCAATTTCTGCTTGGCTGGCTGTGGATGAAGAAGAGCGGCATTTTCAGGAACTGTAGTGAGCAGTTTCTCAAAGCTTGGGCTGGACCTTCCACAAGGGAACTTTGCACAGTTTGCATGTTTTATTTCAAAGGCTTTTTGTCCATCCTATGTGTTCTCAGTGAATGAAATAAGAACACATTTTATCTGCATTCATTCCCCAGTTCTGAAACTCAACTGTGTTTCTGATCTAATTATCCCTCCTTACCCAAACAAGTGTAATGGCTTTGAAAATTTTCCCTGTCTTATTTTGACACACCCTACATCTGGGTTTTGGTACAATTGTGGGAGACTTTAAACACTACTTGTAGCATGGAAGAAAAGAGGGTGATATTTAGTAGATCTTCGCCTTCACTTTTAAGAAAAAAAAAACCCCAATCGTCAAACCCATTGCTGGCAATTGAGAATGCTGTTAGACTGAACTCTCTTCTGAGTGAACAAACACTTAAAGATCTATTTATAGCTGCCCTTAAGCAGACGTACTGTAGGTGGAAATGCTATAATTATTTCCTTGTACTGGTTTCCACTGTCCTATAAAGGTCTCCTGGCAGCAGTTTGTTAAAGAGCTACTGCCAGATGTAGGAAAAGTTAAAACAAACCCAAGCTAACAACGAAACTGATTTGACTAATACCCAGTTTACCAGCTGTAATAAAGGTAAAACACACAGGAATGCTGCTAAGAGACAGGTCTTTATTGTCTAGCCCTGGTCACTTGAAATGGTTCAGGATTACAAACTGTTCACATGACAGGGATCAGTATCCAATGTCTCCAATAGCTACTGATACAACAGCCCAATAATTTTTCTACATTCCCTTTCCCGTCAGTCCATATTTTCAAGTTAATTTTGTTTGTAGAAGAGCACCTCTCCTTTAATCAGCTTCCCATTTCTCTTATTACCCCGGACACCTGGCTTATATCTCTGAGCTGAGGACCTACTCCACCCGCCACCATGTTAAACAAACAAGATCACAAAAGCTGAAAATAACTTTTACTGGCTGCACATTACAACACAGAAGCGTCTCGTCATCAGATAGGAACTACAGCTGCCTCCCAGGCAGCTTATGTGAGAGTTACACACATTCCAGTACTCCCAATATTATGGCCACTGGTCATCATGCTGGATATCAGTTCACAAGTTTCATGGAATTGATCACAGTGTCATAAATACAGTAGATTGTCGGCCAGGTAGGAGGAGATAATTAACAAAAGAGGAAGGAGTTTCTGTTAACACAAGGTGGTAGGCCAGCATACACTATGGAAGTAATTTTTAATTTTCTAGAGTGGGATTTTTGTAAAGGTGCCTGGCAGGTTGATTGATTTGTTTGTTCATTTGTTTGTTTTACGCTATGGTGTATTACAATGTACTGGCTAGTGATTATGTTTACCACTACCCTCTACTGTGTGGAGTCCAAACTGCTCAGCTGTTTGACATAAGACATATAAACAACTAAAGATGATTTTCCTTTAGTTCAAATGACGAGAGCCTGTGCTTTTGGAGCTGTAGGATGTGTGTTCTATCACTGATATTGCCATGAAGTTCTGGCTGGTGCGATGCGCAGAGCGGTGGCAACTGTGAATTACTAAAAAAAGAGCAATTTTGGGTGGTTTTAGTAAAATATATTTTGGAAGATTTGCCAGACGGCTGGTAAAAGCTTATTAAACTCTTGCATTTTTCAAAACCAGCCATATTGCCATCCTTCAAACAGTCACTTAGGACTGACATTGCTCAGTAAGGCTGTCTTTTATGTTTGCCTTGTTTCTATTTATTTCTAGCTGCAGATACAGATGGCATGGTTTCTTTTGTTTCATTAAAAGAATCCTTGATCTAAACTTTAAAAGATCTGTCTTCAAAGATCAAAGTCAGCCAAATGTATGCTTGCCATTTTTCTGTTTCTCAAGGATATAAGCTTTCAGTTCAATCAAGTAAAGGTGACACTCTAACAGAGTACTAGATTGAGACATCGGGTGACTTGGCTAATGTAGTGCTGATCAGCAAATTACCGGATAATAATAAACACCTAAATCATTGAGATTATCAAATGTAAATTTAAACCAAGGACCAATGGAAAATTATGCCCCAGCCACCACCAGTTTACACAGCTGAGTGAAGGCACTGATTACTGACTTTGGAGCCAAACGCTTCCGAGTTCTAAGTCAGGTCTGTCACAATCATTTGCATACTCTTGAGCAAATCACATACAGACAGTTTTTCAAAAGTGGCCATTGATTTAGCTGCCTCGTGCATTTAATGTTTTGAGTGTCCAACTTGAGACACATTGGGCCTGATTTTTTAGATTGACTGCTGTATACAACAGCCAGGACTCATCTGTGTCACTCCTTTACTTTGCAGGGAAGTGTGATTTTTTTGGGGGTGCGCTGAACGTATTTTGCATCCTGGCTAGTAAAATTATTCCTTGACCTAGCTGATGCCAGGTACATTTTTCAGAACCTACTACTTGATGGCGCTGCTGAAAGGATTCAATGTTTGCAAAGTGCTTTGCAGATGTAAAGCCCTATAGAAATGCTTAGCATTAATATGGATGGTTTGGGTATGTCTTAGATATAAATCATCTTACTCTGTCTGACCTAGTCTCCTAATTGAGAATCATTTATTTCTTGGCGACTCATCCGTACCACTATTCTACCTTTTTACAATAGAGCAGCAGTGTCAAGCTGCAGATGTTTGCCCTGAGGACCCTGATGCCTCACTGCATGACAAATTAGAGGAGATTTAGTAATCTGACATGCTGAATTCTGGTTCCATCCCTAAAGGTGAGATTCAATCCAAACCCCTGAGTTTTGCATTTCTTTTTGTCTTAGATTCAGACTAGGACATGGCTCTTCAGTTGATTGTGTGAATTCTGCTACTATGTATGCTCCAGTAGGATTAGAAGGCCTTAGAAAGGCATTCTGTTCAAGCCTTTTTGTCTCTGTCATTGACTTTAGACACACTAGCTATATTTTAGGGCATGGAGCACAAACCACAAGGCATAACCAAAGCAGTTGCACTCATTTCATTCTGTGGGTACCGCTGCAAAAAGCCTAAATAACCTCCCAAGTCCTTACTAAGAAAGGCTGCTGCTACTACTGCTGCCATTGTTTCTGCAGTACTAATTTTAAATGCATTACTTCACCTGGATTGTTCTGCCTTTTCCTCTGTTTGCTATGGAGGACCTTGGTTTAAAGGACATTCTCTCCTGGAACTTAATTTAACTGGATTCATCACTGCTCCAAGGCCTCCCTGGGATGAGACCCTGCCCTTTTTGCTCTGGGTATTCCCCTGTATATTTGAAGAATTTCCTTCCAAGGGCTGGTATTCACTGCAAAATTAACTCAAGTTCTTACTCGAGTCCCGTCCGCTCACCAAAACCTCTCATTTGTGTATGATGGTGCTTTGCATTCTAGTTGGCTGGCCCATCAGGGGGTATAGGTTAAAGCTTGAGTGATGCTAGACCTCCACTGCCACCCCACAATTCCAGAGAGGAACAGAGTAAAGGAGAGAGAGAGGGAGAGGAAGAGGAAGCAGAAGCTGTGATGGAGGCTGCAGTTAGTGGGAAGCTCCTGCAGGAGACTCTTGACCAGTGGAAAGAGTTTTGTCCTGGAAGCCAGAGCTAGAGGACACTGTAGAGAGATTGCAGAAAGTGAGAAAGGCTCCTGCAGGGAAGAGATTGGTTTGTTAACCAAGCTTCTGACTTGCTGTCCCTAGAGTGAAAAGAAGCTGTATTTGAACACTTCCCCAGACACAAGCAAACCTCCCAAACAAGAAAGTACAATTCACAGCTGCAAAACTACGCCCACAAAAAATGCAGATGGATCTGAGCTATGAAGTTCAGAGTTTAGTTTAGAGCCAAGTCAGAACTTAGCCAAAGTTCAGGCATACATTTAGTGTTCTGGTTCAAAATCATCTCTGCAATAATTGGCCAATAATTTAGAAAACCATGACATGATAAAAAGACATTTTAAAGGCATCAGGGAAAAAAGAGGAAACCCATATGTTGGGGAAATACCGCATTCATAGAGATAAAAGATTGTCTGAAGCTTTCAAAAATGACAGAGGAGAGATGCAAGTACATACTCTTCACACCAGTAAAAGGGACACATTTGCAGTCCAGGCTGCATTTGACAGAGATCACACTCATATTATAAGAGGCCTGTTTTCAGCTTCACCACCTAAGACTAAAGAGAGATTCAAGACCGTGTTTTTTTCTCTGTCGTTCCATTTGCTTACAAGTCCCTCTGCATGCCTCTACTCCAACCCTTCTAACTTTCCTATGTACACTAATAATTCAATCATCCAAACATGACAAGGAGAAGTTTAATTCTCTCTTGTTCTTTTGAAGAAGGGAAATGGGTAGATGACAAGAAAATATGGGCCAGTTGTGCCATCAGTAGATTGAGCCATGGCAATCCCTAGAGTGTGGAGGACATCATTTTGCTCCACATGGCACACGCAAGGTAATAATGCTTGGAGGATGCCATTTGGCTGTACAAAATGACATTCTCCGCGCTGTCTGGGTTCCTAGGATGAAATAATTCATTAAAATGGAGTCATGCCAGCAAAAAATTTCGGAACCTTCAATCTAGGCATATATTCATCAATCTTAAAATCACCCAAATTAAAGCTTAACTAAATTGTCAGTGTTGAACCAATGCTCCTCAAGTGGAAAAGGAATTCAAAGTAACCCACAGGCAAGTGAGGCCTGAGTGAATAGATAGGCTTCCTTCCATTTCATTGCAAAACCGTCCTGATTTTATGAAAAGTACTCATATTATGTCTCAGAATACAGGATTACGATGAGGGGGCATTTTCAAGCAAAAGGATATTTCCAATGAAAACATTTGGAAACATTTGCATTTTCACATGCTTTTGAATGAAACAAATGCATTATGAGAAGTTTCACAAATTAAAAATTATGTGACTCAGAATCAAATGATAAGAATGAAATGATAAGAATTCTAGGGAAAAGAATTAAATGTTGACATTCATGAAGTCTTAGTTATTAGAGGGTTATGAGTCAGAGTCCAGGGAGAGGAGATGAGTTTAGAGAATTGGGAGTTTGAAAGACCACAGTGGGGGGGAATTGAACCTGTCAAGATGACAGATAAATGAACAGATAAGGTTGCAGCAGAAAATTGATCAAGATAATGCAGAAGGAAAGTGAAGTCTTGTGACAGCAGGTGGATTTGTGGCATCTAGCCCCAAGAAGTGGAAATAGGGCTATGGTGAAAGTAAATAGTAGATTTATTTATTTGGAGTACAGATAGCTAAATCAAGAGCTTTCAACTCTGAACATGAATCTCAAAGAAATTCCAAGACAGTTTAAAATGCTCCACCATTCACTCTAATCAGAGGGTGAGTCAGTACTCAATTATATTCATCCAATTGTGTATTCCATTTTCTATGTGTTGGTGACAAAGCAGTTGAGATAATATGGTCATATGGCAGAATCATCTTCTTGACAAAAGCTGAGATATATTAGCTAAAATAAAAATTATGTGGCTCTCAATCCTAATGCTCCAATGCATAAGCTAATCATCAAAAAGAATCAGGAAGAAATCTCTCTTTCCCATCCCCAAACCTGGTCTGGTAGTGTATCACAGGGTAGGGTTTATATGCCTTCCTCTAAAGTATATAGTTATTGTGGATAGTTTTCTTAAAATATCAACTCAATGTGCAGTGGCGGTCAAAAAAGTGAACAGAATGTTGGGAATCATTAAGAAAGGGATAGTTAACAGGACAGAAAATATCATGTTGTCTCTACATAAATCTATGGTATGCCCCACATCTTGAATACTGTGTGCAGATGTGGTCGCCCCATCTTAAAGATATATTGGAATTGAAAAAGATTCACAAAAGGGCAACAAAGATGATTAGGGGTATGGAATGGCTGCCATACGGGGAGAGGTTAATAATACTGTTGGGAAAAAAAAGATGCCTATGTGGGGATATGATAAAGGTCTATAAAATCATGACTGGTGTGGAAGAAGTAAATAAGGAGGTGTTATTTACTCCTTCTCATAACACAAGAACCAGGGGCCAAATGAAATTAATAGGCAGCAGGTTTAAAACAAACAAAAGGAAGTATTTTTTCACACAACGCACAGTCAACCTGTGGAACCTTGCTGGAGTATGTTGTGAAGGCCAAGACTCTAACAGGATTCAAAAAAGAACTAGATAAATTCATGAAGTATAGGTCCATCAATGGCTATTAGCCAGGTTGGGCAGGGATGGTGTCCATAGCCTCTGTTTGCCAGAAGCTGGGAATGGGCGACAGAGAATGGATCACTTAATGATTGCCTGTTCTGTTCAATCCCTCTGGGGCACCTGGCATTGGCCACTGTCAGAAGACAGGATACTGGGCTAGATGGACCTTTGGTCTGACCCAGTATGACTGTTCTTATGTTTCTTATGTGCTTGTGGCTACTGTTAGATACAGAATATTGAACTAGACTGGCCATTAGTCTGTTAACAATATAGCAATTGCTACTGTGTTCAAGTTTCTACTTGCTTGTCAATTCAAGAGAAAATATTGTTAGAAAGAATGAACTGGCTTGTGTGTGTGTGTGTGTGTATCACTGCCCTGCACTGGGCAGATTCAGAATTGCTCAGCTATGTATTAAAGGCTCTTTACTGTAAATGACAAACAAATATTCTTCTTTGGTTGAAATGATAAGGACCTGTGATTTTTGGAGCAGGAGGATCTGAGTTTTATCCTCACTGCCACTGAAGTACCGAGTAGCCATAATGTGCAAAATGGTAGTCATAAAGTCCTAGGAGACCTAGACTGGTCACAACAGATTTGACATAATGTATTGCCATTACAGGAGGTTGGTGCAGGGTTAGATGGACCATTCATCCAATCTACTAAGGTAAATACAGCACTATGTTATTTTGGAAAAAGTGTGCCCACCAAAAAGAATTAGGGGGTTGGAGAAGAGAGTCAGTGGGTTCACTATACTTTGGAGTTGTTGTAATAAGTGGATGATTTAGTCTGAGTGACCAGTGACAGATTCAGTCCTCCTGTAGTGATGCCTCATAAAAATTGGGAAATAGGACCGTGTTAGAACCTGCTTTTCACCTCTCAGGAAGAAACATGGGACCTGAGTCTTCCCTCCATTACACTACTTTCACATCTGTGTAAGTCCATCATTTTTAATAATTAGCTGAATTGTGGCCAGATCCGAAGCCCACTGAAGTCAACAGGAGATTCCTATTCACTTCCTGGGGCTTTGGGTCACATCCTTAGAGAATTGGGACCAAATCCTCAGCTGTTGTAAACTGGTGTAGCTCTATTGGGTTCAGCTGGCTCTTTATGTCTGCAGTGGTTATTTCAGGCATCTGGAATTTTTTTCTCTATCCCTCACCCATTTCCTTCTGCAACCTGTTTTATCTGCACAGCCCTCTAACAAAGGTACATTTTAACTGGCATGGTTTCATAAAGCATAGACTCCAGTTAGTCTCTCCTCAAGCTAGTATCCTCTTTGGAGCTGGAAAGTTTGGTGGGTTCACAGCAGGGGGAAAAGATAGTACCTACCAAGGAGTCTTAAGTGATGTTCAGTCTTGGAGGAATTGTCCTTTGAAATTTAGTGACCCAAGTTCAAATCTCACTTTATCTGGATGGAAACTTCCTCATGGAAGGCAGCTTTGAAAGCCTGTTCCTCTTATGAAAACAATTCCCATGCTGTGTGTTTTAACGAGACATTGACATTCAAACTCACTCTACTTTGAAGTCACCATCATTCAAATTGTCACAGCTTGACAGCACAGCAGATTACTGGAGGCTTCTTGAATTAATGCTCTAAGACTCAGTATTAATGAATGTAACTATCAGCTTTACTGACCATGGCTACTCTGCATGATATCTATTAAGGACTAACTAAGCTACCAAATTCCTGTTCCAGCACACACTGGGCTGTATACAAAACACTATTAATTATTATTATTTATTATTTGAATTGCAATAGCATTTAAGAGCCCCAGTCATGGACCAGGACATTGTACTGTGCTAGGTGCTGTACAAACACAGAACCAAAAGATGGTATTTGCCCCTGAGATCTTACAATCCACACAAAATACAGGATTAATTCTTTAGGGGCTGTTTCAGAGTGGTAGCCGTGTTAGTCTGTATTAGCAAAAATGTGGAGTCCTTGTGGCACCTTAGAGACTAACAAATTTATTTGGGCATAAGGTGCCACAATGACTCCTCTTTAGGGGCTGTGTCATCAATAGTTGTTCTAAGATATTGATCAGGAATGTGATGAGATCTCCCATGGACATTACAATTTTTTTTTTATTTTGCTTCTTTCTCTTCTGTTTTTCAGGACTTGGTGCTAAACAGATGTTTAAAAACGAACAAAAATGAAGAGTTGAAAACGTCTGAATGAAAATCACTTTCTCTTTCAGTTATTCAAGTTTCACAACCTTAATATCTTTGATAAACTTACTAGTTTTCCAGGAAAAGAGGGTCTCTCATCAAAATACAGGGTAGATAAGACCTGAATTCATAATGTTGAAAAACTGACTAACAACCCCTGGTTCCCTTTAAAGGTGATCTGAAAGGAAGAAGAGACAAGAAATAGAAGTTGTGCCCTTTTTTGCTCACTGAATAACAGTCAGACAATCACAACTCCATAATTTGGCCTATAATCAGGTACCATGGAACTAACTGACCATAAATTGTCATTCTTCCATTTAAAAGGTGCAGTGTAGAAGAAAAAACATCCTGAATTTTAATAAAATTTTCCTTAGATGCTGGTCAATCTAGTGGATAAAACATTTAAATAGCAAGCCTTCTAAAGGTGTTTTTTAAAAAAAAAAAACAACTTTTTCTTTCTTTCTTGGCTTGTTTTCCTCATTTTCTACAGATTTTTTTTTTGCTACTCATTAACAGTTCTCCATTTCTTTTTCTATATCATTAATCCTGTAAATTTATATACACCTCTACCCCGATATAATGCAACCCGATATAACACAAATTTGGATATAACATGGTAAAGCAGTGCTCCGGGGGGGTGGGACTGCGCACTCCGGCAGATCAAAGCAAGTTCAATATAACGCGGTTTCACCTATAATGTGGTAAGGTTTTGTTGGCTCCCAAGGACAGCATTATATTAGGGTAGAGGTATATATATTTCTCTTTGTTATTTTTCTCGATATTTTTATTTATATTCCTCCTTATTCCCTACAATCTCTCACTTCTCTTTTTGGCTGGCCATCCTAGGACCTCCTCCAACGCTCAGATTACCAACTGGCTTTCCTGTTGGCCTGTTCCTCTAGAACAGATCCTTCCCAGGGAATAGAAAATATGGGAGCTGAAGCTAAATGGGGAGTGGGGCTTTGAGTCCCCAATCTTCACAAAAGGATGTCAAGTTTGTCCTATTTTTATTCCTCTCTCTTAGCCAGCAACTGAATTCTGTGTCTTGCCCAAGACTATAGTGATTTTTCCCAAGGAAGAGGCAAACTTTGATACATTTCACTTTAGATTAACAGAGAACACCATCCCACCAGCACACTGCTGATGCATGACAGATCACCTTTTTCTTATAGGCACAGCAGTGCTTTGTACAACAGAGCAAATTCCTTAGAGGTGTTTAATGGAATTTTACAAAAATCAGTTGTGCCTATCCTGCAAAGACAATGCAGGCTTGGAGAAGTTTTTCCATAGTGAACTAATTGCAAGGGGCTGGATGTAACCATACTGGGGTGTTGATGCCTGACCCTTGATAGTCAAGCTCTATCTAGCTCTTGGTAACAATGCATCTAGAACGTGAACCAATGAAAGACTCTCATTAACTTCAGTGGATTTTGGAACAGGACCATAGAGCTTCTAGACACTGGACGAAGTTAATTTTTTCTCTTTTGGATACAGTAACCCAATATAAAACCCAAATATGAATCTTGACCGAAGAAGGCCCTGAAATGAATTGTTTCTAGACCCAAATAATGATCTCTGCAACAGAATCCAATCACTCTGAATTACTTGAGTGACAATAGAAAATAATGTCTTCATTATCCATCAGTCCTGCTGGTGAAATCTTTAGTGACAACTACAGAAAAATCACTTTTTCCACATTCCAGAGACTGTCTTTATTTATCTCAGTTCCTACTTCGTTATCACCATGGCTGCTAACACCAGCAAAGACCTAAGACTGGATCTCACAATAAAGTCAGGACTTGTCTCATGCAGTCCACCTCAAATCCCTAGAACATCACCACTTTGTCTGAACTCCTATGCTGATAGCTATTCCACATTTTGTGGGCCTGATTTTTCACTTTGTTAAAGCAGTTTTACAGCAAGGTTCTTCCACTGACTGAGCCTGATATAAGTCCTTTGGAAGTGGTGTTCAAAGATTTCTTGAAGTTAAGCAGCATCTGATGCAGTCATGTTTATGGTGAAGTTATTGCCTGAGTTGATAAAGTTAAATGTAAGAGAATCTACTCTACATTTCAGGATCACAGTAACAGGAGAAATGTGTGGGAGAGCAATCAGGATGCCTGACGGTGGTCATGTTTTAGATAATAGGGATAAGTGTGTTAAAAGCTGCTGCAAGGGTAGAAATGTGTGTGTTGGGGGGGCATACAGGGGAAATACATTCAATATTTTCCAAATCCAAGCTCCAGTCCTGGCTGAAAGGAGAGATTTGCTTCCACAAAGAAAAGCATTTAAAAAGAGACTCTGTCTGCTTCAGTCCTGTACTCTATAAAGCTTTGTTTCATTGTCAGCATAAATGTTATATACTCTGCAAAAATCAGCATTCACTCACAGGAGAAGATCAAAAGAAATATAGTCACAGAAGATGTGGATAGTGAGAATAAATTCTGTGTGTATATCAATATACTGACAATTCTCAAGATGTTGCTTCACTTAAGCTATCAGTATTTATACAGCACTAGTAATACATTTTCCCAAGATAGTGTAAATCTTTTAACTTGTAATTTGGTACTTGTAGGTTTACTAGTAAGTGAGGACCCAGAACTCTATAATCCACAAGTACCTTTAATATTAATTAATATTTTCTGTAAAAGATGCACTATCAGTTATTTTAGGTACCAAATTTAGATTGTTTTTTGGGGGGAAAGAGGCAGGTATTTTTGTTCTAAATGTACACATTCCTTTGCTGTCTTACATGAAGCCAAAACAGCACTAGGCCAGTGCCTGCGCTGGAAAGTGACTAGGATTAGAAACAAGCAAAGGTGCAGATCCTTCAACTGAATGTATGTCGAGTAGAGCGCTGTGCCCTTTGCTGAATTTCTGGGGCTCTATGTGAGGGTAGGACCTGATCCTAAACCTAACCAATCTATTTACTTATAGTTTATCCAGTTTGAGTGAAATGTAAAAAATACAGACGTTGGAAAGATTAAAAGTAAAAGCCTATTCAGGACAGCACTTCTGCATGTGCTTAAATCCCACAGGCTTCAAGTTAAGCAAGTGCTTAAATGCAGTTCTGAATCGAGATGTTTTCCTGACTTGGGGCCTTAATAATTAATGGTGGTGATAGTATTTCTCATTGACAATGTCCTTTATTTAACAAAAAACAAACAAAAGTCTCCCTGAAGATAAGGCTTTATCCAGCAAGCTTGTGTTCTAGAAAAGTATGTTTGCTGCAGCCATGTTTGTAAATCAATATCAGAATAAAGGTGATACACACTGTGAGCTTGATTCTCCCCTTCCTTGTACGTCATAGAATTATTTACATCTTGTGCAAATTGGGTGTAAAACCATTCTGATGTTGTAGCTCTTTGCCCCTACTTTTCACAGATTGAAATAACTACACAAGGGCAAGGCAGTGGAGAATTAAGCCTAGTGTATTAAGCTGGCTCTGCTGAGATTCCGTATTATTTCATTGGAGTTCTTTTTGGTTTCCTTTACTGCCACTTGCTATAGGTAAATGAAGTCTCAAGTTCCTCTATCATATAGCTTGGGTCCTTCCTTTTCAGAGACCACCTCTCTCCCTATGCTACTGTAACCCATTAGTAACTGTACATTACATGTCCCCTTCTGAAGATGTGAGTCAGTTACAACTCTCCACTGTAGAGCTTAGCTCTTTAGTTCAGACTGTAGCGATTCATTTATTTTAGCTCTAGAGGTTCCTGATTCAGTCCCTGGTGTTGGCCAAAATGGCAGCCACCACATGATACTGCCACTGCTGTGATTGGTGGCTGGGCTCAAGATGGAGCTCCCCCCTTTGGTTTAAGAGAGAGAATTGCTGATAGGGCCTCCCCTGTGGCCTTTGACTCTCCCTCCCCACATTGGTCTGAAATAGCTCATATTGTGCTGGTATGTTAGGGAAGAAGGTGGGCTAGGTTTTTCAGGAAGGAAAAGGCACTACACGTTTTCTCTTAAAATTAATCATCTGGTTGGATAATCTTAGTAATGTGGATGAAGTTTCGCTACAGGACTTATTTTTTATTGGTTTTATTTTTAAAGGTTTCCCTAGAGCATAGGGATAGGTGCTTTTTGTTGTTGTTGTATATTAATAAAAATAAATAAAAGACACTGCAGGTGCAATTCCATGTTCCTCATGAACCCAAAACTCTTGTTTAAAATCAACTGAGGAGTTTTGGTGTGCAAGGAATGCTGGATTAGACCCTGTATCTTTTAAGATTCTGGTAATTCAATATTAAAGCATTATGGAACCCTACTTATGATGTACTATATGTAGAAGGCATAAAATAGTCACTACAGTGTTGGAGTCAGTGTTCTCTTCCTAGACAGATGAAGGACAATGTCAAGACTTCCTTTGGAAGTGGATTTCATTCTTGCTGCTGCTAACGCATCCTCTGAAGAGGTTATGGTTATGGTTAGCGTCTTTGCTTGCAGTAAGAACCATGAGTCCCAAAGAGTAATGATTTTTTCTATAGTGTATGATATTTGCATTACTACATTAAACATTTTTTTAAGCTGTAAAAATGTCCATCTCTATCTTTAGAGCTATAAAAGAGTTAAGGATCCCACAGCCGCCTTAATTCTGAATCTGTTTCTTTGTGTATTTAATTCAGATCACAAGTTTCCTGTATTTAACATTAGAAGCATTTAAAAGAAAAAGCTTCCATTTTTATAACCTTTTAAGGCTTGATCATCAAGTTTTTGTTTAGCAGCCCAGCAGCAGAATTCTGTTTTTTAAGACCACTTGCTAAGCAGATTTCCAGTTGGTGACTTATAAATGCAGTGAAAGTACTGACATTTAGAGACGGAGTGAGGGGCAGCATTAATAGGGTTAATTCTGATTCCAGCCTCCAAAATCCTGTCTTCACCATTGGACCTGAAAAGAAGCTATTTCCTTTACCTGATCCATGAAGTTGTGTGCAGCTTTTTACTGCTTCCCAACAAGCTGCATAGATGGGGAAAAATCCTATTTCCATCTCCATTGAGACCAGAATCTTAAGCAAAATAACATGATGGAATGTTTATTGAAACAATCGACACCTGCTAATCTGTTGCAACAACAATCAAGTCCATTTTTTTTGCCCCAAGTAGCCCAATGATATTTTAATTTAAAAATATAGCTTTGTCTTTTTACTTGAAATTGCTTTTTGCAATTATTTCACATTATTTTTAAATCAAATTATAAAAATAAGAATACCTCCCCCCAAAGCCCAAAACAAAACCAAACCACACTGTCCTTGTGTCGCATCTGGGGACTAGATCCTGCAATGATTACTCATGGTACCAATATTGCAAAAGCTTGCAATTTTATCATGAGTCTTGTGATATTTGATGATTTTTTTTAAACCCCAGCTCCTGGAGTCTTGTGATAACATGAGAATCCCAACTTCTAGACTCCAGAGGTTTAAGAATCCTGGTGTTTCCTCTGACTGGTACTTTCAAATCTCTCCTGGGACTCATGCAGCCTTCATGCCAAAATTCTGTATTATTACACAAACACAGAAAAGGAGGGGGAGGAGGCGGCTTATATTCTGTTTTCTAAAGTCTGTTCCTGCTCATTTGGCTTATTGTCAGATATGAAGGTATCCATAAAAACTCAGGTTTAAAACCACAATTGGGGCCTAATAATACACATAACTGATGTTAAAAAAACAAAACAGCGAACTGACTTTTAAGGAGCCTGCATACTGAGGGCCTGATTCTCCACTCACGTAGAATGGTTTTAATGTGACATGATTCCGCTGAATTAAATGGTACTACTCCTGATTTCCATTGGTGTGTGAGGAAAACCGCTTCTGACTCTTGACATTTCTGAAGCCCAGAACCAGTGCTGCATTCTCTGTTACATGCAATGATTTTTTTTTTCTTTTTTAGTTGTCGCAAGGGCTCATCTAAAATCATGTGCTTCTACCATTAGTCTTTATCCAGTTTATCCGTGCTCTGTTTTACTATTGCTTTTGTGGGTAGTGCCCAAAGGCCCAAATCAGGATCTGGGCCCCATTGTACTAAGCTCTGTACAAACATTTTGGCAGCTGCCTCTGTTTTCACTAGGGCACACAGCTCATTTTAGATTAGCTGCTGCTTAACTTTCTTAACCAGTTGTGTGCTGCTTTCCTTGCTCCTGGGTAAGTCAGCCCAGTGGCTGGTGATTTTCCATGGTGTGGCCCTTTAATGCCACTGAATATGGGAAGTGAGGAGATAGAAAGAAAGAAGCAGTGAATGGAGTAGCTTTCTCCCCCCCCTCCCTTTAATTATTTCCCCTCCAAACTGGAGTTTGACGTATTCCTCCTAGATACCGAATGACCAATCAGATGGTTACTAAGAAGTGAATCTAGCCAATCGGCCATCGTTGCTACCTGTGGGTAATATTTTTAGCAGGGGAAAAAAGGAGAAAAATAAATACACAAGACAATTACATTCCAATCACCTGGTGTGTTCCTGGGTGCTGGTTGTGGCTGCCCTGCCTTCCCCGCCAAAAAACTGGTTTTGAACTCTGCCCATCCCACTTTCCCTACACTTCTGGGGATGTAGCTCTCTCTCTTCCCCCCTTCGGCAGGGGGGTGCCAGCTGCAGTGAGCCTGGCCTAGTGTGGCTCATCGTCACTCCTATAGAAACAGGAGATCTGCCTGCTCTCCTCTTGCCTCAGCTCCTTGCTCCCAGCCTCCTCCCTCTGAGCGACAGTTTTCCTCACCCAATGGCTTTTCAAGGATGGCCCTTCCCAAGCCGTCTCTCCTCCCTCCTTGCCTACCCCTCTAACTCCTCCCCCTCTCCCTCCGCCCTGACTCTCTTAGTCGCTAAAACTGGCTGCAAGAATTCCTTGGTTTTGCTGATACAGACTAACACGGCTCCCACTCTGAACCCTTCCCCCTTTGTGCTTTCCTCACCCTCCCTTCTCTCCCTGCCCCCTCCCAAGGTGACTCAAGTGGCAGCACAGCCTCACACTGGGAGGAGGCGGTGACACCAGCGGGTGGGGCTGGGCCTGGCCCTTGGTGACTGACATCTCTGGCAACCAGTGGCAGGAGACCAGGGGGTGTGGCTGCTCCTTGCGTCACCCCCACGCCCCTTCCCTGGGAGAAGGGAGATAGGGGATGGAGGGGCAGGCCCGGGTAGCCCCCTTGCGCTTGAGGTGGCCGTGAAGGGCGATAGGGTGGCCTAGCAGGCAGCCTCTGCAGTAACACTTCAGGGGGGTTGTGCCACATTCATCTCACCAGCTCCCTTCCTCCCTAACCGGCTCCCCCCTCCCACTGCCTTCCAGGGCACTTCCTTCCCAGGCACCCCAGAGATCATGGGAGATGTAGTTCCATGCTGGCTGCCCCCATTACTGAAGGGGTGGGAAGGGGGTGAGGTAGGGTGTCGATGCAACCAGGCTCTGAGACTGAGAAAGGTGGGGAGGGGGTGAATGAGTTGACATAGCGGACACTTCCTCCCTGGCCCCTGAGATGGGGGGATGGGACACAAAGGGAATGGGGGGAGGGTATATGGAACTGGGGTGTGTGTGGAAGCACAGGAAGGAGTAGCTAGATAGCTCCATTAGATAGATTTAGGGGGAAGGAGAGAGCTGGGAGGGGATATATAGGGAGGTAGTAGAGAATGAGATGGGGATGGGAGGGAATGTATGGAGAAGGGGAAGGGATAAAGAGCTAGGAAGAGACATGGGGGGATGGGATGCACAGCAGTAGGGATGGGGGAGAGGGGTATATTAGGGAGGAATTAGGGGATAATTAAGGGAAAGAAGCAGGGGAAGGGAGATGGAAGCGGCAAGGGAATGGCAGGTGAGGAAGTGCCAGCAGGGCAGTGGGAGGGGGAATAGGGAAGGAGGAATCAATCAAGGTGTGGGAAGCAGCATGGGAGAGGTTAAGGCAGAAGTAAGGGAGGGGGATGGGCGCTGGGTGGAAAAGGCAGGTATATGGGAGAGGGAAGGAGTAGGTGGAGGTATGAGGGTTGGGAGGAGAAGGGGCTTGGGGGGGAGGGTGTTGGGAGGGGCAGACAGGTATATGGGAGAGAGGGAGGGGGTAGGCAGCATCAGTGGGGTTGGGAGAAGAAGGGGCCAGGCAAAGTGGTGGGAGGGGGATGGGAGAAGCAGGGGGCAGATGTGTTGGAAGGAGAAGGGACCAGGCAGGGTGGGAGTGTGAGGATGGGCAGAGGTAGGGGGTTGAGATGGAGGGGCAGGCAGGGAGATGGGAGGAGGAGGGGGTAGATGGGTTGGGAGGAGAAGGGGCCAGGCAGGGTGTGTGAGGGATGAGCAAGGGTAGGGGGTTGAGTGACAGGGGCAGGCTGGGAGATGGAGGGGGTAGATGGGTTGGGAGGAGAAGGGGCCAGGCAGGGTGGGGGTGTGAGGGATGGGCAGGGGTGTATGCAGGGTAGGGGGTTCAGTGGGAGGGGCAGGCAGGGAGATGGGAGAAGAAGGGGGTAGATGGGTTGGGAGGAGAAGGGGCCAGGCAGGATGTGTGAGGGATGGGCAGGGGTAGGGGGCTGAGTGGGAGGGGCAGGGGCAGGCAGGGAGATGGGAGAAGGAGGGGGTAGATGGGTTGAGAGGGAGGGGCAGGCAGGGTGGGGGTGTGAGGGAGGGGCAGGCAGGGAGATGGGAGAAGGAGGGGGTAGATGGGTTGAGAGGGAGGGGCAGGCACGGTGGGGGTGTGAGGGAGGGGCAGGCAGGGAGATGGGAGGAGGAGGGGGTAGATGGTTGAGAGGGAGGGGCAGGCAGGGGTGTGTGTGACGAATGGTCAGCGGTGTATGCCGGGTAGGGGGGGGTGAGAGGGAGGGCCAGGCAGGGGTGTGTGTGAGGAGTGGTCTGGGGTGTATGCAGGGCAGGGGGCTGAGAGGGAGGGGCGGGCAGGGGTGTAGGCAGGGTAGGGGGGTGAGAGGGAGGGGTGGGCAGGGGTGTGTGTGAGGAGTGGTCAGGGGTGTATGCCGGGTAGGGGGGTGAGAGGGAGGGGCAGGCAGGGAGATGGGAGGAGGAGGGGGTAGATGGGTTGAGAGGGAGGGGCGGGCAGGGGTGTGTGTGAGGAGTGGTCAGGGGTGTATGCCGGGTAGGGGGGTGAGAGGGAGGGGCGGGCAGGGGTGTGTGTGATGAATGGTCAGCGGTGTATGCCGGGTAGGGGGGGGTGAGAGGGAGGGGCGGGCAGGGTGGGGGTGTGAGGAGTGGTCAGGGGTGTATGCCGGGTAGGGGGGGTGAGAGGGAGGGGCAGGCAGGGAGATGGGAGGAGGAGGGGGTAGATGGGTTGAGAGGGAGGGCCAGGCAGGGGTGAGAGGGAGGGGCGGGCAGGGGTGTGTGTGAGGAGTGGTCTGGGGTGTATGCAGGGTAGGGGGGGTGAGAGGGAGGGGCGGGCAGGGGTGTGTGTGAGGAGTGGTCTGGGGTGTATGCAGGGTAGGGGGGGTGAGAGGGAGGGGCGGGCAGGGGTGTGTGTGAGGAGTGGTCAGGGGTGTATGCAGGGTAGGGGGCTGAGAGGGAGGGGCAGGCAGGGACTGGGAGGAGGAGGGGGTAGATGGGTTGAGAGGGAGGGCCAGGCAGGGGTGAGAGGGAGGGGCAGGCAGGGGTGTGTGTGAGGAGTGGTCAGGGGTGTATGCCGGGTAGGGGGGTGAGAGGGAGGGGCAGGCAGGGAGATGGGAGGAGGAGGGGGTAGATGGGTTGAGAGGGAGGGCCAGGCAGGGGTGAGAGGGAGGGCCAGGCAGGGGTATGTGTGAGGAGTGGTCAGGGGTGTATGCAGGGTAGGGGGGTGAGAGGGAGGGGCGGGCAGGGGTGTATGCAGGGTAGATGGGTTGAGAGGGAGGGGCGGGCAGGGGTGTGTGTGAGGAGTGGTCGGGGTGTATGCAGGGTAGGGGGGTGAGAGGGAGGGGCGGGCAGGCAGGGCAGCGGTAGGGGGAGGGGCGGTGCTGGCAGTGCGCTGGGGGCGGGGCGGTGGGAGGGGCACGCAGGCTGTGGCTGTGGGCGGTGGGAGGGGCACGGCAGTGCGCGGGGGGCGGTGCCCTGAGGGGCGGGGGGAGGGAGAGGATATATACGGGCGCGGTGGGAGCCCCGCGCAGGAGTGGGAGTGAAGCTGCTGTGGCGGAGGGCACCAGTGCTGGGGTGTGAGCAGCGCGGCCCCCCCACCCCCCTTCCCCGCAGGGAGCCGGTCCTCGGACATGGGGGTTCGGCACTGAGCCCCCCGCACTCTCACTGGGACTGTTTGCACTACCCCCTGCACCCACCCGGGTGAGTACCGCTCGCCGGGCCCGCTCTCCTGCAGCCGGGTGGGGGGCGAGTGCCGGCTGGGCGGGCTCGCTGGGGCGAGGGGGAGGAACAGACTCGGTGAGGTGGCTGTGAATGAGGTGCCGGCACAGCCCGGGAGGGCGGGGTTGGCACACTCCTGGGGGGAAGGGCAGCGGAGCGGGGGAGGGGGGGCTGGCACACCCCTGGAGGGGAGGGCGGTGGGGGGGGCGGCTGGCACACCCCTGGAGGGGAGGGCGGTGGGGGGGGGCGGCTGGCACACCCCTGGAGGGGAGGGCGGTGGGGGGACACTGCTCCTGGGCGGGGGAGGGCTGTGGAACCGGAGCCAGGGTTGGCACAGACCCGGGGGGGGGGGGGCGAAGAAGCAGGACCAGGGGTGTGGGATTGGTGGTGTGGTGGGGGGATTGACCCAGCTTCATGGGGAGGGGAGGGAATCGGAGAAAAGGGAATGTAGGTAGGGCCTCACACAACTGCATAGAGGAGAAATGGTCCTCTGGCTGGGAAGGAGGTGCTTCGGTCAGTGGCACAGCCATGGCATGGGGGGAGAGGACCCTCCCAAAGGGGTTCATTGTATGCATCATGTCTCAGAGGAGTGAGTTTTGCATAAACTGACTAATATATCGTTGTGCTTGGGCATTTTAACTAGTGCTAACAGCCCTCTCCTCTAGGGCCCTGCCAAATAAGAGAAGATTGAGGGGTGTCACGGGAGTGGGGTGCCCAGGAAAACTGGGTTTGGCCTTGCTGGTGGAGGAGAGAGTGCTTGCAGGAGAGAGTGCTTCCTCTCCACTCATCCCTCTTCCCCTTCATTTTGTCTCTTGTGCACTCAG
The DNA here is from genome assembly GCF_025201925.1 of Gopherus flavomarginatus. Lineage (NCBI taxonomy): Eukaryota > Metazoa > Chordata > Testudines > Testudinidae > Gopherus > Gopherus flavomarginatus. Next base: position 39,966,811 of record NC_066628.1, on the reverse strand, counting down.
AAAATGCTCTTCCTCCTTCTCTTGCTGCTGGAGCTCCCAGGGCTGTGAGCAGAAATCTAATGAGACCAAACTGCCTGGTTATGTAACTCCCTACACACTGCTTAACGCTCTTGTTTTTAACCCCCACTGCCATTAGAATAATTAACATGCTTAGATACCTTAGAAATGGCGTCCTCCTTTTAAAAAAACAAAAACAAAACCAACAAACCTGTTTGCAGTGTTCAAGCTGTTTGGTTTATTCCATTGCTTGTACCAAGGCTCAATTTTGGGACTTACAGGAATTTGTAGTTTCTGCTCAGTGTTTTTGAGGATTATTTTCTCCTAAAGGACATTGGGAAGGGGAGATGAAACAGATGGATTAATAAGTCATTTTAAGTGTCCCTTTTAGCTATCCCAATTAATTTTTCCATACTGAATTAGTCCCCTTTTGTAAATATCTTCTGTTTGCCCTTGATCTTTCCTTATCCCCACCCAGTGCTGATCCAGCAAATGTTTAAAGGTCGCCTTATCATACAGCCTCTCAGGCTGCTCCCATATCATGTTTGAGGGGGGAGATTAAAGGAAGCTTTAAAAATGTGGTTAAACTTTGCAAAACTACCCAGTTGGGACAGGATATAAAAATGAGATTGCAGAATTTGGAAATTGGCTTTGACTTTTCCCATCCTTAATGACTGATTTACTAAATTTTGTAAATAATTATGCTGTGCCAAACAAAAAACTTTAAGTAAAATACTGCTGTAGGTGTTAACTCAATGTATTGTTTTTTCTGCTTAAGCTATGATTGAAACTCCATCTTTAAATCAGACTGTTATACTAAGGTATTGCAGTATTTTCAGTAGCGAGGCATGTTATTTTATATATTGCTCTTGTCCCTTGTTTTAATTGTGTATTTATGTGAATTTCTGTTATACTCTTAATGAAGGAGCGACTTCCATGGCTCCATTTTATATATAGTATAAAATCTGAAGAGGGAGAGAGGCAATCTCATGAAAATGAGGATTGACCCTATTGGCGATACCAGCTTTATAAAATTCCCAGATATGTTGACATGTTTTAAAATGTACATTTAGCTGATATTTAAGCAGTTTTATAGAAGATGAAAATTTCTGAACCAGTAGATAGGAATGGATTCGTTGACCATTACTGCTAGCCATAATTAAGGCAGAAAATGTATATTTGCTCTATTGTGTGTGCACAGTGTGTATTTAAAGTATTCTTATAATAGTTCTAGAGGGAGAGGAAAAGAATCCCTGTCCTTCATCAGTAGACACTTTCTTCAGCTGTATTTTTCATCAAATGCACAGTTGGTGCAGGTGTTTGCCTTTGACTTAAAAAGATATATGTGGCATAATGAAATTATCCGAGTGCCAAAATGTATCTAAATCAACCAGTAGATTTTTTTAGTATATCTGTAACTTAAAGCCCAACTGTTATGTTTGCAAACCTTGAAATGAGAAGTAGTTCTTTGACTGAGACCTTTTATGCTAAATTAATAGCTTGGTGCTAAATTTTGCAGCTGAGTTCTATAAATCACCCAGAATAGGGGGTTGGTAATTGAACCCCTGACAGGGCTGGCACGGTTAGCATTGCTATGATGTTGTAGACACACACTTGCTTCTTTGCAAGTAACTTAAGGGCTGAACCGGAAACTCAAATGATCTTTAAATGATTTATGCTGTACTCATTAAACACCTTCCTAATCCATCTTCCATAGTATTGTTTATAAGTTCTGTGGAATGTATTTGAGGCCCTCTGTTTTGAGTCGTGTTGGAAGGCAATATGTTACAAATGTCTTCTGATGAGAAATAACCTATTCTAGGTAGAGTATGAGGCCAAAATATTAGGCCTTGGAGCCTGATCTTATGCTTTCCTTATTTGGATATATTTGCTTTTTTTTCTTAAAGGAACAAGAACACTCAAGGTGAAGGATAATAATCTACTAGAATCAGCACTTTGAATGAAATTTTGTGTCCCTGTGGCATCTTGAACATTTTTTTTCTTCTTTGGGTTTTGAAACAGACGTTAAATTTTGGCATAGCAGCTATGCAGGTTGAAATCCAAGTAGCACTCAATTTTATTATTTCATATTTGTACAATAAGCTTCCCAGACGCCGTGTCAACATTTTTGGTGAAGAGCTTGAAAGACTTCTTAAAAAGAAGTATGAAGGGCACTGGTATCCGGAAAAGCCATACAAAGGATCAGGGTATAGATGTATACATGTAGGGGAGAAAGTGGACCCAGTCATAGAACAAGCATCCAAAGAGAGTGGTTTGGACATTGATGATGTTCGCGGCAACCTGCCTCAGGATCTTAGTGTTTGGATTGACCCATTTGAGGTTTCATATCAAATTGGTGAAAAGGGACCAGTGAAAGTGCTTTATATGGATGATAATGAAAATGGATGTGAGTTGGATAAGGAAATCAAGAACAGCTTTAACCCAGAGGCCCAGGTGTTCATGCCAATTAGTGACCCAGCATCTTCAGTTTCTAGCTCTCCTTCTCCTCCCTTTGGTCACTCTGCTGCTGTGAGCCCAACTTTCATGCCCCGCTCCACTCAGCCTTTAACCTTCACCACTGCCACATTTGCTGCCACCAAGTTTGGCTCGACCAAAATGAAGAATAGTGGCCGTAGCAACAAGGTCGCCCGCACTTCTCCCACCAACCTTGGCTTGAATGTCAATGACTTGTTGAAGCAGAAAGCCCTTTCCTCCTCCATGCATTCGCTCTATGGGCTTGGCCTAGGCAGTCAGCAGCAGCAACAGCAGAAGACGTCTGCCCTTTCTCCTAATGCAAAGGAGTTCATTTTCCCTAACATACAGGGTCAAGGTAGTACCAGTAGCGTATTTCCTGGTGACAGCCCCCTTAACCTCAGTCCTCTCCAGTACAGTAATGCCTTTGATATGTTTGCAGCCTATGGAGGTTTAAATGAGAAATCTTTTGTTGATGGCTTGAATTTTAGTTTAAACAACATGCAGTATTCTAACCAGCAATTCCAGCCTGTTATGGCTAACTAAAAATAAAACAAATGAAATACGAATAAATCCTATTGTATAAGTTCAAATGCACGTACCCAAGGGTGTATCTTTTTTCCCACTTCTTGAGACTTTTTTTAAAGCTTGTAGTATGAATTCATTCAAGCTTGGTTAGATAAATACAACATGCATCTTTTTTCATTTGCCAGCCAAGCACAAAGTTATTTTATATTGACTGTACATTAAAAAATATACTCAAAATATGGCCTCTTACAGTATTTAAGATATAGCAAGGACATGGCTGATTTTTATATATATAAAAAATTGGCACTAATAAGTGGGTTTATTGGTCTTTTTCTAATTGTATAATTTAATTTAGTACAAAGTTTGTAAAATATCAGAGTATATATATTGTTTCTACAACATGGTATTGCATTTATATCTTTTTACTACAGTGATCTGTGACAGCTGCAGCAGCTTCATGTATTTTTTTTACTGAAATTGTAAAATATCCATCTTAGACATCAATTATTCTAAAAAAAAAAAAAATTTAAGTGTACAGAATATTCCTTAGTGGTGGAATTAAAATGTACGAAATATTTGCTTTTTTCAAAAAGAAACACAAATTGTATTTTCTGTTAAAAGTTTAAAGATTTTTGCTATATATTATGGAAGAAAATGTAATCGTATATATTAATTTTGTACCTACATTGTGCAATACTTGAAAAAATGGTATAAAAGTATTTTGAGTCAGTGTCTTACATGTTAAGAGGGACTGAAATAGTTTATATTAAGTTTGTATTAAAATTCTTTAAAATTACATGGCTGTTGTGGTCTTTGTTTTACTATTGTGCTGAAGATAAGAGCACTGCAGTTACTGTGTTGTAAATGCTAATGATGCAGAAAGGTCTGACTCAGTGTATCACAAAGGAATGATGGAAAGTGGTTGCTGTAATTGACACACCGCAATAATGGGTTGCTTTACCTAAAATAGTTCTGGAAAAGCATACAGCTTAAGTACTTGCCTAGCGTTATTTGAACAAACATTTACAAACAAGTTTTCCGTATATGCTGTCCTTTACAACTGGATCAGGTGGTGGTTTTTAGTTTACCCTTGAGAATTAAGATTACAAGTTTTTTTAATGTTGAGTTACTGTGTGATATGACATATCTAGAAAGGACTCGGGTGATGCAGTGAAATTCACTTCCCATGTAATCTGAGTGGATTTGAACTATTATCTCTAGAGGTCATAGACAAATGCATCAGCATTACGTTTCTGTATTAAGAAGTAATAGCTCAGAAAGTAGAGTGAATAAAATCTTTGATTTACAGTCAAGTAAACTGATCTTTAAACTTTCATTTTATAATCTATTAAAAATGAATGTAACTACAGTATTTGACAATGAATAAGTTATATTCCAGAAATAGATGGAACTGCTGTTCTAATTTACTGAGCTTCCAAAGCAAGAACATTTTACTTGAGTTGTCCATATGAGTGGCCAGAAGAAAATTCAGAGGCTGTTTGACTAGTCTGCTGCCTTGAGCTGACAAAACAGGTGGACTGACAATATTTTGGAGGTATTTTCCCCCATTCTTGCATGTTCTTTTGAGTATTGATGCTCATTGTTTTTCTTGAGGGGTAGTGGAACTGTCTTACATTATTTTTAATCCTTGAAGCAGCTAACATTATCAACAGTTTGTAAAACTGGAATTACAGTGGGCAGTTTAAACAATGGGAGCAAGTTAATAGAAGTATAATTGACAGTATAGTTCTTCGTATTAAAAATGGATTTTAAGCTAAAGCTCGATAGTTAAATTTGTCTGAACACTGATTTTTCTAAAACCGGCCTTTGTGAACGAGGCTTGGTCCTAGCCCACTTGAGTTTAAAAGACCTGGGCACAAAATCACCACACAGTTTGGTTTCAGTAGAAGTCTCGCTTTTTCTGGGAGTAGCCAAGTAGTGGAAGTAAAAACAAGGATGTCCGTCAACACCATGGAGAAGCGTTTGTCCTGCAGTGGAGAGAATGGGGCTGTGAAGAAGTATTGGGCTAGCAAAGAGATTTGTTAGATGCAGGACTGACAATGCTATCCTAAGTCCCATGATGACTAAAGTTCAAATGCAGTAATTGTGTGGTTTTTTAGACATTCATTCCTCCCTATGTTTAACTAGCTTGTTTGTATTGAGTTCACCATCTGGCTTACCTTGACACTAATCAAGCAACAATGAACAAGTATAAATGAAATTCTACAGCTTAGTATCCAATTTTAAATGGAAGGTGCTTATTTTAAAAAGGAAATAAGTACCTCTCAGAGGTTTTCAAATTCAAATCTGGAAAATGTCAAGTAAATACCCTGAAAAATGCACTCTTTTACCTAATAATGCTGTTATGTATTATTAGTGGTCGTGTCTAGACTTAAGGTGTCTTTTTTAACAATTATCCAAACATTCAGCCTGAATGATAATATCTGAGCTCCCTAGGAATAAGGTGGGAAGATGTGCAGCTGGTTTAGGAGGCTTGGATAAGTGGTATCATAATACATAGTCCAGTGTTTTTTCATTCCCCATGTTTTAAATAGGTGATCTTTCCTATTACAGGCTATTGGGTTTCTTCTATCCTCTGCTCATTCCAAGTCATTCACTTTCATAGAATCCACCTATGGTGTTTTATAGATGGAGGATGATACCAGGTGAGGAATAATCTGCAGGAAGGAGAGACCTTTCTTATAAAAATCCGGTATGCGGCCTATTTTATCCACTTAGTTGAGCACTAAAGTCTTGGAGTTCAATGTTACATCAAACATTTACATGCAACATTCTGTCCTAAATGAGTGCCAAGTAAATCTTCTCTTCTTCAGTTTACACATACCTAGTAGTCTCCCATCACAGAAATACTTCCTTGTGATTACAGTGAAAAAATTGCCAAAAGGGGGTGGGGGGAGAGGAAGAATTTGCCCATCTATTTTCTCTTCTGAATGTGCAATTTGTTCCTTTAAAATTGCCATCTTTTAATGTCCAAAGATGCCTTTGACATTGAAGAAAGGGGCAAAAGTGTAAGTCTGCTTCTTTCCTCTGTGCATGAGTAAGTCCTGCTCTTCCTTTCAGATACCACCAGCACAAGCTGGAAAAAATATTCCCATGTCCCACCCTTAAAATATTAAACCAATCCAAGGTAACAATCCTTAGTTATAACTAAGTTTTTTATAAATTGTGCAGGCTTGCAGTTGTCTTGTATTGAATATGCACTAATTAATGGTTGTATAATCACCATTTGTGACATTTAATTGTAATTTGTTATTTTAATAGTTCTTTATAAAATACTGGCAGGCTGTACATATTTTTCCATGATCACACAGGCATAAAATATGTGGAGATCCTAAGCACCTCCCCAAGCAGGAAATAATGCAGGCATTGCACATGTGATACTTACTATTCTAGCTGAACAAGGATATATCTTTTGTTATAAACAGATTGTAGGACTTCATCGCAGTGAAGATGAATCTGATATGTGGAGATAAAAATAGAACACCCATCCTCACATATTGGTAGGAAATCTCAATTACTCTAAATCACCTATTTTGCCATCCCTGTCCTTCAGGTTGAGCACCTGATGTACAAAACAAGCACAATATTGATCTAAATAAAGAGATACAACTGGGACCAGAGTCTGATTGCTGTTATGTAATCAAATGGTTACCCTAGTGTAAACCTGTAGTGTAACAAAGTAAGTGAAATAACTCCAGATGTACTGGTGTTATCTCCATTGAAGTTACAGGAGCTGCTGTGGTGTAAATGAGATCACTCACTGCTAGAGTATCGTGCTGCAAAGTGCCCACAAAGGGCACTTTGCATTACCACAGTTGGAGCTATAGCATTTTTTCACTCAGCTCCTTGTGGCTGCTTTAGAACTGATTTTTGTTTTACTTGCACTCTTCTCTCAATCTTACTTTTTTTAATTACTCGAGTTCATTTCAAATATCTAGCATTTTACTTTCCATTACTTAACATATGTTAAGTATCAGGCTAAATTGGTAATTTAAATAGAGCCTAGACTTCAGAGTGACAGAGTTGAAGTAATATTGTTGCAGAGCACACAGGAGTTAAGAGCAAATCCTGTCCTAGCCTTCAGGCTCTCAAAGGCTCCCTTTGTTACACAAGGTGGGGAATAATTTGAGGGCTCGGAGTGCACACCCCTTTATGCAGTGTGAAGCAAAGTTCTAAGGTCGTGCTGGGCCTGCACACCCTTACCACACAGCATGAGATGGATACAGACTCGACTCTACAGATCTTCCATGGCGAGTGGGTTTTTGAGATGGAGTAGGTTGTGGGGGCTGCTGCAGGAGGATTTCCTTCTGCCCCCAAATATCTGCTTGGCTCAGTTACTTGGGCTGAGTATAGTATTTTCCCTTTATAACATGAATCTGTTCCTGTTAAAATCAACTGCAAAACCCCAGTGGAAATAGGTTCAGGACAGTAGCAAGTGTCTTTCTAGCGTGATGACCCTTAATTTTCTTAACTTTAAGACAAGCCTACATAATATTTTAGTCTTTTAAAAATAAGCTTTTAGGCTGGGGCTTGGCAAGAATTCCTCATATTTTACATATTTTTTTTGTTTGTGCAGTAACTCAAAATGCATAAAGGTCTGAAGCCTTTATTTTATTAAATGGATTTTGGTTAATAAATTTTAGCCACGAGTTCTTTAAAAGAATTCTGATGATAAACCTATAATTTCAAGGTTTATAGTGGATATTCTGGCATAAATGTAAGTGCTGCACAGAATTCCATAATGAAACCAGAGCCTAGCAGGGAAAATATTTTCAGGACAGAATTTTACCACATATAATAGTATTGTAAATGGAGAAATAATTTTGAGGGCATTTTTTAAGGGTTAATTTAAAAAAATGCTGCATTTTTGCAATGTTTATGATTTTTTCATTTAAATTTTTTGATTTAAAAAGCTATAGATTCTAAAATTGGAAAGGAATATTATGATCATTTAGCCTGAGGTGCTGCATAATACAAGCCAAAGAACTTCATCCTATAATTTCTGCATCAAGCTATTGCATATCTTTTAGGAGATGTTGTATAAATAGGGCCCAATCAAATTCAAGGCCATGAAAAATGGGCTGTCAAATCTGGTCTCCCCTTCTACACCCCCCGGTGAAATCTGGTCTTTTGTGTGCTTTTACCCATACTATGCAGATTTCATGGGGGAGACCAGCATTTCTCAAAACTGGGGGTCCTGATCCAAAAGGGTTGCTGCAGGGGTTGCAGTATTGCTACCCTTACTCCTGTTGCCTTCAGAGTTGGGTGACTGGAGGAAGGGTGACCAGGTATGAAGGCAACACCCCGCCAGTAGCAGCAGAGAAGTAAGGGTGGCAATACCATACCATGCCATCCTTGCTTCTGTGCTGCTGCTGACGCCGACGGCTCTGCCTTCAGAGCTGGGATCCTGGCCAGCAACCGCCACTCTGGCTGCCCAGCTCTGAAGGCAGCGCTGCTACCACCACCAGCAGCACAGAAATAAGGGTAGCAGTACTGTAACCCCATAACCTTGTGATTCCCCCCCCCAACAACTTCTTTTTGGGATAGGACCTCTACAATTACAACACCATGAAAATTCAGATTTAAATAACAAATTGTGAAATTTATGATATTTAAAATCCTATGACCATGAAATAGACAAAAATGGATCATGAATGTGATAGGGCCCTATGTATAAAGCTATCTTATCCAAATGATTTATTTTGCATTTTTGCAAAATTGATATTTACCAGTGTCTCCTCCTTTCACAATACAGTCAATATAAAATATATTCCTGCTTTACTTGTATAGTGTAGGATCAGACAAAAATAAGTATCAAATGTGAGCAAATGGAATAAATTTGCAATAAATCTGACAGCATGTATATAATTTGACCAAAACAACAAACTTGGCCAGATGCACAAAGGCAATGAACAGTTTTTAGCTGAGACAGACTAGTATCAATACTGTAGCAAATGTTTAAAAAAAATCAAATCAGTAAGTTTAAAATCAGATTAACTTGTAGCTGATGGCTTAGGAACTGGTAATGGCAGACATAAGCTTTCATTTTTAAGTCTATCTCAGTCCAGTCCAGGATGATAGCATTAAAAAAGTCACATCTGAGATATTTGTGAAATGAGGTTAGAGGCTCATTGGCATAGCAGGGTGTGGAAAATCCGGAGCTGATGCCTAGTTATGGCACTTCTGTGGATAAAGGATCTCACTCTTTTGGGCTGAAATCCAGCACCTTTCACCAGCACAATTCTGCTTTTTAGTTTTGCTAAGAAGGAGATTCAGCTCATTTACTAATCACACAGCTACTCTGTGGTGCTGGAACAATTTTTATAGTGGGGGTGCTGAAGGCAGAAACAATGTAGTTGAGTGGTTATTACTACTTCACACCGGGAGATGTGCCCATACCCCTATTTCCAGCACATATGCAGCTATTCAGACAAGAAGTTACTAAGTGGTATGTCACATGACTTCTTGGAGACTCTAGCCATTGTTGTTACAGTATCTTCCAGTCCATTCTAAAATCAACAGTGTGAACCAAGGGGGATGATGGCACTCTGAATAAAGAGGGAATTGAATGGCAGCAGCCAGATCTTCAGCTGGTATAAATTGTTGTAGCTAGAGTTGCCAGCCCTCCATGATTGTCCTGGTGTCTCAGGAATTAAAGATTAATCTTTAATTGAAGATTCTGTCATGTGGTGATAGCTCCAGGAATACCTCCAGCCAAAATTGGCAACCCTAGTTGTAGCCTCAACTACAATTGATCTGAACTATGATGATGATCCACATGTTGAGGATCAGTCCTGATGCACATAGGGACCTGCCTCCTATATATTCCCTTTCCATTTTATTTCACATAACAATCTTGGGCTGCTGCACAAAATAGCTTTTGGTGTGGCTAGCCAGCCATGGCAGATGATTATGCCTGGCTGCTATAGGAAAGTCACATGGCCAACAGTCTAGTACTTTGTCTGTGCCACTGCTTTGATTGAAATGTTTACTCAAAAAAAACCAAGGGCTGTGACTAGTAAACCATCCAGTTGCACTTCTGAAATATCAAGTAACCAAACAATTAGTTGTTAAATCAGCTGTTTGAACCAACGTGGAACCAAATTAGAGTTCACTTTAGAGCTCTAATACCCTAGACTGTTCTATTAATGTTTCAGTAATAAATACCTCAGTTTGTATTCGTAGTTTTGAAGTAGATGAAGCAAACTGACAGTTCAGCACTCTTTTTTCATATCATCAGCAAGTTGATTTAAATAGAGTGTACAATGTTGGCTGCATTCCTTTCATGAGCAGCATAAAAAGTTTGCTAAATTGAAATGCCAGAATTGTAAAATCCTGCTGAAGTGATTGTTTCCAGAAAACAGTAATGGGACTAGTTAACACTGTTACTGTGGTAGCGTGTGTGGCTTTTGTCCTGCTGGCTTTATTTTAGTGCAGGTAGTAAGGAGGTTTGCATTACAGAATGGAAAAACATTTAAGACATATCGATAAACTGCATTCCTTTTGGCATTATGAGTTCTTTACCTCACTGATAAAATATGAGCGGTGTGCACAACTGAGAATTGGTGTAAAATATTTTTTAGAAAAACCTTGGCATATAGTACAGACCTCCACCCCTTTTTCCTATATTCCTGTTTTTATTTTAAAAAAAACCTCATGGAATATTGATGTTTGTAGATTTTATGGAACTTGCTATGTTTTATTGTGTATATATGGTGATATCTGTGTCACTTCATCAGAGTAACTGAGACTGGGGTGACCTCCTCCTCCAGTTGCTCACTGTGGCTATTTTAACTTCTCTACATGCCTTCATACTGTTTACATAACTGCATTTTCTTTCCTCCATTCCCAAGAAGAAAGCTAAAGGAGAACAGTGGCACCTTGGTTGGAAGCTAATTATGGGAGTTAGCTCAGCATCCATATCAGTTTCTACGAACAGCTTGTGATGTCAACAGATCTGGGCAATGCATTTAAGTAAATTGACATCATAGACTTTAAGGCCAGAAGGTGCCATTGTGATCATCTAATTTGATCTACACATCGCAGACCCCAGAACCTCACCCACCCGCTCCTGTAGTAGACCTGTAACCTCTGGCTGAGTTACGGAAGTCCTCAAATCATGATTTAAAGACTTCAGGTTACAGAGAGTCCACCATTTACTCTAGTTAAAACCAGCAAGAGATCCAGGCCCCATGCTGCAGAGGAAGGTGAAACCTCCCCAAGGTGTTTGTCAATCTGACCTTGGGGAAAATTCCTTCCCAACCCTGAATATGGCAATCAGTTGAATACTAAACGTGTCAGCAAGACCCACCTGCCAAACACCTGGGAAAGAATTCTCTGTAGTAACTCAGAGTCCTCCACACCTCGTGTCCCATCTCTGGCTGTTGGGGATTTTTGCTGCTAGCAGTCACAGATAGGCTACATGCCATTGTGGGTATCCCATCATACCAACCCCTCCATAAATTTACCAAGCTTAGTCTTGCCCCCACTGCTCCCATTGGAAGGCTGTTCCAGAACTTCACTCCTGTTTAACAATACACTAATTCCCAGCTCTTCCCCTCAAATGTCTTCTCTTGCTTCTCTGCCTCTCCTTCCCAACCCTGGTAAGGACTTGCTGGTTTGATGCTCCTCTCATTCCGTAACTGATCTCCAGTTGCTCTGCTTCACTAGGATCACTTATCCTGCTACTCTGCTCATCCAGACCTCCTTTACGCTCCATTTCATCCCATTCTCATCTTTTAAAACCAAATGTCCTGCCAGCCCCACACATCCACATCAGAAACTGTTTCAGCCCTGACTAGCAGCCTCAGTAAGAGGCCTGGCATTAACTGGCCCATGGAGTCTGAGCCACACTTTCATTCCAGTTCCTCCAAGTTGAGGCACAGTGGACTTCAGTTTCTCGGCTGTTGAGAGAGCATCCAGTCACCAGCACTCCCCTGAGTAAAAACAAAGCAAAAATCAACGCAAGCTTATAAGGATAATACAGTACAAGCATGGTAGAGTTAAGATATGTACAGACATGGTGAGTGCTCTGTGTCACTGATATAAAGCCCAAATACACTTGGTGTCTCAGAGCTCCGGAGTTCCCCCGCCAACTGCACCAGCTCGGAGCTCCGGCTCCCACCATGAAGGCTGGGAGCTGTGGGGACCCCCACCACCCATAGTGGCTCAGAGCTCCAGGGCCCCTGCTGGCTGACAGCTCCAGCCCTGCCACCCCGGGGCTGAAGCAGACAATGTCACAGACATAATCTTAACCTTTCCTATAAATGAAGGGGCCCATTCAGGTATCTGTGAGTGCCCTATTAAGAGGGTGACCAGATGTCCCAACATTTGGGGCTTTGTCATATATAGGTGTCTATTACCTCCCACCTCCATCTCAGTTTTTCACAGTTGCTGTCTGGTCACCCTGCCTATTAATGCTGAAACAAATCAAGGGAGGCAGTGTGGCGTAGTGGATAGAGCACTGGACTGGGACTCAGGAGCCCTGGATCTGCCTCTGGCCTTTTGGATGACCTTGGGTAAGCCACTTCACCTCTCTTGTTCCTCTGTTTACCCATCTGTAAAATATTTAATGATTTTGACCTCTTGTGTAAAGCATTTTGAGATGTACTGATACAAATTCTATATAAGAGCTTAGTATTATATTATTAGTACTTTTCTGCCGTCAGTAGTGACCTTGTATTGAGCTTGTCTAGTTTTCTCAATACCCAGTACATTTCCTCAGTGGCCAGCCTGGCATTCTCTGCTTTCATCTCCTTTAAGTTTTATGGCCTTTGATGGTCTATTTTGCATCTTGCAGTTCAGCACATTAAGATGACCTTTAGTTGTCAAAACAAGAAATGCACAAAATAAGGAAAGCACTTGACTTCCATCATTCATCATGTGCAAGAGCCTGACTCATCCACCAGTGAAGCAGGAAAGCTCCCACAGTAGCAGGATCTGACATGTTGTCTGTTGTGTACCTATATTTATGAGCATTTGTGTGTGTGCATGCATGCACCTTTATGTATATAAGTGTAGCAACCTGTATGGAACTTGGAGGGAGGAGCACAGATTACAGGAGGGAAGGGCTTGGAGGAGGTATCAGGAAGTTAGTCTGGATGTACAGGGCTTGAATGCTAGCTGCATCTGCAGCATCTCTGTAAACAGTTCTCTTAATAAAGAGCCAGTTTAGTTTAAGAAACATGGAGATCTCGTGTTTTTACCTAGCATGTACTACATGAAACAATAAGTATATATATTTTAAGATAAATTATGTGAAATTCCTGCATCAACAAATATACTGAAACTGCCTCCACACAAATAAAAGATTAGACTCACACGAACATTCTGCAGAGTAAAAGGAAAATCAAAAAACCTTGTGACTTATATGAGATTCTTAAGGTGCTGCCCCCCACATGTGGGCACAGAACAGGGAGTCGGGACTCTTGAATTCTATTCCTGGTTTCTCTGCTGCTTCCTTGTATGATCTTAAGTCAGGTATTTGGCCCATTGTCAAAAGTTGCCTATGATTTTTGGGCATCCAACTTGAACCTGATTTTCAGAAGTGTTGGGCACCCCCAACTCCTGTCAAAGTCAACGGCAGCTGTGGGTTCTCAGCCACTCTCAAAATCAGACATTTAAAGTGTCTCAGATTGAGTATCCCAAAATCAGAGGCCAGATTATAAATGTTACTCATCTGGAGGTAACGCCTGCTTTACAGGGATTTGTGAATCTCACATTATGCAGAGTCACAGAGTTTAATGTCAAAATTAGTCCAAAGTATTACAGCCCACATACAGACAGACAAAAGGAGAGACCAAGGTGCACCAACGCCTGAGGCCTGTGCAAAGGCAAGAATTGATAAAGTCAGATATATCCAGATGATCCTGGCAAATGATCAGCGGAAGCTGAAAAAACCCTAAAGTCACTGCCAATCTGACCCAGGAGAAAACTTCTGCCCATCTCCACAGGAGCAAGGGAGAGCTCAGTGGTTTGTGCATTGGCCTGCTCAACCCATTTGAGTTAAATCCATTTGGGGAGTTGGGGATTGGTCCTGCTTTGAACAGGGGGTTGAACTAGATGACCTCCTGAGGTCCCTTCGAACCCTGGTTTTCTATGATTCTCACATCTGGTGATCAGTTATGCTGTGAGCAAGAGCCAGCTAAGCACCTGAGAGCAAAGCTAATTGGTGCCCCTGCAGAGCCCTGGTCCACCCCATCTCCAGCTGTGACCATATCTGATGCTTCAGAGGAAAAAGGAGGGGGGAAAACCTTCCTGACCACTGCAGGTGACAAGCTGAAGCCCTGAAGCATGAGATTTGTAAAGTGCTTTGAGTTTCTTGGATGAAAGGTGCTGTTTACCTTAAGCACAGTTTCTTTAGTATGTAATGCAAGATGCTTACAGCCACAATTTTGTCATAGTTGGGAAAAAGTTACAGACCGTGATTTTCCCATTAGTCCTGGCTTTTTTGTGTGTCCCTGACTCACCCTACAGCAATGGCTCCTGTCATGGGGCTGGGCCTGGCTCCCTGCTCCAGCTGTTGCAACCATGCATGTGGGGTTGCACTGCCACTCAGGTTTGGCCCAGCCACCTCTCCATCTGACAAGGGAATGAACAAATGCTAAGCAGCTGTGCCACCTGGCACACAAGGTCACAAATTACAATACCCAAAGGGGAGAGCCAGCCCTAGTGCTGTTGCTATCTGTGCTCAAGGTAAGTGTGAGGTGGGCTCTCAATTCCCCTCCCCTCCCCACACCAGCTGGGTTGGGATTCAGGTTGCAGTGCTGTGGTAAAGGGTTCTGCTGCAAGTAGTCAGTTCCCCTTCATTTGTCAGGGCTTTTAATTGTTTGTTTGTTTGTTTTTTCCAAAAATCATGAATCAGTCTCTAAGCCTGTGACTTTTACAAAATTTACCATGACTGCTCCAAGATTTTTGATAAAAGATGGTGCAGCCCTAATGATGATATTCCCTGTTAGTTCATTAAACCATTACAATGCTGTCCTTAAAGACTCATCATTTCAGTATTGCCAACCCCGTCCAATCAAAAATCATGATTCAGGCCTTGCAAAATCATGAGATTAGTTTAAAAATCTTGAGATTTTAAAAAAAGCTCTGGAGGAATTCAGAGCCTGGTTCTAACTGTTGTGCCTTTTGGGCCTTTCTCTAATATATTTATATGCTTAATTGTTCTTTCTCCCATCTGGTTATTCTTGTATATTTCAAACCATCCAGCTCTCTCTCTTTTCCCATCTCTGGATTTTATGCCACCTTCAACTCCTCCTTCTCTTCCACAAATTCTTTCCTAAGTCTCACTTCTTTTACTTACTTTTCCAAAATCAAGCCCCTCTCCCCACACCACACTAGCTCCATGATTTGTGCCTGATCATTTATAGTTTGTCTCGGTTTTGTCTGAGCTGAACTGTAAACTCCTCAGAGCAGGGATCTTCCTCTGTTTCCAGAGCCCTTGTGTACACCTCTGCTGGTCTGTTAGGGAAAACTTAGAGAAATGAACAAACACTCTTCAGTAATCTGTGCTCTCGTTAACACCATTTGAGGAGCAAATGCTGCAAGAATGATTGTTATAAGCAATACCGTTTACATGATATAATTAATAATGTAATCATGCTGTAATAATCTCTTGTATGTAATAACCCCTTCCATCCCACAGCATCCCAAAGCACTTTGCAAACTGATTCACAAACTATACATATGGGGATTATGATGCCAGCTACTGAAATGCAGCCATCTTGTGGGAGGAATGCAGCAATACACAGCAACATGATACAACAGTTTGATAGGAAATGAAGCTAACTATATCTGCTTTGAACTGCTGGAGTGAATTTAGAGAGTCAAACTATAGCTATTCAAGTTGGTATTTGCATAGGACACTGAGGTTAATTCCCCTCCTCTTAAAATGAGTTTTGGTGCGGATTTTTTAATAAGAGGTCAGGGTTTTGGTTTGAGATCTCATCTGAATCTGGTATTTTGATTGATGCACAAGCTGCTTCCTCATGCTTAAATTTCAGACTGTGATTCCTGTGCTGAAATAGAAGATGAACTATGTATAAGAGGAGTGGGAATGATATGTGAAGTAGACTTGACTCTGATGCTCCCCAAAATTCAGGGTATTTGGATTGAATATCCTCATGCGGCCCATTATAGAGGTAGGTCTAAGCCATGCCATTATGATCCAAATCCAACATTCCTGGGCTTTGGCTCTGGAATCCTTATATCTGCATTTGCTTGAACAAAAGGGTTTATTTTAACCAGATGGGGCTCACTTGATTCCCATTGGCTCTGTGGAAACAACTAGCTGTGCTAGAGTACTCAGCTTTGAATAACTTTGGAGAGTGGTCCTCTACAGGACATTGTTGCATCAGATATTTTTGTCTTTTGTCAGATGTAATTATCTATATTTGCTAGCAACAAGTCATCCAGTAGCTGGAACAGGGTTGTTTTTTGGAAGGGGGTCAGGATCATGTAACACTTTCATAGCCAGAGGGGAAATGCCCATAGCTGTTGGCATTTGTCAAATTACTGCTGTAATTATCTGTTTGATCCATAGACTCTTCTTTTACTCCCCACTCATGCTCCTAGACTCCAATCCTGGGTCACATTCTTCAGCCTTCTCTGTAATCCAATTTATTTTAGCGGTTTGAAATCAGACGGGTAGCAAAGACTGAATAATTTTCTGGCAGTTGTTTCTTTCTTTCCATATTTTTTTCTTAGCCATGTAATCTTTCTGTGGAGACAGGACTGCTACTTAGGGATGAAAGGATATGGCCTATTGATTTGAACACAAAGCTCAGTATCTGTTACTGTCCTGGGCAAATCTCTTCACCTTGCTGTGCCTCAATTTCTCCATCATTACAACAAGGTTATAATAATGTTTACCTGCTTCACAGAGCTGTTGTGGGGTTCATTTAATGGTTGAGATCCTCAAGTGAAATCTATCTATATGAGGTACTTATATGGCCCTTATCATCATAGTATCTGAGCACCTCACAATCATTAATGGATTTTATCCTTAGAACAACACCATGAAGTAGTAGCAGTCTCCCCATTTTACAGATGAGGAACTGGGTAGATTAAGGGTAGGCCAAAGATCACCTAGGAATTTGGTAACTTAGCTATGCATTGAACCTTTGCATGGTGAATCCTGTCCAATGTCCTATCAAGTATCCCATCCTTCCAAAAGTGACTACATAAGGGACACTATTAATTTATTTTTCAACTGTACCGTATACTCCACTTAATCAGGAGGTGCTTAATTGGGACAGCTCCTTTATTGGGACAGCTTCATAGGAACTGATGTAGTGCCTAACAAGTTAATGGCAATGATTGCTGCTTAACTCAGACAATAGAAGCATAAATTCTTCTCAACAGGGACACATTTGGCTGCATGGTGCCAAGGGCTGATGTAACACTTCATCAGGTGTTAAGTCGGTATGTAACTCTAAACTCCAGCTTTTCCATACAGAGGTTGGTAAGAACAGATTAAACGAGGAAGAGATTAAATACAACCGGAATTCTGTTAATATTATTTTCACCCATTTGAAGTCCTTTTTTGACTGTTTTTTAAATGATTTCTTTTAAATGGCCACTCCATCAGTGCAATCGGCTGTCTCACTTGAAGGCATTCTGTGGTGTCTGGTTTGTTCTCATGTTCCCAGCCAGCACTGACCTTTTGCTGTTTGTGGCATAAGAGCTGTCTGTTTTTACATAGATCAGGTGCCAGTGATGCTAAGCAAAGCACTAACAGCAGCAGAAGCCTTGATGACCATATGTCTCTCTGGTTCACATTTTGTTAGTGAATGAGAAGAACCTGAAACGCCTGTGAAACAGGGATTCATGCAACCACTTTTCTCTTTGGATATTTTCCCCTATATTTAAAAATGACATATGATGTTTTTTAGGCTGATTCTTTTGAAAAGGGGATTAAAGCTGAATGCTAGTCTGAGACCTGGTTGAGATGCAGAGCAACACCAAAACATATGTGACAAATATCCATGGTAGCCTTTGCTGTATCAACGACTCATTCGCTGAGGTACAGCTGTCCCATTAGCTGTTGTACTGGAATAAACGATTATTCAGCCATGCCCTGATATTTGCAGAAAGATAAGGGAGAAAATATTTCCTTTCCCTTTTTAAAAAAAAACCCTAATTGCGCTAAAATTATACAAAGGTTCACAAATAAAAGTGGAGAGAAGTTTTTGGGTTTTTTTAGTCAGTGATAACAGCATTAAGCAAGAAGTGAAGGAAACTAGAGAAAGAGAGAAAAGAACTAACAAAGAAAAGAAATAGAGAGGAAATACAGAAGAGGGGAAATTTCCCCAGCATTCCCCTAAGCTTCCTCTTTAGTAAACACTCCAGTTTATTCTGTTCGTTTTTCTTTCTTTTTTTTTTACAACATTCATACAAACAAAATGTTAAGGAAAGGTACTGTACTGACAGCTCTGCAGACTAAGGGCCTGGTCTACAGCTCGTTGTAGACAATGGAAAGACTCTTGTTGACTGAATGGACTTCAGCTCAGGCGCTGTAGTCCCCTGCCTATCCACAGCACAGGCAAAGGTGGCAGTGCAACTTTCCCCACATGGATGGATGGAGGTTCCATTCTACGGGTGAGAGCATAGTTCAGTTTGCATGCCTGAACCATACCTGGCTTCTGTCTTACGACAGCCAACAAGCGTGTCCAGCCAGAAGAATTTTTGAACGTGTTAACATTTGTGCATTAGGAACGGGGTTGAAACCACCAGCTCATTTGATGCAGGCAGCTGACTGGCCACTGGATAGTACAGTGACCTAGCCCTTCAATGGGGCATTTTATTAATATTAATGAATTGCAGTATGTTCTTGTGTGTGACCTGACTTTTTTAGCCAAAGAAGGAAACTGAGGATGGAGGATGGAGAATTGGGTTCATATGAGGGTCAATACCATCTAGGATGCTTGGTTCCCTCAGATGAGACAGGGGAGTGGATGGTCCTATCTGGGGTACCAACCCCGAGGTGGAGGAGCAAGAGTCCAAGCTCTGCCTGCTCATAGCCTCTTCAGCCCACCTCCAGCAAAGCTTATATTCTCCTCCCATTCCATGGAGAATGCACATTGAGGCTGCAGAAACTTTTACCCTGTGGAGCAGAGCAAAGCAGATACTTGGGCTGCATGCTACTGCTAGAACTTGATCCCATGGACCTGAACATGCACCAGTTAAAGGCAGTGACAAATTTTGCATTGACCTCAGTGGGAACAGATTCAGACCCTATGGGTCTATGTCACAGAAAGAAAACAGACAGTAGCCATGTGATGCTGAAGAAGCCTTGTGATGGAGGAATGGGCATGTGGGGGTGGGAGGAGAAGGAGATAGCCCTGTGTTTCCACACCCCTGTGTGACAGTAGCCTAGGGCTGGCTCACCACTCTGTGCACTCTATAATGCCCATCTCCCCTCACCGCTCTGCATGGACCAAATTGGGAGATAATTGATTGAACTGGGTGATTAATTAGTTAACAGAGGGATTCAGCTGTCAGCGGGGGACTGTTGAATGGGAAAGATGAGGTTGAAAGCAAGGGTAAGGAAACAGAGCTCTCAGACATGTAAGACCTCCCTCCACTGTGCCACAGGAGCACCACTGGGGTCTCACAAGTGGTCGGTGGGGAGGTTGCCAACAGGCCCTTATTACAAGGGACATCCCTTATTTTTTCATCTCTGTACACCAAGATCGGGAGTTGCTGAGTGCTGCAAAACGCAGCAAGAAATATACCTGGTGAATGTAGGTGAGCGCTGCTCAGTTTTATTATTTATTATTAGTGATGATGATAATAATGTCGGGGGCATGCTAAGAAATCAGGCCCTTATTTTAGAAATACACTACAATGTTGGCAACTGGGTGAAGGTGAAAAAACACATTGAATATTTACTGAAATGTTACTGAATAGTGTACGTTTTGCAAGCTAACACAGGAATTTTGCAGCCTATGAAGAAAGGGGTCGGGGGACAGGCTTTGCTAGGTCTGATCCTGAGCCAGGAGCTTGAGTTGCTGAGTGGGGCTGGTGCTTTTCTGTGCCATCCCCCTTCTGCACCCTACTGCCTGCTGGTGGCTGGGCTGGGCCCTTTGCTTTGGCCACATGCCTGGTGCTGAACTAGCCCAGCTCTGCCCTGCCATAGATGTTGTTAGGAGATGGTGGAACAGTATGGGCTCCTCGGTGGGGCTTGTGCAGGCTGCGTAGCAAGGCCTGGCAGTGGCAATCCTGTTCCCTTGGCAACCACTGCTCCTCCCTGAGCCAGCTTCTCGGCCTTGCCCCCAGAGCCAGCATCGAGTGCTCAGCCTCCCCCCTCCCGCTCAGGCAGCCTGTGGGGAGCCCTGGAGAGGCCGTGTCACCCCTGCCAGCTGGCAGCAGTAGCAGCCTGAGCTGCTCCTCCACTTCCATTCTCTATGGGTAGAGGGAGGAGACCCGCCTGTGGTGGCTTGGCACCACATTGCCTCTGAGGCCACTGCAGCAGCAGCACTACCAGCCAGGGGACAAAATTTTACCATGTGTTGGGTGGGCTTTTCCCCTCTCTGCCTCCCCCTTTGGGCGTCCCTACCAGGGGCACGTTGAAGCTTGGGGAAAGCCTAATGGTGATAGGGCCTGAAGCAGCATAAGACATTGGTAAATAAAGTACACTGGTGAACTGACATAAGAGTATGTGAGGACTGCTGGCAAAGAGAACTCCAGAGTGAGGGAGCGCGCCCTGTGACACCCTCACAAATCAGGATTTGTTTGTTTTGTTTTTCAAAGCCCCCTGAATCTGGGATTGTCGCAGGAAGATGGCATGGCAGTGGCATAGTACAATGCAGCCCGAGGAATAGCTGTATCTAAACAGAGTAAGACAGTGGTTCTCAACCAGGGTTACGCGTACCCTGGCGGGGTACATCAACTCATCTAGATGTTTGCTTAGTTTTACAACAGGCTACATGAAAAGTACCCACAAAGTCAGTACGAACTAAAATTTCATACAGACGATGACTTGTTTATACTGCTTTGCATACTATACACTGAAATGTAAGTGCAATATTTATATTCCAGTTTATTTTATAACTATATGGTAAAAATGAGAAAGTCAGCAATTTTTCAGGAATAGTGTGCTGTGACACTTCTGTATTTTTATGTCTGATTTTCTAAGTAAGCAGATTTTAAGCGAGGTGTAACTTGGGGGTATGCAAGACAAATCAGACTCCTTAAAGTAGTCAGGGAAGGCTGAGAGCCATTGGAGTAATGGACCATCTCATCTGGCCACCAATGCCAGATATTGCAACCCCTCAGCAGCCAAGATTAACTCGGACACTCAAGCTGAGAGTGGTTTTTAATGTGGATGGGACTGCCAGCAGGGCATTCCCAGGCATTGGTGTTGGAACTTAGGGTGCTGCCGCATCCCCTGGCTTGAAGTGGTTTCCATTATATACAGTACAGCCTTTACAGTTTGGTTCAATGGCTCTCAGCACCCCCTCTATACAAATTGTTCCAGCACCCCTGTTCCCAAGGAGGATCCTGAACTTGGGAACTCAGAGGCTTGTATTCTGCAAGGCCCATCTGTCTCTCTCACTTTGTGAGTGGGGGTTGGGTTAGAAAGGGTGTAGTGGCGGGGGTAGGGGTGGTGATTTCCAGGAAGCCACAATAACACTTCCCTCCTCTGTATACAATGCTGTATCATGCTGCTTGGGGTTGGAAAGATGGAGTATTATGGCTCCCTCTAAAACCACCCCCTCCTAAACCCATTTCTTTGAACCCTAGCCAGTGATGAGCTAACAGCCTGCCTGGAGCATAAGCATGGATAGGTTTCATAATTTTATCCTAGCTCCTATAACTGCAGATGCTGTTGTTCATATAAATCTCTGATCCTCTTTTTAAAAATGTGCTAAGCTATTTGCCCCTCAGTAATATCTTGTGGCATTCCAGCTTTCATACCACCCAGAGAGCAGAACCTCTGTTTTGCAGGCACTACTGATCTGTGCTGAGTGGCCATTTAGCTCCAATGCTGATTGAAAAAACCATAAAGACCAGAATTTTCAGCCACAAAAAAAAGAAGAGAAACATACTCAAAGACGTTTCCCCTCAGGTCCTTTAATCAGCTGATGGGATTTCTTTTTTCAGTTGCTTTTTGTGGGGTCGGGAAAATGTGGCTTTCCCTCCTTTTTATTTTACTCCCTGGATACTGCTCCCAACTCAAATGATTACTTGGGAGACACTTGCCCAGGATTGCTTAAAATGGAGTGAAGTCCTACGTGATGGTCGCCTGCATTTTGAATTTGCTCGCCGACAAACCAAGGACAAGAGGCACAGGAGGAAGGAGAGACAGTTTTCCAGTCATGGTCAATAACCTCCTGCTGAGCCTGAAAACATCTGCCCTCATTGTAATAGAACTTGTGGTTCAAAGATTGGCCTTATTAGCCACCCGAGGACCCACAACTCCCATGGAAGATGATCATACTCAGTAAAGAATGATCTCCCATCACATCATCATCACTCACTGCTAGCTGAAGCCTTCCCTAATCCACAACTCAAAAAATCCCTCGCCTCCAAAATAAACACACTAGCACAAAATTCTGCCTTCAGTTTCATGTGTGTAACACCCTCTGGACTTTAATGGAAGTCCTATGTGACTATCTTTATTCATGTGATCAGTCCAGTTGAGATCAATGGGTCTGCTTGCATGAATAAATTTGCTCCCCACTTCAGTATTTTCAGAATCAGACCGTTTGAATCTATTTTCACCCAAGCCCATTTTGTACTGACAGGCAGAGCAACATACTATCGCTGATTCAAATTAATACTCAATGAAACAACTGCCTTCCACATAAACCACTAATGCTTTACGTAAACTTTACAAATACATAGTGGTTCTAGATCCACATTTGAACAAACAAATTTAATTTTTAGACAAACCAATATACCCTGCATGAAAATGAAGTGAACTGAAACTCCAAGCCAGTAGCAGTTTTAGATGAATGCGAGTTCTGGCCTGAATACATTATATAAACAAACTAACATGTTTGAAAGCAAAACCAACAGAGTTTGCAAACACATTTATTTTAGCCACAAACCCATCTGCTACTACCAATAATGGATTCACAAAATGATTGTGTATTTGCTCAGTTCACAGTCCGATGAGTTCTGCATGAATAGCATGATTCACATAAATCAGTAACACACACACACACACACACACACACACACACACACACACACACACACACACACACACACACACACACACTGATGATAGACGTTAGCATTGTCATCTGTGCAGCATCTAGTGTTGTTTGGGTTTTAGAGCGGAGATCTAAAGCCCTGCGATATTTTAATAGACAGTCTATAAAACTGTAACAATGCACACTTAATAATTTTGTAGGACTCCTGCAGAATGGAGCTTCTGTTAGCACCAGTCCTGGAGCTACTTCCTAGCAAGCTACAGCTATAAGTGAAGAAAAACTCCAAATTACAAATGAACATAGGCCAACTAGATCTAATATCTAATCACTGCAGGTGAGTATAGATACTGTTCTTCTCTGGGTGCACTAAAGGAGAAGCTTTAGAGGAAAGGAGAAAATATTCGGGCTACAATATGAGAAACATATAGAGTGATTAAAAAAGTTACCTATTGATAACCTAGAGCCTGATCCTGCAAAGTGCTGAGTTGTCAGTGGGAATTGAACCGAGAATGTCACACACTATAAAAGCATAGACCTCCACTGGTAATGAACTAAGTACTGTAGCAGACTTATTCAGGCATTAGAGAGGGGATGTTGTCCCCTACAGTGGTAATGTGGGCTACTCTGAACGCTCAGCTCTTACTGAAGTCATATCCCCTGGCTTGAACTGGAGCTGAGCACAGGGTGCAAATACTATCTGCAGATGTTTGGTTAACTCTTCATGCCCCTGTAGCACTGGCTGTTCTTTTTTCTGGGAAACTAGTTTCCTGGCAGGGCTGTTTGTGGAAACAGCACATTTTTTCTGTTTAGTTCAGAATATTTCTGGAAATTAAATTTCAAATTCACAGTTGTGATCATTTACACTGGAATTGTGATCCAAAGAGTTATGCTCATCCGGTCATACAAAAGAAGCCAGTCCAGTTGAAACGATAGGTCAAGGGAATATCAAACAGTTGAAACAGTCCTCATTATGGTTATTATGATTATTTTATTCTTTACAGTCTAGTAGTGCCCGGTGGCCTAAATTAGGGATCAGAGTCTCATTGTGTTAGGTGCTGTAGGTATTTATAATAAAAGTCCGTCTCTGTCCAAAAGTGCTTACACTCTAAACAGCCTGAGAGTAGATCATGGGCTGTAATGTATCTCCATAAAACATGCATGGAACAACTTAAAATACAGCTGTAGAAAATAAAACAAACACACAAATAAAACAAAGCTGTAGAAAGACTAAACAAACAAATCCCCCCCCCAAAAAATCCACCACCTATGTGTGAATAAGAAAACAGACTCAGTTTGTCAAATACTTCATTTGTTACAAATCACTTGCTAGTGAGCAAATCTCGCCACCCAACAGCAGTAGTAGCAACAGCAGCAGCAATCCTCCTGAACATTTCTTCCTTTTGCCTGCTTAAAAAAGTTGTAAAGCTAAACCTGAAAAATAAAATTAATAAGTAGCTGGCGTTCAGGTGCATCTTGGGATGAATAAATTACACCAACCCATGAATGAATGACTGTGTGTGTGTGTGTGTGTGTGACAAGGTTTGTGTTTATGTGTCAGCTGTCTAGATATATGGGTGTGTTTGTGACTGTCATGCAGGACTTACAATTTTGCAGATAAAAGCCAGATCAGGAAGACCCCATCCAAAGGGTGAAGGCGGGGGAAAGGCACACAGAATCTTAAATTAAACATTTTTTTAAAAAAAATAACAAAGTCCAGAGGCAGAGAGAAGGGCACAATGTTGCTAACCCTTATAATTTTTTTTGTCAGGCGTCTTGTGATATTTGATGGGTTTTTGAAAGCTCCAGCTGCTGGAGTCATGTGGCTAGGTGAGACTCTCAGCTTTCATTTAAAAAAAGTTTGTAGCCCTTGTGGTTGCAAAAAAAGCTTGAAAATGTGACACTGCCTGTCAGTGGCTCAGACATCTTAGCAAAACTGTGTTTAAATCCTGTTTTATGCCCCAAAAAACCCAACAAATTACTAGAGTAGATCTGAATAATCAGTGAACATTGGTTTGGCTGTGATCACCACATGTGATCACCACATGAACATTCAAGCACTGAATAGTTAATAGTTAATGAACTATTAACATGAACTACATTAATAGTTCTGAAAAATCTCCTTTTTACCATGAGTGCCAAAACCAAAGGGAGAATTTTGCCTTTGCCATTTACCCTGTGCTGGTTAGTTACATCAGACACAAAATACTGTGTCCATCCTCTGATTAAAGGACTCTTTTAACTCACTAACACAGTGCAAATTGTGAGTTGCAAATATTACAACCAAATGTACAATTTGAAAGTCATGGTGTGTTAGTTAATTACTTGAGTCGGACACATCTGTTAGCTACAATAAGTTGTACCAGAAATTGTGAATTTGACTGCAGTGTTGATCTTTCAGATGATCTGCCGATCAAAGATTATTCACTGAAGTGATTTGTGAATAACTGGGCCAATACAGTTAGATATTTTACTACCCATTATCAGGGCTAGCACTATCATTTAGGCGACCTAGGCAATGGCCTAGGGTGCCAGAATTTTGGGGGGGCGCTATTTTGCCGGTGGGGCGGCCCTGCGGGGGTGGACCCGCGGGGGGCGGCGAAATGGCTGTCCACCTAGGGCGTCAGAAACCCTGGCGCTGCTCCTGCCCATTCTCAGAAAAATGTGATACTTTTGCCTCCTGCTCTGTTCAGAAATAAATTATTCATTGTGGATTATTTCCCCAGCTCTAGAAATGTTTGATTGGCTCATTGTATTTTCTAATGAGCGTTTTCACAACACACTCCAAATCTCTACTTCCATATTACAGAGCAGCTAAAAATACAGTCAATGAAATGGGAGTTTTGCCCCAGATTTCAATGGGGCCAGAATTTTACCCTGAAAGTATAAATAATTCAGCAGAGTATCTAAATATCAGTTCAATCGATTAAAGCAAGACAAATCTATTCATAATTTTAAAAAAATCTTCAATTTAAAGGGTTAATTAAGTAAACAAATACAAAGTCAACAATTACAAAAAGAAAAGGTCTTGCTAGCAATTCATACTGTGATGTCAAGTGCCACCTGGTGTTAGTTTTAGGGACAGCAACAGGATATTGCCTCTTCAGCACCATGGGGTGTAATTTTAATAAAGTAGCAGTAGCACGTTTAATTTTTTCCAGAGTTGCAGAAAGGAATTTTTAGCTGTGCTGGAGACTTGGGCCTCCTGTATGCTGGGATAATATTTGCTGTAGTAGCTGCACGTGACACTTTTCAGCTGATGGCATTGTATTTTGACATGAGTAACTGAAGTCATAAATGGTTAGATTTTGTTGGACAGACCCAGAGCCTTATCTTACCTATTTTCATTCAGATAACTAGTCCCATTAACCTTAATGAGATTAGTCAAGGGTTTCAGGATTGGGTCCAAAATGACCTCACAGCATGGGAAGGGATGGTTAGGACGAGGATCCATATTCCTCTGCTTGTTTGTATTTATCACATACTCATCAGGCAGCACCTTCTCTACACGGTGATAATACTTTGTGCTTCTAGCGTGCCTTTCATCCAAGGATCTTTAAAAATGGATTAAAACTCAGAAAACTCCCATAAGGAGATAAGTACTCCATCTGATGGTGAAGAGATGAAGTGACTTGACTCGTTATGTGACTTAGCAGAACTGGGAGGAGAACTCAGATCTATCAAACACCTAGTTCCAGCTCTACCCACCATAACACATGCCCTATGGCGTGATCTGGTCAGATTAGATTGAGGGCCCCAGAGTGTGAAGCTTGTGTGATCATGGCTATTGCCATTCCCTTTCCTCTAGCTGTAATGTGTGTATTGTATTTTTGGGGACAGGGAGGACAGCATGGTAGGAGATTTTGTCTTTAGCAGAATTGAACTTTATGGGTTTTGGGAAACTCATGGATAAAGCTGTCCCCAATTTTTAAGGGAATCCCAGTTTGCTGGACAGCCCCTGACTGGATGTGGGACTGTGAGGTCTCTGTTTGCTCAGGTTTGTCTCTGTTCTTTACTAGCGTCTACTGGATGGAATATCATTGAACAGTGTTCAGCAGGTCCAGCTATGTAGCAGATCTATCAGCTGCAGCCGATCTGAATCAGAGTAAAGATTTGAGGAGGGAAAGAGAGCTTGGAGGTGAGTGGCACATCACAAAAGTGACCTTATTGGGGGCACCCACATTCCAAAAGCTGGCCCTGCTCTCACCAGCTATAGTTGTTGCATTGTTCCCTTCAGGTCTCTACTGAGAATAGTTTTCCTGCTGCTCCTATGAATATCAGTGTTGGGCTGGTAGAGAGCACTGCAGTCTGCATTCTTCTTCCTCTACCACACGTTCCCCATTCAGCGTGATTCAGTCCATCACTTATGTGAAAAGCTTGGTCTTCACCAGCTGAGGCTCTGGAGTACAATGGTCACCCCTAGTTCCTAGCTATCCTCATAGGATGGCACAACTTACTGTGGATAAACAGAGAACTACAGAGCGGATAGTTTGACATCTTTCACTAGCTCTGAATTCTCTCGCCTTGACTCACATGCACACCCAGAGATGTATGTCCCACAAACGTGCACACACACACTTGCTGAGCCTCACAATTTATTCTCAGAACACATGGATTCAATGTGTAGATATGTACATACAGTTCTCAGTAAAACTGGCATTAAGTGTAGGATAGACTGTACTTCTCCAAGAGAATTTGCATGTATGGATGACATCAGAGAGTACAGCAGCTGGTAAAACGACAGGACAGCCTAGTGCAGCCAAAGCCCTGGGAGGCTGAGTTGTGGGATAAAGCAAAACCATATGAGAGTTTTTTTTCTTCTTCTTCCATGACAACAGCTCCTGTCCTCTGCAAATGGTTCAGCCACAGAGAAATACACATGGACTCCACAGGCTGAACCATCTCTGACACAATGGGGAATGGGTTCTTCATGCTATAAGGAGTCCTTTCCTCTTTGCAAGCCTATAGGGACCATGATGCTGCAAGCACAAAGGGAAGCACTTATACATTGGCATGCCAGAAAGTAAATTTGCAGTTTGTGGGAGGCTTGCGGTTTCATTCCTGTGTGGTACTCCTCCAGCACAAGCTTTTCTTTTCCTGAAGGGCAGGATATTTGTTGTTCTGAAAATATGAGTTATTCGTGCATGTTCTCAGCTTGGTTTTGTTCTCATGTTTTCTGACAAAGTTGGCTGCAATCTGAAGTGTGCGGAGCATAATATGCAGATGTGTAAGTTTCAAAGAAGGGTGAGAGATTGAAAAGAAATAGCTTAATGTAAGGGCAGATGCTCTGATAAACAGCACAGATCAGATTCAACCCTCATGTAACTTCATGGACTGAAGTGGACCTACAGCACTGAAGGATTTTGCCCTCTCAGGTGATGCTACAAAGACT
The DNA here is from genome assembly GCF_025201925.1 of Gopherus flavomarginatus. Taxonomy (NCBI): domain Eukaryota; kingdom Metazoa; phylum Chordata; order Testudines; family Testudinidae; genus Gopherus; species Gopherus flavomarginatus. The sequence goes on along the minus strand of NC_066628.1, from coordinate 39,938,236 downwards.
AGAGGTCTCGACTTTCTTCACACAGAAAAGCAGTGCAATGAACTGCAATGTCTGACCTGGCAGCCCTGCAGAGAGGTGCTTACAAAAGGCTCCAGGGATAGTTTTACAAAGGTGTTTAGGTGCTGAAAGATGAAGATAGATGTTGAGTGAAAATCAATGGGAGTTAGGCACCTAGTCTGCACAGACACTTTTGAAAATTCCACTAGGCACCTATCTGTATATTTAGGTGCCTCAACACCTCTGAAAATCTGGACCCAAGTGACTTGAAAAACTTCAGGAAACATGGGGCCCAATTCTACTCTAGGTTACTCTGGTGTTGATCTGGACCGACTCTGAATTAGTCAATTGAATTCAGCCTTTGAGGAAGTCACATATGAATCTGGATGTGAACTTTGTGGCTTAAGCCCATCTCAGAAGATGAATCCAAACCAGTATCCCAGATCCAAACCCGCACAGACATTGTGGAGAGTCAGTATGAATCTAATTCAAATTTCATGGCTCAGAGTCATCAGCTGACAGTCTTTAAAGCCACCAAACTTCAAAACCAAGCCATTTTTTATTTAGCTATCAAAAACTATACAAATCTGAGAATCTGAGGGTAATGTGGTGTTTTTTTTAACAAAGTACGTACATTTCTATGCATACTAATTGTAGGCCTCAGCTTCTCAGCAAGTGTTCGGAGTGGCCCTCAGAGCTGTGATATTAGGGCCTCACTTCTTCAGCCTGCACAGCTTGATCTGCTGAACACTGCTTGACTATATTCTATCCAGTAGAGGGTAGTGATGCACAGAAACAAGCTGACCCTTTACAATCCTAATCCCTTTTGGATATGGTAATCAAATCAGCAGCTACTCTTCCATTCTGAGCACTGAGCCGTTCATGATTCAGGTCTAGTATGCTTGAGCTGAGAGAGAGAGAGAACAGGCCTGAAACTCTATATAGTTAGTTTCTTTCCAAGTTCCTTTTTCGCCTGCACGTAGTCAGCTCAGCCTGACTCTAAAGTGCTTTGCCAAGCCAGTCCACAATGAGTAATTGGAAAGCCTGAGATTTCTTTCAGGATGGATCTCTGACTTCCTCATTCTCTCCTGCTCCCCACCCTTTCCCTTTCCACCTGCATTGCTTTGTGGCCTTAGTAAAATCAGACACCAATAAGAGTATAGAAATTACTAGACCAGATCCATGGTCTTTACTGTCCTGTATGCTGTCTCTGACAGTGGCCAGAACCAGATACTTCAGAGGAAGGTGCAAAATGCCCCCAAATGGAAGATTATGCAATAAAATGCCCATTGGGGAAGTTTCTTCCTAACTCCAAACAGGCAGTGCCTGACCTATGCTTTGAAGCAGGAGAGGTTATATTCATCCTCTGTTCTAATGAATGTCACTTTCGCTCTGGCCCCTGCAGAACCCACAGAATCATGGCCCAACACAAGTCCTGTGAGTTTTGGAGGAAATCCAAAAGCCTGTGTGTGGGCAACTGTGCACTCTGCATGCTTTATTAAGAAAGTTCTTCTGTGGGAGTAATGAAATACGAGCAGGTTCAGGGTCTCATTGTAGCCAGAAAGAGTTGTGCTTGATTAAGGACCCCAGAGTCTTACCTACAGCACAGCCTTAAATGCCTTTCCATTAGGTCCCTTAACTCTCAGATTTGAATGTCACATCATTTGTCCAGCCATAAATAGCTGTGAATTAAACAGGCTGTGCTGTTTTTTGCTAATAGATATGTGCAGTAACATTGTGGTGTTATCTTCATATCCCACCAGTGTTTGCATTAGTAGGTCAGGAACTGGAGCTGACATTTTTGATGATATTTAGAAAGTGGGAAGAACTTTGATTCAGTTGTATAATTTCCATTCAGAACATGTCTCAGCCTGGGTTTCATTTTTTGTTCTCTGACAGCAACGGTAAATCAATAAGGCAGTTGGAGGTCAGGTGTAATCAATCATTAACCACAACCTGCTTTGGAGGAAATATCTAATATTTGACTTTAAAGCACAGGGCCTAAACCTGAAGTTCTCACTGATAAGGCCTAGAAAAGCTTTGCTGGCTTAGTTATACTGGCAAATATGCTTATACAGGCATAAAAGTGCTCCTGCTGGCATAGTTTACACCAGTTCCCTGAAGGCTTGTCTACACTACAGAGCCTTGGCCAGTATAGTTATACCAGTAGAACTCTCTAGTGTAGCCACAGTGTAAGCAGGCAGGAGTTCTTTTGTGGACATAGCTACCCCACCTCCCCCAAACAATATTGGCTATGCCAACAGAAGCACTCTTTAGTTGGCATAGTTGCATCTACACTGTGGGTTCTAATGGCATAGTTTTTCCAGGCAGGGAGTGTAGGTAGGAAGGTAGCCAAATTTTATAATGTAAATCTGGCCCAAGAAATATATCAACAAAACCACTGTTCAGGATAGTGTAAGTGCGTTAATACTAGGGCTTATGCCAGCATAGATATGTCAGCTAAAAAAAAAATCACACCCTCTAGGTAACATAACTATGCCAATATTTTAAGTGTAGACCAGACCTCAGGGTCAGGTTCTCCCACTTATACTCACGCTGAATAGCGTGGTGTTCCATGAGTGGGCCCACTGAAAGCAATTCTTGACATTACTTGGAGAACGAAATACAGCTTAGTATAAGAGTTATGGAATCTAGGCCTCTGTTTTTATTCAAGCACGATCCCGTTGATCTCTCTGAGAGTTTTTGCCTGAATTAGAACTCAAGAATTCAGAGGATTGGGTCCTCAAATTTTCAAACCTGGACACCCAGAGATAGATACTTTTGAAAATCCCACCGTAGGTGCCTAAGGTAGTTAGGTACCCAAATCCCACTAAAAGTCCATGAAAATCTCACCCCTAAATTCATATGTAGATGCCTGGTTAAGTGGCCTCATTTTCAGAAATGGCTATCATTTGACTTCAGAGGTAGATCTGGGATCTCAGCACCTTTGAAAACCATGCTCCATGAAGTCTGGCCTTAGGCACCCAAGTCTGGAAATGTTGGACAAATTCACACTGCATACACCCCAAGCTCCAATGCCCCCTTCTGCTTTGACATACTAATTTCAGTTTCACCTTCCCAGAGCCCCTCCTTCTGCAGAAGTACATCTATGTGCCTGTTGAAGTCATTCATGTTCTTTGTTTCAATCTCCTTCCCTAGTGACTTATTCCATGGATCTATTGCATTCTGGGTGATTGGTCTTCATTCCTACTTCCTGAAACTGTGTCATTTTTTGATTCATATGCTGGTTGGCTTCCATTTAACTGTAGGCTCATTTTGTGAGGTATAATGTATTGCCCCTCTCATTCTCGCAACAGAGGAGGAGGTGAGTAAGTATCACTGGCTTCCATTACTCTGTCTGCTTTTGGTTCTCCTCCTGTCTCTCTAATTGCTCCTTCATCATGTCTTTTGAAGAGTCCTCTTCAGAACCCCCTCCAATTGTCAATAGGGGTTCCACAGAACTCTGTTCTTGGTCTCCTTCTCTTTTCCCTCTGCACCTTATTTCTGAGTAATCTCATCCACAATCGCAAATATAGCTACCATCTTTATGCTGACAACTCTCAGATCTCTCTCTCTACCCTAGACCTGTCTCCTTCTGTGCAAATTAAAACCTCAGCCTCTCTCTCTGACATCCCTTCATGAATTCCAGCCAACATCTCAAGTTCAACGTGGCTAAAACAGAGTTCTTAATCTTCTCCCAAAACCTGCCCTGCTACCTCCTTTCTCGAACACTGTGGACCATCATCCTGCCTGCCACTCAAGACTAAGGGAAAATTCACTAGCCTTTTGTCGTGTTTACAAGACAGGTTAAAAAAATTGCTAAAGTCACAATAAAATTGCAAGAGTTGGCAATCCTGTAAGCCCTGACCTTGTGGTTATAGATGGGCCCCATAGCACTTTTTGAAAAACAGGGATTCTAAACCTAGTGTTGCTTCCCAATTTCAACTCTGTCAGTTACATTCTGCCTGTCTTAACTTGCCCAACAGTTTCAGGCCTTGCCTACACTAGAAAGCCATACTGCCTTAACTAAACCAGTCCAGTCCAGTATAGTGCAATCTATACCAACCCAGTGCAAGCTCCCTACTGTAGATACAGTTAGCCAGTATAAAGATGCTTTATACCAGTATAGCTATTCCCAGAAAGGAAGGGGCACAGGCTATACCATTATAAGGCACCATTAGCCAGTATAACTATTAAGGTGCAACGTGTCCAGGTTTTCCTAGGATCGTTCCTTTTTTGAGTAGCTGTCCTGGGAAATAGATAAGGGTGCTCAGTACCCACTTAGGGTTGACACCTGGCCAGTTTTTGTAAGTGCTGGGGTTTTTGTTTCACCGGGGACACATTACAGTGCTCTAAAGCTCATACCCTCAAAGTCCAGACTGCGGTGCTGTAAGTAGGAAAAGGTAAGAAAAATTATAAAATAACGTGTGTGTGTGTGTGTATATAAAATAGTTATCTCACACTGTAGTAGTAATTAGCAATAGTTGGCACTAGGACCATTTTTCTTAGGGAAGATTGGGGTGCAGCCAGTGGCTGCTTTTTGTGGGTGGAAGGTTGGCCAGTGGGTAGTTTTTCTGCATCTTGGAAATGGCAATCCTATGGAAACAGCCAGCTGTCCAGTTTTGTGGGCTCAGGATCATTTTTTTGTACTTCAGAGGTGGCAATCCTAAAAACTGTGTGCATACTAAGGATTGTACCAGTATAGCTGTATCAGTTTTAAATAAAATCATACACTCTAACCAACATAGTTATACCAGCATAAAAGCAGTGTGGTGTAGACTAGGCCTTGGCTGGATACATTACTACTCCTCATGTCCTGGTCTAAACTGTTGTCTAATAGCACACAGAAACATTAAACAGCTGCCAAACTGCCCCTCACAGTGGACAGCACTTTGTTGGTAGGTGACCTGATCTCAATAGATCCCTTATCTACACACAAACGGAGTGTTGTGAAGTTCAATTAACTAAGGTTTGGGAAGTGCGTTGAGATCTTCAGATGAGATGTGATGGCTCATTCCAGTGCTAAGTATTATTAGTGGATTGCACCCCTTTTCTGAGAGCCGCAGAATGTCATAATGATGTTCTTCTCTTGCCCAAAGATGGGGTAGCCTGGAGACATGACAGTATTTTATCTTTTTTAATAAATGTCAGAAAGGGGCATAATCCTGAAAGAAAAAGTGGGTGTATTCCATTTGCTTTGGTGCATATCCAGATCTGCACCTTGCCAGCAGGTTTCTAATAAAAAAAAAAAATCTCCACATGAATTGTACAAAACCTACTGCAGTGCAGCCTCCCTCGTATTTTGATCATAGCAACTCCTGTCACTTTGAAATAATCACTTGATATTGCTCTCTGCATGACCCCTACAGCTTTCAGTTTTCATTTTATTGTCACATGGGCCTTGTACGGACTTTGTTTTAATTCTGTCTCATTCCGAATTTTGGCCACTCCCTTCGAGCCAGCCTGTCCTGACCATTGTATTGGTATGCAGCAGGGGAAGGGTTTCAAGGGGACGTTCCCCCGTGCACCCTGTGCAAGCGTTAGCATCAATCACAATCTCTGTGCAGGGGGAGCACAGGAACTTGCACTCCCCTCTGCAGCAGTATGCCCCAGAGTGCGACAGGAGGAGGTGGGCCACACACCCTCTTCACCCTGAGCTGTAGAGCTGGTGGGTAGGGCAGATGGAGGAGGCCATACCATACCAAGGGGTGAGTAAACTGGCACAATTCTACATGCTGGCATAGGGACCGAGCCACCAGCACTCACATTGATGTGGGGCACCTCCACACAGCTCACACTGCAGGCCAGATTTACTTACACAGTCTGTCCCTTAGCAGCCAGAAACTGAATTATCCCATAATACATGCCTGTATGGAGGGGAGGGGTGGAAACGATTAGAATAAATGCTGAATGTTATTTTTAATACCCCTGTTTTTGCTCCATTTGATTTCAGTGGAGCTATTCATGGAATAAGGTAATCGGTGTTATCATTTTTATGAGGCTGATTCATCAGTCCATTCCTATTCATCAGAGTTCACTTTGCACACATGCACTTAAACACACGCTTAACTTTAGGTCACACTGAAGTCAATGGGACTTAAGCATATACCTAATAGTTAAGTATGTGCCTAAGTGCTTTCCTGAATAGTGATCCTGAGACTGGTTCTGATACCAGATTTCAGGGCTTTAATCTACTACCTGAAAGCAGAAACAATTGCCTGATATTTGCTACTCAGTACATTTTCACCCCTCAGAGTATGTCTCCAGAGTCATTTGATCATTCCCGTTTGCAAAGAAATCCCCTAAGCTCTTGGAGAAAATAACTGTAGAAACCCAGCCTTTATTAAACATTCACACTTAGATTCCTTCATGTCTGAAAAGGCAATTCAGTCTGGAAGAAATATGCCAGACCTTATTTCCTGGCTGCCTGAAAAATGACAAACAAGGTGCAGTGATGTTGGGGAATGACACGTAGCAGAATTACCTACAGTAGGTGCAGAACTCCAGTGGAATGCAAAGCATGACAGACGTTGGTATAGCCCAGCCCATAATACGATCCTCACAAAATTGTATGTAAATGTTATGTTTTTATTGTAATTCTTCTTACATCCATTTAAGAAAGAGATAAAAATCATACAGTTATTGTGCTGGACAATGTGCTGCTGTAGAGACCGATAGCACACTTGACTTTAAAAAAATTGGTAGCTAAGAAAAGCCTTAATACTGATTTTGTTTTTTGAAACCCTTCTGTCAGGCTTTGCTTAGAATGTGCATGTTGATGAATTGTATCCCAGACCAGGGTAAAACAAAAGGATTTGAGTCTCACTTACACTACAATCCTTTTACACTGCTCAGGAGCCTTAAGGTGGGTGAAAATGCACTTTAAGGCATCTTCATATTGCCAGAGTAGCGTGAAGGAGCCTTAGTGTAAATGAGTCAAGCCCTATATTTAAAAGTTGTGTCAGGCCATATTTAAAACATTCTTATCGTCCATTAAATTTCATCCTTGAAGTCTTTGTTGCCACTTGCAAAACATACTATATATGTGGACCTTAGGGATTAGGAGTCTCCAGTGAAGTGCTTAAATTCAGCATCTAGCCAGGTAAACTTTTTACACAGACTTCCCCATGTCTCAGTCATAATCAGACCCAAGTGTGTGTGTGTGTGAGTCTCTGCTGTGTCAGTACCTTTTATCATCTGGAATGCAAGGCTTTAGCTACCTCCTGCTGGGTCTTGGATTAGCCAGTAGATGGCACCACAGAGTAATATTAACAACACCCTCTTACCTTTAAGCTAAAACATTTCTCAATCCAGATCCATGCTTGAGCTGGTCTTTTGTGCAACAGTAAACACTATTGTTGGAGCTCACTTAACAACTGAACAAAGAGAATAGTAATAATGATAAGAATGACATAAGTAAGCGTATACGCGCATAATCTCAGCTCAGTGACTTTCCTAAACCGAGGCAGGGTATTTCTGAGATCACCCTTTTTGTTATTAAAAATTGTGCATTTGCAAAATTTACCTTTTAGACACACAGGTATTAGTAATGATCAATAATGTTTATACACACGTGCCTATTTCTTTCTCTTGCTGCATGTGTATTTATTCATACACATATATACAGTGGCCATACCTATAATGTTTTAACTGATTTAAGCGAGATTTCCTATATATAATGGGGAATACTGTTGAGAATGAGGGGGAGTTCAGATTATTTGAAGCTTTTAAAGTGCACCCACTGTGTCTTTGTTTATGAATGTGTCTATAATGTGTGTACGCCGCTCTGTTGTTCTCTCTGGCTGCGTCACGTAATCGTTAGAATGTGTATGGCACTTTTCTATCTTTAATTTTATTCTGACTGCTATAATTCTACTCTATTACCTGGAAAATCAGGCATGTTAACCATTAAGCAATAGATCCCCACACATGCTCAGATGTAAGGGCCTTCCAAAACCAAGATGGCAGACATCCCACTTCCAAAGACTCTTCACATTAGCTTTACACCACATTTATTTAAAAGAAAAATAGGAACGAATGGGTTGATGTTGGACTCAAAACATTGTGAAATTGTGGTTTTGGCTTTGGACATGTATTTCTTTTCATGGTTATTAGACCCAGAATGATTGCCCAGTTTACGTCAGTGTTTTTTTCTCTGGGAGTAAGGACTGCAGGCCTTCTATTCAACATTGGCACAATCCAGAGAAAATTGCTGTGTGGATTTCTGTTTAAAGGTGAGCAAATTCATAATGCGTAGATTGACTTGACATGTATAATTATAGTCAATATAGACAATAATTTACAGTTTCTTCTCTTGTAATGTACTTAATGTTACCATGAGGAAACAGAAGTTTGTGACTTATTTTAATGATTTACCATAACATTTCCATGCTGTAAGTGAGACAGATTAAATCGACAGTATGTGCAATTTAGCTATGTATCAATTAGCTACAAAAATGCTACGAAGTTGGTCATTTGTGTTGGAAACTACACAAAAATTATATAATTATTGCATAAAATCCTCTAGTTAAATGACAATTCTATACAAACAGGTTGATTTCAAAGTAAGATTAATATCCATTCATTGATATTTTATGTGCTTGCTAAAGAGCATACTACATTGTTGTCAAGCATGATTAACGGGTTAAAATAAGGGTTCTGCATATTACATACATTGTATCTTCAGACAGTAGCTTGTCTTTAATTTCCACACTAGCCTTGCTTTTGTTAGCCCCATATAATAAACAGAGCTGAAAGGCTGACACGTGAGTAAGGTTAGTGTAGTCCTAAGAATTCTTTCAGAAGCTCACAGGTTTTCTTGTGGATGACTTCACGAAGCTTCCGTACACGCCGGACACTGGAGATGCCCACAAAGCTGTCTGGCTGCAGCACGGCCATCCCATTGTGGACATCACCCATGATGATAAGCTGACCATCCACCGTGGTCATATTGGGGCATGGGCAGCTCCAGTCCATATTTAAAAGGGTGATTTCTAGAGGTTCCTTCCCCAGGAATTTTAATCCCATTTTTTCATCCTTTAGAATCTCTTCCACTGTCACCAGCGCGTGTCCCGAGTCTTGGTCTTCAGTTAGTTCTGTTATACGGCCTAGGATCACAAAGTCGCTTTTGCAGAAGCTCGTCACCAGCTTTTGGCGAGGTTTGCAGGCTTTGCAGTGAGTGTTTTTAGGGAAAGGGCACATCTCTTCGCAGGCCTCTTTGCTCTCAAAGTTATTCTCATTGCCTTCGCAGCCACCATAAATGAAAGATTGGCATTGCTTTGTCAAACTGTTGTATGCCCATCTGGGCTCATAGGCTTTGCAATGACCCTGAAGGGCTGGCAGTTTGCAGATGTTGATTGGGCCATTCATACATGTTAACATACAGTTCTCATAGGTCTCAAAGTGGTTCAGGTTGCTATTACAGTTCCCATAAATGAATGTGAAGCAGTTGTTTTTCTTTGCGTCATAATACCACCTCGTCTGCTCTTCCCCACAGTCTTCACTGTCTGGCTGCTTTAGACACTCATCAGTTGGGAAATGGGTTTTGTTTTGGGATGCTTCTTTTGATGCAGGTTCTCCTTTGACAACTGATAATGGGAAATCAACTCTGAGAAGACCACCCATGTTTTTTGCAGTGCACGTGTAAATGCCTGCATCTTGCAGCTGAGTGTTATAGATTACCAGCTGGGCAATGTTAGTAACCACGACATTCCCCCTGACGTGATTCGGCTTCATAATGATTTTTTCCTTACCGTCTGTTTGCTTCTCCCAAGTAATTTCTGGTTTGGGTCTGCCTGTGACATCACAAAGAAAGCTAACGGTCTCTCCCACATAGACTGACTGATGGACTGGATTGTTAACTAGAGCGGGTGGCAGGATGTCAATGATGGTTGTCTCTGAATAGGCTGTGGTAGGGCGCACTGTAGTCTCTGGAGGGATAGGGCTGGTATTTGGCCAGGTGAGATGGTACCGGCAAGTGACTACATTTAGAGTAATGCCTTTGGTGCAAGCTTCTGCATCCATATAACACTTGTTGTAATAGGTGAGTCCATCGGAGGCACAGGTAAAGCTGGGCTCTTTTTCACACCTATCTTTGCATTTGCATACAGGCTGTCCATCCCAGATATCACACTCGGAGCCTTGCTGGATACACATGAAACGGTCACAAGTGGCCTCTTTAGGCATCCCGACAGGTCCTTTCTTCCCCTTGATGTCCATGTACCGAGCTGCCACACAACTCTTTGTCCCACAGACATTAGGACAGCACTTCTCAAAGGTCTCACATTCCTAAGGCAAAACAAAACAACCAAACTGTTATTGGGATGGTTTATCATTTGAGAACGACAGACAGATGGAGAAATTCCTTCTTGTGGTGACAGGGTGCTTTTGCTATTAAATCACAGGGCTAGGCTCCAGGGGACGGGGGTTTTATTTCCAGTTCTGCTGAGGACATCTTGTATGACCTAAGGTAAGTCATTTAATTTCTTTGAATCTCCACTTGCCCATCAGGAATATGGGAACAACATCACTTCCTTATCTCAGTGGGGGTGCTGTGAGGCTACATTAATTGGGTTTGTCAAGTGTTTTGAGATCTTTGAATGGAAGGTGTGAGAACAGCAGTATTTCTGAGCACCTAAAGCCATAGTAAATCCTTCATAAAATCATATCGAACATTTGGTTACAGAAGTAACAGCAACCCCCACCCCAACAAACCCTCTTTTAGTGCCAAAGGACAAGCCCCCTGAAGTAAGAGCAGATGGAAAGTCTTATCATATGGTTATAGTCCTTAATCCCTTGTATTGTCCTCAGAAGTATGTAGAGTATTATTTGAATTCTCTGACAGAAGCAAAATACTCTTTGAGTGGAAACTGCCAAGCATCTTTAATTGTTCACAATGTATTATAAATGGAATAGCTCAGAACTAAGGCAAAACTAAGTTTTTGCTCCAAAATTATTTTGTTTTTCATGGAAAAGAAAGTATCCACTTATGGACTTGCCGTCACTTATACGTCTGTGTCAGCCTTACTTTTAAATGCAGCATCTGTGTTAAACATAATGTTATATCCAGTGTTAGTTATGGTCATTTCTAAATTGTGGTTAATTATATTCATTGTTTGCCTTTCTAAACAGAAAATGTATTTGTTGTGTGGCTTGTAGAACTGTAGACAATAAGTTGTTTGTGGATTATTTTAATGAAACATGAACATTGTTACCCTATACAGAATAGGACAAATTCTGCCCTTAGTTACATGATTTTGATCTCACTGAATTCAGTTGGGCATCTCTGTAACTGATGGCAAAATTTAGTCATGCTGTCTTTTAATGCCATCAAACTAAACAGTGATATGGCCATTATTCCTGTGCAATATCCTTTCATTAACGGGAACTAGAGGATCTACTATTGTAGCTCCGTACCCATTTCTAACTATGCAGCGCTATGGTCAAAAAGCAAATCTGCAAAACATAATGGACTAAACACAATGTTAGTGTAGCTCTAATGAAGTCATGAAAGCTATGCCGATTTACACCTGCTGAGGATCTGCCCCAAAGGCTCAGAATCTGAATGAGGCTCTGTGCTACCACGCTGCAAACCTGATTTTTTTTCTTCAAGTGGCTTCTGGATTTTCATTTTTTGACCAGGAAGCTATGAAAGGAATGCTCACAACCTTTGAAAGGGAGTAGTAATCATTCTTTAGTGCACCTGATGGTTGAATTTGAAAGGCAACTTAATATGCCATTGTAATCAGAAAAGTAATATAAAAATAGCATCTTAATATATTAGCTCCTTTTTTGTCTTTAAACAATATCTGCTTAATTGACTGCCAAAGATAAGTATTGGCTATTTTTAGCACTGCAGAAACTATCCAGTTAGTGGAAAGTGAGCTGAATCTTTTCCTGCATCAGACTGTCAGCTTGGTTCTGACTGCAAAATCTTTCCTGCTGGGGATGTTGTAAGAAGCAGAAAGAGAAAGTGTGGATTTTCAGATGAGTGGCTATGCGGGCAGTTTTAAAAATGACCTTTTGACTTGTAAGCTATGTGAATTTTGATCTGGAGGCATCATATGAGAGAGCATCTGCATGGTTATTTTTACCATGTTATTTTTGGACTACAGTCAGACTCTACATTTCAAGTGTAGCAAAGGCTGGTGATGTGTATGCCAACCCACAGGCATCATACAGAACTCTCTCTTGAGAAACATAACACTTGATGATGGCAACAAAGAATGATGAGGTTGGTGAAAATGCTATAATGCAGTGAGCTGGCCAAATAACATGTCAAATTCCTTAGTCTAAGCTGTTGAGGTTGTCTTTGGTGAGGCAGTGAGTGAGAAGGATGAACTATAGAAGCCATGTTGTCACAAAGTCATATGGTCAGTTAAAGAAGTGACTCCATTAAAATACCTCTTGACTTAACCAACAGGTCATCAAACATTTTTATAAACAGAGTTTCAGTTAAACACATGAGTTGTCTGGATTGGATCATGTACACATTATCAGTGCTCTTCCATTTATAATCAAAATAGACTACAACACTATGGAGTAAACAAACTAACAAACCAACTGACAAAAAATCCATTTCCCATGATGAAGCATATAAAAATGTGCATCACTCACCAGGTCTGTATCACATTCTCTCTTGCAGGTGCTCTGTGCATCTACCCACAGGTTGGGGTTCATCTCATTTGGACATATCCCGGCGTGAGAATACCGTATTGGAGGTAAAGCGTTACCCTCTAGAGGGACCTTCAGAAGCAACAGGACAGTGGTCTTCCCCAGCAAGATCCACATCCACCGAGTGAATAATGCCAACAACATCTCAGAGCTTCTCCAGAGAAACGTCAACAATTGGTTGGGTTAGGTTTTTTTTGTGTGCCTTATATTTTCAAAGAAGTCCAGATCTACCTGCCCTCTATCAAACTTCTGCAGGTTTCCTTCCTGTCTTTGTTGGTAGTGCAGTCTGGTCTAGACTGCACTGGATTAAAGGTCTTAGGAAGTAACCCCCTTATTTTAAGAGAAATGCTAATAGTCCGTACAGAGTTAGCGGTATTTATACCCTGCCTCCGTTTAACAAGTCGGAAAAGGTAAACTTGATTTCTTTGACAGGCACATGTTTCCTATGTCCTGGTGGCAGTCAGACAGATTTGTTGCAAGAAAAAAAAGCTGGAAAGAGTTTAAAAGGCTGGAACTGGCACGGTGGGACCCCTGCATGTTTCTGAATGCAAGGAGGCCTTCTTAACCCCTTTAGATCTAAAGTACTTCCCTACGCTAGGAATGGCATTTACTACTGAAAGAGTGCTTGTCTAAATAATATGAAGCCACAATCAGAGGGATTTCTGTACACCAAAGGAATACACAATCACGTGTTTAAAAGAACAACTAATAGGATTGAAGCAATTAAAGCTAGGATACCACATTTCAACAAAGGAAGTGGGGGAAAAATAATATATTTAAACTTAGGATCTGCAAAGCAATATGTCTTTGCAAATTGCCCCTGGACTTCTAGGATTCTTTCTTCTTTGCAGCACTGGGATTTCCAATGTACTTTTTTTTATACAGCACTCCAACCCCACCATCTACCCATGAAAAGTTTCTCTGAATTCCTCCACATTTCATGAAAGTGAAATCCCATTGTACAGAGCTTTGCTGACCTCTTTAACAAAAAAAAAAAAAAAAAAAAAAAGGAGTAACAGTTCAACTCTATGGAAACCTACGTAAAGGAATGTACAGCATTTTTGCATAGGGGGAAAAATGCAATCCAGCTATGGTCATAGTTCCTTAGTTATTACAGTAAGGGGCTGATCCTGCAAAGTGCTGAACACTTGACAAGAGCTAAAGTGAGTCATAGAAGTCCATGGGGGATGAGGTTGCTCAGCACTTTGTAGAATTAGACCCTTTTGGGGCAAGATTCTTGTCTCACTTAGGACCTGATCCTGCAAGATCCTGAGCGCTTGGGAGGCCCTTAACTCCCATTTGATTTCAGTGGCTGAGGAGGGCTCTCAGGACTATGCAAGATTGTACCCCTCTACCACACTTACACTGTTGTAATCTCATTGATTTCAGTCAAGTTACTCCTGCTTTATATTGCTACTAATGAGAGCAGCATAAGGTCCTGTGTCAGTAGGTTTTCCTATGGGACTTACCACCCAGATGTAGTTTTTCAGTTCACCATTTTGTCTGATTCCCCTCTGGCTTATACTGGTTTCACACCAATCTAACACAATCTCTGTGGTGTTACTCCTGAATATAGTCAAGCTGCCCAATAAATACAGGGCCCGTTCTTCAACTTTGGTTCATCAGCAGAGTTCTGTTGTCTTGAATGGAGCAGTGTCTGTTTGCACTAGTGGAGGAGCTGGCTTAATTTTTTTTTTAAAAAGGGGAAGGAGGAAAAAGCAAATTAGAAAAATAAAATAAGACACAGCTGTGAAATGCATGTTCTTCCCCATTCCTAGTAAACAGTTCTCTCTGCTATGGATTGTGCAAAACCACTTGATGATATGCATAAGATTTGAATTTCATATGAATATTCAGAAAGGAGTGTTTTTTTCCTAAATTAGATATTCACGAGTAACTAAGTCAACTGTCATGCAACATTTTACAATTGATTTATTCCCTCTGAAACTGTACAAACCTGTGTGATGCTTGTACAAAACATGGCTGGGTTCAAAATGTTTTATTCACTAGTCATTTACAAAGACAAGTACAACACCCTGTGATGTCTAGAAAAGCCAGCTGAAAATGACACACTTCCAAGAGGGAAGTACCAAGCAGTACTTAAAATTCTTACAGCTCTATTAACAACAAAATCACTTGTATTAGTGCTTCTGTTGACTAAACAAAGACACTTTATATTGTAAAACTGAGTCAGGAAGGAATCTTGGTAAGCTTTGAGACTGATTACATGCAAAATTAGAAAGAAGTATAATAATTATTATTTCTATTACAGGGCCACCTAGATGACCCAAACAAGATTGGGCTCCCTTCTCACCTAGTCAGACAAACAGGAGTGTTTAAGTAGGATTTAAGAGCGATTTGACAATAAGGCAATAGACTGGAAAACTTGAAGGTTCCTGGCTCTGCCCTGATGTAACCTTGGGTAAGTTATCTCACCTTTCCATACTCAGTTTCCGCTGCTACCCTTTGACTGTCTTGTCTGTTTAAGCTCTCTGGGAAAAGAACTGTCTCTGACAATGTGTCTGTACCCTGCTTAGCACAATGGCAATAAGTGCCTAGACCTTGTGTTGGCCTTCTGCATAGGAGTGAATTTCACCCTGTGTTTGGAAATGCTATATTTAGCTTCTATGGTGCCTAAATGTCTCCTCCAAGGTACAAACTGATCACTTCCTGGGAGCAGGAAGAAATAAAATTTCTTCCATATACAGTCCTGCCCAAGGGCATAATCTGTGGATTGCAGAAAGGCAGAAAGCGTACCTTACTCTAAAGAATCAGGCATTGGTCAGTAGATGCCAGACTTGGTTGATTAATAGTCTGCTTCATTGTGGCAAATCCTATGTCTCCCACAGTTTCTGAAAATACCCTACTGCTACTGAGCTATACAACTAGAAAGATTAGGTGGAACTCCATAATACACAGAAGAATTCTATGGAATGTTTTGGGAATGACTTGAAAATATTCTAAAGATCAATGACTCCATTTGATGTGGTGATTGTATCAAATATTCAACCCAGCTGACTTAGCTGATTGTCTGTTGCAAGTCTATTGAAATTTTCAAAGAAAGTCCATTAAAATGTCTACACTTGATGTATTTATGCCCATGATCTTTTGGGCCACCACACTAAGGTTGTAAATGAAGTATAGGAAATAGGTGTTTGCTGAGAAATCAGCCATATTTTTTGAAAGCTTTTTCATAGGGAACCTGTGAGAGAATCAACTCACATCCCATTCCGCTAAGGTGCTGAACATCTTCTACTTAGACTTACATGAACAGACAGCCCTTGGATTTGTATCTTAGCTGATTTTTTCCCCCAATGGACTGGAGCAATAATAGAGACACACTAACAGAGTGACCCAAAGGCCATTGACATCAATGGTGTGTCTCCTGTTGACTGTCGTGGGCTTTGGATCAGGCCCTTAGGCTCGATGGCAGAGTAGTGATGAGTTCTGTTGAGCAGGTCTGCACTACTTGGGCATCTATCCAGCACTGACTAAACCTCCCCATAGTCCCATCCCAGCATGCTCCGGGTGATGTGTAGAAAAATTAGGATGGTCATATGCAGAGAATGGTTGTTGGTCATGAATCTAGAGGGGGATCTTTGCAAGACATTTCGCGCTGGAACATCCAAACTTCCTACTCAACACTTCATTGCTGTAGGAATGCCACCTTCCCGAGCGATGGTAGCTAGGTCAATGGAAGTGTTCTGCCATCCAGCTAGCTGTGTGTACTTCATGGGTTAGGTTGACATAGCTGTGGTGCTCAGCGGTGTGTATTTTTCATATCTCTGTGCACTGCAGCTACGTTGATCTTAAATTTAAGGGTAGACCGGACCTGTAATACAATGGCTGTCAAAGATAGGAAGGGGCAAAAAAGTGGAGGAAGGAGAACAGGCAGATCCTCAGTGGTCCATTACAATGCAAATAATTTGTGTTGTTTGGAAACAAGATCCCTAAAATCGCCCTTGTGGCTCTCCGCTCGTGACCTCATTCCAGCCAGAAAAGCTGCTTTCTGGCTCCTAATGTGGAGTCAGATTTGTTCTGACCAAATTCTAGGTTACTCTCAATTCCATGGCTTTTTATGTTAGCCAGTAATCCTCATCTCAGGGATTGCTTTCAAACTCCACGGCTGTAATGTCAGCAGTGGCAATTATACCTTCATAAATGCTCTCCAAATGTCCCCCACCTCCCTGAAAGGTTGAATACCTTCTCTCATATCCACAAAGTTTCTTCAATCCACACCATTTCTGGGGCATCTTGATACAGATTTTCTCCCTCTTTACATTCATGGAGTAGCCAAATAAATATTCCTTTCTCCTTTAAGTGAGGAGGCATCAGCCCCCAGGTGCGGGCCTGGTGATGGATGGGCTACGCAGGGAGTATCAAGGGAGCTTGACCTGTGGTCTGCTTCTGAGGACTCACGTATAGTGAGAAGGGGCTGAGGGCAGTGGAGAAGAACATGTGCAATGTATCATATGTATTTTGCCTTCAGTATACTTGCTTGGGGCAAAGATCTGGCCTGTTTCTCACTGATGCTCTGGGGAGTAGGGAGGGGGGCAGAAGAGGGCCCAGGTGAAACCTCCCTCTCTATCTCCATTTGGGCAAGAGCAGGGCATGATGAGGATCTAGCATTCTGAGTCTAGAGTACTAGGTAAGGAGATGACTATTGAACAGGATGGTCCCTGGGGGTATGCCCAGCCAGCCCAGCAGTGTCACTGGGCCTCCGGCCTTCCTGCACCTGCCTCATCAGCAGGCACTTCTTGGAGCAGTGATGAAGGGCTGTAGAACATATTTCCCTCTTGGCTCTGGGGCGCCATCCTCTTCTTGCACACACAGAAGGCCCCAGGCACCCCTCAGTTCTCCACCCCAGTGTGGATGCCTCCCAAAAGTTTGCTCTTTGGTAGTGGTCCAGTTTAGTGCACAGCAAGGGTAAAGAGCAGATGAAAGTTTAAGGCCTAAAAAGACGCTGGAGAAAAAAAATATTAAAAAAAAAAACTCTCTTTAGCTCATTTAAAAATTAAACATGTTCTGTTCTATATGATCATTTTATTGCATGTTAATGTTGAATCTGATCGCTGAGGCACTCATAGAAAATGACACTGCCAGAGACCTCCTGAAGCACAGAGATGGTGAGGGAGCTACCAATCGTTTTAAATTAGAGATGAACTTGAGCTGCAAATCAGTTGAGCTTCATATCTGAACTCTGTGGTTTTGGTTTATGTTGCTTAAGGTCTTTAGGGGCCAAATACTTCCCTCGGAGACATACATGATTCCCCCGACTTCACTGGACGATGTGCAGAGTCTGAAATACTTGGGATGTCAAGGAATCCCTGTTGGTGTGTGATCAGTGGCCAGTGCAGGCCTGGCTTTTGGCCTGGTCTGAGGGACCAGTGACCATTTCAAAGTATGACAGACAGCTCCTGAATCACAAGAATTAGAATCTTATACTATAAACCAGTGGAGAATCAGGAATCCCAGTTTCCTAGTATAATAGACTGCTATTGTCTAGCTTGGATCATACACAGGAGATCAGATGTTACATTCACATGAAGTGAATTATACTCTTGCATGTCCACTGTGCACTCCCCAGACAGCTGCAAAGAGAGACAGAAGTTGGAATAACATACACCAGGCTCTATCCTGCCCTCTCTGATACTCCACACAGATTGTCACGTAACTTGGAAGATTGCCTCCATTGTGCTTGCAATGTGCATGCAGATTAACTGAATGAACAAGTTTCTCTATGCCACATGAGGCACATTAGGTCAGATCTAATCCACAGAGTTGATTAGATTCATGCATTATTATTATTTATTTATAATTCCATAGTTCTTAGGGTCCCTCCTCATAGATCAGGATCCTATTATGCTAGTTGCACAAAGGAGCAAAAAGATGGTCTGAGCCCCATGGGGCTTTCAACCTAAAGAGAAGACAAGAGACAACACATGGATACAGGCCGATGGGGGAGTGCAAGTGAACAATGAGACTGTAGGGGTCAGCATGATGGGCTGCTGTGCACATTAATAGCCTAACTGTTGTCAATCTTTTTGCTTAGGCATCATAGCAAAGGAGAGTTTTGAGGAGGGGCAGAAGATGGATAATGAAGCAGCTTTGTGGATGGTGACTGGGAGCCCTCCCGTGTGTGTGTGGGGAAGCATGGGAGACGCATGAAGGTGCACGTTTAAAAATGTAACAAGTGGGCAATGGAGGCTGGCCAGATGGGCTGATCAGAGGTGAGCATCGACAGTTTGCTAGAGAATGAGTGATGATTGGTAGCATGGGGAGTGACTGTGAAGGGCCTTGAAAGTGAATATAACCCCACTGAAATAGCACATTTGTACCCAAGGACAGATTTGGGCCCAATAGACACAATAAGAATAGTGTGTCTGGGCCATATTTCCGAGACTATTTGCATGTACAGTTAGTGACAGAAGCATATTTCAAAATCCCTACATGTCAGATTTTGCAGGTGTTTGCTGTTAGTGCCCATAGCTAATATCTGTTTCTGAATTCTGAAATAACTAATCTCAGCAGATAATGGTGTGTGAGGACAAACGGTGGGAACGGGGACATGTTTTAGAGCTGCAATCGCTCACTGAAATGAAGCTGATGTTTGTTTGTGCAGGTTCTGATGCTCGGTAAGCAGAAGTTAATATAGTTAGACAACAGGGCTCAGTTTGGGGGAAAAATCAATAATGTCAGGGAATTTATTACAGGGTTATGAGCCACCTGCTAGAACTCAGCATTAGGCCTGTATTACGTTACATTTCAGTGGGATCTATTAACATTGCAGTAAGTCCAGGCTAGTGCTAGAATTGTTATTTTATGCTTCACCAGATGGCTTCTGCTCAGGGGGATTTATCTTGGAGTGCAGACATATGAGTAATCATCACTTGCTTTCTCTTTCTCTGCTAACGCAAGTGGGGCAGCAGTTGCCACTCTGATGGTTCATTATTGCTGGGTTTATTCTGTCTGAAACAGCACAGCAAGAAGTGAAGAGAGTACAAAAGAAGATAATCAACCACTTATTGATGAGATATGAGGGGAAGCTGGGCTCAAAGTTACCCCATATCTCTCTCCTTGTTTTGTTTACAGCTGGGCCAAAAAATAAATAAAAGGTTAATAGAAAATGCACTTCTTGGGTTGAATTCAAAGAACAGTTTTGACTGAAAAAAATGGGGAAAAAAATCTGACAAAGTCAAAACATTTCATTTCAATATTTTCGAAACAAAAATGTTTTGACTCATTACACAGCAACTACCACAATACAATTCCAAGTATCAGAGGGGTAGCCGTGTTAGTCTGGATCTGTAAAAAGCGACAATGAGTCCTGTGGCACATTATAGACTAATAGACATAATTAGTTAATTAACAGACTAATTAAATAATTCCAGACACTCTTCGACTATCAACAACAAACATAATAATAACAACAATAATAATAACAATAATAATACACATTACTTGTTCTATAGTAGTGCCAATTGTATGTAATTGAGACAGGGCCCCATTGTGCTAGGTACTTACAATAGTTATTTACATACTGTACAAAGGTAAATGAAGAGTCTTGAGGTCTGTCTAAGGCTTTGTCTACACTGCAACTTCGTTGGCAAAACTTTTGTCATTCAGGGGTGTTAACCACCCGTTTGGTGGAAGTTTTTTGTCAGAAGAAGAGCTTTCTCCTGCTGACAAACAGCAGCTACACTGCGTGGCTTTTAGCAGCACCACTATAGCCGCACAGCTGTGTTGCTAAAAGTTGTATGGTGTAGACAAAACCTGAAACACAGCAAAGTATGGCAAGTCAAGGTTAAATATCAGCCCTTCCATATCAAAACACAACAGGGCTCAGCTACTGTAGATAATGTTAAGGATGCTATCTTGTTTTGAGCAATGATCTGGAGTTTGAATATGAGCTGTAGTGCTTTAGTGAACTTAAGCCAAAATGCATAATGTTATTTTAATGATTTTTTTAATGTAAATGTCCTTTGGTTATTTTAATGTGGTTTTTATTGCAATATGATCGGTAGCATTAGAACAGTGCTATGCACTTTTATAGATCTTTCATCCAAGCAAATCAAGGCACTCTACAGCTATGCATTAATTTAGTCTGAAGCAGAGTTGTGACTATTATTAAGCCCATTTTGCAGATCAGTCTAGATACACAAATGGCCCTTATGGATACAGTATCTGAGCACTTCTGTCTATTTACAGGTACTCGCAGTGAGGGAAACTGACGTGATAAGTGACTTGTTCAGTGCCACATAATGGCAGCTTTCGGAAGACTCCTGCTTCTAAGCACTTGACACACTACTTTCCTTTTTCAAAGCTGATGAGTTGCAAATACAATTGCCATGCTGCTGGTTATTTGTGATATGATATTATCTAACGCAAGGATCTGTTCTTTAACCTCACCATCTTTAAAACTCTCACCTTTCCTCCCTTTTCTAATTAAAAACCAACAGTTTCACCTCATTTTGCATTGTAACTGGGGATTTCATATAATTCAGATATAATAACCATAAATCATCCCAGATTCACTCCAGACTGGGCCCCCTTGTTCCCTTGAAAGGGTTCTGAACCTTTAAATGAATGTGGTCTGAGTTGTGTTTTTGTAATGAAAGACAACACCGGGAGATTTTTGCCTGGTTTTGTGTTTCACTGCAACCTCAGCTCCAGTGGGAACTAGAAACTGGCTTGTACCAAACCACTGGACCTAGACTCCTCTGAATTTTGGAAAAGTTGGGAACCAGATTTGGATTCAAACATTGCAGCTTGGGCACATCACATGCATCATTCTGAGTGACTGGGCTTAGTACCAAAATAATGACAGTGAGCACATATTTTTATATAGCTAGGCTGGGGTTTTCAAAGCAGCCTAAGGGAGTTAAATACTCCAGTCCAAACCTTAAACAATAACTAGCTTGCATCAAAAGGAAATATTTCAATTTCTGCAAATGTCATGGGATCATTTTAGACTATGTTCCATCCTCTCAGATTTAAATATAAATGTGGTTAAAATCTTTTTCACTGAAGAGTTATTACATTCCCTTTGGCTTTCCTGGTTGTTAGTACTTCTCTATCAGTTGCACGACAAATGCACTCAGCTCTCTGCTTCTGATCATGCTCACAGTATGTACTCTGAGAGTAATGATCCCCGTAATTGGTAAGTTGAACATATTCCTAGCCTTTCCAAAAGGTGTCTTCATCCTGTAAGCTATTTTGTTTCCATTTGCAAGAGCCCTGCCTACCCTTTCACCATCAAAAACCAAGACTTCACATTCTCAGCATAACACAAACCCAGATGAAGGCTGTCACAAACAGTTAGCAAATCTGTTCAGGCTCCACAATACCTGTAGAGCAATAATACACAAAGACGACCAAATTCAGATCTGATGTTTTCTCCATTGACACCAGATCTGCATGTGGCCTGGGGGCTTTACATTATTACCTACCAGTCAATTTTGATTTATTTTGATTGACCACTACATTAGTGAGATAATCCTAAATGCTCTGGTTATAGCATATTTATCAGCAGTCTAGCATTTAATGGCCCTTAACAAAGTTGCTGTTTTCAATTTTCAGATAATTAAACTAATATTTTATTTTAATTACTTATTATTCATAGCATGTCTAGTCATTTTCAAAGAGTATCATTGCAGTTTTGAATGAGCTGTTGCTTTCAGCACTTTCTTCTACCCTCGTAAGTTCCAAGAAATCAGACCTTGACGTCAGGGAAAAGCTATTTTTGATAATATTTGAAAGGGTTTTACACGTTATTAGTTATAATTTTCTCTGCCTCCAAGGCCTGTACAGTGGTATTAATAATCTATTCAGGTGGTAGCCTTATATTTTAATGATCAGAGCAGGAAGTCTTTGTGAGTGGAGAGGTACAATTATACTATCATCAGAGAGCGAATTTTGCAAAAGCCTAATTCTGACCCCATTCACGTCAAATGATAAGACTACCATTGAGTCTCCTGCTGAAAATTTCCATCCATACAGCTTGACTCTCATTTACATAAAGGCCCCATTACAGTGCTCTGGTGATCAGGGGTGGCTCTGTCTTTTGCCGCCCCAAGCATGGCAGTCAGGCGGCTTTCAGTGGCGTGCCTGCGAGTGGTCCGCTGGTAATGCGGATTTGGCAGCGTGCCCGTGGGAGGTTTGCTGGTCCTATGCCATCGGCGTCCTCGCTGCCTAATTGCTGCCGAAGCCGCGGGACCGGCGGACCTCCCGCAGGCATTCTGCCAAAGGCAGCCTGACTGCTGCCCTCACGGCGACCAGCAGGCCGCTCCCCGCGGCTTGCTGCCCCAGGCACACGCTTGGTGTGCTGGTGACTGGAGCCACCCCTGTTGGTGATATAGAGAGGGCCTTAAAAGTGTCCTGTTACACTGCCAGAGTGGTCTTGATGTGAAATGAGAATCAGGCTCATAATGTGTTAAAATCTCTACTTTTCTGAATCCTGTGGATTACATATAGAATACCTGATGCTGTGGTGTGGTATAAACATTTCAGATGCCTTACATAAATCATTCCTGCCTTTGTCACACATCCTAAACTCCTGTCAATAAAACCCTATATGATACCATCATGTATTTGCTTTCTGTTTCTCACATAATTTAGGTTGTAATCATTCTTCCTTCCACTGTAAGTCGTGAATTCAAAACGCTTTTATCTCTGCCAAATACAAACACAGAGCAAACAAAAGTTTTGTTTTGTTTTGTTTTTTAAAGCACCAGTTTTATTTATGGAAATTTGACAGATTTTACTCAATAAATAGTTTATTTTAAAAATGATATATTATAAAAATACAGAAGAATGACACTCTATGCCCCCAAAATCATGATCCTTGTAAACCACTATTAAGAGTAGTGCTGCAGATGGGAGAGAGAACAAATGTAACCAATGGGTCAAAATTAAAAGTAGCCGATGGGTCAGACAACATCGATTTGTTCCGCATTTGCTGAGTGCCCAGCACATGGGGGTCCTGTTCCATGGCTCTGGCTCTTGGACGGCGTGGTGATATGCATAGTAATTTTATTAGTAGTAGTGTTGGTTATAGTGCCCAACTCGGTGCCAGGATTCCTGGGTTTCCCTCACATCTCTGCCAGACTCAGTCTATGACTTTGGGCTTTGTGCTGCAGTTTCCTCCTCTCCATAATGGGGATGATACACTCTCACATAATTTGTAAACATACAATGACAGGATTTGGTATTTTATATTCCTTCTTGTTGTTGTTCCAGAAAATCAGGCAGTGAAAGCAAAAATAGAAACAGTCTCTCACCCTCATCCAAAAATTGTATTTCATAATATCCATATCCATTGCTTCGCATTTCTTAAATATATATTTATTACTGAGAGATTTGAACTGATGTTGGTTACTGATGGGTAGTTACACAGAAAGCATTTGCATTCCAAAGTTCCTAGCACCTTTGCAATGGTTAGCATTACAATCACAATCCTACCTTCCCATTATGTTGTTTAACTTAACCAATATTCCTCAAGCTCTGGGAACCTAATGGTGGTAGCATCTCTAAGGGTACATCTACACTGCAATTAAACACTGGTGGCTGACCCGTGTCTACTGGCTCCAGCTATGGGACTGTTTAATTACAGTGTAGATGTTTGTGCTTGGGCTGGAGCAGGTTCCAGAACCCCACAAGATGGGAGGGGAGGTGTGTGTGTGTCATGGGGGTGTGTGTGTGTGTCTCCCAGAGTCTGGGCTTCAGCTCAAGCCTGAATGTCTACACCACAATTAAACAATCCCTTAGCCCAAGCCAGCTGACACGGGCCAGCTGCCTGTGTTCAACTGCAGTGTAGACATATGCTCAGAATGTACACTAGGCTTCTAAGTTCCCAGTTCCTTCCTGATTTCTTTGAGGAATTTCTGCTGTACCAATGGGTAGCACATAAAACCAGGTTAATGCACAGTAGAACCTTTCATGGCCTCTAATCTTGATGACAAAACTCTTCGAACAAACACGTCTTGTGTCACCAATATATATTATGTAAAACCTTGTGACTTTGATTATGTGTCTATAATACAGATTAGTCTGTTTCAGTGTTTGGTGCTGACCTCCAATAAGCTCCTAAAGTATTAGCAAGAATTTGCAAGTGACAGGCAGGCAGAGGCGCTACTCTGTCTAATCCTGTTCTCAGAACGCCAATCATATTGTTCTAAATAGTTTGTTTCTCTCCTTATGGCATGGATTATCTCTACCCCTCTCCCTCCCCACACACAACTGCTTTGATGTATCACAGATATTGAAAGATTTAGCTAACGTTATGGACTCAAGCCAGGGTGACAGCAAAAACAACTTTGAAATAGGACACAGGGACTGTACCAGCAGGAAGGTAATGCTGTCAATCACTAAGGCAAGTATAAGCTACCCTTTAGTTACAGCTCTGCTGATTACTGTATTGAATGGTATAGGGTCTGATCCAAAGCCCAGTCTAGTCAATTGAAAGACTCTTACTGATTTTATTGGCCATGTATCAGGAACATGGAGAGGAATAACAGCCATAGATGTATAGTCCGTAAATTTAAAACTCTGTGATTTACATTTGTGACAGTTTTGCACACTCACCAGAAAAGGCAAAATGTTCTTTGCTTTATGCAGACAAATAAGGCTTAAGTGATGCATGAATCTCACCCTGACCTTCTGCAGAGGGGTCAATTTCATGTAAAGAAAATAAACCAGCTGAACCAAATTTAGGCCTCACCTCAGCAAAGTACTTAAGCAGTTGCTTAACTTTATGCATGTGCTGAAGCGCATTGCTGAATTGAGGCCCTGCCCTTGTTATAAGCAGCTACAACTCCCGGTGTAATCATAAGAACATAAGAATGGCTGTACTGGGTCAGACCAAAGGTCCATCTAGCTCAGTATCCTATCTTCCAATAGTGGCCAGTGCCACGTGCACCAGATGGAATGAACAGAACAGGCAATCATCAAATGATCCATTCCCTGTCGCCCATTCCCAGCTTCTGGCAAACAGAGGCTAGGGACATCATCCCTGCCCATCCTGGCTAATAGCCATTGATGGACCTATCCTCCATGAACTTACCTAGTTCTTTTTTGAACCCTCTTATAGTCTTGGCCATCCACAACATCAAAAGGCAGGGATGGAGTTAGTCCTCAGTCATCCCTGAGAGGAGTTTGGATCCATACATTGCAGCTGAGTCTTGCTATGGGTCTGAGCCAACCCAGTTATAGACATTAATCCACTGAACAATTTTCAGTTATCATCCAAACTTGTTGGACTTCTTAACATGAGTCTCTAAGCTGATGTACCACTACCCTTGGGTTCCAAATTCCCTGCCTTGGTTGTTCAGAAATGATCTGTGCACGCCCCAAGGAGCAGCAGTGCTAAGTGACTCATTCCGCCGCACTTAGTACAAACATTTCAAAGTGTGCAGATTGAGCACTGATGTAGATGAGACAATAATAAAATCACAAGGCCAACTGAGAATATGACTGAATGATATACACCTATATTCATAGCAGTTACTTGTGTGGTGATGTCTTCCCAATACTGCAGTCCTTACATAAGCAAAATTCCCATTAAAGTCAATAGGAATTATACCTGTGTAAGGAGTGTAGAGGACCTGGCTTCAGCTATATGTCCCATCACAAGATGTGTCAGTTTCATGAGTTTGATGTCATCAGAAATCTATTCTGTATAGGTTCTTATGTTGTGCTCGTCACAAGAGTATCTGGTTACATGCGGTGGCTATGACATCATAGCTGTGAAATAAGACAGTTTTAAAGTGTAAAAAATCTCAAACAGCTCTCACATTTTAGCCAGAGTTCTGTATACAAATGAATTAAGATCAATTGAATGTTGATTGGCTGAGTCACATATGATGTCACAATTCAACCACACAACTTTGGAAAAGAATATTGGAAAAAAAATAGAAAAAACAACTTTATTTAGAACACTTTTGAAGAAAAACAACTTTGAAATTTTGATTTCCCCTTCCTCTCCCTAAAACAGGGTTTTGACCAGCTCTATTCAAAGTTTCTCTGAGCAATATAGGGTGACCAGATGTCCCGATTTTACAGGGACAGCCCTGATTTTTGGGTCTTTTTCTTATATAAGCTCCTATTTACTCCCCACCCCCGTCCTGATTTTTCACACTTGCTCTCTAGTCACTCTAAAGCAATAGCAACTTATACTGTATTGTTATTTAGATTGAAATAAGTCAGAGAACCATAGCATAGTGGAACTTGGAGGCCACTAATCAGTGCCAACTTACAGCCTCCATATCTGAGCTTGTGTTTATCATCTAATTGATAAACACTGTGTCACTACCAAGGCAAAGCCTGGGGATTTATGGGTTTGTTTTAGACCAGATTGGAGCAGCTAGAGGTCACAGCAGGATTTATTTTCTTGGATTGGTTTGCATGCATGGATTAAAAAAGAATATCCAAAAAAATATGTGGTGAATGACCAGCATCTGCACCTCATATTAGAAATGTTACCTCAAGTCAAAGTCTCTCTGAGAACAAGCAGGCAGTAGCAGCTGTTAGTGGAAAATAGCATGGCAGAAGGTATGGTGGGTTCACCACACTAAGTTAATGGGATGGAGTGAGACAGGACTGACATCCCCAAAAGTCTTTGAGTGGGAATTTTAAAAGCACTCAGCATGGGCCTAACCCTGCTCCCATTGGTGTCATGGCAAAACTCTCATTATCTTGAGTGGGAGAAGAGGCAGATCAATACCAAGCACTTGTGAAAATCCAAGTGAAATCCACCCTTGTGTAGAGAACTGGCACAAGTCTTAAGCCTTCGCCATCTAAACCACGCATAAGTGGGACTGAAGTGGCACCTAAGCCTCATGCATTTGGACTTTCACTTGAGATGGAGATGAAGCAAACAGCAGAAGTGACTAAATCGAGCCAACATAACCCGCTAGACTTTTGCCCCCCCCCACCAGATAAACACAAAACTTGAAAAGTTTCAGACTGACAGTGACCCGTTTTGAAGATCAGTGGTTTGTCAATCATACTGTTGTGTGATAGTACTTAGCACTGCCACAGTGCATTCCAACTGAGGAACTTTAGATACAAGCACGGAATCTTTGGTTTCAGTTAAGTGCTTTTATCTAACAAGCACATAAATGACATCAAAGATGAAAATTGATTAAATATTTTACTCAGAGAGCCCCTAAACTGACTGTCTCCACTTTCTTTGTAGCCAACTTCCTGTTACATACCTTCATGGTCCACAAGATGGCACCATGCCACACTCACACCTTCATTAATTAAGCTTCACAGCACCCCAGGGTGGTGGTAGTATGATAGTTTAATACTTACATTAAGGTAGCAGCCACAGGTGCCCAATCAGGATCAAAGGCCCATTGCATGAGGCGCTGTACAAAACACAAAGATAGACACAGTCCAAGCCCCGCTGAACTAATGATCTAAGAAAAGTGACACAGGAACAGTGGGAAGAGGGTAAAACCGAAACATGCCTCCACTTTACTGGGATGGGCAAAATGAGGTGCAACGAGGCTATAGCCAAAATTTTCAAACCTGGCTGCTTAAAGATAGGCAGTAACCTCCATATTTAGGATGTAAAGTTAAGCACGTGTAAATCTTTGCTGCTCACATTGACTCTGTCTCTGTCACTCATTAGATTTTTAACTGAAATCCCCAGTGGAGTTTAGCTTTTCATGCAGAGACCTTTCTGGGAAAACCATAGGCGTGATGGGGACCCCTCTTTATTCAAACACTCAAACTGGGTAGCACCAATCAGGTTAAATGCATGTTTTAATCTGGGCGTTGACTTTTAGCTCCTCCCCTTTTCTCCCCACCAGACCCTTCACCCCCCCAGCCTTAAAGCCATAAGAGCTTTAAAAATGTTTTATAAAAGTATAAATTTTAAGATCCCTGGCTCTACCTAAATCGTATTTCTAATCGCCTTAACCAAGCCCTGGGGTATGTTCAAATTGTTATAAACATCATTTTGGATGGGTTGAAGGGATTATATGTTTCAAATGTGATTATACAGTGATATATAAGTTCCCCGTGTAATCAGGAATAAAACAATTGTAATCCTCAAAAAGATGTTTAACAACAATTCTAAACTACTGAGGATTTGACTAAGGGTGTTGAGGAATTAGAAATGAGATGTGAAAAGGGGGAAGGGAAAAGACTTCAAATGCTATTTTCAAAAGAAATAGGCCATGGTTTTCCAAAAAGGCTTATACAAGGAACAGAAAATGGATCAGTGAGGCTGCTTCATTTTTAAAGCAACTGATACAGAGTTTAGTTACATTAAGTAGTTCACAGATGATGCAAAAGTAAGAAACAATCAAACAACTCCTCACAAGAGCCTTGATCTCAGACCAGAAAAGGCAAAAATTAAGGCCCTGATCCTGCAAATACTTTTCCGTCTCTTTAAGTAGGTGAGTAGTCCTATTGATATCAATGCAACTACTCACATGCTTAAAGTTAAGCACGTGGTTAAGTGTTTGCAGGATCAGGGCCTAAATGTTGCTCCCAAGGTTATATAGAAGAGCTGTACTCTGTTTTATTAATGGAGTTGCCAACATTATATTTAAAAAATATGGACCAGACCTCAGATGTCCCCAAGCTTGACTTGAACCTCTGGGGGCAAGACCCTCTCCCCCCATTCCCATGCTTCCTAGGGGTTCTCTTTCTCCAGCTCTGGATGCTGCAGAGAACCCAGGGTCTCAGGTGCTGGGCCAGCAGCTGCTGCAACTCCTGTTTAGGTTCTGCACAGAGCTGCATACCCTCAAGTCACAAAAGTTTCCAGGGGAGTGCAGGTAGTTCAGAACTTTACATGGAGCCTGATTCTCTGCTACGTTGTATTATCATTTATTCCTGTGCCAAATGCTCTCAGACCAGACCGTTCCACTCCCAGCAATGGTAGCATTTTACATTCACCCTGCAGAAGGCAGTGGAGAACCAGACCCTGGATGAGCTCAGCACATAACAGGCTTGGGCACTAAAATGGATGTAATACAGGGGTAGGGGAGGTAGGGGCATGTGATTTGGTCTGTTTTTTTCTGGCATATATTTTCTTAGTTCCAGTGTTTAGGGGTATTAGATGAGTCAGAAAATCCAGAGTACATGGGGGAAAGAGGGAAGGCTAGTGGTGACAGGCTGGAGGCAAGTAAACCCTCAGCTAATCCTCTTTTACATAGACTTTCATGAGAGAGCCAGCCTCACCACTCTAGAGAGAGCACTGTGTAATTATGGGGTGGTGAACCTGCATAGCATTTAAGTATAAACACAGTAATTTGGGCATAAGGACCAGAGATGAGGGTTCTAGCCCCCGATTCTCAAAGGACTATTATAGGCACGTAAAACCAATTTAAATCATTTGGAGTTATGCACCTAAATACTGTCGAGGACCTGGGCTTTAGTCCCAGCTAGGAAACTATCTTGTTGAGTGACCTGCTGACTTGAAGTGCTCAGATGCCAGGAATGATGTCATGGGTGTGGTGGTATAAAACCTTGAGTAGAATCAAACTGAATTCTGAATTTGGGCAGTCTGGGAATTGCTCTGTGCCTCAATTTCCCCCATTTTTAAAACGTTGCATAATACGCTCTTTACTGAGAAGCGTTTTGAAATCTGCTCTGTGAAAATGCTAAGGCTGTTGGGTTTTCATTGTTTTTTGCATTAAAGGAGTGTGACAGTATTACACAAGCGCAAAACTGGGCTCTGAAGCTCTTACTGTTGTTCCAATTGCGACCCCTAGTGTCGCAATACGTTTTTACTAATAAAACTGTTGATTATTCGGGGCCCACTCACTTAAGCCTTCCACACACAGAATCCTCCTTGTGTTACAGTGGGAGAACTTTTAGAATAGGGCCTTCTGGCCTTTTTCCCTTTTGGGTGGAGCAGTAATTCTGCCCTCATCTTTATGGATTTTCCAGGCCCATATACGTTCAGATTTCTTGTGGTTTTGATAGTGCCCCAGAAAGTATTTGCTGTTAGGAATTAACGTTTATTCCCACAAATCTTAAACTTCATTTTGTGTACATGTGGTATGGAGTTATGTCAGAGACCTTGAGGGCCATCCGCTCAGCCCTGGTCTGACAAAGTGTTGGAGCTGTGGAATTGAACCACTGGGCCTATCTGAAAGTCAAATTTTAACGCACCAGCCTGTGATCAAGACTACAGAGCCGCCTGGCAATGAAGTCCCTGCAAGGGGTGCAGGAGCAGGTGGCCTGGGTTCTGTTTCTGGCCTGACTTGTGGCTGTGGGCTTGGCTATGTCACTGGACATTGAGATAATCAGAAGGTGAATAAAAAGAGCCTAAAGCTTTATTAATTATTATTTAAATCCCAGGATTTTGTTTTGGGGGTGGGGAGCTGATTTCTGAACACGTGCTTGGGGCTTGGCAGCCCAGCCGAAGGGTGGGAGCCGCCGGCTGACCACGATGCCCTCCCGGGGGCTGACTGAGCCTCAGCCCCCGCCCGGGCGTGGGGCCACCGTGTTCCGCCCCACAGCCGGGCCCGAGGTGCTGGGCCGGGCTAGGAACGGAAGGGCCGGGCGCGGGGTGCGGCTGAGAACAGGGCCCCTCGGAGGAGCGGTCCGCAGCGGCTGCCGGACAGTCCCGTCCCGCGGGGCGGGAAGGGCTCTGGGGCCGGTCCCCACCGGGAGAGCGATGAGCGGCCCCTGGGAGCAGCGGGAGCTGCACGAGAGGCTGCGGGAAGCGGCCGCTCTGGGGGACCTGGGGGAGGTTCGGCGCCTGCTGCAGAGCGGGGCGGACGTCAACTCCCCCAATGAGGTCAACGGCTGGTAAGTGCCCCCCCCGCGCTCTGGCATCCCCACCCAAATTACAACCTCCTGCGCCCCCCCAACCTCCTGCGCTTCTTTCCCCCCCGCTGCTACAACCTTCTGCGTCCCCCCCTGCAGCTACAACTTCCTGCCCCCCCAACCTCCTGCGTTTCTTCCGACCCCCCCATCTGCTATAACCTTCTGCGTCCCCCCAACCTCCTGCGCTTCTTCCCCCCCAGCTGCTATAACCTTCTGCGTCCCCCCCTGCAGCTACAACTTCCTGCCCCCCCAACCTCCTGCGTTTCTTCCGACCCCCCCATCTGCTATAACCTTCTGCGTCCCCCCAACCTCCTGCGCTTCTTCCCCCCCAGCTGCTATAACCTTCTGCGTCCCCCCCTGCTGCTACAACTTCCTGCCCCCCCAACCTCCTGCGTTTCTTCCGACCCCCCCGCTGCTATAACCTCCTGCGTCCCCCCCAACCTCCTGCGTTTCTTCCGACCCCCCCGCTGCTATAACTTCCTGCGTCCCCCCCAACCTCCTGCGCTTCTTTCCCCCCCGCTGCTATAACCTCCTGCGTCCCCCCCAACCTCCTGCGCTTCTTTCCCCCCATCTGCTATAACCTTCTGCGTCCCCCCCTGCTGCTACAACTTCCTGCCCCCCCAACCTCCTGCGTTTCTTCCGACCCCCCCGCTGCTATAACCTTCTGCGTCCCCCCCAACCTCCTGCGCTTCTTTCCCCCCCATCTGCTATAACCTTCTGCGTCCCCCCCTGCTGCTACAACTTCCTGCCCCCCCAACCTCCTGCGTTTCTTCCGACCCCCCCGCTGCTATAACCTTCTGCGTCCCCCCCAACCTCCTGCGCTTCTTTCCCCCCCATCTGCTATAACCTTCTGCGTCCCCCCCTGCTGCTACAACTTCCTTCCCCCCCTCAACCTCCTGCGTTTCTTCCGACCCCCCCCGCTGCTACAACCTCCTGCGCCCCCCCCGCTGCTATAACCTCCCCCGTACCCCGCTCCCCCGCTGCTCTGGCATCCTCCGCCCCCCCCAAGTTACAACCTCCTGCGTCCCCCCCAACCTCCTGCCCTTCTTTCCCCCCCGCTGCTACAGCCTCCTGCGCTCCCCCCCCTGCTGCTACAACTTCCTGCCCCCCCAACCTCCTGCGTTTCTTCCGACCCCCCCCGCTGCTACAACCTCCTGTGGCCCCCCCAACCTCCTGCGTTTCTTCCGACCCCCCCGCTGCTACAACCTTCTGCGCCCCCCCCAACCTCCTGCGCTTCTTTCCCCCCCAGCTGCTATAACCTGCGTCCCCCCCAACCTCCTGCGCTTCTTCCCCCCCAGCTGCTATAACCTTCTGCGTCCCCCCTGCTGCTACAACTTCCTGCCCCCCCAACCTCCTGCGTTTCTTCCGACCCCCCTGCTGCTATAACCTTCTGCGTCCCCCCCAACCTCCTGCGCTTCTTTCCCCCCCCAGCTGCTATAACCTTCTGCGCTCCCCCCCTGCTGCTACAACTTCCTGCCCCCCCCTCAACCTCCTGCGCTTCTTCCCCGCCCCCCAGCTGCTATAACCTCCCGCGTACCCCTCTCCCCCGCTGCTTTGGCATCCTCCCCCCCCGAAGTTACAACTTTCTGCGCTCCTCCCCCCACCCGCTGCTACAACCTCCTGTGCCGCCTCCTCCCCCCCAGCTGGGACAGCTCAGCCTGTCACCCCCCGCCAGGTTTCGGCTGGGTAGCGCTGCCTAAGGCAGGGGCTGGGTGAGAGCAGGGACTGGCAGGCCGAGGGCTGGGGTGTGCGTGTGAGTGTGGAGCCCCCATCCCTGTTGGTATCAGAGGAGGACTTTGTGCTGGTGCCCTTGTTCTAAGTCTCTCTGACCCGCCCTGCTCTCCCGCCCCAGAAGTGGCTACATAACTCTTGCTAACGCTTGTACAGTGCCTTGGCAGCATTGGGGATGAAAGGCTCAGTGCTGGGAAATCCTGGGAACCTCATGTCAGTGCCCTGTGCCTTGGTTTCCCCATCTGTAAAATGGGATAATTACATTGATTTCCTTTGTAGTGTGCTTTGAGACCCAGCCATGAAAAATGCTATATAAGAGCTAAGCCTTATTATTAACAAAAGTGAGAATTCATGTAGCCTGTAAGCTTGGCACCACGCTTTATTCACTATGATTGTATTAACGTGGTAGTACCCTGATTTGTAGTTACAGGGCTTGGCTTTTCTGTGTAGATGGGACCAAACTGACTTACAGCATGTTACTGAAACATGGTAAAGCCCTTGGCCAACATTTTCAGAAGTTTAACCCTAACTTGGGATCCCAAAGTCCTTATTTAGATTGTCCAGGTCAGTAGCTGGATTTTTCAAAAGTGCTGATCACCCTGCATCTCCCATTGACTTTGTTGAGAGCTGCTTGATGCACTGTAGTATTGAAAAAAAACTGACAGTTTTTAGTGGAGAAGGGCATAAGAAGACTCAATAGTTGGGAGCTGAAGTACAAATTTTTAACAGTGCAGGTGATTTATAGACTCATAGATTTTAAGGTCAGAAGGGACCATTATGATAATCTAGTCTGACCTCTTGCACAATGCAGGCCACAGAATCTCACCCATCCACTTCAATGACAAACCCATAACCTATGTCTGAGTTATTCAAGTCCTCAAATTGTGGTTTGAAGACCTCAAGCTGCAGAGAATCCTCCAGCAAGTGACCCGTATCCCATGCTGCAGAGGAAGGCGAAAAACCTCCAGGGCCCCTGCCAATCTGCCCTGGAGGAAAATTCCTTCCCAACCCCAAATGTGGCGATCAGTTAAACCCTGAGCATGTGGGCAAGACTCACCAGCCAGCACCCAGGAAAGAATTCTCTGTAGTAACTCAGATCCCACCCCATCTAACATCCCATCACAGACCACTGGGCATACTTACCTGCTGATAATCGAAGGTCAATTGCCAAATTAATTGCCAAAATTAGGCTATCCCATCATACCATCCCCTCCATAAACTTACAAGCTTAGCCTTAAAGTCAGATAGGTCTTTTGCCCCCACTACTCCCCTTGGAAGGCTGTTCCAGAGCTTCACTCCTCTAATGGTTAGAAACCTTCATCTAATTTCAAATCTAAACTTCCTAGTGTCCAGTTTATATCCATTTGTTCTTGTGTCCACATTGGTACTAAGCTTAAATAATTCCTCTTCCTCCCTAATATTTATCCCTCTGATATATTTATAAAGAGCAATCATATCCCCCCTCAACCTTCTTTTGGTTAGGCTAAACAAGCCAAGCTCTTTGAGTCTCCTTTCATAAGATAGGTTTTCCATTCCTCGGATCATCCTAGTAGCCCGTCTCTGAACCTGTTCCAGTTTGAATTCATCCTTCTTGAACATGGGAGACCCGAACTGCACACAGTATTCCAGATGAGGTCTCACCACTGCCTTATATAATGGTACTAACACCTCCTTATCTTTGCTGAAAATACCTCTCCTGATGCATCCTAAAACTCCATTAGCTTTTTTAATGGCCATATCACATTGGCAGCTGATAGTCATTCTGTGATCAACCAATACTCCGAGGTCCTTCTCCTCCTACTTCCAGCTGATGTGTCCACAATTTATAACTAAAATTATTGTTATTACTCCCTAAATGCATGACCTTGCATTTTTCACTATTAAATTTCATCCTATTACTATTACTCCAGTTTACAAGGTCATCCAGATTTTTCTGTATGATACCCCGGTCCTTTTCTGTGTTAGCAATACCTCCCAGCTTTGTGTCATCTGCAAACTTTATTAGCACATTCCCACTTTTTGTGCCAAGGTCAGTAATAAAAAGATTAAATAAGATTGGTCTCAAAACTGATCCCTGAGGAACTCCACTAGTAACCTCCTTCCAGCCTGACAGTTCACCTTTCAGTACGACCCGTTGTAGTCTCCCCTTTAACCAGTTCCTTATCCACCTTTCTATTTTCATATTGATCCCCATCTTTTCCAATTTAACTAATAATTCCCCACGTGGAACCGTATCAAATGCCTTACTGAAATCGAGGTAAATTAGATCCACTGTTTCCTTTGTCTAAAAAATCTGTTACCTTCTCAAAGAAGGAGATCAGATTGGTTTGGCACGATCTACCACTGAAACAAACTACCAAGGGCAGTGGTAGATCCTCCATCTCTTGATGTCTTCAACTCTGGATGCCTTTCTGGAAGATTTGCTTTAATCAAACACATTTTGGACTCAGTACCTGGCTGAAATTGAATGGCCTGTGATACACAGAAGGTCAGATTTGGTAATCTATAGTCCCTTCCGGCCTGAAAAATCTATGAATATATAATTGTATATTCCTAAATATGGACTTAAGAGGTGTAACTTTAGGGCCTTGTTTTTGAAGATTTTAGTCCAAGTCTTTACAGGGGTCTAGTAAGTCTATTGTCCTCTTTAATTTCTATTACACGATATATTGTGTAACAGTTAACATTGCTCAAGCACAGGGACCCCCAACACTATATTTTATTAATAGCATGAAGCAGTGTTGTTGTTTTTGTTTGTTTAGCACAGTCAATGTACTCAACGGACACCAACGGATCAAGGTAAAGGAAGTCCCTCCCCCAAGGAATTTACAACTGAATCATGTTCAGTTTAAATGTGGAAGCGACTCTGGTGTCTCCCAAGTTACGCTTATCCTATGTGCAACCTCAGGCAAATGGATTATTGTTGGCACATAATGGATCAGAACTCTGGATTTTGTGTTCGGGGTATAATTAATTGGAACTACAAAATCACCAATATATTTTCTTTACACACAGGACTTGTTTGCACTGGGCATGCAAACGGAATCATGCTGAAGTGGTCTCTTGCCTGATTGATGCTGGTGCTGATAAGGAGATTCTCACAGCTAAAGGAGAACTGGCAGCCCAGTTAACGTCAAAGAAAGAAATCAGGAAGATTATGGGAGGTACAACTTACATATTTTAACATTTATTCTAAAATAGTTGGTCTTACTATTTATTGGTTTTCCCTAGTTCCATAGACTGACAGCATTTCTATTATAAAGACAGGGTCCAGTCCTGTCCTTAAGTTACACCAGTAATGCTTACTCATACAAGTAGTTCCATTGACTTCAGTGGCACAATTTGTGCAAGGAAGGGTTGCAGGTTTTTCTAGGGTTTATATCTTTGCTGTGAACATGTTTTGTGCCAAGATGAAACTTGTGTTAGATGAATTTTTGTGGCAGTGAATTTTATGAGTTTACTTTTTTACTCACTTTCAAAAAGGTTTTGCTCTTCCAATTCAGGTTTTTAAAATTTTTTTAGATGGAGTGTGCCTTTCTATAACTGGTAATCCCTTATCTATCTATACGAGTTTAAAAGATTATACCCCATGTAGGTAAATATGTTAACATCTTTGATCTTCCATGTGTACCTAGTGCCTTGTAGATATTTGTCAATATATACTAATATGTTGTAAGAAATTGTTGGAATCAGGACTGCTGAATTTTACTCCTGCTTCTGATATTGATTTACTCTGGGTAAGTTACTTTGGCCTCAGTCATGCTCCTGTGGAAATCAGTATAAACATAAGTGCAAGAATATTTTATGTCAAGCAAAGCTGACTGAGACACATCAGGTCGATATGGACTTTGCTGTAGAGAGGAGACAGAATAAGAGGGTGTATACCATTTGATTTGCATGACACATTCAGGTTTAAAGGTGATTACTGATGCATTTCCTCATATGATCTTCAAATTTGTTTAGTGTGGTTATTTCACTAGTAGATAAACCTGTTTTACTCTTTTAATATGATACTAAAAACTGAGGGTTGCCAACTGCAATTCAAAAACTCCACTCTTGCTAGGAAAGTGCTTTTTAAGGCTTGTCTTCATGGGGAAATTTACTGCAATAATGTACCAGTGTAGTGAAAGTGACATAAGATAAACTGGAAGAAGGTACTCCTATTCTGAAATAAAAAGTGTGTGCATCTATGGAATTATACTAGTATAATTATTGCAATATAATTATACTGGTATAACTATATCAGTAAATTTCCCTGTGTAGATAAGCCCTTCGAGTCCTCTTTTAGATACAAAACTGAGAATGAAACAGCTTCTCCAGCTCTCATGGAAGCGTTTCCATTGACTTAAATGGAGTTGAATCAAGCCTCAAACCAAAGGCTTTTATATATAAGCACAAATAGGTCTGGTCAAGCTGAACCAAAAGTCTTACAAGGCCATTGTATACAGAAGCAACTGCTACATTTTAGGAGTGATGGCTTCTGACAATTTCATAGCTGAGTTATGAGTTCCTGGCAGTAAAACTTAACCTTCTTCATACACATAACAAAACACGGTATATTTAAAAAGCTTATCCCCCACATGTACCGAGAAGCATGCCCCAAATTAGATACAGGACACTCTTAGAAATGGTGCAGATATGTCTGATTGAGTCGTGTTTCCGTACCATAGAAATTTCACCTTTTGTAACTTTGGGCATGCTTGTATATGTTAATTATATTTGTATGGGGAATGGGCCTCTTAAATTCAGGCTGATAACTTTAACAATCCATGAAGAGTGTGTAGTAGTTGCATGACTGCTGTGTAAATGCATGTGTAGCTAAGTACAGGCTGCCATTACTATTTTCACAGTCATTTGTGTGATTGGTATAATCTTTGAAAACTGGTTTTTCCTTCTTCTGGGCAAAAATCTGCAGCTATTACACACACAGTAGGACAACAGGACTTGTGTTTTGACTTTTGAAGGTTTAGGCTGACATGTCCAAGGGAAATGAACTCCCACGTAATTTCTGCCTGGTATGTTTGTCTGGTCACTAATCATTCATGCCCAGATTTTTAAAGGCATTTAGGTGTCTAGCTCCCATTGATTTCAAAGGGAGTTAGGTACCTAAATACCTATAAAACCTGGGCCTTATTTACCAGGTATGGGATATGTGTCACTTTCACCCTCCTAAGCAAATTTAGTTGTGCATTCCCAGGAAAACTGAGAGCATCTTGTCTGGGCTTCCTTGGCATTGTTACTGTTAATGGGCTTACTCCTCTGTTCTTATTCAAGCCAAATTTGTTGCAATAGTTTGGTGAATGTGAGGACTGCGAGATTGGACCCAACTAAGTGAGAAAAACATTCCACTTCCTTTGCTGGCATCTCTGAAAACCAATTATTTTAAATAATGTCTTTAAAAAAAAATCACATCAAAACTACTACTCAATCTGATCCTTTCAGAGATGGTGAACTGTCATTGCTGTATTTAAAGGCATCACTTGTATTTGCTTTTGATGGTTTAATTATTTGTCTTTGTCTTTTTTTTTTTTTTTTTTTTTTTTTTGCTTCCAGCCAGTTTGTACAAAAATTTCTTTTCCTTTTTATTTTTATTCTTTAATTTCACATGCCCAGCATTTTACCATGCTTCCAAGTGCCCATAGGCTCAAGTTACTTGGGGAGGGGATAGCTCAGTGGTTTGAGTATTGGCCTGCTAAACCCAGGGTTGTGAGTTCAATCCTTGAGGGGGCCACTTAGGGATCTGGGTCAAAATCAGTACTTGGCCCTGCTAGTGAAGGCAGGGGGCTGCTGCACTCAATGACCTTTCAAGGTCCCTTCCAGTTCTATGAGATAGGTATATTTCCATATAATATTATTATATTTAAGCAACATTGTGCAATTCTTGTGATTTTTTGCAAGATGATGTAATTTTGTGAGACAGTAGGAAAAATCGCATTTTATATTTGAATTGGGGAAGATGGTAATATTTAAGTAACAAGTTTTTTTCTCTCTCTCCCCCCTTGAAGTGGAGGAAAATGAATTTCAAGAAGTGGAAGACGTAAACTTGCCAATTGTTGCAAACTATTTGGCCAATCCACCCTTCCCTTATGTTTACCCTAAAGAAAACAGCAGCATTCCATCCATCTCAACAGCATCCCAGAATGAAAGCACTTCCGTCTCTTCTGTTTCTGTGTGCGAAACTAGTCCTTGTTCATCAGCAACTCAGGTCAAAAGCATTTGCACACCCACGTCATCACACAGCGAAGATAGTTTTCCTGTGGCACGCTCTAAGGAAGACCAGCCCACCCCATCAGGAGACATCATGGTACCAGAATATCCAAAACCTAGAGTCCAGAATGGCTCCATTTGTCAGCCATCCATGTCTCATAATAGAGGCCTCTTTTCTCCAGTAGCATCTAAACAGCCTGTACCTCAGCAACAGAATGGTTCTCATACTGGGGCTGCACCGACATTTCAGCCACTTTTCTTCACCGGAACTTTTCCATATAATATGCAAGGTAACAAAGTTTCCAAGATAATGCATCTTGCTACCACACTACTGATCCATGTTTGCATCACTAGTCGGGAACTGAAGTGAGGGTGTATTTCATGCTGATCTCAATCTGTCTCTTTCCATCCTCTTGGAGGAGAGGTGGAAATGTCAAAGGGACAGTATGGTGGCAGAGAGAGCGATCTATTCCCTTTCTTATTTCAAATGCTGTCCCCACCCTGCTAATTAGATTAAGTGTGGTATTATTTATACAGTAATATAAATGTGTTACAATTACAACTGCTTTTCCTCTGCTGGAGAGATTCCACTCTAAAACCCAGAATCATAACCCCTGCCAAATATGATACAAGGGGTAATAACTCTCTTGTAAACCAATACAACTTGTAATTTAGGGCTTGTCTATAGAGGGAATTATTCTGGAATAGCTGGAATAAGAGTTAATCCACTTCAAATTCACATCCTGCTTTATTCCAGATTATCGTGTGTGTAGACAAGCCCTTAGTAACAAAACTTAGCGCCTTTTTCTGAGGTTCCTTTACATCTCCTAGTGCTTTTTTCAAATGAATTTCATTGCTGTTGAAACGAAACCCTTCATTAGTCATACTGGGTCTACTCTGTTACACTGATGTGAACCCAGAAAACCTTTCTTAAAGTCAGCGGAGTTATTCGCAATTTACTCTAGTATAACTGACCAGAATGTGGATAATGACATGCATTGTGTTTGCTCTCACAAGTGGAACAGATGTGATATGTCATAACATTATTATGAAGCTGTGCTGCTGTTTGTGTTTAGTGAGAAAAAGCTGTTTTAATTCCATTTCAGCCATAAATTGAATTGTTAAGAACCCCCAGAATAGAAATTGTATTCCAGACCAGTCATCATGTCCTGTCTGGATGTGAGGCTTGGCAGGGGGTCTGGGTCTGGGCGGTCCAGATGCATAGGGGTTGGGTGGATAGGGGAGCAGCTCCCCATACAGTGGCCCCCTTCCCCCACAGTTGAGGAGCAATGGGGGCAGGAGGATGCTGAGCTTTCTGCAGCTGGGGGAGGTTTCTGGGGCTGGGTCTGACACAGCCCCATACGCTTCTTGAAGGGGAACTGGAAGTCCTGTTCTCTCCTCCTTCCAGCTCAGCCAGGACTAGCAGCTGATCCCGGGTCCAGGTAGGAGCCACTGGCTGGGGTGTCCCCAGCCCCACGGTGATTCACCTCTGCTGGCTGCTCTGGGTGCCTGAAACAATGTACCTTCTCCTCTAGGGAGTGGTGTGTGACTGCTCTTGCAGCTTCCCTGTCAGAAAGTCATTTTTCTGCTGGAAAGCAAAATAATCTGTGGGGGACATGAATTCTGTACATGCGCAGTGGCGCAGAATTCCCCATGGCGTATACAGTAGTATCTGTGCAGAAGAGGAATTCATTCTGATAGAGGCTTTAGAATAATGCATTTTTTTTAAATATGCCCATATCATTTTAAGGTTTCCTCTGTAGTTTTGGGTTGTTTCCTTCATTGTGGATATGTGTTACTGGACTTTCTATGGGTATCTCAGGTTTAAATCCTTGTAAGAGTGATTCTGGTGTTATGCTAAAAAATTCTGAATTTAAATAATAAAGTGTAAATTCTCCCTCAGTTTCAGTCTATTACACTGATTATTTTAATTTGTAAGATTATATCAGACCTCTTCCCATACCATTTTTTTTTTTTTTTTTTTTTTTTACTAGAACTGGTGCTTAAGGTAAGAATTCAGAACCTTAGGGAAAATGACTTCATTGAGATTGAATTAGACAGACAAGAACTGACCTATCAGGATCTACTTAGAGTCAGTTGCTGTGAACTGGGTGTTAATCAAGAGCAAGTGGAGAAGATTAGAAAGTTACCAAATACGTTGGTAAGAAAGGTAAGAGGAACTTCCATATTTAATTGCTAATTGGATATTATTCATTTTATTTCTCTGTTATCTTGGATTCTGGAGTACAAAGATCAGCTACTGACTTTAGACTCCAAAGAATTGCAGTGTGTTCACAAACTGACTGCCACGTTTTGTTACATATTTAGGCCCAAAGGAAGATTTCATAGGAGGGAAATAATGCAGTTTCATCATGATCTAGTAAAAAAGTATTTCTTTTTATCAATGTGCATGTTTATCTCTTGAGCATGTCATTAGTATGTGGAAATGGAAGAATCTTTGTGTGTGTGTGGGGGGGGAGAATGCCCTACCTCAGCTTTTGTTGCAAATAATGTATAAGGGTACCCCATCAGCAATGTAAACATTCCTTTGTGTTCAGACAACACCGTTGTCATGGTTCTGTGTCTGACATCAACTGGCCTTGTCTGCATGATTTTCAGTTAATCTGACACATGCACTGACTTTCTTAGTAGTGTTCTGGTCAGATCCTTTCACTGCGTAATTCACTAAGTACAACTAGTGGGTACTTGAAGAATGGAAAAGTCATCTTAACGATATTGAAAGATTCCATCATAGAGCAAAACAAATAGTGACACATCTGTTAACTAGAAAAAATAGTACTTATGTACCTTGTTAGGTAGAATTGTACCTGGCAGTTGGTTAATGCTTGCTTTCACAGGCCTGCCCTTGTTTAGACACATTAATGGTAAATATATTTATAGACATTTGCTTTTTTTGTTTTCATCCTTTTAAGGACAAAGATGTTGCAAGACTTCAGGATTTTCAAGAACTGGAGCTGGTTCTACTGAGAAGTGACAACTCTCCTTTTAGAAATGCTGCATCAACACTGACGGAGAGGTCTTGCTACAATAGTAAAGCATCAAAGCTGACTTACTGAACTTTCTAGAATGTGAGAAGTATATGCTGCTGTCTTCTGAAGCAGTGGATTAATTGTGTGTGAAACCTTAAGTTATTGTTAGGGTTAATATTTTAACTAGTAATAGTATATCTTTGATATTTACTATCCTTTTCCATTTTTTTAACTTTATATTGTATTCAGATAAAGGGTACCTCATTTGTCTATTAAGCCGACATGCTTCAGATACAAGTCAATGAAGTTTATTGGTTGTACTTGGCATAAGAAGACAGCTGGTCAACTGTTGGCATGAAAAGTAAAGACTTCTAGAAAAATCAGGCACAGTTAGATATCTATATTTTTTTTGCATAAATTTGTGATTCTCTGGTTTGTGGCCCCCTTGAAAATGTAAATACTGTCCTTATTTCTCAGACTCCTCAAGGTGCAGTCTCTCTCTGCTGTCACCAAAACTTTTAAGTGAACCAATGAAGGATGTAAGGGTTTGTATTAGAGAGTTTTCAAGAATTTGGTTTTCTCTGCTTTCTCCTTCCTCAAACTATTCCATCTATGAACAGTCTCACATCCATGTTTGGAATGGAGTTTAGCTGTCTGATTCCTGTACACAGTACCTGGCTCATTGAATCTCTTACAACTGCCCTAAGTGTGGGAATAAATAT
This sequence comes from Gopherus flavomarginatus, assembly GCF_025201925.1. Taxonomy (NCBI): domain Eukaryota; kingdom Metazoa; phylum Chordata; order Testudines; family Testudinidae; genus Gopherus; species Gopherus flavomarginatus. The sequence goes on along the minus strand of NC_066628.1, from coordinate 39,895,128 downwards.
TAATTCCTAACATCAAATACTTTCTGGGGCACTATCAAAACGTCAAGAAATCTGAACATATATGGGCCTGGAAAATCCATAAAGATGAAGGCAGAATTACTGCTCCACACAAACGGAAAAAGGGACAGAAGGCCCTAAGTGTGAAGTAGCATGTCATGCTGTCTTCTAGAGCAGTGGTATTTCCTGCTCCAAACAGTCCACAGAACACCCATTATAACAACCACACAGGGACAGCTTGCTAAAATCAGATTCCCAGATGTCAAACTGCCACTGATGTTTATTAAAACCCTTCATTTCTCTTCCCCAAACTAATAGGTGACCAACTGAACAAAATGGGATAACTGTTAATATTTTGTTCTTAAAATACTGATTTTTTTTAATAAGTAAATCTTAGCTGCACTGTTGAACAATTGTATTAGATCATCAATGCAAATGAAAGTTACATATGTGGTCGTGCTTAAAAGAAAACGGCCATGTTTGACTGTATATTTACATTATTTTTGTGGGTGTCAATTGCTTTTAAAAACCTATATACTTCTAAAAGAATTCATTCGCTAACACTTGTCCACTTGGCAAGCATTCATTACTCCCTATGATTCTAGTAGTGCTTTAATGATTTTTAAAAAATCTCTTCTAGGAACTAGCCTCATTGATGCTAACAGTTCAGGAAATCTGGGTTAAATTCAGCCTCCTGCGCACTAGGAGCACAATACTAGAAAATATTTGTTGTTGAGAAGTGGAAGTATTAATTCCAGAGGAGACAGTCTGCTATGCTTAGCCAGACCCAGTTAAGGGAGCATGTGAATGGAAACAGAGGCATCATCAGAAGCAATTAACGTATGCACTTGGAGCTGTTTTTAAATTGATTCTGTATAACACATTCTTCCCACCACTGTTGCATTATGTTGCATGAGCTGGTGTCACTTAAAGCCTGTCAAAAGCTTCAGCCAATTGAGTAATCCAAATAGCTTAATATTGCTGGATGCTTTATGCACTGTTAAAAACTTGAATCTAAGCCTAGTTGAGCTCTTAATTTTTCAGAGCTTATCCTGGGCAGTTTAAAACATGTATCACATTTGCTATCAAATACTATATTTTCAAGTTGTTTTTTCTCCCAAGGAGCCTGGCCTAACTTTTGTTGCTGGAAGTACTTATGTCCAGCAGTTCTCAAAACACTCTGCTACCCTGAGACTGATGAAGACCAGGCTGATGTGCAGAAAAACTCAAAATGGCAATTCCAGATTGAGTAGGAAATCTGACCTTTCTTATGAGTTAAACAAAAACACTTCCTACCAGTGTCTTTCAATTAAAAACATAACCTAATTTATAAGAGATCTACTATTGAGTCCATCTCCAACTCTATTTCTTTATTAAACTATACTAGAGCAGCTGCCTTTAAATAGCTTCTTCCTGCACTATTACCCCGAGGAGAACTTGATACAACAGTAGGGATTATTTTTTATGTGGCTTGCAGTGTATAATATTGGAAATGATTTAGTGTAATACACTGCGTAGGGGATAGCTTCCCCTTGTAGTAGCTGGTGCTCTTTTGACCAGTAAGTTTTCACATGCTGTACAACTGATGGCACATATTGGTTTATTAAGTAGACATTTCTGAATTTGACTAGACAATAATAGAATGTGGCAAATTGTTTTGCAACATGACAGGTAAAATCCAAAATATAAAGATGTTAAAGTTACTAGCACTTTCCTTTTGATCACTGAGATGTTGTTTAATTGGTTTAAATTGATTACTGCATTCATGGTCCTTTCCCTATTCCAACTAACACTCCACCAATGAAAGCCTCCAGCGATATGCATCTGTGGTCTAATCCTTCTGCCATCTAATCCACTCTGCCAGTACTCTCCCCTGTTCTGTCCATACAGTGACTGGACAAGCGCATAAGGCCTGATTCAACTTCTACTCACCTGAAGGCCCCCATTGACATCCGTACTTAGTCAAACCTGATTCTCCCTGTGGTGGGGATTTGGCCTACATACTTGCCACTGTACTGCAGGAGTTATTTCAAAGTGAATGCTAAACTGTTTGGTAAAAACAGTAGCTATGTAGCTCAAAATTAAGAGTATGCACAGCTAGTTTTGCAGATCCTCTGGTTTAATGCATGTAGGACATTGTCATTTTTACATAAACAATGTAACAGAATTGTCCAGTAACTAATGGAAGCGATTCTATTTCAATAAGCTTTATTTTCTCTAATTCACAACAACTGTTAACTTGATATGCAACACAATCTTTGCTAAAGAACTACTGACTGTAAAAATATAGTGCTGGTAACTGAGCAAATCTATGCATTCAGAGAAATATTTTTGTATGTTTTATGAAATTTGATAAAATTTAAAGCACACTAACTATGTTAATGGTGAATTTATTTCTGTTCATAGAATAATAAAGATGTCAGTGGGAAAAGAGTTTAAACTTCTTCCAGGGACTTTTTTTTTGGCATTACCAACTTGTATTGAAATGACAGGGCTACTTTTAAAGCTTGCAGATTTCTTTTACATTTGTTTCTAGTCCTAAGCCTTAGTTCCTAAAGGCAGAACCTTAAAAGTCAATTAATAATGAATATTTAACACCAACCATGTAAGGGCAGGTGTAAGAGCAGCTGAGGAAAGAGGCTTGAGGTGGTTTCCAACTCTACGCATCTTGTCTTCGATATACTGTATGAGCTAGTCAAACAAACAGCCGCTGAGCTTAACGCTGGCTGAGCTTTGTCGCTTTCTATAAGGGTGGATTTGTGCCCAATTTTACACCAAGAGGGTGTAAAAATGCAGATTGCTAAACAAGTGACATTTGCCTTTGTAAAAGAACACAATGCTAATGTAGAAAGAGGGTCAGGAATGGTAAATAAGTTACTAAAAGAGGTGCCAGCTAAGTCTTCAAAAATAGGATTAAAAAGGCTTTAAGTAGCTCAGCTCAGTCTCCAGGCCCTAAGAATAGCCATGCTGCGTCAGACCAATGGTTGCAGTAGCCTGATGTCGAAAAGTGGCCAACACCAGGTGCATCAAAGAGAATGCCCAGAACAGGCATTGTGTGAGCTAGCATCTGGCAATGAGAGGCTAGGAACAGCCAGCGCATGGGTGTTGCATCCCTGACCATCTTCGCTCATAGCCATTGCTGGCCCTATCTGCCATGAATTTATCTAATTCTTTTTAGCCTTCACACCATGTTCTGCTGTGCGAAGAGGTACTTCCTTTTAAATGTGCTGCCTATTAATTTCATTGGGTGACACACATCCTGCATCCTGGGTCTTGTGTTAGGTGAAGGGCTAAATAACACTTTCTCCACACTGGTCTGGATTTTATAGACCTTTGTCCCAATCTCTCCTCATACGGAATCTGTGCCATACCTTAATCATGTTTGTTTCCCTTCGCTCTCTCTCTTTTCTAATTAATTCCACATACCTTTTTTGCGATGGGGACAACCAAAACTGCACGCAGTATTCAGGGTGTGGGCCAGAGGGTCTCAAACTCAAAGGACCAGGAGGGCCACATGAGGGCTAGTTCATTGGGCCGAGGGCTGCATCACTGACACCCCCCCCCCCCGCGCTGCCTCCGGCCCTACCCCTACACCACTCCTTCCATGAGGCCCCCCACCCCTTCCCTGCTCCCATTCCAACAGTCCCCACCCCCTCAGAGGGCGCATGAGGGGTATGGCAGGGAGTTGGGTGTGGCAGGGGATTGGGGTGCGGGCTGCAGCAGGGGGTTGAGATGCAGGCAGGAGATTCGGGTGCAGAAGGGGTGTGGGATGCAGCAGGGGGCTCAGGGCAGGCAGCTGGGGTGCAGCGGTGTGGTAGGAGATTGGGGTGCAGAACGCAGCAGGGGGTTGAGATGCAGGCAGGAGATTCGGGTGCAGAAGGGGTGTGGGATGCAGCAGGGGGCTCAGGGCAGGGAGCTGGGGTGCAGCGGTGTAGTAGGAGATTGGGGTGCAGAACGCAGCAGGGAGTTGAGATGCAGGCAGGAGATTCGGGTGCAGAAGGGGTGTGGGATGCAGCAGGGGGCTCAGGGCAGGGAGCTGGGGTGCAGTGGTGTAGTAGGAGATTGGGGTGCAGAACTCAGCAGGGGGTTGAGATGCAGGCAGGAGATTCGGGTGCAGAAGGGGTGTGGGATGCAGCAGCGGGCTCAGGGCAGGGAGCTGGGGTGCAGCGGTGTAGTAGGAGATTGGGGTGCAGAATGCAGCAGGGGGTTGAGATGCAGGCAGGCGATTCGGGTGCAGAAGGGGTGTGGGATGCAGCAGGGGGCTCAGGGCAGGGAGCTGGGGTGTGGCAGGAGATTGGGGTACAGGCTGCAGCAGGGAGTTGAGATGCAGGCAGGAGATTCGGGTGCAGAAGGGGTGTGGGATGCAGCAGCGGGCTCAGGGCAGGAAGTTGTGGGGGCGGGGGTGTAGGTAGGGTAACCAGACGTTCTGATTTTATCGGGACTGTCCCGATATTTTCTTGTCCTGCGTCCCGACCCATGTGCGGTGGGGACACTGGAGAAACAGGCAATTTTTGCTCTCCCGGAGCGACTGTCGCGCGCCCCTCCCCCTTCTCCTAGTGGGTCCCTCCCCAAAGCCGCACCCTGGCCCCCGCCTCTTCCCCAAGCACGTGTCATTCCTCCTCCCACCAGGCTTGCAGCTGCAATGGCGGCGCAAGCCTGGACTGGAGGGTGGGGGCGCGGCTGCCAGTTCCTGGAGCTGGGGCTGAGTACGAGCTCTGGCACCGGGCGGGCAAGGGGACTGCTCCCCCAGGAGGGAGACCGGGGGGGGGGGCGCTCAGCTGAGGAGCCAGGACTGGGGAGCGGAACTCGGCTCCTCACCTGGCCGCCGGCGGCCGGCCAGACATTACGAAGCGGGGCGCGGGACGGAAGTGGCATGTCTCGCCGGCCGCCCAAGGTCAGGTAAGGAGCCCAGTTTCCCTCCCTCCCTCTCCCCAGTCCTGGCTCCTCAGCTGAGCCCCCCCGCGCCCCGGTCTCCCTCCTGGGGGAATCGTCCCCTCGCCCGCCCGGCCGGAGCTCGTACTCACCACCAGCTCCGGGAACTGGAAGCCGCTCCGCCACCCCCTGCCTCCAGGCTTGCGCCGCCATTACAGCTGCAAGCCGGGGAGGGAGGCGGAATGCCGCTCAGCTGGGGGCGGGGGGCTCAGCTTCTTACCTGGCCTGCGGCGGGACATGCTGGCGCCGCGCAGGGACGCTACCCTCGCCCCCTTCCCCCCCGGGATGAGCCCGGGGCCGCGGCCTGCTAATTTTTTTTTTTTTTTTTGCTTCCGCCCGCCCCTCGCTGTTTCATGTCTATGATCCGGTCCCCCTAGGTGCAGGAGGGCTCCGGGGTGGCAGCAGCCCACGTGGGGGCCAGGGCAGGCTGCCCGCCCCCAGCAGGTAGCCGGAACCATGTCCCTGCTGGGAAGATGCTGGGGTCTGCTTGCCACGCCTCTAGGTACCCCCCCAAGCTCCCATTGGCCACAGTTCCTAGCCAATGGGAGCTGCGGTAGCGCAGTACCTGGAAGCCAGGGCAACACCAGAACCCAGCCTTCCGCATCTCCTCCCCGCCCGCAGGGATGTGATACCAGTCGCTTCAGGGAGCGGCGCAGGGCTCAAGGGAGACAATCCTGCGGCTATAGCTTGCCCACCCCCGGCGTGGAGGCAGGTGTGGGCTACGTGGCAGGCTGCAGGAAATAGCCCCGTGGGCTGCATGTAGCCTGCATACTTGAGCCTCCTGGTGTGGGCATACCATTAACTTTTAGAGTGGCATTACACTAGTGTCATATTTATCCTTTTCCTAATGGTTCCTAAAATTTAGCTTTTTTGACTGCTGCTGCACACTGAGCAGATGTTTTCGGAGAACTAGCCCCAATGACTCCATCTTTTTAAGCAGTGAGAGCTAAATTAGATCCCATCATTTCATATGTACAGGTGGGATTATGTTTTCCAGTGTGTATTACTTAATATGGACGTTCACCAGCCCTGTTGTTGCATCATCACTCAGTTTTGTGAGACCCCTTTGTAATTTTTAAAGGTGCTTTGGTCTTGAGTAATTTTGTATCTACACATTCTGTCACCTCAGTTTTCCAGCTCATTTGTGAGTATGTTGAGTACCCCAGCTGCCAGTAGTCCAGGGTCTGTGTGTCACTACTCTCCATTCTGAAAAATGACCATTTATTCCTACCCTTTGTTTGCTGTCTTTTACTGATCCATGAGCACACACCCCTTATCCCACGATTGCTTACTTGGCTTAAGAGCTTTTGATGCCTAGGGCCAGGAGGCAGCCCGCATGGTTCCCACTCCCACAGCGCCCCACCACACCCCCAGCCAGGGTGGGGCTGGAAGAGGAATATCATCACTTCCTGGCCAACCAGAGCCCATCAAAGCCACAGCACTTCCTTGCACAGTAGGGGGAAGTGGGTTACACGTTTAGCTGGGGCTGGGCAGGCATCCCAGACACACAGCTCCTGCAGTAACTCTAGGCTTACCATACCTCCCTAGTTCCTCAAGACATGTTCAGCTTTTTGGAAACCTCCCAACAGTGATTTGAAAATGAAAAAGCTGGACATGTCCAGAAAATGCAGTTAACCTGCCTTTTCTTAACTAGTGTTTTAGAAGATATTAGACCAGGGATGGCAAACCTGTAGCTCCGGAGCCACATGTGGCTTTTCAGAAGTTAATATGTGGCTCCTTGTACAGGCACCAGCTCCGAGGCTGGAGCTACAGGCACCAACTTTCCAATGTGCTGGGAGGTGCTCACTGCTAAACCCCTGGCTCTGCCAGCAGCACTGCCCCCACTCCACCCCTTCCCATGCCCTCCTCTGATCCTGCTGTGCCCTTGCTCTCCTCCTCCTCCCCTCCCCTGAGCCTTCTGCATGCCACAAAACAGCTGATTGGGACATTTGGGGAGGGAGCTGGGTGGGAGGTGCTGATGTATTTCTGTGGCTCTTTGGCAATATACATTGGTAAATTCTGTTTCCTTCTCAGGTTCAGGTTGGCCACCCCGTATCTTAGATCAAGTTAGCTAGCTTAATTTAATTTTAAATCTTATGCAAGACAAGGTGTAAGCTCATCTAGGGGCTGAAGTACCACTGCCTTGCCTCCAACGCTTGTTTAATCATTTATAAAATGTGTAAAGTGCAAAATACTACTACACCTCTACCTTGATACAACGCTGTCCTTAGGAGCCAAAAAATCTCACCGCATTATAGGTGAAACCGTGTTATATTGAACTTGCTTTGATCCACCGGAGTGCGCAGCCCCACGCCCCCGGAGCACTGCTTTAAAATGTTATATCCAAATTCGTGTTATATCAGATGGCATTATATTGAGGTAGCAGGGTATTTAACAGTGAGGTCGCATGCACTGAGTGAGCAGGACAGATTGGAGCATCATCTCTACAGTTTCAACTGCAGTGACCAATACCTACAGATCACATATCTGAACAACATTTTCAACTTGAACAAGATCTCCAATTTCTAAGGATTGAGAAAGTCCATTTGATATTAATGCTAAGATAGATAATTAAAAGTTTAAATGTCTCTAATTATCACTCCCCCAAACTGTTAAATTGTGTGTGCGCAACTGCATATAGCACTCAAATGTGAGATTCTTTCCTGCCTTTTGAAACAATGTTTACTATAGAAGACACTTATCTGTATGCAGAAGGGCAAATATCAGTATGAAGAGACACTGCTTTAGTAAGATTTGAGCCACAAAATGCAGTGTACAAATTACATATAATCAGAATTCCACTGTTTACTATTTCATCAAAAAAAGTATCATTTTTATGAATTCTCCATTTTCAAGATGAGATGGAATATGCTTAAAAAGGTATGAAGTCAGCTGAAACTGCTGAAAGGAAAAGGCACCATATTAATTTCTCTCAAGCCACAGGTTTTAATAAAAACGTTTATCATTCCTTCATAAAAATCGGTGTTTAAGTCCAGGATACATACAACTAACATGAAGGAAAAGTCTGATATGGCCACAGCCACCATATTACCTTCTTGTCACTTCATTCTGAAGAGAGAAATGCAGCAAAATGTTTCCTTGAAACACATTTCTTTCAAAAAGCACCCTCATTATTTAATCCCTTAAGCTACCCTTTAATACAATAAAAGTATGACAAAAAACTGAGAAAGAGGGGAATGAAATGAACACGTTTACAATTACTTTAATATACAAATTACATGCACTTGCTAATTATAACCACTCTCTAATGAAGTATTTTTAACTGCTAGTAGGATGCAAGTCTGAAGTCAGTGTGGTGCCTTATACTAGAACAAACATCTGCACCAACATCTTTATTTGACACTGCTTTAAAAATTTGAAGAAATTCTAGGATTTAACTTAACCAAAACAGAATGAGAGAAAGACAGGTCCCAGCTTGACTTCCTCATTGATCCTATTCCCTATCACCCAGTTTTGGTAAAATAAAACCTAGATTTGTGTTCTAATCTCCATTTATTTTTTTTTTATTATGAAGGGTTGGCATTAAGACTTGGTGCATTAAGAGGAAAATTCAAAGACTTTCCAAAAATATTGGATATGAACCTTATTAGAAGGAGAACTGCAGCAGTATCTTTGTTCTGTGATTCTGTGTTTGACTGCTTAGAAAAATACACTGCAGCAAAAATCATGCCACTTGTGAAAATAATGTGCATCTGTTCAATGAAGGACCAGGAGTTTGATGAAGGTGAACAGCTCAGTTTTAAAGCATGCAACTAACTGGAGGAATCAAAAGCAAACACCAACTGAATAAACTAAACAAAATCCATAAAAGCCAAATTAATGGACTAAACTTGAAGACATGAATAGATTTATTAGTGAAAAAAGTGTATTTAATACTAAATGTTTAATGACAGACAATCAAATTTGTAACAGAAATTCAAAGATACTTTATTTCCATTTCTGGTATTTCTGGTATATCAAGCAGCTAGATATATCCTAGTTGTAAAAATGGGATTCAATTTAGTTTAATTCACACAAATACTAAACATTTATTCTTGTGTTTCAAAGTCCAAGAATGAAATCTTGCAAATAAACACTGAGCAAGCCATGGGTTCATGTTATGTTTGTTTCTTATCTTAAAAAGTCTTAAAGAAAAAAAAATGATACACGACTTATATTCTCAGTGGCATGTATATTATTAACTCCTCCCTCTGCACGCTGGGAGGTAACAACAGTCCTGAATTAATTTTATAAAAAAAAAAATCTAACTGAACTTTATATTTTTCTATGCCACTACAGCTTTCTTTCACCTCATTTAAAGCAGATCTTCATTGCAAGCTGTCTTCCGAATTCTTCGCAGATTCTTCATGTGGTAGTCCTATAATGCAAAATTTTGGGAAAGCAAACAATTAGACAACGTAAAGCAAGGTTAGTTTGCCATTTCTAAATATTGGCCCAGTTCTCAGCTGTCATCTTACTCTATTAAAACGTCAATATTGAAAATTAGGGGCTCCAGAGCAATAACGCAATCTTAATGGTCTAATGATTAACCCTTAAGTGTTTAAGAGTTCATAGCGTAAATACTGAAACTATACTAATAGTTTATATTGCAAGTAGCTAATTTAACAGCTGTCTTCTCCAATGTTAGCTCCTTATTTTAGGAATACATCAAAAACCATTTCTGCAAGCTTAAGTTAGGTCAAGAATGGAAAAACTTTTAAAGTTTTTTTTAATACATTATATATATTTCCTAATGTTTAGTTTCTTCATAATGAGAATTGTCAGCATACATCCTTGACATATATTACTACAAATTTTAGGCATCAGCCTTTGTATTTACATTTGCCTTACAAGTCTGGAATCAGCCATTATACTGCTCTGTACTATGGCTGACTGCAAATTCTCCTACACAGTAGGAAACATTAAACACATACCTCTTAAAGACTTGAATTGCATTGAATGTAACAAGGCGATTATTATGTAGTATTTATTGCATTTAAAACTCTTAAAGATATCTAATTCTGGGCAGCACTGCATCCCTACACACAGTTGAAAGAAAATTCCATTCTGTTAACATCAGATTTATAGTTTTCACACAATATACAAAAAATCCTTTTCACTTTCTTGTAAATAAAAACACAACAGTAAGCTTAAAGATTACAGGCAACAGCATTCAAACATGGATGTGGGTAGAGAAAGGAGTACCTGGCATGAGTACCTGCTTAGTTTGACTGAATCCTTGATTTTTAATTTGGCTTTTCATGGGCCGCTCACAACACCAACGCTGTGTGAGGTATGGTAGTCAGCTGCAATAATTCATAAACCCTACACTTCCATCAATCCAATGCTACTGGCTCTCGAGTTACAGAACAAACTGCATTAGAATGCAAGGCAATAAAGCAAAAAAACTAGAAACATCCTTGACAAAGAAATACTAGCAGTTTATATAAAAACAAAGTAGTCCAACATGTGCCTCAGAAATATTAAGTATTAAAGCAAATGTTTCTGCTGATGTACCAACACAATATGGACTTAAATACAAAAACAGTTCATTTTTTTTAAAAAACGACAAAATCCCTAAAAATAAAAAAAAAAAAGGATAATTAAATTTTCTATGGAGACTATATTACAAATATGTTCCAAAGAGGCACACTAATGGGGGCATGAGTCTGCTACAAAATAGCTGAGACAAAACAATGTACCTCAAAATGTTTTGCAGGACTACACTGTCTTTTCCTTCAGAAGGTGCTTTAGTATGTCTTCTTACTTGGCTTAGCTCCATCTTCATCTGTGCATACTTACGCTGCACTGTTAAACAGTAACAAAAAGCCCTAATCAAAGTTTGAAATAATGCACTTACCTCTGTCTGATCTGAGGTCATATCAGATCAGTTTTAATTGGACTGAGTGTCACCTTCAGATTTAATGTCTTCATTGGTCCCATTGACCTCATTCTTAGTATCACTGTCCTTCGAGTCTGTATTTCTGTCTTCACTCTGTTTTTCTCGACTACTGGACTTCATACTACTTTTTTTATCATCAGATGCCCTCTTTTCTGCCATGAAAGAAGACATTAACCATGGATTTCAAAGTAAAATACATTGCACATGTGAGGAGTGGAACACAGGAGGTGGGACAATCTCAAATTGGAAACAGTAACAAAGTCACAGTTATAGGCATAAGCTTTAGAATAACACCTTGAAGAGGGCAAAATAACAAGAAGCAAAATTAAAAGTGGTGAAAAGGAGGAAGGACAGCATAGCAGTAGTGTGACAATTACTCAACTTTACCTTGAGATATATAAATTGGGAAAAAGTGTAACAGTGATGTATGTGGATGTGCTTCATGACTGCTTTACCACTGGATTCAGGGTTACGCTCTGAATAGATTTTTTGTGTGTGATGTGTGCGCCAAGGGAGGCTACGCACTTGTTATTAAACTTGGTTCTTGAAAAGGGAACCAAAAAGAATGAAGGGATAAGGCATTACTATTCAGTCTGTTATTAACCACAGTTACAGAGGGAAGAAAATAAATGAACATCCAGGAAAAACAAGCAACCATAACTTAGCTAGGTTTAAAATAAGAATCAAAGGGAATACCAAAGTCAACTTAAACAGGACAAAATGTAATGGTGCTTGTCTGAGATATGTTATTAATCCCCCACCTTTAAATGATAAAAGACTGGGGAAGAAAGACTGTTAGAGATATAAAGGCATTAATTTACAAAACAAAGGAGCAACAGATCGATTGGACCCCAGTTTCTTCAAGAACTAGAAGGGTGAATGGTGAATAAAGAACTGGATATATTGCTGAAAAACTGGTATTTTCTTTTCCTCTACAATCATAAGGTAGAGTGAAGATAATGAAACAGAAGCAGCAACGTTTTCTGATGAGGGTGGCGGGAGGAAATAGTCACACATTTACAGCTGAAGTTTAAAATCCGTATAGTCTGTAAACTGAATAATCGTAAATTTATAAACAAAAAATACTAGTTTATCCTGTATCACTTCAAACCACAGGGTCAACCTTCTGCCCAACAGGTGGAGACTGAAAAAACAAATTATTGGATGTCAGTGTATAGACAAGAACACTGACTCTCCCTCAGAGGATTAATATGCAAGTAGCTGAGAATAAAATACATAAAACACGTTAAACGTCCAAGAAAGCTCTTTGCAAGGTGGCAAATCTGGATTGGCATAGCAATTCTACACTTCAAAAGACAGAATTGAAAAAGTTACGTTTGAAGAGAGAAGTAGTATATCTACACAGAGAAAATTTGCACAACAACTTTACTAGAACAGACCACCAAACAGCAAGGAAAATGGCCAAAATCAAAACCACAAGACGCAGGACAACTGCCTAAAAAACACTGGAACTGAAGCAGCACAGCCTGCCTACAGTGCTTGGAAAAAGCATTTAGTGATGTCCAAATAGGTAACTGGAGAAGTCTTCTGATAGCGTTGCATATCTGTCTGCCCTCAGTATTGTAGCTACTCAGGTGGATTGCACTCTAACTGACCTTGTTGAAAAGTCTTCTCTTTGTGCCTTACAGGTATCTCCGATGCGCACACAGCTCCACTGAGGAACAGAAGTCTTGTTTCCCTGCAGAGGACTAGTAGTCAGACCAATAATCTGATCTTCTATCCTATGTAGATAGGATAGATCATAATAGTCCTATGGATGTGCAGAGTGTGCAGTTTTTTGGGTTTGGACAGATAGGAAAGAACTTTTTCGGAAGATATAAACATTAACCTGTGGAACAAAAGATGAAGCTATACAAAGAACCCCCGTCTTCGAGGGCCTGAAGAACAAGAAAATTACATCAAAGCTCCTGGAGTTTACTAACTAGACCTGAACAAATATTTGTAACAATCTGTAATGAATTTAGCTTCCTTCAGCACCAGTGATATCTGCAAGCAGACAGTAAAGTAAGTTCCTTCAACACAGTTATTCAAAATTATCCCACAAAATTGTATTTATTATTGTGGCTAGATCACAAATAGTTCTTTGTAGATTTTATAGGCTCCCTATATGATTTATGTTGATTAGTTGTGATTCATCAGGTAAGATCACCTAATATTGGGTGTTTCTTGAGTGAATGGATGTACAAATATTTCTGGATGAATATTTGCATTGGCAACTGAAGTTTGCTTTCTAATGTAAATTCTTACCATTAAAACTCAAGTTACCTGATATTCATGGAAAGCACACACTGAATGGAACATGCTCATTAGTCAATTTTTTGGTAGTAAATAACTGAGCTCCGTTGCTAACCTTGAACACTGGACACATCACTATCACAGATTAATTTTTTCTTCTAAAATCTGTGAACCAGACCAATGAAATGAAAGCAGCGAGCAAATATTTCAATATCAATCCCTCCTGATGAAGGCTAGTCAGAGAACAGAAGATGATCACACAAATGGAAACAATTTTGTGGAAACTTAAGTTTTTTGACCAACTCCATCTATACCTATTAATTAGTTTAATTTCTTCAGTGTAAGTCTTATAGTTTGGAAATAAAAAAAAACTCTGTTGCAAATAGTTGCATATCAACAGTTTAGATTAAGCTAACTTTCAACCTATGTTTATGGTAATATGTATTTCAAAGCAACAAGGAGAGGTGTAACTCAGATTTGTTTGACCAAGGAAGAGCCAGTTGTCTCAAATTTTAAATATAAATTTTTTCAGAACCTTAGCAACTGTATGGTACAGAAATTCGGGAACTGGAAGTCAGGTCTTCTGGGTTCTAGTCCATACTCTGGCACTGATTTACTGTATAACACTGAGTAAAAGTCTGTCAACTTGTGCCTCAATTTACCCAGCCTCAAAAACCATCAGTGGTATAGGGGCTTAATTCATGTTTGTAAAGCAACTTGAGATTTCCAGATGAAAGACACCATGTAAGTATTATTTTCAGCCAACCCTTGCTGCTCACTTTAAAATCCTGACCCACAGTAACTATGAAAACTACTGTAAAGTCACAAAAAAGAGTAAGAATTCAAATGGCAGGAGTCTTAGCATCCACACCACATACTGTGCATGCACACAAAGTAGACTAAACCCATGTCTACACTAAAACCTTTCGTTGACGAAAGCTGTGTTGGCGTACAGCTGCTGAAGTTTGTATATTGCTCCTATGTGTGCATATTTAGTTGCTTGTATCAGTGCTGTGCGTACTCACCAGGAGTGCTTGTGTCAATGCAAAGTGTGATGCACCATGGGTAAGTATTCCACTGTGCCATGTCCCACCATGTGGAATGAGCTGTGCAGGGATCTCTGGGAGCTACGGGTTAAGTTCCACTATGAGATGCAACATTTGTCATCCCATAAAATCCACATCCCTTAATTTTCCACACCTTTTAAAAAATCCCACAATCCAACATGGCACCAAGACTGCGCAGCTCTGCACTGTGCTCGTGAATGTTGCAAATACAGGATACATGATCCTCTGGTATTTGCAAACATGCAGGAAGAAACACAGCAACGACATTACGATTTCTTCAAGGACAGACTGTTAAGGGACATCGAAAAAGGTGGCATTCGTGGAGCAGCTGCAGACGATGGGAGTGTTGCTTTTGGGCCCAAGAACTGAGCACTGACAGTTGAAATCACATTAACAGCGTCTCTATTTATTGCAACTCTGTTGCTTGGACCTTCAAAGCTAAATACTGATGTACCCTATCCATAATGTAATGCAAGTCTCGCAAAACTGAGGGTGGAGTAAAATTTAGAAACATTTTAGCTCCCAGCAACATAAACTTCCTTGCTCTCTGCAGTGAATGCAGAATTCATTCTAGATTTTAGAGTGCATGTATCCCTCTACTGGAAAAACATGCATCATAGCCCTGTTCCACAGCCCTATTCTGTTTATTAATACTATGATGGTTTACTGAACAGATCATTTATTTCCCCAAATCTAGTATTACACTTCTAAGGTTACCAGGAGCTGAAAAGACCTTGTAGTGCCGGAGAGGAGCTGGTGGTCGTGGTCATGGTATGCATAGGTATCAATGACATAGGGAAGGATAGGAGAGAAGTCCTGGAGGCCAAATTTAAGCTGCTAGGTAAGAGATTGAAGTTCAGGACCTCCACAGTCGCATTCTCTGAAATGTTTCCAGTTCCACATGCAGAGCTGGTTAGGCAGGCAGAACTGCAGGGTCTCAATGTGTGGATGAGACAATGGTGTAGGGAGGAAGGGTTTAGATTTATTAGGAACTGGGGAAACTTTTGGGAAAGGGGGAGCCTATACAGGAAGGATGGGCTCCACCTAAACCAAAATGGAGCCAGATTGCTGGCACTTAAAATTAAAAATGTCATAGAGCAGTTTTTAAACTAAGGGCTGGGAGAAAGCCAACAGGTATGGAGTAGTATGTGGTTTGGACAGAGACATCCCTTAGGGGAGGATCTATAAATGGAGATTCTCTATGTCCTAGTAAGGAGGAGAGGATGGAAAATAGTAAAAGGTAGGATCTGATGAGAAAACAGTCAAATGAAAGAAAGTCCCATTCAATTACATTATGTAATGGCAGAAGAGCTGGCTTTAGCAAGTGCAGGGCCTGATTCGTACTCACCCAGCGGCGCTCCGGATCTTCGGCGGCATGTCCTTCACCCGCTCCAGGTCTTCGGCGGCACTCAAAGACCTGCCGCTGAAATGCTACTGAAGACCCGGAGGGAGTGAAGGGCCCGCTGCCAAAGACCTGAAGAGCCACTGGGTGAGTAAAAATTAAAAAGGCGTTGGTGCGGGGCTCGATTCCGGGGAATTGGGCGAATTAGCCTAAAGCCAGCCCTGAATGGCAGACAACTCAAAAGTGACAAGTTTTTGAAGTGCTTATATACGAATGCTAGGAGTCTACATAATAAGATGGGCGAACTAGAGTGCTTTGTATTAAATGAGGATATTGATATAATAGGCATCACAGAAACTTGGTGGAATGAGGATAATCAATGGGACACATTAATACCAGGGTGCAGAATATATCAGAAGGACAGAACAGGTCATGCCGGTGAGGGAGTGGCAGAAAGAAAGGAAGAATTAAATAAAGTAAAAATTGTAAATGAACCAAACTGTACCATAGAGTCTAATAAGGATACAGCAATAGGGATATATTACCGACCACCTGACCAGGATGGTGATAGTGACTGAAATGCTCAGAGAAATTAGAAAGGCTATTAAAATAAAAAACTCAATAATAATAATGTGGGATTTCAACTATTCCCATGTTGACTGGGTACGTGTCACCTCAGGATGGGATGCAGAGATAAAGGGTATGGCTACACTTGAAATTTTGGAGTGCTGCCGCGGAGCACCAGCGCTAGGAGAGAGCTCTCCCAGGGCTGCACATAAACCACATCCTCTACGAGTGTAGCTTGCAGCGCTGGGAGCCGCACTCCCAGCGCTGCGGCACTGATTACACTGAGGCTTTACAGCGCTGTATCTTGCAGTGCTCAGGAGGGTGTTTTTCACACCCCTGAGCGCGAAAGTTGCAGCGCTGTAAAGTGCCAGTGTAGCCAAGGCCAAAGTTTCTTGGCACCTTAAAGGACTGCTTCTTGGAGCAGCTAGTCCTGGATCCCGTGAGAGGAGAGTCAATTCATGATTTAGTCTTAAGTGGAGCACAGGATCTGGTCCAAGAAGTGAATATAGCTGGACCGCTTGATAATAGTGAGCATAATATAATTAAATTTAACATCTCTGTGGCAGCGAAAACACCACAACAGCCCAACACTGTAGCATTTCATTTCAGAAAAGGGAACGACACAAAAATGAGGTTAGTTAAACAGATATTAAAAAGTATAGCTCCAAAAGTGAAAACCCTGCAAGCTGCGTGGAAACGTTTTAAAGATACCATAATAGAGGCTCAACTTAAATGCATACCCCAAATTAAAAAACATTCTAAGAGAACCAAAAAAGTGCCACCATGGCTAAACAACAAAGTAAAATAAGCAGTGAGAGGCAAAAATGCATCCTTTAAAAAGTGGAAGTTGAATCCTAGTGAGGAAAATAGAAAGGAGCATAAAGTCTGACAAGTGAAGTGTAAAAATATAATTAGGACGGCCAAAAAAGAATGTGAAGAACAGCGAGCCAAAGACTCAAAAAGTAATAGCAAGTTTTTTTTAAATACATCGTAAATAGGAAGCCTTCTAAACAATCAGAGGGGCCGCTGGATGATCGTGATGGTAAAGGAGCACTCAGGGATGACAAGGCCACTGCGGAGAAACTAAATGAATTCTTTGCATCTGTCTTCATGGCTGAGCATGTGAGGGAGACTCCAAAACCTGAGCTATTCTTTTTAGGTGACAAATCTGAAGAACTGTCCCAGATTTAGGTGTCATTAGAGGTGGATCTGGAACAAATCAATAAACTAAACAGTAATAAGTCAATAGGACCAGATGGTATACACCCAAGAGTTCTGAAGGAACTCAAATGTGAAATCGTAGAACTACTAACTGTAGTTTGTAACCTACCAGTTAAATTCACTTCTGTACCAAATGACTGGAGGATAGCTAATGTGACACCAATTTTTAAAAAGGGCTCCAGCGGTGATCGCAGCAATTACAGGCTGGTAAGTCTGACTTCAGTACCGGGCAAACTGGTTGAAACTATAGTAAAGCATAAAATTGTCAGAGAGATAGAGGAACATAATTTATTATGGAAAAGTCAGCAGCATGGGTTTTGTAAAGGGAAATCATGCCTCACTAACCTACTAGGAATTCTTTGAGGGGGTCAACAAGCATGTAGACAATGGGGATCCAGTGGATATAGTGTACTTAGATTTTCAGAAAGCCTTTGAAAAGGTCTGTTACCAAAGGCTCTTAAAGTACAAGAGATGGGATAAGAGGGAAGGTCCTCTCATGTATCGGCAACTGGTTAAAAGATAGGAAACAAAGGGTAGGAATAAAGGGTCAATTTTCAGAATAGAGAAAGGTAAATAGTGGTGTCCCCCAGGGGCCTATACTGGACCAGTCCTATTCAATATATTCATAAAGATCTGGAAAAAGGGTTAAACAGTGAGGTGGCAAAATTTTCAGATGATACAAAACTACTCAAGATAGTTAAGTCCCAAGCAGACTGCAAAGAGCTACAAAAGGATCTCTCAAAACTGGGTGACTGGGAAACAAAATGGCAGATGAAATCCAATGTTGATAAATGCAAAGTAATCCACGTTGGGAAAACATAATCCCAACTATACATATAAAATTATGGGGTCTAAATTAGCTGTTACCACTCAAGAAAGAGATCTTGCAGTCATTGTGGATAGTTCTCTGAAATCATCCGCTCAATATGCAGCAGCAGTCATAAAAGCAAACAGATTGTTGGGAACCATTAAGGGATAGATAAGACGACAGAAAATGTCTTTATATCAATCCATGGTATGCCCACATCTTGAATACTGTGTGCAGAAGTGGTCACCCAATCTCAAAAAAGATATATTGGACTTGGACGTGGCTTCCATATGAGGGGAGATTAATAAGAATCAGACTATTCAGCTTGGAAAAGAGATGCCTAAGGGGGGATATGATCGAGGTCTATGAAATCATGACAGGTGTGGAGAAAGTAAATAAGGAAGTGTTATTTACTCTCTCGTAACACAAGAACTAGGAGTCACCAAATGAAATTAACAGGCAACAGATTTAAAACAAACAAAAGGAAGTATTTCTTCACACAACGCAAAGTCAACTGTGGAACTCTTTGCCAGAAGATTTTGTGAAGGCCAAGACTATAATAGGGTTCAAAAAAGAACTAGATAAATTCATGGAGGACAGGTCCATCAATGGCTATTAGCCAGGATGGGCAGGGATGGTGTCCCTAGCCTCTGTTTTCCAGAAGCTGGGAACAGGCAACAGGGAATGGATCACTTGATGATTACCTGTTCCGGTCATTCCCTCTGGGGCACCTGGCATTGGCCACTGTTGGAAGGCAGAATACTGGGCTAGATGGACCTTTGGTCTCACCCAGTATAGCCGTCCTTATGTTCTTATGTATATTCTCAGTCCTGGGGGAAGGAGGCAGTAAGTAGCAACAAAAAGATGACCAGAAGGAAAATTTAACTCAATGAAATCACTACACTCCTATTTATAAAACTATCAAGAAAAGAACTGTGAAGCTATAAACCTAACTGAGAGTTCAATAATGGAAACAATTTGAGCAATTACTGTATAAAATTATAAGTATGCACACATACACACACAGTATTACACACAGTATTACTGAAGGATTAAAGAGGGCTCCTCCAACTGAATACCAAAAATCTGCTTTATAATTAGGTCAATGAAATAACAGACATATTAGGTGGTAAGTTACAAGCAAACATGCATTACAGGTCTAGCATTATATCTGACCACGTGCAACAGTGAACAAGCAAGCAGCAAAGCATACAAGCTTGCAGAGTGCTCACAACTAAGCAGAACAGACTGGAGAGGAAACCAAATAATGAAATACATTACAGTATACAACAGAAAAGTTATACTGGCCTAGAAAAAAAAAAAAGTCAGGCAAAAACACATCTGAAGTGTTATCCATATTTTGAGAACCAATCCAGAGTCTACTGAAGAAATGGGAAAAGTTAGAGCAGGGCAAACAGGCTAACCTATAATCCACATTCATATAGCACCTTTCACCCCAGAGAGATCTCCAAATACTTTATAGATATATAGGAATCATTTTACCCACCACTGAAATGAAGCCATCTCTACTGTGAAATGTGCCAGCTGTTTGAAAGCACACCGCAACCCAAAACGGTTTAGATCAGAAAGTGTATCCAAATGAAGTTACAGAGAAGATTAAAAATGGGAATTTAGCCAGGATATGGAATTAACACCTTTGTATTATGAAAAGTACTATGGATCTTTCATATTCACAAGTGGTCACGACAGTTTTATATCTTTTATGAACGATGGAACCTCTGGCAGCATAGCACAATCTAACAACGGACTGTGTTGGAGCACTGGATCAGTACTGATTCAAAGGGAAGAGAGCCACCTTCTAAACATTAACATTATTACTTGACATAGCATGTATTGCCATAAAACAATTCTGAGGAACAATTTGGTGTTTCTTTGAGATTCCTCCATATACCAGATCTTGCTTCATTTATGAAATCTGATGGAATCACAACCTAAGATGGTACAGATTCAGGCCACGACGCTGAAAGGTCTCAGAAGTTAGGGAAAACTAAGATTATGTTTATTAGACAAAGAAGATTAAGAGGCATGATTGAAGTGTACAGAAAATGAAGATGTCATAAGACTGTCCACCTAAAAAAACCCAAAACAAAATACATACCAATGAGGAAAGCTAGTTAAGATTTACAGAAGTGTCCAAGAATAATAAGGAGAACTCGCTTCTAAGGGCAGCAGTAGAAGATGTAATCAAATATATTTAGAGAGTTAGAGTGACGTGTGAGGTTTTCCAAAGCCAAACAGCCAGCAGGTGTCAACAGGCTAAAATGCTTGGGAACTGCACAGGAATGTGCTTTTCTTTGAGGATTACAGTACTAGGTAAGTAGGCAAAACACACATTTTGCAAGGAGGCAGGAGGGTACGAAGAGAAAGGGAAGTGTGTCTCAAAGTCATGTAGTAGTGACACATACAGGCTGCTCACAAATCTCTGAAGGGATCCTAAGAGATCTTTCAGTCTTTGACTGAAAGAATAGGTCTCGGGGGTAACATCAGTTCTGCATGTCTTAAGATCTCACACAAACTAACCTTTTTCTTTAGATTTCCTGTCTTGGTCTCGATCTCTGCTTTTGCTTCGGTGCTTGTATGATTTCCGATCCCGACTTTTTGATCGTCTCCTGTCCCGACTGCGAGACCTATGTTTTCTTTCCGACCTATCATGGCTTCTGCTTCTTCGTCGATCTCGGCTCCTTACATTTAGAAGTAGTTGAAAGAGAGAGAAAATATCAGCTGTCGTTTACAACTCAAAAATAAAAAATCTTCATTAATTTGCCATTAGGTTACCATTCTGCTCTCATGCTGGCTTAGAAGAAAAGGTTTAATATTTATGAGGAATACCAAGTCTCTCTTATAAACTCTTTCCTTCCAGGAACATTTCTCAGTACTTCACAAGTTCTCTGTCCACCCTTCTCTGCCTTCTTCAAACATCTACAGCTACAGGAAATAATTCTCAGGAAAAGCTTTAATACTGATTTTTAAATCAGAGCTTTAAAAAAATTAATACTTAAACTTTATGATGGAAGTGTATGTCAACTATCATGCTTACATCAACTACATATATAAAATCATGATGTTTTCATCTACTTCCAATATGGCGGAGAGTTTTAATACATGGCAGTTTCTCTTTTGATTCATCCTTTGAAACAGCAAGAATTGTCCACCTCTGGAGAGGTTATACTGGACCTGATAAACAAGCAGTTTGATCAAGTGATGATTCTAGTGCTTCCTCTAACTGATTCCAACTTTTTAGATCAACTGTCCAAAGTCATATTCTATTCAATGGTTTCAATGCACCTCCTGTTTTGGCTCACTTATTGCTTAATTTTTTGTGGTACAAAATTAATTTTTATTTTTAAAATCTGTATTTGGTGTTGGATATGAATTATAATAAAATATTTTCTGAGGTTGAATGAGATTGAGGCCTGTTTTATTTTTGTAGTGTATCAGTATAAAATGATGTAAAGAAATCTGTCATCTACAGCTACAGAATTCAGCTGATTCCATTATAGGGTTAGCAGTTTCTGATCAAGTGAGAGGAACATCAGAAAGGAAGCCTGGCTCAGTGGTTATGGTGTAGCCCAGGACTAGGGAGACTTAAGTTCAATGCTATGCTCTGCTACAAACTTCAGGTATGACCTTAAGCAAGTCATGTATCTTCTGTGTACATCAGTTTCCCCATCTATAAAAGGGAGATAATGGTATTTCCTTATGTTCCAAAATTACAAATACAGAGAAACTTCAGTGTTTTCGTAAATAAGGCTAAACATGTTGCAGTTATATACCACTAAAGGGTGGCAAAACTTTAGGTACATCTACACTTAAGTGGCATGTAGATTACACCTGCTGCTTGCCCAGCTGGCATAGCTATAAACAGTAGTGTAGATAGTGAGACACGGTTGACGAGAGTAGAGCGGCCTACACATCTGAGCCTGAGGGCATGTATCATACATGGCAGCTCTCTGCATGCCCAAGTAGTGCCTCCTACATCTACACTGCTATTTTTAGCAGTTTAGTCTCTCACTGCCAGAGGCTATCTCTGCCACAGAAAGAGGCTCTGGCAGGAGGGAGGCAGTGGAGAAAAGCTCTTTCACTGCCACACGTAGCTACAAATCAGTGACGAGTGTGGACGCAGTCTGCCTTTCACTGTGGGGTGCAGTGCCTGTAATCTTCACACCACCGTAAGTGTACACAAGGATGAGTACATTACACACACCTGGGGCTCTTTGTGTTCCTTCATTCTCTCCCACAAGCTCCCTTTGTGCTACTCTCTCATATCCCTCAATTTAAACAGTCCATGCAACACCACCCCATACCAGGGGCTCAGCGCACCTCCTCCCACCCCAATTCCATTCTACTCATACCTTTGTCCCACATTCTTCCCCCATACTAGGGCTTCTGTGTGCCCCCATTCTCCATACAATTCTTATTTCTTTTCTTGTCGGTACAGGAGATGTCTAGAACATTCCCTGAATTTTTTGAATCAACTAGCTGTGGTATTCAAAAGTTGTTACAAACAGTAAAACAGAAAAATGCAATCAAGTTAGCATAGGTCCTTGTCTTGATCGGCCAACAAAATTCTTGACAGCAACCATTCCTTTAGAGGTACATTCCTTTACAACCTGAAATCATATAGTTTTGAGGTTCTTACGTGCATGGAATGCCATTATAAATTCACTTGAAAAGTCAATGGTCCCTAATTACGGTACCTGCTTCGCCTTCTCTCTCTGCTTCTTGATCTTTTGTGGTCCCGTGACCGGCTGCATCTTCTGTCAGATGTTCTGCTTGAATGTCTGCTATGAGAACGACTCCTCTTACGTCTTTCTCTGTCACGTGCCCTCTCTTTTTCCTTTTCTTCTTCCTCACGTCGTCTCTTCCTTTCCCTCTCTTCTCTTTCACGTTCCCTCTCTCTCTCTCTCTCTTCTCGCTCTTGTTTCTCTTTTTTTAACTTGTCATCACGTTCAGGTTCTTCAGTTCTTTTTCTTAACTTTTCCTTACAAAAAATAAGTGTTTACAGCACTGATTTAATGAAGATAAAATGTATTCAGAAGAAACTATTCAGCATCATTAAACCGCTATAAAAGGGCAAGGAGACATATTAGATTTCAATGGGTTACACTTAATCGACAAGCCAAAGCATAACCTTCTTACTAGCACTTCTAAGTCAGCTAACAAGTCCTTTGTTCATCAGGATGGTTCACTGACCTGGGCAGTACCTAATATTTAAAATTAAAAAAAGATCTGGGGACTCCACAAATTATACCTTGCAAAAACAAAAGGATAAAGACTGAGGATTTGTTGAAGAAATCCAAGTTGTAGAGTAAATATAATTATTTTGTGGTTCTGACAAGCAAAACCTTAAGATCTACCTTTAATACTTTTAAGATGTCACTATAAATCCCTCTGAAGTTATTTCTTTTCTTAAAGTTATTTCTGTAAAAGCATGTGTGTGTGTGTGTATACACACAAATACGTACATAAAGGATGACGACAGTACAAAAAACACAAGAAAAAGGCAGGTTTATACTTAAAACACAGAAGCAGTGAAACTGTGCTGTTGTCAGGCTTCAGTGAAGATGCTACTACACTGATGGGAGAAGATCTCCCATCAGCATAATTAATCCAGGTCTCAGAGGTGGCAGCTATGGGTATGTCTACACTACGGGATAATTCCGATTTTACATAAACCGGTTTTATAAAACAGATTGTATAAAGTCGAGTGCACGCAGCCACACTAAGCACATTAATTCGGCGGTGTGCGTCCGTGGTCCGAGGCTAGCGTCCATTTCCGGAGTGTTGCACTGTGGGTAGCTATTCCATAGCTATCCCGTAGTTCCCGCAGTCTCCCCTGCCCCTTAGAATTCTGGGTTGAGAGCCCAGTGGCTGATGGGGCAAAAATCATTGTCGCGGGTGGTTCTGGGTAAAAGTCGTCAGTCATTCCTTCCTCCGGGAAAGCAACAGCAGACAATCATTTCGCGCCCTTTTTCCCTGGACTGCCCTGGCAGACACCATAGCACGGCAACCATGAAGCCCGTTCAACTTTTTTTTTTTTTTACAGTCACCGTATGTGTACTGGATGCCGCGGACAGAGGCGATACTCCAGCGCTACACAGCAGCATTCATTTGCTTTTGCATGATAGCAGAGATGGTTACCAGTCGTTCTGTACCGTCTGCTGCCAGTGTAATTTGGCAATGAGATGACGGTTATCTGTCCTTCTGTGCTGTCTGCTGCTTTCATGCTGAGATTGGCCGGGGGCGCAAAAACAAAACTGGGAATGACTCCCGGAGTCAATCCCTCCTTTATGGTTTCTAAAAAGAGAGTCAGTCCTGCCTAGAATTTGGGGCAAATGTACTAGAGAAGCAGTGTATCAGAGAGCACAGCTGCTCCGTGTCAGATCCCGCAGAAATGATGAGCTACATGCCGTTCACGGGGGGTGCCCCTGCAACAACCCCACCCATTGCTTCCCTCCTCCCCCAACCTTCCTGGGCTACCGTGGCAGTGTCCCCCCCATTTGTGTCATGAAGTTATAAAAAAATGCAGGAATAAGAAACACTGAGTTTTTAGTGACATAAAATGAGGGGGAGGCAGCCTCCCAGTGCTATAATAGTCCAGGCAGGACATTAAGCAGTGTGGAGGAGAGGAGCCCAGCATCCCACTGCTATGGTAGTCCAGGCAGTATAGAATCTTTTCTTTTCACGTGAAAGGGAGGGGGCTGATTGAAGCTCAGCCCCCAGTTGCTATGATGAAGACGGTTACCAGCCGTTCTGTACCATCTACTGGGAATGACCAGGAATCATTCCTATTTTTACCCAGGCGCCCCTGAGGGCAGCCAGGGGTATTCAGCAGTTATCAAGCATGTACTGTCTGACACCAGGGAGGGGAGAGGAGCGGATACTACTCTTCACTGCTGCAGCATCGCGTCTACCAGCAGCATTTAGTAGACAAAGGGTGACATTGAAAGTAGTCAAGAAACGATTTCTTCCCCTTTTCTTTCACGTGGGGGGGGGGGGGAGGAGAGTAAATTGACAATCTATTCCCTGAACCATGCCGGACAATGTGTTTGAACCTACAGGCATTGGGAGCTCAGCCAAGAATGCAAATACTTTTCCGAGACTGCTGGGGACTGTGGGATAGCTGGAGTCCTCAGTACCCCCTCCCTCCCTCCATGAGCGTCCATTTGAGTCTCTGACTTCCCGTTACGCTTGTCACGCAGCACTGTGTAGCCTGGAGATTTTTTTTTTCAAACACTTTGGCATTTTGTCTTCTGTAACGGAGCTCTGATAGGACAGATTTGTTTCCCCATACAGCAATCAGATCCAGTATCTCCCGTATGGTCCATGCTGGAGCTCTTTTTGGATTTGGGACTGCACTGCCACCCGTGCTGATCAGAGCTCCACGCTGGGCAAACAGGAAATGAAAATCAAAATTTCGCAGGGCTTTTCCTGTTTACCTGGCCACTGCATCCAAGTTCAGATTGCTGTCCAGAGCGGTCACAGTGGTACACTGTGGGATACTGCCCGGAGGCCAATACTATCGATTTGCAGCCACACTAACCCTAATCTGATATGTTAATACCGATTTTAGCCCTACTCCTCTCATCGGGGAGAAGTACAGAAACCGATTTAAAGAGCCCTTTATATCGATATAAAGGGCCTCGTAGTGTGGACAGGTACAGCGTTAAATCGGTTTAATGCCGCTAAAATCGGTTTAAACGCGTAGTGTAGACCAGGCCTGTGTTGATGAGAGAAGTCCTCCCACTAACATAGTGCTGTCCACACTGGAGGATTAGATCAGTATAACTGCATCGCTCTGGGATGTGGATTTCTCACACCTGCGAGCGACGTAGTTATACTGATGTAAGTTGTGGTGTAGATCTGGCCTAACAGCACACTCCAGGATTCTACCGAATTTACATTCCTCCTAAAACATCCAACCTATGGAAATGGAAAAAATAGGTATCTCATTTTAAAATATTTTAATAGTGCATCCTCAAATTTTGAGAACTCCAAACAAAAAAACTCTCAGCTAATTGAAGTTAGTTATATCCCATATTTCAGACTCCAGCTGAGTGGCACTTCTAAGTTTCACCAAGATGATGCTAAACTCTGTTGGAGTTCATAAACTCAAGAGTTTTGTTGCAGAAGAGTTTAGCTTCAGTTCTCAGGAGCCTAACACCAACTCAGGCTACCGTTCAATGGTGCGTCCCCAATTGCTTGCCATTATATTGATTTCAAGGTCCGAAAACACCCTGCTAATATCAGGAGTTCTGTGTTTGTACGTGATTAGCATATTTCCATTAAAGTGAAAACATACAAACAGATATCCTTGTAAATTGGATATTGTACATAAAAAACTGTTAGGTATGAAAACTCTTCTTGTAGTTATTTTATATCACTCCAAATGCTTCACCATAGTGTGTCCCTGAGTAGACGAAAGATATTTTTGCAGTGATATCTCATGTATTTGAAAAGAGCTTGCTTGTCATACACTTCTGTTCTGTCTATAGGGAGGAACCGTATGCAACTGTCTGGGGGCTGTCATAGAAGAATGAACATAGAATATTTTAATTAACTTATTCCAGTGAATACTTTAATCAATATATTTGTAATATTCAGGATACTGCACACTGGGATATACTAGTGTGAACCAGGAAATATACCAAGAGCATTTCACCAAACAAAAATCATAAAAACATTAATTGAAACCATGTTGTGTTGAATACCTTCAGCAGCCTGGTTAGTGGGGGAATTTAGCACAAAAATCCAGGCTTAATTTGATTTTCATTTTTTGTTTTGTACTTTAGGTAAAATTTTCAAAAGCACAAAAGTGATGTAGGAGTCTGAGTCCCATTTTCAAAAGGGACATAGGCACTTTGGAGCCTAAGTGCCACTGCTAAAATTACCTTTCATCTCTAAATAATTCAAAGCTGTCAAAGCTTGGTTGCCAACAAATGGATGTTGAGAACCTGAGTTTATGTATGTAAGGATTCTGCCAATGATTTGGTTCTTAAATAGTTTATACAGAAAGAAAGTCAGTTTACCTTTAATTACAAAGTTATACTCACTTTTAATTCTTCTACAGTAGCTTTAATTTTGGCATAACCCATGTGCTGTTTTCCCATTAAGTGGTCATCCACTCTGGACTGTGCATCTCCTACTATTAAAAAGGCTCCACAGACTTCACAAACTTCCATTTGCTTTTCTTGAGCTGCAAAGCTCTCAATTGTCTGGAAGAGAAGGTAGTGGTTAGAGCAAAGAACAATTGAAAAGTTTTAATCTGGAACCAGCTAGACTTACTACTACTTACTTTATCAACTGTTCTTCTAGTGTTGTGAAATTACGAATTTCAGCTTTAAAAAGGAACTTATAATTACTTGCTTTAACTTGGCACTATTATGAAGTCGCCTACATATTATGCCTAATATGAAAAAGTTTAAAAAACAAACAGACTGCAAGACTAAACATGCTAACTCAATGTTTTCCACAGATTAATGGCAGTCTGCACTTTACAGTAAGTACTTAACTGTGGAATTTGGGAAATAAATGTCTTTTTCACTATCAAGGATACAATGCCTATTACCCGCTGCTACGGCTGGTTTCATGGTAATATTCAATACTAGTTCTGCCTTGCAAAGGACAAAACCAGGCCCCACTTTTCTGCTCGAGACCTTTGACTACATGACAAAAACTTTGGGAGACTGACAATGAAATGCCCAAGAAGAAGAAACATCTATAGGCCCTGCAATGGAACAGAGAAAGGAAGCTGGGTTCGATGCTTTCAAGGTAGACCTTCATTTTTAAGAGAATGGTGGGGAAAGTATAATAAATATATCAAAGCAGACATCGTGTGACATAAACTTACCAAAATCTCATTACACTGAATTGACAGCCCAAATCCAAGTGATTATTCCAGTATAGCATTAATACGTTCTCCTGTGTACATTCCGCTTCTGACTCTTATGGAGCCAAAATATCCTGGTCTGAGCACACTTCTGGAGCAAGGGACTACTGAGTTCTAATCTAACTTCTAACAAAAGCTCCTCTCTGTGATCTGGCAGTAGACATTTAACCTGTTTATTTCAGCTTTCCCCAACAGTAAAAACTATGGAGATAAATCTTTGCACAGCTCACAGGAATATGGTGAGGAGCTGTTAGTATTTGCAAAGCATTCTGAAGATGATGGGGTCAAATTCAAGCCTGGTAAGGAGGTGTACTGCCACTGATTTCAACAAAGTTGCATCCACTATACCACATCTGAATGTGAACCATATCATTTAAATTCTTAAGAGAAATTTATGAGAACAAATCAAGAGCTTCAGGATTTCAAAGTTTAACACAAAAGGGTGCAAAAATGGGAGAACAAGGTTTGGCTAAACTAAAGCAGAATTGAAAATTCTGACAAAAATGAAAGTTTTCAGGAAATCAATCAGATAGGAAAATTCTCAATATGTATTATGAATTTCAAGACAGATGTCTGATATACAGATCTGGAAAGACATGAAGGTCCAGGGCACGTTAATATCACATTCCAAATACCAGGCCCCAGGTATTCTGCATTATTCTCAGATTATTTGACAAGTAAGGGAAGCATACACTGTACATTTCTATGGCCAATATCAATTTTTCTGGACAACTGCCTCAAACACATGACCAAAATTAATGCCATATCCAGTTTACAGTAATGAGTGTTTAGAATCATACTAGGTTTTGAAAAGGCTTCCATAAACTCCTGAATTATAGCTTTCTTGAACTATGCTATGGTTTTAAGGGATGGCAGCTCCTCTGACTTCTGCATACAAGACCATTAGAATTAAAGAAAGTGATTTAGGAACTAGTGTAGGGGTTGGCAGCCTTTCAGAAGTGGTGTGCCGAGTCTTCATTATTCACTCTAATTTAAGGTTTCGTGTGCCAGTAATGCATTTTAACGGTTTTAGAAGGCCTCTTTCTATAACTCTATAATATAAAACTAAATATTGTTGTATGTAAAGTAAATAAGGTTTTTAAAATGTTTAAGAAGCTTCATTTAAAATTGAATTAAAATGCAGAGCCCCCCGGACCGGTGGCCAGGACCCAGGCAGTGAGAGTGCCACTGGAAATTGGCACGCGTGCCATAGGTTGCCTACCCCTGAACTAGTGTAAATGCAACATCACACAAGGAAGACTTATGAAAAAATCAACTGCTTTTGTTGTTTTCAAATACAAGCTAGAGGGAATATCTCCTCTAATTTCTTTCTGGTGCTAGAACCGCTTCTAATCAGGTCCAGCCTTAAACATGTGAGCTTCCAGGAATCAAATAGTCTAGTAGCTCAGAACAGAATTACAGAGAAAAGCAAGAGATTATCTATTGGGATAAACTCCCTAAGAAGTGGCAGTCATGGGGGAGATTTAAAGAAGAGAAGCTGCTGACAGCCAGGAACCTAAAGATCCTTGAACAGACTCTGGTTTACTGATCATTGCTAGCAAGAAAGTTCTCAGTTATGGAGAGTTAAGTGTCTTCACCAAAATAAAGTTGTAGCCATATTTCCATTTCAAGCACGATTTCTGACTTCCTCTAAAAATCTTTGAAATGGTTTGTGTCCCACTGGAGGGGTGCAAAAGGACTAGTGGGGTAGGAGAGAATCAGACGTGGCAATGGACAGACGTCAAACTTCAATTACTTTAGAGTCTCTGTTTTCATTTAAAAAAATTAAGTCTCTAAGCTGTTATGTTTGAGAAGAAACACTCTGGCCATGTTTTGAAGGTTAATTGATTCAATGATGTCTGACTAACTTTTCAGAGTGCCAGCACAATGGCTATGAGTGGTGAATTGCTTCATTCATTTCAGTGGGTGCAAACTCAAACGGCCATTGATAATTTAAAATACAAACATTTTAAAACTATCTCACTGCTCCTTGATGTATACAGGAAACAAGGGAAGGCTCATATTATGAAGATCTCAGCTAGTGTTTCTTAAAGTATGTGATGCACACCCCCGGGGGGGTACAGAAGAAGGTGACTAGCTCACTAGCCTATCAACAATATATGACCAAGTTGAAGATGGATGCAAGTGTTCTCATTTTTCTGAAGAGGGCTTGAAAATATTCTCAAATTTAAGATGTTTTGGTCCAAGCAATGCTAAGATGGGCATGTTAGAAACTTGCCAAAAAAAATTTAACACTTAGTTTTCTGAGGTCTTGCATTTTTACATTTTCCAATTTAGTTTTTATTTTGGGTTTTTAAATTAACTTAGAATAAGTTTCCTGCCTTTCTAATTTTTTCGCTATACAAGCATCTTTGATGTTTTATCTTCTGTAAACTACCAATACATATTCATAAATTCCCAATGCCAATTTAGTTTTGGCAAAGAATACTAATCTAAATGAGTTTACAATTTAAATCCAAAATTTAATTATCTAACAAAGTACATGATATTGACTAAGACTAATTGGAGTTTTAAATTAATGAATATATTGTGTAAAATACAGGCTGGGCTCTCATAAAGGGTACGATTTCAGCCTGTTAAATTTTAATGTGAGAAACAGAAATTTGACAAGAAAGCAGTAACTGGATTGTTGTAACTTTTAAATCCTCTGATTACATAAGGGGCAAGGCTATCTGGTCAGGTTCTGCTTTTGCATCGAGCCTTGAAAGCCCACACAGCTTTTACTTACTGAAGTTGTAGACCTCAGCAACTCTCTCTCTTCTTTTAACTGTTCAACAAGTTTCATCATTCCTTGTGCCTCTTCCACCTTTCCTTCAGAACCCAATTCTTCAATCTAAAGCAGAATAAAAATCCTATCAGGATCTTTTAATCTGAGCATTTGATTAATAGTTGTGTTAGAAGGTGACTTTTACCTGTTGTAGAAGTACATCGATTTTGTCAGTTAAGACCTGAATTTTCTCTTCGTTTTTACCAGTAGGTCCAGCTGCCTGCTAAATATTAAAAAAAATAATTCAGTCCCTAATCAAAGGATTAAGAATGTGTGTTTTTAAAGAAACTACACACCTATTAATATTTTTCTCTAGAATTACATACTTGATAAATAGAGTAGATCCAAGTACAGAAATGTTGTATTTTCATTTAGTGAGAGAAAAAGGAAATTTATTCACCTATAATCCTGTTTCTCTGAAGGCACCACACACACAAAATTCGTGAGCTTTAATTTGATAGCACAAGAATGGCAACATACCCCTAACTCTTAACATTTGAGCCCTGAGAACAGCAATAGCAGGTGGAGCATGGGCTAAGCCCCTGGCTGACTGCCAGATACCACCCTCTGCAGATAATGTCCTTCAAATGATTCTTACTCTGTATTTTTATTTGGGGAAATCTCATGAACAGTGAGCACAGCTTCCAGGAAGGTGGAACCAAACTATCCCCCCAAAATAAGCATCATATGTAGATGCCAAGTTCAGAGAACAGTGCTGAATCAGTATGTGACCAGAACTCCAGTTAGCAGCCCTACACATGTCTAAGATAAAAATGTTATCGGGGCATGCCACTGATACTGCTTTGAGCCTAACAGAGAATATCCCAAGCCACTTAGGTACTGTTAGCCTAGCTAATGTAAAACAAAGGGTAATCCACTTAGATATAAGTTGAATGGCAATGGCATTCCCTTTACACTGATTCCCCAAAGCTATAAAAAAAAGTCTAAGGGTATATGTCTACAGAACGAAGGTTACAGCAAGACAGTAACAGTGCTCAGATACGTCTATGCTACAGTGATGCTTGCTAAAGAAACAAATGGGTTTTTCCATTACTGTAGTAAATCTGTCCCCAAGAGGCAGTACTTAGGTTGACGGAAGAATTCTTCTGTCAGCTAAACTGCATCTGGTTGGGTTGACCTAATGTTGCACAGGGTGTGAAATTTTTCAAAGTCATAAGCAATGCAGCTAGGTCAACTAAGTTTTAGGTGTAGACCAGGCACAACTGATTTTCTAAACGCCCTGTCCAAATAGGAATGTATATCTCCTCTGACACCTAGGGTACTGAATTTGGCTTCCCTTGGTTGAGAATAATACGTTGTGAAAAACATTAGGAAATTAAGAGTCTTATCAAAGCAGAACTCAGACATCACTTTTGGTATTAATTTAGAAGGATGCAGGATGACTGTCTCTTTGGAGTCAGTGAAAGGAAACTCACCCATTAAAATCTGCAATTCACTCTTGTTACAAGTGCAATTAAAAATGTTATTTTTAACAGGAAGAGCCTTCCATTAGGCAAGTCTATCATCCTTGTCAAGTAACAACTATCCTGCAAATTACTTATTTAACTACATAAAAAGAACAGGGGAAGTGTGTGTATGTGTAAGAACAGAAATCATTCTGAGCACAGAGAAAAAAGCTGAAGTTATCTATGGAAAAGGAAAGTGGAGTTCTTCTGGTCACAGTAACCAGTAACATGTAAATCACATAAGAACCTTCTGGAAAGCAGCAAATTCACATTATAGTGAACATCCCACATTCAGAGTCCACTTTTAAGAACAATTCTTTGCTTCAGTGTAGGCTTTTGTACTTACACCTGATGATTGCTGATTCTGTGACAGCGCCAAACGAGCATGCCCTCTTCGAATCCTCCGTTCTACCTCTGCAAGTAAGCTCTGTAAATATCGCAAGAAGTCTCTTTCATAGCCCACTTTCATAAAACGAGAGCTCTTCTCATATCTGATAAAAAATACACAATGTTTTTTACTGAATGATCATGTGTCATTCTGTAATATAGAGGTGTGACAAACATGTAAAAAACTGCAATGCTTTAACAGTTCCAGCAAAAATTACAACTTTGTAAATTACACTGGGGCTGCTTCAGAACAGGGGAATGGACTAGACGACCTCAAAGTCCCTTCAAGCACTATATTTCTATGATTAGTGATTTTTTAAATTAAGTTTTCATAACGAAATGGACAATGAAAAGTACAAGGTAAAGGATTTACAGCCTATATATGAAACTGCTCTTAAATTATTATTTTCTTCTTGTCTGGTTGGTTTTATGAACGCCAGTTTGAACAAATTAAACCATTACAGTTGCTGCATTAACTTATGCTAATACAACTTAAACACTCACTGTTTACGCAGATTTTCATCATGAATTTTTTCACATGGACCTAAAAATAAAGCAAGGTAAGACTTAGCGCACACTCTGGAAAGCGACACCAAAACTCCTGAAGATTTAGTCAGCATGTTTTTGGGTAGGTTTATAAAAAGACTTGGGCAACTAACGGCCACTGTAGGCACATAAATCCCAGAATCAGGCTCCACAAACCCCCCCTCAGCTGCCACCAAACCTGTTGGTGACAAATTACTGAGATAGAGAGAGAGAGAGAGAGAGAAGCGCCCACAAGCGTGAAAATGATTCTGTAGTCTGGTGGCTATAGAACTCACCTGCGAAGTGGGAAACCCAGGATCCAGTCTTCCTGCTTCAATGAATTTATTGTTTACCCAAAGAGGAACAGTTTCACAGTACAGATTAAGGATCACCACATTGGAATATCCCAGAGCTCAGTGGTTAGTAAATTCACCTGAGAAGTGGCAGAGCCCTGTTCAAATACCTTCTCCCACTCAGACCGAGGGGGGACTTAAAGCAAGGATCTCCCACATCCCAGGTAAGCATCCTAAACGTTGGGCTAGAAGTATGAGGGAGATCCTCCTGACCTTCTTGCAAAAACAGCATAGGCACCTAACTCCAAGAGAGAGTTTGTAGCTGAGAATCCCAAGCAGAGGGAGGCATCTCTTTCTAGCCTGGACTACGGCATAGTACTCCGAGAGCGAGAGGGCTTAGGACACACTTTTTACCTTGGCATCTCCTATTGGCTAGCTTGGAGGGAGATGCAGAACATGCCGGCTTCTGTCTATCCCATTCTGAGGTGCCTCCTAAAGGGAGCCTACGTGCCTAACTCAGGCTTTTGTGAATCCAACTGATTTTCTAGGCACCTAAAAGTTAGGTATGGTGATGCTAACCATTGCTATGCCCAAGTTTCTTTGCAAATCTAGCCCTTTGTGTCTAATTACATTAAGCACTGTAGGTTATCCAACCAGTCAGATAACTGGGAGCACCATGATTAAGGATATGATTCTGTTATGGATTCTGAGATTTTCCAGAACCTCTGTGAGTTCTTCTACAGCAGGATGGGAGCAGTGGCTGGGGTTGGGTCAGCACCCATAGGGCTGGTGTAGTGGTGGTCAGTCCCTGCTGCAGAAACAGCGGTGGGACTGGAGGAGCTGTAAGCCCCCGGCAGTGCTATTTGTCTGATCCATCCCATGACTATTTTTAGTAAAAGTCAGGGACAGGTTGCAGGCTTCCATGAATTTTTGTTTATTATCTGTGACCTGTTCCTGACTTTTACTAAAAATACCCATGGCAGAATCTTAACCTTACCCATGATACAGGACACATTTCTACAGTGTCTCAGGAAAGCATAAAGGTGAAGCTGATGCATTTTTATGAAGCTCTCTGTAAACTGGCCTTTTGTACCTACATTTTCACTTACATGTTTGGAACTTTTTTTTCTTCAATTTATCTTAAAAAAGAATACCAAAATGCGGTAACATTTCTCAGACTAACAAAAGGAAAAAAATAAGAATTCTGTAACACGTGTAAAATTCACTGAATCTCCAGCACAAAATAAAAGCATGTTTCAGAACAAAGTTTTCAAAAAATATCCTGGCAGGATTATAATAGCCTAGTTTTCTAAGGCTCTTTTTCAAAAGGCTAGTTTTTATTTTGATTTGAGTAATCTGTGGTCTCCAAACATCTGGCCAGATGTCTAACTTTACAATAAAGCACTGGCTGATTCAAAGAATTTGATATTAAGTTTAGAATCAGAAGAACGAAAGCAGATAAGGGTTCCATCTAAAGCTTCATCTACATAGGAAAGTTTTACTGCTATATTGATAACACCCGTGATTTAGTTAGTTTTATTCTGGTATAAGAATGTCTTTTCAGTTTAGCTTAAACCCCTTTTCAATCAACATAAGCTAAACCAATAAATAAAAATAAAAGACACTCTTACATGAGAATAAGAGTCCCACTTGTGGAGTTTTAGGTTATACTTGGGGGGGAAAGGGGGTTCACATACTCCTTTCCTATGTACACATAGCCTAATTTTATATTAGTTGTGGGGAAGGGGTTGAGATGGAGCAAGTGTTGTAAAAATCATCTTCTGCTGTGGTGTGGCCACTACTGGAGATTTGCAATCATTGTAGCCCATTCTGCATGATCCTCTGCTAATCTCTTGGTGGATGAATAGTCCTTTTGATCCAGTCAGGATACCACATCAGCCATCCAAGATCTTCTTTTTCTGCCTTGTGTTTTTCTGCCATCAACTTTACTTTCCAGTGCCCATAAACATGCACTGCCTGCTGAACATCTGAAAATGTACCCTGCAAATCAAATCTCTCTTTTCATAAAATCTGACTAGATTTTGCTGAGTTCCAACAATCTCCAATACGTTTTCGTTGATTATGCAGTCTATCCATGATATTATATCAACATTGCTATTGCTGAAATCAAGTTACTGGCAGATCTGAAAAAAATCTAGTTTCACAATGTGTGGACAGAATATACACTAAAGGAAATGAATATCCCATTGTGACAGTGTACCCCATAAGCACCCCATTGGGAGTTGGGCATCTGGGTGCTAAAGACAAGCACACTTTTGTGAGCTGTTTTCAGGTAAACCTGCAGCTTTGGGGCAGGTAATTCAGACTCTGGGTCTTTGTTAAAGTAGACAAGAGCGTCTGGCTCGGCAAGACAGGGTGCTGAAGTCCTAAGCTGGCAGGGAAAACAGAGATAGAAGTAGTCTTGGCACATTGGTTGGCAGCTCCCAGGGGGGTTTCTGTGATCCAACCCGTCACACCCATGTCATAGAGAAAAGGTCAGCCGTAACTACTAATCTGGAAGCTGGAGGGGGTTATCATATGACATATCTTAAATTTAATTTTAATGACAGTGAATGACACCCCAACCCCCTCCCCAACACACAAACGAACACTTACCCAAGTCAGAACGGGTATTTGTAAATAATTCAGCTGGACAAAACCCACAAAGGTAATATTTACAAACCTAAGAGAGAGAGAAAAAAATAACTATTTTCTTATTTGGCACTAATTTACTCAATCACATCAGATGTTCATTCTAAGGTAAAAAGTGAAACTTCCTTCTGTATTTATTTCTGTGCAGCCTACAAAGTTTCTTGGAACACAGAACGCACACACAGACGTGTGATACTTGGCTTTAGCAGAGAAAACAACATGCCTTCCTGACTACTCCATGCACTTGGATAAATCTTCTCCATTGCAATACCCTGTATTCCTTTATATTATTGTTAAATAGTATTTTCCTTCATCCCTAAATAGCTGTTATAAATAGCCAGCTGACTATACTGGCTACATGCTCTGGCTTGGAGTAGACAGTGGATGTCCTGGGTCTGTGAGGAGAAGAGACTGCACAAATACAGCTACAGTGCAGAAGCAGAAATGTAGACGTCCATGAGCAGACTGCATGGAGGATGCAGAAGGGGTACAAAAGGGACCAGCATCCTTGTCAAGTGAAAGCAGAGGAACTGCATCAGGTGTACCACAACGCCAGGGAGGCCGACAGTCAATCTGATGTCATTCAGCAGACCTGATGCTTTTACGAAGAACCACATGCCATACTCGGTGGAGTCCTCTACACCTCCACAGGCCAACATGGATACCTCTGAGAAGCCCGAGACGACGAAGAGGACAGAGGACATGTGACTGGGGAGTGGAGGGGGTATGCCAATGCTGTGAGTCAGGCCCCGTTTGAGGCTCCACCACAGTCCAGTCAATTGAGCATAGGTAAGTCTGATGCAGAATCTCAGGTGTGTAAATTTATTTCCCATTACGGGGATGGTGCAAGCAACTTAACAGGACACAGTTATTGACTTTTCATTAATTTACTTGTACTAGAAGAGGTAGCGGTACAACAAAGGAGGTAGCACTTATCTGCTTTTCATTCCTCTGTAGAGTTAGGCAAGGGAGAGTGTCATGAGAAGCAGTTTGTTTATGTATACAGATGCTCCCCGAGTTACGTAAACCCGACATATGCAAATAAGAGCTTACGGAAAAAGTTCCGTAGGTAGAAATAGGAGGTTCTCTCTCTTTTTTACGGGGGGGGAGGGGTAATGGTTGGATATACATTTTCGACTTACTCAAAATTTGAGTTATGCAAGGCGTTCCAGAATGGAACGCTTGCATAAGTTGGGGAGTGTTTGTACAGGGACGTCCACTGAATCCTTCTGATAGATCTCAATGGAACTTTCATGGAGGTGCTTTGTAATCCTCTTCCAGAGATTTCTAGGGATGGCAGCCTTATTTCTTCCTCCACAGTACGATATTTTCCCATGCCAGTCAGCGATAACTTCGGCAGGAACTATTGTAGTACCTAGGCTAGCAGCATACAGGACCAGGCGGCTTCAGGATGCCTGCAGCAGCTGTGCTCTCTCTGTCTTTGTTATCCTCAGAAGTGGGGGTATCAGCTAAAATCACCATCATCTGCAGATGCCAATATATTCATTGTTGTTGCCCTACACCTCAGTTTCAGGCAACTGAGCAATTCCCACCTCATTTCCCTCACCCCTGGTGGGCTATACTCACAACAGCTGCTGCAAGTGGCACTGTGCACAAACACTCAGAAACAGAAGTGTCAATAAGCATATTTTGTTGAAAACTGTAGGGGAGTGAGGGAAGGGAGTTCTGAATGTTACATTTCACTTTTCGTTATGACTATGTGGATATGGTACCTGTGTGTCTTATTTGCAGCTGTTGCAGCTGCAGCCTTCAGGGATTTCCCCTTCACACCTGAGCCAAGTAAGGAAGAAAAAGAAGAGGAATTGGGATGACATGTTCAATAAGATCCTGCAAGCCAATGCTGCGACAGACCATGAGCAAAAAGCCTGGAGGGTCAACACAGCAGACAGCCTAGAGAAAGAGCAGACAGGAGAAAGGCCCAAGAGTCCCTGCAGGAAAAGAAGAGTGAGATGCACAGGACGTAATGGGGCTTCTCCAGCAGCAAACACAGATACTGCAAACTCTTGTGGAATCTCAGTTCAACAATCATCGGCTCGCCTCCCTTTGCAGTCCGTGCAGAACTGCATTAAGGCACCTATCTACACCCTTCCCCCCAACATTCCACGTGGCATCAGGGGGGCATTAAGGACAACCATGACTTCACACACAGCAACTGTGGCTTTCACAGGTCAGCGTACGTGTAGGTAAAATGTACACAAATGTTCTTTCTCCTCATTAAGTTCTGTTCCAGTAATATATTAGTTTTTAATGTATTTGCTTTTAAGTTACACAGATTCTTTTTTGCATTGGTTTTGTTACTGAATAAAATTCTATTATCTGGAAAACAAGTAATCGTTTAGTACACAACATATGCTCCAGAGCACCTAGCAGTTCTGAAACCCCTTACTAAACTGTGACAATTCACAGGATTAGTTAACAGTGTAATGTGCAACAAGCACAGGAAAATTAATAGATGCATTGATAGTGGTACAGTGAGATGTACAAGCACCATACAATTTCTTACAGGCCCCAAAACAACACAGCAAGGTAGAGTGTAGTATACCAGAATGTATAACTCTGGCTTGCTGTTGAAGTGCTCTCTCAAAGCCCTCCTGAGCCACCTAGCTCCTCACTGAGTTCTTCCAGTAGTCCTTGTGTCTGGCTGATCAAACTCAGTAGACAGCCACTCTACCTCTGCCCTCCACCCTGACAGCAACTTTTCTCCTTTGCTTCATAGATATTATGCAGGACACGGTAGGCAGCTATAGCCATTGCAATATTTTTTCAATGAGATTCAATCTTTATGAATAAACAACACTAGCGTCTCTTCCATCTACCAAAAGCACATTCAATGTCATTCTGCACCTGCTGAGCTGGTAGCTGAATCTTTCCCTGGTGATGCCAAAGTGGCAGGTGTATGGTTTCTTGAGCCAGGGTGTGCAAGGGTAGGTTGGGCTGCCCAGGATTGCTAGTGACAGGTAAACAACGACAATAGTAATCTGCTGGTTGGGAAAGGAAGCCCCTGGTTGTAGCTTTCTGAACAGTCCTGTGTTCTTAAACATGCAAGCATCCCTGACCAGTCAACACTGATGTCAGTGAAACATCCCCAGTGATCCACCAATGCTTGCATAACCATTGAAAAGTAGTCCTTTCTGTCTTTCTATTGATGTACTCTCTGGGGAATAGGCATGCTAACTATCGCTAGACCACACAGTTCAGGAAGTCCATTACTCCAAATCCTTCCACTATGTCCTGCACATTGCTGAGAGTCACAGTCCTGCATAGCAGGAGACAATTAATGGTCTTGTACGCTTACATGACAACAGCTCCCCGAGTGGATTTTACAACTCCAAAATGATTTCCCACTGACTAGTAGCAATCCAGCACTGCAAGTTTCTCCACTACAATCACCATTTGCTTTTCCACTGTCAATGAAGCTCTCATTCTGGTGTATCTGTCTTGGAGAGCTGGAGCAAACTTGGCACACAGGTCCAGGAATGTGGCATTCCATATGCAAAAGTTCTGCAGCCAATGCTCATCACCCCAAGCCTGCACTACTATGCAATCCCAACAGTCAGTGCTTGTTTCTCAAGCCCAGAGGCAGTGCTCTATATTGGCAGCTGCTCCGTGAGCACCACCAACTTTGAATTGGTCCTCGCTATGTTCCACAGCAATCTGTTATCCAAAAAGTCATCATATTCCACACCGACTCGGTTCTTCTTACAGCTCTGCAAATACCACAGGATTGTGCCTACGTGTGCAACGCTTATGACAACAGTGCAGAGCTGTGCAGGCTCCATGCTTCTGTCAGAGATGGTGGACAGTGAGGAAGTCTGTGCAGGTGTGCACCTTTTAAAAAAATCCCACACAAATTATGGGATATAGGTGATATTATGAGATGGAGACAGTTGCATGCTGGGAAGTTGACTCCTTGCTCCCACACACCCCTGTGCGACACATTTCTGTCCCATCCTGCATTGCCAAAACTTCCCAAAAGACAGTGCCAGTAGTGGGTCAAACATTGGGTTACCTACCCACGGCTCACCACACTATGCATAGCCACATGCATAAGCATGTGCAGCAACAATGCAAGGAACCAAGTGTGCATGCACACAAACGATATACTAAGAGTGGTTTTATGCCGACATAACTTGCGTCAACCGAAGTTTGTAGTGTAGACATGGCTTATATACATAAAGGCTTATAGAAAGTTACAAATTAATGTTTTAATGGTTACCAACCAACAAGAATCAACCTTTCTCTAGGAAAATAACTAAGAAGTACAACTGGAAAAAATATTTAAATCAAGATCTCCTCCTCAGTGATTTAAGGCACTTTAATTTAATCAACCCACCCTGACTCAAACCCAGTCTACTACTTTGTGGTACGTAGATTTTGAGATGTGGTGGGGGGCACTAATATCTAAAAAGTTACCTAGTTTATTATCCAGTTGTTTTTCCAGGCCTCACAGTAATGCCTTTAAAACCTTTATTTAAAGGTGACCTGCAAAAGAAGAGAAGCCTTTTTTACTTTTTAATCTGGAAAAATTAAGGCCACACGTTATTTCTTCTACATTCTCTGACAACAAAAGGTGTTTAAAAGCAGCCTGTGTTTTCGATTGGAAATTCAGCTCTTGACTAGGCTGGAAAGATTCTGTACTCCTGCTCCTTGTATGAACTTAAGATACCTGAAAGCCCTTCTTTTCCTCCACGTCTCCCAGCAAAGAAAGACCAATCTTGACATTCTTGATATTTATAACGTCAAAGACACAAACTTTCAGATTCTTTATACATCATAAAGCAGCAAACAAAAAAATCAAGCTCACTCAAATCCCCCTAGCCCCACAAAAAGCCCAAAGGTCACCTTTAAATAATTAGTTCTTCACTAGAGATTTTACCTCTACCAAACTGATTGCCAATTAACTTGAAGTAGTTAACACATTTGTAAAGACTAGTCTGGACACTCTCAAGAAATTTGTTCCAGCCTACAAACGTTGTAGTTTACCTGAGGGGTTAGTCTGGGTATTTGCTAGGGAACAGCAGAAAGTAGCCTTTACAATTACATTACTTTGAATTAATTGAAAGTCAATTAATTAAAGGTAAATGACTAGTGTAGAGATACTACATACATACTACAATTCCCTGCAAAACACTAAAAAGTAACACACTGGACCCTGTTTGCACCCCAAACATTGTACTTTCCCACTTCAAACTCAGTTTAATAGCTGACTTCTAAAACTCTCCCACTTTTGTGGAGGACAGAGACTCACTCATTGCTTCTTACAATTTCTGAAGTAATGAGAAAATACAATTCTTTCATTATAAAGTGCATGTCTACTCTGAATAGTGAATCTAAAAGTGGCATGTTTTTCTCTCAGTGATGCTACAGCAAGTTTGCTCAGTTACAAGTATGAAGACTTTTTATACACTAACTGGCAACCTCAACCTGGGATATTCAAATCAAACCTGACTTGGCTTCTTTCTGGCTTATCCTTTACCATCAGTAAGATTTCTTATTGAAAATTAACTAACTAGTCTAGTAATGTATGAGCCAGATAACAATCCGTCTCAGTACTATATGAGTATTAGTTCTGTGGTACTAACAGTAGTAAAAAGTAGTTTTTGATTTCACTAACAAGCAATTAAGAAAGCAGATTTGTTGAGTAAAATGCCATTTTTCTAACCATAATCCTATTTAGTGACAAGAAGAATGTCTTCTTTTGAAGAGAAACAATCGAGGGCAACATTGATCATTAATCCATGCTGGTGATGCTCGTTAAAAAAATAATGCAGTAATTAAATTTGTGACTGAACTCCTTGAGGGAGAATTGTATGTCCCCTGCTGTTTTACCAGCATTCTGCCATATATTTTATGTTATCGCAGTCTCAGATGACGCGCAAATGTTGTTCAAGAACACTTTCACTGCAGAATCGACAAAACGCAAACAAGGTACTAGTGAGAGATTTCTAAAGACAGCTACAGCACTCAACCCAAGATTTAAGAACCTGAAGTGCCTTCCAAAATCTGAGAGGGACAAGGTGTGGAGCATGCTTTCAGATGTCTTAAAACAGCAACACTCCGGTGGAAACTACAGAACCTGAACTACCAAAAAAGAAAATCAATATTCTGCTGGTGGCATCTGACTCAGATAATGAAAATGAACATGTATCAGTCTGCACTGCTCTGGATTATCATCGAGCAGAACCCATCATCAGAATGGACGCATTAAATGAACATGTGTCAGTCCGCACTGCTTTGGATTATCATCGAGCAGAACCCATCATCAGTATGGACGCATGTCCTCTGGAATAGCAGTTGAAGCATGAAGGGACATATAAATCTTTTGCGCACCTGGCATGTAAATATCTTGCTACACCAGCTACAACAGTGCCATGGAAACGCCTATTCTCACTTTCAGGTGACACTGTAAATAAAAGCAGGCAGCATTATCTCCTGCAAATGTAAACAAACTTGTTTGTCTGAGCAACCGGCTGAACAAGGAGTAGGACTGAGTGGTTCTAAAATTTTACATTGTTTTATTTTTGTACATAATTCTACATTTGTAAATTCAACTTTC
Source organism: Gopherus flavomarginatus (assembly GCF_025201925.1). Classification (NCBI taxonomy): domain Eukaryota; kingdom Metazoa; phylum Chordata; order Testudines; family Testudinidae; genus Gopherus; species Gopherus flavomarginatus. The sequence goes on along the minus strand of NC_066628.1, from coordinate 39,852,438 downwards.
ATGGTAAAGAGACAGCACTACAATACTTGTATTAGGTGAATTGAAAAATACTATTTCTTTTGTTTTTTTACAGGGCAGATACTTGTACTCAAAAAATATAAAGTGAGCGCCACACACTTTGTATTCTGTGTTGTAAATGAAATCAATATATGTGAAAATGTAGAAAACATCCAAAAATATTTAAATAAATGATATTCTACTACTACTTAACAGGGCGACTTTTATCCTTCTCAAACAAGATGAGGAGGAAAGGGAGATATGACTCTAAGGAATATGAATACATGTCAAGAATTTTTTTTTTTTAAGTATCCTAAAACTCAGTTCTATCACAAAGAAGACAAAGATGCTCTTTGAAAATAACTTTCCAGCTTCCAGCACTGTGAAGTCCTGGGGGAGAGCTTAAAACAAATATAGCACACATAGAGACTTACTCCAAGTCAATTATAGTATTGATGGGTGCCAAATTAGATGGCTTCATCCATGAGAGTCAGTGTCTTGAAAAGCTGCATGCATAAAGTTGAGCAGGCTTCAGTACAATTAGATGGCACTGTGAAAGAGCAGGCATAACATCTAATCATGCTAGTATCATCTGTGATTTAAAAAAAAAACAAAGAACAAAAAAACAATAGAGCCCTATCGTTTCAAGCCCCCATCTTACATGACAAGGTGTGTAGCTATAACCTATGGGCAAATTTCTCCAAAGTGGGTGACAAAAGCTCAGAAGCTCAAAAATCAGGCCATTTACACAATGAGAGCCTAAATATGGATTTAGTTGCCTATCTTTAAGGACCAACATTTGAAAATGTTAGCTTGTGCTCAGTGGGCTTCCTGGCAGGGAAAACAAAAACCAAGCCTTATCTCCTTTTTAAATACAATATTACAAAAAATTCTTGGCTGTACCTGCGCCAAGGTTGGTAGGGTCAAAATCTTTGTAAGACCAGTTGTTAATGCAGTCCACGTAACTGTTCTTACAGGAGTATCTTCCAAGTATTATTTTAAAAACAAAATCGAAATTGAAGATCAAGGTCAACTGTTTGTTGTGCTGCTTTCTAGTACAGTATCTCTTCACTTAAAAAGAACCTATTCTTTTTGCAAATACAGATTAACATGGCTGCTACTCCTCACTTAAAGTCATTCTGGTTAACGTTGTTGCAGTGCTCCCTTCTAATGTCGTTTGGCAGCCACCTGCTTTGTCCACTGCTTGCAGGAGGAGCAGCCGTTGCAGCTTGCTAGTGGGGGCTCGGAACCAGGGTGGACCAGCAGCCCACCTATCAGCTCCCCGCTCCCTTAAGTTCCCTGTGCAGCAGCTGCCCAACAGGTTATCAATTGCTGGCAGTTCAGCGGTCCCTCCCGCCACTGCCATGTGCTGCTCCTGCCTTCTGCCTTGGAGTTGTACCCCAAGCCTCCCGCTTGCTGTGCGGGGGGGAGGGGAGGGAGTGGAGGAAGAAGGGGGCTGTCAGGATGTCCCCCTCCCCCCCGCTTACCCCATCCTCCATAGAGGAGGGGGGGACACATGACAGGCCTCAGGACGCAGGGAGCTTACTGGCAGCAGCTGTGGTCCCAGCAAGGTGATCTAATTAACAAGGCAGTGTACTTAAGAGTAGGGTCAGCTGTACTTAAAGGTGAAAAGTGCATCTCTCTCTCTCTCACACACAAGGTATGTCTCTCTTCCCTCCATTCCTGCTGCCTTGTAGTGAGAGAGTTAAGCCCTGAGGGCTCAGCCAATTGCTAGTTCATCATTTAGCAGTAAGGAATTCCCAGGGAAATATCCCACCCTCTGACTCCTCCACCTCAACCAAGCTTCACAATCATGATTACTGTGTACCAGTATTAAACTGTTTGTTTAAAACTTATACTGTGTGTGTGTATATAGATTGGATGGATGGATGGATGAATAGTCAGTCTTTTGTCTAGGGAAAAAAAATTCCCTGGAACCTAACTCCCTCATTTACGTTAATTCTTATGGGGAAATTGGATTCGCTTAACATTGTTTCACTTAAAGTCGCATTTTTCAGGAACATAACTATGTTAAGTGAGGAGTTACTGTACCTAAGAAACCAGTGTATTGATATAATGAAAAGGGGGAAAGGTTTATTAAAGAAAACCTCACTTCAAGATTCTAAGTGCTATGTTATTTATGAACTTATGGAAGACTATGAATGAATACGTTGACAGCATCCTTTTAAAAATGGCATTCTTGATAAGCCCTATTTTTTCCCCACAGAAAGGCAAGCAGCCCGCTCAGGTAGTCATTCTGAGCTATATGTGGCTATATGGGACTATATTTAAATGTTCTGACTCCAGAAATAGCTTGTACTACATGCTGCACAAAAAAATAAGTTTTGTATACACACAGCAGCTTACTTTCTCTTCCCTGACTTGGGAGAGTGAACCAAAGAGCCATACCTCCCAACCTAGAAATATTTCAGGAGTTGAAAATGTGACTTGCACTTTTAAAAATCAGATGACAGCTCCAAGGCAGGCAATTTTGATTGTTACGGCGTGTTATAAGCTATCACTAGGAACTGGTATAGAAGAAAAAGATTACTACTTACATTAGTATCAGGCAAATACTGAACTACACAGATTCTTTCACCAAGTGGTTTGAAGAACACTTGAGTGAAGAAAAATCATGCAGTATGCCTGAATCAAGGGGAAGGAGGGATCTGTTTACAGTCAGACAACTAACCATGTCTTCCCCTACCCCCACCCCCGGAAAATATTTATATTCTAGTAGCCTCCTTATGACAAATTTTCATGCATTTAACCAGTTGGTTCTTTATCTTTCCCCTCCAAAAAGCAAAACTGAGTGCATGAAAAAAATTAAGCTAGGATAAAAGGTACAAAATCTGGTCCTTGATTATCAGCACTGAGAGAGACTAGATGCAGGTTCATGCACTTCTAACAAGGACACCAAACAAAACAGTTGTTTTATAAACTTACAAGAACTTTCACCACTAGAGATCCTGAATGAATATATTAACTACCTTTTCCCCCACACAGAAACTGGTAATAGTCTGAGTAAGCACTTCAGTGTTACCCTGAAGCAGCGGATCTATGGCCATTTGTGAACTGTGCTTAATTAAATTTTTCTTCCTAGTTATTGATTAGGAGACTATTATAGTCCAACTCCTGCTCCATTTCTTCTCAGAACGGAACATCTGCAGTTTTGACAAAATAGCTTTAGAGAGATGAGGTGGGTGAGGTAATCTTTTACAAGACCAACTTCTGTTGGTCAGAGAGACAAGCTTTTGAGCTACACAGAGCTCTTCTTGAGGTCTGGTTCTTCCAAGCTTTTCCTCCCCAAAACAAACATAACTTCAATATTATCTGCAATTGAGTATAAAAGTCAGTGGTTTCCAAACTGGAGTTCACAGACTACCAGAGAGTTGGCTGAACATATGGTGCAATCCCTCCTTGAACTGCATTAAAAGAAACTAAAATACATTTCTCCTCATATATTGCTTTTTCACATAAGAAACTGATATAGTTACCAAAACAGTTTCATTTAATTGCCAGTGGAAGAAGGGTTAGTCCATTCAATCATAAATGGAAGGAGAGCTGGTCCCCAAGTATCTCTATTAAGTTGTGGTATACAGTATAACCTCAGAGTTACAAACACCAGTTACGAACTGATCCATCAAAAACACACTTCATCTGGAACTGGAAGTAAGCTATCAGGCAGCAGCAAAGAAGAAAAGAAAAGAAAAAGCAAATACAGCACAGTCCTGTGTTAAATATAAACTACTAAAAAAATAAAGTGGAAGTTTAAGATTTGGCAAGGTAAGGAAACTTTCTGTGTTTGTTTCATTTAAATTAAGATGGTTAAAAGCAGCATTTTTCTTCTGCACAGTAAAATTTCAAAGTTGTATGATGTCAATCTTCAGTTGTAAGCTACTGCACATCTTACTGTTAAGATGATACTCTTTTCCTCTTAAGGCAGAGTATTGAGTAGCCACAGTCCAAAATTTAGATTTTGTTTTAATGATGCCTCTTTAACAAACAGACGTTAATGTTTATGGGATCAGACTGGATGATCCCAAAAGTCTCTTACAGTTATACTATTTGGGTTCCCCTTGCACCACTGCTTGTGCCATGAAAGAAGAGTCTAGAATATCAAAACCAGAGAACTACTTCCTACACTGTATGGTTTTATTACAGATTTAAGACTCACAACATGATTATAAAGACAGCATGAGGACATTAACCTTTTACAGTACTGTATTCTAATACTTCCAAGACAGAGCAGAAAAAAAGAAACCCTACTCTACAGTAAGCCATTCCAAACGTTATTAACGCTGTGGTTCTGCACCAGTCAAAACTGAGGGTACTCAACTTCTCTTTTCTGGTCTGCTTGCAAACCTGTATTGTTGATACACTGGTACATGACTCCATGATCTAGCAATGTGGAGTCATAATGAAAATAATATCAGGGTTCCCCCTCCAGTCTTTCATTTTAAAGCCTCAAATTCTTCTAATATCCCCTCCAACCTATATTTGGTTCATAATGAAACATTAAGGTTTATTTATTATCTCTTCCACTCTTAGAACTATTACTTTGCCCTCCACTCAGAATTTCCCTTAAATCTTCAGCAACAGACTTTGCTATATGCACCTATTATGCTTATAACCACATGGCAAGAGAGAGATTACAGACTGTCTAGTTCTCCTAACAAGTGCTTTTCTTTTTTCATGATATGCAACATCTAACTAGAATAAGGGATAATGAGAACTCTTAACTATGCTGGGCCATTTTCCTGGAAAACTGAGGCATTAGCAATTATCTGTGGTTATGGCACATCGTAGTAACAGTATTTTAAACACAGTTTAGCAAATTCCTTCACTCCAAAAGTTATGCTAAAGTGGTTTGCTAGCGATGTAAATAATTAGCACTTATTCAATTGTCTTGTAACTTTTTACTGTTACAACATGTGAACCTTCTAAAGTCCCCCAATAGAAAGGAAAAGGTCCAATATACTGCTGAATTCTCTCTCAGGTCTCACATTTGAAGAGACTCTAGAATGGCAGAGTGCCACAAAGAAATACTTAACACTTTACATCCAATTATCTCACACCTGTTCAGAAATCTTAATCCTTGAACATGTCTATGTGGTAGGCAAGTACTACCCCCCATTTTACAGATGAGAAAACTGACGTACAGAGAAGTAACTCACCCTTGGTTCCCACAACAATTTAAGGGCTTGCCTGCACAGAGAAATTAAATTTACTGGCAGAACTATCTCAAGATCCAATTACCACACACAATTCAGTTCTTACTACATTACTCCAAAATAGCTTGAAGAAATTACAAAGAAGACAGACATAAAAATGAGTAACCTCATGAGCATTATTATGACAGTGTTTAATGTTTTGTATTGTAATGTTTTCACTTTGTTCTGAAGTACTAAAACCTACACACTTTGCAATGTTTTCCAACTCCAGTGAAAACACACCCAGTCCAAAATGCTAACAGCAGCCCATGCTTCAGGCCTGGTTCTTTTCATCCTCCTCCTACCAAAAACCAAAGTACTCTTTGCAATTACAGGATAATGGTTCTTAAACTTCCTGAAGACAAGAGTACACTATTATCTAATAACAGTTTGATTGTTTTTTCACTAAGATGGCATGACAGAGAAAAATCAGCCATCTAACAGGAGCCTTGCTTTAACTTTATCTGAACCATGTAGAGATTCTAGACCTACAGAATATTGAGATCCATTGTTGTAAATGTACTGCTCTTGCACTACATAATGCCTTTCATTTAGATAGTCCAAAGCTCTTTATTTACGTTTTTACAATTAGCTCATAAATGCAAGAGAATTTGTATGCACTGTCAGGCTATGTCTATACTATGGTGCTTTTAGCGACATGACTGCGCTGCTACAGCCATGCCATTAAAAGGTGCATAGTGTAGCTGCTGTTTGTTGGCAGGAGAGAGCTCTCCTGCCAACAAAAAACTTCCACCCCCAAGGAGGAGCAGCGTTAGCTTTGTCAGCAGGAGCGCTTTCACTGCTGTTCACATTGGCGCTTGTTGACAGCAAAACTTTTGGTTTTTGAGGTGTGTTTTTTTAACACACCTGAATGACAAAAGTTGTGTCTTTCACTTGACATTGTAGACAAAGCCTTGATGCCACATAGCTAAAATTTAAAAAACAAGAAACACAAAGTTTAAGGTTTCTATAGCAATGTTAACATTTTCATGTTGCACAATGAATATTCAAGTCATTTCCTGATTTTTTATTTGAACTGTACAACATTAGACCTGTATTAGCATGGGAAAACTAAAGAACACCCTTGTATTGTAAAAGAAATAAGAGAAATTATATGGGTAAGCAGCTTCCTGGAGGCACAGCTATGTTTCTGATAAGTACAGTACAATTGACTGCGAAGCACACACTCCTTTAATTGCACAAATCTGCATTTCAAGGAGTGTGCATTTAATAAATACATTAGTGTGGTGTTTACATGAATTGCACAAATGCTTCTATGAAAGCAGGAAGCAGATACTAAACACATTCCCTACCAGACGGAAAGGGTTCAAACAGCAATCTGCGAACTTCCCACTGTCCAGGGGAATGGCAGCAGATCCCCACTGCAAAGAGGATACCTGCTCTCTAAACAATAAAATTAAGTAGCAGCCTGAGGGCTGACCTCCAAGTCCTTGTCTATACAGGCAAAAGACAAGTATGTTTTTCAATAGTATTAGTTTAACTTAAGTGAAAGTTCCTTTACTTGAATGAACACACACACACTCCATCCCCTCAAAACATTTGCTTTATCTGCATAGATACGGTCCAATTTATCTATCTCAAATTTCCAGGACCTAGTAGCACCAGTGAATTCTGAGCTCAAAACCAAGGGGAAATCGGAATTGAATGCCTGGCTGAATTACGTGTTCCAATAAAATGAGAACATATTTCTTGAGTTGTGAGTCCTTCCTGTAATACGTACCTCCAGATTTAACATTTTATACAAGCAATTTGTAAACAGATATAACCTTTTCTAAAACAAAATCAGTTTTCCAAATTTGTTGTCAAGATGTCCTTCTCAACATCTGGTTAGACCATTTTAAAATGTGAGCCTGTCATTTCTCAGTCTCTCAATTCAGATGTGACTAAAGAAATTCACAAACTTTGCTCCTTTTTCATTTAACATCTTTTTTTTCCAGGAAGTTACTACTGTGGGAACACTATGTTTAAACAATTTTATAACAACCTCAGCATCCTCTACCAAGCAAACAATATATCAATTGCTTTGTCTATCAGGGTGTCAGTGTTGTGATCTACCCATTAAATCCTAACCTACAAAAACTGAAAACTCTATCTTAAGCAAAGTTTTGACCTCAAAATGGGAGAAGTATCAGAGACTCCATGAAATCCACTAGGAACTTTGCTATTGATTTTATGGGGAAGGACCTGACACAGTCCACCCACTGTGATGGGTGACAGTAAAAACTCTAAACAAGAAACTATCTGGGAGGGGGGAAAAACACCCTCTACTGAGCCGTTCAGTGCAGGAAATTAACATGTGACAGCCACCTATAGAGGAAATATTAAAGTATATTGCTAAATAGTAACAATATTGTAAATGAAAAATCCAGAAGTTCCAAGATAAATTTGATTTGTAGAAATAAAGCTCTCACATCAGCAAAATCTTCATTTCCAAAGAATCTCAAGTTCTTCATTACCCTGTGCTCTTTAGCTAGTTAGCATGTCCGCTACACTATTCATCTCCCACCCCATCACAACCAAACTGCAGTACGGCCTACCCAGAAACTTCCTCCTCCTCAAACTCAGGAAGGACCCCTTACCCAAAAAACCCAAACTAACAACAACAAAACCCTCCACGTTCTAGAAACAGACAGGCTTTAAGAAACGTTTCCTTCATCCACAGCAAAACAACTCTCTCCCGTATAAAGAGCTCAACACAGACCCTCCCATCATCCCTCCTCCTCTCCGACCCCCGGCAAAAGCAGACCCCTCACCACCCACTCATTTTCCTCAGCTAATTAATTCTTAACGGCACAAATCGCCTCACACAGTTAAGAGCAATCCCTCAGGCACTAAGTTCCGAGCAGAGCCACGAGCCAGCTCCCCCACGCCCCCCAATCCTGGTATGAGCCGACCCCTTCCTTTCCAATCCTCCTCAGTCAGGCTACTACGGACCCTCTCCCTCCGGCCGGGCTATTCCTCATAGCGGGTCCCGCCTCCCATCCACGCCAAGCCGGGCCCTTCGCACTTTCCTTCCCAACCTCCCGCCTGCTCCCGGTCTCCAGAGCCATGAAGGGCCCAGCCCGCGTCCAGAGCCTTGGCCCCAGCCTACTCCTCCCAGAGCCCCGCAGAAAGCGCCCCCACCCCCAAGTTCCCTCATCTCTGCGGCCACAGCCCCGTCCCCGGGCTGGCGCAGCCCCTTAGGTCCTCCGCGGCGCGTCTGGGTGACTACGACAAAACCAGGCCTTAGGGGCCGGGAGCGGGGAGGAGGTGGCTCCGTTTCACTCACGCTCTCGTGGTCCCACCGCACGTTGCTGCGCTTCTCGTCGGGGGCCAGGTTCCTGTCCCGGCCCATGAGCTCGTCGAGGAGCTGGGCGGCCGATATCATCGTGTCCTGATGCCCGAGTGGCCCCTTGCCAAGCACCACTGCGTTCACCCCGTCGCTGCGTCCCCGACCGACCGCTCGCTCGGGCTGCCGCCGGAGTGACAGAGACAAAATGGCGGCGGCGGCACCGCTCCTAGCTCTTCCCACAATACAACGCGCGCCGGCCGCGTTCTCGCTAACCGCCCATGGGGCCTGTCAGGGCTTGGGCCTCTCAGTCACATAGGCCTCATCCCCGGCCTTGCTGGCTGGCGCAGGGTGCTGTCTTTGTGACGAGGGCCTCGCTGAGGTGTCTCTCTCCCATACACCTCGATGCTGAGGGAGAAGGGTGGCAGTCAATGTGCTCGGAGCTTCTCGCGTTGCAGTGCCTCTGTCTGAGTCAGGCGGCATCAGCCATCCTGCTATGGAACAACACCTCCTCTGCCATGCAGGCTGGGGCTTGTGGCGAGAGAGAGGTGTGCTCCAACAGCAAGATCCGCACAGAGGTTGTTTGTAACCTTGGTGGAGCTAGTCAATGCCAAGCCTACATCCCCCAGCTGGGAGCAACATACCTCAGCTACCTGCATGGAGGTACCACTGCCCATGCCTTGTCTGCACTCAGGTCTGGTCTACACTAGGAACTTACATCAGCATAGCTACATCACTCGGGGGTGTGGAAATCCACACCCCAGAGAGGCAGCTGGACCAACCTAATCCCTGAGTAGACAGCGCTAGGTTGACCACGTTGAGCTACCCATCACCTCTCGAGTCTGGTCTACACTACAGACATACATCAGCATAAGTACGTCACTCAGGGGTGTGAAAAGTCCAAACCGTGAGCAACATAGTCATACTGTCCTAACCCCCGGTTTAGACAGTGCTATGTCGGCGGGAGAGCTTGTCCCATTGCTATCGCCTCTCGGGGAGATGGATTTATTACACTGACAGGAGAGCTCTCTCCCATGGGCAGAGTGTCTTAATTAAAGCGCTACAGTGGCACAGCTGTGCCAATGCAGCATTGTAAGTGTAAACCTGCTCTTAGCAAGGTGAATTACCTATGGTGATGGGAGAACTCCTCCCATAGGCATACGTAGGTCTGTACTTAAACGCTCCAGCAGTGGTGCAGCTGTACTGCTGTAGCATTTAAGTGTAGACACACTCTCAGTCCAGTTAACTGTCTCGATGTCAAGTCACAGGTGGTTTTGCAGAAAAGGCACAGTCATGCTGTTGAGAGACATTGTGGCACCACCGCAACACAACTAGGCTTTGCACCTCTGAGGTCACAAAAACAAGACATGCCTGGGCTGGATTTGGGAAGGGGAGCACAGAACAAGGGGAAGGAGATGGTTCCTGGGAGGGAGTGGGGCTCCCTGGGCAAGAACAACAGCCAACAGGGTGAGGAATGGGTGTTGGGGAGCTGATGTCATGAGCTCTTTTTCTGCTCTCAGCAGATTATTGGTCTGATAGAAAACAGAAGCTGTGGCTTAAGGGCTCCTGTTGGGGAGCCAGTGGGAGGAGGAGAAGCATTAGCACCCCGGAGGAGGAGGAAGATGCAGCAGCAGCCTGAGAGGTGAAAGAGGTGGCACTGCAGAACAATGAGGTGCCATGGCCTCATGAGAGACCACAGTGACATGGCATAGCATTGAGAGATGTCACTGGCTTCAGATATCGTGTCTTAGACATATCCATCCCTATGGTGTTGATTATTTATAATTATTACATTGATTATTGAGCATCAGTAATATGTTAATCGCTGCATCAACACATCTGTCCCGATCAATGGTTAAAATAGATCAAATCAGGAAGGAGGTGCTTTCATCACCACAACCAAGGAGGAAGGGGGAAGATATAGAGGGAGTGCTGTCTACAAAAATCAGGGGGAGGAAGAGATGCTCCTCTCTAGTTTTAGGAAATGAGGGGGAGTTGTGTTGTCCTTCACTTCTTCTTTCTTTAACCCCTGGTTCTGACCCTGCCCTCAGAGCCACATTAATGCTGCCTTGTCCAATAGGAGAATTGAGGCCATAGTGGCTTTGGAAAAACAAGTAACTTTACTCATGTAAACTGTCTCATTGATTACAGAGGCCTGGCATAACTCTACAAATGTCGGACTGTGTGAGGTACTGTATGTCCTAGAGTGTAACAGAAATTTGCTTATATATTAAAATTATTTTTTGTTTTGTTTTGCTTTCAAAATTCCCTTGTAGCGTTTGCAATCCAAACATTGCAGCCTGATGCTGATGCATGAGAACCAAAAAATGACACTAAGAAACAAGTAAAAAATGACTGTAGTCTATTTTAATGTTTCAAGTTGGATGAAGCGCAGAAAGTAAATATATATAATAAATTATGTAATGTGAGATAGACAGTTACTATTATTTAATTAAATCTAAAATATTGGGTGTGATTCTGCTCTCGTGCTAGTATATGCCAGAAGCACCTCCTCTGAAGTCAGTGTATTCACCAATATAAACTTGATGTAAAATCATAAGAATTAGGTCCATTATTCAAAACAATGGTAAAAAAACGTTGCTTTTTAAAAATAAGATTTTTCTGTTGATTGTGTCTACATGTTTTGTAAAAAAGGTGGCTCTACTGATTTAATTTATTACTAGTCACATATGTAATTCTCTTTAGAGAATCAGGGCCTCAGTAGACCCCCTGCACTTGCACAAAACCCTACTGAAGTCACTGGGGTGTGTGCAGGCCCAGGGGTCTGTCCCCACAGTTCTCCTTTCAGGATCAGGGCCATAGACGCTTTATTTTTACACTATCGGACATTACAGAACAAGTTATATTAAACAGCTCTAAATAATTGTTACAATGATGTAATTACTTACTTGAATAATTCTTACTAATGTTGAGATCCCATTACTTCGGTGAAACTATTTGCATGAGTAAGGATTAGTCCATTAAATCTATACTAGATTATAGATTTTATTTTAGACTAAGGGCCAGATTCTGGCCCCCAATACAGCCTCTTTGTGCTGCTCCTGGGGCCCAAAATGGCCTTAAACGTGCTCTAGCTCAGTGTAGCTGTTATGAATTTTCCCAGCATGCAGGACTCCCCAGATGCCATGATACAGCTGGTGCACGTCAGCTGGACCTGAAGATGGAGTCCTAAATGTGTATTTTAGCTTGTGTTCTATAAGAAGATAGTTGTGAAATAGTGTTTTTCTCTCCCATATCTCTCATTATTTGACTTAGAATGAATAAAGAAAATTAGCACAATAGTAAAAACAATGTGAATTGATGGAATCAATTGTAGTCCCAATCCTACAAATTGTTCTGCTGGATGGACCCATATTCCCCACATGGAAACTTCACTTGATTTCAGTGGGGCTACACATAGGTGCTGAGCTACTAGGCAGAACAACTTGCAGTTCTGGGGTGGTAGAAATAAATAACGTTGTGGTAGAAGATATTCTACATTCAAAATTATTTGTATATTAAGCAATAATTCATTTTAGTTGAATAAAAATAATGAAGTATATGCCTGAATATATCTGATGAATCATACAGCAAATAGGACAGCTACAGCCAGGAATTGCATGCAGGGCTGTTGGTAGGAACTAAAAATCTAGGTCATAGAGTTGTCACAGATAATAGAGTCCCCCTGAGAAGAGTTTAGGAAACAGCAACAATCTAGAGATACTGTACTATGCAGTTGTCTTTAATGTTCTTCAGAAATGTGTGGCTCTATTTGATTTAAATGTAACAGACAGAAAGAATCAATATATGAATTTAAAATTAAAAGAAGAAGAGACAGACACCTCTTATTATGCATGGTTAATTTTATCTTTGCTGCTCAGTATTTTAGCTTTATAAAATGTTAAATCACCTTCAATTGGCAGCTGCTTAACAATAAAGTGACCTTATAAAGATGACAACTTTTATAGAGGAGAAAGAACTCCAGGAGAGACTGAGAGAAGCAGCTGCTCTGGGAGATATTGGGGAGGTCCAAAGACTGGTGGAATTTGGAGTTAATGTCAACTCTCAAAATGAAGTCAACGGCTGGTAAGCCTTTAACTAGAATGAATGAAGTGTATTTTTAAAGGTTAATAAAACTGACAGTTGCAGATACTGTAAAGAACATTTAAAGAGCCTTTTATTTTTAGTCTGCTAATGATATAGTGGACGTTATATATGTCTTTCATATTAAATTTATTAATGCAAGGCTATCCAGTGTTGACAGTTTGAATTCTGAGTGTAATTTAAATGTCCTATCTAAACTTTGCCTAATCCTCCCTCACTAGAGATGCTTTAAAATTATTCTAAAAGGAGGAAGTAATGGTATTGTTGATAATTGCTGTTCTGGGCTTACATTATTTTGTTTCAAAAGTTTTGATCCTTAGTCTCTGATTTTTGATCAGTTCAATGTGTTGCCTCTTTCTATTACTTATACTCATGGGATTAGGAAAGCTGGCTGCACAAACACAGCACAGTAAAAATAACATTCGGACGGTAAACCTCAGACCTGCCAAGCTCTCTCATTTTTAGAGAGGCTTATTTTGAGTTACTTTTAAGGCAGCTTTTAAAATAACTTCCTGTTATGAGAAAAGATCTTGCAATGTGTTTCAGTGAGATACGTAAAATCTCACAGATTTTTTTGTTTTGACATCTCATTCAAATACCACTTGACAACCCTAAATCCTGAAACTCTTCTATAATGAACCATACCCACAGCAATCATAACAAATGTTTTTTTAAACTCTCTTAAACATGATTTTAACAATTCAGGCATTCTTGAAGATTGTTTTACCTGGATTAGATTCAGTTTATATCTTTATGTGAATTACTATGCTGTGCTTACATAAGTGAAAATAGAAAGTATGAAATAGAAAGAACAATAAACTAGAATTTAAAAAACTAAGGGCCTGATTTTCAGATGTGCCAAGTTCCCATGACAGCTCTTACAGTCAATGGGAGCTGTGGCTGTTCAGCACTTGTGAAAATCAGGCCTTATATGATTTGGTTTCTTTTTTTCTTAAATAATAGAATTAGGTAGTGATTTTTCTCCCATTTCACTTTCTCATTATTTCCATATGCATAATAAACGGCTGCTCATTATCAAATCAGTTTGTTCAAAAAACTGGCATTAAGACAACAAACCAAAACCTGGCATAAAATATATTTTTAAAAAATTGCTTCTTGTTCTGTACTTTAGCTATAATTGTGTTTTCCATATTCTTTGAGTCTGTGTGCAGAAGCTGCATCTCTGGAATGGGTCTTATGTACAGGTCTGATCCTGAGAAGTAATGAATACTTGCAGCTGCTATTGACATAAACGGGATTTGTGAGTGTGCAGTACCTCTCTGTATTAGACTACATTAAATCCTCGTGAAATGGTCAGAATGAAACCCTAAATTAGGCCAGAGTTGCTGAGGTTTACATACAGTTGGAGCAAATAGTGGTTACAATTGTGCACCGAGAACCATGTAGCTGTATCCATCACTCATGCAGAGTTCTGATGTTGTCACTGGGGCTCAACATGGGCACAAGAGTGTATCTGTGCAGTTCTCAATACAAGCTCATGATTTAAAGTGGAAGCTGTGTGAATCTAAGCATTTATATCAAACATCTCCTTAGTACCTGAAGCTTTTAGATTGTACCTATTTTTGGCCCAAACCCACAAGGCCTGGTGACTTGGCAGAATTTTACTTCTGAACTCAAAGTGACATGCAGGGGGATTGAATTCAAAGATTTTGCACCAACTCCAAAGAAACAAAACAGCCAGAGCTTCACAGACCTGTTCTCAGATGCCATGGGATTTTTGTTGTAAATAATATAGGAGTTCTTTCTGTTGAGTTATAACAATTATTTCAGCACACTTAAAAATAGTGGCTTTTACCTCAAATGCACAGTGGACTACAGTATTTTACAGTAACTATTATATCTTATGGCATTGTCTCCAGCTGAAAGCAGATGGTTTGCAGTTAAATGCCTGTGAAAAGAAGGAAGTTATGGTGGGGGACATATCTTAAGTTTTATCTATCTATCTTGTAATCTCCTGTCTGTGCTGTTCTTATGTTTTTCCATCTTGTACCCATATAGTGCAACACCCCAAACAATAGTATATTAAGACATTATGGATATGAAGTTAAGCATACAAAATCAGGACATTTTAAAATGATGGTCCTTGCATCGTAGTATACATATCTATGTAACTTTTATGATTCTTTACATTAAATATATATTGAGGCATACATCTAACAACATATGCTTAACATTGGTGCTATGGTAATAATAATAATTAATAATGTAGATACAAGGGAGCTGATTCACAGACACTTGTAGTGCAACCTCCTCTTTCTGGCTTTCCATTGGACTTTTTGATTGATTGTTTTTTTTAAAAAATGCCAGGTATTTCACAACCCTAACTCAGACACCTTTATAGGAAAGCAGCAGCTGTTCAATGCAGCAGGGATGGAGTGATTAAAAATAAAGGTCCAGATCCCCAAAACTCTGCTTTTGAAAACATGACTGCTTCTTTCTAGATCTCTAAAAGCGAGCTGAGCTCTTTTGAAAATCTTGTCCCAATTGTGGATGGTGAACATTTTTTAAAATCTGGCTCTTAACATTTCACATGCAGACGTATTCCTATTGCAAACAACACTAACATTTTGATTTTCACTCTTGGACTTTTTGTACAGAAACTAATTTCTGTACAGGAGTTCAATTTCTAAGTGAATTACCCATCAACTTAATCACATTTCTATTTGAAATTTGTTCATGTATCTACTGTTGTTACAAGTAGCTCCTAAAATTACTACAACTAAAAGAGATTAAAGGGAGTGGGGGAATTCTCTATTTCATTTTCAGTTTACATTGTGCATTTGACATCACTTTATGTTTACTCATCTTTGACTGTTGTTTTTCTGGGACTTTGAAACAGTAATAGGATAAAAAATGTTTGAAAAATGAGAAAATAGTATAAAATTACTAAAATTGGCAAGTGATAAGTGTAGTACTAGCAACTGTCTTTAACACAATTTTGAATTTAAAAAAAATGTGAACCACCTCAGGAACAAAAACTTGAAAATATTGTGTGGTTTTATAAAATATACACCAAAGATAACCAAATGATAATTAAGACAGGCCCTAACTTGCTTCTATATAACCCTTGATAGGGACTAATTTTTTATATAATTAAAAAAAAAAACTGTTTGTTTTAACAGCTGTTATTTCTCCTAAAAAGAAACATCACAAAGCACATCTGAATGACAAATGATAATTGATAAACACTCATGAAGAGAGGTAGTGTGGGCTAATGGATAGGCAATGGGCTGGGAGACAAGAAATCAAGGTTTTGTTCCTGGCTCTACGACTGCTTGTGACCTTGCGCAACTCATTTCACCCTCTGGGTTTCTATTTCTCTTCCCATCCTTTGTCTGTCTTTTCTGTTTTGATTGTAAACCTTTTGAGGGAGGGACCTTTTGTCTCTTATTATGTGTATGTAGATTGTCTAGCACAGTCAGGCACCGGTCACATCTGGGGACACTAGGCACTACTGTGACACACACACACACACACACACACACACACACAATTTATCACACAGTGGTTTTTTAATCTGGGCCCCAATTCTACACAATAGCACTTACTACAGTGAGTAATTTTATTGCCTTGTATTCTGTGGGGCTTCTTCCACAAAGAAATACTAAACCCAGTGATACGAATTTGCACAATTATGCCCTTTGTTTCTTGCAGGACAGTCTTAATCATACTGGCATATAAAATTAGCAAGATTCTGTGTGTACTTTGCCTTCTCTTGCTTTAATTAGTCAGATTCTGACATGCATGCACGAGGTTTTATAACTACCATACAGTTTCCTCCCATCAGCCCCTTCTTCAGGAGTAAACAAAACCAACTGAGCAAACAAAAAAAGCAACAACTGCAAAAACTCTTGATGTGTCATAGGTGGTGCTGTTGGGCAGAACACAACGTATTCTAAAGTTTAAAGTCAGACAGGTGTGACTACACCTTTTCCTTAACAAACAAATGCTTTCTAGAGCAGGACTTTGGACTGAAGTGAATCTTTTTAACCACATAAGTTTTCTAAGAGATTTTACACCACTTCTGTCTCTCTCTTCTTGTATGTAACTCCAAACTCCTAAGATTCAATATCTTTTCCTCTCCTTTCCGTTAGTCTGGAGAAGAATTAAGATTTTTCATGCAGTTTAAAGAACAGCATTGGGAAGGGTGGTGGAGAAACAGCACTAGAAAACCATTGAAACTAGGATACTGCTCTTAAGCTGTGAAGTAGTGCTTTGTGGGGAAAATGGGATGGCCATACAGTTTTTGCATATAACAATATGCAGACACATTGTAAACTCTTATAAACACTAGGGAGACTGACCTTCCCCTACATTTCTTCAGAGGATCAACTCTGGGGATTCCGCTAAAGAACAACCACCATCCAGGGAAACGTGTCTTTTGCCTGAACCAAAACCCCACAGCCCTTCTCTGTGGGTGAATTCTTTCCTTCACCAAAATCTCTGTCTGTGTGAAGTAGGGGTATGTTTTTTGGAGTATATATTTTCTCCCTTGCCAGTATCTAAGAATTTCTTTCTTGCGGTTGTTATGCTGACAAATCCTATACTCCTTACTAGGGGTTTTGCCTGAGTAAAAACTGCAGGATCAGATTCTGACTTTAATTGTGTTATTCAGGCCTGGTCCACTACAGCGTTAAATCGATTTAAACAGCGTTAAATCGATTTAACGCTGTACCCGTCCACACTACAAGGCACTTTAAATCGATTTTAACGGCTCTTAAAATCGATTTCTGTACTCTTCCCCAACGAGAGGAGTAACCCTAAAATCGATATTACTATATCGATTTAGGGTTAGTGTGGACGGAAATCGAAGTTATTGGTCTCATTCTTTTACTGAGCTACCCAGAGTGCACCGCTCCGGAAATCGATGGTAGCCTAGGACCATGGAAGCACACCACCGAATTAATGTGCCCTAGTGTGGACGCGTAAAATCGATTTTATAAAACCAGTTTTATAAAACCGGTTTTAATAATTTCGATTTTATGCTGTAGTGTAGACGTGGCCTCACTGTATCGCTGTAAAGCCACTAGGACTACAGTTTATATGAAAGTTGTGATGGGGAAAAGTGTTGAAATTGATCCACTAAAAAATTTAGGGTTCTGCAAAGCTATTTATTGGGAATTTACCAGTGTTTCTGTCAGTGCGATAATTTGGTGAAAATCAGTGTAATACAAAAACTCAATTCTTATTTTGGTTGTAAGGAATGGAAAATGTCCTGGTGAGGCATTACTACAGAAAATAAAAAAATATTCTAATCAACTCTGTTTTGAGATTTAATCAAATTGAAATCAGATTTGGTTTTCTGAAGATCTTTGCTCAGGAACTAGTCTGTTTCATTTTGCTTGGAGTGGTGCAGAGAAAAAAAATTCTTATTTCTTTTGATTAACAAAATTAAACCTATTTCTATTAATTTAAATTATCAGTTGAAAAATGGTTCTGCTGTTAAGCTTGTAACATATCCTGTCATCTTCTTTTGAAAAACAAAAGTAAAAAGACACAGAAGGATGACAGCTATTTATATTCTTGAAATTGGTTTTAGCTTTTAGAAGCTAAAAGGTGAGAGATTTAGTTAAACTTTAAAGCAAAAACCATCTGCTGTTGTCAAAAATAGTAACGTTAGTGGTAAAAGCATTACTGCAGGGAAAGACTATCAGCAGGTGTCGCTGCAGAGTACAAGAAATTTTCAAGGAATGTATCTCAGCTTGGTAATGTATATTACAAATGAATGTTGTTCTTTTTCTGGAAAGCTAGGCCTTGGCTTTTTTATACACAGATGGTATGAATAAAATTCATCTTCTCTAGCATGGTTATTTCATACAGCACCAACATTTTCCTTCTGCAGGACTTGTTTGCACTGGGCATGCAAACGGAACCATGCTCAAGTGGTTTCTTATCTGATAGAGTCTGGCGCTGATAAGGAGATTCTCACAAATAAAGGAGAAATGCCAGCCCAGTTAACCTCAAAGAGAGAGATTAGGAAAACATTGGGAGGTAAGTTGATTAGTTAATATAAAAACTTTGAAGACTCCAGTAACGACCTATTTTAATAATTATAGTCTTGTTCTGTTGTGCTTTTGCGGGGGTGCCGAATCTGTATTTAAAAGCTTACCGTTCTGTGGCAATAATTCCCATTTGGCCTTCAGAGTCTTTACTGAGAAAGAAACCACAACTTCAGGAATGTTGGTTCAACAGGGCTTTTATGGTGACATTTTTTTCTGTATGTGGGAGGGGAAAAAGCTTAATTTTGAAAAATGAAACTGTCACAGAATTTGTTTACTACAGACATTTGCTTGATACATATTTTCAAATGGAGATAAGGAGAGGGAAATCTTACCAAAGCCTTTAGTGTATATGACTGATAAGTCCATAAAATATCAGGAAGCTTATTTAAGGGGTTAACTGCATTGATCTCAATTGAAGATTAGTATCTTATTCCATAAAAGTATAGTGATAGAATAGCAGCTCCAAGGGATCCATTAGTATACTATGCTTGTAACTATCAAAGTAGCAATGTTGCTACTAAAGATGAGAATTAGTTTGAAGCCTGTTCAGAATCTTTGAGTTTCTCCTACCTTTTGCACTCTTTTCTTTCTGATTTCTGCTTTTGTTAATATCTATCTACTGTTGAGTCAATAGTTCTTTCAGTTCTAAAGAGACTGTATACTCCCCCCCTCCCCTCCCATCCCCTCTTGCTTTCACAGCAAACCTGAACATCTATTGCCCTCCATTTATTCCTCTGGTTTATGCCCATTATGAAGACAATGAAGTTATGCCAGCTGATAATATGGCTCAAAATATTGGCCACAGGAC
The DNA here is from genome assembly GCF_025201925.1 of Gopherus flavomarginatus. Classification (NCBI taxonomy): domain Eukaryota; kingdom Metazoa; phylum Chordata; order Testudines; family Testudinidae; genus Gopherus; species Gopherus flavomarginatus. Next base: position 39,833,004 of record NC_066628.1, on the reverse strand, counting down.
ATTTTTCTTAAAAGATGGCAGCTTCTCTATCAATCCAAGTGTTTAGGGGGAAAGTAGAGGTGTTTGTGGAGTATCGTAGTCACACAAGCTTTGTTTTTATGGAACCCCTTAGCACAGTCATGTGTACTGTACATAGAGCTTTAGAGCTCTTTGTTTTGTCTTATATCCTCTGTGTGGGTGTCTGTAAATAGTCTGAATCTAAAAACTACAATGTACTAGGACAATTTTAGTCTCCTTAACCAGTCATAACTAACCTTATTCACTGGACTTTTTTTTCTTTCCTCTATAGTGGAAGACGATGAACTTGCAGATTTGAAGCAAGACTCAGACTTGCCAATTGTCCCGAATTATTTGGCTAATCCACCTTTCCCTTATGTTTATAACACGAGTAACAGCATTCCAGACTCTTCCACTGGCTCGCTGAATGGAAGTTTCCCCATATCCTTAGAATTGCAAGCTGTAGATTATCCCATTTCATTACCTGGAGTCAAAGCATGCACTTCTGCAACATCACAACATGAAAATGCTGCTTCTCCAGTGGCTGATAATAAAGATATGTCAACATCACCTGGAGCCTGCACTATGACAGAATGCCCAATGCCTGTAGTCCAGAATGGTCCCATTCACCAGGCATCTGTGTCTCAGAGCAGAAGTTTCCCTTCTCCAGCTGCATCTAAACAGCCTGTATCTCAGCAACAGAATGGCTCATGTATGGGGCCTATGCCAACATTTCAGCCATTTTTCTTCCCTGGAGCTTTCCCGTTTAATATGCACGGTAACATTAAATTATGATTACATATTTTAAAAATTAATTTTACTATTCTTTTTTTGCTCTGTTCTTCCTGGATGCTGTCGTGTTGGAGAATGAAAATAGACTAATCAATGTTATTCATGTCTATAGTACTTCTCTAGTCTTTCACTTTCATGTTCGTATGCGTGAGGCATGATTCCTTGTTTGTGTCACAGACATTTCAGGGCATGTTTAAAAAGATTGTATCCACTGGAATTTTTATTACAAATATCAATGAAAACATTTCTTACTCATCTAACGTTTTATAAAAACATACAGATGTGAGGGTAGTCTAACACCGTAACTGTGGTACAGAACTCTAGACTCAAATACAAAACACAGGCCTATGTCCAATTAATTTGAGGGAGAAGCTTTGTTAGCTCAACCTGTATGGGGAGCTGACCACTTAATGTACAGAATTGCAGTTAAAAGGTCCAGACTTTTCTTTGAATGGGAGCTGTGAGAAGATCCATATGAATTTTAATGTGTGATTGCCAATAACAGAGTACTGAGTGATGCAGTATTGGATTGCTCAGAAAATTGGTAATAGAAGATAAAAATGTTGTCAGCTGAAATCCAGTTCAGAGCAGTAGGAATTGGGTTTTTTACCCATGAAAGCTTATGCCCAAATAAATCTTGTTAGTTTTTAAAGTGACACTGGACTCCTCATTGTTCAGAGAGGTAGTAATTCAATTAGATTATAATTTTATAAGTAATATTGTCCATATTTCATTATTAATATGGGTGTATATTGGCCTATATAAAATAAACTTGACTATCTCAGATAAGTTCCTAGTGGGACTCCACAGAAACAGCTACAAGTGGTACCTTTGCAGTAGCTTCTCTGTGAAGGAATGAGAAACGTGGAGACTGAGCTAGCCACCTCCTCACCTCTAGCAGTTGTCCTTTCAGACTAAGGTTGTGAGAAGTTGATGGGTTATGTGGAAGCTTACCTGACCACTGCCTGTGCTGTTCTTGTCCTGAATAGGATTTCAGTCTCCAGAGCTCAGAATCCAGCTCTTTTCACCTACATTCACATTAAATAAAAATAAATCAAAAGTAATGAATGAAATGATTTTAGGGTAACGTTTTGAGATTTATTAGTATTACTGATGTTATGAAGTCACATTTATTTTTTTCCAGTTCTTATTTTGATGATCATGCATGCTTATATGTAATAGATATTAATAGCTGTATGTATATATTTTACTAGAACTGGTGCTTAAGGTGAGAATTCAGAACCTTACTCTTAGAGAGAATGACTTCATTGAAATTGAACTGGACAGACGAGAACTAACCTATAAGGAACTGCTCAGAGTGAGTTGCAGTGAACTGGGTGTTAATCCAGAACATGTAGAGAAGATTAGAAAATTACCAAATACGGTATTAAGAAAGGTAAGAACCTTCAGCTTTAAGCAAAATTTATTTTTATTGGTGTTGTGGGCATCGTTAAAAATGCATCATTCATCCCTCAACCAACCTGCAAGATTCCTTACATCTTTGAATATGAGATTTGGCATACTGCTATCGTTGCAAAGTGGCAAACGTCGTATTTTTAATGATGTTTGTTGTCTTAGAGAAATTTAGTAGATCCATAACCAGTAATGAGCTTTCTTATAATCCCCTGATCATGAACTAAGTGGGCTGTTCTTGAATGTTTCAGGATCCATAGAAAAGGGATAAAACTTCTCAGTCAGATGCATATAAGACTGGTGGGAGTGCATCTGATGATCACATCAGCCAGTCATGCATAACTGTGGCATAGTTTGGGCCTGCAGCACTGCAGAAAGATGCAGAGGTTGGATGGAAGATAAGATACCATCCACAGGGCTGGGATAAGGGAGGCACTTGGCTATAACTGTACTATCAGTTACTCTGCTGTTTAACATTATGTAGAAAGACATTAAGGAGCAGTCTTTGTATTACACGTGTCTTCCTCCTTTCGCTCCATCCACAAGTTAGGTCTGGGTCACAGAGCAGAAGAGTGGAAATCATATCTGCATTCTGGTTCCCACTGTGACTCCTTGTGTGACCTTGAGCAAGTCAATGAATTTTTCTGTGTATCAAGATAAGAGGAGGATTGTAGTAGTTGGGTAATTCAGAGGGGTATGGTGTTTGCAAAGTGCTTGGAGATCCTCAGATGAGACCCTAAATGCAAGATATTCAACATTACAGAATTATCTAATTTTCCCTCTTGCCTTCCAATCTTCAATTCATGTTTCCTAAACTAGAGGGTTGTTTTGATTGCAAAGTCTCACAGATCCTGGGTCCTACAGTTAATGGTCCCTATCAGCATATTTCTCAGTTTGGGATTGATCCACGATCAACCCATGCACTCACTGATAACACTATATTGCAAATATTGTGTTGAACAGTATTCTTTCATACTGGGAGGTTAAAGTCAGAGCATCAACTGTAGCTGAATTGCCTTGTTTTATTGACATCACCTTACTTCTGCGCTTTGAAAGACCTGCACTGATTTTAGCTATACAATGCTTGTAAGTCACTGAGAGCTGTGTGGCTAAATAAATCCTAAAGTAACTCTTTAAACCTTTATTTATACTGGAATTTTTTTTTTTGAAATAAGCTCCTCTCTGTAAATTGTACAGTGAAACATCTCATTAAAGGAGAGAGCTTTGGGCTGCCACCGTGTTTCCCATTTAATTAAATAAGCTCCAAACCTCTAATTTCTTGATGGCTTTCCTGCACTGACATTCTGTACTGTGTGACTTACATTTCACTTTTAACTATGTTCAGAAATTCAGTGTAATAACATATCCCATGACGTATTGTCATGAATGGTTGAAAGGTTTATGATACTCAAGTGAGCCTTACTAATCTAATTAAACTTTAAACATTCCTTTTAAAAAGCAACTAAATTGTAGAAAAAGTGTTCTGAGTTAGGTACAGTTTGTGCAGTCCTTACACAGGCAAGTGTCCCATTGAAGGGAATGGGACTTGCCTGCATAATAAATGGAAGACTTGGAGTTTTTGTGTCTGTTTTCCTAGTTCACTAGTGACCCTTTCTTCACCCTCAAATCCTTAGGACATTGTTGGCATCAAATGGTGGAGCTAATCTGATTAGTGCTTGATTAACAGACTTCAGTGGACTGTATCTGTGCTCAGTATAAGAAGACATTCTGACGCTTCTTTGAAAGATTCATTTTCTTGGGTTGCAAAGGATTAAGTAGTTCTAAAATATGCCAGCTAAGTCTGACTGTTCAAAGAGTGTCGCTAATTCTTAGAGATTTTTGTCAACAAAACTGGAGGACACTTGTTCTCTGAAATTACAAAAAATGTAAGTCTTAATGCTGTCTAATGACAAAATGTGGCCACTCAGGATCAGAGCCTAATCGCTTACTTACTGTTTGTGAGTACCTTCTTTTACTCTCTCTGACTTGCTTCAGCCAGGTCAGGAATGAGGTTGGTCGGTGTGCTGCTTGCTCCAGAAGCTGGCTTCAGGGCCTCTTGGAGTGGAAACATGGATCAATGTGAGAGTTTTTGATGGGTCAGGGAGAAAGAAAAAAAGATTATTGGGGTGAGGGGTCCCAGAGGACCCTGTTCCAAGCTGTTTATAGATAGTATGCAACAAGCTTTAATTCCACTAATAATTTTCATTGCCTATAAATAATACTGAAGAACTCCTTTGAACTATAAATCTTCCCTTCATCTATTGGTAACCTTAATTCGTTGTACATTTGTTTGGCACATTAGTCTACAGTTGATACTGCATGTTGGAAACAAAAAGAATTAGAATTCCTGAATCACACAACAGTGCAACCAAACAGACTGATCACAAAGTGGTCAGTTGAGCTTATTAATACTGTGCACTTGTCTGAGGATCTCACCGCCCATTTGTATACTATTTAGTTAACTAAGGGCTTGTCTACACTGGTACTTTATAGTGCTGCAACTTTCTTGCTCAGGGGTATGAAAAACCACACCTGAGCGCAGCAATTTTCAGCGCTGTAAAGCACCAGTGTAGACCGTGCACCAGTGCTGGGAGCTATGTGGCAGCGCTTTAACTTTGCCAGTGTAGACTAGCCATAGGCTTGCAGCACTCCTGTGAGAGGCAAGTTCTGCATCCATTTAACAGATCAGAATACAGAGGCAGAGAGCCGTAAAATGACTTTCTCAGAGTTACACAGTAGAAGAGCCAGGAGTCTCCAAATGGGAAACACTCTGCCACTTAAAATAACTACATTTTTAAAAGTATGAAATCTAATGTAAATAGAATGCTAAAGTAATGCAACATGCAATAGGAGTGTCTGCTTTATGCAATAGGAGTGTCTGCTTTATAGCTAGATAAGCAAAACGGAGTCAAACTATTGGGTGAATACTTGCCCCCTGCTAGCGTACATCTGTGGTTTTTCCTCCTTAAATGTGCAAAACTGAACTCCTGTGTAGTATTTATTGTGGATGCTACTAACATACTGCATTTTTAATTTATTTATTTAAGGACAAAGATGTTGCAAGACTTCAGGATTTCCAAGAACTGGAGCTGGTTCTAATAATCAACAACAATAACCTTCTGTTTAGAAATGCTGCATCTACATTGACTGAAAGGCCTTGTTACAACAAGAAAGCATCAAAACTAACTTATTAACTATTTAAAGCAGCATAAAACAAAATATTTGTATCTTATGCTTTAAAGCAATGGATTCAATGTTTAAGCATTGAACTTATAAGGGCTAATATCCTGAAAAAATCTGTTTTATTACTTTTGAGATAAGGTTGACATGTCATGCACAGTTACAGCCTACAGCTCATCTCAGACTAACTTGCTCTGATATGAAACTGCTTATGACAAGAAAGCAATGGTAGAATTCTCAGTCTATTCATGTAGCACTCTGTTCCTTACACTACAATAATCGCTGTAGAGTTAGAAGCTCTCAAGGAAAAGCTTAGATTGTTCTAATAATTGTTAGCTATAAAATAGCAGAAGCACTTACACTAAATGACACAACATGAAACCCATTTAGTGTTTGTACCAAATTACTTAATGTGCACAGACATCCCACTGTCATTAATGGCAAATACATGCGTGACTTAACAAGCAAACATACCTCTTGTTTAGGAGGAAAATGGAAGGATTTAAGTCTGTGGAAAAAGCACAAAACTCTATTTGTCTCATTTAAGTATTAAGTTACTAATTAGATGTGGTTTCTTAAACCGCATTTATAAATATTTCTCAGGTTGAAGATAAAAAATTACAGTTGTTACCCAAATTGCAAATATACCATTGACCAAAATATCTAGGGTTTTTTAAATCTCATGGCTGCTTGTCAACACATGGTATTGAAATCTTTGATAACAAAACCTCTCTCTCTTTTGTTGCTTTATGATCAAGAAGTTTCTCTAATGCTCCTTTAAAATGGCAGTTATTTTTCCTCCATAGACAAGTCAATGCGATTTCCACATGAGAAAGGAGCACAAATATTGCAGTTCTGTTTTCCTCCAACTCATCCTTTCATGAACAAGATCAGTCCTTGAAATCGTAAATTTATTATGTAAAAAGGAAACTAATCAGATGCTTAGCATTTTGAAAACTGGGATGCCATTTGAATCTTGGGATTTCTAGGCATTTTATTTCTTTTTCAAAGACAACTATTTATATTTCTTGTTGCACGGTCACCTTTTCACACTCTTGCTAACTAACTTAAATTCAGTGTTATGCTCCTCTGCTATGAAATCCTGGAATAAATACATGGGAAAACGTTAAAGTTGAGTAATCTGTTAAAGACTTTTTTATCCGGTTTCTTCACGTTTTTTTTAAAATTTACAAAACCATCCTCTTTAGAAGAAAGGATCTAATCTGTTAACCTAGCTATAGAAGTATGTACTGTACTGAGAATTAGATGGATGAACGCTCTAGATAACAGGGAGAACATAGTTGACTGCTGATATGAACTCCCCACTATTAAGATTTTTTCTTAGTGCCTTTCTTTTCCAAAGAACCTAACTTCCTAACTCTAAGTTAATTGGATTTAAGCACTACAGATTCACATAGGGTTTATAAAATGGGTAATATCAATGGAACAGACTGTAGCAGGATACATCTCCTCATAGCATAAATGTTAAAGCAGAGATGAGGTGCAGCCTGATCCAGTGACAATCTATTTCTTTTATACCAGCTTACTGATGTTGATCTAACCACTGTGATGAAAGTTTATATAGTAGAACAATTGCTCACCATATAATTACTGACCTGCATTCTTACTGACTGACAGAAGAGACCTATTTTAGGCTTTTGCCATTCAGAAGCCATTTTATCTGTAAAAGTACTGTAGTTTTTATGAATAAACTGGTATGCTTTACCAGTGAAAAGATCAGCCATTGGATTAACTGAATTCATTTGGTATAGTGATTATATTACGCAGTTGCTGGTAGCTATCTATGCATTCAAAGGAATATTTTTATACTTATACCTTATGCAATTTATAACTGAGCATATTAGCTTTGCTAACTGAATTAATCAAATAACTGTATCATGTGAACATTATTGTGTATGACCATCAAGGATTCATGATCTTTGTGCACTGCTGCATGAAAATGTTTAAGTATTAAATGAATTGCTTGGCTCTAGATTCTTGTTTCTATTTAAGTTGTATTCTTTTTATAATTAATAAACTATTATTATTTTTGTGTTCTCAAAGATGGACATAGAATTTTTCTTTAACTCATAGAAAAAGAATTGCAACTTTTCTACTACATAAACTGCTTTCTGTGGTGGTTGGTGTAGGAAATGGAAGACCAAAAAAAATGGAAATCACTTCAGATCCTGAGGACAATCACTACCGCTAAAACTTTTCCTTTATCATTATTCAGCCCTATCATCATCCAATGGCAAGTGTTACATCTATGTATTCTTTGGAAAAGCCAAGTCAGATGTATCAATCCATGATTACAATTGACTTAAGAAAAATACTGAATGAGATACTAAAAGTAGTATTTATATGCTCAACTGGCTGTGCATGCAATCTGAACTAGAGACTTCTTAGTCATTAAACAACCAAATAAGTAACATCTCCCTCTCAATCATGCTTCTACCAGCCTTATCCAGAGCCAATTATAACGTACAGATTAGGCCTGTCAAGTGATTAAAAAAATTATTTGCAATTAATTGCGCAGCTAAATAATAGAATACCATTTATTTAACTATTTTGGGACGTTTTCTACATTTTCAAATATATTGATTTCAATTACAATACAGAATACGAAGGGCACAGTGCTCACTTTATATTTATTTTTTATTGCAAGTATTTCACTGTAAAAAATAGTATTTTTCAATTCACCTAATACAAGTGTTGTAGTGCAATCTCTTTATCATGAAAGTTGAACTTACAAATGTAGAATTTTGTACCAAAACACCCTGCATTCAAAAATAAAACAATGTAAAACTTTAGTGCCTACAAGTCCAGTCAGTCCAACTTCTTGTTCAGCCAATCACTCAGACAAACATTTTTGTTTACGTTTGCTGAAGATAATGCTGCCTGCTTCTTCTTTACAATGGCACCTGAAAGTGAGAGCAGGCATTCCCATGGCACTGTTGTAGTTAATGTCGCAAGATATCTACACGCCAGATGCACTAAAGATTCATATGTCCCTTCATGCTTCAACCACCATTCCAGGTGACATGGGTCCATGCTGATGACGGGTTCTGCTTGATAGCCATCCAAAGCCATGTAGACCGAAGTATGTTCATTTTCATCATTAGTTCGATGCTACCAGCAGGAGGTTGATTTTCTTTTTTGGTGGTTTGGGTTCTGTAGTTTCTGCATCAGAGTGTTGCTCTTTTAAGACTTCTGAAAGCATGCACTACACCTCATCCCTCTCAGATTTTGGAAGGTACTTCAGATTCTTAAATCTTGGGTCGAGTGCTGTAGCTATTTTTAGATATTTCACATTGGTATCTTTGCATTTTGTCAAATTTGCAGTGAAAGTGTTCTTAAAACGAACATGTGCTAGGTCATCATCTGAGACTGCTATAACATGAAATATATGGCAGAATGCAGGTAAAACAGAGCAGGAGACATACAATTCTCCCCCAAAGAGTTCAGTCACAAATTTAATTAATGTATTTTTTTTTAGCATACATCATCAGCATGGAAGCATGTCCTCTGGAACGCTGGCCAAAGCATAAAGAGGCATATGAAACATGTCTCTTAGCGACTGGCTGAACAAGAAGTAGGGCCAAGTGGACTTGAAGGCTCAAAATTTTTACATTGTTTTGTTTTTGAGTGCAGTTATGTAACAAAAAAACCCTACAATTGTAAGTTTCATTTTCATAAAGAGATTGCACTACAGTACTTGTATGAGGTGAACTGAAAAACACTATCTCATTGTTCATCATTTTTACAGTGCAACTATATGTAATAAAAATATAAAAGTGAACACTGTACACTTTGTATTCTGTGTTGTAACTGAAATAGTTATATTTAAAAATGTAGAAAAACATCCAAAATATTTATAAATTTCAATTGGTATTCTATTGTTTAACAGTGCAGTTAATCACGATTAATTTTTTTGAGTTAATCGTGTGAGTTAACTGCGATTAACTGACAGCCCGTATACAGATTCCTACTGACTTCACCAGGCTTTCAGTTGTTTAGTTCTATTTGGAGGGCTTAGCTTGGTAGGAGGAGGAAGGAATCTTATAGACCCTGATTCTGCAAGTTGGTCTGGCCCAGTGAAGCTCCATGAAAAAACTAGAACAGGTTGCCGTATTGGGAATCCAGCATCCAACACTTTTGCCCCAGGGATATTTACTTACACAGATGTGAAACATTCCTGGATTACTTTCTTTTTAATGGCATCATCACAGAACATCATCAGTCTTCCCATTTCAGAATTAATGTGTTTTATACAGAAGACAGACACAGATGTATTTTATATCACTAGTTTTAATTTACTAATGATAAACCAGAATACAATACATGTTGGCTTGTGATACATACATTTCCTTGGCAGGATATTTGGCATTCTTTTAAGAAAAAATAAAAGCAGTTAATAAAATACTTTATGTACATATAAAATATTTTAAAAAATATAAAATTCATTTTCTCATCATCATGAGTTGTAACAATTCATGTATCACAAGTTTAGTCTATTACAAAGACTGTTCTGTAAAATACAGTACATTCATGAGTCACTTTTGGGATGAGTCAGTCGTTCAATGGTATAAAAGTCTTGCTATGCTAGTCCAGCATCTTTAGCCATACCATAGAAGATACCCCTTGATGCTATAAGGCTTGAAGGTGTATCAAATTCAGCTATTGTTCCTTTGTCTAGAACGAGAACCCTGTAAAAACAAAAGTGGAAAACTGATATTGCAGAACCTTTCCTTATAGGAACTCAATTCCTTCAACAATGAAATCAAGCATTTTTCCAAATCTTCTCTCTTTATGCTGAATCATTTTCACATGCTGCAACGCAACAGGCTAGACATAACACCTCAGTGTGAGTTTATGCCTAATTTACAGAAGTGCCAAACGCTCACAGCCTCCAAAAAAGTCAGTCAGTATCTCGGAAATTAAGGCCAAATTAATTCCATGGCTGTACCAGTCTCCCAGTAGTAATAATCCATTAAAAAAAAACCTTTAACATGCAATAATTCTATCAAAGAACATTATGCCCATTGCTGGTCAAAACAGATTCATACAGGAACTGGAGATGCCTCAAAGGGGTTGTGAGACTTGTGCAGTGGCAAGTTAACTAACACAGGACCTGCTCCTAATTAAGCCAATGGAAGCAGAATCAGGCCCACCTATTCAGTTATACTGCTTTATCTTTACTGTTCATAACCTGATTTGTAGGTCTAGAAGCATAACAGTGTGACAATGAGAATTTCTGGTAATATTTTGATGATTCCTATGCATGCCTCAGTTTTCCTCTGTACTTAGCATTGTTATCCAGTGTCAGGTCACATAGCGGTCTGGGATGAAATGAATGGATCATTAAAGGACTGGCTGAAACTGATCCATATAAAAGGAGAAGCTGGAAGATAATGTTCACACCTAGCAACCAAACATCAAGAGGAAAGAGGTTTCTTTCCACCTCTTAGCAAAGCAGAGCAAAGGACCCAGGTCAAGAACAAAGGGGAAAGGCATCAGCTGGCTGGGATAAGAGTCACATCTGCTCTTTTTTTTGACTGACAAAGAGCCAGAACGGATTCCATGGCAACTTGGCTGGGTAGAACGCTGGTGGCCAGAACAGACTGTGTCTTAACCATTATTGCTCTATACTAACCTAAAGCACAAGGTAAGCTGCATGTCAGTTGATTAATAAATCCTACTCTGTTTTGAAAAGGCTGGCTGGTGTCACTGCAAATACTTGCTGAGGTGCACTGGTTTCTCAAGACAGCACCTCTTGAGGCTGCATGGCCTACCCTTAAGGAGAAATGAGGTCCCTTGGGCATCTGGCATGCTGAAGGGGTTTCTCAGAGGGATTGTTTAAAAGCTGGGGCATAGCACGGATCCTGTAGATTTGATAACAGGATCGTGCAAATTCACTGAGAGGCAAAGTGGGGCCCTTTCGACTGTTTCTTTTTCTTCCAATTATATGTAGGGTGACAATATTTCTTAAAGTAAAAACAGGACCGCCTGGGGCTGGCCCGCCCTGCCCCTACACCGCCCAGGCAAGAGCTGCCCTCCCCGCTGACCCGCCAAGCCCCGCGCCAGGCAGCAGCCACAGCTCTCCATTCTCCTGTTGGCCGACAGTGCTGCCTTCAGCTAACCCCTCTGCAGTAGCTCCCACTCTCTGCTCTGCCTTACAGCCGGGACAATCCACAGTTTTGCCGAAAAGTAGGAACAGCTGGGACAGAGCTGAAAAAGGAGGACTGGCCAAACAGGACGGATGGTCACCCTAATTATATGTTAATATTGGAACATCATGTTCCACTCTGCATCATCCAACAGACAGGAACACAGAGAGCACCCTTCAACTTCACACAAGCCTGCTTTTACTTTTAAGAAGAGGAAGAGAAGAAAAGTTGGAGATGGACTTACAGAGAAGGGAAATGGTACAGGAATTTCAGAGGTTTCCCAACACTCAATACTCTTAATATTCCTGTCTGCATGCAGGGTTACACTGTCAAGATAACTCTTCGGGAAAGATGGGCTGCACTGAATTTGAATTCTGGCACGCTGCAGAGTAGGAAACCACATAGTAAATTCACACTGAGGCTAACGCCTCTGCTGTGTGAAACAGTTCTGAGATGAGCCATCTGTTGATTCCGTTCGATATTGACTACTGAGTTTTTGATGAAATTACAAGTTTAGTTGATAGAATGAATAGCAACTTTGATGATAATTTGCCTGATAAAGATAATAATACTGATGTAACATAGTTACACTTCTGTAAGGTACTTGGTACCAAAAAACATTCTGATTAAATTTAAATGATAAAAAAACCCAACATGGCTAAAACCTGACTGATAGGTCTCAAAACAGAATTGCAAATGGGAAATCATCATTGAGCGGGTGTATTTCACTTGTCCCTACATTATATCATATTTTTATTAATGATCTATGTGACAGGGTGCTAGCTAGGAAATCCTGAGCCAGCCCTCTGTCACACCAAATCCAATCAGGAAAGGGGAATTGGCACTAGCTGAGTAAGCCCAGGCCTAAGTGGCAAATAGGGAACAGCTGCCGGCCTCGTTAGCCAGGGGCTACATAAAAGCTGGCAGGAAGGAAGCCAGGGGGAGAGGAAAGGGAGGAGCCAGAGGTAGAGGCCACTCTCCCCTGCTGGCTGCAGAAACAAGCAGTCCCTGAGGCTGTAAACCTGATGCTATCTGTAGCTACAAGGTGGTGGGAACTGGTACTGTAAATAAAGAGCACAGGTGATTGCATCAAAGCAGAGGTCTCTGGCTGGTTTGTGGGTGCAGAAGGGGCAGAAGAGAGAAGGGCCCACATGTGCCCTGTTACAATCTGGAAAAAGATATAAAATAATTACTGATCAAGTTTGCAAATGATCCAAAGATTCAGGGAGTGGTAAATAATGAAGAGGACAGGTCACTGGTACAGAGCGATCTGGATCACTTGGTAAGAGTTGCAAGCAAACAATATGTAAGCTCAACAAAGAATGTAGGCTGGAGGACTTTATCATGGGAAGCAGAGTCTCGAAAAGGACTTCGAGATGATGGTGGATAATCAACTAGACTTGTGCTCTCAGTGTGACATTGTGGCTAAAAGAGTTAATGCAATCTTTGGATGTATAAACGGGAATATTCAGTAGGAGTAAGGAGGTTACATTCTCTCTGTATTTGTCACTGGTGCAAGCATTAATGGAATACTGTGTCCAGTTATGGTATCCCACTTCAAGGAGGATGTTGAAAAACTGGAGAGGGTTCAGAGAAGAACCATGAGAATGATTAAAGGATCAGAAAACATATCTTATAGCTAGACACTCAAGGGACTCAGTCTATCTAGCTTACCAAAGAGAAGTGATTTGATCACAGTCTACAAGTACCTACATGGGGAATAGTAATTTGATAATAGAGGGCTCTTCACTTTAGCAGAGAAAGGTATAACATAATCCAATAGCTGGAAGCTGATGCTAGATAAGTTCAGAATAGAAATAAGACACAAATTTTTAACAGTAAGAATAATTCCACACTGGAACAACTTACCAAGGGTTGTGGATTCTCTATCACTTGAATTTTTTAAACCAAAATTGAATGTTTTTCTAAAAGATCTGCTCTAGGTCAACCACAGCTATTGGATTTGAAGCAGGAATTAATTCAGGGAAGTCTTATGGCCTGTGTTATACAAGGTCAGACTAGATGATCACAAATGGTCCCTTCTGGCCTTAAAATCACTAATCTCTCTACAAATTCTGAGGGAAAGCTGGTATTGGTGTTCAGAAATATGGATTGCAGAAATAAATATTCTTGATACAGGTCAGACGACTTTATGACTTTCTTACGGATTTCAAAGAGGCGTTGATTAAAAGCTCTCTCTTAGATTTGTCAAAAATATCTGCAGGGTGATCAGAAAAATAATTTTTTTTTCAGAATTATGATATCCATTCTATATATTTACCATTAATTGCTCTGCTTTTAAGTTTACCTTGTATAATCCATTATTGTGTTCAGCCGATGTGCTATTGTTAGTACAGTGCAATCTTCAAACTGAGTTCTTATTGTCATCTGAATGAGATCATCTGTCTCGAGGTCGATAGCTGCAGTGGCTTCATCCAGGACTAGGATTCTTGTTTTGCGAAGGAGGGCTCTTGCCAAACAGACAAGCTGCCTTTGACCGACACTGAAAGCAAAGACACAATGTTTTTCACAGACAGGCTTTTTAATATGCATGTTAGAGCTGGTTGCTGACAGGATAAAGTTATTAGACAAATAATGTATTTGTCCAATATTATTCAACTACCTGTAAAGCTAATACAAAAAGTGAAAAATAAAAGAGAAAATTCATCAGATAAATTATTTGATGAATAAACAGCATTATTCAACCAGCTCTAAAACCCGTTTACTTAGCAAATACCATACTACAAATAGCAATGAGCATCATTTCCTTCATGGCTCTGAATGACTATTGCTAGCAAAGGCTTGTTATGCAAAGGGCCTATAGTGGATTTGAAGAAGCAGACGCTTTATCATACTGTAGTTGCTGTCCTACTATACATTCCCAGAGGCACTTTCATCAAGTCCAGAATTAGCAAAATAGCAAACTGGCAAAATTGGAAGAAAAGTTTAGAGTTGTGAGGTGTTTTTTTTTTTTTCCTTCAATGAATTGAGTCCTTATAAAAGGAGCTAGGTTGGTATCTCTTCTTATACCTGTTTCCTGGATAAGTAAAGACAGCACAAACTTCCCTCACACGCCCCACCAGTGGGTCTCAACCTTATCCCAGAGACAATACCTTTGGGGTATATAAGGGAGCGGAGTCATCACCACCCATTTAGTCATTGACTGCAACAGTTCATCATCATGAGCCAATGTTTTATCTTCACAGGTTGTATTTGTACATTACTGAGTTCTCTTTTGTACATTTTAATTGAACAGAGCCCTAGAAGATCAGGCCCTGACTTAGAAAAGCATCCCTATTCAGCACATCCTGAGTTGGGGCTCAGTAGAGCCTGGAGCAGAGAATTGATATTCCTTATGACACCAGAACCCTAAGGGTGTCTCAGGACATTCATTACCTGAGATTTTCTCCCCCTTCTGAGCATTCGTACTCCAGCTTATCGGGCTTACTGCTGACAAACTTCTTCAAGTGCGACAGCTCAAGAGCTTTCCATATTTCATCCTCGGAATATTTATTAAATGGATCCAAATTCATTCTCAGCGTTCCAGAAAAAAGAACAGGGTCCTGTATAAATAACCCATTTTCTTTAGACAAGAACTTTAAATGTTTTACATACACAAGTGATAACATTTCAATGATCTGCTTTAGGATATCCAAGTTCATTAGCAGCGGCATCGTGGTAGCACCTACAGCACTCAATCTAGGATCAGGGCCCCTTTATGCTAGGCATGGAATAAACAACAAATTCCTACCCCAAAGGTCTTACAATCTATCATATGATAAGAGACAATAGGTGGCTAAAACTAACAGAGAGATGACAAGGTAGCAGTGAAGAAGTTATGATTAGCATAAGCAGCTGTGGTCTTAGCACACTAAAACCTGATCCAAAGCCCATTGAAATCAATGGCTGTATTTTCACTGATTTCAGTAGCCATTGGACCACATCCCAAAGGCCTAGCAAGCTTCAGTTTGAGCTCTAAGAGCATTTTAAATATAATCTGTTGTGGATTTGGCCACAATAAGCCAAACATCAAAATGAGCATCAACATTTGTGCTCTCATAGCAAAGGGTATGTTAGTTTATTATTATCCTGTTCGCCACAGAAACACTAAATTACATTGAAATACAAGGTCCCAGCTTAGCAAAAACACATTATAAATAGAGCAGGGTGAATTTTTTTCAGCTAACAGTTTATTTGTCAAAAAATGCCGTTTTGGGATGTTCAGAACTGTTCATGAATTTGGGTGAAAGCTGGCAAATAGTTTCAGCTGGAAAAAAAGTCTAAATGTTTCATTTTGACATTTTAGAAATAAAATGTTCTGACATTTTGTTTTGAACTGTTTTGTTATGAAATTTAGTTACATTTAACTAAAAACAATGCCCCCCACCTCCCCAAAAATTAAAAGTTTAAAAAACACCTAAAGATGAAGCAAAATGTTTAGTTTTTGGTTAAGTGAAACATTTTGTGCAACCTGAATTTTTTTTATTTGGTTTTGTTTTTCCTTTCAGTGAGAAAAGCCTCCTCCCCCCCAAAAAACAGTCACTTTGGGTGGACCCAAAACAGGAGATTTTGGGGGTGTATGTGGGTCAGAAGGGACCGTTATGATCATCTAGTCTGACCTCCTGCACAACGCAGGCCACAGAATCTCACCCACCCACTCCTGTATCAAACCCCTAACCTATGTCTGAGCTACTGAAGTCCTCACCTTGCTCCGATATGCATCAAGCATTTTTAGTCATTATTGCTAACATTAATGGCCTGATTCACTATTCCTCTGCTGAGCGCCCATCTGTTACACAAGACCTCAAGAAGATTCTATGATTTTTCAGGTTGGCAACTGAACTGAAAATATCAATTATTTGCCCACCTCTAAACTGTAAGCTCTTTGGGGCAGGAACTGACATTTTTAATATATTTGTACAGTGTCTTGTGCAACGGGGCCCTGACCTGGTTGTGGCCTTTAGAGATTACCACAATATAAATGTTAGACAAGGATGATAATATTTTCATGCTCACAAACACTCACCTTAGAAAAGGATATTGACTTTCAAAGGCTGTAGCATGGCTCCATAGGCCTAATGAGGAATCCTTGAATTCCAGAACGAATATTCATTTCCTAACAACAAGGCACAGCACCCATTCCACATGGGTAACTTTATTCATGGGAGCTGTGCCATTAAGTGAGTCCAACAGGACTTCTGAGTCAAACAACTCATGCAAGAAAGGGTTTGGAGGGTGAGGCCACACATGGAACTGATATTTCTGACACTTAGAGACTTTAGGACATGCCTTTGCAAGTATGCTATTTTCCCCTGCTATAGTATAGTCTGTAAAAATCCAATAAAACATTTAGACTATACAAAAAATAAGTCAACCCCAATAATTACATAGTGTTAACATAATGTGTAAACTTTAAAACAATGTAACTATTAGAAGGGTCAAATTAAATGGGACATAGCTAGGGCTACTAACTTACCCTTCCTCTGTTCTTTCTGCTGAGTTTATGAACCCCAGTCATGGGGTAAGGTTAGAACTAATTGCCTTGATTACTTTTGTGAAGTCCAATAGGAAACAGTTACCTACACTATGGTCCTCTTTCACAGCTTGATTAAATCCTTTACCTTGACTTTCAATTTACATCTGAAGCATCCTCAACTGGGAGTATTATAAAACAGAGTCATGTAAAAACAACTTGGTTCTACTGTAGATGTGTACACATACGTAAATATCAATTACAGATTTTGTGGATACATTACGTAGTAATTTGCTGTTTGCTAAGTTACTAGAATTCAGACCCTTTACTATGAGACACACAGAAAGGCACTGACTTACCTGAGGAATAATTGTTATCTTGGATCGTAGGTCATGAAGACCAATCTCTGAAATTCTCACACCATCTATTTTAATTTCTCCCTTTACAGCTTCCAAAATCCTAAAGAGGCAGAGGGTCATGGAGGACTTCCCAGCTCCAGTTCTTCCAACAATTCCAATCTACAACATGCATTGGAGAATTAGGAACAAAGCACATTTATAAATGGGGTATTAGCTTTACTGAAGAAGCAATTATACAAGATCTGATGCTAAGAAGAGAGACTAGAACCTTACTGAGTTCTTCCTCACTCCCTAATGGTCCTTCTGTCAATTGTGCCTCAAATTATTCCCAGAATTTGAGCAATATCAACTATAAATAGGTACATAATGAATTTGATGATGTCATTATGCAAAATACTTATTCTCACATCTAGAAGATAGCTCTAGAGCTAAACATCCAGAATGGGAGCCACTCTCCCTCCTTTTAACCTTAGCTTCCTAACTGGGGAAATCTCCTAGAAGAAACAAAATAGGCTTGTTGGGGAACATCATGCAAGGCCCAGCACTTTCAAACATACTGAGAAGGAGCAAAGCCCACAAGATAAAGCCTTTGCTGGATGCTTGGGTAAGAAGAATGGAGGCATTTGGGCCAACAGGATCACCTCCACCCATGCCAAGAGTTGTCAGCCACAGGAACTGACTGGAATCTCTCTTTATTCAGGAATGGACTATCCCTCATTCACTCACACACACTGTAACTCAACAGAGGCAGTGGCTGTAGCAACTTCTCAGGATGTTTCTAATGCATTGTGAATGCATCAGGCCAGATTATCAGTTGGTCTAAATGGACATAGACCTCAATGGAGCTGTACCCATTTAGCCTAGCTGAGGATCCAGCCCATCCTCTTTTGTTATTGCAAATCCCATGTGTAACATTGGCAACAGATTCACATATGATAAATGGCTGTACTATACCTTTTCTCCACCTTTCACTCTGAGGCTGAGGCCTTTCAGCACCAGATCCAAGCCTTTCCTATATCTTACTGAGTAATCAACAAACTCCACCTCCCCCTGTGCTGGCCAGTTTTCCGGTGGCCTCTTGTCTTCAATTATCCAGGGAGCCTAAAGGAGAACAGTAGCTAGAAATTATTCCCTTAAGGTTTTAAAAGCTGCAGGCTGTGATTTAAAATATTAAACTTTTAGGGTTACTAAAATCCCACCAGGAGACTAATTCACTTCTGTCTGCTTATCATTTGATATGGTGGAATAATAAGCCAGAAAAACAGATTCCTTCACTTGCATCCAGTCTGGTTCTTCTAGTTTAGAACTACGGAAATATCTCAACATATAGGACCAGATCCTCAACTGGTATAAGTCAGTGTAACTCCACTGACTTCAACAGAGCTATGCCATGTTACCCCAGATGAGGATCTGGTCCATAATGCACTCTTGTGGATCTTGTCTGGCTTCCTCCTCTCTGCTAACACATCAACTTGAAGCACCTCACCTTCAAGCCCTTCTCTAGTTCTGTATACCCTAATCCTTACATTCCTCTGAATTACAACTAATGAAGGCCAAAACATCCACAGAGTAGCTTATTTCCAGGCATAACTGTCTATCTACCAAGCTGCACAATTGTGCTTATGTCAGTGTGTTTTGAGAAAAGCTGGGACGCAACCGCACACTGCCTCAGCTGCAAGCATCACGGGCAGAGGACTGAGGTGTGCTTCTGAAAAAAACTGCAGGAGACAGGAGAACTGGATAAGGTGATTAAGAGAAGAACCTATACAGAGCCGGAGAATAATGTTACAACCTGCTCACGAGCAAAAAGTCAAAACACATGGTTATAAACAACGTGTTTACAATATTATACATAGACATGGACTGTGGGCCAAGTTTTCTGTTGATGAAAAATGTTCCACTGACTTCCGTGGAGTTTCTCCCACTTACAACTGCAGAGAATGTGGGCTCATGTTTAGCATCAACTATGTTACAACCCGTTAACAAAAACAGTAAAACTGAGTAGTACAGACAAACCCAAACTAGTGTCTAGAACATCATATTTGTCTAGGTTACGCAGTCAGGTCCTCAGAGCAGGGTCCTCCACTGTCTAAGTGTTGACAGACACGTGGAAATTATGGATTTCTGAGAATAAACATGTTGATTCCAAACAGTTCAGGAGCTGACCTCAGTCTCAGTTTCTGAATACTCTTTCACCCTCTCAACAGCCACAATGTTGGATTCTAGGTCCGAAGTCATCCGCACCATCCAATTCAGAGACAATGTCACCTGGACAATATAAAGAGTAAAATATTATCCCTTAGAGAATAGCAAAAGTACAGTATGCTTTATAAAATGCTGTTCATAATTAGCTTTGTGTTAAGACTAATAAAGACCACAGAGCAAGAAGTTTACAGAGAGGAATTATGGGACTTGGAAGACATGGGTTGAATTTCCACCTCTGCCATAGTCTTGCTTTGTGACTTTGGTTAAATCATTTCTTATGATGGAATCCACAAAGTTACTTCTATTTGGGCTCCTAATTTCAACTGAAATCAATAAAATTTAGGCAGCTAAACAGACGTTAGAAGTCTCAGTTGCTTCGTAGATTCCACATCTCTCTGTCTCTCAGATCCCTATCCCTAACATGGGAATACTACTTCATTTCTCCCTTCTATTGTCTGTCTACATATTTAGACTGCAAGCTTTTGGGGGCAGGGACTGTCTCTTACTGTGCATACATATAGTGCCTAGCACAACTGGGTCCTGACCTTAACTAGGAGCTCTAAGTGGTATCATAACGCAAGTAGTAATTACAGAGAAGTATACTGATCTTGGACAGTCTTCCACTGGAAGTGACCAGGATGGACTAGGTTTTCAAACAGTAGGGTCAAACCTACAGATCACCATTTTGCTTTGACTTTGCCAGTTAAATCTGCAGCATTTTGAGGAGCCTTGTATGCGAACATCTAACCTACTGCAATTCCTATGAGGCAATCAGAATGGAGATGTCTTGTATACTACAATTATCGGCAGGTTCTTGAAGGCCTTTCCCTGACTGTCTTAGCATCTGGATTGTCCCTTTTTAAGAAAAAAAGATCTGATCTAATTTTTTTTAGAAATCTTTGACTGATCCCCAGAGGATGGAAACCAAGATGGCTCTCTCCTGGCCCCCGATCATTCTTTCTTTCCCTTCACTTTTTTGTTCAATTGTCTTTTTTTCTGCTCTCCTCTTATTTTCAAGGAAAACATCCAATGAAATATAAATTAAGAGATGAAAGATTACAAGGGATAAGTATTTATTGGAGAGCAAGGCTGGTGCAGTGGTCAGGGTGTTGGCCTGGACTTGGAGGCCTGGGGTCAGTTCTCTGCTTTCCCACCGACTCCTTGTGTGACCTTAGGTGAGTCACTTTGTGTCTCTGTGCCTCAGTTTCCCATCTGTAAAACAGGGACAATATCACTGCCCTGTTTTATGGAGTACTGTGAGGATAAATACATTAAAGACTGTGTGGCACTCCGATACTACAGTAATAGGACCTACATAAGTACCTAAAATAGATAATTACTGCTTGTCTCTATTGGTATATATATAAATTCAGGATGTTTAAGATTCAGCTGGTACTATCACAGCACCTAGGGCTGTAATTCCATCATATCTGTGGTGGTGATTCAGTAAGTGACCTCCTTTCTTCTGAATCAGTATTGAACCAGCAGTATTAGTTTGCAGATGAGGCCTAAAAGTCCTGACCACTCATGGTCACTATAGATCCTATCGCAAGAGCAGGGGCATTAAGTCTGGTATCCTGCTCAAATTGGGAATTACAGTGTAGGTGGTGGTGATGGGGGATTAAAGAGGGGCAGTAGGGAACAACTAAATCATCTTGAGCCAATAAGTGGCCTCTGAGTCAGCAGTGTTCAGCCTGGAAGGACCTCCAGGGAGCCCCATACAAAAAAAAGCAACCATTCAGCACGTGTGCTACACCCTCCATAGCACCAAAGATGCACAGTGGGCTTGTCCTGGATCCCTCAAGCAAAGTCGGGCTGGGCACAAGGAACCACACTTGAAACTGGCTCCAGAGGTGGGTTCATCTGGCCTGGTGAAAATGTGGGAGTTCCTGGTAGGGGCAGAGGCTCTCTCTGTCTGCCTCAGTGAGCTGAAGATGTTATCAGTCGGATGGAGAACATGCAGCACTGCCCAGAGAGGATTTCTGCTACGTAGTCAGTGGTGGGCCACATCCCATATATCCCTGAACAGTGGCAAGTTTGGAATTTGCTGTATCTTGGTGATCAGATTGTTGGCTGCATTCTGACATCATATATTAGGTGGAGGAACATTGACTAGGACTGGTAACGAGTTTTGTTGGCTTCAATATGCTTCTGATAACTCTTAGGATATGATTAAGCTGCATGTCCACTAGGCTAGCATGGGCCAAGTTTATTCAAACTGGGACACAATATTTGCCAACTGAGTAGCAGAGGACAAGTCCCAAATTACGCAGTCTTTGCCTACTGACTTCCCAGAAGAACCCCAGAAGATTGTTCAGGAGACAGTTTCTGCTCTTGATATTTTTTTTAAATGACATTTGCGAGGTGGTATTTGTAGGTCAGTGGATGATCTAGGGTGACTAGGTACAGTGGCTTTAGACTGATGTTAAGCTCAAGCTGGCTCGGAGCATGGTGTACATGAAAACACGTTGATACGGTCTTTGATGTACTTGGTGTCAGTCTCCATTTCTTGCAATAGTCACCTATGTCAGTCACATCACTGTTCAGGTTCTCTTCAACCTTTTGGAAGTCACAGACCCTTGACGCCAAGCAGATACAGTCAGTGTCCTTGAGCTGCCCAGAGATGGTGTTCAGTAGGTCACCGGTGAACACATTAAATACAGTTGGTGCCAGCATTAAGCTTGGCAGGAGTCCGTTTTTCTGGAATCTCCAGATGCTGGTTTTGTGGCCCAGAGCCAGCTAAAAATGTCTGCCTCAGAGCCATCTGCTCAGTTGCTATGACAACTCATCTAGGAAGAACTCCTGCCGTCTGGTACAGCAGACCAATGTGCCAGATGGCGTCATCAAAAAAGACAGTTCCAGTTTTCTTCTTCTCTTGAAAAGTGTGACGTGGATGAAAATGGACAACCAGTGCTGACTTATTTTCCCAAGATGATGTAGTAGTTCTGATGATATCACTGGCAAAGCTGCAGGCTTTTCCTATTTTAATTGATTTCAGTGCTCTTCTATTTCTTCCCTCGAGAATGGCTGGAAGTTTTCACCTTGGGTTTGAGCTGTGGAGATTGCCTGTATTGATGCCACTCTTTTTTGATTTACACTTTTAATATTTTGTTTTTGGCCTGTTTTAGTGATGCTGGTCAGGTGTATGGCAACACTATTTGGAGAGACCTTCTACTGCCATGTATCTGGTGAGTTTTATGCCTGCTCCTCCTCTACCATCACTCCAGCATCCTTCCATCTATGACAAAAACTTTAATAACCACCATACCAGATGGACCTATAGAGAATCTCAACAAAATGAAATAGACCTTGCAAATTGGGCCTCCCACAACAAATTACACCTTCTTCATGGTCTTAAGCAACCAGCAACTTTTCACTCTGCCTGCTAGAACCAGGGCTACTCCCCGGATCTCAGTTGGGTCACTTCTGCTGGGACCACCCTCTACCAGCCACCTGCAAGGTCCTTGAAATTTCATCCACAGCAAGAATTCTCATCCAAATAAGGATTACCATATCTAGAGTGACCACTTGCCCAAGGTTACAGTGGAGCTACAGAAAGGCAGACAGGGACAATTACACTAAGCTCATCGATTAATATATAGTCTGTATCCTGCATAATAATTAAGTAGATCAAGCATACTCAAGAATTAGCAAAGTAAATCTTCAAGGCCACCACCAAATCCATCACCCTTGGCTGCCAAAAACCCTATACACCATGTCTGGACAAGGAATGTGCAGGTCTCCTTAAACAGTACCAAAAAGAAAATCTAGTGATTCAGAAATAGCCCGCTCCCTGAAGAGCCTGAATGCAGCCTGAAGAGCAAGCTGGGAAAATGCAGTCTCAGAAACAGGCATCTAGCAGGAGAGCCTGGATACTCATTAGGACATTCAGGAAGTACAGTCTATCCTGCCTACCTAAACTCTCAATGGACCTTCATCCGAATAAGATAATTTTCTTCCCTTCCTGTCTTAAACCATTGTGCACTGTTCCTGTGGGCTATTAAAGAACAACTGTAGTCCATCTTAAAGGTGACTACATTTCACTGGTGGGGGAAGCAAGTCCTATATACTGTATGCATTTGTGTAGCATTTGGGCACGTTTTAAGTACTGTCTATGTGTATGTAAGCTATTACTATTATAACCCTGAATAGCACTACTTACCTATTAACTCTGTCTTTTATGAGTGCTTATTAAACGTCGGTCATATAACAGTGCCCTGTATGACTTAATATTCAGCAACATCCCACAGCAAAATTATACACACCTGTAATGCGTAGGATACGGACAGTCCTACCAGGCCAGCATTCAGGCTGTTTTTACCTAACACAGCAAAGAGGGCAGCAAACAGGACAACAAAATTCCCTATTAATTCAATTCGAACACCCAGCCACCTGTTAAATGAGCAAACACAGGGGTAAATGATCACTTGGAAGATGATGGAAAGATATGCTTGCTTCAGCAAGAATGACATATAACATTTTGTGCTGGTTTTACCTGTTGGAAACAATGTTGGGAAAATAACTTTTCTGATTTTCATCCACTTTCAAGTCACTCAGGCATACAAAGGAATTTTCTCTCCTGTAGGCTCGGATAACACTGGCCCCTGTGATTGTTTCCGAAAAATGGGAATATATTGGGGATCTGCTAACAGATTCCAGGCGCTTTAACTGGCGAGAGGTAGCCACATAGAACCGCTGCCATCATTAAACACAAACACACAAAAGAAATATTAGTAATTTATGTGAACAAAGAAAATACCTGAAATAGTCCAGACGTTAATGCTAACGGTAGAGGACAATAGGGATTAACCACGGCTACTTAAATGAGAACAACAAGGCCGCTCTCAGAGTTTTCCATTGGCTTCAGTAGCCTTTGGATCAGGCCCTATTTGCCTCCACGTGTAACCAAGGAAAATGGCATCTCACTGCCAAAAAGTTGTGAACCTACCAAAAGATTCAGAACTGTACCCACAGACACAGCATACACAACGGCACTGCAGGCCTGCCCCAGAGCCCACCTACCGTGACTTTTTGCATGACTTAGAGGCCCCGCATGTAGGAGTCAGAAGGGAATTCAGTTTCCATGGCTCATTCATACATCCTAAGGCTAGAAAGGACCACTGTGGTCATCTAGCCTGATCTCCTGTATAACACAGGTCAGAGAATTTCACCCAGTTAACCCTGTAATGAAGCCCAATAATTTGTATGCAGTATCGCTGTAGCCATGTTGGTCCCAGGATATTAGAGACAAAGTGGTGAGGTAATATTTGGTATTAGACCAGCTTCTGTCAGTGAAAGAGGCAAGCTTTCAAGCTTACCCAGAGCTCTTCTTCAATCATTTATGTTAAACTAAATCTTTTCTTTCAGAAATACATCCAGTCCTGATCTGAAGACATCAAAAGAAGCAAAACCCAATACCTGCCTTGACAGTTCTTTGCAGTGGTTTAATCACTCACACCATTAGAAATTTGTGCCTTATTTCTAACTTGAATTTATCTTGTTTCAAATTCCAGCCATTGGTGGTTCTTTTGCCTTTTTCCACTAGATTAGCCCTTTAATGCCTGGTGTTTTCTCCCCATGAAGGTACTGATAACACCATAATCAAGTCATCTCCTGATCTTTTTCATAAGCTAAACAAAAGATTTAAAAAGACAAGTCTCCTGCCACTGCCCTGGGGAGGCTTTTACCAGTAATATCAGTGCAGGGATGATATGTTCCAAGCTCCTAAATTAAGTGCTCTAAACTAAAGAGTAGGAACAGTACCATAATGATCATCAGGTTGGCAGTCAGACATACCTGTACAAAGAAATATATAATTGCTAGAGGTATTATAACCACAGCAAAGAAGGGAGTGCTCGATATGATTACAAGCATAGTTGACACAGAGGTGAAAAAGGTTCCTAGGAACATCAGGATAGTGGGTGGTATCACTTCATCAATCACGTATATGTCCTTAGAGAAGCGGTTGATGATTCGGCCTGTGGGAGTTGTGTCGAAGAAAGACTGTGGGGTGTGAAACTTGTTCTCCAGCAGCGCAGCATGGAGTTTTCGGGCTGCGTTGATGCCACCCATCGCCAGGGTGAAGGAAGAGATCAGCACTAGCAGGCCTGTTATACGAAGAAGACATTTGCAGAGGTTTGTGAATATGCCATTCGCAAGATGCAGCTTTTGACTTTTACTGATCCAGCAGTTTTTATTGTGCCAGCAGACTTTTCTCATTACTACAGCAGGGCCCTACAGCCTTCAATCACGTTAGTCCCAGTATGTTCTGGTCACAGGTGATTTAACCGTTGACTTCAGTGAGATTACTTACAGGAGAAAGGTCTGCAGGATCCAGACAGCCAACCCTTATTATCTATAAAGACAGTCTCCCTCACCCTTCTACAAGTCCTCCACACAGTGCGCCTCAATCCTGACCTCTGCATCACCTCTACCATCCAGGAATTCACACCCTCCTGTACTTCTCAGGCCCCTTCCCTTCTCCCCTCTTTCTCAGTTTCCATCATTCTCCAGCTTTCTCAATCTTTCCTTCACTTCCACTATGCAGTCTTTGAAGTGTTGATTTGGACAAATTTTACTAGCTTTGTGGTGTTCTACTGCCCTTGCTCAGGTTACAGCGTTTTAGAAGCTTAGAGCTCCCCGTGGTTATTGTTATGCCTTTCCCAGTATGCCCTCTTTGCTCAGCGAGGGTGCATCTAAATATTTTAACTGTATTAATTGGAGAAACACTCGTACCTTGCAAGAGTCCCAGAGCAGCATATACTCCAACTCGCATGCTTGTGTTACGCTGAGTGCCGTTTATGACAGGTTCATTGGTCCAGTCACTGAGCCATATGTTGGCCCCAATTGCAGCAGCATTTTGACAGCCATACAGGAAGCACGTAACTAAAGAAGTCACGAGGCCAACAGCCTTCATGTACTGCCAGAACACTGTCAGCTTTACCTGTAAATGTGTAAAGCACAATATATTTACAAAGTACATTCAGTTGCTGTCTGGAGTTCACAGAAATAACAAGAGTGACCAGAGTGAAAGCTCTCCAGTAGATGGCCCAGTAAACAGGAAATTGCCAAAAATACTAGAGTGACATTTATCTGACTGAGCTCAGCATCCGGGTCGCAGCTTTAAAACAGGTAGTTCTGTTGCATCTCTACTGAGAGTCAATGGTGATTGCTGTGAAATATTCAGGTCTCTTTTCTCTTTTCCAACTAACTGTATTTTATTACAATGTTTAAAGATACAGGGTGAAAGGTGGCAGAGCAGAGCTAAGGGCTATAGAAGGCAAAGGTCAAGATTTTCAGGAGTGAGCAGTGATTTGGGGTGATTTACCGAAGTGCTGAAAAAATCAGGTCTCTTTACCACATCTCAGGTTGGGCACCCAACACTCATGAGTCACTTTTGAAAGTCTTGGCCAAAAGTTCGAGGGGAAAAAAAAAATCACACAAAGGCACTTGAACAAAAGAAACATGTGAAGAAAAATAACAGGGTAAAACTTCTATCTCCAAGTTAACAACTCTGGCTCAAAAAGTCATTATTGTGGGAAGGGACAGAGGGCCCTAATGAAAGCTCTAAAAGAATATAAGGGGAGATTATTAGATGCACAAATCCCATTGATTTAGGTGCTTTTCAAAAGCTCAAAGAAAATTGACACCACCAACAAATAATGCTTAACCAACAGCTCCCCTGATGTCTGAGACACTGAGCATCTACAACATTTAATGTGTAGAAAATACTCTCACTGTTGCTCAGTTGTGTGACAATCTAAGACCCCTCTATGGGGATACAAACGTCCTGGTTATTTTCATTACATTTTCTTTCTTTCCTGTGCTCAGTCTTCTCAATCACCTCCATCCCCAATTTAATCCATCATCCTTCAATATATCACAGTTACTCTTACAAGACAGATCTGCAATACATACTTGTCTCAACATTGGTGTGTAACACAAATCTCTCTCAAATGGTAACAGAAGCTAAAATTTAAATTAAAATAAACACGCATTCACATGGCATGCAGTTGGCCCATAGAATTTGCTGCTGCAGGTGGTGAGAATCAAATCCTACAGCTGGATTTAAAAAGGGTTTGATCACTTTGAAATGAACAACATTTAGACCTGTGCTGTGTGAAGTTGGAGTGATCAAACATCATGCTTCAGGGCACAAGATGCTCACAGCAGGACCAGGAAGAAATTCTCTCTCCTAAATATATAGCATAGGCCAGGTGCAGAAGTTGCTGGAAGGACCCTAGATTTAAAGCAGCAGCAGCCTACTCCAGTAGGACAAATGCTATAGTTTGGCTTTTGCAATGCCAATGTCTATATGTTCAATGAAACATTAATAGAAGAGCTTTTTATATATGTAATAAAAAGTGACTTTTTATAATTGGAGAAAAATAAGGAAAAAAAAAACAACAAAAACAACCAACAACCCCCTACCGTTCCTGTTTCGCTGGTTTCTGCCTGAATGAGCTTCTCAGTGGGAATTTTTTGTGGTTGAGGCGGCTCTGCAGACTTCTTTTCACACACTCTTCTTCTTGCGGACATCTTCTTGGGACATTCTCCCTCTGAAGATATCACACTAATTTGCCTAGTTGAAACGATGGATTTATTAGCAGAGAGGAGGCATAGCATAGCGGTTCAAACACAGGACTGGGCACAGCTCCCAGCTCTGCCCCTGACTCCCTCTGAGACTTGTGGGCCTGGGTAGCCCAAGGTCAGAGACATAAATCCATAGTTAGACACCTACTTATATGGTCTCATTTTCAGAGGCGTTGAGAAGACAATTCCTATAAAAGTTGATGGAAGTTACAAGTGCTCAGCACGTCTAAAAATCAGATGGAATATTTAGGTGCCTAATTTTAAGGCTAACATTTTGAAACTCAGGTGCCTAATCTCTCTCTTCTTCTGTTTCCACACATGTAAAATGCAGCTAACATCCATTAATGCTTTTAAAGAGTTCCGAGATACTCTGATGAAAGGTGCTATTGCAAAGGCATATTATTAATCTAACTGGCAGCAGATCGAAGCTGTGTGTGTAAATATTCATGGCAGCACCATCTGAAAACTACATCCTTGCTCATATTAATACACTTCTCATGAACTGGTTCATAGGAGTACAGGTTTTGTCCCCTGTACTATATGTTATAATTTTAAATTGAAAGGACACAGGAGGCTTTAATACAAAGAGGAAACTAAAGTCTATGCTGAAAGATACAGAGTACAGTGGGGTCAGACTGGAGAGCAAAATTAATTAGCTGCTCGTGTTAAAGACGGGCTCCTTAAAACGTGTTTCAGCCCAGCTGAAGGCTTCATTCACAAGAGGACATCAGGCCTACCTAAGGAACTGCTTGCGGACCTCATTTGTCACAGGCTCATTATCTGCCAGATCAGTGTGGTTGCTGAGTGTATCTTCAGCGAGCAAGACCTCTTCATCCTCCAGCACTGTAATAAAAGATTGCATTTTAGCTGTCTGCTGAGGGCAGCTTATAGGAAACTGGTGTCAAAAGCCAGAGGCAAATACGCTAGTTGGAGATAAGCGTTATGAAGCTCACAGTGGCTTTGGAAGTCTGTTTGAGATTGCAGTGCCGCATACTTGCGGGGAGCTAGTGCGTTCGGTAACTTTTGCTATTCTGGAGAAAAGTGTGATCCAAACACAGAACTGGCAGCAAGGTGCTCCTGATTTCTAAAGCTAACTTTGACACCAACTCCCTCTGCAACTTGGCTGATTCACATCCTCTCTATGCCTCTGTCTCCCCACAATGCTCCCATCTCACAGAGCTGTTGTGAAGATTAATGTTGGCAAAGCACTTTGGAAGCTATGTGCCGTAAGTGCTAAGTAGTATTGTAATTATATCTGATCAAACTCATGAGCAGAACCTGCCCTGACGTCCCATTATCTTGGGATGAAGGATTGAGAGTCTAGGAAGCTGCTGTAAATGTCTATTATTGCTAGCAGAGGTTGTGTACAACCTCTGGCATCTTGTTTGTCAGGACACACGCTTCTGCAGCCAAACTTTATGGGAATACAGCCGTACACAGGAAACATTTGCCAAAATACTTTCATCTTCCACCATCTAATCAGGGACAAATTAGGCCTAGAAGAAATCCAGATTAAAATGACATGTGTTTCATGCTATGTAACAGAGATACTGTGCTCTGGGTACCCGCTTGGAAAAACAGAGTCCAAAGGGCACTACGTTTTCCCACTGATCCTGTCTTTGCCAACTGTAAAAAGGATTTCTCTGTATTAAAAACACCGAGGGAAAGTAATTTCTTACATTATCTTATAAAACAAGTACTTAGCCTCAGGCAGATTGGGTAAATCCTTTTGCAAGAGGAAAGAAATATGTTTGCTTACTTAAACTTCAGTATTACTAACTTGCATTCAGTACACAGGATGGGTTAACTTACACTATGCCAGCTTACTAAGCATAAAAAAAAACCCCTCGCAGTACATAACATTTTCATTACTAGCTAGAAGATAAAAAGGGAATCTAAGGCTGGACTATTACATTTCCCTACAGGCATGTATTGCAGGAGCAGGTAACATTTATATATAGGGAAATTCATGACCTAACTGATACAAAAGCTATGATTCAAGACAAATAAGAACTGCTGTACTTGTTAGCTCATCCTCTTCTACGTCTTCATCAGGTGCATAATTTCGAAGAAATTCTGCAAAAGCCCCATTTTGCTTCAAAAGCTCTTGGTAGGATCCCATTTCCGAGATTTTGCCATCCACAAGGACCACAATATGGTCCACCTGAGGCAGAAAGGTGATGCCATGGGTCACTAGCATTCGGGTCTGTATGGGAGAATGAAACAAGTCAGTGCTACCAAGCTGCCTCTGGGGTGGAACGCTGCAGCTGTTTAACAACACACAACAATCACTATGTAACATTTTTAGGATAAAAAGTGACTGTCGGATAAGGGTGAAATATCAAGGGGAATTTAGACAAAATGTAGTGGAATTTGGCTAGGACAGTAGGTGTAAAACCCCTGACTCTTGCGAAGAGGATTAAAGGAATATTTAATGGCGATGAGGCCTTGGCTTTAAAAATGGTAGCAGCCCACTAACACCACAGTGGGGAACTAGCTCTGTGCAGACTTCGCGACAAATGCCAATTGCTGAATCATCAAGGCCGCTTCCTGTAAGACTGTTTTTCTTGCGGTCTCCCCTCTGAGCTCTGACATAGCTCAATGCTGCATATGAGATCTGACAAGACCCTGAATCAGCAACATTTAGGCAACAGAATACCACAGAGTTCTGTAGAAACGCTAAGTGGTTCACAACATTCCCCCCACTTAGTACTGTTGCTTGTCACTGTCCTGGGGCAGCTCAAAGGACGGGACTGCTCTAAATTCCTCCATATATTCTGATTTCAGCAGTGTTAGGTGTCAGTTTCCATGGGAGAACAAGTTTCCACAGGACTTGAAGAAAAACTCTCCAGGCTTAAGAGCTTTTCACATCCCCACCCTTGGGCATGTCAGAACAATAGCTCTTGACTGAGAATCTGGCAGTGGCACCTTTTCCAAAAGAACAAGGAAATGAAGAGATCAGGGAGCTATTCAGAACTCAACTCCCAGTGTTAAAATAGCAGGCCAGTTAACCTCAGATAGTTCTGGATTGCGTGTGTGTCTAGAAAAGAGAATCCAAGCACAGGCTTACTTTTCCTTTAAGTGCCCCTTCTGGTCCAATAACATTGTCAAAGATGTGCTTAGCAACGTGGGAATCCACAGCTGAAAGAGGGTCATCTAACAGGTACACATCAGCGTCACTGAACACAGCGCGGGCAATGCTCACTCTCTGCCTTTGGCCACCCGAGAGGTTGATGCCCTGCAAGGTGGAAGGAGAGGACAAAATACAATCACCTACAATACAATTTAATCCAAGCAATAGCAGGGACATCCTTACGGCTCACAAGCACTCAGATGCTACGGTGATGGGCACAGTAGAAGAGCCTGAATAGAATAGCACAGGTAGAGTTGAAGGTGGAAACGGAACTCTAATAAAGCTGCTTGTGCATGCACTGCTATCTGAAAGGAAAGAATTTGGCAACTTACAAATGGAAAATTCTCTGTAGCAACTTACAAGAGCCCTGGAACCAAATGAATTCTTAAACGGGGCTGCTAAAAATCAAAACCCAAATCTGTCAAATGAGACACAAGACACAAAACACACATTCAAAGCAAGATTCAGCTGAAACGGTAATGTTTTGCCACATTGTTCCTGCTTTCCATGTGATTCAATATATCCACTCACGTTCACACCACAGTGCCCACGGTGTCATGAAACTTGTGAGCCTTTGCAAAACCATCTTTAGTTTGGGAAACAGTTGTGTAACAAGCTGATTTCTATTTTGAATATGGAGTTAGGAGAGGATCCTATACCATGCTTGGTGTGAGTTGTATCACATTCCCGCCACGTGGGGGAGCATGGATTCTGCAACTGCCATGGACAGGTTTCAAAGTAGCAGCCGTGTTAGTCTGTATCCACAAAAAGAACAGGAGTACTTGTGGCACCTTAGAGACTAACAAATTTATTTCAGCATGAGCTTTCGTGAGCTACAGCTCACTTCTTCGGACACAGACAGGAGATATTTATACATACAGAGAACATGAAAAGGTGGAAGTATGCATACCAACAGGAAGATTCTAATCAATTGAGATGAGCTAACATCAGCAGAAGAAAAAAACTTTTGAAGTGATAATTAAGATGACCCATAGAAGATGTGAGGAGAGCTTAACATAGGGAAATAGATTCAATTAGTGTAATGACCCAACCATTCCCAGTCTCTGTTTAGGCCTGAGTTAATTGTATCTAATTTGCATATTAATTCAAGTTCAGCAGTCTCTCTTTGGAGTCTGTTTTTTAATGTTTTTGTTGCAAAATTGCCACCTTCAAGTCTGTCACTGAGTGGTTAGAGAGGCTGAAGTGTTCTCCCACTGGTTCTCCCATGGACAGAATTCCTTATCACACTCAGAACTTGATTGGGTGTAGAGGATGCTTCCTATCTCACAAGATCAGGTCTATGATCCCCAGTCAGCAAAGCACTTCAACATGCACTTAAAGTTAAGCCCATACTTAAGAGCTTTCTTTAATAGGATGGACTTAAACATAAGCTTAAAGTTAAGCATCTGCTTAAAAACTTTGCTGGATCAAGGTCTAAATATAAAGCATTATTTCTATCACACAAACAGAGCAGGCATCATCATGCATGTTGTGGGTAATGGCCCTACCTTCTCTCCTATCTCAGTATGATCTCCCCCTGGAAGTACTTCAAGGTCAGTTTTTAAAGCACAGGCCTCCAAGACATTTTGGTACTTCTGTTCATTATGTTGTTGGCCAAACAAAATATTATCTTTCAGGGTGGCATTCTGAATCCAGGCTTGTTGTGGAACATAAGCAACAGATCCCTAAAATGAAAAAAAACCAAACTTCTGTGATTTACTATTCATTGTGAAATGGATTTACCTTTAATGAACTGTGATTTACAATTACAGAGCTAATTCAAATCTATATATAATAGGCACATACATAGTCACACACTAGAGTACATATGTACTGTACATACTCGTGCACTAATTGCTGATGTACAGTAGAAATCTTAGGAAAAACCACACCTGTTTAATTTAATCAAACATAATGAGCAAAACCCAAACAAGCATCCAGAGAAGTTGGTAAAAGAACAGACATCCCTGAATTCTCTGCCCAAGCTGACGTATATATTCATACGCTATGTATATATAAACAAGTCACTATGTGCGTGTATATAATATGCTAGGTGTGTTAATACATTATTTTGAAGTACCATCGTATCTAGAACCCACCTTCACTGCCACATGTCCTTCAAGCTTTTCCATTTCACCAAGAAGAGCTGATACCAGTGAAGACTTCCCACAGCCAACATGGCCAACAACAGCAACCAAGGAACCACTGGGGACCAGCAAATTTATACTGTGGAGGAAATAGGCTGAAAATTAATTAAACGTTAGTTTACTAAAGACATTACAGCTCCTTTAGTCAGGTCTGATGTATGCACTGACAATCCTCCCTACCTCAGCAAATGCACATAAAACGAGACAGTAAATGTAGCTGGGTTGTTGGTTCCCCCCCACCACTTCTTTTTAAGCCTGCTTATTATGAGTATTATTTGTACTGCAGTAGCACACTGGAGCCTCACTTATGATTCAGGACAATTTCCTCATTACCCTCACAGTATGTGTAACCTACACACCTCCTGGGTGTGGTGTTGCGTCCCATCTAGTGGCACTGAGACCACTTAGACAGATTAATGAGTGTGCTGCTCTACAGCCAGCTGGCTTTTAGCTCATGCAGTAGAGGCTCATGCACTAAGCTCCAGAGGTCCCAGGTTCGATCCTGCCGATGACTGGGGTCTGTCAGTGTTACATATGCACCAAATTCACTGAGAGTATCAGGAGAGTTGGTAGCAATGCCTATAGATAAGGAGGACCTATACTTTCCATTATAAGACCCTGTTTTCAAATTATATCAGTTTATTGGGTTACAAAGGGTTAATAACCTTTTTGGAAGGAATCAGATGATCTCAGGGCCTTTCTCAGTAACACCACCTGCCTGGAAATGTTGAAGGATTAAGTGCCTTGTTTAAACCATTTAACTAAAATATTTATAGTGCTAGTAAATAGAATTGATAATGACATGACAGGGGAAAGCAAAAACCCTTCCAAATATAGTCATCTTTTTTTTTAAAATGGTCTAAAGTCTTGATTCAGGTCCTAATCCTCTTGCAGATCTGTATGATCAAATCCCTCTACCTTTACATAGCCCCTCTGAAGTCAATGCCAGCCCCATATGCACAGAACTAGACACAGAATTGGGACCAGAGCCATTCCTCAGACTCCTTTCATTACCTACAGTAGCTTTTCATATGTAGCCAGTCTTTCAAAAAAGCATTCAAAGCAGGATTGACCACCAAAATTCAAAACCTTTCCTCACTATCTTCCATATCCAGTAGCATATTCCCCTCACCAGAATTTTAAGGGACAGTGATTTTGGTGGCTAATAATTCTAGTTACAGCTGCATGGATCTTTCAGAATGAAACCCCAGAACAGGGAAGTTCCCCTGGTTTCAGATTTTGTTACAAAACACAGGCTGTCTTAGTTGAGTTTTGTGAGCTTCTTGCAGAACCTGAGTTTTTCAAGCAGGTCAGAGCCATGTCAAAGTTTCTATTTATGCTACAGTGTGCTAAATGTGTTATAAATGCTTGAGTGCCTTTGATTTTGACCTGAAACTAGGCAATATGTGCAACTTTTTAGCCACAATTAGATTTGACTTTGTTCAAACAGGGGGTCAAACCAAAACTGGGAGGCTGGGGGAGAAGGCTGCAAACAGAGGTTCTCAAAAAGACCCTGAGATACCACAGTGATGAGTATGACACAAAATCCTTAACAGAACAGAAAAAGTGTTCTTATGTCCATGAACTAAAGTCTTCAAGGCCCAACATGTACATCTCAACTCTTTTAATAGCACTACTAGCAGACCATTAGATAATCTGATTTTCCCAGTCAAGAGATTGGGCCAGTAAATATGTATTATCTACATTAGAAATTAATTTACTCCATCTGTCCCTACCTATGATATGCCAGTCACTGCAGTTTCTAGGCTCTGTAATATTTAGACTTTGTACAGCACAATAATATGGGACAAGCAAACTGGTCTGATGTTAAAAAAACTAAGACGTGTGCAGGAGATCGGATAATATAACTTTGTAACAATGAAACAAAAAGCACTATTGGTTTAAAATTAAACAACCTTGAAACTGATTTCAACAAACAGAACAGAGAGAGGCAGATAGATGCTGTACTGGAATTGTATAAAGAAATCTTACTCTTTCAGAGATGGCTTGAGCTCCTTTGCCCAGCTGAATGTCCCATTTGTTACAGTGATGGCATAGCCTGTACAACAGAACATAATAGAGAGGGTGGGAAAAGTGTTGTGCATAATGGTGCTGAATGAGGCCTTTCTTCTGAAAAGGGAGAACAGTTGGAGGACATTTATTTATACAACACTATGGAAGTTCTGTGTTCAGTTCCATTCCCTTTTCTCTTGGCATGCGAAGTAACATTTGTGATCTGCTTAGTCACAGGGGAACACTGTTCAGAGTAAGTGAAATCACAGAACTGAGACATGAGAAAGATGTTTATCTCCCTGCCCCGGCAGGACTGGTCCCTAGAGCAGCTTATCACCTGAATTGCCCAGTACAATTTTCAACATCCCTCTGTGATAATTATAACACATCACTCAAGGGACTACTTCATAGTCAGTAAAAGGTTGGCAGTTTGCTGGGGAGGTCCATGTACAAGTTTAGGCCTTCCTCTGAACGGCTCCATATTGCTGACCTAACAAGATACAGATCATCAGGCTTTATGCACCTCCTTGTGGAACGGTAGGCATGTAATAGTAATCACGTGGCAGCTGCCTTGCATCTCCTGCCCTCTTAGAATCTTGAAGACAAAAGCTTTAAATCAAAAAGCAGCAAGGATGCGTTACAGGAGAACACTTCATAAATCTTATGAGATCAGACCGTTTTCCGACTGAAATTGGGATCTTGTGCCTCTGGCAGTGGCCAACAGAAGCGACCACCAAGCAACCTTCCCTGCCTCCCAAAACCTGCATATCATCCCTATGCATTTATGCAATGCCAAACATGGCCCTGCCTGGCCCCTGATGATCAGCTGATGCCCCAAAGCATGATACGCTGTTAGTATCCATTACATTACAAATACAGACTCAAATACAGAGCATTTTAAAAGAAC
Source organism: Gopherus flavomarginatus (assembly GCF_025201925.1). NCBI lineage: Eukaryota > Metazoa > Chordata > Testudines > Testudinidae > Gopherus > Gopherus flavomarginatus. Next base: position 39,796,623 of record NC_066628.1, on the reverse strand, counting down.
AGCTCATGCCTCACGAATACAGCCAGAAACCTTGGTAGTTTCCACATTGTCCCGAGGGCAAACAAGCATTTTCCAGGAAAGGACTTCCTTTCTGAATTCACTGGCATTATTATTAATTGATTCTTATGTAATCCAGGTAGCCTATTGATAAATATTGCAAGTTTGGGGTTTTCTATGCATTCTCCCTCTCCAAAGCCACATAGGCACACACATGCACACCCCCATCATCCACACCATCTCCTCTTTACCTGGAGTAACCACCTTGGTTTCCACACAATTTGGATCAAGCTCTTCGTGACTCAGGAACTGCTGAATTCTCTTCAGGGAAACACTTGTCTAACAAAAAAGGGGAGGCATTATTTCATAGTTCTAAAATGAGAAACTAGTCTCCTTCCTGTCAGGAGGGAACCAGGCTCATGCTTTTACCATGTGGAGTTCATGAACCATGACTCATTCCTTCCCTGGGATAGGTTGTAGCCCAAACATCAAGATCTGAGCTGTGTCATTTTTGAGATAAAGTAAATTTGCTTAAGTGAAGCAAAACTCACACGAAATGTCACAAAACCCAGGCTCACTCACAAGCAGCGAGGCTGCTAACAGTGCAGTGCTACTAAAAGAACATTGAAAAGAGTATGGGAGACACCTTGAATTGTCATATTTCACAGTCCAGTTTAAAATCAAGAGATACCATTGTTTTTTGCATTTGAAGCGAATGATGAACAAGACCTTCCTTACCTGTGCAAGGTTGCTAATGACCTGTGGAAGCATGTTGAGTGGAAATCGTAGGATATTAAACAAGGAGAGGGAGACAAAGGCTTTCTCTGCATCCAGAATATTGTTTTCATCCACACTGACGTATACTGCAAATGTGGTCAGCGCAACCTGAAAGCCAGAAAGTGCATTTGATCAAAAAAAAGCCCTCTTGATTTGTTAAGAGCATTCAGGCCTAACTGATAGAGTTAGAAATAAAATCATTGGAATCAGAACTAGACCAATTCACTACTGCTTTTTATCTTTTCAGATATCAAATCCCAATGTGCTTTAAAAGACACACCATTGTGCCGCACAAATGATGCTAATGATTACCAAAGTCTACAGAACAAGACTATTTGCTGATTATTGTTGATTATATTTCACTGAAAGTTGAGATTTAAAGGTGAACTGCAATGCTCTTGTGAGTACATAAAAGTTTAGGGTGTACTTATTAGGGTGTGGTTTGTGCTCTGGGGAAAGTTCAGGTCACTTTCTTGTTCCTTCCTCTCCAGTTTGTCCACTGTTAACTTCAGTATCACTGGTCATTGGAGGCTAACCACAAAAATGTAAACCAAGGAGTCTTGGCAGGAAATCAAAGGAGAAACCCATTTTCTAGTAAGTCAAGAAGGAATTTCTTAGTATTTACTGCATAAGATACTTGGCTTCTATTCCCAACTATGCCACTGACTCTGTGTAACCATGTGCACCCCTCTATAAAATAGGGACAATAATATTTATCACTCACAAAATAGCTGCAATCACACACAACATGCTAGTGGGGACCAGTGATGAGAATGCATGAGATTTACAGCTAAATCGAAGGGAATTTAACAGGAAAGTCTGAGAGGGAGGAAAGAATGTGGTTCTTCATCTGCTCCCAGTGTCTGTGTCTATGTCATACAAAGGCATAGTGAGGAGAATCGCTCAGGAACTTTGAGACAAAATATTTTTTCATCAGAAAATGCCAATGCAAAACCAACCTTTTCCCCCAAACAATTTCATGAAAAAGTTTCCCGTTAAGTTTCAGAATTGTTGACACTTCCCATTTTGACATTTCCAGAATGAAAGAAGTTCAGTTTTTAAGGTCAAAATGACTTTTCATTTAAAAAATTAAGTTAAAGTAAAATAAATAAATACATAAAATGAGGCTGAAATCTGTACAAGCCATTTTGATTAACCCCATATAAAACCCCCTATTCTCGCCTGATTTTTGGTGCACAATATTTTTCAAGTATCAGAGGGGTAGCAGTGTTAGTCTGGATCTGTAAAAGCAGTAAAGAATCCTGTGGCACCTTATAGACTAACAGATGTTTTGGAGCATGAGCTTTCGTGGGTGAATACCCACTTCGTCAGATGCATCTGACGAAGCGGGTATTCACCCACGAAAGCTCATGCTCCAAAACGTCTGTTAGTCTATAAGGTGCCAGAGGACTCTTTACTGCTTTTAATATTTTTCAAGATTTCGACTTTTTGTCTTGATTTGGGACGGAAACATTTTTTGAAATCTCAGAAATTTCCACAGGATGGGAAAGTACTTTGTGTGAGACTTCACTGAAAAATACTTTGAAGAACATTGTCATAGAATAGTAAAGTATTAAATTGTTTTAAATAGTATGTGTGATTTTTAAATAGACACGTTTATTCCAATACCCATTTGATATGCAGTCATTCTATTTAAGGGCTTTGCATTTCACCTTCTATTTTGTGCCCTGATAGCTTTCATACCTATTTGTGTAAGCAATACAAATGATGTTTACCAGAAATGGTGCGCTGATCCATGCAAAGGTAGACAAACAATGTAGATATGCTCCTTTCTTCAGAACATGGAGCTCATTCTTTCGTATCGCCCGCACTTTCTCTTGAAAGGATGGTTCCCATGCGTAAAGCTTCAGTACCTTTATGCCACTCAGAATCTCATTCATTAGTTTAATGCGGGAATCTTTATACCGCATCTGTTCCACCTAAATTATTCCAAATAACATTGTTAAAAAAAATCTATCTATATTTTTTAGGCAGACACAAAAGGCAGGCAGTGTATCACATAAATTGTTAGAAATACAAGTGCACTCTAATCAACATTACTGACTAGGGGTAAAATTTTCAAAAGTGTCTTCCAGTGGGACTTAGGCACTATTGAAAATGCTACCCTAACTCTTTCCTTTCTCTATTTAGATTTTTACTGATGTACAATTTTTGAAGTGCCTATTTAAAGGTCTGGGTGCCCTTCATTATTTATCAGTGTATTTTAAAGAAAACGGTCTCCACTCCATTACCCCCAGATCAAATCCCCAGGATAGAATGTGGATATGACGAAAAATTAAATGTAACACCTCACCTGCTTGGAATCCACGCACTCTGCTACTCAGCCCTAACCACCTCCTTATAGGTCAAGGGAGAAAAGAAATGCTAATCTTTACTAGGTAGTGATTAACTGGCAGATCTGTTGGCTGTCTCAAGGTTTTGTGGAATGTAACTATATTGTTCTGCTACTAAAGTCGAAGGTATTGTCACTATTTATATTTACTTTTCAATTCTGACACTATTTAACCTCAAGAGTTGGGCTCTTTACCTCAAAAAAATACTCCAGTCACTACGAGATTACGACATCCCATTACTCAGCATAATCTCTTAACTGGATTTTTCCAGCTACAAGCCAAAGGACTTTGTTGCATTAGTATTGCACAGTCATGGGGTGTGGATGCTCACGGAGATTGCTAATGGAATAAATGTTCCTTTCATCTTAAAGTCAGCAGTTCACATTTGGCCAGGGTTGGCACTGATGAAAGGAATCATCATCAGTTGACTGCCCAGTGGTCTACAAGAAATGAGTTGGCAGTTTTAACTTCTACCTTAGAGGACAGAAATCCATAGCACAAGTACACCAACACATCTGCCCTCTTTCTAGGCACTTACAGTGAGGATGACCAGATGTGCCGTTTTTAAAGGGAAAGTCCCTTTTTTGAGACTTTTTCTTATATAGGCGCCTACTACTCCACACCCCTTGTCCCGTTTTTTCACAATTGCTATCTGGTCACCGTACTCACAGTAGGGGCCACCAAGTGAATGGGTATAGAGAGGAGGGAATTATCCTCTTGTCCCAGTAGAGGTCCCCTTCAGACTGGGGTTTGCTTGGAAGAGCACCTGGCATCATTCTGCACATCTTTCACTTGAACAGTGAATCATTCAACTTCTCAATTTTCTTGCTTGCACTAGGGAACGCCTGTGAGGAGAACTGGCTATTTAAATTATTAGTGCAATCTCCTTTAGTATTAAAATCATTAGCACTAACTAAAATGAAACTTGTTCAGTTTAACTCATGGATGGTAAGAGATGAGATTCTGCAGATAACGTGTAACGATTTAATCTGGACTCAGTCTGTCTGACAGCCTCTGTCTGTCACTAAGAATAGCTCTTATATTTGCTCTTATGTACTCAAAGCAAACAAAATAATAGCCTAATCTTCTGCATACATTTGTCCATCTTGGGGCTCTGATCCCACAGAGGGATCCAACCTTGGAGACCCAACTCATTAATTACTCGTCCAAGCTTTCTTCAGGGCCCCTTTCATTTCATCTATGGCTTTGATCCAAAGTCAAGTCAAAGAGCCTCTTACAAGGGATTCTCTCAAGCAGCTGAGGTCTGGAATGCAGATTTGTTTAAAAAAAAAAAAGGTGGTATGGGAAGGTTAAAAAAAAAGAGAGAAAGTTTTGTCTTTACGTTTCAGTGACTTCTTTTAAAACACTCCCCTGCAGTGTTTGCAATTCAAACACAATAGCATTTGGCTTGTGTCAGAGAATGTAATAAAAAATGACCTGTCCAGCTTCAATATTCAAACCTAGCGAAATGCAAAACAGGACCCAAGCAACATCAATGGAGAAAAGTAACATCAGATTTTAAAGATTAATGAAGCTGAATCACTGAGTTATTTGTAGTAACACAGGGAAGGAATGTTAAAAAAAATAAAAATGGAGTGAGATTTTCAAAAGTATTCAATGCTGGCCTCCCTCTGCTCCTATGGAAATCAATGGTAAAACTGTCATTGGCTTCGATGGGAGCAGCAGAATTAAGCCAACACTGGATGATACTGAAAAGTTCAATTCATGATTCTTTTGACTGAGAGCATCTCATCCAATGTACACAAACACATTGCACTTTTGATTCAATAGGCACTAAAAAGACTCTGACTCTGACTCCTTCCACTTCTCTAGAAGAGCCATCACCTTGGGTTATGGACTATTCTTAATGTTACCTACCTGTAACGCTCTGGTTTTTATAGCAATTGCAGCATTCAATGGGATTAGTAAGACCATCACTGCAACCCCCGCCAACACAGAAGGCCCTAAATTCTTGATAGGAAAAGAGACAATGTAAGTTGTTGCTCTCCATGAAATAAAGGTCAAATCCGGTAGATAGCACTGAAAGAAGCTGAGTTTGGTAAAGAGTGAAGCATTGCTTCACTAACACATATTTGAAACCACAATGTGAATTTCCACCCTCCCACTGGGGCATTTTGACTCTGCTTCCCCTTTTCTAATTGTATAAAGTCTAGATCACAGTATTGATTGGGAGCTACCCGTACTATACTAGCATCGATGATGTCTGACAGTGCCTGCAATTTATTTTCGAAACGGCTCATGGTGGAAGGGGAATACAGCAGTGGACTAATGCAAACAGAATATCTTAACAGATGTAGAGAACACCACCACAAACCTCCGAAAAAAGAAAATACAGTCCATATATGAAAAGATACCCAATATTTACAGGCAGGGAATGGAGAACTGAGAGGGAGGGCATTTCCCCTGACTTCTCTCTGATACAAGGAACTGTAATTGACAAAAAAACCCAATCACCCTAAATGTTAATACACGAGGGAGGGCATCCACAACCTGAGTCAGAGGGTCTGTCTCTGTATTTGGACATAAAATGCTACAAAGTCACCAGTGGCTTATTATGTTGCTATGTATCCCAACGTTAGATTATTTTACAGCAGTAAGAAAGAGAAAACCTCTAAAGCAGTGGTCTCCAACATTTTTACCCAAAATCACTTTGCCCCAGCCCGGAGCCCCCTCCTGCACCTCCCCACACCACTCCTGGAAGGGGCCAACGTGCCCCTGCGGCCCATGGGGGGCTCTGCGCGCTGCCCCTCTCTGCAAACACTGCCCCCCGCAGCTCTCCCAGCCAATAGGAACTACAGGAGCGGTGCTTGCAGGAAGGAGCAGTGCATAAAAGGAGACCCCCTGTCCCCACGGCCACACTAGCCACTTTCGAGAGTGGCGTGGGGCCAGGGTAGAGAGTCTGCCTTAGCGGCAGCCATGCTGCACTGCCGGAGATCGCGATCGACTGGTTGGTGACCACTGCTCTAAAGGGTGTAACAGCCCGAAGTCCACTCATCCAGGGTACATTTATTCAATCAAATGCAGGAAATCTGTAAGTTGGTATCAATCATTCTATGCCAAAACAAGACAGAATGAGAGGAGGTTTCTGAAAATGGTGGCGAATTCAACAAACTAAAACCAGTCTCCGTGTCACTGAAATAAAAACTCTGACAAATGGGATGGTTCCTGTACCTGCCAGAGGAAGTATAAAGCTAGACAAATCTGAAGTGGTGCCGACCATAACATGTCCAGGAAAGTCACCAAATCCATGAACCGCTGGCCATCCACTGACATCAAGTTGACAATTTCTCCAACAGTAGAGGAGCGCTTTGCTGAGTTTGTGATGACCAACGACTGAAAAGTGAGAGACTCTGATAATTATCAATCTTGGACACATGCAGAGAAAAGCAGATAATAAATCCTTAGGGAATAGGAAAGCTAGATACCCTACTAAGTAGATACTTCTCCAGTAGGAATAAAACAATGAGGTCAATCCTAAATCATCTTTAATTCATTTGGAGAATAAAATGTCATAAAACATATTTTGTTTTGAGCTCCTCCATCTTGATCCGTACATGATGTCTTTTTATTAGATACAATTATTTTCTGAGATAATATGTTATGACCAAGGATGCACCTCTTGATTTTGAATATTTAAATAAAACCAGTATTTGACTATGCCATGTTTGGTGATCCAACAACACACCCATACTCAGCTGTTACTTTCTGAAAGCATTTCACGGTTCAGTGAGGCATTTTAGAAAACTGAGTATTCGTTTTATTTTCCAGGAGACTGCTTTCTCCCCATAACCATGAGCCTGTTCTCTCCTTATTGTCTAATGTGTAAAATCACTCCTCCTTGGTTATATATAGTTACATTGACCAATCACATGCTTCCAGTCTTACCTTTCTGTATATCATCCCAGTAATGCCAGTTCTCAGCCGCATCCCAGTAACAAAGCAGTACTGGAAATGCTGGTGAAGTATTATAGTCTGCAGCACAGCAGAGAAAAACATCAAAGCTGCAATCAAAAATCCCCACCAGGATGGGGCATCTTTATCCTTAGTGAAGCCAATTAATATGCTGTTTTTAAAAAAGTTGGGAAAGAAAAACAAAACAATGAGAGAGATTAATGGGACATAACATAACACAGCTTCTCTTATCCATAGCAGGTTGCCACATATTCCCTTTTCTCACAAATGACAACAAATTCTCCTGGTTACAAGCTAGGTTATGGCTTTATTCAAATAACATTACAAAGATACAACAGCTAAACATTAGATCTTGCCAGAGAGAAAGCCCAGTTGTGAACAACAAGCAATAGATGGAATACATGGCAGAACATCAGGCTCTGCTGAGCTCCAGCCTCTATAATGCACTGTTCCTTATCTGGCCTCTCTAAGTAGCTCCATGTAGCCACGAGCTGAGTGACAAATACAGTGGGACACCAGCCTGTCTACTACATAAGGCAGGTGTAGGAGACTGTACTCACTCTAAGAGCACTCCCCAGTGTCAAGTTAAGGCATTACAGGGACACATCTCTAATGCCTCCACTGGCGGCCACTTCCATGGCCCCTCAACAGCATGTCTCCATCTCGGCCTTCTGTGGCCTGGCCCTACAGAAGTTCGGTCCCCTTCTGTGGTTATGAAAGTCCAATCAAACAGTTAACACCAACATTCCAAAGCAAACCCACTTCTGTCCTTCATGAGCCAATTGTGCTGTTACCCACTGCTTCTTCTCAGGGTTTTCTCACTGCATCCCTTTCACAGGGATGCCAGCAGCTTCCCCCAGCAATTTCCCCATTTCTTCCAAGTCCTACCTCCAGGCCTTCACAGACAAGAGTCTATTTCACTCACTGTGATGCCATCTCTGCTGGGGAGCCCTGGTTCTCCTGCAGCTCTCTCTCAGCTGAGCTCCCTCAGCCTACTTACAAATGCCAAGAGGCTAATGGATCCCCAGCCAAATTTGCCCCTCTGGCAGAAGATAGTCATTCAATTTCCCCACAGGTCTGGAGCTGGTTTCTAATTGTTTTTTCTTTCTCTCCTCCAAAACTGCATCACAGCAGGTTATAGTCAACCATCACCTCATCCTAACCTTCTTCAAACTCCTGGACCACCAGTGCCTTGGGCTGGCTTCTCCCTCAGGGAAATAGGCTCCAAACCCCATTCTCCTAGATGTAGCCGTGAAGAACTGACAATCACATCTACCTTTTAGCTAAATGGTACTGCCATTAAACTAGCCATTCATCTTCATTAATAACTCTTGACTTCTACTACACACAATTGCTTTCCCAATGAGGCCTGCATGGTGAAGATATCGCTAATAAGCAGAAAATATCAAGTAATGCATAATAACCCCAGTAACTGCATTTCCAATTTCAGGTTACTAGCCACATAAAGTGGATCTGGCACTATGAATCTGATAATTAAGCTCTGCCGCAATAATTCTGCCTCTTCTTATCAGAGGAAAGTGGGACCTATGATTTGCTTCGAAGGCCAGAGCACCAGCTGGTGTGAACTGGCATAGCTCCAGCGACTTCAGTGACAAATTGCAAAAGCTAAGGATCAGAACTCAAATCACTTGTGGCAAAAGCATGGAGGCCATATTAACATTCCTTTTTGGCCCCAAACCCACCTTCCCCTGAGCAGCTCCAGGCAGCATCAGCAGACTGACACACACTAGATGGGGAGCTCTGTAAAGGCTCTTCTTGATGGACCCAGCATGTGACCTAGTGACCTTTCTAGAAATTCAAAACTATTGTTTTACAGGCATCAAAACTTGCCAAACCACCCTACTTTTTCCAGCTGCGAGAAATAAATATCCTGAGGCTGCTCACAAGAGTTCAGATGCTTACATGAATGCATGGCAATGTGCCTTGAGATATTACCGATCAGGACATTAAACTTGTCTGTGAATTGATATAAGTTCGAAAAGCTCCCACGGTACAACCCACTTTCCCCTTAAAAGCCTGCTAGCACTCTCCTCTTCCCTCAAGGCTTTGAAAGGAGATATCATGTAAACTACAAAACACAGATACGGTGGGTTAGATCCTCCTCTTTGTAACAAGTTTTTGTGTGTTATGCAAAGCACTCACCTATCAGCAGGATCTCAGAAGACAGCTCCATACAAAGCATTATTTTAACAGAGGTTTTTATACCATAAGACCCAGTCTTTTTCCACCCCACCCCCTACATTCATTTACAGTTGTAATCCATTCTCCATTATTCTTTCCATAAGCATTTAAAATGTTGGTGCGTCTTTTAAAGATAGAAAGCAAAAAATGATTGCTTGATGGAACACAACTGCTATTCCCTGCAACTCTGGTATTTCCATCACTACATTCTTCCTAGTTAATGAGCTTGTGGGCTTTGTGCCACATGAATAAATCAACACAGAAAGAGAAGTGAGATACCACTTTACAAAGATGCACAGTCCTTTTATGACTTGGGCTGGGAGAGCCGATCTCCCAGGGAGACAAAGAGCAAAGTATTTTTATGAGACGTACTCCATGTAAGGAGAGTGCAAGAGAAGGCGGGAAAGGTGCTACTAACCCCGCTTCTCACTTTTGGCAAGGACCTTCCTTCTTGTATCTGATCATTTCCTTTTTCTGGAAAATGTATTCACCCCACCCCATGTTCTCACCACTGCAACACCTTTGAGAATATGCAAAGCCTTGGCTCTGACTAGAATAAATCTACATGTAAGACAGGAACTCCCAAACCTGTCCCAGCCAAGAGCTACACTGGCAACCTGCCAGATGTCTAAGGGACACGCTTCATTTGTATACAATGAGGTATACTGCAGCTGCCTTCATCACTGTTGTAGACATCAGGCATGCAAAAACTACTGATCCCAGAATGCAGTGCTCTGCCTGCCTGGCTGCAGATGTTCCTCAGCAGTAAAGAATAAACTACTTTAGGCCACCACTCAAAATGCAATAGGCCATTTTTTAGCCCATGGCAGCCCTTTGACTATGCCCAATTTATGGGTCTTTCATTTTTACGTGTCCTAGTCAGGCCTGTCTGATTTCCCTTTTAGTACACAAGGAAGAACATCCTCCTTTTGCCATTTCACCACAAAAGCTGTCGGGCTTGCACACACAACACTGTGTGGAGAAAATAATGCCCTTCAAGAAGCATGCTCTTCTCTGAAGCGGAGACTTCCTGAGGACTGTGGGTAAAAACGACTGATAGGAGAAACCAACCTTAACAATTGAGGGTTGACGAACGAAAGCAGATCTTTGATCAGCTTGTAGAAAGAGCCGATCAAGAAGTATGGGCCAAAGGTTCTTAGCAATGCTTTGAGGAAGGAAGGCTCTTTATGCTGCCTCTTGCCCTGTATCAGAACTTCTGCCTCCTCTGGGCCATCACCAAAATGGTTCAGCACATGGTTAGATGTCTTCATGTATGCCACGTCTTCTTTCCTAAGAGTAGGAAACAAATGATTACGGCAAGAGCTCAGGAGCACTATGGCAGCTATGCAACCCAGTGAATAGAGCCCCAAACTAAAACACAAGAGATTTGGGTTCTTTTCCTGGCTCTGCCACTGGCCCGTTGGGTAACCTTGTGCAAGTCAGCTCACCTGTTTGTGTCTCAGTTTCCCCCATCTGTAAAAATGTGAATAGTGACACTCCCTTTGCAATCACTGAGAGCTACTGATGAAAAGTGTGATACACTTATTATAATTTTATTTGAGACTCTGGGTGGAATTTTCAGAAGCACCTAAGGGAGTCAGACATCCAACTAGGGTGACCAGATAGCAAATGTGAAAAATCGGGACAGGGCGTAGGGGTAATAGGAGCCCGTATAAGAAAAAGACCCCAAAATCAGGACTGTCTCTATAAAATCGGGACATCTGGTCACCCTACATCCAACATGCACTTTCAATGAGATTTGGGTGCCTAATTCCCCTAGGTGCTGTTGGAAATCCCATCTTCTTGATACTCTCACTCCCTCAACCCTCTCAGAAAAGGCTGGCAGGATTTTTTGCTGCCCTCCCCTCTCTATCAGCAGGTGTTGGAACCATGCTGACTCACTGAGGCAATTTTAGCTTAACAAACTCCACCCTGAATGTAATGCAAGTGGGTGAAGCCTCTAGAGGAGAGGAACTTAGGATCAGCTACAAGGAAGGACAGGCAAAGAACCCTGGGAGCAGCCATGACTGAGATGTTAATTTTGATTTAACCTCTTTTGTTAATGGCATCAAGACAGGGGCTTTTTGACTTTTTCCATGGACCGGGTAGTTTTTTTGGAGCTAGCGGAGGACTCCGCTGGCCTGAAATTTGAACAGTCCACAGATTCTCAAAGCGATACCAGTGACAAAGAGTGCAGAGGCAGAAATGTGTTCACATACATCATTCTTTGAACAAAACTGTGGAAATTCTGATCTGTTCACAGACCATCTGTGAACAGAAAATAAAGGCTAAATCAGACAAATAAATTATTTGCTGAAAGTAGTTCACCGGGTTTCACAGTCCATTCTCTCGCTCAGTATCTGCCACATTAGATTTGCTCAGTTTGCAAGCAACACACTTTGTTTGGGTGGGGGCGGGCACCAGCACTGTAAAGAATCTAAAAAAGACAATTAACTTTTTGACAAAACCCCAGGCACGGTTTCAGAATGGAAGTTCTGCCGGGCCCTCAATGTCTCTGTAAACCGTCTGCCCTCATTACACAAATCTCACTAGGGTGAAGTTGGGTTTATGTCCATGCACCAAGAGACCAGATCCCACACAATGCACATTACACCCTTCCATAAAAATAGACAAGTTATTAAAAGAACCAAACAGCCAGTGGTGTTAGTACTGGAAGCTCTTCAGATCTTACCTGCAAAGCAAAAACTCCCTCATCACATTTAACCCTGCCAAAAATACTATTATGAGAGAGTGGCTAACCCATAATGGGGGCTTTCCAACTTGGTATGATTGCATGGAGCCGGGAAACAGAGGAAAACCTCTGTATGGAGAAGAAATAGCTCCACAATAAGAGGAAATGGAAATGAAAGACCCATTTATTGATGTTTCCGGCTATACGCACATTCTCAGTGAGATCTATTTATTTAGAAGTGCTTTTGACACCAGGCAGTGGGTGAGAGAGAGACAGTCACAACAAATAATTGTCCTTTTAGATCAGATTAGGACAGAACGTGAGATCGAAAGGACACCTCATCTAGTGTGAGAACTACATGCAAAGGCCAAGCCTGATGCTGGCTGCCCTTGAAAAAATGGGAATTCTGCCACTAACTTCGCTGGGAGCAGGGGCCTCTTTCATAAGCAATGTTGGTCATTTTTAAAAAACTTATTACTAGTTGGAAGTGGGAAGCTGAACTAAGCATCTCATCCCTAGTTTCTTATTCCTCACCCCAGGAGCTTATTCAAAGGCTGAAGGTGGTGTGAGTTTTGAAAGTCTCATGCCTGTGTGTGTGTGAGGGGGATTCCTTTAGTTTCTTAAGATGCACATAAAGTCTGAAGATTGATTCAGCATGAAATCATCAGGCTCCAGAGCTATTGTGTCTCAGGGATTCCAGATGAAGTCTGCCCAGTTTCGAGTAAGGAGATCTTTCCCCACCCAAACTGCCACCTTTGCAAACTCAGCTTGGTCCTTTTGGCTCACACACCACCAGTGGTGGACATTCTGCTCTTATAACTTACTTAGCAATTCTACAGGTGATGTCTGAGCCAGAGAAGACCCCAGCTCACTTTCTCATAAGCGTGTTGGTTCTGCAGTGCTAACAGGAGTAAAAGTGTACTAAAGCAAGCACACATGACTTAATATTCCTGGAAAACAGATTGGTTGAGTTAATAGGTGGCCATTTTACATAGGTCTTGCCTACACTACAAAATTAAGTCAACCCAAGTTAGATTGTAATTACCACGGTGGTTCACGTCCACACATGCCCCATCTGTTGGTGGTGCATGTCCTCAACAGGACAGCTTCCACCAACTTAACTGTGTGGGGCATTTTGGGACACTGGAAGCTGAAGCCTTCCCCAACCTGGGCCAACAGCCCTAGCTGTCAGCCCCAGGGCAGAGAGGCTCCAGCTGTGAGTCCATGAGTGGCTGACAGTCAAGAGGCAATGTAAATAACGCAGTGTCTACACAGACACTGAGTCACCCTAACTACATTGACCTAAGTGCTGAGCCTCTCGCGGAGGTGAAATTATTAGGTCTGTGTAGTGGGCAACTTACATCAGCAGGAGCAATGTTATAGCGTAGACGAGGCCTTCATCCCTTTTCAGAGCAGGACTCATTTTTAACGTACAGACAATTTAGAGACCAATCTCGGTTTGCTAAAAAGTGGAAGCACTTACTGTTTCCATTCGTCTTTTTGTTTATCCCACTCTTTATGCAGTTGTTGTACAATTATACTGGAGGTATCATCTTTATTCAGTGACCATAAATCTTTATCTTCCAGAGGCCTCTTATAACCAAGAATTGCCATGCTGTATGAATATAAAAAGAATAGTTCCAAATCCATTTGGCTGATTAAAGGCAACTATTAACATTAGAAACTCCAGTGCCACTTAGCTAACAAAAGTAAGAGGGATCTCTCTCTAAACCAAGAATGATAATCAGATCCTAAAGCAAAAACTAGTAACAAATGCAGAGAAAGGAGGTCAGGTAGTTTAGGTTCCACGTTTAGGTTTAGTAAACAATATTTTTAAAACCCAATATATTATAGAAATATTGTCATGATTTTTTTAAAAAAGTACATTAAAACAATGTAAAGAGCAATAAAGAAACCATCTCCAGAAGTGTTTGAGTTGAATTGTACTGCTGCATGAGAATGGTGAAGTGTTAGAATGTTAAAATAACTGAACTAGTTGAGTGTCACTGTCTGAGTTGAATGAAGTATAAAAATCAAGAGACCATAAACAGCCAAAGGAAAATGGGATTTTTTCCCCCATATAACTGAAAATTATTATTCCTCAATGGTATATTTAGGGTGAAGTTCTCAAAGGTGCCTTGGGGACATTGACAGCTAATGCTCATTAATTTCTAATAGGAGTTGAGCATTCAAATCCCTTAGAAACTTTGCAAATATGACACACTTTATTAGAAATGGTCTTGCTAGGTTTACACACAGGATAATAAGAGGACATTGCTAATGCCAGTGTAACTATTATCACTGAAGCAGAAGCAAAAATCCCAGATGCCACTGCCCTCAAAGAAAGTTTGAGTCTGGATGTGAACTTTGCAGTTGGTCCATCTCTCTATCAGGGATAGGCCAAATCTTTGGATCTGAATCCTGATCTGAACTTTGCACCTTGAACCCATGTGTAACACCAACAACTCTATTGTTGAAAGTTGTCATGTTACATATAGGACTCCATTTTCTTTCCTTATTGTACAGAAAACCCCTTTACAAACAGAGTACATGAAAACTTCCACAGGAAATTAAAGACATCCCCCCAGAGGTTGCAATATTATCCCTGTTGTGCAACATGTTCTTATGACTCACCAACTCCCTTGCTGTATGTTAGCACTCCAGTGCATAGTAAGCAAATTGTATATACTGTTTATTAGGCCACCCTTCAGTTTCACCTCTACAGTTCTGAAAGGTATTATGAATCTTGTGGGCTCCTTATGGACAGATTTTTAAATCTCTTTCACTGCTACCACTTGTGTCCTGGCACCTCTCAGGGGAAACAGCACACAAGACTGAACAGGAAGTGAGTGACTTTATCCAGTAGATACTACAAGGGAATTTTTTCATTGTCAGAAGTAGGGTGACCAGATAGCAAGTGTGAAAAATTGGGATGGAGCATGGGCGGTAATTGGCACCTATATAAGAAAAAGCCCCAAATATCAGGACTGTCCCTATAAAATCGGGACATCTGGTCACTCTAGTCAGAAGTCCTGTATTTTTGCCAACAAAATGGAGGTTATCCTTGGGGTTATAAAAGCCTTAGAAGGACATGCTCACCGTGTAAACCACCAAAATGTCATCTTTGAAAGAAAGCCTGAATTTAACTCTGGACACGGATTCTACAAGAAAGTTAAATACCAATAAATAAATAAATAAATATTAAGACCTTTAAAATAACTTTTCTTCAAAAAGGACAAAACACATTTTAACTGTTTTTGGACTATCATGGAGAGTAACTTATGCACTACGCCCTATGTCAGGGGGAGGGATAGCTCAGTGGTTTGAGCATTGGCCTGTTAAACCCAAGGTTGTGAGTTCAATCCTTGAGGGGGCCATTTGGCGATCTGGGGCTAAATAAATAATTGGGGATTGGTCCTGCCTCGAGCAGGGGGTTGGACTAGATGACCTCCTGAGGTCCCTTCCAACCCTGATATTCTATGATAAAGATGTAAGATTGATTTCTTTCATTCTCCATTTCATACAGGACTCCTTTCGTTCCTTAACAACCACACCTCATACTGCTTTTTAATCACACTTGTACAAAATGAAATGTCATTCTTTGCTTTCAGAAATGTTCATTTCAGAAATTAATTCTATAATTCAGCATTCTCTCCCTGCTTGGTTCAAACATAAATCCAATTATGAAAACTGCTTAAAAAGATAGAGAAACAATTTAACCTCTAGACAGCACTATTGTCTTATCTTAAGGTTATTCCTTATCCATCCTAAAGTCCTGTAGGAAGGGCTCATTTATTAATAAATTAAAACCCTAATGGCTTCACATATCATTAAGAGGACATCCATCAAACTGAAGTCCATCTCTCAAGAGATAATCCTTGCAACAATTAATATCACATTTTAATTCTCATAAATATATTTGCTGCTGCATAACAATTTAATAAATGAGGTGTGGTAATCTCAGTATTTCTAATAGTGAGTTCTATCTTCAGCCAGCAACTGCTCTGAGCTGGATTTGAACTAGCAATGTAGTGGCGAAAGGCTCCATGTATCATTACCAATCTTCTAAACCAGTGTTTCTCAACTGGGGGTTCATGACATGTTGAAAATTTTATTATAATATAAGCAAAGAAAATCTTGCTCCCCTATTCCCTGCACACAATTCTCCTTCAAGGGCAAGCATTCTCTGTCAACCTCTTGAAACACACACATGAACCAATTACACAGGATTGTTACTGTTACTACTGATGCATTTTTAATCTTAGTACATATAATGGGGGGGGAGTGGAGAGAGGAAAGGGAGCAGGGCATGTTGTGAAAATTTTTGACTTCACGTAATGGGTTGCCAACCTAAAAGGTTGAGACACACTGCCCTAAGCCACCCGAACACTCCTCTCGGTAGAGACTAATTACCGCTATCTCCCTTACATGTCACCTAAGACATTCTATAAAATACAGTCAGAGGAATATAGCAGTACTTACAGGATCTGAATTAACAGGGGAGAAAAATGGAGGGTTTTCTTTAAAACATGAAAGGATCAGCTCAATGAGTATCAGTGCAAAGTAGATGAAAAATGTGGTAAATCTGAACCTCTCTTTTATTTGGCCCTGGAAGGAGAAAAAACAGTAAAGAGTTGGTTTCATTAGATTTAATTCTTGTAGAACCTTCTAATTTATTGAGTTTCTTTCTGGCAGTGCATTTTCTCCCCTAGGGCTCTATCCTGCAAACACCCTTACTATGTGGAATAACGCTTATAAATGTGGGTCCCTATTCATTAAAGCATTTAAATATGTGCTTAAAGTTAAGCATGTGCTTAAGTCTCATTGACTTCAATGGGACTTAAAATACGTGCTTAAATGCCTTGCCTGAACACGGACACTTTTCTGAATCAGGACTAAGAGAAATCTTTTTCAGAGATCCTGGTGATGATATGTACAGGATCATGCCTTTAATATACAATCATAGGAACTGCCACACCAGATCAAAAGAGGAATCCATTTAGGCCAGGATTCTATCTCTGACAGGGGCCAGCGCCAGATGACTTCAGAGGAAGGGGTAAGAAATCTTGTACTAGACAATTACTGTATATCTTCCCTTAAGGGAAGTTTCTTTCCAACTCCTATCAGTTAGTGGTTGACTTACTCCTCATAGCAGAAATCATAGTATCCCTTATACAGTTTTTGTTTATATCCTGACTAATGTAATTGTGCATGCTCTCATTAACCATATAAAATCTCTAATCCTTACAGTCAGACAGGGGGCGTTTCTGGCCATTGGTGGTTGCAAAGACAACAGAAGAGATGTTGCCTATGGCTTTGCTTTAAGGGTCCAAGTCTGTAGGCCATCCAACCTCTTGATTTAGATTAACTACAGAATTAGCCATTGATAAAGCCTCTTCCCCTAGAAAAAAGCTTTTGGTGCTGCATCATGATGTAACTCAACATTTTTACTTATTTATATTAGCGAGATGGAATTTTGATTACGTTTGAGTTTTAGCTTCACAGTTACACTGCGAGGGTGAGAGGGGCCATAACAAGGAAATTCATTATTACTGTACTTGTTAAATTTACACCAGTTAATTCACAACGGCATCCCACTCTGGCATGTACTATTTTCCAAACGAATATTGCACAGACTATCATTTACAGTTCAATTCAAACTCCGTGTTTTGCACAGCCCACTATATCAAGATCTCCCCTATAGTAATGATGGTAAATAAATAAATAATCATTTAAATCACCCAATAGTGCAGAACTCCCATTGATTTTTATGAGACCAGGATTTTATGCTTAGTGTTCTTAACATGCTGCTTTTCTCTCCAAGCCTTCAATTATCTAATCACTGAATCCACGGGACTTATTCAACAGCCAAATGGAAATGTGCTCTGATCAGCGATATGGCAGTCCCTCTCTCATTGTGGCGGAACTGGCTATGTTTTTAAACATGGATCATATCAGCCCAGCTTTCTTTCCTCTCCCTCTAACTTTCTGATCTTTGCTTGCAAAGAGTGAAAATCCTGTTCCCATCACATCAAGAGTTGATTGTGCAGCCCACAGAGTTATACAATGCAGCCAAGCTGTATAATCCAAGCAGGGGTATTGGATATTAAGTCATATTGTCTCTACTACCACTGTTCCTTATTTAAAAGGCTGCAATCTGCTCTAATGTATGTGAAACTGGTGCAGCCCTCAGATTTCTGCCAGGTGTCCAATGCATCCTTTGACTGAGCATAATCTGGGCACTCCCTTGGCATGCAATGATATGACTCAAAAGTCCTCTTTAAATTACAGACAGATTGGCTCCAAAGATCAGATTCAAAGTTCCCCTTTGTTTGGTAAAGTTCAGGTTCAGATATGAAATCTAAACCGGATGACTCATTCCCATCTATTCTTCAAAGACATGGTAATGCTATACTAGATGTCCCCTATACAAGCACAGTATGTTTACCTGAGCTGTTGCAGCAGTGATCTTGGACCGGAAAGGACCCACGGCACAGAGAACAGACAAAAACCAGAATATTATGAGCACTCCTGAGGACTGAACCCCTCGCAGCCTCTCATACTGAAGGAGTACTGTGGCTAATACCTGTGAAAAGTAAACATAGGAACACATAAATACATGCCTGACAATGTTTTCCCCATTCATGCTTTCACTGGGTGCCCATCATAACCCCCACCAGCAGCAGCAACACCACTAAAATTACAGGTTTACAAAACATGGTTTCTTGTGCACTTAAAGGTTTAGTCGTGCTCCTATGGAAGTCAATCGCAAACTTTCACTTGCCTAGTGAAAGCAGGACAGGGCCCTTGTGAAAGAATTTCTCTCCCTGTTTTCATGGACTCAGATTCAGAAATTTGTTTTTTTCTTTTAGCTGAAATTTCTCGTTTGTGCCAAATTAACATTAAGGGTGAACGTATTTTTAAACTTTGTTGGTTCTTCACCAAAAAGTTCACTTCTTCCATCTAGATAGGTGAAATTATAACCTGTCTGTGAACGTTTTCATCCCACATAAGGAAGTAAAAGCTCAATGGATAAGGATTAGCATTTCATCTTCCAGCCTACAGTTCAAAGCCAGTTTGAGTTCTTAAGTAAAATGTTTTTGGTTTCCGTCCCATAAAGAACCAACAACAATATAAATCAGAGGCACAGTTTGACACAGGATAGAACAATGCACAAACAGAACTACAATACATTGCTTTGCTCAGGAGAGATTAAAAGAAACCAAACATACAAGACAAGTCACTTTCTCTACACAACAATCACAAGTAAGGTAGCATGGAGAATTTTACACTAGGAAATAAATGATGTAGAACAAACCCTCCCATTAAACTGACATTATTAATAATCTCTTCAATGGAGACTCTTTGCACTGGAGGCTTTTTTCAGGAAGCAACGTTTTTCGTACATAAACTTAAAAATATTAATTCATGATCCTGTACATATCATCACCAGAGAATAGAGAGAACATTTAATGGCAGTGAAAGGTATTGGATTGACAGTCCTCCCAAAGTTCTGTTTGACCATCAGAGAGATATAACATGATGGAGCTAGCAGTTCTGCTTCACTCCACAGCACTCTGCGATCCTGCCCCAACCAATAAAAGCATCAATTCAAGCGCTGGGAACAGGGCCATCCTTAGGATTTATGGTGTCCTAGGCGGGATTATTAAATTGGTGCCCCTGTGCCTGTCTTACTCTTAGCAACACAAACATAAGCTTACGCTATCGGAAAATTTGCCACATGCATGTTATTAAAACCAGTTTAACTTAATTAAGCACACTGTAATGCTGATGGACTAGCACTAAAGAAGCAGCACTATAGAAAAAATTCTGATTTGACAGAATGATGCAAATAATATAATTTTTTTAATTTGTCAACATTTTATTGGAAATTTATATGAAGAGGTATTGAAACAAGGATTTGTTTTTAATTAAAAGCAATCCTTCTGGCTTTTTGGGCTGCAAAATCAGTAATAATGTCATTGCATACAAAGACAAAGTGATGTCTTGTTTGATTGCAAGAATAGCAAGACCAGTCAAGTGTTCCTGACTCATTGCAGAGCGGAGATAGTTTTTAATGAGCTTTAGTTTTGAGAAACTTCGTTCTTCTGATGCTACTGTTACAGGAATTGTCAGTAGAATACGAGTGGCAATGTACACATTAGGATATATGTCAACAAGATTGCTGGTATGAGTAAACTGTACAATGTCCATCATCGATTTTGTATGTGGAAACATTGATGATAGCATACTCAATTCTTCATACAGTTCAAGTCCATTTAAATCAAAATGATCACCATGCTTCAGGAGGCTCTCTAGATCAGGGGTCCCCAACGCGGAGCCTGTGGGTGCCATGGCGCCCATAGGAGCCTCTCAGTGCACCTGCGTACTGGCCGGTGGACGAGCATCTGCCGAAATGCCACCAAATTCGGCAGCATTTCACCGGCGATGCCTCTGGATGACACTGCTTGCCACCGATAAGCAGCGTCATCCAGAGGCGTTACCGCTAAAATGCCGCTGAATTTTGGTGGAATTTCGCCGGATGCTCGTCCACTGCCATGGTCCTTCGTCTGGCACCCGCCAGACGAAACAGGTTGGGGACTACTTCTCTAGGTTCTTGCACTCTGTCAAATATTGAAATTGAATTTGGGATTGTTAGAAAGCATTTTTGGCGAACAAATTTGTTAAATGACAATCTAAATGGTAACACAGCATTGCTTTCATGCTTGGCTCACCCCCCAGCCTGCTGGTCCAACAGCTGCAGTAGAGGAGGAGATAGGTGGAAAACTGCAGGACCCCAAAATCCACCTCTTGGGGTGCAGAGTGGCAACAGCAGCAGCAAACCCTCAGGTCCGATCACATGCCAATGGGCACTACCGCCAGCCCAATGGACCATGGTGAAGTTAGCAAAGCATCTGATCTCAGGGATGGGACACCCATGGAGCCACAGCAGCTCATCCTGCCCTGTGCAGCTCCCCTTGGATGAGAAGGATCGCTGCCAACCCGGGGGAGAGACGAGCTTCCCAGCTAGAATGACCAGATCCAGTTGTCCTGATTTTATAGGGCCAGTCCTGATATTTGGGGCTTTGTCTTATATAGGTACCAATTACTCCCACCTAGGGTGACCAGACAGTAAATGTGAAAAATCGGGACGGGGGCAGGGGAGAATAGGATCCTATATAAGAAAAAGACCCCAAAATCAGGACTGTCTCTATAAAATCGGGACATCTGGTCACCTTACAGGTGAGTTTCTTCCCCCACCCCTTCCCAGAGACCCCAACAGCCAATCCCGTCCCTCAGACTGTGCTGCATTTGGTTCTCTCTAGGACCCAGAAGCCCTGCTCTTACATCTCCATTGCTTCCCATCTGTCCGGGCTTCTAGCAGAGCGGTGCCCCCAGACCTAGTGGTGCCCCAGGCGGCTGCCTGTTCTGCCTATGGCTAAGGACACCTCGGCTGGGAAGGTAGTTCTGTTTCCATGGCCCATCTACTCCTCAACCTCTCTGCTGAGGCTGTCAAAGTTGGAACAGTTTAAGTGGTTTTGGTGATCAGTAGAAACCTGTGGTTTAGAGGAGAATGAACAGAAAGGTTTTTCTGCCTCATTAGTCCACAAAGGGTTACTTCATGCCTGCGAAAGCTACTCCCATTAGGAGTCACTGATAGAAATGCATACTAACCATTGTGATGCCAACAATTAGGGGAGTGACAAAATAGACAGGGGGCGGAGTTCTGCTTTGCAGGAGGTCATGGAAGGAGAAGAATAGATCTGCCCAGCACACACACCACAGCAGAACACCTAAAATCTAAAAGAAGAAGTGTTAAACAGGGAAGGCATTTAATAAATTCACCCCCAGGTGCAGATCTGGAGAATAGTTCTATTTTGATCAACGAGAAGCTGATTTAAAATAAAACAGTGCCATTACTTCACCCAGGTGAACGAAACCTTGAGCTAGGTCAATGGAGCATAAGTTCGTATGTACACTGATTTATACCAATTGGGAATCTGGTTTGAGAGAGACAGAGAGAGACAGAGAGAGAGAGAGAGTGTGTGTGTGTGTCTGTCTCTGTGTGTGTGTGTGTGTGTGTGTGTGTGCGCGCGCCTCAAGTTTTACTTGGATTTTACTGGATTGACCTTGATTCTCTTGTGGCCTTGCACAAGCTATTGACCCTTTTCACATTGTTTTCTCCTTGGCAAGGTGCGGATAACAATAACACTGAACCACCTCACAGGGATGTAATGCGGCCTATATATTGTTTGTAAAGTTCCTGAAATAGAGAAGCTCTCTATATAAATGCTAAATATTATTAAGCATTTATAGCTGCTTGGAAAATCCCTGATTTTGTTTTACACGTAGGGTGAAATTTACTCCTGAGTGGAGGCCCAGCACAAGAGCTATGTACCACTTAAACCCTCAAAATAGGTCTTAAGCGAGGATGAAGTGGTCTTGTGCTGGCCCTTTGCGCAGAGGTAAGTTCCTGCAAGCCCTTCTCTCACATCTCTCCAACCTCAGGAGCATTAACATCCTTTACATTGCCGAGGTGTGTGCAAGCCTTAATCTCGTTATTTTAACCCTTTCCCCTCCTTTTGTTTACTCCCCTTACCTGGCTCATCCATTTGCAGGTAGATTCTAAGTAGAGGAGGTTGAATTCAGGGTGGTTATCAGCAAGGTATGAAATGATTCATCACATATCTACCTTGTGTACACAGTGGCTGGTGGTGGGGCTTAATGGATTTTTACTGGTCCTCTGTGTTCAGCTCCCGATACCCTCGCAACGCATTTCATTGTGCTCTATAAGATTAGCTAATTAATATATTTACAGTGTGCAAAGGGAGCTTTTATAACTACCTGCCTTAGCTCTTGAGTTGGCCATTAGGT
Source organism: Gopherus flavomarginatus (assembly GCF_025201925.1). NCBI lineage: Eukaryota > Metazoa > Chordata > Testudines > Testudinidae > Gopherus > Gopherus flavomarginatus. Next base: position 39,773,793 of record NC_066628.1, on the reverse strand, counting down.
TTTTTATCGAAGTTTCAGTTTCTGAAGTTATTAACTAAAGAGACGATGGTGTGAGTGAGAGACAATTTAAGGTAAATTTACCCCAGTGGGTTGCGTTCCATTCATCTGGAGCTAGTACACAGGGCAAGATGATGCAGCAATGTTATATTCTCTAGGATACAATTCTTGTTTATATGCCTGTATCAAGAACTATCCGAAGACATCAGGGGCATAGCAAACCTGCTTGAGAGTTCAACCAGCCCAACAACAAGATGAAGGCTTTGGGAGGTACAAGATGGATTCCACATCTCATGAGTTATATCTCCTACATGAGAGATGGCTCACAATGATTCATGAACTGAGAAGCTGAATGGAGACAAAGGTGGCAGCATCTGCAGGGTAGTTCCAGAGTTACTAGTCACTAGCCCAAGGGGGTGGGGGAGATATGTCACAAACTGAAGAGGATGGAGATAATTAGAAAAAAATTTAGTGAGCATCTCTGTGAAGGGCAGTGTGTGAGCTTCCATAGAGAGAACACCTGAGCCATTTGTCATGGTACTAGCCTGTGACTTGGGAGACCTAGGTCCAATTCTCCATTCCACCACAGACAACCCTATGGGACCTTAGGCATGTCACAGTGAGCTTGTCTATAGGGTGGTAATTCGCACTACAAGGGTGTGATTTTTAAAGTGCATGAACATGCTGCACATTAATTGGTCCTTGTAGACCCTGCTAGCGTGCACTAAATATTCCCTGGTGTGCTTTAAAGCAGTAGTGTTTCAAACAGTACTATGGAACCTTTACTGCGCAGTAATGCAGCACATTAGTGTGCTTCAGACATTACACCACCATAGTGCGTAATACCCCACCATGTAGACAAGCCCTCAGACTCTCTCTGTAAAATGGGGATACCTACCTCACTGCCGTGTTGTGATGATATATACGTTGAAGATTATGAGGTGCTCAAATATAGGGGTCAGGTAAGTGCGACTGATCAATCCATAGATATATCGACAGATGGCTGTACTAAGGAGATCATCGTGATTGTAAGTAAATCGACACTGGAGAGCGAACTCTCACTGCACCAGCCAAGGAGCGAGAGCTCTGCTTATCCAAGCCAGAGAGAGGGGTAGCTTGTAACCTCTGGCAACAATGCCTAGGTATTTCGGGGATCTCTGTGCATATTGTTACCTACCATGAGCCCGATCCAGCTGTCCTTACGTGCACCCAGACCTCATTGAAACCAGTGAAAGTGGCATCAGCCTTATGCTTTGAGCCTGAATCCAGACTTGGCCAGGGCAGAGACTGCTCTTCATTATCAAACATTTGTAAAGTTGTATTGATTTGCTAACTTTAATCTAAAGACAGATAAGGTCTTTGATCTTCCACCTGGTACTGGGTTCCCCTTTTACGCGCCATTTGCCTTGCATTTGCATGTCTTTGCTTCCACTCCCACAAGGATACACATTTGTGCAGCGAGTTACAGAAAGATCTTACCGTCTTGAACCTGCTCAGAATGGAGAGTACGATGTATCCTCTTTTGTAGTGTTTTAGATAGAGGAGATAAAAGGGTAAGACAGCCCAGAGGTAAATGCTAGGGATCCATGCTAAGATGGTATTCTGAAAACACGGCGTTAGGTCCGGATTGTTGGTGTGCACCGAAATGTTGGGATCCTGAAGAAAAGATGCACGGACATGAATTAGTGGGGAGCCTTGCTGGCTACAGTGGCTGTTGAAAGGAGCTCCTTCCGGACTCTGCGAGAGGGTGTAGGGGGCACTGAGCTGCTGGAAATGCTATTCAAAGGAGATGCAAACCCAGCATCCTGACTGTGATGGATTTGGAGCTGCTCTGTAATAACTGATGAACACTGCATGTTGGCCTTGTTATTGGGGTGTTTACTGTATGAATATAAGTAGAGGGCTGTCTAGAGCAGGGGTAGGCAACCTATGGGAAGCGTGCCAAAGGTGGCACACGAGCTGATTTTCAGTGGCACTTACACTGCCTGGGTCCTGGCCACTGGTCCGGGGGGCTCTGCATTTTAATTTAATTTTAAATGAAGCTTCTTAAACATTTAAAAAACTTTATTTACTTTACATACAACAATAGTTTAGTTCTATATTATAGACTTATAGAAAGAGACCTCCTAAAAACGTTAAAATATATTACTGGCACACGAAACTTTAAATTAGAGTGAATAAATGAAGACTCGGCACAGCACTTCTGAAAGTTTGCCGACCTCTGGTCTAGAGAAACAGATGGCAAGGAAAAGCATGGTACAGGAGAGCCAACCTACAAAACTGGTTTGGACCAGAAAGGGTCAAAGCCCAGGAACACAAAAGAACAAAAACAATTCCCCTCCCCCAACCTATAACAGGGTTTAAAATGGGATTCTCTCTCAAGAAAGCATAGTTTTTTGGGGGAGCTAGATGGAGACTCAGGGATGTGCTAGGAGCTTCTGGAGGAGCTAGGCCTGCCTAGGTCACTATCACAGCGTGGTAGTGCTTTCGGCTAGATACACATCCATTTTTCTCTAAAAGCTTTGTTCCCACTGGTAAAACAAACAATACTTGTACTTTAAGGCGGCCATCTGATCACTGTACACCACTGGTCCCAGAATCCCAGTCGCAGGTGCTCAAACTCAGTCGAAACTGCTGGATAAGCACTGTGGATAACAAACTGCCATAGCCCAGGGCCCCATATAAGAGTGGGAGAACTGCAGAATTGCACCTCAGCAGAGGTAAACACACAAGGCCTGGCACCTATGGGGGTGCACTCAGGGACCAGTGAAGGAACAGAGGTGCAGAGAACCCTGCAACCATGACACTGATCTTTTGTGACCTTTGTCCCAATAAAAGGGCTATGAGTAATAGTTTTAAATGTTGTGTAATCCCATATAGTAAATTCCCCCAGCTAAGCCCAACCTGTCTATTACAATGAGGTCTTCTAGCTTTGTAACTTAGAACAAAAATTTACATATTGTATTACGCAAAACCATTACATTTACCTGTATTCATTAGGGCTTCATTAGTTCTACTTAAAAAAGGTCACCGTAATCTATAGTTAGTGACATTGCAGCATTTGTTAGGCTATTCTGAGTCTAGGGCACCCCAGTGTACGTTTCACGGCATTCCCAATTTATAGTACAACTTTGAAATGACACTTTCAAGGTAAAAAATTTTAAATTTGAGTGCTCATCTAACACAAACATCTGGTTTTAAGCGAGATCATCAGGTTCAAACAAACTATTTGTTGAGAGTAACTTTGAGAATCTGGAAAAAGGCTGCATTTATGGCCAAAATCTTGACCTTCTTACTAATACTCCTGGAACAATAAGTAAATCCCTACTGTAAACAGAACCCAATAAAATACAGATTGTGTGTAAGAAGGAAAATCTGCTTCCTTGCAAACATCTTTGCTTGCTAGCTTCCGTGCTACACATTCCATATGCAACTCCAGATGTTCAGATTCTTGTTCCCAGTTTGTACCTATTGATTTGAGAGCACCTTCTGCAAATAAAAAAGTTAAGAGGGTGAATAATGTAACTTGTCAAAACTAAGAACCAGACATTTCACTATAGTTAGTGGGAACTTGTTTACTGTCTTATCTAAGTTAGCTGAAAAAATTATCTACTGCATTTAAGATGTAACTGTTAAGTTTCCTGTAAAAACTTATCAAGCTGTAGAAGATTTTAATGGGGAGATTATCAAATTAAGACCTATCTGAAACACAGATAAATGTTATCTATGTATAAACCTCTTGCTATGTTTGGACTTCCAGCTATCAATATAATTGCAAACTTCCAATTATCCAACTTCCCTTGTAAACTGATAACTTCTCCAAATGGGCTTCCAGGCTATTTTATTTGTTTTTCTTCCAAATTAAAGTAAGAGACTCTGAAAGCAACAGGTTCTGTTTAAGTGAATTAAACAGCTGCAATCTGCTGATAAGGCTTAGAGTAACCACAGTAGTATATGGTTTCAGAGTGGTAGCCGTGTTAGTCTGTATCAGCAAAAACAACGAAGAGTCCTGTGGCACCTTAGAAACTAACACATTTATTTGGGCATAAGTTTTCATGTGCTAAAACCCATTTCATCAGATGCACGGATGAAAAATACAGTAAGCAATATATATATATATTACAGCACATGAAAAGTTGGGAGTTGCCACACCATCAGGGGCTCGTTCACCCGCACATCTACCAATGTGATATATGCCATCATGTGCCACCAATGTCCCTCGGCCAAACCAGACAGTCTCTATGCAAAAAAATAAATGGACACAAATCAGACATCAAGAATTGTAGCATTCAAAAACCAAAGATCACTTCAATCTTCCTGGACACTCAATAACAGACTTAAAAGTGGCAGTTCTTCAACAAAAAAATTTCAAAAACAGACTCCAACGAGAAACTGCAGAACTGGAATTAATTTGCAAACTGGACACCATCAAATTAGGCCTGAATAAAAACTGGGAGCGGATAGGTCACTACAAAAATTTATTTTCCCTCTGCTGATACTCACACCTCCTTGTCCTCTGTTGGGAATGGGCGACGTCCACCTTATTGGCACTACAAAAGTAATTTTCCCTCTGTTGATATTCACCTTTTCTTGTCAACTGTTGAAAATAGGCCACTTCCACCTTAACAGAATCGGCTTCATTAGCACTGACCCAACACTTGATAAGGCAACTCCCATCTTTTCAGGTGCTGTAATATATATACTGCTTACTGTATTTTTCACTCCATGCATTTGATGAAGTGGATTTTAGCCCACAAAAGCTTATGCCCAAATACATTTGTTAGTCTCTAAAGTGCCACAAGGACTCTTCGTTGTTTTATTCATAGTAGTATATGGTCACACTGATGAACTGCTAGAGATTAGGCAGTGTTGCGTCAGTTTATGTGATATACAAGGTAGCTCCTTTGACAAACATAACTACAAGATCAGACAGGCAAATTTCTAGCAGAGTTGTCTGAATCCTGGTAGTCGCATAGTGTAATACTGCAGCTTTGGCAAAGATGAAACGAAGACACTGGGCTAATTCTTAACTGGTATAAGAAAGAACATGTCCTCTGACTTCAAAGGAGTTGTACCCTTTTATGCCATGGTCAGAATCCGACCAGCTGGGGAAAAGGTTTGGTTTTAAGTATTATGCAAAGGTTGGGGGGGAGGGGCTTAGAAGGATTTCTATTTTACCCAAACCACTCTGTCCATCCCTACAAGCAACCTCTGTCATGCATAAAGGCAGTGAGGTAAGCAAAGCCGAGGGCAGTTGTACCATTATATTGTAATTCCCTACAAAACCACACAACACCACTCTCTCTCTTTCTCCCCTCTTCTTCCTATGGGAAGGTTTCCTGCAGCTAGGAGGAAAGTAGCAACACTCACACTTTAGGAGACTCAAGCAAACCTCTTTTCTGCTCCAAGCTTACCCTACTTTTAGCTTCCACCCACTCAACCCAACGGGAGCACGAGACATCCTAACAAAGTGGACAGCCACAAACCTCCTTCATAGCAGGAATTTGTCTCTTAACATTTATTTAGTCAGGATCCTGTTTCCAATTTGAATTGCTAAAGCAACTATCATCTACCTCGTGCTTTGTTTTTTGTTTTTTTTGTAATTTTGTTCACTGGAGAGAGCATGGAGGGGGGATGAGCACTGGAGAGGGAGAAGAGTCACATGAGACCAGCATACAACAAAACAAGACTCAGACATCATTTAATTTATTCAAGGTAAAAAGAAAAGAAAAAAGCAAGGTCCCTAAACTTGCCCTTTTGTATGACCATGATGAAATGGGTCTCCCTATGATCTGGGTGAGTCACCTAGTGGAAGCACAGACTTACCCAGGAGTCTGCTCCAGCCCTCCATTCACTTTGATCTTTAAACAAAGCCAGTTTATTCTATTCCAGGGGTGGCCAATCTGAGCCTGAGAAGGAGCCAGAACTTATCAATGTACATTGTCAAAGAGCCACAATAATATGTCAGCAGCGCCCCTCGCAGCTTCCCCCCCCCCCGTGCTCCCAGCGCCTCACACCCACCAGCAGCCCTGCTGATCAGCACCTCCCCCTCTCTCCCTGCACCTCCTGATCAGCTGTTTCATGGTGTGCAGGAGGCTCCGGGGTGGGCAGAAGGGGAGAAGAGTGAGGGTACAGCAGGCTCAGGGGAGGAGCCGGGAAGGGGTGGATTGGGGGCAGAGCCTGTGGCAGAGCCAGGGGTTGAGCGGTGAGCACCCCCCGGCACATTGGAAAGTTGGCACCTGTAGCTCCAGCCCCGGAGTCGGTGCCTATACAAGGAGCTGCATATTAACTTCTGAAGAGCCGCATGTGGCTCTGGAACCACAGGTTGGCCACCCCTGTTCTGTTCCCTTTGAAATGCAGCCTGTATGGCTGCAAAGCCCATTCTGGGTATGTCTACACTTGCAGCTGGCCTATGCCAGCTGACTCAGGCTCACAGGGGCCCAGGCTCAGGAGCTGTTTAATTGGGCTCAGATTGCTGCCCAAGCTCTGGGACCCTCCCACTGCACAGGGTCCTAGTCCAGACTCCAGGCCAAGCCCAAATGTCTACACCGCAGTTAAACAGACCCTTAGCCTTAGTCCCGTGAGCCTGAGCTGGCAGGGGCCAGCCACGGGTTTTTAATTGCAATGAAGGCATACCCTTTGAAGTAAGATGAGGTCCTGAAACATAAGTCCTGGTATCAGAGGCCTGGTATGAGGCTTAAGGCCTGAGCTAAAGTAATAGTCAAGATGTTGCTGATATAAAACAAAGTTAAACTGTGAGCAAGAGGCAGGCCCTGCTCACAGAACCTAGCATGAAGAGGGCTGAAGCTGCAAAAACACACATACCTAAAAGGTACTGGGCACAAGTGATATAAACACATGCCAGGATGGTACCAGAACACTCCTGATACTAGCACATTCCTCAGATAACAGGAACATGCTGACGCATCCTAAAAACAGGGTTAAATGGATAATACGATGGATAAGGTTGGTTTGTTCGAACCAACATGTACAAGGTGATAGGCAGCAACTTACTACGTAGAGGGGTTGTACCTCAATACGTCAGGAGTGAGGTGTAACTTGTTTAACCTGTGTACAAGAATGCACCCCTGAGGGGTTGTCTTTGTCTGGCCTACGGGACAGTGGTGAATCGTGCCACTGACTGAGCCAATCCATTGTCAGGAAGCACATATGTACTAGCAAAACTGTAGACATCTGATCCGGGAAGCTAGAGACTGTGTTTTGTTTGGCAATAAACCTGGCCGGGTGCCTTTGTACCTTATTGGATCTGTGGTCATCGGGGTTTCTCTCGGGGTCTGCTATGCCATCCATCTGCGCAAAGCCAGGGCAGCACGCAGAGGAACACACGCAAGCAGCCGACCGTTATCAACACTGATTAGAGCAGAGCACCACACTGGTGACATCTGACAACACCCTTAAAGATCTGCGTTAGCTCTTATTTAAACAAGACAAAAGAAATTGCATAGCTACAGTCAAACACCAAGGGAAGAATACCCATTGGAAGTCAATGGGGCTTATGTGCCGAAATCCCATTGCTGCTTTGGAGAATCTCCCGCCTAAAACGAAGCCTTTGCTGATAATGAAGGAGATGCTGACCCAGCATGAACAGTGCAGAGAGTACAGAGTAAGTGATGAAAATGAACAAGTTCTTTACAGCAAGACTGAACTAATGGGGCACGTTTCTGAATAGCAAAGGCTAATCTGATCTTGCTTCCCTAATGCACGTGAGCAGCCCCATGACTTCAAGCCACCTCCCATCCAGTATCTATATACTATAGTATTTATGCATCTATAGACAGATGGGGGATTTCAAAATTTTCACTGGCCAGAGACTGATAGAAAAGATGGAGACCTCTTAGCAAGACCCATGAACAGCACCTTGCTCAGAATCCCCAGCATCTTCCTTCTTTAGCAACTATGGGTGGTTGCTGAGCTTTCTGGCAGATAATTGGCCACAGAGCTCACTACTGGGTTTTCCACTCAGCTTTCATATTGACCCTCAACTAGTACATTTACTCCTCTGGCTACTGCGTGTCTGATAACATTTTCAAGCCTTGTCTTCTATCAATCTCAGTGTCTATCAGGTTGCCCACCATTGTGGTGTCTGAGCAACGTATAGGGCATGAAATAGTTAATAAAATCTAAATATTTATGGCCAATAAAAGATAACAAACATAGGTGGAACTATTTACATAACAGAGGATGTTCCAGGACAATTTAATTTCTTCTTGCTGATTAGCTATTTCAGGAGAGGGGAAGGAAATGCTGACATTCTATTTTGCTCTGTTATCAATGCGTTAGGTATGAATTTTATATCCGCAGGGACATTGGGATCCCTTTAAAATCTCCCATCAAACTGAAGCAATTTTCAGGCAGCAGCCAGTTACACTTTCCTGCTGATTTAGAACCCTTCGCACTAGTGACAAACCTCCAATACCACTAAATCTCAGTGCAGATCACCATAACTAGGCCATTGCTGTGAAATGTCACTAAACAGCCATTAAGCTTGTGCGTAAAATGAGGGGACTGCGATTCAGAAACACACGAGTGCAAAGATACTCCCTGCATCGCACCTCTCAAACTCCTAGATACCTTGGCCCTATTCACCCATCTCCTGAATCCTGCTCTGCTTGGCTTAGAGGCTTGATGCATCTCATTCCAACTGACGGTGAGCTCAGACCCACAACATTCAGGAGGAGGATCTAAAAGCTCAGGGTGTTCACATCAGGCATTTTGCTTTGGCCCACTACAGACAGAAGAATGAGTTGCTAAATTCCGATACAAGCTCTGTTTCAGATTTCAAGCCCAGTCCCCACTCCCAGTTTTGGGGATGTCTGCCGTTGGCTGCTCTGCCTTCCTAAAAGTCCTGTGCATTTAGGGGTGTGTGAGAGTTTCACATAAGGGTCCCTTTCAATAACAATGATAGTCACATCTGCCGGCAGCTCGCTCACCCTACAGAAGATAGGGCAGAATCTGAGGAAAGTCACTTAGGGACCACCTCTCCCCCTCAACTGGAGCCGCCTCGGGGAAGGCCAGGGAAATTGCTGATTGCCACCTTTTCTCAGAACAGGATCTTCACAAAGAGGCTGGGGCAGCCTGTGTCTCTCAGTAGAGCTGCAGAGAAGCTGCTCATGGCTTGCTTCTCCACAAGCGGCAAAGGCTTAAGTAGGATAATTGGCAGCCCACTTCTTCAAAGGAGCTCTTGAGAAGGCTCTGACACCTCTCCCTATCCCAGAGTGCTGGAGTTCCACAGTTCCTACAGCCTGCAGAAAGTAATTTGGCAGTAATGTTCTTTAAGCCTCACCACTTCTGCTGCAGTGATAATGTGCAACCATCTGGATGGCTATGCTGTCAAGACGCAAAATTCTTGGAGCACTAAACTTGTCATAGTTTTATAATGTCCTGATATTAACGCACTGGCTATGGAATTTGTTTAACCTGTAACTGAACTTGACTATAAAGACAACAGAAGAGAGACTAGCAATGTCTGTTATCACATTACAACAGAGCAGGCCTCTCGATATTACATGCAGGTTATGAACTTATGGTTTGTCTGCTAATCAGCCAAGAATAGCATCAAGAACACCCCTCCTCGCTGTGGACTTGAATTACCTCTTATTCTAGTCTTAGGCCTGGTCTACACTACGCGTTTAAACCAATTTTAGCAGTGTTAAACCGATTTAACGTTGTACCCATCCACACTATGAGGCCCGTTATATTGATATAAAGGGCTCTTTAAATCAGTTTCTGTTCTCCTCCTCGACGAAAGGAGTAGCGCTAAAATCGGTATTACCATATCGGATTAGGGTTAGTGTGGCCGCAAATCGACGGTATTGGCCTCCGGGCAGTATCCCACAGTGCACCACTGTGACCGCTCTGGACAGCAATTTCAGCTCGGATGCAGTGGCCAAGTAAACAGGAAAAGCCCTGCGAAATTTTGATTTTCATTTCCTGTTTGCCCAGCGTGGAGCTCTGATTAGCACGGGTGGCAATGCAGTCCCAAATCCAAAAAGAGCTCCAGCATGGACCGTACGGGAGATACTGAATCTGATTGCTGTATGGGGAAACAAATCTGTTCTATCAAAGCTCTGTTACAGAAGACGAAATGCCAAAGCGTTTGAAAAAAAAATCTCCAGGCTACACAGTGCTACGTGACAAGCGTAACGGGAAGCCAGAGACTCAAATGGACGCTCCTGGAGGGAGGGAGGGGGTACTGAGGACTCAGCTATCACAGTCCTCAGCAGCCTCCGAAAAGTATTTGCATTCTTGGCTGAGCTCCCAATGCCTGTAGGTTCAAACACATTGTCTGGCGTGGTTTAGGGAATAGCTCGTGAATTTACCTCCCCCCCCCCACGTGAAAGAAAAGGGAAAGAAATCATTTCTTGACTTCTTTCAGTGTCACCCTATGTCTACTGAATGTTGCTGGTAGACGCGATGCTGCAGCAGTGAAGACAAGTATCTGCTCCTCTCCCCCCCAAGTGGCAGACGGTGCAGTAAGACTGGTAACCGTCCTTCTTATCAACCCGTGAGTGCTCCTGGCTGGCTTCAGGTGAGGCTGGCCGGGGGCACCTGGGTGAAAATAGGAATGACTCCCGGTCATTCCCAGTAGATGGTACAGAACGGCTGGTAACCGTCTTCATCATAGCAACTGAGGGCTAAGCTTCAATCAGCCCCCTCCCTTTCACGTGAAACGAAAAGATTCTGTACTGCCTGGACTATCATAGCAGTGGGATGCTGGGCTCCTCTCCTCCACACTGCTTAATGTCCTGCCTGGACTATTATAGCACTGGGAGGCTGCCTCCCCCTCATTTTATGTCACTAAAAACTCAGTGTTTCTTATTTCTGCATTCTTTATTACTTCATGACACAAATGGGGGGGACACTGCCACGGTAGCCCAGGAAGGTTGGGGGAGGAGGGAAGCAACGGGTGCGGTTGTTGCAGGGGCACCCCCCGTGAATGGCATGCAGCTCATCATTTCTGCGGGATCTGACACAGAGCAACTGTACTCTCTGATACACTGCTTCTCTAGTACATTTGCCCCATATTCTAGGCAGGACTGACTATTTTTAGAAACCATAAAGGAGGGATTGACTCGGGGAGTCATTCCCAGTTTTGCTTCTGTGCCCCCGGCCGATCTCAGCCAGGGGCACCCATGATAGCAGCAGACAGCACCGAAGGACAGATAACTGTCATCTCATTGCCAAATTACACTGGCAGCAGACAGTACAGAACGACTGGTAACCATCTCTGCTATCATGCAAAAGCAAATGAATGCTGCTGTGTAGCGCTGGAGTATCGCCTCTGTCCGCGGCATCCAGTACACATACGGTGACCGTAAAAAAAAAAAGCTGAACGGGCTCCATGGTTGCCGTGCTATGGCGTCTGCCAGGGCAATCCAGGGAAAAAGGGCGCGAAATGATTGTCTGCCGTTGCTTTCCCGGAGGAAGGAATGACTGACGACATTTACCCAGAACCACCCGTGACAATGATTTTTGCCCCATCAGCCACTGGGCTCTCAATCCAGAATTCTAAGGGGTGGGGGAGACTGCGGGAACTATGGGATAGCTATGGAATAGCTACCCACAGTGCAACGCTCCGGAAATCGACGCTAGCCTCAGACCATGGACGCACACCGCCGAATTAATGTGCTTAGTGTGGCCACATGCACTCGACTTTATACAATCTGTTTTATAAAACCGGTTTATGTAAACTCGGAATAATCCCGTAGTGTAGACATACCCTTAGTCCTTTGTGTTTATCAAACCTCCAGTCAGTACTCCGCTGTGTCAGGATCAGGATTTTGATTACCAAGTTAATTTCATGTGACCCAGATTCAAATGGGAGCCAGATTTCAGGCAGGCCATCAAAAGGTAGAAGCTGTGAGCAGCATTAATTCGCTGCAGTACAAAGTACTCTCCCACCATCATTTCCCCTTGTGGGGGGGAGAGAATGAGGGGGTATTTCCCTTGAAAAGGTCACTCTTAAATTGGACATGCCCATAATGCAAACAGCAATACATTTTAATCTACACTGAGCTACTCATCCAGGGTCCCATAGTGCTTTATGACAGGGACACTAAACAATGGGAGCAAAAGAATGAGCATAACAGTCAGCACAAAGCTTGGCTGAAAAAAATTAAGAAGGGGAAAAAAATCTGACCCATATACACAGTTCTGTGGGAACTTTCAAGACCACAAATGGTCTTGACCTCTGTTTTAAATCTTACCTATCCTCGGTGCTATGATCCAGCTAATGGATATTAAAAAGGAATCCCTCATGCTGGCTTTAAAATGTTGGCTTCACAGTATGAGAGATACAGATGTTACCGTAATAATACTCCACCTTATACCTGCAAGGCAAGCTTCATATAGCTCAGAACTAGGGGTAATTTAATAATATAACTTGTGATTTAGGCAATTATTTTAATTGAATTCATTCATTAATGTTATTTTCTCACTTTAAAAAAAAAATCTTGAGATAAAGTACTGGAGTACAGGTGGCGTCATGAGAGCCAAAAGGAAATATACATACAAATTCACTCAAACCATTGGACACAAGCAGAAGATAACCAGCATTCACACAACGGACAAGGTTAATATGTACCACACTATTGACTTGTGTTGGTTATCACTATCTGGTGCGTTATAGAAGGTTAAAGTCAGAGTGGCAGGAGGCTGACACAAGAGGAGAGCAGCAGAGAAAGAGAAAAGGTTAGAAGAAGGGGAAAAGGGAGGAAAGCTGAAAAAGACAGGTGATGGATCTATGGCTCAATAGGTGATATTCATATCCCCAGATAGATCTGGTAGAATTCATCCATGGTACTTTAAATGATGAGGAGACCATTTGCTTAGCTCTGTTGCTGGGTGAATTATATTCTGAAAAGAACATTTATTGCAAATTCTGGCAATTTCTTTTTGCAGTATTTCCCTCCGATATCATCTCACCGTCTCTAAAACAGGAAATGTGGCCTTGTCATCAAGGCACTAGATTGGGACTCAGGAGATCCAGGTTCAATTTCAGGCTCTACCACAGACTTCCTCTCGCACACTTTCTATTTCACATTTCCTCGCCTGTAAAGTGGGGACAATAATGCTTTCTCTTCGTTCCTTTCCCCCACCTTCTGTCAATTTAGAAAGTGAGCTCTTCAGGACAGGGACTCTCTCTCTTACTATTTGTTTATACAGCACCTAGCACAATGGTATCCAATTTCAGTGGGAGCCTGTGGCCATTACCACAATACAAATGATGATGGTAATTCTGCTCAAGATCTCTAGTGAGCCGCTGAGTTCCAGAAGCCCTTTCACCTTTGGGAACAAAATCATTTGCATTCTTAGAAAAAAAAAGTTATTTCACCCTTATATACAGAAGCCACAACATGCTTCATTGATCCCGAGGTGATTGTTGTCCAACTCACTTCCTGCACCTAATTCTACAAATGAAAGTTTTACCAGAGCAAGCGTAATGACATTATCTACTGCTTGCAACTGTATCATAGCAACTTTGCTTACCAAAGGTGAGGTCAAAAGGAAACAAGAGTTTGTATTACCACAAGGCTCCCAGACTGTTAATTTTTCGTGTGTGTGTGCACCAGATCTTAGTTTACAAAATACAATGCAGAGTTTGTTCTCTGTGCTAGTGAAGGACAAACATTAAAAACACTGAGTTTTCATTTCTAGAGGTAAAAATATAAGGATTTCCTTAATGGTTTATTTTACAGTGTCAAACTGACCCTAAAAGAGTTTGCAGAGAGAGGACACAACACTGAACCAAATTCTGTCATCAAGAGTCCCACACAGAGTATTGCCAACCCTATGCATTCAACAATCATGGGTCAGACCCCTAAACAATCATGAGATTGGCTTAAACATCATGTTTAAAAAAACCCATAATATTTGTGTTCTTTCTCTTTGCCTTCTGGCGCTGGACCTTTAGGTTACACTGGGGTTGCACTTTCAAGCTTTACTCTGCAATCGTGAGAGTAGGAACTTTAATTTTTTTTTAAATGAAAGCTGAGATTCTGCTGTAATCCCAATGCCAGGGATGAGACTTTTAGAAAAGCATAAAGTATCATGAAGCATGCGATAAAACCGTGAGAGCTGGCAATACTGCACATGTGCATTGGGCCAAACTCTGCCCTTGGATGCAAAAAGAAAAAGCCTAAGGACACATGCACACATACTCAGAGTAATTATTCTAATAGCAGCAGCAATATTGTGGTTTTGAATCACAGGATAGTATTGCCTTGGAGACAGGGCAGTATGGAGCAAACAAAGTGATGTAAGATCTTATGAATAAAAATCAAGAGCAAAAACAAAGGGATTTGGGATTCTTTCCAGAAAAGAGTCAAGTCCACGTTATCTCACAGAAAGTGTTGAAGTTACACAAGGCAGAACGAAGAGAAAGACCTCGGTCAACTGTCCTAACCAGGAGCCTGTCCTCTGATACTGTTCTTGGGGGTACAACTGAGCAGGTTGCTCTGCTTTGAGGAATAGAGCATTTGAAGGAGGGGTGTTGCAAAATGAAAAAATTCCCATCATCCTTCAGCTAAGAGGGGGGCAATCTTGACAGTCAGAACAAGAGTAACTTGGTTAGAAACAGGACCGGAGAGCTAAAATTAAAAGGTGGCAGTTTCTGCTCCTCTTTATACCCCTTTGCCTACAATACTGCGCACTGGCACACCTGGGTATCCAGAAGGGAGACAGACTCACGCTCAAGCACAAGATCAAAGGGGACTGTTGGCAAGAAAGTTTCTTACTGTTGCTTGGATTGCAGCAGAAGAGGGAACAGTCAGGCTAACGGATTCACTGCAGTGCTGATGAGATTCAGTCAGGATCTGGCTGAGGCTGTCTTAAATATCACAATAATATGGGTGTTCACTGATGTAGTATCCAAAAGCCACATGCCACTTAAAGTGACTAAGTGCTCATATTCCTTAGTTGCAGTGACAATATTCAGATGAATGTCAAGTCTTGTGGGCAACGTCTGAAGCAATCAAATCGAGTGGCAGGTTAGAGGTAGATGAAACAGTTTGGCAATGAGTTTATACACTGAGGTTCAGGCACATGGGATGCCTACAGAACAGCTTGAACTAGCTAACTCCAACTGGTATTGCAGCAAAAATCATATGCTCTAAAGGCTAGACTGCAATGCCGATACTCATAAAAATAGGCCCACTGGCCTCAATGGGATTATCTGCTCAAGTAATTGCTCATCAGAAACATCCAGGGCTCCACAATCTGGCCCTAAACCATGATAAACATCATTGAAATGTAGTGAAAAGGAGCTTACAAAATATGATTTCAAAAGTTGGGATATGATCCTCTCTCTCACCTGAAAAGTCTTTGCATCTATTTCTTTTTCCTAAGTAGAACTGGCTGCCCTGTCCAATAGGGATGGCGAAATAGGGAGGGAGGAAAGATGGGATCAGACCATGACCATGAAAGAAAGATAATCCTGTAATGGAAACCAGAGGAAAAGCAGAACTGGTCTGTGAACACTGTCACATTGTCCTGACACTGAACAAACCACTTCCATGCATGTTATAATTCTTGTGCAATATAAACCCATCAGCTTGAATGGGAGGCTTGTTAAATAGTAACCAATTTTTAGTGTACAAGAAATACAACCACCACAAAAAATATAAGTTTAATTTAGAATTGATGTCTATAAGCCAGAGTAACTATAAACAGTTCTAACCGTATTGACAATGCCTTGCCTTTCCCTTATCTCTTATAAGATACTTTCTCCATATTGGAACAGTATGTTATTAATAGCACACAGAAGTATATGAGACCCATTGAGTCCATCTCCCTGTGAGAATAAAGGATGTATCAGACATTACACAAACACGATGCTTGAAGTCCAGTGTTGAAGTCCTCATTCAGCTGGAAGTCCTCATCGGCCAACATTATCTAAGAAAATTTTAAAAAGCAGCTAAGTGACGTAGTCTCACTGAAATATGTGTGTATCTAAATCATTTAGGTACTTCTGAAAATGTATCCAATATTCCCTAACACTGGTATAGCAATTTTCAAGTTCAAAGTGCTTTAAAAATATAAATTATATATAATAAATATGACAGAAGATTTTTTGTAAACAATAAGGTGTAGAGATTTTTTGCAGAACAGTATTTTAAAAAGTCTACAGAAAGAGGAGGCATATCTCTGCAGATAACTGATTACAGAGCACTGGGAACTGTTACTAGAAAAACTAGTTAACAACATTAGCGGAAAGAGATGGTGTTAGGATATCAAAGTACAAGCTCAGGGTCTGATCCTGCAGTTGGAGCTACACAGCAGACCCTGGTGCACATACAGAGTTCCCTGGCTCCAACGAGGTTCTACATGAGAGCAACAGTTCAATTGCGTGGCGGGAGCCTAAATGCTTTAAAAAAACTAGAGTCTTGAAATATTTGAACTATATGATGCTTTTTGTATTTCACTGAAGAGGAGATACCTTGTGCAAAGTGAAATACTGCAGGTCACTAATCAATACACAATTTTGACCAGTTTGTTTACTGAGACAAAAATTAGGAAAGGCATATAAAAAGGAAATGCTATATATTAAAAATGAAGCTGGCTGCAATTTTTATTTGAACCTTTTTTTAAAAAATGGTCTTTTTGCAAAACTAAACTTCTTTATGAAAAAATTGTATTATTTTCAACATCAATCAAAACCCAAAATGTCAACATTTTAAATTTGTTTGTTTGTTTTTTCTCCGTTTTCTTTCCCCTTCTATATTGAATAGGTGATATCCAGGGTTTGGAGGGTTTTTTCCCCATTTCACTCATTTTCTCTCTCTCCCCCATTCTCCCATTTTTCCTTTCCCCACTCTAACTTTTCAGCAGTTTAGGAAGTTTGAAAAATTTACAAAATGGCAAAGAATAAAAAAGAGCCCGATCATCCCTTCATTCAGTTGCACGGGGCTGGCGAGGATGCAGGGGAAACAAACAGACATTTTTAATTCCGAAAGTTTACATTTTTGAAAAAAGATTTTGCAAAAATTTTGGGAAAAAATGAAGAAAATACACATTATTTTTTGAAACAAAAATGACTTCAACATTTGAAAAAAAATCATTAAATAGTTTTTCCCTTTTCCAACCAATTCTAATAAAAGTGCTATAAGGTGTATTCACTAGCGTCTGAAATGGCTGAGAATGGCATGAATTTTGTTAAGTTGACCTCAGCTCTGATCCTGCAATGAGATCAGTGAGGGGTAGGGTGTCTGCCCATATGGCCCTCCCTGCAGGATCAAGGCCATGACATTCATAAAAAAGACAAAGATAATTATAAAGATGTCTGGCAGCTGTGACTGCTGCTGTTTCCTTTAGCTCAGCCAAGTAAAGTGTAATTGGACATAGGCCCACCATGTACAGTTATATCATCAGGCTAGAAGGGGACAGATTTATAGCCATGAGTAAAAACTCAGCTTTATTGTATTGAGAAATTAAAGATCCGTCTTTCACAGACTGCCCAGGGGAATTTATTTACGTTTTTAGACACTGAGGTCTTTTGACTGAATTTTAATACATCACACAAATAGCAAATGGGAAAAAGAGAGAAGTCTCAAACTTTTGTACTGGTGACCCCTTTCACGTAGCAAGCCTTTGAGTGTGACACCCCCTTATAAATTAAAAACACTTTTTTATATATTTAACACCATTATAAATGTTGGAGACAAAGCAGGGTTTGGGGTGGAGGCTGACAGCTTGCGACCCCCCATGTAATAACCTCGCAACCACTTCAGGGGTCCCGACCCCCAGTTTGAGAACCCATTTTATATTTTTCTCTGTGGCGATGTAATGAGCAAGTAATCAATTGCTCTGTACATCCACTTCTCAAGTGACTCATCATTTAATCTCAGATATTGTTTCCACAGGAGAGAAAATTTATGAAACTCATACCTTTCGGATGCTTGGGTTTTTACAAACATTCTCAGCATTGCTTAAGCTGAAAAGCTCACTGTCAGAGCTGGATTAAACTTCATGTCAAAACCTGAAGGAATTAACCTGGGCTTTGAATTTCAGTGTGAAAGTCAACTTCCCTGATTGGCTTTAAACCTCAGAGAAAAGTCAGATATGCCTGGGTCCATTACTCTCTCCACTTAGACCCTCCCTCACATAGACCTCTGGTTCCAGAACCTCCGTTTTCCCTCTTCAGGCATCTGGTGGGGCTTCTTGTACTATTAACAATTCCCCAAGAAGATTTTTTGGGGAGCGGGGCAATTAGGTAAACTGTCCCCAAATTCACTGTAAGAGCCTTTAAGGGTATAAGCTACCTGACATCTCCCTGCCCCAAGTAGCATCATATCTATTATGATAGATGGTTTCCTGGTAGGAGGTGCTACAGTATTTAGGAATTCTCCTTTCAGGATGTGCTGATGGGAGAGAACAGTGCATGTGGAGAAAGGAACAAAGCCTGAATGCTGCACTGTCTTGGCTCTCTCTTATGCTTGAACACTGAACAGCATCCTAGAAACTCTCCTCTGGTCCTGCTTCTACCTTTGCTCATTCCTTTTACCACAGCCTGGCACTCAAGATGGCCCGAGGCCATACAGCAGTAAGTGAGGGGTGGTAAAAGTTAGACTAGAATGGGCCCTGTTCGCTTGCGCCTGAGAACTGTGACATTTTCAAAGATGGTGCCAAATCGATGCCTATACATTTCTCAGTTTAACTAGACCCAGAGGTGGTATTTTTCCTTACAAAATACAAACAGCAATACCAGAGCAAGATTATCCTTGTCATGATTTAAAAACAAACAAACCTACATTATAATCAAGTGTCATTTTCTTGGGGTCCATTAACTGCCACAGTCAACCAGGGAGTGTCACAACGTCTCATATACTGGAACATTTCTCTGTGCTACATTTCACTTCTGAATCTCCTTCTACAGATGTGAAAATACACATTCGTCCACTGTTGACTGCACATAGGAGGATGCTGATAGGTGCAAGTTATTCTAGACCTAATAGTGCATTTATACTATGCTCATCATCATATTATCGGAGTGCTTAACTGGCATTAGTTGCATTCAGGATATTGGTAACACAACTATCCTTCTAGAGAAGCAAAATATAATAGATTCCAAGACCTGAAGAAACTATTATGACCATGTAGTTTGACCTCCTGCATAAAATAAGCCACAATAATATAGTTTACGGTGGTTCTTTACTAATAGCATCCACTTTTAGATAAACCAAACTGCTTTTTGTCATCTTTGTTGACACATGGGGATATAAGGATCTTAAGATGCTTTATAAACATTAAACACCTCTGTGATGTCCTATTGATACATGGGGTAACTGAAGTGCAGAGACCAAGCAGTCTAGCCAATGTCACAGCAGAAGTCTGTTCCTAAAAGTTTTCCTGCTTTAGCCACTAGACTTCCTCTGTTGGAACTAATGTTACAATAACAGTGCAATGGGATAACTTGAAACTTCACAAATTTATTTGGGCTTTAAATAAAAAACTTTTCCACCAGGGACTTTTACACTGTATTTTTATTTGTTTAAAATAAACTGACTATAGATGTATTGAACTATATTGGCACTGACTCTGCCAGTACAAAGACTCACCCTGTCCTTGAAATAGCCCACTTCCTCCCCCTCACAAGCCCCCTGCATTGCTTTGAATTGAAAACGAGGTTAAGCGCAACACATAAGTGGCTAAGAGGGGAAATTACTCACATTTGAGGGGGACACTTTGTGCCAAATGACCCATTAGATTTGTTTCTGGAATGACAGAATGAAAGAAAGTCACATGAACCAACTTTGCCCAGTTACACAGAGCGCCTGACTCAGAAAGAAGGGACATCACGCCAGCCTGCAGATCATGGAAAGCTTTCATTCTTGTGCCTGGAGCTATGCTAAAGATAAGCACAGACATCTTGCTCATTTTCATGTGAATTCAGCATTGCTGCTAGTTAAGTCTTTCTTGCAATTGCATCACTTGAGAGTCCCTGGATAAAATAAGATTAGCTCAAAGTGGGATGGGAAAAAATGAGGCATTTGTCAAATGTTAAGGCACAGATTAATTTGGGGAGCACAGAATTGTGCGTTAAATGAGGGTATCGAGAGAGAGGAATAAGCCCTGATCTGATCTCCAAAATGACTAATTCGTTGTTCTCTCATTTGAAACATATCATTTGCCTATCTGTTTATTTATAAAAACAGACAGCTACTCCTCAAGTCTCCTGGTGCAATTACATTCTATCTATTTTAGGTACTTACATGCCCCCCGCCCCCATTGCCACAGTATCTGAGTGCCTCACAACATCCCTGTCATGAAATGGGGATCAGAGGCACAGAAAGACAAAGTGACTTATCCAAGCTCACACAGGGAACTGAGCTCAGCCTCCCACAGCCCAGGCTGGCACTCTAACCATTGGGCCATCTTTCCTCAGCTAAAAACGAATTATAAGAAACAATGTGCTGTCTGTGATGGGCAGCATCCCCGGACAGTTCTCCCCACACTCGTTAAGCCACCCCCGACCCACCCATCAGCAAGGATTCCATTGCTCCACTGACCCTCAAGCCAATGCTTGAATAAATGGAAGGCTCTGCTGTGCTCCGAAGGTTCAACTCAGTCAAACCAACCCACAGGGAGATATGTTCAAGAGCCTTTAGGAAGGGTAGGCACAGGGAGTGACCACCGTACCCCTCTGGGGTCTCACTGAAAGAAATTATCACAGGCACTTAAAAGCAGCTTCATCCACCAGGTTCCATCTCATTATCCACACTCACAAAACGCTGGTTACATAACTAGTAATGTCAGAATGAGCATCTGCCCCGAGCAGATCATTAGCCAAAAAGCCCACTGCTGACTACTGCGTACTCAGGTCCAAAACCTGACTAACTGGGGACCATGAGTTACAGAGCTGAAGACTTATCTCCAAAAATACCTGGTTTATGCAGAGCTAAAGTAGAGGGACTGCCATAGGAATTGCTCTCTACAACGGCCAAGATCAGGAACATAGAGGGCTTAACAGATTCAAATAAAAATCTACAGTTATAGGCTGAAGACTCAGTGTAACATGCCCGTCCCAGCTTGCGCCACTGAACACAAAAGGGCTCACATATTCTGCACTAGCTGAAACACCAGCGTGTCCTCGAAGCAGAGCCAGGAGTCATCTCCTACTTTTTCTCATTCCTTGTACAGTTTGTGTCATGTTCCAATGAAAGAGCAAATAATTTCTAGCTCAAAAGAATTGTTGGCATTCGCCCTCTCCCACAGAAAGAGACAGGACTTTGCTCCTGTTCTTTCTGAGCACCAAAAGGTCTTCTGTCAATACACACATCACCACCTAGTTCTTATATAGTGCTTGTTATCAGTAGATCTCAAAGTTCCTTACAAGGGAGGTCTGTATCATTATTTCAATTTTATAGATGGGGAAATTCAGGAACAGAGAGATGAAGTGACTTGTCCAAGGTCATCTAGTAGGCCAGTGGCACAGCCAAGAATAAAACTCAGGTCTTCATCCACTAGGTCATGCTGCTTCCAATAAGGTAATAATCAACAGGTCATCATGACCATCCTTCTTATCCAGTGCAGGATTATCCCCATAAATATATTCTCTAACACTTTACTGGAGGGGCTGACAGATCCAGCGAAGTAATAATTGCATCAACATTATGGTCTACATCTCTCGAGTACATGGGTCACACATTGCTTAATTTCCTGTTTGACTGTGCACAGACACGGTAGATGATATATGATGCAATAAAATAGGAGGCAATTTGTGGCCAGTATCATATAGCTGAGATAAGAACTGAGCTATAAAGACATAGTTTGCTATGCTATGAAGGAAGATGAGCACTCATCCCCTTCTCTCCCTTCCCTGAAGATGCAGTCTTTGGCACAGAGAAGTGTGTGGCACTCTGAGAATTAAGCACTGGTGCTTTGCAAAGAAGCAGGTATTAACATTAGCTCCTAATTGTCAGATAAAATAGATCTTACATCCTTAAAACACTGGAGCTTTGGATTCATTTAAATTACTGTTTTTAGAAATACTGTCCTCATACATAAACACACAATATGTTTGTGTTAGTGATTTGAGGGCTATATGGCTAGCGGTCAGAGCAGGTGACTGAAAGAAAGCAGCTCTGGATTTTTTTTCTTAACTCTGCCGTTGACTTGTGTGTCCTGGGGTAAGTCACAATCTCTCTGTGCCTCAGTTTCTCCATTCATAAAATGAGGTTGATAATAATACCTACTCATGTTCATATACTGCTGTGTCTGAGACCAAAATATTTAAATTATTATTTTGTATGCACAGCACAATTTTTGTCCTTCACTTTCTCCTCCAAAATTGTGATATATGATGCATTTGAAATAGCATGAAGAACAGAAACCACAACCTCTCTGGACAAAGCACAAAAAGGAACTGTTAACTTGCATTCTTTGACACAGCAGGTCATGTAAAGTCACCAGCGAACTGTCCTCCGCATGTTCCTTAATCTTTGGAAAGATGTAAGTGTCACTCATAAGAGCACTGGGCCAAGTTCTGCTCTCAGTTAGTTGTATGCAACTCCCGCTGACCTGGAAAACACTGCTAGCCATTAAAGCACGACACTACTATAATTTCCTTACAATAAACAATGCCATTGGTGCAATATAAATGCCACAAATATAAAGACCGTCCTTGCCTAGGCAGACACACTGAACAGAGATAGGGATTGATTATGATGTACTTGTATTACAGAAGCAATCCGAGGCCCATGTGAAGATAAGAGGCTCAAGTACGGTACCAAAAAAAAAAAAAAAAAATCACATGAACACAAGGACTTAACAGTGAGGCTAATTAACCACTGGAACAGCTTATCAAGGGATGTTGTGGATTCTCCATCACGAGAAGTCCTTAAACCAAGATTGGAAGTCTGTCTAAAACATGGGAGGGCAAACTATGGCCAGATGGGCCGGATCTGGCTCGCAAGACTTTCAGTCTGGCCTGCGGGATTGCCAGTCCCATGGTGCAGCGGGGCTAAACCAGGCTCCCTGCCTGTCCTGGCCCCGCACCGCTCCCAGAAGTGGCCGACACCATGTCCCTGTGGCCCCTGGAGGAATAGGGGAGCAGAGGGCTCCATGCTGTGCCTTCGCCTGCAGGCACCGCCCCCCGCAGCTGCCACTGGCCGGGAACGGGGAACCGCGACCAATGGGAGCTTTGGGGGTGGTACCCATAGGCGAGGGCAGCATGCGACGGAGCTGCCTGCCCCACACCACCCCCAGGAGTCACTGCCGGACATGCTGGCCACATCTGGGAGTGGCATGATGCGGGGCCAGGGCAGGCAGGGAGCCTGCCTTAGCTCCATTGCGCACCGCTGCCACCCCAGAGTCACTCGAGATAAGTGGCGCTGGGCCGGAGCCCATACCCCAAACCCCTCCTGCACCCCAACCCCTTGACCTGAGCCTCCAAGCCCCTTCCCTGAGCCCTCTGCCATACCCCACACTCCTCCTGCACCCAACCCCTCACCCTGAGCACCTTCCTGCTCACTGCACCCCTCCCACACCTTGCACTCCCTCCCGCACCCCAACCCCTTGCCCCAGCCCTATATTCATGGCCCTCATGCAATCTCCCCACCCAGATGTGGCCCTCAGGCCAAAAAGTTTGCCTTCCCTGGTCTAAAAGATGTAGTCTAGCTCAACAAATTATTGGCCTTGATGCAAGAATTACTGGATGAAATTCTTAAGTCTATGTTATCAAGTATCAGAGGGGTTGCTGTGTTAGTCTGGATCTGTAAAAGTAGCAAAGAATCCTGTGGCACCTTATAGACTAACAGATGTTTTGGAGCATGAGCTTTTGTGGGTGAATACCCACTTCGTCAGATGGATCAGATGAAGTGGGTATTCACCCACAAAAGCTCATGCTCCAAAACGTCTGTTAGTCTATAAGGTGCCACAGGATTCTTTGCTACTTTTAGTCTATGTTGCGCAGGAAGTCAGACTAATTGATCATAATGGATCCTTCTGGTTTTAAAATCCAAGAAAAAAGATCCCTTGACCACGATCTTATAATATAGGCCCCTGCAAGGAGTTTCACAGGAAGCATGCAGGATGTGTGGGGTTTCTCACAAGCTGAGGGCAGGAGCTGAGGTTTTAAAGGGACACAGAATTAAAAAATAGTGATTCTATTACATCCTTTAGGAATATACAGTGCTGTGGTATTGGTTTATCCACCACCATAAACAAAGAAGAGAACTCTAGTAAGCTCTGTGATAAATTAAAAAGCATTCTTATCCAAACTATCCACACTCCAGCCAAAAGGCAGAAATGAACAGCTGTATTCAAACACGTTTATGTTGTTACATTTGGGATGTGTTTTAAAATGAATACTTAGAACATTCTACCATTTGGGCTGGGGAGAAACAGAGGATCACTTTTAAACTTCTAAGTGCTTTTATTGAATTTTATTTAAAAAAACACACAACCCATGATTGTTTTCACTGAAAATCAGGAAGACAGATAAGGAAACGGTTATAACAGAAGTGTAAAAATACCGAGGGAGATTTTCAGAAGCACCTCAGGGATCTAGAGTGAAATTTTCAAAAGCACTCAGGGGATTTAAGCTCCTAAATCCCAATGGCTTTCAATGAGAATTGGGCACCTATGTCATTTAGGTGCTTTTGAGAACTCCACTCTTAGTGAATGGGACTTGACTTCTAAAGACCTTAGATGCTTTTGAAAATCTTACCCAACATTGTTACCGCATGATTTCTGCTAACCTGGACATGCTAGAACTAAATGAGCACACAGCTCAAGGAAGAGAGCAATGATGGCTTTGAATCACATATGCATACTCCCCAATCTGGATCTGGCTGTGCACCAGTCCACTCCCCCAGTGTACATAAGAGCAACTGGAAGACTGCTCTAGCTTATGCTATGGGATCCCTAACCATAACCCCTCTTGCTGCCCAGAGGAGATATGTCAAAGGAACTCCGCACCACTGGATGATCTCTTTATGGCTGATCACACTGGTCTTATGGCACTGTGTGCTAGGGTTCAGAATAAAGCAACTGCAGCACAGCCAAGGATCAGGGCCATAATCTTCAAAGATGTGTGCCAACCAAACAAAATAGAAATCTGACAGACAAACAAAACAATGTATCAGAGCCAAGAAAATAATCCTAACAAATTAGAAAAAAAATCATAGATTTTAATGCCAGAAAGGACCAGCGCAATCCTCAAATCTGATCTCCTGCATAACACAAGTCAGAGAATTCCACCCAATAATTCATGCATCAAACCAGACAGTTTGCTGAGCTACACACTGCATCTTGCAGAAGACATCCAGATTGTAAATTAAGGATTACAGGTAATGGAGCTGCTCACCTAGGGATGTGGTGGATTCTCTAATAGTTACTTTTGAAATGGTTAACTGCTCTCAAAAGCAAAATTCCATGTGTTTATAAAACTTCTCCCCCAGCTCCTGTACTTGTGAGTACACTTATGTGTCACAGTTGTGCATAAAGTATTAATACCACATCTACAGCCTGCATCACTGCCGGTACATTTTACACGTAAATATTGCGGGGCGGGGGAGGACGGGGCTGCACTATTTTCTTAACAAATAGTGTACTGCACAGTTTAGTGTTGTGGACCAATGTCCTCCCGGGAATTGTTAAACAAGAGAATATTTATTTTATATGTAATCAACATTTTGATCAGTGTGGTGAATATTTGCCAAGACATATTATACTGTTTTCACTTGTATTTGTTTATAAGGGATTACACTAGTAGTAAGAGACAGTGGAAATCTGATTGAACAGGTATTCTCTGTTACTAGCAAGGCATAATTCCCCATGTCTACAGAAGATGTATTTGACATTGAACTGAACATAGACAAAAGCACAGAAATCTCATTTTCAAAGTGACTTAGGGCCAGATTTTAAAGATATTTATGTGCCTAAGAGCACAGATAGGCACCTACTGGGATTTTCAAAAGCACCTAAGAGTTCCACTCATTTTGTGGAGGTTAGGTGCTTAAGTACTTTTGGGAATTCCAGTAAGCCCCAGGTTTTTCAATGTATTTAGTCATTGCTGCACTCAAAATTGCAATGCCTAACCGATTTAGGAGTCTAAATCTCTTTCAAAAGGGATTTAGACATTTAGGAGCCAAAATGGAATTGTCGCTCACAAGTGCCTAAATCCCTTTTTTAAATGGAACATAAGCATTGCAATGCTGAGCACAGCAAAACCTGAATAGCTTTAAAAATCTGGGTCAAGGTACCTCTCTGCATCTTTAGGCTCCTAAATACCTGTACAAATCTAACATTAGGCCCCTAGATGCCCAAGTCACTTTTGAAATTAGGGCTGAGGGCATGTCCACATGGACCAGAAATGCACATTAGTGGAATGTAATTTCTACCTTAAAGTGCGCTAGGGAACTTTTAATGTGCATCAGTAGGGTCTACACGGCCCAGTTAGCGAGCAACATGTTAATACACTTTAGAAATCACACCCTGGAGTGAGCATTGCTGCGGCATGTAGACAAGCCCTTAGGCATTTTTGAAAAATCTTATCCTTGCTATTGTATGCACATTAATAAAATAAATACTTTACTGTTCTACAATAACAGACTAGGGCCACAGTTCAGCAAAGCATTGAGCATATACTTACATTCATCCCCATTTAAACAGCTATGGACATGCTGTCAAAGTTCCAGGGCTAGCCATACCTCTCTCCACATTGTGGTTTCTCGGAGTGTACCCCGCAGGTTTTAGGCCTTGTGCCTTTACCTCTCACAAACTGGAATTCTCCCACTCTTACACTGAGCTTACACATCAACTGAGCTTACCCAGCAGGTCCAACAGGTTCTGACACCTGCGGCTTTTCCCTTCTGGAGTCTGTGACCAAAGGTGAATATACTGACCAGACAGCCTTCTTTAAACCAAAGTATTGTCTATTTTACAGCAGGAACAAGCTTTTAGAGGAAAAAAGATTTTAAAAGGGTCTATGTGCATGTCTCTCTTACCATTACCTGATGGTAATCTCCATGCCGAACTTCTTCAGAGAGCCCCCGCAGGTGCCTGTGTCTCAGCCTAACCCCTCTGAGCTCCCTCCTCTCTTAAGAACGTGTCTCATTTTAACCTCCCTGGCCACACTATAGCAGACCTTAAGGTGGCCATCCTGCAGCAAAAAAACTTCAGGACCAGACTTCAAAGAGAAACTGCTGAGCTTCAGTTCATCTGCAAATTTGACACCATCAGCTCAGGATTGAACAAAGACTGTGAATGGCTTGCCAATTACAGAACCAGTTTCTCCTCTCTTGGTTTTCACACCTCAACTGCTAGAACAGGGCCTCATCCTCCCTGATTGAACTGACCTCGTTATCTCTAGCTTGCTTGCTAGCACACATATATATACCTGCCCCTGGATATTTCCATTACATGCATCTGAGGAAGTGGGTATTCACCCACGAAAGCTCATGCTCCAAAACGTCTGTTAGTCTATAAGGTGCCACAGGATCCTTTGCTGCTGTCTCATTTTAAAGTCCCAGGATTAGCTTGTTCTTCTGCATTCCTGGGCTTTGGCCCTTCTGGTTAAAACCACTCTTGTAGGCTCAGCAGGAGGTGAAACCAGAGCCCGCAGAGCACAGGACTCTGCCAATGTCCTTTAACAGCCCTCAGTTTTTTTTGGAAAGTAGCTTAGCTTGAGCAGAGCTGAGTGGAATTTTTCAGATGAATAGTTTATTGGGTGAAAAATGCAGTTTCAGTCAACCCAAAACTTTTCCCATATTTGATACAAATACTTTCGACCTTTCACAAACCAACCAGAAGGCAGAGGCAGTGTTCATAATGTTGCTACGGTCTCTCTCCTTTCAACCATTAGCCCAGTTGTTCAGGCACTCACCTGGGACATGGGACACCCAGGTTCAACTCCCCACCCTGAAATGGACTTTTTCAAATATTTTTGGAACTGGCACCAAACCGAAAAATTGACCCCCTCTAATCCTGCTCCATTCTTTGTCCTTCCTGCTTGTTTTTCCCTCAACAGCCTTCTATTAAACTAAACCACCATAATTCATACAGTAAACAACCTCACAACCAGGTCCTCACTGATTATTCATAAATTATTACAAAGCAGCTCCAAATTTGTCACACAGATTTGAGTCGCAGTGACTTCATTGAGTTCCATGTGATGTTTGGGTTTGCTGAGACCTAGAGCTCTGCGGATTATTAACAGCTGTTACTCCAGTTTGAGGAAATGCTGAAGAGTACATTTTGTTAATAACACTTAGCATTTATACAGCGCTTTTAAACTTCAAAACACTTTACAGTAATGACAACACATCCCCACAATTAATACTCTACCAGGTTTCATATGGTCAGAGTTTGCAACGCTCCCCAGATACCGGCTAGCTAGAGGACTAGCCTTGCAAGCTAGAGGTGATATGAAAGATGAGACTGGGGAGTGGGGTGACACACCTGCAAAGTCCAGGGGCAAGCCCTGGTGAGAAGCTCAGAGCACTGTACCACACAAACACCACCCGGGTGTTGCTTCTTGACCATGCCTAGGGACTCCATCTTTTGTATTATCTTCTAGCTATTAGGTCTTTGATAAACGCGTAGTTTCCCCCCTAGTTGCTGGGAAGGAGAAGGTGATTTCTGTTTTTTCCCCCACTTCACAGCCTCCTGGCTGCTGCAAGAAAGGAAAGTTTGCTTCTATGTTCCTCACCCAGTGCTACTCAGCTGCTACACGCGGGGCAATCTCTGCTAGTCTACCATCTCCCCCCTTGCCTGCCTCTGTAGCTGCTCAGAACTTCCACTAACAGCAACATCATGAAACTGATATGGTTCTTGACCCTTTGAATGATGTTGGCTGGACTCTGAATAGCAGTACCCGAGGTACTGTCTGCAGACTCAGGAAAACAACACAGCATTAGCTGGCATTTTGACTGTGATCTTCCCAACCATAAGGGCTAGAAATACTTTTAAAAAGAATGGAAGCTTAAACTCTGCAGAAATCAATAGCCTCAGGACAGCTGAAAGTGAAGGCACGTCTACAATACTTTCCTTCTCAGGATCTCAAAAAAGAACAATACCCAGCTTCCATAGAGTCCTTCTCATCAGATCTCAACGAGCTTTAAATGCACTAATAATCATTTTACAGATGGGGAAACTGAGTCACAAACCAATGAAGTGACATGCCCCAGGTCACCCAGCAGACTAGTGACAGGGCTGGGGGTAGGACCCAAGCCTTCTGAGTCCCAGCCCAGTGCTCTGTCAGTAGGCTGGGCTGCATTTTGCAAACAGGAGTGAGTTGAGCTTCCCACATGCTCTCTGTGGTATCTTATTACTCCCAGGACCGGTGCTAGTGTTTTTAGCGCCCTAGGTGCACGGCCATTTCGCCGCCCCGCGCGCTGGTCCCAAGGCTCCGGTGGACCTGCCGCAGTCGTGCCTGCAGGAGGTCCACCGGAGCCGCGGGAGCAGCGGACCGCCCGCAGGAACGCCTGTGGCAGCTCCACTGGAGCCGCGGGACCAGGGGACCCTCCTCAGGCACGACTGTGGCAGGTCCACCGGAGCCGCCTGCCGCCCGCCCCCGGCAAAATGCCGCCCCCCAATAATCCTGGCGCCCTAGGCGATTGCCTAGGCCGCCTAAATGGAAGCGCCGGCCCTCATTACTCCCATATTTTAAGGCAGGAAAACTAAGGCACAGAGAGACTAAGCAGTTTGTCCAAGGCCAGGGGGCCTAGGGAGGGGGTCCAGAGCCTGATTTTCAGAGGACTCACAACTACAGCTGAAGTCAGTGAGAGTTGCAGGCACTCAGCACCTCTGAAAAGCGCAGCCCAGGTCTAACGCCATCCAGCCTCAAGAGCACCCCACAACAGGGCACCAACCACACAACCTGATCAGCCCCGGTGGGTTCATTGGGGTTGATGCTCTGGGGTTACCAATGAGATGCTGCCTGCTCTCTCAGCCACTCAGGTGGGCCAAATCTCCCCAGCCTCAATGGGACTGCTCAGTGAGGCTGGCTGGAAAAGTTCTATGGTGCCCACCGGGGTTTAAACCCCTCCTTATACCCCTACCAGCCTATAGCAGTGAGCAGACAGACCAGCGCCCCAGCCTGGGAGCCTCCCCTCCTCCAGAGTCCCAGGCTTTTTGGGTTCTTTTCTACCAGTAGTTTTCAACTTTGGTGCAGGGACCCCCGGAAGTCCCCAGATTATATGTAACATTTCCAACGGGGTCTGTGTCCCCATTGGAAATGCTTTAGGGGTCTGCAAATGAAAAAAAAAAGGCTGAAACCCCGTTTTAAGCCCAAGGCACAGGGCAAATCCCCTCCGTCGCTGGGACAGAGCCCGAGGGGGCCTCCAGCCCATCTCCCGGGGCCGTTTTCAGGGGCGCTCCCCCGTTCCCAGACCCCCAAGCGGTGGGGCTCCCCCCCAGCGCCCTATCGGGGGGTTCATCCCGCTCGAGCCTCCCGTCAGTCCCTCCTGGGAGGGGGCCGAAGAGCCGGCGGGGGGGCTCTGTCTGTCCCCGGGGCAGCTCGCCGGGAAGCCAGTGCCTCTTCCTCTTGGTGACGGGGGGGACCCGGGCGCTGCTCCCGCCGGGAGATGACCCGGCCCCAGCCCGCGGGGCGCCGCCGCTTACCCAAAAGCGGGAGCCGCAGAAAGCCTCCATGGTGCGGGGCTGAGCCGAGCCGAGCCGAGCCGGGCCGGGCCGGGCCGGGCTGCAGGACAGACCCGGCGGCACAGCAGCACCCGGAGAGGCGGTGAGTGAAAGGGAGCCCGGCCCTCTTCCGCCACGCTGGGAGGGGCGCTCGGCTCGCACGGCAGGCGGGGCGCGGGAAGCCGGGCAGTTCGCCTCGGGGGCCCCAGCTGGCTGGGACCAGCCCCTGCTCCACGAGGAAGGTGCCAAAGCCCGGGACTAACTCTATCCCCCCGCTGGAAGGACAGCAAGGTCCCCGGGCTGCATGTGGGGGGGGGGGGTGGTCGTGGCCCTCACACAGGCCCCATCCCCCCGCTCCAAGTGTAAGCCCCTCTCCTGGTGGGGTTTTTAGAGCTGCTTTCAAGTAACATCCTGTGTGGGGCCAGTGTATTAACTTGGTGTGGAACAAGCCCCTGGAGTCGCGGGATGTTGTGCCGTGTGAGGGCTGTTACAACCTAATCCCATCCGGCAGGAAATCCAGCTCACTTGCTCACCAGCCTTGCTAGGGACACTCTCAGGGTTCCTAGGCCAGCAGCAAGACAGGGGCTGTTTCAATAGTGGCTCCTTGGGCCACTCTCTCCCCTTTTGCAAAAGGTTAGGGGTTTAAGTCTCCCCACAGCAGCACTGGGCTCATGGCCATTGCTGATGCTGCACTGCACACCTGGAGGGGGTGCGGTTGTCAGGGGTGCTCATGCTGGGAGGAAACATTAAAGCAGAGTGGCTCTTGCCCTGCCAGATCTGAAGAGCAGGAGGATAACCGCTGACATTACTGGCCTTCCTGCCCTCTCTAGAAGGCAAATTCTTAAGGCATGTGAGAGGATCTATGGCACTTGGAGCTTAGGGTAGCGGTGGGCCTGATGCTTCTACATGTCCATAGAAAGGACATGCACTCCAGTCTGTGTACTACTATAGCCTTGCCTACAAGGAAAAATACCTATTGCTGACAACAGGTATCAGCAACGGGAGTGGTTGAATCTATTACTTGGGTTTAGCCATGGTGGCTGAAATGGTGCCAAACACAGTTTGTTCTTATCTGCCCTTTTGGGTAAAGTTTTCAGCACCAGTTCAACTGCATCTGTTGCTGACATCCATTTATCAGCAAGGGATTATTTTCCTAGCATAAGCAAGACTTATGAGTAAGGACTGGTCCGGCTTCTAAAATCTAGGCTCTACTGTCGGTGCTTAACTAGAGCTTCCGACTCTAACCAAACCATTATGGCATCTTTAATGTATACTCAGAGGAGAAGGGATATCTGAGTTCTTGTCTGACTAGTCCCCTTCCACACCGTAAACTCCATGACAAAATGTAGAGCTGTGCCCGGCAACGCAAAGAGGAGAGATGGTCTCTCAGGAATATCTAGTGCTTGAGTATGTGGTAGAGGACAGTTCCATATGGGGATAAGATTTTGTTCACTCTCTGGGATCCCTGAAACATAATTTCAAGAAATTCTCTAAGCTGCACTAAACCTGGCCATATATCCAAGTATCTAAGTAAAGTTGAGTAAGTCTCTTATTCATCAATTGCCTCCCCTTCTATTTTCTTCTCATATAGTCTTTTTTGCAAAGACCATTAGTGCTGACATATTTCTAAGGCTGCCATTTAATACAAAACATGCCTAACCAATGCACCTTTTGGTGTAGTATTATGAACACAGCATTAGCACCACAACCACACAACCCTTGTTTACCTTCTATTTGAACATGTTCACACCTACAGCATTTACTTTCCAGCACACACTGTTTGGCCAGCTAATGCTATTGCACCAGATGATGCAGCAATATCAGTTCACATGAAGCAGTGGCACTCAACCTTTCCAGACTACTGTATTGCTTTCAGGAGTCTCATTTGTCTTGCGTACCCCCCGTTTCACCTCACTTAAAAACTACTTGCTTACAAAATCAGACATGACACAAAAGTGATACAGCACACTTCCTGAAACATTGCTTACTGTCTCATCAATTGAAACATAAATATTGTACTTACATTTCAGTGTGTAGTGTATAGAGCAGTATAAACAAGTCATTGTCTTGATGAAATTTTAGTTTGTACTGACTTTGCTAGTGCTTTTTTGTAGCCTGTTGTAAAACTAGGAAACTATCTAGAGGAGTTGATGTACCTCCTGGAAGACCTCAGCATACCCCCCTGGTACACCTACCCCTGGTTGAGAACCACTGACATAAAGCATGCTGCTACTACCAATCAACTTGAACAATTGGATTTCCAGTCTCCTTTCTAGCTAGAATGTAGAGACCAGTCAAGAAGTAATCAC
This sequence comes from Gopherus flavomarginatus, assembly GCF_025201925.1. Lineage (NCBI taxonomy): Eukaryota > Metazoa > Chordata > Testudines > Testudinidae > Gopherus > Gopherus flavomarginatus. Next base: position 39,740,887 of record NC_066628.1, on the reverse strand, counting down.
TGTCCAAACCTCCATTGCTATTTGGAAATAAAGGAGACAAGGATTACTTTGATGCTGTATCTAGAAAGTACGAGGGATTTAAAAAAACAAAACCCCAGACTTTTTTGTTCATCACTGTTATGGAAAACATTCTGATAGCCTATGTGAACGGGCAACTGAAGATGATGGGCATAAGGTGGCGTAACCCAGTCAGTAGATTTTTTGCGGGGGAAGCAAAAGGCCTACAGTACGCAGTGCTGTGTCCTAGTCCAGTTTTACTCCAATCTCTTACAGCATCTTTTGCAGAAGAGCGGGACCTCCCTTTGGCCCATTTTAATAAGCACCATCTCAGGTGGTCTCAAGAGGATCTGCTTATTTGAAACAGTAAAACCCCAACCTCATCCAGACAAGCCATCAAAGTCTTAGTTAGTAACACAGATGCCACATCCAGTTGAAAGACTGGAGACATGCTAAGGACATAGTGGATTGTTGGATAGATTAGTATGTATGGAAGTTACCACATGAGTATTGTACTGAAGCCTTTATCCATTGTTTGGAAGTATGTCAATGGACAAGGCTCCAAAGAGGGCTAAGTGTTATATTAAGAATCATAGAAATGTAGGACTGGAAGGGATTTCAGTAGGTCATCTAGTCCAGTCCCCTGCACGCAAGGAAGGACTAAGTAATAACTAGACCATTCCTGACAAGTGTTTGTCTCACCTTCTTAAAAACTTCTAATGATAGAGATTCCACAACTTCCCTAGGCAATTTGTTCTAGTGCTTAACTACCCAGACAGTTTTTCCTAATGTCCAACCTAAATTTCCCTTGCTGCAATTTAAATCCATTGCTTCTTGACCTATTCTCAGAGGTTAACAAGAACAATTTTTCCATCCTCCTCCCAGTAACAACATTTTATGTACTTGAAAACCATTTTTAGTCTTCTCTTCTCCAGACTAAACAAACCCAATTTCTCCCCCAATCTTTCCTCATAGGTAATTTTTGTTGCTCTTTGGACTTTCTCCAATTTGACACATTTTTCCGGAAATGTAATGCCCAGAACTGGACACAATACTCCAGCTGAGGCCTTATCAGCACAGATTAGAATGGAAGAATTGCTTGTGTCTTTTTTAAACAATCCTGCTGATACATCCCAGAAGGATGTTTGCTTTTTTTTGCAACAGTATTACACTGTTGACTCATGTTTAGCTTGTGATTCACTATAAATTATAATCCCCAGATCCCTTTTGACAGTACTCCTTCCCAGGCATTTTCCATTTTGTGTGCGTGCAATTGTTTATTCCTTCCTAAGTGAAATATTTTGTATTTTTCTTATTGAATTTCATCCTATTCACTTCAGACTATTTCTCTAGTTTGTCCAGATCATTTTGAATTTTAATCCTATCCTCCAAAGCACTCGCAACCTCTCCCATCTTGGTATCATCTACACACTTTATCTATGCCATTATCTAAATCATTGATTAAGATATTGAACAGAACTGGACCTAGAAATGATCCCTGAGGACCCCACTCGATGTGCCCTTCCAACTTGACTGTGAACCACTGATAACTGGTTGGAAAACCATTCCCAGAGAGTAGTTATGCACCCACCTTATAGTAGCTCCATCTCTAAGCTATATTTCCCTAGTTTGCTTATGAGAAGGTCATGCGAGATAGTATCAAAAGCCTTACTAAAGTAAAGATAAACCACATCTACTGCTTCCACCCTACACACAAGGCTTATTACCCTGTCAAAGAAAGCTATTAGGTTGATTTGACATGATTTGTTCTTGACAAATCCATGTTGACTGTTACTTATCACCTTATTCATAGAATATCAGGATTGGAAGGGACCTCAGGAGGTCATCTAGTCCAGCCTCTTATCTTCTGGGTGTTTGCAAATTGATTGCTTGATTATTTGCTCCATCATCTTCCTGGGTACTGAAGTTAAGCTGACTTGTCTGAAATTCCCTGGGTTGTCCTTATTCCCCTTTATAGATTGGCATTATATTTTCCTTCTTTCAGTCCTTTGGAATCTCTCCCATTTTCCATGAGTTTTTGAAGAAAATTGCTAACGGCTCATATCTCCTCAGTCATCTCCTTGAGAATTCTAAGGTGTATTTCATCAGGCTCTGCAGACTTGAAGACATCTAACTTGTCTAAGTAATTTTTAACTTGTTCTTTCCCTCTTGTAGCCTCAGATCCTACCTCATTTTCACTGGCATTCACTATGTTAGACCTCCGGTCCCTACTAACCTTTTTGGTGAAAATCGAAACAAAAAAGGCACTTAGCACTTCCTCCATTTCCGCGTGATCTGTCATTGAGTAACGGGGCCTACCCTGTCCTTGGTCCTCCTCTTGCTTCTAATGTTTTTGTAGAATGTTCGTTTGCTACCCTTTATGTCTCTAGCTAGTTTAATCTCATTTTGTGCATTGGCGTTTCTAATTTTGTCCCTACATGCCTGTGGTTTTTGTTTTTGTTTTTTTAATATTTACCCTTCATAATTTGACCTAGTTGCCATTTTCTGGAGGACTCTTTTGAGTTTCAGATCATTGAAGATCTTGCTAAGCCAGGGTGGTCTCTTGGCATACTTACTATTTTTCCTACGCAGTAGGATAGTTTGCTTTTATGTCCTTATTAATGTCTCTCTAAAAACCTGTCAGCCCTCTCAAACGGTTTTTCCCCTTAGACTTGCCCCCCAACCCTCGTGGAATTAGATTGTCAATCAGACAAGACAGAGAGAAGCTAATAAGCAGCTGGGGACTGTTAGTGACAAGGCCACACTAGTAAGGGGCTCAATTGTGGAGTGACCACAGGCTAAGCCCTGAGAAAGGTACAGCAGAGATTGCATTGTGACTCAAGAGAGTTGCAGTTTGGTCCCTGTTTCCTCCTTGTTTCTGGAAGGGCTGTGAGTTTTACTAGTCTTGGGCAGGTTATTTCACCCTCTGCAGTGGCTCAGCAGCATTGGCTTCTGGGCAGGAGTGGCAAGGCTTTCCCTATGACCCATGTCTGGCTTCCCACTTGCCCCCGTCCTGTATGTAGTTACTTTGCAACAGCTGCTTTCTTCCCTTTTCACAGACCAGCAGTGCAAGTAGCTATGTAAGGGAATAAGGAAGCACCATTCTCGCCTGGGTGAGCGTGAGGCAGCTCACACCTGGTCCCAGAATGACTAAGCTTCTAAAACTCTGTCAGTTTTTTGCAGGGAGAAGTGAGGTTGGAATTTGAATTAATTAATTTGCATCCCATTCCCCACAGCTGTTGCAGGACAAAGGTGCTTTTCACTTATTACCCACAGGACAGGTGTTCCATGTTAGCATAGGAAGAGGCATGCTGAAATAAAGCACAGTGCATGCCCTGTGACAGTCAGGCAAATGCAAGTCCAAGCTGGTTTAGATGTACTGTACACAAATGCTGGTGAAAGGTACCAGGCTGCTCCCAGGAGGAGGAGACTCCAGATTTTTATTTACCACAGAACCAGGTACAATTTGGGCAGCAGCAGCACAAGCTTCTCCAACCCCTGGATATCTCTCTGATTTGATCTGGGGGCACGGATAGCAGAATGTGCTTCCAGCAGGGAAGCAGGGCTTACTCCCAAAGCAAACCATTTTAAAGAAGGGTCATCCAAATAGAGACCACCTATGAACTTTCTAGGCATCAGGACTTGGGGCAGCACCTCTTGGATAGTTCTGAGTGCCGGGGCAGTCCTTGGTATGATCCACACATGCCCGGGATAGCAGGCAGAGGCTCTTAGACCTTCACCAAGTCTTCTCAGCACATGTTTACTGAGCAAACTTTGTGGTCACTAGGGTGTATTACATTTCCTTCATTCCTAGTTCTCCAGTCAATGGCTATGTAACCTGGGAAGAGTTAATTCTCCTGCTGAAGCTTTCATCGGTCATATAGGTCAACAGAGCACACACAATCATAGCAATCCATAGATTCAAAGGGCAGAAGGGGCCATCTAGTCGAACCTCCGAGTCCTGTATAACACAGGCCATATGACTTTCCTGCAATAAGTCCGGTTTGAACGAGAGCAGATGTTTTAAAATCAAGACTGGATGTCTTTCTAAAATGGCCAATAATGGAGAATCCACCACAACACTCGACAAGTCATTCCAGTGATCAATTACCCTCACTGTGAAAAATTATTTCCAGTCTGAATTTGTTTAGCTGCAACTTCCAGCCCTAGGATCTCAGTAGACCATTCTGCTAGTTCAGGAACATGGCCTGCATCCCCCCCTCATCTAAATGGCTGCTCTGAACACCGGCCCACTGTGCCAGTAGGAGAATAGGCAAAACAGATGGGTGTGGAAGGCCAGGCCTACTCAGTTACAATGCCTTGACTCTAGAACGTGCTCCTGTTGGAAATATGACTGAGCCCAACTTGGCTGCATTTAGATTGCACTCATTGCAAGATACAGGCTTTGTCTTGGCCTTCTATTGCCTCCAAGTGCTGGGATCCCTGGCAGCTAGCCTAGTGGCTGGGTTTTCTTGTGTCTAGCCATGAAAGTTTAATCACTCTCTTATTATTTAGGTATTCAGGTTCAACATTAGCACTTAAAGGCCCTTCACGGGGAATGTTAGCCTAGCTGGGAAATGCAAGAGTTTGTATTTGCTGGTAATATGCTTCATAAGGCACAAAAACAGAGATGGCCCCAGCTCCAAAGAGCTTACAGTCTTGAAACTAGGAATACATGACCCAGACCACTGTGCTACCCCTTCTGCCAGCATTTAAACCTGTGCACCAGGCGAGTAAAATGTCACCACACTAGAATTATTCATGCACTTTGCAGGTAGCAGTTTACTTCTAGTTTGTACGGGTGTAAATGTGCGCACACGGTGCCAGGCAGCAGAGAATAAGGCCCACTGAAGACAGGACACACTGGAAAATACAGGTGTTGGGGATAAATTAGCGTAGTGGTGGGTTTTTTTGGTGTCAGCATCTACATCTTGTTGGAGATTGTGCTCTGCTCCTGCCCATCTCTGGGATCTATAGTTTTAGTGCTTGCCAGTTCTAAATATCAGGATGTTATTGGCTGCACTGGTTTTTGATGTAAAAACAAATAGTTGCTGGAGAAATGTGGCTCAGCACGAGAATACAGTAACTCGGGGAAACAGGAAGACGAAGTGTGGAATCCTGGCCACATTGTGGTCAATGCAAAACTCCTATTGATTTTGATAAGATCTGGATTTTTCCCTTAGTGCCTATTTTACATTAACTCCAGCAGAGGAAAGATGGAGCAAATGGGAGGTTCTGACAGTCATTTCAGTGCAGCTCCATACAGGATGGACAGCCTCTAAAGCTGTTACCACAATACAAACAAACATGGGGCCCCACGCCATTGTCCTGCTTGTTACCCCTTAATGCTGGCTGAGGGTTTTATATGCAGAAAACCAGTTATTGTGGCACAGGTGGGCCATTAAGCGGGGGGGGGGGGGGGGCACAGAAAGAAAAAGGTTGAGAACCCCGGAGTAGAGCACAACCCTGCATAAACCATTCATTTAAAATCAATGGACCCCAAAGATGCTGCATGGGGTTGCAATATTTGTCACAGCTCCTTCATAAAGAAGAAACACACAATCCTGCCCCTCCATAATACAAACACTTCATATCTAAAGGCTTTCAAGGATATTGGAGGCAATTGTCATATCTGTCACAGAATCAGAAATGTAAGGCTGGAGCGTGACTGCTTGAGGTCCCTTAGTCCATCCCCTACAATGAGGCAGAACTGATTATGCCTAGACTATCTTTGACTGATGTTTGTTTAACCTGTTCTTAAAAACCTCCAATGACAGGAATTCCAGAACATTCCTAGGTAGCCTGTTCCAGAACTTTACTATCTGTATATTTAGAAAGTTTTTCCTAATAACCAACTTAAATCTTCCTTGCTGCAAACTAAGCCCATTACTCCATGTACTATCCTATGTGGACATGGAGAACAATTGATCACCATCCTCATTAACAGACCATTTACTTATTTGAAGACTTGTCAGGTACCCTTCTCAGTTTTCTTTTCTCTAAACGTGCCCAATTCTTTCAACCTTTCCTCTCAGGTCAGGGTTTCTAAACCTCTATCATTTTTGTTGCTCTCCTCTGGACTCTGTTCAACTTGTGCACATCTTAAAGTGTGATGGCCAAAACTGGACACAGTCCTCCAGTTGAGGCCATATGGCTACGCATAGTGGGAGCAGAAAGTAAGGACCTCCTCTCACCACAGGTAACGAAGGATGTGCAGGGGCTGTTACCATGTTGCTCCCATTAGTACCAACTCACTGGAAAGGAAATGGGAATTGAGAGGGCAGTGGGAGGAGCAGACAGTGTGCTTCAGCTACACTCAGGTTCTAGAATACTCACTACACCAGGAGGGGGCGGGTAACCTTGGTAGCTGGCTTGGAAACCCTCTTTTGGGGAATGTGTCCCTGGGGGCTGTTTCTACCCCAGATCTGCATTAAGGTGACACAAAGCAAAAGAGTATCAGGCCCCTTGACTGTATAAATATGAATCCTCTACCATGCTGCATGTAGCAGTGATTTCCCACCATGTCTGTTTGTTGCTATATTTCATATTGAAAGTGACCAACAGGATAAGTAATAAAAATGATCTAGCCATGGCTAGGGCTGCCCAGTGTGTCCTGCAGAAGCCACAGCAGCAGCACCAGCTGCCAGCAGAGCTGAGACCAGCAGCAAACTCCCAAATGCTTGTAGCATCTCATTGTCACTCAATAGATTAATTTTGTGAACATGCTTTTAAGTGTCTTAAGAGGTTAATTAAACCCTTGGCAGGTGTAACATACCTCTGCTCATAAGAGGTTTAGCTGTGAAGGGAGCTTAACTGGATGCACGAACAACTGCAGACAAACAGGCTATATCACTGGAGTGGATTGAGTGTCAAAGACCCAACCCCCCTTTGCTCAGCCCACCTGCCACATTGACCTCATGGTACATTTGTTCCTTATTCCCTGACCAGCTGCCCAACAAATTACCTTCTCTTTTTAATGGGCTGTAACAGATCTGTGGCTACTTAGTATTTTATGAGCATCAGAAAACAGCTAGCTGGACTTTTATGACAGCAGCAGGAATCCTGCTCCAAGTGCAGAGTCCCCTGCCACTTGAGCTAATGGACAATCTCTCTTAGCTGTATTGAGACTATGACTCACAGATGAGCAGTTCTGCTTTTGTCCAATAGAGGGCAGCAGCAGCATGTTCTCATATTCTCTAACCAGTTCATTGCAAGTGTCCTTTATCACTTCATATCACTGAGTTAGTGCCTACATTAACTTCTTCCTGAGTAGCTTCTGAATGACTGGAACCGTTGTGCCTGTATAAAGGAACTGAAAACACAGGTAGTAATTAAATGGTTTAGCCATCCTTTTCATTCTCCTACCGGATCTCTGGAGGATTTCTGTACAGTGTTTAATGTATTAGATAGTTAGAGAAATCTTCCATTACTGTTGACAGTGTTGTTCCCAGGATATTAGAGAGACAAGTTGGGTGAGGTAATAGTGAATGAGTTAATATATCTTTTATTAGACCATCTTCTGTTGTGAGTGAGACAAGCTTTTGAGCTTGAGAGCTCCATTAAGCTTGTCTCTCTCCCCAGAAGTTGGTCCCATAAAAGATATTACCTCATCCACCTTGTCTCTATAGTCCATTCAAGATCTTTGAACCCTTGCCAGTTACAGCATCCACTGACTCAAGGAATAATACAAAATGTCAGGGTACGTTAAATACATAATTCTGCAAACGCATGCAAAGAAATGAATGTAAAATGTTTTACTCAATGTAGAAATGACCTTCAATTCCAGTGACTGAAATGCCAAAACACCAGTAAGTCTTTAAAATAAATAAAAGCAACTCTTCCAATAACTTTAAAGTTCAACTCAAAAATTTCAGCTAAAATGCTGTATTCTGAGCAGATCCCTCTAAATTAGGCTAAGTAGCATTGCCATCTACTGACCAGCACATAACTTGCACATGAGAAATGTGTCCATTTGTTTTTTTAAATCTATAAATAACACTGCTCTAGCTCCCTTCTCTGAGGATCTCAAAGCATTGTCAAGCCATGTAACACCTGCAGGGTACAAATCATTATTCTTATTATACACCTGGGTAAACTGAAGCACAGCGCAGTTAAATGATTAATCCAACATTACAGAGAGTCAGCTGTAGAAGTGGAAATAGAACCCACGAGTCCTAGCACCAGTCCTCTGTACCCACCACTTCACTTTATTCCTGTAACCTAGTCTTGCAGTGCCCAGTTAAGGTTTAAGGTAATTAATGAGGGTTGTGTTTAGAGTTTTGAGTTAGTATTAGGGCTTTGGGATAGAGTTTGAGTTAGGGTTTAAGACTGTGTAAGTAGTGCTAGGGTAAAGTATAAGGGTTATGTTCATGCACAAAATATTTTTTTAATACATTTGTATGTAAAATATTAAGCAGATCCTAGAAAAAAACAACAACACATTCCTCATATAGCTAAAGAGGACACATAGTGGAGGCTTGTCATACAACAGATGTTCCAGTAAGATGCGATGACACTTAGTACATCACACACACACAAACGAGCAGCTATAGTTAAACGTGGCAAATTCAAAACTGACAAAATACTTTTTCACATAAAACGGTGGAACTCATTGCTATAGGACATCATTGAGGCCAAGAAATTAGCAAGATTCAGAAAGGGAATGAATATTTATGTAAACACGACTATCTAGAGTCATAATTAATGATAAATATTTTGGAAGGGATGTTAAATCTCATGCTTCAGGACTTAAGCTAATCTCTACCAGCAATCAGGAGGACAATGTGTGTGGGGGGGGAGAGGAAGGGGAGCATATTTCCCATCTGTCTATTGTGGGGTTCTTACAACTTTCCTCTGAAACATCAGGTACAATGCCTGTGTACTTACCTCCACAATCCAGGAATGAACCCTAGTCTAACATCACAGAAATAAAACAATGGCACATTTAATTGTAAAATGTGTCAGGTTCCGAGCTGGGTTCTGCTCCTGTGACTTAACTGGAATTAAGGGTGAGGGGGGAAACTGGTATTGAAGATGGAGGACCTGATTTTGCTCTCTGTGTGCTGTGAATCTCAGTAGCACTACTGAAGACAATGGAGTCACACTAGTATTAAAATAATGTAAGTGAGAAGACGTTCAAGCCCATATAGCAGTGGTCCCCAACCTTTTCATCTGACTGGCGGCTGAAGGACCGTGGCAGCGGTCGAACTGCGGCAGCATTTTGGCGGATGCTCGACCGCCGGCCAGGACATGGGCGCATTTAGTGGCGCCCGCAGGCAGCGCATTGGGGACCCCTGCCATATCATGTTATCAGTTAGGCTTAGTATCAAATGCTGTTCTCATTTATGCTGCCGAAAGGATTAGATCCAAAGGCCATTGAAGTCAATGGAAAGATTCCCAGTGAATGTAATGGGCTTTGGATGAGGCCCTACGTCGTGATAATAATAAATGATATCTAGCTCTTATATAGCAGTTTTCACCCATAGATCTCAAAGCACTTTACAAAGGAGGGCAATCGTATGAAATTCACTGACTTCAGTGCAAGCGAAGCAAATCTGTCCTGTAATGTGTTGATTCGGTAGTTAGAGGAAAAGGGTTAAAGGAGACCATTGAGGAAGAAGGTTGCAGTTTATACATTAAGATTTTATGGTTAACTTGAAAGACTCAAGGTTAGTTTATCATTCCTTAGAATTATCCCCAAATATTTGACTGCTGCTATAAAGCTGAAGTGTTAAGACAAAGCTGATACATTTGAAAAGTTTGAGTATTAAAAATGTCCTTCATAGCCCAATTTATAAATAAAATACAAGTTAGTCCTTGTCATAAACAGATAGCTAAGGGTTAATGTCTCTTTCACCTGAAGCACCTGACCAGAGGACCAATCAGAAAACCGGATTTTTTCAACTCTGGGTGGAGGGAAGTTTGTGTCTGAGTCTTTGGTCTGCCTGCCTGCTTTCTCTGAGCTTTGGAGAAGCAGTTTCTACTTTCTAGTCTTCTGTTTCTAAGTGTAAGGACAAAGAGATCAGATAGTAAGTTATATGGTTTCTTTTCTTTGGTATTTGCATGAATATAAGTGCTGGAGTGCTTTGATTTGTATTCTTTTTGAATAAGGCTGTTTATTCAATATTCTTTTAAGCAATTGACCCTGTATTGTATCATCTTAATACAGAGAGCCCATTTGTATGTATTTTTCTTTCTTTTTATATAAAGCTTTCTTTTAAGACCTGTTGGAGTTTTTCTTTACTTCAGGGAAATTGAGTCTGTACTCACCAGGGAATTGGTGGGAGGAAGAAATCAGGGGGGGAGATCTGTGTGTGTTGGATTTGCTAGCCTGATTTTGCATTCCCTCTGGGGGAATAGGAAAGTACTTTTTGTTTCCAGGATTGGGAACAGAGAGGGAGATTCACTCTGTTTGGATTCACAGAGCTTGTGTCTGTGTATCTCTCCAGGAGCACCTGGAGGGGGGAAGGGAAAAAGGATTATTTCCCTTTGTTGTGAGACTCAAGGGATTTGGGTCTTGGGGTCCCCAGGGAAGGTTTTTCAGAGGGACCAGAGTGCCCCAAAACACTCTAATTTTTTGGGTGGTGGCAGCAGGTACCAGGTCCAAGCTGGTAACTAAGCTTGGAGGTTTTCATGCTAACCCCCATATTTTGGACGCTAAGGTCCAAATCTGGGACTAAGGTTATGATAGTCCTTATACAGTCAGCAGCTCTGATTTGCACATCACCTTGCTGTGGGACGACCCCCCTGACTTCAGTGATGTTCTAGGTCATCTCATTGCAGAATCAGGGTCTAAAACATACAGTCACACTGGATGTCAAGGGTCTATTTATAAATAGCTTATGTAAGGCTAATAAGTGATTAGTCGATGTGACAAGCATGGTAATGAGCAGTATGTGTATACATGTTACAAAAACCAATAGGTGTTAGAGATGGCCATAAGCCATGGTTATAAGCAATCTGTTGAGTTGGTAGACTAACAGTTAACCTTTTATAACCCATTTATTAATGTTCTCTTAATATAGAGTGTGACTGATACATCAGACACTTATGTTAAATCATATTCCATACAGCCCAGCTCTGTTCTGCCAAAACACATTTGCACACTCACTAAGATATAATTAACAAGTTTTACCTTCTGAAGCAGGAATGCTTCATTTTGAGCAAGAAACCACCATCAAAAAGCACAGTGATTTTACAGCAGTAAAATGAAGCAACACCAACTGTTCAGTTATAGTGGCAGCAAATGGGAAGGCCTGTGAGGGGAAGGATGCTCCAGGGGTTATGGCACTGGCTTGGACCTGTGCTCAAGTCCCTCCTCTGCCATAGACTTCCTGTGTGACCTTGGGCAAGTCACTCAGGGCTTACCTACACAAACATTTAGTTCACAGCAAGCTGGAGTGTGAATCTAACCTGTCACGCACTAACTGAATCCATCTGAAGCACACTGTTAGTTTGCTTTAATCTACTGCCACTTCAAAGTGTTAGTGCACGTCAGCAGGATCCACTTGGACAATTAGAGTGCAATGGGGGTGGGTGGGGAAACAGGCTTTGGCCGCCTTGTGCCTCAGTTTCCCTACTGTAAAATGGGGATAAAAGCCCTGTCCTACTGCATAAAGGTGTTGTGAGGATAAATAAGTTCAAGCATGTGAGGTGCACAATTACTATGGTAAGGGGGACCATGTAAGTACCAGAGAGAGAGTCTGGACTGTTGGTTTCATCACCTATTTAAACATGACCAGAAATAATGGGTTTGGTTTGTTTCCACTGAAATTGGAGCATGAGCTGTCTTTTTCTGTAGAATGATTAGATCAGAGGAAACTCTGCAGCCTAAAGCTCCTTTCAGTCAATGCTAGAAACTCAGAAGCGCTTTTAAATGGCTCCCTGAAAATGGGTTACTCACAACAATGAAACATTGCATTAGTTAATTATATGCAGTATCCAATTAACCCAGTGCACTCATTTGCATCTTTCTACCAATCCAAATGTTTGGGTGAGCTGAGAATTAAAGAAAATTGCCAATTAATTTCCCCAGCCATTTTGAGAAAAGTGAAGCATTCAGTCATTAAATCAGTGACAAAGGGTAGACATAGAACAAAGTAATCACAACTAAGTGTATATAGATTAACCTGAAATCAGCATATTGCAGAGAAAATTTCAGAAGCAAAGAGGGAGGTTGACAAGGTCTGTTCAAATTAACCCTGGCTTGTTTATGAGATTCTATTTACTTTAATTATAAAACCAATTTGTTAGCTCTGGAGGATCTCAAAGCACTTACTAACATTAATTAAGACTCACAACACCTTTGGGAGTCAGTAAGAGACAGGGGTCACCTCACTTAGCAGTGAAATACAGCCACCTCTGGGAAGGAATGCAACAGCAATTTGACAGTGCATAGCAACACTGTAGGACAGGAAGTGAAGAATGCCATTTCAAACATGCAGGCTATCATCAGCTGAGTTTAAAATCGGGACAGGATGCCAGGTTTAAACCTTTTGCTCTTCCAACCCTGAGATTCTCTGATTCCTGGCTCTGCAGGCATCAGTCAGTGCAATGAAGGGTCAGACACCTCTGTGGTTGTCTAGGGTATTCCTGCCCCCTCTCCCCACACAAAGACTGCTTTAAGTATCTGGAGTTCATGGTGGGGCAAAGGCAGGTCAAATGGGTGTGTGTAGAATCATAGAATATCAGGGTTGGAAGGGACCTCAGGAGGTATCTAGTCCAACCCCCTGATAGATTTTTGTCCCAGATCCCTAAATGGCCCCTCAAGGACTGAACTCACAAACCAGAGTTTAGCAGGCCAATGCACAAACCACTGAGCTATCCCTCCCGTGTGTGTGTGTGTATGTGTGTGCATGCACATATTGTTTCTTCACTACCCTCATGTCTTATCTTTGTGTGTGTGTCACTGCACACCACCAATGCTGGGGAGAGCTCTTGAAGGTCCCTGGGACAGTTGACTTCTGCAAAAGCCCTAGCACTAGAGCGTGCTGTTAGGGGGAAAGGGAGCTGCCAGAAGCCCAGAACTGGTACAGATGCTTAGGGCAGCTGCTTGGATGTCCTCCTGGCTTTGTGGAGATCCAGAAAGGATTGACAAAGGTTGTGGGCTGGCCCAGCAGCCTGTTCCATGGGTCGGCATACACCATGCCGCTGGTCGGAGAAATCTCCCCTTTTTCCATGGGTTTTCCCATTGGAGGAGTCCATGGGACTTGTTTCTAACACCCAACTTGTTTAAAGAGAGACTGTGTAGGTGAAGCCCTTTGTATCATTACAGCTCTGCCTCTGGGACACTGAACTAAAAGCCAAGGCCCTCCACAAATAGTTTGACTGAGCATCAGCCAGAATCTGTCTTTCAAAGATGATTTTCCCTGCACCCAATTAGCAAGAACATTGCACCCACTTCACGCAACCTTTTATTCTCCCACATCAGATTGAGCTTGTAAAAGATATCACCAAATCCACTTGGTGGCAGCAAAAGTTTCCTACATTCTTATTGCAAAATCAGGATGTTTTATGCTGATTTTAGCAGCTTACCCACTAGAGGACTGTAGTCAGTAACATAGCACACCAGACAGGGACTTAGGAGACCAGCGTTCTAGTGCCATCGGTGCTACTGTCCTGGGGCAAATGACTTCACCTCTGTACCTGTTTCTTCTCCAGCCTACAGCAGCGTGAAAAATTGATTTTTGGGTTAAAAATTGGTTTCAGGTCAACACAAAACTGACTTTTTCGGTGAAATGAGAATCCTGGAAAAATTGATTTCTGATTAAAAAACCTTTATAAAAATAAACGCAAAGGAAATATGGGGAAAAGAGCTAGCTCCACAAGGGACAAAACAGAGGAGGTAGCAGTACTCTCCCTCCTCTCAGTAGTCAGGACACTCACCTGGAATTTGAGAGACCCAGGTTTGAATTCCTAGCCTGGAGCAAGGACAGGAACCCAGCTCTCACTCCTTCCTGCTGAGTGCTCCAATCAGCTGGTTAGAGAGTATGTAGTGTTCTTTCTATCCCAATGACAATGCAAATATTAGTACAAAAAGGAACAGCTTCACCATAACAGGCTGAGAGAGCCCTGCCCAGAATACCTAACAACCTGGTAGTTCGGGCCCTCAGTTGTGAGGGGGAAAATGCAAGTTCAAGTCCCTGCTCCAGGTAAATGACCTGCCTATTGGGCAAGAAGGGGGAGGCATTACCTCTTCTTTCTTAGTTTTGTGGATGCTCCTTGTGTCTTTAGCCTCGAAAACTGAAATGTTTTCCTGACCAAAACAATTTGCCAACATCCACACTTGTTTGGTAAGCATTTCAGTTGTCCCTGTAGAAGGGTGGGTTCACTGGTGGGACACCCTCTCATGGCACGTCATGGCTCAGCAGATTCTTTTTATCTAGCATCCCTGCAGAGGAGTTGCTCCAGCCCTGCAGCGGTCTGCTGCTTCTTGTGACTCAGCCCTCCAGATAGGTCACTTATAGTCCCTCCCCTCCCAGCCCTTCTGGGGTAAGAAAGCCTTGTCCAGCAAGCAATTCAAAGACCTTACGCCAGGTCTTCAGCATAAGGCCCAATGGTCCTTTCATTCCTTGGCTTGGGGCATCACAACCTTGTCTTCTTTCTAGGGTGCAGAGCCACTCAAGGCTCCTTCTGGAGTCCCCCAGTAAATCTCAATGAAAAATATGAACAAACCACCCCTGCCCTCCTCAGGCTTGAGCTTTCATCCCTCCCAAGTTCCCCAGCTGAATGCCTCCCTGGGATTTCTCCCCACAGATCTAGATCCTGCCCCTTAATCAGGGCTCACAGCCAGAGCTTGCTCCACCCTGGTAGCTGACTTCTTGCCACATTTCTCTACTCAGGAAAGGATCCCAGGGCCAACTCTCACCTAGGTTTCTTCTTGGACTCTCCTGGTCTCTCCACTGCCAAGAGGAAGGATGCAGAGGTTGGTCTCTCCCCACCATGCAGCTAGCAACCTCCTCACCCTACTTCAGGCTTCCTCTTTTTACAGCAACCACCCTGCTAGGACTCATCTTTAACTGGGCCTGGGCCAATCCCCAAGTGGCAGTAAGCGCTCTAATTGAGTGCTCCAGCTCCAGTTAACTCTTTCAGAGCCAGTGTGGGGTATACACCCCAGCATAGACACGAAAGAGCACTTTAGTGAACAAAAAAATGTGGCCAAAATTTTTTGCTCGGCTCGATTCCAACCTTTTATCTCTCGTGTTTGTTTGGACTGAGACTTTCTCACTCTGGGCTAGCACAGTAGGAGCCTCCAGCGGTGCTACAATAATAAAGAAAAGCAGAATGCCTTCTGTTTTTCAGATTCCCTTTTCTCACCGTGTTTTTTTGAATGGCAGCAACAGAGGCTGCAGTGAAGTTTTTTTTTTAAAGCAATATTCACTTCACATTCATTAAATAGCAGCATAATACTCTCCTGCCTTGTATCATTGGAATACATGGTATGCCAATAATTGTTATAAAACTGCTAGTAGGATTTAGTGCACCAGGCATGTCATTCTTCTTGCAATGGATCTCTCCTGTTGGAAAAAATGACAATTAGCTGAGCCCATGTTCATTGTGCTGACTGAGCTAAGAAAAAGTTGTGTTCAAGACACAGAACCCCTTGGACCTAGCAAACCAAGCCAGTTTGTTGTGGCATTCAAAATACTTACCTAATGATACCAAAATACTAAGGGCGACAGGAAGATACAAAGAAACAGGAGATGTTCCATCAACCACCCATCTGGATGGGAGCCTTCCAAAAAAAAAAAAAGTCCCAAACAAAAACATAGTTGAAGGGTTTTCCTAGAAGTGCTCACAAAACAACTTCCTGTCCAGTCCACAAGCAGTTTTCCCATGAGGACGGTCTCTGAACCCCAGTCTCTGGGAGCACATTGTCTCAAATCCCTTTCTAAATAGAAACATCCTAAGGGTCAAATCCACTGCTGTGCAGAGAGAGCTTGATCCTGCCAGCAGCTCTGCATTCTTATTCCAATCCAGCAGAGCACTTAAGCACTTGCTTAATTTGAAGTAAGTGGGACTGTTACATATGTAACGTTAGGCTTGTGTCTAAATGCTTTGCTGGATCATGGCACCTTGCAGGGTTGAACTCACAGCCTGCAGAAGGCATGTGCACCACAGAGCCCAGCCAAAGCTGTATTGTGAGGGCTTCAGTGGGCCTCTGGGGGTGCATAGCCTTGCCCCAGTCCTTCACACAGGGTAACATTCACCCTATAGGAATATTATAAAATCAGCTGTTAGGTCATAATTTTCAATGTGGAGATGAACCTGAACCAAAGCCCTGGATCTGAACACCTTGGGGTGGGCAGATACTCATTTGGAGCAGGCCCGTTTTAGGTTTGAGTGCACTTACCTCGATGATGCCACCCAAGCAAATCAAACACAAGAAATACACTTGACTAAGTATAACACAGTAATTGAGTTCCCTGCATACCCTCTCCACTAGATGCTATTCAAAAGATAAGCAGCTGTTACTCCTAGCCACTAAATTCATGGAGATCTGTGCTGGAGGTAAAGGGTTCAAATCCTGATTGCTGATGACCTGTAAAAAAAAATGGTTTAACATAGAAGTGCTGATTCCCCATTGCTTTGCAACTAGTACAGTCATTTTCAGTGGGTGCAAAAGGCTACCACCAAATCAGACCGGTAGCATTTTACACCCCAACTGCATGCAGTGTGCACTGGTATAAATGACTGCATGGGTTGCAGGGCAGCAGAGAATGTTTCAGGTAGCCAAACCAGGACTAGTAACTCAGAGAGAAGTCCCAAAGCTTCCCTGTTAACAGCAAAAGAAGATTTCCGGGCCCAGATCAACTCCATCCCTTTCTCCTGTTTGCTACTGACAGTCTTCACTAAAGTGCTTATTACCAGAAAGCTCCAGAAAAAGTCCCTGCCCTTTCCTTGTGGATTTTATTATACAGCCGCTAGCCAAACTGCATTCAGTCCCCGTCTAATGCAACTGACTACCTTGTTTATAGCAAAGCAATACACTCTTGGCGACATGCTGGGCCAAACTCATCTTTGGTGTAAAGCCAATCACTTCACAAAGGATTAACATTTGCTAACCATTCTTTAACCCTGCCAGTCTGCTTCAGCAAAGTTATACAATGTCCCCTCCGCCATGTTTACAATTAGAGCTTGGGCAAAGATTTGAGTAGTCTGCATGATAAATAGATTTGCATCATTAACAACAAAAGAAGTGACGTGCGCATTCTTCTTTTCAAAAGCTTTTAATAGGACACATTTGTTTTTGTCATTTGTAAAGATTTACACTCATTTTTTTTTTAAAAAGAGAACATTTTAACCCAATTTCCCCCTTTAATACCATCTTTTGTTGCCCTGATCCAAGACTGAGTTTTTGGTCTATATACCTGATACAGTATAACAATATATTAAGTATTAAATACAAAGTTCTATCATATATGCTAGATTGTTACGGACATTGCAATGGTACTGTGCCTACTCTAGTCATCTTGTGTAATAGTGTAAATGGATTATTATAGTCACGGGTGCAGAAAAGGGGGACCAGGGCATAGCCTAATTTACAACAATAAATCTTTTTTATTTCTTTGTGCCTTACACCAAACCTTGTGTTGAGTGCAATCTACAGAAGCCAAAAACAGTGTTTCCCCCCACCCCCTCCATATTATCTACAGTTTAAATAACCTGTATTCTGTCTATGAATAGTTATGTGCAATGGCGGCAACTATGGAATTTACATTTTTCCAGACACAATCGCCATCTCTTTTCCTCTCACACATAAGACTGGCAATAGCAGAATATTCTATTCCCATCTGTTTACAGTAAATCCACAGTATTAAAGTGCTGGTGTGCTTTGAATGAACTGGAGAACCACGGGGCTGAGTATTAGCATCAGGGCTGGCTGACTTCTCAGGGTGGACATGTTGTATATCAGTACTGTTCTTTAACAGTGTAGCACTGCAACATCCTAGAACTTTAGCTTAGCTACTCACTTCTAACCATTACCTTTATGCGGTCTTTGGAACTAGGTTATAAATCTTGGCCTATACTAGGTCTGGCCCCAAATTTATTAAAAGAAAATATTAGACATAGCTGCTTCTCTTTCCAAGATGCTGTGCACACTTTTAACAATTTATCTACAGATTTCTACAAAAATATAAAAATTCAATCAACATAACCATTCTACAGAATTCCTGTGGATTTTTTACATTTTTATTTTAAAAAAAGGCAATTTCTATAAAACCCCCCAAAGGTATTTAAAATGATTTTAAGATTATTGCACACTCTGTAGTACATATATTTGTTTTTCAAAAGGGCAGCTAGGAAAAAACTCTTCTCAGTTAGAAAACAAATGATTTTACGTGCATTTTTTTTCCTGAATGCATTTTTGTACAGTATTTTTCTATTGATTGGTCTTTATTGAACATGAATGTATGATGTAACCTTTGTTTTATTGTTATTCACACAACTCTTGTCAGTAGGCAAAACCCCAAGTACTAAAAACAGAACCGTTTTTAAGTTATACAGTTGTTAGGCTTCCTGTTACAGTTGGAGCTGTGAGCATGGATTGACATTACCTCATCTTCTTGCACCATGATTTCAGGCTAACATATTGCACGTTATATTACCAGGAAGGTACTGTGTTGTGTAGACCTCTTACTATGCAGCTCCACTCCAGCTACAGAAACACATTGCTAGTCGTTTAGCAAATTTGGGTACAGTAATTTTAGTGGACCAACCATTTTGCTGGATTATTTGGTATGCTCAAAAGGGAAGTCTAAAGCTCATTAGGAGTGTAAAACCAAAAAGGGATTAAGAATATTTCTCAGGCTTAATGCATTGTAATTTTATTATTTCCTTAAGTGGGATCTGGGTGAAGCACCGATGAAAGGTTTGTTTGTAACAATTGCTTTAATTGGGTTTAATTCTGGATTTTGACTCGGATTATGAGAGGGAGTGCTCTGTGTGAGGGCACACATTAGGACTCTTGAGCAGGGTTTAAAAAAAAAAAGCCCATCATCCTAGCCAAGAAATTTATTTGGAAGAAACAGTACAGAATGTTAATCTTTAAAATAAACTGATTACTTCCTGCTGTATAATCCCTGGTTTTTGTACAGGACTTGCAAAATCAATGGTGATTGTTGAGGAAAGTAAATTTCCTCAAGTGAAAATAAAAGTAACTTAAATCTTCATATAGATCTATTAAATGTAGGGCATCTTCCTTGTGTATATTTATTTGAAGCTAATCTCGATACAAAAAGGAACACTGGGAGAATCTCTGAGCCCACCAAAGGACTTGAAACCAAGATTTCTTAGGAGTTTGAAAAAAAATCAGTGGCACTCAAAGAATTTCGATCTCCTGAATAAGAGAACTAGTCATTTTGAATTAAACTACCTCAAATCCGTCTCTTAATTACACTGGTGTAAGGCTAAATCTGCAAAATCCTTTAAAGATTTATGCATGTGCTTGACTTTAAGCATGGTAGTAGTCTCATTAACTTAATTGGGACTACTCCCATACCTGAAATTAAGTGTGGATTAGTCTTTTAAGGAGCCTCAATCTGAAGTCGACTCTACTGAGGCTCAATGAAGTTCACTTCAGATTCATACCGGAGTAGCTGAGAGCAGGATTGGGCCTATTGGGCCAAATTCTGCAGTGCTTCATATTCTGCGTTCTCTCTCTGACTTTGATTTGACAAACAGAGTTTTGCATGGAGCATTAGCACAGAGTTTAGCCCATGAATTTTGGAGATGATTGACATTAAGGACATGTTATAAACATTTGGTAAAAATTCTATCTTAATTTATTCTTATACCACAATTTGAAAGAGTTGCTGGTTAAAGTCTTTCCAGCTTGAAAGGAAATTGAAAGTAGGGCCTTACAAATTAGCTCCCAGTTGTGGCACTGAAAAACTTGCCAGTTTTACCTAAGATAAATAGTAGTTGTACTGCAGGTTTCCCTACTCTTTTTGGTAATGACCTTCAGCTAGGCTCTGATTCTGCAAAGCATTCTCATTCAGGAAAGCACATAAGCATATGCTTATCTTTAAGCACCTAAATCTTATTGACTTAAATGAGACTTAAACACATGCTTAAAATTAAGCTCATGCTTCAGGCCCAGATTTTTAAAGGTGTTTAGGTGTTGCTGTGCACAGTATTGCAATGCCTAACCGATTTAGGAGCCTACATCTAATTTTACAAGTGATTTGGGCATTTAGGAGCCAAAATCCCATGGGCAGTTGATAGTATTTAGCTCCTAAGTGCCTGAATCACTTTGAAAATGAAATTTAGGCTCTTAAATCAGTTACGCATTGCAGTGCAACAATTCCTAAGCCTAGATTTTTGAAATCATTTAAGTGCTTTGCTGGACAGGGATGATCATAAGAACATGCTTAAATGCTCTCCTGGATCAGGGCTATATGGAGTTTAGCTAACTGCAGATCTTACTTAGGGGTGTGATTTTCCTCTCTCATAGGTGCAAGTAGGAATAACTCCATTGAACTCAATAGACTTAGACTAGTGTAAAACTGCTGACAGGAGAGCTCAGGAGTGGGCTCTAGGTAGGTAAAGATATTGGGTAAAATTGTAAAAAGTGCCCATGGGATTATGTATTTAAATCACCTGGGTGCTTTTGAAAATTGCATCCATTGACAAGTTAAGAACCACCATTGTAATCAGTGGCAATATATGTAATACCTTTTTATAAACCAATATTGTGTCATGCTAGTATGCAGTTAAATTCCCTTTACATTAGAAATCTTCATGCATCTGTCAGCATATTGTACATTCCTGTTCTAATGCACCTGTTTTGACTCTGATGGGTGATTTAACTGTAGTTTGGAAAATTATTCGATTATTAAAAAGAATTCCATTGCATTTGTGAAATATTAAAATGACTATTTTCTACAGAAAACTATTAAGTTTAAGGGCGGGAAAGGGTTACATTACAGTTCAAAATTATTCTCCTTCCTTGTTGACTGTGGAATATATTTCCTCTGTAATGCACTAATTGGCTATACCCTGTGCTTTGCAAAAAACAAAACCAAACCAAAACAAAAAAGGATTAAATATGTATTTTGTTAAAATGTCCATAAAACCCAAACCTTATCTCAGAAATATTCTGAGATACATAAAATAGAAGAAAATTAAACAAGATCTTAGTCACAAAATGTACTACATCCCGCAATACTAGAGTCAATTAATTTAATAAAATATAATATACATATAGATTCTGCACAATGTATTGCTTTTACCTAAGCAGAACATATGCTTAAGTAAGCGTGATATAGGTTAACCACTCTTTAACCAGCTGGTTCTTTCAACTTTCTTTGGAAATTTTTACCCAGTGCCATTTGAAAATACAGAGGGTTTTTTTGTTTGTTTTTAATTTGTATTTTTTTTATTACATGAAAGGAAGAAAACATTTGGCACCAACAGAAATATAATTCAGGGGTCCATTTCTGCTTGATCAAAGGAAAAACTAGGAAGTGTCAACAAGTCTGTCTTTGGGGTAGGAGATGTTGACATACTGTCTGGAAGCAGTGAATCTCCTATATCCATTGAGTCCTTGGAATCACAAGATGGCGCACGCCTTCGCAAGCAAATGTCTGCACTGGGCGATGAAATACCATGAGATCCTCTAGGTAACAAACTTTGTCCATCTGGTGGATCTATAGATATACACGGGGGGCTCAGTTTTTTCTTCTGCCGGGCTCCTTGCAAGCCTTCCATTTCACTTAAGACCTGACTTATGAAGCCAGAAGAGCTAGATGTGGAATGGTGCTGAGGGCTGTTTTGCATGGAACAAATTTCTATTGAATGTCTCCTTTGATCATCTAACCAAGATGATGGTTTTCTGAGAAGACCCTGGGTATCTACGCTGTAGTATTTCTTCAGGTCCTTCAAAGTAACATTGCTGCTATTGCCTATGTTCCTCTTGGGAGTTAGAGGTGGAACCACTGAACAGGCACTCAAGGCTGTACAAGTTCCTGAACTGAAAGGCTCCAAAGAGCTGTTTGTTTCAGATACGTCTTGGTCTATCGAGTCTCTAAGTGTCTCTTGATATGAGTCTGTACATGCACACAAAGCTGGTGTGTGCTTGGATATATTATACCGATTGTGGGATTGCTGAGTGCGAACACTTGATTGGCCCCAGCAGGCCGATTCACTTGCTTCTGATAGGTCCTCTGTGGATCCAGCTGGCACATTTGTATCAGAGAGTTCATTCACCTCAGCGTGCAAATTCTCTTTGCTTTCAGAGCAATCCATGTCCAAGGAGTCATTCCTTATTGCCACCTGTAGTAGAGTGCCAAGGCATTGGGGAGGAGGATAGTTGTCAGATAAGAGAGACACACCAAACAAAGGTTAGTACAAGGAAGGCACAGTTAACAAGGCAGGTTGTCATGCCTGGGGTCAGACTCTGCTTTGAAAACACACTAACACAAATGCAGAGAAAATCCAATGACTTCTATATTCTAACACAAACTACATATTATAGTAACACTATGACTTCATTGGAGTTGCTCTGGGTTTACACCGGTACAAGTTAGAGCAGAATTTGGACTTTAATGCTTTAAGAATATCAACTCTCAGGTTGTATCCCTAAAGTATATAGGATTAGATAACCCAAACCAAAACACTCATCAAAAGTTTACCTAAGGTTTGGCCTTATTTTTACTTCTGCAAATGAGGAAGGGGTTAATTCAAAGCCCATTCAAGTCAATGGGAGGTCTTCCATGGACTTCATTAGGCACTGGATCAGGGCTTAACTTTAAGCACACAAATCGTCCTGCTTGACGTTAACTTTGTGCCCAAGTGCTTTGCTGGGCCATGAGCTGAAGCCCTAAAAGAAGGGAGTTTGGAACATTGTTAATGAAATGTGAACACCCCCCTCACACACTAAGCCCTGCTCCTGCTGGCCCATATTCACTTGAATAGTTGGAGTCCAGTGGAGCTACTCCCCAGCATACCCATATGCGTTTGCCGTATCTGGGCTTAGTTATCCTACCTCTGCATTCCCAGTGTGCCCTGTTCTCTATGCATTCATCTTTTTTAGCATGCAAATCTGAACAACACTAGACCGTGCCTATCTTTGGCCCTATCTAGGGACTGGTTTGTATAAGAACGCAGTCGGTTACTACTGCCAGCCATTGCTCTAGCTCAAGCTGGCCAGGCACATGCTTTTAGCACTCATGCTCCAATGGTCAAAACCCACTGGAGACTGAAGAAGGGAGGGGGGAGTTTTATATAAGATCTTCAGGGCAAGGACTGTCTATTATGTGGTTGAGGACATTGCTGATACTAAATAAATAAGGGCCCAATCCTTGATCCTAAAAATGCTAAGTGTCCCCAAATCTCAAAGAATTGGCTGGTATTGAATACATTTATATGATACAGAATTACCTGAAAATTCTTGTTGGTAAGGTGATTTTTATTAACGTGAAATGGATGACTGTACCTCTAGAGTGAAGCATCCATAATTATTTCTACCTATTAGAAGTGTAAGTTCAGGGTCCTCAGGGATGTTTTACCTACACTGGTTGGAGTCAGATACAGACTTATTTTCCCCATAGCTGCAAATTGGCTCTGAGCAGCACCTTTACATGGCAGTTTTACCTACCCATTTGCAGAAGACATTGTATTCCATAGTGCTGTGTGCCCCTTTGCTAAAGGATTTATAAATCAATTTTAATAGCTCTTCATGCAAATGTCTCATCTTGGGGAGATTGTTTATTTTCCTCTTTATAATATTTGAAAAAAAAATACAGCTGGCCCCACTTTAATATACCAGGATGAAGAGATGGGCTATTAATTGTAATAACACTTTTGTCATCTAGCAGCTCAAAATTACTTTTTTAAAATGAAACTTTATTAACTAGCCTACAAATATCAACCAGTTTGTTTTTTGCTGCAAAAAACTCCCATAGACTACATACACACACCCTGATCCTCCAAAGCTTTATGGAAAACACACACACACCCTGCAAAGATGTAAGCATGAGTAGTCCCTTTGAGTTTAATAAATCTTCCCCTATACTTCAAATTAAGGACATGCAAGTATTTGCAGGAAAGTTTACATACACAAATATATATGTATACATATACATAATAATATAAAAATATGTTAATGTGGGTATATGTTCACACACACACATACACACATATATTTGTGTGTGTTTCTATTACTAATATGTATCTGGAATCTTGATAGAGTTTGCGTGCTCACCTCTTATTTGGACCACAAATTAGAAATTCTGTATTAATGTGTTTAAACGATAGACTGCAATGTCTATCTGACAGCCTGGAGCTAAACTCAAACTGCTAACCTGAGTTAAAAGCCAAGTTGCCATTTCTTTACTGCTATTTTAACCTGAGTTAGCTGGTCCGAGTTAAGTACACCTTTTTCTGCAACATAGACATACTCTAGTCTGTGTTCCCATTGAAGAGAATGGTAGAATTCCCATTGATTTCAAGGCCAGTGCTAAATCCTTTTGAAAATCTCACGTTGTGACATAGGATAGACTATTGGGAACATTCTGGGTCCAATTACACACGCGCACGTTTGCATCTCCCACTGGTTTTACCTGGAGTTCTGTGTGTTAAACTTAAGGCATTAAGGCCTGATCCTCAGCTGGTGAAAACTGGCATAGCTCTTGAAATCAATTGAGCCGTGCTGATTTATAGCAGCTGCAGTTCTTGCTCTTAAATTGCAAACTAACAGTCTATTAAGAATTATCCTGTAGTCTTATGCAGCAGTAACCACTATGGAAAATGGAGTTAAAGAAGATGGCTAACATGGTAATTTATATTAGAAATACCAGCCAAAAGGTTGGGGCTGTTACCCATCAGAAGCTGAGGGAAGATATTCATGAATTGGAAACATTAAATCAATTAGTTTCCCCATTAGTGTCGACTGGGCTGCCTGGCTGGCCTGGTGCAGTCTAATACACATTGGGAATTTAACTTGTCAATTCAATATTACAGATTAATGAAACTGCTAACCTTAGTGCCTCAGATTCATTTTTAGGGCTCAATAAATTAACTATCTTATTTTCTCAGTGTAAAAAAGGAAGATCATTTGAATAAATGAGGATAAATTTCATTTCAAGTAATACATTATTTTGGGAAAAATAAAAATGATCCACTCTGCACGCGCGCGCACACACACACACACTATATTATATATATATAGAAAATCAGACACAGAAAACTAACTATTGGGTAAAGATGAGCTACAAAATTAGCCAAAGATATGGCTCTGATTCAGCAAAACACTTTTAACATGTATTTAATTTTATGAATGTGAGACTTAAGCATAAGTTTAAGTGTTTTACTGAACAGGGACAGACAAACATATGCTTAAAGTTAAACATATGTTTAAGTACTTGGCTGAATCAGGGCCTATATCATTGGCAATAAGAAAACTGATATTGGGCCAAGAATAAGTGTCCTCAAAACCCAGGAGGGTTTTGGTTAAGGTATATATTTGTTAGAAAACAGAAGATATTAATCTAAAGGCAATTTTTTCAAAAGTTCTTAAATGACTTAGGAGCCTCAGGCCCATTTTCAAAAGTAACTCAGAACTTCAGTGTCTGTCTCATTGAGTTTCAGCACAGGTCACATCTACCCTATGAGCTGGGGTGGGATTCCCCTGTTCGTGTGCACATACTCCCACTGGCTCTCACTGAGCTCGCACAAGTAGCCACGGCAGCATGGGTGGCAGCACTGGTTTCATGTGGATTTGTATTTGGCATGACTCAGCTGTGCCTCCACTGCTGCTAACCATCCTAGCATGGCTACCTCGCTGTTTATACTAGGGCTAGCACAAGTACGTGTACATGAGCAGGGGAATCACACCCTATCTTGTAGTGTAGGTGTAGCATTGGGTTCCTAAACCACTTAGGCATGTTTGAATTTTTTCCCTTAATCTCATAAGAAAAATACTCTTAGTTTAGATAAAAATAAAAGTAACTCAACGTCATATCACTGCTCTAGAAAAGGTACATTTCCAACTTCTGCTTGTTCAGACATAAAAGATTTGGCTTCCTTAAAGCAAAACACACATTTCCTTGTCAAAAGTGATGGCTCTTTCCTATGACAGGAAATTACAGCAATCATAGAGTTGATTGGAGAGAGTTATCTGCAATCACTGTGCACTCTCAAATGTTGGGGAAAGCATTCTGTAGCTGTTAGGAACTAGTTCAGTGAACTCCAATGACCCCTAAGGAACACTTGGCTGTCTCAATGGAAAGGCTAGAAAGGACAAAGTATTAATCAAATGGAGGACGTTTAGGCCTATTGCCAAAGGAGATGTAAGCCATCATTCGGAACATTGAATGGGTTTCTCTTCAAAAAATCGACCAATCTTTTGGGGATTATTCCTAGATGAGAGTTACAGATCTCATGAAATTGCGATACAAAGCTTAGTAACCCATCAGTTAACTTAATAACCCATCAGTCTTGAACTACAGCAGGTTCACAGTCACAGCTCTGCTTACCTGCCTACGAAGTAATCTTTGCGCCGACGGAGAATGCACAGTTGGGGGGATCTTGGATTTGCTTTCCCAGTCCAAATTACCATGAGGTCTTATGTGGTGAAAATGATCTTTTGGGATTTGCAGGAGAGAACTAGTGTTAGCAGGCTGCGACTGCACGGAGGCTGTTGAACCTTGAGAAAGGGACAGGAAAGAGGAATGTGACACACATTCATCGTAGATTCCTCCCATAGTTTAATAACCTTTCAGTGAAAATTCTCCCATTGGACCAGACAGGAATTGCACAATGAATATTTTTATTAACAAAAAACATTTACTTCAACCTCTAACTCCCAGAGATCAGGGAGAAACTCCCTTGTTGGTAGGGTGACCAGATGTCCCGATTTTATAGGGACAGTCCCGATATTCAGGACTTTGTCTTATATTGGTGCCTATTACCCTCTACTTCCGCCCCAATTTTTCACACTTGCTATTTGGTCACCCTATTTGTTGGTAGACTATTCCATAATTATCCATAATGGGGTTTTCTTGGCCCCTTCCTCTGATGCATTTGGTACTGGCCACTGTCAGGGACACTAGTTTAGATTGACTGCTAGTCTGGTCCAGCCTGATCATTCCTATATTCCTTCTTTACAACAAATAACTTTGCAGAGTGGTATTCACCTAAACATTTAAAAGGCCTGATTTTGAAACCCAGCCTCTATATTTGCGGGCGCAGATTCCAGTAAGGACACATCTACTTACCCGACTATCTGCAAATCAACTAGCTGCATCTAAATATCGGCATGTATGCCTGCAATAAACTGAGTGAGCAAAACTGCACTTGCAAAAATAGGTGGCAAGTTTCAATGTCAGGCTGGTTTCACAAAGCATCATGGGAGGAGGAACTATTCTCTAGAGCAGGGGTTGGCAACCTTTCAGAAGTGCTGTGCCGAGTCTTCATTTATTCACTCTGATTGAAGGTTTTGTGTGCCAGTAATATGTTTTAACTTTTTAGAAGGTCTCTTTCTATAAGTCTATAATTTCTAACTAAACTAGTGTTGTATGTAAAACAAATAAGGTTTTAAAAATGTTTAAGAAGCTTCATTTAAAATTAAATTAAAATACAGAGCCCCCTGGACCAGTGGCCAGGACCCGGGCAGTGTAATCGCCACTGGAAATCAGCTCACGTGCCGCCTTTGGCACACGTGCCATAGGTTGCCCACATCTGCTCTAAAGGCTCCCTTTGACCTGAAGTAGTTGCTGGCTACATTGGAAACTTTGCAAAATCTTCCCCTCAAAGTCCAACATTTTTCAAAGTAATTAATTTAGCATGGAATGCATCCCACAGAATCTCCTTTGTCCTGGAATATTCCACCACAGAATAACAGCCCTCTTATGAAAGAATGTTCAAACAAATACCTCCTGCAAATGCCAGGTTTTCTGACAACAAAACTCTTTTCAGGTTGAAATATTGTACTGTTGTTATTATTTATTGGTGATTATGGCCCCTTTTGCTAATGACATTTTATAGAATTACAAACTATAAACAGGTAGGAGTTCACTTCACTCAGCACTGAAATGCAGCCACTTTTTAGATGGAACAGGGCAGCCATTTAAAAGGTACCAGCAACACTATACAGCATCTTAGAACAGGGTGTATAGAATACTTTGTCCAGTTAAAGCAATGGGAATTTTGCCAGGACACCAAGGCAGATGTAAAACATGAGGTATTTAATTGGTTATGACATGGTTATGAATAGGACATTAGTTTTCTCTCATTAAGAAACAGTACAGACTCCCACCCCAGTGCTGGGTCACTGGCTGAGCTCTGACTCAGAGGGAGGATGAATTGCTAGGATCATTTCCTGGAACATCTTAAGTTTTCCTTGGAAGTCTTCAATCCAAATCCTGACTAAGTCAGACCATTCTTAGCTTCTAAGCCCTAGATGATCACAGCCAGAAAAAAAAATCACATTTACTCTAAACACTCCTACTTCCAATACCCTGTTAAATCTGAGCTACTTAACAAGTGATCTGAACATTGTGCATCAATGGCCAGCACAAACTTCAGGGTCCAACATGGCTTTGCAGAATCATGCAAGAGCTTTTCCTAAATATCTGCCCTATTTCCAAATGGGACTATTTATCCAGGATTCCTTAGGGAGTAATGCAGGCTCCTCAGATTCAACTGGTGTCAGCCGATGCTATTCGTTTTACCAAGATGGGAACTGAACATTGCAAGTTCAAGGTAAAGAAAGGACTAGGAGGAAGCCTGGGTTTGGCTTGTAGGGTAGCTCAACATAGGCGCAAAGACACCTGGATTAAGCAGCAACATACACAGCACCAGAAACTTCTTCCAGAGCAACATGAGGATCTTGTAAAACACCAAGGACGTTTCAGTGACCCTGGGCTACAGGGACACTAATCCTGGTCCCAATGATGTCAAAGGGAGTTTTGCCATAGACTTTAATGGGCTAAAATTTCACCCCAAGTCTTTCTATTGATGTGAATGAATCCTTTAAAGGGACAGTATTTGGCTCTAAGTCTTTCCTATTATGCCATTGCCTCTTTCCAACCCCAGGCTCGTCTTGTTCTGTTGTGTCCACATTTTATTTCTGCTGTTAAACTGTAGCTGTGCATTTGAATTCCTATTACTATGCAAATTTCAACATCCCATTTCTAATCTGTTCAAATCTTGTATCATTCTGAATAGCTCTATGAAATTATGTCCCTGTTAGCAGCTTGCAAATGGTAATGCTCGGGAGAATCTTTTCTGCCTTACCTAGGACAAGAGCTTTCAAGCCGTTGTCCATTAAGAGCAGGTGCAGATAAATTGAGGGGAACAACAGTACAGTATATTAACTGACCAGCAGAAGGTATTGCATAGCCTACTGTGCAACACAAGAATTTCTGCCAATTGCACCCCCAAAATATTGACTATCACAACAGTGAAATCCTGATGGACAATATGGACCAGGGGTAGCACTTAAAAAAAATGCACATGTAAACCTAAGAAACTGCAAGCACTAAGGGTCCCTTAAACATACACTTACCCATTTTGCACAGATAGATGCTACCATAAGTGCACTTTGTGGCACCAGTCTATGGAAACCTGGCCCTATATGTTAATTGAGAACTTTTCTTGCCCAACTCAGTCCACTCCATCAAACAACCTTTGAATGGGAAAACCCATCTTTGAACAGTAATTTACATTTTAAACACAAACTCTACCCGGTCATTTCTCTAAACCAGCCTGTCAGTGTCTTGTCACTGAACAATAACACAACTTAGCATTCCCATGGTGTGTTCCATCCCAGGATTTCAAAGCGCATTACAAACAATAAGTCTCACAAGCTCCCTCTGTAAAGAGGCATCTGTGGCACAGAGAGGTTAAGTGACGCCTGTGTTCCTGTCCGGAAGCTGGGGTTTTCATTCACGGGTCTTAGTTTGCTGGGGTGAGACAGGTGGAGCTTCCACAGTTCTTAAGAATTCTGACCCCTGAAGGCAGCGATAGGAGGGCAGAATGTAAGATGGGTCCACTGTTGCCAGCCACATGCAGGCTATAAATGCTGCCCTCCCAACAGTCCAGTCACTTCCTTTTATTTGAACCCTTTAAAAAGTTTTGGTTCTAAAATGGGTGCAAGATTCAGATGGAGGAAGTTTTTATTCTAGACTGGCCAGTTTCTTAGTTTGTACCTGATAGATGAGCGTTTCAAAACCATTTTAGGGATCTGGAGACCCAATTGCCATCAGAACTGATACACAGTTATCTAGGTAGCTTTGATACAAATGATACGCAGCAACATAGGTAGTTCCGTAGGTACGCTTTGAACCCCCCAGCCCTGATATGGTCAGAGTGGAGAGATTTGTACCCGACTGCGATTTCTGATGAGATGCATTCCTCTCGGCCTGGGAGTTGGCACAGGAGCCTGCGTACGGAGGCTGAAACATGTAGCTGTCATTTGGCAAAGAGTGGGTGCGACCTACGGAAGGCTTTCTCACACTCAGCAAGTCCTTGCTAGGGGACAGTGTCAGGGTGTCGTCTCTGGAGAGGTGATCAGTCTATGAAAGAAGAGAGAGAACACATCACAGAGTTGGAAGACCCAATGAACCTGGAATCCCTAGCAACAGCCATTGCAATAAATATGGGGCACGATGGTGCATGCAAATTGTCAATATGTACAAGTTTCTACTGAAACAAAATGAAACAAAATGAAACTTGCACAAATGGATCTACTAGGAAGCTAGCCCCCTAATTTTGTAGTTTCACCAAACCGTCACAGAATGAACCACATAAAAATACTGGGGAAAAGAGGAAAGCAACACGGCAGTAATAAACCATGACTATTTCAGGAATACTTGAAACAGGCATCATGCCTCAAGGCCCAACAATGCACACATGCTTTTTGCATAACTCTGATCATATCAAAAGATAATCAAGCCTCCCATATGTCCCCTCCCAAGTCAGTTAGACTTTTGCAAAGGTAAGTAAGTAACAGTCATCCCCTCTTCTAAGAATGAAGAGCCACTATAGTTCACAGAAGATGTACCCTGCTTTGACTTCCACTGTCACTTTTTTTTCTTTGCTTTTCAAGTAATCATTATTAATGACACTTTTTGGCAGGATATTAAATTTGATTTGTCAGAGAGTAAACCAATCTCTATTAGAAATATAAATAAGACCTAATGTGGGGGCCGATTATCCCACATCTGCTAGTGCAGGGTTCTTTCAAGCTTTCTCTGAATCATTTGGCACTGGCCACTGTCAAGAGACAGATACTAGATGGACTTTGGGTCCAATCCAGTAGGGTAATTCCTATATTCTTGCGTTCTAAAAAAAAATTATAAGGTGTTATCAAATGTGGAAATAATGTAAGCCTAGTTGTGTATTTCTAACGAAAGAACTACCTCCTTTATAAAGGACTCATAAGAAATCATAGAAAATGGAGGAACGTGTCAATGTAGTTCAATAAAGCACATTGCTGATCCCCCTTCTTTCAGAGTAGTTTAAAAATTATCTACTGGCTAGTTTACTCCCCACTTACTCAGAGCATGACTGGTTTTCTGAAATAGATATTCTGAGGTTTTTTTCTAATTTAGTCCAATAGAAGCAAAATGTCATTCATTGTGTACACAGTAAAATTGACAAGATTAAATAGAATTTACAAAAAAAAAAAAAAACAAACGGGGAGGGGAGGGGATCACTGTTGTAAAATTGGCCAACCAAATCCAAGTTCACGGCCATAAAAAATTATTTTCAGTCTTCATGAATTTGCTGATTTAGATATAAACGACATTCATTAGGGACTGCAATCTCCTGCTGTAACTCAAATGCGGAGGGTAAGTTCAATACCAATAATGTTGACACTTTGTTTTGAAATCCTCCTCACCAACCTGCATGCACACATCTTTGTCTACACATCATTTTGCTTAATACAAGAGATGGTCCAAAAACTGGAATTTCAAATTCAAATCCATTTGGATTCGAGATCAGATCCAAATCCACTCTCCTTGTTCAGGTTTCCAGGTGAGATCCAAACTCAGAAGGGGCTTATTTTCCAGTTCAGGTGCAGCCAAACTCTTCTGAGATTTCAGCCTCAAATGGCAGAAATCTTGAGAGAACAGCTAATTTCATGAAAGCCATTTAAAAGACTGAAAGGTGACCCCATGAAAAACAGCTCACAAGACTTCAGTGCTGTCAGATTCCTAATCTCTATCCAATCTGGATCCAGACTGGAACACTGTGTTCCTCAGCCCACCTCCACTAGATATCTTATTTGGAAACAAAATGTTCCATACAAAATATTAAACGTAGTTTACAAAATCTTTTGAACGTGATGCCATGAAGCATGATGGGAAATATTGTCACGGTTTAAAGATGATGTAGCCCAAATAAATATTACTTAGGATGACAGTCAACTAGAATGATAGAAAATTTATCAACACCACAAACATCCAGAGATAGGTATATGGACGACAACAGAGAAAACAAGAATGGATCCAGAAATGTTGGAAGAGAAGTTATGTCTGTTGTACAGCAGAAAAAAAGCACTTGACCGCTACACATCAGCTAAAAATGTCTAATGTTTCAAAAAGAAGATGGTTAAAACAGGGCTCAAAATACTGGTAATTTCTTACAAAAAAAGAGAGAAAGGAATCCAATATTGGTTGCTAATGAGAGTTCACAAAACAAGCAGCATCTCTGAAAGATCCACAGCTGGTGTCTTTCAAAAAAGTGTATCTGGCACCCATCCCCAAAGCACTGGGGGCACCTCTGGTCACAAAATCGAGTCAGTCACAAACCAAGGGGAAGTAGATAATCCTTCTGCGTAGGGTGCATGAGCTATTTGCTCATGGGTGTGTCTTTTATGCACACAAACATTGATTTGTTTCAGATGCAGAGAAAGTTTCAAGATTCACACCATCCATTTTTTGGGGGTGGGTAGGTGTGCTATTTATTTTATTTGAAGCCAGTGTAATGTTTTTACATATGATGCAAAAAATAAAAATAAACTGCCCTCTTCAGATAAAAGCTTAGGTGCTATTTGGAGATAGGGTTGGACCGAAAATACCATTGTAATAAACCATGGGATAGCAGTATTTAGAACCCTGTAAACATCAGAATATATAGTGACCAGTGTATGTACATTGCTTTCCAGAGCATTAAGTAAGAGTGTGTTAGTATCATCAGGAAAAGAGTCATCCGTCAGAGCTAAGGACCAGGACTTTTCAGAGAGAATATCTGACGTCAGAGACAGAGCCTCCATCTCAGCTAGAGGGATCTAAACAAGGGAGAGATGATTAAGCATAAGAAACCAGGACACAAATCTTTTGAAAAAAAGTATCATCGTCTAAATACTGAAGCATTATCCCTAAAATAAGAGCATCTATGTCATGCATGTCATTGCGATAGATAAAACAGTAAGGAAGTGGGGTAAGAAAACCCATTATGTTCAGCCTTAAATACTTACAAATAACTCACAACAGAATTTACAATGGTACGCTAAAGGTGCTGTGAGAAATACTGGTTTCTATGTGACAAATTGAGGAATAATAATAATAATAATAATAATACCTGGCTCTTATATAATGCTTGTCATCAGTAGATTTCAAAGTGCTTCACAAGCTTTAATGTATTTATCCTCACAACACCAACAGGAAGGGAAAGTAACAGTAGCTTAGGAAGTATATATATACTTGTATCTTTATTATTCTAATGACATCTAACTATTAGAGGCATTGAGAATCTCCAGACTTCTCTGATAGCTCCTATCCCTAAATGCTATGGCGATGTTACAGTTCTGTTTGACTCTAGCCTATCTTGTTTGGATCCTCGTGATATCCTCAACACCAAAATCATCTGAATAGGATGCAATCAGCTGTTCATGTACACTTTTTTAATGCAGTGTAAAGAATGACACCTATCTAGGGAGCCTTTCATTATAGGATCTTGACCTACTTTCCAACTTGTTTACAGATGGGTAAACTGAGGCATAAAGTCTTGATCCATGGTCTCCTGATGTCAGTGAGATTCTTCCCAGTCACTTCAATGGGCTTTGGATCAGGGCTAATGGGCTTTGAATCATTGATGGGAGTTAGTTAACCCACTTAGGTGCTTTTGAAAACCCCACTGGACATCTATATGCATCTTTAGACACCTAAATATGTTTGAAAATCTCTGTGACTTCCCCAGGGTCACGGCAAGTCAGTGACAGGGTCAGGAAGAGGTGTTGTGATTGCTCCATTGATAGGTCCTCTCTAAAAAAAAATTCAAGCAAAATATGCAGCCTTCAGTGGAGGGCGCTCTTGAGGCACACATGGCCGTCTAATGGGAAGCACAATGTGTCATTGCTTTGTACTGGCTGTCTAGATTGCTCAAAAGAAGGAGAAGTGTTCTCCTAACAAAGCAGAGTCACTGCTGTCAGCAGCCTCAAAGCCAGATGCTGGATTTAAAGTGTAGGCTTGACTTTCCAAGCACTCTCTCTGAAACCGGATATCTGTCTTACCGATTTTCATGTACTTCTCTATGGGTGTGTGGTTAGTGAAGGGAGTGTTTTATAGGCCTTATAGAAAACTGATTCATGCAAAACTACAGCTTCTACATCAAAGACAGAGATCCACAGAGGGTTCCCAGTACATCAGCATTTCCTTTCTTAATTCAAAGGATTAGCACTTTTATCTCATGCATTCAAACAGTCTGTTTCCACAGCAATGTGTCTTTCAAGAGAAGCTGTGGAGCCCGGAGCCTGCCCTATCCAACCTAGCAAAGAGTTGGTTTCTCCCGCACACCTGCTTTTGGAAATGGTGTCATATTAGTTCACCTGGGGCTAATTAAATCTAATGATGGGTGAACCTCATATGGGTCAGAGGTTTGGTTCAGATAATCATGAGACTGGTTGTTCTTTTGAACTCTATCTAAACCCTCTCACTCTCTGGGTCGGGGTCGGTTTAAGGTCCCCGTGCAGGAAAACACACACATGCTTAAGTCCACTCCTACTGAAGACAGCACTTAAGTACCTGTTTAACTTTAAGCACATACCCAAACCTCACTGACTTCTTTGGGATGTAAGCTCTTGCTAAAGTACTGCCTTGCTTCCCCTAATTGGGTTCAGACTGGAGCTCAGGACCCCCTTATTTAGAGAGACATATGGGGCTGGATCCTCAGCTAGTGTAAATGGGCATCGCTGCAGAATGGAGAAGTGTCCTTTCACACCACCCAAGGATCTGGTCCATGAGCTCCCATCCTACCATCCAGTCTGCACAGTTGGATCCCTGCACCTGTACAGTTGCAATGCATGAATCCAATCTCAGGAGCTGGGCTACATTTGTTCATCATCCTAAAACCACTCATGTATAGAGAAATTTAGCTTTGGATTTAGTACATTAAAGAGAGGAGATTAAATGCTGCACACTTGTTCTAGCATGAATATATAATATCTTAAACAAAGATAAGTTAACTTGCCCTCCCATAAAATAGCTCTGATGACTTAGGGTTCAAAATCCCTATGGCTATTTTAGATTAAACCCCACCCCCAACTTTATCTTTTCAATACAGGTCTCAGTCAAATTGACTTGGACAGAGACTGTGCAGGAAATTAGGAATATTAACCTGTTTCTCAGAGTTGTAATATTCAGGAGCTGGAAGGGCATAATGATGGCACACAGAGCCTGACAGGTTGTCCATCAGCTTCAACTCTCCTTCCAGAGATTCCTGGATCAGCAGTGATATGGTATCAAACAAGTGTCTTTCCTGGGAGGGGTGCCGTATAGCATGCAGAAGGATAAGGCAAGCCAAAGAGAGAGAGAGAGAGAGAGAAAGTGAAGGACAGAGACAGAGGGAGAGAGTAAAAGGACAGGGGGAAACAGAAAGAAGAAAACCATAGTTTTCAGAGAGAGATTTGCAGTAATAGAAATGATCAGGAAGGAAAAGGATGAGATAGAGGAGGAAAGAGAACAGTGCAGTAATTTCACAGTCAGAAGCTTTCTCAGACATCACTAGAGACAGGACCAAAGCCAGATGCCCTCGGGAACTGTGGGACATTTCAGGCTTGGGCCCATCTTTAGACATTACTCTCATCCTGAATGACCATAACTATTTATTCTGAGTTGTAGGAGTCCAGCAGGGCCATTGTAACAGAATCCAATTGCTTGTTATTGGGAACTTTTAAAGGGAACTATTGCTGTAAGACATCTTTGAAACACTTAACGGCAACGTTTTCAATCATGGGAGTCTAGCGTTAGGTACCTAAATCCATGCCTGGCCACCACAGAAGTGAAAGTGGCCTGACTGCTGGAGGTGCCAAGCATTCTCCAATCTCACTGACTTCCATGGGGGTTGTGGATGCTCCACACAGGGGAATATCAGGCCACTAATTTACATGGGTTGGATTAGCTAAATATGGGTTTAGGTTCCTAACTTCAAGCTCCCACCTTTAAAAATGTTGGCCTTTGTGCATACAGCAGAAATATTGTATATGATAACATCTAATTTTCAAAAACAGTACAGGGGTCAGTTATAAGTTGTCCCTTTTATGCAGAGAAGAGCCAATATGTACAATGAAATGAGGACCTTCGTTACAGTCAAATGGCACGCAATACAAATATTCTAGGGAATATGCAAGCAAAGGCGCATGCTGACCACATGACCTTGCAGGAGTGCATTCTGAGAACTGTATTCCTCTACCATCATGTAGTCAAACACCAGATTTGTTGTGGAGATTTTGATGGGAAGGTAAGAAAATCATCACCATTATTTCAAAATAAAACCGTCCTGAGGTTTTCAAGGCATCTGTTTTGGTGGAAAGAGCAATGAACAGAGTCTGGAAAATATACAAGAAGGTGGAATAAACCCTCCTCCATAGCCGCTCCAAAGAGAAGACAGGCCAAATGAAATTTCTAAAGCCTCTCGAACAGCTGATGGTATCATTCTGATTGTTTCGCTTCTCCATCTACTTGTTTGCTCAGCACACTGATCTGTGACTTCGCTGAAGATGACTGTTTGGCCATACTATCTGCAATCAATCAATCAATCAATCAATCTCTCTCTCTCTCTACTCTCTACCTCTCTCCTACCCACCCCCTCTCTCTGTATATTAGAGGATGCAGAATAAGATCAATGTAGGATAATCCTAGAACAGACTGAACTAAACAGATTGAAAAGATAAAAGAAGAAAATCTTGCCGTCTGCTGTAGGGATGCTCTAGTGTGAAGGAAAGGACGTGGTCTATACACTTGCTCACCACACAGCAGCAGGCAGGGTTGCAACTCTCTGCTTGAGAGAGAACGTTAGGTTCAGATTAGCTACTGCATTGGCCAATGTTACCCAAGCAGGGCAAAATCAAGCCCATCACAGCTTTTGTGCTTGGGGAGTGGTGTGCAATATGTGCTCAGAGGGTGTGGATGTGTCTGTCTATGGGGGTGGTGAAGGAGCAGTACGATGTAATTTACCAAGGAAGTCCCCCTCGTTACCCTGAATCACGTTGCTTTGTGCTGTCAGGACAGCTCTGGGATCCATCTCATACCTCAGTGACATTTTCCAACGGCTTAGGAACTGAACATGAGTTTAGAGTTTACTCTGTCTTCATTCCTAAAGATCACAAATGAGTTTTTCAGCCATAAGATACTCATTCATTTGCCTAGTAAACAGGGCAAATAGACGTCTTTTAATTCACTCGTGAAACTCAAGATTTTCTATTTTATACGTAAAAAGAGCTGAATAGGTAGGTGTAAAATTAAACACAGTTCCAAATCTTGCAGCTATCTGGGCATCTGAATAGAGACTGGATCATTCTTGTGTGTGTATAATTGTGCTTCACGGCCCCACTAACTAAATATGGAGATGTCTGGATCCCCTCACTAACCCAGTCTTCATTCAGAAACTGTTTTTGAGAGACAAGCGGAACTCATTTATAGCTCACAAATATAAGCAGTGCAGTACCATCAGCTACAGAACTATGGCCCAGAGCCTGCACCATTAAAGTCAACAGGAACCGTGCCACTGACTTCAATGGCAGTAGGACCAAGCCCTCAGTGGATTTGCCTATTATTAAAGTAATCTTTTCACTGGGAGCACTGGTTCAGAGTGGGGGTAAATATTAAATGTAAAATTTATATTTTATATAAACTATTTAGCATTTAAAAGAAAAAAAATGCAGCCAAATTTACTCCCCCAGCCCCAGCCAAAACCCTGGGTTAGAACATCCCTCCAAATTTGGAGCCAGATCTGGACTTTGTGGCTTGGGCACATCACTAGAACAGGCACAGAGCTCTTTGCACCTGAACAGAAGTGACAATCTGGTGCGAAGACTGGGTCAGGATCTCAACATTGTAGCATAGATTATCAAAACATGCAGCAATTCAGTCAACAGATAGTGAGGAATACAACTCCCCAATGCACTGTACACTCAGTCCTTCATTGGAATTCGTGCATATCCTCCCTTAGCAAATATGCAGGCCAACCTGCTCTTCACCCTCCACCTGAGATTCTCACCATAGGATAAAATAATGAGAGCTGAGAATCCACCTTGAATTGCATGGGATTGGTACATCCTCTGGGGCTCTCAGGCCTTTCTCCACCATTACCACCTGTCCATGCAAAGAGGTCCGAGGCTGGGATTGGGCCTGGGGTGATAGTTTTCATTTCCATCTCCAGCTCTGCTTCCAGCTCTGCTTCCTCTTTGGCTTCCTTGTTGCTCTCTTCCAGGTGCTTCATGAGCACTGCAATCACCACATTCACCAGGACGAACTGGGCCGTCAACACAAAGGAGACAAAGTACATGGGCGAGATGACTGTGTTGTAACAGGTGGACTCCGGGTCGCAGTCACGCAACGTGTCCTGGTGAGAGGGGGAAAATGATTATGGAAGATGAGGAAGCTCCAGTTAACCATAGAGGGCCTGATCTGGCCATCGATCACTCAGTGCTCCAGCATAAGGCCCAAATGAATTAACTGTCTGTTGAGCACACACAGATGATCAGACTACTTTCATGGAAGATTTTCAGATCTGTCTAGAAGGACAAACGACTCCCAAGCAAAACCTCAGCCATTGGGGTCAGGTGTGCAGGGTGAGAATACTGCCTTGAACATAGGCTCAAAGAAAACACTAACTATTCTCAGTGCATTCCAACCGGAAGTGCCTACCTGCTCCTTTATACTCCCAGTGGACTGGCTTATCCTAGATTCTCCACTCTGAAAGGCCATTTTGCAAGGTTAAAGTGCAACTCTCCTAGCCAACCCAGACCTCATCAGTTGCACACTTGTGTTATTTGCCCCAGTGTATAATAACGAGCCTACTGGAGACTCTAGTTCCCTGTACAAAATAAGCTACTCAATTGAACTAGTATCGCTCCATAGAAAACTCCCTGTATCACCCTCCTTGTCCTCAAGCCACTACCTCAGAAAAAGCCTGGGAACTTACAATGCATCTGAAGGCCAGCAAACCCAGGCACTGTGAGGCAAGAGGAAAAAGAATTGCTTTGAGAAAATGCCCAGGCCCCGAATCAACAAGTCCAGGGGCTGTCACAGCTTGAGTGCCCCAGCTGATCCCCATTATTGGTTTGAAACAGTGACAGACAGCCTGTAAGATTAGAAATCATCATCAATATTCATTCTCCGGGGATCTCTTACCTTCATTATCCCATTCCAATTGTCTCCTGTTGAGACCCGGAAGAGAGTTAAAAAGGCCATCCCAAAGTTTCTAAAAGTGGCGTGCCGCCCTAGCCCCTCGCAGTGGTGAGTGTCATCGCATTCTGTGTGATCAACCAGAAGAATCTCATTTAGACATGAGCTCTCTCACATTCCCCCTCTATACAACTATTTCTTTCTGCTTCCGGCAACGCTATGTCTGTGGAGAACTTACCAAGGTCACCAAATAGCTCCACTCCAAGAGCTGCAAATATGAAAAACAACAACATGAAGAGAAGACCGAGATTCCCCACCTGGAAAGAGAAAAAGAAATGAGGGGGAAAAAACAACAACATTAGTTGATTTTTTCCCACACGTGCTTCTCCCCATATTCTTTCATACAAAATTTAAACTGCCTGAGGGGAAATATGACCTGGATAGCATCTGAGCCTGAGCTTCTAATGGGAAATGCAATTTTTTAATGACAGTGAAGACAAAAATAAGGCAGATGGTCCATGAGCACCCTTCTGCAATAAGAATTGAGCTCTGGTCCTGATGAGATTTTTTCTGCTAAGGCAATGAATTACCTGAGGCAGTGCTTGCATGACAGTGTCCAGCAGGGCTCTCATCCCTACGGCCATCTTCAGTAACTTTAACACTGCAGAAAAGGATAGGTTCATAATATTACTGCTGCAGCATTAGTGTGAAGACACAGATTTTTAGAGAGAGGAAGATCCCTCAAACATGAAATCGCGTCACGTGCTCTCCATTAGCAACTAAAGTTCAAGGCCTTGTTATGGAGCTCTGGGTTGTCCAGATGCCGTTAGAATCCTGTGAATAGCAGCATCGTGTGTATTGAAGCTTCAGGAAAGAATCACCATTCTCTCGCTTTCTCTGAATTGGGCAATGTTGACACAATGCTAGGAATGTAAGAATGACCTTTTCTCCTGACAGTCTCTTCTGCTGAGGGAAGTAAACAGGTTTAGAAAGGTCAAGATACTACCAGATGTACATTCCTTTAGAATTCTGCTTACAGCTAAACAATTAGGAAACCAGATTCACCCCTATTGACTTCAGTGGGGCTTATACCAGGGATGAAATTTGGCCCGCTAGGGTTTTCTCCTACTTGGGTCTTGAATCCAATACTAAATATACAATCCTGTAAATATCCTTCCCTAAGTTATCATTCCTGGATCTCTTTTTTCTTCCTCTTGGTTTGGACTAACTACTTTCCGAGTTCCGCGGCTGCCTGCCTTCATGTTTGATTCACGTAGGCATTGATTTGCATGCTCTTGTCTGTAAGATTATCTCAGTGGAAACTGCATGTGCTTTTCCTTTTGAAATGTACCTAATGTGACAGACATTTCCCTTTCTTCTGAGACTTCCTTTCTGGCTTCAGCTACATTTCATCTATTTCCATTCTTTCTTTGTTCCAATTAGAATAAATAATACCACCACTACCTTGGCATGACAATAATGAAATTCTCAAAGCACTTTACAAACATTTGGAGCCTGATTTCCAAAGGTGTTGAGCACTTGCAGCATACACTGACATCAGTTGGGGCTCCAGGTGTTCTGCTTTTCTGAAAATTAGATCCTAACATAGGCCTGGTCTACACTGGGGGTGGGGGTGAGGGAGATCGATCTAAGATACGCAACTTCAGCTACAGGAATAGCGTAGCTGAAGTCGCCCTATCTTAGACCAAATTAAAATTACTTGCTTCCCGTCCTCGTGACATGCCACGGCTCCCCCGTCGACTTTGCTTCCGCCTATCTCTGAGCTGGAGTTCAGCAGTTGACGGGAGAGTGATCAGGGATTGATTTATCATGTCTACACTACACGCGATAAATTGATCCCCGATAGATCGCTTGCTACCTGCTGCTCCGGTGGGTAGTGTAGACATACTCTAAGTAAGCCTCACAAATGCAGTTGGTGTTATCATCATCATCACTAGGGTACATCTGGATACAAAGTAGACACGTTGTCTCACACAATGCCAAGAGGTCACGTGGCAAGAGAAATGAAATGTATTAACTATCTTGGGTTTTTTTAAAAAATCAATTGCCAACTCTTTAGCTTATGGTTGTGTTGCACCCTAAAACCCCTATCTAGTTTCCAGATCTTTGATACATGCTTGATTTCACGAGCATGCCAAAGTTTGCTTTTCCAGGTTCACCCATCAATGAAGTTCACAGTGGATTCTCTTTTCTAAGAAGATCTAGATCTGCAAGTGCTCTTAAGAAATGCCTGGCCAGTCAGCTGAGCTCCTTGGCTCTTCTGGGATGTTTCGCCTTCTTTTGTTCTCTCCTTTGCTTACAGTCTGTGGATGCCAGAACAAAGTGCACTAAACTGGGCATATGACATGCAGTTGTTTCCCAGTCATCTCATGGACGGAACTGCTCACTGCAGCTCAAATAAAAATGATTTTCACATTGACTCTGTCTTACCTCGAGCAATCCTTAGCACCCTCATTATCCGGATAATGGTGGGGTTAATGGGCAACGACGCATTCACCTCAATCTCTTCCAAAGTGATACCCATGATAGACAGCAGCACTATTGCCAGGTCTAATTGGTTCCATCTGAAGACAACACAGATAGATAGAAAGGATGAGCACAACAGTGATGTCAGACTAGCTAGAAGTTGGGGAGGAATGATTTTCTCTAGGGACGAAGTCTGGCATGAATCCAATGCTCCTGACATTCAACTTGAGGAAGATGAAAAATGCGAGGTCAGAGGGTTGAGGGTGGCCAATATTAAATGCATAAATATCTTAAGTCAGTTACAGCTCATCCTAAGCCAACAGAGGCCAATGTCTGCAGTTCCTCCTGGTCTGTTGATCTCACCAGGACAACTCTATCAGTCCACAATGGGAAGAAAGATCAGACTTGCCAGCTGTCTGGTAAGGCGAGAATTCATTTCATGATATAACAAGAACACAGGGTTAGATTTAGACCCTATGCAGCTCCCAAGGAAGTCTCAAGGCCAAATTCACTAGTGACGTAAGTTACACATCAGGTGCAAGTATCTTTCCCTGATTTGCATCACCCCTGAATTTGGCCCATTATCTATTGAGCCCCTACTGCTGTCACAGACTTGCAGGATTTAATCTTTGTTACCTGTCTTGAAAGAACCGGCGAAACCCAAAGGCAATCAGCTTGAAAACAGATTCCAAGACAAAGATGACAGTGAAGATGTAATTGCAAATCTTCAGTGCCTCATCAAGAACCTGGAAGATGGATACAAAGTTGAGGTTAGTTGCTGACTTGGCTGGATAGTTTTGCTGCCATCCTGTTTTCACCAGAATTTGCATTTAATAAGAAATAAATGATGACTGACAAAGGAGTGGGGATCAGGGTTATGGCCCCTCTTCCTTCCTGCTCACGTCAGTCCCAGGAGGAACTAGTCAGAAGTTCCTGCGTTTAGGAGAGTGCAGAGACTGCAGTTGTGCACAGCCTCTGTACAGCCTGCACAATTCACCCCTGTGCAGGGGGCCTGCACAAAGCCTATGCCCTATTCAAGTCCCTCTTGAGACTGCTCAACGCTGGGAGCAACACAGTCTATAGTCTGCAAAACATTTAAGGACCATTTAGATGAGAGTGATTCACCAAGGAACGGTTGCATCCGTGGGCCTAAGTGGTGCAAAGGCCTTGTGTGCTAGCGCTCTGCACGTTCAAGGCAAGGGGAAGGCACTTTGCACCAGACGTGCCCTTGTGCACCAATGTGTGAGCCACAGTCTGGCCCAAGGTTTGTAGAAATCTTGGCACAAGCAACAGTA
Source organism: Gopherus flavomarginatus (assembly GCF_025201925.1). Taxonomy (NCBI): domain Eukaryota; kingdom Metazoa; phylum Chordata; order Testudines; family Testudinidae; genus Gopherus; species Gopherus flavomarginatus. The sequence goes on along the minus strand of NC_066628.1, from coordinate 39,697,533 downwards.
AATTAGCCATAAGGCTAGTGCCTCAGCTTGAGCTCACAGCAAGGCATGAGATATGGATAAAGCATCAGACAATATTGAATTCCCTAGTTCTGTCCCCTTTGCTTGTGTCACAACCTTGCCGCTAATGATAGTCATCACTGCCAGCAGGGCACCTGTTACACAGTCGATCACTAGCTAATGGTAGAAGTGGTATAATTCCAAAGGTCATATTGGTAAAAGAAAGCAGCGGGAGTAGTATCTTAGATTTCCTTTGTAAGCAATGTGCATCCTATTTCTCCTTGCTGAAAGGTGTGACAGTAATAGCTGGGTATGGGCCATTGGGAGGTGATGTGGGAGAGGGTGATGTTACACAGATCCCTAGCTTGGGTGTGAAAGATTGTGTGGTTAAAGTTCAGTGAGAAAGCTGCAAGTGAGGTAACGGCATCCTGGGGTTTATTGCTAAGTAACTCAAGAGGTGATAATAGAATTGGATGTGTTTCCAAGGGGTATGTAAAGCCATGTGGGTCATGGCCGTTCCTTTTAAAGGATCATCAGATGTTCTGCAAGCTAATGCCATGATTGTGAGCCATCGTTGGGCAGGAAAGGGGTGGTGGGGAAAGAGCAAGACCCTTTCTCCCACATTCTGCCCCTGTACCGAGGCTGAGCACTGCCATAGTTCCACTGTCCTATGATTCTATGGTGCTGTGCTCCCATGAGTGCAATCCTCCCCAGTCCAACTGGTCAACAAGGATTGTCCAAGTCCAGCACCATTGCTGGTCCCATGCTCTCATGTGAAGCAGGACTAGCTCCGTGGTGACGGAGAGTGCACCTACTCCAAAGGCAACAGCTGTGCTCCCCAGGAAGCACCACGTCTACCAAGAGCTTCTCATGCATCTCAGTACTAACCCCCCCGACTGCAGATTATGGCTTCATGGCACAATTTACCCCAAATATCGATCAAGAGAAATCACTTTGCCTGTCACTGAAATGCAGCCATATCTGGGGAGGAAAGCTGCAGCTATTAAACAGCTTGCGGCAACACTGCAGAAGAGTTTAACTCTGCCCAGCCAAAACTGCACCAGTAGAATGTAATTAGCCAGAGCAGAATTTGACCAATAATTATTCAAACTGCATATGCCCCTATTATTATGGCAGCACTACTTGTAAAGTGGCCATTACTCAGCAGCGATATGTACTGGTCCTGCTTTGAGCAGAGGGTTTGACTAGATGACCTCCTGAGGTCCCTTCCAACCCTGATATTCTGTGATTCTATTCTATGATTCTACTGGATTTTGACTGGTGTCCTGATGACAAAAGTCCCTTCCCATCCATATCCCATTACCAATCCCGTTCACCACCCTGGTGAAATATTATATTGGATATAAAGCTCTTAAGAACATTTATTTGTTTAAACATCTCCGAGATAATAATTAGCCTCCAGATTGGATTTAGTCACCTGGGCTCTGATTCAGCAAAGTACATAAGCACATGCATGACTTTAATCAGAGAAGTAATCCTATTCACCTCCGTGTGACTATTATCATTCTAACATTATTCTGTACACTTAGGATACTGGGGTCTTAGATAAAGAATTTTACTTTCCTTAAGGGAAAAAGATGATGAATGTTTTTATAATAGAAGTAAAAATGTCGCTGTGGAATGACTTTAATAAGCACAGGCCCTAGAGTAATTCTAATACAAGCTGCTTAGCTAATGACTGATTTAATCAGAAAGTGACTGAATCACATAACATGCTTCCCAGTGCATTTAAAGGTGACCTGCAAAGGAAAAAGAAATGGGGCTTGTACTCTTTTACTTTCTGGCTAGCTTATGATGAGTTGGGGGGTGGGGGAGAACTGTCTGTTTTTCCCTTTACTTGTTATTTACATTAGACATGTAGGTCCTGTCTAGCCTCAAAGAATATTTCACCCTTATTGTAATTTGCGTTTATTCATTTTGAAAGGAGCTAATAAAAAGAATTACGATTTATACAATACAGCAGCAGCCGCCGCCATTTCCATCTCATTCTTCGGCACAAGGCAGTAGTCTTCCTAGTACAGGTTGTTCTTATCATCATCGGAACAGGCCCAAGATACAGGAGCCTGACATGCTTAATAGATTAAGAGTCTGATTTTCAGAAATGCAGGGTAGCCATAACTCCAACTGAAGGCAATGGTACTAAATACCTTTGAAAATCAGGCCCTACATGTATCTGCTTGCTGAATGTACCGGGTAGGCACTGAGGCAAATCTCCCACTAGTCATGTCTCCATGAGGAAAGGTGCATTTTTATTAAGTATTAGCTAAGGTGTTAAAATCCTAGTATAGGCAAGGTGGTTGTAGTTATAACATGTATGTTCAAATACACCTCTGTTCTAGTGTAGACATGATTAGTGGGAGATTTGCATGGGTAAAGATTTCAGGAATTGACCCAGAAAGATTACAGTCTTCTTACTAACTGTTACCATAGAAACACTTAGTCAAGGAGAAGATTTCAAGAAAAAATAAATCACTGGCAACTGGCTAGAGGAATTTTCATCCCACCTTTTACCACTATGGTAGGGGTTGTTTTTTTTTTGTAAACGTTCTTAGAGTATTGATAAAGGGTGGGTAAGAGATGGGGAAACTGAGGTACAGAGAGAAGTTACTTCATCAGTTCAAGTAACAATAGCAGGGTAGCATGGGCTCGAGGCACCCTCCTGGGACCCTGGGCACATACTCAAGCATCTGGCCCATACTGCACAGCTTCATTGCTGTTTGTTACTTGAGCTAGCTTTGATCTACGCCTACATGTGTTGCAGTCACACTACTGGATGGTTGTATAGACCAACCCTAAGCGACTAGTTAAGGGGTCAAGCAGCAAAACTGGGAACAGAGGCCAGAACTTCTAACTCCCACTCCTCTGCTCCAACCACATTAAGGTTAAGACACCAATGCTGATCATCCAAACCCATCACCCAACAGATGAAGTTTTGTAAAACTAAACTGGCCCTCGTTCTGCCCATTTCTAGTGTTCAGTGAAAGCTGAGACCATTTCTTTCCCCCATTCCATCTCTGGCGAGCGCCAGCCTCCTTGTCTCCTGATACCTTTGGCTGCTGATAGTGCTCCATGGCCATGGTGATCACATTGAGGCCGATGACTCCAGTGATGAACAAATCCAGGTAATGGCTTGTGCACATCTGGTGGATCAGGAGCCGGAAGCGAGAGTAATCGGAATAGTAGGGTTTACACTGTGCTTCTGAAATGGGGGGCGGGAAGAGTGGAGAGGCAGATCAGCTCATTACTCTGTGTCTCTTAAACATGAGTTCACCTTCCCTTTGCAAACTCCAAAATTGAGGCTTTCCACATTGATCACAATAAGGCTTTGGGTTTTTTTTTCCTGGGTGGTATGTTACCAGCCTTAATATGTAGCATGGCTACCAACAACATGGATCCATTTAAACATCTTTAATGTAACATGCACAATACTCAGCCTTTTAGTATTAGAGATGAGGTGAGTACAGCTGGGACTATTGTGGGCTCCAGGAACTGTTTCATTGTACAGAAATTAAAAAGCCCTACTGTTTTTTAACTTAATGGGGAAACAAAAACGATAAATAGACAAAAAAGAGCAGCTGAAGAGCTTGTTCAACAATCAGATACTGCACAAGATCGGTATTGTCGAGAACACGGGCCCTTCGTTTATTGGTCTTCTTTGAAGAGATGGCAATAAACTCATCTCATCTCCTTTACAGTGAACTATAGAGTTAGACAAAATTTGACACTTCAGCTGTCAGAGCTCTGAAAAACATTTAATAAATACTGTGGAAAACTGATCAGTCTACCTTAAAGTCTAGAAAAATAATCCTCCATTTATAGACAATTAGGGAATTGTAGATTTCACTGTTAGACTTCCATGCTCAGTTGCACTGGGGATGACACATGCTCTTCAGACCCTGAATGTTTCAGGAGATAAACTAATTTACTCACCTAATCTCTAACGAGGAAATGCCAAGGCTGAGTATATAGTTCAGCACAATTTTCAAGAAGGCATTATAATGCAGATTGAAGTGGAAAGGACTGTCTTGAATATGTCAGTGTATAATATTATCCTCATAATTAGATGATAAACTGGTTATAAAAATTATTGAGCTGAGAATTACATGGCTCGAGATTTAGCACTACTGAACAAATGTGGGGTTTGATACATTATTCCAAATAGAAATTTGGGCATAATGAAGTCATGAAGTATAGGTATCAGTTATCCAGAGGGAAAATGAACTTTAAGTTTTGCTGGGGATATAATTTGGTGTGTAGATAGCCAATGATTCTGCAACCAGAGCCATAGGTTTAACATCACTATATGCTCATTGCTTCATGACATGAGTTCCCAAAAATTACAGAATTTTTTTTTTCACTAAGACAGACTTTTCCACTAAAGCTTAAGAACCAGAGACAAACCATGTAGCAGCTTATATGGTAAGGGTTTGGAACTCCAGAATTCTGCTCAAGTGTCATAAAATAAAAGGCAGTAGTAATATTCACTTTTGGATGTGCAATATGCTGAAGGTGATCCATACTGGAGTGCAAAAGCATAACAGCAGTGAAAAGGTCTATAAAATAAATTTTAATGCTGAATCTATTGAGCACTTAACAAAAGTCAAACTGGTGGCTTGCTGACTCACACAACTTTTTGTCAGGGATCTCAAAATCTGCATAAATCTCCATAAAGTCATGATATCTTGATCACATTATGCTAAATTATGAGTAAGAAATTAACTAAAATGTTTGAATACAATTAAGTTAGCAATAGGGCCTAGTTATGAACCAGGTTATAATTTCAAAAAGAAACACCATCATAATTTGATCACTGATTTCTCTTAGGTTTCTGTATAATTCACATTCAAAAAGAAAATGTCAACATTTCTGCCTCTTCTTGCAGTGGATTTACATATGAATAATTATACTGGAATTCAAATGTTTTAGCTTTGATTGGCAGGTAATTCCAAATCCCACAGAATAGCACTGCAGCTCTTCGAATATAGCAGAGATTTACAGATAGGTTGTACAATGTTACCCGGGCAGAGATCCTGCACCTGGACTAGTAACAGCATGGCCTTATAAACAGGGTTGACAAACCTTCCCCAAAATATTAACTTTTTTTTACCTTTCAGTGAACACGGCCCTGGACTTTTCAAAGTCAAATGCTTTTCCTGATTGAATCTGAAAGTCAGTATCACCAACACATCTGCAACACTACTCATTTGAAGGCCGTAAATATTTTATTCTCTGCCAGTAACTTTATGAATAGGAGTTTTCTCAACCCTGTTTATAAATCATACCACCACTTGTTTTCCCTTTCTCAACATGCTGGTCATGCATATTAGCGGAATACAGATATTACCTTGAAATGAACCACAAACAAAAATACCATGCTGCCTGTGGGCTACAAATTAATAGCTACTGTATCTAGGTAGGCAGGGAACTTTTTGAACAGAGCAGTTTCTCTTCTTGCTGATGATGTAAAGAAGCCGTTTTTAAGATGGCTTACACAGATTGGCACTCTCCAGGTGTAAATTCCGTGCCCCCTATCAAACAGCAGTATTCATATTTATTGCAGAAAAAAATCTAAACAATACCAACATCTTGGGAAATACAGACATCTGTTAAGCTCCAGGTGGTGAATCTCACAACTAACACAACACCACATTACTGTACTGTTACAATACACTGTGTCAAGAACAACAAGAGCTCCAGATTAGTCTAGGTTATTACTGGAAAGGTTAGATCACTTCCTGACACACAAAGAATTAAAGAAAAAGAAAAAAAAATGGCAGAATAAGACTGCAAGAGGATGCGAGATACAGCAAAAGCCCACGACAAATCTGGCAGATAAACAGGTTCTAAATCAAGCTGCTTTGCTGTGGCTGGGCGAAGAGTGGGTTAGGAGAAGGAATAAACTCTAATATTTAGATGCACTTAAATTGGAAAGTTCAACACACACAATGAAGGTTGGGCAATCTACTCATAAGTCTCATTTCCCTACTAATCCTGGGAAATGATGCTCTAGCCCAGGGGTCGGCAACGTTTCAGAAGTGCTGTGCCGAGTCTTCATCATTCACTCTAATTTAAGGTTTCACATGCCGGCAATACATTTTAACGTTTTTAGAAGGTCTCTTTCTATAAGTCGATAATATAGAACTAAACTATTGTTGTATGTAAAGTAAATAAGGTTTTAAAAATGTTTAAGAAGCTTCATTTAAAATTAAATTAAAATGCAGAGCCCCCCGGACCAGTGGCCAGGGCCCGGGCAGTGTGAGTGCCGCTGAAAATCAGCTCGTGTACCGCCTTCAGCACACGTGCCATAGTTTGCGTATCCCTGCTCTAGCCTGACGGGCAGCTGAGTCCATTGTCACAGCTGCCCAACACTGTGGGCACTTGGTTTTAGTTGGTCATTTTCAGTGCCTTCATCCAGGCAGCTTTCTGAAGAAGGGTCCTATGATGATATATGTGCCATACAGTGGGGTCGTTATTACAAAGGATTGCCTTAACAAGTGCCAGGAAGTGGAACCGATGAGCCCAATGGGTGTCGGTTCCTCCATAATCTTGGATATTAATTAAACCATTCTTGTAACAAGTAACTCTTACAGTGTGGCTTCCCTTTGGAAAGTGTTTCCATAATTCAGTGATTCATACTATCAGTGACTCACTTGCTTCGTGTATGAATTAAAGTGATTCTCCTAACTGCTAGTATCATAACTGAAAGTCAAGCTCCATTGTTTCTGACTTGCATATCACCAACAATTAAGACTGTGTGCTTGGAATTCAGCAAACAATACTATTGAGGATGCAGGAGCCAAAAGAAACTCCAGCTCCCTTTCTACTAGCTGTGTTCACTTGGTAGGGATAGTGGAATAAAACGCAGCAAGAGACCAGGTTGGACTCTGAATTCATCCCTGGAGAGTAGGAAGTTGCCATTTTTCCATAGTCACTTTTCAGAGTAGAGCTGTGCTGAACTGCATAACCAGTGGAAGCTGGAATTTCCCAGGGTGGCATAGTTCCATTTCTTTGTAAAGGTCTGTATTTACTTTGGGGATGTGAGCAGGAAAACAGTGAACTTTGAACACATTAAGCAGCTGGATTTACAAACTGTACTGAGAGAATTAGCTTTAAAATGTTTTGCACTGAAGGAACTTTTACATGTAAACACGTTGTTTTATTCGGCTTTTATAACATTGAGTGGCATTTTTAAAGCAAAATGGAAAATGATAAATTATTCCCACTGAGAAGTTTCCAGCTGTGATAGGATGTAGATCCAAAATAATAACATTAATCTCCACTAAACACCAGTAAACAGCACAGACACCCAGTACTCCAGCTCATCTTCACATAAAGATAAAAGAAGCCTTTTGTAAAATACAAAGACATATGGAAGTTCTGGGTCCTCAGCTTAGGATTTCTCATCATGCTACAGAATGTTTGACTGGTACAACATCAATACTGATTCCCTAGCATTGCACAACGATTCAGAAAGAAGACTTTCTAGTCTTTCACTTTGATGACTGAAGAGCAGCACAACACATTCAATAATACTGGTTCCAATAAAAGACAACAAAGGAAATACAAAAGCACAGATCTGACAATCACACACTTTTAAAGGTAAACTATACGTTTCTTTCTGAGTCTGCACTGGATAATGGCCAGTTTTGGAATGAGATCAAAGCATTCAAACAAAACAAACAAAATGCTAGATGAAGCTGTTGTGGACCGGAAGAGATGTTATGTGGTGAAGATGCTCACAACCAAATTAAAAACAAAACAATAAACAAAAAAAACCCTAGGGCCTGCTCCTTCAATCCTTCCTCAGGCACTGATGTCTGATTAAGGGGTGGAGGATTGGACTCCTAGCAATAACAGAGAGGATGAAGGCAAGGAAATTAAAACACAAGGCGTGGCAATGGTGAGGAGATTCAGGTTCATTAAAGCATGTTGAGTCATTTTTCAGCCAGGACTTTATAGGAAGATCAGGATGCTCCTTTTGCCTGAGTTATTTCTCACCAATGAATGAACAACATTGATTTTCCATGGGAGTTTTGCCTGACTGAGAACAGCAGGATCAGGGCTCATTGTCTCAAACTGGGCTGCCCTTTCACTGGAATGGTTTTTGGATATGTAATTTTTCTTGAATGCACTTATGCATTTATTTCAATATTAACAAATCTTTAATTATTCAGACTAAAATTCTTAACAATTCATGATTTAAAAAAGAACCATTGCTCAGATTAAAGCTGCTGCTTCTTGAAAAAAAAAAAACAAAAAATAAAACCAAAAAAAACCCCAGAGAAAAGATCTGCAGCCTGAAGCACCTGCTGGTGAGTAATGAATGAAGGGGGGAGAAGTGAGTTAAGTAGACAGGAGAGGGTGAGATTAGATTCTTAGCAATTCTAATCAAAACTTGCCTGTCTTCTCCAGGACTCTGAAGTTTGTTTCACTTTGTTTCACCTGACTTACAAGATCTGATGTACTACGGCTTGTAGATACTAATGAAACTTAAACATGTTTTCTGCACACAGGGCTGTGGTGTGAATTGAACTGGTTAGAAATCAAGAAAACTTTTTTTCCCCTTCAAACCTGAAATTTTGGTAAAACAAAAAATCATTAAAATTTGAAAAGTTTCCACTAGCTCTAGTAGGGAAATTGCAGTGAGAATAAAAGTGCTAACCTCACATTTCCTTCCCCAGCTCATCAGGGGTTAATGGCTAAACTTCCATTGACTCAGGACCCCATTGGCATAGAAATAAGGCCATTCAGTGGGGCCCCGTAGCTAAAGCCCAGAATTCAGTGAGTGACCTCCCTACAACTTACTTCATACAGCTGTGCTCTGCCAGATGGGGGAAGGCCCTTGAGATCCACAACAGAGAATTTGTCCATATATGGCACACAGACATCTCCCTAAGGTGCTCGAGGTATCTGCACAGAGCTCTCAGCTGGGTGAAGGACCTTGTGACCCACCCAAGGCTGTTATCTTCTCTACCTGTCCCTGACTGAGTAACCTGGAGACTTCCTGTAGCTGCAAGTTTGACAGCATGGAGGATGAAATCTACCCCTGTGCAAACTGCCAGCATGGGGCCTATGTCCCACTTCCAGCTGAAGGGCTGTGCACTAGCTTTATGCACAGGGCCTGGGTTTCACTCTGAGGTTAGCTGGTTTTCTCTTCCTGGAACACTAGCAATGCAACAAGCTAGTTCTAGAAAAATATCCTATTCTATTTGGGTGATTTGGCTTCCAGGGATACCGCTGCAGAATGGTCAGAATCTCCTAAGGGTTTATGGTTAGAAAGTGAGTGTGGACCACACAGGACCCATTTCAAAATCCAGTCACTATTCTCAAAAACAAAAAGTCCAGCAATGTTTGGATGAAAACTGGAAAAATGATTTAAAAAAACAAACAGGAAAAAAACCCCCGATAAAAGGTGTAAATTAAGATTTGCAAGTGCCTGGCCTGAGTCAGGTCTGCAGACCTGCCTGTTCAAGATGATATGCCTGTGCCATGAAGTAAGCAAACACGACTTCCACCACACACACAGTTTAGTGGGATGCCTCACAGCAGCATTGGCCAGCCGTTAGTTACACAGCACTGCCATTCACGTGAGACGAGACATTAAGATTTCCCAGTACCTTGCACTGCACTGGCTGAGCTCTCCATTATTACATCATCCAGCATTAGATCTAAAAGAATGAAACGACATTAATCATCTGGCAGGACGCGCGGCAAGAGTTTCATTCCCCTTCAACAGTTTCTACAGTTCTCCCGTCAACGAGCCAAGTCTGTAATGGCTGTAGCACGAAGAGTTCTAATAATGTTCTCTCCTAGATATATTTTTGGTGAGTGGAATCTGCTATCCCTGCCCCTTCTGATACAGTGAGGGTAAAACTAAGGGCCAGATGCTCCTCCCACTTATACCAGTGCTACCCCAATGGACTCAAAGAGATTGTGGCAGTTTAACTGGCAGAACTTTCCCCCCTTAAAAATGTAGGGCCAATTCACCCCAGCATAAGACTTACATACCACTTGGTTTGAGCAGAACTTATGCAAAAGCTTAGCAGAGGATGAATTTCACGCTAGCAGAGGAAAAGCACAACATGCTGCTTGCAGTCCTGCACACTACACAGCTAGGTTCTACATCTGTCATGTAAGCTCTATATTGGTATGTCCATATGTTTCTCTTTTTCAGATGCAGCACTCTGTCCTAATACGGGAATAGACTAGCATTTAAAAAAACGACCGTGCAGTCAGTTAAACTCATCCCTACTATTAGCTACAACAAAAAATCAGTGACCAGGCCAACTTCGACATAAAGGAAACCCCAGTTTTGCTAACGTGGATCTGAGGGTAGAAGCAAGCCCCTTATCCCAAAATGGCATGCCAGTTACAACAACAGATGGAAATCTAAGCAATGACACCTACATGTCATTGAGAGCAAAACTGGATATATTCAGTCAAAACCAACATTTTCATTGAATGTTAACTGAGAAAAGCTTTGTTCTAAAGCTTTGGAAGGCTTCATGCCTTTTTTTTTTTTTTTAAGGAGGTTTAGCACTCAGCCGTCTTCTCTTCCTCAGTAGACGATTTGGGTATTGCCTCTTTAATTAGACATTTTACAGAACTGAATGCAAATATCCACATCTCCAAGGATGCTTTATGATTCTTTCCCAGACCAGCCTTATGTCTGATTCATCTTTTTTCTTCTAGCATTATAAATAAGGTCATTCATAATATCACTATATATTTATTCTAATGACATTTAGAATGTTTTCTTTCCAAAACCAAACCATGCAAAAGGGACATTGGCATCCAGCATCTGGCTGTATGTTCTAAGGAAGCAGCTGTCACTCAGCAATTGTGTCTGGGAATTCAGACTACCCTAAAGTGCTTTCTATACATATTAATTGTTTGGAGGGAAAAAAATCCTTTGATATATCAGCTGTATCCCATTTAACTGAGACTGACAGATAAGATCCATAACAATGAGCTTTATTAATTGTGTCCACACTGGGTGAAGAGCCACACAGTACTGGTTACATCTCCCGAAGATCACTGGGTTCATTGCAACACCCATAAGGAACTGGGGCATAGTCTCTTCTTTGATTGATCCACAGTTCTGAGCAGGAATCTGGAGATGCTATAATGTACTCAGGATATTAGAATATTCCTTCTTTAGGCCCAGATCCTGCAGTGCAGGCAATCGGGTGCTGTGCAGCTGCAGAGCTCTGACGATGCCATTTTCACTGCAGGATCAGGGCCTTAAGCCCTGATTCGGAAAAGCACTCTGTTTGGGACAACATATATGCATTGTGCTTATATACCATAGAAATCAATGGGATTTAAGCACATGCTTAAAGCGAAGCACATGCTTAAGAGCCATGCTGCAAAGGGATGGACTTAAGAATGGGCTTAAGTATTTTCTGAATGGGAGCCTTAGTTAGCGATATCTGTGCTGCCGCAGTATAACTAAGCTCATTGCAACTTTTATAAACCTTTCAGACTTAACATTACCAGCTTTCAGATTCCTAGCACAAGCTCCTGATCAGAGACAGACTCTTAAACATCACTGACGTTCGTCCAAGATAGAAAATGAAATGTGAAAGAAGTGGAGACAAGTAGTAAGGAAACCGAACGGGAGAGGGTAACAAGAGAGATACCATGAAGAGATGGGCATTTGAAAAAATGCAACCAGAACAGAAAGCATGCAAGATGGAGAAGAGTACCTCTGGCCTTTGACCTCTGACCTGAATGTTATTTCCTGCTTTTTCAACCAAACCAAAACTGAAGTAAAAGAAAAAGGTCAGGTTTTTAGATTTTTGACAGAGTGTGTAGGTCTAGCATCCTTTCATCACGCTAACAGATTTTTTAAAGCTACATTATTCTAAGAGGGCCACAAATTTGTGTCAAGCTTTATCGTTCAATTTAGCTCAAATCTATGACAGTTCATCTGGTTAATCTGTCTTATTGAATTCTTTTTCAATCTGTATTTCTCAAGCAAACTCATTGATATGTATCTATAGGGTGTTTTTAAAAAGCATTTCTAGAATAAGATGGCTTCATTATTTTATTACATCCTTGAATAACCCTAGAGCTACACTGCCAACAAATTAACCTGACTAATAAATGAGACAGGTGATGTTGCTGTGGCATTACAAGGCTGTAATAAACCAAATAGTGAATCCAGTTATCAGCAACAGTGCTCAAGACTTGGAAGATTTATGGCCTAGTCTGACACTGTTGATCTTTGCAGTTGTCACTATTTGTGTAACACTGAGTTGTGCTATCCATGAAGCTCCAGGTTCGGGTTTTGGGGTTTTAAATAACCTTGTGTGAAAAGGTCATTGCAAATCATGCAGTCATGGAAAGGTTTCCATGGCTTCCTAACATGGCGCTGTTTCCTTCATGCAAATTTCATAGCTTGGACATGCTTTTTTTTGGAGGAGAATGATCACCAGATGCTAGGTAGGGGTTAGGGGATTGTGTCAAAGGTCAAGCAGGACTCAGAAAGATGTGGAAAGACTACCGACCAGCCATCTGTTTCTCCTTACTCCTTCTCTTTTTCTCCAGCCGGCGAAGTCTCTTCTCCTCCCGTCTCTTGGCTTCTTCCTCCTCCTGGTGCTGCCGACACTTGTGGAAATTCTCCACCACGACCCCCACGAACATGTTGAGGACGAAGAAGGCCACAATCAGCAGGAAGGAGATGAAGTAGAGGAGCATCCAAGGGTTATAGTTCATAACTGGCTACAGGATGGAGGGAGATAGATGCCAGTTGAATTACAACAGGCAGAATACGGAGCAAATTGAGGGTTGACAGATTCTTGCTAGTCAGGCTCGAGCTGGGATGTTAAAGAGAGCAATGTGGAAGTTGAAGGTCCGGCTGCAGTTTGGGGTCTCAAGCCTAGAGGGTTGGATGGGCCTGAGCTGCAGCCTGAGCTGCGACATCCACATGGCAATTTTTAGTGCACTAGCTTGAGCCCCACTAGCGCAAGTCTGTCTACGTAGGCTAGGAGGCTTGCTTCCTGACAGCAGTGCAGTGTAGACATACCCTGAGGAGGTAGACGGAGCAGAACAGCAAGGCCTGCTTTCTCAAAAGCAGCCTGGGATGTTGGGTGCTCAACTGAAGACACCTTAAAGGTGATTTTCAGACAGCAGGTGCTCAGCACAATCAGGCTCCTTTGAGGTGTCACGAATTGGGCACCCAAAGTCACTTGAACACTGAAGTGTCGTGAATGGTCTGTTGTGCCAAAGAGTGAGGCAACAGAATCCTTTACAACTCTCCCAGGCCAATAAGAGTAATCTATACATATACAAAGTAGCAGCTTTCTCCAGAGGTGCTCAAAGACTCTTCAGGCTCACAAAACCCCTCTCAGATAGGTAGGGTTCCCCATTTTACAGCTACACTGGACATTTCTTCAAGCACCATAAGTGGGTACAACGAGCTATTGAAACTTATGTCATAGCATGGTTTTGTTGCAGTGTATAACTAGTAGAGATGGGTCCCAGTTGGAACCTTTCATCTGACATCTGTCATGCCCATGCCCTGGTTTGGATAAAATGGAACCCAGATCCAAACCGCCCCTCAATGTTTCACTTTTGCAAGACGAACAACGTTTTGCAAAATGAAAACCAAACCATAGCCGCTTTGGCGGCTTCTCTCTACTAGGCGTTCATCTAGAAAATATACCTGCTGGTCAACTCCTACAGCATCGAGGCCATCATACATGATGTCCACCCACCCATCTTTGGAGGCCAGAACAAACAGAGACATCAGGGCCTAGAAATGCAAGGGAAAAAGTTACATTTAGTTGTAACCCAGCTTATTACACGCTCTCTTTTACCTGTCACATTCAATTCTCCTTTGCCCTTCTCCATTTTGGGATTTGCATTTGTGCTGCTATTTTACCTTGCCGATAATAGGAAACTTTTGATGTCCAAGGTTTCCTGGCAGCAAAAACCTGTCAATGTCAGACACCAGTCCAGCAATGAGGGCTAATTCAAAAACCACAAAGGCAGCTTCATTTTCACCCTCCAGGTCTCCACTGCTCATTACTAATTAGGCCCTACCACGCTGCTAAAATAAGGATGTGCTCCATGGGCAGTTCTAAATGAATGGGATGTTGAGATGCACTGGGTACAGGATGTCCAGCCACATTAGTCAAGCTCTGCTGCTAGATGTATTTAGTTTATTATAGATCAGTGAAGCAATTAAATATACCGTGAAGCTACTTGTGCTTATCTTATTCCAAAAGGAAATGTGTGCATGCTTGGAAGCATTGCATTTGGGATTTACAAATGCAGGGTGAGTGTATATGAAGTGAATAGTGACTGTGGCTGCTTAGACCCCTGTAAGAAAACCCTGCAAGTAATTATGCATAGATTTTTAAATCAAGGAGGTAAAGGAGCAAAGAAGCAGATTACCATTCCAGTAATACCTGGCCGAGATTATCAAAATTATACTTGTGCCGGACCCATTTGTAGCTGGCTTCTGCACAGTCTGATTTGTTTGTGATGTTTCTGGTATCCTCCCCTTGGCAGACAAAAAACTTCCCTTTGAAAAGCTGTAAAACAGAAGAATGAGAGGAGGGGTAAATCCACTTTGTTTACCTGCACAGAATGGACAGCTCACTCGGACCTGCTGTGCAGCCCACACAATCAAATCAAGTTAAAGGTAAAAGCCTCGTTAGTTCATGGCCCTCAAAGAATGAAGCCTGGCTTAACAATAGTGACAGTTTAGTTCAAAGGCACCTACTGAGAGAAAGCCTGAACGCCTCCTCTAACATAATTTAGGACACTGATCTTGAAGATATCCTTGCAGGGGGCTGAAGGTCTCCTTGCAGGGGGCTGGGTAGCCCCTAGGACTAGGACTAGGACTAAGATGATTCCCTACAGCCTTTTGCTTCCAGGGCACTGGTTCAAATCCAGCCCAGGCTTGTAGGAGTTACCATCTGATGGCTGGTCAGTGACCTATGTGAAATGAGTATGGTGGTCTCAGTCCAGTTGCCAGCCAAAAGTCTTACAAGAGTGGCCAACAAAGCCCTAATTCAGCCCTTTTGTTGACAGTCTTTGTTGGCAGAGAACAAAATGAATCAATGTGCCAGAGCAATGGAATACGCTCTTATTCCCAATAGTCAACGTGAGGAGTGGTGTGGGCAGAGCCTCGTTCTCCTCCTGGACCTGTGGCACGGATCAATAAGACTTCTATTTCTAGGGCTGTTAACCCAGCAACGTTCAATGACACTAAATTCCTTTGCTTGAGAGCTGTTCTCCATCAATCATTAGACTGCTTTTCAGGAGAGTCTCTGCAAATATTTTTATAACCAGAGTTTAAGAATGAACTCCTATTGCTCCCTGGTGCCAGATCCTGATCTCCCTTACACATCCATAAAACCATGGACTCCAGTGGGGTTACTCCTGATTTACACCTCAGAGAAGCATCAGCTGCTTAATTCTAGACTTGTTGCTTTCTGGAAAGCGGCACAGAAAATGGCAGTGTATGATTTCTACTTGGGACATGGCAATTGATGGCGAAATCTGAGCGAGCAAGACATATAGGAAATCTTGTTCTGCTGAGTGACAGTATCTTGCCATGCTTCCCTGGGACAGAGCAGCCTTCTATACCTTAAATACCACCTGTATATTTGAAAAAAAGAGATGCTCACTCTTTATGATCTGTTGTTCTAGACAAAACAAATACAAGCCCCGGAGAGCAAAACAAACCCATACATTACTTTATGTATTTCCTTTGGCAGCAGAACACTTTCCACTAGAAGGGCAGGGATACGACTCTCAGAGCTAACCAACATCTATTGTAGCCATAAAACATTTAGATCTAGGACGGCTATAGCTCCCTTAAGGATCTTCATGGAGATAGCTTCTTCCAAATTAAACAGGAAGGTGAACACTGGTTTTAATACATTGGCTATGAGTGTAATAGCTTCATGACTAGGGGTGTAATAATATTCAGATGGGCCCCGTTACACAACCATAAACTAGAGAGGAACATAAAAGGATCTGATTTGCAAACACACTGAGCACTGGCAGCTCACGCTTACTGGCAGCTCATGCTAGAGGTGCAGATTCTCAGCACTTCTGAAAATTGAAGGTCCAAAGTTTCAGAGCGACTCTGGCTTTTCTACTTCCTACTCCTGGCAGTTAATGGCTATTCACACGCTACCATGATGCACACTTCAGAAATCTCTGTAACACAATAAATAAATAGCAGGCATTCCAATGCAGTCCAGCGGGCAGGAGAGTAGACTGGGGTTTGGGAGACATGGGTTCTATTCTAGGTTCTTGCACTTACCTCCTGTGTGACATTAGGCAAATCACAAACTCTGTGCTTCTGTTTCCTACTCTGTCTGTCTGGTCTATGCACACTGTAATCTCTTTGGGGCAGGGATTGCCTTTTCCTGTTAACTCTAGAAGACTGAATCTTACTATCGATCTTCATTTTATACTTACATGGGAGAAAAAACTCCATGCTAATGCAGAGCAATCTAAGATTTGGTTTCTTTTATATAAATGATGGCCTTGCTTTTACAGTTATTCAGCATGCAGAACTCTCATTGACATCACTGGGAATTTTGCATGCTGAATGCAGGATCAGTTCTAATGTTTGTATGTAGTGCTGTAAATGTGTCAGTGTGTAATTGTGACAACTGAATAAAAGACCGGGAGAGGCACTGGGGAAAGCTATCACAATTAGCAGAAAGGAAATTCAAACAACTCAGTGACAGATTTTTTTTTCCTGTTATAAACTCTTTTGGATCTGATTATTTTGTTTTATGGGATGTGCTTAGTTTTATGGTCCTGTTTAGGGCAATGAATGGATGCAAAGTATAATAAATGGATATTGTGCTGTACCTATACATCAATCTAGATGCAAAAATTGTCATGAATGGGATGATTCTTCCCTTTTGTTCTGTCGGCTTTGAACACTATATTTATTAGTTATTTAAAGTACATTCATTAATGTAAAATGTTATGAAAGCCCTTCTGTCCAAACTGAGAGCCAGTTTCCAAGTCAGCTTTGACAGATCAAATAAACTTCACCAGGAAAAGGGGAAATGTGCTGAAATATCCATCAGATAGAATCTCTTTCTTGTTCAGATGATTAGAAATTATCACAAGAAGATGGAAACTTTTCTCCAGTCTCTTCCCTTGGGCTCCTGCCCTCTAAGGACTGGGGATGATGACAGCAGATTGTATCCAGGTTGCTTGACACAGCAGAAGGCTCAGAAATCAATATTTTCACCAGCTTCTACCTATGTGAACTTTCAGAACCCTGCACTGAGTCTACCGGGACAAGTTTTCCTTTGAGCTTAGAAGCCAGTGGATTCCCAGCTATGAAAGTTAGAGTTTCTATTTTCCATGAGTTTAAAGCTGGGAACAAAAGGGGACATTGTCCCTCCAACTTTTATACCACAGATAGGAGACAGAATTGACTGGAATAGTTTCCTTGGACTAGGATTTCCTAGTGGGACAAGGTAGGGATCTGATTATATTAACTATAGACTCAAATTCTGCTCTGGTGGGTCCTGGGGGAAGGATAGCTGTCACTCAGGTGTAGCTCAGTTCATGTTCTGCTACAGGAACTCTGCAAGGCAGAGCACAAGTCCTCGTGGTGGGGATGGAGGGGGCATGGTGAAGAGGACTCTTGGCTGACACTCTGAGCGGGATCAGCATGCCCCCTCGGACAGTGCTTGTTTTTGGGTATGTTTACATTGCAAGTTACGTTGTACTCATAGTGCTAGTGAACCTGCGCTAGCTTTAATCAAGTTAACACAGGTAACAATAGCAATGAAGACGTGGCAGTCCAGACATGGGTACAAGCCCACTAGGAACCCTGGCTACATACTCAGGGTGCTAGCCCACATCAGGGTCCATGCAGCCACATCTTCACTGCTAGTGTTATCTGCTCTAGCTAAAGTTAGTGCAGGCCTGGCCTACTCATGCTACAATTACACCTTAATCTGTGGTGTAGATGTGCCCTTAGAGAGCAATATTACTGTATGCACTGGTCAGCTTGAAGGGGGTTAGACCCATCCACTAACCCACAGATCGCACCTCCCCGACAGAACCAAGAAAGAGGCTGAAGTCCTACCACCATAATTTTTCATACTCATTGCTGTGCCCTCTGGTACTAAGAGTGCACGTGTGTGAAGTCTAGCCTATGCTTCATTTTAAAAGCCTGTGAAAAGTGCAAAAGACTCAGTAAGCCATGGCTAGGGCTAGAATAATATGAATCTTGCTCTGTTCATGCTATTTCAGTTCCTGGATGGGGAATTACCCCAAAAAGAAACTCACCTTAATCTGGGCCCCTCAAAGACCTGTAGCCCGCACACAGTGGCAAAGATACCAAGATATTCCTCTCTATTTGGGCTTGCTTCTATTTCCAGCTTTGCCTGGATTCCAGTGGAACTGGGCAAAGAGCCCAGCAGGGAACCTACCTGGACTCCCAAGATTCCAAAGATGATGAAGAAAGCACAACAGATGACCACAATGTTCCCAATAGGCTTCAGGGATGACATCAGGGTTTCCACCACCAGCTTCAGTCCTTGTGCTCGACTAATGACCCTGAGGGGAAAAAGCAGGCACAAGAAGCAGGTTAGACACTGTCCTTGCAACATTCCTCTGAATCCTTCCATGCTCCTAGGCACAGGCATAAATGTAGACTAGGGAAACAGCTGTTTGAAATGGGGTGTGGCTGAAAAATAAGAGAACAAATGCTATGAAGGGACTGAGAGTCTTGTGGCACCTTTAAGACTAACAGACGTATTGGAGCATAAGCTTTCATGGGTGAATACCCACTTTGTCAGATGCATGTAATGGAGATTTCCAGAGGCAGGTATAAATATGCAGGCAAGATCTAAGGGAGGTTGGGGAAACGTCATATGTACTCAGGGAGCCTCGTGCGTGGACTGGGGAAGAAGAGAAGGTGCAGGTGGGAATGCATACGTATTAAGAGTTAGTACACAGATCTTGATCCAGAGCCCATTGAAGTTAGTGGAAAGGCTTCTGTTAACTGCACTAGGCTTTCGAGCAGGCTCACAGAAAGGGGAAATTACAGAGTACCCCCATGTCTTCTTCTCCCACTCCATTGCCTACACCTCTCCAGTCATGTCCTTTTTAACCACCTTATTAAAAATGAACACAGATCTAATTTTAGTGACCTCTCCATGTACGGCACACCTCCCGCCGCCAGGCCTGGGAAATTCTATTGTCTTCTCGTTGACCCCTTATGCAGCACTCTCAGTTCTTGTAAAGCACTTTGGCACCTTATTCCAAGCTAATACAGTAGAACTTCAGCATTACGGACACCTCAGGAAGGGAGGTTGTGTCTGTAACTCTGAACAAAGCGCAGTTCCGGCTCTGGCTCCAGCAGCAGCTGAACTCCCTCTTCAGCACCGGCAGCTTCCTTGCAGGCAGCTTCTTTCCCTGGGTCTAACTGAGTTTGCAAGCTTGTCCCTCTCCCAGCTGGGGGTGGGGTGTGTGTGAAAACAGCATGTCCCCCTCTGGCTGGGGGAAGAAGGGTAACACCAATGTGTCGGCCTCCTGACCGAGGGAGAGGTGAAAGCGGCACAGACCCCAGCACTGGTCCTGCTCTGCTGGCTCTGGTTGCCTTGGGCTGGCAGCCCCAGAATCTTCACTTCCTAGTGGTAAGTGGCTGCCCCACATGTGGGAGTGAGGACAGGCAGCCCAGATGTGCCTACATTTAAGCTACAATACAGGCACAGCACAGTACTTGCTTTTTTGTTTGCTTTTTTGGTCTCTGCTGCTGCCTGATTGGTTACTTCTGGTTTCACATGGTGTCTGATTGACCGGTCGGTCCGTAACTCTGGTGTTCGTATCTGTGAGGTTCTAACTGTATGTCAGATGTGGCCCCTCTGGCCTCTTGCACTGCTAGAGATAGATCTGATGGTTTTAATCTAAGCCATTGTCACTCCCTATCTATCTCCTGCCAGGATGTCATCTCTCCCCCACTCCCCGTTGTTCATCACTTTGTATTTTTCTATAATGCAGTTTGACAAGCTCTCTCGGTTCTGGTTTGGATGTAGATCCCATCTTCTTTTGGAGCCAGCCTCTTGTTTTGTGTCATTCACAAATGCATGCACTTGGTTCCACGTTCTCTCTTCCTGGTCACTAATACACCATTGGAACAGGACTGGGTCCAACACAGATTCCTGAGCCACTACATTTCCTACCTTCATCCTGTCTTACTTCTACCCGTTCACTGCTGTGACATCAGATATTCAACCACTTTTGTGAGTCAGTTGAGAACGTCACCACAAGAGCATAAGCAGTAACCTTCAACACTACAGGATTTCTCCCCATCTCTCTGGCATTACCTCGAATTTCATAACTGTAGATTAGGTTATACTGTAGGGCTAAGGGAGAAGGCACAATCAATAGCAAGATAGAAACAAGCAGGAAAACAAAGGAGTAGAAGATGAACTACACCGTTATACCAAGGGCAATACTTGAATCAGAGGACTAAGCCTGTTTATATTAAAAAAAGCCATCAAGTCATTTAGGGACAGATTTACAAAGGTATTTAGGGGCAAATAGGTTTCTAATGATTTTTACAAAAGTATCATTGACATCAGTGTGAGTTAGGGGCCTAACTCATTTTGTAAATCTAGTCTTTATGGCCAAGCTGCTTACAAATGTAGGAATGGAAAGTCAGGCACTGATGCACAAAAAACGCCAATTGCGCCCATAGAGTGGTGTGTGTGTGTGCTATGGACATAGGTGTGAAGGCTCCTTTGAAAAATTGGCACTCAAAAGCACCTGTTCACCTACGGGACAAGGATGTCTTCCTTCCTGCCTGACCTCCCCACTCTACACTGATCCTATCACGGGCTCCCCAAAGTCTCTCCCTGCTCTGCCCAGCTCAGTGTCCCTCTGCATTTTCACCCCTCCCCTTTGTATGTTTTGCTTTCCTATCTCAATAACCTGCCTCTTGCCATCTTAAAACTACCTCCCAGTTTGAGTTCTAGTCTAATCTCCATCCTCCCCAGACTGTGTCATTCCCCCAGCAGGGGTCACTGTGGACTCGGAAGTGTGACAGCGACATTTGGCTTTAATGAAGTGCGTGACGGATAAGCCTCACGCTCTCTGAAAGTTTGCATTATTCCTTGTGTGTCTCCATGCCTATAGAGTTCAACTCCAGAGCTATGTGCATAGCCATTAAATAATGGTGGTTTTTTGTTTTCCTTTTTTTTCTTCTTCTAAGGATTGTTGGCTTTAAACAATACCCTGAAAAACTAAAACCTAAAAAAAAATATTTCCTTCTTTCTGGTAAAATATTTACTCTAAATGTCAAGGGTAGCTTGTCAATTCCCCTTGTAAAAAAGAAACAGATGGTGATATTTTTATCCACTCCCTACCAACACAACACAAAAGGCAGATGCTTCTGTTTTACATCCTGGCTGTTGTGCTCAGGTCACTGTTGTTGTTACTTATTACCCTCCCTGTCTGATCTGCGCTGTGCTGGTTTTCTGCGTTTGGAAAGGACTGGCTGGCTCAGGGAACGTAAGGCGTTCTGAAGTCTTTAACCTTTAAGGCTGTGAAGCAAATCTAAACCAGGCTGGCAGCAACCAAAACAAATCATTACCCTCAAATGGCATCTTAGCATGCTATGTTAAACATGTTTGTTGATCTCAGTCCAGTTCTGGGCAGGCAGGGATCCACATCACAAACAACAAACACTGTCCTCACTAGCACCCTTTTAGAAGCCGACAGACTAAAGCACGTGAAGACTGAAATACACCCAGATCCGGGCTTAAGCACGTTAGGGGAAAAGCTTGCACCGTCTCAATCAGTTCAATGCCTATTCTGTATATGAATCCTAGATACTTTTATGCCTCTCCATAACTGTAGTATCTGAGCACTTCAGAATCACACACATTCCTCACAACAGCCCCACAAGAAGTGCTATTATCCCCATTTTACAGATAGGAAAATAGGGGCACAGAATGATTAAGTGATGTGCCCAAGGTCACTCAGGAAATCTGTGGCACAGTAGGAAATTGAACCAGGTCTCCTGAGTCCCAGGCAAGCACCCTCCCCAACCTTCCTCTTGTGAAGAAACTCTGTTCTGTGGATACAATGAAGAAATTCAGTCTCCAGGGCCTGGCAACTTTCACCAGCACCAACATCAAATTAAAAATGGAACAAAGTAATTTTCCTGACAAGACACCATCTGGGTTCCAACATATGAGGAATAGGAAGGAATAGGAGGTCATTCTTCTACATTGGCCAGCAGCGGATGCATGTTGAGAAAGAGGGGCTAAGAAATTATATAACCCTTTGGTTCTTTCAAATTCCTAATCAGAATATAATCCAGTGCATGTGCGTCATGTCTGCACTGCAGCTTGCAAAACACCCCGCTGCTTCTCCTGTAACATTATCCCCAGGCCTACCGAAAAAAATCTGAAGAAAAATGTAATCCCAGATGTACGCCAATGGTCTGAAGGAGAGCTTTCCCGTCAGCTGTAGAGAAATTGGAGGAAAAAACCTCATGAGCTGACCTTATTAGCATAGACACACCACCTACTTTGTCCAGTGACTAATTTTCGCTGTTTTGGGTTAAAATTCACTTAAGACTTGAAAGCAGGGGTAATTAAATGCTTTTATCCTTATTGTACAATTAAAAGGCATACTCACTCACTAAACATGGGGTAGTGAGTCATATCCAAGTGACACTCAGAAGGGGTGGGGACGGATCTTCCTATCCGGTAAGGAGGAGTTTGTTTAAAGGTCCCAGATGCCATTTGACCCTTCCTCTCCAGGTCTAGGGGCTGAGCCTTACATCAGCTGTGGAGACAGCATGCAGTGAAAGGCAGGCTCCCCACTACCCAGGGAAATCACTAAGGTCTGGGTAAGGGATGGAACACAGCTAAAGGGAGCCTGGTGAGATCAGCAGCAAAAGCAGCCTCTTGCCCAACAAATCCTAGAAGAATGATTGCTAACAGCATGGGTCTGTAGGGCTGGACCCAGCCAGACCATGGACACAGCAGAGCAATGGCAGAGGCCTCGCTCGCTGGAGGGGACCCCACCTGAATGCACTCCATAATGCTTTGCTGACGTTTGACAACAAACCATGAGTGGGGTGCAGTGGAGGGAAAGGAGGAGTTAAAGAGACATTCGTCCACAGGGCTTCCACGCTGCAAGGTGGGAAGCTGAGGTAAAAGCCTCCTGCCCAAGATCCTGTGGGGCGGGTGGTTTACTTATTGTCTGCATATTTCTGAGTTATTGTTGCTGTGTTTTCCCAAATTAATGCGTCCTCTCTCCCCTTAATAAATGTTTGCTTTTCGTTATACACAGACTCGGTGCTTGCGAGGGGGGAAGTATTGACTAGTAGAGACACCCACAGAAGGTATTTAGTTTTCCCAAATTTCTGGGTGGGGGCTCAAGACGATTTTATTTTGTAATTTTAAGAGGAATCTCCAGATACTGAGCTGGTATTTGCTGCTGCTGCCAACATCTGTCAGAAGCTTAAATGCTAATTAATGAAAAACATCATAGTCCTCATGACTTCAGGCACTGAAGCTAAGACCCACCAGGTCAACAGAAAGACTCCAGTGAGAGCCGGATAAGGTCCTAGATAGAACCGCAAAGTAACGCAACCTCAGCATTTCCGAGATATTAGTGTCAGCTCTATTACGATGGCTTTAACCATCCCAGCACCTCATCAATATTGCCCAAGATCCTGCTGATATTATTGCCTGTAAACCCATGCTATCCAATCCACTGCTCCGGCAATTTAGTCCTGAACGATCCAGCTGATTCGAGCCCTCCGGACATGGTGACACAGTAGCCAGCTGAGATTGCACTAAGGACAATTTCAGCCTGCGTCAGGCATCTGACAAATGAGGAAATTGGGAGTCATAGAAGTTCTTCAGCAAGAAAAAAATGCTAATCCCTTGAGTTTCTGTTGGTTCTGCTGGCCTCAGCAGTCACAATGCTGCTAAATTCCAAGCATGCAGATGCTCCAAGACTGCTGTCAATCTCATCCCAGCTGGAACATATTTACTAACTTTAAGCCTGCTAGTCTGCTCAGCCCATTTGTATAAAGAAGTGGCAGCTCAGTGTTAATGCAGACTTTCCTCCGTGGGGGAAAAAGCCAGCAAAGGTGATAATATGATAAAGAGGAGCGAAGCTATGAAATGACTGTTTCATACAGCGATGGGAGGAAGAGTGAATAATTTACACATCTGCTTTGGAAGGTGAAGCCAAAGCTCTGAAGAGAGTAAAATAGCATTGAAACCTATCCAAATTAATTCTGAATCCATCGTTAATTTGGATTTCTCTTGTTTCTTGACCTGTAGCACTTGATCCTGACAACAGCAAGTTGAACACATTAGGAAGGAACGTTATTGGATCAGGCGTTCTTCTACAGGCTGGTACATCACAGAGAGCAGTGGAAATGCCTTGGAATGCCCCTTCTTTGTGAACACATCTTCAAATGTCTGTGCCTAGAGTGGGGCTTGAATACCCCTTTGTATAGCTTTAGGCCTGATATTCAATGACTGGCTTGTGTAATTACGCCCACACAATTGCATGTACATGATTTGCACGTAGGCAGATTGGGTATTTGTTCATGCAAATGGTCAGCCGCACACTTCGCTGGTCAGGTGTACAAGCAAATACTTGATTTGCATATGCATATGTGATTTTGCATACACAATTGTGTGTACTGTATAAGGCAGTAGGGTATTTCTACAGTGAAAGAAGACAAAGTAGCAATCAGCAAGGTCTTTTATAAGTAGCAAACCTCCAGTACCATAAATCAAGGCAAGCTGCCATAAGCCAAAGCAAACTTAACAAAACCCCTTCACTTTCCTAACGTTCAATGCTGCAAGGTGCAGAGCGGTGGCTTCTCACAGGGATTTTTCTCCTGATGTCTCACTGTCCCAGGGTGTTACACTCACCATTGAAGCGCCTCCTTCTGGTCGCATCTGGGGATTAGCTCTACCATGTTGATGCCCCTTCCAGACATTGCTCACTCCGTCTCTCTCCCAGTCTCACTCACTTGAGACTCAACTGCTCCCGCTTTGTGGCTTGGCCCTCTGGCCAGATCACTGTAGCCCTCCCCTTCTGGGGGGGGCATATATCAAAGTCTCTCGGAACCCCCCCATCCCAGGCAGTCTTCCCATTCACTGTCCCATAACAGTGCCACTTCCCCAGTGGCTGGTAGGGGAACCCAGGCCCACCCTCTACACTGGTTTCCAGTTCAAGGAGCCTACAACACACACTCAAGATCTATACAAGGTCTATCCCTTTTTGCCGTATCCCTGGGCTGCTTCCGACCATACCTTCCCACACCTTGAGAGTGATAGCAGTTTCCATCTCTCCCACCCCGTTCTACTTTCAACTACTGGGCATTATAGAGGCCCCTCCTGTTCCTGTCCTGATAAGCTTCATCTCCCTGGCTCCTCCTCTAGGGGCAGCCCAGGCAGTTAACTGGCCGACCTAGCCACCTTTTCCCCCCTTTCAGTCTTTGTGTGGGGCAGACATCCCATCACACTCCCTTATAGCCATTCCTGCAATTCTACCCCTCACACCTATACAGGGAGTTAGCAAGTGGCAGCCAGATGTCCTCACTTGCTGACTTTGGGTTGGCTCCAGTCCCTGTCTCGAGCGGAGTGAATAACTGATTTTTTTCAGTTTGGTGGCCAATAATTTTGGGTTGACCTGAAACAGAAATATTTTGGTTTTCTTGCCAAAATGACCCTCCTCCCCCAAAATTTGTTTCAAGACAAATGAAATGTTTCATTTGACCGGAAATGAATATTTGTGTGTGTGTGTTTGTTTCATTTTCGGGAGTTTAACTTTTTAAAAAAACATTTAGCTAAATTTGTAAACAAAAAACCAATTCTGAAATGAAAAGTGGAAACGTTTCCTCTTGAAAATGTAAGTGAAAAGCTGCAGCTTAAAAAAGTTTCTCCCCTCCCCCCCAACTATTTTGTCTGAGTCTATTCGCTAAATTCAAGCCCAATTCATGAAAAGTTTGGGCTGGCTGAAGCATCACACAGGGCCTTGTGAAGGGTCCAGGCTCTGAAGAGAATTTCATACGCTGAATTGACATTCCTACATTAATGGCAGCTAATTTCCCAGACAATATGGGCTTCATTTTGATTAAAACAAAGGAGGCTGAGTTGTGCATCCAGTTACATTTGCACATACGCAGACGTCCCAACAGGTGGAGCTAAAGAATGCAAAATTTATTGTTCTTAAATGAGACAGCAAAATAAGTTGCTGGGCCTTGGGCAGGGAGGCCATGGTCAGCTGAGTCCATATGTGCATGTGTGTGTGCATAACAGCAGATGGATTTCCACATGTGGAGATTTATGAATGACTGAAAAGCCCCTACTTTAATGGTTGGCTTTTCATTTGCTACAAATCTAATTACAGAGGAACAGAATCGATTGTGAACATATTTAGGGAACTGTGTCATTGTTATCTTTTAAAAACTTCCTTTGCGTTATGCAGTGTTTGTGCAGTTTAGTCAATCACAAACATTCATGTACCCTCTTGAGAAAATACATCCTATGCCAACGGAACAAAATAATGTAAGGGCCTGATCCTGCAAATACCCTTTCCAACTGGAAGTTTATACTCATACAAGTAATCCCATTGAGGTGAATGGGATAACTCACATGAATGAGGACAGCTCATGTGAATTAAGGACCCATACACAGATACGGAGACTCACTGACAACAGGATCAAAGCCTTAAATTGAAAAAAAATAATAATCAGGAAACATTATAGATCAAAGTAAAGTGCACTCAAAACATCTTATCTAGATGTGATCTAACACCACGGGCTCATTGAGAAAACCAATAACCTTCACGGGAGGAGATTCTCCAAGTTTGATGGGCATCTCTCAATTGAAGCGGGTGTGAAATAGATACCAATTTTACTTATAGAAATTCCAATTATCTTGTACTTTTCCTGTGTATGTATTAAAAAGGAGAGAGAAGAGCTGGTAGATATTGGGAACAATTTTCTGCGAATGTGTGTTCGAACCTTTAAACCAGTGGTTCTTAATCATTTTAATAGCAACATGCCTTTTTTCATAGTGGGACTTTCCGGGGCCACCCCTTTCAATCTAGCCATTCCATTTAGCAGTATGGGAAAGGCAGGGTGGCCATGAGCCCCTGTGACCTTTCTGGGGCCAAGACTCAGGTTAAGAACCTTTGCTTTAAATGGATCTATTTTAATGGTGCTAGTGCCCTTTTTGCCCTGTGGCTTTTTGTGGAAAAGTCTAACAAACAAGCAGGCTGTCAGGAACATTCACATAATCAGCAAACAACAAGGAAACACTGAGAAACACCTGAAGAAAGCTAAACCTGAATCCACAATCACAAATATTCACCTCAGAAACTTTATTGTCAGGGTTGCAATCACCCAATCAGGGAACAGACATATACAATGCAACGTATCTGTCCAAACAAAACTCACCAGTAGAGTTCAAAATCCGAATATTTAATGCTCGCCATGGACTGTGTGTGCACAATCTGGGGACTTCTGAGCATGTAAATGGCAAAAGACGTAAAGACCATGCAATTTGTGACAACTATGGCAAAGTTTGGCAAAATTTTTAGCACTTGCTAATTATTTGCTCATTTCTAGTTTTTTACCCACTAAAGGGCTGATCCAAAGCCTACTGAAGGCAATGGAAAAGCTTTAACGGATTTTTGATCCAGCTCTAACAGGGCATGTGGACAAAGTCTATGTTTTGATTCTTTCAGAGGAGAGTATGTCAGAAATATACAGATGGTGTGACCTTTTTTATTATTCATATTGAAGTACCAAACAGATGCCTAGTCAGAATGAGGCCGTTTTGCTAGGCCCTGCATAAACACACAGAAAGAAAGAGATACACCCCTACCCCAAAAGAAAAAAACATCAGATGAAGGGAGGGGGAGTGCGATACAACATATGTGTAAAGAGACTGTGGGGATGATACGCTTGTTAGTTCCAGCATAACAAGAACATCCCCAATTATATTAGATAAGTTATCATATTTATTAAGGATATAAATCCTCATGCTTCAGGGCATAGGCCAAGCACAGTTTGCTTGGGGTCAGGAAGAAACTTCCTCCATGGGCAGGTTATTGCACAATTGTCCATTAAAAGATATCTTGTTCCTGTCCATGAAGCATCCAATGCTGGTCACTGTCTGACAGGAAACCTGATTAGAGGGACCAGTGCTCTCATCTCATCAGGCCATTCTTATGGTTACTATCAGAGTGAAATTAATGGAGATTTTGGAGGAAAAAAATCTTCACATTTTAGGTTAAGTAACAGTTTGGTCTCTGAATCTTTAAAAATGTGCTGCCACCTGCTACTAATTTTATTCTTGGTTACAAAAGCCATTGATTGCCTGAAGGGCGAGGGGAAAGGAGCTGTTAAGAAACACTTCACACAGAGCAAATGAGAGCACAAATAGCAGGGGATGTGTGCATTAATGAGTAAAGGGGGCACTGATCAGTTTGCTACACAGTTAAGCCTGACCCTGAGGTGTGTTGAGTGCCTGGAGCTCCCCTTGACTCAAACAGGACCCGAGGCTGTCATGTCTCAGAATCAGGCTGGGAGTTTGTTGTAAAGACAATGACAGGTTGTGCACGGAGCTGGAGGTGTGACTGGGCAGCAAACCCCGCGTGTTCTGTCTCACTGCCAGGGGTGGCTCCAGGCACCAGCACACCAAGTGCGTGCCTGGGGCGGCAAGCTGCGGGGGGCACTCTGCCGGTCGCCGCCAGGGCGGCTGGCAGATTGCCTTCAGCGGCATGCCTGAGGAGGGTCCGCTGGTCCTGCAGCTTCAGCAGACCTCCCGCAGGCGTGCCGCCAAATCCACGGGACTGGGGACCTCCTGTAGGCAAGCCACCGAAGGCAGCCTGCCTGCTGTGCTCGGGATGGCAAAATACCTAGAGCTGCCCCTGCTCACTGGGCCCTTCCATTGCACTCCAGAAAACAGTTCCGTTTCTTTGCATGGAGAGATTCAGGGAACCATCGCCAACCAGAAGCTTGCACAGCCAACTTGCACCCCTTTTCTATCTTATCAAGCCCCAGTCGCTGCTTACCTTAATGGCCTGAGTGTTCGCAGCAGCCTCAAGACCCTCAGCATTCCAAGAATTTTAGTGCCGCTGTCCGATACCATTGAAACCAGGATGTCAATGACTGAGATGAGAACCAACACCCCATCAAGCACATTCCAACTGCTCTTCAGGTAGGCCTTCTCCCCAAAGCACAAGCCAAGCGCCACCACCTGCCCAAATGGCAACAAGTTATGACTAATTCAGCCAGTACGTTTCTTCCAGTTAGCGACTTGCAGCTAATACATTATTCACAGATAAGTGATTGCGAGTCCATTTGCTTCCCAGTATAGAAACCTAATTAGACAATTCGGTAAAGTGTCATACCGTAAGGACTGTAAAAATAACTCTGCAAAACACACCACAGATTGCCCCTTAACAGCTGATGTATTTTTAATGCAGCTAAACCTGGTTGTGCAAAAGTGATTCTATTAATGCATAGCTGTTGCACAGAAGATTTGATCACATGATTATTTGGGTTACTGGGGGAGAGAAGTGGTTTCGAGGTCCTGACTATAGGCTGTTGTTGTCCACTAGATTTGCAAATACAGAAGACAGGGGAAGTTTCCAAATGAGAGGGGAATAGCTCTGAGATGCTATGAATTATATGAGAGCGACACACAGGAAAAAGTCTTGCCAATCTTTGGACCTGATTGAGGCTCTAATTCAGAAAAGCATTTAAGTACACATTTAATAAAATAACAACAAACCACCAGCAGCTCTAATACAGCATTTTTCATTAGTAGATTTCAATGAACTACGCAAAGGGGATCAGCATCATTATCCACATTTTACAAACGGGAAAACTGAGTCACAGGGAGGTGAAATGATTTGCCCAAGGTCATCCAACAAGCCAATGGCAGCCAGAGATAGGAATATAATCCCAGTCTCCTGAGTTTCAGTCCAGTACATTAGCCACTAGGTCACATTGCCTCTTTAGCAAAGCACTTAAGCGTAAACTTATCTTTAGGTCATGGAAGTCAATGGGGTTTACCCACATGGCTGAAGTAAAGCATGAGCTTAAGTGCTATATTGAAAGGGGATGGACTGCTGATTTTAGGCCTCTCATCTCATCTATATTGCTATAAATCAGGAATAATTTCAATGGAATGATGGTGCTGAAAAATGCACTAAAAATAAAGTGCCTGGTATTTACTGGGTTGCTCCTCCTTCCCAAGTAGCAGAGCAGATTAAGACATGATGATCTCTGGAAAAATGGGCACAGGGGTTTTAGAAATCCAAAGTCATAAAATGGTGCTAATGCAGCAGAGCCAGGCTTATGCTGTGGCTTCATTTACCTTAACTGTCATCTCAGCCAGGAAGATTACTGTGAAGATGTAGTTGGACAGTGTTAGGAAAATTCGTTCCTATAAAAAAAAAAAAAGAAAAGAAAATGAGAGACAAGGTTTTATAGTCTGCTCTCCAAATCTCTCTCTCGAGATATATATTTGGGTGGTTGCTTAATGTTCTTCTGATTTTATGCTGAAATAAGTCTTGGAATGTTTGCTCCTGAAGAAGATGTCCAAACATTTACATGATAACACTTCACTTGTTTATAGATCTCTTTTCTGATGTTCCTTTGTGTATGTCAGTACCATGGACAGCTGCCAGCTTTCTCTATAGGATGCTGCTTGCTTCACCACAGGTGATGGGGGAAATAAGCGAAGGGTGTAATTGAAATTCACATGCCCTGTCTCTCAAATCTTTTCCATGTATCCTTTAGCCATTCCACACTTTCCCAAGTTCTATACCATTCCTTCACTGGTCCCAAGTACTCTGGGATGCATGGGGGTGCTTGACAGATGTAAGGAGTTTCCTTATGAATAATACATAGTAGGTGTCTCACAACCCTTCACCTGTGGATCTCAGAGTACTTCACATGGTTGTTGTGGGGCTTAATGATTCTGGTAAAGTAAGTTGGATACCCACGATACAGAAAGGCAATCTGAGGCACAGAGAAATCATGCCTCAGCTGGTGTAAACTGTTATAGAATCATAGAACTGGAAGGGACCTCAAAAGGTTATCTAGTCTAGACCCCGGCAGTCAAGGCAGGACTGAGTATTATCTAGACCATCCCTGACAGATGTTTGTCTAACCTGTTCTTAAAAATGCCCAGTGATGGAGATTCCACAACCTCCCTAGGCAATTTATACCAGTGCTTAACCACTCTGACAGTTAGGAAGCTTTTCCTAGTGTCCAACCTAAACCGCCTTTGCTGCAGTTTAAGCCCATTGCTTCTTGTCCTATCCTCAGAGGTTAAGAAGAACAATTTTCTCTCTTTTCATTGTAACAACCTTTTATGCACTTGAAAACTGGTATCATGTCCCCTCTCAGCCTTCTCTTCTCCAGACTAAACAAACCCAATTTTTTCAATCTTCCCTCATAGGCCATGCTTTCTAGACCATTAATCATTTTTTCTGCTCTTCTCTGGATTTTCTCCAATTTGTCCACATCTTTCCTGAAATATGGCACCCAGAACTGGACACAATATTCCAGTTGAGGCCTAATCAGCATGGAGTAGAGTGGAAGAATTACTTCTCATGTCTTGCTTACAATACTCCTGCTAATACATCCCAGAATGATTGCTTTTTTTGCAACTGTGTTACACTGTTGACTCATATTTAGCTTGTGATCCACTATGACCCCCAGATCCCTTTCCGCAGTACTCCTTCCTAGGCAGTCATTTCCCATTCTGTATGTGTGCAACTGATTGTTCCTTCCTATGTGGAGTACTTTGCATTTGTCCTTACTGAATTTCATCTCATTTACTTCAGACTATTTCTCCAGTTTGTCCAGATCATTTTGAATTTTAATCCTATCTTCCAAAGCACTTGCAGCCCCTCCCAGCTTGGTATCATCCGCAAACTTTATAAGTGTACTCTCTATGTTATTCTCTAAATCATTGATGAAGATATTGAACAGAACCAGATCAAGAACCGATCCCTATGGGACCCCACTCGTTATGCCCTTCCAGTATGACTGTGAACCACTGATAACTACTCTCTGGGAACAATTTTCCAACCAGTTATGCACCCATCTTATAGTAGCTCCATCTAGGTTGCATTTTCCTAGTTTGCTTATGAGGTCATGCAAGACAGTATCAAAAGCCTTACTAAAGTCAAGATATACCACATCTACCACTTCTCCGCTATCCACAGGGCTTGTTACCCTGTCAAAGAAAGCTATCAGGTTGGTTTGACATGATTTGTTCTTGACAAATCCATGCTCACTGTTGCTTATCATCTCATTATCTTCTAGGTGTTTGCAAATTGATTTCTTAATTATTTGCTCCATTATCTTCCCAGGTACAGAAGTTAAGCTGACTTGTCTGTAGTTCCCCAGGTTTTCCTAATTTCCCTTTTTAATATGGGCAAAATATTTACCCTTTTCCAGTCTTCTGGAATGTCTCCATGTTTTCACTGAAGTCAATGAAATTACAGCCATTTATACCAGCTGAGAATCTGCCCCCAAGGAGTTTAAGTCACTTGCCCAAGACCACGACAGACCTGGGAACAGAACCCAGCAGTTTTCCCATGCTCTAACCCGGTCCCATGGTCTAACCTCTAAACCATGCTTTCCTTCTGTGTAAGCAGCTAGTGATTACAGATGAGAGTCGTGGACTAATTCCTTATCTATAACCAGCAGAAACCTTTCTTTTTAATGATGATCATTAAATAAATTACACTTTCCCCTAATTCCTGTACAGTCTCTGATTGCTTGTACTGTGAGATGGAGAGTTGGGGTGGGGGAAGTAAGACAGAAACACAGTGTGTGTGTGTGTGCGCGCGCGCGCATGTGTGCACTCTTACACGGGGACTAAAACATCTCACTGTAACATTATGGTAACATTACTAGGGATCCTGGATTTTTTTCCACTACTCCCTAAAGAGCAGTTCTCTAAGAGCAGTTCTCTAAGAAATGCAGCTCTCTAAAAACCAGCTGCAATTTAATGATGAGAAAACACCATGGAAACTCTCATTTGCCGGGCCATGATTTACTGAGAGTGACACAGGAATCACTAAGTAGCTTGTTTCCATCCTGGTGTCCGTAATTAATCAAGTCTTAAAGACCCCTGCTGTGACCGCATGAGCCATGATAGAAAACATCCCTGGTCTTCAAGAGAGTGCTGCACAAAAGGTTGGCAAGTGTGCGGTGGGCCTGAGCATCTGCAGGAGCAGGTAAGCACCTACTTTAGGCAGTGCAGATGAAATGGTAATAGCAGGTAGAAAAGAGTCAGAATATTACACTTCTCTTTGGCAAGTGTGCAGCAATTTGGAAATGCAGTCTACACGCACCGCATCCCCTACTCTCCGGAACAGGAAGGCCTGCTGTGGAGAGACTGCCTCCCCTGCTCTGACTGGCCGGCTCTAATTGGGACAGGGAGAGAACTGGCTGTAGGCAGTTAGAAAATCCATGGCTCTGGAAAGCAAAGTACAATTATTTGAAACAAATGAAGCTAAAATAACTATTTGTATTTCCAGGCAAGAGTTCTGTCAGCTGGAACAGGGCTGCGTGCCCTGCATTGCTCTTGCATCTCCTGCGGTGCCTCCCTTGGGTCCCCCCCTTCTGCTTTCTGTCTTCTGCTCAGCTCACCTTGATCCCAGGGTGACCTCACTGGCTCCCATGGTTACCATCCCCAGGCTGATGGGTCTCACATCTGCCTCTCTGCCCCTGAGCTCTCTCCCCTCTCTCCACTTCCACATCTCAGAAATCTCCTCCATGTCCTGGAAAGACTAGAGTGCCTCACCCTCCCTCACTACTGGCAGCACCGCTGTCCTCCTCAATGCCACATCTTGGGCTCCTCCAATTCAGGCTCCCACCCAATCCTCTCACTTCTCCCTTTTCAAACAGCACTAGAGACCCAGTCTTTCCTCCCCATTTTTGTTGCTCCCACACCTGTTCTCACCCAGGGTCGTCCCGCACCTTGACTGGTGCAATATCCCAGAGGCCCAGTTCAAATGGCTTTTAAACTGGAGAATAACAAATAGCATGGAGTGGATAACAAATGCCCTTATTTGCATGTGGATCCAGGTCACCATAAAAAACAAACAAACAAAAAAACATCACACACCAGCCTTTCCTGAACATCCATGCAAATAAAATACCATTCTGTACAAGGGTTTCTGGACAGGGCTCTAAGGGGACCCAATATGGGACCAAAGAGCCATTCAGAATGTGAAGGAATGCTCCCAAACATGTGGACCAGATTCTCAGCTGCTATAACTTCAATGGAGTTATACTGATTTACACCAGCTGAGGACCTGGCCCTATTTCTGCAATATTCAGTAAGCGTGTCCAGGCAGCACCCTTTAATACCTCCAAAGAAAGTTGGGACAGCAAAGAAGTCCTTTGCTCTAGCTTTCTAAGAGCCTCCACAATATCAAGAGCTACAACAGGATTTCCAAAGCTGCCTAGAGGATACAGACACCCAGTTCCCACTCATTTCAATGGGAACAGGGCATCCCAAATCCTTTCACCAGCTTTGGAAAATCTCTGCATCCATCAGCTTCATGAAACCCTCTAATGTCACTAGGAGTCATCGATGTGAGATGCCAGGACAACTTCCCCCAGTGGACTAGCTGGGGAGGGAGCCGGCATCCAGAGCAGTTCATCTGTTCCTGCACTCAGAGAGCGAGCTCAAGTGAGCAGCATGCCCATCCCACCCAAGCTAGCCTTTTACATGTGCAGCAGATGTCCGAGCAGCCTGCCTGACGATGTCTAATGGTGAACAGAAGTCGAAAAAAGGCATCTGTAAGTTAAACAATGGCTGGGAGCTCTATATAAGCTCAGGCAGCATCCAAATTTGCCATGTCAAATTCATTAAAAAAAAGTGAGTTAACAGAGAGCAGCATCAATGGACTCTCATTAAAAGGGTATTTTTGTTGATCCAAACCTTGTAAAACAAAACTTTGAAAACACCCAGCCTGAATGACAAGCCTGTATCATTAACTGGCAGGCATGTGTGGAAAAATATCAGTGTCTGGTGAAAACAGAATCCTGATCTGCAGGAACCCTGCTCCATGCTATAGGCCTCATTCATAAGGACCAAGGCCAGGAAGGACCACTGCGATCATCTTATCAGACCTCCCGTATGACACCAGCCATAGAACTTCCTCCCCAGAATTCCTACAGAAGAACGTTTAGAAACAAAGCCAATCTTGATTTAATGATTGCAAGTGATGGAGGAGAATCCACTATGACCATTGGTAAACTGTTCTAATGGCTAACTACCCTCACTGTAAAAAGGTACACCATTTCCAGTCTGAATTTGTCTCGCTTCAACTTCCAGCCATTGGATCGTGTTTATACCTTTGTCTCCTGGATTAAAGGGCCCATTATCAAATATTTGTTCCCCATCTAGGTACTTATAAATTGTGATCAAGTCACCCCTTAACATTCTGTTTGTTAAAGTAAATAGATTGAGCTCCTTGAGCCTTCTGTGGCATGCTAGAGCCTTTGTCATAACGTTGTGCCCCAAAATAGGTCATGCTTCCCCATCTAAGTTCATTGTTTTGGATCCAGCCCAGGCTGGAAGTGACTTGGGGTACGTCTATACTACCCGCTGGATTGGTGGGTAGTAATCGATCTATCGGGGATTGATTTATCCCATCTTGTCTAGACGCGATAAATCGATCCGCGAATTGACGCCCGTACTCCACCTCGGCAGGAGGAGTACGCAGCATCGATAGGGGAGCCGTGGCGGTCGACTCGCCGCTGTGAAGACAGCCAGGTAAGTCAAACTAAGATACTTTGCGTAGCTAAAGTTGCGTAACTTAGATTGATCCCCCCCCCGGTATAGACCAGCCCTAAGAGTTGTTTCCATCTGCTGGCTGGTTGGTGGCTAAAGTCCAGTTCCCAATGGATCACCAAAGCCACCACCACCCCTGGCATTAACTGGCAACATTGCAAGACTCAAACGAGGTCAAGTACTGAATGGGTTGTGAAGACTAATCACCACTCACCCTAATGGTGGGCCCCTCCCAGGCAGGGCTGTGGAACTGTGAGGAAGTCTGCATTGGAGCTACTATCCATGCTGTACATATTCTGTGGATACAGAGGCTTCACTATCCAGGGCTACCAACCCAGCGCCTTTCCCCAGCTCTATTCTTAGAAAACCCACCAGACTCACATATTGACAGATGACAAAATGATAATGAGAGTTTACATTTATATAGAAAGATTCCAAAGCACTTTGCTACCGTGTACATGCAATGAAAAGCAGCCATCTCTGGGGTGGAGGACAGTCACTTACTGCACAACAGTGAAGGACAGAAATTTGGCTTAAGGCGATTGGGGCATGCTTATTCTCTGAGAAGGAGTGCCAGGGGGATCTTTTATGTACACGAAGAGCACAAAGATCCTTAGTTTTACGATCTCAGCCTAAAGATCCACAAACAATAAACAGCAAGGCACTCATGCACTGAGGGAAGAGGGATTTATATTGTTGCAATATGAACAGTCTTCTGCAATATGTCAGAAGCAACCTAGTGTATCTCCCAGC
Organism: Gopherus flavomarginatus; assembly: GCF_025201925.1. NCBI lineage: Eukaryota > Metazoa > Chordata > Testudines > Testudinidae > Gopherus > Gopherus flavomarginatus. The sequence continues at coordinate 39,660,925 of NC_066628.1, read as the reverse complement.
TGCAATCGATACAGAAATAAAAGAGCAAGTGGATGATTCTGCCCATCTGACTGATAGGAGTTGATGTTATGAGGGTCTGGTTTGAAAAATCATTATGCAATTTATTAAAACAAATGGTTCGGGGAAATGGAATTACAGTGCTTGTATCCATTCAATTTGCTTATGTCACAACAAAGATGATCGACAAAGAGGCCAGAAAAGTACAAAATGAACAGCTTCCCCCATCCCTTCCCACCACCCATACGCTGATGCAGAACAGATGGAAGGAGCTAACATTGCGCGGAGAGAGTAAAAGTGTTTGAATGTTTATCAGAGAAGAAAATGGAGACAGATGTCCTGGTTATATCATGTATTAAAACAGTTTGATTGTGCCTGGGGAGATGGGATATTAAAAGTGGAAGCCTTGATGTCTTTCCCAGCACATGAATGCTGGTCTTGTATGTTTCAGAATCAGATGAAAGAAACTTTGGTGAGGGCAGAGGATTGAATGCCTGAAAGAATCCCTGTCTGTTGGCAGCATCATGGAAAATCCACTTCAGCATGTGCTGTAAAGGTACGTTTATTGCTGAAGTTAATACCACATAGGCAGGATCGATTTTCTTTTAAATAAACCATGAATGGAAAATTATAAACAGCTGGGGCCAGATCCCTGGATGCAGCCATGATGTTCAGAGCACAAGACACGAGCAGCATGCAGAGATGGCTTAAAGCCCTCCCATGCACTGCTCTGATGCTGGTGATGCTCTGTGCGTGACTGTTTCCTCTGTGCGGTGTCAGAGCCTGAGGCCTGCCCTTACTTACACTGGCCTGTAATGATCACAAAGAGCTAAAACATAGTGCAGGACCAGGGAAGTGCAGGGGGCGTCCCTACGCGTGGTGCTCCCTTTTAGCTAGCCATATGCATGTCCCACACACTGCCAGCAGCAGGGAAGGCAGATGGTATATAGCCCCCATGTCAGCTCTATACCACTGCATGCTCATCTCTCACTGGTGGATCCTCTCTGGGCCAGCTAGACAGGGTTTGTGGTCCAAGCACTGTATCAGTGCTGCAGAAAGCAGCTGCATGGCCCCGAAAGATCTGATTCCTGAGCTGGAATTCAGGGCCAGTTTGTCAGCTGGTATAAATCAGCGTAGACTTGACTGACTTCACTATAGCTATGCAGAGACGAGGATGCTCTTTCTCATACTACTGAGAACGAGGAGGCCAGCTGAGGATCTGGCCTCCTCTTTCTCTGTAGTATGAAGTCAAGAGCAGAGAGGGAGATACAGTCCAGCGTGGCTTGAGCTTTGGTGGCTTCCCAGTGAATATGACAGCAGAGAGTTCAGGAAATCATTAACCTGTTGCACAACTCCGATACTCACAGCACTGTGGGGCTCAATTTTTGGCCGTTCCATGGCAATGGTAATGCAGTTCAGGAAAATAATAACCAAGACGATGTGATCAAACATCTTGTGAGTGATGATTTTATTGCACATCAGACGGAATCTGCCCAGAAAAGGGAAAAAAAAGACATATAATGAGCTGTTAACACCTAACTGGTCTGAAACACTTTTGTCAAAGCATCAGCCTTATGCACGGCATGAGAACTGAACAGTTGGCTTGAAAAGCAGATGCATTGCTGACTCCCAACTCTTCCTCCAGGGTGGCCCTGTGTTAGCAAATTTTTCTCAGTATAAACAGAAAAGGGTGCAAGCCACAAAATTTGAACACAGTTTGCAAACACCACAAAGTGTAGGGGTGCCTGGTTGGATTTGGGGTTTGGTTCATTGTAAACAGAGCAGCCACTTGCAACTTACACCATTGCCAGGTTCAGATTTCAAGCTCTCCTTTACCCCTAGTATCAAAGACACGTTTGGATTCAAGGTTCTAGTTTAGCTCCATCTCTAGCTAGAAAATAACCCAGTTTGAGTGTGCTAGGCTAAAGAATGCTATGCTGAACAAAGGAACAAGAGCTATTTAGCATGACAGATGGCTGTACGTTGATGCAGGATTTATAACATGGTATTACATTTCCCAAAGACTGTTTGTAAAAGTCTGTGTAATCATTGTATGAATGAACTGTAATGCTGCTTTGGGCCCTCCAGCTTCAGAAACACAAGGTGTCCCCTAGGACAAGCCATGACATTGTTGCATGAACGTGTATCAGGGCACTGATTCCAGATGGCCATCTAGCAGCTGCATCTTGGAAAGAACAAAGGACTCTTGCTCTTTTATGTAAGCAACGGGCCTTTCCTGGAGGAGTGCGACTGGGGGATGGGAGAAAGGGAACACAAAGGGCCAAATTCAGAGGCAAGTCTAAGTCTAGAGGAGTCTAAGTTGGTGTAATACTCTCTTTTGGTCCCCCCAATGCATGTGTGACACCAATTTAGATACCATTGGATGTACTTAGCCATTGTGTACCCAGGTGTTTTCCCCACCTACTGCATAAGGTCAAAAGCTCACCCATTCCCTGGGTGCTTGCCTTTATTAACAAAGAAATTAACAGCAGCGTAAGAAAGATCTGTTCAAGCCTTCTCTCTCAAGTATGACTGTGCCTAGGGTTCCTCCCTTAGGACTTCTCAGGCCACAGCCTAGATCCTCCCACCTCCCAGAGGGCTCCTGCTGGCAGTGTCATGGAACAGAGTAACCAATACTCCATCAGGGTGGAGTAACCAGTTGCCTGCCCCAATGAGTCAAGCAGGACCACCTTAACTCTGCCAGCAGGCTCTACACCTGCTAAGAGGGTGATGTGTTCCCGGCAAGCACTGCCAGCCTCTTACAGACTTCCATAGGCTCACAGGGCCAGATTTAAGGGTAATGTGCAATTTAGCTTCAATTCCTTTACACCAAGTTAGACTCCCCTGGAGCTACTTACACCCATGCCCCTCACTACACACTGAGGAGCTGGAAGAAGGGGATCAATTAAAGTGGTTCCCAGCTTAACTGAACACCCCCCCCCCTTTGCAGCGTCTGGTGAAGAAGTCACTCAGACATTGGTAGAATGTGTACGAGTAGTTCAACGAGAATCTGTGTGAAGGGGACTGTAAGTTACACACCATCGCTGACCACCATCACAGACTACTGGGCAAACAACTGGTTGCTGCTACCTCCAGCAGCTATTCTGACCCTTTGACCTTTAGGTCATAGCTTTCCCAGCCTGGAGCAGCCTGGCTTGCCCTGATACTCACCTCCACCAAGGCAAAGGTTCTCATCGGGTTCTGCGCTCTTTCTTAAATGGACAGCGAGTGTACATGAAGCAATGTCTGGGACCTGTCTATTGATATGGGGGTGAGAGCTGGTTCCACAAGTCCTTAGGACCAAAGCACCACCTATCCTAAGGGAGGAGGCAGCGTTCCTCAGGTACCCCGGGTGAATAAACAGGGGCTCAGATTCCATGCCGCACCTCCAGGAGGCAAAGGGCATGGGTGAGGGCCAAGATGACTTTAAACCACATTTTCACCCTCTGTATTGTGGGTTGTTCTGGAAGCTGAACCTGATCCTGGTGTAAGTTAAAGCAGAGAGGGGCTGCTCCCTTGGCTGGCTATGAGCTACAGTGCAGCCCCTGATCCCAAAGATAAGCTAAGAGCCACACCCATGTGCCCATCATCTGCCCACAGCCCATCCTTACGCTAGAGCTTACAGCAATCCTACAATTTATCTGCACCAGGAGAATCCTCCCCAGCCAGTTGCAGCAACCCGTATGGCTACTATATGTCAATTGAGTGGTACATAAGGAGTGGAGCAGGGGAAAGAATCTGTCTCCAAAATTTAGAGAGCGCTGTGGTCTTTATCCTCCTTGATGCACCGACTGGGAGATGGGCAGGCTGGCATACAATGAAGGCTCTAATCTTCACGGTACTGGGACAGAGTGATCCGCTGTAACACTTTCATTCAATTCTACTCATAGCTATCACATTATTATGGAAGTTGCCTTACTTAGAGTGAGGAGCAAAGATGTAGATAGACCAGGAATCCCTTTCTTTGCACCAGGAAGGTAGGTGTGCCCTTATCCAAGCCTTCATACGCTCACTTTTGCTCTAAAAGAAAAATGACAACTGAACAGTGAGTTGTAATCAGTTATTCTGAGCAACTACAGCAAGCATCAGCCATGGAGTGAAACCCAGACAAAGCAAACAGCCAAGCATGAAACCCTTGTGATGCTTTAATTTCTCCTCCTCCCTGTCAACCTGGAAGTTATATGGCAGCACTGCAGGCCTGCGAGCCGGGATCATTTCTGAATGACATTTCTTGTGTGTAATACAAGACTAAAATAATGAAATTGACAGCATGGATACACATGCCCTGCTGTGCACCTCAGGGATAGACTGATGATACCTAAGAGAACATGCAAGCAACTCCACTTACAGAAATGTCTTAAGCACAGCTGTGTAAAGGAAGTGGGAGGCCATAAATTTAAGGAAATCTACTGCATGGACAGGCACTGCTGCGCATGGTATCTGCTCACAGTCACCACGCTAACACGGAGATGACATTTTAAAAGTTATCATGAAGAAAAAAGCAGCGAACGTTGTTTTTAAAAAAAGGGTCTTCCAAACCTAGTCAGTCAGAAAGCTAAGATGTCACATTTTTTCCCATAGCAGAAATGTCACTCAGCATTCAGCAAAGCAGCTGATTATGAGCTGAAAAGAAGCAAAGACCCCAGTGTGCATGGCACTGCCAGCAAAAACTGGGGCTTAGCGCAGCAGAGCCCAGGTCTGTGCTGATTAGTGACAGGACTCTCTAAACCTCTGAAAACTCTTGTCACCATTATTTTTACAGCATCATGAATACACTAACAGGACAAGTGTATTGATTAAAATCCCTGCTCTGAGGTCAGCCTCAGACATTCTGGATACTTAACAGATGTTTGCCCAAATTTTCCAAGGTTTAATTCTGAATAAAAAAGGAACACGTAGGGCTTCTGTTAGAGCCAATAAGAAGGGGAGAGGGTCAGACATCTGCGTACCACTTGTGGACCCCTGTGTCTGTGGCACCTGGGTCTAATTCTGGCTGTTGGACTTGGTGTGCAGGTGACTGGATGGTGTACAGAGGCCTGTGATATACAAGAGCTCAGACTAGATGATCTAGTTCATTCCTGCCTTGAACTTTATGACTGAGTCACATATTTGTGCACCACTGTGATATTGGAGGAGTCACCAGTGATTTCCACTTTGGTCCATTAACAGAATGTCAAGTGTGCAGCTGCCTTACCATTTTAATAGATTACTTATACCATGGTGGCTAAAGACAGGATGGCAGATTTTCGGGCTTTGATCCAAATTCTGTTCGAGTCAACAGGAATCTTTCTATTAACTTCAATGGGCTTTGGATGAGGCCCATAGAGTACAGCTGTATCTGATATTAGATTTATTCTTTCCACAATACCATAAACCATGTGGCAATGTGCCTACCCCTCAGGGCAGAGGGGTACCCTAACTTGCACTGAATATTAGCTTAGAACATGTGCCAACTTTTTGAAATCAATGGGGTTACTTGTGCAGCAAAGTCTTACTGGACGTCAATAAGGGTATCACAATCTAGTCCTTAATGAATCTCCAACCAGGGAGAGGTCTAAAGCAGAGCCATTTATCTGAACACCCCTCCCCTCCGCACACACCTACATATGCATTAGGAGGGGGTCAGACAAAGGGGGAATGGGCAAAAATCACCAGGGCTTGGGTTTGATTTGCAAAACAAACCTGATTTCCCCAAAACAAAACTAGCCACAGGTTCTACCCATCTTCCTCTAACACACTAGAATTTCAGACTTTGGATATTGCCTTTAGTTGAAAATCCACTACATTCTGAAGGTAAACATTTACTGGATCATCATTTATAATCAATCAATTAACTGTTGGATTTATACATCCATTATTATCCCAATTGCTGGGCAATACGTCAGTATTTATAGCTTTACTGAACTACCTCAAACTTCTTATTGTTTGAGCTGTAGTTGATATCGCCATATGGGACCAAATTGTACACACCCACTGCTTGCAAACCTACTGATGCCAATACAGTTGCATGGGGTGAAAGCAGAAGCAGAATTTTTCACACTGCATGCAGAGGATCCATCCAGCACCTCCAAGCACCAAAAGGACAATCAAATGGCACATAGGGTGTCAGTGAATTGTAAGACTCAAGTTTTCATCATGGGTCTGATGTAAAAATGATGATCACTCAGGGCCGGTGCAAGAAAGTTTCGCGCCCTAGGCGAAACTTCCACCTTGCACCCCCCACCCAGCTAACCCCGCCCCCCCCGGCAGCTAACTCAGCCCCCCCACCGGGAAGCCCCCTCCCTTGTTACTGCGGGCAGCCCTCCCCGGGCGCCCCCCCCACCCAGCTCACCTCCACTCCACCTCCTTGCCTGAGGGGACTTTTAGGCGCCCTAGGCCACAGCCTAGTTTGCCTAAATGGTTGCACCAGCCCTGTGATCACTTTCAAGGTTACAGTCTTGCCTTCACATGACAAATAACTTGAAACAATTTGCCCTGACTAAATAATCCATCTATCCCTTGATTTCCCGTATCCTGATTGTATACTCTCCCCCCACCCCGCCCAACTCTCATCTTTTTAATTCTGGATAATGCCACCACATAGCTCTTACAGGGACATGTTCAAAAGCCCAAGGAGTCGATAGGAATTATTCAATTGACTTTAATGGGCTTTGGATCAAGCCCAATGGAGCTTTTTATCCACAAAGAAGATCAATGTCTTTATCCTCATTTGTAAAATAGGCACAGAGAGGTGCAGGGCCTTGCTTGTGGTCACGCAGCAGAGTAGTGGCTGAACCTGTGATATTTGATTTCCAAGTCCGGTGCCCTACCCAATAGACTGCTGGTCAAAACAGGCACCTTGGGAGTGCATAAAATGAGAGAGTTTAAGCACAAGCTGTCATAAACAGATAGCTAAGGGTTAATGTCTCTTTCACCTGAAGCACCTGACCAGAGGACCAATCAGGAAACTGGATTTTTTCAACTTTGGGTGGAGGGAATTGAGTGTCTGTGTCTTTGTCTTTTTTCTTTTTTTTTTTTTGGTGTTTTTCCATTTCTCGGTGGTGGGCCAACTCTTCTTCTGCTTGTTTCCTTCGGTAGGCTATCTCTTCTTCTTCTAGTTTTCTTTTGTGTGCTGCCTCTTGGGCTGCCTGTTCTCTTTGGAAGGCTGCCAGTTTCATGCTTTCTTCCTTTTCTTTCATCTCCATCTGTCGCCTGTGTTCAGCTTCTTTGATTTGTTCTTCGGCGTCAATTTTTGCCTTAGAAGTCATGGTTCCTGTTTTCTTGTGTTGGGGTGCCCTCCGGTGTTTATCTTCTGAACTGCAGGTTCTGTTGCCTCCTGAAGTCTGCCTAGCAACAGTGCTTTTTTCCTTTTCTCTCTCTAGCTAATGTTCAATGAAAGGAAACCAGAAAAACCACTTTATTTGCATGCATATAAGTGCTGTTACTTGCCTCCTAATGGGAGGGCTATTGCATGACAAAAGACGCTCAACAGCCTCTTAATGGCTTCTCGCTTAACATGCAAGCCACAAACTGCCAGAGAGAGCAGAAAAAAAAAAATTCTCTCTGGTTCCCTTTTAAAACCAACTGTTTCTCTCTGCTAAAAAGCCCTTAGCAGAGAAAAGAAAAATATAATATTCCTACTGGCTTCTGGATTCTGTCTATCTCCCACCAGCTGCCACCATGACATAACCTTAGTCCCAGATTTGGACCTTAGCGTCCAAAATATGGGGGTTAGCATGAAAACCTCCAAGCTTAGTTACCAGCTTGGACCTGGTACCTGCTGCCACCACCCAAAAAATTAGAGTGTTTTGGGGCACTCTGGTCCCCCTGAAAAACCTTCCCTGGGGACCCCAAGACCCAAATCCCTTGAGTCTCACAACAAAGGGAAATAATCCTTTTTCCCTTCCCCCCTCCAGGTGCTCCTGGAGAGATACACAGACACAAGCTCTGTGAACCCAAACAGAGTGAATCTCCCTCTCTGTTCCCAATCCTGGAAACAAAAAGTACTTTCCTATTCCCCCAGAGGGAATGCAAGGTCAGGCTAGCAATCCAACACACAAATCTCCCCTTGATTTCTTCCTCCCACCAATTCCCTGGTGAGTACAGACTCAATTTCCCTGAAGTAAAGAAAAACTCCAACAGGTCTTAAAAGAAAGCTTTATATAAAAAGAAAGAAAAATAAGTACAAATGTTCTCTCTGTATTAAGATGATACAACACAGGGTCAATTGCTTAAAAGAATATTGAATAAACAGCCTTATTCCAAAAGAATACAAATCAAAGCACTCCAGCACTTATATTCATGCAAATACCAAAGAAAAGAAACCATATAACTTACTATCTGATCTCTTTGTCCTTACACTTGGAAACAGAAGACTAGAAAAAAAAAAAACTACTTCTCCAAAGCTCAGAGAAAGCAGGCAGGCAGACAAAAGAAAAAAGACAAAGACACAGACACTCAATTCCCTCCACCCAAAGTTGAAAAAATCCAGTTTCCTGATTGGTCCTCTGGTCAGGTGCTTCAGGTGAAAGAGACATTAACCCTTAGCTATCTGTTTATGACACAAGCCTGCGCATTCCCGCTAGGAGCTGAGCAATTAGCAGTTTGAGCTGGCTTGGACTGTAAAAACTAGAGCTGTCAGGGTAATTGAGTGGAATGGGTGAAACGCTTTCTGTGCTTCTATGCACTCAGCCAGGAGTCTCATTAGCAACTGGTAATAGCTAGTACAGTGTCCGTTTTAATGAAAATGCTTGGTGACAAACTGAAACCTTTGGAAAACGAAAGCCACCTTATGAAGTTCTAGATAGAACCCTAATAGCTACCCCAGCCCTTGAGCATGTCGCAAGAGCTGTGACTTGGTCCAGCTAATTTTGTATGCTGGGTGGGTTCCAAAAGGATCTATTATTCAAAGCATTTCTGGTATTTATCTTGAGGATTTGAAGTGAATGGGAATGCGTCAGCAGCACAGAATGCCTCTTTGTGTTCCTTTTGTCCAGTTTTAATGCCAAAGATATTTTGGGTTTTGTCTAATTGTTGCAGCCAGTAGTTCAAAGGCTACATCAGATAACAAAAGGGAAAAGTGAACTTCCATCCTGTCCCTCTATTCAACATGTATGGGAAAGGCTTGGGACATGGATCCATCCGTCATTTCTGAAGCTTTGGGTTCCTTATACAAGGCCAAGTTCTGGTCTCTGTTATAGCCATGTAAATCTGGAGTCACAGGAGTTACTCCAGATTTACACCAGCGTAACAGAGCACAGTTTGGCCCATGATCATCTGAGCCACATCCAAATCTCTGTGAAATAAAAAAAATGAGTATTTCCAGCCGAACCCCATCAAATGCTTTCTCTGCAAAGTCCAGATACACAGCATTGCTTACAATCAAACCTGATTGCTGCTGGAGTTTGCATTATGTTCAAAGAGATATAGCAATTATGTTATTTAAATCACATCTATTTGTTCATAAGACACACCTGGCCAGGATGAATAAAGATGTGGGAGAACAAGAAGAAAAAACAACAACGCTTTAATTCAGTTGCTCCTTTAGACAGAATGTTATGGGCATGATCTTGCTGGCCTATTGAAGCTAACTAAACTCCCTTTGTGCTCAATGCTCTACCCAGCTGACAAAGAGAGACATGCCCCAGGGGTCTATCCAGTGGACAAAACACATGCATAACTCCCACTGATATTAACCAGTGTTATGTTCAAACATCAAAGGGGGAATAGAGAACCCTTTAGAGACTACATTAATGAGATCTATTGAAAAATAGTTTCCTGGTTAGGAATTTTGGATATTATTAATGTGCTTCTGAGGGCAGAAGGGAAGAATGCTGACATTAAAAGATGACTGATATACGTCTTGGAGTCATAAAGAGACATTGATCTATAAATTTTTTATTATAGGGAAAAAAAATCTGCTAATAAACCATCCATGCTTAACAAGTCAATAGAATGCAAGCTAGAAGATGTATTATGAATCTCAGGACTGGATTATTTCATTCCAAACACTGAGCGGGGGAAGATTGAGATAATAAAACATATGATTCCCTGATTGTTGATCTGCTTGTTACAAAACTAGTGCAAAGCAGATGAAAAAGCACAAAGAGAATTCTTCTCACTTTGCATATGGGGGGTTGTGTTTGAAGAGTCTTTTGGTTTGAGACTACTGTAGCTTCCCCTCTTTCTGTTCCTATTTCTCACAAGCTTGGTTCTACATTACAATGGACCTTTTGCAGAATGTGGAAATTTCACTCTGAGTGAGAGAGAGAGAGAAACAAAAAACTGGACCAGCATATATAAACATCAAAGATCTCAGGTCAGAGTCTGACTGCAGTTACACCCTGTACAAATCCAGATTTGTATTGGGCCATTATTTCAGTGGAGTTCCTCCAGATTTACACCTGTGCAACCCAGAGCAGAATTTTGTCCCTTGATTTTATTGTGTGAAGAAGAGTTAATGGGCCTGATCCTGGTCTCACTTACACCAGTGTTCGTTGGGTGGGAATTCACTGACATCAATAGAGTGACACCAATGTAAAGTGGGCCCAGGGAGATCAGAACCTGGCTCTTGTTCTGGTTTTTAGTTCGTGCAGAAAACATCAAGTACATCCAATAAGGACAGCTTTTGGGGTGTCACTCCATAAAGGCATATTTAGTCCTCTAGGATCACATTGATCTAAATAAGAGTCCAGCTTGTTTATTTTCTTTGGAAAAAAACTTGAAATTTCCTCTTGTTCTACCCAGGTTAAATTGGGGGCAAAGAGCCCAAAAAATGGCATGAGGAAATCAGAGCAGGAAGCTCAAAATACCGAGGGAACGAATTCTTCAATCTACACAATATTTTCTAGTAACCACTGTTTCATTATTTGTTAGAAAAAGGGAGAAAACTCATGGTATCTGTGGAAGAATTCAGGAGAACCTTCACAATGAGGACAAGCCAAGAAACACGAACCTTATTTTACCATAATATAGCACTTTCCATCTCAAAAGTGCACCAAGTGGTTTACAAACTGTTACCAACAGAACCATTGAAACACTGGGAGGACACTGGTCTAGCAAACAATCCACCTCATAGCACAGCAGAATAAAATAGGGATGGGAAGTTTGGCAAAGGACACTAGAGCAAACCCAGATCTTAGAGCATTACTACAGGGACTTTAGTCTGTTTACAGTAAATATTTATACTGTGTCCATGGAAAGCGGAGAAGACTACAGTCTTTAAAAATCTCAGCTTAACGATGCAGTACATAATCTGACTCAGAAATTCATTCCAAGATTGCAGTCAGTTACCAACTTACTAGCTGCAGGATGCAAACTACGAGATACTGCACACAGTATGTTCTGATGCGCCACTTACGTGTTTGGTTCAGGTAAGCGGGAAAGAAATCTGGCCTTGAGCCGAAGGATAAAAGGTCTCCAGCTAGCAATAAGATCATGATCTTTTGATAATTTTAATAATGATTCTTCTGAGAATAATTACAGGCCCTTTTCTTAGAAATTCCATCTCAAGGGTGACCAAAGTGGTCTGCAGCACTTCTAGGAGGTTAAGAACCAGGTTAAAGCAATCAGTTAAAATTATAGCCTGAGAGTCCACATCTGAGACAGAGTGGAATAAGTATATTTTAAAAAAGGAGATTTGTGGCTAGGCAACTATATCTTGGTCAAAAGAGCCTCTGTTTCTCGTCAGTATGTACTTCGCAATTATGGTCGTCTTTAGCATCCATTAACATTCTCAAAGTTCCATTTTCATTCTCCAATACCAATGAAATGTACTAAGATATTTCCTCAGCCTGCTACTTTCATAGTCTCAGTATTGCCCCAGCTGCTTCTTCAATAATTACTGTTCGCAGGCACTTGCCCAGACAAACACTACGATGGAGAATGATGCCTATTTCAGACCCAAGCTGGTTGCTCATTGCATCTTAAATGCTCACTAAGGTAGACTAGCCAGTGTTTGTGCTGTGCTGCATTTTCCAGGCCCAGTCAATTTACAACTGACAATTTACAGCATTTCAGATGCCTGCCTTGTTCTGTCCAAATATGGATGGCTAACACCCACTTATCTCCTTTCTGGGACAGTAAGAGGAGTCACTGCCCAATCTATTGGGGTCGCTGGTCTAAGCAGACTAAGGGCTTGTCTACACTTAAAACACTGCAGCTGCGTTGCTGTAGCACTTCAGTGAAGACACTAGCTACACCGACGGGATGGTGTCTCCTGTCAGAGAAGGTAATCCACTTCCGCAAGAGGCGGTAGCTAGATCAATGGGAGAATTCTCCTGTCAACCTAGCGCTGTCTACACCAGGGCTTACACTGGTTGAACTGCCTCGTTCATGGGTGTGGATTTTTAACACTCCACAGCAGCGTAGCTATGCCGACCTAATTTCCTAGAGTAGACAGGCCAAACACACACCACAAACCAAGAAGCTCCCCCCACACCCGCTACAAACCTGGCTTCCTCCTGGTTCAGCAATTAATCCCACACAGTCTTGTGTGCTCAAGTGACCTAACCATCAAATAAAGAAAACAAATTCCCTTATTGGCAGGATGTCCCCACAGCCCCAGTCCTCTCCTTGCCAGGGGAGTGAAGCAGAAAGAAGGCCAGGGCCTTTCCCCAGCCTCCAGTCCTCTCCTCCTTCCAAGAAGCATTCCACCCCATAAGAAACCTCCGGCTTTTCACGATTCCTAGTTCACAAGGCACAGCAGTCAGCAACACTGTCCATCTGCCCAGTGGGCTGTAGCTCCTCACTCCTAGCCTGATGCAGTCCCTACAGGCTGCGCTTTTCTTTCTAGGAGAATGAACGAGGTTTAAGCCTTTTCTTGTTCAGCATGGGTTGGAGTACACCCCCCACACCATAGTCCCCAGTCCTGCTCCCATCAAACTGAAAGGGAGTTGGACTGGTGGGTCTTTCATGGTCATCAGTCTGTGAAAAGAACATGGAGACCATTATCCTAAAGATCATCAGATTTTGCTGCTGTAGCGTCAATTGCTATCTGCCTAGAGTTTGATTTTAGCTAGTTGTCAAGCCGTCCATCTGAGAGCTAGGGCAGGCTCATGACTCAGAATAAGCCTAGACCCTTGGGTGAGCTGTATACATTTTTAGACTCTCCCTTTATTAGCAATTTGCTGTCACATATTATTGTCTCATCCTGTTTGTAACTCTCCGGATAGGGAGCGAAATTCTCCTGCTGTATCTTATGGAAGATGTTTCAAGGTCTTGTTAGCCTATGCAACGTCCCCATGCAGGTTTTGCTAACATAACAGAAAAAGGTCAGGGATGAATGAGAGAAAGATCTCAATAAAATGAGATGTTCGTGTCACATTTATGCTTGTACACACAGGGAGATAAAGTTCCAGGAGACCTCCAGGAGCTGAGATACATGGGGAAGGTGGTCTGCAGGTTTTTATTTGATAAGTCACATTCTATGTTCCTTATTGCCTGGAGGCCAAGTTTGGTGTTAACCTCCACCCATGATTTCCCTTAAAGGGGCTGGACAGGGTGGATGACAGCTCTCTGTTTGGTTCCTTGTATTTAGACGCATCTCTAGTGCGGTTGCAGTGACTCTAACGCTGAAACTGCTGTGGCATTTACACAAATTGGGCACAGCGTCACATTGCAAATTACACACATTCGAGAGCACAGATCCACAGAAAATGTAAAAACGGGAAATGCCTCTTAACCACCTCGCATCTCTAATCAGTGCAAAATTACAGCTAATTTTCTCCCCCTGCTATGCTTTTAGCGAACATTTTCTAAATGGCACTTCTCAGACCTCTGAAAGAGATACATATTGGACTAATGGCTCTTCATTATACCCGGGTCTCCTCCCCTATCCCATCCTGACCTGCATCCCATGCGCCTACACAGACTAGCCAAGTATTACTCAGAAAATGCACAGATAACCAGGCTATGTCCACTGCATGACTAATATCACTTGAAAAACCGAAGTAGAAACCAAATGACACAGTCTTGCAAACACAGCCGCACATCCCAGATGGACCACATCAGCCCTCTCTCCTGTAAGTTGCCATTTATGGTTCTGCAGAGAAAGCATGTGAGATCTGAGGTTCTCATTGCTCCAACATGAAACCAGTGGGAACTTGGTGGTTTCACTGAGTTTGCTTTAAGATTTTGGCACTCATCCTAACTCAAAACTGAAAGCAAAAGTTGGGATGGCGGGGGAAGGCAGGGGGTAGAAAGGTGTGAACGACATCAAAGAAAAGCTTTGCATGATCCCCTACAAAGTACATCTAAAGCGCTAAGAACAGAATGGGCACCATGCTTAGGTCCAAGAGCTAGGGTGGTCTGGGGCTCCTTTCAAAGACATTTACTTGTGCCTCCTGCTGCAAAGCCTAAGTCTCATTTTATAACTTTCACCCTCCACCACACCCCCAACGCCACCTGCTGCAAATTGATAGGCCATGGGGGCTCAGTCCCTTTGAGGGACACAGGTTATGCATCTAGAATCAGCTCTTGTGTCTGTGCAGGCTGATAATGGGTGGAGGTTTCTTGTGTAACAGGAGGAGTGGAAAATGTGTGATCCAGCCAGGGCTGCAGCGAAGCCTAGGTGGAGAAATCTCCAGGGGAGGGAACATAGGCACCGACTCTGTGGGTGCTCCGGGGCTGGAGTGCCCACTGGAAAAAAAAGTGGGTGCTCAGCACCTACCGGCAGCCCCATCGATCAGCTCCTCCACCTCCCCTCCAGTGCCTCCGGCCCGCCAGTGGTCAGCTGTTCAGCAGCATGCAGGAGGCACTGAGGGTGAGGAGGCAGAACAGGGCAGGAAGAGGTGGGGCAGACCAGGGGTGGGAAAAGGCGGGGGCAGGGGTTTGGGGGAAACGGGTGGAGTGGGGGCGCAGTCTGGGGCAGAATGGGGGTCGAGCACCTCCCCAGGAACTCAGAAAGTCGGTGCCTCCGGGAGGGACTATGGCTTGTCCATATGTAATGCACAGGGCACACCCACGGTGCTAAATAACACAGTGCTAAATCAATAATAGCGAAGACGTAAGAGGAGCCCATCCTTATTCCCCAGAGGGCTCAATATTACCCCACAGATACCCCAAGATTACTTCAGCTTGAAGCACAACCCCACACCACTTGGCAGTGCAGCATTAAACATCACAGTAGCATTTAACCTGTCCCAGACGAGGTGGGCTTCATAACCCACGGACCCCCTGTGGCTTTTACGTGTGATTTACGTGGTGTTCTTAAGTCTGCTGCTAGAGTGCAGGAGAGATGGCTCGGCGCTCACGGCGTTGTTCTGCTAAGGGAACGGGTGTCAGTTAAGCACAGGAAAGCCAAGAAGTTGCAGCAGCCACCGACTGTTGCTTTGTCTTACCAGGTTGCCTTCATCATCACCATCGTCATCATCCAACTGGAGCTGCTGTAACAAGACTCCTGGGGAGGATTTCCCATTGCAGTCTTGATGCTCTGATGCAGCGGTCCGGCTGCTGTGCATGCTGCTGGTTCGGTACAGGGAAGGCACCTGCAAGGTATCTTGGAAATCAAACGAGCCTTTAGTTTCCAGCGACGCCATGCGGTGAGGTAAAGAGCCATTAACGCTCCCAGCGCGGCTGGACCTTTCCTCGTCTGAGCTTTCCCCTTCCTCTGAACTCTCCTTCCCATTCCCAGACAAGAGGGACTTGCGCTCCCCACTCTGGCTCCGGCGTTTCAGGCTGGGAGCCCGTCCCAGGCTATTCCAGCTTGACCGACGACTATTCCAGCTGCTGGCTGCGCTCCAAGGGCTGTGGGGGGAGCTCTGTATGCTGGACTGAGGAAGGGACAAGAACATGGAAAGAGTCAACCCAGCATCACTGCCACCATCTCATGCTTGTTCCCAATAGGCAGGCCTAGAGATACCAAGGCAGCGAGCACAGTATAAACACTTAGACTGACAAACAGCCCGCCCACACAGCTGGAAACAGCCGCACAAACTAAACAGAAACAAAGCAGCCACAAAGTGTGATCAAGAAGATGAGCTGCATACTGGTGATTTGAGTTCATAGGCATTGGGATCCATGGAGACACTGCTGGCCCTGCGAGATTCATAGCCCCGAGCTGCATCTCCGAACACGGCACTTTTTGGCATTGGCATTGGGGTGGCAGCTGTGTGGATGATCAGAGGCGGGGTCAGACTCTTCTTGAGCTCTGGGAGGTCGCTCAGTACCATCACTGGAAGAAACAAGGAGTTTTTAAGATACTGAAGCTCTAGGAACATGCAATATCCCATCATTCTCCATCACCCTTCAGGTTGCAACCAAAATCAGGGTGACAGAGGATGTAATGGCCCTAAAGGAGCCAGCTCTAATCAGAACATGGGGAGGTCATGGGGCTAATAACATCATTTCACGAAAAGGAGAGAACTCTTCCATTATTGGGACAAAGGAGATTTTTAATGAGAGAATGGGTGGTTGGGTTTTTGTTTTAAAACCAGAAATTGCATGGCATGGGGACTCAAATAAACCTGTTTTAAAGATCAGCAGCCAAGAACAGACATTGGTTTGTTATCTGCTGCTTCAGGAGCACCAGCAATCTGCCAACCATGCCTCCCACAAATTCCCCCTTCCATTAATTTCTTTCATCTCCTCCCAAGCTTTGCTTCCCACAGTGTCCCACCCTCTCTTCCTGTAAGCTCTTTCCCTACTTCCTCTCCCTATGCTCTTCTTTCCCAGTTCTCTTCCCTTTCTGTACTCCTTCCTCCACGTTCTTTCAACAGAAGTCCTACAACACTGCCGAGTGTGCTCTGTGGCCCCACACTCTCCTTCTTATCCCCTGAGCTTCAACTCCCCCAGTTTCTCCTTTTCCTACCTCCCCAAATCTTCTACCTTGTGGACAATAAATATGTCTCCCCACAAAGCTCACCCTGACCATTCCCTGTGCCTGCTCTCCAAGTATTAGTGCATCACAGCTCTGCTGCCTGTCAGAGTGGTAATTACAGGCAGCAGCTCCCTGCTGTTTCCTTCCCCAGCTATAAACCCCATATCAATAGTATATGAGCTGGTTCTTGGGCTTTACCGGGAGATAGTGGACTAACACCATTACATATCTTTGCCTTTAGGTCATGATCCATGACTCATTTAAAATCAGTTATACCTTGATAGAGTCTGCAATGGCCTGAGATACTGCTTAAACACTCCCCCAGAAGGGCTTTCCTCTTTTGGACACATTGTGTCTCCTATCAAGTGAAGTCACCCTAGGAGGACTGATTTCCAGCATGGTTACTTACAGGCTGGGTTTGACAAGTTTTTCTTAAGTCCACCCTCTTCTTCCAGGCTATGAGGGAAAAGATCTCCCTCAGAATCAGACTTAGAAGCATCTCCCTAGAGCAAAACAGAGCAGCTTAGCAACCAGGATAATTGGCTATGGGTAGTATGGAAATACCTTCTGAACAATGGGCCCCATCTCCAAAAACCACACCTACTGACCCACTGAAATTTGTACCGCAATAGCACATCACCTTCCACACAATGAGGCATGCACATATTTATACCACATACTGTTAACTATACTCCCAAAGGGCAGAGCTACTGTATAGACTCAAAGAGCAGCCAAGTGCTGGGGTCAGAAGACAACCACTTGACCTCCTATGCTGGAGTTGTACACCGGGCAGATATGAGGGAAAGGACATAAACCTGATGAACGTTCTTTGGATGAAAAACTGACTCTCTTTGTCCTTGACCATTAATATGGGACTGGGGATTAGAACTGTTTACACACAAGCACTGAATACAGCTCTTTCCACTGAAGCTTAAATGAAATAATCCAAACTTCAGCAAGTGGCATAAACACTTGACTGTAGGTTTCAGCAGATAAC
The DNA here is from genome assembly GCF_025201925.1 of Gopherus flavomarginatus. Taxonomy (NCBI): domain Eukaryota; kingdom Metazoa; phylum Chordata; order Testudines; family Testudinidae; genus Gopherus; species Gopherus flavomarginatus. The sequence goes on along the minus strand of NC_066628.1, from coordinate 39,643,136 downwards.
TGGGGTCTGTCTCTGAAAAGTTACATACAGTGCCACAAGAGCACTTGGTATGTGATAAAACAGCTCCCAAAGGGAGACAACCCAATAACAGCTAATTGGGCTTCCCTAAGGTGCCCATTTCACCCAATACTAAGCAGTAACACTGTCCTATTTATTTAGGGGAGTTGCATCCTGCTGTACAATTTAGAATGCCAGGAGTTGACAAGGGGTTTTCCCCTTTTGATCTTGGTCTGTCATCAGAAACCTATCCAGAAAACCAACTCGAGTCCCCCTTGAATGGCGTGAAATAATTTACCATTGCTCATTGCTTCCATTGTTTATTGTGCTCTGTCAATGCCTAGCTCAGGCGTTGCTGACATCTGACATAGACTGAATCAAGGCCTTCCCAGCCCAGCCCTTTTTGATTCTGTCCATTGGCACTGAGGAAAAATACTTAGGGTGTGGTATAATCACAATACATCAGCCAGGAATGGAGCTTGCCAGAATTATTCCCACCTGAAGGGGGTTGATTTACTACTGAAACCATAATTCTGGCAAAATAGTCCCCTCTCTTACTGTGATGTATATGGGGAGGGGAAATGCAATGACAAGACAGAAGCCAAGCAGAATCTTACTTTAGCTCTAGGAGAATCTAAGTGCACAAGAGAACCCAACACCTACGGTAAGCTGCACCACTAGCCCTGGTCCACCCTAATGAAGTTTGGTGCTTGGGTACATGTTTGATTTTAAAAACCAGAACAGGCTCCAGCTAGGAGGGAAGTGCTAGAGTGGCAGACTGAAGGAAACGACATTCAATACAAGACCCAGACCTGCACTCCTTACTCAGGCAAAGCCCACCTAGAAACTCAATGGGAGTTTTGCTTGACTAAAGAGTCCAGGGTCGGGCCCACATTCTCGAAGGAAAACACCCTTTCTTTGGTTCAGCCAAATAGTTACGTTTTCTCTAGTCACACTGTGGACTCTCTCAGAGAAGTGTCATCACGAAAATAGAGAGCGTGAAAGGAAGTCCTTGCCTTTTAAATTTCTTCCTGTCCTGCAGGATTACCCTGTTACTTGAGGAAACTCACGCTGCAGGGCTGGCAATATTTTAAAGGGCGAGGACTGCCACTTTCAAGAGGGAATATTAAATTAACATTGGCTTGAATTTAGTTTAATTTTTAAATTCTCTGTCTCTTTGCTGGAATGTGGACTTCAAGTATTCTCTCCCAGAAAGCCTGCCACTTCATTTCTCCTTAATGGGTTGTTAAAAACTAATAAGCAATGCAAATAGGTTTCATTACTTAATTTGTGTTCCTCAAACATTCTGTCACCGACAAGGGGTGCACTCTCGGGTGCAGTAAGAGATGCACATTAAAAGAAGGAGCAGGACCACATGGGGATTGAAAAATTCCGTCTCCACAGCACCAAACCCCATGTCTTTGAAGCAGCCTACTGTAGCTATAACAGAACATACCATCACACCCTTTAATACAGTGTGTGACATATTAAGTGCGGCTGCAGGCAAGCATCTCACCACAGGGCCTCATGGTCATTACCTGTTCTTTTGCTCCCGGTTTGCCTTTCTGGATGGAAAAGGGTTTATGAGAGAACATGGAATTAAAATCCCGTTGAAATATGAGAGTATGTTGAGGTAGACCATATGGCACAGTGGCTAAATTAGCATGTACAAAAGAGGGCAGAATGTACCTGAACACGATAGAAAGTGCCTTTATGCTGAAGTAAAAGCCAGAGGTTGCAGGACAGAACAGAAAAGGGGCAAAAGAGAAAAAGGAAAGACGCATGAGAAGGGATGGGTTGGGTGGGTAAAGGGCAAGGAAGGCAAGGTTTGGTTAGTGCTTGGTTTCATAGCTTCATAAATTGTAAGGCCAGAAGGGTCCATTATGATCATCTAACCTGACCTACTGCATAACACAGGCGTGAGAATGTCACCCAGTGATTCCAGCATCCAGTCCATAACACCTGGTGGAACTAGAGCATTTCTTCCATCAGTGACTACTGCAGCTTCCTCCATGTTAATATTGACTTCTCCAGAGCATAGCGCTCTGACACACAAGTGTCCACAGACAGCCTTGATTCTAGGTCCTTTCAGTCTTTGGCAGTTCTCTCCACTCCGCCACATGCAGCTAGAGGGGTTGGGGCACATGTGCATGAGGGGGATGAGGTTTTGTCCAGAAGCAGGGAGCAGCGTGTGTGATCAGGGAGCTGTTTGACAAGCATGCCTGGGAAACAGCATCATCCATACCTCAGATTTATAAGGGGTGGGGGGGAAGGTTTAAAAGAGGCATTTGTAAGCTCTCCTGAGCGGGACGAGTCGATTCCTGTACAGAAAAGACACAGGAAGCCAGAACAGTTTCAGGTGAGACTGGGGAGTCTGTGTTGACCTCTCTGACTCCACAAAGAAGGAAGAGACTTAAAATCAAGGCTCACTTGACAATGACGACAAAAGGAACAACAGCTACTACAATGAGAACAGTGTCACGGTGTGTGACCAGTCACCACAGAGAGAGACAACGACCAGACGGCATTTGGGTGGGTTCATGCTGAGTTCTTACGTACCACCGCCGAGTCGACAGGCAGCTGAATACAGCTTAACTGCCCACTCACGTCTTCTCGCTTGGTGATTTCCTGAAGTAAAAATGGGGGAAGAGGAGGGGGGGTTTGATTTTTTACAATTTTGGCATCAAAATTGAGAGTGGATCATAAAAGGAGAGAGAGAAAGAGAAATACAAGGAAGCAAAGTAAAAAGAAAAAAGGGTAGAGAAGGGTAATGTATACCCATCATTGGCAATTTCATACCAAGATTAAAAAGCAGAATAGGTCACAACACTCTGGACTCGTCAGACGCCACTGACTTTGTTCAGTGCAAGGAAAGGATGAAAGATAGCGCAGCCCTTAGAAGAGATCATCCTTACCTTTAAAATAAGTGTTTCAAAAGGAGTATTTGATTTAGCTCCAATGTGATAGCTGTTCGCATTAATGAAATACCGTCTGATTATTAAAACCATGTATGCTCAGGTTTTTTGTGGCTGCCAAATGAGATCTGTATTTATTATGCTGTCATTAGGCAGCAAAGCATGCATTTAATTAACACATAATACTGATCCCGTTAAAGCCAAATGAAATAGTTAGTTCAAGGGAAGCCATCAGAAACTTTTATAGATTAGATATGTTGCTATTTTGACTGGGCCCTATCAACTCTCATTGAAATCAGTAGGGACTTGATCCAAAGTCCAGTAAAGTCAATTGGAATCTATTGATGTCAGTGGGTTTTGGATCAGGCCCTGGGGGTTGTGTCTGAGTAATGACTCCAGGATTGGGCCCCAAATACCTCAAAAACAACATTTTTGTACCTACTTTATCTTTTTCCACTTGGAAAACTCTTATCATTATTCCCCTTTGCATTTCCCTTTCCACAGCAAAAGTTGACTTGACAGACTTGTGTTTACTTCTCAGTATATTCAAGCATGTTTGGAGACACATGTGCAGCTTTGGGAATGGAATTTTTTAAATTTAGCTGCACACTACAGAGGCAATAGGAGGAGTTTGCATATTATTTTTGGTGTATCTCTCACCGATCACATTGAAATCTTGGCACAGGTTATGAGCTGGGTAAAATTTTTCAATCAACATTTTGCAGTGAAAAATGCAGATTCAGGTCAACCAAAAAAAATGTTGTGTATTTTCTGTTGATTTTGGTGAAACTGTTTCAGTCAAATAAAAAAACCCCAAACCCTAATTTTTTATAAAAAGGCAAAATGTTTTGTTTCAACATTTTCTAAACAAAACATTTTGACTTTTCCTTTGTTTCAAAATTACCTTTAATTTTAAAAAGGAAAAGTAATCTCAATCTAAGCAAAAGGTTTATTTGACCCAAAACATTTTTTTATACTTTTTGATTCACCAAACATTTCAAAAAATGTTATTTCTATTGAACCCAAAACAATTTTTTGAAATTGTCCATGAATTGTAAAATCCATTATTTGCACAGCTCTTGCTATGCCAACTGGGCTAATTTCTTGGAGGTAGTGGATTTTGCATCCTTCTATACATTAGAACAATATTTAAGAACAGTAAGTTAAAATTTGGATCCAAACAGGGATAGCAATGTCTTTCCAAGCATACATTGTACATGTAATTTAAAGTACTATAAAATTTGATTCTAATAAAAAGACACATGAATAACCCAGCAAAAGATTAAACACACAATTATCCTTCATAAGGATAATCCCAATGAAACTGACTGGAGCGTAAAAAGCATAGGACGTGACAAAAATACAGTACAAAAGCTAAATCACTGATGAGTGAAAATTGATCATTTCCCTCTGTTTGAGTCCCAGGAGAAGTCAAGGTTCTGTTGTCTCAGACTGTTTAGCCATGGTCTCGTACTACACCACAGACTCTGGGTTTTTATCTTAGTTAATGTATAAAGCACGCAAGTGATCTACATGCACACACAACCCAGTCCTCACTGAACCTTGGTTGCCTTGTGATGGGAAAGGTGGAATTAAAGAACAATGGGCACAAAGAAGGGAGATGAGACAAACCAGCAACTGGGGATTGCCAGAAACACAAAGAGAAACCAAGGGGAACATGAAATTGAGAGGATTACCAATGGAAGAATATGTTTCAGAGATAACATTATCATGAAGTCCCCCAGGAGAGGAGCTTTGTGTCTGACAAAAAGCTCTCTTACCAGGAGTCATTGTTTGTTTCAGAGATAAATCCCCAGGGCACAGACCGGATAGTTCACTCAAGTAATATTGTATTAGCAGCTCTATCAAATGGAGTCACACAGCAAATCTTCCACACCTTAGAGCTGCTGTGGTTTCAGGCACAAATTCTGAATCTAAGTAATTCACAGAATGTACATTAAAAAAACCCAGGCTGCAGAAAATCCTGTGTGTGCCCTTTGCGCATAATAGCCAGTTTACAATGAAATACAGAGATTGCTGCTGAAAGTTTGGAATAGGTTCTTTTTGTTTCTTAACCGCATATGTACATCTGCTGCTTAGCAACCAAAAGACCTGCAAAGGCATACACTACATTAACAAGGTGTGTGCAGCTCGAGGAAAGGCACTCAAGGATTGGAGAGATTAAGGCAGCAGCAACACACTCTGTGAAGAAATCTGAAGGACAATGAAATAAAAAATACCCAAATAAACCAAGAATAGAGGGTCAAGGACCCAGGAATGATCACCTGAGATAAAAGCTTGGTGTTATTTACAATGGGAGATGATCTCATCTAATTTCACTTAGGAGATGGCCCCCTGCTATGCATGTTAGCAAGAAATGGAAACATTTTTTTGTTTGTAAAGCTGAATAAAATAGTCAGGAGCAGATCCTCAGCTGATGTAAGAAGATGTAGCTCTACTGAAGTCAATAGAATAATGCCGGTTTACACCAGCTGAGGATCTGGCTCACCATATCCAGTAAACATCCACCCTACCTACCTGCCTGCCTAAGAAAAACTGCAATTGAACAGAGAGGTTTGTGTACAAGATTTCATTCTACTAGAAGATTACAGAGAACTTCTTACCATTCGCCAGGGGCGGGGGTGGGGGGGGAGATGACCATATATTACAAAAGTCTGAGACACAAAAGGGCCACATTCCAATGGTAGTGACACTGGTGTAAATCTGGAGTAACTTCATCAGTATCAAAGGAGTTAAATAGGCATGACACAAACAACAGACATCACAATTTGGAACTAAGACCGGGGGCCCAGGTTTTGGCCTCAGTTACACCAAGTGTAAGACTCTGATTCAGGGATGCACTTAAACACATGCTTAACTTTAGATATGTGCATATGTACCATTGACTTCAAGGTAAGCATGCGTGTTAGTGCTTTCTGGAATTGGGGCCTAAATTAGTCGTAACTCCCCTGTCTTTAATGGAGTGACTCCGGATTTACAGTAGCGATTTTAAGATCAGAATCTGATCCCTCTATTCCAATGTCTAGAGATAAATTAATTTCCTCAAAAAAACAAACTGGATTTGCATTCTCAGTGAAATGTTGTTATGCTATTTGTAAAAAGTTACGTCCTTTTCTTTACAGGCTAGTTGCAGCAAGTGATATTTCAATCAGGTGGCCATTCTAGAATCAACGAACAAGACTGACCAGAGAGAGGTTGAGTTTCAAGTCAGACATCACTCCACAAGAGGACAAGTTGTTGTTTTTTGTTTTTTTACCTGTGCTTACTTTAACTTAGGCAAAGCACATGCCGCCTCCTCAAAAGAATTCTTTTGTTGTTCAGAAGAACTTGACACTGACCTTAACTCCATTTTCCATGACACAGAAGAAAATTTACAGACAGAGAGAGATGGATATGATAATAGGCAATTAAAAATAACACACTAACCTAGTGTGAAATGACAACACACATACCTACACCCTCATCCCAGAACTATTCAACAAATTATCCTCTTAAATGGCACTTGGAAAATATCAAAACAATCCAGTTATATAAATAGCTAGTTATGGTGTGATGGATTATTATGGCACAGGGAGGTGACAAACTTTAATGTTTATTATTCCCTCAACACACACATCCATCAGCTGAGACCTCACTCTCAGTTACAACCTGTACTACTAGATACTGATGAATAGTGCTGGCTAGTACTTCCTTATCTAAGCCCTTCTGCAAAGCGTAAAGTTCTCTCTTCTCATTCCTCATGAACATTTTATTTTTTTTGCTTCTGTTAGCCCATAGAGACCTGGGTCATAGGCAGCCCTGGTTGTCTGCTAGTTTCAGGGAGTCTGTTATATAGTCATTCACTATGAACCGCTTGTTAGAAAGACACAGGGGCCAAGTTCAATTCAGATCTAAGACCTTTTTGCTGACTTCCCATAGATCCTTACGGAAGGTAGAGGATATTTAACAGAGGCTCCCAGCCCTGAGAATCAATTGATAGCCTAGGAACAATGAAGTTAATATTGTGCAAAAGTGTCGTTGAGCCGCAAGCAGGAAGAGATCAACAACACAGACCATCCAAAAGATAATAATGTCACTAATCTCTCACCAGCCTGCATAACTTTACAGGGATGGCTTTTAATCTGGCTCCCAAACACAGTGAAGCCCCTTTCAAAGACATTCTTAGAGCATTTTATTCCATCAGCACTGACTGACTCACAGCTGAATCCTTGCAATTATATTAACGCTAACAAAGCTTTTCATTTAAGCTCAGTTAAACAGCCTGGTTTATTGCACTTGGTCCTAGCAAAGAAACAGAAAAAATAAGAGCTATTTTTTTCTCCCTCCCTCACTCTCTCTCTATTTAAGTTCATCAGTTTCCAGATGGATGTTGGTTCTAGACCCTCCCTCACTCTGGAAACAAAGAGATAAAGAGGGGAGCCTCTGTAAGGTTTTACCTCAGTCTGGAAACCTTCCACCAGGATGGCCACCAATAGATTAAAGAGAACGTAATTCCCAAACGTCATAAGAGCGATGAAGTAGAGAGCAGCCCAGGAAGAGGTAGACGCCATGCCATTGTAGAGGACCTTGTTCCAGTCTTCTTGAGTCAGAATCTATGGAGAAGAGGCACCGTGAGTATAAACGGACATCACAACAGTCCAACATTCACTAGTAACCCAGCATTTGGGTTATGTGACTAGGGACACTCATTTTTCCTACATGCTCTTACTTATGCTCCAGGTCAGCAGAGGTGTATCTTCAGCCTTAAACAGGCAAAGAACCTACTCTTGGGGAAACCAGCACGCTGGTAATACTAATGCTGTACAATTGCTGCTTCTCAACAGCCCTGTAAGGAAGAGAAGTGCACTCGCGTTCCAGATGGGCACAGAAGGATTGTTACTTGGCTCAGGTCACCCAGTGAATCAAAGCAAAGATAGGGATAGCACCTGATTCCCTGCCCTCTCCCTCCCACTGCCCCTCCCCCTTCCCCACACTCTAACACCAAGGGCTGTAAACTGCCCTAACTCTGTGCATGGAACTCCAGTTGATATCAAGGCTCATACAAAGCTTTAAATGACTGCCGTGTATCATGCACTGGCATTTTGTTCTGTCTGCAAAGACAGATAAAGATCCACCAAAGACTTGGAATACACAATCTAGATTTGCCAACAGCAATACATTACACAGTACAAACTATTGTCATAAAGCAGATCCTCCTCACTATGGAAACAGGACTCCAGGCCGGTGACTTGCTTTGAAGCTCTCATTGGACTTGTGTCAGCCTTGCTCACAGACTCATCCTTTACTCAGACTAATTACCCCTCTGTCGCTCCTCACAATCTTACCACTGCTCCTGCAAGAGCCTTCTCTACTGCAGCTTTTGGCATCTCTGGGAGTTCCCCTTTCATCCGATCTCCATTTATTGTCTTGTATCATCAGCAAATGCTCCTCCCCCCATTGATACTTTTTGGTTTCTCTCCCCCTCAGCTATTAGTTTTATTGAGCTTTGCAGAGCATTGTGGAAAGCAAACCTAAACTCTCCCACCCCACTTACAGCCCCACAGTGTGTGCTTGGTAAGGCGTTCTTGCTGTTGTACCTGGAAAACCGTGACGATGGCCCACAGCAAGGAGTCAAAGTTCTTCCTGTCTGGCAGGGTGTCTCCATCTCGCTCCGAAGCAAACTTACAGCCGAAGAGATGCATCCCCAGGATACTGAGCACAAGAAAAAGGCAAGATGGGGTTGAAGATGATGTGAAGAAAGCAGCATAAAGTGGTGGCCCTCTGTGTCTCAGGATACTGTCTGCCTAGCAAGCAGTTATTGGGAGCAATACTTCCCTCCACGGAGGAAAGAGAGCCTTAATTTGCTTCCTGCCAACTCTCCCCTCAGTATATCTTGGGCAAGGGCAGTCTTACCCCCTATATATTAGAGACGGGCTCATCTGGGGTTGGATTTTGAGCAGGTTTGACTTATTAGAAAGATCAGATTCGTTTTCAATATCTGCACCTGGGTTTGGATTTCCAACACCCCCAAAGTTCTGGGCTGCTTGAATCTCAAGTGGATCCAATCCCAAACTTTTTGTACAGAGAGAAAAAGCAAAGAAATGATGCAAAGGGGATAAAAGAACCATGTGTGAATGAGATTGACTCAGATGGGTTTATTCTAGGGACATTCTCTTCTCTGCCCTTTGAATGACAGTGTTTTGGTTAAGGCTTCTGGCTTGCTCTCTGGACTGCAGCAGGAACATGTCGTCACAGGCTCTCTGCCTTGGGGTGATGCCTGTGGGGAATCACCCAGCAGAAGGGATTTCCCTTGAGAACACCCTCACAAACACAGACATGACATTTGGCAAGAATTGCAAGATTCTAGCCAGGGGCTGGTCTGCAGTGCCCACACCTGTTATGGAGGCTACTGTGCTTCTCATTCGGCAGTTCACTTCAAGAGAGCCCAGACAGAGTTATTTCCTTTTGTGAGCAATCATGAAACCTAAGGATTCTCTTCACATTCTCGTCTAATCACTGGACCAGAAACTTAAAGCACAGAGCCAGAGCAGGGCATGAAAGGAAATCAGAATCCATGCCACGTACTCACCTAAAGATGAAGATGAAAAGCATCAGTAACATGCAGAAGGTGGCCACGTTGTCCATGGTCTTCATAAGGACAACTAGCTGGCGCTGGAGGGCAGGCATGAAGCGGACCAGCTTCAGGACTCGCATGAGACGGAACGTCCGCAGAACTGACAGACCCCCGCCTTGCTGTCCCACTATCTCCCAGACACTAAGGAAGAAGAGAGATTTACCGTATGGGACTGGGTGTGGAAAAGAAAGCACTGCACACAAATGCATGTAGACAGCGATGAGAGAAAGGGAGACAGAAGTGAAAGGAAAGACTCACTCTCCAAGCTGGTGAAGCTCAGAGTGAATAGTGAAGTAGGGAGCCTGTCAGGAAGGTCTGTACGGACAGTGCCTTCTGATACCTGAATTTGTGTCAGATTTGCAAAGAATGGAGTCCCATTAGAGCAGGCCAAAAACATGCCTGTAAATCACTGAGTGCATCTGTATGCACAATTACAGTGTTCACATGTGCCCGGTGGGGAAGTGGGCACAAAGACCCAACAAGACATTTGTCAGCTGAAGAGTTCATGTCTAAACTTCTCCAGTATCTGCAGGTGTTTGGATCCAGGATTTGTTGTTTGGGGGCTCTCTCTAAAAAAACAAACAAAATAAAAAAACAAGCAACCAAACCCCCACAAAGCTAGCCTTGGCATGCAGGGGTGTGGGCGGTCATTTGCCTATAGGCATGTTTAATCATATACAGTGGATGGTATAAAATATGTCACAGCAAGTTAATTAACACTGCATAGGGAACCAGTGATGGTCCATTAAGGTTCTTACAGAAGGTGAAAATAATGATCCAAGGATTCAACTTCATGATATTAATGATGCACAGAAGTCAGAGAAATGGGGTGTGTATACTTTGAGGTGCAGGGGAGGAATATGAAAGAGGAACTCAGAAGTAGGCATAGATATGAGGAAACAGAAAGGACACATGCTATTAAATAAGGCTCTAAACGAGGTATCACAAAAAAGCATGGCTGGGCACATGGAAAACTTCGGCAAAGGGCCACTATACTAAGGGTAGCTGCGTATATAATGAACTACCAAAGACAGGAACAAGATGGGTTGCTACAGAGAGTTTTCAGAAGATTAGAGAATTTATGGAGAAACAACACTATGGGGTACAAAAGCTAACAGAGGAGCACAGGGGCCTAAGTGACCCAGAAAGGCCATTCTATCCATTATCTTCTGTTTTAATTCAACATCCAGCGAAGAGAAACCCTTGTAAGCAGAACACCATGCTTGTACCTGATCACTACAATGATCCCATCAAAGATGTTGTATGGATTTTTGATGTAGCCAAATGGACCATACACGAGGACTTTCAGCAGCATCTCCAGGGCGAAGAGGCTTGTGAAGACAATATTGCTGATCTCCAAGGCATTGGTGAGTTCCTCAGGCTGCGATTAAGAATAAAAAGGTGTGGGGGAGAAGTAGTTACATAAAACAAATCTACTCTCTAGAGGTGCTCAGATTTAGACCACAAACTAGACCTGGGCCAATTACAAAAGGATGTAAATAGTGATGTAAAGTGCATGTTACTAAAAGTATAATTTACAGCCAAGTGAGTAAAAGAGCAAGATAGCAGATGGAAAAACTCCAACAGAACAGCGTAAGATATAGCACTTATTATAGACTATAGAGGTAAATCCACCCATTAAATCCACATTAACTACAGCATCACCACTTGGATGCCTGGTGTGATGCCATCAACCACGGTCATTCTGGCTGGTGCAACAGTCCTTACTACACCATGTGCATTTGATTGATTGCTACTGTAACAGGAGACATTTGTAACACTGTTCAATAGAGAAATTGAGCATTGTCTGTAACTCTCACACAGATTATCCTATACAGAGGCACAAACCAGAGTGTTTTCTCACACACATCAATTACGGGTCTATTCTTTAATTTGCTAGGTATCTTAGGCCTGGTCTACACTTGGGGGGGAGGCGGGGATCGATCTAAGATACGCAACTTCAGCTACGAGAATAGTGTAGCTGAAGTTGATGTGTCTTAGATCGATTTAGAATCACTTACTTTGCGTCCTCATGGCGCGGGATCGACAGCCACCGCTCTGCTGTCAACTTTGCTTCCACCTCTCACCGAGCTGGAGTTCAGCAGTCAACGGGAGAGTGATCGGGGATCTATTTATCGCATCTACACGACACGCGATAAATCGATCCCTGATAGATCGTTCGGACCCTTAATCTTACATAAAGACTAAAGCTAAGATTTTCAAATATGATTAGGGATCGTAGGTGCCTAACTTAAGATGTCTCAAAGGAACCTGACTTCCAGAAAGTACTGCGCACCCTCAATGTGAAAATCGCACATTTTTAAGGTTTCTCAAATTGGGAACCTAAAAATGGAGGTATCCCAAAATCACTAGGCACTCTTGAAAATCTTACTCTGCACTTACTTCCTAAGTAGAATTAGGCAAAGATACAAGCAACTGGAAACAGAGTCTTATAATGGAAAGTGTCAGGCAACCTTAATAATAGGTGGTGCTACCAGACTTGCATTTAATACTTTGAGCTTCTCTAGTACCTTTCACCCAGGGATCTCAAAGCACTTTACAAACACTAACTAAGCCTCTTGATATCCATGTGAGCTAGGCACCCAACTATGATAAACATATTACAGAAGAGTAAACTGAGGCACAAAGAGTGAATTATCTAAGGTCACCCAGTGACTCTATAGCAGAGCTAGAAATAGAATCTGGGAGCTCTGACTCTCATTCTCCTGAGTTAGGTGCCAACCAGCAAAGTATCTAAGCATGTAAAATTTAAGCAACTTTACAACTAACAAAATAAAAAGAGGAATATCCTAAAATTAGCTGGCAATTTAATCTACGACCTGGTACCACTGTAGCATGTGCTGCAGGGCTATAAATACAAGAGTTCCCACTTTTCTGAAACCATGCAAGACAGGAACATACATGCTGCAATATGTTTCAAAGATGTCATGGTAGCCTTACACAGTATGTGCTCACTTGCAATCATTTGTGTCTCAGTGCACAGAGATACCACAGTGAATGGGGGCTTTAGAAATACACAGATTAGACAGACAAAGCCATTTTTTGCACTGAATTATCTTTCTTTGTTTCTCATTGTCTGAATTGCCACAGACGTACGCTGAATCCTATATTTCACTTTGCCTTCCGCTCTCCTGGCATAATATTTACTCTGTAAACTTGGACCAAAATTGTTCTGACATCAGATTGTAATCCCTCCAGACTTGCACCGACATTGGCAGGAGTTTGTTATAACAAAATTAAATCCCTATCTAGTGATTGGGAAAATGGCTGTGTCAAAACAAAAAAAATGTTATGGAAGGGAATTACTGGGTGTGCTTAGCAGATATTGTTTGGGCACTTTGGATCCCTTAGCCATTTCAAAGTGCTTTTGCTTCCCTTCATGACATCAACAGTACTCAGCCCACGAAAGAGGCCAGATCTCAGAAAAGATTTACTTTCTCAAGAACAAAAGAGGTGGAAGGCAAAAGATTTAAATATGCTGAAGAGAAACCAGAGGGAAAGAAAACAAAGGGTTATTTATTGATTTGCAGCTTGATGTGTCACTCTCATCTGTAACTAAATCCCGGGGCTAGAGTTTGACATTACTTTTCTTGCTGATCTTGAGTTAAAATAAAACTGCTTTAACTCATGCTATTAAACACACTCTTGGTTTAAAATGATATATGTCCTGGAACACACACACACAAAATCATAAATCAGCCGAGAACTTGTATATCAAGCGCCACCCCAGGATAATTTCAAAAAGCCTGCACTTGCCATGAAAACTGCCAACTCATTCGTAACTGCAGAGGCTCAGAGACAGCCTGTGCTGTTATTTTCATTATGGCAGCTATTTCATTATGCAAAGAAATGTGCTCTTGGAATCTTTCCTCCTCACACATCATCACCAGTAACTTGGAGCCTATAGGTCACATTCTGCCATCAACTACACTTGTGCCATCTTTGTGCCATAAAAAACATGTTACAGTATGGCTGCTGAACAGGGTTGCCCACGTAGAACTGAGGGAAAAATCTGGCCCTGCAATGAGAACTCAGTGAACTCTACTGAAGATCATGAGCCAGGCTAGAACTTGGCTCCCTCTCCCATAGCTGAACTATCCATTCCTGGAGGATGCAGGAAGAAACATTAAAAAATGAAGCCAGTCAAGGCGGTGATCTAAGATTAAGTACAAAAAAGTAATAATACTTTGCACTTAACTGGTGCCTTCCATCTGCTAGGTGTACAGGTACCACCCCCATTTTACAGATGGAGAAACTAAAAGACAGAGGGGGCCCAACTGATTACCCCAAGTCACACCATGAGCCAAAGGCAGACCTGGTAGTGGATTTTATGACTGGGATTTCCCAAAGAGCTTAGGGATTTAGGCTTCAAACTCCCAATGAAATTCAATGGGAGCTGGGCACCTAACTCCCTTGGGTCCTTTGACATCCCATTCAAGCCTGGTCCTTCTCACAAAACTAAGTGACTGGGCAACAAAATGGCAAATGAAATTTAGTGTGGATAAATGTAAAGTAATGCACATTGGAAAAAATAACTCCAACTATACATACAATATGAGGGGGGCTAATTTAGCCACAATGAATCAGGAAAAAGATCTTGGAGTCATCATGGATAGTTCTCTGAAGACGTCCATGCAGTGTGGTGCGACGGTCAAAAAAGCAAACAGGATGTTAGGAATCATTACAAAGGGGATAAAGAATAAGACAGAGAATATCTTATTGCCCTCATATAAATTGATGGTACACCCACATCTTGAATACTGCGTACAGATGTGGTGGTCTCATCTCAAAAAAGATATACTGGCACTAGAAAAGGTTAACAGAAGGGCAACTAAAATGATTAGGGCTTTGGAACAGGTCCCATATGAGGAGAAATTAAAGAAGCTAGGACTGTTTAGCTTGGAAAAGAGGAGACTAAGGGGGGATATGATAGAGATATATAAAATCATGAGTGATGTGGAGAAAGTGGATAAGGAAAAGTTATTTACTTGTTCCCATAATATAAGAACTAGGGGCCACCAAATGAAACTAATAGGCAGCTGGTTTAAAACAAATAAAAGGAAGTTCTTCTTCACACAGCGCACAGTCAACTTGTGGAACTCCTTGCCTGAAGAGGTTGTGAAGGCTAGGAGTATAACAGCATTTAAAAGAGAACTGGATAAATTCATGGAGGTTAAGTCCATTCATGGCTATTAGCTAGGATGGGTAAGGAATGGTGTCCCTAGCCTCTGTTTGTCAGAGGGTGGAGACGGATGGTAGGAGAGAGATCACTGGATCAATACCTGTTAGGTTCACTCCCTCTGGGGCACCTGGTATTGGCCACTGTCGGTAGACAGGATCCTGGGATAGATGGACCTTTGGTCTAACCCAGTACAGCCGTTCTTATGTTCTTAAAAGCAACAGCTATGTAAACAGAGGCAGATAGCTGAGGCTGCATTCCCCACATAAGAGACATGCATAAAGCAAGCCATTAAATGCACCTGATCCAGGCTGTGTCTAATCCCAACACGTCCTGGACACTGGTTCTTTGTTTACAAGTGTCCTACAGAGCTTTAACCCTGGTAAGATGAGAGATAAGTACAGGGACCTGTCAGTGGGAATCAGCCAGTCTCCCCACTCATTGCCAGAAGGACCGGAAAGCATTGTTAATAATCAGCCACAGCTCAGAAGGGCTTCACCTGACAGATGCTGTTGTAAATCATCTCAGAAAGCAACATCCTGAGGTAACCAAAATCTGTAATTGGTGTCACTGCTCTGGCTGGAGTTCAAGCTGTGGGAAAATTATTCTGGTGTCAGAGAGATGGTTTGGGAGCTGAAGTGGGGAATACAGGCGGCTTATGTTGTTTATCTGGCAGGAAAGCCATTAGATGTGAGATTTGAAAATAACCTGCTTCCTGCATTACAAAGAGCAAAGATGTCATCCTGTAGCCCGCACCACTCATTAGTGGGCTCTCTGGATCCTCTAACTCCAAGCACTTTCGGAGCTTGGGGGAGGTGAGGGGGTGGGGAGGGATGGCGCGAGGATGGGCAATGCAGATGCTGGGAGCTCAGTATCCCTCATACCAGCATCCATGCTATGGCAGAGGGTTTATCCTTCACTCTCATCAAACAACATCTGAAAAATAAAATCCATCCATTTCCCCTTCCTCTGAATCCCATCATGGCTCTCCCATGGCCGACATGAACAGAGTCCAGGTAACTCTCAAGGAAAAACCACCCATATTCAGTAGTACTTTCCATTCAGTCTCTGGGCTGGTCCACACTACGGGGGGAAATCGATCTTAGATACGCAACTTCAGCTACGTGAATAACGTAGCTGAAGTCAAATATCTAAGATCGGATTACTCACCCATCCTCACCGCGTGGGATCGATGTTCGTGGCTCTCCCTGTCGATTCCGCAACTCCGTTGGGGTTGATATAAGCGCGCTCGGGGATCGATATATCGCGTCTAGATGAGACGCAATATATCGATCCCCGAGCAATCGATTTTAACCCGCCGATACGGCGGGTAGTCTGGACGTAGCCTCTCTTTCATGAGCACCGTATTCACAATGTCTTTATTTACCAAAGTACATGTGGCCTGAGACTGTCAAACCTCCCTAGCGGGATTTGAACCTCCCAGTTGGGGGTCCAAATCCCCATAGGCAGTTTGAACAGTCTCAGCTGTCCTGTTTCCAAGGAGCCATACAAAAATATGACTTTCAGAAGACTCTCGTGCCATAGAGTATGTCTACATTGCAGTCAGAGGTATGACCGCAGCAGCCATAGACCCACTTGAGCTAGCTTTGATCAAGCAAGTGCAAATACCAATGTAAGGATCTGCAGATCTAGAACTCAGTGTTGTAGGATCCTAGGTGGCAGATGCCTCCACATCACCCACAGAGAGCCAAGCTGAGCAGCATCCAACAATTACTGGAAGGGTAGGCAATGCAGGAAGTACCAGCCAAAGAGGCCAGAGTGACAGAACAACTGTGGCTGCCTGACTGGTCCACATCAACTATTTAAACCAGGAAGTTGCCCCAGGGACCCAGCTAAGCAACAATGCAAACTCTGCCTTGCTACTGCTACAGGCTTCATCTTTTGCCCCATCTTGCTCCAGACTCTTGCCTTTGATCCTGGCCCAGTGGATACTATTGGGCAAGCTACCTGTGCCTTGGTCTCTGCAACTAATACAGTGAGGTGCAGCAGCATGAACTTCAGAGTAGGCTGTACCAGCTTGTCTGGGACCCTGAATAATTATGTGGGTGACTAGCTTGCGCTGAAGTCTTTGCTGCTGTAGCTTCACTGCTATTGGTACTCACACTAGCTAGATTAAAGCTAGTAGAGATATCTCTACATGTGCTGCAATTCAAACCTTCAATTGCAATGTAGACATACCTTAAGAGATGGTGAACATGTCAAGTGCTCTCTTTAGAGATACTGACAAAATATACCTAGGATAGTCAAAGATTCCTGACAAAGAACCAGTTGCTAGGATATGTTGCCAAAGATATGTAACTTTCTTTCCTACAAGACCAAGTTGTTCTTTGCCACACTGTCATAAACAAGAGAGTTTGTTTCAAATACACTGAGAGGGCCCTGAATTTTGTGGGGAACGGCTGATTTTTGAGAACACAAGATTTATTTAACTTATGATAATTCTCAATGCAAAACATGAGCCTCACTTGCAGCATAATACCATCTCCCACCAATTAGATTAAAGTGCATCTGTCATAGATTGAGATTCTTCATTCATAGAAGATTTCGCTAATTCTCTCATTGGACGCAGCAGCGACTAATTAAAAGGAAAGCTCCCCACAATTAAACCACAAGCACCTTGAAAGAGAGGGATCTAAGTGTGATTCAAATGAAATCTCAAATGTAGTGGACCAGATTTTAGCAGAGGCTTTGGTGAATACGAAATTCTGTTTCCTGGGCACCCAGTCTTATAAGTTACATAGCTATAGTGTCCGTGAGATTGTCCCGGATACATCCAGTGCTATGAATGGTGTGTTTGCATGTGGACTATGGTCCATTTGTTGATGTATCAAGCAGTATGTTGACATGCTCTGGCTGCACGTATGATGTGAAAAGACAGCACAGCGTCTCTCAAACACCATGTGGATAATCAAATGTAGGTTTTCCAAGCCTCCTGCAGAGGAGAATATGTGAGAGTGTCAATAAGATCTTACTGTTATTGTCAAGAATTGAGCCATTCAGGGCATCCACTATGGCTGTAAGGAAATGATTTCTGCTGCTCTGGCTCCTGTTCTAGGAGACTGCAAATTTATCAGCCCAGAGAGTGGGGGAGCGGGGTGAAGCGATCTCTGCAGGGCACATTGTGTCTGGAACTCACAGAGATGAATCATTTATTCCCCTCCCCCCCCAGTGAGCAGAATGATTCAGGTGGGATGAAACCTCTCTTACTGCCCATGGGAGAAGTGTATTGAGCCCTGCTAACTGATTGCAAACCGTGCAAGTTAGGAGGAATCACAATGGAGTCAAGTAACATGTGCAGCTGGAGAGGAACAAATGAAACTTGAACTGTTGCTGTCAAAAATTCAAAGCCAGGCTCTCCCAAGCTTAGACTGAAGAGTCTAGGAAGAAGCAGTCAAAAGCACTCCTTTCTGTTCAAAGACATCTCATCTTGGCAGGAGCAATCTCTCTGGATTGGATCAGTTATTGTCAGTCTAAGATGGGGCCTCATGAAGAGAGGGCTAGGACCCAAGGACCGCTTGATGCCAACTGGCAGCGAGCACAGAGTTAACATAAGGGTACAAGGATCCCCTGGCTTCACCAAAAGAATGTCACATCAGGTCTCTAATGAAGGGATGAGTCTGTGTACTGTGTGTCTTACAACAGACGTCTATTTGCATATTGAGCCAAGTGTCAACCAAGGGCTTGTGGAGACTACAGAATAAAACAAACAGGAAGAGGTAAACAGCTTGGGTGGGGGAGCAGGGAAAAGGGCTTGTTTTCAAGGGAAGATCAAAGATTAGAGATTCTCTGGAATCCTCCAGTCTGTGAAGACAAGCTGCCTCTATCATGTGAAAGGACTTGGAGCAATGTACCTTGTAGAAGACATGCAAATGACTCATGCATTAAGTTTAGGCTCCAGAAAACAGGCTATGATTTTATTGTATATGTAATCATTTGTTTCGTTTCCAGTATTCGTACTTCCCATCACTTGAATGTCTGTTTGCTGATAACAAATGTATTCTTGTTTTCACCATAAATACACGGCTAGACCTATCTCAGTTCTCTGTGTTAAGTGGAGCAGTGATCCTGAGTTGAATCTTGGATGCTGGTGCACGCTGCTCCTTTGAGAGTAGAGGATCTGAGAGCTCTGTGAGTGGTCACTGGAGAGGAGGCTGAGCACTCCAGAGGGACGCTCTGAGGATTCAGGGGGTCAGCGTGTACCTATCACTACCCTGCGCAGAGCATGCGAGGCCTGCGGGGACCTGGAAGTAAATGCTTGTGTTGCCCGAGGCTGGTGGAGTCAGGGAGTTGAGCCATGGCAGGCACAGACAAAACTGCCTGGTACTAAGAGCAGGTGGTAGCGAGGTGCTGCGCAACCCTGAGTACCCCCGGGAAGCATCACAAGGGCCGAGTGCTCTTCTTGCAAAATACAGGTGGCACGGTACATGTCTGAGAGTGACTGTCCGTGTATGTGATGGGAATGGGCTATAGGAAGGAAGGATGGGTTTTGTAGTTAAGGCATTGGACTGGAGCTCAGAAAATCTCCCAGCTCTGCCAAAGATTTCCTGGGTGACCTTGGGCAAGTCATTTAACCTCTCTGTGTTTCTGTTCATCTGTCTGTAAAATGGGAATAATCACGCATCCTTCTTCCCACCCTTTGATTGTCTCACTCATTTAGATTAGATGTAAGGTTTCCAGGGCAAGGAGTGTCCCTTGCTGTTTGTCCATATAACGCCTACTGCAATAGGGCCCTAATCTCAGCTGAATCTATAGGTGAAAATAACAAATGACAAAATGTTTCATGGACTCCTCAGACAGGCCCCACAATTTCAGAAATCTAGATAGAAGGGTTTGGAGCATCATAAGGGAGTCCCGGCTTAGAGGACATAAGGAATAACGTACATGTCTTCATCCTATTAATCCCCACTGTCATTTGATAGCTCTAGTTTGTCTTGGCTAAGGGCAAGTTCAAAGGTGGCTTAGGCTATGACTACACTGCACATCCCCATCCCTTGCTCCCCAGTGTTTTCTCCACATCCTTTTTTTAGCCTCCTCACACTGCTAAACTGAGTGACTGGGACCCAGGTCTAGGCCTATTCCAAGGGAGAATGTCCTCACTGCAACCCCCTGACCCCATGTTACTGTGTCCTCACTAATTCTGCAATCGTCTGCTTTTTGGGGGGGGGCACATCCCATAATTCTTTGTGCTGAGATGCCCTACGATTCTTTCCCAGTCAATGGTGGGAGAACTTGTCTATCCTTGGGGGGCTGGGGGAAGCATGGGAAGGGCAGTGGAGGACTATCAGCACTCGAGTGGCTCACTACCCTACTTCTTCACTTCCAAATGGGCAGGTGCCAGCCAACATTAAAGAAGAGCCCGTGTTCTTACCTACACTCCCCACTGGATAAAGCAGCCTAGTTTAAAGCACCTTCAAACACAAGCCAGAGGTTTTTCTGTATGGATGGTAGTGGGGGCTGGGCTAAAATCAGGATAAGAGCCTGGGTTAACTGTCCTGTGTTGATGTATCCTTGGGGTTTTCTGTAGTACCCATCACTTCAGTATGTATGTGCTTATTTGCTGGAGTGCATTTGTTTGCTGACTGGAAAGCTACACTAGTAAATGCCTAGTGGGTACAGCTGAGGATTAGTGAAATTCTCCTGAGTTCGCCACTTTTAATTTCCCAGTTACAGTTGATGATGAGATGAGAGCAATAGGAATTATGCAGTCTGAACAATATTTCTCACCAGTCCCTGCCTCCTCCCTTCCTGCATGGACATTTGAGCAAAGGCCAGAAAGCTCCAAAGAGGATTTTATCCTTATCTCACTAACAACAACAAAAGCAGTCTTGCCACACTGCAAGGGACGGACGGGGATAACCTGCCAGAAGGTCCTTCTGATCCAACTGATTCTGCTTATTGTGCATCCAGATGATGATGCAAAGTGCTCAGCTGCTAGAAACATTGCAGAATAAAATCTCTCTGAAATCATTACCATGGCAACCCAGGATTCCAAAGGAAAGATACAACAGAAAGAGAGAAAAGAACAACTTCAGCTATTTCCCAGGAAATACCAACAACATTTCACTGACTCATCATTTACAGATATTTGATTTTTCTTTTATAAATCCCCACTCCACACAGCAACAATTTTAAGACAAAAATGCAAGTTTTCGCCTCCTGCCACTGGGTTTGACTCCACTGCATTAGAGAGCTCTCTGATCTCTGTGAAGACATGAAATATACGGATCAGAGTCAGATTTACAGGACAAAGAGCCACAGAGTAAAATAAAAGGACCTTCAAATCATTGGGGACAGTTGCTAATGCACAAATGGGGGAGGTTTTTTTATCTTATCCCATGCAGCAATCTATTCGGATATCCGGTCATCTCCCAGATTCTCTGCATGCCGCAAGTTTGAGCAAAGACCGGATGCATGGCTAAGACATGATACACACGGGGAGAAGGGGACTGGTTGAGTTCCTAGGGGACAGGCATCCAAGTCACTAAAAAGACACCAGCTTTACTTGTTCCCCTTGAGGACAACTCAGCTTAGAGGCCAAGACCTGGCTGGGCCTGAAGAGTGAACTCTCTTTTTCTCTCCCAGAGCTTTGGATTGAAGCAGTTTTGGCAGAGTAGCATGAGGAAAGCTTCCACTGCAGCTGCCCATGCTGCACTAGCTCTGTAGCTAAGGTGGACACTGATCTTCCCAGCTGCCAATCTGGCATTGTTCAACAGTATCAAACTCATTGAAGGTTCCCACCCTGTGTGACGTTACGTGGCCAGTAAGGAGGAAGGGTACAGCAACCCTCTTGCCTATTCTCATCTAACCTCATTAAACTAACCCAGCAGAGACTGATGCTACCAGGGCTTTCCCAAAGCTTACTTCTGCTTGACACTGAGCCTTGTTCCTGTCACTGGTATTTAGTCAGCAGTTCGCTCACCCAATCTGCTTTGAACAGTGAGATGAAGAGACTTTCCAGCATTGAGTTAAGGACAGGCAATTCCCCCTCTCCTCACATTTCAGATCAGACATGCATTTGGTTGAAACTGGCGACCGGCTCCATTCTAGTGGGACAGCTGTCAGAAGCAAAGAAACATCATTCACAACCTATGAGTGTCTGCTTTGGTTTGCAGGGTCTCCTGGCTACGTCTAAGAGTAATTACCCCCCCCCACCAATTCTCCCCAGCCAGAGCTGAAACTCACCCAGTACTTGCCCACTTTGAGTGGCAAAGGGGCCTTCAGTATCATACGCTAGAAACAGCCCAAAGCTGCCAAGGTTTATCTTTGATTTAGTTGATCTCCTCCAATAAACCAGGAGTCTTCTAAACACCCTTTCCTCTCTTCTCATCACACCCATACACTTCACTACTTTCCCCATGCCTGTGTGCCTCTGTACAGTTCTGGATCAGCTTCAGAAGGGTTGAGGCAGCTTTTGGGGCTTCCCCAGAGCTCCTGTCCACCCCCAGAACAGTTTAGGCAGACTTCAGAAGCTCTGCACTGCTCTGGCCATCCTCAGAAGTGCTTCTGTTCCCTTCAGTAAATATAACTCCTCTTAGCTCCAGACCGTCTTGCTAATTTATAAATAGAAACTCAATCCATATTTTTGGCAGTGACATTCCTTGTGTTTGAGGGCCCATACAAGGAAATGACTTTAGCTGTTGTCATGTGTCTGTGGATGGCTTTAACCTGAGTTTTGCTTAATCAGAACCTGATACATTCTCATCTTTCTCTATTGATCTTCTGCCGAATTGGTTCAAAATAAAGAGCTCTCTCCATGGAAGATGGTTCAGAAAGAAGCAGGATTGCAAGGACTTTTTTTTTTTTTTGAGTGGCTTCAGCTCCTTCACTTTTTACCCATCTCACTGATACAAGACTGACACCACATAAGCAGATAGCATCTGCTTCCAGGAAAGCTTGGACTGTGTTCAGACTTCACTCAACTCTGCACCACTCCTCTCCAATTCCACCCTGCCATGCTGGCCTGGTCACATGCAGAAGGGGCAGCATTATTCAAGTTTACCTCCTCTCCTGCCCCCAGAGTACATGTAGTCTGGGATTTACAAAGAGGAACTGACAGGTGAATAGCTGAACCAGTCTCAGTTTCATCTCATCAAAATATACAGACAGGAGATTTTGCCATAGACTAAACTGATACTGAAACCTGCCAGAGCTGAACATCTGATGCCATAATCAACATACTGCAAGAGCCATTCAGAAGACAGTTTCCCCTCCAGGGACTGTACTGAACTAGTCAAACAAGAGGAACTTTCTGTCCTCTTTCCTTTCTGTCACGTTCTGCAGTTTCTTCCATCCTCCTCTCAGGCCATGTCTATACTACAAAACAAGTCGACCTAACTTAGCTCAGCACACAGCTGCCACAGTAACTATATCACTTGTGCATGTCTACACTTTGCTCCTTGTGTCAGCAGTGCACATCTTCCCCAGGAGTGCTTGCACCGATTGGACCGTCTGTGTGGGGCATTGTGGGATGGCTCCTGAAAGCCAGTAACAGTTAGCATAACAAAAGCAGCGTCTACACTGATGCTGTGTCAACTTAACTACGTTGACCATGACTCTATACTGTTCATGGAGGTGGAGTTAAGTTGGTGCAGTGGGGCAGTTACATTGGCAGGAGCAAAATTTAAGTGCAGACACTTCCATAGGTAGGTCGACGTAAGCTGCCTTGCATTAGCCTAACTCTGTAGTTTAGACCAGACCTCTCTTCCTACTCCTCCTCCCTGACACTTACCATCTTGCCCCTTCTGATCTCACACTCCTTTTGGGAAGGAAAGATTGCCCAGTGATTAAGGCATTACCCTAGGACTCAGGAGATCTGGCTTCTACTCCCTGCTCTGCTACAGACTCCCTGTGCTGCCATGGGCAAGTCACTTAGGCTATGTCTATAGTGCCCCACAGTTCTGATTATGGGGGCGTGAATAGCATTGCACACCAACGTGCTGAGCTGTAACTCCCCTGCGTGGCCCCCATGGGTGGGAACTAACAGGTTCCTAGTTCACGTTAATGTGGATTGTACGGTGCTCAGAACAGACAGCGACAGGGGCCCTGTAAGTGCAGACTGAGGCTTTCACGTCCCATTCCAAACTTTCTGTTCATTTTTAACTTGCTTCACTGGGGTGCTTGGCCTTTGCAGCTGCATTATTGGCAGTCAGCTCTTCCTGTCATTGGTGACAGGAAGGGCGGTCTCTAATAGGGCCAATTCAGCATAGGACAACTGAGAGAGAAAGGAATACTGTAGCAGTGAACGGATTTAAGGCATGGCTTTGGAGCAGTGCTCCAGCTCCGCTCCAGCTCCAGGCAAAAACCTGCAGCTCCACTGCTCCGGAGCTGCTCTGGGCTCCGCTTCAAAGCCCTGATTTAAGGGACAATGGAAAGCATAAAGGGCATGGGCAGATGACCTTTACTGAGGAAGGAGATAGCTCTCGTTACAATGAATAATGAACAGCAATCCCTGGGTCTGTTTCCTTGGGAAGGTTCTGAAAAAGGAATTGCAGTGTCCAGCTGAGTACAGGGGCCATCAGGAAAATACCTACAGCGGAGAAGCAGCATGGGGCTGATGTAAATGGCATATGTTGTCCTCCCTCATAAATCCTGGCACTGAGGTGTGGGCTGGGTGCACAAAGGGACATGCCTGTAACACTGAGCAGTCTGGGGATTCTGAGCTGCCCATAACCAGTCCTGGAGCAGGGCAGGAAGTGGGGAAGGGAAGAGGATCTGCTCTATTTTAGCTCTGTTACAAGCCCTAGCAGCAGCAGCAGCTCAGAGGACACAAAGGTTGTCTTCAAATCACCTTTGCCCCACAGCCCCTAGAGCTGCGCCTTCTGTCCTACATCTTTCAGGAGTTGTAGAAGAGCATCTCTCTCCTCGCTTGAGATTTCAGGAAGATTAGTATCCTGGAAAATGCAAGAAAAACATGAACCGGTTCATCCCTCTGCCCAGCTTTTGAAGGAGCTTAAGCCGAACAAAAGCTACATTTCCACTTGGTCACACCTGGTAAGTCCTTGAGATTTAATACCCTCGATTTCTAGTTAATCTAAACTAAGTACAAACTTCTTTCCCCATTAGCACTCAAGAATATACCAAGGGAAAAACAGACTCACCCTGTCTTTGCACAGCTCTCATAGAGCTTTGCTGAAACTGGGTTTCTTATACAGGTAACATTATCCCTAATTTTGACTGTCTTCCATGGAGGAAAAGCCTGTTGTTTCCTAATGACATCAAGAAACAATTCTAACAAATAGTCTCCAACATGCACGTTTAGCAGATTGAGACAGAGGCTTTTGAATCTTGGTTCCCATCCTCCTCCACTTTAGAGAGTTAAATAGGGTGACAATGGGACACCGTGTTTGGGCAGAGGAAGAATGAGGTAAGATAAGGCAGCAGAGGCGCTGGGACAACGCTCTGGAGTGAGACAAGAAGAGTGAAAGAGAGGATTAAATATGGGTAAATCACCCAATAAATAGTAACTAGGCAACACTTACAGGCAAGAACATCAGCTGGTGTGACTCGACAGAGCTACACTGGCCTCAGTGGAGCTACATTGATTTACATCAGCTAGGATGTGGGTCAAAGTGGCAAATATAAGCCATGAAGAAAGAAGAAGTCCCCGACTACACACAGGTAACTGATGTGTCATCCACACCGGGATGACACAGTACGGTTTGCGCAAGTACATCATCTCCCCCATTTCACTGAATCCTATTCAACGCCGTCAGAGCAGAGCAGAGCAGAGAGGACATGTGGGTGCTATTGGCAGTTGAAACAAACAGCTGTAAATGACTAGCTGATGAAGCCTGTGTAGTCCTCAGTGTCTGAACAAATGAACAGGATAAGATTGATACTTTCAGCTTCCTGTCAAGGAATTGCAGAACGCTTTAGCAGAAAAGAGACGACAGGTGAGCCACGTAGAATTATCTCCCAGATATTTGGAGAACTGAACCTTCTTGCCAAAAATTCCAAGCCTGTCCCTGTTGCATGAAATCTCCAGTAGCTTTCAAATCCAACTAACTTCCAGAGTTTGGGAAAAGGCTTCTGGCTGAGGCAGACTTCCCACTTTCCATGTACATGATCTCCCAAGCAACATTGTATTTTTGTGCCTCATTCTGGAAGAACTTTGGGAATCGAGTCAATAAAGATACATTAATTCCCACAAGAGGCCATCAATTATTTTTATGTATCGGACAGTTGCATGACCCCCATTAGGTCCATGTCCATGAAAACAATTAGCCTCAGTAACAACAGGGAATGGGGTTTGAATGTCAGCCATCACTGTGATTAACAGTTCTGACAGTTTCCATTAGCAGTGGTTTGATTCCATTAGACTCCAACAGCAAACTTTTAATAAGGGTAAATTCTGGTTAAAGACAAGTGAATTAAAAGGAGCACATGCAAATCTTTAGGGCACAGCATTTCTCTGCAATCTGCATAGCCTATGCAACTGTAAGATTAACCCAATATTACAGATACAAGCACTGAGCTGGGAAAAAATGACAGGTTGTGAGGGAAGAAAAGCCTCAAAATGCTGCCAGAGTTTTGATCACATGGCTAAAAATAGCTGGTATGGGGCAGTGGAGATGTGTAATGAAGTTAAACAGAGAGGTAGGATATACACCAATGCAGAGATAGTGATCTCTCTATGAATTAAAGACTCTGTATGAAGACAGAAATGTCCTGACTAGTGGATGTGATTCATAGTGATCTCATGACAGAATCACCAGGGAAGGCCCCAGTTCAGAAAAGTACATGCGTGGGTCCCATTGACTTAAGCGGGTACTTAAATCCCATTGAAGTGCTCTCCTGAAAAGGGGTGCTTTCTTCAATCGGGGCCTAATGGACTAGGTTCACAGAGCTCTCATAAGGAAGATGCTGAATTCGAAACAGGTGGAGCCAAACGGAAAGGTGTGGCAAAGTATTATGGGCCATATCCTCAGCTAGTGTAAAACAGCACAGTCCCCATTGATTTCAATGAAATTCAGGGCCAATTTACATCAGATGAGGATCTGGCGTGTTCCATGCAGACGATCCTTCACTGCCATGTGCACAAGATAAACTTGAAGGGAAACCCACTTGCTAACAGAGCTGCATGACACACAGTGCTAATAGTCAGCATCAGGGAGAATTCTTGGACACAATTGTAATGAACGGACAGAATCCAAGGAGGTATCAAATAGATATTGAAAATGTCCCTTCCTTTATTTATACACTCTCAAATCTACTGACCCTGAAGGCCTGACACAAATCCACCAACTGAAGAGAATTCAGGCTTTCTTAGACCACCTCATCTGGTATGGCAGGGGTCAGAGAGGCATGATGTTCCATGCTCTGCCGCAAGCCGCCAGCACAGTCAGCAGGAGAGAACATGCCATTAATGCAATTTACCATGCAATTATTCCAAGACCTGGGTAAATCAGTTTGGATAAGACAAAGGGTGATCTCAGCCCTGCGCATATTATATCCAGGATGTGGCTCTTCCAGAACACAGCAGGCAACGCAAAATTGTGATCCTGAGATGCTGATGTTCTGCTAAGTTCAGTGCTAGAAGGAGCTGCCCAACCAATCTCTCACCCCCAACCATTAGCTGTGTTCCAAGACAAGGGATAACTTGCCTTAAAAAGGATGGGAGCTCAGGATTACAGCAATCACAAAGCCCCTCTAGGGCTTATCCTGAAAACACCTTGCAGGATGGGCCCATTGTTGGACTCCCTGACTGCTGCAGCCACTCACATCCATAGCCGAGTTCCGCTGCTTTTACACTTAACCATCTGAACTCAATGCTCAGTTTAAATTAGTTCACAGCATCTTTTAAATATTCATAATCACTGACCCCTCAGCCTGCCCAATCAGCAGCAGCTTCGATGTTCTTCCACCCCTGCCCTGTCCCTCCTGTCCCCCTCTGATCCATCCTCTCTCTTTCCACATGGAGTTCAAACTCTTTGAGCTCACTAAGGGCTCTACCCTGTCTGAATTCCTCCCTCCCCCCAGACTTTTTTTTTTCCACCTTGGTGCTGCTCCGTCTCCTCCTTTCACTCTCACCTTCTTGCCCCTTTTCAGCCTCTCCGCTTGGAATTATATCCCTCTTCCTTTGCAACCAGCACCCTTGCCGTCCTTCTGCCAATCCTCCCCATGGAACTCACTCCTTTTCTGCTCCTAGGTTTGGTGGTGAAAGTAGGTTGAACTAGCAGAGGGAGTTCTTAGCACATCACCAAGGAGGAGGAGGGGGAGGGGGTTTGTTGCCCCCCTGCCATCCAAGGAGAGAACGGGAGCACTCCCTCTGCTTTTAGCTCTGCTTCCCCTTCCCCCATCACCTATTTACCCCTGACTGCATTACCTACTCCTCTCCTCTGCTCTACTCTACAGACCTTTTAACTCTCAAATCTCTCCTCTCTTCTCCTCCATCAGTGCTTAATTTCTGGCAGGGCTGAGCCCTGGCACCTCTGGGCCAGGCAGTTCAGAGACCTGCACCTCTTCCTTTCCTGTTCAGCTGGAGGGAGCCTTGTGTTCATAGAACCATGGACATGCAGGGATGGAAGGGACCTCAAGAAGTCATTATGTCCAGCCCCATGCACAGAAGCAGGACCAAGTAAACCTAACTCATCCCTGACAGGTGTTTGTCCAGCTTGTTCTTAAAAATCTCCAACCATGAGGATTCCAAAACCTCCCTTGGAAGCCTGTTCCAGATCTTAACTACCCTTATTGTTAGAAAGCTTTTCCTAATACCTAACCTAAATTTCCCTTGCTGCAGATTAAACTCACTACCTCCATGTCCGCTGAAGACAAGGCAAGAAAACAATGGATCACAGTACTCTTTATAACAGCCCTTAACATATCTGAAGACTTATCAGGTCCCCACTCAGTCTTCTTTTCTCAGTATTAAACATGCCCAGTTTTTTAACCTTTCCTCACAAATCAGGTTTTCTAAACCTTGTATCATTTTTGTTGCTCTCCTCTGGACTATCTCCAGTTTATCCACATCTTTTCTAAAGTGTGGCACGCAGAATTGGACCCAATACTCCAACTGATGCCTCACCAGTGCTGAGTAGAGAAGGCAATTACCTCCTATGTCTTACATAGACACTCTTACTAATACACCCCGGGATGATATTCGCCTTTTTTGCAACTGCATCATGTTGTTGACTCATTCAGTTTGTGATCCACTATAACCCCAGACCCTTTTCTGCAGCACTATTATCTAGCCAGTAGGTTCCCATTTTATAGTTGTGTATCTGAAGTAATTTGCACTTGTCTTTACTGAATTGGGTCTTGTTGATTTCAGACCAATTCTCCAATTTGTCAAGGTCCTTTCGAATTCTAATCCTGTTCTCCAAAGTGCTTGCAAACCCTCCCGGCTTGAGGTCATCCACAATTGTTATAAACATATACTCTGCTCCATTATCCAAGTGACTAATGAAAATATTGACTAGTACTGGATCCAGGACTGAATCCTGTGGTACCTCAATAAATACGCCCTTGCAGTTTGACAGCAAACTGCTAACTACTCTGAATATGAGCTTTCAACTAGTTGTGCACCCACATTATATTAATTTCATCTAAACCACATTTCCCTAGTTAGCTTACGAGAATGTCATGTGGGACTGTGTCAAAAGCCTCACTAAAATCAAAATGTATAACATCTACCACTTCCCCACTTCCACTAGGCCAGTATCTCTGACGAAGGAAATTAGGTTGGTTTGGCATGATTTTCTTCTTTGTAAATCTATGCTGGCTATTCCTTATAACCCTAATCTCCTCCCTGTGCTGCAATGGTTGTCTAAGTATCAACAAAAAGTATCAGACCCATCACCTGTGAGGCAGCTAATTAATCAGAAACAGGACTAAGACTCCCTCCCTTAAAGGGCCAGCTCATCTGTGAATGGCACTTTATAACGCCAGTTCATTGAACTTTTCTCCAAGACTCAAAGCAAATCCTGACAATATCTGAGGTTCAATACATGTAACATTTTCCTCCATTGTCCCACCTCCTTACTTCTACTCTGAATTCAGACAGAAGCAGAAGTTCCTAGATACCATGTAGAAGGCTGTATTTGGGTCACTGGTGTAACAGACCTGAATCTCTAACACAATCACTGCAATGGTTGCTCCAAAGTCATGAACTTCTCTCATATTACTGCAGTGGCGGAGACCCTTAATCCCCCGATTACAATCTGCACAGACATTACACTCCATAATGTTGACTAAGAATGTTTCAGTCTTACACAGAATTCTCTCCTGATCTTGATTATTTACATAAATAAAGAGACCTTTTAATCCATTTTGTCAGCAAGTTTTCCTAAAACACCTTGCCACAGATGGCTGATACTTTCATGCTGCAGAGGTTATTAGATTGCAACATTACTAGTGACAACATTACATCATTTCTATAGTTTCCTACTCAAGGCCCCTGCAGCTTGATGCACTAAGAATTAAGCTCTAGACTCTCAAATGAGCTTACGCAGTGCCTGGAAAGATTACTTTTGCCTTCTGCAGATTGAGTTTGCACATCAGCTTCTGTTTTGTGATGCTGCTATTTTGTGGATTCAGATAACATCTTGCTACAGCTGATAATGCTCCATTTGGAATGTTCCTGCTTAAATTGCTGTCAGTTGCCTCTCCCTCTCTCACCTCTTGAACAATCACTTACTGTATCCTATATGTTTCTACCCCAAGGCCCTGTCCCAAAGAGTCACCCTTATAATTGGTCTGATTTGCCTTTAAGAAATTCACAAAGATGATTGATGGTCCTGAACCGACTTCTCCTTCCCTGATCAGGACACACCTGAATATCTGGATCCATAGTGACTATAATAAGCCAGATCCAAGCCCCACATCTGAGCAAACTGCAATTTTGGAAAGTTCTGATTGGAACTTCTTAATCCAGACCTGCCTCCAGTTTGTTACATTATCAACAGTAAAACGCAACAAAAAGATGGCAGCTGGAATTCAAGAACTATTTAAACAAATGAATATGTTGAGTGTAATTCATATGATGTGAGCTCAGACAAGGAAAATCAGAACATTCAGTCAGTTCAATGCAATCTAGGTTATAAAAAACTCCACCTTAAGGAAGCCCTTGCTAAATTCTACCCTCTGTTTAGAAGAAATAGTTCAGCATCAGGCCTTACATGAGGCTTGGGCATTTCATCTCAAGGGAAGACTTTAAAAGAGAAGCAGCCAGACAACATGATCTGGCTTATGGCCAGAACTGGGGGGAAACCCCCCCCCCAAAGAAATGCTCTGTTCTAACAGTATGTTTGAGCAGGACATGCCTTTGCAAAGCAAAAGAATAATGCTGGCCATGTGAACCTGGATCATTGCAGAATCTGTGCTTCCAAAAGGCAAACGATTCAACTGGTTCAACAGTGAACAGATCAATTTCAGCACATATTTAAAGTGCCTCGATCACAGTTGTAATTCTTTATCAGGAGCTAATGATTTCTACTTGCATTTCTATTGGTCTCTTCCTTTTACTTCTCATTTGTTTCAATATATTCTCAGTAAAAAGCTAGGGACTTAAAAAAAAGGCAATTTGCCTCAATTTGCTTTTTTGGGGCCTGATCCACAGCCTAATAAAATCAATCGGAAGACTCCCATTACCTTCAGTGGGTTTTGGATTGAGCCCTTAAAGCACTCCAGTGAAGTCTAACTATTACTGCTATCACTGACCTGACATGGTCGCAGGCTGCTCCTTCCACTTTGCAATTTGAGATTGGGAATGGTTTAATCATCTGCAGGCCACTTACTCTCTGCTTCGCCATTTGGGCTCAAGCCTGGCAAAACGGGCATTTGGCTGCTATTACACAGTGTCTTTCCACAGCCATGTGGTTTGCAACAAGAGTCTGCCTCACACATCCAACTTGATGTGTCACCAGGATGTGTCCTCGGTAAGGCTAAGTTTTTGTCATGGATGTGTTTAGTAAAAGACAAGGATAGGTCATGGGCAATTAAAAAAAATTCACTGAAGGCGAAGCCCATGACCTATCCCTGACTTTTACTAAAAATATCCATGACAAAATGGGAAGGGACTGGGCAGCTGTAGGGTGGCTGGGAGCTCTGGGACCCTGACCACCGGTCGGGACTCAGAGCTCCAGGATTCCCCTGCCACCAGCAGCAGAGGGAAGCTGCAGGTCCCCCTTCCCCAGTGGTGGGGAGCTGTGGGGGTCCCCATCAGCACAGCTGGCGGAGAGCTGTGGGGATCCGTCTTTCCCTCACAGTGGCTGGGCGCTGAGGGGTATCCCCCACACACACCTGCGGCGGCAGCTGGGAGTGGCAAGGTACCCCTGCTGCTCATGGTGGCTGAGAGCTTGGGGGCCTGCTGCCTCAGGCGGCTGGGGTACCTCACAGCTCCCCGCCACTGTGGGAGGTGGTGGGACCCTGCAGCTCCCAGCCGCCAGGGCTTAAGTCACAGAGGTTGTTGGAAGTCACGGATTCTGTGACTTCTGCGACCTCTGTGACAAAACCATCGCCTTAGTCACTGGGTCCCCACAAGGCCTCCGAATGGTTCTTTTAGCTCAGTCTGTGATCACTGGATCTTCAGATTGATTTACTCCCAGCGTATCAGGGGCCCTCTTTTCAAATCAGAGGTCTTGTTCCTCACAGAGGCAGAGGATCATACACTACATATCCTGATTTGATATGTGAAAGCCTCATTGTGATTGCAGTGGTGCAGATTCTCTTTAACCAGGTTAATATACAGTGCTGGTGCCCTGTAAATATTCACTGTGTGATCCTGGGTATTCAGCACTTATAGTTCCCTTAGTGCACTGAAACTGTTAACAGGAGTCTAGAGAACTGAAGGTTATTCAGCTCCTCAGTGAGCTGGTCAATGAGGAATAGCCAGCAAGTCCTTAAAGTGGTCACAAGTCCCTTTCATCCCCGTGAGCAACCAGCATTTCTGTTCCTCCACACTCGGTGAGCCTGGTAAGGACTGAATCATACATCATGCTGCGCCCGCAGGTAACTGACAGCCCTTTCCTTTCACGGAGACCGGTTTGCTGAGATTTGGGATTTTAATGTTGGCTGGAACACTAACAAACTTAACAAACAGGAGAAAGAGCAAAAGCAGATTTAACTAGCGCTCATCTTAACAATCTAGTGATTTGTCAGGATCCTCCCTGAAGAAAAGCCTTTCCTTTTTTGCTGTCACCCAGGATCCTGACACCCAATTATGTTACAGAGATGAGGAAATGAAGTGTGGGACACACACATATATATACACAAGTGTTGGCCACTTTACATGTATATACAAACACACGTTCTCATGCCCACGCAGAATATACACATACTGCAAGCTGAATAGACACATATAATGCTAAACACAAATTGCTAGCTGAATACTTACACAAACTACATGATTCTTATATCAAACATGCTTACTGATGGTTGAATACACAGTCACATACCAAACAGGTATCTACTGTTACCTAAATACAACACACCTATACATACACCAATACATGTACATAGCTACACCTGAGAGGCAGTGTGGTCCAGCGGATGCATTCTAGTCCCAGCTGTGCCACTGATCTACTGCGTGACAGCCAGTAAGTCATTTCACTTCCCTGAACCTCGGTTTCCCTTCCCACGCTTGTCTATTTAGACTGCATATTCTTTGGGGCAGGGACTGGACAGTTGACAGCTGTGCGAATAATTGATTTTTCAATTCACTGGCCATACCAAAAAATTGGGGAAAAAATATTTTTGGGTTGAAATGTTTCAGTTTCAAGGTTTTTTGACTTAATCAAACTGAATTCAATTTCAAAATTAAAGGTCATTGCCAATTGAAAGGTTTCGTTTCCAAATGCTGAAATGAAACTCTGACTTTTCCCCCCACCAAAATGTTGGTTTTTTTTCTCCACTGAAATAATTCAGCAAATTTGACATCAATTCAGGAAATGGTTTTGCTGATCTGAATTTGCATTTTTTGATCAAAAAAAAAAAGTTTTGGCCAAAACATTTCACAGTTCTAGGACAATGTGGCTACAAACAAATAATAAAAATACAGCCAGCAGAATATATGAAAACATATGCTACATTACCTGCCTCCTGTTGGCTGAACCTACTGAAACACACCCACCCTACCCAGTCCTGCTGCTGAATACGTTCACTGGCATGCACATACATATACTACTTAGGCTGAGTGCCTCAGGCCATAAAGGCTTTCTATAAACGCATTCATTCTTTAAAATTCCTACAGGTGCAGTGCTTTGAAGTGCACATTGTCCCTTTCTATCCAGGTCTGTTTCCTTTCCATTATAGATGTTGAACTCCCCCATGGAAAAACAATCAATTTGCCAGTCGTACTACAATACTCAGCAATCTGGAAAAGGTCCCGAGATTGCTCAGCACAGCCACCGGACAGTGTTATGTGATCTTAAACACGCCTTAATTTCTTCGTACTATATCTAGTATGTAAGAACCACGGCTACAGTCCTGAAAGCAGTTGGGGAATGGGACCTTCTAAAATGGGAATATGCATGTAGTTAAAAACATCCAGGTCCTAAGATGACCCTCATGCCAGTGCAGAGGCAGGAACTCCAAATGGCTAAGTTGAAGCGTGATTTGATGTGAAATAGTTGGGGGAAATCAGCGAATCACTCAGATGGGTCATTTCAGAAAAAGACATTACTGAAAGCCTAGGTTCTTAAGCACAAAACACTAACATAGTTTTTAAAATGTAACACCCAACTCCCCCAGCACTAGTTAAAAACTCACAAGGTCTGTTGAAGTGATGAGCAAATGGGGAGGCCTTAGATTTAGAACTCCTGGACTCCTTTCTCTGATCTGTGGTGCATTACATGTGCACAGTGACTGGGTCCCTTAACCTCAGCTCAACTCCCTATTGTTCTTTACATCACCTACCACACAGAGTGTAAGTGAATCTTAGGCCATGTCTACACTACCCACCGGATCGGCGGGTAGTAATCGATCTATCGGGGATAGAGTTTTCGCGTCTCATCTAGACGTGATAAATCGATCCCCGAATTGACGTCCGTACTCCACCTCGGCAGGAGGAGTAAGCAGAGTTGATGGGGGAGCCACGGCAGTCGACTTGCTGCCGTGAGGACAGCCAGGTAAGTCAAACTAAGATACTTTGACTTCAGCTACACGAATAGCATAGCTGAAGTTGAGTATCTTAGATCGATCCTCCCCCCAGTGTAGATCAGCCCTTAGTTATAATTTACAGGCCGTGGAGCTGTCTGATGGCATGAGTAAAAGTAGGGAGCAGGTCACTTTAAATTACATCCTCACGTTGGTTTCTTTGCAATTCTCCTCTTTTCTGGTCCCCTGACCTTCAAATGACACTAGCTTAGATTCCTATTCACTCACAGAGATGTGGGGGTACAAATTCAGAGGTAATGTGCAGGGGGGGAATGGAAGTTGGTGAGTGACAGTCTAAGGGCCTGTCGACACTGGGGAAATTTTCTATTTCATTTTAAAACTGATTCAGCAAAACAGATTTTTAAAGCAGCTCAGTATTGGAATATCCCCATTTTACCGATGGGAAAGCGAAGCACCAGGAAACTTCGGGTATGTCTACATCTGAGGTGTGTTTCCCAGTTACCGTAGACATAGCCACGCTAGCTCTGCTTGCGCTAGTGCCTAAAAATAGCCATGTCCCCGCGGCAGCACAGGTGGTGGCTTGGGTTAGTCACTCGAGTACGTACCTGTGGGGACAGCTGGCATGGGTGTGTCTATGCAAGCTGGGAATCACACAGGCCAGCTCAAATGTCAATGTATCCTTTGTAACTCACTTGCTGAAGGTCACTTGGGATTTCTGAGGCAGAACAGGATCTTCCAAGTCCCAAATCAGTGCCCTAAGCCCTGGGCCATCCTTTCTCTCTAGTAATCCTGGTAATTAGTGTGTCCATTCCCCTCTCCTCTAAGTGCCATTCTTATGTCCTGAGAGAATTTAGCCTAACATAGCCTGGCTCACCCAGGACTGGATGTGTGAAAAGCCCATGCCATAAATATTCATTAAATAAGCAAGCGAACTTAATATAGAAACTCATAAAGTCAAGTACTCTTAAAGCCCCCTCATTTCTTTTCAAACAATCAGCCAATGAAGATAAATTTGGTGAGGTCGATCACTTGCACTTTCAGGCGAAGGCTGTAAATCTCACTTTGTAAAAGAAAAATCACATGTTTCACTGTTTTTAATCTCTGCAGAAAGACCTGGGCCAGCATTTCTCTGTCCTAATTCCCAGTCTCATAACTGTCAGATTATGAAACTGTAGTGTATAAGATTCCTGAGTTTACAGAAAAACACCTCTTTTCTCTCTGCCACCACTTTAATCGGATGAACTAATAAAAACAAGATTCACTATTTATACCAAATGCCTGGAAGAAAGGAAATGAGAACAGAAGTAGTTTCAAAAAGCCATCTAAAGAATCATCCACTCTCAGCCCCTGGGGTCCCTCCCTTACTTACCAACTGCATCTCATTACCCTTAATTTACTGCCTCTTTCCCCTCATAATCCTTTGGGCCCCATCTACCAGCCTATGGTGTTTTCCACATTGTCTCAGAGCCCATAGGGCTGTGCACACTCCCCTGTGGTGTCCTTTGACAGTGGTAGCTCCTCAGAGTCACAACACTGGTGCTGGGAACGTCAACTGTTTTTAATGGCAGACAAAGGAAAGGAGGGATGAATGGCTGGGACCTCCTGGGGGCAGATATGGGAGGGAACAAATTGGCAGTCTTCCCCGGATGATGCTTGCACTTCCTCTAAACATGTGTTAGAGCAGTGGTGGTCTTGCTTGAATGAGGTCTCAGAGTACATGCCATTTCCATGCTGCTTTTGGTCCAACATAATTTCAGTGAGGATGAGTCTACAGGAGCTTCTCATGTGCTGCTGTAGCAGAAGTAGCTTTCCTGGGCTCTTCCTTTCCTTGGGGCCAGGGATCTATTGTTTGGATTAGGCAGCATCTCCAGCAGCACTAAAAATAAAACTGTACATTCAAGGTACTGGAAGAGCTCTAGGGAGGGAAACGTTCCAGAGGAGAGTGCCAAATTTGTGCAGGCACCCTGTTGCACACACCAAAACTGCACTTGCAAGGGCAAATTTTAAAGGTGCAACTTACCCTGGGCACCGAACTTGGTGAATCAGCCCTTAGCTGTTTCCAATGGAATAAGACCAAAATAACAATGGAACAGCTTCCATATGAGAGATTAATAAGACTGGGATTTTTTCAGCTTGGAAAAGAGACAACTAAGGGGGCTATGACAGACGTCTATAAAATCATGACTGGTGCGGGGAAAGTAAATAAGGACGTGTTATTTACTCCTTCTCATAACACAAGAACTAGAGGTCACCAAATGATATTAATGGGCAGCAGGTTTGAAAAAGGAAGTATTTCTTCACACAATGCATAGTCAAGCTGTAGAATTCTTTACCAGAGGATGTTGTGATGGCTAAGACGATAATGGGGTTCAAAAAACAACTAGATAAGTTCATGGAGGATAGGTACATCAATGGCTATTAGCCAGGATGGGCGCGAATGGTGTCCCTAGCCTCCATTTGCCAGAAGCTGGGAATGGGCAACAGGGGATGGATCACTTGGTGATTACTTGTTGTCCATTCCCTCTGAAGCACCTGACAATGGCGACTGTCAGAAGACAGAACACTGGGGTAGATGGACCATTGGTCTGACCCAATATGGCTGCTCTTATGTTCACCTATCAAAATGGGAAATATGAACTTTCCATCCTCTTCTTTTTTCCCCCCAGGCTCTTAAGACACAATCCTCAAATATTAATAAAAGAATGACGAGTTTCCAATACCATCAGACACTTTCTCTCCCAGCGGTACAGAAATATTCCAGTAAGGTCACCAACTGAAGGTGAAACAGCATGAGACTAATCCTACCTGAAGGACTGCAGAGTGCATCTCCATTTAATACATACTGAAAACAAAGCTCAGCCAGCCATATTGTATTAAGACTTCAGAAAGAATGTGCTGGTTTGAAGGGACACATTTAGCACACTGAGTGGGCCTGAGTCTTCCCAATGTTTAGTCACTGATGCATTAATACCACAGGAGGACACTGGAATCTGGAATTATGTCTGCTCAGTTCCCAACTACCGTGCTGACACAGGGAGCTATAAACAGAGGAAGAAATACATTTGCATCCAACTGCAAGTGACTATACAAATAAGAAACTTGTCAGAAAAAGAGAAAAGTAAACAATAAAGGCTCAAAGTGCAGGGGATTCCCAGAAAACACTGGCCACAGGAGAGGAATTGTTCTACTCAGTTCTGATGTCCTGGAAACTTCCTGTGCATCACTGGTTGGAGGAATAAATGGAAAAGGCCTCGCTATCAGAACACATCTCTCAGTCCTGTATCAGTGAAGGGCCGTTGGCTACAGTATATTCCTCCAGCAACTTATCTAATGAGAGACCTGCGGTAACAAGGGTTTTACCAGGCGTAAGCACAGAGCCAGCTAAGCTCTTCTACCAAAAGTCAACACAGAACTCACTCACAATAACTGAACAGTCAGGCCTGTGTGCACATATCCCTGGGTAATACAATCAGGGCCCAATTTTCAGAAGAGGTGATATCAGG
This sequence comes from Gopherus flavomarginatus, assembly GCF_025201925.1. Classification (NCBI taxonomy): domain Eukaryota; kingdom Metazoa; phylum Chordata; order Testudines; family Testudinidae; genus Gopherus; species Gopherus flavomarginatus. Next base: position 39,604,814 of record NC_066628.1, on the reverse strand, counting down.
TGCTTAGATGTCTACGTGTCATACAATGCACTTAAAACTAGGCATTACATTGTTTGCAGCTACATCACTTGGGGTGAAAAATCAGAGACTGAGTGAAGATCCTTTTGAAAGCTGGGACCTCAGTGTACCAGAGGAGAAGAACATGGCAGCATCTTCTCCTCTTAAAGACTAGCTATGGGGACTAGATATGTGTATCATGGACAGAAGCCTCTTGCCTTCAGGGACTAGGGTGTATGAGACAATGGGTTAGAGATTCCGAAATTAGTCTACTATGGATTCCCAGGATAGTTGCCACAGCATCCACTGGAGAGAGAAGAGCATTCGTTATGAGCCAACCTCTCTAGGGGAGTGGGAATAAAATCTTCTTTCATGCCTGCAGTGGCGCTGACCCTTGCTGTGTGAACCCCAAAGTCTGTTGGCCCTGGGCAATATTGCTGGGATTGCTGCTCTGGACTAAAACTGAGGTGCTCTGAAAGTTCCCTGGACAGGAATAGCACAAGCAATGCAAGCATCAGTGCATGGCCCTGCCAGTGGGAGCACCTCCAGTTAGCTCAGCCTTTGGCCTCTTGGTTGAGATTTCCAGCAAGGGATACTAGTTGGGATGGGTCTGATCCAAAGCCCCAGATCCAAGCACTCCAGACTTTTGGGGACGTCTGCACTGGAACTTTGTGGCTTGGGCTCATCCCTGGGGTTTCTGTGATGTATCCACCAAGAAGGTGGGTTGAGGCTACCAAACTGCTGTGAGATACTGTAGCACGGATCCACCATCACTATTGGTCTGAGGAAGAGCCGAAGTCATGATCTAAAAAAAGGAAGCTGGAGCATGCTGCAAGAGAACTAAAAGCCCCAAATCCAAGAGCTTGTTGTTCACTTTCAGTAAGGCCCCTTTACATTGACTGTAAATGAGAGTCAGGCCACAAGCCTCTTGCCCTTTCCATCCAAGCGGTTCTGAATGTCCTAGGGAGGTTTTCGGTAGGAGGAGCTGCCACTGACTCACAGGGCTACCATGCCTGTATGGAAGTTACCCACAAATTCACCATGGGAGTGGAGCACTACCAGGCCTGATCAGAGCAGAGGTTTAGGAGTAAGCATTAGATTGGGACAATATGTATACTTGCATGTACCAGACCTAACGTGATAAGCACCAATGCATGGTGCCAGATCAACAGGCCCCAGAGTTCTCTCTGCAGGCACAGTCCAGTTACAGCAGAAACAGCTGTAGACTGAGATTTGCCATACTGTCCTGCCAGTGGGTCCTACCGGGAGAAGCCACCACTAAGGATTGGAGGTAGTTCAGCCTCTGTGGCCCATGAAATACACAGCCTCTTACTGAGACAGCCAGCAAGAGCATTATTGTGTGCTGGTTTGGGGATTGGTTGGGGGTTTTTTTACAATGAGGACACCTGCTCACTGGGACATGGCTAATTCCCATCAGCTTAATTTCATATAGGCACCCAAACAGCCATCACATGAGGTCAGCTTTTATGTCCACCAGCCTGGGCTGAATTCAAAACCAGCAACACAGAGGCATAAGGCTCCCTATCCCCCTCACCAAACCAGGGCTCCAACACTCTTGCTAATGCAAAAAGGAAGCACCATTGAACAGCAATTGGTAAAAATGTAGCCAGGCCTGGCAAGCAACTAAGCAGGGGTCAAGGCTAATCACACGGCTCATGGTAAAAAAAAACAAACCCTTCCGCAAGGCTATGAGAGCAGGAGAAGACTGTGCTAATGAAGTCTCCATGCTGAGCCCTGTCCCTCCAGGGAGTGTCTAGCTAGCCTCTGTGCAACACAGAATGGGCCCCGCTCACCTGCTCATGGTATTCAATCCCCATGCTTAGGGTGTTGATCAGAATGGCAATCATGATCCCCCGGCCAAAGTACTTGCTGTCCACGATCTTCCGGAACGTCTCACAAACCACTTTCCAGAAAGCCAGGATTTGGCTGGTTTTCCTGCCCTTGGTTTTCCCTCGTTGAGGGTCCCTCTGGTCGCTGTAGTGGGCATCCTGGGTGAATTCATACACCCCCTCGCTGTCCGAGTCCGCCGTCTCATTGTCCATGAGCTCCAGGTCACGAGCCAGAGTCTTGATGCAGTAGGGACAGCTGTCTGGGTTGCAAGAACCACTGTCCAGTTTCCCACACTGGCTAGAAATCTTGCAAGAACTTTTACAGGCACCTAAAACACAAATAAGCTGAGGTGAGAGGAGTCTGTTCCCGGTGTGCTGGGTCAGGGAAGCTAAGGGTTCAAATGAAGGTAACTCCTCATTCATTTTATTACCATATGACACACTCTGCCTAGCTCCTCCTTACACAGGCTGACAGGAGTCTGCTTGGTCCCTAAGTCTGCATGAAGGCCAGACAGAGGTTATATTCTTGCTCCTTGTCACAGCACTGGCCCTTTAAGAGGGAAAAGGCCAGGGCAGCTGTGGTTAGTCAGCTGATCCCCAGCTGGGCTATCAGAGAAGGTGAGTCAGGCTGAGAATTAGTCTGAAAAGGGGCAGAGTGCTCGCTGCATGCTGCCTGAGACTAGGGAGACAGGTCAGACAGGAGACCTGGGTAGTGGGAGCAGGAGCAGCAGGAAATTCCCTGGGAGTGGCTGCTGTTGTCCCCTGGGAGGGGAGCAGTGGGAACCTGCTGAGGGGAAAGGGTCTCCAGAGAGAGCGCACTGGGAGGCAGTGCTCAGTGAACAGAGCACGGGAGAATCCTGTCATAGGCCCTAAAGCAGGAGGAATTGAGAGAGGCAAAGGGGAAAGTCCCCTGGGAGCTATGGAGCTGGCTGGGCAGAGGAGTTGTGTTTGTGTGTTTTTTGCCAATATCTGAGAAATAAAACTGCCTGGAAAAGAGACTGTGGGTGTGGCAAGGGGTCCTTTGTGGGCTGGGGACAAGCCAGCACCCCACACATCCATAAAAGCTCAGAGCTTCTTCAAGATCCCAGCACCACTCTGCTTTCTCGCTAACAATATTATTAATTCCCAGTTCCACCCGCAATTGGAGCTGGACCACATCTGTCGGCCAAAACATGCAAAATCAGTGACACCAGAACATTTCATGAATTCGTGTCCATTTTGCCCAGTTGTTTGTGTCAAAAAACAACAACAAAAATTCTGAAAATATTGAAACATTCAGTCTTCTCAGTTTGAAATTTTCTTCACATTTATTGAAAAAAAGCCCAAACTGGGCATGGAACTGGAATGAAACATTTCATTGTGGGGAGAATGAAACATTTAGTTTGACACAAAATAAAACAAACTTTTTTTTAACGTTTTGATTCACCAAAACTGTTGAAATATTTTGTTTTTGATGGGACCCGCAATGAAATTTCGTATTGATTTTTTGGAATCGCCAGGGAACCTAAAAAAACCGTTATTCGCTCATCTCTACCCACTCGCCTTTTCTTATCCTTGATCTGGGGGGGCAGGATCCAGCTCAGGAACTGTCCTTTGGAAATGTTTAGAAAGCGCATAGCGAGCATTACAGCACATAAAAAATAACAAGGCCTGATACCTGTTCTGAGCCTCTCCCTATGTCAGAGATGATTCTCTTATAAACCCCAGTTACTTAGATTCCCCCAACCCTTACACTGCATGTCCCAAGCAGGTTAAAGAGGGTCATGCAGAAACATTATACTCCAAGTATCTTCCCTTTATATACTAAGTGGTTTTCTGCTGCCCACAGTGAGATACGTTCACCAGCCAAGGGATCCTTACCACCTCATTATACCTTTGGCTATTAGGGCTAACAGAAAGTAATCAGCTCCCCCAGAACCTGGAGCGTTAGGCGTTGTAATTAGAGACAGTGAGTAAGCCAGAGAGCTACTTTCATACTCCTGCTGTTTGCTGATACTTCGGAATTACCAGCTTCCCCCTAAACATATGATTCTCAAATCGTTCCTCACAATGGCAGCTCCCAGCTGACAGATGGTTCCTTTGCTTGACAGTACAGGCAGGATATGCTCCTACCAGATCTGCCTGCAAGTGGAATGGGAGGGTACCTCCGCAAATGCATGCCTGACAGTCACGATATCACCATCCAGGTTAGGTGAAATAAAAATCAACCTCTCCCGCCCTCTCCCCAAAACCTTTGCCCATTTTCAGAGCCCAAATCACTTGTCGGATTCTGGAATGGCTGGAAAATTGTGTCCACTTCACACACAAGGTTCCAGTCAGGAGGGCGAACTGGAAAGGTTAAAACAGAGCAAAAGGCCTTTATTTATTTATTTTTTTAACTGTGATACAAAGTGGACATGACAGAAAGCTTTGCCTAGAAGGACTTCCAGCCCGCAGCGGCTCAGAGAGTTTGAACAAGATTTGACTATGTTCCCAAATCCTGGGATGTAAAGAGGGAAGGAGTGTCATACAGAGAAGGTCTTAGACTGCAGTTCAGGAGACCTCAGTTCAGTTTCTGGCTCTGCCACAGACTTCCGGCGAGATTCTGAGCAAATCGCTTAGGGCCTGATTTTCAAACACGCTGAGCCTTGGCAGTTGTCACTGCCTTGAATTAGAGTTGTAGGTGATCAGAAGCTCTGAAAAATCAGGCCCGGAATCTCTCTGAGCCTCGGTTCCCCCTCTGTAAAACAGGGATAACCACACTCACGGGGGCGTTATGAGGATAAAGTCTTTCCAATCTGTGAGGCACTCAGATACTGCAGTAATGGGGAGCAATATAAGCACCTAGAGAGACAGCTATCCAAACCCAAACCGAACACCAAAGTGTGGGCAGTACAGCCAGCACTGAGGGCAGTGTTCTGCTTAGAGATGGGCCAGAACACCCCTGCGCTTTGGGCAAGTTGAGATCCAGATCTGCACTTTGCGCCTTGGGCCCAGCTCTAGTTTGATTAGGAAATGCTGTGGTCAATGGGACTGGGGAGACGAGTCAGGCAAGACAGATTCTTATGAAAAACACAGATTTCCTGGTCGTCCATTGCCCTACTGGCACAAAGCTGGGAAGCAGGGACTTCCACTCAGGTTCTGAACTTGGGATGCATTTTGCGGGTGAGAAGATTCTGACTTGGCCTTACCTGGAAAGCCAGCTCCTGTATCTGTACTGTGGACTGAAAAGAATCCTGGAAAGATTCAGTGGAAAGAAAAAAGAATTAGGACTTAAGTCTTATTTCTGGAATGCAACCAAAGGCTGACTCCCAGCTCCAGCACTCACCAGTACTCTGGGTCTCCAGGAGCTTGTGCATGGTGCTGTACGGCCCAGGAGGGATATTAAGGTTGGTTAGCATGCTGGCCCCAGGGTTCACTGTAGAATCTGCCACGTTTTTCTCTTTCAGCATCTCATGGGAGGTGCTTGGGTGTACGGTGGGATAGACCTTCCTGCCAACCACATTCTTGGGGAGCCCCTCTGGGCTTGGTAAACTCAAGCCAGGCTGAGGGAGGGATGACCTGCAGTGGATGGGCTCAAAGTGGCAATCTGCATGGTAGATGCTGTGCACGGACTCTGTGTTGCTGGCAGCAGCGTTAGGGGTAGGATGGGGATTAGATGTTGTGGGAGGGAGCATGAGCCTGTTGGTGCCATTGTGGAGTGAGCTGGTTTCCACATCGCTGATCTCAGGGCTGGCACGTGGTGCCCGCAGGTTCCCATTACCCAGGTGATAGTGGTGGTGATGGTGGTGGTGGTGGTGAATCAGATGGTGCACTGATGATCTTTTTCTCTGCCGATGTCTGCATGGCTGCCTCTCGGCCCCACTCTTATTCCTCGGGCTGGAGAGGAGACCCATTCTGAACCCTGCCTCTCTATAGCCTTTGACCAGCTGTTTGCTGGCCTTACGGGCAATGTAAACCAGATATTTGAGAAGTTCATCATAGCAGCTACCCGGCTCTGAAAAACTGGCCAACGTGCTGGCATTGGATAGGTAGCGGATCCGCTGCTCTTTCATCAGCTGGCTCTCTCGCTGCTTAGTCTCAGAGAACTGGGTGGCGATGACCACTAGACAGAGGTTGATCATGAAGAAGGAGCCCACCTAAAGGAGAACAGAAGATGCCATCAGTCCAAGAGAGAGGATGGTGGGGTATGTGTGTGATGACTATTGATAGCTGCTACCACAATGGAAACAAGGATCCCAAACAGGGATCAGAACCCATTGTTCTAGTCAGTAAAGCTGGCCAACATTTTTCAGACAAAAGGTTCCCCCCAAGAAAGAAAGAAAGAAAGAAAGAAAGAAAGAAATGCACATTTGGGTCTACCAAAACATTTTGCAAAGTTGTGCTGAGTTTGCTGAATGGTTTTGACTGGAAAAAAAATAGTTGAAACAAAACATTTTGATTTTTCTATTCAAAATGACTTGCATTTCAAATTTGCTTCAATTTTATTTTGGAAAAAAAAGTACAAAAAGTTAAAACTCTTTGAAAACAAAATATTTCATTTTGAGTTGAACCAAATGGGTTTTACTTGATGCAAAACCTCTTGTTCTACATTTACATTTCTCTACAAAAATTGAAAAGTTTTGTTCTGGGTCAACTAGAATAATGTTTTCCCCCAGTTTTTTTGGTTTGGCCACTGAACCAAGCAATCAGTTGTTTGCACGGCTCTTCTAGACACTGAACAAACAAATAACACAGCTTGTCTCTGCCCCAGGTTGCTCAAAATCTAAGATAGGATATTGTGGACATGTGAATAAAAAGGAACATGTGTGTGTGTTAGTCGTCAAGGCGATCTCAGGAATCGCACATGGTCACTAGTTTAGCCAATGAGCACATGAGACAGATCATGGTGGTTTGCAGGCATCACAGCAGAGATGGGTTTTAAGCAGGGATCTGAAAGAAGATAAAGTGGCAGTTTTGTGAAATCTGTTGGGGGAGGTTTTTCCCCCAGCATAAGGGAGGGGACAGGAGACAGTGTGACGGTGCTTGTGGGAAAAGCAGGTGATGGAGATTGGCGTCATTGACAGAGCAAATGGTGGGGTGGACGTGCAAGAAGAAATTACATTCGCAAGGTAAGGCAGGGCCGTACAGAAGAGGAGCTTAAAGGTGAGAATAGAAGCAGCTTCTGCTCAGTGAGGAGGTGGTGGTGGCAGCCAGCTGCAGGACACAAAAAGTGGGGGTGAGATGGCCTTGGATGTGGGCGTGTGTGAACATGTCAGAGCAGTGGAGGCTGGACACATCTGACACTGACACACCATAGGCAAGGGCTAATGTTTCAGCAAAGAGCAGAGATCTCACACTGACTCACTCACAGGGTGGGCGGCCCCCTGTCCTGTCTGCCCTGCAGGAGCATGCAGGAGACAGCCTCCCAGAATCCCCACTGCGGGGCCTCCCACGCCAGGTCTCCATGGGTGACGTCACATATCAAAGAGGAGGAAACGTTTATTTTGACTAAGAGACTTTGTTGTTTTTTTTAAATATCTGAGGTCCTCTTTGGTTTGGTTTTGTATTTTGTTTTATGTCTCAGCAGACACTGCTTGTAATTATCACAATTAGCTGAATTAGAATGAAAGCACTGAGCCCTTTTGATAGGAGGCTTTTTTCCTCCTGGCAGTGTGTGGGTGGCTTGTGAAATCTTTGTTAACCAGATTTATGGGGATATTGTTACTCAAGAGCATCAGCTGTCTGTAGCCAAGGATTTGATATTTTATTCCAAACTTGGGTTTCATTAGATTCTGTGTTGTATAGATCATCGGCACTATTACACCTTGATTAAAAAGAGCAACCAATGACTTCTCAGGGTACGTCTCGGGGATTGATATATTGCGTCTCATCTAGATGCGATCTATCAATCCCCGAAAGCACTCTCGTTGACTCTGGAACTCCACCAGCGCGAACAGCGGTAGCTGAGTCGACAGGGGGAGCTGCGGACATCGATCCTGCGCTGTGAGGACGAGAGGTAAATCGATCTAAGATACTTTGACTTCAGCTACGCTATTCACGTAGCTGAAGTTGCATATCTTAGATCGATCCCCCACCCCCACTGTAGACCAGCCCTAAGTCTTGCATTCTCCCCAGCCCCTCGTAATCCACAATAGCACAGGCTACCAATGCCTTGCTCTGCATTGCCTTTGGGATGCATAGAGCACAACGATCTGTTGCAGAGCAGGAGGAACTATCACTAATTAGGAACAGAAACTCTTAGAGGACTTGGAAAACTAGTGATAAACTAAACAGGCTTTAACCTCCAGGTCACCAGTTCAAATCCAGGACCGGGTTGGTAATGACTACGAATGAACACAATGGTGTTTTGTGGCCAACGTGCAGTGATTTCGGGTGATCTCAGTCCATGCCTAACAGGACAGAAGTCCACAACACAGAAGCCATCCCAGCTGGCAGTCTGAGCAGTCTCCAGAGACATGGGCCTCAGCAGGTTGGGACTGAGGCTCAACCAACAACTGAGCACATGTGCTGCCCTGAGAGCTCCAGCCTCCAGGACCATCAGTCTGACATTTTTCATCAAAGTGGAAGCGATGGTGTTTTCTTGTGAGTGGAGCCTTTGACAGGCTCCATGTACCCAAAGAGTTTGACAGGCCGACACTTTACAGCGGCACGAAATTCACGTACTGTTTCATTTACATTTTTTTTAAATAAAAAGGCAAAGAGGAGGAGTCTATTGCAAAGCAGGAAGAAGGATGAGGAGGGTGACGTATCACCGAACAGGAGCAGGGGGACCCAGTGTAGAACAAGAGAACATATACTTATTTCCATTCATGTCTCCAGCAAAATACAGCTAGATGTACAACTACAGCAGAAATTTACCCCCTGGGCAACATATTTCAATGTATGTAAAACTCATCTGCATGTCCTCCAGCGAGCTGGTTACCACCTCTCCCAGCCTGGATTAAATGCTATATCCAACACCCTTCCTGCCCACTCCTCTTCCTAGTCACACCACTATGTCCTTCCCTGTATGCCTGAGTGAAAGGCGTGCTACCCACGGGTGGGCTGAGAGATCACTCACGATGATCAGAAGGATGAAGTAGATGAAATTGTAGAAGGAGTGAGCATCCATGACGAAGTACATGATGTCCACCCAGCCCTCCAGCGTGATGACCTGAGAGAGGCAGGAGAAAGAACAATCAGCCCACTAGTCAACACCTCCATGGCCTAAACTTTAATATGAAGTACAGGCAGAACAGCATTGGTGCTCTTTGCACTGGTCAGTGACAATTTGCACTGGCCGTGAACTACGGCTCAGAGGGCAAAATCCTGCTCCCTTAAAGTCAGCGGCAAAAATTTCCAATTAACCTCAATGGAGCAGCATTTGCTTACCCAAGTTGTGCAGCTCTAAAGTAGAGTCACACTGAGGAGAAGGACGTAAGTCAATGTTACACAGTACGCTCTCATCGCAGCTGAAATGGCCTTTTCCTTCCACCTCTTGGGCCAGATACTTGCTTACAGTGGCAACTTGCTCTCTGTCTCAAATACACTGGTATGTTTCACTGTGGGATGAGCATTATATAGAATAGTGGGATGGACTCATTGTTCTTACAAAGGTTCATACACCATTTGTTAACCTGCTTATTTAATGCCACTCAAAGTGGTAATTGGAAACATACCTCATGTTAAAAAGCCTTATGGCAATGATGCTTCCAGGGTTCCAAGAGCTGACAATGCAAAGAAAAGTGATGCACAAACTGAGTTGGAAGGAAACTCTTGGGTGAAATTCACCACTGTGCAGAGAACCTGCAGAAAAACCTGTATACCTCTTAAATCCCAGTTAATCCCTTAAATTGGATTTAAATGGTGCATAGACCTTCTACACAGGAGTGAATTTCACCCCAAGTGAGGCAGGCTTCTTCAGACTGGACATCAAATTGCCTTCCTGGCAGCCTGTGGGACTCTCGCATTACTGCTCAAGAGCTTGCTGTGTATGGAATAGACATAGGAGAACAGGTCTGATCGTGCAGATATTGGTGAACCTAGCACCGATCAAGGTAGATTTGACCTGACCGCCGAGTACTCACTCTCAGCGGGGGTGAGAATGGGAGCCCGCCCACCGTGCTCACCTGAAATATTGCGATCCATGCATATCCGATGTTGTCAAAGTTGATTGCTCCTTTGAAGGGGTTGTGCTCCCCAGCAGAACAGTTGGTGTAATACTGGTTCCAATTAACGCAGGAGGTGTTAGTGGTGTCGTTATACGCGTAAAAGTCCAGGGTGCACTCCAAGCCTTCTTCCCTCTGTGTCGGGATACTGCGGCAGTAACGCATTCCATTCTCTCGAGGCTGGGAGCAGATGAAGGGATTTTCATCCTCATTCTCTGTCTGATAGTATCTTTCCAACTCTACCGTGTAGGGCCTTAAAGAGACCAGACAAGGTTGGGTTTTGCACAGTGACTAAAGGCAATCTGTCAAGATAACAACAACAGTAACAGTGCAGGTATCTAACAACTTTTATCCAGGATCTCAAAGCATTTTACAAAACTATTTAATTCACCTTGCAGAAGCCCTCTGATGTGACTTCATATTATTACTCCCATCTTGGGAAACTAAGGCCTGGTCTATCATTTAACCTAGCTACACTGCTAAGGGGCACGAAACATTCATATCCCTGAGTACCGTAGTTAAGCCGATCTAACTCCCGGTGTAGATGCGGCTAGGTCAATGGAAGAAGTCTTCCCTCAACCTAGCTACTGCAACCTGGAGGGGAGGATTAGCTAAACTCCTTCTATCAGAATAGGAAGTGTCTACGGTATGGCGCTACTGTAGCCCGGTTGAACTGATGTGTACTGTAGTGTCGGTAGTGTAGACATGGCTTGGGGCAAAGACAGGCAAAGGGACTTGCCCAAGGTCACTCAGAGAGTCAGCGGCAGAGCCAGGAATAGCTCTCAGGGATCATGGCTCTTACTCTTCTGTTACAATCACTAGCACGCACAGCCTCTCTTCAGCTATTGAATGGCAAGGAGAAAAGAGAGACGCAGAAAAAGAAATAAAAGAGGTGGGGAGAGTGAGAGAGGTAGTTTGAACATATTGGGTCAAATTCCACTGTTGGCTGCCATGGTGTAAATCAGGAGTGACACTGCTAATGTTATTGCAGAAGAGTAACTCCACCCAGATGGTGGAAGAGAGAGCAGCATGTGGCCCACAAATTTTACATTCTTTATGAAGTTGTTGTCATTGAAGTGAGATGGGAATCAGTCATTTAAGGCAAATTTATCTTCTGCCCTCCCAGAGTGTTGAGAACATCTGTGCAGCAGGAGAATTCATTGCTTGGATAGACTCCTTCATAAGGCAAGCATCACCCAAGGTTCCCTCCACCACCGTTAGCTCTTGTTCACTGCTCAAGGTGACCGTTCAATGTCAGACAAGCTGAAAATTCCCTCCAAAAGTGGTCTTGGAATAACAAGCAAGTCCAAATCACATGCTCCAGGGGAGACAAAACAACCCTGTGGCCAGCTGGAAACTAGCTTATTCGTGCTCAATAAATGGGTATTTCCTTAATGCCACCTGGACTCCCACTAAAGCTTGCAAAGCTATTTTTAAGCCTAGTTCGGCCCAGAATTGCCTTTAATACCATCCAAAGCTTAGCTAAACCCCTGGAATTCTAGTTAAATTAAACAGCACCCAAACCAGTAGCTGCACTGGATTTACCCAACTACAAATCAGTTCATTTGCTCTATTACCCATTTACCTAAAGGACCTTTCCATGTAAATGAAACTCCAACCCCACTCCCAGAGAATGAAACCTACGAGAGGCATGACACAATGTTCAGAGCTGAAAGGGAGAGGAATGAGATTCTCTCATTACCTCTCGGTATGGATGTAACAACTTGATCAACCTCTGTAAGTTTACAGGCAAAATGATTCATGGGCTACCTACAAAGTTTCAGATCCTGTGTTTTGCATCTGAGAAAGATTTGCCATCACTATAGAAACTCCAGCGTTCCAAGTGATGGCAGGTAGGTTGACGGAAGCATTCTTCCATTGCCTTAGCTACGTCTACAGGGGGGCTCAGTCGGTGTAGCTATGGTGCTCGGGTTTGTGGAACTTTCAGGTCCCTGAGTTCTGTAGCGATTAGTGTAGACTAGGCCAGAGAGAGAGACAGAAGTGAAAGGCTGCTGCTTCTGGGGCAGGACAGAGGTGGGTGTCAGACCTGAAGAGAGCAAGCTGCCTGCATGGAGTCTGTGACCACCTCTTTTCAAGGATATGAGACTCATTTACATTTGGTAAACGCACACATTACGCTACAAAACTGCTGGAATCCAAGTCACTGATTTCAGCTCCCAATGCAGAATTGACCTGCAAGGCCTAAAACTGGCTTCCGCTCAGCCAAGGGGCAAAAATACACTGATTTAGGTGAAGTCAATTTAATTTGCATGTTACCGTAGAACATGCAGGGCCTGATCCCGTCACCCTCGCTCATGCTGAGTAACTGCTCCACTTGCAGAGGAAGGTAGTACCCAGCTTGAGTAACCTCCTGATTGCTTTATGCTAGTTTCTGCTGATTTATGTATTTGAGTTTTTCATCCTGTTTACAAAAATTGCAAAGATTGTTAAGCCAAGAGTAAACATGTGACTGGAGAGTGAGTGTGAAAAGCTCTTGGATTAGAAGAGCAACACAATACACCACAGAATGGGAAAATGGGCAGAGGGAGAGATGGCACGAACCTGCCACCTGAGATCCCATCATCACAGATCTTCCCACAAAGGGGCATTGCCAGCTGGGATCCCTCAGCCACTACAGAAACATCAGGCCAATATCTCTCAGCTACGAATATTCCAGGTGCATGTGCTTATACCCACTAACATCCTTAGGGGCAGACAATCAGGGCTCATCTATGCCAGTGCCTGTCAAACAAGGGCCCGGGACCCGCTGTGGGGCTGCGAGCTGGTTTCAGTGGGTCTGCCAAGCAGGGATGGCATTAGGCTTGCTGGGGCCCCCACATGGGGCTGAAGGCCAGGGCCCCAAGCCCCACCGCCCAGGGCTGACGCTGAAGCCTTAGCAATTTAGCTTTGCGGGGCCCCCTGTGGTGGGGGGCCACAGGCAATTGCCCTGATTACTACTCCCCAACACTGGCCCTGGCTTTTATATACATATATACAGTTGTTGGGGAACAGGTGGGCTGTGGAGGTTTTAAATAGCATGTAGGGGCGGGGAAGGCTCAGAAAGAAAAAGGTTGAGAACTCCTATTCTACATTATGAGCACTACAGTGGCACAGATATGCTGCAGTAGCATCATAGTCTAGATGCTTCCTACGACAGAGGTAATCTACCTCCTCGAGCAGGTTCCATTGACCTAGCCATGTCTACACCAGGGGTTAGGTCAGCATAGCTATGACTCTCAGGGGTGTGAATACATAGTGGTAAATATATCAACCCAGCTTATAAGTACAGACCAGACCTCAGTCTATATCCCTCAGCCACTTACCTTTTGACATGCTAATAGGCCTACAGTTAGCCGGGGTTCCCCAGTCACTAATTTCCCAGTTAAGGTCCCTTCTCCAGTCTATCCATCTCATCTGTCTCTCAGGCACTAGCCTCTTGATACCAGCTGAGACAGGCTGTCTGTTTCCTCAGCCAGGTGGAATTCCTCAATCACTGATCTCCAGGCAGAAATATCTTACATTTACATTGTATTTATGTAATCTGGGAAATTACCATTCCTTGCACTACATCAGGATCAGAGGGTGAAATTCCCTCTAGAAACATAGGTCACATTAACAGAGACGTACTGCAGATACCTATTTTAATGCCAGAGGTTTATTAGATTGATGTATTGTTAAGGTCATTCCTCACTGAGCTGAGAAAGCACCTGCCTCTGGAGCATTCTTTTCATGAAACCCATGAAGAAATTCAGTATTAGAGCAGTGGTGGTCCCTTACAGCCAAGTCCAGGTCCTACTGCTGTCAATGGCACATTCCTATTGGCTTCGATGGAAGCAGGAATTGACCCTTAGACAGGTTTCGATCGGCCTCAATCCCCAGGCCAGATGGGGAGCCTTTATTCATACTTACAGACTGAAGTTCTCAGGTAGGAAGCAGCGGTTCCTGAGCAACCCTGCCCACAGCTGGACTCCCACGATGCCAAAGATAAAGAACACAAAGAAACAGAGGAGGAGGACGTTCCCCAGCATGGGCAGTGTGTCCAAGAGCAGCGTGACCAGGATGCGCATACCTGAGGCAAAGGGGGAGTGGCCTTTAAATGTCCTCATTCCTCACATTCAGGCTAAGCTCTCCCCACCCTGTCCTTTCCAAAGTGGCCTTCCACCCACTCACTGCTCAACTCCCTTCAGTAACCTCCCCACTGTCTTCCCACCCAATGTCCTTTTCACCTGCGGGTGTCTTCAAGGCACCTACAGCTCCCCCACTCACCTCTAAATTCCTGACAAGGACCTTGGGACTTTCTCCCTTCCACCCTACATGCCGCCATTAGCCCCACCTCTTCACAATCACCGTGGCATCTAACGCACAACCTTTCCACATTCACTTCTTCCGCTCTGAACTCCTCCTCTTCCTCTCAAAATTCTCCTTCCCTAACTTTTCAGCTTAACTCTCTTCCTTCTTAACCTAGACTGAACTCTGCCATTCACCCATAAGCTCCTCCTACTCATACTTCCTCTAGAGTAATTCTAGAGCCTTCAGTATAAATTAAAATCCCCTTCCCTTCCTAATTCCTCTCATCTCTTCTAAATCCCTTCTCCTCCTTAAAATACAGGACTTCTGATGGCAGTTAATTCATACAAGTTTGGGAACATTCAGTTCTGTATCAAAGACAAATCGATGGTGACTTCAACTTGACATTTACACAAAAAAATTGATTTCATCCGACATCTCTGTAATATTCTGCTCATCTCTCTTTCCCTCTCTGTCTCCATCTCTTGCATTCGTTTTCTTGCTTATATTGATCTTTATTTAAGGAAACCTTCACTGTGGCCTCTTTTACTTTTGGTACCTCAACAAGCCTTTTGTTACCGGATGCTGTCACCTCCAGTCCACGCTGTCCCTCTTCTGACTGGATAAGCCTCCCTGTACAACTGCTAAATAACAAACAACCTGCTCTAATTCCTGCATTTATCATCTATCAGAACTCTCTTTCTTCCATTCCCACCTTATGTTTCTATCCTGCTCTATCTCCACTACAAAAAAGATAGGATAAATCACCCAGAATCTGCAAATACATTAAGTGAATTACATCCACAGTTAGACAGCAGCAGATAAATTCCACCATCCATCAATTCTGCAGGGGGGAAAAATTATAAACAGGGTTCTGAAGCTACTGTAATGATAAAAACAACAGCAAATAGCCAACCAGATTAAGTTTAATAGACAGGATCAGAAATATAATTACAGCCTAGAAATTTCCAACATCAATGGACAGAGTGGGGGCCAAGTAGTGCCTGTTGATGAGACAGGCTAGTTCAACCAGCTGGGCTGCTCTTCTGACTTAGATTTAATTTGGCTGATAACCATGGTGAATTAGATACTTTCTGTGTGTTTGGAATCTGATGTATCTTTTCCAGTGATATTGCATCTGCATTTAGCACACACGAGTCTCAGAATTTATGAGTGGGACCAAGTTTATTATCTATCTATCTGCTGGTTTTATCTTGCTGCCCATCCATGTATCATCCGAATGCCTTCCACATGGAGTCTGTAGCAATGACACTTCCATAGGGTGACCAGATAGCAAGTGTAAAAAAATCGGGACAGGGGGTGGGGGTAATAGGTGCCTATATAAGAAAAAGCCCCCAAAATCAGGACTGTCCCTATAAAATCGGGACATCTGGTCACCCTACACTTTCATCTTCTTAGGGCCAAAACTCTGCTTGGGGTAGGTTTGTTTTTGCTGGCATTTGGCCATAGAAGGGTCTGTATCTATTGTGGAGCATCACTTCTCGGGAAAGGAAGATTTCGCATAATTTCTTAAAGACGATAAGGAACCTTGGTGAGGGCCATAGCATCATTTAACTCCCTGAAAGACAAATCACGAATTCTCAATCAGCAGCTCGCATCCACCTGGTCCTTCCCATGTTGCTAAATAGGAGGATGGTCCCACTGTGGAAAAGGTTGAGAATTGCTGATTTACACAAATAACATGGCCCTAGCCTAGGGGACCCTAAGTAGTGACTCAGGGCTTGTCTCTATGGGGAAAGTTACCGGCACACAACTGTACATGTATATCACTTTGAAAGTGGTATAACCTGAATGGAGAAAAGGCTCTCTTAGTCCAGAATAAGAGTGTCTACAGGGGAAGCTATACTATAACTATAGCAATACAATAATACTCGTATAGTTCTGCCTATACATTCCCCTGTGTAAACAAGTCCTAAGAAGTGGCAGAAGGGAAGATGCAAAGCTGCTGCAGCATAGCTGAAGATGTGGTCCACAGCATATCCTTGAACTATTGTAACAATACAAGCATGGCAAGTGCTCCCCACTCATGATCTGTACCCACCCTCCTCCAAACAGACCAGATCAGTCACACTCCTCAGTGCCTTTTATATTACACACCAGTCCTTCCCCCAAACTAACTTTTCATCTACTTGCAAAGTGATTCGGAGAGGAGCTCCCTAGCAGGGAGAGGGCAGCATACCAGATAAACAAATGGAACAGCGTGGCTGGTCTGTGACTGGCTTTTTGATTACCAATTTGCTCCTGTTTCCAAAGATGGATGGACTATTCACTAAAACCAGCATGGTGTTAGGAACTACAAAGGGACCAGGGAACACAACAGCAGCTATAAGAGCCAGCCCACTCAAGACACATAGACCAACATTTTCAGTGCAACTTGAGAAAAAAGATGCAAAGCATCCCAGTTGCTCCTGCAGCTCCACAGTGTCTGGAATAATGAGCTGGAATGAACTGAAAGAGGGAGGACAACAGGGAATCAACTTACTGGGAACTCTGTTAATGGCTCTGAGTGGCCGAAGTACTCGGACAGTCCGAACAGCTGAGAAACTGACATTCTGCAAGTCCAGGGAGTATTCCAGCATGCTACAGAAAACACAAACATGGGAGCACATGAAAGATCTGCAGGAGAAATGTTAGATTATCAAACATTATATGCAGAGTGCCAACAGAGACACTTTCTATTCTGTCTTCCCCATCGGGAAAGGTTTCTGGAAGAATTAATTATGCTTATTTTCATAATAATTAATAATAAAGTCAACGAGAGAGAACATTGCACAGTTCTTCCGTCTCTCTCTTTGGTTACTGTTTGTGTATAGGTTCCAGGGGAGTAGCTTCCTGCAAATTATTCGATTGTCCAGGAGGGGAATTTTCAAAGAGAGGTTTAGTTGTAACAATAATGTAAATGCTGTAAGAAATCCGTGGCCACTTAGGATTTCATGGTTGTCACTGTACTGCCTGCCATAGCAACTGAAAACAGCCAGGACAGAACGCTGACACTCCTGCTGCAACAGCGTAGGCCCCCTAGCCCCTATACTGTTCTATATGAGAGTTGAGCGATTCCAAGTCTATCCCACAGAGGGCAGTGAAATAAACACGGGTGAACAGACAGACACGTACTCAAGTCAAAATACTTAAGAGTTTTATATAACATTTACCAGTTCAAAGTACTATACAAACTTTGCCCCATTAGCCTCACAACAGGTCTGTGATCTATACAATAAAGTATCCCCGTTTTACAGCTGGAGACACTGAGGCACAAAAAGGTTAAGTGACTTTCCCAAGACTGCGGTGGCAGAACTGTTACTAGCTCTTGGGGGTTCCTGACTCATTCCTCTATGCCACGCTCCCACTCACTAATTGTTGTGGGAATGTTTATAATGTTACTAACAAGACTGTCTCGTTTGGTAGGGAAGAAAGCAGAAGTCTGGAAGCAAAGCATTTTTTAAAGGGATACTGTCAGGTCAGTTCACACTTAAAATTTTATGTTTTGAATTTTTTTACACACCCTAAGATCAAGACACAGTTTGAGCTTTTTATTGTTGATTAATTCAGATTTTTATTTTGCTATAAACTCATTGTTTGCATCCCAAATATAATAGCAGGGTTCTAGAGCAGGAGAGCCAGAAAGTGACACTGACACGTTATTTTCATCATCCAACTTCAGAGGAATGCTCATAGAAAATACACAGCATTCATGGTGAAGGAAGGGGTAGGCTGGGTGTCAAAATTGCTTTTAGCAGGATTATCCACATTGGGTGAAATCCTGGCTCCATTGAAGTCTGTGGTAAAACTTCTTAACCACCTGCATATGTTTTTGCAGGATCAGTGCATATAAATCCAGATTCCACAAATACATATTTTGCTTGACGTATTATTGACACAGGGGCTAACAGCAAAACTCAGAACAAGGTCTCACTCACCACATCATCAATGTTTATATATTTTTGGATTTGATATTTTGGTCTAGGCTTATCTAGACTGATGAATAGATCAGATTTTAATAACTATGGTGTTACTGAGGGAATGTGATTTTAAAAATAGTCACATTTAATACGATAGAGTCCTTTTATTGTAAAATATAGGGGTAACGACAAATGCAAAAATGCACATGGTCATGTAGCAGGACTGTCCATAAGCAGAATGTTTCCAAGAGATTTGAATGAGGAGACATCAACTCTGGGTAAGGGTGTTTCATAGAATCATAGGACTGAATGGGACCCTGAGAGGTCATCTGGCCCAGTCCCCTGCACTCATGGCAGGGCTAAGTATTATCTAGATCATCTAACCTGCTCTTTAAAATCTCCAATGATGGAGATTCCACAACCTCCATAGGCAATTTATTCCAGTGTTTAACCACCCTGACAGTTAGGAAGTGTTTCCTAATGTCCAACCTAAACCACCCTTGCTACAATTTAAGCCTGTTGTTTCTTGTCCTTCCCTCAGAGGTTAACGAGAACAACTTTTCTCCCTACTCGTAACAACCTTTTATGTGCTTGAAAACTGTTATGTCCCTTCTCAGTCCTCTCTCCTCCAGTTTTTTCAATCTTCCTTCATAGGCCATGTTTTATAGACCTTTACTGATTTTTGTTGCTCTTCTCTGGACTTTCTCCAATTTGTCCACATCTTTCCTGAAATGTGGCACCCAGAACGACACAATATTCCAGTTGAGACCTAATCAGCATGGAGTAGAGCAGAAGAATTACTTCTCGTGTCTTGCTTACAACACTACTGCTAATACCTCTCAGAATGATGTTTGCTTTTTTTTGCAGCAGTGTTACACTGTTGACTTATATTTAGCTTGTGATCCACTATGATCCCACAGATCCCTTTCCACTGTACTCCTTCCTAGGCAGTAATTTCCCATTTTGTGTGTCTGCAACTGATTGTTCCTTCCTAAGTGGAGTACTTTGCATTTGTTCATATTGAATTTCATCCTATTTACTTCAGACCATTTCTCCAGATCATTTAGAATTGCTATTTGTTAGGCCAAGTGGTCTATTCTCACCCAGCAAGTCTTCACACAATGGACAGACATGCCAATAAGTGTGTGACAGAAGCATTTCTCATCATTCTTCTTAGGCTTTCATTCCTCACCCTACCCTTCCTAACCCCCCCAACTCCACTGCTTGCAAGAAGAAACCTAGGAAAATGACTTCAAAAGAGCAAATATAGAACCAGGAAGAGACCAAACAAGTCAGGCACACAGTTTTAAAATATTAGAATTGTGTGTAAAGGCACATCAGAGCAGTTGGATTTCTGCTGACTGGAGAATAACTTGTGCATATGCATTATTGCTCCAGGAGACACATGAAAAGAAGGAATATGGAGGAGGGCCTGATGCCCAAATTATTGATAACGTAGCTACCAAAGTCACAGAATGCTGCTGCAGATGCCCCTGGCACTAGGTTCTGCGGATGAAAGGACTATGTCTACACCAGGGGTAGGCAACCTGTGGCACGGGTACCGAAGGTGGCATGTGAGCTGATTTTCAGTGGCACTCACACTGACCAGGTCCTGGCCACTGGTCTGGGGGACTCTGCATTTTAATTTAATTTTAAATGAAGCTTCTTAAACATTTTAAAAACCTTATTTACTTTAAATACAACAATAGTTTAGTTATATATTATAGACTAATAGAAAGAGACCCCTGGTCTACACCATGGCAGCTCCATCGCTGTATCTCTGAAGACATGGATTGTGGGTTCAAGCAAACAAGTTGGGGGCTTGGGGTGACAGTGGAGAGTTTTGGACCCCTCTGTTAGGAGGATAATCGTCACTGCTGAGTTTATGGAATGCAGCTGCAGTATGGTCCAGGTAGCAGTGCTGGTCAAACCATCTGTACTCAACAAGGAGAACATGACCTTTCTAGGGGGTGCAAGTTTTGCCATCATTACACATGCCCTTGTCACCTCAAGCTACACTTACAGCAAAATGCTGTAGGTGAGGCCACATGTGTAATGATATGTTTACCTGCAGTATGCCATTCAGCCACTAAAGGTCTGTGGGCTGTGTAGAGTTCCAAACAGGATGTGACCTCAGATTAAGAAGGGCTACAAGAGCTGGAGCTTGAGCTATGTAGAAACCTGTTTGTGCCTCTAGTTGTAGCATTTTCCTTTACCAAGTACCTGCTGTTTAAGAACATCCAGGATTCCATATAGCTACATGGAAACTGAAGGTAGTGAGGTGGGCGATGCAGCTGCTAGCTTATCAAGTTGCCTGTTCTACAGACAGCACATTACACCAGTGCTCTGCACTAAGTTAAGGGGATTGGGACATGGTTACTGGAGAGACTGTCGGGAGAGGCACTTGAGCTGGAGGCCCCCTCGGTTTGATTCAACCCATTACAGAGACAGAAACTCCCCCAAACTCTGCTGGTGTCTCAGATCAGGGGGACTGGGTTAGGCCCCATCTCTGTCTTCTGTCTGTCTAGGTACTCATAATCCCCTCTCACCGTAATACCTGAGCACCTTGCAACCACTCGCAATCCTGCTGGGAGATAGGGGGTAATAGAGAAGGACTTTTACAGATCAAGAACTAAAGGCACAGCAACTGGATGATTTGCCCAAGGTCACACAGGGAGTCTGTAGCAGAACTGGGAACTGAAGCCAGGGCCCTGAGTCCTAGACCCTTGCTTCAATCACAAGACTCTGGGGACTCTCAGTTATGCCCATGAAGCTCTACAGCTGCATATTACTATTCGGAATAGATATGCCCAGCTTTATCAAACAATAAGGGTTATCCAAAGCTGGGTGCTTTGGCTCCCTTTCTCTACAAACTGTGGCAACCAGTGGGTAATATTAATGAAAGAGGGATGGAAAAGATGGGAAGATTATTTAGACAGTGTCATAGCTTGGAAAAATAGAATGAAATTTGCTCCCACTCCTTGAAGGCTTTGCTGTCAACTACTATCACTCAGAAAATGTCTCTTTAAGCTTCACCAGGTGTGCTCCACTCTTGGGGGTTATTTGTTTATTGAAATAGACATTTGTTTTAATCACACTAAACTGAATAGGAAATAATAGCACCAGAGGTACAAAGATCTCAGGACCTTGGCTGTCTGCCGGATCCATGACATTCAATAGCAGCACGTATCTGAGCTGGGGCACCAGATGAATAACGCTGTTGAAGAGGCAGTAACTTGGGCCGATGCGAGCTGGGAGTGGTGCTTTTTCAAGGGGGAAAAACAAACGCTATAACTTTTTGCATTTGGTTCACCGGAGGGTTTGAATCTTAATGCGGCCTCAAGGGAAACCACCCAGAGGTTTCTTCTGAACAGCAGGTTTTTCTAAGCGGAGAATGACTTTAGCCTGAACTGCTGCTGTTTCAAAGACTTTCAGACTACCAGTGACAAAGCTGACACTGAAAGAGGGCGTGTGGGCTGAGACGGCTTTGGGATCCTATGATCTGTCGTGCTCTTTAACCCTTAAAGGAATTCAGTTTAGAGACTGGCTCAAACTGCAAAGTTCAGAATCCTCCAGGGGTTCAAAATCTGGGTCTGATCCAGGGGTATCAATTCAGCCTCTCTCAGGATCTGGTTCTGCCATCATTATTCTAAGCGAGTAGCACCTTCCTCTGGGATCATCCCATTGGCTGTCCCTTGAAACAGTAGGGGACTAGGAGAAGGGGCCATTTGCTTCTAGGACATTAACTTAAACACAGACTCAAAATGCCTGAGACCCATTACGGGGGGAAGGCCGCTAGAAATGGACACTATATTTGGTGCACTTCTGCCTGGACTTGTGCTCCTAGCATGGAAGCCACTGCCCCAGATGGAAATCGCAGCAGGGAGACGAAAGGCTGAATAGGCCTTAAACTCAACTATCCTCTCCCTCACTCAACGCGATCCTCTTGGCCTATTCATGGGGTGGGTCAGGAAAGACGACAATGCTGGACCCCTGTGCATTGCAGAAGGCTTCAGTTTCCAGGGCTGTTAATCCAGCGCCTGGTATCAACACAAAATTCACTCAACATATTATGGGGAGAGAGGGAGGCACCCCACCAGCAGCTCAGCTGTCAGTGGTGTTCATAATGGAAAGCAAGTGGCAGAAATGGCTGGAAGGGCACAAACTGCTGCTGAAATTTCATTGGGAGTGAGGGGAGGGAGCTTCCAATGGCCACTTTCACTCATTGAGTGTCCCTCTCCCTTCCAGCCTGGCTGCTGCACAACATTGATGTCAATGGCGCTATGGTGATTGACCCCTGCTGAGGAACCAGCCCTCAGAATCACGCTGGGACTTATCAGTTTGTGACTCATGTTTAATTTCTAATTGGGGATTGGTCTGGAGAACAGCTACATCTCCTCTGCAAGAGACCCGGAAACCAAGAAGAACCATCGGAGCGAGGTGTGTAGAGTATGGGATGGCCAAGAAGAAAGGAGGGTAGGAGGAAAACTGCAGCTTAGAAGACACAAAGTCAGCCAGAGTCGACTAAGAGCCAGCAAGTCAGGTTGCAACTTCCTCCCGCAGCCCTGATTCACCAGCTCTTCTCAGACAGCACTGAACTGTAAACCATTCCGCGTGGTTTTGGATGTAAATATTCAACCTCAGTGCGTGAGGATCATGCACTCTTAGAGATAGAAGTCACAGCAAATCCTTTTTAGATGGCAAACAAAGTCTGCCCTGCAACTCCTGTTAACCTTCAAGTGCTCTTTGAGTGGCCATCTCCCAGCATCCTCCCTTTTCGAATAATGGAACATAATTATGTGATTCATCAAAACTTCTCTTTCCCCCACCCCCCGTAACCTACAGCTGAAGCCAGGGTTCAAAAGGTTGAGCAGTGCCCCATTATCAGATCTGATTGCCAGGGAGCTTTCCTGTAATTACAGAGATGTGTTGCAGACGTTACACTCTACAATTAGCGCTAATTGCATTACATTGTCACAAATAAATCATTTATTCTTCATGAGCTCATGAGATTGCTCCGGACACTTTAATATAGATAACGAGTACTTAATGGCGTGCCACAGAAGTGACCAATGTCATACGGAGCCAGGAGACAAAGGGTGCAAAACCAGCCAGCAGCACGGAGACCAGCCATACGCTAGGATTTTCATAGGTAACCTGGCTGACAGCTTGGTTCTGTGATATTCTGAATGCCTAGGAGGTGACAGCAAATTCCTGAGTAAACAGCACAAGAAAGAGACTTCTTTGGAATGGCAACACTAGAATCAAGCAAAACCCTGCAAAACTGACAGTAAAAGCTGCCTCGTGTGGGCAAGTTTCCTGGACTACTTCTGATCATCTAGTTTGACTTTGTTTCCAAGAGATGTTTGACTGCACAAGAAAGACACAGATGAGTGTGAAGCCTGTAATCAAGCCTGCCCTATGCCAAGGTAGAGGCTTTTCTGAGCTATGGATGCTGGCCGACAAATGTCCTCAGGTACAATTTGCTGGTTTCCCCTAGCAAACCTTCAACATCCCTCTCCAAACCACACAGGGCACAACATTTCCTACAGTGCACAAATGCCTTGCTGGTGAGATAAGAGCAAAAAGCAGGCAGTAAGATTTACAGGTCTGCTTCCATTCCCCCATCACGATGCTATCTCTGCAGTGGGCAGGCTGGGTATATTTGGAGGGGAGGCAGAAGATGGCAGAGCTGAAAAAGACACTGATTGGAGATCTTCTGAATCTGATTTTACGCATGTCAGGAACACGCCCATAAGAGCAGGGGATGTCTGATGGCTGCAGAATGTGGCACAGCTGATGGTCAGCTGGTTGGCAGGAGAACTTCCATTGTGCTAGTGCTTTGTACTGGACTCTTTTTGAAGGGGTTGCCTTGAGCAGTGCTAGCTGCCACAGTCTAAAAGCTATACATTTGGTGAGAGAGCAGGGTCTTCTGAACAGTCTGGAAGTAGTGAAAATAAATGTGCTAACACCATGAATGTGACTGTATGTCTCACTTAACATGGCAAGTGGTGGTTAAGCTGTAGACATTTAAGTGAGAGACACCGGTCCAGACATAATTGTCACAGCCAGGCAACACTCTGCTGTAAATCACTTAACTTGAGCTGGCTTATGTCAGGAAGAATTGGATCCAGAGAGTCCATTGTGTGTGGGCTGCTGGAGTTGGTAATGAATGGATCTGGTCAGACTTTGTCATTCAAAACTATTTCTTAAATAAATGGCCCTCCCTTCCCCCTCTTAAAATGAAAATGTTCACTGAAAACTGTCATTTTTCTGCAATTCTGACAAGAGAGCCCAAAACATGAAATTTCTTTGGTTCTCGTTTCCCCACCATTTTCTCTCCCTCTTTGTTTCCTCCCCCTCCTCCCCATACTTTGTGCCCTGAAAAAAGGGGGGAAGGGCAAGGGGAAAGCCCCAAACAGTTACTGTTTTGGCATCCCTTCTCCCTCACAGCTGGCCATCTCAGCGGAGCGGCAGAGCCTGGAGACTGAATTGAAGTAGATACCTATGGATGAGCACTGAGTATCATTGGAGGGCAGGAAGGTGGAAGTGTGACAGCTGCCATCTTGGCAACTGAATCAGGGACCTCCAGAGCTAAAAGCCCAAGCTGCTACAGTTTGAACTGAAGAGCCCAAGGGCTCTGTAACTGGGGGCTATAACAGGTCATATCCTCCACGCATTGGCATGGAGTGGGACTTATAATACAGCTCACCTGTGGGTTACAGAAGCCTGCCCTGTTGCTACCGGCATTGTAATTAAGCTTCCAAAGCTACCATCCAGCCCCAACCCCAGCCCC
Organism: Gopherus flavomarginatus; assembly: GCF_025201925.1. Classification (NCBI taxonomy): domain Eukaryota; kingdom Metazoa; phylum Chordata; order Testudines; family Testudinidae; genus Gopherus; species Gopherus flavomarginatus. The sequence goes on along the minus strand of NC_066628.1, from coordinate 39,579,835 downwards.
CACCACTACATTCACTCTTGCCAGGCACTTTGGGAAAGGGTGCAAGGGTTTTGATTGAAGGGAAGGGGGAGATACCCAGTTGGCCCGTGGCTACCTTTGAGAACACGTGCCAGGAACAAGCCTGCTAGGTCTCCTTAGGGCATTAGCCCTTGTTTTCCTTTCAGATCATAAAGTCTGAAAGTTAAACCAGATCCGCTTCCCTCAAGGGATTCAGAAAAAAAGTGGACTGAGAGGAAGGAGGCTGGTGGCGAGGCAGAGAGGATTTCTTGTCACACGGGATTGCAACAAAGATTCTGATTTGAGAGAAGAGAGTTCGTTCAAAACCATGAACACCAAAAAATCGTGCACAAGGACAATAAGGTGTGTGCGTGCGCCTGGGGAGAGACAGGATGAGAAAACTGGCCTACAAAGCAGTTAAATTGCCTGTAGCTCACTCTTCACTGTGGTAGGTTAACTGCTGATGCCCCCCATTGACTCCGCCTACGCTTCTCGCTCCGGTGGAGTACCGGAGTTGACAGGAGAGCGCTCAGTGGTCAATTTATCATGTGTTCACTAGACACGATAAATCGACCCCTGCTGGATCAGTCGCTCTGGAGGTAAGCGTAGACTTGCCCTCAGAATGTGGGTCTTGGGTGCAGAAGCTATTTCTGCAACAAAGATTTGTAGGAGATGGAAGTTGTTACTTGCCTAGGACGCACACACAGTCATCAGCAAACAGGTGGGGGAGGGAGGAATCAAAGTCTTTCAACCAAAATCCACTGTCAAATTTCTTTTCTCTATCAGATTATTTATAGAATTTGGTCTGGATCATCATAGCAGCACAAAAATCTACACCTCAGCTCAGCTCTTCCCCATCTCCAGTTCTCACCCTCAGCTATTTCTCTCACAACTTACTCCTTCTTAGGGAAAAGGCCACGTACACCATTTTCAGCCATCGCCTTTTACCCCCCTTTCCTCAGCTCCTGAAGGAGGATCAGCAAACCCAGAAAGAATGTTTCCAACAAACCGAATCTTCATCAACCGGACTGCGCTTCAAAGGGATTTCATGGGTTCCACGTGTCACCGGCACCTGCCAACCAAAATGTTGGTGGAAACAAAGTCCAGTATTTGCACTTGGAGGGTGTGGGCCATTGCCTGCTCTAGGGGATAGAGCACGTTAGAAGTTAATGAACGTGCTACAGCAGCCAGCTAGGGTTCGGTTTTCAAAGGGGCTGGCTTACCAGGCCTAGACTGGAATTTTGCAGGTCAGGTCTAATGCCAGCTCTTATAGACACTTCCTGGTTGTAAGCACCACATGATGTGCTTTAAGTGCATCACTATCCTGAAATCCTCCACATGCCATGCATGGCAGTGCTTGGCAGAGGTTCAAATTCAGAGTTCATCAAAAGCAGCTGCTCTGTCAGCAGCCACAAGGGAAGCCAAAAGCAGCAAGATAACGAAGCTTAAAGTGAAGGACTTTCATTGCTTCCATATTCTGCAGTTAATGCTGCAGCCTGGGTGTTCATTTCACTAATTTGTCCCATGTGGGAAAGACAACCATCCCTGGCTATGTTCAGGAATCTGACCCCGTATAGTTGAGATATTGACTCAGAGGAGACATTTTGAATTTAGGCATTTTATTTAATAATATAGTCGTCACCCAATTACGGGCCCAATTACATACCTAAGAAAATGTTGTACTAGCCCCTGCATTGCCATCTGCCATGTGCTAATCTCATACCTCTCTACTGCTTTCAGCTGTCCACACCCCCCAAGGTGTTCTACAGGGTACAGGTGAGGGATGGTTGTAGAGAGTAATACTGAATTGAGGAGAGGAAAACACTTTTAGGAGTGGTAGGACAAGATCCCATAGAAAAGAATAAGTGCTCAAGAAGTGGAGGGGAACGACTGTGAGTAAGAAACAGAGAAGAAGCCCAACCTCTGTGGGAAGAAGATATTCTGCTTTGTATTTAAAGTTAGTTCAATCTTTTGTCAGCCCAATTGGTTTTGACAGGGCCCAGATGGGAACAGTTCATGAACATACAGAAAAGAGAAATCATTCAGCAAGAGGCAAAGCTGACCTGGCAGGAGGTCAAACTGTGAGGCTGCAGATCCTCTCGAACAGACGTGTGTATGAGAGATAATGTTCTGAGAACTGTACAAGGCAGGAGTGTTTAGGGCACCTATTTGTGTGCCTAGGAGAAGGAGAAAGAAATAGGGTTTTCTTATGGCTGCACTCAAGGGAAAGGGGCATTTGGGTATCCCAATGCAATCTGAGGGCCCAAACGCAAGAGTTAGGCAGGTGATTTGTGTACTCAGTTTAAAAAACTGGAACCACTACCTCACTATTACTAGGATTATATAAGTGCCTAACACAATGTGACCCTTTATAAACACCTAAGAGGCAGTTCCAAGCCCCAAAGAGCTTACAGTCCAAAGAGACAGGGAAAGGTGTAGTGCCTTGGCATAGACACCCAGCAGGGTAGTAGGCAAGCTGGGAATGGAATCCAGGACTCCAGACTCCTAGTCCAGTGCATTAGCCACTCAACTGCACTGTGCCCAAAACATTTTTACTGAACAGATTCCACCCTCGGGCAATGGCAGAACCTTAACAGACCTGTGCTCATTACATCAGGTTCCCAGGCAAGATGTTTCTTTGGCTGGCCCCTTTATTTCCCTTTTAAAAAGTACTCTTCTATCACTAAAAGTAGGAATACAGAATGTCATTACAAACGCAAAGCCTGAGATCAAATTAAGACTAGGAAGAGGAGAGTTAAATGGCAGCCATTTCATCCATGACACATCAGTACCATCTGGCTATTCCAGCCTGGGTTGTGCAGCACAGAGGGTCACACAATCTTCTCCTCTTACGGATATTGCAAGGATCTCAGAGTGGCACATGAAGGCTGCCTCATCGTCCTAAATTCCCTGCTCTGTTGGTTCAATTAAGCCAGACCCTTAAAGAAGACACGGTCAGATAGTATAATCTCAGAATTTAACCATTACAATTATCGTCCGGTGGGGAGGATTTTCAAAATTCTCCAGTTTTATTTGCAATTACACCATACTATCCCTAACCCCCTATTCCCCTAACTACAACACCACCCCCAAACAAACAACTCCAGTAAAAAAAACCCAACATAACAACAACAACAAACAAAAACAAAAATCCCACCCCAAACAAAAAAAAAAAACCAACAAAAGTCGCCAACAGGCCTGATCCAAAGTCCATTCAAGTTAATGGCAAGACTCCCATTGACTTCAAGCCTTAATCTTGTAGGGCCTATGCTAAAAACAGGACATGGTAACATGAAGAAGAAGATACTTTAGCGCAGACTAGATGGGTGCACAGTTTGTAGGCAAACACCCACCACACTTTTCTCCTATGATTTTCCTACGTAACTTTATACCCGTAAGACCATTAGGGAAGTGTAAACAAGAGCACAATCTGGCTCGTGATTTTGACAAAGACCATGCTTTTCCTTGGGAAGCCTTGAAATGAATCAAAACAAACTGGCTCAGGAAACCCATGAGTAAGACTATGCTCCACACCATACTCCTTCCTCAGGGTCCCCAGGGCCTCTCCTAGCCCTTGAGCTTTGCACTTGTGGTTACGCCGACGCCAGTGGACTCTTGCGCGTGTACAGCTCAACTCCTTGCACCATCTCTTCTGTGACAAACATGCAGCCAGCCAGCTAGTTCTTTCCATTCCAGCAAACAAGACGCTCCCCACCGAAGCAGGCCCCCTCCAAAGCTCCGGGCACCCCAACATACATTTGAAAACACAGTAACACAAGGGTTACAAAGCATAAAGCTGCCTGGGGCACCTCCCACCTAGCACACCTCATTCCACCATTAGCTAGGTGACTAAAACTCTCCCTGTGCCTTCCCACCAGCCAGAAATCCCTCTTGCAGCTGCCTCGGCCCTTTGCCAAGGGCTGCTGAGACAGAGGCCTGGCAGTCTGCCTGGATGGGCAACAAACCTGGGCATTTCAGATGATGGGTCGGGGTAGACTGTTCCAGAGGAAAGCAAATCTTACAGGGAACTTTCTGCCAGCAGCCCCCTCTCCTTTATAACAGGGCAGGGCTCTAGCGCCTTTGCAGGTGGCTAACATGGTATTAGGGCAGTATTGTGCTGAGAATCTTTACTCATAAGGGCCTACCTAGATTGTAAACCCAACTCAAGGGGGGGAATGAGTTATAATCCAGCCACACGCCCGCTTTTTTTCCCCTTTTCTTTTTTTTTTTTTAACATAGAAATTGTCAGAGTGGATCAGCACCATGGTCAGTCTGGTCTAGAATCCTGTCTCTGTGGCCAGCGACAGTGGCCAGCATTGGGTGCTTCAGAGGAAAGTGCAAGAAATCACCTGATCTCTAGTAGAGACTAGTTAAAACCCTGATGCATGAGCGTTAATGTCTCTTCCAAAATGTTTGCTTGCATTAAGTATAGTAACACTGGATAGTCTTTGTTCTCATAACAGTATCCAATCTCTGCTGGAATCCCGCAAAGTTTTTGGCTTCCACTGCATCATGTGGCAGTGAGTTCCACAGCCTAATTACACACAAAAAAAGCATTTCCTTTTGTCAGCTTTGGGTTTGCCACCTTCTCATTTCCACTGACTGTCCCCTTGCTGTTGCCAGGATCCTGCCCTCACATGTGCAGGCTTGTGCTGTCAACAGGCTGAGCATGCAGAGATGCACCATAAGCCATAAGCCAACTGAACAAACATGCAACCACCTCCTGGTAGCCCACAAGCTTGCTGCTGACTGCCCAACCTGGGAAATGACGCAGTTGTGGTTTATTTCTAGGATCCACCAATTCATTCCAGGAAATTCCAGTTATATACACAAGGAAAAAATAGCCCAATTCCCAGAGGTCCTTGGGCTCTCCGCACGAGTAGAGAGGTGAAGCAAGGGCCTCTGAGCCCTTAATGTGTCAAGGCAACTCAACTCTTTGGCTGTGGGCCAGGAATTTTTCTTGTGGATTTCCAGCCACAACCAGGAGATTCTCGGGTGCTAGAAGAGCATTTAATTTAAACCAGGTGCCTGTGAAAGGCAAACACTCATGAAAGGCAAAACTTGGTCGCTTTCCCTCAACAACAACAACAAAGGGCAATCACGCACATTTCACTTAAATATTTCACTTGGAACCCACTCCTCGCTTGAAACGAGCTGCTGAAACCTCATCCATTTGGGCAATCTGCATGACACAAACTACCAATATTTCTGGAGCCAGAAAAATAGTTCAGTTGAGTGCCAGCTGAGACTGCCTGGAGCTGCCAAGTGAGAGATCTTACAGTATGGAAAGCATACAGGCTGGCGGAGAACAAAGGAAAACAGTTTTTGTAACATTCCCCCCCCACACACACTCTCTTTTTGTTGCTGTTGTCTGTAAACGCAGTGCTGCCAGGGAAGGTTGCAATCCTTCCAAGCAGGCGGATGCAGGATAGGGGGATAGCAGGCATGTGGAAATACAGGCAGAAAATGTAGCATCTTGTACTATACACTGCAGAAAATAAATTTCCCAGTGTCTCCTCTTCTACCGTCATGGTAGGGTGCTTGCCCCGCTGGGAAGAGAAGTTGATAATTACAATCATGTGGGAACATGGTTAGAGTTAGCAGGGTCCTCTCACTACCCAGTGGGGGCTGGCGCTTTCCTCTTCCTCAGAGCTATGCTAGTAAAACAGTGCTGCCAACCATCATTGAGGACTACACCTAGAACCACACACCTCCCTCGCCCTGGATTTCTCCTGACTTACCCGGCTATGACAATGAAAAAATCCAGGCGATTCCACGTATCTCCCAGGTAGCACTTCTTCCCGAAAATCCCTAGTGCAATCATCTTGACTATCATCTCCACAGCGAAGAAGGCAAAGATGAAGTCATCAAAGCTCTAGAAAACAAAGCAGCAGCAGGAGGTCAGAAGAAAAACAGCTGCCCCCAGCAGAGTGGCAAGAGAAGGGAGTGTATCCGATGATGAGAGAACACAGAACACGGTTACATTGTTATGTCAAATGTCAAGCCCCTGACTGCTGACGGAAGAGCCAGTGCACTGTAGACCCAGGGAGGGATGCTATTTTGGCTGTAAAGGATGATAACCCAGACATAGTTCAATACATGTTCTCCAGCAACTGGTACTTTAAAAATCATGCTAAAGTTAGTACTGGTGAAAGGTATGGAAGGCCTGATCCAAAGGTCATTGGAGTCAATGAGTCTCTTCATTGATCTGAGTGGGGTTTGGATCAGGCCCTGACTGACAGCACTGAGGATTCATGTCACCAAGCAGACACAGCTCATAAAGCAGCAGTGCGTTTCCCCCCCCCCCATACACACATACCATGTGCCTCCATCCTATTCTACTGGGAAGGAACCAACTTTTTTTGAAGGGGTGGGGGGGATCAGAGAACATTTAAGGCTTTGTCTGCACTGCAAAACTGACTGTTCAAAAATAAAATCCAATTGGTTTCAAGCTGGGCTACATTGCGCTGGCTTATAGGTGCTCTGCCTGTCACCATTAAGTGTGCCTTGGTGCACTTAAATCAATGGCTGGCCACTGGCAGCTGAAACCCCCAGTGAAGGCAAGAACTCAACCTCTCCAAGGCATATGGGTGGGAGCGGATACTGACATAACTGTGATCATGCTAGTTTTCTCTGTGTCTGGCTTTCTAGGTGGAAACAGGGAGTCTCCTTTTGGAGTCCCTCAGGTACTTGTGAGCGCTAACAACCAGGGGAGGGCTTTGTTAGCCACTGCCGCTCCCCTCCATTGGAATAAGATCAGTAAGGTGAATACACGCCCATACCTGGAGAATCCTGCAGCGCGGGGAATCACAGGCCATGTCTTCACAGGGGTGGAACATGCCCAACGTCACACAGTTGAGGAGAATCACCAGCATGCTGAGCCTTTCGAACCAGGTGCACAGGAGGTCCGTTAAGGAAATCAACAGCCCTTTCAAGACACAAGCTGGGAAGGGTCTACTAAAACTAGACACATCATGTTCGCTCATAGATAGAAGGAAGGCAGAGCACCAAGGTAATGATGAAGGAAAGAAGGAACAGCAGGTTGGCCAGAGTTATTACAAGCAGGCTTTTTTCTGTCTGAGACTCTCCAAGTCTGGTCTCCTTAAAGATGGCCATTCCCTTCCTGACTGCAATCTCTGCTTGAACTGACCAGCTGGTACGATTACTTCTGCATGATACAAACTTCTGTTTGGGGAGAGACAACTCAAATTAGACTAAGGACTTTTCATGAGAGCATCACCATCAAGGAAAAACCTCTCAGTGCTACTGAACACATCAGCACTGGCTGGGAGTCCCTGCAGAATTCCCCCAAATTCCTGAGGTTCTGTTCTAACAAGCATTGGATCTCGTGTGAAACCTGGCATAGATTCTATGGGGGGTGAGTTCTTCAGTTATTTTGAAGTCACAGTTGGCAACCTGGGTCTTTTCCTTGGACATTTGAGCTCTGAAAAATCTCTTTTTAAATATGCCTTCTTTAAACCTTCTTCCCTAGGGCCCTGAGCCAGCAAGGTACGTAAGCAAGTAGCTGAATTGTCCCCATTGAAGTCAATGGGATTGCTCACACATGTAAGGTAAGGAACATGTTTGAGCACTTGCTCAATTGTGGCCTAGATTCCTACCTAGCCTTTTACAGGAATCCTATACTTTGTGTATTATAAAAATATTATAAAAGTTTCGCCTTTAATTTTGTAGTCCATTGTATCAACACACAATCTAACACCATGAAACTTTATTTTGTAGAGCGTCTTCAGTGCTAGCCATATCCCACCAAAGCTATGGTGGGAAAGTCTGCCATCGCTGTGTTATGCAAGTACCAGAATGGTATCTGGGCACAATCAGTTTCCATTCCTAGCATTTTATAGAAAGACACTGGAGTAAATAAGCGATTGCACTTTCCGTTCTTAGTCCAAATCAGCACTGGCTGGAACATAAACCAACTGCCTAGAAGGAGAGTGTGGGAGTCAACCAAATCCACCCCCCGGACGGCCACATTTTAGAAGAGTTTTAAATATCTGAGCTGCATTGAGAGAGATTTTGAAAGCTGTTGTTTTCTAGGACAGGCCAACCGGAGCAGCAGCAGCAGCAGCAACAAAGCCACATAAGGAAGTTTCAAACCTGGTATCGAGCAAAAGGAATTTCTTTGTGTCCCTCTAGTGGACATTTCCAGTGATTTCCAAGGCTATGGTGGACATAAAGATATTAAAGAAAAGGACCAATTCAATGCACTTTAGCTTTACCACTCAACCTAGCACCAGGTTCACCTGTCTCAACCCTGGGTTTGGCTTCAGCTTCATTTGAAGGACATTTTTAAAGCCTCAGTCTCCAGCTACAAGAGAAAGAGCGACGTGTCTGACCGAGACATTTAACCTTGCATTCAGAATGTTTCGAGGTCTCATTTGCTTCCCTTGTCATAGCTTGGCAGCCGCACGGCCTTTTGTTTGGCTCTGGCACATTCTTGAGGTGTCTGACCATAACCGTTTCTTAGTACAGCATTAAACGGCAAAGATCTCTCTCTGGTGGGGTTTAAAATATAGCTGCACTGCAGGATCTTTGCAGTGTTTTCCACTGGGGTCCCAGCATGGCTCTGAAGTGACTAAACAGCTTCGGGACAGGCTGACTGGATGGCAGAGCTATAGAACGCAGGCTTTTCCATGGGCAATAAAAGCTCCATGAGCCAAACCCCAGTTAACTGAAACACAGTGGAGCAGAGGTGGAATATATCCCCCAGCTGGGCAGTCAGCTGAAGAGGAAGACAGACAGAGAAGATGCCCAACAGGCCAGCCAAAGAAAGGGAGAGAGGAGCTCGGGGAAGAAGGAAACTACATGGAGCATGTAGATTTCGGTGGAGAAGCCCTTGCATGTAATACCCAGGCTGTGCCCATTCAATCCTGTCTCCCTCTAGTGGCTGGCTCCATCTAGAGTAAAGCCTGCTACCCACAGACTGCTGAAGGAGATGCTCCTTTAGCTGAAGGAATAACAGGTCAGACTTTTTGATGCTGAAGGTTCCAGGGATGACTGTGATAGGCTTTGTTGCATATGTCTAAAATAGCTCTTCTCTTGTGGTTAGGCAGCTTGCTTGGGAGCCACCATCTGGTTAAACTACTCCTCTCCTCAGCTACATCTGGGTTGCCCCTGAGTATCTGACATTAGAATGGTCAGGATACTGCTGTACAATGATGTAGCTGTCCACAGCTCCTACTGATGGAGCATCAGAGGAAAAAGCTCAGCAATGCAACCAGGGGCTGCCCTCATCTTAGACAGAGAGACATAATCCATGGAGACTACAGATCCCAGCATGCACTCTGCCACCTTGATCCACTCAATCAGATGAAGATGATGCATTTCAGGAGTCTCCATGGGTCATATCTCTGTGTCAAAGACGACAGCAGCTTCCATCCACTCCACTGTATACAGTGGAAGCATGGCCTTTGGGAACTCGAAACACTTCCAGTTAAGGCCGAGCTGGACAAAGTTTGGGAGCCCCTACTATATTGTTATTCGTCATAAAAGGTTAGAAATGAAGACGACCTGACAGGTGTCTCAGTGGGTGATGGGACAGGGACCTTGGGGAATTCTTCTCTTGTGGACTTTCCTACATAGATTCCTGTTTAATCACAGGCAGAGGAGTCAGTATTTGTTTAGCTGGCAATCTGGATCTTTTATTCTGAAAAAGTGTTTACACGGTATTGGAACAGAAATTCCAACTGTCAGGTTGTGGTTACAGCCTGGAATATTTATCCCAAATATAGTCTATGGGGGCATGCATACACGGCCTAGCAAACGAGGGGTGGAACTCTTCGAGAGATGGCAGGAGATATTCCCTGCATTTGATTGGTTTGGCCAGCATCCATCTGTGGAGCCAGTGACTTCCACAGCTCTGCCAGTGATGAACTGCAAAGCCTTAAAGAAAATAAAGAATAAAAAAGACTGTTTAAGGTGCCAGATCAGCAATAGAATGTGTGTCAGACAAGAGCTGTGCAAAATATTCAGTGCCGAACCAAGAGCACTTAGAATTAACCTACTTAGCGATATAAGAGCGGACACACGAAAGCTTCCATGAGCAGACCATGTGTCTTGTAAAGTCTTCCAGGACCTTGGAAAATGCCAAAGGCAGGTGTAATTCTCCTCCCACTGTCTATTGTCAATGGAAATTGGGAGGTAGAAGGTGGTGCTGCTTTCGCTAGAAGTTCCTTGGCGCATGTACATGGTATCATCTGGTTCCCTTGCTGGCTGAGCACAGAGGCTCCTTTCGTGCGGAGAGGCTATCGCTGCAGCATGTGCCCTCTCCTGCTTTGTGCCATTTCCAGGTTGTTTCTTCCCCAGGGGTCAGAGCCCCAGGGTTCCCTAATGCTCACTTTCCATGGCCACTAGGGTGTGTGTCTGTTGTAGCTGCCTGGCAGCAGCAGCAAGGGCTCACCTGTGTGGTTCCTTGCTGCAGTGTGAAGAAGAAAGGGCACTCACTATCCCCACAATACCATTGTGGGTGGGGGAGGAGGGAAAACAATGGCCTTGTCACATGATGTCCCCTAAAGATACCAGAGGATGGACAGTTGGGTGGTTAAGGCATTGGACAGGGGACTCAGGCGATCTGGGTTCAATTCCTGACTCTGACACAGACTTCCTGTCTGACCTTGGGAACGTTATTTAATCTCTGTGCCTCATTTCCCCCACCTGTTAAATGGGACATTACTACTTTGTCTATTTAGATTGTAATCTCTTTGCGATGGGAATGGTCTCTTTTTCGGTCTATGGGCAGCACCTTGCACAACAGGGCCCTGAGCTCAGTGAACATGGCTGCAATACAAATACTAATGAGTTACAAAGAATATTTCCCCTTTTCTTTGCCCCGCCTGAATTTGCCAGCAGCTTCCTACACCCTTCCTCAGCTGATAAACAACAATAGAGCATGGAAAATTGTGATGGCTTCAAAATGGACTGAGAGAGGGGGAAGCCTCCGGGTAGAATAGCAGCAGACACCAAGCAGTATTAAAAAAGCTTATCAGTGCTGCAACCCAGGTGGAACTTGGCCAGTACTGGCACTGTGCACCTCTGGAGAGATATCACAGGAGTAATGTAGTACAGATAACTACAGCTGGAAGCTGCCTGCACTGCTTACAGTCCCCCCAGAGCATGGAGAGGTATCTAGTGTTATTAGGTCTAATATTTAATGTAAGCCTTGCACAGCTTCTCACACCGTAAGCGAAGTATTTGGGGCCAGATTCTGATCCCCTTACTCTCTCTGAGTAGCACTTTTCTCCATGGGAAATCCCAGTAAGTCAACGGAGCTACTCATGTATAAGAAGTTATTCAGTGTGAATAAGGAAACTAGAATCTAGCCTTCATTTAATCCCTTATATTACAATGGAGGGAGTGTGCATCCGCTCAACAACTGGACCTCGCTGCCTGGAATTCCCCTTCCAGTAGGAAGGTAGACAACAGAGCGACATTGACTAATGCAGGCAATTCTTCAAGGAATGGCACTTGTGTATGCTGACTATACGCTACCTGGAAAACGATTTGGGTCATCTCTCACGTCACAGGGGTAATGCATAGTGACTAGAGGACTGTAGCTTTAGCCAACATGTTGGTTACAGTTACTGCTTGCTACATAGTCCCATTCGGTCTACGGTGGTGAGGTCTAAATCAATGTGTTCCTTTTTAGCACTGCCCAAGGGGGCTGCTTAAAGCTTAGGTTCTGCAGGGAAGCCTGCTACATAGGTAAACTAAGAGCTCAAACCTCTCTCTAATAAGCAGGCCATACAGAGCTAGGCCCCTCTTGCCTGCATAACAGCAGGCTGGGCCCTCCTATTAAGACCATGGCAAGGTCCAGTGGTGAGCTAGAGCCGGTTCGCACTGGTTCACGTGAACTGGTTGTTAAATTTTGAAGTGGTTTTAGAACCGCTTGTTAACCTGCTTCCCTGCGAGGAAGGGGCGCTGCGGCTTTGATGGGCTCCGGCCGGGAAGTGATGTAATTCCTCCTCCGGCCGCTGCACTGTGGGAGCCATGTGGGCCGCTGCCTGGCCCTGGGCCCTTTTGCTGCTGCTGCTCCCCCAACCCCTGGCTCTGAGGTCACGCTGCTGCCTGGTGGGTCCCCGGCTGCTCTGCTGGGCCTGGGCTGCGTTCTGCTGCTCGGGCTGCTCTGAGCCGCTCTCCCCGTGAGTACTCCCTGCCCACGGCCAGCCCCTGCCTCTCCCCCTGCCCTGTCTCCAGCCAACCCCTGCTGCACCCCCTGCCCGAAGCCAGCCAGCCCCGCACTCCTCTGTCTCCAGCCCTGCCAACCTCTGTTGCACCCCCCAGCAGCCCTGCCCAAAGCCAGCCAGCCCCACACCCCTATCTCCAGCTAGCTCCACACACCCTGCCCTCCCTGCAGCCAGCCCTGCATCCCCTGCCCTGCCCACAGCCAGTCCCTGCTGCACCCCCCTGCCCAAAGCCAGCCAGGCCTGCACCCCCTGCCCTGCCTGCAACCAGCCCCTACCTCCAGTCTGCCCCTACCCTGCCTCCAGCTAGCTCTGCACCCCCTGCCCTTTCAAACTTTATGGTAGCGGGGGCAACGGGGGATGGAGAGAGATGGATACCTTTTTCCTTTTAAACCCCAGCCCCCATGGATTTGCAAGGGCTCCTTCCAAGCAATCGCTCGTCCGTACAAGAGGGAATAAACACTGTCTTTTGTCAAGGTGGGTTATTGCTTATTTTTGTTTTCATGCCTGATGCGAGTATGGAATCCCTGTCTGAGCGCTCAGCTGAGCTGAGCCCATTGTCAGGTTGCTAAGCAGGTCATGGGGGATTACAGAAGTTAAGAGTGCCGCACAGAAGGGAAAGCTGACAGGCATTCTAGCCAGCTAGCGCTGGGATTCAGGTCTTCCAGGGCTCCGCAGCAGGGATGAAATGCTGTTATCTCAGAAAACTCCCAGGCTGTGTGTCATTTATAGGAAGTATTTAAACTGAATGAAGACTGATTAGGAGGTGGGAAAACTCTGAGCCACTGCTGGCTCATACATGCCCACTTTCAAAACACAGACAGACACACACTGAGTCTCAGGTGTCAGGCACAGGGCACCAGAACATTAAAGCTATAGACAGCACCCATTTCCCGCAGGCAGACCCTTCCTCCCAACTCAATCCCCAGGAGGGCTAAACTTCCCCAGACCCCCCACCAAATCAACTCATGACTGCAGCCTGCTACTGAGTCCTTAATCTTCTCCCAAGTGAAGCAGCCCAGTTTGCTGCTTCCTGATGCTGACTCAGACCTACTGCTCCAGCTAGGTGGGCTCAGAATCAGGGCCCTGAATCTCAAATATCTTGCCTTCATCTGCCCCTACACAAGCATCAAGCTCATAACAGGCCCTAGTCTCCTCTCACTTATCTGCATGTAAATCTGGAACAAACACACAGAAGTTAATGGAGTTATTGCAAGGTACTAGCCATCCAAGATATGTAGATAGCCTCCATTGTCACAGTATCTGAGCACCTCACACTCTGATGTGTTTATTCTCACAACACCCCAGTGAGGTTGGGCACTTCTACCTACAGGGAAATGAGAACCAGACGGGCTAAGTGACATTTCCAAGGTCACACAGGGTCTCCAGTGTGCCAGCCTAGCAGCTCAACCACTAGACCAGCCTCCCAAGCAAGTTTGAGGAGAATGAGGCCTGAGCAGGACCCTACAACTAGACAAACTGTTCCATGGTGCTGCCCATGTATTAATGCTCATTACTATATCCATTGGGTAAGTTATGATCAAATTACAAATGGCAAAGCTGCTGGAAAGATCACCAGGTCTAATGGAGACCAGAGGGTAACAGAATGCTGTAGTCAGTTCAGACACCAGCCCTGCTGCACACAGAGCATTTGGTGTCTGCACCTAATCTCACCCTTAGAAGAAACAAACACAGACAGCCAAACTCTGCTGTCAGCTGCACGTGGATTTCAGCGGGGTTGCAATATATTAAACAGACCAGAAACTGACCTTGGGAACTCTGTGCAAGAGACAGGCAAGATAGATGCTACAGAGTCAGGAGCCGCTCCAAATGCAAGACTCCTGGCATCAGCAAGGTCATGGTGCTGGAGCAGAGGCCAGGAAAGTGAAGGAACAGCAGTCACTCATTCTGCCATGCTACCGCAGCTGAGCCAGGAAGGGAGGGATAAAACCCAGAGAGGGAGACATTTTACTGTATTTCATTTACAATTGAGGTTCAAATTGCATCTCCTCCTGCTAAGGTGTACAAGGGATGTGGAGAGTGATGATGCTCCCAGTCTGCATCTGTGCCCTCACGATGCCTCAAGCCACCTCTCTGGCAGCTGCTTCTTCCTCTTCAGCTTCTTACCCCATGCCTATCCGGTAACGTGGGAAGTGACACAACTAGCATGTCATGTTACATAAGGAACCTGTGGCCACCTGCCATCCCAGCACAGCCACTTATAGCATGGATCAGTGGCTCTGCCGATGTTTTTCTCTAGGCCTTCGGCTGCTCCACCCAGTCTCCAGGACCTTCTGGATCAATAGCCCTCTGGCTAGGTCATGTAAAAGTTCTACCCACTTCTGAGGTACTCAAAGTCCAAGTCTCCCATATTCTCCCCTTCCCGTTGGGAAGCCCTGCTGGCGCCAGTCTTCCCTGGGTCCTGGCCCCAGCCAGCCTTCTCCCCCACAGGGAGAGCTTGAGGCCTGCTCCTCACCCCACCCCGGCCATAACTTTTTAGCTCCTCCCTCAAAGCCTGACACCTGCTTCAGGTGCCACAGGCCTCCCCAGCATCCCTGTGACCCTCTCCTGACATGTGTGGTGTCTGCACATCATGGGCTGTGGCACATCTTGGTTCTGACCCGCACTGGAAGCGGAAGTGCCAGGATAAAAATAAAACTCTTTACCCCATTCCCAGCCTGAACAGAAGCTTCGTACTCCAGAGAGCACATGAGGGAGGGAGCCGGATGCTTGGTTTTTCACCCTGTTTTACCGTACCAGACAGCTTCAAACAGTTTGGGTGACCATCCAAAAAGCTGGGGTTCCTTTTCTCAGGGGGACATTGTAAGAAACCCATGTTTAACAACAGAGACAGGTATTAAAAAAAATCAATCACATGCACAAAACAGGGGTGGGAAAGAGCAGACCTGAACGCTGCTCTTTCAGCTTCAGCAACACAGATCTTTACCACTTGAGCTGACGTAACTCTCCCTTTGCTGCCAGCAGATTCGTGTCATCTCTCTGGGCTGACCACTAGGGGGCAATAAGCAGTTACTCATAGGTACGAAGTCAGGTGTTACCATGTTATCCAAATCCAAGGGAACCTCCAGACCATTAGGGGCTCACTCACCCCTCGCTGCCACAGCAGCCATGAGGCCACCAAGGATAATCACCGCTGCTCAGTGCCCTTTACCCTCCAACAGAGACGAGGACTGGAGAAGGAGTCCTTAGGGCAGAGAGCTTGGTATGCCACCCGGTTCTGTCCTAGAACCACCAGCAGGAATCGCTAAGGGCCTGACTCAGTTCTCGCCTGCCTCTCCCCTGCCCCCCAAGGGTCCCTCCAGCATCTCAGAATGTTGCTTTCCTCTGGTGACAACTCTGTTCAACAGCTCTCAGCTGTGCTGTGGAGGAGCTGTCTCTGCAAAGGCACCTCACCAGGATATGAAGCAAGAACCAATAATCATGTTTTTTTCCCCCTCCTTTTTGTCTTTTGAACAGCCAGCTGGCAGCAAGACACAGAAGCCAGCTGAGATAAGAGTCACACTCACCATGTGGGGAATTCCCACTACCCTTCCTGTATTGCTGAGAAATGGCTTCTGCTTTACTAGTATTACCAGCATTAATTAAACCTCCTAACGCTTCAGGCAAGGAAGGGCAGCAACTCATTAGACCCTGAATGGAGTTGTTATAACAATTGGCACTTCCATTGCACCTTCCATGCATGGGTAAGAAAACTCCTTTGCAAACAAATACAAAAACATGTGCCTGGAGAGGTGAGGCAGTGAGGTCTAGTGGTCTGAACACCAGATTGCATGCCAGGAAATCCTGAGTTCAAATCCTGCTTCTCAGTCCAGTTCCCCCCTAGGAAGAATCCCAGATGATGCATCCGATTCAGGCCAAATGCCTCTATGCCACCCTGCATGTGGTTACTGCATATACCCCCCAGGTCTGCTGGTAATGCAGAGGGCATGGGGCACAGATCTCTGAGTTAGCTTGCATTGCTAGCAGAGCTGTTTGTGCACTCAGGGAAAATAAGGACTGTTACAGCTGACCCCCCTGCAGAGGGGCACTAGGTGTGGTAGGCACCACATGCTCTCCTCCTCCATCATGGGCACTCATGCAGGACCAGCCGTACTCCGGGTCTCTATGCTTGAAGACCAATTACTGTAGAAGCACATAGTAACATTTCCCCATGGGTCTGATGCACCCTACAATCCTGAGTCCACACATACCTCAGACTGCATCCCCTTACCCCTTGAGCCCATAGGTATGGGCCCCAAGCCATGTGTACTTGAACACAAGCACACCTGTTTCCACCCATGGACCTGACTCATGGCATATCCAAACTCTCAAGCTCCATAGGCCTGAACCCATCTGCTCCCACTGCTCAGAGCCCAAAACATTCCTGCAAACAAGGCTTCACATTTCCTTCCCATTCTACCTGCAAAGCCGGTACCAGGACAGCCACCTCCTGAGTGTTCCCCTTGGCTGCTCAACCACTCCCCCTCACAGTCCAGCTAGGGTGACCAGATGTCCTGATTTTATAGGGACAGTCCTGATTTTTGGGTCTTTTTCTTATACAGGCTCCTATTGCCCCCCACTCCCATCCCAGTTTTTCACACTTGCTGTCTGGTCACCCTAAGTCCAGACCATAATTAAAGCACTCTCCTTCCACGATCCAAGATATTTAGTCTTTACCCACATTGGCCCTCCCGTATCTGCCTGTTTCCTGCCTTGGTGGGGCTCCCCAGCCTTCTCCCCCAGTGCAGGACCTCAGTTCACCATCACTCAGACTCTTTCTGGCTAGACTGTAGGCGCTAACTTCCAAACTCCCCCACCCATAGGATCTGCCCTACGGCAGCTTTGCCCCCTCCTGGTGCTGCTTCCTGAGCCTTTATTGTCACCAGGTGCTGCCTCACCCTCTTAATTGGCCAACTAGGAGCACCTGCATTGGCACAGGAGCACTGGACCTACTTCATTTACTGGGGCCAGCCACTATGCTTCCGGCAGTAATTTATTTGCCATCCATCCAAACAGATGGGGGGGTCTCTTTGTTGTGCCATTTCTATGAAGTATTAGCAATCCCTGTTGCCGTGTGCCATTTTGCAGTAACAAGCATTCCTCCCGGAGAAAAAGAAAATCAGAGTGGGACAGGATTTTATTGGCTGCTGGCATTTTTATTTTCTAATTTTATCTGTGGGCCCACTTATCAGCATATTGCTCTCTGAAGCAAATAAATTCCAGTCTAGTATAACACTTCGCCCTGATTAAATATTGCCACGGAGGAGGCAGGCGAGGAGAGTGAGTTGTGCTATGGGTGAGATGCTAATGCACAGCTGATGGAGCTGAAGTCCCCCCCCCCCGCCCCTCCAGCCCAAGGAAACTTCAAGCTCTTTCTTCTGCTAATGGGATTTTCAGAAATGCACAAAGTGCTGATGGCTACTGCTTTGTACCTACTGTTGTTTGAGCCGAGTGGCTGACAAAGGAAAACTCTTCAATTAGCAAGTGCAGAAAGTGCTTTATTGAATTTTTCTCACTGCTGCTGCAGCATTGGTAGCATGGGAGTTGGGGGGCAAAGGGAAGGAGAGGAACCGGGGTTTAGGGAGCACTGGAGAGACTTCTCCAGTCTCTGCCTGACAGACTCAGCAAAGGGTACCAATAGTTAGGGCTGGATTCACCGGTACGCTCTGGCTGCTTTGTGCTGCTCCAGCAATGCAAAGCAGCCATAAACCCAGTTGGACTGGCTGGGTAAAGTGAGTTCACAGCTGCTTTGTATTGCTGGAGCTGCACAAAGCAGCCAGAGTGAACTAATGAAATCTGGCCGCTGTAATCTCCCTGGGGCAGGGACCGTGACTTCCTATGCGCTTGGGCAGCACCAAGCACAGCTACTGCTTTGTCAAATAAATCGTCCTGCTTCCCCCAAATCTACACCCTGCAGCAAACGAACCCTCCGAGTGCCTGGCTCACACCTGTGGGTCCAAGTCTCATCTCGCCCTGGTGTAGATTAAAAGGGAAGTCACTGGAATGGCTCTAGCATAGGGACTGGAGAAGGGTTCTGGCAGCAAGTTAGAGAGGCAGGACTCCAGATAACAGACTCGCTCTACCCAACCTTCCCCCCAAGGGGCGCCGGAACAATTTGTATGGTGGGGGTGCTGAAAGCCATTGAACCAAACTGTAAACCCTGTATATAATGGAAACCACTTCAAGCCGGGGGTGCACAAGCACCCCTAGTTCCAGCACCTAAAAGCCCCAAAGGGTTATGAAGGTTTCCCTCAAGAACTCCAATCTGGAGGTCTGGAAGGGATGGAGTGTTAGGTATGTGCCCTGTCTCTTTAAGAAACTAGGAATACATTTACACAAATGTTTACTACATTCAGGAGCCTAATATTGGGATGCTCAGCTAGAGATATCAGCATCCTGATTTTCAGAACTGCTGAGCCAGGTTTCCTGTATCTTCCTCTGACTCGTGGTTTTGGACACTGTCAGAGACAGGAGATTTGGACCAGATGGGCACTGGTCTGATCCAGTCTGGCTATTGCTTTGAAGGCCCCAGATAATGTCATTGGGTATGTCTGCCCTTCCAGCTGTGGGTGTGATTCCCAGCTTGAGGAATCATTGAGCTAGTTGTGAGCTGAAAATAGAAGTGTAGCCACGGCGGTGCAAGCTCTAAGTACAAGTCTGAGATCTCGGACAGGTATGTACTTGATGTGACCAGGGTCACTGCGGCTACATTCTATTTTTAGATTAATGAGGACTCGTGGGAATGTGTCACCTAGAGCTGGGACTTGCACAGCCAGCTCAAAGTGCAGACATACCCAATGGGAGCTGCAGATGCTCAGCCCCTCTGGAAATCAGGTCAAAGGTGTGTCAAGTTGGACACAAAGTTCAGGGACCCCTCTGGAAAATGTTGGCTCTGGAGTCAAAAGTCTTATTCAATGTCTTGCATACGTCCAGTCAAGCAGTATTGAGCAACTACCTTGTGACGTGCTCACGTTTCATTAGCAATGTATAGCGCAAATGAAACACTAGAAACTCCCATTGCAGGAGGAATTCTTAGTTTTAAATGTGTTGGTGAAACTCAGTCGTGGAAAGGGAAGACAAAAATGGGCGCAAATGTGGGGGAAACAAATTCAGTTTAAAATTCAAATTCAAGTCATGACTTGATGGGTTGGTTTTGCTTTGGGGTTGCTTTTGCTTTATTTCCCCATTATTCACCCAGTTCTAGAAATCAGCAGTTGACCTTGTTATCCATAGAAACCCCTAAGGGAGGCAAATCACGTTTTGCACTGTGCAATCTGAACACCAGAACTTCCATTTTTATTACCTTGGGCACCCTCCCATCACTTGTCTTCTCTTTCTCAATGAACATTTTGGTTCCTTCTTTCAGGACCAGTACTCTCAGTCTTATTCAGGTTGAAGAGTCTCTAACTCTGCCAGGGGTCCCCTGGACTTCACTAGGCTGCTCTGATCAGAAAATGAAAAAGACACTGACCAATACATAAATAAATAATCCTAAATGTCAAAGCTATTTATTTCCTTGGAGCACAGTTCAAAAAGGACCCGTTTGCAGTATAAAAAAATTGCATCCACAGTTTTATTGAGAATGTATCGACGTTATTATAGGAATGTTTATAGATGTTTTTAAATAAAAAACCTGGTTTTAATTCATCCAACATTTCTGATAATGCCTTTCGGATTGCCAATAAAAAATTCACAAAAAAGCCTGGAAAAAAAAAATCAAGAATGTGAAAAAAATTCAACTTGCCGTGAAAATGTCTGTTTCTGAAAAAAGACCATTTTTCAGCAACAACGCCACCACCCAACTTTGTCAAAAGAAATTACAACCAGCTCTAGCTCGGAGTAGGATGCTACTCACCTTCTTATGGGTGGCAGAACCTGACCTTTCATAGTTAAGAGGCAAGAACCCACAATTCAATTATCCAGCCCCACACTGCTTAAAATGATCAAAACAGGTGGACATTGTAATATGTTTAATCTGATTTGGTGGCAGAGTTTTGGATTACATTCACCAGTGACTAAATGAAATGAAAAGCTGCTGCTCAAAGGCAGCACTAACAAAAGGATCGTGGGATGACCCTAATGTCAGTATCAATCCACCATCTACATCCATTCCCTAAACAACTTAAAGGCAATGGGCAGTGATGTGACTTAATGTTCATTTAGTCTCACCAGCCCTGAGAACACCCTACTGTTACCCTTATTTCCTCCTGAATGCTCCCGAGCAGACGTCACCAACATGGGGTTGGTGTAACTTCTGACTCCAGAGCCAATCAGACGGGGAGAATAAGCTGTGAAGTTTGCAACTGGACATGGGAAATGAGTCACAAGGTTTTGAGGGTGGTTTTGCTTTTTTTTTTAAACCAGAAAAAAATCACTGACAGGGTTGGCATTCTGAGAGTTTTAAATGTTTCATACGGCTCATTTCTTGGTTCTGCCCATAAAGAAAACTGACAGTTACATCATACGCTAGGAACCAGGAAAAAAAACAAACAGGCCCAGAACACATTTCTCCCAAAACCTACGAGACTTACACTTCAGGTTCACCTCATGGCACAGTATCTGGCAGTTCTACCACTAATAGGGCAGGGGAAGAAGACATTTGACATTAGAAGGCTCCAGCTCAAAATCATGGGAGAACAGAATGGGCTTCCATGTTCTGTACTCAGAGTGCAGGGGGTACCAATGGGGAGAAATGGGCCCCAGGCTGTTTCCCAAGCACAAAGAAAGTGGGGTGCCATCTGTTATCTGTGCTCTAGGAACGGAGGGGACTCTATGTTGTTTCCTGTTGGGATCGGTAACTAGAGCTCCCGGCTATTCCCGGAATTCGCAGTCCAGGATTGTGCTCTAGGCCAGGAAGGCTCCAGGGCCCGAGTGCCAAACTCAGTCTAAGGACTGGGAGAAATTCTATTTCTACCTATCGTTCATGGGTCAGGGTAGCAGCACAGGGCTACATACACTTCCAATGATGTCAACAGCAAATTTGCACAGAGATCCAGGGTAGAATATGGCCCTTATGTATTAGCTAACCTTTAGGGTTATCATTGCTGAGTCACTTATTGTGGCATTCAGCATGGCTTAGTAAAGAAAATACGCTCACCTTTAGGATCAGTGCTGTTTTTACCTTTTGTTGCTTTTCTGTCTCCATGCTGCATTCTCTGTTTCTCTTCCTTTGTCCCTCTCCTCTTTTTTTTCATCTGCATTTCCTTCCCTTCAGAAACTCCCAATTCCCCCTCAGAAACATCACTTTTCACCCCTTTTAGCAACCCATCACGTGAAGAATAGCCATCAAATAGTTAATTTGGACATTTAAAGTGTCAGCGTTAGGCTATACCATTAACCCCCTAATGAGATTAATGGGGACAGTGACGGGGGAGGAGGGAGTTCACACTCCCCATAGTCATGGTTTCAGGCTGTCTGCAGACTCAGGAATTGCTTTACACTCAGGGTCACAACTGCAAGACTATCTTTGGAACCAAGAAGGCTAATACTGACTTTTATTTTGAAATGAAACCTCAGAATGTGCCTCGGAGACCACATAAACCCATCAAACAGGCTGGATCTAGCCCACGCATTGGGTGTTTGACACCTCTGCTCCATGCTATTCCTTATGTTTTGGGGAAGGAGCCAAACCCAAATCTGTCCAGACGCTCTAGGCACAAAGCCATTCCTTGACGTCTGGGCGAGGAGGGCTTCCTGCGTCTTTCCTGCAGTCCCAGTCACACGGGTCCTTTGCCAAGCCTTGCACTTGAGAGGATTGGGTACCATGTCAGTCCCTGAATTCCCAGTACTAGGAGCTGCAGTCATTTCCTTTGTGCTCAGCTAAAGCTCTGCTGGATGGAATCGCAGCTCACAGACAAGCACACAGAAAGTGCTTCTGGGGCCTGGAATTTTTGTGCCAGTGTGATGTGAAAATTGGGTTGAAAAGACAGCCTTTCCCTGCAGTGTCAGTGAGATCCCCCAGCTTAGGAGTGACACTACGATAAGCTGCAGCCATTAATGAGAATGGAGTTTTAGGCCTCATTCATATCATCAATTCTAGAAATAGCCCCCTTGACAAGAGCATAATGGGACTTTCAGGGTTTGGCCTTTGAGAAGGGGGTGAAAAAATGACTCAAATCCTAAAACATTAATTCCAGGCCATTCAAGAGGAAAGTTAAAAGTCCTTCAAAATTAATCTGCCTCACAGATGGAAATAATAACCCCCTTTTTAGCTTCGCCTCTGACTGCGTGAATCCAAATGCAGGGAAAGGCTCTTACTGTAAAGTCCAGTTGAAGGGTTATAGGATTCCTATCACAATCCGGGACATTTAATTGGATTTTTTCCCCTGTGTTATTTTGAAAGTGAAATCAGGCGTCTACATTTCCATCTTTTTTGCTCTCGGCATTTGCTGGGACTTCATATCTCTGCCACAGCTGCCTTGCTTTGGAGTTTAGTTTGCAAGCTTCATTCACCCCCTCAGATTCTTCTGGGGAAGATGCACTGTCAGAATTGATACGCCCAGGTGTAATCTGTCGTACCACCCCTTGGATTAGAACTGACAGGGAGTGATGAATCCTTAGACTCTGCCCCTCAGCTTAGCACTGGAAGATGCACTTCCACGTGTTTACTCCAAGATACAATCCTCTCAAGTTAGCAATGGGAAATGCCCCCTCGGGTGGAACCTAGACCTGTGTGAATCATTTTTAAATAATCATTTACTTGGCAAATTTCACTTCTTTATCTTTTCGCTGAATCCAGGCAAATAGCTCTCAATGGTGATGGATTTAACTGTCATTCAAAATAACATGAAGACACATGCTCTGATGCTGGTCACTGCTATGGCCATTCTGCACCATTCTGGCAGTGCAAAAGGGCCTTCAATGGGAGGGATCCATGAAGTAGGTAGGAGAGGTGGGTTGCTTGTGATTGGACCATATGAGTAAGAAATGTAAATTACTTTCACCCCTGCCCAAACCCCAGGGCTCCCAGCTGCCTCTGCAGCTGGTAGCTCCTGGGGTGATTTAAAGGGCCCAGATCCTAGCTTCAGCTGAATCCCTGAGCCCTTTAAATCCTGATTTAAAAGCCTTGGGATTTAAAGGCCCCACCTCTTCTGATAGAGGCCACGCCTTTTCCGGTTGAGGTCCCTCCCCCTCTGCAGGACTCTGGAGCAAGTCCTTTAAATTACTTTCACCCCTGTGGGTGAGACACATGGCACCCTGCTGGGGCCATAATTAGGGCTGGGTAAACTGGTTGTGTGAAAGACAGACCAGGTCTAAGCCTCAGTGTTTTTACCTTATGGGCTGATTGCCCAAAGTGCTCAAGGACTCCCCTTCCTTCCAGCGATACCACCTGACAAACCCTTCCCAAGACACCCCACCCCTCCATTCTCAGCCTTCTCCTTCCCTCTCCCAGAGCTCCTCATAGCATCCAGTAAAACTCCACGCAGGTCCCTGCATTTCATTCTTGCCTGCCTCGGGGAAGGGCTACACTGCCATCGAAGGTGAGAAGGCAGCTCGGTTAGACATACCCACACTAGATGTAATCCACATGCTCCAGAGTGGGCTAGGAACTCGGCTATCTACACGGGATTCTGAGTGGGCTCATACAGCCAGCGCCAATGCCAGTGGCTATACTGCTATTTTTAGCACACACATTCAATCAAAGCTAATGTGGGCAAATCCACTTGAGCTGCAATCACACCTGCAATTGCACAGCAGACACACCCATAGGCAACTGCCAGCTTGGGTAGATGTATGTGCATTAGTTCTGACTGAGTTAGCCTGCTAAAAATAGCAGTGTAGCTACAGCAGAGCCGTACGGTGGCAGCATGGGCTAACTCCCCAAGTATGCGCTGACAGGACTGTACTCAGGCAGCTGGCCTGTATGACTGGCCCCCCTACTGTGGCTACGTTACTATTTCTAGTGCGCTAATGTATCTAAGCTAGCGTGTGTACATCTACCTGAGCTAGGGTTGCCAACTCTCCAGGCTTGTCCTGGAGTCTCCAGGCATTAAAGATTAGGGTTACCAATTTTGGTTGGTCATATTCCTGGAGGTTTTATTACATGGCATAATCTTCAATTAAACACTAACCTGAGCTGGAAATTACACCTCCTGCTGCAGTGCAGACGTACCCTTATACATCTCCTTTAGAAGGCATGCCATGTACTCGCCGATGCAGCAGACAAAAAATGACCATCTTGCTTAGATCACACAATGGGAAGATGGACAATCAAAGCTTTTAGGGGCATGGATCATCATGGAAACAGACCACGCGGAGAGTTGGAGACCTTACCCAGATATGCTTTGGAAGCTTGGTCAGCACCTTTCATCTCCTTATTGATTCTCAGGGAAATGAACTAAGTCTAACATCTCTACAGCCCATGTGCCCACTCTCTGCCCCACAAGGAGAATATGGGATGCTGTAAAGTTTTATTCTCCTGGTCTGTGATGACTGCATTACTCATGAGCATTGGAGCCATCGGAGAGAGAGTGTTATGCAAGACCTCCTAAACAAGTGGCAGTAAAATCTTTATAGCATCCCACACCGGCACATAGTTGGGATATGTCACATATTTGTCTTGTTCCCTTTTTATCCTTTTTTTAGTTTGCTTCCACTGTGTCCCCTTGGAAGTACGCTAGTTACTATGGAAACAATGATGTTATGGGTATGGACAGAGCTTCAGTGACGTCCACAAGTGCAGTATAAAAGTGGGTTTATATAACAGTTTGTGAAAGAAAGGTCTTTGTGAGATGGCTTTCATGGCCACATGTGGTATCAATCCACAAATGCCAGCGACATACTCAAGGCAAACTGTGCACCCATCAAAGTGATTCCTTGGTCAAGTCAAGAGACTTGAACTGACAAGGGGAAAGAGAGAGTGATACACAAAGAGAGGAGAGAGCCTAATAGATCTGGAGAGATGGAATCAGGGGAAATACCCCACAGCTTCTTCCTTGAAAAGAGAGACGGTAAGGTTCCTTCTACAGAGAAACATCTCCTCTTCAATTATTGGAATAGGGGAGCAGAGAGAGACTGGGTCAGATCCTCAGCTGGTCCAAATCAGCATCGCTCCATGGGTCTGGCTCATTGTCTTTTGTACCCAGAGCCAGAAAAATCAGCCTGTCAGATGCCAAGTATCAGAGGGGTAGCCATGTTAGTCTGGATCTGTAAAAGCAGCAAAGAGTCCTGTGGCACCTTATAGACTAACAGACGTATTGGAGCATGAGCTTTCATGGGTGAATATCCACTTCACTGGATGGATGCCTATCAGATGCATGTCTGGTGTGAACCGAAAAGTAACCAAGGTGCAAGAGGCAAATTATTATTGTCCTGAGAGGCAGTGTCCCTGCCTCTAAGTGGGAGATGCATCATGCACTACTCAGCAAAGGGCCCTGTGCAATCACGTGTCAATATTGGGTTCTAGGCAAATACACCAACAGGCTAGGGGTGGGTCACAGAAAATAAGGCGTGTTTAAGAGAGATCAGCAACACAACATGCTCCCCTCCTCCCAGTGCACGTTACAAAAGCTGAGCATGTGAAGTGCAATGTAAGGCTGGCCCTGGCACCTGTGTAGCCAGGTTTCAGAGGGCAGCAAAAATTGTACCCCACAATAGTGCACTTAACAAATGTTGGCACTAGCGATGATATAGCTGGTCATATCGACGTACCTAACTCACAGGGGCTAGGGCCCATTGTAGCTCCCCATGTTCTGGATGAGCCTTTGTCTCCCTTGCACTAATGTGCTTTTCTTGCTGTGTGTATGCGTGGGCACTTTATACCCCACAGCAGCACACTCTGCTATGCTTGTGTGACACCAACAGACCCCCGTCATCGGTGGGCGGGATCGAACCAGGGACCTCAGGAGTTTAGTGCACGAGCCTCTACCGCATGAGCTAAAAGGCAATCGGCTGTTAGCTAAGGCTGCAGAGCAGATTCATTTTCTCTCTCTCGCTAAGTGGTCTCGGTGCCACTAGACTGGACAGAACACCACACCTAGGAGGTGTTTGGGTAACACTTGCATGTTGTGTTCTATCACCCCTCCCCTGAGAGTGACTGCCACTGTCAGACTCTCGTTGCTGGGACTGATGTACACCACTCCCACCCCAACTTTTTCACTCATTCATTCTCTGGTCATTTCAGTACCAGGGCCACTCAGCCGCACCACCCAGTTGTGAGGCTGTTGTTGCCTCCCCCAGTACCGTCCAGCTCTCTGCTATTGTAAGGATTGGACCACCATCCCACTGTCCTTCAGGAGCCCACGGCACAGCTTGCTCAGTACCACTCCCTGCTGGCTCTGAGTGACTCTTACTCAATACCTCTCAACTGGACGGTGCAGGGTGACCTGCCCTCCCCGTGTTCTGCTCATTGACTCAAGCACGTCTTTTATACTGGAAGGGATAATCTGTCTGATAGAGGCTTTTCCATCCTGGGGCCACCCCTCACAGCCCCTTCACATGGCCAGAGGGAGAGGAACCCCTTTGGAGCAGAGCCGGAGGAACACACTCTCTCTGCTTTGGGGTCAGATGTTAAAAGGAAGGACCTAGCTCCAAAGGGAAGTGATAGCTAAGAATCCCACTGCCTGAGAGCATGTCCCACAGAGACACAGGGGAAGCTATCGCAAGCCCATGATCGAGATCCCGTCCAAGAAAAGCGCACAGATGGAGGGGACGGTCTTTTCCCCTCCTCTGCAGTTCCCTGCAGGGAGAAACCAGCTCAGCTTCCAAAGCGAGACATTATTGTGCCCAGAGAGATGCCATCTAGAAGAATTCCCTTTCCCTGCAGAGGCTTCCTTGGCAGGCACTGGGCTGCATGCAAGGAGCCAAAAAAAAAAAATCAATGTATTAATAAAGCAGTGGAAGTGACAGACGGATGACAGCCCAGCTCCATCCAAGGGATGTACCGGGGCAAACAAACTTACACTAATTCCCCTGGCAGCCTCCTAAACTCCCCTCACGAATCCCCATAAGGCCACTGGAGCCGAGATCTGTTCTCTGATCAAGGTGACCACTACAGTAAATGAACTCCAAGGACCCCTCCTTTTGCTTATACTCCCTGACCGAACCCTAACACCATCCTGCAAGGAGAGCACTTGGCCTAATTTACTATTGCCCTGAATTATTCACAACTATTGCTACCATTTACACCTGGGCAGAATCCTATCAAGGGGGAACATTGTGCTGTAGTGCAAAGAACCACATACAGTGCAGGTCAATGGTGAATCAAGTCCACTGTCTCTAGATCCTTTTCAGACCTCCCCTAGGACCCTAAATCATCCCTGGCCAACCCCTATCATCCCAACCTATTCTAAATCTGTGCTCCACGGCTAACCCCCACCCTCACATCCCACTTCTACAGATACAGGTTATAATCCCACTTCCCTCCTTCTGCCTTGCAAATCCCTGCTGGCAGCCAGAGAGTGCTTTAGCCAAATCTCAAACTATTCAAAATAGATGAGGCAAAGCCCGTGAAAGATTCAAGACAGGGAAATGTAAACCAGCTTGGAGAAAGCGTGTAAAAGTTACTGCTCCGCAGGGCCAAGCATGGCTGCTGATTAATTCCGTGCTTCCTTAATATTGGCAACAAGTGGGTGTCAGGAAATCAATAGGACACAATAGCTAAGTGAGGACCACAAAGCCCAGGCCAAGGGGAGGAAACCCTGGAAGTGGCTGCAATTAGAGTAATTCATCATCTTGTTCATTTCAGCGGTCCCTGTCAGAGCTGAAGAAGGGAAGGCAGCTCAGGCAGAGGGAAATGGGCGTTCTCCTTTCTAGGAGGGAAGGAAGGGGGCAAGGCCTGGAAAAAACACTCTTCAAAAAAAACCGTCAGGAAAGTCGCTCATCTTCAGCAACTAAGCAAATCATCTCCCTCCACCTGTGACCTGCACACGGTGTCTCTGCCCCTGACTCCTGCAGCTTAATAATACTAAGCCCTTTGTATCTGCAGAGCTCCAGGCTGGGTACCACCAATGGGGTAACTGGTGCATGAGGAGGCTAAGTAATTTGCCCAAGAGATAAGCATACATACACGTCTCACCATGGCAAAGCTGGGAAGCCAGGTGTCCCAGTTCCCTCCTCCAGTGCAGTGCCATATTCCCTGCCCCGGGCAGATGGGGAATACATGCCATGAATCTTGGGCCAGGTTCTTAATCTTATGAATGAAACCATCATCCCCGGCTCTACGGAGCCACGAGGACTGGTGGGCACGCTGATGCATGTAAGACAGAGGATGGGGGGTTGGGGCGGTGAGAGGATATATTTATTCATCAGCAGAGTGGCAGATATGTTAACAAACGTTAGACGTTTCATAGGTCATATTTATTTATTCTCCTCCCCACCCCTACACCGAGCTGACCCTTCCCCTGGCCCCCCAACCCTCCCAGTCTCTCTGATACCTTCTGTCCCACCTTACGGTTCATGGGGGATGATTTCAAAGGCACTGAGTGAGGTGTCCAATTCCCATTGAGCTGGGCATCTAACTCGCACTGGTGCCTTTGAAAAGCTCCCCCAATCTCTTTTTTAAAGCCACCGAATCCAGGCCTTGGGTTGTGCCTGTTTATACTCATCAGTCTCATCTCTCGCCAGAGGGAAGAGCTCGGGGCCTAAGCCTCAGGGCTCAGCAAAATCCCTGCCACTGGAGACTGCACTCCCCATAGAGCTGAGGCAGCCCTCAGTCCTTCCACGGCAGTTTTCTCTGTGTGCATGTCTTTCCGACGAGCCCCTAGGGGATGCAACCGATCCCACGGGGCCTTCCATACAAACAGGATTTGTTCTCCAGCCCTTGTGCAGTGTACCAGGCACGTGAGCTGTCACCTGCTCGCCAAGGTGGTGCAGGATGCAGATAATGTGTAAAGTGCTTTGGACTATTCCCAAAGGTGCTATCTAGAGGCTGTGTGGCCTAGTAGATAGAGCACTGGATGGGAACTCAGGAAGGCTGGGTTCAGGCAAGGCACCCCTCTTTGCTTCAATTGCCCATCTGTAAAATAGGGACCGTGATACTGGCATGTACTGATGAAAAGAGCCAGGTGTTGTTATTATGATTAAACATAAAACATTACGGAGCTGACCCGGAGCAGGTGTAAATCGACCTCTCTCCGCTGAAGTTAATGCTGATTATACCAACTGAGAATTTGGCCCTATATTTCCTAGTTCCCGGGCAGATCTGTACGGCATACTTACTTGGGTCTTTATTATTAGCTCTTTACCCTTTCTGAATCCCCTTCCATCCCTTAGAGGAGTGGATGAGCCAGAAGCCCCCAGCCAAACTCCCCTGAGCTTTGGGGAAGCTCCAGTCTAGTGACAATCTAGGCATCTTGAGACCCTCTCTCATTTTAATCCTAGTGACTAAGGCCTGGTTGGGCTCCACAGCCACAAGCTGTTAGCACTGTGACTCGCCTCCTTCGCCTACACCCTGTGTTTATTCCTTACCCTCACTTCTGACATCTTTCACTGGACAGTAAGGTCTGTGGAGCAAGAACTCTCCTTAACTAGAATAACGAGGCCAGGATCCTCATTGGTAACGTGAATACTACATGGAGCCAAGTCCTCTTTTTAGATAAATATCTGTAACTTCCACTGACTTCAGTGGGAATTCTACACCTTTGTCAGGCACTTTGCAGTTGTGCAGAGCTTTACAAACATGAATATTCACAACATCCTTGGAAGGTAGGGCAGTGTTAATGACCTCATTTTACAGATGGGGAAACTGAGTCAGAGAGGTTAAGCAGTTTGCTCAAAGGCTCTGTGTGTGCGTGTCTGTCTGTCTGTCTGTCTAGTGGGTCAGTATCAGACCAACAATTAGGATGCAGAAGTCACTGGCTTCAGGCCAATGCTCGGAGCACTAACCCAAACCAGCCCCTGGGCTGAAGATGAATATTCCGTCACAGTTCAGGTATTTAAAACGACATCTGCCCACCGAGATCAGTATTGGCTTTCCAGCTTTTATTCCTTATATTTAAAGTATCTGTTTCCACTTTTGTTTTTATAAATAAAAGCAGCACGTTGCTTATCTCACCGATTTCTGCTCTCGCTGCTGTGGGCGTGTCGCTTGACTTATAAATGCTGTCAAACACAGGGCACATCATGGACTGAGGGCAGTTAAAAAAAAAGCTGATAGGATCAGAAGAAACAGCAATGGCACCAAATGCCCAGAAATTCCTGCCCGCTGGGGCCCAGATGGATGAGTTTGTCCTGCCAGAGGCTGCCACCTGCCGGCTTTGCCTTATGTAAGAGGCTGTGGGTGGGGGACTCATCCCTGGCATAACTCTTTTGGCCCTCAGTTAGACAAGGGATGGAGCAAACTGCATGCAAAGGCTGTTGAGAAAAAAAAATTAAAAGACCAACCGTTCAGAGGACTGCATGAGCGGTAGCTGTCTCATGTAAGTCAGCCTTTGATAAAAGCATTTCACTGTCTGCCAGTTTTTCCCCCCAAGCTACAGAAACGACACTGTAAGTCTCTCTTTTAAGTTAAGAGGGAAAAAAATCCAGATACTGTATCACAAATTGCCTGCCTAAGGTAGCCCAGTCTCTATATGCATTTAGAGGAACAATGTAGAAAATGGAAGAGAATAAACACAGGGTCAGTGGACCATGGGATTTCTCACAGCAAGGTCACTGGTTTGAATCCAGCTCAGACCTGCAGTGTTTCTGAGTCTCGGCAGATGGCACTACTGTAGATAGTCTTACACATTCGGTTGGACTGACTGCATGGGCAGTTAGATCTTGGTGAAATGCTCATTGGTGTGGTATAATATTTAGACGCTGTGCAAATAGTGACATCCGTTCTCATCTGCTTGAGCCATTTCTTAGGTGCATAGCTGCTACTTACAGCCCACATGAGTACACCAAAAACAAAACAAAACCAACCACCTAACCATTGTATATGGTGTCAAATACTATAGTGGCTGAAAATAACTGATTGTTTGGTTCTCTGGCCAGTCCTAAAAATCAGGAAAAAAAATCATTTCAGGTCCAAAAACGCTGCAGTCAAAAAATGTCACACGGCTGTAATTACCATCTCACGACATACATGTAATGAATTGGAGGACCAAGCTCACATTACCTAGTGGACAAGTGTGACCCTAGGTACCCCTGTATTCACACCCTATACATGACTGCAATAACATTTGTTCAAAATATGCCTTGTGAGGTATCACATGAAAGCTAACAACACGGTGGTTAACAATATCATTGTAAAATGCATGTGTTAATGTCCCATGTGAAGTTATGAATTCCCTCTGTATGGTGTGACTAAAACTTGTTTAAGGTCAGATAGCCCAGCCTTTGGATAAACACATCTGTCCTAGACAAAGGAGTGTGAGTTTACCTCAATTTACACATTAGCAGTAAACAAAGCCATTGAGTTAAATTAGTGAGGGTTATCCTGAATCCTGACTCGAAAGACAGAGAAGTTAACGTGGGTCCTGTACCCGAGAGACACACACGAGACTGAATCACCAGAAGACAAAGACCTCCCTTTGAGAACATTAGGAACACAGAGAGAAGACTCCATCTTTATCTTTCACCTTGGAGGCAAAGAAACCAAGCAGATTTGATCTCTATGAGGGGTCAAGACCAGGCTCCCCAGGAAAAAGCTGGAAAGGAGGCTACGAGTGAAACCATCTTGAACAGAGACTGTATTTTGCTAGAGGAAGTTTTAGATTTTGAGATGCATGTTTTCAGTTTTATTTTCTTATAACCATTTCTACCTTTATGCCTTTTACTTGGTATCACTTAATACCTGCTCCTCTGTTAATAAATTTGTTTCAGTTTGACTATAAACCAACACAGGACTGTGTTTGAAGGGGAGGGTGTGTTTACCCCAGTTAAATTAATAAGCCATGACTAGTGACTCTAATAGAGCAGCGAACTTCATCTCTCCGGTGGATGCATAGTGGTGGAGATGTTTCTCTGCAGTGCACAGCCCCTGAGGAGCTTGGGGGCTGGAGTTCAGTGATTGTTGTCATGTAGGCAAGGCTGGGGCTGGGAGAGACTTGAAGAGTTTGCTGGAGAAGCAGACAGGCTGGTGTAGCAGGGAACTGACACAGTCTAATCACCAACAAAACCTGCTGATTGTGTTTCTCCTTCCTCCTGCCTCCCCCACTCATAGAGCAGACAGAAGCCCCAAGGTTTACAGCATAGTTTTCCCTCTGCCAGGCTACCAGGAGGCATGTGGCTTCCAGAGCACCTACACTACATCATGACCATTCAAGGGAAATCATTCATTCGCTGATCACTCAGAGCTCCACTCTTCCAAGGGGGTAGATGCTGAAGGGAAGAAGGGAGCTGGGGAAAGGGTGAGGAACAGCAAAGGTGAGGAGAAGTGACAGAGGGCCTGAAGAAGATGAAGAACAGAGGAGAAAGAAGGGAGAGTGCACAGCTCTTTATACCAGGAACTCTCTGCCTGCCCCAGTCCCCCTCTCCACCCAGCAGGCCCCTTCTGAAAACACTTCCACAGGATAGATCAGAGTATCTGCGAGCCCTCCTCATGGACTAGCACCCCAGTGTCCCAGGCACGGTACAAACCTCTTCCCAACAACTTTCTGACCCTTCGTGTACCTGAAGCTGGAGCACTGACTCAAACAGAAAACATATCACAGCTCAGACAGAGGAGTGGGGTCCCACAATTACATATAAACCTAAAATTTGAGCAGAGCCAACAGGACATGCCCCCCGCTCCACTCCGCTTGCTGCCTCTCCCATTCCACCCTCCTGTGTGTGAATTCAGATGGTGAGCTCGTCGAGGCAGGGACCTGATCTCCCTACATCCCTGTACAAAAGCTACTCTCATTGCTGCTGCTACACAAATACAGCCAAAAGAGGACACAGGGACAAAAGTGTAGTGCCCCATATGGAAAAGTTCTACAGCATTTAACACTGGGAAGGAATCAAGAGGGTTTTACTGAACTGCAGTAAGAGTCAGTCAAAATGATTCTAAAATCCTCAGGAAAGTAATTGAGTAATCACCTATCTATAGGGCTAAGGAAGCATCCTGTAGAACCCACAGACGGGGATTTAATTTCCTACTAAGGCCTGGAAGAGTTTTCTCCTATGGGACTGTGGGAGAGGAGGACGTGGGGAAGGTGGAAGAGCAGAAGAAGGTGAAGAACAGCAGAGGGAGGTGCCATGGGCTGGTGGTAGTGCCAATGAGGGATTCACAACAGGGTCGCTCGGTCCAGGGGCGGCTCTAGACATTTTGCCGCCCCAAGCAGGGCAGCATGCCGCGGGGGGCACTCTGCTGGCCTGCGGGAGATCCACCGGAGCCGCGGGACCAGCAGACCCTCCGCAGGCACGCCTGCGGGAGGTCCACCGGAGCTGCCTGCCGCCCTCCCGGCAACTGGCGGAGCGCCCCCTGCAGCATGCCACCCCAAGCACTCGCTTGGCATGCTGGGGCCTGGAGCCGCCCCTGGCTTGGTCTGAGAAAGGACCAAGGTTGGAACAACCAAGCGGTTTTCCACACAAGAAATTAGCAAACCTGCATCTGAACTCATGCTGCTCCCGGTCTCCTCCCCCTACATGGCTGCTTGTGCCGTGGATTTGATTGAACAGCGCAGGCAGGGGAGATACAGCTAATCAGAGGTGTGTTGTGTGGTGTCAGCAGCATGTGCTGTCAAGCCGCCTGGATCCATTGCTGGGATAAAGTTCAGGGCTAGGCAGAGCTTTACAACAGATCAAGAGTCGTGTCTGTACCCTGCAGTGAGCGCAAGCAGCCAGGGTCTCAGCTGCACGTCCCACCTACTGGCAGCGATGCCCTCTGAGGGACCAATCAGGGAGTGCTGACTCGGAAATCCAGGGCAAGATTAATATTTCAGGCTGTACCAAGGAGTCCCTGCAAAAGAGACAGCAGCCTGGAGGAGACTGCACTATGTGCCCCCTCCATGCACTGCCCAGCCTTCGTCCTGACCGGCTTATCCCTAGTCCCGGAGAGGGTGGGGAAAGCTGTTAGACCTCTGCCAGCCTGCTGCAGACAGCTGGGCGGGGAAGCCCAGAGGAGCCTGGAGGAATGAGGAAGGAAGGTGCCTTCTACTGTGCCCTCTGGAATGGCTGCAGGGAATATGGCCTGGTCTCATTTCACACCTCATCTGTTTCTTAGCATCTTCTAGATCAACAGGGCCAGCAAAGCGGGGGGCTGCAGCAGGTCCATGCCCTGGGGCCTGTGCAGATGGCTGGTCAGGTGACCCATATGCCAGAGCCTGGGACAAGCCTGGGGACTCCTCTTTGTACAGGGAGAGGTCTCTAGCCTTCCCTCCCTTTCTAGGAAGCTGCAGGTGAAATGTTAAACAAGTTTCTAGAATTTCCTGGGCTTGCTGCTGTGGAACCAGTCCCTGGCCCCTCTCCCCCAGGCAATCACGGTCTGAATCCTTATTCCCTCCCTTCTCTCCTCCCACTATCCAGGCAGCACCTGGCCCTTTCCTCATGACCAGCCAACACCCAATCCCCTTCCCCTCCTCCTTCCCCTGAAATCAACTAGCATCCAATCCCTCTGCCAGTAAAGCAGCATTCCAACCCTGCGCCCATCTGCCAGCACCCAATCTACACCACCCTCCAGTTTCCAGTCTTGCTCTCCCCACCAACCTCGACCCTTTAAAAGCACCCAAATCTTGCTTCTGATGTCACCCAGCTTCCCATCCCTCTCCCACTCCCTGGACTCGGGGGCCTTTGGGCTTCCCAACAGCTCTGTCAACAAAGACGAATGTTGAAGAAGAGTCTGCTGCACACAGAGCCTCACGCCTGCTGCGGCGGTAAAATTAATCCTATAAATCGCAGAAGGTGTGGGAGCCCGCTGTACAAAAAGCCCATGTCAGACGCCACTCGGAAACCCCTCATTAGTTCCATGTTATTAGCCTTTGTGCTGCTGTCTGCTTAAGCAGTCCCTCTGAAGGTGTTATATAACCAGGGGGCTGTTTCGTATTCTTTCCCTACTTGCTTAAAGCAAAATTATGGCCCGTTATGTAAGTCGCTGTTGGACACATTTGGATTATTTTTTATTGTCGTTCTTCAGAGGATGTTTGACTGGGAATTAGCCTGTGTGTGTCAGACCATCTTCATTCCCCAAGGACAGGAAGGGATGGGGGAGGGAGGAAAAGGAGGACAGGAGCAGTGGAAGAGAAGAAGATGACAAACTTGCCTTTGAGGCACACTAAGAGATTTCCAATGTTGCCACAGCATTTGGGGCATCGTATGGCTCGGTGACTTTAAGGCTGTCTGACACGACGTGAACTTTTCCTTGCAGAAGTGAAAAGCCAGAGCAGAGCGAAGAGGTGCATGCACTGGGCGTCCTGTGTGTGTCTGTTTGCATTAAGGTGCTCTGGAGGAGAATAGGACGCCTTCAACACCTGCTGTGCCCGGCCACATGTGGCACTGGACCACGAGAGGCGTCGCCTTCTGGAGGAGACACAGTGTGAGGCCCTGGGACCTACTGGACACTACAGAGCTAGCAGCACTTCTTGGGCAGAGGTGATGATCCCAGTGGCCTGCTCAGATTCCCTCTTGGGAGATTTCCACCTGTCTCCCTAAAATTCCTTTGAATGGCCAATCTGATTCACTCTTTCCTGTCTAAAAAACCTTTCTGTGTGGTCTGGTGGTGTAAAGATCTGTTAAACAGCGGCCATATTTCTGAGGGGAAGGCGGTAGTTATGCAAGGGCCTTTAAAACATACACACACACATGCAGAACTTCAGGATCCCATGGGATGAAAAGCACCAGGTTAATCAGCGAGGGGTGTGTGTGTGTTATGATCAGGTATAAAAATGCGCCCAGGTGTTGATGTTTTAACTCTAAGTGGTTGTGCGTGCGTGGGAAGCATTATATATACATGAACGCACAGCACGGGGCTGAGGGCAGCTAGGGAGTGGCAGATGGATAGATGCCTAGGGAGGGAAAGGGACCGAAGGGGTGAACTGTCCATCTCTGGGGCTCAGTAACAAAGACAGACACTGACAGTAACATCGAGGAACGAGTCAGGTAAAGACATTCAGGCAAGAGAAGGGCAGCTCCCCTGGCACGTCTCTCACATGGGACTCAAGTGGGAGTCTATTAAACACCAAACACTCCATTTCATTAATGTCAGGGTTTGACAAGAGCTGACAAAAGCCAGGACATTCAAAGCACAGATGACACGTCACCCTTAACGCTGCTGCAAGAGACACTCTGCAGCAGCCACGATTCTGATCCTCACTGGCTCCGGGGTCGATCTGGAGTAACTCCACTGAAGTCAATGGAGTTACACAGGCATAAGCAAAGGGTGAGTTCAGGGAGCCTCAGGAGCCTCTGCTGTCTCCGAATACCTCTCACCACTGGTGTCACACCCAGGTATTTAAAATGGATTTATTCCATTCCTTCCTTTGGAACAGTCTCGGGGGGTTAGAGAGAGCAGGTGCATTTCCTTGGGAGAAGCTCTGGTGTCAGCAGTAAATACTATTGAGGTTCTGTGAGGCACACAGGGCCTGATTCTCACCATGATGCCCCTGGCTGCAGAGGCAATGACACAGGTCACAGTGGCTGTAAGATGTCACCATTCTGATGCGGTAGCATTTGACTCCCACTTTGTGCTGCTGTCAGGGACGACACAAGGTGCAGGGTGATAGAGAATCAGACCCATAGAGCTCCAGGGGTACCCTGAGTAATGAGGAGACACTGCACGTGAGTGCTGCTGCTGAGACCCAAGTGTGGGCCAAGAGGTACAGCACATGAAGGAGCAGTGCAACGTTTCCTCTCCAAAACCTCTTGGCGGGGGGAGCCGCGGGGCAGAAGCAGGGGGACTTCTCTCTTCATGGCCCATTTAGGCCTTGGCCTGTCTGTTGAGATTGCTGGCAAATGGGTCAGTTAGTGCCAATTTGGAGGGAAATGGCAGGTTTTTTGGGTGGCAGCAACTTACAGTCATTACTGACCTTGGCTGGATTTGAACCTATATGCAAAATACTCTACAGTCCATTACTAATTCCCTGAGCCATCCAATGCCCCCCTCTTTTCACAATGTCTATGCTACAAAAGTCACAAAGAGGCTACATTTTTCAGCCAGCTACATGAATTGCAACCATAATATTTGAATGCACATGCATTTGCTGGAGTAAAAGCCTGCATTTGTGCAGGCAGCCTGAGTCACTGTGCACACAAATGCAGACTGACCCATGCAAAAATGGGGCATGTGGTGTTCTATGCAGGCTGTATGTATAAATGCAGGCTGCATGGCATGCAAGCCAAAGCTATCTCCATACTTAAAGGAGGTGAAAGAAAGTCTGCTCCCAAGATACGTGGCCATAGGACACTACAATAAAGTGGCTTAAACCAGAGCATTTATTTATTTTTACAGCTGTAAAACTGTCTTCAAAAGCCTCCTTTGAAAAGTTGACTAAACTCACCAAATTGCTAAATTCAGCCACACAAGGTCCCAGTGGATGAAGCATCAGTTTCGTGTGGGGGGTGTGAGCTGAATGCCAGCTGTATGTCCCAAGCTATAACCTGGCATGTGGACAGGTTGTCTTAGATACAGTAACAGGACTTTGACATCTCTTGTTTCTATGATTCTCTATTTTACCTCTGGGATCTCTTCCCCACTGCCTCAAGTTCAGCTGTTACAGTGCACAGGGGTCGGGGCAAAGCACTTTCTGGCAGAGGGGCTCTGCACTCAGTGAGCTTTGTTTCAAGGATAAGATTCAAATAAATCCCAGGCCCAGGAGAACTCAGCTGGAACCTCCATGGTTTGCCTGATTCCAAGTCTAACCTTAGCAAAACCAAGGAAGTTTGGGTGAGTTTGACATGAAACCGCAGCTCAGCCAGGTTTAACTGCAATATCTCCAAGCATGGTCATGCTCTGCCTTAGTTTGGGGCCTATACTGAAACTGAATCCAGGTGAGTTCTGCCTGGGTTTGAACAGGCCTAGTCCTGGCACATGAGGATTGATTTATATCCAGTTGTTACTCTGCCTTGGTACACATGGGCACCACTTCAGCATCCAGTCACCAGTCAGCCTTGGCATACACCGACACTGTCCCCAGATTCCAGGCTCCTAGCCAATAAGGCACCACTGGTAGCCAGGTGGCCCTGCCCTCTTCCAGCTGGTAGCTCACAAATGCGGCTTAGGCTGCACAAGAGTTCCACAGGATACACACCCACGGAATCCAGAAACACTCATGTTCCCACCTGGTGTTTTGTTACCCCCCACCTCATCCTGCACACACCATGTTCTCCTGCAGGGGCTGCCCAGCAACGGCCGTATCCTCCAGGCATCTCTCTCCCCCGGTTTAATGATAAAGGAAACAAAGCTACCAGACAGAGGGTCTGAAAGCAGGTTTATTCCTGCCCGTGGAGAGACAGAAAACCAAGGAGCAGATTTGCTATGTAATTCTTTTCACGCACAGAGTGTAAAGATTGTATCTTCCGGTATAGAGATTACACCAGCCGTTAGCAAATGAGTACCAAGAATGGAGTGGGTAAGAGAGAAGGGAGACTCCCCAGCTAAGGGAAACCTGAGGCCCCTATGAGGGGAATGAGCAGAACAGGATCCCTGATGGGCAGGAGGAATGGGGACAGGCATTTGTCCTCCGCAAGAAATATTTGAATTGGCACCACTGTCAGTGAGCCACTCTATAGAACCTGTATAGCTGGGCTCCTGGTGCAAAATTCTGATCCAGACCTGGATTTTGACCACTCCAAAAGTTTTGCAGGGGAAAGGGGCGTTTCGTTCAGATCCAGAGTTTTGGTTTGGCCCACAAGGAAGATAAGAGTAAGTGATATGGTCTCAGATTTCACTCATCCCCAATATTTACAGTTAGTCATCTTCAGGGCCTGGTTTGAGCCCATCTTTAATGTGATCTGCACGCAGACTTGTGGTCAAATTCGTGCTTGTCTATACATGGCATTGCTCCTGATTAACTCCATGTGTGGACATTCTTATTCCAGAACAAGAGTGCCTTGTTCATGTTTAACTTAATGCACTTTGTGCTAGACAGGAACAAGGCACTGTTGTCCAGGAATAAGGGGATCCACACATGGAGTTAATCAGGAACAACTGCATGTATAGACAAGCTCTGTGACCGTTATTTCTCTTGCACACCCCATGCCAATCCCGCAGCCTAACGGCACTTTTTAAAGACCACACAACTGATCACCCAAAGGGAGGTGCCATTTGGAGGTTACTAAGCATGGGCGATGTCTAGAAAAATGAAAGGAGAAGTGGGAACATGTACCTCTCCCCCACGTCCTCTCACTTCCTCCTGCCATCCTCTGCACAGAGAGCTCCTGCACTCGGACACCAAATTCCCCACAAAACCCTTTTAAGAATCAAGTTATAATGAGGAGCCTCCCAACCCAAGCCCCAGCAGGATGCTGTAATGGGAGCAAAGTGCATTTTAAAAATTAATGCAGAACAAAAAAATTTCCACAAAATCAAAGTTGCCGTTAGTTTCCCATTAATATCGTATTATGAGTCTGGCTAAAGACTTTCAGGCTCCACTCCTGCCCTTACCATACCTGTCTCCCTCTCTCTCCTGACCCCACTTTTCCTCATCCTCCCCATGCACTTTTCACTTCTCTGCAGTCTGTGGCGAGAGCTCTTCCGAATGACCAAGCAAGCTCAAACTTCTCTTCCTCAGCCCATAGCTGGTAACTCTTCCCAATCCCGTGTGATCTAATCAACTTCCCTCTAATGTAAAATGTATGTTCTAATTCTAACTAATAAAGTGAAAAGCAAGAAGGAAGCAGAAAATAAAGCCATCAGACGCAAGACTGATCTGTGTTTGTCTTCCCCCTAATTCCATTATTGCTTTGAAATGAGGTCTAGATATTACTGTTCCTTCATTAGCAGCTGTTCCGATTTCCCTTCAAACCCCCGAGACTCGGCTCTAATGAATTCTGCAGCCAGAAGACAGTTCACTAACCACTGCAACGAGGACTCAGACAAGAGCGAGGATTAGAAAATCTAGCAGTGCTAATATTTGCCTTTTCCTCAATGCCTGTAAATAGGCAAAAATTTCTACAAAATTGAACAAGGAAGTAGGGGAGTCGGAGGAGGAAGAGAAGCCTACCTGTGAGAGAAAGAAAGCATAAAGCACCCACAATCCATTTACGCCTCATAAAATTCTCATCACTTTCACTTGTAACAAGTGCAGTGACCGGATCAACTCTTATTAAAAATATGCTATAATATTCTACGGTAATGGTCCCAAATGCTCCAGCTTGCAGTAGGGACAGTGGACCAATCAGGGATGCACATGGCTACAGTGTTTGCTTTTCGGAAGGCAGTCTGGGAAATTTCAACCCGCCACTGGCTCCCCTACTGGTAACTTTGATGAGAGAGTGAAATGTGTGTGTTTGTTTTCATGTAATCAATCGTAATGGCAGTGGGTGGTAAATGATTGGATATTCTCCCTGACAAGGCTGTAATAAAGTAACCAAGTGCAGTCAACTCTCAGCTACTGGCGGGTAGCCTCTCCTCTCTCCCTCTCTTGCCCTGTTATAACATTTTAAAGCTGGATGCATCCTTGGTAAAATAAAAGCGGTTTTTAAAATACTCCCCACCTGTCCAGTACTCAGTCAAGAAATCAACAAAACTTATGGGCGCATGCCAGTTAATGGGACTACTTCCCAATAAGGCCGCTCGGCAAACACCTGAGTGAAGACAAAGACCTCACTTCGTCCCCTGAGAGTCAGCAAACCTGAGCTTCAGCAGACTTTGGGGGAAATGAAGTGCTGCAGCTAAGGGCCCCTCCCTGAGAACACCCTGCCCCCAGACCATCAAAGCTAGGACTGTTGGCAAAAGCAGCTGTGCTATTCCATGCCTGAGGTGTCCAAACCACACAGGGCTTTAAGATCAAAATCAACACCTTGAATTACACCCAGAAGCAAATCAAATGCTTCATCCTTTTCACCCCACGGCACAGGGCTTTGCAGACAGTCCTTCCCCACACAGAGCAGCGTGATCCACTCACCCCACTCCAAGTCACATTCCTCGGGTCTCTGCAAATAAGGGAAATCCACCCCTATGCAGAGGGCAGCACAAGACCCAGGCAGCACGTAAACCCTCAGGGTTGGAGTGGGATTGAAATCGAGTCTAGGCCTCATGCTGGCCCTCCTCACAGGGGGGAGTTTCATATACTCAATCCTTTATTGGTGAAAATCAGGCCCCATCCAGTTCAAAACCCATTTTACAAAGTTGGTGTGTTTTTCCCCCCAATACACAGAATCTTACAAAATAACTAACTGGCAGCAGGGCAGAGAGTCGCTCTGCACGGCGCAGGATTTTAATACAAAACAGATTTCTCTTGTAAGAGAGCATGCTGTCTGTCAAATATCCTAACCAATGGGGAAGCTCTGGTGCCTTTGCAAATCCATGAGGATATGCATAACCAGACAGCCCAGCGTCACTGCTGACTTATGTAGGTGTGGCATCAATGGAACCGCTCCTACTAACGATCGCTGTGAATTTCACCCAGCATTCACACGTACATCTACCTACCATTAATATATGAAAACTACTATTGATGCACGGAGGCATCCAATGACACTTATAGGTTCCCAGGGCCCAGGAATTCTTACCTTGGCCAGCTCAGAAATAATAAGGTGTGGAAGAGATAGGGACCAGGATGTCACTGGTGACAGAGGATTAGACAACAAGCAGATAGGGTACTGGAGATCATATCCCCTCCTCATCAGCCAAGGGTGCAGGGAAAGATGGGAGGAGAGAGAGTAGGACCTTGTTCTCCCAAATGTCTCTCATACTGGGTGCCCATTCCTCTCCTAGGTTCCCCCCATCCTGGATCCAACACCCCCTCAGCAGCAATCTTCATGGTGGCAGCTTTCTCTCTGCCCCAGCTCCTCCCCCCAATCTCCTTCATATTGGCCTAGCGAGCGGGACGCTCCCCTAACCTCCCTCAGGATGTTCCAGTCCCGTGCCTGGTTTGACATTCCTGCTTTTGGCTGTCAAGAGCTGCTTGAACTGCATTGCTCATGCTCTAGGGACCGGAGGCGCTGCCAGCAAATACATTAGTGAGAACATAGCAGCCAAGGGGAAGGAGATCAGCTTTATACGTTCTGCCAGGCTTTTTTTCTTCTGCCTTCATTCTATGAGGCCTGAGCTGGATTAAAGGTTATGGTCCGGATCAACGGTACTTTTCGGTGTGCTAATTGATTTCTCCCTGATCCTGCCTTTCACATCCCATCAGTGATGTGTCATGCCAAACGTGCCCCATGACAGAGGATCTGACAAGCCCTCAGAGCAACTTCCTGTGGTGTGGGAGAGAGACACAGCCGCTAGCTGCTGCTGCCGGCAGAGTTCCCATTCCTCTCAATGGGAGCATTGGTGGTGTAAGGGCTGTTGGAGCTGCGCTCCAGAGCGAACACTAATTTCAAATGGAAACCACAGGCGCATTGCAGTCATGGTGGCTGCACATAAAATAGAGAAGTTGACAGAGCATGGAAAAGCAGTGGTTAGACCAAGCAGGAAGCAGGAACGGCTCCGATGCCAAACTAACGAGGAGATCCTGCGAGGTGCTGAGTGCCTTCAACGCCCACTGATGCCAATGTAAGGGAAGCCTCCTCAGCGCTGGGCAAGAGAATGACACGTTCCCGGAGAGGCGTTTCAGCTGAGCCATTCCGCTTTGGGCCTGATCGTCAGAGCTGCCCTGGGGAGCTGACATCTGCGAGTGACACATGAGCAAAACCAGGCCTGTTTCCCATGACTCCGTTTGAGGGGTAGCTCTTTCCTCTAGAGTGCCAAGGACAACCAACCAGGCAGCCCTAGCCACTTCTTATCTCAGCTGGAAGTTGCTCTTGGCATCTCTCATGTTTCCCAGCAATCTAAAAGTTCCTAGGGTAAGCAGCCCAGATCTCACCAGGAGCAGACTGGACTGGAGGTGAGTGGAGAACCAGAACAGGCACGGCTGGTACCAGCAGAAAGAGCAGGACAGCATGAAAACCCAGGCACCTTGGTGATAAATGACACGGACATTACACAGCCATTCATTCACGCCGTGTACAAATATTGACTGAGTATCAGCCTAGCGCGCGGTGCACAGCGCTTATCTTCCTGGCTCCTGAGGTCTCTGCCAGCTATAGATTCATAGGAAGGGTCGAGCACCCTCAACTCCACTGACTTCAATAAGCATCAAAGGAGCTCACCACCTCACAGGATTGGACCCTCATCTGTGCTTTATCTAGCCAATGTAAGCAAGAAAGCTCTGCTTGTTTTGCTCAGCCCAGTGAGCTGGTCTTAGGGCCAGAAGCACGATTCTGCCAGGCTGCAAAACACATCTGAAAAACAAAGCTTTTAATCACAATTGGCAATGCTCAGCTGCATGTAGATGGTGGCCATTTTGCTGAGAACCAGTCTGAGGAAATATGACCCCCATTACAGCAGTATCTGAGCACCCACAACCTCACAACACCTCTATGAGGGAAGGAAATGCTGTTATGCCCATTACACAGATGCAGAACCAAGGCACAGAGAAACTGTAACTCTCCTGACATCACACAGGAAGCCTGTAACAAATCAAAGACTTAAATCTGAGTCTTCTGAGTCCTGGACAAGCATGCTAACCATTATACTGTCCCTCCTCCCCTAGTAAGTCACTTGTAACAATGACTGAGATCCCAGAGAGGGGCTTTTCTACAAAGGCTCTTTCATTGCTTCAGGGATCATAGACTTTGTGTCTCTATACAACATTAAGAATAATTTCAAATTTATGCTTGATATCATTGGTATTTTAGGTGACTGCTAAGCCAGCACTAATGCTGGACAGACACTCTGCAGTTGCATTGAGGGGACTCCCCTGTTGGGGAAAGCAATCAAGGAAGTCACATTTTTACCAAGACAGCTGCTACCAGAAGGAACATGCTGAGAGTAACTAAAGGGATAAATGGTTCCCAGGCACAACACTTGGATCTGTGCTCAAGCCCAGCTCTCAGCTCCAGGCAAAACGTGGAAGCATTCGGATTTGGAGTGCATTCTGGTGCTATTTCAGAACCAGGCCCTAATCCCAAAATCAGGGTCTGGTTTTCGATCCAGATAATTATAATACAAACAATAAGCTTGTCACTTGTAGATTTCCAAGCACTTGAGCCAAGGTATGAGGAAACATCCTCCTTGTCCTGATTTTCCTTGTGCTCCGCTGTCTGTCCATCTGTGGTCTCTTGTCTATACTTAGTGTAAGCTTCTGGGGCAGAGACCATCATTTGCTTTGGTGTTTGTCCAGCATACAGCACTATGGGGTCCCAGTCCCTGACTAGGGCTCCTAGGTGCTACCGCAATACAAATAATAACAATGGCACTCAGAGAGGTAAAGTTACATGCTCAAAGTTTGCAGAAGCACTGGGAATAGAACCCAGGTCTCCTGACACCCAGTACTGGGCCCAGTTCATCAAACCACCCCATCTCCCTCTGTAGATTAAAGGTGTTCAGATTTGGGCTTCCACCAAATACCCGGGTGATTCAATGCTTTACTCTCAA
The DNA here is from genome assembly GCF_025201925.1 of Gopherus flavomarginatus. Lineage (NCBI taxonomy): Eukaryota > Metazoa > Chordata > Testudines > Testudinidae > Gopherus > Gopherus flavomarginatus. Next base: position 39,535,222 of record NC_066628.1, on the reverse strand, counting down.
ATGCATTTCACGGTTTATTCCTGGCACGACTGACACCCCCCAAGCTCTTTCAGATTGCCTGGCTAAGCAAGACAGAGGGAGTCTTCCTTTAAAAGGATTTTCCTCTATAGTTAGGCAGCACAAGCAGCTGGTGGTATCAGCCAGATGGAGAGCAAAGAGCAGCAGCTTCGTGCTTACCACAGTTCGCAGAGTACTTAGGATTCAGGGAAACAAGTGGCGTGCGGGGAAAGCGCTCAGTGACTGTTTATCCACAGGACGTGTCTGAGTGGATGTGTACACACATTGGGACTATTCACAGAGAAAAAGACAAAGGGGTTTTGGTTACATATTGTCCTTTCTGCTGGCACCTGCACCTGTCGTTGTTAAATACATGGCAAGGGGCAGTGTCCGGTAATGCCCGTTAGATGCTGTGATTCGTCTTCTATCACTGAGTAGATTCTGCTCCCCAGTGGAGAGCATTGAACGGATTTGGCTAAAATAAGACGCAGTCTGAACGAAAACCTCCTTTGAAGTTCAAAGGAGTTCAGATAATTTTCCTCTCATTAGCTTTCCACACTCAGGTGCCTCTGCGCTCGGGTCTGACTGTGACTGGAAGCTGCTGTTTCAAGTGCGAGGAAGCTCATTCCTGTGTGAATTCCAGCCTGGCGCTGCAGGCGCAAGGAGCCATACTTATACTTGGTGTAACTCCAGGGACGTGAATGGGCGTTACCTGTTAAAATAAGGCCACTTATTTCGGACGGAAATGGATTTAAATGTCTAACTGTAGCCATCCAAGCCTGAACTGTTCTGGCTTTAGTCTCTCTGTGCCTCAGCTTCTGGAAATAGCGCTGAGAAGGAAGCTGATTTCTTACCAACTCTTGCAAAAGTGCGTTGAGAGCCTCAGGTGACAGACACTGTTCCTCCTCTCTATACCACAGTTGCGAATGCTTCACCACATAAAGTCATTTTCTACATTTGGTAAAACAGGGAGTTTTGCACTCAGCAGACGTAGATATTTTTATAAAAATCTTTAAAACTTCTTATCCAATCATGTTTTTTTTTCTTGAAAGACAAAGTGCTGAAATAAACCTTCCTGTGACCTTGTTCCCTTTCATGTCCCTCTGAATCAGGATTAGTGAGGAGGGAACATCGGAGAGCCCGTTTCATTTTCGATAATGCAGCCAAAAGTCTGGATCCTTGCTGTATTTGAACCTCCTGGATACAGACAGGCCCCTGTGGTTCTCTCTGGCTGGGTAACTCCCAGCTAGGGTGACCAGACAGCAAATGTGAAAAATCAGGACAGCGGATGGAGGGTAATAGGAGCCTATATAAGAAAAAGACCCAAAAATCGGGACGGTCCCTATAAAATCGGGACATCTGGTCACCCTACTCCCAGCCCAGGCTGGCTACACACAACTTGTGCTGCTTAATGTCACCACCTAGGGTCTCCCTACAGCCAGGTCTGGATGAAACAGTTGTAGGATGGTCACTTCAAGTCTCATCTCTATGTTCCTGATTTTGCCCAGGCTGACAATACTGCAAGAGCAGCTGTAAAGTCATTGGCTTCTCCTCTGCATCACAGAAGAGAACTGGGTTCAGCAATCAGACCAAGATCCAGCAGCTAATATCCAGGTTGTCTGGAAAGATGATAGAAACACCCAGGCAGAAGGGAAGGTTACAAGGATAACCCTAATAGTCCATACATCAGGAATCACAGTGTAATGTCTAGAGAGCGTGCAATTCCTTTACTCCATGTCTCTCTAAGCCATTGAGTCCTTCTCTTTGCTGAACGACAGACGGCACAGTAACAGATGCAAGCAGGGTCAGTCCCCTTTCGCATAACCCTCAGCTCTCCTCTTGCACATAAATGCTTGGGAAATACAGAACTCCAGTCACACGGGTGGGGGCAGGGAATCCAATCAAAATATTGTTGCGCTGGGTTTGCTTGATGCTCACCCTCCCCGCAGCATCATGCAACTGCTGGATTAACCCTTGAAAAAACCCAGTGAGTTTTTCCAGGTCTGCCCAGGAAGGAGTTTATTACACTAGCAGTTTCACTCAGAGGCTACACATCAGCCCCTGTACTGGGCCCTTCTGCAGAGAAAATAAGAACCATCCACATAACAATCCAGCCATCTAACATATATTAACTATGAGGGGCCTGATTTTCTAAAGGTGGCCTCCACTCGTGTCTGTCCAGCTTTGCACATGCCCTTTGTCTTGTCACCTGTGCCCACGGGGGATGGATTTTGCACAGGAAAAATTCTAGCACCTGCGTGTGCTGTCAGTGGTACACCATAAGTGCGCACAGCATGAGCGTCTGCAAGCAAAGGCCAGGTTAAGGCCCCAGGGGAAAAAAGGTGAGGTCCTAAAGTCACTCTAAAGCTTAAAGTAGAAACAGCCAAGGAAGGAGTGGGGAAAGAGTGAGTGCATGGAGACATGGACGGGAGTAAACGCAAAGGCAGCAGGGTCCAGCTCGGTCATCTTTTAATGGACACTCCTTTTAAGCAAGGAGAGATGAGACAAGACAGGTCCTGGGGCAGAGAATGATGCGCCTCACGACCCATCACAGCCAAGGCCCAACCCCCTAGGCATTATGCACATAGGAAAGCTACACCAGTGTTGCATAGCCCGAAGAGGGAATTTAAACCGGTCTAGTAAGACAGGTGCAGAAGGCCACATGGACACTCTGATTTCCAAGAATGGCTTGTTTTGGTCCAGTTTAAATCAATTGGGAACCTTAAACCAAAGTAAGCCACTTGTACCAAAATAGAGCCCCATACATGGGTTTAATTATAGGACAGTATCACACCAGGAAGGTGGTGGTCACTCAGGCTGGCAGGATCCCAAAGCAGTTTAGGGCTTTATAGGTCGAATCAAAGCCCTGAAACTCTCCCTGGAACTTGATGGGCAGCTGGTGCAGAGTACAGAGCACTGGTATAACAGGGTCTCTGCTTCATGACATGCCACTTAATAAGCAAGCGGCTGAAATTTGCACCAACTTCAGTTTCCAAAGGATCCCAAGGTGCAGAGACCTTATTACAGAGGTCAGCCTCAGGACATCCAAGGTGTGGGTAGCAGCAGCCAGGCTGGCATCACAAAGGAACGGTCACACCATTCTCGCCAGTCATCAGTGAAAAAAGGAGCCAGTCTTGGTCATTGCTATTACCAGTTTATCCATACTCAGTCCTGGCTTGCAGACAGACAGACAGACACACACACCACACCATGCAAACCTTAGTACCCAGAGGCAAGCACATCCATTGGGTCTGATGGTTGCTTCCCCCTAAACCACCAGCATTATCCTCAGCATAGCAGGAGCTGGTATCTCACCAGCCAGCCCTCACCAAGGCCCATCAGCCAGGCGCTGTCTGAAATTTCAGAGAGTGACATGTGCCTCAGGATCTCAAAGCATGACAGGCAAAGGAAGTGCCAGGGAGTGGCCCATCCCTGTTTGGAAGGGATCTCTAGGCTACTGTGCCTTTGAGCACGGGAGGATTAGTAAAACCTAGCACGGAAGGTGCCTTTGGGCTTGCCGGCTGTGTGGGTGGGGAGAGCTGCATTTCCCAGTTTCCCTTATGATCTGCTGACTCCAGGGTGTGAAGAAGCCGTTTGACTGCAAGGGAGCTTTCTCCCCCACCCCCTTTCCCCAGGAGGCAGGGATGCTTTGAAAGGGGCTCTGTTCTGGAGGCAGCTAATCAATCAACTCCAGATGTCGAATCTCCACAGCAATGGGGCGGTATGTGTGTGAGAGGATGGGGTAGCCAGGCCCGGCAGTCTGGAGCAGAGGGTTATGGGAATCCCTCTAACCTCTGGCAGGCAAACAAACAGCAAGAGCACCAATAAAAACAGCTGGGTGGGATTGAATGGAGCTACTACAGACTGCTCCCCTGCCAGCACAGAGCCTCCAGGCCGGAACTCAGCCCAGCCAGGGAAGGGGTCTCTCGCCACGGGAGGGAGCTAATGAGAAGGTGAGAGTGGCAGACACAGTGGACAGACGGGGCTTCGGTGCCCCTCCGTGGTGGGCAAAGCGCGGGGAGAAAGTGCTGCATTTCCCTTTCCAGATCAGCCAGCTCTAACACTGGCACCCATCCAGCTCCTTCTTTGAACTCCTCCCCCTGCTTTGCCCCAGAAAGTTCGTGCTTCTCGGTCTCCCTTTCAAGGCCCCTTCACAACTCTGCCCCTCCTTGGCTGGAGTCACTGTAGGCTCCTCAGCAACCACAGCCTCGTCAGCTCTGCCCATCTGCTTGCCAGCTTCTCACCCAGGCGTCTCCTTTCCCCTCCCCTGTTCACAAGCGGAGCTGAAAGGCCCTGGCCCTCCCCAGCGGCGGCTCCAGGCACCAGCACTCCAAGCGCGTGCCTGGGGCGACAAGCCGCAGGGAGCGCCCTGCCGGTCCCTGTGAGGGCAGCAGGCAGGCAGCCTTCGGCGGCGCGCCCGCGGGAGGTCCACGGGTCCCGCGGATTCGGCAGCAATTTGGTGGCGGGTATGCCGAAGCCACGGGACCAGCGAACCTTCTGCAGGCAAGCTGCCGAAGACAGCCTGCCCGCTGTGCTTGGGGTGGCAAAAAAGCTAGAGTCGCCTCTGGCCCTCTCTCCTTCAGACCCACCACACCGGCAGGAAATCCAACCCTTTGTGAGGATTCGGTTGGAGGCCCAGCTGGAAAGAGCTGGCCCTTCATTCATTTAAGCTTTTGCAGAGGTACCTACACCTCTGATTGAATCCCTCTCCTCCCACCTACTGTACACCATTTGCCTCGATAGGCTCCTTTGGGAAGGAACCACATTGTTCATCGGTTTGTACAGCACGTAGCACGACAGGGCCTCACTCTCAGTCGTGGCTTCTGCTTGCTATTGCAATACAAACACCATAGGAATAATCCCTGAGCGTGGATGGTAACTGCTCTTCAGGCTGATGACAAGGAAGCATATACATATGCTCAGAGCGATACCTGCCAGGTGTTCCCCTCAATACAAGGGCAGTATGGTTAGGGAGAACCCGGTGAGATGCAGGGGAGGGACACTAGCCAAAACAGACACTAGCCAAACAGCTGGACCACTGGATTTACAAAGAACTATTTAGCTCAGTGGCTTCAGATAGAATTTCCTGCACATCACTATTGTTATTTTTAACATCGTTGGTACATTATAAATACATAACAGATAAGGCACTGGCCTCCAAAGCCAGGGATTACGGGTTCACGTTCCATCTGGGGTTCTTTTTTTTTTTGGGACAATATTTTGGAGGGGTTCCAGAGAAAGGCTTAACCCTCAAGGAGAGGTTAAGAGAACGAAGTACGTACTGCATGGCTCAGAGATAATTCACAGGGCTACAGGAAATGAGACCACCTTCTAGAAACAGCATCTGGAGGAGGAAGAATCACTTAGTGGCAGGGGGAGGGGATGGGGTTTCAGGATGGAATCACCAGCTGTGATGGGACAGAACTGAGTAAAAGGTAGAGTGGGTATCAGGGGATATTTGGTAACAGAATAGGGGAGATTTCTCCCCAAAGGTGAATTAGGTAAGGGAGCAACATTCCAACAGAAGTGGCTGTGTCACTTGCTGCTGAAACGATTGAGACTTGTACTTAGGGAATAATCCTGCACTAGGCTAGATCATCTTCTAGTATTCTAGTCTCTCTCATCTCTAAGTTCTAGGGAGGGACTCAGCTCTGCAAGCCGTCTGACGTCAGAACTTGTTTTCCCCACCCAGATCAAATTCAACTCATGGGGGTGAAATTCAGCCCTATGCAGAGGATCAGCCAGCACCAGGAGGTGCACCACTAAAACCCAAACACGTGCACCCAGTTCTTCCTTACAGATCAGAGAGATCAAACTGAGTATCTCATTGACACCCACTTTAGAGCATGCTGTAGACAGGTTTCATATAAACTGCCTTTATCCGCTGTCCCACTAGGCTATCTGCATAGCTGTGTATCGGTGACTACATACAACAATACACAGATATTGTAACAGACAATCAGCATCCCAGGAACAGCGGAACTGACAGGCCAGTCTGGAAGGTCTGTAAATATAAGGGCAATCTGAGATTCCTGGGTGGAATACCAGACATGACAGCCGGCATTAGGGGAACACAGCAACCAGTGGCTCAGGAACACCAGCTATGTGAGATCAGCCAATGGGTCAGAGTCCAGAGTTTTGGATGCTCATCTAAACAGCAGCCCAACCCTTTGAGACTGCAGAACTGGGCTGCCGATCTCCCAAGAACAGGCTCTCTCTGGTACAGGTTGACAGGAGTTCACATTTGGCCAGAAGGAGGTGCCTGAGTGCGTGCGGTTACAGGAGCTCATGATACTCTGCCTATACCATAGCGTGGTGCATTGGGGCAAGAGGCACTCAAGGCACCGGGCCCACAACACACTGCAGGTATGGGGAGGTGGTGCTAGGGGAGCTCCCAACAATTGGCCTGTGTCACACTGTCGTTTAGGCGGAGTTCTGACTGCCAAAAACACCAAGCTCTTCCTGGACTTGGCATCTCCAGAAATCAGTTTGACGTACCTCATTTCATCTTAATTACAAGGGACACAATCTGGATCCCAAGCCTTAAGAGTCAGACAGTATGGCTGCATCAGGCTGGGCGTCTGTAATTAATGTGTCAGGCAGGCGGCTGCTGCTGCAGACACCCGTAGGGGAACCAGTAACGCTGGACAGACAGGGGGAAGAGAATAAAGTGATCGGGGCAGGAGGGGGGAATTGGTCAGTGTCACTCCTAGTTGCCTCATGTTTCTGCCCTCAAGTTGAGCAGGAGCATGGGGAAGCAGGAAGCCACAGTTGGGAAGAGTGGGGCAGGAGAGGAGCCGTGCCAAGGGAAAACCTCAGGAATACGAGGAGGGGGGACAGACCACAGTGGGGAAGAGCAGACAGTATCTTGGGAGGGACAATCACAGACATACAAGGATATTTTACACCCAGGAGACAGGAGGGGAGATGGTATGAGAGGCTGAAGCCTCAGCAATCTCTCCTTCTTCTGCTAGCCCTTTCCCCCAGACAGACAGCTGAGAACCAGAAAGTCAGGTCAGTGGGAGAGCACCTATAGCATCCTTTGAGACAGCCTCTTGAGCCCAGGGAGAGAGAACGAGACAGCCTGGGTGAACTCTTCTGCCCTCCTGTCACAGGCAAGAAGCAGATTGCTACTGACCAAGCCCCTCTGCCTCACATGCATTGGCAGATGGTGCAGATTTGACTATTGCCCAGCTGTTCGTATTTTACCAATGGTTTCGGTTGTGTTGAGACACATGGCAGAAGGAAGAGAGGAAGTGGGCCTGGGGGAACGGGGACAAGAGAGCAGAGAGGGAAGTAGGGAGAATCAGGGCTCGTAGAGAAACAAAAGTGAAGCCATTTCTGTTAGGACTCTGGGGTGCTAACATCAGGGTTAGGCAGGCGTGGACCAGGCAGACGGGGAGTTTAGATTTGGATTTTAGCCTTAGGTTCTCTCATCTGTGCCATGATGCTGCAGTGTCTCCTCCACTAGGGTTAGTAGCACTGGAGGATGACGGGAGATCAGCAGTGACCCACACTGGGGCGGCACAGCAAGACAGAGTCACCTGAGATAGTCAAACCATTTCAAGTGCTTGAGTATCTCTCCTCCCATTATTATAAGTGGAAACTCCAAGGCCCTAAAAGAGCTTCAAATGAGGCTCGGAGTGAGGACAAGAGACAGGAGCTCACCTGAGAGTAGCCAGCAGTTACCGTCGGACTTAAAGCAGGAGGGTGTGCGGCCACATAGGAGAGTGTGAGGGGGTTCTGGGCAAAGCAGGAGATGGGGAGGCCAGGGTCTTGGGTACTAGTCACATTCTGCTACTGACTTACTATGTAGTCTTGGAAAGGTCACTTAACCTGAATGTGCAATCCTTTCCCATCTGAGAGACAGCGATACCACTTCTCAGCCGGGTAGGCTCTGTAAAGCACTGGGAGCTCCAGCATCGCCTTTCATCTGAGATGCTTCAAGTCCATGAACACTATGAGCAAAATCCTGATTTCAGAGCCACATGGCAGCTCTTCACACCAATACGCTGCTCCCCTACATCCCAGCACAGGGCAGGATCCGACAGCAGAGTTTTCTTCTGCATCTTGCTGAGAGTCTCCATCTTCCCTCGGCCAAGCATATTTCAGGGTCCCTTTGCAGTGATGGTTGCAAACAGATTCACCTCCTCCTGCTTTGGTACCTGGGGCTCCAGCCACTCTCCTTACAGGGCACCCAGAGGGGAAAACAAGAGACAAAGCACTTTTCTTTTGCAACTTGGAAACTTTTTCTAGCGTAGGGTCCCCCAAAGCGAGGCAAATTTCTGCCCCAAGTTGTTTACCTTCCAAATTTCTGCAAATTTCACTCGTGGATCATTGGAACTCAGACACAATTAGAGCAGCTGCCAGTCATCCTGCTAAGGCAGAGCGCATGGGGGATGGGATTAGTGGGATGGGCTGGGGGGATCAATGATGCAGCAAAAGAACCCCCCCCCAGCCAAAAGAAACCAGCCTGCTGTGAATGGGGGAAACAAACCACTTTTCCCCATGACACCCACCCCACACCCAAAGGGGAGACTGAGGGCTCTAGCCCGCCTCTCATTTTATTCCCTCCAACAGGGGTAACATAGGTCTCTTCACCTTCACACCCCCTCACCACCACAGCCTCCTTACCCCCCTCATAGGAGAAAGGGGGCTCCCTGCCCCCTCTACCACATACAATATCCCCAGCAAGACAGGAGCTCTTCTTCCCATATCTTCCTGGAAGGATGGTGCAGAAGGAAGAGACAAGAATCTCTCTGCCCCTGTGCTGGGAAAGGTAACACCGATCTATGCCCCACTCCTTGAGCTGGAAGGATTTGGCCCAGGATAATAATTACCTTTAACAACATGAAGGAGAGCCCTACTTGGCTCCCCACACCTGGGATTGCAAAGAACTGGAACTAGGTACATCTCTGAAAAACAACCCCCCCCTTAATTAATGGTCTCTTTGTAAAAGGGTAACTGGAAACAGACTGGTGGGAAAGGCACAGGTGCTTATTTTTAACACCCCCAGTCCTGAGACAAGGCTGCCCAGAAATGGGGAGGAGTCAGTCACCACTGAACTAAAAACAAACAAAAAAACCCACCCTGCTATCATTTTTTTTCCTTCATAAGTGACCCCGGCCCAGCCTCCCTGGATCCAGAGAGAGATCTCCAAGGAGGGGTTCAGAGGGGCCAACTCACAGCTTCCTAGAGTGGCTGTTCTCCATGAAAACCTGCATTTTCAGAGCTGATTTTTCAAGAGCCCGACACATGGAACTCCACGTCCCCTTTGATATTTTTCTTCTTTTTCTTTCCGCTGGATTCCCCATCAGTTCGCGGCTCGTGTCAATGTTCAGGTTTGCCTGGGGGAGTCGTCTCTTTAATTCAATGTAAAGGATCCTGGGGAAATTGGGTTTCTTCTTTCTGCATCCTCCACTCCCCATTATGAAGAAGCATGACAGTATCTGACGGGAACGATCCAGAGCCAGCGCTGTGCAGTGCACACGAGCAATGCTGGGGCGATTTCAGGTCACTGCTGCACAATGCCACCAGGAGTTTTTGAGTTGGAGCTTTGTCATGTTGTCACGGAGTGTGGGGGAGTCCGGCCCTGCACCCCTCTTCCTGGGACCCACAGTGACTCTCGGCCAGCCAGTAAAACAGAAGGTTTATTGGACAACCGGAACACAGGTTACAGCAGAGCTTGCAGGCACGGTCAGGACCCCTCCACCGAGTCCTTCTGGGCTTTCAGGGTGCTTGGATCCTAGCTAGGATACCCTGAATTCCGCCCACACAGCCCCAAGCCCCAAACTCAAACTGCTTCCCTCCTGCCACTCCCTTCCTTTGTCCCCTTCCCGGGCAAAGGTGTTGACCTTTCCCCTCCCTTACCTAGCTCAGGTTACAGGCTCTGGCATCGTCCATCTCCTAAAGTCCTCCCCTGCTCTCCCACTCCCCACACAGACAGTCCCTACTGCATCACATCTCTCCCCCCTTCGAGACTGAACTGAGCGGGGTCACTCTGCCCAGTGACCTGGGGAAGTTCAGGGTCCCCTCTCCGGGACAACGCATCCGCTGTCAGGTTGGCACTTCCCTTCACATGGACCACGTCCATGTCATAGTCCTGCAGGAGCAGGCTCCACCTCAGGAGCTTGGCGTTGGCTCCTTTCATCTGGTGCAGCCAGGTCAGGGGAGAGTGGTCGGTGTACACGGTGAAGTGTCGCCCAAAGAGATATGGCTCTAGCTTCTTAAGGGCCCACACCATGGCCAGGCATTCCTTCTCGATGGCCGCGTAGCTTTGTTCCCGGGGTAGCAGCTTCTTACTCAGGTACACGATGGGGTGTCTCTCCCCCTTTTCATCCTCCTGCATTAACACCGCCCCCAGTCCCGTGTCTGAGGCATCGGTGAACACCATAAAGGGTTTGTCAAAATCTGGGTTTGCCCGAACTGGGTCGCTAACCAGAGCCTCCTTCAGCGCCCGGAAAGCCTCCTGGCACTGCTCAGTCCAGATCACCTTGTCTGGCTTCCCCTTTTTGCACAGTTCAGTGATGGGGCCAGCTATGGCACTGAAGTGGGGCACGAACCTTCGATAGTACCCCCGCCATCCCAATAAAGGCCTGGACCTGCTTTTTGGTTTGGGGAGCAGGCCAGTCTCTGATCACCTCCACCTTGGCTGGTTCTGGCTTCAGGCAGCCGCTCCCCACCCGATGGCCCAGGTAAGATACTTCAGCCATCCCCACCTTGCACTTCTCAGCCTTTACTGTTAATCCAGCCTTTCGGAGTCGGTCCAGGACTTGTTTAACCTGGGACACGTGGTCCTCCCAGGTCTGGCTGAAGACGCAGATGTCGTCAATATACGCCACGGCAAAACTCTCCATCCCTCTCAGTAGCTGATCCACCAGGCGCTGGAAGGTGGCCGGCGCTCCCTTGAGGCCGAAGGGCAGGGTCAAAAACTCATAGAGCCCCAGAGGGGTGATAAAGGCCGATTTCAGCCTGGCATCTGCGTCCAGCGGCACTTGCCAGTAGCCTTTGGTAAGATCCATAGTGGTGAGGTACCGTGCACCTCCCAGCTTGTCTAGGAGCTCGTCAGGCCTGGGCATAGGGTAGGCATCAGATACGGTGATGGCATTGAGCTTTCGATAGTCCACACAGAACCGGATTGACCCATCCTTCTTGGGAACCAGCACTACTGGCGAGGCCCAAGGGCTGGAAGACGGCTGGATCACCCCCAAAGCCAGCATGTCCCTGACCTCTCTTTCAAGATCCTGGGCAGTTTTACCAGTGACCCGAAAAGGGGAGCATCTTATAGGGGGGTGTGACCCCGTCTCCACCCGGTGGACAGTCAAATTAGTGCGTCCAGGCTGGTTGGAAAACAGCTGTCGGTACAGATGCAGCACCCCTCTGATCTCAGCGTGCTGGCCCGGGGTCAGTTGCTCAGAGAGGGGAATCGCCTCCAGGGGGGAACCAGCTTTTGTCCCAGGGAATAGATCCACTAAGGGGTCATCTCCCTGCCCCTCCCAATGTCCACACACGGCCAACACCACATTCCCCCTGTCATAGTATGGTTTCATCATGTTCACATGGTACACCCGACGGTGATGTGCCCGGTTTGACAGCTCCACCACATAGTTTACCTCATTCAGTTGCTTGATAACCTTGAAGGGCCCTTCCCAGGCGGCCTGGAGTTTGTTTCTCCTCACGGGGATAAGAACCATCACCTGATCCCCGGTGGCGAAGGCACGGGCTCGTGCTGTGCGGTCATACCAGACCTTCTGCCTCCTCTGGGCTCGGGCCAGATTCTCCCTGGCCAGGCCCATGAGCTCGGCCAGTCTTTCCCGGAAGGTCAGGACATACTCCACCACTGACTCTCCCTCGGGAGAGGCCTTCCCCTCCCATTCGTCCCTCATCAGGTCTAGGGGCCCCCTCACCCGCCTTCCATACAACAGTTCGAAAGGTGAAAACCCGGTAGATTCCTGGGGTATCTCCCTGTACGCAAACAGCAGGTGAGGTAAGTACTTGTCCCAATCTTGCGGATGCTGGTTCATAAATGTTTTTAGCATCATCTTCAGCGTCCCGTTGAACCTTTCTACCAGCCCGTTGGACTGGGGGTGATACGCTGAGGCCCAGTTGTGCTGGACCCCACATTTCTGCCATAAGGACCGGAGCAGGGCCGACATGAAGTTGGACCCCTGGTCCGTTAAGACCTCCTTGGGGAACCCCACCCGGCTGAAAATTGTCAGCAGCGCATCTGCCACTGTGTCTGCTTCGATAGAGGACAAGGCCACCGCCTCGGGGTAGCGAGTGGCAAAATCCACCACCACCAGGATGTATTTCTTCCCTGACCGGGTCATCTTGCTGAGAGGTCCCACTATGTCCAGGGCCACCTTCTGGAAAGGTTCTTCTATGATGGGTAAAGGCCTCAAAGCCGCTTTCCCCTTGTCCCGGGCCTTCCCCACCCTCTGGCAGGGGTCACAGGATTGGCAGTACTGTCGGACATGGGTAAAGACCCCAGGCCAGTAAAAGTTCTGTAGCAGCCTCTGCCTGGTGCGCCGGATTCCCTGGTGCCCTGCGAGAGGGATGTCATGGGCCAGGTACAACAGCTTGTGACGGAACTTCTGGGGAACCACCAGCTGCCTCCTGATCCCCCATGACTCTACTTCCCCTGGGGGAGCCCATTCTCGGTACAGGAACCCCTTCTCCCACAGGAACCTCTCCTTGCAACCCCTCCTCATGGTCTGTACCGCACTAAGGTCCGCCCGGTCCCTGTGCTTCCGCAAGGAGGGATCTTTCTGCAACTCGGCCTGGAACTCAGCAGCTGGGACAGGAATGGGGACCGGCTCTCTCTTGCTGGCTGGGTCTGAGGCCGCAGCCTCTCTGCACCGTGCCCCTGGGCGTTCCCCGCTCCCTGAGTTAGGGTCCTGCACCTCAGGTCGAGTACCTTCCCCGTTTTCGGGGTGCAGTGCCATTTGCCGACTCTGACTACGAGTCACGACCAGGGCACTCTGGGTGTTACTAGGCCAGTCCTCAAGGTCCCCTCCCATTAACACGTCAGTGGGCAAATATTGGTGTACCCCCACATCTTTGGGGCCCTCCTTGGCCCCCCATTTCAGGTGTACCCTTGTCACGGGTACCTTGAATGGGGTCCCGCCCACGCCCATCAGGGTCAGGTAGGTGTCGGGCACCATCCGATCTGAGGCCACCACCTCGGGCCGGGCCAGCGTCACCTCTGCGCCCGTGTCCCAGTACCCAGTGACCTTCCTCCCATCCACTTCCAGGGAAACAATGCACTCTTTCCGGAGGGGCAGCCCCGCGCCCACCCGGTAAACCAAAAACCCGGAACCGGGAGCATCCATAGGTGGTATGTTGCCAACCCCCCTTTCCTGGGAATGTAGCCCCTCCTCCGATTGGGTTTTTACCCAGTCCACCCTCTGCGGGTTGGGTCTGCTTGGTCTGTCCCTGAGCTTGGGGCACTGGGCCCGTATGTGACCTCGTTGGCCACAGCGATAGCAGCCCATATCTCGTGGGTCCCCTTGCGTGGGTCGGAGGGACCTGCCGCTGGATCTTCCCCTTTTGGGGGGGTTCTCCATAGGCCCCCTTTGGGAGGTCCCATGTTGACTCTCTCTCTGCGTTGAGGCAGGCCTGCTCCTTCGAGACTCCTCCCTGCCATCCCCTGCCCGACTGTCCACAAATTGGTCGGCCAGCTGGCCTGCATGCTGCGGGTTCTCCGGCTTCTGGTCCATCAACCACAGCCTCAGGTCGGACGGGCACTGCTCGTACAGGTGCTCCAGTATGAATAGGTCAAGCAGGTCCTCTTTAGTTTGGGCCCCAGCTGTCCACTTGCGGGCATACCCCTGCGCCCGGTTGACCAGTTGTAGGTATGTGACCTCACGGGTTTTACGCTGGCTCCGGAACTTTTTCCGGAACATCTCAGGAGTCAGCCCAAACTCGCGGAGCAGGGCCTGTTTGAACAGTTCGTAGTCCCCTGCCTCCGCCCCTTTCAGTCGGCTGTACACCTCCACGGCTGTGGAGTCCAGTAAGGGGGTGAGAACTGCGATCCTGTCTGCAGGGTCAACCCTGTGCAGCTCGCAGGCATTCTCAAAGGCCGTCAGGAAGGTATCTATGTCCTCCCCCTCCTTACGCCGGGGCAGCAAGTGCTTATCAAAGCTCTTTGTAGGCTTGGGTCCCCCCTCACTCACCGCAGCCGGGGCCTCACTGCTCCTCAGCTGGGCCAGGTCCAGCTCATGTTTACGCTGTTTCTCCTTCTCCTCCCACTCACGCTGGCGCTGGTTCTCCTCATGTTCACGCTGTTTCGCCTTCTCCTCCAGCTCTCGCCTCTTTAACTCGAGCTCCTCCCGTCTCAGCTCCCTTTCATATTCCAGCCGCATCCGCTCCACGGATGCCGAGCGTTGCCGGGAGGATCCCCTGCTGGGGGGTGGGCTTCGCCGGGCGGATCCCCTGCTGGCCGGGGGTGTCACGGTGCCCTCGGTATACACTGGGCTCCTCCCTGCCCTTCCTCTACGCCTAGGAAGGGGGGGTCTCGGGAAGCCCTCGTCCGCCGGCTGACCACTCCCAGCGGGGACAGACACTGGTGCCTGCGCTGCATCTGCCCGGGTGCTTCCCTCAGAGACAGGGCTCCGTTCATTCATGCGGTCTCCCTGCTCCAGCTGGGCAATCAGCTGGTCCTTGGTGCGTCTCCCTGGGTGCAGCCCCCTCTGCTTGCACAGCTCTAGCAGGTCACACTTGCGCCGCTTGGCATACATCTTCCTGCTGGCCACTCACAGGCCGGGGTGCTCGCCGCTCCCCACGGTTTCCAGGGGGACCCCTAGTGCACCAGCCTTTCTTGAGGTCACCACCTCTCTGCCAGGGTCGAGCTTCAGACTCCTCCGCCCCTGGGACCGCTCGCTGCAATCCCCCGGGGGACCCTGTTACTGCAAAGTCCTTCTCACTGGGCACACACTCCCAGGGGTTAACCACCCCTTCGTTTTACTGCTCCCCAGTCACTTACTGCAGGAAGCGCCGTCCACGGGGTGCAGTATCTCCCGCCGCTGCCACCAGTTGTCACGGAGTGTGGGGGAGTCCGGCCCTGCACCCCTCTTCCTGGGACCCACAGTGACTCTCGGCCAGCCAGTAAAACAGAAGGTTTATTGGACAACCGGAACACAGGTTACAGCAGAGCTTGCAGGCACGGTCAGGACCCCTCCACCGAGTCCTTCTGGGCTTTCAGGGTGCTTGGATCCTAGCTAGGATACCCTGAATTCCGCCCACACAGCCCCAAGCCCCAAACTCAAACTGCTTCCCTCCTGCCACTCCCTTCCTTTGTCCCCTTCCCGGGCAAAGGTGTTGACCTTTCCCCTCCCTTACCTAGCTCAGGTTACAGGCTCTGGCATCGTCCATCTCCTAAAGTCCTCCCCTGCTCTCCCACTCCCCACACAGACAGTCCCTACTGCATCACACATGTAGAGACCAGGCAATGTAGAGACTGGGCCAAAACCAAGTCCCAGATCAGAACTAGTATAAGAAGTAGGGAGAGTTCAGAGCCGAATTGGATTCTAGGCACTACTGATGCCTACCCTGAAATAAAGGGCCCTTTAGAGCTCTCTTCTCCTAGCAGGCCTGTGGAGACATGGTTGTGGTCATGGGTCCAGAGATTCCATGGCCCTGCACCTTGCACAGTCATTTATAGCAGTACACTGTGGTTGTAAAGTGTTACCAAACCAGGATGGCAGTGTTTCATGCCAACATTGCACTGGTGCAAGGCATGGGGCCAATAACTCATCCAGACCAGGTAGTTGGTTGGTTCTCTTCTGTTTCCAGCTACCAAACTGCATTAAAGACAGGTGCCAATATGTAATTATTCAGTCCTTCCCTAATGCTATTTTTCTGTGTTGTCAATCGCCATGGATACTTTGTGGTACAACGTGGTCACCATTGGAGGGGAGTTGGGCCACAAGAGACTCACTCTACTGTGTTGCAGTCCACACTCAAAGAGTTTGAGAACCCCAGGGTACAGCATAAGAACCAGCCACCAGCCAGGATGTTCAGAGGAGCCGAAGGGAGTTAGATGCCAAAGTCTCATTGAATTTCAAGTGTCCTCACTGGTTCAACCCCGTGTACTCCCCATCCGCTTCCTTGTGGGCTATCAGAAACCCATGTCATGAGACAACTCAAGTGCCTCAGTCTCCAGCGCTCCACTTCTTTCTCCTCAGGGAGAGTCAGAACCACATAGCTGGCTCCTCCCCTCTGTACGCTCAAAGAGGTAGTTTGGTGAGTCCCTCTTCTCCTAGACCAGCAGAACTAGATGGATCAAGGCTAACAAGGAAAGGTTCCATCCAGATTTGTTTCACTTCTTAAGCAAATTCACTTCAGCACTATTTACTCCCTCTTCCCTTTCTCCGCTTGTTCCCCATGTGTATTTTACCACGTGACTGCTCTCGCCAGAATGGTTGTGGAAAGAGAATATTCACAGAAAGCAAGTGCTCACAGCAGAAAACTAATTCTAAGAGTTATGGCTTATCCAATCAGGGGCCAGAAGCCCACCATCGGCTCTATGCATCCAATCAAAGACAGTCTATTTAGAATGATCAAACTAACACTTGCAACGAACTATTTGCAAATAATCAGTCAAGAGTTATTCATGGCAAGGGTCTGGGAAATAAATTCATGTAGCTTTAAAGAAGTCATGATTGGCTTGTGGACAGTTTGAGGACAGAATGAGGCAACATTTCTCTGGTTAATAAATTAGCAAGATAAACTGTTCACAATGAATAATTCATGCTGCTCGGTGGCCATGTGAGAAATGGGAGAAGCAGCAGAGCGTGCAGCGGATTCCTGTAGGAGCTACACAAGGGACCCATTGGCAGCCGGGGAATCAGAAACCAATGAAGCATTTGATTTAGATGGTTCCAGGAAGAAATCAGCTCATCAGAGTAATGATGAGTTTGGTGAGTTTTAATCCTGTAGATGGAGCAACTGGAGAAACGATGGTGGCTGGGGATGTTACTCAGGAAAGTGCGCTCCGTGCTAGGGAGACCATGTGTGTGCAGATGTTTGCTCACACGGCACATGCCCATCTATCCATCCCCAGCCCAACCTCACCAGATAAGGTGGGCTTTTGCTTCACCATTCACAATCTGACTGGTGATTTCACTAAGCTACCAGTGCAACCTGCCTTTGCACTCCCATCTCTTCATACACCAACTACTCCAAGGCAGGAGAGACGGCTCTTGTTATCTCACTGTCGTTTTCCACCTTTCAATCTATCCTTCCAACAGCTGGTCACGATAGGCTGTGGTACGTGCTTCTCAAAGGCCATTTGGGAAATCAGCTGGCACCTCCTGTAGACAGGACTGTGCTCCCCCAAAGCACTTTGCAAACCTTAACTAATCTGTTCTCCCCAGCCTGCGAGCCAGGTCAGTCAGACCACCATTTGATGGACAGGGAACTGGACGCGCTGAGGTTAGGGGAGTTTCTCAAAGACGCAGAAAGAGTCAATTCCAAGCCAGGATTAGTATTCGAGAGCTTCTGATTCCCAGTCTACTGCTCAGATCGTGGCAGTCTCCAGTCCAAGTACACGATGAGAGAAAACCAGCCCTGGTCCCTGCTAGAAGTGATTTTCCAAAGGCCATCAAGGACTGAGTTTGGTTCCACATCTTTGTCCCCATGTCCTAGGATGCATCAGCTCCATTACTTCTCGTGCATAAGGGTCTCATTGGATGGTAGTCTAACCTTGGTGTTTAACATGCTTTAACACACACACACACACACACACACACACACACACACACACACACACACACACTTTCCCTGATGTTCCCCCCCCCATGCATCCTAACCTTCTCTCTGCCTTTTAATAGCATGCTGCTCCCGGCTGCGATTCTGAACACCAGGTTGTGTGATCACAAGTCACTCACAAACACCCCAGCAGCTCCGCCATTTGATTTCACAATCAGCACAGCCATGGATTCAAGGTGTAAAATGACAGAGGGGACTGCAGCAATGGAGACACCCAGGCATGCGGCGGCCCAGCCACTAAGCGCTAGGCATAGATGACTCAACTCAGTGGCAAATCAAACAAAATCGTACCGTCCATCCCTTGATCCAACCCTTTCTGTACAGTTGCAAAGCCTCAAACCTCCCCCTGCCCTGGAGGGGGATTCCACTGAACCAAACGACGAGCTCCTGCAAAAATAAATAAATGGATAGATACACAAAACCACACCCCCCTTCCTGTAGGACAGCTGGCATTTTCAGCCTCTCAAATGGTAGCCCCATCTCACTCTAGTTGAGGAAGGCCCCATACCCGACCCTCCTCCTATCTCACCAACCCTCGACCCAATCAAAGCTATTTTGGACCAGATTGATTGGTGGAGGGGGAGAGAGAGCGCATTGTACACAACTAGAGAAAGGCCTCCCAGGGAGAATGTCCTGTGAGCAGTTCCACCTCTTTACAACCATGAGGCTTCCAGATCTAGAGCTGTCACTGAGTGGTCTCCCCGGTGGGCAGTGCCTGCGCACACTGCCAACCCCAAGAACTCACGTTCCAAAGAGCTGCCCCCGCTCCACCAGAAATCATGGAATTGGCTTAAAGCCCATGGGACTTGAAAGACAGTACAGGTGGCCTTCAGGGGCTGGAGCCTTTCAGGGATCCCATTTTCAAGCTCCTCTTCATAAACAGCAGGGCTAGATAGATGTGAAAATGAAATGAGGGCTGAAATGAAGTGGAGATTCTCACAGGACTCCAGGAGCTGGGCATTTGAGGAGGAAAAAACCTGAACACCACATCAAATTGTGAGAGTTTCCATATGAAATTTGGCAAGAATCTGACTCTCTGACCCCGAGGGGGGTCATCACAAGAGGAAACCCATAAGCCATTTAGTCCAGCATCCACCATTTCCTAGAAGGAAATTCCCAGGTAAATGCTGAGAGGTACCCAGATGACACAACACAGCTCCCTGAAAAGGAACCTTGAGTTCAGAACACCCAGGGCACAGATCAGAGACAGGGAGGATCCAGCTCGTGGGAGTGGTGTTATTTGGTGGAGGGGGTTGCTTTTATTGGGATGGGAGCTTGGGGAGGTTTCTTTAGCAGGTGATTTGCGGAGAAGGGTGCAGAGCAATCATCTCAGTCAGCTCTTCCGCACTGTCCTGGGCCCCCCCCCCCCCCACAGCTACAGCCCTTCCCCAGACCCTGGTGGCTCTTGTCCCCTTGCTGCCCACAAGGCACATCCCATCTCCGGCCTTGGCTGTTTGCGTGGAAAGTACATTTGTCTCTAGTTCCCGCTCTCTCTTCCATCCCTGACTTAATGTGATCTCAGCATGGGATTCCCGCCCCCCCCCTTTTTTTTAAATAGCTGTCACTCCGTCAGAGATTTCCTCTGCATTGACGTGACCTCCAGTCCCCTGAGACGGACGGATGTCTCCAAGATTCATTCTCAGGGTTATAAAAACCAGCAGCCTGTTATAACCTAGTGCTTTCCTTCTACAAAGGCAAGCGGGACAGCCAGGGGCTGGGAACCCAGCTCTGGGAAGCAGAGGGCAGGGGGCTGCCAGGAGTGGGCTTAGTCCAATCCCAGCCCCCTTTCCCACATTAGTGCAGGAGAGGAAGAAGCCAGGAATCGGAGAACTCAAAGCTGTGAGGATGGTACCAATCCAGTCTACAGGACACCCTGGCCATGTCACTTTCCAGGGAGAAAGGAGCAGGCGAGAAAGAAACGGACAGAAAGTTAACCCACTAGTTCACTGGTTCGCAACCAGGGGTATGTGTAATCCTGGGGACAGGGCCGTCCCTAGGGGGGTGCAGGGCCCAAGGCAGAAGTGACAAATTTGTCACTTCTGGGACTGACCACGCCAAGCAGGGGACGCGATGTCTCCCCAAACAACCAGGCAGGGCCCTGCCCACACTCTGCCCTCCTAGGGCCCGCTTTGGCAGAGCCGCTGGGCTCCAGGGGGCTGGGGCCAAGCTGCCCACCTTCCTGGGGCTGGGGACACTGCAGCGCACCACACGCTCTCCCTCCCAGTGTGCTCTCACTCAGGTTGAAGGGGTGGCACTGGGGACTAGCCTCACCCAGCCAGCAGTATGCGCACCCCCCAAAGGGGGGGTTGCCCCAATTCGCTGTAACCTAGGGATGGCTCTGCCCAGGGGGTACGTCGAGATCTGCCAGGGGGATACATCAACTTGTCTTGCTATTTGCCTAGTTTTACAACAGACTACATAGAAAGCACTAGTAAAGTCAAACGTTCAATACACGTAATGCCTTGTTTATACTTCTCTGTATACTATACACTGAAATGTAAGTACAACATTTATATTCCAATTGATTTATTTTATAATGATTTGTTACAAATGAGAAAGTCAGCAAATTTTCAGTAGTGTGCTGGGACACATTTGTATTTTTAGGTCTGATTTTGTAAGCAAGTAGTTTTTAAGTGAGGTGAAACTTGGGGGTATGCCAGACAAATCAGACACCTGAAAGGGGTACAGTAGCCTGGACAGGTTGAGAGCCACTGCACGAGTTCCCTTCTGTAGAGCTGGGTGTAGGGTCAAATGAGAAAGTCTGTGGAAATGAGCGACAGCACCACAACCGACACACCTCAGCACAGGTACGGCTCAGGGAGGAAGGGCTACGAATCAGAATTAGAGAGAGACCTGACCTGAACCACACCCTTGGATCCCAGACTTTGCAGGGCAGGAGGTGAATTTCAGATCTGTCCCTAAGCTTTGCCATTCTTAATCCTCCAAACCCCAGCTGCAGACAGGTACATGGGTGGAGTGCAAGGAGTCATCGATGGGGTGGGAGGAAGAGTCTGCACAGCCCCTCCATCCTGTGACGTGATTCAGCACATGTGTAGGGGCTGAGACTAGTCTTCTCTGCTGCTTGGAGAGGGGGTTAAAAAGAGGTTTACTGCCCTCTAGGACTAGCTAGAATACTGTGTGATCCCTTAAACACCTTGAATACTGGGGAACTAAGCCCTAGGCCCATGCATTCCCCTCGGACCATATCCCACACCCGACACATCTCCCATTCCCTGTGATGAGAATGAGAAATTATTCTGAAGAAGAGGACAGGGGAAGAGAGAACAATGATGAGAGACAGAAAAGGCCGTGAGGAGGGGGAGGGCAGACACAAAGTAAAGGAGAGAGAGAAGCTTTTCTCCAGTATCCTCTAGCCTCTCCATCTCCTAGGTGGGAACTGGACCCTCCTACATGACCTTGTGGGTGGGAAGGAGACAGCGAGGGGTCTGCCTGGCTAGCTGGAGGTTGTGGGATGGGGAGGGCAGAGAAGGAGATTTGAATAATTTTTGCAACATGGCTAGTTTTAGCCCTTAATTAAAAGATCTCTCTGCAGAGCTCTGATAAAGCAACAGCTGCAGATAAGCCTCTGCCATTCAGGGAGATGGAAGTGCAGCAAATGAAACAGCAGGCTCCTCCATTTCATACTGTAGAGAGGTTAGCCGGGGCTTGTCTCTCTCCGGGGCGGCGGGGAACCACACCGCCTCACTAAACTCGGGAAGATGTCTGGTGGGGAATTAGTTCGGCCGCGGGAGTCTTCCTCTGCGGCCTTTGTGAGGGTAGAAATAAACACAGTGAGGCCAGGCCCAAGGTCAGGGCGGGGCAATGGTGAGTCAGGCGCTCAGGCAGGGGCTGAGCAATAACGGTATATAACAGTGAGCCAGGCCCTAGGTTACAAAGGGCCTGGGAGAGGAGGAGATGGCCACCCGCAAGTTGGGTGGCAGGGGGGACGCAGGCCCTCCCTCTCCACTGCGTCCCAGCCCAGGGCCCTAGCAGCGGCAGAAGACCAGGCGGTCAGTGGGGATCCCGGCTGTAACACACCGACATGGGCTCTGGCGGTGCTGCAGCCAGACTAGGGTCAGCTGCCCCCGGGCTACTTCCAGACTCCTTCTCCCTGGGTCGGGGTGGTGTCCTCAGAGAGGCCCAGTACCATGGGTTCCTCAGGATAGCTGGCGAGGGGTAGAGTTGGCAAATCCTCCGGGTAGCTGGTGCGGAGGTTTCCCAGTTGCGAGCTAGGCCGGAGACATCTGGCCTCCCTGGCGACTGCTCTCTCAATGAGCTCTGGGGTCGGGCCTTTATACTTCTGGTGCCACGCCTGACCCTCTCGGGGGTGGGCTCAGAGCTGCCTGGCTCCGCTCACTCTGGTGTCCCGAGGGACTCGTCTCTCTCCAGGGTAGCGGGGAACCACACCGCCTCACTACACAAACCTTTACAAGGGGCTGGACAAGGGGAACGGTCCCTACAGCCCCAGCCGTTTCCCCTCAAGGACATAGCGAGGGACACTGGGCTGGATTCGGGCAAGAACACGCTTTCTGGCTTCTGTATCACTCTGCGTTTCCCCAGTGCCTCTCAGCTGAGGACTGCAAAGTCCTTCATGACCAAAGAGGAAAGAAGTCTCACAGCACGTCCGAGAGGTACACAGGGCTCCGTGTCTCAGTTTTACAGGTAGGGAAAAGGGAAAAGTGACTTTCTCAAGGTCACACCAAGACTCCGTCATAGAGTTGGGAACTGAACCGTGGTCTCCTGAGTCCCACTCCGGTGCTTTATCCTCATCTCCGGAGCACATTCCTTTCCCCAGGGAAACTAGATCTTTCTGTCCCCTGCATCTTGCTCTCAGAGGAGAGTCCCTTTAGGGTTCAGCAAGCCAGGTCAGATCTCAGATTCTCCACTCCTTTAGCTTTTGTTTGGCTCTGACAGACAACCACACTCAGCTTTAAAGAACCCTGTCCGCTCCCCGGCCATTAGTGTAGAATGCAGATTAATTCCTTCAGGTGATAATTAAAAGTGACTGAGATGCTAAAGTGTTTTGATTTTTTTGTAACACAGACAACAACAAACAGCAGCAGCACCCCCATCTCCCACACTGTCTGTGGGTTTCCAGAGTCATGCCAAAGATGCATGTGTGGTGCCCAGAGTGAGACAGGCTGGATCTCCGTGTGCAGCGGGAATCCAACAGGCCTAGCCATACACCCAAGCAGTCCAAGAGACTCCAGTCACACAGGCAGCATGGCCCAGGGAATAGGACACTAGAAGGAGACTTATGAGCCCTAGATCTATTCCCAGCTCTGCCCCTGTCGCTTCACCTCTCTGCTTTCCTTTCCATCCTTTGTCTGCAAGCCACATTCCCAGAGGCATTGAGGCAGACAGACACCTAGTGGGATTCTCAAAAGCACCTAAGCAGGTTAGGTGCCTAAAGACCATGGAAATCACTGGGTTGAGGTGCCTAACTCACTTAGGCACTTTTGTAAATCCTACTAGATTTAGGAGCCTCAGTACCTTTGTAAATCTGGCCACTGGACAGGTCTATGTTTGTACAGCACCTAGCACAATGGGGGTCTTAATCTAGGCACTAGCATAAGGCAAATAATAAACAAGGAGACATCTGGGGAAACACTTGGTCCTGTACTAATTACAGTGTCAGCTGCCCGGTCTGCTACTGGGGGAGGAGATTCAGACCTCTTCTTGGGCAACTTGGGGTCTGTAGATCACGAAGTCGGGCCCAGCACCAAAATCTCCATGTAACCACAGAAAGAACTGAAGAAGAGGGGGTTGATGGTGGTAGGTTTTTTAAAAAGGCATTATTGCTTATTTCCATAAGCCCCAGGAGACTGGAGTGGCTGTTGGGCTACTTAGACCATGAGGCCTCCTGGATAAACAACAGGTGTTTAGGAACAGGACGTGCCAAGCTGTATATTATTTATATACATATATATTTTCAGAAATCAGATATAAAAATTACCCATGTGAATAACATGCAGTTCATGGTGGCTGGATAGCAGCCAAGTTACAGTTACCAACAGTAACAAGCATCTCAGCAGCAATCTGCAGACAGACAAAGGGTTAATGATGATTCAGTTCCCTATGCCACCCATTTTACAGATGGGAAAGTTCAGGCAGAGAGGTTCAGGGACAGACTGATGAGCAACCTCATACATGCCCCAATAGGAGAAGCTGGGCACACAGCTCTTTTCAACAGCTGGCTCCATACACAAGCAGAGAATATGGCCCCATAGTTTCACATCCTGCCCTGTTCCTTGGCCCTTTGGGGTCCTTTCCATCAGCAGACTCAGGGCATGGCAAGAGGAGCAGGATTCCTGACAGCTGGGGATTGAAATCTCCATGAAATATGAGGGGACGCAGCCCTGTGCCAGAGACCAGCAGCGCTTGATATGCCAGGTGGTAGAATGTAAAAGCTCTGTGACCTACACAGCTCTCCTCCAACTACATGCCCCCAGAATGACGTGCTAATGGCAGCCCAAGCTCCTCCAGGACGGTCTTTCCCAAGCAATTACAGTCTGAATTAAGACATTACATCAGCCTGGGCTTTCCACCGAGGCCCACTGCTGGCTTGTGAGCAGGGGAGTGAGAAGGAGGGGGGGGAAGGGAGTCCATGTCTATCACTCAGAGTTTCCCCATGTGTCCTTATCATGGTTTATTACTGAGCCGATCCCATCCCTTCTCCCAGTGCAAATGCACAGAGCCCTTGGAGCTGGGCTCATCTCTTCCATGGCAAAGGCCGGGGCACATCCACAGCACGAGCGCCAGTACTTCACAGGAGCAGACCACTTGAGAGAAGCAGGCCTGCCATTTACAACGGGGGCTGCTCACCCTGTCAGCATCACATCCCCCAGTGCTTAACACTTGCAAACACCCAGATCTGTCAACCAGCGCACTCAGCCACTTGGCTACCAGCAGAGGGGCCATGCGGAGACACCACAGCGTTCAGCATGTGACGGGGACCCGCGAAAGCCAGCCGCTTGCACAAAGCACATCGAGCAGGGTGGAAAGTTAATGAGGCCCCGGAGATGCTAGTGCAGTTCCACCTCCCACAAGGCCCGCCTGCCTCTCCAGCTCCAGGAACAGCCCAAAATAGGAGAGCAGAATTCCCTGGGTGCTTGCTGGTGGGAGGAAGGAAAGCAGCCTCTGAACCCAACAGCAACAAACAAGGGAGGGGGGGGCGGAGAGAGAGAGAGAGAGAGAGAGAGAGAGAACCCAGATCAGACACCCAGGAAATTTCAGGATGTTTGTAAACAGACTCAGGTCTTCATCTTCCCAGCATCCCCTTTGTAACAGGCCAAATCCCAGAGCTGAACAACCCCAACCCCGAGACATGTTTGAAGCTGGGAACTGAATTTGGTGGCATGAGCCCCACTATAAAATATCAGACCCAAACTGCTTGGGATGATCCGGGCTGCACTGACATTGGAAGAGGGGACAGAGATTCATGTCGGGATTGTCTGGGGAACTGGAGACGTGAATATCGTTCAAGCGCCAGGTCCCTATGGCTCCGGAAAGCAGAGAGAACAGACCCCAGCCAGCTTTGCATGCCGGGCTGCTCCAATGGGGCTTTGCTGCAGCCCTTGTACATCCAGCTGGTTTACAAAGACCCTTCACTCCCAGCTTGAAGGACATGGACTGCAGCGGTAGGGGGTGCAGGGTGATGCTAGGAAATGGGACTTGTACTGGACAGCATTTCTGGGGGTAGTGGACACAGAACCGAGATCAGCTGCACCTGATGTTTTCAGTGACTCACGTCAATGGAACTTCGGCTACTGAGGCTATGCAGAGGGATTCCTGACTGGCAGGGATCCTAGGGAGGCCTGCACCACGCAAGCCTCGAGCCACACAGCCAGGGCACTGCTCAGATGGAGACACAGTGCAGTCGTAAGCCCATGCTGGTAACTTCATCTGCAGTGCCTTCTGTCCCTGGGCTTCCCTTCCAAGCTCAGGGCTAGCCTCCGTGCAGTCCTCCCAGAGACCTCGCTGCACCCACTCCTCTGGGAAGCAGCTCTTCTCGGCAAGCTCCAGGCACACTGGACTTGCCCTTCTCTCCCCTGAATCCCTTGAATAAACAGAATCAGCTCATCTCTAATCCCCGCTCTTTTCAGAGCCTTTGAAGTTATTGGCCTCCCTCGTTTGCCTCTGGCCTCCAGCCTCTAATCGGCTCACAGTGACTCTTGGAAACACAAACTAGTGAGCCCACTGCTTTGGTCCAACCCTTTCCAGCATCCAGCTGGTTTCTTCCGAAGGCAGCTTCTTCTGGGAGAGAGCTAAATGTACTTAGCAACTCCACACTCCAGCCCGGGATAATCATCTGGCAGCAGGAGGCAGCTGACAGGCAGCTGGGACAGCACCAGTGATTTCATCTCAGCCTTAGAATTTGTCAGCAGCCTACTCTGGCGTGTGTTTTAGCTCTGCATAGCCGGGCAGTGCTGCATCCCAGGGGACATGCATCCCCCTAGACTCTGCACTCCCCAAGGCTGATGCATTCCCCAGCTCGTGCAGGAAGGAAGAAATAATATGTCCCCATGCAGCTTCCAGTCTCCTCCCTTGTGATATCAGGGCACTGATCGCACAAGCGTCGTTGAGTAGGCGCTGTGTGAGCTTCCTCCGGCAACTTTGCCAATGCCCCTTCCCCCTGAGCTGTACCCCACTGCTGTTAGTGCTGCTGCCCCTCCCCCTGACCTGCACCCCATTGCTGTTGGTGCTGCTGCCCCTCCCCCTGACCTGCACCCCACTGCTGTTGGTGTTGCTGCCCCTCCCCAACCTGCACCTCACTGCTGTTGGTGTTGCTGCCCCTCCCCAACCTGCACCCCACTGCTGTTGGTGTTGCTGCCCCTCCCCCTGACCTGCACCCCATTGCTGTTGGTGCTGCTGCCCCTCCCCCTGACCTGCAGCCCACTGCTGTTGGTGTTGCTGCCCCTCCCCCTGACCTGCAGCCCACTGCTGTTGGTGTTGCTGCCCCTCCCCAACCTGCACCCCACTGCTGTTGGTGTTGCTGCCCCTCCCCCTGACCTGCACCCCATTGCTGTTGGTGCTGCTGCCTCTCCCCCTGACCTGCACCCCACTGCTGTTGGTGTTGCTGCCCCTCCCCAACCTGCACCCCATTGCTGTTGGTGCTGCTGCCCCTCCCCCTGACCTGCACCCCATTGCTGTTGGTGTTGCTGCCCCTCCCCCTGACCTGCACCCCACTGCTGTTGGTGTTGCTGCCCCTCCCCAACCTGCACCCCACTGCTGTTAGTGCTGCTGCCCCTCCCCCTGACCTGCACCCCACTGCTTTTAGGGCTGCTGCCCCCTGCTCTGCCAATGCCCCTCCCCCTGACCTCCAGCCCCCTGCTATTAGCTTTCCCCCCTCCCCCGACACAAATCCTCCTGCCTCCTGGTCTGCAGCCCACTGCTATTCCACAGCTGGCTTCTCAAGCAAAAAGGAGAGGGTGAAAAAAGTTAAAAGCCAAACCACTGCCACCTGTGCCAAACTGCACAGTGTTGAAATATCACCAGGGGATTCTCCTCTTTCATTCCAGCCCCGAGAAGCGATGCAGGCCACGGCCCCCTCCCTCTCTAGCATCAGAAGCCCCAGTGGGCGGAGGTGGCAGCCCCAGAGATTCCTCTCCACTAGCCAGCAGGCAGCACTCCCTGGAGATGGGGGAAGCTGACTCCCTCTTTCCTTTTATTGACAACAAGGCCAAAGGCTCTGGTTTCCCGGCAGCGTTTCCACACCCCAGCCGGCCCGGGCAATCGCTAGACAGTAATAAAGCAAGGGCTTGGGCCAAAGGAACCCTGCCTGTCTCGCTAGGTTATTACGTTTCACAGAGAAGAAAAATGAGCCATCCCGTCTCCCTCTCCCCCCACCTTTCCAAAACTGCAGCATGTTCCAATCCTTCCCCACCCAGCCATCCTTCCTGGCTCCCTCTCTCTTGCTGTTCTCGCCTCTCCAAGATAAATATTTCTCCTTTCCCCTCCTGCCAGGCAGCAGTTCTCAATAATTCTGCACAATTTTAATAGGCACTTAGCAGCGGCTCAGGTATTTTCCTGTCCAGCAGCTTGGAACTGGAGATTCGAGGGCTATCAACAGCCTCGGCCCTGCTCCCACCAAAGCCAGCAGCTACGCTCTTGATGGTTCAGTGGATGCCCGATCAGGCCCAGTGGGTGTGAGGAGGGTCAAGGCTGTCCCTAAGCCCACACCAGGCAAGTGTTTGCTTAGGGCTCTCAGGGTTGAGAACATCAGCCTCAGTGGCGAGCAGCTTAATCTTGTTACCCTTGACCTCCCCACCACATACACTGCAAGAGAAAGAATTCAGATCCCCAGCCGCCTCTCTCTGCCTCCCTCCCAAGCCAACGCTTGCTCAGGGCCCCGCAAACCCAGCGCTGAAGCTAACCTAAACACTTCTGGGCCACCAGCTGTGTGTTAGCTCTACAGTTCTGCTGCAGTGGCTAGCAACTGGTTTGGCATTGCCAGCCCCAGGCATTAAAAAACATCTCACCAGCCAATTTCAAAAGATTTGGTCTTTTTTTCAGATAAGAATATTGAGCTTATTTTGTCCTTCTCCTCTGTGCTATGAGTCATTAGGGTGCACTCTGGTTACCTTTTCTAGTTTTGTCCACAACCATGGCAGCTAGAAATACACTTTTTTTTCAAAAAAAATGAAAGCGGAGAGATTATCCTGTAATCACCAGACCTCAGATACTGGGGCTTTAAGAAAATACTCAGACTACCATGAGACTCAGGATAAAATTACAAGCAAGGCAATTTTTTGCCACTAGAAGCCTCACAGTTATTTTCTGGTCTAGTGAAGAACCCAGATATCATCCCCCGTTACTGAGCAAGTGTGACAATTATAGATGTAAGTGCGCACCACCGTCTGCCCAGAGACCTCTGTCCCTCCAGCCCTTATTATGCAAATCAAGTAGACAGTGACACTTGATCAGTGGCTCTCAAGCCGTGGGCCACGGGCCACTCGCGGCCCAATCAGCACACAGCTGTGGCCCATGTGACATCCTCAGGGCCATGCTAGTAGTATATATATTGCATGGATGCAGCCCATGTAACACAGAGAGCTGCATACGTGGCTCACAATGGTAAATAGGTTGAGAACCACTGCACTTGATACTGTAAATAAAGGACTAGAGGCCCCAGCCACTTTATCTGGGCAGCAGCAGCTGCCTCATTTGGAAAACACATACCAGTTTAATTGGAGGGGAGAGAGGAGAGGAGATATAAAGGAGAGAGGAAAAGAGCCTTGTTAGAGGTTATGCAACAATTTCTTAATCAACCAAGACTGCTCTCCAAAGCACAAAGGAGACAGCCGGTTCACGGTCTGGATGGCCTTTGTTTTTGGCCTCAGCTCCTGTGGCTTAGATTGCAGGAAGGTTTGATCAAGGCTGGAGTTGCTAGCTCTGAACAATGGAGAGTGCAGGCTGTAATTTAAAGTGACAGTGTTTACTTTCAGGTCTCATGTTCCAAACTGGTGTGTTTCAGCCCCATCAGCCCACACACACGGGTTTGTGACAATTCCGTGTGCCCATCATCCTGCCCCAGCAGCACTACCAGCCTTGCCCACCAGCCCTATGTCCCCCCACTGCTCCACCCCACCCTTTGGACTCCTCCTAAAGGATTGATCTGACATAGCTTGTGCTGGAAACACACAAAGACCGATTTGCTTTGGATTCTTCCAGGTAGCAGAACTTCCCCCCAAATCCCTACTCCTCCTACAGCAAAACGGGGAATTGCCCAATGGGGTCTCTGGCTGGGGACGTGACCAAGTGAAACCAGATTTTATGTCTCCAAACGGTAGCAGGAGCCACAACAAAATGGTTTACTGGCAACCAAGGAAAAAAACAAAAATTCTTCCATCCCGAGTGCCATCCAGGGAAAGCTTGGAGTCCAGGGACAGGCAGCCAGAACGAGACCCCAGCTGGCATAATGGCACAGACACAGCCCCTCCCACCCAGAACAGCTGTCGGTCACACACACACACACACACACACACACACACACACACACACACACACACACACACACACACACACACACACACACACAGAGCACAATGCTACACACAGAGATCCCAACACACTGCTACAAAACACTGTGGCAATGCACACCCCAGCTAGAGATGCTCCAGGCTGCATCCTCTCAGTGCAGGTATGGCGCATTGCACTGACGACTGCAAGATAAAAAGCGACGAGGAGACTCAGGGACCCCAACCCTGCAGTAATGGGAACCCTCCTGCATGGCTGCCACGTCGGTCCTGTGCAGGAGAGCGACAGCTGCCACATTAGCAGATTGTGGGGACCCTCCCAAAGCATAACTCCCCAGCTTACGCTCCAACCCCAGGCTTTGTACTGGGGTTGTAAGGCCATGTCTACACTGCAAATGGGGGCATGCCCCCCAGCCCAGGTAGATAGTCGCGCTAGCTCCGCTTGAGCAAGTGCACTATAAGTAGCAATGTGGACACTGCAGCCTGGGTGGTGGGTTGGGCAAGCCGCACCAGCGCAGACCCAGAGGTTCAGGCAGACTTGGACTCAGGCAGCTAACCCAAGCCACAACATCCACACCCCTATTTGTAGTGCGCTAGCTCAAGCAGAGCTAGCATGTTTCTGTCTCTCTGGGCTGGGGAGGCACGTGCCAAGCTGCAGCACAGACAGCCCCCCATTCTCTGTGAATGAGGCACAGAGGGGGACGCCCATCACACACTGACCTAGTGGGTTACAAAGGCTGTGTGCGGCCAGAGAGAAAGGAACGTCTAGCTAAGCCCCTGGGTCATGCTAGTCTCAAGTCATGCTCACACCCACTCCTTTTGTAATCAGTACCTTGCCTGCCCCACATCAGCTACTGCACCAATTAAGAGACCCAGGTGCATTAGGCTAAAATCTGATACACCAGAGGCAATGTTTTGTTGAGGATCCAGACTTACTCCATTAAGTCTGCCATCTTCAGCTCTGAGCTGGATCGAATCTTCTTGCACAGGTAAAGAACACTGGGGTTTCCTTTATTACTTCCTTTTAATTAAGGGCACTTGGCCTATTTATTTAAATTCCAGTCAGGCAGCTATTTCCCTCCGCCCCTCCTCGACAAAGGGCTATGAAGTTGTGCTGGGAACCATGTTAACACAGCTTATCCATAACACCTCAGCAAACTGGTTTTGAATTACAGGAGACCAAATGGAGCAAATAGCATTTAAGACAGTGTTCAAGCCTTGGCATCTATCCAAGATATCTACAGGATAATACCTGAGCACCTCACTCTCTGTGGTATCTTTATCCCACACACCCTGTGTGAGACAGGGCAGCAGTGCAATATCACCAGGCTAAGTGACTTGCCCAAGGCCACTCAGCATTATCTGAGGCAGAGCACGGGGTTGAACCCATGTCTCCTAAGTACCAGACTAGCAGTCTAACCCCTGCGCCACCCTTCAGCGAGCCTAACCTACTTAATAATAATGCTTTGCCTTTGTACAACGCTTCTCATGTGAGGCCCTCAGAGTGCTTTATGGGATGGGGCAAGTATTGTTTCCTCTCCCCTACACCTGGAGGAGGAGCCTTCACTGACCCATCTTCAGGGACCCCCCAAAAAGCAGAAGCATGGGCATCCCAGAAAGCCTGCCTTCAGCCTCACCCAGAAAGCCCCACACATCCCCAGGAGTGGATCTCCCTTCTCTGGCATTAGTAAGTGACTTAAGGGGATACCCTAACCTGATGGGACCTGAGCCCTTCTCACATACATACCTCGGCAAAGTGCTACAGTCAAACGTAAGAGTTACGGACACCAGAGTTACGAACTGACCGGTCAACCATATGCTGTGTTTGGAACCAGAAGTACGGAATCAGGCAGCAGCAGAGACCAAATAAAAAAGGCAAATACAGCACAGTGCTGTGTTAAACATGAACTACTAAAAAAATAAAGGGAAAGCAGCATTTTTCTTCTGCCTAGTGAAGTTTCAAAGCTGTATGAGGTCAATGTTCGGCTGTAAACTTTTGAAAGAACAACCAGAACATTTTGTTCAGAGTTTCGAACAACCTTCATTCCTGAGAGGTTCGTAACTCTGAGGTTCTATTGTACAGAGTAGATAACACCCCCAGCACACTGACAGGGCGTGATTGGCCACAGGCATCAAACAACAATCACACACACACATTTGACCTGCCAAGACACCGAGGAGCCACTCCCGAACCCATGCGCCGTGCCTGCTCAAAGGGCTTGTCTATACTAGGATAGCGAATGGGGTTTTAAAACAGGTTCACGAGCAGGTTTTCAAACCCCACTTAGCGCTTGTTGCAAACCAGGCCGTGATGGCTCAGAACACAGCGAGGTCTTTGATCGCTGCACAGTGTTTAAACATTTGCCGGCTAATAGATTTTAAAGCACCGCTCGGTACGTGCCCACATATCCCTTCCTAGACAGACTGTAAACAGAATGGCATCTGCCTTCCCGTTTCTGCCATGGAGTATAAATTCCTCCAGCGAGTGGATGGCCCCATCCCGCCTAGCGCAGGGGAGGAACGGCCAGCCTGCCCTGCCAAGCGCTGGCACGCGGCCATATGCAAAGCGACTGCACAGTGAACGCCACAAGAGTTGCCCACTGCTCTCTCCCCCGCCACCTCACCCGAAGCTCTTGGTTCGCTCCTTCATCCTGGCGGCAGTGCCAGGTGGTGGGAGGGAGGGAACGAGGCGGCGAGAGGTAGCAACCTGGGCTGGAATGGGCCCATAAATTCCCTCCAAGTGCCCAGTCTTACGTCAATCTTCTCATTGCAGTTTTGGGAATATTCCAACTTTCCTGACTTTCCAACCTGGGTGTGCAACAGGAACCTGTGGAAATTAGTGGCTATCCTGTCCCCTCTGCTAAAGGATGGGCAGACAAGGAGAAGCAACACAGTAGGAGATGGGCTACGTAGCAGTGCAGAATACTGGGAGCCCTCCTGCTGGTGATCCTGGAGCCTCCTTGGCCCGGTACAGTGCCCACCATGATCCAAAACAGTCGTGCCCCTACAGCTCAACCACTGAACTGAAACTTCCCCTCTCTCCAGCCCAGATAAATGTCCATCTGCCATAGGAGGTGGTTGATCTCACAGCTACAGCCCTGGACTGAAACTTAAGAGATCTGAGCCCAGTTCCTGGCTCCGCCAGATATCTTCTGCATGACCTTAGACCTGATCTGTTCTGTGGATCAGTTCCCCTGTCTTGGCTGGTGCTCCTGGATACTACTGTCATACAAACACACACGACATGCCCATGTGACCTGAAGACACTCAAGGCAATAATAAAATCCACAGAGCTGGTGACCCCCATGCCCTCAAAATCTTCCCGCTGAGAATTTAAATGCTAATGTTATAATCCCCCTCTGCCCCAAACACACACATTTTCTAGGAAGAGCAATAGAGGGAAAATATTAAACTGCTGACGCTGGGCATCAGCTAAATCAGCAGCTTATAAAAACCTTAATAAAGTGTGCATGAACGCAATCCAAGCAGAGGGAGGCCATGCTGCTCAGCTCAGCCTACAGCAAAAGCTGCCTCTGCAGCAGAAGCCTCTAGACTCGAGGAAGCCTTTCAGGTGTAACCCATCTGCCAGGTGGAGTCGGCAGCAACAAGGGCCGGGTTCAATATCTAGGGGTTCCTTTTCACCAGTACAACACAAAACCGTCTCGAGCCCCCACCCAGTGACCTGGGCCAATTACACACCACCCCCTGGGTGCCTTGAAGAGGCAATACTTCCCCTCTTGCAAGCACAGAGTCTGAGTGTAGCAAAAATTTTTAATAAAAGGAGGGAAGTAACTCAGCATTAATTTGGGAAAACACTGCAAACAGGGTTCATAAACATAAACCATGAGCAAAAGACCCACCCCCAAATAAGTTGGGCAGTGTCCTTTTCCCTTCAGGTTCTTAAGTCCAGCAACCCAAAAGTCTCTTTAACGTGCCCGTCCCTTCTCTGCACCCCACTGACAGTTGTTGTCCTTGGCCAGTGCAGCCCCAGAGTTCAGAAGTTCATCTGAAGAGTTCACCTCCCATCCTGGATGGAGGTGGGGGTAAAGAGGCACCTTACATGCTTTGCTGCTCAGGCACTCACTCGCCGCCCCGCCAGCCGATTGCTGCGCCTCTTTCGGGGGCTCTCCGGTGGCTCTCTCCGCCAGCCACCCTGCTGGCGGCAACGCTCCACCAGCAGTCCAGCTGGCAACTCACCAAGATGCCTTCAGGGGCCACCACTTAACACAACTCTCAGTGATTTCAGCTGTTAGTGGGGGAGCCTCACTGCTGGTTCACACTGGCAGCCACTTGAAATAGACATTGCAGTCTCTTGCAGTAGAAACACTATCCCAAAGTGGGCCTAATACTTAGACTTAGGTATCAGCGATTTCAGCTCTACAGTATGTAATAAGACTCTCAGTGGAGTCCAAATTAGTTCTTTTATTATACTGTGGATAGAGGAAGGGTCAACTAATATCTGAGAGCCTTAAAAAGGGCACAACCTCACTCAACTCATTTGGCTTTGGAACCTATGTCCCCTGCCTAGCGAGTGCTGTTAAAGTGAGGGTGAGTCCCTCCATCGGGACATGCACAGTTCTGCTGCCCTCAATTCACACAAGGATAACAACCTTTTATTATTCCTGCCCCAATAACAAGGAGACTGGGGAATTCAACACCAGACACAAGTGATCATTTGGGCAAGCAGTCCCATCTTGAGGAGCACCTAGGCAGGGTGGGTGTGTCCATGCAAATAAGATCAGCCCCTGAAGTCCTTTTCCACAGCTCATCACTAGATGTCAGGGGAATGCTCATTCAGACTCTGCTTACACAAGTAACAATGGTGCCATTATTTGTGTGTCAGTACCATACAGAGGCCCCAGTGGAGATTGGGACTCTGTTGAACTAGGCAGCATATGGACATGTCACAAGAGACACTCCCTGCCCCACTGAGCTTACACTTGACAGAGACAGACAAAGGGAATACTATCATTCCAATTTCACAAGTGGGGGCTGAGGCAGAGATAGATTAAGTGATTTACCCAATATCAGAAAATAAGTCTGTAGCGGAGCTAGGAACTGAACCCTGAATGCTTTAGCCACAAGACCATCTTTTTTGGTTGGGAAAGCCAGCGTCTCTGCTAGTGCGTCTGACCAGATGAGGACAGGTTGTTTGGGTTTTTTTAAATGCACAGTATTTAATCAAAAGCATCCAGGCCGCTTAGGCCAGCCCTAAATTGAGATGTGTTCGTTAAGTCACACAGAGCTATTGATTCAGGAGCATTCATTAGAATTAGCTGTTCAAATATAGACCTACATTGGAGCCTTGCGTCTGAATCGTTAGCCATTGCTCTGCCGGTTTCAATCCCGGAATACTTAGATCGGCTTTCAGAGTTAATCACACATTTGTATCTCACTTAGTTGTAAGGCTCTTCATAGTCTTTACTAATGTACCTCTAAAAAAAACGCAGACTGCAGGAGATGTGAGCTGCTAGGTTCCCATCTAAGCAGTTATTAAGCAGTGGTAGTGTTGCCCAGGGATTAGGGTGGGGGACTGGGAGTTGAGACTCCTGGATTCTGTTGTCACTGACTCATGCTGTGACTTTGGGCAAAAACCAGGACTTTTTTTTTTTTTTTAATTGAAGCAACCATTGATTTGGGGTGTGCACATCAAGCCTCCTTCAGCCAGATTTTCATTGAATCACAGAACTGTAGGGCTGGAAGAGCTCTTGAGAAGTCATCAAGTCCAGTCCCCTGCACTGAGGCAGGATCAAATAAACCTAAAATCATCCCTGACAGCTATTTGTCCAAGCTGTTCTGAAGAACCTCCAGTGATGGGGATTTCACAGCCTCCCTTGGAAGCCTGTTCCAGAGTTTATAGTTAGAAATTAGGAAAAACTTTCTAACCTAAATCTCCCTCACTGCAGATTAAGCCCATTACTTCCTGTCCTATCTTAAGCAGATGCAGAAAACAACCGATCCCATTCCTCTTTATAACAGACCTTAACATATTTGAAGACTTACCAGGTCCCCCACCCCAGGCTGTCTTCTTTTCTCAAGACTAATCCTGCCCTGTTTTTTAATCTTTCCTCATAGCTCAGGTTCTCTAAACCTTTTATCATTTCTGTAGCTCTCCTCTGAATTCTCTCCAATTTGTCCACATCTTTCTTAAGGTATGGCACCCAGAAATGGACACAGTACTCCAGTGAGGCTTCACTGGTGCTGAGCAGAGTGGAACAATTACCTCCCATGTCCTACATAGGACACTGCTGTTAATACATCCCAGAATGATATTAGCCTTTTTTGCAACTACATCTCATTACTGATTCCTATTCAATTTGTGATCTGCTTTACCACCCCACAATCCTTTTCTGCAGTATGATCACCTAGCCTATTCCCCATTTCATAGTCATGCATTTGAAATCTTTTGTACTTGTCTTTATTGCATTTTGTCTTGTTGATTTCAGACCAATTCTCCAATTTGTCAAGGTTGTTTTGAAGTGTAACCCTTTCTTTCAAAGTGTTTGCAGCCCCTGCCAACTTGGTGTCATCTGCAAATTTTATAAGCACACTCTCCAATCTATTAGCCAAGTCATTAATTAAAACAGTTGAAGATAGGGCTATCAGTTAATTACAGTTAACTCACACAACTAACTCAAAAAAATTAACCATGATTAAAAAATTAATTATGATTAATCGCACTTCTAACAATAGAATACCAATTGAAATTTATTAAATATTTGTGGATGTTTTTCTACATTTTCAATATTGATTTCAATTACAACACCAAATACGTAGTGTACAGTGCTCACTTATTATTTTTTATTACAAATATATGTACTGTAAAAATGATAAAAGAAACAGTATTTTTCATTTCACCTCATACAAGTACTGTAGTGAAATCTCTTTATCGTGAAAGTGTAACTTACAAATGCAGATTTTTTTTTGGTTACATAAATGCACTCAAAAACAAAACAGTGTAAAACTTTAGAGCCTACAAGTCCACTCAGTCCTACTTCTTATTCTGCCAATAGCTAAGACAAACAAGTTTGTTTACATTGATGAGAGATACTGCTGCCTGCTTCTTGTTTAAAATGTCACCTGAAAGTGAGAACAGGCATTCACATGGCACTTTTGTAGCCGGCACTGCAAGGTATTTACATGCCAGATATGTTAAATATTCATATGTTCATTTATGCTTTGGCCACCATACCAGAGGACATGCTCCCATGCTGATGATGCTCGTTAAAAAAATAATGTGTCAATTAAACTTGTGACTGTATTCCTTGGGGGGAGAATTGTATGTCTCCTGCTCTGTTTTACCACATTCAGCCATATATTTCATGTTATAGTAGTCTCGGATGATGACTCAGCACATGTTGTT
This sequence comes from Gopherus flavomarginatus, assembly GCF_025201925.1. Lineage (NCBI taxonomy): Eukaryota > Metazoa > Chordata > Testudines > Testudinidae > Gopherus > Gopherus flavomarginatus. Next base: position 39,498,115 of record NC_066628.1, on the reverse strand, counting down.
TGTTTTAAGAACACTTTCACAGCAGATTTGACAAAACGCAAAGACATAAAAATAGCTACAGCACTTGACCCAACGTTTAGGAATCTGAAGTGCCATCCAAAATCTGAGAGGGATGAGGTGTGGAGCATGCTTTTAGAAGTCTTAAAAGAGTAACACTCTGATGCAGAAACTACAGAATCCAAACCACCAAAAAAAAAAAAATCAACCTTCTGCTGGCAACATCTGACTCAGATGATGAAAATGAATATGCATCAGTCCACACTGCTTTGGATCGTTATCAAGCGGAACCACTCATCAGCATGGAAGCATGTCCTCAGGAATGGTGGTTGAAGCATGAAGGGACATATGAATCTTTAGCGCATCTGGCTTGTAAATATCTTGCAACACCAGCTACAACAGTACCATGTGAACCTGTTCTCACTTTCAGGTGACATTGTAAATAAGAAACAGGCAGCATTATCTCCTGCAAATTGTAACCAACCTTGTTTGTCTGAGCGAATGGCAGACCAAGTAGTAGGACTGAGTGGACTTGTAGGCTCTAAAGTTTTACATTGTTTTATTTTTTACTGCAGTTTTTTTGCACATAATTCTACATTTGTAAGTTCAACTTTCATGATAAAGAGATTGCACCACAGTACTTGTCTGAGGTGAATTGAAAAATAATTTCTTTTACAGTGCAAATATTTCTCAAAAATAGATATGAAGTGAGCACTGTACACTTTGTATTCTGTGTTGTAATTGAAATTAATATATTTGAAAATATAGAAAACATCCAAAAACATTTAAAATAAATGGTATTCTATTGTTGTTAAATTGTGCATTCAGTCACAATTAATCTTTTTAATTGAGCAATTAATTGCAATTAATTTTTGAACGCTTGACAGCCCCAGTTGAATAGTAATGGCCCCAAGACTGACTCCGCTGGGATCCCACTAGATATATCACCCCAGTTTGACAGTGAACCATTGAGAACTACTCTTTGAATACAGTCTTTTAACCAGCTGTGCACCTGCCTTGTAGCAATTTCATCTAGACCTCGTTTCCCTGGTTTGCTTATGAGAACGTCACATGGGACTGCGTCAAAAGCCTTACTAAAATCAAGATATATCATGTCTACTGTCAGAAACACCATTAAAGAAGGAAATTAGGTTGGTTTGGCATGATTTATTCTTGCCAAATCCATGCTGGCTATTCCTTATAACCCTATTATCCTCTAGGTGCTTACAAACAGATTGTTTAATAATTTGTTCCAGTATCTTTCCAGGTATCAAAGTTAGACTGACTGGTCTACAATTCCCCAGGTCCTCTCTGTATCTGGTATTATGTTTGCCCTTCTCCAGTCCTCCAGAAGTTCTCAAAGATAACTGCTAACAGTTTCGAGAATTTGAGCGTTGCTAAGTACCCATAACTCCTGTTGACATCAGCTGGAGTGCTGGGGGAAAAACATGCATCTGACGAAGTGGGTATTCACCCACGAAAGCTCATGCTCCAAAACGTCTGCTAGTCTATAAGGTGCCACAGGACTCTTTGCTGCTTTTACAGATCCAGACTAACACGGCTACCCCTCTGACACTAGGGGAAAAACAGCCCTTGACTTCTGCACCTCAGTTTCTCCCTGAGTAAAATGTGAATGATAATATGACGCCACAGACTGGTGAGGAGACATGGTGGATTTATATACATAGAATGATTGGATGCATCGTTCAACGGGGTTTGGATCTGGAGGATTCATGGGAACCTTTTTTCCTGTTTGAGTTCCACTGGGCTCAAACTCCCTGAGCTCTTGGTTGGAACAAATCCAGAACTCCAGGTAAAGCCCAGGTGAAGTGATCAAATCCTGCTTGCTTTGGAGATGCGCAAGTTCGCCTGAAACCACACATCAATCCCAGGTTCAATAACATCTGCGATTCTGGGCACTATTTCGAGTTGGCAGTGAAAGTGTTACTCAAAATTCCCAAAAGCTTACAGAAGATGTCTGAATGGAAAGGTTTATGCAAGTGCAAGATGGGTCCTAGCCACACTCATCAGATCAGAGCTTCTCCAAAGCTCAGACATGACTGGCGGAAAACAAGAACTCCATTTTGCAAAAAGTTAATTGGAACAAAACCAAAACCTTTTGGAACTTTTTGCCAAAAGAAACAACCCACAAGAATGACCCATTCCAGAACAGCCAATAGCCCCGTGGTCCAGGCACTCACCTGGGATGTGGGAGACGTCTGCCTGATCTGAAGCAGGGGCTTGAGCCTGGCTTTCCACATTCCAACTACGTGTCCTAACCAGCAGGCTACTGGCTGTTGTGAGGTGGGTAGATCAGTCTCTCTCTCACCCTCCCCACAGAAATCCTATCCTGGAGCTGAGAAGCCTTTCAGATGGTGTCAAGTATCAGAGGGTAGCTCGTTGCATCTGAGGAAGTGGGTATTCACCCACGAAAGCTCATGCTCCAAAACGTCTGTTAGTCTATAAGGTGCCACAGGATTCTTTGCTGCTTTTCCACAGAAACACACTTTGCATGAATCAGCATCTTCTGACAAAACATCAACATGTTCCTGACCAGCTGCAGGCATGATCAAATCAAGCCTAGAACCAGGGCAGCTCAAACTCCTACTGTCTTAGCTTCCGATTTCATTTCCCAACTACTTCCCTGACCTCTCACATACAATCTGCGGCGAGTTTCACCGGACACAGTTCTCCTTTCTATAACACACCATATATTCCATGTCTCAAATCTTGGTCTCAATAAAATCAATAGAAGATTCTCCATAGGCTTCAGTGGGACCAGGACTGGCTTCACATATTCCCCGCAAACAACTGTCAAACAAATCTTTCTTGCTTGTTTATCAACACAAAAGCCTCAGCCCTCCTCAGTCTCCCATCACAAGTTGTCCCTGGTTCACACTAACTGTGGATATAATGGCCTTGAAGTTGTTCTAATTCAGTTTATTTCCTTTCTGTGAGTTCCAATCAACGGCGTCCTGAGCTGAAGCCCAGGAGAAACAGGCAGGATTTCAGATTTAATTAAACTTCACTGAGGTTGCTGCCGCCCTCTTCCGATACCAGCAATGGTGTCTTTACAATTCAGCCTCCCAGTCCCTAGAAGCACAGAGATCACTGAGCTGAAGAAGGCGAAGGCATGGATGGAAGCCCCTGGCATTTCATTAGAACGGCCGCAGAACTGCAGCCAGCTGGGCACGGCCTCTCACCACAGTTAGGACCTTTTGCTAACATAGCTCTGGGAACAGTTCCATCCCATGGCTGTGTCAGATCACACAGTCTGGACCCTGCTAATGGTACAGGGCTCAGATTTTAATGCAAATCCCGAAAGCCGCCACACACTTGTCAGGGCAAGATGCCCACAAGGTTGTGTCCTCTGTTCCCCTTCCTCCCCCACCCCATCTTTGCTATTCTTTACAGCATGCTGCTGGTTGAATGGAGTTCAGACATTTTCAGACCTGTGCCAAATGGAGAGTTGACTTCATTAGGCCAGAGTCAGAGAGGGGGGCTGAGCTGTCCCATTCTGGCCAAATACAAATGTTCTTTTTTTTTCCAGATTTACTTTGTTAAGCCAGAGGAGCAGGGTGTTCTCGGTGCAAAGTGAGGGGCTGATGGCTGCACCTGCCACCTCCCCATATATACCTCCTTCCCTTCAAGAAACAGGGGAAGGGTTTAAAATCAGCCATCAATTAATAAGATACCCCCCACCCGGTGACAGTCCCCAAACACCCTCTGCTCCTACTGGGTGGGCAGCATTTAGTGGGGATGAGGAAGCTGCCTTCAGAGCCTTGCCTATACTAGGGAAAGGCTCAAGGGATGCTGGTGCTGATGTTAGCAACATTCAGATCCTCTGCATAGACAGGGCTGCTGCTGGTTCTGACACCAGGTCTGTTAGGCTCGCACTGAGCAGCCACCGCCAGTGTTTGCAGGAAAGGGAGATTTTTTGGAAAGTTTCCCTAGCACAGGAAGTCCAAGGGTCCTGTGATGCATCAGCACTAGGGGGCAGATTTTCAAAAGAGCCCTCTCCCATCTAGACACTTAAATAAGAATCGGGGGTGGAAGTCATAGCTCCATTGAAATCAGTGGCAAAACTCCTATTGTCTTCAGTGGGGCCAGGATTTCACCTTGGATTTTCAATATGGCCCAGTACCCACCATGCTGACCAGTATGTTAAATCTGCTCTCTTAGTTTGGCAGTTATATAGGAGCTGGGCTCTTTTAAAACTCTGACCTAACACAACTAACCCACTGCTGATGCCCGATGCTGGTTTTGCTTCTAAAGACCATCGCCACTAGCACAGAGCTCAGCAATGGGTGCGGCTGAATCAGCACTGAAAATGAGTCTGGTTCTACTAACTTCATTCTGAGCACCGTTACACTAAGGTGCCTGTTTGAGGGGAGAGGGGGCTTTTAAAAAAAATTAAACTTGCATGTTGTCCCAAGGCGGCTCCCAGCATCCGAAGAGGTAGCCCATGGAATAATATGTACAGGTATCACTGATTTTGTTACTTGGATTGTAAACTCCGCGGGGAAGGGACTATCATGCTGTTCTGTGATCGTACACCACCAGGCACAAGGGGGTCCTGGGTCACGGCAGGGGCTCCTAGATGGGATAGTGATCATAAAGAAGAAGAATTGGAAAGAAATGTTGCATAGAGACTTGCAAGCTCGTTGTCAGAGCTGGATTGCAGCTACTATGGGCAGGAGCCTGGGACTCCTGCTCAGAATTTGGTGATGTCAAAAATCTCAGTTTTAATTTAAAAAAAAAAATCTAACCTGCTGGTTGCAAAGAAAAGCTTGAAAATGTAACCATGCCGTGCGGCCTGCTTCAGTCATCAGCACCCACTAGAGTCAAGGAAGAAGCCATCTGCCCCATCGCCAGCAGAGCAGACCAGATCACCTAATCAAGGGGGAGCCCTGTCACAGCACTGAGGGAGGTCACTCTGGCATGGGTGGCTCCTACGTGAGGATGTGTCTAGGACTCACCTTGCCTTAATCCTGCCCTGTTCACTATCTTGGCAGATATCTGCAAACTTTTCTATCAATGTTTTCTGCACAGGTGCCGGCAACAGATTGGTGCCATCAACTCTAGCAGTGAGATCCTTGGCAGTGCTGGTTCGGGGGACCCACTGCTAACCCCCATGGTCAGCAAGGGGTCAGTTTCCCAGGATGTACAGGATTTAGGCACTTGGGATTATAATGCACTCATCTCCTCAGCTTCTTGGTCACAGCACAATGAAAGGTTGTGTGAATGGATTATGATTCAACTCAATGGCAAATTAACTGGATGCCATCTCACGCCTTCTTTTTGCCATTTAATGTGGCTCATCACAGGTACTTTTCATCCTTAGCCCTGTACTCCACACCATTATGTCTAACAAAGGCAGCAAATGAGAAAGTACTTTCAACCAATGGCATCGTGGGATACATTTCACAGAGCAGAGCGAGTGGCACACAGTGCCATTTCCTTATAATTGCAGCTTTTCTAGTAGAAAATGGACACAATTGTGTACAGCCAGACCAACTCCGGGAGGCAAAGTCCTTGACTGCCCCATGTAGGACTGGAATACCTTGACAAGGAGGAGTGCAGGAGGAGATGGATACATCAAAAAATAATCAGAAAGGTGACTCACTGTATCAAATTCAGCAGAGCTGGGATCATCAAGGGGATAAAAACAGAGGCCCAGATGCCTAGAAGAAAGACATGACAGTATCTCTAGAATCAGCACAGAGCCCAGTAGAGAAATCTCCCAGAGTAACCAAATGGGGCCCAGAACACAGACTCTATAAAAGCATAATCTTCCATGTAGGCACATCAGCCCAGTGTTACACAAAGGACACTGCCATAACTCTAACTCCAAGTGCCCTACCCATAGGGACCCTAACCCTAGCTCCAAGTGCCCTGCCCTTAGGAACCCTAACCCTAGGGCGGGAAACCATACCCATAGGAATCCTAACCTACCTCCAAGTGCAATACTCATAGGAAACCTAAACCTAGCTCCAAGTGCCCTACCATTAGGAACCCTAACACTAGGGTGAGATGCCATACCAATAGGAACCCTAACCCTAGATCCAAGTGCTCTACCCATGGGAACTCTAACCCTAGGGCAGGGCGCACTAACCATAGGAACCCTAACCCTAGTTCCAAGTGCCTTACCCATAGGAACCCTAACCCTAAGGCGGGAAGCCCTACCCATAGGAATCCTAAACCTAGCTCCAAGTGCCCTACAAAAAGGAACTCGAACCCAAGCTCCAAGTACCCTACACTTAGGAACCCTAACCCTAGGAACCCTAAATCTCGGCTGGAAGCCCTACCCATAGGAACCCTAACCCTAGCTCCAAATGCCCTACCCATAGGAACCCTAACCCTAGCTCCAAGTGCCCTAACCATAGAAATCCTAAACCTAGGGTGGGAAGCCCTATGCATAGGAACCCTAACACTAGCTCCAAGTGTCCTACCCTTAGGAAGCTTATTCTAGCTCCAAGTGACCTACCCATAGGAACCCTAACCATAGGGCGGGAAGCCCTATCCATAGGAACCCTAATTCTAGCTCCAAGTGCCCTACCCATAGAAGCCCCAACCCTAGGGTGGGGCACCCTATCCATAGGAACCTTAACCCTATCTCCAAGTGCCCTACCCATAGGAACACTAACCCTAGGGCAGGGCGCCCTACCCATAGGAACCTTAACCCTAGTTCTAAGTGTCCTACCCATAGGAACCCTGAATCTAGTTCAAAGATCCCAATTCATAGGAACCCTAACCTTAGCTCCAAGTGCCCTACCCATAGAAAAAATAATTCTAGGGCAGGGCGCCCTACACATAGAACCCTAAACCTAGCTCCATGTGCCCTACTCTTAGAAACCCTAACCCTAGCTCCAAATACTCTAACATCAGGAACTCTAACCCTAGGGTGGGAAGCCTTGTCCATAGGAACCCTAACCCTAGCTCCAAATGCCCTACCCATAGTAACCCTAACATTAGGGCGAGGTGCACTACCCATAGGAACTCAAACTTTAGCTCAAAGTGCACTACTCTTAGGAACACTAACCCTAGCTCCAAGTGCCCTACGCACAGGAACTCTAATCCTGGCTCCAAGTACCATACCCTTAGGAACTCTAACCCTAGGGCGGGTATCCAGGCTCACAGGAACCCTAACCCTAGTTACAAGTGCCCTACCCATAGGAACCCTCTCCCTAGGGTGGAAAGCCCTACCCATATGAAACCTAACACTATCTGCAAGTGCCGTACCCATAGAAACCCTAACCCTAGCTCCAAGTGCCCTACCCTTAGAAACCCTAACCCTAGGGCGAGAAGCCCTATGCATAGGAACCCTAACCCTAGCTCCAAGTGTCCTACCCATAGGAACCCTGAATCTAGCTCAAAGAGCCCAACTCATAGGAACCCTAACCCTAGCCCCAAGTGCCCTACCCATAGAAAACGTAATCCTAGGGTGGGGTGCCCTACACATAGAACCCTAACCCTAGCTCCATGTGCCCTACTCTTAGAAACCCTAACCTTAGCTTCAAGTGCCCTACCCATAGGAACCCTAATCCTAGCTCCAAGTACTCTACCCATAGAAAACTTAACCTTAGGGCGAGGTGCACTACCCATAGGAAGCCTAACTCTAGCTCAAAGTGCCCTACGCATAGGAACACTAACCCTAACTCCAAGTGCCCTAAGCACAGGAACCCTAATCCTAGCTCCAAGTATTCTACCCTTAGGAACCCTCACCCTAGGGTGGGTATCCCTACTTATAGGAACCCTATCCCTAGCTCCAAGTGCCCTAGCAATAGTAACCCTAACCCTAGGTCCAAGTGCCCTACTCATAGGAAACCTAACTCTAGAGTGGGGAACCCTAACCCTAGGGTGCGGCACCCTACCCCTAGGAATCCTACCCCTAACTCCAAGTGCCTTACAATTAGGAACCCTAACCCTAGGGTGGTATGCCCTACTCATAGGAACCCCAGCCCTAGTCACAAGAGCCCTACCCATAGGAACCCTAACCCTAGCTCCAAATGCCCTACCCATAGGAACCCTAACCCTAGTCCCAAGTGACCTACCCTTAGGAACCTTAACCATAGGGCGGGAAGTTCTACCCATGGGAACCCTAACCCTAGCTCCAAGTGTTCTACCCATCGGAAACCTAACCCTACCTCCAAGTGCCGTACCTTAGTAACACTAAATCTAGCTCCAAGTGCTCTACCCTTAGGAACCCTCACCCTAGTTCCAAGTGCCGTACCCTTAGGAACCCTAACCCTAGTTCCAAGAGACTTACCCTTAGGAACCTTAACTCTAGGGCGGGAAGTTCTACCCATGGGAACCCAAACCCTACCTCCAAGTGCCCTAACCATAGGAACTCTAAAGCAAGCTCCAAGTGCCCTACCCATTGGAACCCTACACTTACCTCAAAGTGCCGTACCCTTAGGAACCCTTACCCTAGCTCCAAGTGACTTACCCAAAGGAATCATAAACCTAGGGAGGGAAGCCCTACCCATAGGAAACCTAACGCTAGCTCCAAGAGCCCTACTCATAGGAACCTTAACTTTAGGGCGGGGTGCCCTACACACAGGAACCCTAAACCTAGCTTTAAGTGCCCTACCCAGATGAACTCTAACCCTAGCTACAAGTGCTCTATCCATAGGAACCCTAGGAAGCCATTCCCATAGGAAGCCATACCGATAGGAAACCTCACTTTAGCTCCAAGGACCCTACCCATAGGAACCCTAACCCTAGCTCCAAGTGCCCTATCCATAGGAACCCTAACCGTAGGGCTGGAAGTCATACAGATAGGAACTCTCATCATAGCTCCAAGTGTCATAACCATAGGAACCCTAACCCTAGCCCCAAGTGCCCTAGCCATAGGAACCCTAACCGTAGGGCTGGAAGTCATACAGATAGGAACTCTCATCATAGCTCCAAGTGTCATAACCATAGGAACTCTAACCCTAGCTCCAAGTACCCTACCCTTTGGAACCTAACCCTAGGACGGGGTGCCCTACCCATAGGAACGCTATCCCTAGTTCCAAGTGCCCTACCCATAGGAACTCTAACCCTAGCTCCAAGCGCCCTACCCATAGAAATCCTAACCCTAGGGCGGGAAGACATTCATAGGAACCCTAACCCTAGTTCCAAGTGCCCTACCCTTAGAAACCCTAACTCTAGCTACAAATGCCTTACCCATAGGAACCTTAACCCTAGTTCGAAGTGCTCAACCCTTAGGAACCCTAACACTAGCTTCAAGTGCCCTACCCAAAGAACCCTAAACCTAGGGCAGGAAGCCCTACCCATAAGAACCCTAACTTAGGTTCAAGTGCCCTACTCTTAGGAACACAAACCCTAGCTCCAAGTGCTCTACACTTAAAAACCTTAACACTAGGGCGGGAAGCCCTACCCAGAGGAACCCTATCCCTAGCTCCAAGTGCCGTACCCTTAGGAACACTAACCCTAGGGTGGGAAGTCCTACCAATAGGAACCTTAACTCTAGCTCCAAGTTCCCTAACCATAGGAACCCTAACCCTAGGGTGGTGTGCCCTACCCATAGGAAACCTAACCCTAGCTCCAACTGCCCTACCCGTAGGAACTCGAACCCTTCGGTGGTGCGCCCTACCCATAGGAATGAAATCCGAGCTCCAAGTGCCCTACCCTTAGGAGCCCTAACCCTAGCTCCAAGTGCCCAAATCATAGGAACCCTAACTCTAGGGTAGTGTGTCCTACCCTTAGGAACCCTAATCTTAGCTCCAAGTGCCCTACCCATAGGAACCCTAACAATAGGGCTGGACACCCTACCCATAGGAATCCTATCCCTAGCTTCAAGTGCCCTACCGATAGAAACCCTAACCCTAGATTCAAGGGCTCTACCCTTAGCAAACCTAACTCTAGCTCCAAGTGCCCTACCCATAGGGACCCTAACCCTAGCTCCAAGTGCCCTACGCACAGGAAACCTAATCCTAGCTCCAAGTACCCTACCCTTAGGAATCCTAACGTTAAAGTGGGGAAACCTAACCCTAGGGTGTGGCACCCTACCCATAGGAATTATACCCCTAACTCCAAGTGCCTTACAATTAGGAACCCTAACCCTAGGGCAGCACGCCCTACCCATAGGAACCTTAACACTAGCTCCAAGTCCTCTACCTTAGGAACCCTAGCCCTAGGGCGGGAAGACCTATCCATAGGAACTTTAACCCTAGTCCCAACAGCCCTACCCATAGGAACCCTAACCCTAGCTAAAAATGTCCTACCCATAGGAACTCTAATCCTAGCTCCAAGTGCCCTAGCCTTAGGAACTCTTACCCTAGCTCCAAGTGCCCTACCCAAAAGAATTCTAACCCTAGGGCAGAAAGCCGTACCCATAGGAACTCTAATCCTAGCTCCAAGTGCCCTACCCTAAGGAACACTAACGCTAGGGCGGGAAGTTCTACCCATGGGAACCCTAACCCTGGCTCCAAGTGACCTACCCATTGGAACCCTTACCCTACCTCCAAGTGCCGTACCTTAGTAACACTAATCCTGGCTCCAAGTGCCGTAACCTTAGGAACCTTCACCCTAGCTCCAAGTGCCCCACCGATAGGAACCCTAACCATAGGGCAGGGCACCCTACCTATAGAAACCTAAGCCTAGCTCCAAATGCCCTAACCTTAGGAACCCTAACCCTAGCTCCAAGTGCCCTACCCATAGGAACCCTAACCCTAAGGCGGGAAGCTCTACCCATAGGAAATTTAACCCTAGCTCCAAGTGCCCAACCCATAGGAACCCTAACCCTAGCTCCAAGTGCCTTATCCTTAGGAAAACTAACCCTAGCTCCAAGTGTCCTACCCTTAGGAAGCCTAACCCTAAGTCATGGCACTCTACCCATAGGAAACCTAACCCTAGCCCCAAGTACCCTACCCTTCGGAACCCTAACCCTAGGGCGGGGTGCCCTACCCATAGGAACCCTATCCCTAGCTCAAAGTGCCATAACCATAGGAACCCTAACCCTAGCTCCAAGTACCCTACCCTTAGGAACTCTAACCCTAGGGTGGGGTGCCCTACCCATAGGAACTCTATCCCTAGCTCAAACTGCCCTACCCTTAGGAACCCTAACGCTAGCTCCAAATGCCCTTCCCAAAAGAACCATAACCCTAGGGCAGGATGCCCCACCCATAGAAACCCTAACACTAGGTTCAAGTGCCCTACATTTAGGAACACAAACCCAAACTCCAAGTGCCCTACCCATAGGAACCCTAACCCTAGTTCCAAGTGACCTACCCATAGGAACCCTAACCCTAGGGCGGGAAGTCCTACCCATAAGAACCCTAACTCAAGCTCCAAGTTCCCTACCCATAGGAAACCTAACCCTAGCTCCAACTGCCCTACTCTTAGGAACTCTAACCCTTGGGTGGTGCACACTACCCATAGGAACCCTAACCATAGCTCCAAGTGTCCTACCCATAGAAACCCTAACTGTAGCTCCAAGTGTCCTATTCTTAGAAACTCTAACCCTAGGTCGAGGCACCCTACCCATAGGAACCCTAACCCTAGGGTGATGTGCCCTACCCTTAGGAACCCTAATCCTAGTTCCAAGTGCTCTACCAATAGGAGCCCTAACCATAGGGCGGGGCACACTACCCATAGGAAATCTAACCCTAGCTCCAAGTGCCCTACCCATAGGAACCATAACCCTAGATCCAAATGCCCTACCTTTAGGAACCCTCACCTTAGGGTGGGATGCCCTACCCCTATGAAACCTAACCCTATCTCCAAGTGCCCTACCCATAGGAACCATAACCCCAGCTCCAAGTGCCCTACCCATAGGAACCCTAACCCTAGAGCGGGAAGCCCTACCCATAGTAACCCTAAACCTAGCTCCAAATGCCCTACCCTTAGGAACCCAAACTCTAGCTCCAAGTGCCCAACCCTTCAGAACCCTAACCCTAGCTTGAAGTGCCCTACCCTTAGGAACGCTAACTCTAGGACAGGAAGCCCTACACATAGGATCCCTAACCCTAGCTCCAACTGCCTGACCCATAGGAACCCGAACTCTAGCTCCAAGTGCCCTAATCATAGGAACCCTAACCCTAGGGCTGCAAGCCATACTGATAGGAACCCTCACCTTAGCTCCAAGTGCCCTACCCGTAGGAACACTAATCCTAGCTCCAAGTGCCCTACCCTTAGGAACCCTAACCATAAGGTGGGGCACCCTACCCATAGGAATCCTTGTCATAGCATTCCTTCCCAGTTCTGGACCTTAGCGTCCAAAATATGGGTACTAGCATGAGTTTCCCTAAGCTTAATTACCAGCTTAGGTCTGATATGCTGCCACCAATCAGGAATTTTCCAGGGCCTGATACCCTCTGGTCCCCCTAAAACCTTCCCTGGGGACCCCTAGAACCCAGATCCCTTGGGTTCTTAAAACAAGGAGAAATAAGCCATTCCCCCACCTCTCCCCATCCCAGATTTTCCCTCCCTGGGCTATTCTGAGAGATACTGATCCAACCTCTTAAATCACCATACAGAGAAGCATCTCCCTTCCCTCTCACAAAGAGGCAAACAGATTCAAGGAAAACAGAGAGAGATTCTATCTCTCCCTCCTCCCATCTCCCCCACCAGTCCTGGTGTGTTATCCCAATCCCCTGGGATAAAACAAGGGAAAGAAGAAAAAAAATCAATCAGGTTCTCTAAAAAGAAATCTTTTAATAAAAGAAAGAAAAAGTAAAGAATTATCTCTGTAACTTCAAGATGTAAATATACAGGGTCCTATAGCTTACAGATAGCAGAGAGAGACTTTCCCCCCAGTACCAGTACAAATCAAAATATTCCCAGCAACTACACATATAAAAGTTAACCAGCCAGACCCACAATTGCAAATAGAGTAAACAATTAAAAAGCCTAAACCGCCTGGTTTTTACCTTCTATTTGAAAAGAAACTTAGAGAACCTGTAGTAATGTCTGGTCTCTCTCAGAACCCCGAGAGAAGAACAAAGAAGTCACACCCAAACTTCCCTCCACTCGAATTTAAAAGTATCTTGTCTTCTGATTGGTCTTCTGGTCAGGTGTCCAGTTTCCTGCTTGTAACCCTTTACAGGTATAATAGACATTAACCCTTAACACTCTGTTTATGACAACCCTATCCCTAGCTCCAAGTGCCCTACCCTTCGGCACCCTAACCCTAGGGCGGGAAGCCGTACCCATAGGAAACCTAACCCTAGCTCCAAGTGCCTGACCCATAGGAACCCGAACCCTAGCTCCAAGTGCCCTACGCATAGGAACCCTAACCCTAGCTCCAAGTGCCCTACCCTTAGGAACCCTAACCCTAGGGCAGGAAGCCCTACCCATAGGATCCCTAGCCCTAGCTCTAAGTGTCTGACCCATAGGAACCCTAACCCTAGCTCCAAGTGCCCTACCTATAGGAACCCTAACCCTAGGGCGGGAAGCACTACCCATAGGAACTCTAACACTAGCTCCAAGTGCCCTAACCAAAGAAACCCTAACCTTAGGGCAGGGTGCCCTACCCATAGGAACCCTACCTTAGCTGATATGAGCTAAGATACAAACATGGAGGAAAACTGAGCAGCTGTAGCTCCCAAAAAGTCAGAGCAGAACAGAAACTCAAATGGTTTGAAGAGTCAGTCTATCGCAAGTCTCCCTGGCTTTTAGTGGGATTTAGGCACTTCTGAGAATGTTGCCCAACACGACAGTTCACAGCCAGAACATGTCAGCCTATCGGGAAAAAAACGATAGCTAAAAGTTCAGTGCAAATTTTGAAAAAAAAAAACTTTAACCAGCTCAATTCAGGAGCTTTTAAAAATTTTCTGGAAACATTATCGTGAGTATTTGCTTAGAGTTGCAGGAATGTTTGCAGAAAGAAAACAATTATTAAAACCCTCACCAACACTCCATGCAATGTGTGTATGTTTGCAAATGGAGAAAAAAGGGGAGCTGAGATACATTTGCAAGAAATGCTTGTTGAGCAACTACAACTACAAATGAACATCTTAAAAATCTGAGCCGGCTAGTGGTCAAACTTGTGTCTAGAAAAACAGGTCACATTTGTTAAATCCTCTGCTGCTAATAATGGGTGGAGCTCTGCTCCCAGCAATCCTGTGCTGTGTGTATACTGGGGAAAACTATCACAATATTTACAAGGATATTTTATTAAGTTATATACTGCATGAGCCAGATTGTTAGTAGTGCTAATGTAACCCACTGGACCCGTAACACAAGGGCGCATGCACATACCAGTCAGTTAGACTCAGCATCCTCCAGCTCTCATTTGGCTACTAATACATGGGTCTGGTTAAAAAAGGTGTGGAGCAAGCCACAACCCCAGCTGACATCAGCAACAGAGACGGTTGCAAACCTCCTGTGAAAGCCAGGCCAGATGTGTCCCTCTTCCCTCCAGCTTGGGGATCCCGTGTGTTATTAAGCATCTGGGCACATTGAGCCAATGCTAGCACATTCACAACTGGATAATTTGCAGCACAGGATGCGCACACATCCCAGTGCCAATTCCATTCTGTGGGCTTAATGACATCTTCAGGGACACCAAGATGGAGGTTTTCAAAAATGACCGAGGGATTTGGATGCCTATTTCCCATTAAAGTAGGCAGGTCTCCAAGTCCTCTAAGTGGCTTTGAAAATCTCAGTCCAAGAATACAAGAGGACTGGGTCAGAGATGGGTAGTGAGAAGGAGGCCTGGAGGCCTGCAGATACCGCTCAGGATTAAACAAAGACTGAATGGTTTGCCAACTACAAAACCAGTTTCTCCTCCCTTGGTTTTCACATCTCAACTGCTAGAACAGGGCCTCATCCTCCCTGATTGAATTAACCTTGTTATCTCTAGCCTGCTTCTTGCTTGCATATATATACACCTGCCCCTTGAAATTTCCACTACATGCATCCAGTGAAGTTAGTATTCACCTACGAAAGCTCATGCTCCAAAATGTCTGTTAGTCTATAAGGTGCCACAGGACTCTTTGCTGCTCTTATAAAACCTTTCAGTTACTCTCCAGCCCTCTGCTCCTAAACATCTCTAACTCCTTTAGATCAGCAGCCAGAAGCCAGTCAGATGTTTCTGAGTCATTAATCCAATTAAATCATCCCCGGGATGTGGTGCCCATGGGATACGCCTCATAGGTGCTCTGTGTATTCTTCCTGGTCTCAGTCAAACTATATTCTGAGGTGCCAAAGCCCTGGCCACCACAGTCTGGTGCACCAGTGAAGAGGAAAAGCTCTAAGAGCCTTGGGGCAAGTGCTCAGAAAAGCAGAAAGTCTCTTATTTCACGTGCCATCTCTCTGCAATAACTCACTCCAACAGAATTCCCGTCCCAGCCAAGCCCTTCAAACCTATGGCAGATACAACATGCAAGAAAGGCTTCCCCATTCCTGGGTGCCCTCTGGCCAGGGAGAATGCTCCTGTCTGAGGCTCTATGCACAGCCTCCTTCCTTTGTCATAGATACCAGGATGGGAGAATCAGCTTCACACCTGCATTGGGGTCTGATGGGGAGAAGATCTCAGGGATTCCCTGCAAGATCTATTGCTGCATGTTGATTGGTGGATCTGCGGCAAGGCACTGTTCTAATTCACTGTCTTATACTGTATCCCCTCTGCTTTCCATTCTTGCACTTCTCCCCCTCATGGGGCAAGCTGGAAGCTTGTGCCCAGTTTGCAGTGGAAGAAGAGACTTCAATAGGAAAATAGAGGGGGGAAGAGGGATTTGTACCCATCAGCACCCAATTTGCTGACGTGACCAAGTAGAAATGTCTATTGCTCCTATGAGGCCTTGCAGACTGGGATACACCCTTTCTCCATCTCTGCCCAGACCAGCAGGGATCTGTACACCTCCAATAGCCTTCCTGCCTCTACACACTATAGTACTGATAACATATGGGCCTGATTCTGTTCCCACTGCACTCAGTGGTAGTTCTTCTCAATCTTGGACAGGTTTTAACACAGTAGATACCTGCATCACTCAGGAATGATCTCCACAGTGTCCCTGGCAGGGGTAGAGCAGAAGTTCAGATAGACAATCAGGTGGGACTTCACGTTGCCCTGTTCTCTACAGTGTACATAACTCTGCCATTGTTCGCATCTGCAGGTTCATCTCAGGACAAACACTATGGATATTTCTTTTTAAATGCATCAATACTAAAACTAACGAGCAGGTTTCCATGGGTACATGAGGCACATGTTGCTACGTGATGTTCATTGGTTACCATGGATACAGAAGGTATGTGTCACCATGCAGCGCTTATTAGTTACCATGGCTATTAAAAGGCTCTGGTCCCCTAGAGACACCGCAGGGATGGTGAGAGCCACTTGCTTTCCATGCCCTTTAGCTCAGGTACTTATCTCTATGGGATACTGCCAGGTTACCTGGGAGACAGGTGGGGACCATGTGACATTATTGCCATGGTTACTAGAGGCCAGGGTGATACAGGTTTCCAGGCATACAGTAGAGACTTGTGAAGTCACGTGGCATGGGTTGCTAAGGTAACTGTCAGGACTTTAATGCCAGCTGAGCTTAAATAAAAAGAGATAGCTTAAACCTGAGCTTTTCAGCTGGTTTTTAAGCAGGTATTTTGCCCCCCCCAGCCCCCTTCCAAAGGGGGTCACTTGGGACTTCAAAGTAGACTGGACAAAGCATCAGAAATTCTACAGTAGGGAATAATCCTGCCCTGGCAGGAGGAGGAACTGGCTGATCTAACAGGTCTTTCCTTTCTCTAATCCCTGTGATTCAGCCCTGGTCCTTGGGCTGTCCTAAGAGAAGAGGGGGGGCTCGCACCCTAAGCTCAGCCAGAGACACCTGTAACTGGGGAGGGTGGAATTCACACAGCTGTAAGCAAACAATGAGGGAGAGGCAGAAGAATATCAGACACATGGTACCTCAGCTGCCTGCTGCGAGGCGAGGGGGGGAGGGAGGAAGCCACATCATCAGCGAAGGGTATCCCTCTCCCTCACGTCACCAGCGCTCCTAATGCTCTGTAAGACACAGTTGTTCATCGATCTATTGCCTGAATTCCTGCAAAGGTCCGGATTTCCCAGGTCTCCAGACTGGAGAGACCAGGTGTGAGGCGTATCGCAGAATCCATATGAATCAGAAGCATTAGCAAAAATGGATCCAGAAGAGGAGCTGGAAGCAGGTCTCTCCAAACCTGGATCAGAATCAGACAGACACCCTTGGATTTCCTAATGGCAGCAACTTAGTTTGCCTTTTGAGAACTGTAAAAGCAGCCCCTCAAACCAAAATAGAGATGACCCACCTCTCTCACCAGTTCCACACCACTTCTGTTTCAGGCTCAGACTCAGGTCCCCTTCCTCCCCTTTTCGCAGTTGCTGCTCTAACATACTGGACATTGTGAAGGAACCACAGTTACTTCTGTATTCTCCATCAGTAGTAGAGCTGAAGTAAATAGTTCCTTAGAGGGGAAATCTGTGGGACAATTTTTTTTCTGTATACCATTGTCTGCAAACAGATCTCAATTCTCGCCAATTCAGCCATTATTTCAAATGATTCACTAAATAATGTCAGCGAATAATTCTTGGTTTGCAGCTCGTTCACAAGCAGATCATTGTAAGTGGCTGGGATGCACAATTCAAGCTGATTGGACAAGTCACACCATATGTTTCTGTTCCGTGGCTGGAGAAACATAATCAGGGTCCCAGAGCAACTACTCTCAAATTATAAATTCAAAAGTCATTTTCTGTGACTGTTCTGTGCTGCTTGTTTAAAAATCACCATGTCACAAACGCGCCTGACAGAAAACTCCTTTGCTAGAATACTTGTGGAGCTCTAATATAGCAGAATAAATATGTGAAATATGGACGGCAGGAGAGAGATCACTCGATCATTACCTGTTAGGTTCACTCCCTCTGGGGCACCTGGCATTGGCCACTGTAGGAAGACAGGATACTGGGCTGCGTGGACCTTTGGTCTGACTCAGTATGGCCATTCTTATGTTCTTATGTGAAAGATTATGTGTGGAACATTTTTTGAGGCTTTGCCCTGGTCTAGAGAGGAATATCCCAGCAGCAGGGCCTTTCTCATGATTCAGGGGAACCCCAAAGCAACAGCACAGGTTGGGTAACCGGAATGCATAGTTACATATGGACGATAGAATGGAAGGAAACCCTCGGCCCTCTTTGGCACAGAGTGTATGATAAAAAATGTGTATTACTGTACAGAAAAAATAAGACAACTTAGCATTTATATAACATATTACATCAAAATATTTTACAAGCACCAACTAATGTTCAGAGCTCCTGTGTAAGATGCACAGTTATGATCTCCATTTTACAGAGGAGTAAACTGAGCATGGAGTTGCCCAAGGTCAGGCAGTGAGTCAGTGGCTGCACTGGAATTAGAAATCAGGAGATCCCATCTCCCCATCCAGTGTTCGGACCATTAGACCAGCCTCTCGCACCATCAGCACTTGGTAAAATTAAAGTGTAACAACTCCCTTCCCCCCACCCCTCACCCCAGCATTCTTGGCAGCAAGACTGTGCTGTCCATCGAGCCCACATTAAGGGACACATCTCAGGTTCACACTGCTGCTGACAGAAGTTACGGAAAGTTCCCACATGAAGAAAAGCAGCCGAAGTTTACACTGTATTTCCCAAAACAGACGGAGGCCGCACCGGCTGTTTTTGCACTCTCAGTACATTTGTCATCCAGCAAGAGGGAGGAGGATTTAATGGTTACAACACTGGATTAGGACCCAGGAGAGCTGCATTCCATTCCTGGCTCTGTCACAAACTTCAAGTGTGACCCTGGGCAAGTCACTTCACCTCGCTGTGCCTGCGTCCACCCATTTGTAAATGGGAACTATATTTCCTTTGTCTGTTTTGTCTATTTACAATGTAGCTCTTCAGGGTGGGAACTGGCTCTTATTATATGTATGTCCGAAGCCTAACATGATGAGGGGCTGATCTCAGCTGGGGTCTCCCTCTGTGTGCGACTGTAATGCGACCAGTTAGTAAGGACAGCATCAAGAGCAGTAACTGGCATTAAGATGAATTTGAAGTATTTACTTCTAGATTTTAATCCCTTCCCTCCTCACACCCCCTTTATTTTTGTCGCCTGCCTCGGAGCCTGCCAATCTCACCAGAAGAGAGAGATAAATGACATGGTTAAATCTCCACTGCGACCCTGAGTAGAAGTCTCTGAATGCAGAAACACCTCAGCCGCCCAATTTCCACCTTCTCCATTCTGCTTCTCTAGAGAGACGTCCTGCTACTCCTTAAATTCTTGCACAAGCCCACAGGGAACCAACAAAGCGTCCACTTGCTTCATTAGCAGAAGGGGCTGTACTGGAAGGAGCTGAACAGTACACACGAGAACATTGTGTTACAGCTCACAGGTCTAGTAATGGTAACCCTGGCTCTGCCAAGAGGGAATATAAAATGCAGATTACTCAGTGACTTGGATTTCAGCCTACTTTGGCTTTTAGATCCCAGCTACCATGCAATTGCAAACCAGGCTGGAGCAGCAAATGCCACATGGTATTGTCATCACTTTTTTAGATCAGACCAAACTGTGTCATAAGTCAAAGGACCCACGCAACAGTCGTCTTCAGAACTGTCACGCAGTTCCCTTGTTATAACTTGAAATGGCCAAGTGCTGAAACCAAGCTTTCCCTTGTTCTAGTTTTTAAACAAATCCACTGCAGCATTTGCTTTCTGTAGATAGTCACGCAATTAACGTTACACTCAAATACTTACCACAATTAAAAATTCACTTTCCATGAGAAGTCAAACAAGAAAACTGAGCAGACCCAACCGAACAATATCATGCGACTTTTGTGACCAACTTAAGAGCAATAGAACATAAGAATGGCCATACTGGGTCAGACCAAAGGTCCATCTAGCCCAGCATCCTGTTTGCCAACAACGGCCAATGCATTACTTTACATTTATCTGCATTAAATTTCATTTGCCATTTTGTTGCCCAATCACTTAGTTTTGTGAGATCTGCTTTGGTCTTAACTATCTTGAGCAGTTTAGTATCATCTGCAAACCTTGCCACCTCACTGTTTACCCCTTTCTCCATATCATTTATGAATAAGTTAAATAGAATTAGTCCTAGGACTGACCATTGGGGAACACCACTAGTTATCCCTCTCCATTCTGAAAATTTACTATTTATTTCTACTCTCACCCTCTGCATGGGTTGTCCAGAGGATTTCACTCACAGATCTTTGGCACCATAACACTCTACCACTTAAACTAAATGAGTAACTCCATTAGCTGGTAACAGTAGCAGGTTGTTTTCCTTTGTGATCAGCCACTAGATGAGAACAGGATGTGTTGTGTAGGTACACTACGCAGACAATAGCCTGAATTCCACATAGCAAGCCACAGGGAAAATGAAATTTGCAAAATACTCTAAAATATTTTCAAATAAATTGGGGGCAGGGAGAAACCATCTATTCAGACATTCCTTTAACAAACAAATGTTTATCTAGTATCTTATTCAGAATGAATTATTCGATCTGGTCCAATGGCAAAAGAGTTGGGGTACTGAGTGCCTTGATGTAGTTTAGGACACATATGTAATGTTATTGTGTTGGAGACCTGGTTACAACAATTATTCACCAAGGAAGTCTACACTTGGTTCCCTGCTGTAGCATAAACTCCTATGGAAAAATCCTATAGGCTTCATAGAAAATTATATCCTTTACAGAAATTAAAAAAAAATACCAAAAATCTCCTATGATTGCCTATAGCAGACATATAATTTTTGATGGAGTGTGATTTAAAAAAAAAAAATCAACCACCTATAGAAAGGGTAATTACCCTAAGGAATTTAATAGAAAGTTATATCCTTGCTATAAGACATAAAAGGATTGCTAACAACGTTATATAAAAAGATTCAGGATTATAGGATTTTTCTAAAGGGGCTTACACTATAGCGTTCTATAAGAATTACTCTAAAAACCTATTTCATTTTTAGGGCTATTAAGTTCTACAAGACTTTGCCAGAAGCATGCTTGTTTTAAATGTGCCCCCCGAAAATGTAGCTGTCTTGTTCAAGGAGTATGTCATAGCTTGTTTACATGTGACAAGAAGCAACAGGTGTATCAGGGAGTACGCAGTTTTTGTAGCAAAGACGGAATCTTAGTTTCAGTTCATTTCATTGGTCTAGTTCGTATTCTACTCTGGGCCACCAATCTGTTCTGGTAGGCAGCAGTTTGGAGTGCAACCAGCTCAAAGCGAGCTTGGATTAAGCCTCCTTTAGGATTACTTGAGATTTTCTGATCAGGACAAGAACATGGAGGCTCTTCAAAATAAGCATAGCCACTGTGAGCGGAGGAGATGAAGCCGCCACTGCAATATGCTATCACCACCCAAGTGAAACTGACAGAGAGCGAAGATCTCACACTGGTCCAGTACATTTAATGGCCTCACACTAAGAAGAGTTCCCAGATCAAAGACCAGGAGAAATGTCGGGCTCGATTCTGCTCTCATTCACAATGGCATAAATCAAATTTCCCCCGTGAAGACAAGGGAATGACATCAGTGAAAAAAAAAATTCTAGTGAGTGCAGAATCAGATCCATTATCTCCACCATATCATAGGCAGTTTCCACTGTTTTCAAAATATAAGAGTTTCCGTAATTCATTCTCATCGTCTCTTGAGAGTCAAGCACAGAATAAAATGCACACAGCACACACCCCTCCAGTGATGATAACCTACACAAATGTTTCTCAGAACTCAGAAAAGAACCGGGGGGGGGGGGGACAAGACAGACGACGGGAGGAGGAGGATCAACAATACTTGCTGAGATGCCAATTGAAAGAAGTCCCACACATCTCCCACTCTTCCAGTGCTCACTACCGCAAATATTATATCGTTTTAAAATAGATAAATCACTACACCAAAAATGACCCCTCTCCCTACCACAGAACTGCGATAAAAAGTTTCCTTCAGCTGTTGCCATAGAGATTTCTTGGCTCAGTCCAGGATACCCAAATCATCTCTAAAATGGAAGAATTTAAGATTTTAATCAGGCAAACACAGGGGAGGCCGCGAGCATCAGTTTGTGTACTAGCTTGAATGGTTTCCACTTATAAAGTACGACTGAGACATTGGAGGAGGGGGTGGGGTGGACGAAAAGGTTGAGTTTAGACAACTGAGTATTTACAGCAACATCCCTCTTAGCTAGAGCTCAGAGGGAACTGGGAAAAGAGCACCCGACATATTCAGCCAGAACGCAGGTTTAGTTTTTTCCTCCAAGCTCCTGATTTAAAAGGACTACAGACAGCCTGGCTTCACTACACTAAGCCCTACGCTCTGGCATCTGGACTCGATTATTTCATAGTCAAGGTGAGGAGGTAGATGGGACAGGTGGCTCAAGAGAAGCATTCAGAAGGTTTGACGGTGATTGAGGAAAGAAAGGGCAAGCATTGTCTTTCGGGAAGGGCAGAAGATGGAATAAGGGAAAGAGAAAGGAAGGATTTTTTTTTAAAAGGCAGAAAATGAGGACAGACAAATTGGAGAGCTACTCCCATGCTCAACTGCTACACATTGCTCCAGCCCTAGCTCATTGTGCTCTGCCGCACAGATAAAACCTGCCTCTCAGCAACAAGGTCCTCATTAGTATCCCCAAATATTGCTTCCTAAAACCACAAGAGAGGGCGAGAGGCCGGCTGCCCTCTCCGCCGCAAGCTAATCATTCTGGGCAGGCAGCCACTGGAAGGACATCCCAGCCAAGCCACAAAGCCTCAGTGAACAGTTCTGAGATTGTCTAACATACAGCTTACCCCTCGATCTCCCTCTCCTCGCCCCCTCACTCCCCCGAGTCCCTCCTTGGGGTTATATGGATGCAATAGTCAGTGCAGCTCAGCAGACTGGGCACTGACCTAGGAGCATGGTTAAGCAGGTGGCCTAGTTTTGTTGTCCGGTTACCTTGTGCAAAGTGGGCCTACAGTGACCCAATCAGAACAGCAGCATTTTACCCTCACTGGCTGGCACTCACTTTGCAGTGGTGTGGGGGAGTAAACACGGTGCAGGGCAACAGAGAATCCAGCCCCTGGATTGGGTCTAGGGTGACCAGATGTCCTGATTTTATAGGGACAATCTCGATGTTTGGGTCTTTTTCTTATGTAGGTTCCTATTATCCCCCGCACCTGTCCCGATTCTTCACACTTGCTGTCTGGTCACCCTAGTTGGGTCCCCAGCTGACCTGCTGTGTGACGTGGGACAAGTCACTATGCCTTTGTTTTTCCATCTGTAAGAACATAAGAACAGCCGTATCGGGTCAGACCAAAGGTCCATCTAGCCCAGTATCCTGTCTACCGACAGTGGCCAATGGCACGTGCCCCAGAGGGAGTGAACCTAACAGGCAATGATCAAGTGATCTCTCTCCCGCCATCCATCTCCACCCTCTGACAAACAAACAGAGTCTAGAGACACCATTCCTTACCCATCCTGGTTAATAGTCATTAATGGACTTAACCTCCATGAATTTATCCAGTTCTCTTTTAAATGCTGTCATAGTCCTAGCCTTCACAATCTCCTCAGGCAAGGAGTTCCACAAGTTGACTGTGCGCTGTGTCAATAACGATGTGATTGTAACACGCTTTGAGATTGATCGCTGAACAGTGCCAATATTACCACCAAATTAGCCCTAACCCCATTGTGCTAAGGGCTGCAAGGCCAGGACATAGGTATCACATCCTGCTACCACCTCTGCCTCATCAGGAGGGCAGCATGCATGTGTTAATTGACTGAGGAAAACCTCTTGGAAATTAAAAAAACAGCCCTTTCACTTAGATCCTATGGTCTCCACGCCTTGCTCATGGCATCACTGTGTACGCCATTGCCCCTCTCGTGACAGTGCAAGGATAATTGTTTTCATTTTCCCCTCAAATGGTTTAAGCTTCATGATATCATCTCTGCTTCTAGCTATCCTGCCAAGACAAGCCTCTGCCAGCGTCAGGTGTCAGACTGAAGGTGTCCTACCATCCCACCTGCAGATGGAGAGAGGTAAAGTCAAGACACAGGAGAGGTCTTTCCTTCAAGGGGCAGAACTTGCCTGGGTGCGTAAAGCTTCTCCTCCTGTTTTCAGTAACTGAAGATGGTTTTTCAGCTTAGCTAGGTTTTAGTCCTGTTTGTTTATTTCTCCTGTGGAATTTAGCTGTCAATCATTCTCACTGCATTTCCAAGTCAATGACATTAGCTTAATAGCAGTGGTCATCTCCAACGTCTCAACATAACCTCCCAGGTGTCACTGGGGCAGCACCCTGAAGACAATGCTCAGTACCCCGTAGTATCAATCTAGCTTAGGGGGTATACGGCTGCCCACCTCCTTCCCATGCAAGCAATTGCCAGGTGAAATAGATAATGTATCCCTTTAACGTCATCGCTAAGCTCACAACATTATTGCCTAAGATCTCTTCCTGCCACCTTCATCTGCTTTCTATTATTAGAACTTTCACCATCTCTTTCCCTGTTCAAATAGCCCTTCTGACCAGGGTCTCTGCTTGTGCATGACATTTTTAACTTTGGGGAGCACTATTAACAATGTCCATTTATCATCCCTTCCTCCTCTCCCCCACCCCCTGCAAAAAAGTTTTCAAGCATATAAGGGGGAAAAACCCTTGTTTGACTCTATCCCTTAAAAGAGACTGTTGCTAGCATAACATCTGTCAGGAATCAGGGCCTGCAGCAGAGCCAGTCTCCGGGCAAACTAACCAGTGCATCTGGCCTGTGGTAGGTTGGCTACCACCGCCTGCTTGGGAGAAGAGTCAGCAGACCAGCACCAGCAGCTGCTCACAGCACTCGCCCACGGCTGCAAAAGTGCCTGCGTGTTCCAGCCCTGCCTCACTCCAAGTAACATAGCTCTGACGCTCAACTCCGATTCCTGGCTACCGACTCCTGCTCCAACCACTAGGCCTGATGCCTGTTCTAGCCACCATCCCGGGTTCTGACAACAGCCACCTCTTAACCGCAAGAAGGGAAAACTCAGCCTGCAATATCGCTAGCTATTTCCATCACTGACTTGAAATGGTCTTTTTGCCACATCTTCCACATTTGCTCTCCACCCAACTGCAACCACAAATTCAACCACATGGCGTAAACTCACCAGTCTGGCAGTCTTGTTGTTTGACACAGCCCCGGCTTCAGCAGTGGCATTCAGCTAAAGTAAATGTTCCTGGAATTACATTTGAAGGCTGTGTTTTCAAAGCACACGCTCTATGCAAACACAGCACAATGGGCCGTGGTGTTGCTGGAGTGTATTTTGAAGCGAAAAGAATGTCATTGTGAGGCTGGCAGAGCAGCTGTCCACCCATGCCAAGGTCCCCATGTCTCAGTTGAGTACTGATGAATGCAGAGCTGGAATCAGTCTGGCTCACCTGTGTGTTACTATTGGTAAAATAGGTACTAGGGTTATAAAAGAATGTATTTGGACTCTATTGAATGTTTATGAGTTGGTGCATGTGTTAATCTCACTTATAGACTCTATGTCCCATACTGTAAGGTAATCTTTAAGCATTTGTATTGTATGCCTCTGTGACTGTGTAAGTCACCAGGCAGGAGAGAGATATTAACTGGTGTGAAGTGCTGGTCTCCAGCAGAAGGTGTTATGTCCAGCCCAACAAGGAAGGCCCATTGACACCAGGTGGACTATTGTGGAGCATTACAAGAGAACAAAATACTTTGTTGTTCTGCTTCGCCCCCGCCATGAAGACAAGTCATGAAAATGAATTCTTCCCATCAGCTGAGTTTGCAGCTCAGAGCACATGGGAGGGAAAGGAATAAAAACCCTTAACAAGAAGAATTGTATCTCTATGCTGCTTGGACTCTGGAGGGCAAGGTTTTCTAAGCATAAGCAAGGGATCCCCTGTGGCTTAGCCTGGGTTAGCCCTAAAGGACATATAGGCCTTGGCTACACTGGCACTTTACAGCGCTGCAACTTTCTCGCTCAGGGGTGTGAAAAAACACACCCCTGAGCACAGCAAGTTACAGAGCTGCAAAGCGCCAGTGTAAACAGTGCCCCAGCACTGGGAGCGCGGCTCCCAGCACTGCAAGCTAATCCCCACGGGGAGGTGGAGTACCTGCAGCGCTGGGAGACCTCTCTCCCAGCACTGGCACCGCGACCACACTCTCACTTCAAAGCGCTGCTGCGGGAGCGCTCCCGCAGCAGCGCTTTGGAGTTTCAAGTGTAGCCAAGCCCATAGAGTTTGCTTATTATAAATAAAAAATTAAATAAATAAAATAATATTATAGAAGCTTTTATTACCTTTTGAAACTTAAGATTGTAACTCAGTGGTGTACGTATGCTTATGTGCACTAACCTTGTAAATAACTCTCATTTCCTTTTTAATAACTCTTTAGCTAGCGTATTCTAGGATTGGCTACAGGCATTGCCTATGGTGTGAGATCTAAGGTTTAACTGACCTGGGCTAAGTGCCTGGTCCTTTGGGGCTTGGAGTAATCTGAATATTGCTGTGATTCTTGGTGTAAGAGACCATCTATCACAAAGGCAAGACAGAAATGTGGAGTGCCCAAGGGGACTGTCTGTGACTCCACGGTGTGGCTGTCATAGTGCCTAAGGAGTTTACACTTGATAATTGGTTGGCGAACTCTATGTATGGAACTCACAAGCAATTTGGGGTTTGTGTCCTGACTCTTAACAGTCTGCCTTGAGGTTGGTAGTCACATTTTGGAGCCACTGCAGGACAGCTTGACCATCCTCTCACCATAATTTAAGCCTTATAGCAACTCAGAGGCTGGTGACCTCTGCTGAAAGTTCTGGGACAAAGCAAGGCAAACATCCTGGCTGAAGTGCTGGTGGTTTAACGGGACCCTTCATTGTTTGGAGAGGTATTACAGAGAAGCAGTTCTGGGATGTTAGAACTGCTCTGGTTCCCATTAAGGAGGAGATTCCAAGTTTTTCAGCAATGTCACACATCATGCCCAGGAATGTAAAGTTTGAGAAATATCAAAATAAGGAAACTTGGAAGAGGAAGAAATATTGGCCCCAAGGAATGCTATTGCATGAGCTAAGCATGTCTGGAGTAATGGAATGAATCATCTACCAACCTCAGAATAGCTTTTCGGGGGACTGAATTTCTCACGGGACTAGCAGTAGACTACAGAGTACCTCTCTTCCATGAGCATGGTTTGAGTCCAGCTCGGATCAGTAGTAACTCAAAGTTGCTACTATCTGTCAACTGGCCTCTATAAAGAGCCAGGGGTCCAAATGCACTGGTCTCCATATTACAATCACTGCTCGTTAACATCTTTGCTGGCATGTTAAGTAGGCAAGCCAAAGATCGATTCTGAGGACTGAATTATTCTCTCACTCCTAGAAGTGGTCTCCGCAGGGTAGGGTTGATGAATACTGCTGCTGAAGCTGCACCTGTTCTGTTGACAAAGACAATTTTGTTCTCCAGAACTGTCAGCACAAAACCTTTCATCAGCCTTAAATTCACATGCACTCATCTGCTCAGCCAACCCACTCACAGTAAGCTAAGATTGGGCTCCTTTATTTTTGTGTGCATCCATTGGACATGGAAACCTCATACAAACTCTTAACTAACCTACTCTCTCTTCTAGAGAAGCTCCACCTCCAAGGCCCAGCAAAGAAAAAGTCGAGTTCAGGTCCAAATTGAGGGTCACAGGATACTGAATTTTTTTTTTTTGGTCTCTAAAGCCCCCTGCACCATCACTTTGCAGCCAAGGGAACTTGGGCTGTATGTTCATTTGAGCAATGATCTTCCCAACTCCGTATTGATGCTTAGGAGTCTTTACTCAAAGCCATGCCTTCCAAGGCAGAGACTTCATTGTCACACGCTGCTGCCACGTATAA
This sequence comes from Gopherus flavomarginatus, assembly GCF_025201925.1. NCBI lineage: Eukaryota > Metazoa > Chordata > Testudines > Testudinidae > Gopherus > Gopherus flavomarginatus. The sequence goes on along the minus strand of NC_066628.1, from coordinate 39,470,333 downwards.
GACCAGGGTCAGCCAAAGTGCAGTCATCACATCCATGCAGATCTACACTGCAGCCCACTGCCCGAGCATTTAACATGGAGGGGCGGCCTGAAGAGACAATGGGTCAGTAACCCAGCTTGAGATGGAGCCTTGCAAGCTGCAGTCTTGTTGTTTCGGCAGGCTGCTCACCCTTAATAAAAGAGCAAAATACATGCAATCTAAATGTGGCTCTGAGGCTCCAGGCTCACTTATTGCTAATACAGCCCTCACCAGGAGAGGTCTGACTGCCATTGCTGAGAACTTTGACAACCAGTTGGCCTTGAGTTTTGGGGTGCATGGGGGAAGGGAAGAAACACCAGCTTGTGTCTATGATTAAAGGTGGAGAAGAACCTCTCTACACGCTAGGCAGAACTAGACCAGGGCATAACCTTCCAGCTCATTAATCATCTTACCCCAAAACTGGAAGGAGTTTGCAATTACTTAATTTGCATGGCAGCCAGTTCCCTAAATCTCTCCGAATGTCACACAGCAAACCTGCTCTGTCCCCAGTGGCACAGGACATTCTCCTGCCTTTACTCTTTGCCATTAAGGGATCAGAAAAGCATGGGTTGATCCTGATGTTAGGTTGCTCCCATCGCTCAGAGCTAAGCAGACATTCAGCCACTGCTTCTCACTTCCAGGGGCTCCTGAGTTTTTTAATAGGGCATTGTCCCCTGTTCTTTTGGCATGTGTCCCACATGCTCACCCATCTCCTATCTTTCCCTGGCATTTCATTCTTTGTGACTCTCTCCCAGTGCCTCCCTGCCCCAACCTCCCCATCCCCCTTGAGTCTCCTCTTTCTTTCTTTCTCTCCTGCTGCGTCTGTGTGTGGGTGTATTTGGAAATGAGATCTTTCCAGCAGAACTGCAAAATGAAATGCAGAGATCACAACTCCTTGAATAGATTCATCACACACACCCCAATCTCCATTCTGTTCCAAGTGTAAAATAATATTAATGGAAAACCAAGTAAATAATTTAAAAAGAACAGCTGGAAAACAAGGGCATTAAAAATACAATGATTGACTGCAGTCAGGGTATTTGTATGTGTATGGGGGGTGGGGTGGGGGATGACCAGTTTCATTTGTCCTTCTATAGAAAAGGTTGTGCTTTGGAGAGATTTTCACCTTGACTGTAACTTGCTCATCCATTTTTAAGGTTGCAGTCTGCTGTCACTGGTAGCTGAAGAGCTAGTTTTGTGGACCTACAGAAATAGGAGGTGATAACTGTTTTTGAACATCCACTTGAAGACAGATTTCATTTACAGGGACAAGAGGTGACAATTCAAGGTACTCTGGATTGTTCTAGTGCTCCTCCATTGTTTCTGGACAGGTACCAGGCAAACCTTCCCTTGCTACTATTGAAAGCAGTTTCTTAATATATGGAGACATACCTATCTCATAGAGCTGGAAGGGACCCCGAAAGGTCATACAAGTCTAGACTCCTGCCTACACTAGCAGGATCAAGTACTGATATTTTTTGCCTCAAATCCTTAAGTGGCTCCCTCAAGGATTGAGCTCACAACTCTGGGTTTAGCAGGCCAATGCTCAAACCACGGAGCTATTCCTGCCCCCTTTGATCATTCACATTGTTTGGAATATTCACATGGGGTGGTGGGAAGATCAATCCGTTAATGTTTGGACAGAGCTTTGAATATGTAAAACGCTATATTGAATGCTGGGTATTCCTTGGGTGTATCAGATTAGAGCTACATATCCAAAGGTGTCAAGGATGCTAGTAGAGAAAAGGACATGGTCTGTTCCACCTTAAGGGAAGAGGTTACTGGAGGAACAGTGATGATAAAACAAAAGCCTCCTAGCAAAGACTGTCACCATAGCAACATTTAATAAAAGGTAACTAAATGCACCCAGAGAGGTGGAAATAGATTGGAGTTAAACAGGAAACACAAGTGAATGGTGATCGTGTGTCAAGAGGTTATTGATTCACTCTTTCCTAACTAAGGGAGTCCAACTCACCTTCCTGCCAAGAGACTGCCTTTCAGAGGCTGTTAATTGCACCAGGGAGTTGTGCTTATCCGAGGTCTTTGGAACTCACCGCATCCCTAGTTTGTGTACAATGGAGTGGATTGCCCTTGTGTCAGAGGTGCGGCTGTTTGGTTCAGGAGAAAGTACGGCCTGCTGGGACCTGTAGTCTCCATGGGCCACATCTCCATAGCTGAGATGGAGGGTAGCCGCGAGTCACTGTAAAAGCACAGAGCCCACATTTAGCCCGTCATATGCAGCCAGAAGAGGCTTAATCAGCTTTTGGCACTTGCAGTTCAGTGTAGAGTATGTCCAGCAAATGACAGCTGCTGGGACCTTGTGTGCGCCACTGTCTGAGAGCCTGAGCCAAAGGCCACTGAAGTCAGATGGCATCCTTCCATTGTCTTCAGTGAGCTTTGCACAGAAACATAGGAATTACTATACTGGATCCGACCTCTAGTCCAGCCTGTCCAGTATCCTGTCTCCGACAGCGGCCAGTACCAGATGCCTCAACAAAGGAGACAGAAACCCCACTGGAATCAGAGGTGGGATAACCCATCCCCCGCCATGAAGATCTCATCCCAGTCCCTAACAGACATTTGGGTGAGGGAGTGTCATTCAGGCTCCTGACGTGGGAGCAGAGTCCTTTGTGGCCTCAGACTACACTCTGCATTGGCGGCTGAATTATTCTCTCTTAAGAAACACTCCTCCCTAATTTGCCTGCCCGACTCCCAACACAACAGTCCAGGTCTGGGTCTGAGACCAACCCAGACAATCCTGGGAGGTTCTAAGTGCTACAGGTGAACTATAGTGTTCAGTGCTTAGCAGGACGGGTCTCAGAAAGCACGTGTACATGGGGACAGCCACTCCCTGAGCTGGGTACGTGAGAAAGAGAGAGAAGATATGCAGAAATTTTCCTTTCCTCCGTACAGGCCTTGTTACTGGTTACCTGAGCACACACAACCCTCTGCCAAATGCCCCTTGCTCTTTAAATCTGGCATTTGGTTGTTTCCAAATGGCCATGCCCCACCATGGGCTGGTAAACCAGTGAGAGCCTTGTTTGTGCCATGCCATAAAAAGAACGGTTTTCACTGGGAAAATCCTAAACAAAAACAAAGGAGCACCTGCTGCTCCCACATTGGCTCTGCAACGGCAAAGCCTCTTCTGGTACATACGCAGAAGGCTGGCCGCCAGCACACATGGTCTCCTGGCGACGGCGGGGGAGCAGATAACCTTTCCCCCATCACACCTGATAAAATGGCACAGAGCTTACACCGCACAAAGGCAGAACACGCCACATCAATTCTGCCATGGAGAGTGAAAATAAAAGGGGGACAATTTCTTATGTCTAGACAAAAGGCGATTGCAAATAGAGAGCCAGCAGGAAGCATTTAGAGAAGGGAACAAACCTTCCCTTTGGATCTTTCCCCATATTTAGTAAAGTTGCTTTAGTCAGAAGGAAGGAAACACCTTCCATGGTCTTTAAGCCTATACTGGTAAGAGAACAGAACAGTGTCCCTTTCTCTCAGGGAAACTGAGATCTACCAGTTCCCAGCACGGGATCAGCAGGATACAGGAGCACAAAGAGTTAATCCTTCCTCAGGCTAACAACCCACAGTTGTTACCACGGGCCTTTACAGATGGCAGAAAGAGATCAAAATGTGCCCTGAGGATTCCACTCTGAACAGGGGATCCCAGGAAGGGACTGGATGAAGGACGATGGCAGGGGAGAGACAGCTGTTAGCAGATGGCAAAGGCCCAGAACGGCTCCAAGCGGGGAATGCAGGGGCGTGAGCAGCTGAGGGATTCCCCCAAGAAAAATATACCACGGCCTTAGAATGGGGATGTAACAACGCTAGCAGATAGGGAGGTGGAGCATTCCAGGAAAGGGCGCAGAAGGATCAGAGGCACACACACCCCTGAGAGATTTGGGAAGGTCGGGGCTCGCCCCACTCTGAGGAGACAAGGTCAAGTTTCCATTTTATCCGCAGTTGATAAGATTGAATGCAGAAAGCAGAGCAGAATGCAAATCTCATGCCATTGAAACAGCCATAAGCCTGTGTGAACGGGCATGTCTAAGCCCCCTGGTGACCACCATGTCTAGCAAAGTAACCCCCCTGGAGATGGCGCCTGAGCATTTTTTATCCCAAGCACATGAACAGGATGGGCCAAGTACTCCTCTGCAGGGGGTCATTTGACTGGCAGAGAGCCGACCTTTCTTCTCCACGCGAACAAACATGCAGCAAAGTGTCCAGCGAAGAACCTGCAGACAGGCACAAAGGATCTCCAGCTGGCGAGTCCCATGGCTAGGCAGGAGCTGTGCTGGTTGGAAGACAGCGATTGCATGACACAGCAACATCCCAGGTTCTGGAGACTGTTTTCATTCTGCATTGGAATGAACACAAAACCCTTCACATAAAGGGATGCCTGTCTCCCTCTGTGGCCTAGTGGTTAGAGCCCTCACTAGGGATGTGGGAGACCAAGGTTCAAGCCTGCCTGAGTTGGAGCCCAGTCTTTCATCCCAAAGCAGGCACTGCCAGTCTCCCACATCCCAGGCCAGTAACCACCCTAAGCCACCCAGCTGTAGAGTCCCTCTCCCTGATGCAAAACTCCTTTCAAGGGAAGTTGTCATGGAAATGAGATGTTCCCGCTAAATGTGCCAGCTTTGACAAAACAACATATTTCATTTTGGTGGAAGCATTCCTGCTGACTCTACCTGGAAAGCCCTGTGAAAAGCAGACACTTACCAGGCTTTGAGCTAGTAAAAGGCATGATCCTGAGCATTCCCAGCTACTACTGAGATCATGCAAGATGCTGAAGTCACTGGTGGTTCTGGGTGCTCAGCAGCTCCCAGGGTCAGGCCCTGACCTCAGAGCTCAGCAAGCTGGGAACACAAATCCCAAGGTTGTGACTGAACATCCCCTCTTAACTGTTAACCTTGAATTCTTCATCATCATGAGTGGTTAAACTATATCCATTTTAACTTGGAATTCTCTACCCTATAATTTGTGCCACAGCAGTATTGGCCCATTTTTTAGGTGAATTCAGTGTCCATGACATACCTGCCATGGCGATGCAGATTTCCCAACAATGCCCTGCCAGGATTGCTTGTAAAGGGTGAGATATTATTTGGTGTCATCAGATGCTGCTATTACGGAGATTCTTACGAATTCTCTTTAACTAAAACTATAGGCAGCTAGATCTTGGGAGAAATGCTTTGTTAGTTGTGATGCAGTTCTTTTGGGATGCTGTTGCTTTATAAGTAAAATGGCCTCATTGCATCAATAATTCTGACCAAAATCATTTCCTAGGTATGAAAGTGCTGCCTACTAGATATACCCACCCAAACAAAACCATCCCATGGAGTCAAATGTTACAAGGAGGTGAAGGGAGTTCAGTCTCCATTGGCTCATTCAGTTACGGGCCACTCTGCTGGGATTGCCAACAAGGTTTCTGGCCACTAGGAACTGGACTCAGATCACCTAACTCAGTTCATAGAGGCCATGGGTTCTCAACCTCAGAACAGGTGCCAGAGACTGGTGGCCACCCTGCCCTTCTCATCTTACTACATGAATTCGGAATCCCAGTACAGAAACCTCCAGTTATTCCTACTTATCTGGGCTGCAACTGAACCATGGGCCTAGCACAGAAAACCTCAGTCTATCCCTGAGCCAAACCACTCCCCTAGTCCTTTCAGGAACAAGCCATCCAGTTAAGGTTCTAAATGATAGGTTATGCAAAAGAGCTCTCCAAGATTTGAGGGACAAACCCATACCGAGGAAGACACTTATTCAGATTTACAGTTGGCTAGATACAGAGTTCAGCTCTTTGTTGAAGACAGTGGGATTCTGACCCTAGAGTTTGTGATGAATCTTGAAAGAGCTTCAAAATGATCCAGGGCAGAATATGATCCTAAGTTTATGTCCCTAGCTGTGCGTGTTCCTACAGCATGAGATAAGTCAATAACCAGGTACAGTAGCAGTCAGAAGTCAGATATTAATTTAATTCTACCCCTGCCTGCCTGCCCAAATAGGCATTAATTCAACAGAGCAGGAGGGCTACATAATTCATCATTTTTACTGGGATTTCTGCTTTCTCCAGTTAAGGTGGAATCATTGCATCAAACAGCTAGAGTTCCCAACACTTGGAGGGCACCGGAGATGGAAGAAAGCTCAATCAAGACACTATAACTGCAAAGCCTCTGGTAGAAAACGGTGTTGAGAAGGAAGCTGAAAGTGACAAAAGCACAGAAGCTTAGATCCAGTACAGACATCATACCCCTACACATGGGGACCTTCACGGATAGCCCCACTCAGAAAGGACAAACATATCCTCTGGTCTGCAACTTGGGTTAAGGTGGGGGAAAAGAGCCTACTTCATTCACCTTTAGGGGCACTGTTCCTTTAGAAAGCAAGAGACTGGGAATAACTGGATGCAGAATTAGGAGCTACTTGAGTACAAGCAGTCCAATTCTATGGGCAGGGCTTTGCGAATTATTTTAAACTGCTTGATCCTGAGAGATGCCAAGCACCCTCAACTCCCATCAAAGTCAGTGCTCAGCAACACACAGGATCAGGCCCTATATGCAAGAAGCTATTTTATTTGCCTGGCCCTTGGATGCAGTCAAACCTTCTGGTAACACTGATAAATAGCTCCACACACTGCCTGTGCTGAAGTGGATTGGGGCTTGGAAGGAAGAGGAATTCTGCCACCAGATCACCCAAGGCTCAGTCAATGCACATTACACCCCAACAGCTGCCGCCCACATTTAAACTGCTCCCCTGTGATCCAGCGGTCCCTTGGTTTCTGCTCTTGGCATTTTTACCTCGAGGTGAGCACAAGAGGAAAGGGAGAGAAAAACTACAGAGGAAAATAAGCCTAGCTGACAAAAAAAGTACACTTCTACCCCGATATAACGCTGTTCTCGGGAGCTAAAAAAATCTTACCGTGTTATAGGTGAAACCACATTACATCGAACTTGCTTTGGTCCGCCAGAGTGCGCAGCTCTGCCCCTCCTCAAGTGCTGCTTTACTGCATTATATCTGAATTTGTGTTCTATCAGGCCACATTATATCGGGGCAGAGGTGTATTACAAAACATGTTAAATTCAGAGAAACTCAGAATGACTGGGGGGCTAGTAGGCAGAGCTGAGACACTATTGCACTCCCCGGTCTGCTCTCAAACAACACAAGGTTAAAATGGACAACCATGAACTCCTCGGGTGACATTAAAATCACAAATTCCTGCGCACAGTTCCCCGTCTCCACGCCCATGTGCGTGCCTCCATTTCAAGAGTTCACGAGCAACCCACTAGGGAACACTCAGCCTTTGAAATGCAGGCCAGGATGATTAGTTCCCTCAGACACGTTGCATTGTTTCTGCTCACTGATCGGATGATGTGCCATAAGTAAAACACATGCCCGGTACACGACCCCACATTAGAGACGAAGATCGCGTTGGAAAGTTGCTTGCAGTGAATATTGAAGCTGAAAGAAAACCATGCATTTTTGGTATTTGCACTAAGAGAGCTTGTTTGCTAGAAAGTTTGTAGACACCAAATATGAGCAGGATCCTAAAGCCTGATCAATTGAGATTCATTTGGTTCTGTATGCAAATAAGTCATGGGAATTTTCCTCTTCCTTTTTTGCTTAGTGCTCGGCCATATTCACAGATGAGAGTCCAATCAAAATTTGCTTGCAAATCCAACCAGATATGCAAGGGCATTTTCCCCACGCCTTTAGCTGTAGCGAAAGACCAAACTCACGTAGGAGTCTTTCAAAATAAAGTTGAGGCTCCCAGCGGCACTCCCACTGGGAAGGGAAAGCACTGCTCTGTCCTCTGTGTCACAGTGGGCCAGAAAATACTCCAGCCTCCTTGGGTCACAGTCAGCCAGAAGTCTGCCCCTTCCAAGCCACAGTCATCCCCAAAATCCCTTCATCTCAATCTGATGGGATCTCTTCAGCCAGCCTCCTACGCCAAAAACCCATTCTCCAGGGTAGGCTCCCAGGGAGGGGTGATTCTAGTTTATGCGTCATCCCGTGAGTGGAGCAGGGGCCTCTCCCTCAGGGGCAGTCCATAAATTACATAATGCATTAAAGGGGTGGAGGAGGTGTCCTTAATTTTACATTTGTTTCAGTGTTCCAAAGTGCTATAAGGGATGGGGCGGTGGATCTTGGGGGGGTGGGGAAATCACCCAAAAAGTGTTACATATTTATGGGTAGCCCCTTAATCCCTACTCTTAGGCAATGAGAGCAGGGACGACCCCTCTGGAGGTAGAGAGGGAATTTAGGGGGTGGGGGGGAAGTAGACACAGCTAAACTCCACTGCTAGAGCATTACCAGCCTAGGCTGAGCCATAAGAACATAAGAATGGCCATTCCGGGTCAGACCAATGGTCCACCTAGCCCAGTATCCTGTCTCTGACAACAATTAGTGCTGGATGCTTCATAGGAAATGAACAGAACAGGGTAATTTATTATGTGAAACATCCTCTGTCGTCCAGTCCCAGCTTCTGGCAGTCAGAGGTTTAGGGACACCCGGAGTATGGGGTTGCATCCCTGACTAGCTTGGCTAATAGCCATTGATGGACCTATCCTCCATGAACTTCTCTAATTCTTTTTTGAACCCCGTTATACTTTTGGCCTTCACCACATCCCCTGGCAAGGAGTTCCACAAGTAGACCATGTACTTCCTTTTGTTTTAAACCTGCTATCAGGTGACCCCTGGCTCTTGTGTTATGTGAAGGGGAAATAACATTTCCCTATTCACTTTCTCCACACCAGTCTTGATTTTAGTGACCTCTATCAGATCCTCCCCTTAGCCATCTCTATTCCAAGATGAACCGTCTCAGTCTTTTTAATCTCTCCTTGTCTGGAAGCTGTTCCATACCCCTAATCATTTTTGTTGCCGTTATCTGCACTTTTTTCAATTCTAGTATATCTTTTTTGAGGTAAGGCAACAGGACTGCATGCAGTATTGGAGATGTGCATGTACCATGTATGTATATAGTGGCATTATGATATTTTCTGTCTTATTATCTATCCCTTTCCTAATGCTTCCTAACATTCCATTAGCTCTTTTGTACATTGAGCAGATGTTTTTAGAGAACTATCCACCATGACTCCAAGATCTCTTTCTTGAGTGGTAACTGCTAATTTAGACCTCATCACTTTTTATGGTTAGTTGGGATTATTTCTTCCAATGTGAACTACTGTGCACTTATCAATAGTGAATTTGATATGCCATTGTGTCACCCAATTTAGTGAGATCCTTTTGTAACTTTTTGCTGTCAGCTTTGGACTTAACTTAACTTTGTATTGTCTGCAAATTGTGTCACCTCACTGTTCACCCTTTTTCCAGATCCTCCATTGTGAAAACAGACAACTGATTCCTGCCGTTTGTTTCCTTTCTTTTGACCAGTTACTGATCCATGAGAGGTCCTTTCCCCTTATCCCGTGACTGCCTAGTTTGCTTAAGAGCCAGGCTTTGGTGAGGGAGCTGATCAAAGTCTTTCTGAAAGGCCAAGTGCCATATTGACTGGATCACCTTTATCCACATGCTTGTTGACACTCTCAAAGAATTCTGGTGTTCAAAAAGCCAGCATGGTGTGACCCTTAAAGATCCCCTGGCACCTCCCACAACAACAAGAGCAAACATTTTCACAGAGCAAATGGCTGGGCTGGTCATTCCTCGAAACATTTTCCCCAATGGAAAAGAGCTTTTTGACCCAAATGAAAATTTTCACAGGAAGTTCTCATTCTGGTAAAAAATTACGAGTTTTTTTGGTAAAGAGACTGGAAACTGAAAAAGAAATATTTTTAGGAAAAACTGGAAGGGCGGATGGGAAGGTTTTTTTGTTGTTCAAATAAAAAATATGTTTAAAAAAAAGGTTTTAAAAAATGGAAACATTTTCAGTTTTTCATCCTAAAACCAAAACATTTTTGTGGGAAAAAACAAAACAAAAATAAATCTTTGAGATTTTCTGTGCACAATAACTGGAATTTCCCCAACCATCTCTACCAACCAAACCTGCCAATGCACAGTTTAAATACAACAGAGACAGGTTTGGCCAATCAGCATAAAACATGGATTTGAAACCTGCTTAGAACAAATCAGCTCCATCTAAAAGAGCCATCCTGGGTCACAGGCATGTTTAAATTCTGCAGCGGTACACTTGCTAAACATGGTGGTTTGTCCTGCACAGAAAGGACTATGGGGTGTTACTTTCAGTGGCTTGGCCAAATTCCAACTTGGTTAATTACAATCTGCCTCTCTAAGATCCCCCTGAAGTGTCATTTGGAGACTATTCTTCATTCCCACTCCTAAGGAAACCACAAAAAAACTTGTCTACAGCCTTGCTGCTACAGAGCAGCTGCTCCATTTCTATGGAGAATGAGGAGAGCAGGCATGTGTGTGCGTAGTTATATGCACATCCTTTCTCTCCTATCACTGAAATGTGGCAGCTCTTCTGAATCCCTACCACACACATATAGAAGAGCCCTTTTATAGTCAAGCTACTTTCCCTCCCCACTTCTCAAAAAACTTCATTCTTGCAGAGAGCCATTGTGGGGCCTTGGATCCTGGCTCCGTCCCTCTGGGTACTCAAACAATACAAATAATTCAATCAGAAATAAGAACTGCAATTTGTAAATTGCGACGCGCTGTAACATTTCAGAACGTTCAGCTTACTTCACTCCCAGCAGAATGTCAGCAATAGCATTCGCTCTGTCCACATGCCCCTGTAGCATGTGACTGTATTTAACAGAAACACACACACACAATCTGCACAGTGCTAAGTGCTCTCGGAAGAACATCTCTATGTGGATTACAAGTATGGATGGGAATGAGCACAAGAGGCATCTGCCTCCCCAGCAGGGAACACTCCAGGCCTGCGCAGCTAAGGCCCCGTCTATATTAGAGACGTTGCACCAGTATAATAACTCCAGCGATGCAGAGGTACTGCACTGATTTAAAGCAGGGTCCATGCCATTAAGTTACATCAGTGCAAATTCCTTCCGTGCCGACAGGACCAACAAGAGGCAGGAATAGGAGCAAGGGGTTCCGAGAATCAGGCGAGGATCACACTCCAGGAATTCCTCTTACTCTTTTCCCAAATTAAAACCAGGTCTCTGGAGAATCTGTCTTACTTGCATCTTGTGGGAATCCTTGTTCCGGATTTCCTACAAGGAGGCAAGAAATCAAACCAGACTGTCACTGACTGAAGAACGTGGTCCCTTTGCAGGATACTGCTACCTCCTTCAGTCTGGAGAAGCCATTAGCCTCCTCTGGGTTCCGCCCAGGACTCCCCAAACCAGCCTGCAGCTGCTAACTCTCCCATCGACATCTCAGACCATTAAGATGCCAGCCTGCAACAGGGGACAGGTGAGAGCAACATAACCATCGACTGCATTTGAGTCAACTCTTTGTACATACACTATTGAAAAAAAAAAGAGAGAGAAAAGGAAAGAAAAAGAAAACTTCTGGAAGTCATTACAATTCCTTTGCTCCAGCCTCCCCTTTGGCAGACAATCCTCCCCCCTACCCCCATTCGAAATGCCAGCCTGTGATTTTTAAATGAGAAAAAGCTGTACTGTACTCTAGCGCTTGGATAAACTCCTACACAAACTTCCAGATGTGACACAACTGCCTGGAAGAGGGAATACACAGAAGGATCTCCTTAAAAAATATGCACACACGCACAAAAGGCAAACAAACCATGCTCGCGGCTCAGCCATGTAGTAGTGTCTGCACGATACAGAGATGAGGAGATACGTGTCAAGGTGCAGTGTGCTTGTTAGATTAAGATTGCACCTCTGCTGGCTTTGCTTTGGAGGCAGTACTTAGAGCTCTGATGACTGCTGTGTAATACCACAGGAGGCAAATACCATTCCCCCCTCACTCCTTCTCCAACTCCAGGGTTTCAAACACTAGGAGATGCCTCATGATTACTTGGCTGGTCCTCCCCTGGAGCAGCACTTTGAAAGAAGTTCCATCTTCTTTACTGGGGGTGGAGGTGTCCATCTTACCCCCCCCCCCCCAATTCATGCAGAGATACCCCACCCAATGATCAGCATGGGGTCTTGTTCCAGGAATCATTCTTTGGCAGACCTCTTCTGGCTCCAGAGTCTGACCTCATTTATGCTGACCTGGATCTAGAGAGACTTCACAGACTTCAGTGACATTCCTCCAGATTTACCCCGGGGAAACCCAGGGTAGAGTCATCTCTCATGGCCCTTTGCTGCACTTTAGCTACCCAAGGTGCCTTCTGACAAGTTACACCAGGGAGCTGGTGCCAGGGGACAGACACCACCCTAGACAAGCTTCTCTCTTTGTGAATAGTCTACCGGTCTGGAGGCGAGGGGGTGGAGGGGGAAGAGGGGGAATGAGCAGATTACCTCTCCTCACACAGCACAGACAGGGAGCTGCCCGTTGGCTTTACTGCAGTTTCACTTTGGAATGGGCCCTACAGACGTCACTTTATGGCTATGAGGTGCAGAAGGGAGTAAGGTGGGGCAGAGGGGAGGTTGGCTCTACAGCATACTCCCTCCCCTCTCCGCCCCAGCACCAACCGCTTTGCTAGGAGGCCACAGAAGCCCCTCTCTTTCAATTCCACATGGTCGGGACTCTCTACCCAGCATGGTCCCCTGGGCAATGATATGCAAAACAGGATGACAGAGGTTAACTTTACTTAGTTCCCTGGATAAGGCATAGTAAGCAGGCCTGGCAAAGACAACCATGGCCTCTTAGGGGCTAGAGGTGGGATTTGGAGAGTAGAAGGAGTGCCTAGAACTCCCAGACATGGTTCAGGGCCCCTTGTGCAAGGCACTACACAAACACAGACCAAAGGTAGTTCTGGAGCCAAGAGCTTACATGATCCCCAAGTCACCATCTCTAGTATATTTATCCTCACAACTACTCGGCCAGGTAGGGTGGGGCTCTTATCTCCATTGCAGATGGGGAACTGAGGCACAGGGAGGCTAAGTAACTTGCCCAAGGGCACAAGCAAAATCTGAGGCAGAGATTTTGGGAACTGACCCTACATCTCCCAAGTCCCAGGCTAGTGTCTTAACCACCCCTCCTGCTCTCCTTTCAGTGAACCAAAGCAGTGTCAGGCATTGCTGGGAGAGGGCTAGAGGATAAAAGGAGTCACTGGAGTGGATAGGATTCTGTGCTGGGCTCAAGGAGGTGGTTGTTCTACACCCCACCAGTCTACCCTTTGCACTATCACACAGGATACTTCAGCTGTAGGAAACTTTGGCCACTTTCCCCATCTGCAAGGCAATTTAAGCAGTGAGCACACAACAGGCTCAGCTCCTGGCCATGGCACAAGTACAAGCTGGGTTTTGGCTCAATGCCATGACAGTTTAGGGCCCAGACCTGCAAGAGGCTGGACTCCTGCAGCTGCAAAGACTTCCAGCGAGAGCTGAGGGCCCTCGAGCACCTCACCAGGACAGAGACTTTGAACTGCAACGTCGCCAATGGAAAAGGTTCAGAGCGGTGTGGAACTGCCAGAGAGGAGACACCCCCTCCCAAGCCAGATCAAACTCGCCTGATTGTATTAAAAAGCCAAGGCTGAGACAGCTTTGCCAAGGCTTGTGAACCTATTGGTGAAGCTGGGCTGGGTTACGGTTCCACTCGCAAGACTCTGCAGTGTTCCATCTGGTTTTAAACCCCCAAACCCTGGCAGAACTCTGATTTTCCATCTAGGTTCGAGGCCCTATAAATGGATCAGAAGCAAAAACAGCAAAGCCAAACACCACCCTTGCCTCCGAGGGTGGGGTGGGGGGAGAATTTCAACATTTAGATCTAGGTTCAGATTTAGCCAATGGCGCCCCCACCTTTATAGCAAGCAATGACCAGGAGAGAAGAGACTGCAGTGACCAGGAGCCACCACAAGCAGGACTCAAAACTTTTCCCTCTGTGAAAGCTGATTCACAGGACGCACCTCCACGGGCGGGGGAGCGTTAACAAGTCTGTAGCCCAGAAGTGGCACCTTCTCCAACCTTAGGTGGTTAAGGAAATACATTTTCCTTGTCTTCTGACTTCTACGCACATGAGCTTCACTTTCCAGACCGATGCTATCTGGACAGGGTGAGGAGAGACGGAGAATTTGCCATAACAAGGGCCCATGGTCCCCTTCAGATAAGCTCCGTATTATTTTCCTATGCAGAGCTCTTTCAGTACAAAGCAGTTTCCATCCTCCTCATTCACTCCATGCCTGCTCTTCAGACACTCCACAGCGCTTGGAAAACATCCTCATTCTCTGGCTCTGATCAGCAGAACAGCCTTGTTTAGCCCCTGTGACTGGCTGTCGTCCTTCCAAGCCTGCATGATAGATTCAATTTCACTTAAAAATAAAAGTTAAGTAACTGGAATTTTCTCCCTTTTTTGTGTGTGACAGATACACATCTCTGTGGTGAACTCTCTGTTACAGAAGGCCCCTTAATGCAACACACAAGCCCTCGTTTCTATACCGGAGGCTTTTCTTAACTTTTTTAATGTCACCTGTAGGTCAAAAGTTCCAGTACAGTACTTTGACTGTGAGCCTGTATGAAACACAAACATTGGCTTTCTCCTGTTTTAAAACAGACATTCCTCACCCAGCACAGAGTGGATCCTTTTATCACAGTGACAAGGTCAGGCCTCAGTAGCACCTTCTCGTATACAGACAATCAGACAGATGCCTCCAGTATGTCACTCATAGTCCAAAGCACTTTACCTTTCCCTCCCTTAAGCTCAGGAAGTGCCTGTGGATCTTACTCTCCACCCTAATGCCACACACAGGCTGATTTCTCCTATGCATGCTGCAGGGGCCCTGCATCACCCCCAAAATCCCCTTCCATGTCACAAAGAGTCCCCTTGCCAGAACTTGACACAGCAAAGACACACTCATGGAATCCCAGAACACCAATGAAAAACACCTCTCTGCCTCCGACCTCACATGGACGCATCGATCTCAGAGAACCTGTCCTCATCTGCACTCATCTTTGATGCAAGCTCTGTTGGGGACGCACAATTTAGCAGCAGGTTCTGCTGTACAGAAGACGTGCCAGATTCTGTCACCATTGAGTAATGCCTGACTCCTACTGAAATCCATGCTGGTCCCTGCAGGGTCAGCTACTACACAGCACAAATAAGGCGGGCAGAATTTGGCCCTCTGAATTTAGATACTTGAAAGTACAAAGAGGTAGGGGTCTTAAATAGATTTGGCATCGACACCAGACCCAAACATCCCCCAGCTCTGGGTTGTCTGAGATCTGGAGCAGCCCAGACCTTTCAAAATTTCCTCTCCCAACCAGGCTATAACAATTGTGCTCTCAGAAAGCAAATATAAACCCTTACGGCCCAGGAGGTGAAGGCTTCAGATTGAAACACTACAGAGAGCCCTGAGGAATCATTCTGCCCTGGAACTATGCAGGAGTGCACGATTAGTGCCGAATACTCAGCTGATCTACTATTTCCCTGCTCCTTCCCCCGCCCCAAATCCCCCTCATCACCTCTAATATCAAGGTCATGTAAACAGCTTGGAGAGACAGACCATCTTTTGGATTAGTAGTACTTCAGCCCTGTGTGCAATTGCAGGCCACTGCAGCAAAGGAAGCTTTGTTAATTCAAGCTCTCTCCCTAGGGAGAGAGGAGAAGCCAAGGGCACAGGACCAGAACTGGCAGTACACAGCGATGCCCCCAAATAAATGGCAACGTTTATCAGATATATTAGTGCACCACAAACCCCATGTTGAAATACAGGCCCTGCCAAGTCAGGACTTTGTACGTTTCCACAACCTGTCCTCATCTGACAAGTACCAGGACTGAATTAATTGAGTTAATAAAAGGGCACTTGGGAATTGACGAAATAGGAAGGGAGCAGACACAATTAAACAAGAGTCCGGCCTTTTGAACTTGCAAATTCAGTGACTGCCAAAAGGTAAAACAAAGAAAAAATACTGAGACATGCCAATGAAAGCTCAGCTCTCCCCTGTCAAAACCACTGTGGATCCGAGAGGATTTTGCCAGCCATGTGACCCAAACCACTGTTGCTCTATCAAGAACAGCTGGTGGCAACAAAGAATTTGGCCAGATGTGATCTGATCTGGTTTTCAGATGATATGTTTTTACCATGGGGCCTTGGTTCTTAAAGATTACAATGTGATAAGTCACTTCTCTGAAAAACTGAGCTAAAGGAGTAGAAAAAATGTCAACAGGGAGACAGCTAAACTCCCAACACTCCAGCAGCAACCAACCAACAATAAAAGTGGAATAGAAGCAAGCTTGTTTACTGACATCTAAAATGTATTGATCCTCAGCAAGTGGTCAAACTCAGCCAGTACTCCAGGGTGAAGAAAATATCCCTCTCACTCACTGTTTAGCAGGTTGAGTCACATGTTCAACTTCCTGGTTTCTGGGTCAGCAACACTGAAAACATATTTAGAAAGAAAAAAAAAAGACCAGGGGGCACAGCACTGCTACCCAGTGAGGGCCTATGGCTCCAAGCCCTCTGTTTTTTTCTCTCAGTAATGAATAGAGACCAGGTAAGCATCAGTGGAAATTCCAGCTTCCCAGGCTACAATTAGTGGATGAGCTCCCTTTGAACTGGTGCCTGCAGGTGCTTGGTGGAAGATTTATTTTTTTTAAACAACACTGATTTCCCAAGGACAAAAGTTAACCTGTTTGCCCTGGCAGACTTGTTTACTGAGATGCTTTTCAAGTTGAAATAGACACTTTGTATGAGCAAGACAGGCTGGGGCTGGGGGTTGTGAAAAGGAAACCACTGAAAACACCTGCACATTTTTGAGATACCACCTGTCTCAAAACGATCATTAAAAAAGGCTAGAAAACACTGAGAGATCAGCACTTGTAAATAATAATAGACATAATGGTAGATAATAAGCCCATTCTGTTTGGCAGGCTGACATTAGCAAATATTTCCTTCCCAAAGAGAATGCTTTAGCAAGTTTCAAGATTTCCTCAGATGCTTAAATAAGTGCAGCTTTGAACTGTTTAGCTAGTGTGAATGAGATTTAGGGAAACCACGGGAAACTATTCATGTGATTGTGAACTGAAACCTCTATTCTGAGAATGAGACAGACTGTTTATCAGAGAAATTATCCTCATCACAAAAGTAAAACAGCATCTAGAAGAACAGCGCCACTTTCCTCTGACACACCAGACTTAACCCCGAGTTAACGCCTCACTCATTAGCCCGAAATTGTGGAGGGCTAAGGAGAACCAGATAACAGATGTTAATCACCTAGTCCCACCCTCTACACTACAGACTCAGGTATTCGCCATGTGTGTAATTGACTAGCTCGCTCCCTGAAAGATCTGAATGGATTTAATAACTTCCTCCTATTTACTCAGGAAGATGCTGTCTTTTATGTACACGACCCTGCTGGCAGTCACTCAGCTCTGATTAAATTGGCTTCGTGTTTTTATTATTTATTTTAAAATACATGTAACGAGTTTGAAAGCGGTAAAGCTACAAAGAAAATGTTGAGCGCAGCTCTGACCTCAGGGAGGGGTTTGAAGAAGGGGCTAAGAAAGCCCTCTTGCTAAGAGTGCTATTTTCCCGTCTCTTAGAGGATCAGACTTGCCCAAAGCAACACAGCTCTCCCGCAGTCCTGGACCAGGAAGAGGGAGTCAAGCAAGCAGGTAACTGATCTGAACCATGGCTCACTCTGGTGACCTCTCATTTCTTCCATTAGACCCTGAATAGTCTCTGATTTTTAGCGGAGTGTTGCAATCTATGACTCCCCAGGGCCCAACTCTGTGTTTTTCCTAAACCCCCAACTCAAACGACTCCTTAATGGTCTTTTACATCCAGCACAAGAGAAAAGAAAGCAGCTTTTAGAAGAAAAAGGCCCTGCCCCAGATCCCCTTAAAGTCGATGGGGGAAATCTCCCATTGGCTTCAATGGGCTTTGGATCAGGTCCTTTGAGCGCCCATTCTTCGTTTCCAGTAGGGAGTGAACGGGAGATGGGAGAATCATCACGTAGCCTTTCAATAAATGACCAGAGACCTGTGGAAAAAACTTGTAAATTCCGTGGCAGGCTCCTGGAGCATCCCAGTAAAGCGGCAGCCCCTCCATTAAAGGCGAGGTTCTGTAATTACACTACAGCTAACGCACCTGGAGAAGAGCCTCAGTGCTTGATTTCGAAGGATGGGTCCCTCACTGAGTATTCAGCACAACCATCAGCTCCGGCTGGCTGGAGGCTGCAGAAAGCTCCAGCACTCAGGATTGCATGAAAAAAACAAGTTTTTGTTTTCTTTTCCCACCACCTGCCTTGCACGAGTTACATTATTTAAGGACACCAGAGCCATGCTCAAAACCTACAGTAAGGAACCCTCCCCTCCCTCCATGGTCCTTTCCTGTCCCTAGTTAACATGCCAGAGCCAACATTTCACTCTTTAAAGGTAACTATGGCACAGAAAACAGGACGAATGAGAAATGAGCTGCCACCAGCACAGATTTCCAAGAGAGCGGCTCCTTCTGTGGTTCTTTTTGTCATGCAAATATTGTAATTATACATGTAAAGCCTAAAACGCTGTCCCATCGCTGTAGTAGATGGAGCGGTCTGCGCTTTCCTAGAGTCTCCTGTCTAATCCGTACACAGGAGCGCTCTAATAAACACCCATGAGCACTGCCTTTCCTTTGTTCTTTTAAACAGATGCCTGGTCGTTGGGTGAGAGAGACAATAATTTTATCTACTTATTCCCCCCTCCCCCCAGTTTACTTGGGGGTGAAGGTGTCTGAAATCTGGCCATGTTTGTATAATAGGTGTGGGGTTAGGGTCCATTGTGGTGTCTAGCAGCTGTTGGGCTGAAAAGGATGGGGGGTGGGGAGGGAAATCCCAGGCTGGGTTAACAGTAAATGCACGCATACATCCATGCAAACCCCTCTTAGGGGCGATCTCTCAGTGGCTTTAGACTATGGGCCTAGCAAAGGAAATGTTAGCCAGGGACCTTGATCCAAAGCAGTGTGAGTCTTCCCATTGACTACAATGGGTCACGCGCCTGGAGGGGATGGGAAAAATGAGGCTAAAGGATAGATCGTCCCGTACCCCCCCGTCCCCACACAACTTCTCTAGATAAGGGAGCTGGCATCATCAGGGCCTCCCAAGAGGAACTTGCGCGAACCCTTTGTGTGGAGGGGTCTTTTGTGTCAGCGCAACCCAGCATTCTCCATGTCCAATTTCATTCCCTTTCACCTCCTCAACGAAAAGACTGGAGGGGGAGCGGGCTGAGTGCAACTCCATCTCCCAGACAGACCTGCTGTCCCTTTCCAGAGCGTTACATATTGTTTCCATTCTCTCTAGTACTTTTCTGGAATCCCATGTTATGACTTCAACCCCGGAGAAATCCCTGCCTAGTAAGGGAGGAAACATTGAGAAACCCCTTCGATAGATTCTGGAAAAACTTCCAAGAAATGAATTGGAGACAGACAAATGAAACCGAGGGAGCTGAGCTGCAGGCACACACACACGTCCACCCCTCCAGCCCCCTCCTCCACGGGAGGAAAAGCTGCAAACTTTGGGAAGGAACGCAGGGAGCGTCCTCGGAGCTGGATTCCTTAGCGGAGCAACTAGCAACTCTAATGACTGTTTCTGTCAATAGTCGTGTCTTTGTTTTATCAATATTTGCATCGTATCTCTGCTTTCTCCCCCTCCGAGTTCCTCCTCCCCGCAACCTGAAAGCGGCGTCTCCGGGTAATTTTACAATATTCACCAAGTCCAGGCTCTTTTTCCAACTCTCCCCCCCCTTACACGCCCCCCAAGCCCTTTCAGCATCTGGAGAGCTTCCAGCTGTGCTGGGGTCCCAGGGTGCTCCAGGAACCTATAAGCTTGGCCCTGCAAAGCCGCCTTCATGGAGATAACTTCTTGGGATGGTGGCAAAGAGGTCCGGGGAGCTCTCGAATCTGGAAGCTCCGTGGAAGGGAGGCAGGGTGGGAGAGGGGTGCCCAGGCTTACCTTGGCAGTGCCACCTGCCAGCTTGCAAAGGATATGGGTTGCACACCACCCGGAGGCACCAGCTCCTCGGCCTGCTCTCCTGGTTCAGATAAAAGAAGACGACCGGGGCCAGAGCCGGGTAGGGGAGCCCCTCCACCTCCGAGTCCCCACTTCCTGCGTCCTTGTCCCCTGGACCCGAGCGACCTCCATTCCCGGACAGGTCATTAAGGCGGATGAAAGTCTTGGATTTGCCCGGCTCTGGGTCCTGCTCCTCGGCTGCTCTCGGTCCATCTTCGTCCATCCTCCGGCCAGCAGACCCGGGTCCGAACCGGGAGGAGGAAAAATGCGCCCGGGGAGGGAGGGGGTTATTAGAGGGTCAGGGAGCTACAGGGAGCAGCCATGCCGGGTGGGACGAGGGGACTGCGGGAGGGTTCGGGATAAGGTTCTGGCTCGAGGAAGCTTCAGACCCAGGGCTGCATCCTCTTTCCCCAGGTGGGCGCCTGGATAAGCGCAGGTCCCCCCTTTGCAGGCATTTGGAGCCGGATCGAAGCCGAGCCGGGACCTGGCTGGCCCGGTTCTGCTTCCCCCTCCTCCGGTCCCGGTAGCTCCTCCTCACTTTGCTCTCCTCTGCCTGCCTCCGGGATCCCGCTCCAGCCCGGGAGGAGGTACCGTCTCAGCCCCTGCAATGAGGATGGAATCCTTTCCCCCGGCTCCCCTCCCAACTCCAGCGCGCACCAGCCGCGCAGGGGCTGCTCCCAGGCCAGCCTGGGCTGCGTTTAGCGGGTCCGCATCTGTCCCTCCCGTCTGCACATCTGGCCCTGCCAATGGCAGGGCAGGTCCTGGAGGGCGAGAGTCGGGGGACCCCCCGGGGCTAGGAGGGGGGTTGGGGTCCACGACCCTCCCCTGGGGGCTGGGCTCCTCCTGCCCTGCAAGGGTTATCTGGGGGGAGGGGCGGGAGGAAGCGGCGGAGGGAGCCCGCGGAGGATGCTCCTCCTTAGCGCTGCCTCTCGGACGGCAGAGCGAGCGAGAAGCCGAGCTCTCCGCGCGCCTCACAGCTGGATCTCTCACTCCAACTTCCATCCCGGGTACCGCCTCGCCAGAACCACTGCAGCAGCCAATCTGGGCTCGCCTTTTGCCGCTCGGACCTTTCCGATTGGCTCCGGGAGGTGGCAATTAAGGGATACAGCAAGGGGTGGGGGCACAGCTGGAATCTGAGACAGTTACTAGAGAGCTGGGGACCCCTCCCACCGCAGGGGCGCAGGGGCAGCCAATGGGGCTGGAGGACGGGGCGAACCCCCCTTCGGATTGGCTGCCTGCCTCTGGGACTCCGAGCCTAAATTGCACCGGGAGAGCGCGAGCTCTGGCGAGTTAGCGGAGACAGGGGAGGGGGGCGGCACTTGAATCCCTGCGCCGGCCTGGGAGGGGGTTGTGAGCGAGCCCGGGCCAGTCGGTCACACATGGGAGCCTCCCCGGGACTGGCAGCGAGCAGAGGGGCCGCCGAGGCGCACGCACGGCCGGCAGCGCGCAGCTCCCAGAGCCCCTCGGGGCGGGAGGGGCGCCGGACTGTGGCTGCACTGGGGGGAAGGCGACGTTGGGTAGCGCCCTAGCTGCAAGCTGGAGGTGGGGCCCCGTGCAGGGGAGCGGGCCGGAGGGCAGCACATCTCTCGGGGTTTGGTGCACCCAGCAGGGGCAGGAGGGGGCTTGGGCGGATCTGTGTGTCTGGGGGGCAGCCCGGAGCCAGCTGAGACGCGCTGGCCGGGAAAGGAGGGCAGAGGTTAAGAGAGCGGAGGGCCCGAGCTGTCCCCGGGGCCGGTTTGTCATCGACTTCAGCGCTGGCTGAGTGGGGCTGGGCAGCACCTGCCTGGAGCAGGAGGAGCCGGCTGGGCTGGGGCCAGGCAGCGCTCGCTCTCCCGGCGCTGCGCACAAGGGGGAGACGAGGGTGCAGTCGCCTTTAGCGAGCCTCCAGGGCGCCTGGTCCCCGGCCTCTCTGGAGGTCGCCATGCAGCTTTGGTGTCTTCGCAGGTGCCCCGGAGGCTCTGGCGAGTTTTACCAGAGACGCCCACCACCACCCTGCGCCCGCAGGAGCCGGGTCTGGGCGGAGATCCCGAGCTGGCTCCGCTCTGACTGTAGCATCCACCTTGCGCTAGGGTCGGCTCTGTGTCTCCCCGTACCGTCTCCTATTCCCCCCCAAGGGCGGAAGAGACATTGTTTTGGCTGGAGCGAGCCAGGGGGCTACCCCATTGCACCCTGGTGTGCCCGCTTCGGCGCACTGCCCGCGCCCCTTACAGGAGCGGCTGCCCGGGGCGCTCCCCTGCATGCTCACGGCCCCCTCCCGCGCCCGCTGCTGCAAACACGTCCTGCCACCACCCGAGGAGGTACTAGATTCCCTTCCCTGCAGTGACTCCTGGTGCCGGCTCAGGGCAGCCCGGGGCAGGAGCTGACAACACCGAATAGACTCCGGGAAGCGAGGCGTCAAGGGGAGATTTGCAGGGTTCCAGGGGATACAAGGGAGGAAGGAGCCCTGTGTCCTCAGCAGATGGTGCAG
This sequence comes from Gopherus flavomarginatus, assembly GCF_025201925.1. NCBI lineage: Eukaryota > Metazoa > Chordata > Testudines > Testudinidae > Gopherus > Gopherus flavomarginatus. Next base: position 39,447,848 of record NC_066628.1, on the reverse strand, counting down.
TTGGGACTGGAAGAGAGGGGGGGGGGGGGGAGGCTGTATCAGAGGTGAAGCGGGACTATGGCCTGAGCCCAGAGAGTGGCGTGGAGGAGCGTCTGCAAGGGAGCGAGGTCTGGCTCTAGGGAAGCCCATGCTTTGGGGAAACCAGGGCAGAGCTCCTGTCACTCCCCGGGCTTGGGTAAGCCATGCTATCCCCGCAGGCCCCCCTCCTCCCTGGCTGCTACGGTGAGAGCTCCCCCTGCTGGCTTGCTGGGGCTTTCACCACTCAGGAGGGTTCCCCTTGGTGTAGGGGGAGGAAATGCACTTGGAGAGAGAGCTGGGCTGAGGAAAGCAGGACAAGCACAAGCCTGAGCAAAGCAGGCTCCATAGTCCATGGCAGGTAACTGGTAGGTGAGGTGGCTGAAATCGTTTTGATGTCTGGATGCACAGGCAAGAGGCAGAGCCAGGAAAGTAGGGGATTAGCTCTGTCTGCCCCAGAAAGGATGGAACAGCCAGGGTTTAAGTGAGACATAGCGGGGATGCAGTGCTGAGGACCATGTGATGTTGGGAGGAGAGCAGCCAGGGAGGACTGCAGTTATGGGAGTCTGCCAAGGGACAGGTTGTGGATGGGTCTGGGAACTGGACTGTTATGGCTTGACAGGTAACAGGAGTACCTGGGCAGGGCTGTACAGGAAGGGGGAGCAGCTCGGGATACTATTACTGATTTGCACACCAGTAGTGCTTTGAGGCCTTAGCCAAGATGGGGACCCCTGCGATACAGTCACAGAGCAAGAGACAGTACCTGCCCCAAGGCGCGTACAGTCAAAGCACATCAGACAAAAGGTAGGAGACCAATAACTTGCCCAATGGTACACAGCAGGTCTGTGATAGAAAACCTGAGTTCTGGTTCCTGCTCTAATTCCTACCCCAGTGCCCTAGCCACTGGCCATCTCACCTCTCCAATAGGGGTGCTGAAAGAAAACAGACGTAATGGAAGCGTCTAACTCCCCAGACAGGTCTGTGTCACAGAGGTGGCTGCCATGCATGCTGTGGCAAAGAGAAGTAGGACAAGCCATAACATATTGCACCCCAAAGTGGTGGTGCCTTCAAACACTCCCCTTTAAACACAGCTACCTGGGGCCTTTTAATTGTTGCATTCCCTTCCCTCCCATGCCTTCATCCAGTCTAGTCCCCATTGGGTTTTTTTTTTTAACTCCCAGAGTCCTTTCCCCCTCCTCATGTCACATTATCCTCAGCTTCATCATTGGAAGGGCTGGTTGCAGCCCCTTATGGAGCCTGCCAGCAGCATGCCTTCAGCAAGCCAAAAGCCACCACTAGTGAGCAACAGGCAGAAGTTCTCCCTGACCAAGCACCCCACTTTGTGCTCTGAATCCTGCTGGCCTGGGAGCAAGCTTGATCTGGGATTCAGAGCCTGTGCTGTTGTGCCTGGGACAGAATATTACATTTATTGGCAAAGCTCCAAGGCAAAGTAGGCTCTGTTCCAGAATTCACAGAGGGAAAGTGTCCAAAGAGGCAGAGGAAAGTTAAGTCAGACTCAGGGCCATGCTCTTCCCTCAGGTGCACCCCCAAAGCTACAGCTCCATGGACATCAGCCAAATTTCCCCAAGGAAACTCATGGAGTTGGGCAGCTGTAAGGGAGGGCAGGGTGGAAGAGTTGATGGGGAAGTGTACTGGAAAGAGGAGATACTGATTGCTCAAGTATATAGGATGGAAACCTGGATCCTTTCCCACATCTGGGACAGCTTAGGGGACCATTCCCATTTGGGACTGTCTGAGAGACCCTCCTGCCCCAACTGAAGGCCATTTCTCCCCCACCAGTTATACTGGATTGGGAGGAGGGGTAGGTGGAGCTGTCTTAGCTGAGCAGGTCCTGAAGAAGGTGTTCTCAGAGAAGGGTGGGTGGGGACTGGCTGGTAATACACTAAACTCCTGGGTTACCATCCTGGTACGAAATACCAGACTGCAGTCCCTTATCCACACAACATACACAGCACATGCAGCAGCAGTGTGTGCTTCTGCTACCCCATTTGCCAGGGTGTCTAGGTCTGATCTGCAGAGAGCACCTCAAGTGGGTGAAAGAAAACCGGTCACTCTTTGGCCTCTGCTGAGCCTTGTCACACCACCAGTGAGTACCAGTCACACTATGGGGGTTGTGATGGGGATGCCTACCTGCTAAGAAATGGATTGCTAAATCTCTTCCACACAGGCCACTGGACAGCTGTCAGACGGTAACAAGTGTCACTCACCACTCTGTCACTCACCACCAGTCTGGCGAATCAGAAGAACGAGGCTCAGTTTTAAAACCCACAGCAGCAGAGCTCCCCATGCCCTTCCCATTCTCCACCTACCAGACTGGCAGGGGTGCTCGGGATCTCTGCCTTGTAGTAAGGAAGGGGCTTCTGCCCAGTAGGGTGGGGATTCTTAGGGCTTCTGCCCAGCAGGGTGCACCTTCTGGAGCTTGGGGCTTCAGCAGGAGTAGGCCTGAAGCCCCAAGCCCTGGCAGGCACCTCCCATGGGGCTGAAAGTGCGCCCCGGCTCTCGAACTTCTGAAGATTGTTGTATTTGGCTCGGAGGGTGTCTGGCTACCCCAGCTCTAATGCACACTACGTGTCATCCCATTGCATAAAGCTAGTGGGAGAGAAAAGCCACTCACGCCCCTCCAATTTCATCGTTGGCTCAAAGCTCTCTGTACCTATTAAATAGTGAAGGTGCAGTGTCTGAGGAGATATAAAGACCACTCCCCAATATTCCTCACAGTGTCCGCAGACCCCTAGTTGAAATCAGGGCTCTGAACAGAGATGGCCCCTCTCCGGAAGAGCTTACATTCCCAACAGAAACGGTGGGAAAAGAAAACAGATACTGAGGTGACTGGCCCAAGGTCAGTCACAGAGCCAGGAACAGAACGCAGGTCTCCCAGTGCCCTCTCCACCAGACCACACTCCTGCCACCCTGCAAACACTGAATTCCTTGACTAGTGGAAGATCTGGATTTGTGTTAGTGCTAATACAACCCTGGCTCTCTGCCTTGACTGCTCCCCATAGAATGCTATTCCAATAGCACTGTTCTAGGTCTTTATACTAATAATGTCATTTACAGAAAGGCCCACAAAACACATTTACATGTGCAAGGTGCAATGTTAGATCAAGTGATTCTCCATGCGCTGTATGGATAGATGGGATACAGATGCTTTTGATCTGATTCTCTTTGTATGTTGGTAAGATACAGAGGACTTATGTGTGTCATGGTTTGCTCCAAATCCATTTCAACAAACATTTGTAGGAGATGAGGGTCTGAGCCTTTAACTGGGTTACCAGATTACACATGACCTCCATTTTAATTACAATTGATTCATTGCATTTAATTTGTACATTTTGTCAAATTACGTTCCTTGTGGGAATTGGAAAATTTTGCTTTTAAGGACACATTCCCAATCCGTTACCTAGGCAGCCCTGCATCCCCCTCTCTCTCATGGAATGGGGGAAACTACACATACAGGAGGTCTCACTGTTCCTGGGACAATCCAGCTATTTATTTTTTTCCAAACAAGTAAAGGGGTGCAGCTCCAGGAGCCATATACCACAAGACACTGAGTCGGGGGAGGGTGTAGGAGGAGTTGTGGCTCAAATCCTGAAATGCAGCAAAGAGCTTAGCAGCAGCAGAAAGTATCAGAACTTGGAGATGCATATTAAGGAGATTTCAGATGTAAATGAGAGGACATCATTTCAATACTGCAGAAGAAATTAATGAGGTCACATTTGTCTCCCCTGCACAGTTCTGGCCACCTAATTATAACACGGATAGTGTAAAGATGGAAATGGAAGCGAGGAGAGGGCAACCCAGATGATACAGGGACTGGAGCATCTAAGCCACTAAGAGTGGCTAGAGAAACTAGGTCTCCGCTCTTTAGAGGAGAAAGACTCAATGAGGTGTTGCAACATCTGAAATTAACCAAGTGACGAGATGTCACATGAGCCCTACAGACGCAGCATAGTCCCATAGGTAAAGCAATGGGCTAGGACACAGAAGATCTGGGTTCTCTTCCTGTCTCTACCACTATATTTAAGCAAGTCACTTCACCTGCCCTCCTACTCACTTTAAGCTCAACAAGGCACTGATCTTGGTTGAGGCATGCAAGTGTTAATGTAACAAGCAAGCCTCACCTACAAGGGTGAAACTGGTCAAAGCCTGAATTAAGAGAAGGGGCCACGAACCTGCAGAGTTTATTAACACTGAAGTCTGCTCCCTTCACTGCACAAACTCTTCTGTGCTAGGAGGCCTAGGAGCTGCACACAAGTACAAAACCAAGAACTGCATGTGATGTGCACAGAGCTCACTACAGGACATTCTCACCATGGATAAAAATATCCATGTACATCTCAGTATAACTTGCACCTACTTAATGGGGTCTATGCTGTGGGGCGGGGAGGTTGAATGAGCTCTCAGTCTCAGCATAGACATTGCAAGGCTCATGGATTTCTTCACACACAGCCAGAGACTGGCTGTGCCTCAAAGCGCTTGCAACCTACACAGACTTAAGTGCAGGAAGGGAAACAAAGGTAGAGAGGGGTGAAGTGACTTAGCCAAGGTTAGTCAGCAAGTCAGTGACAGCGCCAGAAATAGAGTCCAGCGCCCAGGAGGCCACACTCCCTCTTGAGATAAGAGCAGGTTGTTCGTTCATGTTCCCTTGGCCAACGTCTCCCTTTCACTGCACCTTTCTGTTTAGTTCTGGATGCCCAGCTGCTCTCCAACCCAGAGGTGGCTGCATTTCAGCAAGGAAGATGCTATCTGTTAAACCTTTGGGGCTTCTTATGGATGAAAGTAGCTGAACAAACGTAAGTTATTATTGCACTAATGTAGGTTTCAGAAGAAAAATTTCGCGAGCCGTGTTTCATGTTCACTGGGAAACTTTAGATGAACAGATATTTAACAAAGCCTGTTCTGGTTCTGTGATTGGATTTGGAATCAGATACCCAGGAGCTCCACTAGCTTGTAATGGCAAAAAATAAAAATTGACATCTGTAACTATTCTAGCAACAGACATATTGACCCCACGTTAACAGAAAGACTCCATTCCTGTGAGAACTAGTCACTATTTGTTTGTTTTCCTGTTGACACACGGCTGCGGTAGCTGTGGGTGATTTTAATAAGACAGGCTAATATTTCTATCGTCTCAGGAGCTATAGATTCAACCCATATAGGCATCTGGCTCAGCTGCTGAATGATAAATCACATCAAGATATGAAGTTCATTTCATGCCTTAAAAATGAGAAGAAGATGCAATTTCATTTAAAATGTCACACTTTGTCCGCAAGAACAGGACTCTCATCACCACTTATTCAAATTTCGCTATATTATTAAGGAGCTATTTGACGCAGACAAACTAGCCTTGTTCTCTGAACAATGCACTGAAGATGACAGTAAATGCCATGGAGATCAGAATGGCTTTTGCTTCACATAGATGCTCCTGGTTGTAATAAAGATGTGACACTCAGGAGTGCTGACAAGGAACTGGATTTTCTTTCCTGGTGCTGGTCACTTGACCTGGGACCTGACATCCACCTTACAGGTAGCTGACTGCACAGGAAAGTGTTGTGGAGCGAGAGGATCCAATCCCCTCCATCTTCAGACTAACACGTATGCAGTCACAGCCTTTGATCTCCCTGCCACCCGACCCCATTCCCTCCATCACTTCTCTCCTCTCTCTCCCCCATTCCCTCCATCATGCCTTTCCTCTCTCTTTAGGATACCCCACTCCATCAATCAAGCCCCCATTATCACAGTACCGGAGCGCTTTGCCATCGCGCTACACTGAAAAGTACTATTATCCCTATTGTAAGAGCTAAGACAGAGAGACTAAGTCACTCGCCCAAGGTCACACAGGCAGAACAGGGAATTGAACCCACATCTCAAGTCCCACTGGACCATCCCTCCCATTTTCCCTTCCCGCATCCTCATCCCCTTTTCCGTGACCCTGCCCTGGGAGAGACCGAATACAGCCCCAGGCAGCAAGAATAACTAACCAAGCCAGCTGTGTCATCAGCTTAGTAATGTCACACTTGTCCATCCATTCCCCTACTCCATTATCCATCTGCCATTGTTATGAAGGGTCTTAGTCCGTGAGCAATTTAGGACAAGTAATGTGGGCAAACAATTCCATGTACTGTATCAACATAGCCAGTAAGAATGCCAGCAAGCCGGAGGGAATACAAGGCTTGCAGCACTAGGCTCCGGAGTATTTACATATGCTAAGGTCAACCACTTAAGGAGCACATGACTAATAACTTATTAGCACATTCAGTTAGAACACTATGCTAATAATTCTCTTTGAAAATCACCAGGCTAGACTCCCATGTTCTATGCAGTGCATGTGATGGCAGGCATCTCCCTGCATGCAGATAGGCACAGCCAAACAACAGGCCCTTCAGAACTTAGCTCATAACTTCTTTGGGAAGGGGGCTCATTCTCCTCCCTCGCCTCCTAAACACACATGATAGCACAAGCGCCATACATGCAGTCTGCGCGAGTGTCTTAGCCACAACGTTCAGATCTAGCGCTCCAAGGCCCCTGTCTGACATTAATGTCTCAGGGCTCCATGATTTAATGCTGCATTTTCTTAACCTTAAGCATTCCCTGGATGTTTCTTTGTGGGAAGTATTCTGGGAGGCTGCCATGAAAGGCCTAGGAGAAGTAACAGCAATTATTTGAACGGAACTAACTCCCAAGGGCAGCAAGTGGGGTTAAATCATTTGCTCTTTTGAATGAATATTTTTATTGTACCTCAATCATTTTTTAAATGAAGAGCTAGATAAGTAGCTGGAGAAAGAAAAAACAACCTGGATGGATCGCAACCACTAACTCTATAGAGGGGAGGTCTGCTGCCTATGTAGTCTATGGCGCAGAGTGCAATTGCTCATTAACCAGAGTGGAACGTTTGCTTGGCATATAGTCTATAGCCAAGATTTTCAGGAGCGACTGGTGATCTCAATTTGAGATACCTTAAAAGACCCCGATTTCCACAAAGTGCTGAGCACCCACCTTCTGAACACCAGACCTCCATAAAGGGGTCTCAGGTCGCACACCCATGTCTGAACATCCTGACTAAGATTCTCTCACTGAGAGGGTAGAACGGCCCCAGGAACCGGAGGTGTTTGGGTAGAGCATAATTCATCTTGAAATCTATAGTCTTTGGTTTATCTCCTTAAATAAGACCTCATTTCCCTTACAGGCTGCTGACATCTCCAGAAGATTTACAAAAAGAAAGCCAATCACTTTAAAAGAAGAATTTTGGTTTATTTTATATGGGCCAAATTTGAACCACCACCCACTCCAACATGGGTCAAGAGCACATTAGCGAGCAAAGCATCTACCTGTGGCTGTTAGAACTTCCATCCATTCCAAGAGGGAAATCTTACATTTCAGACACAGCCCATTCTGCAGGGGTGCTGGAACAATTTTGGGGGTGCTGAGAGCCATTGAACCAAACGGTAAACCCTGTATATAATTGAAACCACTTCAAGCCTGGGGGTGTGGCAACACCCCCAGCACCCGTAGTTCCAGCACCTGTGCCAGCTTGCAAAACATGGGTGGGATGCCTAGAAACATAAATAAGAACAAGTCATTTGAGAAGAGACTAGCCAGATGGCCAATTTGTGTTTAGGTTTGTGAGATGGTTACTCCTGCTACTTTGCAGACTATAGGCTTGATCCCATGTCCCTTGCAAGGTCCTGAGGACACTTCTTTCTCTCTCTTCCTCAATAAAGTTAACGGGTTGAAGACAACACCTCGGTGGATGTTTTGCCATATTAATTAGAGAACCTATGGCACTTATTGTTTGACCTTATGTCCAGCTAACTCAGGTAATTACATCCTAATATGTAAATTATCCTTGCAGCTTCAGTTGACTCTAGTATCCCTTCCACTCCTAAACTGTTGCTGTATACCGTTAAACAGCTGTCATGCTCCCCCCAGAGGTGGCTGCATTTCAGTACTGGGGAAAGGTGCTACATAAGTAAGATGTAGCTTTCTGTATTACTGCTGAAGAATGAGAGGTGCTTATGCAAAAACACAGCACAACTTCAAGAAGGCAGCACATTTCAGATACATCTGACTTAAACCCAACCTACTGACCAGCTGCTTGTTCCCAAAGTCTCTCTCTCCTACCCCATCAGGTCACTGTAACGTTTAATCTGGTTCCCATGTAACACAGATGCTGCAGCTAGTTTGCAGTCTGCGAAAAAGCAGAGAGCCAGCAACACTTCTATGACCAGCTCCCTCTATAAATGAATCTTCAAATCCGCTCTGACAGGAAGAGACAAGAGAGAAACGAGCTCATTGCAGGAGCCCTGGATACTCCAGCCGTGTTACAGTGAACTGACAGAGCTCCACACTGGGGTGTCTTGGAGCAGTGCCAGGCTGCACTAGAAAGCTGCGCTACAAGACAAACGAAGGAACCTCCTCCTGCAATGCCACCGAAGAGCAGTTTCATAACCCTAGTTCATAGGGCAAGCGCTCCTCCATAACTGCCACGCCTTGCAGTGGTGATCACAGAGCAACGCAGCAGAGGTGCTGGCAGAAGAGCTGACATGGCCCCTGTGACCACGGAAACCATGTCTGCCTGTGACAGCGAAGCCTCACCACAAGCATCAGCTGTGATCACCATCTACACTTCCAGGGGAGGATTTGGGGTTTTCACTAGAGAGTGGGCCCACGCCACAAAGCTCAGACCTAGAGTAGATCTGATTCCTAACACTCTCCCTCCCCACCAGTTTGGGGTTGTTTGGAGCTGGGTCACAGTTTGCCCCATTACTGAGAAGGACATGAGCCTCAAAGTTCAGATCCAAACTTCCCCAAAGCTGCAGGGGGAGTGTCTGGGTTTGGTGATCCAATTCTCTATTTTCTTAGCACATCTAGCTTTGCAAGGAAAGCACATTGCAGAGTTGTAGAGTAGTATATCCATGACAATTCACCCCGCAGCCCTGCCATGTCAGGCTGAGGTGGTTAAATTCCCTCTCATCCCAGGAAGATGCTGTGTCCAGGGATATCATTCCACTCCCACTCCCCAATCCCAGCAAACAAGAAATCCACCAACATTTGGACTCATCTACACAATCTAGGACCAGGGCCTACCTGAATTCCCTCGGCACATTGGACCGTTCAGCTACATGATACATTTTCCTTCAGACCTGCAGCAACACTTCTTGCAGAAGCCATCACTGGGTCTTGCTCCTTTGTGGAATCCTAACAGAGAAGCACCTTGCGCAGAAACTAGCCATGGAGCTTCCAGCTTCTTAACAGTGGGGAGAGCTGGGTGGTTTCTTGAAGGGACAAGCGGGAAGCTAGCGGTGGAAATGCAGGTAGGTAGGACACAAAGGGGAAGGGAAATGAGAACAGTCAGCAGGAAGAGCCAGCACAAAGGGAGAGCAATAGCAGAGATGGGGCATCACATGTCTGGTGAGTCACGACTTGGGAGCAGAGAAGCACCATCCATGGGGCTAGGCATCCAGATGATTTCTTGCACCTGAGTTTTTCTGAGTCCATCCAAAAATGCTCTGTTCAGCCTGGCTTCTAAAAGAAGTTTGCCCACTAGTGCAGCTCTATGTAATCCAGAAGGGCTTTTCCACCTACTCATTTCCACCTTCCACTCGGGAGGGTCTGGTTCTCATAGCCACCTGGGGAATCTCTTCATTTGCCCCAGCTGAGCCCTGCTGCCCTGGCAATCCTCCTAGAGGTGCAGCCTTCCTTCCACTAGCAAAGAAGAGATTAACCCTCTCCCTGCTGGGCCTGCAGAGGCACAGAAAGGAGATGACAGGAAAGCCTGCACCCTGCGGGGAGGGACAGACCTCACAGGAGGAGGAAGAGAAACTGCACAGGAAAAGAAAGACAAAGGGTCCAAAGAACCCACCTTCCCTATGTACAACACTGGGCAATTTGTCAGTTGCATTCTGGAGATTTGTCACTTTCCATCAAGCGCTAGTCATTATCAGGCTGGATGGACCACCACTCCAGTCCCATATGGCACATCCTAGGCACAAAGGAGAAGAGGTTAATTGTCCAGGACTGGATGAAGCTGTGGGTTTTGTTCCCCACTGCTTTCCTGTACTGTTGTTTCCCCCTGAGCAAAGCGGGTGCATGATGCTGCCCAAGCACAAAGGTTGTGTTCTTACACCCATTTGGTGCCGGTATCAGTGACACTACATGGCGTGCGGCAGGGGGAACCTGGCCCTAGAGGAAGAGGGGGTGGCCTGCTGTTACAGCTCAGGTGTGATTATAAAGCAAAGAAAGCCAGGGCCTTAACAGTGTCCTTTCCTGGTGACTAAGCAGCAGATTTCACCCTCCAGTTCTCTCACTTAAAATAAATGAGCTGAATGGTATTAAAATAAATGAATGTTAAGTGAGTGCATGTCACTAATAAGGGATATGGTAGATAAGAGGTAACTATTCACACCCTCTCAAGGAACTCCAAGCTGCAGCCAGAACCAGAGGACCCACAAATGCAGTCAGACCGGGTGATGGGACAGTGAGGAAAAACGGTACGGTGGGGTGTGGGAGGAGACGAGTGGGGAACTTCCATAGGAGAAGGATCACGTCTAGAAAGAGAAAGGAAGTGCCACTGGCAAAGCTCAAGTCTGTCTCGTAGGATTTCACAGAAACGTGATGAATCAGTATGGAGCCGATGTTAGTGAGTCCATGAGAACAGAGGGCTCGGCCTCCGGCTGGTTAATACAACAGAGACGGATTCCCCAGCTCCCCTACCCAGAAATAGGGAAGAGATTCTGGAAGAGAGGGAGGAAAATGGTCTCTGGAGAACTAAAAATACCAATCTTGTGCCCTCGTCTGGCGTCTTTATATGAGAACCCCAGAGCACTTTCATGAAGCCCCTGTGCTGGAGGAATTATTATGCCCATTGTACAGATAGGGAAACTGTTAAGTGATTTGTCCAAAGTCTTATTTCAAGTCAGTAGCAGAGGCAGGAATAGTATCTAGAAAGCTTATTCTCCGTCCACGTCAAGGGTTTAGGGGTGAATTTGGACTTAGATGTTCTGACTCCCAGACCCTAAACTCTAATCACTAGAGCATCAATTAGCAAAGAGCTTGGGCACATGTTTAATAGCAACCACATGTTTAAGTCTATCCCCATTCAGCATTAAGTCCCATTGAAATCAATGGGAATTCAGCACATGTGTAATTGCTTTGCTGAACGGGGGCCTGGGTGCATTCCCTTGTCTCAAAGAAACGACGCACCCAGCACCTCAGGCAGTGTCTCTCCAGCCGCTGCAGGCTGCTGGTAAGTGCTGTTCATCTTTATCAGCCCCAGTTTTTGCTCGAGCACCAGCTCTGGCTGTTTGAATACTGCTCAATAATTATTCATTTTTCAGGCTCGCTGAGACAGCCCTTGATGTGGAAGGGTTTTTTTAAGGTCTCTTCTGGGAAATCTTTGTAATTAACGGCCTTTTAAAGTAAAATATAATTAAAAATAATGTGGACCACGTTGAACTCTATTTGCAAATTGCAGAGTTGGAGCTCAGAAGATTGCTCTGAGCTGGGGACGGGAGGGAAAGGGATCGGCGGAGACCCCAGCTAAAGACTCACACCCTTATTGATACAGCCCAGCAAGTAGACGGTGCGGGATCTAGTCATTGTGGCCCTGCTGCTCCCACATGCAGCTAGGGTAGTGCAAAAGGGCTTCACAGGGAGGGGGAAAGCCCCCAGACCAGGATGACCTCATGCCCAGGCACCAGTTCTGCACTGCTGCTACCACAGCTGTGAGATCAGCGGGCAGTCTGGGGAAGACAGAGGCAGGACTAGGGTAGGAGGAGATGCAGCCAGGGCCATTGGTGCAGCAGTATAGCTTAGGGCAGTCGTGAGAGCCTGGGCCAGAAGCAGACAGTCCCTGCAGCCCCTGCTAGGGGAGAGGCCCAAGATGCCTCCTCCTCTCTGTGTTTGCCTTGGCATCTGTGCAGGGATGAATCTAGCTCTTGTGTCTGCTCAACGTACTGAGGCGTCTTCACACTTTCAGAGGCTTTGGCAGGCAGGGACAGGTCTGTACTTGCACATTCTCACACAAGCCAACACCTCCAGGCTCTGCCTCCCTGTACTTTTCGTCCTCTCCCTCTTTCCCCATCCTACCCCCTCCCCCGTGCCCTGGGGCCTAGATTTAAATATCATGATGTCAGCTGTGTTGATGGTGGTGCCCTCCTTCACACTCTCTCTCTGGCCTCATTTGGATTTTAAAACCATTTCTAATTCACAGAAAGAGTCAGGCGCAGAAAAAAAAAGAAAACCACCCGCGACTCGCTCCAGCTCTGTTTACATTTCCCTCCCAAGGGCCAATCAAATGGTCAGACACCTGCACAAGGCTGAGCGCTGAGGTTTACATGGGGAAATTTTTGTCTGGGTTCCAAGTTCTCTCAAATATCCTGTCACTAGTCACAGCACCCTTTCGGTGCCCTTTTCTCCATTTGGTTAATCTCCCATGGACAGCCAGGCTGCGGCTGCACAAGGGAGTCAAGGAGTCTGAGGACGCTCTGACTTCCTTGGGCTGGACACCCAAGGATATGCTGTTGCAGTGCTCCCAGGAGAGCAGCCTGCATTGGACTGATATGTCCATGCTTCCCCAGGGACTGGGTGGGACGTGGCAAGGAGCGGACGGAGCCTTGGCTCCATGACCCCAACATGCTAGATAGTATTGCTACACCAATGTGCCAGGGGAAGTGTCCTGCACTGGATACAGACCTGGGACAGGGTTCTTCCCCCTTGGAGCAAGGGGAATCTGGAAGGCAGATTGCCACACTTAGGACGATTGAGCCCTAAGCTCCAGATCCTCAGAGGTATTTAGGTGCCTAATTCCCATTGATTTTGAGCATCAGGTGCCTAAATACCCTCTGAGGATCTCAGCCTAAGAGACTGAACCGTCAGGCCTTGCTGACACAAGTAGTCCTTAAATCACATGGCAAATTTTTTGAAGTCAATGGGATTTCTCAGGAGAGTAAAGGGTGCAGATTCAAGCCCTCTTTTCCTGAGTTGCCTCGTGCTTCTATGTTCAGAGCTGGGGAGAAATGCTGGATGCTCTGGTGCCATCTCTTGGGCATGACCAGAAAGGAGCCTCACCTAGTGAAAGAACAGGGGTCAATCTTAATGGTCATCAGTCTTTGGCCTCACCCATGCTGTTCCCAATGGACATCAATCCTGCTTGAGAGCAAGGTTCCTCCTTTCCTCATTAAAGAGAGGATTATGGACGGGACATTCAGTCTGGGTTCTGCAAAAAGTGACCCAGTACTGTTCCAAGCGACACATATAATGGGGTTCCACAGGTGTAACAGAGAGAAAAAATTGGTCCACTGAATCTTTGGTGGAGTTACTTTGTTCCCACACTGGACCAGTTCTTATGGGAAGGATGGCACTGGTCTGGGCCTCAGGAGAGCTGGGTTCAAATCCTGCCTCTGCTGCTGTATATTCTCTGTGTGACTCTAAGCAGGTCCCCTCACCTTGCTGCACCCTCATTTATAAAATGAGGGGACCAGCACTTCCCCCACCGCATCCAGGGCTGATGGGAAGATAAATATAGTGATGTTTGGGAGGTGCTCAGATTGTGATGGGGTCACACAGAGATAGGCAGACCTTTGCTAGGTGGTGGGGGCTGAAAGAAACTTATCTGAATGGATGGATTCTTCTAAGTCTTATCTTATTGTTTTAAAAAACCCAGTGAAGGAGAACCTGCATCCTGCACCTTGGTCGACATATTCAGTCCCAAGTTACCCTTTTACAGAAATAGAGCACCACAGAAATATGCAAATGAGGGATGGCTCATTTAAATTTAATGCTGATGAGAAGATCTTCCTTCTCTTTCCAGCAGAGAGCAGATGTTCTCATTTCACACAGGCAAAGTGCCTCTAAATCACCGCCCCAGCACTGAGGTGGACAGTGATGTCATTGTATATAGGTTATTAATTATTATTTTATAGACAAACCTGACATTTTTCCTTTTAAACACACATTCAGCTGGAGCCTGGGCTTCTGCCACTGAAAATATCCTGGCAATCCTGTCATTAGCCTCCTTCCAAGCTTCAGAATACTTTTGCTCATTGCATATAATTAAAACAGCACTTTGAGTTTTCAGCAGCTTGCTACGGCTTTATGATATCTGAGAACCAAGGGGACACTTTTCACTTCAGCCTGGCTTAGATATGAACCAATCCTGAGAAAACTCTGTGTGTGTGTGTGTGTGTGTGTGTGTGTGTGCGCGCGCGCGTGCATGTGTGATAGAGAGAGAGAAAGTGTGTACGTGAGAAAAATGTGTGTGCGCACATGTGTGTGAGAAAGAAAGAGGGTGTATCTTGTGATAAAGTTCCTCCTCTACCTTGGTAGGTCCTGCACTTATTGGCAGATTTGCTCACCTCAGTGATCTTCCCGACAGTCTGGATCAACTCCTCCTATGTTTGATCAGGAGTTGGGAGGTTTGGGGGGGAACCTGGGCCCGCCCTCTACTCGGGGTTCCAGCCCAGGGCCCTGTGGATTTCAGCTGTCTATAGTGCCTCTTGTAACAGCTGCATGACAGCTACAACTCCCTGAGCTACTTCCCCATGGCCTCCTCCAAACACCTTCTTTATCCTCACCACAGGACCTTCCTCCTAGTGCCTGATAACACTTGTACTCCTTAGTCCTCCAGCAGCACACCCTCTCACTCTCAGCTCCTGGTGCCTCTTGCTCCCAGCTCCTCACACACACTTCCTCTCCTCTGGCTCCTCCTCGCCTGACTGGAGTGAGCTCCTTTTTAAACCCAGGTGCCCTGATTAGCCTGCCTTGATTGGCTGCAGGTGATCTAATCAGCCTGTTTGCCTTAATTGGTTCTAGCAGGTTCCTGATTACTCTAGTGCAGCCCGTGCTCTGGTCACTCAGGGAACAGAAAACTACTCATCCAGTGACCCCAGTATATTTGCCCTCTACCAGACTCCTGTACCCCACTGGTCTGGGTCTGTCACAATCTGTAAAGAAGATGAGGGTTGAACGGAAGATGGCTCTGCATTAAAGGCAAACATAGTCCACATGCCATCAGGTCGGCTATTGAGACATGTGTTTGTGTTTAATTTCTGGCTTGCTCCCTTGCTCCAGTGATTCATGACTCAAAGGTCTCTTTTCCAGAAGCCCAGGTGCCAATGCACCCGTTTGCCCTGAGATTTTGAGCTGCGTCGACATCATTCAGCTGAATTGCATAATCCAGGCCTGTATCTCCCAAAGCGTGAATTGTAATCACCTTAACAAATTCCCTTGGAAATACAGGAAAAACTTTTCCTTCGGTGTTTATAATGTGCAGACTCATGGCACAGTGGAGTTGGCGGTGGTTACAGCTTTGACTAGAAATACAAAAGTGAATGCTTAAATGGTGCTCAGTGCAGAGTCAGAAGTGTGTCTAACAGTGGATTTAGGCTAGACAGGCAAGCAGGGGCTGAAAGAGAATTAACATGTTGGGGAGATGGTTTCAGTGAGGCCTAAGTAACTGAAATGGCAGCTTTTCCTTTGTTTGGAAACTCTGGGACAGGGATCAGTAATGTCTCACACTTGGCACAATGGGACCCGAGCCCTGACTGGGGTCTCTAGACTCTACCTCAGTACAAATAATACTATGTAGTATCTTTATTTTGCCTTTGTAGAGGCGATTCCATTAATAAGGGGTCAGAATCAGGGTTCTTCTATAGAAATATGTGGCAGTAAAAGGCTGAAGAAGAGGAAGCTTAAATTGCCTGCATATGGGTTGGAAGGGATGGGCAGCCTCCTGGCTCTATACAGATGCGCAGAGAGGATGAAATTCCCCCCTGAGCAGAGAGCCAGCAGGAGGGCCTCGGTGGGGTTGATATGGTGTATAGCCCTCGTGCTAGTGCTCTGCACAGGGCGGAGTTTACTCTACAATAGTAAGTCTGCCGGCACGTCTCCACGTGGCTCATAATACAGTGAAGCAGAAGCAAAAAGAGATGCTGAAAATCGCAGCTGTGCAGAGAGGGCTGGGCGTTTTCCTGTCATTAACCCCCACTTGGCAGCTCCTCACTCCTACCGGCAATAGACTGTGCAAAAGCCGATGGATTCATCAGCCATGTATCCAACACTAAAGAGAATGGTCATTGGAGGTTCCACCCTAGGTTACCCGTCAGCCCTGCCCAGGAGCGTGATGCTACTGATAATTGCTTGGGATGCATCTCATGGGGGTTATAGGTCCTGGGGTAGCAGAGAGAAGGGATCAGCATTCCAGCTCCGTTATTTCCCTTCTCAAAGCAAAGCTGCTCACTAAAAGCTCCAGCTGCTGAACGAGAAACTAGGACACTTGCACCTCCCTGTTAGGCACCAGAGGCATGAAGCCTATAGGCCCCTAGAAGAGCTGTTCTTGCTCTCCTGTAATGGACACAGTCCACTGGTTTTTTTAAAGGTAACAAAAGTATTTGGTAACGTCTGTGGAAACGTGACACTTTCCCCTGCAGGAGGGAATGGATCTGGAGTGCAGATCCAGCCAGGAATTTGGAAACACAACCCCCTACCCAAGGATTCCAGTGGAACAGGGAGTCCCCCCTTCCTAGGGCCATTTGTTTTGTCTGGTTCAGTCTCGGAGGAAATTGAGAGGAAGACGTGAAGTGGTTCAGCCAAACCTTGGACTCTGCTTTGACTCAGAGCCTTTTCTTTCCTGGATGTGAATCCCTCTGGACTCTCTAGATGGTAAAAAGGGGAAAATAGAAGCACCTGGAGTAGGATTTCAAATCCCCAAACCACATGAGATCACCTGGAACCAACATACAGGAAACTTAAAACACCTGTGAGGGAATTGATTGGCTCCAGACCCACATGGAGGAAGAAGGAATTCCATGACTAAAATCCAGAGAAACCTGAACAGGCTCCACACCCTGAAACCAGCTGCAAGAGGCCCCCCAGACATGGCAAAGTTCAACAGCGCTACGCCAATTTACTCCAGCTGAGGATTTGACTAATGCACACTTTTAGGAGGTGGGGCTGTGAGACCAGAAAGCTGGTTGTGTATCCTCACAGCACACTGAGTAAATGGCAGTCATAGCAGGCAGCGCTGGCTAGTTGTCAGGTGTGTAGACCCGTGTCAATAAGTCTGTGGGTGAAGAACAGGTTGTTCTATAGAGCTTTGTCTAGTAATAAAACAAAACAGGTCGGGGTAGCCTCATCCAATGGCAAACCTGGTCCATTTGATACTGGATGGCACTTTTTTTATAGGTATCTCTGATTTCTGATATACCTGCACCTGGAGAACCTTCAGCAGATAGTTTGGGGCACCACAGAAAACATTATAGGCTGCATAGTATCAGGAGCTTGAGGAGCTGCTGCATCAAACTAGGCTTCATTCCAGTCTATGAGCAAGCCTGGGGCAATCACTAGAAATGTTTGATATTGATCCAGTGGTCCAATTAACCCCCCACATTAGCTCCTGCTACAGCAGAACTGAAACTGAGCGGGAAACTATTTAACTTCTGGTTCTTTTCTCTCTTTGCGGAAGCAAAGCATGTCTGATTACAGAAAATGCCTGGCCTTTGAGTATAGCCACCTAGTTTCTCAGCCGTAAGAGGCTAATGACTCTTTTCCAGACTTTTAACATTTTATGCAGCCCTAAGCCCTTGCCTGTTCTCCTCTCAGTTCAGCAGCTAAATGGGAGACAGTCCAGACTGTAGTTCAGCAGAAAATGGACTTCACTAGAGAGCAGTTGGCCATTGCTCTAGCTCAGTGGTTCTCAACCTGTGGCCCTCAGTCACTTGCGGCCCAATCAGCACAGAGCTGCAGCCCATGTGACATCCTCAGGACCGTACAAGTAGTAATTGGTGCAGCCTACAATGATAAATAGGTTGAGAACCTCTGCTCTAGCTGCTCTGCAGCAGAGAGCAGGCCAAATTCTGGTAATGCTTACAACCTGGGCAAAGAAATAGGCAATGAAATCTGCCGGAGAGAACAGAACATAGGATTTGCCAAACAGATCAAATCCAGCCAGTCCATCAAGTCTAGTATCCTGCCTCCAGCAGTGGCACCCATGTTGCTTCATTGGAAGGGCAAAATAAAATGAGCCCCGATGCACCTGGCCAGTTGTGCCGCGCCAATTCGCACAGTTAAGCTGCCCATTGATCCACCTGCATTTCATAAATATGCTCAGCCTGTAGGAGACACTGGACAGGATCAAAAGTCAGGTGCCTGTTGCATCAGCTGCGCAAACAGGAGCCCCTCGCGGCTGATGGAGAAGCTGCCTTTGTTGTTCTTTTTTGTTCTGAGTTTGTCTCTTTTTTCATTGTTTTATTTGAATGTGTCAGTGTTTCAGCAGATGTGCTCAACCACCTGCCACCTGTTCTTTGGACTACTGCCTTGAATGTCTCATAAAAGAGTTTGCTGACTCTATTGGATCAATCATTATGCAAACATAAGCTTCTCTCTGACTTCTGGGGCCGTTCCAACTGCCCTTTGAGACAGAAGTTGTTATTCCTGCCTTGGAAAAGCCAACTCTCTCACTTGACGATTCTGCTAATTTCCATCCCAGGGTCTGTCTCGTCACTCCTGGTGAAGGGCCCTGGAAAGGCTGTTCCTGAGCAGCTCATGACTTATTTACAACAAGACGAGGAATGTGATCGGTGGCAGGCAGGGGTCAGATTGGGCCACGGAACTCATATTGTCTGGATTTCTCCTGGCCAGCAAAGCTCAGCATCTTCATTGGTACCCCTGGCTCTATGAGCTGCCTTAGAAACCCTAGACCAAGAGGTCTCAGTGAGCTGTCTTGATCACCTATTAGGAGTAATTGAGTTTTAACATTGCTGAGAATTCCTCTTAGGGCTCTATGGCATCTAGATACCATGGTGATGGCCATCTTTAGAAAAAACAGATATTTTTATGTCTTGCTTTGTTCACCCTTTTCAGAGACATTAGGCTGTTCCTCGGGCCCATTACTGTTCTCAAATTATATGCTGCCTCTTGCTTAATTTTTTCCACCATACCGACAATGAAATGTAGATCTATCCGATTGTCCATTGAGACAATTTCCCTCCTCCACCTTGTCATGTGCCATTCGGCAGCTTGTGAGCTGCAGATGTCGACTGTGGCTTTGGTTTTTCCAGCTCTGTTAGCTGGTGACCAGCTATTATGGTGGGCAGCTCATGAGGATTCCTTACTGGGAAGGAGTTGGTTAACTTCACCTGCGGGAGCGTTTACTTAAGAAAGTCGTAGGGCAGCTTGGGATGCTGGAGTTCTCTACCACTCCCCTGTTCCATTTCCTGCTTTTGGTGGAAACAGCTGGAATTGGATTTTCTTGTCATTACTAACTCAAATTGCTGCTGAAAAGGTGGAAAGGAGCAACCACCCAAACACACAATTACCATGTAGTGGTCTGGGCACTGCCGTGCAGAGATACAAGCAAAATAAACGCAAATGACATATGATTCTGAGATTTCGCCTTGTCATTTGACAGGTTCCCAGCTAGTCATGGTTTAATATGCCACTGTCTTACCTTCACTACATGGCTATCCCTGTTGTCCAGGCCAGAGTCTTCAGCTTCATCTTTACTGCAGCACATCGGGCAGAGAGACTCAACTGCGTAGTCCAGAAAAATTTGTCACTGAACATAAGCAAGGCTGAAAAGTGGTGTGTGTGTGTGTGTGTTCATGCTCACACACACCACCTTGTGTTCTGTAAACTTCTCACCAAGCACACTACTGTGAGGTCCCAGTCATACTCCACTTGCTGGACTCAAAGCTAGGGTTAGATCATTAGATGGTGTAAATCAGCATAGCGCCATTGAAGTCAATGGGGCAGATCCTCTGCTGGTGGAAGCTGGAGTAGCTCCATTGAAGTCAATGGGCCAGATCCCCTGTTGGTGTTAACAGGGATCACACCAATTACTACACATCAGCGACTACCCCATGTCGGCTGTTGGAGCCTTGCTCAGTGAGTGGGAAAGCACAGCCAGAAGGAAGCATGTCAGAGACAGCGAGGTGGTGGACTTTGCTCTAATCTCATCCATTTTGGACAATCTTTGCTAGCTGAGTTACATGGCAATGGGCTCTCAAGGCTTCAGCTTGTTTAAACAGCTGCAGCCCGGCTACAACAGACCCATTCTACAATCCTGCCCCCACCCCCAATCACTCTGGCTGGCTGATTACAGCTGTTGTTTCAAATGCAGTCCAGTAGCAGGGACCTGTCCGGTGCCCTCAGCGTGCTCTTGCCCTTTCAACAAAGAGGAGATAGGAAATCTTACCTCATTTGGTTGGTACCAGATTGTGCCAGTCAGCATTTGCCAGCTGCAGGCCCCACCTCTGTCCTATTTCCAGGGTGCTAGGAGCGGCCTTCCTCTCTCCCTGTTAGGAACAAAGCATGGTGCAAAGTTTATCTGTGGCATGATCTATTCCTGCTCACCTGAGACAGGGCTATTTTAATGGTCAGCCTAAGCCTTGGCCTGACCTGCTGTGCTGTGTTTTTCTTTGTAATCTATTGCTTCTCCCACAGCACTCTGACCCACCTTCTGAGCACTTTTCTTGCCAGTCAGGAACATGGCCCATGTTTCCTTCTCTCCCTGGAGGTCGGTGGCACGATGCACCAAAGTTCTGGCACCCCTGGAGAGGACTCCAGAGCCCTGACACGCTTCGCTTCAGTGGTATCCCCTGCTGAGACCAGCCAGCTTCCAAGGGTCTCAGCCAGGATTCAGAGGCAGCTCAGAGAGATACTGTGGCTGGGAGCTAATTAAGTGCAGCTGAGGCTTGTAGGTTCTCCACTTTAGAGGAGGGACAAGTAGAGACGAGGTCTCTAAATAACACTCATTGCTTTCCCCCTCAGATTTCCTACCATTGCTGGATCTAACCAGTAGGAGAGCTAGTGTAGACAAGGTGCCAGAGGCTGCCTGCACCAAGCTGCTTAAACCTGAGCTGCATTCGACAACACGCCGGTGGTCCCAGCAGCTCTGTTTTCAGTGGCTTTCCTACTCAGAATGGCATTAACTGTTGGGGTTTTTTAAAAAAAATCTGATTTCTGATCTGTCATAAACATCACATTGCATAACAGGAGATAAATCTGAATGAAGTTAATACCCATGGAGCATGGTGCAGAATATTCATGCACTGGGAGCCAAATTGAGGCAAATGCGAATCTTTATTACCAGTGGAGCCTGTTAAATATTTATATTTTCTGTTTGAGACACGCTGTGACACATGAAACTCAATATAACTAAAAACCATCCTAAATTATAGATAAACGGCAACAAATGAAGGGGAGCAATCTGAACGTCACAATGCACAATCCTGGGGGGTGGGAATAATAAACTTGGGGAGAACAATGAAGTGGCACCTGTCAGATAACGTTGTCGGAGTTGCCTTCATTCTTCAGTGACAGGCCAATTAGAAATAATTAAGTGCCAGGCATCTTCAGAGCAGAGCCGTGGTACATTTGTGTGTGGTTGTCCCTGTAGCGAGAGGCAATGGAAACACTAAGGAAAGTGCATAGAGACAGCACAGCCTTTAGCAAGAGCCTAGGCTGGTGCAAACTGGAGTTCATCCATTGGCTTCACTGGAGTCACATCAGTTTACACTAGCTGAGTCTTTGGTCCCCATTCCCCATTTGCTGTGGAAGGTGTAGGAGACACCCACTCAGCAGTAACATGAGACCTGGTCCTAGGTTTAAGATCCAACTGTGGGCAGGTTCTGTTATCCCACTGGTGCATTTTCCATATACTACATGGAAGCCAAATGTCCTCCTCAATTTTTCCCCTTCTTTGACTCAAAATCCAACATCCCGGGCACCAACTTTTCTGGTTTGAAAACTGGAGGAAACGTCCTTCAGTGCCCAGCAGTGTCAGTCTTTAGTCATTGGTAGGAGTTACTTCTAAGTGTAATGATGCCCCAGAGGCAAGCAGGCCATTTCCACTGCTCTCCTAGCCCCTTCCTGTCCAATGGGAGGCAGCAGTGGGTGAAAGCCCAAACAGATAGCGGTCATGGTACCTGGGACACTAACTAGACACATTCAAACCAGGATGCCAAATAGCAAGGATGCACATGTCCAGATTAGGCTGAAAACTTATTCTGGTTGATCAAGGTCCCAAACATGCAAGACCCATAAAAGTCTGATTTGGGTCAAGAGAAATGGGTGTAAATTTTTCCCAAGGTAATTTCAGGTTTCCAGATCCTGCAATGGAATTGGAGCCTATCAAAATGCCAATTCTTAATCAAGATTGGTTCTGGTTTAGGTTTTATCCAATTGAAGCTTGTTTAATGACCTGCTCATGCTTTTGGGGAAAGACATTCTATTGAGAAGGGAGAGTGCTGCTCTGGCATGCTGTGACAATGCATCCACTCTTGGAAAAGCTGCAGATCATCTGTACTGGAATAATGTGCTAGTTAAGCTACAAGAGTAACCGATACAGTGCATCCTTGGTGTGATTCAGATTGTTTAAAAATTTGATCTGGTCAATATTTTTTACATGAAACATTTTTCCATAAAAAAATGTGAGTCTCAAAATTTTCCATGGGAAAATGTCAATTTTGATGATTTTTTTTAAATTTTGATTGGGGAAAATCAAAACAAAAGATTTTGTTTCAGTTCAATGTTTCCAAATGAAACAAAACATTTGGATTCAAAATGAAAGTGTTCATTGCAAATTGACACCATTTAAAATGTCCTCCTTTTAAGTTAAAATGCTGATTCAAGACAAAATAGTTCATTTCCAAGTGAAACCTTTTGCTGATATTGAAAATGTCACAGTTTATCATTTTGACATTTGCTAATGGACATTTTTTTGGAATATTTCATTCTGCAAAAAATGTTGATATTTCCTTTTTTCCCATTCTGAGGCACGATGAAAACAAATGTTGAAATATTGGTATTTGCCCCGGGGACAAATATTGCAGTTTGCAACCAGGTCTATTAATATTTTTTGAAAGGAGGTGTATGTGGCTTTTGGGTTGGCACCTAACCAACTGTATAAAGGGCAGCCTTTTTCCTGTCATGCCACTCCTTTCTTTTCCAACTCTATCTCAAACAGAGGGCCAGAGATTCCATGAACTTCACTATTGCTATTGATTTTACACAGCTCAGATATGATGGTGATGGACAGCAGTGAGAGAGAGAGAGACAGAGACGGGGGCATGGGAGAGGGGACTGGGAGAAAGCTATGGAAAGAGCCTTCTAGGAGTTGTGAGTTGTTTGCCTGAGCAGCTTGTTAAGGTTTTTTGTTTGTATATAGAAAAGCATTCTTTTAATTGCTGGTTTCTCAACTTGAGGCGACCCTGAGAAAAGCTGTAGAGACAATGACATCTGCTGGCACGAACAGAACTACATGAGATGGGCAAAGATTGCCATTTCTGGAGAGTTTCCCACCATATGACAAGTGGAGAGACCTTCTCATCTCCGCTTCCCGCGCTGGTCTGTTCCCTCTGAAGAGGGATATCTGCAGGAGAACAGGATCCTTGTTTCCTGAGTCACCCCTGGGCCTCCTGCTGCTGTTGCTTATTCCTCATGTGCAGTCACAATCTTCCACAATCAGTGGCCACAGAGATCACCATGAGCACACCAACATTTGTGATGCCAGGTGGGGAACAAGCAGAGAAACCTCAAAGAAAAAAAACTTCTGGTTTGTGTTTATTTTTAACAGGAAAGAGCCTAGCAATAAAAACTCCAGGGAAAGAGAGAGACAGACATGAAGCAGAAAACACTGGGCCCAAAGCATCTGTCAAGGCTGATTCCTCACTCTGGCACTTTGAGTACAGAAGGTGGGGCCCACAAGGATTCTAAAAATTAATACTGGCCACTGCAGGCTGGTATTAAACTCCAACGGTTACAGCTTTTCTCTGACCTTGGATCAGTAGATGCTGTCACCACCCAAGTGTAAAAAAAACCCCTCAGCCCAGGAAGGTGCGCTTGGGAATTCCTCCCTATGGGGTACCCTCAAGCCCTTCACTCCCCCTATCCGGGGAAGAGCTGAGAAAGAAAACAAAGGAAATCAGCTGTTGCCACCAGCTAATTAAACAATGTATGCACAAACCTCTTAGGGCAGAAAAAATCCATACTGTTCTTAAAAAAGGTAAATTTTATTAAAAAAACAAAAAGAAAAGACATCTGGAACTTAGGCTATTGCTAGATTTAAAAAGAGTAAATATAACAATTAAACCCCAAGAAGGATTTTCTTGAAGTCCAGCTTAAAACTTATAAGCACAATATTTGGGCGTTAGCACAGAGGAGTCCACAAGCCTTACAGAAATAAAAAAGAGATAAACCTAATCACATCTTTCTAGACATTTCCTGATCTACTTATATCTCTGGGGTTTCAAACTGAGTAGTTTTTAGGTATGATCTGGTGATTTTCATACCTGGTTCACAGCTTTTTACAGCATAGCTTCAGCCCTGGTTTTGCTCTGTCCTCTCACTCCGGAGAACGACAGACAAAGGGAAAGTTCTTTCCTAATTTAAAAAAGATCTAACCCTCCCATTGGCTTTTGGTCAGATGCCCACTCCCTTCCTTTTACCTAGGGGCTTTTTTTTTTAAACCCTTTACAGGTAAAGCAGGTAGAGAACAGCTACTAACAGGGATTTTGTAGCTAACTGGATGGCTGAGTGTCCATAAAAGGGAGCTCCCCCCACCTTCATTTATCACAGCATCCCTGCTGGAACTCCATTGAGCTCCTTACAGGTCGTAACTGGAGTTGCATGAGGGATTGGTTCGGTGCACTCGCTCCACAGGGCAGCAGCAAAGCTTTAAGATAAGGTTCTGTCCATATGGGGAAAGCCTGCGCAAACAGAGCACAGGTAGACAACACAACTCCCCTGCATCTGAAGCACGACTCCCCTTTCCTATCTCCAAAGCACCAAATGCTACCAGAATTCATCACAGCGTCAGAGAAATGTAGGGCTGGAAAGGACCCCGAGAGCTCACCCTGGAGAGCTCACTAGGTAGGACCAAGTATATCTAGACGATCCCTGACAGATGGCCTACAGAAATGGGTGTTGCTTGTTTTTGCCCCTTGGTTTTCTGAATACTGTGGTCGCAATGAAACCCATGAACCTGTGCTAAAGCTGGCCCTGGTCTTCTCTAGAACTGTCAGAGGAGCTTTAGAGGACCCAGAGATTTACCTGAATCTGGTCTACACTAGCGCTCCATCCACTGCTACCGCTAGGGTAGATACTGCACTGGTGGCAGTGCATGGTGGGAAACTTCCCAATATTGCCAGGGTAGACATAGCCTCTGTGAGCCGGGGAGAGGAGGAGGCCCCCTGACCCCAGCAGCACAGAAAACACAGTGAGTAATCTACCACTGGCCAGGACACGTGAATCCCAGCCAGTGTGTCTAGATAGTTGTGTGATAGAGGTTTCCTCACATGATATAATCTTTAATTAAAGATTACTCTTTAATTCCTGGAGACTCCAGGACAATCCTGGAGGGTTCGCAACCCTCAGCTCACCTGCTAAAGCCCGGCTCTTATCTAGCTTTACATGCAGCAATTCCCTGTCTCCATCTGCAGCTCACAGGCCCTGAGGCGGTGTGACCACGATGTGCTGATTCAGGGAGACTCAGCAAATTACCAGAGGTTGGAGAAAGGAAAAACGGATTTCTAGCTTGGCTGTTACAATCACAA
This sequence comes from Gopherus flavomarginatus, assembly GCF_025201925.1. Lineage (NCBI taxonomy): Eukaryota > Metazoa > Chordata > Testudines > Testudinidae > Gopherus > Gopherus flavomarginatus. The sequence continues at coordinate 39,422,262 of NC_066628.1, read as the reverse complement.
GGGTGGGGCTTGGGTTGTTCCCCCACCCCCTCAGAAGGATGAAACTGCATTAGCCCCATTTCCATCCTGCTCCCCCACAGCAGAGCAGGGAATGGAACTCAGCATAAGGCTTGGAAGTGCTAAACCCTGAGACGGTGCAGCCCTGCAAATGGGCTCAGCCTGGGGCTGTGAAGGTTGGGATTAGGGGGCTGAAGTGGGTCCGGTGGGACAGGGCTGCAGACATGAGGTGAGGAAATAGGATGCTAAACTAGAGACCTCTACACGCACACCCCCATTCCATGCATATTTGCACACAGGCTCCAGGACACACATACACCCTGGAGTACATACATGCATGTCCATTCACTACCCTGCTTCAATCCTTGTATGTGCTATCACCAGTCAATATGCAAGCACATCATTACAGGACAAGCTGTTAGAAGGCTGGCGTCGGCCATAGCTCAGAAAACTCCTCTCTAATACCCAGCCCATTAAAGATTTCCTGCAGAGAGCCGCTGAGATTCTTACTGCTCACTCCAGATTCCCCAGAGGTTAGAGAACCCTGAGCCTGGAAGCACAATCCTGCACATTCCCCACGGGCCTGCTGCTCATAACTCAGGGCTATGGTGCCCAAAGCTACAGCCCCCAACACAGGGATGGGGAATCCATTTCTTGAGCTCAGCTTGTTCTATTGCTTTTAAATGCACCCCCACTCCAAGCAGGCCCATGCGACCCCTATCGCGCCGAGGCACTCACCTTACAGGGAGTAGGCAGTAATTGCAGAGTAAATTATATTTTGGAACTACAGGCTACATCAGCTCATTAGTCACCTCCCAGGGAACAGCCACATTGCTGTCTGCTCCTTCCCCTTCATCGTTCTGCTAAGAAACAATCCCGAGGGGCTGGGGAAGAGGACGCTAGCATCTGTGGGACCCTCAATAGAGACACATGGCGCTCCATCCCTCTCCAGCCCCACCTTGTGACCCACGCAGTCTTCACCTTCCCACAGTACCACATCACTCAGAGAATCATAGAATATAAGGGTTGGAAGAGACCTCAGAAGGTCATCTAGTCCAAGCCTCTGCTCAAAGCAGGACCAGTTCCCAACTAAATCATCCCAGCCAGAGCTTTGCCAAGCTTGACCTTAAAAACCTCTAAGGAAGGAGATTCCACCACCTCCCTAGGTAACCCATTCCAGTGCTTCACCACCCTCCTAGTGAAAAAGTTTTTCCTAATATCGAACCTAAACCTCTCCCACCACAACTTGAGACCATTACTCCTTGTTCTGTCATCTGGTACCACTGAGAACAGTCTAGATCCATCCTCTTTGGAACCCCCTTTCAGGCAGTTGAAAGCAGCTATCAAATCCCCCCTCATTCCTCTCTTCTGAAGACTAAATAATCCCAGTTCCCTCAGCCTCTCCTCATAAGTCATGTGCTCCAGCCTCCTAATAATTTTTGTTGCCCTCCGCTGGACTCTTTCCAATTTTTACACAATGCATAGCCTAGTGAGAATGCCAAGGACTTGACTAACACAGCGGGGAAGGAAGGCACTCTGGCAGGGGGGTCTGGATGGCACCAGGCCTCTGGTGGGTGGGAAGGAGCAGGAAGGATAGTCTATATGCTGCAGAGAGAATGAGTAGCCAACCAGGGTTTTGGTGCTGGAGCCATTGAGCAATCTGGTAGCTGGGCCTGGATGCACAGGGTCCGTTAGGAGATGTGGGTAGCATGGGGCTAAGACTGCCACGGAGAGTCAGAGACAAAGACGAGCTTGGCATGTTTCTGTGATACAGGGTCTGCCGCACATGTGCAAATCCAAACATCAGCCTCCGTCCCTGTGTCAGGGTCCTGGAGCAAAAGAAGAGGCTGCCAGACGATGCCTTCTCCAGTCACCTCCCTGTGCAGGTGGGCCTGGAAAGCACAAGTGCTGACACTCCATGGGTTCTGTCCCCTCTCAGCAGTACTCCTGTATCATCCATCTCCCCCTCGGAGTAGCAGTGCTGGCTCCAGGCACCCCCATATTCGAGTGGCAGGCTGCCTGGTTTTCAACCTGAAAGTCTGGTCAAAAACTGGACCTGATAGTGTCCAGTCAGCTGTACTGACCCGACAACCAAAGTCCTATTACTGCGCATGAGGGAGGCGGGGAGGCACTGGGTCATCACCTGCCCCAGCCCCTTTCTCAGCCAGGGCCGCTTCCTACCTGCGTTGAGTGGCTGCAGCTCCTAGCCCTGGCAAAGCAGGCAAGTCCTTCCTGACCCAGGCAGGGAGGGGTTGGAGGGGAAATGCAGCGAGCGACGGGGGGTGGGGGGAGGAATGGATGGGGACTGAGTCTTGGGGGAAGAGGCAGGGAGCAGGGCCTCATGGGGGAGTGGGGGGGGGGTGGCAGGGCAGGGGGGGTTGCAGCACTCCTGCTGGAGTGTCCGGTTTTTAAATATTACCAAGTTGGCTAACCTAGCCCACATGCAGGGGTGCAGTATCAGAGAGCCACTGCCCCCAGAGGTGAGTAATTGGGGGGCAGTTGTCACATGATACCAAGGACTATGCTGAACCATGCACCCAAGGTAGGGTGACCAGACAGCAAGTGTGAAAAATCAGGATGGGGGTGGGGGGCAATAGGAGCCTATATAAGAAAAAGTCCCCAAAAATCAGGATTTTCCCTATAAAATCAGGACATCTGGTCACCCTAACCTGAGGAGACACCCTAATAACCAGTCTCTGGTTTGTACTGAAGCCCAGGCCCCAATTAACCCATATGGGACAAGTGGGATAACAGGGAAGGGCAGCCTTCCCCTCCACCTTGCAAGCCTCCAACAGCTCCCCTTGCCGTCCTTGGGAAAGCTCCACTGGAATCCATCTCCAGGACCTTCCCCTCCTGCTCCCCGCTCCTGCCCTTCAAGAACCTCTGGCCCTTCCTCTCCCGCTGTTAGCAGAGCACCTCCCAGGCCTTCCCCATTGCCCCTACAATCCCCTAGACCTTTCCTCACAGTCCCCCAGGGCAAACCTGGCCTTGTCCCAGTGGGAGGGGCCGCTCCGCTGTCCCACTGGCCCGGGCCGGCCAGGGCTGGGATGGGGCGACCAGGCAAGCACAGCTCTTGGGAAAGCAAAGCGGCTGGTGCTGGAGAGGGGAGTTCACATGTTGCCAGGATTTTACATAACAGCCCTCCCCTCCCCTCCCCTCTGCCATCCCAGACAGCTGCTGACAGATAGGCTGAAGCTCTTGGGGGGCCGCGGGGACTGGGTTTTTAATTCAATAATTATTTGCTCTGGGAGAGATGCCTGTAATAATCACTGTGAACAAGCTGGGGGCCGTACTGGTCCAGGACGAGGATACTTCAGTGGTTCCCATTCAGGCTAAGATCAAGGGTGGTATCTGTGTAACCTCTGCCATGGCTTCAGCCAGAGGAGACCAGGCGACCCCCAGCCAGGGAGCAGACAGACTCCATAGGCTCAGAGGGCTTTTCCAGCTCTGCTGCTCCCCTGCCATGCTAGGCCCAGGGTTCCCTGCCTCCCGGCCTGTGCAGAGAGGATTCCCCTCAGCCCTGCAGTGCTGTCAGGTGCATCTCAATGAGCAGGAGGCTTTTCCTTCCCGCCCCAGGAGGCTCCATCGAGGGCTCGCACTATCAGCTCACACACAATGGAACGTTGCCATAGAAACAGGGCTCTGAATAAACAGTATGTGCAGTTGTGCGTCTCTGAAATCAGAGCAAAGGGACTAAAGGAAACACCCCCGCACCCTCCAGCCGTGACTGAACCAGCAGCCCTCGCCCCAGCAGCACCTGCCCTGCTGGGCTCCCAGCTCCCCACCTCTCTGGTGCTGTGGCAGAGCTGGTGGGAAACCCCCCACCCCTCCCCATCCATCAGCCCCTTGAGGGCGGCTGGCCAATACTGGACCTCTGTGCCATGAACATAGCGATGCTACTATCCTTTCCAGGGCAGCTGAGTAGCCTGAAATCGCTTTAGAGTCCTCGGTGAATGGAGGGGAAGACAAAGCATTAGGCAGTGTCCAAAAAGAAACCCCCACATCTGAACTGCACAGCGCCAGACAGGAGGTGCTTTCCTGGGGAAGCAAGGCAAAGCCTAGCCCCTTTGGACACCTGAGCACATGCACCATGTGTACATCACGCCAGGGCACATATGCTACCTGGGTACTCAGGCGGGCATCCTGTGTGCTCACATACACACACACATAACCCAGGTGCTCATACCTACACCATGTTCACATCTGCCACCTGGGTGTTCAGACAGGCACCCTGCACATACACACATACGTGCCACCTAAGCACTCACACCTCGTGCGCAAATCCCACCCTCACTCTTTAGGGACCCTTGTGCACATATTCTATTAGGGCATCATTGCACACATGTGCCACCCACATGTAGCACCCAGGCACCCTCACACAGGTGCCTGGTGCACATGCCCTTCATTGCACACTCCCAGCACACACGTGTGAATGCACAGTTCCCAGCTGCCAATCACACACCAAAACCCTTCCAAGCATTTCACCAGGTCCCACACCCTTCCCCACCCCTCTCACGTGAACACAGACCTCAGGGACTGGGAATGGACTGCAGGGAAGAGCCACACCTCAGATAGTTCAGCCCTCAATCTCGGCTGTGCCCGGGTATGTGTTAGCTGTGGGGAGGGAGAGGCCCATTGGTTCATGCCCTTCTCTCTGTTTTATGTACCCAAGCTAACTTTAACATCTGCATCGAGCCCCTGAGCCCAAATCTGCTTCCAATTTACATTCCAGCTTTGAGATTTCTATCTAAATACTTTGATGCAGTGGAGCCAACGCACTGCAGTGACTTAGCCAGCGCCTCACTCGCTGCCATTCTTTTCATACTCAGGGCCAGTCACGCAAGTCTCCCCTCTGCTGGGGCATGGGGCAGTGGCCACTCAATAACCCCACCACAAGGCAAACCCAGGGAGCAAGTCCGAGACTCGGCTGCCATCAGTTCCAGCCAGATGGCCCAGCAAACATGGGCAGTTTGCAAATGCACGTATGCCCCTCCTCCAAGGACCCACCAACCGTCCCACGCCCTTCTATTGTTCAATTGCATCTGACTCCACATCTGGACGGGGTGCAATGGCGGTGGCTCCTTCCATCCCATTCCCTGCACTGCCCTCTGCTGGCTGGGAAAGAGATGACTGTCTCCTGCGTTGCAGAGGCTGGTCTATCCCTGTCTGTGCCACTGCTTCTGCCAGACATACTGAGACTCCCACATGCCACAGAGCTCTCTAATCTCCCAGCCCTCCAGCACCTGCTCAGGCCAGTGTATGCTGTTTCATTAGGCCACCCCTCTCCTCCCCTCGTTGCTGTCACCCATGGCCAGAGTGAGGAGCTGAGCGTCAAGTGGGGGAATCATTTCTGGTGCCACTTAACCCCTCGGCTCTCGGCGACTGGCGCTCAGCTCACTGCCCTGGCCAGAGGTGTGGGGCAGAGTGGGAAGGGCTTCTCATTGCACTGGCGGAGGGAGAGGAGCTGGCCAGTGGGTCTCATGTGTGCACTGCTCCCACCCCATGAAAGGGTGGGGAAAGGAGCCAGGAAGTCATGCAGAATAAACAAAACTACATCCCTCTTCTGCAGCAGACCCTCAGCCTCTGCCTATCACCAGGTAACTCTGCAATGCTGGGCTGAGCGAAGACTGCTCCATCTCACGTGCAACCCCATCTGCCCCTTCCCTGCAGCACCTCCTGCTGGCTGGGATAGACACTGAGCAATGCCCTGTGTGTGTCCTGAAGCAGCTCTGCAGGGCTGGGAATAGAGACTTCCATGTCCCTCCTCCCCCTTCCCTGCAGCGCCTCCTGCTGGCTGGGCTAGGCACTGAGCTATCTCATGCACTGTCCTCTTTCTATTCCCTGCTTTGTCCTTGGCAAGATAAACAAAAATCAGTGTCAGATGGAGGACAATGGTCCCTCAGTGCTGGGTGTGGGATACCCCCCCGGATTGTAAAAGGGGCAGCCAACCCCCTGCTCCTCTCACCCCTCCCCACATGCTCCTGCTTTTATTTTCCCCAACCCCCGCTCTGTGCTCTTCCGAATCAGCCATTGCATTGCTCACTGGGGGACTTTGATTCTGGAAGCAGCTCCATCTTATTCCAGCAGATAAAAGTGATCTCGGGGCTTCATTAATCCTGGAAGGAACTCGATTAGAGACAAGAGCATTTGTTTAAAGCTCCTGGGAGGAGAGCTGTCATGCAGCCCCTCTCGGGCTATCTAGTCAATCATGAAGAATCCATCTCGGCTGGCCGGTTAGTGAAAGTCATGGTCCTTCATTAGTGGCAGTAACCGGGAACGTCATTAAAGTCTGATGAGGGAGATTCAAGCAAAAGGACAGAGATAGAGAGAGAGAGAGGAGCAGGAGGGAGAAAGAACAGCCGCTTGAGATGGATTTTCTCATAGCCTGTGCTACTCTAAGAGGAACTTTCCATTTGCTGTCCGTGGAGATTTTTCCACCTCCAACCCCTCTCTGGGGCCCTGGAGCCTGGTATCTGCCTTCAGCAGCAACTGGAGAGTCAACTGACAGGGAAAGGAAGTGAGAGGGAGAGTAAACCAGTCACGATTCAGCAGGGTCCCTGCCAAATCCTTAGGGCAGAGGGGGCTCAGCAGCCCAGCTGGAGGTCACTGTTCTGACAGGGTGTCCGCTCTTCTAAGGCACCGGCTGAGGGCTAGGTGAGCCAGGTCCTCTCTCCTGATAGCTTGGGAGGCAGGAGCGCACATCTCTGCATCTTCCCCCAAGTGATTATTATTGGAATACATCAGACCCAGTTTGTTGTTTAATCACAAGTGGCAGTGTGAGCTGGGACCGGAGTTGTTACAAACACAAGCTGTCAGGTCAAGGTGCTCACGACAAAGTAGGCTCAATTGGCATTAATGTGAGAAACAGGCTTCTCCCTACAACCACAACTGGCTCACTCCAGCCATTCCCGGCCCCTTACAGCCAGCCACCTGCTCCAGCCATCCCCTACCCGCCCTCTGTGGCCAACCTGCCCGCCAGCCATCTCAACTCTCTAGAGCCTGCTCTTTGCTGGATGTCATCTGACTTCCCTTTTGTGACCGGAAAGCCACCAGAACATCTGTTTCACATCAGCTGATAATCAGCAGCTGGTCATTCAGGGCCAGGTCACCTCATTGGTCCAGAAGTGAGACTGACAAGTAGTAGCATACTCGCACTCCCAAGGACTCCTCTCTACTCTAGCCCTCTCTCCACTTCGTCACCAGAGCCTACACCCAGCTCGTTGACTGATGGGTCGACGGTTCAGGACAATATACCACCCTTTGTCCTCCATGGCCCTATTGGAAAGAGGGGAGGCTGTGACACATCAGATCTTACAGGTGTCAGGTTTGTTCCCCCCTTCAATTATTGGAATGCATCCATAGCTTATCCTTTCTGAAACCAGGAGACCCAGTACTGGATGAGGACACATACTGGACAAGCCCAACCCTTGTCCCTGGACATAGCCATGCCCCCAAGACCCTGCATAGTTCAAGCTGATCCAAGGTGCTCAGGACAATATCCAGCTAATTCCAAACAGCTGAATTGCCACATCACTCTGGTAGCAGCTTCACGGGCTGAATGAAAGGCAATTCTGCTGCTGAGGAGAGTTCTAAGCAGACTGAGCAGGAGTCTACAGCTTGGGACCTGATAATTCCAATGAAGCAACCTGCCAAGACTAGAAGATACTGGATGTGGATGAGCAGCAAAGCCAGTGACTTGTCCGGATCTATAATTTGTTGTTAAATAAATATTTATTCTTGTTAAAGACTTGTTAGTACAGGGAAGAGGGAGAGGGTAAGACATGAGGATGCATGGGCCGTTTCTTTAAATCTATGGCAGGAAACCAGGCAAGGGGGATCTGGGAAAGCCTCTTGGTGAAAGCTCTACAATGAAGCAGAGAATGCATAGGTCTGGGGTGAACACCATTTCCCTCATTCAGATAAAGTTCCTTGTTCAGTGCTAGAAGAAAGCGATTCCCTCTAGGGTTTGCTGTCCAGTGGTTTCTGCCTCTGTCATCTCTCTCACACAAGCAATCCACACTCGGGGCAATGACAGCCCAGGGGGGAAGGTCACAGATCCACTCCAGAGTGTGACAAGTCATCTGTTCAACTCACCAACAAGCTAATGGTTTTTGGCAGGAGTTGTCTGCTTCTCCAGGCAGCTCTGCCCACTTCCAGCCCCCAGCCTTCCTGTCCCACAGGGCTTTTCTTTCACAGTCAGCACTGTTCTTATCTGCCTTTCTGCCCATTTGCATCCATCTGCCTGTCTCCTCTTTCTATCCCTTTGAACATCCTGGCTCTCTCCTACACTTCCTCTCCATCTCTTCTTCTGTCCTGTCTTCCCCTTTCTCTCAGGCTCATTCACCCCAGTCACTCTCTGCCTTAACTCCAACAGATCTCTAGCTCTCCCCGTTTCTATCCCTCACCTGGTGCATTGAGCGGAGCTAGGAAAACACCAGTCTGGGACAAGTCTGAGCAGGTCTCTTCTTCGCTCTCCCCATGCCATGCCATGTTAGCAACTAGCAGAAGCTGCCAAGCTGCTGAGTGGAAAAGCCTCTGCTCCGTGTGAACTGAGACACTGCCTTGGCTCCAGTTTGTACAATCTGAAACACATTCTAACACCAAGAGGCCAACACCTTTCTGCAAAGCAAGGGAGCTAGGGCAGACTGTCCGGCAAAGCGCCTGGATGGCTTTAGATGGGTGGCAGCCTGGCAGAAAGAAGCATGTTTTGCCGACAGATTATAATGTACAATTTATGGTAGAAAACAGCAATACAGGGGGATAAAACCCCTGGAATGTAAATTAAATTTAAATGACAGCTTTGCTGAGGCTCATGACTGGAATCCTTTAATCTTGTCTCTAAGCATGCCCCTCTCGTAGCTATCCTGCATGCACAGCCCAGGGATCACGCTCCAGAGCCCAAAGGATGTTGCAACGGGCTGGGACAGGTCAGAACATTTGAAGCCTCAGGCTGAAGTCCCTGCCAGTGAAAGGGGTAGCGTTTGCATAGTGGCACAGGCTAGACAGCAGAGCTCCAGGGTTCTAGTCCCACCTCTGCCACTGGCTTCTTGTATAAGCAGGAGCCTCAATATAAACTTATAAATGCCTCATACCTCAGTTTCCCCATCTGTAAAATGGGAGTGATGCTCTGACCCAGCTCCCAGAAGGCATTGTGGTTGAAGTCCTTAATGTTTGCATGGGGCTTTGAGGCACTCAGATGAAAGATGCTAGTGGAAGGTAGAGAGTTATTTGGTAGTGCCCAGGCCACCTGTGCCTGCCTCCTGGGATACAGCTGCACTGGCAGCATAAGCTCTGCAGCTGTGACTGACCTCCAAGTGACCTCACAGCTGTAAGAGACGACTTGCAGCTAAGACAAACAAATAGCAGGAGCAGCTGCAGAACACAGAGCTAATGCAAGACATCAAGCGGTGCAGAGGACCTGACACCCATGGGACAGTCCCAATTAAGGCATCCCTCACCCCTAGTTTGCGATGTGCCATGAGGAGTTATTACCAGGCCCCCTTAGAAAATTTCAAAGTGCTAAGAGAGCTGGTCACCTCCCCGCCCTCAGTCTTCACACTGCATCCTGGCTTCTGGGAGCTGACTCCAGCTATGCCAGGTCTGGTGCAAAGCCAGGACTCCTCCCCTGAGCAGCATGCACACTTGGGGAGTGCCTCAGCACAGAGGAGGCCAACCTTAGCCCATACCCTCAGAGGGAGGCTGGGTGTGACCAGGTGCATCTTGAGGAATCACTGGCTGGCGAGGGGAAGGAGAGGGAGAAAGATGAGCAAATGGAGAGAAAGAGAGAAGGTGGGGAGAGGGTGTGGAGAAGTGAGAAGGGAATCAGAGAAGGGAGAATATTTATACAGCATCTTTTCTCTTAATGAATCCCAAAGCAACCACGCCACTGAAATGCAGCCATCTCTGGGGTGCAACACAACAGTTGTTTGGGAGCTGCACAGTCACCCTGTGTGATGGCCTGAGACAGAAAATGAAGGAGGATAGTGGATCCAGGAGAAAGTGTGTGTGTGGGGGGGGATTTCCACCTGGAAATGTTAGTTCCCAGAATGCAATTTGAGCAAACTGGAGCTCTCCCCCCGCTGGTCTCGCTCTTGTGAAAAGTAAGCCAAGGCACTTGGGGAGAACAACGCCATTGCAGTGCGTTGCCTTAGGAGTGCCATGAAACACAAAGGTCCTGATTCAGGAACGCACTGCCACACGTGCTTTCCTGAATCAGGGCCTTAACCCTGGGATTCACACAATGCAGAAAGAAGATGAACCCGTCTCAGGAGTTGCACACTGTGGTAATGATGGATGGTGCTTGGGGAACAGAGACTGATCCTCTGTGGCTCGTCTCTTGCTCCTCCTGTAGCAGAACAGCTCCTGCCCTCTTCCAGCAGGTACAAAGGCAGCTAACAGCGCCCCCTGTAGCCCACATTCAGGAGCATCTAATGGCCCGACGGCTGTCACAAACCGCTGTGCTGCCAGGAAAGCCAGTCTGAGCCACACCAGTGCTTTGCCCCAACAATTCACCTGGAATTGTGTGTCTTTGCAGCTGATGAACCCTTCTCCCAGGGGCCCTGACCTGAACACACATAATTTTTATAAAGCAGCTTTACTACTCCAAGAGGAAACATTTTTCATCTTTAAATATTGATGCCTTGTATAAGAGGCTGTCTGGGGACTCCGGCTGCAGCATGGCCAGAAACAGGAGAGAAATTGTCTCCTGGGTCTCAGGAGAGCTTCTGTCCCACCTCAGTGAAATCGGTTCAGCACTGTGTTGGCTCAGAGCCAGAGGAGTTGGACTAGAGAAAGAAGGACCAGTCCAAAATTCAGTCCAGCTCCTGAGCTGAGCCCTCATCTTAATTTTTAGGTGCTGATAAATCCATGTCCAATGCAGACACATACCTTGACCTTGGCTGAGATCTAGCTCAGAGGAACTAGCTACCACCTTCAACTCTCACAGCTCTCCTGACCACTTCTCCACTCCACCCCCGGCCTCGGAAAAGCTCCAGAATTTATCAGATTGGCCCAGGCAACCTAGGCCAAGCCCAATAAAGTGTGTGTGGACCCATAAGTCCATTCCTCCAGTGGACCTCCACCCAAAGGAGGGGGCTTGTGTGGGTATGATCTGCCGGTTGGTGGGGGCCGGGAGAGGGAGTGGAGGCTTGTTTGGGGTTGGGCTTATGGTATTAAGCTATTCAGGCAAGGATCTGGTTGGTATGGAAGGAGGGAATAGGACGGGAAGTGGAGAAAGGAGTCAGTGTGGATACAGTCAGAGAAGTTCTACATTTTACAGGATGGATTTTAACTCACCAGGAGTGAGTTCTCCCCGACACTGGAGTGGCCCTGCGGGACAGTTCTCCTATGCACTGTGCTGTATATCTGGGTAAGCCCAGGCCTCGGAGACAGGTTGTTGTTTCTTCTTCTGTCTGTTTTTTGAGTAATTATTCTACCTGGAGTTGGAAGGGGAAAAAACGTCACGAGGAAGAGAAAGGTAACATGTTTTCCTGCTAGAGACTGCCACAGCAAATGCAATACAACACATACACACACACACTTACTTCAGCCTGGACCTGGGAAAAATCCCACCAAGCTGATGCATCAGCTCTGGTCCTGCCCCACATGCTTTCTCTGAAAAAGGATCCTGCACAAACAGGGAATTTTTCAGCTACTCAAACAAAGGCTGGTCACGGCATTTTGAATCAATATATTTTCTTACCTAGAAAATAAAAATAAAATAAAAAAAAAGAGAGGAAATATTTTAAAACATTTTTGCGTGAGGAAAAAAATCATTTTTAACCAGCCCTGTTCAGTACGTCCACCCCTTTCCAGAACCAGCAGACTGCTCCAGCCTAGTCAGATTTCACCCCTTCCTCTCAACTCCGGTCTGATTCCACCAGACCTTGCTCAGGACCCTGTAATTCTGCCCAAACTCTGACGATGACCTGGCTCCACCGAGGGCTGGGGACAAAAGCTGGGTTCTAATGGGTGTTCAGACACCTTGGCTTGGGCGTACTGGCCAGTCTGCATTCTCCTTATAGTTTGAAGGCTGGGCCTGCCACCAGCAGAGTCAGTGAGAGTTTCATATTTGACTTCAATGAGAGCAGGAATAGGCTCTATGTGAGGGTTTCGTCTTATTAATTAAGGTTGGTAAAATGCTTTGAGACCCTCATTGGAAAGGCACTATAGAGAAGTATTATTAATTATTATTATATGGCATATGCATATAAAGTAAGAATTTAGGCTGATATTATGGCCCCAGTCCAGCAAGGTACATCAGCACATTCCTAACTTTAAGCCAGGGTGGGCAAACTACAGCCCATGGGCTGGATCTGGCCCATCAGAGCTTTGGATCTGTCCCACAGGACTGCCACCCCCATGGCGCCGCAGGCCCTGGGCTGCTCCTGGAAGCAGCTGGCATCCAGTCCCTGCGGCCCTGGGGGGATGGGGGGTGGGAGAGAAAGCTCCACGCGCACTGCAGACACTGCCCCCCGCAGCTCCTATTGGCCGGGAACAGGGAACTGCGGCCAATGGGACCTTTGGGGAAGGTACTCGCAGGTAAGGGCAGCGCGTGGAGCACTCTGTCCCTCCCTCCCCCAGGGGCTGCAGGGATGTGGTGCCGGCCACTTCCGGGAGCGGCGCAGGGCCTGGGCAGGCAGTGACCCTGCCTTAGCCCTGCTATGCGCCGCTGCCACCCTGTTGCTGCTCAAGGTAAGCGGTGCCAGGCTGGAGCCCACACACCAACCCCCTGCCCTGAGCCCCTTACCTGCACTCCAACCCCCTGCCACACCCCTCCTGCACCCAAACCCCCTGTCCTGAGCCCCCTGCTGCACCCCGCACTCCTCCTGCACCCCAACCCCCTGCCCTGAGCCTCTCCTCTGCCCCAACCCCTTGCCCTGTGCCCCTTCCTGCACACCACACCCCTCTTACGTCCTGCACCCCCTCCCGCACCCCAACCCCCTGCCCCAGCCTTACATTCATGGGCCTGCATACAATTTCCCCACCCAGATGTGGCCCCCAGGCCAAAAAGTTTGCCCACCTCTGCTTTAAGCACATGTGAAATCCCAATGGGGCATCTCCCATGCTTTGAGTTAGACATCTTACTGAATTGGGAACCAGATGCCGGGTGATCACAGTAACTGCATGCTTGTATTCGTATTTATAGAGTCTACCTAATCTAGCTATACAGGCAGAGATAAAGACACACTCCTGGCCACACCAGATCTTTGTGGTGTCCTTTGCAGACAGCTTGGGTCACAGTTTAGATAAAGACACTTATCTTTAGCTACAAGCTGTGGAAAACACTATCACCTCTGATTAACAAACAGCACTTCACCACTTGCCTGACGCTCCCTGCCACTGTGAATATAGCGAGCATTGGGTGTTTGAAGGACAAGGGAATTTGAAACATGAAACTTCCAGCAAAGGGGGAAAGGCCGTGCTGTGTGGGGATTTGGAAGAGTCAGTGCTGTTTTAGAGTACGTGTGTATGAGAGAGGAAAAGAGAACAAGTGTCTATTGCTAGTGGCTTTACTATAGTCACTGGAGTTAAAAGTCCATTGAAATTGGGGGATACCCCAGATGTTGGCTCTGCCTAAGAGCAGAATTCATCTTTGGGTTCGATATGGAACACTGTGCAGGTCATTGGCAGTGGGGAATAAAACCTGAGACCCATGGATCTTAAAGCATACCACTCTACTGCCTGAGTTAAAGAGCCAGCTCTGGTAGCCAAGCCTATAGCAAGTTCATCAATAGAGCTGGTCAAAAAAGTTCCATCTGAAAATGCTAATTTGGGAAAATTGAAAGGTTCCAAGACTGTTCGCCAGGTGGACTGCCTGGCTCCCCGCACTGGCCAGCTCTCCAGCTAAGCAAGGAATCCAGGCATCTGGAGAGCCAGCTTCCCTACCCAGAAATTTTTGAAAAATTCCATTTTATTCTTACAAAAATTGAGTTTTTAAACATTTCCATTCTGCAGAAAATTTCTTGTTTCCAACTTTTTGTTCTAGTTTGGAACAAAAAACAACTTGGAAAAATAAAAGTTTCCAAGGGACCAAAATTCTGGTTCCTGCCCAGCTGTACTCCTCAACCGCTATGTGTGGCCCAGTCACCACTAGAGGATGACAGAGCACCCCACTGAGGGACGGAGTTACTAATGCCTGTTTGTCCCAAAAAGGTTAAGTGGCAGAAAGTCTGCGGCTAGCCTGGAAGCCTTAGCAGAAGGTGCTCACTTACAGCATTTCATCACTTCTCTGCCTGACTTAAGGCCACAACCTTGGGAAAAAATTATTAGAGCTGGTTAGAAAATGGTGTTTTCCATGAAAATTTTTGAAAGAAAAATATTTCATTACAAAAATGCACAGAAATTTTCCATTTTGCAGTTGGAAACCTCCCACCCCACCCCACCCCCCAAAACCCCCCTGAAAACATTGTTTTTTGAAAACTGAAAAATTCATTTTTTCAAACAGAAAATAGAACATTTTGAAAGACGCAGAGATTTTCCGCAAAAATTTGTTTGAGAAAAAAGCCATTCCCCGTCACCACCAATTCTATCCCGCTCTAATCATGAGGGACATGAAAAGTTGTCAAATTTTTGGAGTTTGGGGTAAGAGTTTGGATTGTTGCTTATTCTATCCCAACTGCTTCTCTATTCATCCGTTAACGCTACCAAGTCTGCAGCCAAGGGTGTATTCTACCCTTCCCCCCACCCCTGCCCATGTCAGTCTGATCTATATAGATTGTAGTTTTTCAGGGCAGGGACCATCTGCTACTCTGTGACAGTACGGTGCCCTTCACCACGAGTAGGGCCCTACTAAATTCACAGCTGTGTAAAGCGCATCACAGACCGTGAAATCTGATCTCCCCTGTGAAATCTGCCTGTTGTAGGGGAGACCAGATTTCACAGAGCTGGGCAGCTGCAGAGCGGTGGTTGCTGGCCGAGAGCCCAGCTCTGAAGGCAGCGCTGCTGCCAGCAGCAGTGCAGAAGTGAGGGTGGCATGGTAGGGCATTGCCAACCTTACATCTGCGCCGCTGCTGGCGCTACCTTCAGATCTCGGAGCCTGACCAGCAGCTGCCCTCTTGCCGCCCAGCTCTGAAGGCAGCAGCACAGAAGTAAGGGTGGCAATACCACAACCTCCCTTGCGACACCCCCCGCCCCACAACTCTGTTTTGGTCTGAGACCCACCACTGTTACAATACCATGGCATTTCAGATTTAAATCTCTGAAACTGTGAATTTTATGATTCTTAAAATCCTATGACTGTGAAATTGACCAAAATGGACCATGAATTTGGTAGAGCCCTAGCCATGAGGCCCCATTCTCGGCTGGTCCCTAGACATTACCATAACAAACTAGATCATTAATCATAATGTCAGGATTTCCATTCTGGGCTTCTGTAGCTAGAGGTTAATTATTCAACTGTGACAGTTCACACCAGGCTGAAGTATGTTAAACAAATCTTCAGCCCAGGAACATGCTGATCATTAATCTATTGTGGAATGAAGCCGCGTGGTTGTGTTCAAGTAAGAAGAGATCGGAAATTGCAGTTCATCAGCGCTGGGTGCTGCTCTCCTTAGAGACACTGTAGCTAAAAAAATCCACAAGCGCATGATTCAAAATCAATTGTTCAGACAGCAAGCTGGTCTGCAATGCAAAGAAAACCCCAAAGACAGCCCACGTGAAAAGGCTTTTTAGAAGGGCCAGGGCTATGTTCTTGGTGCTATGGACGGTCTTGGGGCTCAGATTTTCCCTGCACATTCTGTGTCTGACCTGAGATGCCTAGGGCCTGCCATGACAAAGGATTTAAAGCTTGGTCCAAAGCCTCTTGAAGTCAATGAGAGTTTTCCCATTGATCGGACCCTAAGATTCTTCCCCCATGGCTTTGCACTGCACTAGTCAGTCATCCTGGGAGATGCCTCTCAGCAGTTCACAAAACAATGTGTTTGCCACCAGCAGGGCAAGCCCAGGAGCCATCAAGGGCCAGATTTTCCCAAGAGCTCATTTCCCATTTAGGAGCCTGTAGAGGAGTGGACTCACCACCAGTGCTCCCCTCATGGCGGGGCATAGCGGGATCTCCTTGTCTAGCACCCCCTGCTGACAGCTGCTCCAGCCCTGCTGTCATGCCTCTTGTCATGACTCATCCCTCCAACCAGGTCACTTTAAAGCCTCCCCTCTTCCGGGGTAACAGAGTCAAACAAACAAGAATCCAGTGGCCTGTTGTCAAGTCTTCCATCGAGTCCAAACCTGCTAATACTTTCACCCTTGGTCTCCACGGGCTTCACACAGCTACGTTCAGTGGGCCAGCAGGGCAACCGAGGCTCTCCTCTCTGCACAGGAATCCTGGGGCGAGCAGGCAAGGCCTGGCTATTCCGGTTCCCCTCGGCTTCTTCCCTGGGCTTCCTCCTCCCTCAGCCAAGCAGCAGGCCTGTCTCCTGACCCCACTATGTACCGATATTCTTCTCAGGCACCATCACCCCTACAGGTTCACCCTTCTGTCAGGGCAGAGGGCTCCCCAGGCTCATGCCTAGAGCTCCCAGACAAACCCCATATGAAAATACAAACTTCAACTACCGCCTCACCCATTCTCAGCTGTGTCCAATCACTGCAATTAAGCTGGGGGATAATTGCTGCGTCACAGGCCAAGCTGAGCCTGAGTCCCTGAAGGGGCCAGCCAGCCTGAGACAGCCCCAAAATGAGTAGCTGGCTCTTCCAGAGAACTCAGCACACTGGGGAGCCCATGGCATGCTGAGCACTTTGAAAGTCCAACCCCATTTGTGGGTGCGGAGCCCTTTTCTGGCCTAAATGCTCAGCAGTCGCTGACATACCACCTGAGAGATTAGGATCCATTTGCACCAAGAGCAAGTGCTGGCCAGGTCTCTGTGGTTATCCAATACTCCATTTGCAACCTGCCATATCAACTGGGCAACCAGGAACACGCATGAGGGGCCTCAGTTTACTGTTTCATCTGAAGGACAGCATGGCTCGGCACCCAGCATGCCACAGCCTCACCCTCCACCCCAAACCAGGATGGAACAACAGTAGCAGCATGACACCTTGCTTCTTGGAGCACAGATGTTACCACCTGGCCTATAGCTACCAAAGCCTCTACACCAGCGGTTCTCAAATGTCATTGCCCCGTAGCCCCCTTCTGATGACAAATATTAGTACACGACCCCAAGAGGGGGGACCGCAGCCTGAGACCATCTGAGTCCCACTGCCCCAGGCGGGGGGGAAGCCAAAGCCTGAGTCCCACCACCTTGGGAGAAGGGAAAGGGTGGAGGTCCCAGAACTGAAGCCCTCAGGCTTTGGCCCCAGGCCCCAGGCCCCAGCAAGTCTAACACCAGCCCTGGCAACCCCATTAAAATGGAATCGCAACCCACAGTTTGAGAACCGCTGCTCTATACCAACTCCGTAGCATAGGAAGTGGATGGGGGGGAGCATCAAAAGGGGACATTGAAGTGCACTTCATTCTGGTTACTCTCTGCCACCCCGGGGCCATTGGAGACCATCAGAAATGGAGCAAGAGTTAGACCATTCCTTGGGGCTGCTCTAACTTACACCTGGGACCAAGCAGGTCCCTGCACAATCACAGGTGGCTTAAATCCTCCTTTTCCTCCCCTCCTTGCCCCAGATGCAGGCATGGAGTATCTGAGACTCAGGCCTGGTGTGCTGGGCTCTATTAACTGCAGTGCATGGATTTGTTCCGTTCTGTCTGAGTTTCTGGAAGGGAAAGAGACTCTGTCTAGCACGTCTCTCCTTTTAAATTAAATTTTGTTTCTCACTCTGCTGTGCCTACCACTCTCTCAGAAGCTCGACAATATTTTTTTCCTCTTTCCTCTCTTAAAAGTTTTGTCCTTTTTTTCCCTTTTGGCAAACACTGATTTACTTTTTTTGTCTGCCTTCCTCATAAAGCCTAAGACAACATGCCTGCGCCAGGCTCACGCACTTCCAAGCTTATTAAACCCACCGTCGATGTTACGGCAGCCTGGGGAAGCAGATCTGTCAGCTCACTTGTGTTCCTTCTGCTGGCAGGATGGAGAGCTTTGCAGCAGGACAATAGCATTGCATGGACATGCACTAACTAGCTATTGGCTACATTCACTTCTCAGCAACCGAGTTGTGGGTTTTAGAATATAAATCTAGTTGACAGAAGATAGAAGAGAAGAGATGGCGAGTGACGCGATGGGAGATGGATGTAGGGATCCCGCTGTCGGTGTAAACCTGCAAGATCTCCACTGAAGTCAGTGGAGTTACACCAGCATACGTCTGCTGTGTATGAGATCAGACTCTGGTCCTCAGGGAAGAGTTCTACATAGATTAGAATCAGTAGAAATAATGAGGCTCGGAGCAAGGGAGCGACTCTGAGATCCAGATGAGGTTTGGGGTTACATCCAGGATTCAGGCTACAGGACAAATCAGGGGTCAATTTAGCTACACCAAGGTTGCACAAGCCATTCCCAAGTGACGTTAACGCCGCATGGTGGAAATCCCACTTGACTAACAATATCCCTCCCAAATACAGCACGGAGGAAATGCTGGTGAGCTCACTGACAGCAGGAAGTGTCAGAGGGAAGCCCTCCGCCCCTGGAGAGCTGGGACCTGATCATTGTTCAGGATGCAGATAGGAATCCTGGACTATTTGGGGTCTGCATTTGTACAGCCCACCTCCCAGCTCATTCGAGGATTTTCTTCTACTTAACCAGAACTCGAAGGAGAAAGGGACCAGGTGTCCCTACCTCACAGGGAACAAAGGGAAAGAGTGAATTTCTGCTAGGCTCAAAACAGCAGTGAAACCATGCCACATCCCACCCCCGGGCAGCACCGACCATCTGCCAGATCCCTTCTGGGGAAGCAAGGGAAGGTGTGTGGCATGGGAAGAGACAACATTGTCTAGTTGGTGGAGCAGCATACGCGGAGCTGGGACTCTTAGGTTCTATTCCCAACCGTTGGAGGGAGTGTAATCTAGGGGTTAGAGCAAGATACTGGGAATCAGGACTCCCAAGTGCTTTCTCCTGGCTCGCTCGCTTATAATGATCTCCTAAGCAAGACCAAGAGGGTGACTCCTTGCCAGTCAGATTAAGGTAGTGTGTACTGAGATTCAGGCTGTGCCGTTAAGCACGGGGAGGTCATCTCACTAGAGGTCCTGTATGTGAGGATGGCAATTCCCCACTCCTGGTTTTATGGAGCTGAGTGGCAGGACTTTCTCTGTGTCAACGTCTGATTGAA
Organism: Gopherus flavomarginatus; assembly: GCF_025201925.1. NCBI lineage: Eukaryota > Metazoa > Chordata > Testudines > Testudinidae > Gopherus > Gopherus flavomarginatus. Next base: position 39,403,062 of record NC_066628.1, on the reverse strand, counting down.
ATAAAGCTGCTTCTAAATTTGCCCTGTAATGTCACATGTGAGGTAGCTTTACCTGGGGACCCTGCCTCAGGATCTCTGACTAGGCAACCTCGAGCAAAGTGCTTTCTTGTGACTTTTGTGGGAACAAAATAGGCACAAGCTATGGATACGCTGGGCTACAAAATCAGAGGCAAAAGCATTGTGCTCTTCTATGTAGAGAGGTGTCCTTGTGTTTCGAGAAGGTGCTGCTTAATTTGAGGGGATGCATTTAGGTTCAGATGCCTCTGCCTAGAGTTGCAAACAGTTCCCGACCGCCACGGCGCTTTGGCTAGGGTGTGTGAGAACACACAGGTAGAGGGATGGAGCCAGTCCTGCTTGGCTGGATGAGCCAGAGCCGCTCAGAATGAGTAATGAGGGCCAGCGCTTCAATCACGCCTTGGCCGCAGCTGCACGCGACCTGGTATCTGACAGCAGAACAGGTGGGTGACATCAGTGCCACTGTAATAAGCATCCTGGATCTATCCAGGGCCCCATGACTAATTCTAGATGTGGCAGACATTTTTAATATTCCTCCATGAATATTCATGGGCTGTCAACGATGAAAAAGGACCCTCTCTCTAGCCATTCTCCCCTGCCAGAAGGGATTGACGGGGGAGCGGGAGGAGAAGGGAAGAAGGAGAGGAAACTTCACCAGCTGCACAGGGAATGCAGAGATCACTGAAGGCTATGGAGCTTTGCTGTTTTACACCAGCTAAAAATCCAGTGTCAAGGAAAGTCAGACTGGTCCAGATCCAGTAACTGACCCAACTCAACCACCCTGAGATGCCAATGGGAACCAGGAACCTTTGCCGCCCTTCAGAAAAGTTTGAATAACCTCACTGACTAGCTTTCCAATTGATGAGATGTGCTTCTGGGCCCATGTACATTTGCTGTCAGTTCCTATATGTGACCGTGCCTTAGAACAACACTGCCTGTAACACAGACACTCCCCAAGCACCAGCAGAAACTCAGCCCCCTCCCTAGCCCAGGTCAGGCAGAAAGAAGCCTGGATAAACAGGTAGGCCTGAGGTCAGTCCACTTGGACTGAGTCAGGACTGGAAGGGGCAGGGTGCAGAGGGGAAACCGAATCCTAGTAGGAAGAACTTTCACCCTGAAAACATCCTGCCGCAGCCACACAGAGCTAGGGACCAACAGTGCGAGTGGCCCAACTGATCTCACCGGTTGGGTTCAAATGCAAGGAGACAGGCAGCCTAGGAGATCATAGGAACTGCAACACACAGGGCTTTACAGAGAAAAGCCAACAGTCTCAAGCTGAATCCATCCCTTAACTATATACCAGGGATGAGGCCAGCTCCTTGAATTCCCGCCCCCGCCCCCTGCTATTTTTTATTTACACACAACTTGCTCCTTGGAGCTGGGTTTTTGACCCGAACAGGAAGCATGATGGGAAATCTGGATATTATCATCCCCACTAGAAATGCTGACATGGGGGTGTTCCAAGGGCAGAAGTAGAATGGGGGTGGGGGACTTCCTGGCTGGAGGAGTCAGCTGCTGTGCCATGGTTCGGCGGTGCTGTTCCATCCCCAGCTTGGAGGAAAATCCAGCATTGCATGTTCATTGGCTCCTCACAATGCTAATGCTCCCTGGAAGGCTATTTTGATCTGAATAGGTTCCTATACAGCACTCATGGCCGAAGTCTCCGAGCACCTCACATCAACAGCCAAACTCCCATTGGCTTCCTTGGGAGCAGGGTCAGTCCCACAGAAAGTAAAAGTGTTTAAGTACTGGATTGTCAGGCCATTTAGGCCTGGTCCACTGCACACTGAAGACAATGGGAGCCCAAAGGGCTTCAGATCAAGCCCCTAATGAGCAGCACTCCCAGCAAATCCACAGTCCTCTTGGCCACGGTGTGTTCACTTGATGATGATGAATGAGAGAAACGGATTTGCTATATTCAGTCAAGTCTAGTATCCTGTACTGGGGATACTGGAGACTGTATCTTTAAGGGCTGAGCTTCCCAGATAGAGAGTCTAGGTGGGATTCTATGAGCAATCTCTCCCAAGCACCTTAAGCTCGGAGGCCCAGATCCTCAAAAATAAGTAGGCATCTAAGGACCCCTAATATCTTTGAGGACCGGGGTCTGAGTGATCACTAGATACCACAGTCAGTAACTGGTGCCTCAAACCCCAAGTCACAGCCAGGCCCTCCCAGCACCCCAGAACACAGAGCATGCAGAGGAAGGGGTGGGGGTTACAAAAGGTCTGTTTATAATTGCTTTTGCTGCCACCACTTCCTGAATTTCCACCATTTGTTTCAGTTACCTGAGGCCTGGGGACAATCTCCCTGACCCTTGTATCAGGCTGTAAAATCATAGCGTGTCATCAAGAGCTGCTCCCCAGTTATAATCAGGGTGGGATTACCCAGGAGCAGTTCCAAGGGTAAGGGGCATACTAATCAGCCCTTTAATTTATTGCTGTTTTCTAACTCTTCATGCCTATGGGATAATATCAAACCGAAGGAGAAAAATCAGTGGGGCCCCTATTTAAGCTGTCAGCCAAGGAAATGAATGTAAAGGCAGCAATCTGTGCTAAGTACTCTGAACGGAGAAAGCATCCACACTTACCCTGATGCCAGATAAACTGCTCGTCTGCCTCTGACAGGCCACATTTATACCTCCAGTATGTGCATCTGCAGGTAACCTGGACCTAGCAAGTGCTTGCCTCTCCCACCTTCCTCTGCAGATTTGCTATTCAGGATCACGTCCTTCCCTCTCCAGAGAGGTGCATGTGACTGGGGACTCCTTCCTTAGAAGCCTCCTGTGAAGTGCAAGGTTCTCAGCATACAATCCAACCAGTGGCCTCTCTGAGCTGACACTTAAAAAAGGCTTTATGATTAATTGCATCTCTGATTTCCTAGCTAACTATCACCCTGGCAAGTGCAGACACACCCAGGTGACATTTCATCACCTTTCCCCCACTGTGAAGCTCTCTGCTCAGCAGCCCTCAAGGCTAGAGGGCCAGGAACCGACCATTGAGTTGAGGTTCTTCCACCTTTCCCATGCACAAAGAAGCTGTGCTAGTCTGCTACTATGGCTGGCCAGCCCCACTTTGACATAGACCCTGCCTGCACCTTAGGGGCAGCTGAGGATTCACTTGCCTCACCTTGAAACAGTCTTCGCCACATTGGCTAATTACACAATACATCTTTTTACTTCTGGAAAGCTATTGATTTCCCTCATATATTTCACCTCAATCGATTGATTTGACCAGTCTCTGGAACTCCCACTAAATTAGCCGCTATTAGTCTGTCGGTAATTTGCTGCGAACCAGTTATTGGGTGGCCTAGATTTGCAGAAGCGTATGACTGCTCGGACACTTGCAGGCTTAGTGGGGAGGAAGCTCAGAATGCAGTGTTGAGTTTTCAGAAGGAAAGTGAAGGTTCGAAATCTTGGTAAATCACATGCTGGTCCTTAAATGCAGGGGAAATCAGGTGAAATAAGAATTGCACCAACCTCAGTGCAACTCACTGCACCAGGCATAACTGATTCCTTGCAGTGGCTTTGCTGAGTAGTGGAGACACAAAAAATTAGCTCTTTTTCACCTGGTATGGCCCCTTTTTCAGGCACGCACAAGCACAACACGTAGCAGTTTCCACGTTAGCATACTTGCCCTTTGGACTGAGCAGTTAGCCAACATTTGGGGCTTTGCAAGACATGAATGAGCCGCCTCTAAATGCTGTTGTGGCGATAACTGAGGCTTCATGAGGTCCGTTGGGCCTCTGGTCCTGGACCCTTCTTCCTTGTCTCTGAAATCAGCCACAGTGGGAACTAGGTGCTGCTGCATCTCTCTCATATTGTCCCTGGCTGGTTTAACAGGGCCAGGCAGAGTAGCTGGGGCTAGATGTCATTCAGCCTCAGACACATACCAGCAGTTTCAAAGTATTTGCACCTCACTCATGAGCCAGTCTGCTTCTGAGAGCACCACATGGGTACGGGTTACAGGCCACAACCCCAACACTCCTCTTTCCTACCTGGTGCAGATTTTAGCACCATTTGTGCCATCCTCTAAAGATGCCCAAGCAGGCATCAATTCCACTTGCACCTGTTGTCAAGGGTGTAGTGGCATGAGCCCAAACCGTCAGCAAATGCAGCCCATGGCTCGGTGGAGGGACACTCCTGGAGCATGGTGCAGGAAAGGAGGGCTTGTCATCAGCAGAAGTGACTGCTATTGTGGAGGGATGCACCCAGCAGGTGCGGGAATGCCCTGCACGACAGGAGACTAATCATAGAGTAACAGATGCGTGAGATGGCCCGGCTCAGTGGCCCGGCTCCGTGGCCGTGTAGGACTGTGCTCTGGGTTGTGCTCTCTAGCCCTGGAATGGGGTTCCCATCTCTCTCTTCGAGATACTACTTCACACTTAAATAGCTGAGGAAGGACAGCCTTGAGGTTAAGATATTGGACTGTTAGATCTGGGTCTGCTCCTCCTCTGGGCTGTGACCCAGGGCTAGTCACTGCATCTCTCTGTGCCACCGTTCCAGGGGGGAATGGTAAGAATACTCCTAAGGAAGGACGGCCCAGGGGTTAGTGCTATCCTGGGACTTGGGAGAGTCTCCTGCTCTGCTACAGCCTTGCTCTGCGGTCTTGGGCAAGTCATTCAGGGCCAGATTGTCAAAGGGATTTAGGTGCTAAAGATGCAGATAGGTGCCTACTGGGATTGTTAAACAGTAGTTAGGCACCAAGCTGCACCTTTCAGTGCCTAAGTACCTTTGAACATCTGGCCATTAGTCCCTCAATTTCCCATCTGTAAAACAGGGACAATGGTGCTTCCCACAGGTACACTGAAGCCGGTGAAAGGCTCAAATGCCATGGTGATGGGGAAAAAAATCCTTCGATAACCCTTTCCCTGTTAGGAAAGTTTTCCTGATTCTCAGCCTCAATCCATTAATCTAAACTAACCCCCCTAAAATAAAGGGGACGGATCACTTGTCTGGTGAAACACCCTAATCCTTGCTGAACAACCGGCCGTGACAAATCATTTCATTGCTCTCCTCCGCCATGTGTAATATGGGGATAGTCCCGACCCCTGCCATGTAGGGTGGCTGGGAGATGGATTAATGTCTATAAAAAGACGGGAGATCCTCCGTTGGCAGGAGCTGTAGAACCCCAAAGCAGCAGAAATGCACTTGCCTGCCCTGCAGTGCAGCTTAGCTAATCGTGTGTGAAGTGCTTTGAGATTCTCAGATGAAAGGAGCGAAGCACGAAGTGCGTTAGAGGAAGGATGACACAGGGAGTTTTTAAAAACTCCTGCCATACATCAAACCACTGACATCCCCTCACAAAGAAATGATGGCTGAGATTCTCTCTGGCCATTCAATGGGGCTGAAATACAATTAAAAATCTGGCCCATTAAGTGTCTCCTAAAGCCAGGGGCCTGGATCCCAGCTGGACGAAATCAGTGCAGCTCCACTGACTTGGACAGAACTTGTCCAGCTGACAGCAGCTGGGGATCCGGCCCAGGAAATTCACAAATTTGAGCCCTTATGCTGCTTTCTCTGAACTCAATGGGAGTTTTGCCCTGGATTTCAATGAAAGCAGAGCTAGGAACTAAGCAACCGTGACACGTTTAACCATTTCAGCGCTGCCTAATGGAGAAGGCACCGGAGGCACCCTCACCTCTCCTTTGGTGCCCCACGTCCTATGCCCCATCTGCAGTGCCGTCATTCCAGCAGCACTGCAATTGAAATACTGTTCCACCGCACAATAGGCCAGGCCAGCACCTATAGAGTTAACCCTTTTCAATTTAAAATCTAGAACGCAGCAGGAGCGAAGGCTTGGTATTGAGTGTAGCATCCCTTCCCCACTCCCAAGCTGCCAGTCTCAACCATACACCTCGGAGTCTTTCAGATCCTTAGATAAAAGGGAGCATTTTCCATTCTGATTAACAAGAGAGTCTTCCTGGGAGACTTCACTGCTGTTCTCTGCCACTGGCTTGTTTAATTTACCGCCCTATAATAGCAGCTAAGAGAATGAAACCGCTTGGCTCCCTGCGGCCCCCTTGGCACACACCTGAGCTCGGAACAAAGCCACCAGCCGCCTTCCCTGAATCCTTTGGGATGTGACATCTCAGAAGATTGGCCTTTCAGAGGCATTTGTGACAAACCACATTCTCCACTGGCGCTGTCACAGGTAGGGAGAGAATTGGCCTTCAGAGTAGCAAGGGCCGCACCTGCTACTCTCTCCGCTCACTGCGGCCTTTTCATCTCCAGCGCCGCGAGAAATGGATTGCGTGGTTGATTGAGAGGGCAAAAAACACAAACTAGCGGCATTCACACAATCGCCCTCTCCCACCTGCTTCCCTGCCCTTCCTCCAGCTCCCTGTGAATGCAGGGGCTGGGCTGACCAGAGGAGAGAAAGGGAGACAATTGTACCAGGGTCCCAAGCTCAGGGCCCCCACCAACTTCTGTAACATCTGCATATATAAAGCGAAATGGGAAGGGGTGAGGCCCCAGCAAACATGATGTGCCAGGGCCCCACACTTCTCTCTATGGGCCAGAGTGGATAATGCATCAGTCTGGGAGCCGGAAAACCTTAGTTTGGTTCCCAACTCTGCCACTGCTGTGCTGCGTGACCACTGGCAAAGTACTTTGCCTCTGTTTCCCTTCCGTCTCGTTGTCTGCCTTGTCTGTTTGGATTGTAAGCTCTTCAGGGCCCAGATACGGTGGGTTTGTACAGGGCCTATTGCAATGGGACCCTGATTTCAGTTGTGCCCTCCAAGCACTACTGGAATATAAAGACTACTGCTAAGAGGTGTGGGAAGTAAAGGAAGCAGAAAGAAGGAATTCCAGCTCATTAAACTGCTTGGCCCTGGCTTCCCACTCTCCAGTCCTGACCATGTTCTCTCTCTTTGCCTGGCTGATGATTATTGCCGCTTCCTCAGACAGCGCCAGCAAACAGTCCCCCGTGCTTGCCACTTTCTGCACAGATTGGCAAACTGACACAGACCGGGTTAGAAGGGAAGAGCATGTTCGCATGTCTCTTAATGGTTCCCCTGCTCCCCGCACCAGAGAGAACTGTATTAGAATGTGTTACACTGAATGTGCCACTGCTGTTCCTAACGGCTCCTGCTAATGCATTCGGTTGTCTGTGGCATCACAGTTCACCTCAGACGGAGCCAGGACGATCCAGCCCACTCTCACTTTTCCATGGCTTTTAATAGGCTGGGAGGTTGGAGGTTTTTTTAAACTTTGGCTTGCTGCAATCATTGCTCAGGCTTGACATTATTGGATTCTGGTCTTGAGTCTGTCTAACTCATGGCACAAGCTCTGTGCCTCAGTTTCCTCATCTCTGAAACGGGGATGTTGGCTGTCATCCACAGCAGGAAGGCCGGGTTGGGGACCAGATTCTGTGAGGATAAACTAATGACTGTGTGTAAAGCACTTGGAGATCTTTGGGTGAAATCATAATAGTGTGACAGCTGCCATCCTGGTCAACACTGAGAATTAACCGATACCCTCCAGAGTGAGAGAGGTGGAATAGCCAGGCTCTGTAGCTGGGAGTTGTACACCTCTGTGGATCAGACACAGACGGGATGTGATAGAGAGCTCAGAGGCCCGGGAGGCCTAGTGCCTAGACACCCAACTTCTGGTCCTTTGCCTCGGTCAGGGCAGTAGAGGTGCCTGTTCCTGATCTTAGGCCAGGACTCTTCAACTTTTCACCCACATCTAGGCCTCACCCTTTTGGGCATGAGGTAAGGAGACCTGGGCCCTCCCTCTGCATCTGGTCCCAGCCCAGGGCCCTGTGGGAGGTGACATCAGCAGAGTCATCCCTGCAGCACACTTCCCTGAGCTACTTCCTACCTATAGAGCCCTTCAGTTTGGGGCATCACCCCTATAGCCCAAACAGTCACTCACTCAGAAAGAAACGAGGGGTCCAAAGGAGCAGAGCCCTGCAAGACCTGCTGGTCTCAAAGGAGGTGGTGACTGGAGAAGGCTCTGCCCGGTGCCATACCTACTTTGTGGTCTCTCCTCAGGCTCCACCTCCTGTCTAGCTTCCCATAGAAGGGTTCCTCTCTGCTGCATAGTGTCCACTCCCCCTTTACCTGGGCTCCTGAGCTCCCTTCTAACCCACTTCTCCAGTCGTAGCATACTCGGCAGGCCTGGAGGGGTGGGCTACCTGGGCCCAGTATGATCTTTTAACCCCGAGGGCCACGGAGGGGTTTGTATAACCCACCACACACTGAGCAGTGGGTTACACACCTCTGGGCGGAGGAAGCCCAAGCATCCGGGGCCTAATGTAGTTTTATCCCAGATGAGCCTCCACTCACATGACAGCCGTCATCTTGGGTTGAAGTGGGGCCCTCCAGAGCTAGAAGCACAAATCTCTCTACATCTTCAATTAAAGATCCAGTCTCTCTAGCTGAGAACAATGACAGATCCACACCCTCTGTGGGTTAGGGACCCACAACACACCCTGGCTACTGGGTTACACTAGCACTTATATAGCCCCATATAGGCACAAAGTGCTCTACCACGAGCCAAAAAACAGCCCTGGAGTTATAGCAGGGCTTGGTAACAAATCAGTTCTCTGTCTGAGCCAAATGTAGATTATCACCATGCTAGAGAGGGCGAAACTGACGCACGGAGGTGACGTGACATGTGGAGTCTGTGGCCGAGCCAGGAATAGAGCCCAGACCACTAGATCGGCCTCTCTTGGACTCCACAGTATCAAGGCTATTACACAGGAATAATCTAAACCAAAACACTGCCCAGCTCACTGCCCCCTTTTCCGCTGTCGGAAGCAGGGAATGAGGGCTTTTAAAAGGAGTCAGGAGGACTCACCATTGCTAAGTGGATTCTGGGCTCCTGTGTGTGGCAGGCAGCTACTTGTGTCTGAGGCTGAATCAAGCTGACTGCATACTGAGCCTGTCTGGCTCTCTCCTGTGCAGAATAATGGTATTGGGGGTGGGTGGGAAGAGAGGTGAATCCTGGCATTGACTGGAACACCAGCAGCAATCTGTATACTCAGCACCGCTGGCCACAAGCAGAGTCTAGTTGTGGCAAGGAGACAGAAGGGGACTCCTCCATATCTCCTGGAAATGGCTTTCCTCTAACCAATTCCCAGGGAAGACTGATGCCCTGCAGCTGACAGCCAGAGGGCTCGAGGGGCAGGGACCATCCTCACTAAATCATGGAATGCAATCTTCACCCTGTGGGAGCCAATTCCATGCACACTGAAAATTATGATTCAAAGCACTAGAAAACCCACCAGTTTAAAGATCCTAATGACACCCCAGAGACTTCACTAGGCATAATATTTGCAATGAGCAGAGTTATAGAAAGGAACAACCTCATCTTGTGTCCTGAGCAAGTCATTTCACCCTGCAGCTCTTCATCAATCAAGTGAAGCTAACCTATCCAAGCACAGCAACGGCCCTAGGCTGCTCTGCCTGGCCCTGCTTATCCACCCTCATCCTCTGCCTCGTGGGGCTCTGCCATTTACACCAGAGTCATTTGTCCACTTCTCCTACAGCTATCTACAAGCTCCCTGCCATACCATCCCCTGCAAAGGGCACTTTGGTCTGGAAGCCCACTCCTCATTCAAATATATCCTTAAGATCCAGGTCTATTGCCATGCCTACATGAAATCAGCCAGCCAATAACGGCCCAGGAGAAGAGCAGTTGGAGTTAATCGATGAATGGTTTATACAAATTTATATATACATATATAGAACTACCAACACGCAGCCACATTGCTTGGGGTTTTCTCCCCATCCCCAGCCACATCTGTTTGTTTTTCTGATCCTTGATCCTGCAATCAAATACACGTGGGCAAACTTCCGTGCCCATTCAGATTTCATCAAGTTGCAGGATCAGGGTCACAGGGCCTACTTTTCAAGAGATCTCAGTGCCCAGGCAGGAACTGAAATAAATGATCAGGTTTTCAACTTGCTTAGCCCCATGGTTGCATATTGAGTGCTGAGATTTTTTGAAAAATCTGGCCTCGCTTATGGGCGCTGGACAATTGTAAATATGGTCCTTCTTTCTTCGGGGCATAGACCATGTTTGCTCTCTGCATTGCACATTGTGGGCACCACTCGAATATAAATAATAACAATAAATCATCAGCAATAATTCGTGACACGTTCTAGCTGATGACTGCCACTTCTGATTGGCTGCAAGCAGATGGCCATTTTCACAGATTTATTAGCTATCTGAAATTATGCAGTAATATTTTTCACAAAGCTTCTCTCCTACTTTATTCGCCTTCCATAATCTGAGCCATACTGTGTAGCTGTGAATGGGGGCATATAATAAATAATAAAATAATAATAATACTTAGCTCTTATACAGCACTTTTCATCAGCAGGTCTCCAATCTCTTTACAATCAAGCCCAGTGTCGTTTTACAGATGGGAAACCAGAGGTACACAGAGGTGCAGCGATTTGCCCAAGACCACCCAGTAGGTCAGTGGCAGAGCCAATAGAACCCAGGCCTCCTGAGTCTCTGTTTAGTGCCCCGCCCACTAGACCATTGTCCATTAGAATGGGAATCATATGGTCTTCTCACTGGGCAGCACTCTGGCAATAAGTATTGGGGAAAGTGGATTGAAATCATGAGTGATGTGGAGAAAGTGAATAAGAAAAAGTTATTTACTTGTTCCCATAATATAAGAACTGGGGCCACCAAATGAAATTAATGGGCAACAGGTTTAAAACAAATAAAAGGAAGTTCTTCTTCACACAGCGCACAGTCAACTTGTGGAACTCCTTGCCTGAGGAGGTTGTGAAGGCTAGGACTATAACAGGGTTTAAAAGAGAACTGGATACGTTCATGGAAGTTAAGTCCATTAATGGCTATTAGCCAGGATGGGTAAGGAATGGTGTCCCTAGCCTCTGTTTGCCAGAGGGTGGTGATGGATGGCAGGAGAGAGATCACTTGATCATTACCTGTTAGGTTCACTTCCTCTGGGGCACCTGGCACTGGCCACTGTTGGCAGACAGGATACTAGGCTAGATAGACCTTTGGTCTGACCCAGTACGGCCATTCTTATGTAAAAGGTGCTTTCAAGTGGTTGATGTCCTGAGCTGAAAATGTCCTTTGCACAAATAGAGGAGCTAGTAGAACTTGCGGGTGCAACTGTTGGTGAAAAGTGAGTGCAAACGTAGGGCAGGAATAAAGCCAAAACATTAAACAACTGAGCTCAAAAAGTGCCCCCAGATAGCCAGTCAGATTTGTAGTCCCAGATGGGAGAGATCATGGTCTGACAGCACACCTCTGGCTAGGGCTCCAGGCACAGTGAGCACAATGTAAGCCTAGGCTGACTCCACTGACTGATGGAATTACACCAAAGACAAATGTGCATTATGTACGATTTGTATCACAGTTGCACCTAGAAGCCCCAGCCATGGCCAGCATGACAATGTGCTCAGGGCTGTACAAACACAGAACGTCGATGGTCCCCACGCCAGACAGGGAGCAGAGAAGAGACAACAGGCAGATCCAACCAGACCGAGGGGGACGGCACAAGGAAGCAATGAGACAATATCCATTGTCAAATGGGTAGTGGTCTCAGCACAGCAGCTGCTGAACCGGTGTCAGGTTTTCTGTGGGCGTTGCAGTAAAGGAGAGTTTTAAGGAGGGATCTGAAAGGCGACAGGTGGCTTTGGAGTATTTATGGGGCTCTCCCCCTAGGCCAGCCTGAAACTGAGCACAGAGATGTTTATTTGAAAGCTGAGCAAGACGGCGATGAAGGTTAGCATCGCTGGAAGAGTGGAGGAAGGCCAACATCTCAACAGCATAGGAGAGATGACAGGCAAGGCAGAGGCAGGCTGTGAAGGACCTTGAAAACGAAGCCTCTCTGATGTGGAAGGCATAGTAAATATATTGATCTTCAAAGCCATTGAGAAACAGGACTAAATCCATCCCTGGTGTAAGTGATGGTGACTCCAGCCAAGTCAGCGGAGTTCCTCCTGCTTACACCAGGGCTAAATTGGACCCATAGCACTTAGCTTGCATTGTTGGACTCAACAGAGGGGCTCGTTTAGCAGCACAGCTCTTAAGTTCTGGTAACCCTTTAATCACAGCCACGAAGGTCCATTAACAGAGTTAATTAAAGCATCAAAAGCCAATCAGCAGTCCAATGAATAGCAGCACAAGCTGGTTTGGAAGCATTATCGCTCTCTCCCACAATACACCAGGGAAGCATGCAAATTAACATGCTGTTCTGGGGCCTAATGCACCACATGATTGTAAAACCATAGAAAATAATTGTTTGCAAAATAAGCAGCCCTGTTAATAGCTGGTATCACCCATTAGGCAGCATCCGAGATGGCAAACACGGCACGAGAGCAGGGATGGGCGCAGTTTTACAGCATGTCCCTTCCTCAACGCAGAGAACTTCCAGCTCCCAAGGGACACAAGGGAGCCTTATAGGAAAGCCTGACAGCCTGGATGAAAAATGAAAGGGGCAGGCGTCGAAGCAGCAGGGCTGGGATCGGCAGCACACGGGTGTCCGACGCAAAGGAAAAGTCAACAGAGAAATCTGCTCCATTGCACTCCAACTTCCATCTTCACCCTGCGGCTGGGGAGCCTCGCTCAGCACGGCCAGGCTCTTTAGTCCTGTTGCCTGACATCTAATGCAAGCCTGCGGTGCAGAGAGCAGAGAAGAGCCCACTAAAAGCGAGATGTTGCTGAGGAAATCACTCGCCCCTGTTCCCGCCCCAGCAGAGGGCCTGTTGAGTGCAAGATTCTGCATGTGATTTGACATCGTACATTAGGACCGCATGCATCTGAGCAAAAGGTGGCCTGCAAGGATGAAGTCTGTATTATAAGCAGCTTTGCACAGCTCTGGCCGAGGGGGAAAAATCTCACCTGGCTCCCTGCAGCCCGTAAATGGTCTCCATGTACTGGAGTGGGGATGCGGGGGAAGAGAATAGGCCATTTAGCCTGAACAGCAGTGTCACAGATAAGAGGGGAAGTTTTAAGGGTAGCTAATGCAAGTTGATGTAGGATAACCCCGCTGTGGCTACTCAAGCAGCGGTGGGTTGGTAAGACTGATGGAGAAGTGGGTTTCTTGTGTATTGCCCTGTCCAACCCGTGGCAGAGTCTGCCTTGCTGGGCACCTTGTGCATCTGTGCAAAGCAAGTGCAAGCCCGGGAGTGAACTGCCAGGGATATGGACACACCCTCTTCGCACAGATCGGAGTGATTGCACCAGGGACGGGGGGGGGGGAGCGGGGGATCAGTCGTAGATGTACACACACCCAAAATGTCAAAAAAAAAATGAAGAGGTAGGGGAGAGAGCTTCCAGACAAAGCTCCACTATCGTCTTCATTAAAGAGAGAAGAACCATCCGCCCCCACCGCAGGAGGAGTGGGCACATCCAAAAACATGCTGGGGCTTTCCAGGCCTGAATAAAACAAGACATGGCCTGACCCCAGCCCTGGTAGGCTCAGACTGCCCCTTTCAGTCTCGGAGGGTTCGTTTCCCTCTCAGCTTTGTTTTACTATCTGATCTTTCTCCATCTCTGCTCCTCTTCTCATACTCTCTCCTCAGAGGAACCAGGAGCCCAGAGACAACTGTGTTCAAGCCAAATTGTCCCACGTGCTGCTGGGCTGAGTGGGCTCGGAATGAGCCCCATGAATTCCCCCAGTCCCTAGCTGCAGCATAGGACAGCTGGGCTGGTGGATGGGATGCAGCAGCGAGTGGGTGGAATTCTTGGGCCTGGGTTACACAGGAGGTCCGACTACATGATCAAACGATCCCTTCTGGCCTTCAGATCTATGGACCAAGGTCACAGCAGACCTGGGTTCAATTCCTTCCCCATCCTCTGCAATGCTGAGCAAGTCACTTAATCCACCCTGAGCCTCACCTGTCAAGTGGGGCCACTACCTCCCTGGGGTGCTGTATGGCCAGATCCATTGGTGACTGGTGAAGCGCTCAGAAGTTCTGGCAATGCAGGTCATAGAGATAGCTGGATTGCTAGTGGCATCTAGCTGCCATCCCCAAAGCATTCACCTATGTAGTCACCCAATAAGGCTTACCCCACATTTACTCCCCCCTCCCCCCACCCCTCGCTGTGTCTCACCAGCAGCCTGCTTCCCGCTCTTCTGCTTTGTTGGCTCTCCCCTGAGGCTCCGCCATCGCAAATAACAAACAGATTTCAAAGCCCCCGTCTCACATTGATGTAACATCAATACAAACAGAGATAAAAGCTCAGCGCTCCAGAAACAGCTGCCGATCACACAACGCCAGCTTTGCCATGGAATATTAATTTGGGTATTAAAGGGAAAGTCTCATTAGTGCAGCCTGAAAGGCCAGGTCAGCAGCATGGTTGCTCTGGTTCTGCCGCTGGGGGATGCAGGGAATGGGTCTGGCATGGCTGGAGAGAGGAGAGGGGGATCTGCTATGCCCATCTGAGGGAATTTGCACCCCTCCTGTACATGGTCCATAGGGCAATGGGGGGATCATTGGAGGAGAGCAGGTGTGTGGGACCAATCCCCTCATATGCACACTGAGATGCCATCCCTACTCCCTCTGTGGCTCCTCCATGGAAGCTCAGCTAAGGGGAGTGGGGATGACAGCCACATGTTCTCCTCTCACCACAACATGAGTTACGTCTCCTTGAGTGGCTGTAAAAACCTCTCAGCAACATTTACCCCCAACAGCCGGGCTGAGGGGGCCCAGTCACCAGCAGCTGCAGGACCTGACCTACAGGGCACCTGAGCCTCAGGGAGCATGGGAAGTCTGAGGTCTGCAGGATCTCACCCTTTCTGTGGATCCTCACGTTCCAGCTGCACCACTGTCCATTCCGCTCTGCGGTCGCTCCCAACAAGGGGTTCCTGGGGCATGGTGGGGCTCAGCTGTGGAGGTGATCTGGACACATGGGGCAGGGACTGCATCCAGCAGATGGCCAGGTGTCACTGCAGAGGCCAGATGGCATAGCAAGGCTGGAATCTAGCTCAGCCTGTGCGAACCGTGCTTCTCACCCTGGCCAGGGCAGATGAAGGAAGGTGGGGGAAGGCATAAGAGATGGAAGCATGTCCAGCATGCCACATGCCCCATCACATGGATGCCAAGCTATCTCCCCATCCACTCCATAGCACTTCACGGCTCAGCTGACCGTTACGTGCTGGACTACCGTGCAGACAGCATTTATCCACCCCAGACAAGGACAACTGCTCCCCTCTGCCTACAACTCAACGATCCCGCTACATTCCTTGCCCTCCCCATTCTCGTGTCTCAGCCTTCCCTGCATGTCCTTCGCCAACTCAGCTTTCCCCTCCCTCCTCCGCAGTCTGGGCCTCTGCAGTAGAATCTGTGCATAACCAAACCCCTTCCCCAGCCCAAAGTGGGTCACAATGTCCATGTGGTATGGCCTCGAGTTAGCAGGCACTGGCCCAGGTCGTACCTTGCATGACAGACAGGCCTTTGGGCCTCCCTTGGTAGAAATGTGTAGCAGGTGCAGCAGGAGAAGACGACCCACCCCTCCCTTCCCGCCCGCACCTCCCCCGCAGCTGCAATGAGCAGGTCACACAATAGCTTCACCATTCAGGTCTCCTGGTTTGCATTGATCGCCCTGTCTCTGCACTTGCTGTGCTCTGACATTTATGCTAATGGGGCAGAATGGCAGCCGCATTTCCCCCGGGGGCTCATTAGCAGACAGCTGACTAAGTGAGGAGGCTCCCG
Organism: Gopherus flavomarginatus; assembly: GCF_025201925.1. Classification (NCBI taxonomy): domain Eukaryota; kingdom Metazoa; phylum Chordata; order Testudines; family Testudinidae; genus Gopherus; species Gopherus flavomarginatus. The sequence continues at coordinate 39,387,399 of NC_066628.1, read as the reverse complement.
TTTGTGAAGGGTTGTGGAGACCCTTCTTCAAGATAATTGCCTCCCGGGAGCCAGCTCGGCTTCTCTGACACGGACACCGCGGGCACTAGCAGCCTCCTCATACCAGCCTTGGCAAGCTCAGCCCCATGCCTAACAGTGACCCTTCAAGCACCAGCCTCTCATGAACCCTCGCCACAGTGCTAGGCCCTCATTTACGTGGCTTCTGGCCTTGGAACCCCTCTGAGACCTGCCTGTGAGTGCCAGGCCTTTGTTTATAGGGCCTGTGGCCTCCCAGCTCCTCTCACACCCTCCCTTCAGTGTTATGGCTGCATTTGGTTATAATACATCTGGCCTAAGTGGCCATCCTCAATGTGAGGCCTTGATTCAAACGAAATCTCATTCTGAATTCTCCACGGCCACGGCTGGCTGCCCCAGGCGAGGAGAACAGATGGGCCTGTTGGAATCAGTGCACACTTGGCCAGGATGGCTCCACTGAGCATTATTTTATAAAACTCTGTTTGTCTGAATACTTGGGGTTGGTGGGGCAGGGGTTCAAGGCAGGAATTCCCTGTTCTACTTAGCTTCTTATCCCATGGCTCACAACTAAATAGAGGGATGGTCTTGGGCTCCCCACCTCTCCCAGCCATGATGCATGGAGCATCTGCCTTGACATTTGTAACTACAGATCACCTCCCTATTGCCCACCTCAAGCATTCAAAAATCATGGCGTTGGCTTAAAAATCACGAGATTTTAAAAATAACAATACATTTGGGGTTCTTTTTCTTTGCCTTCTGGATTTTTGAGTACAAGAGTGCACTGGGGTAACATTTTCAAGTTTTTCTCTAAAATCAGGGGAGCTAGTAACTTTTTTGTTTTTAAGATAAAAGCTGAGTAGGAAAACTTAGATTCACGTGATTCCAGGAGTTGGGGCTTTAAGATAAACACAAAATATCATAAAACTCACAATAAAATCATGACACTTGACAACATGGTCTCCTCCCCAACTGTTTGCAAGTCCATAATACTCCAGCATTGATGACAAGGATTGTTTGCAGGGAAAAGTAACACTGAGAGATTATCTAATGCAGTTTTAGTTTCTTTTAACACCATGTAGCCATTTGAAACAAAGAAAAGGAACTGGCACCACGTGACCTGCAAGTTCTTTGCAAGCCACCAGCAAGGAAGGACCCCACTGACAGCAGCCTGAGAACCATTCTTATGGACAAAAAGACAGACCTGGTTCTTTATTCCAGTGTGCAAGCAGCAGTGCGCACCTATTGATCTGAGAGCGATTGACAGGTGAAGGCTAGAAGGACACAAAAATGAAGCCAGTATACTTCAGTATTCCACCTTTACTATGAGACAGAGAGAGAGAAAGAAAGTTTACAGAATTCCCCCTTTAGTAAATATGCTATAATGTTTCTCTGATATTTAAAAAAATACAATATACTATAGTATGCCACTATTAAAAAACCACCACAATAGTCTACAGAATTCCCCCAGTATTAAAAAAGGCTTCAGAATCCCACTAGTGATCACTCTTATTAAAACATAACCCAGTCCATCGCAGTAGAGGTCTCTGACTTTATAAGTGTCGGTGGTGTTGCTAGACCAGGGATAGGCAACCTATGGCACGCGTGCCAAAGGCGGCACGAGAGCTGATTTTCAGTGGCACTCACACTGCCCGGGTCCTGGCCACCGGTCTAGGGGGCTCTGCATTTTAATTTAATTTTAAATGAAGCTTCTTAAACATTTTAAAAACCTTATTTACTTTACATACAAAAATAGTTTAGTTTTATATTATAGACGTGTAGAAAGAGACCTTCTAAAAATGTTAAAATGTGTTACTGGCACGCGAAACCTTAAAGCAGAGTGAATAAATGAAGACTTGGCACAGCACTTCTGAAAGGTTGCCAACTCCTGTGCAAGACTATTGTGCAGTCACTGCAGAATACTGTACCTTGACTTATAAGGGATGACAGCGAAGATTTTTAAAGGTATTTAGGTGCCCAAAGATGGAGACAGTTGCCTAGTGGGATTTTCAAAAGTGCCTCGGTGCCTAACTCCCACTGGGAGTTACTTTATCTGTATCTTTAAGTGAGTTGGGGGGAGCTACCTGTGAACGGGCGGGGGTGGGGGGGCAGAAGGATAGAGGGGAGGCTACTGAGACTGGGTGGGGGATGATGAGGAAGGCGCAGATGCCAGGCTGGGCAGGAACATCCTTTCTGCTGCCAGGCCCATTCCAGCCCACTTCCTGCTCCTTGGCCTGATCCTGGGTGCCACAGCAACCACTCTGGGTGCTGCTCTCACCTCGAACCCCATGCCTGGGCATGAGGGAGTTCACGCATGGGTGGAGCCCCCAACAATCTTTCCATGACAGAGGCTTTAGCTTTCCCCTGCTCCCCTGGGTCTGTCACTCCGTTTAGGCCGCCCAAATAACTTTGAAAATCTGGCCACCAATCCTTTACGGAGGCAAGGCACCCCTTAGTTTCAACAGGCATTTTGAGGGAGGAAGTACTTCAGGATAAACTCTGAAGCTAGTTATTCTGCGATGGCACTCTACAACAAGGATGAGTTAGATCAGTGCTCTGTCCCCCCAACCCTGCCCTTTAACACAGACCCCACACGCCACGAGTTATCCCACTGATATCTTCATTAACACCAAAGCTCACAAGCGCCATATGCCGGAAGCCTGGGCACAGCAGCTCAGCATCCCAAAAGGAGACACCACAGGCCCCATTAAACATAGAACACGATCAGCATGGGAGTCACTGAGCAGAAACTTTTCACATCGCTGCTTCTTGTCATGTCTGTGCACTGGGGCTGTCAACAAAACCTTAATGTAATTGTGCAGACAAGCAAGGGGTGGAAAACAACAGTTTCAGCAAATCAACGTAATTTGCAAGGAAATTCGTGAGTTACTGGCAGGAACAGTAATGAGGAAGGAAACTTCTTGGGGAGAGTTTAACTTTTTGCTTCTTATGCTGCTCTGTCTCTTGGGTCACTGGCTCAGTTGCTCCATGAATTCAGCCGCTGACAGGAGAGGAACATTTGATGACAGGACAGTTTGACACCTCTTGCCAAGCCCCAGTGGAAAAAGAGCTACCCTTCCAGCGGAGCGAGCTTCCTCCCAGCAGTGCCTGGGGAACACCATCTCATCTTGCAGCCTGCACCACTTCATGGAGCCCTGGGGGACCTCTCCTCACAGCTGTGACCAGGGTGTACCTCCTTCTCCCACAGTGTGTTTGTCCTTGCTGCAAAGCCCTGGAGAATTCCTACTGCTCTAGTGATGCAAAGAGTGCCCCTTCATGCACTGCCATGCTCTATGGCCGCTGTTCTTAAACAGAGGGTTGGGGTCTCCAGCGCCAACATTAGATTTGATGTAGTTCCGGGGGCGGAAACTGAAGCCCAAACTCCACCCCACCCCGGGATGGCAGGGCTTGGGCTGCAGACCCCCCGTCCCCAGCGGGGGAAGCAGGGACCGGGCTCCAGACCCCCCTCCACACTGGAGGCAGTGGGGCTTGGGCTGCAGCCCCTCTGCCCCCCTCCCCCGAAGGTTCGTGTAGTAACTTTGTTGTCAGAAGGAGATCGCACTGCAATGAAGTTTGAGAACCCTTCCCTATGGGATCTCCCTGGATTTCAGGGCTGTGAATTTAACAACTGTGCCTGGGAAAAGTCCCCCTGTTCCTGCAGTAGTGCCTGGCTCAAAGATTAATCTTATGGGTGCTGACACTGATGTCTTCATCTGTCAGGAAGAAGCCAAGCCTTTTTAAAGTTTCAATTGTGTTACAACAAGAGGCTGCATCCCCAGAGACCAAGGAAGGGGCTGAAGCAGATTGATATTTGCGATTTTTTGGGAAGGGTGTTTTACTTAGGGTCAGCTTCACTGCACAGGTGTCTCTGTGATTTTCCCATCCACTGCCTGTGCTGGGAAGGCTCTGGTCTTCCCGCCGTTCTCTTTTTTCATGACAAACCCTCCCCAACTCAGCTCCTGGCCCTTTAAATAGGCGTTTTGCCATGGTGCAGTGGGGATTGTCTCCTGTCTTAACCTACATTCCTTCCTTTTCAACTCTGCATGAGCAATTAAAATTTAAATAAGAGGCTCTGCACTGCAGCAGGGACTGGTGGGGGGGCCGACGGAGAAGGGAGCAGCCCTCTCTGCCAGGCTCCAGCGGTGCCACCGCCCTGGAGGTGAGAATTTATTCCATTCCCAGCTAACAGCTCCAGGCAGGCATCCTCACAAAACACCCTTGGGATGGCAGGGTCAGGTGCTGATGCTGCTCAAAGTTGGAAGGACTATACCATGCTGAGAGCCTGCAGAGAGAAAAGCCAGCCCCAGGATTCTGCTCCCTACCCTCAAACACTCAGTTGGTTTGGCCAGTAGGTCATATCAGAGAGCTCTCAACAACCAATTGGCAGAACAGTATCCTGAATGCCCAGCACTCTCCCCCATTGCCACTAGTGAGTTGTCTACAGTGGATGTGCGCTGGGGCAGATCAGTTGTGGAAGGACACCTGACTGACTCTGGGTTGCACCGGGTTGGCAAGTAGGGGGCGCTGAGCTGGAGCTGGGCACTAGGGTATTAATTCTGTGCATAGAGAGAGCAGTGGTGTACCGACCAACGTTTCAGGGATCTGTCTGAACACAATGGGGCCAAGTTAACATTGGCCCAGAATCATTAACATGTGAACATCCGGGCCCTTGTATTGCAACCCTTTCAATTCACATTGAGTTCAGTTCACTTTCTGCACTGACATTTCCTTGTGTTTGTAAATATACCGAAGGGAACGCTCTTGCCCGGGGCTAGAGTGGCTGGATTAGCAAACCTGACAGCATAGGTGCTGGAACTATGGGTGCAGGGGGTGCTGCAACACTCCTGGGCTTGAAGTGGTTTCCAGCATATACAGGGTTTACAGTTTAGTTCAATGGCTCTCAGCACCTCCCCCATACAAATTGTTCCAGCGTCCCTGCCTGACGGGTCTTTTCCAGCGCTAACCTCCGTAATCTGAGAAACCAGAAGTGGACACCCAATCCCACTGTTGCTAAACCCAGGTATTAAAAAACCAGATTGGCTTAAAAATATAATCAAATGGGGGCTTTTTTTCCTGGCCTGCTGGCTTTGGCATCTAGGGGGCACTCAGGTCACCTTTTCCAGCTTTTCTGCACAACAATGAGGGCTAAACCTTTTTACACGAAAGCGGAGATTCTCATCTAATCACCAGACTCCAGGACCTTAGGCTTTGAGAAAAATACCAAATATCTCAGGGTTTGTGATAATCATGAGAGTTGGTTATGCTGCCATCCTGATGAACTTCCCTTTGTAAGGAGACTCTTGGGATTCAAGACCTTTCCCATAATAGCTTCTGAAAGTCATGTAAATTAGAGAGGAGCCCATGTGGCAAACTTTGCATCCAGTGTTTGCCCTGAACTCCACCCAAGCTTGGGGGGACTCAGGTGAGATCAGGGAGGTCATCTTGGTGCATAGGAGCCAGCTGTGAAGTTTGGAGGCTTTCAGATTCGAAGGTCTGCGTCACCCCATGATAGAGCTAAAGGCCAGATGTGAAAGTCAGGTCTTTCCCCAAGTTGGAGGGTCTGACCCTCTGTCCAATGGGAACAGAAGTTCCTGGGAGCAATCATTTTGCATGGCCCCACATGCTAATGAATCAAAACAACAAGACAGTGCAGGCAAGAGCAAATCACTGGAAACATTTAAATGTTAAGAGAAAAACACACACACAAATCCAAAGGGTACACCATTAACCTCCTGGAGTGAGGGAACCATGAAGCCCCTGGCCTCAACACGTGAAAACCGAGTGCAAAGAGTTACAAAGGTGTGACAAACTGGGAATGTTCTTAATGTTTTCTCTGAATACTGTGTGGGTGCCTCAGTTTCCCCTATGCAGTTCTTAAGTATCTAGGTGGTGGGACAAGGGTGTATGGTTGCTGCAGAGCAAAGGGCCAGTGTACATAAATGCCCGACACTCTGTCTCCTAGCAACTGATGGCCTGGGCCCCTCCTCTGCAAAGGTGCCAACTGAAGGTGTTGGAGACAAACAGATCAGGTGACCTCCTGGGCCAGGAAAGAGACAAAGGCCAGAAAGGAGGGGCTGGAGGGGGTTACAGTTTGGAGCTAGCTGGGGACTAGGAGGGAGGGCAGATGGGGGTGTCTGGCTCGCGGGACACCAGGATGGACCCGGCTGAGGGATCTGGTTCTTTGTACCTACAAGCTCTGGTTTAGACCGAGTTCCTGTCATCTAAGAAACCTGTGTTCTACTGGCTGGCTGAGAGTCACGTCTGACTGCGAAGTGGGGGTGCGTGTAGGACCCTCTGGCTTCCCCAGGACCCCGCCGGGGCAGACTCGCTGTGGGAAGCGCACGAAGGGGCATATGCTGAATGCTCCAAGGAGAGACCCAGGAGGTGAAGCTGTGTGAGCTTCTTGTTCTGAAGACTGTCTGCTCAAAGGGAGAGGAGGCTCCCCAAAGTCCTGACTGGCTTTGTGGGGAGCAGTTCCAGAGCATCGCCCGGGGACTCTGTGACAAAAGGAATTTCTCAGAACTGGGCAACCAAATGGCAGATGAAATTCAAAGACGATAAATGCAAAGTAATGCACATTGGGAAACAATTCCCGCTATAAATACAAAAGGAGGGGGTCTAAACAAGCTGTTACCACTCAAGAAAGAAAGATCTTGGAGTCATTGTGGATAGTTCTCTGATAACATCTGCTCAATGCGCAACAGCAGTCAAAAAAGCGAACAATATTAGGAGCCATCAGGAAAGGGATATATAATAAAACAGAAAATAGCATGACGACACACCTGGAACGCTGCATGCTTTTCTGGTCACCTCATCTCCAAAAAGATATATTAGAATTGGAAAAGGTACAGAGAAGGGCAACAAAAATGATTAGGGGTATGGAACAGCTTCCAGAGAAGGAGAGATTAAAAAGACTGGAACTGTTCAGCTTAGAAAAGAGACAATTAAGGGGAGGATCTAATAGAGGTTTATAAAGTCAGGAATGTATGGAGAAAGTGAAGAAGGAAGTGTTATTTACCCCCTTCATATAACACAAGGACCAGGGGGTCACGCAATGAAATTAATATGCAGCAGGTTGAAACCAAACAAAAGGAAGTACTTCTTCACACAACCTGTGTATACTTCTACACAGTCAACCTCTGGAACTCACTGCAAGGGGATGTTGTGGAAGCCAAACATATAACTGGGTTCAAAAACAAATAAGATAAATTCATGGAGAATAGGTCCATCAATGGCTATTAGCAAAGACGATCAGGGACACAACTGGGTGTCCCTAAACCTCTAACTGCCAGAAACAGGGACTGGATGACAGGGCGTGGATCGCTTGATAATTGTTCTGTCCTGTTCACTCCCTGAACCATCTGGCATTGACCACAGTCAGAAGACAGGATACGGGGCTAGATGGAACATTGGTCTGACCCAATACAGCTGTTTTTATATTCTTATGATAGAGTCCCAAAAACAGTTTCACCTTTTTTTTTATTATTATTCTCTTTCCCTCTTCCAGAACAGTAAAAAGTACTCACGAGATGAGGTGCAAAATTCCTCCTTGACTTCAAAAACATTTCTCCTGGCCAGTTACTCCTGATTCCTGGCATATTCCACTGGAAAGCTCTTCATGCAACCAGCTGGCAATGTACAGTACAAAGCTCTCGCTTCCCCTGCAACTCAAGCTTCCAGATTACAGCATCTTTTTGTCGAGGTGAAAAGGAAAGCAGGAAGCAGCCTGCATTTCAAAGGGAGCCTGACAATATCAGAGAGACTTTGAAAGTACTGTGCTTCCCTGTTTGCAAACAGAAATGGGGTAGGGAAGAGCACCAAAGTTTACATTCTACCAAAGGGATCTCATGTCATTAAAGATGCCCCATTCTGCCTAGAAGTAAGAGAGTGTTAAAAAAAATCTCTCTCTGATCTCCATGCAGTAAATAACATGAATGCCTTTAAATGAACACAGAAACCAGGGCTGCCATGATGATGAAACATGTATCTTCCTTCCTCCATGTCATGGAACTTTCTGCTCTGACACACGAACTGCATTATGGTACCTCCAGCATCTGGGAGACTCAAGCACTGGGACATGACTGCATTGCCTCTGCTAGGGACTGATCCTGTAGCATTGGAGTTTATGGAAGTTTTCCCATTTAGTAGGAGCAAGATCAGACCCCCTAGGGCTGGTCAAACCTTTTAGTGATGGGAAAATTGGGGGTTTTGACTCAATAAAATTTTTCTCTAGAAGTGTCTGTTTTCCATGGAACTTTCAACTTTTCATCAACCCCCCCCCAACACTCAAAAACCAAAATCCTAAAGATTTTTATTCAGAAATGCCTCAGTTGTGTCTTATTGAAGTTGTAGTTCATGTTCCCCCTTCCCTGCTTCTCCTCTGTGTACTATGCTCCCCAGCTGAACTACATCTTCCATGATGCACTGCAGCTGCTCAGCAAGAAGGGAGGCCATGGTGCACTGTGGGCAACGTGGTCCAGCAAGGAGAGAGGCATGGAGTCATGAGGCACTGAAATTGCAATTCTCAAAGCAGCATGGTGGTATTTCTGAATCACAACTCTTAAACTTTTGATACACTCACAAAAAAAATAATCAAAACCCAAAAACTTTTGGCTGAAACCAAACATTTTCAGCCAAAAGTTTTGGGGGTTTGATTATTTTTTGGGGTGTGTCAAAAAGGCAGTTTTCTGAAAAAACGACCAACCAACCAAGCAACAATGAAATGATTTCTCCCCCTCCCATTTTCAGTGAAATTTTCCATAGGGAAAAAAAACAAAACATTTTCCAACCAGCTTTAACATTGAGACCTGTCCCTCCCTGAGCAAAGCATCCAGAAGACTCAAGTACTCCAATACAACTGCATTCCAGAGCTAGAGCATAGTTTCAGACAGACTAAAACAGCAAGCTCTAACCTCCTCATTACCTCCCCAATAGCACAGCATGCAGGAAACCACAACGACACAGAACTGTGTAACACTTCTGCCCCTCTGAGTTGGCAGCAACAAGGGCCGGGTTCAGTATCCAGGGGTTTCGCTTCAGTAACACCATGCATAACCGGCTCGAGCCCCCACCCAGTGACCTGGGACACTCACATAGCACACCCCCCGGGCGTCTTTAGGAGGCAATACTTCCCCTCTCGCAAGCACGGAGTCTGAGTGTAGCAAAATCTTTTTAATAAAGGAAGGAATCAATGCGGCATCCCATTGGAGAAACACCACAAACAGGGTTATAACACAAACCATAAACAATAACCCACCTCCAAGTACGTTTGGCACTGTCCTTTTTCCCCTTAGGGTTGTAAGTCCAATCACTCCAAAGTCCAACAACCCAAAAGTCTCTGGTCAATGCCACCCCAGAGTTCGAGAGTTTATCTGTAGCAGTCCCTCCCCCGAGCCTGGGTAGAAAGGGGCACCTTACGTGGTCCAGGGCCAACTGCCCTGCCTCTCAGTGGGTTCTGCTTCCGCCTTCTCCACGAACTGCTCCGCTTTACCAGCTGCTCCACTCTGCTCCTCCAGCCATCCTCAGAAACTGCTCCGCTCCACCAGCTACTCTGCTCCATGAGCTGCTCCAGTTCTCCCTGCAAACTGCTCGGCTCCGCTCGCTCTGTGGGCCACTCCACCCGTCCCACAGCTACTCCGCTCTGCCAGCCGCTCCGCTGCCACCAGCTGTCCTGTGATCCGCTCCAGCCGTCCCCACAACTGCTCCACTCCGCCAGCTGCTCTCTTCCACAGTATAGCTTCAGCCTCCGAGCACAGTACTCAGTGCTCTCAGCTCAGTAATTTCAGCTCTTCAATGATTTCAACTCTTAGTGATCTCAGCTCTTAGTAGGGGAGCCCCAGTGCTAGTGCACCATTAGCCCAAAGTGAGTTCAGCTCCATAACCTGTATTTAGATTCTTGAGGGAATAAAAAAAATCAACTCTGACATTCCACAGTGGAGAGAGGAGGGGGTGGAACTGGTGCTTCTAGCTCCACAAGGAGACTGCACCACCAGGCACAGATGCCTATCCCCAACCCCTCTCTCTCTCTCTCAATTCACTGGGTTTTGGAACCCATGTCCCTTGTCTAGCAAGTACCACCCAACTGAGGGTGAGTCATTTGTCACCAAGCAGTCCCACAGCTCGGCAGTCTGGGATAGGGTAGGCGTGCCTATGCAAATACATTCTCTGAAATTCTTTCCACCAGATGTCAGGGTAGAGCTTATCCTGACTGCTTACAACTGCATTAGTTCTGCTCTCTGAGAGCATTCTGCAGACTACAGAACTCAATAACCTCTGCTGTAGCATATGGACTGACTCACCTGCATGTCTGCCTGTTACTTGTATACACACTGACTTATTACACCAAATCCCAGATATCCTTCCTACTGCCCATGTAACACAGTGCTGTTAATATCCATCAATCAGTTGTCTCCTGTTGATGTCATTCACCTGTATAACTCTGTGTATTTTCAGTAAATAGAAGACAGGGAAAGCAAGTTGGCTTATTAGAATTTCAACCTCAGTCCAGCATTCACTGTGAATCAAGAGCAAGGCAATGTTTCTATTCTAAAGGATTGCTGTCCCTGTTTCACAAAGCCAGGAGAGGGGCAACAAGAGACCCCTTTACACTGCACAACACCCATCCTAGTGTGCAAATCTTCCTTCTGAAGGCTGGCAACCATCTTGTCTTCCATAAACACTACCTCTGAGCAAAGGGAGCAGTGTGCTGTTGCCTGCTTTTATAACCTACAGCCTGGTGTTTATAGGACGGTTTCAACCAATCAGAATGAGGAATAAATAGGCACATATAATGAATCCTTCCAGGTCTCTCTAGGAAGTTGGAGTAGGCCTAGAAGTTAGACGATTCAAGGCTCTGAGGGGCAGCCTAATGCACTGAAAGTCAAGTGGATAGACGTTACAGTCCAAGCAGCCCCTCCTGGTGGTTCACAGAATGGAACATTACAAGAACTGCCCCATAGGGGATCTGTGGGGAGGAGCTAGGTCAATAAAACAGCCTGTCTCCTACACACAGGTCTGTAGAGTGAAACCCTTGGACTAACAGACTGACCCCAGGATAGGTAATCAGCAATTCTGCTTTGCTGTGTGATCAGGGACAAGCCATTTGGGCCTCTTTGTGCCTCGCTTCTGTGTGTTATCCCCATCCACGCCTTGGAAAGGTAAAGTGTTATGCAGCTGTTTGTAGGTGCTAAATGTTGGTTTCATTGCAGTAGAGTTTCAGTAGCAATGGCCAGTCGGCAGCCACACTGGATGCATTGCCCACTGTTCCCCCAGCCTGGTACCTGCTGCAGGCTCTCTTGCTGGCTGTTAGTTTGTGGGGGCACATCAGGCTGCTCTAATCTCCTTTTGACTGGCCCTTCTCGAAGCAAATTGCTCAGTCACCAGGGACAGCCGAGCTCCAGGTTTGCAGCATGTAATGCAAACAGAGCTGCTAGGCGGGGAGTGAGGCTGTTGCCATGGGGTCCAGAAATGTCATTCGCTAGTTCCCTTCCAGGATCAGCAGAGGGGTTCGGAGACCCCGAACCTCTCTCTATCCATCCCACTCCCAGCAGAGTCATTGCCTCTTCTCTCCAGAGTCACACTCTCCCCTCCCCTTTCTGCCTCCTGTGCAGCCATCAGTCATAGGTGAACATGCTCCTGAGGAGCTGAGCTGGGAGTCCAAGGGGCAAGCAGCTGAGACTGGTATCACCCAGGCGACAACAGGGCTGACAGGATGATGATCAGGCCAATGCATCGGGTCCGCATTCTCTTACGGTGGGCCCGATTTTGCTACACTTAGTTGGGTTCCTTGCTCCCATGAGTAACCCTATCACTGGGCTGTGGCTGTACCTATGGTACCAGCTAGCACAAAGGTAGCAGGTCAGGCCCAATAGGGTTAGTTACTAGAGTAGCATCCCTCCACCACAGCCTGTTCCATGGTGACGATTAGAGGCCCTTAAATCTCTCCTATAATTAGGCATATAGCTGGCACAGGAGTAGGAGAGGCAAAGCAACTGGGAGAGCTACAAAGAAGGGAAAAATAACGGGAAGATCAAGCAGTGCCACACCTGGAAGACTGAGTGCTGACTAATTCACCCCCTGCTTTCCCAACACAGCTGCAGCTCCCAAGAGGGGAGGGGCTTGTCTCAAGAACCCTCCCTGGTTTAATGCCTGCTCACTCAGCCTGCTCTGCTAGCTGACTTTGGGGTGGGAATGAACTGCCTACCTGCCTGCACCACCAGTGAGGGGGTGGCGTGATCACAAGGAAGCCTCCACAGCACTGAAGGAAACATCTCCTCTGGCCTGACAATGACTTTGCTTTTAATGGGAGCCAGTGTCCCAGCACGCTCCAGCCCCAGGCACCACATACCCAATTAGCCACGCTTCTATTTTCTACCTTATATGGTTTGAGCATGTGTTTAAAGTAACCCATGCTGAACTTTCTGAGCCCAAGGGAGTCAAGGTTTTATTGAGGGATGCTATTAGCCCCAACCAGGCACGTACGCTGGTTCCCAGTGGTGGCAAGAGGGAAATGGAGCTATCTGCTTGGACCAAAACCAGCAGCCGCTGCAGGTTGCACCACTGACTCTTAAAGACCCCACTGCACATGAGTAAATGCCCCATGACACAGCGAATTAGACCCAGGGTTCCCAAACTGAGGGCTGTGGCACAGTCCCACATTGTCCACCAGCGTAACTGTATTCTCCACTCAAGCTCTTAGTAAATCTTTAACTCCATGTGACTCATGTGAGTAAAAGCTATAGCAGTTAAACGTTTTGAGCCGTATATGCTGGACAGAGTATAGAAAAAACTTTAGTTATTTATAAAAACCCAAGCTGCAATATGTCCAGCTTAATTCTCGCGAGTACAATGATGCATTTCACTGCAAGATAACCTAGTAATGTCCACACAGTCCGCTGCTTACAACTGTAAAAAATGGCAAGCAGTATTTCTATCTGACCTGGCTGGATTTATTTTTCAGAAGCAAGAAGAATGCGCTGGTGGAGAAGATGATGAAAGTCCTGGACCATCTACAGTGACACAAAATGAGCCAGCCAAAAAAAGTGAAGGGGTAAGAAAATACGATGACGCATGCTTGAAGACTGGATTCTCTTTTACCGGACAGGTTGAGTACCTGTTACCTCAGTGTGTTATAGTAGAACTGTTATTTTATATTTTTATGTACAATATTTGATTTTTTTTCTAATTAGAGGAGAGTACAGTTCAGTCTTTACTTACACAACACTAAAATCAGATTTTTACACTAAAAAATATTGAAAACACAATATAGGGTTCAAAGTTTAAAAATCAACAAAACTGTTTTTTAACAATTCTGTTAACATTGTTGTGTTGCTTATTGTTCAGTTTTATACATGGTACAGTTCCACATTGTTTGCCGTCTTTGAACACCACATTTTGCTCTCAATGTGTTTTTTTAAAGTGTAGCTTTACTAGAACTGTTTGGTTTCAAAGACCTTCAAGCTTGTCCTTGAATACATATTGCTAGGGATTTCTAGTTTTACAGCTGTGTACGTTAAAATGAAAAGGAAACATGGGAATTCTTTATTTACAGTGTTATAGTTTAGCTGTATGTAATAATTACAATTACTAATGACCCTAGTCGTTAATAGCAGGCCGTAGTGTCTATTGAAGCTGCACAGGTGGTCCACAGGGAAAAAAGTTTAGGGACCCCTGAATTAGACCACACTGCCTGTGGCTCACTGGAATTAGCCACTACTGCACATGACTGTTCACAGCTAGACACTCCTCTGCATTGCCCTCGACACTGGCTAGAGGAGGGCACTGCTTCGCAGCCTTTTCAGTGGGCAGATCCTTATTTAAAGTAAAAAATTGTTGGGACTGTCCTTGCATTTACGATCAAAATATGAGTAAAAATGTATTCATGCTACCAGTGCTAATAAGCCTGTTTAACTGATTTGTGCGTGTGTGTTTGGAGAGGCTGACAGAGAATCCTTGACATTGAAAGGGGAGGCTGTGCAGGGAGTGAGACTTTCTTTGTTTTCATTTGTAATAAAGTTTCCAGTGCCTCCTCCTGCCTCCCTCCTCCCCCTAGCACCCTGGATTGCCTTACACAACACCCACTCCACTCCCAGGGATCACAATCCACCAGTTGAGAAACATTGAAGTAAGGGGATGGGAAGTCAGGACTCCTGGGTTCTATTCCTGGCTCTTCCTATGTAACCTGGGCAGATGAATCTCGCAGTGCCCCAGTTTCCATAAACAGAGACAATGCCACGTCCCGGGGTGCTGCAAAACCTAATAAGAAAAGGAGCGATCTGATTGGACACTGTTATGATTAGATTCCACTGCATGTGGACTCTTCATATTTGACTCAACTGCATGGTTCAGATTAGAACTGACTGCACCTGTCCCCGGGGATTTGAAGGCCAGGAACATAATCTGCCCCCAATGGGCAGTGATCTTGAGAACTGTGGTGTGTGAGTCTTCCTGATGAGAAGGAGGAAGGACACTGCTACAACAGAAACACAAGGGCTAAAACCATCTCAGAAGACAGAGCTGCTCACGGATGGGGGCGGGGGAGCCAGCAGGGATGGATGGCTTTGACTGCTTGTCAGTTTCACTAAAAACAATCCGGCAGGCAGCTTGGGCAAAAGGTGACTTTATTGCAGAGCTCTGCGCTGTGTCCGTGCACAGTCACTGCGGCTTTCTCGTTAGTCTATTTTCTTTCACCTTCGCCGAGACAGCAGGGTGCATGGCGAGGCCACGGGGTGACAGCTCACAGCAGCAGCAGCCTGCGCAGCTCGTGGGAGGAGGTGACGGGCAGGGAGCAGGCAAAGTTTTCACAGAGATAAGCAGTGGCTTTTCCGTCTTTCCTCTCCAGGGAGGAGAGGAAGGGCAAGTGGTGGTACAGGAATCCAGTGCTGTCCCCGTCCGCCAGCATCAGCACCTGGGATATACAGAGACAGAGAGGGTCAGGGATGGAATGGGAGGGAGAACACAGTCAAGACTCGGTCAGCTTCCCTGGCCCACCGCGGGAAGTGCCAGTGCTGACTGCATCCTAGCACGCCTATACATGCTAGGAGAGGAGAGGACAGAAGACGAAGAGAACCAGATACAGATCTTAGGGTATGTCTCACTGAGCACAGCCCCTTCGATCACATCCCCACACCCTTCACTGCTGCTATTTACTGACTTCTTCGAAGGCTGAAGGGACTGGGTATGTTTAGTTTGGAAGAGAGGAGATGGGGGGGGGGCATGCCAGCTATTTGAAAGGCTGCCATCAAAAAGATGGAGAAAAGTTGTTCTCTCTTGCCACAGGGGGCAGGACAAGAGGCGATGGGTTCAAACTCCAGCACAGCAGATTGAGATTAAATCTCAGGGAAAACTTCCCAACTGTAAGAACAGGAGGCCAAGGGCACAGACTGCCTAGGGACGTCACGGAAACACCTTCACTGGAGTTTTTCAAAAGGAGGCTGGAGAGCCGCCTGTCTCAGGTGGTTTAGACACAACAAAGCCTGCAGCTTGGGAGGGGGTTAGACTACATGACTCTTGCGGTCCCTTCCAGTCCTATGCTTCTATTTCAGAGATCCAGGCCCTATAGAAATGTGGGACCACTAACTGCCCCCATTTCTAGCCATGTCCCCTTTCCTGCACCCCCCGTACATGGCATATCCTGCCTGACCCAGCATGCTGCCCCTCCTCCCCTTGTGCATGTCTCCCCTGAGGCCTAAATGCCCATTTTCCCCTCTTAGCAACAGAAACGTACGGCACCCTCCTGACCAGAGCGAGCATCGGAGCATATGGCCAGAGCTTCTCAATGCAGGTCACTCTCCTCTCATTGTTTCTGTGGTAATTTAGGGCTCCACCCTGGAAGGTGCTGATCCCTCCAACCGCCACTCAAGCTACCCTGCTAGTATATTGAAAGGGCTCAGGGTTTGGTGAAGGGTGTGGTGATGGGTGGGGCCTGAGGAGGGCTGGGCATGCACTGCTGAGTATCACATGAGAACGTCAGTGTGCATTGATGGGAGCTGTGCAGTGATGGGAGCTGGCATGCAGTAAGGGGTGGTGCCTGGGGGCTTGGTGTGCGGGGAGGGGTACCGCCTGGGGGCTTGGTGTGCGGGGATGGGTACTGCCTGGGGGCTCGGTGTGCAGGGAGGCTACCTTCCGGGGGCTCGGTGTGCAGGGAGGCTACCTTCCGGGGGCTTGGTGTGCAGGGAGGCTACCTTCCGGGGGCTTGGTGTGCAGGGAGGGCTACCGCCTGGGGGCTCGGTGTGCGGGGATGGATACTGCCTGGGGGCTCGGTGTGCAGGGAGGGCTACCGCCTTAGGACTCGGTGTGCAGGGAGGGCTACCGCCTGGGGGCTCGGTGTGCGGGGATGGGTACTGCCTGGGGGCTCGGTGTGCGGGGGTGGGGTGGTGCCTGGGGGCTCGGTGTGCGGGGATGGGTACCGCCTGGGGGCTCGGTGTGCAGGGAAGGCTACGCCTGGGGGCTCGGTGTGCGGGGAGGGGTACCGCCTGGGGGCTCAGTGTGCTCTGTGTGTGGGTGCCTGGGCAGGGTTGGCATGCTGTGGGCAGTAGTGCCCAGGGCTGTGTGTGCAGTGAGGGGCGTTGTGCAAGGGAGCGCTGGCATGCAATGAGGGCTACCGCCTGGGGGCACCATGTACAGTGGGGGGGTGCTTATTCGTATGTGTAGCCGCACAACCCTTCTCTGTTGGCTCCCGGTTGGGAGCAGCCGCACAGGGCCCGTCGTGGTGCTGCGCCATGTACTGGGGCAGTGACTAATTCTGCCGTAAATCCACCCAAGTCCTGTTTACCCGACGAACAAACTGTGATAACAGCGCTGCCGGCAACACCCCTGCTGCCCAGCAGGCTTCAAACTCGCTTCTCTAATTGAGCTCAAACGGTGTTAATCTCTTAAGCCGTGCCAGCTTCCTGCGGGCAGGAGTCAGAGCCGACAGACCCAAGCTGGCCTGAGAGTTAACGCTCCCCTCAGATCCCTGCGACACTCGACAAGGAGCCGATTTCCTAAATGGGGCAGACACTAAATAACCGAGCCCACCTCTCAGGCCAGTGGCTGCATGTCCAGCACCGACTCCCTTTCCCCTGACACCACCTATGGAGCCCAGAGAGGGAGACAAATCTTCCAGCATGCCAGACAGAGGGGGATAAAGCCAGGGGGCCCAGGGCAGAGCAGTGCTGGTGCAGGATGCAATGACACCGGGAGGCTGTCAAACAGTCCAACAACCCTGCCACTGGTGGCTCGTGGCTAAAGCTAAGGCTTTGTCACGGATATTTTAAGTAAAAGTCATGGACAGGTCACAGGCAATAAAGACTTGTCCCTGACTTTCACTAAAAATATGCGTGACAAAATGGGGAGCTGCGGGGGCCGCAACGCCCATGGGAGCCCAGAGCTCCAGGGTCCCCCACCACCTATGGCTCAGAGCAGCGGCGTCCTCCCACTGCCTTGCTGCCTGTGGCTGCTGGGAGCTGCAGGGTACTCCCACAGCCCGCAGTGGCTCAGGGGGCCCCACTGCCCCAGGCAGCAGGGGTACGGCACAGTTCCCAGCCATCAGGGGCAGCGGGGGACCCTGCAGCTCCTACCAGCGGGGGGCTGAAGTCACAGAGGTCCCTAGCAGTCACAGATTCCATGACTTCCACAACCTCCATGACAAAATTGTAGCCTTCATCATGGTTCACATGGCACCTGGGCAATTTTCAAGCCAAAATGCTGATCATCCTTCCCCACCAGAGCCTGCCCTCTCACGCAATGCCCTGACTCTGCTGTCACTCACCCGCTCATTTGCTGTGGGCCAGCACGTGCTGCCAGGGGGCGGAGGGATGTATGTTTTCCCCAGCCAGCCTGTTCTCCAATGCCAGCAAAGGGCCGCGTTCCTGCACTGTCTGCCCAGCAGGCGCCTCATCCCAGCACCCCGGGAATCAGCGTAGATACACTCCTGACACCAACACACGCCTATCACCCTAACCCAGGAACCACTGCACAGATCACACCCACACCCCTGAGCACAGACACACACCTGACACCAACACACACCTCCCGGCCTACCCCAGCAACCACCGCACAGATCACACCCACACCCCTCAGTGCCGACACACTCCTAACACCAACACATGCCTCCCACCCTAACCCAGCAACCACTGCACAGATCACACCCACATCCCTTAGCGCAGACACACACCTGACACCAACACCCCTCCCGCCCTAACCCAGCAACCACCACACAGATTATAGCCACACCCCTCGGCACAGACACACACCAGTACAACCGTACACATCACACAGCAACCATCACACCGATTCCACCACTAATCCCTAAACACACACACACTCCTCAGCAAAAGCACACCCAAACCACCATCATGGATCACATCTGTTCTTAAACACACACACACACAACCACTGACACAACCCTCACACCCTAATGCAGCAAGCACAGCACAGATCATACCAATGCTCCCCGGCACTCACATAAAACACCCTAGAGCAGCAACCACTGCACAGATCACCCCAACTCGTGCTTCCAGACAACACGTCAGCTCCCCACCCCAACCACCGCCTACCTTGCACCCCTTGCACGCCAGAGGCAGGCAAAAATCCCACCCACTGACACACGCTGCACCCCTCCAGAACAGCCCCATCCACATCGTCCTGAGCCTACTTCAAATGCTGCGACCCACACACCTCTCCTAGCTCCTCTGCTAAGGCCCTGGGCTTGCCCCGGACTCCTACCAGCCAGGCCTCAGCCTGCACCGCACAGACCCAGCTAGCCTCCCCCTACTGTCCTCTCTGACATGTCCCAAACTCTCATCCTCACCCCAACAGCTGTACTGCCCCATTCCCCTCCATTTGGGCAGCAGGCCCTCTCATCACACAGCAGCCACTGCTGCCCTCTTACGGACCATCTCTCTCTCCCCGAGCACTTTCCATTCAGCCTGCTCCCATCTGCTCCACAGGGGCCTGGAGCTAGCTGCCCCCTCCCTGAGTGGCAGGGCCTCCTCCCCTGTCTCTGGCTCCACCGCAGGATGGGCATCCTTTCTCTCCCAACCCCTCCTGCCTCTCCCCAGTGCCCCACTGGCTTTGTCTGGAATTAATTCCAGGAGTGATTAATTACCAATTCATATCCAATCTGATATTCATTATTCATTTTCTCGCAGCCTTCCTGAGGTCCTCTGGCTGGGCCAGGACAAAGCAGGGCTGGTGCGCTCGCGCTCCGTGGAAGAGGAGATAATGAAATCCTTCATAATTACCCTGCAGGCCATTAGCAGGCCAGGGAATTAACCCAGGAGCAGGCTCAGGCCCCAGCCTGTGCCATGCCTCTGGCAGTGACTGAAATCTACCTGCCACTGTCAGGACACTGCCATCGGCCCCTAGCACTGGGCAAGATTAGGAGGAAAAGACACCAACGTCTCTTTCCTCCCCAGTTTACCAGCCTCTGCTGGCACAGAGCAGTGGGGAATCCAGGGCATGTTCTCCGAGGGTCAGTGCAAGGAGGGCTGCAGCTCACAGTTGAAAGCTGGACTCCCCACTTCTAGCCAATCAGCAAGAGCCCCACAAGCCTAGTCCATCTTCAGAGTCAGAGGAGACTTCAATGAAGGGCTCCTCCACCCTTTCAGGGAGCACAATACTAGCCACACAACCACATGGGGCAGCCCGAGACCCCCTGGCCTACTGAATGCAGGGACCCTTGAAAGAGTAACAGCAAGAACTGCACAGATGCAGCTTCCTTTTAGCTCAACGCGTGTTACAAGAGTGGGGGTGACTCTAAGAGCAAGTGTCACAGTGGGTAAAGGACCCACATTCTCCGGGGGGGAAACTGAGCCACAAAGCAGGGAAATGACCTGCCCAGTGTCACAGTAAATCAGCAGCAGGTCAGGAACGGGTTGCATGACTCCCAGCTCACTACAACCAAGACGTGTAAGCTGTAAACTCTCTCGTGTAACCATAGCCTAAGTTGTATAGTCTTCTGCTTCACTTCTTGTTCCCAGGCTGCCAGGTAGCATTGCTGATGGCTGCTAAAAAGATGCCGTGCTCTGCCCCAGAGTAGGCTGCACTTTGAAGGGGAGGAGACGTGAGCCTTTAGACCCCACTTCTTCCATCTGTTGGTGAAGTGTCTAAAGATGGGATGAAGGATGCTAGATAAACGAAGGATGCTATCGCTGTTAACCCCTGGTTATCAAGCACCTTGCCCTGAAATGTTACCATATACGTTGTCAGGCCTGAGATTCCAGACGTGGGTCCCTGCTACCCCACCTCAGCACGGCAAAGGGTTAAATGAACACCCTCTTCACAGAGCAATGGCTGCTTCCTTGCCCCGGGTATCCCCCTCGCCCCGCAACACTGGTAGCCAATGTAAATTCACCAGCTCTCTCAATCTCAGTGCTGTTCTTTCACTATGGCAAGGATTTCGCTGTGATGTTTGCAAGGAATTAATTACTGGAACGACCTAGTTAATTACATCAATGCAGCCGAGCCTAGCCCCCAGCAGCCTGCCAGCACTGGGTGGGTGGGCGGGGGCATCACATTGACGTCTCAAACTCCAGACACAGCTGCTCCCCAGAGCTCCCCCGTCTCCAGAGCAAGAGAGGGGTGGAGAAATGGGAGGGGGGCGGGGGCGGAAAGGGCGGAGGTGCCTGTGATGAGTTCTGGGTGAGCGGGCTTCTGAGGGGCAGGGCTGGCGCAACCCATTAGTAGGGCGCTAACATTTGGGGGGCAGCGATTGCAGCAGCCGGATCTTCGACTGCCCCAGCCGTCGGCAGTATTTTGGGCGCAGGATCTTCTGCCACCTCGGTCGGGGGTGCCATTTCGGGGGCGGGACCTTCTGCCACCTAGGGCACCAAAAAAGCTCGCAGCGCTCCTGCTGAGGCGGGAAAAGGCAGTTTGGGCCCAGGCTGCCACACGTCTTGTTGGACAGGAAAGTTGCTCTGGGATCTGAGCATGTCCAAATACTGAGCAGTATGGCTGGAAGGCTTTGCCCCTCCTCTCCTTTAGATGGGGAAAAAGTGACAGTTAACTGCCAAGACGCATAATGGGCTCCACACAGAGGGCAAGAAGCAGACAGGACAGGCAGCAGCGCTGCCCAGCACATCCAGGGGTCCCAGGGGAAAGCCGTGCTGGTGCCCCAGCTCCAGCCCTTCTGGATTTGCCCTCCCCATATTCAACCATGCTCCTCAGTGGGGTTCCACAGGGCTCATGCTCCCTGCTTGCCCTGGGGAGAATGGAGCCCTCCAGCCCACTCCCTGGATGAATCTGGGACTCCGCTCCCACTTCATGGCAAGCCTGTACCCTGGACTAGCTCAATCCTCCCTGCAGGAACTCTCCTGGGGCTGGTTCTCCTTGCCCTGCACTTGGGGCAGGCACGGACACTGGTGCAAAGTGGACACGGACTGCACCCCTTGGTAGTGTTTGCATGGGGGCCAGAGACGGCCTGAGGTGCAAGTGTAACCTGGGGCTCTGTCCCCCTCTAGTGGGCAAGGGAGAGACCGGCCCCTTGAGTCTGCAACCTGCGGCCAGCATAACATCCCATCATTAAACATCTCAGAGCCTTTCACTGCCAAGTCATTCCGCTGAATCCAGCCCCAGCTGGTAATGACTGGAAGTGGCTGGGAAATGAGTTGATGGTCTCAGTCCAGTTCCTGTGGTGACCCGGGACTCACGGGGGCCGTGGAGACTGAGTTAGCAGCATTTCTCTTGTCCTCAGAGGTGGGTTTCTGCAGATCACACCAGAGGCACATGGGCAGGATGGCGTGGGGGAGCTTGGACTGCTGCTGCCTGCACTGCCGATTCTGGGCACAGTAAGAGGACGCCAGCCCTAGGGCTGACAGTCTGGCACCTTTCAGCAGCACAGTGTGTCAAAAGCCCCAGGAGCAGCAAACCCTATCACATCCATGGGACCCAGCAGCATGGAGGCATCTTTCTTCAGGCTCCTGCCTGGAGTTTCCTCGGCACTTAACCTCTCAGCTGCAGCAAGGACAGAGCTGCCTCTCTCCCTCCAGTGGCAGCAGAGACGCCGTGCCTGGCCCCTGCTCTGGCCGCAGCCCCGAGCTAGCAAGTCACAAGGGACTTCAGCTCCGATTCTTCTGCTTTCAGCCCCATTTTATCAAAATGTGAGGGGGCAGCATGGCACCAGATAAGCCCTAGTATGACAATCCAGGAGGTGCTTGTGTTCAGCAGCTCTGTCTCCTTGTCAGCGTCAATTACATGTGGACGAGACAAGATCTTTCAACCTCAGATGGGTGCAGGCCTCTGACATCCTGTCCATTATAGATAGGCTGAGCAGGGCACGGTACCTTGCTCGCTGAAGACACCAGCACTGGGAGAGTCCTTCATGGACCCTGGTCTGTGTAACTTGAGATGTTCTGATCGAAATTTTCCCAAGCTTCAGGCAGGTTGGAATCCAGGGTTCTGGTTTAGGCCCATCCCTATGGAAAACTGACAAGAGCCCCTCTCGCATCCCCAACTAGTAAGAATAGCCAGACTGGGTCAGACCCAAGGTCCATCTAGCCCAGTATCCTGTCTTCTGACAGTGGCCAATGCCAGGTGCTTCAGGGAGAATGAACAGAACAGATAATCATCAAGTGATCCATCCCCTGTCACCCATTCCCAGCTTCTGGCAAACAGATGCTAGGACAGTGGTCCCCAACCTTTTACGTGTGGTGGGCACTGGACCGAGGACTGTGGCCGCTGGACAAGCAGCCACCAAAATCCACAGAGAAGTGGCAACGTCAAGAAGCATCGCCGCCAAAATGCTGCCAAAAAGCAGCGTCATCAAGAGGCAGCATTTTGGCAGCAGTGCTTCTTGACATTGCCGCTTCTCGGCGGCATTTTGGCATCTGCTTGTCCGGCAGCCAGTAGGCGGGTGCACATAGATGCCCCAGTGGGCGCCATGATGCCCACGGGCACCACATTGGGGACCCCTGCGCTAGGGACACCATCTCTGCCCTTGCTGGCTAACAGCCATTGATGGACCTATCCTCCATGAACTTATCTAGTTCTTTTTTGAATCCTGTTACAGTCTTGGCAGTCAGAAGACCTTGGACAGAACCATAAATTCCATTGGAAAATGAAGTTCCATCAAAATCAAAACACTTCACAAAATCATGTTGATTTCATAGAAATTTCATGGTGGAGACAAATCTGGGAAAAAAGTTCTGCCAACGTCAAAGAATCCTGTTTCAGTGTTCTCAAAACAAAAAGTTTTGATTATTTACCCAGGAAGAACTTTTTGCTTCAAAATTTTTTGATTTTTAATTTTATTAGAGATTATGAAATTCAAACAGAAATAGAAACAAAACGTTTCAACTGATCTGAAATGAAGCTTTTCTTCATGGAGAATTCTGAAATTTTTGCATTTTGTTCTGAGTAGAACTTAAACCAAATTTCAAAATCTCGTAATCCTCCTGAAACAGAGTTTCCGTCCTCTGCATAGTGCTACGAATGATATGATCGACAAGTCAGTGCCCCATCCTGATGATGTCACAGTTCACTTCCTGTTCAACAGGCTGTTGTCATTTCCTGTGTGTTCTCCTACATGTCACTGTTCATATCCTGAGTGACACAAGGCTGCTGCCCATTCCTCTGCTTGCATCTCAGCAATGCCATTGGTCTCTTCACTGGCTGTGCTCAGGAACTAGCAACTCATACCTTGCTGTTCTAAAAAGCACTGAACGTTCATTTCAAAGCACAGCCTCTCTGCTGAGGCTGTCCTTATCTCTGGTTTATCAGTCAGTCAGTCTCCAGGGCTTCTCTGCTCTTTTTACTGGAATCTTTTATAGACACATGGAAAGACTCCAAAGCAAGTTATTTCTTCCTGCATTCTGCAAAGTGATTCTAGAGACTGGGATGTGATGCAACAACAGGGAAATAACACATCATGTCAGAGGCAACATTTATTTAGAAGGATAGGGAAGGAGCCTTTTAGTGCCACAATTGTCACTAGGACCCAAATGGGAACCATGCAACAGAACACTAGCTTGTAGTTTAATTCAATATCCATCAGCAAGACTGGAGTCGGATAGAACCACAAAGAGAATAACCCAAATCCAACCCTGCTCAGGCTCCTTTCTATAAGGCAGGAAAAGGGAAGGCCCCAGGAGATCAACAGGAGCACAAGAGCAACAGCTGTTGTTAAAGGATCGGAGGAGGGCACCTGCTCTGGTTCTGCTAACCGATCTCTTAAAAACAGAGATGGCTGCTGGGTTCTTCATGCACTAGTAGTTGCGGCCGACAAACAATTGGGCAAAAAATTCTCAACCTTCCTCCAGTCATCAGCCAAAAACCAACTGTGGTTTCTTACCCTGCTCCCAATCCCACAATCCTTTGAGGTCACAGCCCACAATCCTTTGACAACCCCAGTGACTAGGCCAAACATGGAATGCTCGGGCGGTTGCCAAGGAACCCACACTTTGGTATTTTAACTATCTCCACAAGTCCAGGCTCTGACATGAAACCCATTCAAGGGATCAATGTTCCTCCTGCTCTTTCTTGTCTGGTACTGTGGGGAAGGCAAACCCAAGAGGCAGGGGCACTGGAACGGGTGGAGAGGAGCGAGCGGGGGCCAGGGTCTTGGGGGGAAGAGGCGGCATGGGAGCAGAACCTTGGGGAGAAGGGGCAGCATGAAGGCCGGGCCTCAGAGGGAAGAGGTGACATGCGGCAGGGCCTCAGAGGGAAGGGGTGACATGCGGTAGGGCCTCAGAGGGAAGGGGTGACATGGGGCAGGGCCTTGGGGCAAGGGGTGGGGCAATAGAGGAAAGGCGGTAGGGCAGGTGGGGCCATAGTTCAGGCACAGGTGGCCCTCCCACTTTTAGGGAGCTTCCATTGCCCTGTACCAAGAGGAACAAGAGATATTCCCTCGCCTATCTCTGCAGTGCTGGAGTGAATGTCTCGAACAGCTGGTCTTTGGCTTGCAAAGCTCCATGCTGCAGTTGGAGGCAATTGAATTAAACAGCTAGAAAGGAGGTGAATTTCCTTGCCATTTGATTTGCTCGCGCTCCCCGGTGGGTTTGCCGTCCGAGTCCCCCTTGCAGAACCTGCTCAGGTTGCAGAGAACAAAGGCTGGCACAGCTGTTGAACAGGGAGTAATTTATTAACAGTGGCACCAGAGGACTCCGCCTCCCTCTGCCAACACAGTAGGTTCAATTCCGGCAAAGTGGGTCACTGGCTTTAATCCTTCCAAGGGAGAGAGGGAGGAATAAAGCTGGAACGGAAAGAGACCCTGCAAGCAGAACAAGGACTGGCCCAGGGCACACTGGAGCCATGGGACAGGACAGCCTGTCATGAAGCCAGCACCAGAGAGATGCTGGAGCCAGCAGGAGAAGAACAGGCTCTGGGCAACAAGGAGCCACGTTCCCTTCATTACACCTCCCCACCTCCTGTGCACGCTCTGGCATGCGGCTGGGCATGTGACTCCTGCTCAGGCATGCAGCTGAGTGTGCAACACCTGGCACTAGTGCACCGGCGTGGGGCTGGGCGTGCAACTCCTGGCACTACTGCTCTGGTGTGCGACTCCTGGCACTAGCACTTCGGCGTGTGGCTGGGCATGCGACTCCTGGCACTAGCGCTCTGGCATCCAGCTGGGCGTGTGACTCCTGGCACTAGTGCTCCGGTGTGCGGCTGGGCGTGTGACTCCTGGCACCAGTGCTCCCGTGTGCGGCTGGGCGTGTGACTCCTGGCACTAGTGCTCCGGTGTGTGGCTGGGCGTGTGACTCCTGGCACTAGTGCTCCGGTGTGTGGCTGGGCGTGTGACTCCTGGCACTAGTGCTCCAGTGTGTGACTCCTGGCACTAGTGCTCCGGTGTGTGACTCCTGGCACTAGTGCTCCGGTGTGTGGCTGGGAGTGTGACTCCTGGCACTAGTGCTTCGGCGTGTGGCTGGGCATGTGACTCCTGGCACTAGTGCCCTGGCATCCAGCTGGGCGGGTGACTCCTGGCACTAGTGCTCCAGTGTGTGGCTGGGAGTGTGACTCCTGGCACTAGTGCTTCGGCGTGTGGCTGGGCATGTGACTCCTGGCACTAGCGCTCTGGCATCCAGCTGGGCATGTGACTCCTGGCACTAGTGCTCCAGCGTGTGACTTCTGGCACTAGTGCTCCAGTGTGTGGCTGGGAGTGTGACTCCTGGCACTAGTGCTTCGGCGTGTGGCTGGGCATGTGACTCCTGGCACTAGCGCTCTGGCATCCAGCTGGGCATGTGACTCCTGGCACTAGTGCTCCAGCGTGTGACTTCTGGCACTAGTGCTCCGGCGTGCGGCTGGGGATGTGACTCCTGGCAATAGTGCTCCGGCGTGTGACTGGGCGGTGACTCCTGGCACTAGTGCTCCGGTGTGCAGCTGGGTGTGTGACTCCTGGCACTAGTACTCCGGTGTGCGGCTGGGTGTGTGACTCCTGGCACCAGTGCTCCGGTGTGTGGCTGGGAGTGTGACTCCTGGCACTAGTGCTCCGGCGTGTGGCTGGGCATGTGACTCCTGGCACTAGTGCCCTGGCATCCAGCTGGGCGTGTGACTCCTGGCACTAGTGCTCCAGCGTGTGACTCCTGGCACTACTGCTCCAGTGTGTGGCTGGGCATGCGACTCCTGGCACTGGCGCTCCGGCATCTGGTTGGGCATGTGACTCCTGGCATTAGGGCTCTGAACTGCTGCTGTCAGAGATGAACCCAGTCCAGCTGTTCACAGCTACAAACTTTCTTCTCCTTTGGCACTGACCCCGTCCCTTCTCTTCTGCCCTGTTTTGTTCAGCTCGACATGTTACCAAGTAAGCAAGCTGTCAATCAAAGGGGCAGAGACACTGCCAGCTGAATGTGACAGCTGCCATGGGGTCCAGCTGTCATGCTGTTCGGAGGGATTTATGCCTCTTCTACAGCAATCCGACAGCTCCACTCCCATCTCCAGGCAGCAACGCTGCGGCTCCTCCAGGGCCCCAGCCGGGGTGCTCAGTGCTCCTTCCCAGCCACGGCAGGGCTGACATAGCCACACAGCCCTAATCAGGAGTGATGAATCAATTCCGTTCCACTGGGAGAGCAGAACATGAGGTGAACGATGGGAAGATGTTACACCTCGTACTCACTCTCCACAGGGGAATGCCTTAAAATACAGTCACTGCTAACTGCAAGGAACAGCCACGCGCCAGGGGCTTGTTTAACATCTAAAGGGATTGCATCCAACATGCGGGTGAATGACAAACCCCCTGTCAAAGGCAACTGCTCCGCGCAGAGCTGACTGCCCTCAGCCCATAGCATGGACAGCACAACGCACTTGGGGGTGAGGAAAATGGGGGCAGCATTGGGCTCATGGGAACTCCTGGACCTTAGAGTGGATGCATGGATCTTGGTCTTGGGGGCTGGGGCTGAGGGAGGCTCTAAGGGAGGTATGGGGATTCGAATGGCTGGAAGAGGACATTAGGCTCGGGGGGAACGGGGGTGTTCCTGGCACAGGAACTGAGGGATCAGAGGAGCTTCTGGGGGAGTTTGCAGGGTTCCAGTTGAGGGCATGGGGCTGAGAGCGAAGACGATGTTGCACTTCCAGGCCGAAGTTGTGTTGCTGAATTCAGTAACCTAGATACATGTGCAATTCAGTGCTGGCAGCTGGGCCAGGTACGTCCGCCCTGGAACAAGTGTCTCTCTCTCTGGGAGCCCCGTTTAAACACACATGCTGCATTGTAACAATTCATTTCCCGGGAACGGGCTGACAGAAAGAGCCTCTGCAGCCATTTCTCTGTGTCAGGAGAGACGCCCGGGGAGTGGTATTCACGCTCCTTGCCTCTCAAGCTGATAAACAAGGCACAGCATCTGGAGGGCGTGTGGAGAAAGTAGGGCACCCCTTTAAAAGAGAGGCAGGGATGGCGGGGGGGGAAGAGTGGGTGGGGGAGAAAAAGCATCAGGAATCCAGCAGGCTGCAGAGAGCCAGCGCCAGGTGTGATGAGAGGCAGGGAAGCAGAACCAGCCTGTGTGCCCGGCGGCTGTCTGGCAGGTTGTGGAGAGGGTACCTTGTTTGGAGTGAAGACGGAGTGGACACAGCGGAGCAGATCTTTAGTATCTTCTCCTTCTGGGGCGCCGCAGATAACAACCTGTCCACAGAGAAAGGAATGCAAAGGTAAATGGAACCAGACTGTAAATGGAATCACATCAGGATGGCTCCCCACATCTATTTACACCAGCTGCAGATCTGCTCCACTGGCTCTTCTCTCTCACTAACAGGATCCCAAAGCGCTTCGCCTAGGAACCGACAGACAAACTATTCAGGGATCGCTTCCCCCATCACTGAAATGCAGCCACTTTTGGGGCGGAACGAAGCAGCTGTTTAACATCACTCAGCAAGGCTACCGCAAACATTTCGGGCGAGCCACGAAAAAGATCTCGTTCAACTGAACCTGCAGGAGGAATCTGGGCCACAGAATATAATTCCAAGATAGAATCTGGTCAGGAAACTGGAGCCACCACGCACAAAGAGCCCTTGAGGGCATCGCTGAGCACAAAGGGGAGAGGGATAGCTCAGTGGTTTGAGTGTTGGCCTGCTAAACCCAGGATTGTGAGTTCAATCCTGGAGGGGGCCAGTTGGGGATTGGTCCTGCTTTGAGCAGGGGGTTGGACTAGATGATCTCCTGAGGTCCCTTCCAACCCTAATAATCTAAGAGATCAGGGCTCCCATTGTACGTCTCACCTGACAGACAGCACCGTCAGTAGCAAAGGGCCTCTTAGCCTGGGGCTGTGGGGACACTGGTTCAGTATTGACTCAAGGGGACGGCATCCACTACTGAATCAGCAACACAGAATCTGAGGGCTGGAAGGGACCTCAGGAGGTCATCTAGTCCAACCCTCTGCTCAAAGCTGAACCTTGGGTTCCCACATGCTAGCACTGGCTTGGCTTAGCCAGGCAGGATCACCCCATAAGGTGGGGTAGGGTGTGCAGGCCAGATGGAGATGGGAGAAAATAACATAAGAACAGCCATACTGGGTCAGACCTAAGGTCCATCTAACCCAGTATCCTGTCTACCGACAGTGGCCAATGCCAGGTGCACCAAGGGAAATGAACAGAACAAGTAATCATCAAGTGATCCATCCTGTCGCCCATTCCCAGCTTCTGGAAAACAGAGGCTAGGGACACCATCCCTGCCCATCCTGGCTAATCCTCCATGAATTTATCTTGTTCTTTTTTGAACCCTGTTAGTGTCTTTGCCTTCACAACATCCTCTGGCAAAGAGTTCCACGGGTTGACTGTGCATTGTGTGAAGAAATACTGCCTTTTGTTTGTTTTAAACCAGCTGCCTATTAACTTCATTTGATGGTCTCTTGTTCTTGTGTTATGAGAAGGAGTAAATAACACCTCCTTATTTACTTTCTCCACACCAGTCATGATTTTAAAGACCTTTATCATATCCCCTTTAGTTGTCACTTTTTCCAAGCTGAAAAATCCCACTTATTAATCTCTCCTCACATGGAAGCTAAGCATACCCCTAATCATTTTTGTTGCCCTTTTTTGAACCTTTTCCAATTCCAATATATCTTTTTTGAGATGGGGCAACCACATCTGCATACAGTATTCAAGATGTGGGCGTACCATGGATTTATATAGAGGCAACATGATATTTTCTGTCTTATTATTTATCCCTCTCCTAATGATTCCCAACAATCTGTTTGCTTTTCTGACTGCCGCTGCCCACTGAGTGGATGTTTTCAGAGAACTATCCACAATGACTCCAAGATCTCTTTTGTGAATGGTAACCGCTAATTTAGACCCCATCATTTTATATGTATAGTTGGGATTATGTTTTCCAATGTGCATTACTCTGCATTTATCAACACTGAATTTCATCTGCCTGTAGTGGGGCAGTAACCCGCCTTCTGCCCTGAAGGGCCTTAAAACAGTTCTGAAAGAGGGCTGTGGCAGGGAACCAGTAAGAATAGGCTTACTGGGGGAAGTAGCCCAAGGCTGGGCGTTGAACTACATCAGCACGGAGCAGGCAGGAATCCAAGTCACTGTCATTAAGAAAAGCAGGATACCCTGGAGCGAGTGGCACTGCCTTTTGCTCGCCTCTCCTGTGTGCTTGCTGCCGGGTCAGTGTGGCCCCAGGAGTGCCGGCTCCCCTGCTCGAGAAGGCTCTCTCCCTACAGTGAATTAGCAGCCCCAGGTTCTTCTAAGCATTACAAGCGAGCCAAGCAGGGGGGTCAGTCAAGACTGACTTGATACCTGTGTACACATGCATGCGCCCTCTGCTTTCAGCCTGCTCAGCAAGGAGGAGTCTCCTGCACACTAACCTGGGGCGTGACACGAGCATATCAGGGCTCAGCAGCCTGCTCTGCCCTTTGGAAGGAATATCCTGGATAGCAATGCTCAGCCCTCACCCAGCCCTCAGCACCACCACAAGGTCTTCTGCTTTCTAGCTAGCCCACCTGTCTGCCCTGCCCCTTATTAGAGATCTCAAGGAGAGAAAGGATGAGGGGAGGGCAGGGTATCAGAGAGACCAGGGAAGGGGAGGGGCGGGCAGGGGGTAAGACAGATACCGGGGGAGAGGCAGACCAGAGGAGGAGAGGGGCGGGGAGGAGGTATGACAGAAACCAGGGGAGAGGCAGACCAGGGGAGGGGAGGGGCAGGAAGGGGGTATCAGAGACCAAGGGGTATCAGACGGACCATGGCAAGGGGCAGTTCTAGGTGGGGCCTACGTATCAGAAAGCAGAGGGACACAAGGAACTGTAGCGAGAGGAAGGCATCCAAGTCTGGTGACTGGATTCATGCTGTTTCAATTGTTCTTCACTTCCTGTCCCAAACTGCTTTGTAGTGCTGCTGAGTGCTGTCTCCCTGCTGTTGTGTGGCACCCCAGAGGTAGCTGCATGTCAGTGATGGGGAAATGACCCTTTCCTTCCCCTGCGGTAAGCAGCATTTTGGGATCCCCGTGCTATGGGCTCGCTCATCCTTGTGATTCATTCATCTCCGCCTTGCCCCTCCCCTCTCACCCATCTAGTCTGCCTACAGGCAGAGAGTAGAAAGCCTGCAAAGGACCAAACCAACCAGAAACAGATGGAGAAGCAAAGGAGTTCATGGAACGGTCACGGGGCAATTTCAGAGTCACTCCTAGTCAGTCACTTATGGTACCAGCCTAATCCGACTCCTGGGGATACACACAGCAGAATTGCCACCAGTTGTTCCCGAATGGGGAAGCCGTGGCCCGTGGCTGCACACACGCTCCAGCCAGCTAGGGGCTCCGAAGGGCACTGCTCTCTCTCCCCTCCCTCCCGGGGGCTTTCTGCGGGATGCAAGGGTATGTCCTACAGCCCTATACACCCTAATATCCCCACAGGAGCTGCCAGGCAGACAACTCCATCCCTTCCCCAGGGTACATGCCACCAGCCACAAACCAATGTGCCTCCGCTGGGGAGTGGCTGCCTCGCCACCCAGCCAGCCCAGGGCAACAAGGGCACCAGCAATTCAGACTAAGCCTGCACAGCTTCTCGCACAAGCCCCCAGCCATTCAGACACTGCCCTCCCTCACCCCTGGCGATCTGACAGAGTGGAGAGGCATGCCTAAGGACCCCTGTCTGCACAGAGAGGCTCGGTACGTAGGCTGCATAACTGAAGAGAGGAAGCCTGGCTCGTGTTTAGAGGGCGGGATTCCTGGTTTGTGGTGACTTCACCACTCTGGGACTCAGCGTTCCCCTGCTGTGGACTGGGGATGGTGGTCCCTTGCGTGGGAGCAGTGAGATTCCACGACTGCTTGTATGGTGCTCTGGAATCCACAGACAGACAGCACAGTGCATGGGTAATACTCCTCTAGCGAGGCTTCAAACCCAGCCATCCTCCCGAATCCTAACCACTCCACGGGGCAGCGGTGCCCAGAAATCACCTGGAAGAGGGCAGGAACAATGGGCCCAGACACACAGCCAGCCCTTCAGAAGCCAAATCCAGGCAGATCTCAGTCCCTCTGCCTTGTGCTGTCACTTCCCAGCACTGCGGGATTCTCCCTTGTAAGAGCTGGCTTGGAACACAGCAATTCAGCAGCACAAAGAGAGACACAATTAAAGCAAGGGAAAGCAGGAGGGAGAGACGCCGCCCCCGATCTGCCCATGACCTGCATTCGATCCTAAAGCCACTTAAGGACAAGGATGACAGGCATGTTCTTACCACCGGATTGCTTTCATCTGACTCTGCCATACACCAGGGCTGGGACAGCGCTCCAAAGAGGGCTATCTCCGTTCCGGCATCTCCCCTCCCAAATACACACACGTGCACAGCAACACTCGGGCATGCACATGCACAAACGCACACCGCAAAACCACCAGATACAGAGGCACACATGTGCATGCATTCGTGCCCAAACACACAGGCCCATAGATACACAAGCGCACACATATGCACAAATACACACAACCGTGCATAAACACACACACAAATCCAGATGCACACCCAGACACAAAGACATGTGCCTATGGGCAAGAGCAAACTCACACAGACACCGCCATCCCCTCTCTTAGATCCCCCGGCGCCCCGAACATATGAGGGAGGGGCCTCTACGCTAGGACAGAGCAGGACGTGCTGGGGGAGCAGCAGGTGAGTCTCTGACTGCAGAGATCCACTGGCCAAACTCCTTACCTGTTTGAGAGTGCGGTGAAAGGCCACGGTGGCTTGGGCCATCTCTGGCAGGGCCACGGGGATCTTCAGCAGCCTCTCCGAGAAGGCAGCCAGGATCTGCCCGGCTTTCTCCACCCACTCCATGTTGCCAGAGTAACAGGCTGCCCTGAGCAGGTTAGCAACAGCCACGGAGTTGGCACTGGGCTCCACGCCATCTTGATCTACAGGGAGACAAGAGCCTGTCAGCCAAGCCACCCAGTGACCCCTGGGTGCAGCACTCGCCATGGGGACACGGCTGCCTGGCATGCCAGCAGGACGCCGCTGAAGGAGCATGTCAGCATGCTAGGTGTCAGGGCCGGGCACCGCTCAGCCTCTCCAGGGCTGCTGCTCTGAGATGCACTCTGGGCAGATGTCTGAGAGGCTGCTGCCTTGAGACCTAGGCCACAGACAAAGCATGAAAGATCCCGGGGCTGGGAAATCTTTCCCTGGGCCCTGTCTCAACTTCACCATGGAGAGATCAAACCCAGGCTGCTTGTTAAAAGACATTACCAAGGCCCCCAGCAACTCACGGCAGCAGAGTAGTGGCCTGCACTGCCACGCTGGAGACCCAGGCTCCAAGCTGACTGGGATGGTCACTGTCTAAGCTGGGAAAGCTACAGAGAATTCCCATGATAGCCTGCAAGGACCTCTGCAACCAAGCAATGACTAATGTGACGCTCTGCATATCAGCTCCTCCTTGTGAGCCAATGCCCGGCACCACCACACAAAGCACTGCTGGAGTAGGACTCTGCTGCTTCTGGGGTATCCCACTCTCCGCTTCTTGATGAAACGATGACTACAACTAAAGAAAATGACAGCCTGGCTTCTTGTAGGTCCTACACATAAACACCACTGTGCCCAGCATGACCTTATGATGAGTTCTCAAGACTTCCTCATTCTCAACTTGAGTCTAGGGGCCCAGCCCGGCTCCACGAGGCACTTACCATCCTTCAAGCGGAGGAGCAGAGAGGAGTCCCCAGCCTCGCTGGAGAAATACGCAAAGCCTTTGGAGTCCCAGAAGAGCTCGTCTTGTTTGCGCTGGAGCTGCACGGCCCACTCCAGCCAGCCCTGGTTCAGTGAGGCCTCGTAAAGGTCAAAGAGCGCCTGGATCACAAAGACATAATCCTCCAGGAAGCCCTGAATGGGAACAGCACTGCAAAAACAGTCAGGGAAGGGAGGGACAGAAAAACATGAGATCCACCACACTGGAATGGGTCTGTGGTCCCTGTAAACACTGGAAGGCAGATGATCCCTCCTCCCGTGGAGCACGCTGCTGGGGAACACTGCCCCATGCAGTGGGGGGTCTTCCGAAGCCCAGCTTGTGGTCAGCTTATGACCTGAAGGATATTGGGCCAGATCTTCAGCTAGTGCAGACTGACTTTACTGGAGCTAAGCCAGTTTACACCAGCTGAGGATCTGGCCCGTCATTTGTAACCTGATACCCTCTTGCTGGCACATGGCCCCCAGCCATCTCCCACATGACTAGCAAAGTACCAACCTGGATATGGAAACAGATACAAAGGGCCGGATCCTCTGCCTTCACAAGGTCAGATCCCCTCAATTCCCGCTGAAATCAGTGAGAAAGGAGGGTGCTCAGCACTGCTGAGGACCAGACTGTCTCCCAAAACAGAAGCCCCAGTGCTGGGGAGGGTGAATGGAACATGGTTAGGGACCCATCTCCCTGGCCTCACATTCACACTCCAAACCGCCTCCAAGCCTGGAGCCCTGCCAGGCAAACACATGTGCAGTCCGTCCCACGCTGCAGTCAGTCGTTAGCCAGGCAAATAACCTTCCATTCAAACTGTCTTCCTCCCTGTTGACACACGCCTAATTTGTGTTTGCCCAGGAGAGCGCAGTGGCAAGGAAGGAAGAAGTGAAGGGGGGGCAAGGGGCTCATCCAGATTGTGGAGCTACTGGCGTCTGTTGTCACAGTTGTCCCATTGTTTCATCGGCGCTGCTGACAAATATTAAGAAAGTGCCCATCGCTGGGGTGCTGTGCAGCTCCGAGCGTGCAGCAGCTCCGAGCGTGCAGCAGCTCCGAGCGTGCAGCAGCTCCCTTGCGCCTGGACTCCAAGGGGGCCTGCATGTACTTCGTGAGGGTCTGTGCAGGTACCATGGCCACACTTGTATCTGATGTGCATGGTCCTTGCACATGTGTGCACCGTATACACTGACGTGTGTGTGTGTGCTCGTAGGCACGGGCACATGTGTGTGTGTGTGTGTGTGTGTGTTCACGTCTGGGCCTGCCCCTGCCTACACTCTCTGTATGTCTACACCATGTGTTGGGGTGTGCGTCACTCTGGAGGTGCGTGTAACAAACACAACAAGGCCTCCTAGATGCCAGTAGGGGTCGCCAATGGGATGATCTGTCACAAAAGCACGTGCCCCTCCTGCATAAGCTAAACTAGAACCTTTTGCCACCAGTGGGTGGCTGAGAGGGGCCAGCCACTAGAGGGAGGCATAGTCAAAGGTACGGCACACGGTGCGGGAGGCTAGCGAGGTAGTAGGGGATTCAGCAGAAGCTGTTTGGAGCAGGGCCTTTGAGTGTTTCCCTCTGGGCAGCAACTAGCGCTGGCCCTTGATAAACGGAGCTTTGTTACCGATCCTGTCCAATCTCGATCTGTGCATAGACTGGCGCTTACAGTGCTCAGCCCCAGCTGCCATTCTGCAGGCAGCAGGGGAAGAAGGCATCTTCAAATGGTAAAGATAAGAAAGAGCCGGGAGAGGATTTGACCTTAATTCCTCTGAGCTCTCTTGGGAGCCCATCTACCCTGAGCTGAATCAAGCTAACCTCAAACACAGATACGGGAAACAGACCTGCCCCAGGCTCTGGCAGCATCTGCCCCTCTGAGCAGAACCCCAGCCCCGAGGGGGCAGGCGGACTGAGAGCTGAACGGACCCACAGGCAGATGGCTGCATGGCCATACGGACAATGGACCAGACAGACCTCCGGACAGAGGGTCCCTCCAGCTGTGCAGAGTTGTCTGGACTTGCCACGCCAGCGTGGCCTGGCTGGGACCCTGCTTCTCAGTCTCTCCTCTGCTCTCTTGTTCCAACGCTGAAGCCGACCAGCCAGTCCGCGAGACCAGTGGCAACATCCTGCAGCACCAGCCAACGTCAGCCTCCCGCTCCCTGGCAGCAGGGTGGGGGGAAACCCAGAAGGGCCGGGAGTGCAGTCCACGAGGCGTGTAGTCATGGCGACCCCTTTGGCAGCCTGCAGGCTGGGCAGCGTGAGGGCTCCCAAGGGGAAGGCTGGGGGCTGTGAACGGAGTGGAGGACACTCAGAGGGACGCAAAAAACCTGCTCCTCACGGAAACCGGAGCCTAGACACCACAGCAATGGCCACCTTCCAAATGCAGCAGAACAGATGAGGCAGATTAAAGAGACAGACAGACTGACTGGACAGACAATCGGCCTCCTTAGTTCTGTGCCGATACCCTCTCCCACCCAACGCCGTGCTGAGCGACTTCTCCCGCACTCACTTCTGCTCCACCGAGCTGCCTTTGCCCCGGTAGCAGCTCCGCAGCAGCCTGCCGCTGCTGACATCGAACAGGTGGCCTCGCAGGAAGTCAGCTGCCCGCCCGGCCCGGCTGACGTACTCCTCCTTGCCGAGGATCATCCCGCTCTGAGCGAAGCCCGAGATCATCAGGCCTGCACGGGTCAGAGAGAGAACAGAGCCTCACTCAGGCTGCAACTGGGACCGTTTACTGACCAACCAGCTCCACCCCTTTGTTTAAACAGCCCGCCTGGAGCTTCGCTTTGCTGAGCTCGAAGCCAGGCTGAACGCAGGACAGGCCACAGCCCCTGACAACCAGCGTAAGCCACTGAGAACATCACATCTCATCAGAGTGGCACCTGACAGGAAAAACGCTCCGAAATGCCCCTTTGGTGGAATACGGAGTCTCTCCCACCTGCAGTACCCCAGCCAGGCCGTGCGGTCACGACAGACAAGCACAGCAGCCCTCTGACTCCAGGAGAGCTCACATGCAGCCTGATTCATTGGGAGGGAACGCCGGTCAGGACAGAGGTTACTACCTA
Organism: Gopherus flavomarginatus; assembly: GCF_025201925.1. Lineage (NCBI taxonomy): Eukaryota > Metazoa > Chordata > Testudines > Testudinidae > Gopherus > Gopherus flavomarginatus. The sequence continues at coordinate 39,350,787 of NC_066628.1, read as the reverse complement.
CCATGGGACCCCTGGGCTCGTACCAGCCATACACAGACACCTGGCCCCTCCACCCCCATGCCAGCCAGCAGTCAGTGCTGGCCGTGGGCTCTGATCCTAGCCTGAGACTTGAATACGTGACATCTCAGCCCCACTGCGCCACACAGACACTTTTGACAGTTTACACGGGTTAAGGAGCCTCTACAAAGGCGGCCCTGAAAACCAGAGAAAGGTTCTGCTGTCCCCTGCTGGCAAATGGGAGAAGCGTCTCGGCAAGCAGTCCTGAGTGCCCCTTCCCTGGGTTTGCTCGGTTATAACCCTGCCACTCTCAGAGAAACACTCAGGGCTGGGAGGCGGAGAGCCTCAGAGAGGGAGTATCTCCGCAGCACCTGGGAAGAAAGGCGATGCCTGCGTCAGGCCTGCAGGAGAGGCGGGGCACTGTCCTGCCAGATGCCTTCCCAGGAGGGAGACTGCACCTTGCCCATGCTCCCAGGAGGGCCTCTCAGCTTGACCCAGGGCGCTGGAGATGCCCCAGAGGTGAAGAAAGGTCACAGTCCAACAGACGGAGAGCAGAGCCCAGCAGGGACCATCAGCAGGAGAAGGGGTCTGAGGGGTGGGTGGAGGGGAAGCCATGGACAGTCAGGGAGGGGATGCCAGAGGCTGGGGAAGGGGAAGGCGGGCTAGGGGCTAGAGGGGAGGAAAGAGAACAAAGGGCAGAGGGCCGGCCGGACGTAGCCCTGCCTGGAATGGAGCCGCCTTGCTGCTGAGCTACCAGCCCACGACGTCTTGGCAGGGTCGGCTCTCGGCTGTGAAGTAACAAAGGCAGGGACCCCTCGAGCAATCGCCCCTCACCTGTGTGCGCCCAGGATGCCCCAGCAGCCTGACATACCTCCCACCCCCACATTGGAAGGCTCTGCAGGTCCCCAGACCATCCCCTGCAGGGACTGGCAGGCCAAGAGGCAGAGCCGAAGGCCAAGCCCAAACAGTGAGCAAGGGAGGGAATTCAGCCATGACCGTGGCCTAAAGGCACTGAACTCGGGGTCCAAAAGGGACTCTAGGCTCTGCACTGCCTCCCGCTGGCTGGGCCCGAGACTGCTCTACGCCCTGGGTATCTCCCCGTCTCATTTCTTGCAGCACCTCCTGGTGTCTGGGACAATTCATTCAAAGAGCCCTCCCTCAAACCACTCTCTCAGCTGATCTCAGTATCTGGATGGGCTGCCCGCTCCTGGGCAGATGAGACTATAGCAGCGCAGGGTTAGAGCACAAGGCCCCTGCTCCTGGAGTCATGTGATAACAGCCAAATCTCAGCTTTCATTTAAAAAAAAATAGTAAGCTCCTAGCCCTTGGGGTTGTGGAGAAAAGCTTGACCATGTGACCCAAGTGTGGCTGACGCTTGCCTGAGTCTGCACCCAGCCTGAAACAACAGCTCAGAGAGGTGTGAGCTGGCCCAAGCCCACCGAGTGAAGTGTGGAGCCATGTGGTGGGGGCAGTGCCCCAGTGCAGTGGGGGGCAAGGGAGGTCCCCTGTCATGGGGTGGGCCTAGGACCTCAGATTCTGTAATCCAGCCCTGGACCATGGTTACTCTCCAGAGATTTAGACAAGGCCTCTTGGCTGCTTCTGTAGCCAGAGCATTTGGGGACGCGAGCCCAGCACTGGCTGCACGTGACTCCCCGCGAGTCGTGTGCACCTTTCATGCCCAGCAATTCCCCTGAGCCCTTCTCACCGTTCCAGGACGCCAGCATCTTGGTGTCCAGATGTGGGCGTGGTCGGTGACCCCGGGCTTCGCAGAGACGCTCTCTGCTCTTCGCCAGCATCATCTTGAGCTGTTCCAGGCCCAGCCCGAACCTGGCTGCCGTCAGCTCCAGGGAATACTGCACAATCAGCACGTTCTGCCCCCTCAGCTCCTTGTGCGGGTCCTGAAACGAGGAGCCAGCAGCATCACACCTCCCACCTCATGGACCAGATGAGGCTGCACCACTGGCCAGACCTACACTCGTGCTCTCCAGGAAACTTCCTATCACACTGAGGAACAGCCAGGACGGCCTCCCATCACAAACTCAAGTAGGTGACTGTGTCCTACCCCCAGGGTGGCTCTCTCCAGGGACCCCTAGCTAGCAGTACCTCCCTCCCCAGGCCCCAGCAGCCAGCACCACTCCCCCCCCCCAGTATCCCCAGCCGCCAGTGCGGATTCCTCCCAATAACCACAGCTATCAGTGTGACTAACAGCCAATATTTCCACATGATGTCTTCCCAGTATCCTCAGCTGCTAGAGACATTTTCTCCCAGTACCCCCAGTTGCCACGTATCATCCCCTCCCAGTCTGGCTAACTGCCGATATCTCCATACACCTTCCCAGAATCCCCCTGCAATACCGTTACTTTGGAATCCTTCTCGCTTCACTATGCCTGTCCGCACAGTTCAGAGGCCAGTGTCCCCTGTGTCCCCTCCCCTCCTCCATTTCCCTCCCCATAGCCTTAGGCCCCCTCTCTCAGCTCACCTTCGCTGGGCTCACGTTCCCACCTTCCTTCACCCCATAGTGATGCATGAACACATCTGCCAGAGTCTTCCTCTCTGAAGCCCCCTCCACAGGCTCTGGAAGGAGGCGCCGTATTTCCTCTGCCGTCCACACGCAGAACGCCCCCTCCCGCTTCTCTTTGGACTTGGCTGTCGGATAGGAGTCTGCATCCTCTGCACTGTAGAATCCTCCAGCCTGAAACAAGCAGCAGCACCATTAACACAAACACGCCGGCTGGTAAGAGCTGCCACCCCCTCACCACACATGCGTTAGCGATGTACAATCAAGCCTCTGTAACTGATCACCCTGGCCAACGGGTGGCGTTGCAGTGAACAGGGCAGAGGGGTCTACTTTGGACACAGAGAAATTTCCACCCCAGCCAGCAGAAGGCGCTGCAGGGAACAGGGCAGAAGGGGATACTCCAGGTGCAGCTTACTGATATATCAGTATGGTCTGGGGATGCAAGAGATCTGGGTTCAGTTCATGTCTCAGCTTCTTGTCTGACCGTGGGCAAATCCCTAAATCTCCTCGTGCCTCTGTTCCCCCTCCATAAAATGGGGATGGCACTTCCCTCCCTACCAGGGTGTTGTGAGGCTAAAATCCATTACTGATTGTGAGGCGCTCAGGTAGGACAGTCGTGAGGACCATGGAAATACCTAGATAGGTCAGTGTGACGAACTAGGAATGTTCTTAATGTTTGCTCTGAATACTGTGTTGGTGCCTCAGTGTCCCCATGGCAGTTCTTAAGTATCTGGCAGAGCAAAGGGACAGTGCACCTAAATGCCTGACCCTCTGTCTCCTAGCAACTGATGGCCTGGGCCCCTCCTCTGCAAAGGTGCCAGCTGAAAGTGTTGGAGACAAAGGGATCAGGTGACCTCCTGGCCCGGGAAAGGGGCTGAGCAGAGAGGAGGGGCTGGGAGGGGTTGTTAGTCTGGAGCTGGCTGGGGGCAGACGTGGGGGTCTGGCTCACTGACCCCCAGAATGGACCCAGCCGAGGGGTCCGGGTCTCTGTACCTACAAGCTCTGTTTTAGACCCTGTTCCTGTCATTGAATAAACCTCTGTTTTACTGGCTGGCTAAGAGTCACGTCTGACTGCAAAGTGGGGGTGCAGGACCCGGTGGCTTCCCCAGGACCCCACTGGGGCAGGCTCGCTGTGGGAAGCGCATGGAGGGGCAGAGGATGCTGAATGCTCCAAGGAGAGACCCAGAAGGTGAAGACGTGTGAGCTTCTTGCCCTGAACAAGTCTGCTCCAAGGGAGAGGAGGCTCCCCAAAGTCCTGCCTGGCTTGGTGGGGAGCAGTTCCAGAGCATCGCCCAGGAACTCCGTGACAGTCAGGCATAGACCTCTCTCTGTCCCAGGCAGAGAGAAGCGCCGCAGGGAACAAGACAGAAGGAGACAGAACTGGCATAGACCAGTCTGTTGCAGCCAGCAGAGGTGGGGATACACAGGCACGAAGGAGCCTGGGCACCGGGAGCAGAGCGGGTTGCCCTCGTGCCAGTGACTTTGATCGCTGGCGAAGCACAGGAGCCGCTGGACGTGATGGCAGCAATGAGGCAAGTGATTCCCGCACCCGTGCGAAGGTGCTGACTTACCCTGTCGCTCAGATCTCGGGAGACGTAGAGCAGAACGTCTGCAGCAACATCTGCAAAGAAGTCATCGCCAGAAATCTGTTAAAGACACAACAAGGATTCCATTCCAGTGATAACAAAGGGAGGAACAGCGACGCTAACAAGATCGAGCAGGGGCTCCTACTTTAAAGGCTCATGCAGGGAAACAGCAGATCTGTTGGTTCAAGGATTGCACACCCAGGACTGGATTGGAGGGTCGCCGTCACACCAGGGAAATTTGCTGGTTTCTGTGAGTTACCCGAGATCTACACCAGGGTTGCTGAGAGCAGATGTCCTTTGGACGCTTACACAAAGTCAAGCTCAGAACGTCCCACCCAAAGCTCCACTCTTGCTTGTGTTTGAAACCTTGGCAGCAAAACCCTTTGGAGGCTAGCAGGGTGAGGCAGGAATCCCCATCTGGCCAGAGACCGGCAGAGCATGGCCAGAGTCCCCGGCTTCAGACAAGCTGAATTTCCTGGGATGATCTCAAGACAATAGATAGGCCAGTAATTTCATTTGCCTCCACCGCAGGTGACAGGTAACAAGGGTCCTCAGATCCATCATACTTGGGTCCTACACTTAGAACCCGTATTGCTCTGGTGAGGCCATGCACAGCCTCTCTCCTGCTGATTCACACCCGCTGCTCTGGGAAGCAGGATCCCCATGCTGGGGGAGTCGAGCTCCCAGTGGGGTCTGTGTCCACCCTCTGCCCTGTCCCTGTGGGAAGGCGTCTCCACGGATGCTCAGCTGAGGGATCTTCCCACCTGTGCCGTGCTTTTGGCTGATGGCTCACAGGTTCGATAGCTTTCCTCTTCCCCCTCTGCGTAACAGGGAGGGGAACCTCAACCTGCAGGCAGCTCGTGAAGCCAAGCTAATGCCAGCACTTTCCTCTGGGCTCCTCACTCCAGGCAGGTTGGGGGCATAAGGAATGCAGGGGCATCCTTCATGCCTGCAGCCCAAATGCATGACTCCGATGCTCCTGAGACTTTCCTGCCCCGTGCTCCTGGCAGAGGAGTTGGAGCACAAGGGGGTCCTTCCTAGGTCACATCCCAAACATGAAGTTTCCCATCCCATCTGCAGCTCTCTGCCCCCTCCCAACCCCTGTACAGTTCTCCGGCTCTCTGAGACCAGGGGTTCACACCTCTCCCACACGCTCCCCTCCCCAACCTGTCAGCAGAGAGAAGGAAGAGGATGGCGTTACTGAGCCAGAGAAAGGGTTAAAACCAAGGAAAGAGTGTTGAGATGGGACAGAGAGCCACTGGGGGGCTGGTGCAGGGAACTTGACACACGTGAGAAGATGCTGAGACACCCATGTATAAGACACCTGCTGTAACTCCAGTTCACTGACTGCTGGTTAACCCGAGGTGGCTAACAGCTGTGTACATCCTGATCTACAGACTCCCCCAGCGTGCATCAACAACCCATGCTTGTGCCCTGGGACACACACTGGTGGAGAGTCTAAGTGAGCGTTTCCGAAGGCGTTCGCTAATGGTAGTTCAGAGGGAACCGATTAACTCTCAAACAGTGTTGAGACATGTGGGGAGGGTGGAGGGACCCTGACACACAGGGGTGGAGTAGTTACTCTGAAGTATTCTGTATTCAGAGCTTCTGTATCTGAAACTGCTGCCAGATTCCCTCGGCCTGTCTTTGGTGGGAAAGGGCTGAGGATGGGCAAAGGGCTCAGGCTGGCTGGGAGGACCCAGTTCTTCCCATCTGCTCTCCGCTCAGCGGTCTGTGGGGAACGAGTCCGTGGTTCCTGGGAGAGATGCTAGCAGATCAATATTTCCATCACAACAATATCCGTTGCTGACCATGTCCAGTGAGGGCTGGGGCATGTTGGCAGGGCTGCACGGGGGAGGGGTGTGCTGCCCTTGCCGGTGCTGTACCAGTGCTGGGGACGGGACGCCAACTAGCTGCCAATTTGACACAAGTGCTGCTCTTGCTCTGCAACATGCTGGGATTCTCCAGAGCCACAAGGAGCAGGGATCCCAAATGTCATTGAAATGATCTGGCACCTAACTGCCTTCGGCGTCTGTCAACAGCCTGGCCCAGAGCTCCCTCTCATCCTGCCAATGCTTGTGCAGCAGCTTCTGTGCCTGGCTGGCACAAAGCTCAGACAGACTTCCCCTCAGTGCTATGGACAGGGACCGCCAGAGGGTCGGGTGGAGTTTTTGACTGGAGCCAGTTGTCCTGGGGATAAAGTAGAGGTCTGGGGGGCTAGTCCTGGCTCTGTCACTGACTTGATGTGTGACCTTGGCCAAGTCACTTCACCTTGTTGTGCCTTAGCTACCCCACCTGTAAAATGGGCCAGTGCTACTTCCTCACCCCCCCTCCCCCGCTTTGTAAAGCTCTAAGAGGCCCCTGAGTGTGGCATTCACAAAGTCACAGCGTTACTCTAACCAGGTAGGGTTAGGTAGCTCAGGGGCTAAGCCTGGGATCTCAGTGGGGACACAGCGAATGGAGCTGGGGAAGAGGATGTTGGCAGAGCCTGCCAGGAGGGGGAGGGTGGTGGGTATGTCCCAAGATGCTGGGAAGACGTTGCCTGCTGGCTTGGTTGGAATTCCCTCTGCCTCAGGCAGCCCGTGTCACCAGGCTTTGCTCTGGCAAGCCAGCTCTTGTTCTCCTTTCCCTGCGGAAATCCCCAGCCTGGATAATGCCATGTAAATCCAACTGCTCAGCAATGTTCTCTCCTTGCCGCCCGAGGCTCTCCTATCAGCTCTCATCACGCTCCTGTGGAACTAAACAGCCGGTTAGTGCCAGGGGAGCATCTCACCAGGGAGTCCCGGCTGCACTGCTGCTGCTCCCCATCACCACCGACATTTTGTCAGGGACAAGCCTATCAGCAGCCCCTTTCCATCCCAGCCTCCCCTCACCTGAGCAGGAGTCTTGGGACGGGACACGGAACCGGGCTGAGGCTATCCGTGAGTATGGTATCTGTCTCTCTCTCGGCACCAGAGGACAGCTGGCAAGTTTTCCAGTCCTCCCCACACCAAGCACACTCTGCAGTCTAGACTGTCCGAAATGAGCGGCTTCTTGCTGAGATCAGACCTCTGCTCAGGGGCCAATTCTTCTGAGTCTTGATTCAGAGCTTTAAGTTATCACCAGAGCCAAGAGTTAAAGTGGGCCTACCTGAAACGCCCTGGCATAGGCCACGGCTAGCTGCCCCTGATCATACAGCATCTTCTCAAAGTGAGGAACGTGCCATCTCTGGTCGGTGGAATAGCGGTGGAATCCCTGCAGAGACAGAAACAGTACACGTGCACACAGGTTGCCCCTGGTCAGCAATGCGATTATACCTCCAGGGTTTTCCTTCATGCTACCCAAACAAGATGCCTCCAAGAGCCATCACTCCAGGCCATCTAACACCCAGCCCCCGTTACCTGAGCAATGTGATCATGAATCCCACCATAGGCCATCATCTTGAGAGTGTGCAGCGCCATCTGCAAGGCCCGTGCACCATCAGGGGATGCCCGGTGTAGGGCCCAGTATGTGAACAGGAAATTTAAATTGACTGCAATACAATAACAAAGCCGCGCACCTGAGGTCAGTTCCATGCCCTGCGCTGCTCCCTTCTGCTGCGATGGCTCAGTTAGGAGACAATGGACTGACCTGGCGTGGGGAACTTTGGAAACTCTGAAAAGCCGCCATATTCCTCATCATACGATTCAGACAGCTGCTGGAAACACCTGGCCATCACCTCTGGAAAAGGTGGGGGTGAATCTTCCCCTTTGATGCTGATCTCAGCCCTGGCCAGCAGCGCTGACATAATCCTCTGGCTATTCTCCAAAAGGGCATTTTTGTTCCGCTTCCACTAGGAGGGAGACCATGAAAGAGCCGGAAGGTCAGTCTTGCCCCATCAGCAGTTCATGGCCTTTGTCCCCTCTTGATGAGGTTCCCTGTGTTATTCAAATCCAGATTCTGTCTTCAGGCCCCAGTCCAGGTCTTTGGTCCAGCACCCAATGATTCCTCTCCCCAGATAAATTCTAATCAATCTCTAACCCATCCAGAGCTCTGTGCCTCTCCCCTATGCAGAGTCCATCAGCCGGTGTTTTTTCTCACTAACTGGCCCCTCTCTTTTCCCCACATCCAGTTTGCTTGTCCCCCAAACACACATGTCCCCACTATACCAACCCCAAATCCCAATTTTCCACATCAACCCTCCAAATCAAACAATAAGTGCTAATAGCAAAAGCTAGTCCACTTCCCTGTCCCAGGTTTCTGTGCTGTATTTTTCTGATGAGGACCCAAAAACCTACCACAAAATCTCAGGTCACAAAAATGTATATATACCTGATCGGCAATTCGGAGCAGCACCGTTCGAAAGCCGACTTGGTAAATTCCATCTTCGGGAGGGAAATACGTCCCACCTATGAAGGGTTTGAGGTCAGGAGTAAGCCACACACTCATTGGCCAGCCTCCTCCACTGCTGGTAGCCTACAAGAAAAACCATGGATAAGTAATCATCTCTCGGCCATCGCTTGGTATCACAATGTGTGTGTCTAACCCAGGGATGGTGGAGAGGTTCTTTCCACACCTCTTGTCATGCATTTCCTCTTTCTTCTCATTGTTCCATGTCAGACCCACCTCCTCACCTGCACAAAGGTCATATAAACTTTATCCACATCTGGCCTCTCCTCACGATCCACTTTTATGCACACAAAGTTGTCGTTCAGAATCTTGCCGATCTCTTTGTTCTTGAAGGACTCCTGCTCCATCACGTGGCACCAGTGGCAGGTGGAATAGCCGACTGAAAACAAACACTGTCAATTAAAGAAAGGTTCCAAGCTGATTACTGGGACAAATGTCCTACTAATGAAATCTATTCACTGTGGAATACTCTCCCAAGGGGATCCCCATTCAATGGGACAGTTACAAATCGGACTGGAGAGTAAACTGCAGAGAATGAGTCTGCACTGGGGAATGCAGGTTAGGTCACTCTGTCATTTCCATTTCTAACCCCTAGGATTTTGCCCCATAGGCTCTTGTAAACAAGAAGGAGCCCATTGGATAATAACATAAGAACGGCCATACTGGATCACATCAAAGGTCCATCTTGCCCAGTAGCCTGTCTTCCAACAGTGGCCAATGCCCGGTGCTTCAGAGGGAATGAACAGAACAGGTAATCATCAAGTGATCCGTCCCCTGTCGCCCATTCCCAGCTTCTGGCAAACAGAGACTAGGGACACTTCAGAGCACGCTTTTGCCCAGCTTAAACTAGTGTCCATTTAAGGACTAGTCTGCATGTGGGAATTAACCAGAATTGATCATGCTTAATCCATTTTGGAGGTGGATTAAGCAAAACCTGAAAACAGCACTCTTGTTCTGGATTAAGTGTATCCACACAAAAAGGTATTCAGGAATAGCTACAGTTATTTAAATTCAGATCCTATCTTATTCTGGAATAACTTCTGTGTAGATAAACCCTAAAACTATCTGATCCTCACATTCTGATACCTAGTACAAGGTTATCAGACAATCTTCTCGGAGAATCTCCAGTGCCATTCACACACCAGCCTAAGACAAAGACACTTGGCCTATGGTGTAATTTACATAACCCTGCATGGGAAAACTCAGAGCATTTGCCCTTGGGTTACCTGACAGAAATATCAGCTTGTTTTCTTTCTTTGCTTTATCAAAGGCTTCCTGGCCCCATGGGTACCTGGGAGAAAAGAAAGAAAGGGGCTTCTGCCATGAGCGCTGCTGGGTTTTATAATGATACCTTTTACGCTGGCTGAGAACCTGTTATAAGATGGGAGGCAATCAGTGTGCTTGTTGTGGATAATCAAATCCTATTCCGGGCTCTGGCCTGTAGCACATGGTCACCTCCTGCCCCACAAGATTATCACAAATCTGAGCATGCACGACATGAAGGGAAGAACTCCATAGCCTCAGGGTGACACACACAATTCCACAGCATCAGGGTGATACCCAGTCCCCACCCCACACGCACCTAAAAGTCTCTAATAGAAAACTCTGGCTATACATTTAAGCCAGTGGTGGGCAACCTGCGGCCTGCAAGCCATAGGGTACCCACCACTGATTTAAGCTGTGCTGCCATCCATCCCAGATCCCACGCACCCTACCCAGCTTCACTGCTGGCAAAATGAAATGGGAGAGGGGAAGGCTCTCTCTCACCAGTCCACCGGATTGTGGGCATGCTGGAGGAGGTAGGGAGACTTCTCGTTAATCAGACGGTTGGTGTAACGATGGATGCTAGATCGGCTGCTTTTCCCTCCTGTGGCCATGGCTGGGCCCCCTCTCAGAAACACAGTCCTGTGACAAGGAACACAAAGGTTTGTTAGCATCACTCATCCCCGCAGTCGAGTAAGATACCAAAGTCCCAAGAACTGCTAAGGACTGGATCAGCATATGGCCCAGACTTCTTGAGGTCCCTGTACATGCCCGGAGTGATCCCCGGTGGGCTGGCTGCGGCAGCGTGGTCAGTCTGTATCTGTGAATGCTGCCGGTTCCTCATTGCAAACCCCAGGCTGGAATCATGAGCTGTGACACTAACCTCTTGGGTTACTGCAGGGGTCTGGGTGGAGGTGACTTAGGCCCCGCCAGCACAAAGCTAGCTCAAGAACGCCCCCAGTGGGCAGGGGAAGGAGTGTTAATGCTGCCATTGTGATGCGGGAGCTGTGTCATAGCCTAGCTGAGAGCGGCTCCTACAGCCCAGGTGCACAGCTGCAGCAGGGGAGGGCTGTGTCCTCTCCCTCCAGCCAAATACCAGCTCCTTAGCCATACCCAAGAAGGCTCCCTGCTCAGCATACACATGGCTCTTCTCCCTGCAGCCCCCAGCCCGATAGGTTGCTGCTCCTTTGAGCACACTCCAAAACGCTTCCTTTTCTGTCCAACACAGACCATCCACCTATATAAAGCTCATAACTGCCACCTCATTCTGCCGCAGGTACCTGTACTCATTCCCACAGTATGTGAGTGCCTCACAACCAGGGCCGGTGCAAGGATGTTTCACGCCCTAGGCGAAACTTCCACCTTGCGCCCTTCCCCCCGCACCCCTGCCCTGAGGCGCCCTCCTCCCCGCGGCAGCTCCCTCCCTCCACCCTGAGGTGCCCTCCCCACGGCAGTGCCCCTCCTCCACCCTGAGGTGCCCCCCCTGCAGCAGGGAGAAGTGAAGCAGCTCACTCCTGCCAATCAGCTTAGGTGCCGCAAGCCTGGGAGGCGAGAGAAGTGAAGCAGCGACACAGTGCTCGGGGTGGAGACAGAGCAGGGGTGAGCTGGGGCGGGAAGTTCCCCTGCGTGCCACCCCCCACCCTTACTTGCTGCAGGCGGCCCTCCCCGCCCTCCCCTGCCCCAGTTCCCTCCGCCAAAATGCTGGCAGTGACCAAGGAGGCTGAAGATCCGGCCGCAGCGGTCGCGGCCGAAGAAAATGGCTCCCCCCTAAATCCTAGTGCCCTAGGCGACCGCTCACAACATCCCTGCGAGATAGGGAACAGTTATCTTCCCCACTCTTCCAGCTGGGGAACCAAGGCACAGAGACTCACTCCAAGTTACACACAGTGGGGTAGGCAACTGAATCCAAGTCATAGAATCATAGAATATTAGGGTTGGAAGGGACCTCAGGAGGTCATCTAGTCCAACCCCCTGCTCAAAGCAGGACCAATCCCCAGATTTTTACCCCAGTTCCCCAGCTGGCCCCCCTCAAGGACTGAACTCCCAACCCTGGGTTTAGCACGCCAATGCTCAAACCACTGAGCTATCCCTGGAGTCTCCAAAGTCTCCAGCCAATGTCCCAACCTGGACCACACACACAACCTCCTAGCACCCCAAGAAAACTCAGCCCTCAGGATCCTCTGTGCGTACCCCCCCTCCCAAAAAAATCTCTCCTTTTACCTCCTAACTGTTCTCATAGACCTTAAAAGGCCTCACCGCCACAGCCTTGACTCACTCCACAAGGAGACCAGAAACAGGGACCTTACATTTACACAGCTACAAAATGTGCCAGGTGCTCCTCACACTGATCCAGAGACAAGATCCTCCTCTGAGTTCCCAGCCTAAATAGGCAGAAGCCAACAAAAGATAGGAAGTAACATACACAAGTAATTCAGTGAGCTGGGTGGGGTCACCTTGTCTCTTGGGTCCCACACTTTTTGTGAGGCTCATCTTTTCTCACTCAATCTTGTCATCAAGGAGACCAAGGACCTGGTGGGCCTTGTGAATGGAGTAACTCCTAAAATGGGACATGAAGGAGGAGGAGAGGATGGAGACAGGGTGGAGCAGGTCCAGAAGGGGGTTCCAGGTGTAAGGAGGGGTGTGGGAGACAGAGCAAAGACAAAAGCAAGAGAAGGGAATGAAGGGGAAGGTTAACTACAAAGCTTAGGCCAAGAGAAGACAGATAGGTAGAGTAGACACTTATATGGGGGATTAGTATCAAGTGATCTTGACATTACACAGCTTCTGGGATCAGCTCCAAAGACTGCAACCCACAAATAATCAATGCTGCACCAGGCAGATGTACAGGCATCAGCACGGCATCGAACATCCTAACAGTGAGGAATGGGGCTCAGATTCAGAGACAGGCAAATGAGGCAGCTGATCTCTCCCTGGTCATTACCAATCTGAACAGAGATCAGTGGCAGGCTGAACAAACACATAACCCCCAGGAGCAAAACTGGGTCAGATCTAGCTGTAGAGAACACTTACTCTCATACTGCGATGAAGGGAACATCTCAGTCCTAGGGGTGTCTAAGGGGAATAGGGCTATACTGGGGCTGGTGATTTTTCTTGACTGGCAGTAGGACAGATAGGGAACCTTACTGTAACCTTGTATAACCTCCACCCATTCAGTTTTTTGAATCCCCCAATTGTCTCTTGTCATGCACTCAAGTGTAGTGTTTAGCACAACAGGCCTCCTAGGGGCTGCCAGATTCAGAATACAAAACCATGCCTCATAATAACAGCAGCAGGCAGGACAACACTCTTGGGTGTGGCAGAAATTCTCTCTGGGCTAGACTAGGGGGAGCAAAAGGATCATAAACTGTCAGCGCCAGGGACAGGAGCGGTGCCAGGGTTTTTGGCGCCTTAGGTGCAGGGCCGGCTCACCGGTCCCACTGCTCTGGCGTGTCTGCGGATGCTCCACCGGAGCCGTGGGACCAGCGGACCCTCCGCAGGCACGCCTGCAGGAGGTCCACCGGAGCTGCCTGCCGCCCTTCCAAATCCTGGTGCCCTAGGCGACCACCTACGTCGCCTAAATGGAAGCGCTGGCCCTGGCCAGGGACAGACAGAGGAGAATGCCGGGCTGGACAGATGACTGCCCCCCCAACGGATCAGTACCAATGACAGACAAGGGGCTTCTCCGCCTGGGGCAGACAACATCTCCCTTGGATCAGTATCCTAGACAGAGAGGGGGTCAGACAGAACCACCCAAGGGTCAGTAGCAGCAGCAACCCAGGGTGCTCCCACCAAAACACAGAGCCACACTTTCTCCCCCGCCTTTCTCCGGGGCTGGATCAAAGACAAGCCAGGGCATCTCCCTGGGTCAGAGAACCACACGCCCCCTTGGGACGGCGCCAGACCGGGGGGCGGAGGGGGGCGGGTCCTATTGGGTCAGACAGAGCAGCCTCCCTCCCCCAATCCTGTGGGGGGGCAGGGGGCTCCCCCTGGGGCTGACAGCACCCCCCCCTTTGGATCAGTCCCGGGAGGGCTGCTCCCCGCGGGGCTGTGACATGTCAGCAGTTCCCGGACCGGGCCCAAGGCCTGGCCCGGCTCCGTCCGGGCTGTTCCCTGGGCTCGGCCCCGGTACCTGCGAGTCCAGGCGGCTCGGTTCGCTCCGGCCCGGCGGGACAGCAGGCAGCAGCGGCGGAGCAGGGGGGCGGAGAGCATGGCCGCCGCCAGCGACTCGCTCCCGGGCTCGGGCTCGGGCTCGGGCTGCGGGGAGGAGGGGAGGCCGGCAGGGGGCGGCAGCGGCTGCCCAGGACCAGGAGCGGCCGGACAGCCCCGGGCCCACGGGGCGGGACATGGGCTCTGCGCCGGGGGGAGGAGCCGGGCTGCGGCTAAGGGATCCGCCTGCCTGCACTCCGGGGGCGGCCCTGCTCAGGCTTGGGGGTGACTGGGGCTGAGTCCCCAGGGTGGGGCTGACCCGGACTCAGGTTCTGGGGGTGACCCTGGTTCTGAGTCCCCAGGACGGGGGTGACCCTGGCTCAGGCTCTGGGGGTGGCTCTGGGCTGAATCCCCAGGACAGAGGTGATCCTGGATCGGGGGGTGGCCCTGGCTCTGAGTCCCCAGGACAGGGGTGACCCTGGCTCAGGCTTGGGGGGTGGCCCTGGCTCTGAGTCCCCAGGACAGGGGTGACCCTGGCTCAGGCTTGGGGGGTGGCCCTGGTTCTGAGTCCCCAGGACGGGGCTGACCCTGGATCAGGCTTGGGGGGTGACTGGGGCTGAGTTCCCAGGTTGGGGGTGACCCTGGCTGAAATTCTGGGGGTGACTCTGGGCTGAATCCCCAGGACAGGAGTGATCCTGGATCTGGGGGTGGCCCTGGCTCTGAGTCCGCAGGAAAGGGGTGACCCTAGCTCAGGTTCTGGGGGTGACCCTGGTTCTCAGTCCACAGGACAGGGGTGACCCTGGCTCAGGTTCCGGGGGTGACCCTGGTTCTGAGTCCCCAGGACAGGGCTGACCCTGGCTCAGGCTTGGGGGTGACTGGGGCTGAGACCCCAGGACGGGAGTGACCCTGGCTCTGAGTCCCCAGAACGGGGGTGACCCTGGCTCTGCGGATGACCCTGGCTCTGAGTCCCCAGGACAGGGATGACCCTGGCTCAGGCTCTGGGGGTGACTCGGGGCTGAATCCCCAGGTTGAGGGTGACCCTGGCTCTGGGGGTGACCCTGGCTCTGAGTCCCCAGGACAGGGCTAAGCCTGGCTCTGGGGATGATTGTTGGCTCTGGGTCTGAGTCCTGGGCCAAGGCAGCTCCAGGCCTGAATCCCATGGAACCCTGCTAGGCTTTGGGGTTTGTGGCCCTCTTTGCAGTCCTCTATTCAGGCTGGGCCAGGGTCCTCGCCTCTGCTCCCGGGAAGAGCCAGATGTCCCGTTACAGGACTACATGTCAACACCCCGTCTGTGAAACTGGTCTCTGCGTGAAATTAATAAGCACCAGGTTTAAAACAAACAAAAGGAAGTACTTCATGCAACACAAAGTAAACCTGTGGAACTCATTGCCAGGGGATGTTGTGAAGACAAAAGTATATTTGGGTTCAAAAAAGAATTAGATAAGTCCATGAAAGTTAAGTCCATCATAGGCTGATAGTCAAAGTGATACAACCCCATGCTCTGGGTGTCCCTAAACCTCTGACTGCTACAAGCTGGGACTGGGTGACAGGTGATGGATCAGTAGATAAATTACCCTGTTCTGTTCATTCCTTCTGAAGCATCTGACACCAGCCACTGTCAGAGGACAGGATATTAGACTAGATGGACCGTTGGTCTGACCCGATGTAGCCATTCTTAGGTCATCACTGCTGGAATACAAGGCACAGCAAAGCCTACACTGGATACCACTTCTGGGACATTAGGCATCAAATGAGGGAACGGTGATCATCCTGCACTGCACACACAGTCAAAGTCCCTGCCAGTATTGCCAACACCAGGCATTCAAAAAGCAATGAGTCACAGCTCCCCAAACCAGGAGATTGAAAGCAATAATAAAACTGGGGGCTCTTTATTCACCTTTGTGTAACTCCAGTGTAGTCTGTTCAGATGGAGAATAACCATTAACTCAACAGAGCTAAACACCAGGGATACATTTGTGCTGGAGCCTGCAGCGTCGTAGGATGTTTACTTTTAGAGTGAATATTCGAACCCTATCAGTTTATATTCACCCACACGGTACATTTTGACTGAAGAGAACAGAGTAGCCCTTGTCTATGTAATTTCTTCACTTTTCCTGTGGGCAGCGAACTCTAATGGATCTCTTGTGTGAGGCCTTCTGCCTTTGCTGTTTCCTTCCTTCGTGGAGCAACAGATTCTAGTTTTAGAGAACTGAGGTGGGGATTTTCAAAAGGACCTTAAGCCTTGGTGCTACTACAGCATCACCCCATGGTGTAGCTTGATTGTTCCTGGTAACTCAACTCCCAGTCACACACAAATTCCTCACCCATGCGCAGTAGTGCCAGTAACGTGACTAGGCCATCACAACTGGAGGTATGGGACAGCCCTCACAAGCTTGTCTTCACTCCAAAGTTAACTCCTGTTATAACTCAAGTGTTGCCCCTTAACTTGAGTCACTTTCACACACAGAAGCCCTTGAGGCAATGGTACCACTGCATTTGAGCTAAGTTGGCTGGGCTCATCGCGGGTATAGGCGAAAGCTGGAGCCAGCACCTACGTGTCAGCACTAATACAACCATTCTAGTGTGGTTGCTGACTAGCTCCATTAAAGTGCCACTAGTCCTCCAATGCCTTCCCACAATTCCCACCCCCACCTCACCCCATACGCAGAGAGGACAGATGACTTGTCCCACAGTTTACTGGAAAAGAAGCCACAGAGTGGCTCCGCTTTCCGCAGGCCAAGGAACTGTGGGCTCTGACCCCAGAAGTCTTAATGACTCACATGAGTGAGTGCAGCGCTAGCAGGGATATAATGTTAATTCAAAAGAACAAGTGTTAATTCATAAGAATGGTCATAATGGGTCAGACCAAAGGTCCATCTAGCCCAATATCCTGTCTTCCTACAGTGCCAGGTTCTTCAGAGGGAATGGAGAGAACAGATAATCATCAAGTGATACATCCCCCATCGTAGCATGGCTGCTTTCGCTCAAGTTCAGCTATCTCGACAGAAGTAACTTGAGTGTTGATAACTCAAGATAACTTGATATCAGTGGGAGTCGGGCATGTAGGTGCCTTTGAAAATCCCATGAGGTGCCTAGCTGCCTCTTTAGATGCCTAAATAGCTTTAAACAGCTGCCCCTTAACTTCTCTGATTCATTTATAAAATGGAGTCATGATGGTGACCCACCTTTGTGCAATGCTTTGAGATCTATGGATGAAAACCACTCAATAAATACTAAGTATTATTATTTATAAGTTCTTCATGATCCTGAAGGCCAGGGAGCAATGAGCAGTTTGACCTAGTCCCTCTTAGGTTTGGTATCCAGATCAGGATGCCCTGGAATCCAAGGTCTTTGGGGAAACCAATGGAGAACTATGTTCTTGTCTATGAGGTCACAGTACGGTCCAGGAGATGTATTTGCCTCCTCTGGATGCTCATAATGGACCACAACATGAATTATGCACCTGCAGAACAGCTCTCAACCATTTGCACTTACTCCTCACTTACAATAATTTGGTGTTTCACCCAGGGAAACAATGAGGATGTATTAATAAAATTCATCCAGGACGTGAGAGAGGACAATCTACCAGAAAGTAGAGTGCAGCAGCATAGAGCATTTCACACCCTACATCACATCACACGCCAGCTCTGCGTGGCTGGTTCCTCGTTGTTTGTAGTTCCACGCCGGATGGAGGCCCAGCACTCGCTTGTCATCACGCCTAGAAAAATAACAAGGCTTGATGGGTTTATTTTGCCTTTTTTCCCTGGCCAGCATCAGCTTTTCTGAACCAAGGAGGTTGCTCCACTCCAGGCTCCTTCTGCAGCTGCCTTACTATTCAATTAACTGCTCGGCATTGATCTGCTTTTAAGTGCCACTGGATAACCGACACACCTGCACTCCCCCTTGCCCAGCTCACACCAAAGAGAAGGACTTGGCCACATTAACCTTCCCCCTGCCTCTTGTTAGCTCTTGAACATTGATTTCCTATTTGTGCGGCAGTGGGGAGAAACAAGACGCCTGCGAAAGCACAATACTGTGCTTTTACTGGTGTTTATTAATGATACTGTGGGAGGCAAAGCACATTTTTGCTAAGAGGGTTGATTCAGTGCTGCAATGGATTGGCTTCCCTCCCCCAGGCGAGTCCATGTTTGTTTGCTGCAGGATGTGAAGAGAAGATGGTCTTAAATATTTGTTGTCATGAAGGTGTGAAACAAGTAGTGCTGCTTGGTAATTGCCAGATGAGTGATCATTCTCCCAAACCCCAGTGTCAGCGCCTTGGTGAGCTGATTTGAATTTCCAAATGCTTGGAGTCTGAAGGGTACAATGTAGCTGCAGCGCCCGGAACACAGGATGCCTGACTAAATTGATTACCTGCTAAACCCAGGTAGATTGTTCCTATTTTGTTCCTGCTGTGCCTTTTGGGGTGGGGAAGGAGGGGTGTTATGTAACGCACAGAAAAAGCTTTTGCAGCAAAATACGATCCACGTGCAAAGCAGATTTCAGGACTGCAAAGGCAGGCCCCTTTAAGAGCTGGAATATATGACATTTACTTCTTCCCAAGGGGATGGCTTTTTTTTTTTTCGCTTTATGTCTTGGCTAGATTGTTACTAAAAGATCAGCTATAACAACTTGTTGCACTGACTTCTTTTCTCTGAAGCTATGTCAGCTTTCCCCCTCACCCCTCCATCCTGACCCCTTAAGAGAGGAGACGTCAGGCTCTATGTTCATTCATGGTTAGCAGTTCACCACCGCTTGCTATGCTCTGCCCCCCTGCCATGGAGGGCCCATTCCAGCCTTGGGTAACAAGGGAGGTCAGGGTCTGTGTTGGTTCAACTCTGCCCTAGAAGAACCCTTTGTGCAGAGCCCCCTAGCCACCCCTGTGCCTAGGACACGGACATGCTGGCTGCTTCCAAGAGTCATGTGGACCCAGGGCAGGCAGGAAGCCTGCCTTAGCTCCAACCAGGAGCCACCTGAGGTAAGTGCCGCCTGGCTGAAGCCTGAACCCTGAACCTTCTCCCACACTCCAACCCCGTGCCCCAGGTTGGAAACCAATCCTGCACCCCAACTCCCTGCTCCAGCTCTGAGCACCTCTCACACCCTAACTCCCTCCCGGAACCCACACCCCATACCTCCTCCTGCAGCCCAACTCCCTGTCCCAGCATTGAGCCCCCTCCTACACCCCAAACCTCTCATCCCCAGCTCCACCTCAGAGCCTGCACCCACTTCTGCACCCCAACCCCCTGCCCTAGCTCTGAGCCCGCTCCCGCACTCCAAACCCCTCAGCTCCAGCCTGCAGCCCCGCACCTGCACTCCAAACCGCTCATCCCCAGCTCCACCCCAGAGCCTGCACCCCCTTCTGCACCCCAACCCCCTGCCCTACCCCTCAGCCCCCCTCCTGCACTCCAAACCCCTCCTCCCCAGCCCAGCCCCACCCCAGAGCCCGCACTCCCAGCCAGAGCCCTCACCTCCTCCTGCACCCCAACCCCCTGCCCTAGCCCAGAGCCTGCTCCCACACTCCAAACCCCTCAGCCAAAGCCTGCAGCTCCCTCCTGCACTCCAAACCCTTCATTCCCCAGCCCCATCCCAGAGCCTGCACCCCCTTCTGCACCCCAACCCCCTGCCCTAGCCCTGAGCCCGCTCCCGCACTCCAAACTCCTTAGCCTGCAGCCCCGCTCCTGCACTCCAAACCCCTCATCCCTGGCCCAGGCCCACCCCAGAGCCCGGACTCCCAGCAAGAGCCCTCATCTCCTCCTGCACCCCAACCCCCTGCCCCAGCCCAGCGCCCCAGCCCGCATCCTGAACCCCTCATTTCTGGCCCACCCCAGAGCCTGCACCCCCAGCTGGACCCCTCAGCCCCTTCCGCACCCCAACCCACTGCCCCAGCCCAGTGAAAGTGAATGAGGGTGGGGAAGAGCAAGTGATGGAGGGAGGGGGATGGAGTGAGTGGGGGCAGGGCCTCAGAGAAGGGGTGGGGCAGGGCAAGGGTGTTCGGTTTTGTGCAATTAGAAAGTTGGCAACCCTATAAGGTAACTATATTGAAAGTCTGCTTCATGGACTGGAAGTAAAAGTTAATCACCAGGGGATAATGTGTCTCAGTGGTAGCCCATTCAAGCAGGAGGGAGTTGTCTCCCTGCCCTAGTAAGCCACCAATGTAATACCAGGCACATTTGTCTAGCCTTGTTCCACCCCCAGACTTTCAATAAAAAACCATCAGAGACAACCGCAAACAATCTAAATCGCTTGGAGGTAAAAAAAAGGAACATTACAATAGATGGGGGATCACCCTGGTTCTGTATAAAGACAAAAGACTGTATCAGTATAACACAGGGTGGGGAAAGGCCTCTGGATCCATTCACTGAGCAGAGATGGCACGGGGCAGCATGCTCATGAAAAATCGGATACTCGTTCCCGGGAAGCCAGCTAGCCAGCCCTGTACCAGACTGAACTTTGAGGGGAAAGCCTAATTTATTAGCTAGGAAAGGTAACTGTTAGTAAGTGTAGACCCAGTTTGCGTTCAATGATTTTGTTTTGTATTGCAACCATTTATTTCCATCCGTCACGCTTGTTTCTAGGAGAATCACTATCCTTTCGCAAATAAACCTTCTTTTGTTTTATTGCAAGGGGTGTGTGTTGAGGGTGGGGGATGTTAAGGTAAAACTGGCTCACTGAGACACACTGCTCCTTTGGGGCAGGGGTGTGGGATTTCTGTGAGTAGCCAGTGGCAGGGAATAGCTATCTCAGGGACTCGGGGACTGGGCTGCAGGTATCGTTAACCTGCAAGGCAACTCAGGGCTGGCGTAACCCGTAGGAGAGTGGTCGAGGGGCTGACAGGCTTAGGGAGCGGACTCCCTCTGACTGGAGGCAGGGGGTGACAAGGTGACTCGGATCTGGGGACCCCATGAAATGTCACACACACAAGTGGGATCTGATTTCGTCTTGGGAGGAATATTGGGCTTTCCATCTAGATGACATTAAACAGCCCCTCATGCTACCCAGTCACTTTTGCCCCTCTAGCGCACTATCACTGCCTTCAAGATGGGGAGCCCAGTCTGGGCCTGCTTCCAGGCCATACATGGTGCCCTCTCTGGCTCAATGCCAAGGCCGCCTGGACAGACGGCTGTAGCTGAGACTGCCTGTGAGCTGACAGCTGTTAGCCATGTTTATTGTTCCATAGGAGTAGATGGAGTTGACGTGCCCACGTCCCCCATGCAGGCAAACAACAAACCATCTCCAAAGAGCTGCCAAGGGAACGTAGCTCGGCAAGACAGCGAATGGCAGAAATACACCCAGAGCGAAGCTAGAACTGAAATCCCCTGTCTGCTCCACGGGCAGAGGATCTGCAGGCCAGCAGTGAGCAGGATGCTCCTCGTAAGGACCTCGCAGAGGCCTGGCTCAGTCAGAAACAATTCTTGTCCTTTCAGAGCTCAAGGCAGCAAGTCCCTGGCTCATTCTTTTAAAGAGACAGTCTCCTTTGCTTTGACACTGGAACTTCTTAAATGCCTGCTCGACAAACTCATCCAGAAGGCCTGGCAAAAGATACCAAGTGGGGGCAAGCAGCAGCTGAGAGGTCAGGCAGACTGGGAGTAATGCCATGCTGGAGAGAGTTCCAGGGTGGGAGGAGGATGTTCACAACTGGAGGGGAGAAGCAGAAGGGCATTTCTCAGGAATGGAGAGTAGAAAGCCCACAGCACTGGTAAAAGAAAAGAGCAGCAGTGCAATTCTCATCCCTGCTCCAGACTCTATGTGCCTCTGCACTGGTATGCATGAGCCAGAAACAGCCTGCAAATGGCTGGGGGGAAATGTCCCTGGTACAGCCACTGTAAGCATCTCTACGCGCTGGTTCCCTTCCCAGGCCTGGTGCAGGGGATGGCCCAGGAACATGGGGTGTTGCCCATTGCACCAGGGAGTCTAGGCTGCAGCAGCCCAGGGCTGCCCAAGGTGATCCCTAACTGCTCTAATTTACACCAAGGACCATTTTGTCCCTTGTAGCAGGTCAGAATTGGGAGGGTGCAAAAGTGGCTGAAAGCCTCCTGGAGGCACAGCACAGACTCTCATCCCAGATATGGGGACCAAGATGCAGGAGTTCTGGGAGGAAACCAACATCTTGGTGACAGATACTTTATAAATCCATCCAGGCACATGCATGGCTCCCATCACCATAGTGTCAACGGGCCTGTTTCCACACTGCCCTGCCCTTCGTGTGGCATTTACACTAGCATGAAGTGGGTGAGAAATGCTGGCAAATCAGAACAACAGCATTGTAAACCCACTTGGCAATGGTGTAAATGATGACCCAAGGTGCAAGGCAAGTGTGAAGGCCACAGATAGGGCAGCTATCAAGATAGGGATGGGTCCGGATCCAGAGGCCAGGCATTGCTGTGACGAGTAGACAGTAAAAGACAGAAGGGGGAAGCAAAGCCTTCTTCAAACTTAGGAAGGGAAATAAAGGGTAAAGCCCAGACCAATTTTCCTTGGAAGTCAGAAGCCCCACACCGAAATACACTGGAATATTTTATTGTTTTATAGTCAGTTCATGTTTTCCTAAGTTCGGTTATAGCCACGAAGTCTCCATTACTGTACTGCTACTGCTGCCGCTTTAGAGAAGTGTTAAACGTATGCACTAAAGAGCTAACAATTGCATGGCAACTCCCTCTTCCTTGTCCGGTCACCCCTCCCTCTGCTGTGTTAGTGTCTCAGAGTCATCCCCTCCCTCTGCACCGGGGTCTAATGGAGTTGGCATGGAGTCCTCAAAGTAAGACACAGCTGGATATTAACCTCAAACTGTCCCCACCCTACAATCCCAGCTCATTAGCCCCTCCTCCCCCACTCCAATATATTTCCCACACAGCACAGCAGTCCTGGCAGGAGGGCTTTGACTGGCTGAAACTGGGTCCAGTAGCTGAAGCTATCCAGGCCAGCGTAGGTTGTCTCAGAAGGGTTTTGTCTCTTGCTGAGTTTAAGGGAGATGGGGTCAGGCTGTGAGGATCTGCACCAAGGTCAATGAACACATGGGGAACATCCACAAAGGATCAGCATTCCAGAGGTCAGCACCCCCTGGAGAACAGTACAGATGACAGCATCAGCAGAAAAGGTTTCCAAAGACCAGCATCCAAGCAGAGTAACATCCAGGTGACAGCAGCAGAGAAACAGGGTTCCCAAGAGTGACACCCAGATGTGGGGGAGGAAGACATCTGGATAAGGCAGGCAGAGAAAAGGGTCCCAAAGATTAGCATCCAAACAGAGGAACATTTGGGTGACAGCAGGAGAGGAAGAGGATTCTCAGGATCAGAGTTCAATTATCCCCAGGTCCATGGGGAAAAACATACAGGTGACTAGCAGAGGAAACGAGAAGTCCAGTGGCACCTTAAAGACTAACAGATTTATTTGGGCATAAGCTTTTGTGGATAAAAAAAAAAAACTTCTTTAGATGCATGGAGTGAAAATTACAGATGCAGGCAGAAATATACTGACACATGAAGAGAAGGTAGTTACCTCACAAGTGGAGAACCAGTGTTGACAGGGCCAATTCAATCAGGGTGGATATGAGCCACTCCCAATAATTGATGAATGTGTCAATACCAAGAGAGGGAAAATTGCTTCTGTAATGAGCCAGCCACTACAATGTCCCTATTCAAGCCCAAATTAATGGTGTTATGTTTGCAAAAGAATTGTAGCTCTGCAGTTTCTCTTTGAAGTCTGTTTATGAAGTTTTTTCATTGAAGGATGGCTACTTTTAAATCTGCTATAGAATGTCCAGGGAAATTGAAGTGTTCTCCTACTGGCTTTTGTATGTTACTATTCCTAATGTCTGATTTGTGTCCATTTATTCTTTCACGTAAAGACTATCCAGTCTGGGCAATGTAGATGGCAGAGGGGCATTGCTGGCACGTGATGGCATATATCACATTAGTAGATGTGCAGGTGAATGAGCCCCTGATGATGTGGCTCGTGTGGTCGGGTCCTCTGATGGGTCGCTAGAGTAGATATGGGGACAGGGTAGGCAATGGTGTTTGTTTCAGGGATTGGTTCCTGGGTTAGTGTTTCTGTGGTGTGTAGTTGCTGGTGAGTATTTGCTTCAGGTCGGGGGGCCGTCTGTAAGCGAGGACTGGCCTACCTCTCAAGGTCTGTGAGAGTGAGTCAACACTGGTTCTCCACTTGTAAGGTAACTCCCTTCTCTTCATGTGTCAGTATATTTATGCCTGTATCTGTAATTTTCACTCCATGCATCTGAAGAAGTGGTTTTTTACCCACAAAAACTTATGCCGAAATAAATCTGTTAGTCTTTAAGGTGCCATCGGACTCCTCGTTGCTTTTGTGGATACAGACTAATAGGGCTACCCCTCTGATACTTGGCAGAGGAAAGGGATTTTAAGGAGTACTCCTCCTGTGCCTGAGAACATCCTGACCTCCAGTAGGTGTTGGGGCTGCAAGTCTCAGCATGTGATTGCACCTTCCATGCAGATTACAGAAGGATTCCTCTATCCCACTGACAGGCCCACGATGATCTCCAAGAGATCTATGGCGACTAGAAAATGTACCAGCATATGGTGCTGGAGAGTGGAGGGCCCTAGATAATTAAAGCCCTTTCTTAGGGACCCTCCATTTACTCTGCAGATCACGGGAATGCCAGCTGATGACAAGAGTGTCCTTATTGCCGTCAGAGGCAGATCTAGCCGTCCTTTACCCACCATGCTGGAGCAAATACTTCTATAGCACTTCAAGCAAGGAGATTCATGCTAACTGTGTCTCTGTGACCTGGGCAGGTGTTGGGTTAGGAGTTTTGGGTGAATGGTTTCCTCCATCACAACTAATGAACTTGTGCCCACAAGGCCTTTGCATGAGAACATGCAAAGATTTCCATAATAGCTGGGCGCGAGACAAGACAGACTACACGTAACACAGATCCAGAGACTTCAGAGGAAAGGGTTCATCACCCCCTGTGAGGCAGGGGGAAGAGCAGAGCCAGTCAGTGGCAACAAAGGCTGAGGCAGGTTACTGGGTAGCTGTGGAAACGGCCCTGCTCCAGCCTGCGGGAAGGCACTCATGGAGACGGGGAGGGTCATTGGCACGCTGCTGAGCGGAAGAGGGAGTGAAGCACTGTAGGTCATGGAGTTCATGGTCATTCCCATGGCCATGCCTGGCACTGGGGAGCTGGTCCTCATCTGATTGAGTGTTGGTTTGATCTGGTCACTGGTGCTGAATGGGTTTGTGGGAGAAGGTGCACTGAGACCTGTCAGGAGAAAGTACACAGCATCATCAGGGATACAGTCTACTAGATAGGAAGTTAGGGGATAGGGTTAAAGGTCAAGGCTAGTCACTGGCCACAAAACATACTGCTGTTAAATTCAACTGCTAAACCGATGATTCAGGAACATTCAGGCTTTGACTCAACCTCAGAAATTCAGACAGAAGACTGAAAAAATTAGCTTGAGAAGTTAAGTTAAAACAAAAGCCTCTGTCGTGAGTTTCAGGCTGACCTCCGTTTCCTGGCCAGGATCAGAACTTCAGTGTGGTTTTGTTTTTCATTATGATACTAAGGGCAGAGCTCAGTCACTGTAGGTGCTGCAATTCATTGTGAAAACATTCCCAAGGGTCCGCACACCATCCTTCTGTGGCCTTCTGATTCACTTCAGCTCATGAGCCACCCGAAGGTCCCACCTGTCATCCTTACATAGCCCACCAAGAGCCTCAGGGTACATCTACACTGCAACGTAAGCCCGGGGTTAACAGAACCCAAGTTAGCAGACTCTGGGTTTGTTAATTTAGGGCCTGAGCATCTACACTCATTTGTAACCCCATCTCAGGAATTACTGAACCTAGGGCTTTGGCACCTACACTGCATCGTGCAGGCCCAAGTTCAACCACCCTCATCCTAGACTTCCTAGCACCCTCCCCATATGTGGCTGCTCTAGCCTTTTGTTCGTGGTGTAGTGTGGGAAAATATGACTGTCCACCAACTTGGACAAAGAAAGCTGCCATGGGACTGTGGGATACTTTTTGCAGATTCCCAGAGCACGAGTTCTATGAGGCTGCATTTACACTGCAAAGCAACAGGGCTTGAACCCTGGGTCCCAGGTTGACTCAGGCTCGGACCCTTCATCCCTGTGGTGTCCTGGGACCCTGGGTTAGTGCAATTTGTGTGTAGACAGAATGGGGATTAGGCCTGAGCCAGAGTTTGAACCCTAGACTTACGCTGCAGCATAGACATACCCTCCAAAACTGCACAACATCCTTCAGCGGCCTTTTTGACTGGGCCTTGTGCCCCATGACCTACCTGACAAAAATGGATTATGAGTCTTCAGGGTTGCGGGGGCAACCACCAAGGAGTCCAAATTCACCAAGGAGGAGGCAGTTGGGCCAAGAAAGGACTCTGGAGTTTTACAATCTTTCCTTTCTTTATTGGGGTCAGTAAGAGAGTCTCCTAAGCCCGCAAGATCAAAAACATCTGTGTTTTTAACTCCATTCTGCTTGGTGCTGGGAATCGGGTCGCCAAACAGGTCCAAATCTAGAACAAACAGCAGAGACTTAATAGCATAACAAAGATGAGACAATGAATGTCAAGAGAACAACAGCCAGAAGTGTGGATTGCCACATGAGAGAGAAGCAGAACAGTGCGTCCTGCAGACTGAATGCACCATAAGCCAAGTGACGTTGCCTCTCTGCTAACTGTTGTGTTGTGAAGAATCAGAAAGCACACGCTTGGATTGTCTTCACAAACGCTTCTCTTTCATCTGGGACAAACTCTCCTTAACACAGATTGTTGTTGCAGGGAGTCTAGCTCAGAAGTAGCAGTCTCTGCTTCACGAAGCTGCGTCCTCTGTCTGCTCAGCGGCAGGTCGCGGCATGCATTGTTGCCAGACTCAGAAGACAAATGTCAACGGAAGTTTGCCCCAGCTGTTCCCAAGTATTTCTAGCTAATGGAAAAACAGTAGCTTGCACGGACTCCATCTTCGCCCATATGCAAATACTTTGGGATAGTTAACCCTTTTGTCAGATGTCTAACACAAAGATGAAATTGTACAACGCTATGACAGTGAGAGACTTTGGGGCCAGTAGCCATATGCCATGGTGAGTTATAATCACGCAGATGCATGCCACAATATGAAACAAATACACCCTCCCACAGAGCCCCAAGGAAGCTCACTTGCAGACACACCCGCCGACTTCCCCCAGTTCCACAGTGCCCTATTTGCCCTTCCAGCCCGAGCACCCTTGATCTGTTCAGACTCTCTTACCAACAGGGCTGGTAGGCTTGACAGAGGATGGGGCCTGTGAGCTCTCATGTTCCAGCTGCTCTGTTGGTTGTGGTGGTTTTGCAAACAAGTCAAAAGTGACATCAACTGAAGCTGAGAGGAAGAAAGGAGACAGACAGACCCAGAAGGGAAGTGAGGAGAAGGAAAACAACAGAGCAAGGACAGAGGGAATCAATTTTTAAACGGGTCAAAAACAAGGCAAGACAAGCAGAGATGGGGAGTTAGGGGTTAAGGAGAACATAGAACACCAGAGAGAGGAAGAAAGGAATGAAATAGGTCAGTGAGTCCTGAAGCTACCTGTATGAATGAGCCACCGAGTCCAAATCAGTGACCCATTGACCAACCAATGCCAGTGGACGAGACAGAGAAACTAAGCAGGCAAGGGAGGGCCCACTTCATACATGCCATCCTCTGCAGCCTGGCAGCTTCCCCAACTGTTAGTGCCTCAGAGGGCAACTGGAAGGTGTGTTCAGACCAATTGCAGACCTGCAGGGACAGGCACGCCCCATGACTCCGGAAACCCGTCACCCTTCATTTCTATCCTAAGGCCTGCCCAGAACGAAAAAAGCTAGCAACCCAAAGAAGTGCCAGTGAACTGAATTCCTTTCTCTAAAGTAAAGAACCATTGTTGAGAAATACTTAAATTCTGAGCTCAGTTGGGCAGGGGACATCTTTTGTGTTTGTACAGCACCTCGCACAGGGGGCCCTTGGTACCATAGCTCCAAAGCACAATGGCAATACAAATAATACATAAATAATCATCATTAATTAGTAACAAAGGCAAGGAAAAGATATTCACTAGGGGCCAAATTCTGATTTCATTCACATGCATTTAAATTCAGAGTCATTTCACCATGAATGTATGCTCATGTAAATGAGATCAGAATCTGGCTTCTTTTAAATATCCATTCCTCCACTGATTTCAGCCAAGTTACTGCAAGTTTACACCATTGTAACTCAGATCAGAGTCTAGCCCTAAGAAATTTGTTCTCTCAAGTATTCTTTGTCTGCAAATTTGTGCTTCTACACATTTGTGGCTCTGATTCCCCCATGTGGGCCTTACCAGCACTGGTATCACACTGTGTAGTCCAACTCTTGTAGCTTTTTTTTCCCCAGTGGGACTAATGTAAATTCCTCTATCACACACTACTGTCCTCCTGGGGGTTTCCCCTTTGGGCATTGCAAGGACTTTCACCATACACTGGACAGACCTGATCTGTGGTTGTGTTATTCTTCTCCCAGGGGGCTGTACTGTTTTCACAACAACTCTCTTTTGTGTATAGACATGGCTAACAGTGGGTCTAGGTCTCCCAGTGTGCTCAAGATTTAGGTGAAAAACTGCTACAATTTCCTCCTCGGCAGAGGGGATCAGAGTGGAGCTGGCAAAGTGGACCATCAAAGATGTTCCCTGGTAAGGAAATACAAGACGCAGGTATTGGCTGAGATTTATTAGAGGATCAGAGGAAACTGGATCCCAAAAGAAGGGATGTGATGATAAGTATAGTGACGATGTCAGCAAGAATAATCCCAAGCTTCAAGGAGCAATGGAAACTGACAAAGAAAATGTGCTTCTCTTACCCGCCCTGGGAGGACTGTCAACGATACCTCCCCAAGGATCAGCAGCAGAAGTAGCATCAGCAGAACCTTTAGAAGGTGGGGATGCCTTTACCCAGGCATCTGCTGATGACAGACTTGAAGAGAGGGGGGTCTTCTCCCAAGGGTCAGAGGAGGAGCAGGAGACTATGGGAGGAAGATCCCAAGGCCCTGTGGAGGTCTGGTTGATTGATGCTGCCATCTGGCTTAGAGGATCCCCGGAAGCAGCAGGGATTGGAGCCCAGGGGTCTGCAGAGGGGACCCAAGAGGCTCCTGCTGGTTCCACATTGGACTTTAGACCTGGAAGACACACAGGAAGTTGTGGAATCCAGGCAGGGAACCATTCAAAGGCATTGCAGAGAGAACTGAAACACAGCCAGGGGTGGGACAAAGGGGCAAATAGGTTAGAGAGGAGCAGGAGAAAGAAAGAAAAGAGCAGGTAATAGGGAAAGAAACGCGTAAAGCAAAATGAGGCCAGAAGGCAGGACGCATTTAGTAATCAGCCCATGTTTACCATTTGCAACCCTTCTTCCTTCATTTCTCGGTTCTGTTCAATAGACGGGGTGTGGTTAAAAGCTGCTATGAGAATGCAGTGAGTGAGCAGAGGATAAGGGGAAAGGGCAGACAGAGAACACAAGCAAAGATTCTTACTGTTAGGTTCCCCAGAATTGGACAAGGACAGATATGGACAGGAGAAGGTTCTGCCATTCTCCCAAGCATCAGCAGATTGAGAGTTGCCCCCACCTGGAATATCCCATGGGTCAGCTGAAACACGGGTTGAAGTTACTGGCGCTGGTCCAAAAATGTCTGCCAGCTCCGCAATAGAGGACTAGAATTGTAAGGAGAAAAAGAAACAAGTTAAGGATCAGGGATACCTGCAAGGCCTCGTCCGATATTGCTCCTGGAGTGAAAGGGGCTACTAGAGCGGTTTTTCCCAGGTAACTCCAGACATCTCCCCATACAGACACTCCCCGCTTACACAAGAGTTCCGTTCCAGAACCCTTGCGCAACTCGAATTTTGCATAAGTCGGAAACGTATACCCAACCATTACGTAAAAAACAAAACAAACCAACAAAAAACCTCTATTTCTAGCTTATGGAACTTTTTCCGTAAGTGCTGATTTGCATTAAGTCGGGTTTGTGTAACATGGGGGGCGTCTGTACTTCCTGCAGAGAAGCAACCTAACCTTAGATCTTAGAGCTGGGCAGGAATGCTCTGATCTGGCTTCTCTCTGTAGTCAAGAAATACGTCATTTAAAATCTATTTCAGCTAAAGCTTTAAGTGAATGCAGTGCTCATGCACAAAGCCAGGGGGACAGCAAGGCCAGCTGAACTCTTCTACTTATGCACAAAACAAATACAGCAGAGCAGAAACAGGGCAAGTGTCTCCCAGCCCGTTCAAGCCCATCCTGGAGGGACAATCCAGGGGTAATTCAGTTTTCCTGGTTAGGCTGCCAATGAGGTGTGAACTGTTATGAAGAGTCTTTTTTTTGTTTTTTAAATCATGCAGACATGAAGAATTACACTGAGATCACCAGATCAAGTCACATACACCAGTGAACAGCCATCAAGTAATAATCCCTTTGCTCATTACCAATCTAGGATAGATTTGAACTAGAGACCAAGAGACGGAATGTTCTGTATCTCATTATATATCTCCCCAGCCCTCCAGACCACCAACTAAAGCTTTTCACCTGACTTTTCTTCATCTTATCCTCTTCTTCCTCCTCCTCAATACCCATGTGGGTCTCTTCCAGTGCCCTCTGTAGCAGTGAGTTCTCTCCTTGGCATGCCCTCACTTCCTGCAGTCAAAATGGACAGTGCATATTGCTGGGATGTGAACGGTAAAGACACAGGATAAATGATCACTGATGTGCACTGACTCTCTGCAGAGAGACCAAGGGCAGAGGTTGCTCTGCCCAAAACTGTAATGCATTAGCCAGCAGCAGCCTTGTTTTATTTTACTGATGTACTTGCACATTTCATGATAAATCCACTGTTAGGAAGATGCAGCACACAGCTTTAAGAGCAGTGAAAGTAAGTTTACAGCCAAGCAGGCACCAGAAGCAGAAGGACTGGGGTACACCACTTCCCAGGAAGACACCAAGCAAGGCAGAAAATTGTACAATGTTTAATACTCCAAAGGTCCATTTAGAAACTCATGAAGTTAGAATCCAAGAAGAGGAAAGTGCCCTTTGATCTGCTGGGTGTGGGGTACCTTCTCATGCTCCTTTTTGCTCAGGCTGAGCGCTATCTGCAATTGCAATTCTTCATCTGTGCTGGTGGCTGGAGGAAGCGGCTGCTGCCAATGAAGGAGAACTGAATGAAATTGCTTCTTTGACCCTAGGTCTCTGTATTTGCTACCAAATTATCCCCTTTCTTGTAACCATCTTTTTTTCAATCCCTTGTCTGTTATATAGTAAGTCATTTTATTCAGCCATTTATCCATTCAACTGTTGCTACTCTTTCTTCCATTTAGATAGTCAACCATGATCTTAATGTCTATTCTTTCATCCATCCATCATCCATGCACCAATCAATGTGATCTTTCCTCCATATACTCATCAATCGGTTTTTCTTTCCTTTTCCATCCAGCCATTCACCCACCCACTGTTTTGTCTGTTCATCTACTCTTCTAGCACTCTGCCCGTCAATCCATTGCTGGAGAGGCTGGTTTAGAAGCTTCTGGGTTGAAACACCACCACCTTGAAACCACAGGTTTGAATCCTGGCACAGTTGACTTCGCCCATCACATTTTATATATATATATATATATATATATAGAGCTTCTTATGCAAAGTCTTTGAGGTGAGGCCCTAACACCAACATCCCATCTGTACTATGTGAACATAAAAGATCCCATAGCACTTTTCTTAAGTCCTCCGACTGTGGTGCCATCAGCTGGCTGCTGCACTCCACCTCAGAGGTGGCTGCACTTCAGTGACATTGTCTTGTAAAGCACTGTGGGATCCTTCAGGATGAAAGGTGGTATATTAATGCAAGGTGTTGTGTGTCCGCTAGTATTTGACATACAAACACCTTGCCACTTCAGGCTCATCTGTGCCCTATAAGATTCTGTCTTGCATTGTGTTTGTGTTTATAACTTTTGTTTAGACTTTTAGCTGCTTGACTTGTCAGGCCTCTAACCGTACAGCTTCCCAGTGACATTTCTTCCCCTTGCTGAGATCAGAGCATATCAAGGGCAGCCTTTGCAAAAGCTAAACACTTTGCAAACTGCTCAGGAGTTCAGTGGATGTTTTTGCTCTTTTATCTATCTGGGAACATCATAAGCAGATCTTCCATTAATAACACTGATAAAGAATAACAACAGCTCCTAGCATTGCTATAGCAGTTTTCTGAGAATCAGAGAGCTCTACAGGTGTTACCCATTAATCCTCAACACCCTTGTGATGACAGCATTATCCCCACTTTTCAGATGGGAAAACTGAAGTATCGATAGGTTAAGCAAAGATCTTATAGTGCAGGGGTGGCCAAATTTACTGATCCCCTGAGCCGCATACAACAATCTTCAGAAGTTCGCGAGCCAGGGCACACCTGCCAAGGCTCCAGGCTTCAGCCCTGTGGTAGGTTCCTGACGGGGCTTGGGGCTTCAGTCCCACTCCTGCTGAAGTCCTGAGCCCTGGCAAGTGTGCCCCACAGGGCTGAAGCCCCAAGCCCCCCCACCCCACTGGGCAGAAGCCCCTATCCCACCACCCTGCTGTAGGCAGACATCCTGAGCTTCCCCCTCTTCCCTAGTCTGGTAGGTGGAGACTGCGGGGAGGGACATGGGAGGCTCCGTGAATGGCACTTTGACGGTAAAAGAGCAGCATGAGCCACAGTTTGGCCACCCCTTTTATAGCGTATTAGTGGTACAGCCCATAGGACAACCCAAGACCTTACTCCCAGTCAACTATGGACCATGTTTCTTCTTTCACCCAATGATAAAACTAAACAGATTTATGTGCTGCAACAAACTCCGTCCCTCCTTCCATCTCATCACTAACTGCTGGACCAGCAGGGGTTCCAGCTTCATCCAACAGGCACACAAACAGCCCAGTGAATACTGCCACATCGCATGTTGGAAAATATTCAGATCTTGTCTTCGGTGTAAAACGCTACCACATTGGGGGCCCCATTATACCACGGATCAGTGGGAGCAGGACCAGGCTGCATTTTGACTATGTCCCTTCATGCTGACAATGTCGATTTGGTGGACATACAGTTTGGGCCCTTCTCCACTAAAAGGTCAAACATGCAGATGGGACCACAACTACCAGCGGCAACAATTCACATCTCTACAGGATCCTTCAGCAAGGCCTGATGGTCTGTGAGAACTCATGAGTGCTAAAGGAGCCAGGAACAGTGGAAGAGGGCTATTCTGCACGAAGCAGTGTGACCTAGACACAAAGGGTGGCTCTAGAATCCCATTACTTGGAGTAGGGGGCAAGTAGTCTGGGACTCTGGGAAGCCACGATTTTGGAAACAAAACAACTTTCCAGGAGTCCAAGGGCTAGTTAGACCCCTGGAAACTCTTGGATTTTAAGAGTTTAAAAAAGGAAAACTTGGCTGATGTGTCAACAGTTACCTGTGAAAAGGTGAAGGCTCACCAGTCTGCTGCTGTTCCATTGTTTAACATTGGATAACTTTGTACATATTTTGGCCTTTCTGACCATTATGTGAGGCCTCTTGAAGACTGTTGGGCAGAGGGGGAAAGAAATGTCCTCTTTGCCTCCCCCATTCCCTGGCTGTGCCTGGCCTGCCTAGATGGGTGGTTCTAATGGGCTTCTCTTTGACTGGAATGTTCCTTCAGCACTAACCACAGTAGCTTCCTTGATAAGGTCTGGGAAGCTATAAAGAGCCACATTTCTGGGACAAAAATAGGGACACAAGTTCTTTGAAGTCCATCAAAGAGCTTCCAGGAAGGGAAGGGTGGGAAATGGAGACTATTTTGCTCAGAAACAGGGATGGTAGCCTTGTAGGTAGCAATCCTATAACTAGCCAGGCACTCAGCAACTGTGGGTGCGTCTACACTACCCACTGGATCGGCAGGTAGTGATCAATCTATCGGGGATCGATTTATCGCGTGAAGTGTAGACGTGATAAATGGATCCCCGATCACTCTCCCGTCGACTGCTGAACTCCAGCTCAGCGAGAGGCAGAAGTAAAGTTGACGCGGGAGCTGTGGCCATCGATCCAGCACTACGAGGATGCGAAGTACATAATTTTAATTAGATTTGAATACGTCGACTTCAGCTATGCTATTCTTGTAGCTGGAGTTGCATATCTTAGATCGATCCCCCCACAGTGTAGACCAGGCCTGTGTGTGGCTCCAGAACAAAGAGGAATGCTATGGCCTAGAGCCAATCCTGGCACAGGGACAACCTCAACCACCAGAGGCTAAGCCAGGAGAAGGCATTTGAGAGACATTTTGGTCCAAGCTTCATTTAAATATAGACTCCAGTGAGGCGGGAAAGTCCTGACCCTGGAGGTGTCACCCAAAGGGTGGTGGTGTCCCTTAGTGGCTTTGTCCTCCTCAAATATCATCAGTATCGGTAGAGAGAGGCAGTGCCAGTTGGTGTTAATCTCAGACTGTGTGTGTGTATAAACAAACAGTCTCTGCCTGGAAAAGGGGAAGCAGATCAGCTGATAAGAGCTGGGGAAAGTACATGAAGGACACAGGCTCTAGGCTGGGATTTTGGGGCTGACTCTAAAACGATGAATATAACAGCAAGATGGGAAAGACCCATTAAGTTATCTTGTCTACCCTCCACTCCTCTCCCCCTGGCCAAGGCAGAATTGCTTTCTACGATGTCTTCCAGACCTTTGTCTAGCCTCATTTCAAATGATCCAAAGTGACTTAATTAAACACAGTCATGTGAAATGAACTTAGTGATCAGATGCACACACACTAGCACAACCGCATTCAAATGACAGCTAGAGTCACAAGTACACGGACCAGTTCTCCAGGACGTTTGCAATTCCTGGTACAGAACCCATTCTCCCCGGGGGACACAGGTTCTCCCTGGTATCTGTCAAGGAAATAACAGAATCATTCTGGGGACATCAGCATAAAAACTTCATGGTTAAAGTAATAGACTCAGAGTAATTTATACATGAAAGACAGTGGGTGAAATCTGGGCCCCATTGAAGTCAATGGCAAAACTTCCATTAACTTCAATATCATCAGGATTTCACCCAATGTATTCAGAGAAGCTGGATTACATATGAGCTGTAGGGAGTCCTGATTCCACATCTCCAGACTGGACTCTATTTACCTTCTTTGAAACCATCTGATGGCACATGGAAAAGGACCATTCATCTTCAAGACAACCACACAGAAGAAAGGATTTAGATGCACCACATCTATCTTTCTGAGACCGTTTGGAATTGATTTAAGATGTACTGGTACAGTGCACGCACCAAGTCATAGTTTCACTTGCATGCACAGGATATGAAAGGGGCAACAACTGTGCAATAAATCCTCATCATGCCACGAGATGCTGACGTGCTGTGTCTGCATGTAGCAGCCAGTGAGAAAACAATACTGTGCACGCTAGCATGGGGATTGACAGAGCCTACAAATCTCTCTCTCATGCCTTGCTACCACAATCCCATAGACTCATAAACTTTAAGGCCAGAAAGGACCATCATGCTCATGTAGTCTGTCCTGCATATCGCAGACCACAGGACCTCACCCATCCATTCCTATAATAGGCCCATAACCTCCGGCAGAGCTACTGACGTCCTCAAAACTTGGTTTAAAGACTTTAAGTTACAGTCTCGTACAGTTACATTTATTCCAGTTCAAACCAGCAAGTGACCCTTGCCCCACACTGCAGAGGAAGGGAAAAAATATCCAGGGTCTCTGACATTCTGACCTGGGGGAAAATTCCATCCTGATCCCAAATAAGGCAATCAGTTAGACCCTGAGCATGTCAGTAAGACCCAGCAGCCAGACCCCTGAGAAAGAATTCTCTGTAGTGACCCAGAGCCCTCCCCTGCATGCGTCCCGTCTTCAGCTGCTGAAATATTTGCTCACAGCAGTCCTGGATGGGCCATGTGACATTGCAGGCAATCACACCACCCCACAGGAGGGGGCTGCAAACATTACCTTCTCAGCCTCCTCTCGACTCATGGCTAGTGCAAGCTGTAACTGCAGTTCCTCCTCTCCAGTCGTCTGGGGTCTTGCCTGTTCCAGGTCTGAGGTGTGCTGAGGGGATGAGGAAGAGGCTGAGATAAAAAAAGAGGAAGAGTTCAGATTGAAAGAGGAGGAAGAAAAACAGAATCTCTGGAGCTGGGATGTTTCCAGGAGTCAATCCACAATGATCACCCACCTTCTCCGCCTCGACTGGCTTTTCTGCTCTCCCCTCATTCCCACCACCCAGCTCAAGCTACAGGACCTTCATACTTAACAACTGCCCTAAATGCTTGGGAAGCTGCTCCTAGTGTCATGGACATCACAGAGCACTCAGAGAGACAGTCTGCCTTTAAAGAGCTGGAGTTCGACCACAGGCCTGACTAAGGAGAAGGATGGGGATTGGGGTCAGAATGCAAGTGGAACAATTACCCCTCAGTGTGCTAGGAATAAAATTGTGTTTGTTGGCAGGGACCCTGCTAGCACAAGAATCTCTATACAATGGCAGGGGGACTCCACCAAATCAGGCAGCTTGGTGGGAGGATAGGAAACTATCGGAAAGTAGTTGACGCTAATATTAAAAAAAGCAGCAGCTAGAGAAACATTTTAGAGTTGCAACCTCCTAAACAAGCTCCCGGTGTTCGAGATTGCATCTGTGTGGTGCTTCCTTCACTTCTGTGTTCTGAGTGCCTTGTTTACCCATTAATTAATAATGCCTTGAAGACAGGGAGAAATTCAGACTCTGTGAGATGTAGAGTCAGAGCCTTTGCTTTTACTATCCAGAATGCCAGCTGCATATGAGGATGGCCCAGAGGAAGACCAAAGGTCACCTACCCCATGATATTAAAACAGAAAGAAAACTATGTCTGCTTCACAGTGGAGACTATTGGTGATGTGGCTAGAAAGTAACTGATATGAGTTTTGAGCCACTGCCCTAAAAGACAATGTTATGGACTGGGCTGTCAAGATAGATAAGAGCAAGCCCAAAATGTTACTTCTGAAATTCAGACTCCCAGTGATCCACTTCCTTTGGATCAGAAATACCCATGCTCTCCATACCATGCACAGTCTGTAGCACTGCAGCACTTACAATTAAAGGATGATGGAGACCCCCTCGGCCTGCCATAGTCTTCTCCATACTGCGATGTCCGCCTGCCATAAGAGAGCTGCTGGCTGCTGCTGATGCCCGTGCCCTCAGTGGACATGCGCTCTTTGGTTTTCAGGGCATGAGCCCTTTCCTGCTTCAGCTTCTCCTCATCCTTCAGCAGGCCCATGACCTGCTTGACTTTCTCCCGTACGTTTATACCTTGGTCCTTGCCGTCACGGTCTGTGTACTGGAAGTCTTTCAGAGTCTGAATGGTGTAAAGGTTCTCCCGGCACTGATGGGCCACCTTCTCTGATCCGGTTTTGATGAGGTAGTCCAGCAGGGTCAGTGCCTTGTAGACATGGCGCCAGTTCTTGCCACTGTCGTTCAGCCGCCTCCAGATCATCCCCATGATCTCTGCGAAAGCCACTGTGTTGAAGGTCAGATCTGCAATCTCAGACATCAGGGAGCTGGGTGGACCCCAAGAGTCATTGGAGGTCGCCTCACGCACCTTGATCTCTGCCTCCGAATAATTGTGCACAATGTTTTTTACCTGCCGGCGCAAGGCAGAGGTAGTCATGGCTGAGCCTTGCAGAAAGTTCACAATGGGCAATGAAGAACTAAGGAATAAACAGTCTGGGACTCAGTGGGAAAGTCACCGTTCCAGCTTCACCAGTGAAAGAGCTCTAGCTCACCAGGTTTTATGCTGATCTGGAAAACAGACAGAAAGTGTTAAATACAATCACCAGTGAAAAAGGGACCCAGTTTGCATTCCCAAAGCACTTCTGTTGCTCTCTGGCAGCACCTGCAGTAATTTTCACCTTTAATGCATATCATCAAGACATAGTAAATGTAATATGAAAAATTATAATAGTTCTATTTCAAACATCCTTGTATTTTGTGACTTAACCTTGCTACTTACTGCAGCTAAAGGCAAACAAGTTAAATTTTTATTTGATCAAGATGAATCCAAAGGAAAAATCACATAGAAAATAAATAGTCAGTTCTTATAGTTTCTCCAGATATCTCCTCTTGTATTCTGCAGAAATAGTTGGATCGGATTTTACCATGTGGTTCTGCTCCTAAAAGTAACTGTCTAAAAATGGTACCTTCTTCCCCCAAAGATCTGCTTCCTTTATGTACTGTGCCTCACATAGTGGTAAAAATAGGTGTATACTGTTTTCTCAATGGAAACACACTATGGGAGAGGGAAATGGATTCCATCCTGTCGATTCTATGCATCATCAGAATTGTTAACTAAGCTCCAGATGCATCTGCCTTTAGTCAACAGGGATTTTTATACTGCTGCTGATGTCACAGAAGGAAAAGAAAACAAGCGTGACTCTTAGATCCCAGCCACCTTTTTACAAGTAAACTCAGCAAATGAGCTTCTTTGAGAGGCAATAAATATGGAATCCCCTGCTGTTGTTTTCCCAATCACTTGTCGAACTGTGATTCTTCTCCTGGAAATTATCCACAGCCTTCTCCTGTTAGAGAACAATCAGCTCAAGCCTGAGGATTAGTGCATCAGTTTGGCTAAAATAAGAAACTTTCCCCCCAACAAACCTCTACCCCCACACTCACTCAAACTGACAATTCTCTGAGCTTGTAAGCTGGTTCTGGATCCCAGCAAGGGAAGCAGGTGCTGCAATGCACAAGAGAGCCTATTCTCACGATATTTCCTATCAGAAACAAAGGTGCTAGAGATGACAAGATTTCTGACCCAGTTCCGTGCACCCAGCCATTTTGGGTAATCATCTCAAACTCTGGAGTGCTTAGGCAAGTCAAACTGATCCTAAGAATGGTGAGGTTGAGAATGCTGAGATTTTGAGAGACTCTTTATGCACCAGAGGCCAAATCATGGCTCCGCTGAAGTCAACAGGAGCTTTGCTATTGCCTTCAATAGAGCCAGGGTTTCACCCCAGACTTTGGGTTCAGTTACAGTGCGATGCAGGAATTTTGTTCAGAGTGTATCTCCATCCTGCATCTCTGTAGAGAAATGACCGGCAGGTTCACCAAACCTCTTCCTCTCTTTCCTAGTTTCTCTCACGGCATTACTAAGGTAACCCCTTGTTCTTGGAATGGACACTGATGGGGGCCAGTAAATCTGAAGGCAGGATACACTAAGCAGTACTCCCCCTCAGGGTCTGAGAACAGGCATTTCACAGAGCCCCTGTTGCCTGAAGCACAGGAAGATAAAGCCTGGACTTAGTATTTAGTGGTGTATCAGAAACAAGTGTGGTGGTTTCAGTCCTGTTCCTGGGTGTCCACATCTCACCCGGTGCTAACTGACCCCACTGTTATCAGTTTCAGCGGAGAAGCTGAATGCAGACTCGGTCATGGAGACTGGGTTACTGTCCAGCTGCCCTGGTGGCTTCTCCCAGTCAGGCTCGGGTCATTCTGGTGCAGGAAACTTGCACTACTCTTGCCTCTCCTGTAACAATAACCTCGAGCACTTCACACACATTAACTCAATTAGTCCTCACCGCAGCAGGGAAAGGTTGCAATCCTCTGTTGACAGAAGGGATAAGTGAGACACAGAGGTCAAGTGACACCTCGCTAGCCAACGGGGCAGATCAAGATGAGAACACACAAGGCTCTGGCGCTGGCCTTGGGCTCAGCCCACCAGACCACATGGCCTCCTGCTGCCACTGTGCCTGTCCTGCAGATAGAACAGAAGCCTGCAGCACCTTTCAAGAGCATGACACTTGCTACACGATCTTTTTTAAACAAGTGCATTCCCTATGCGGGGTCTCTGTCATGTTCCTGCCACGCTGCAGCCCACCTAACTGCTAATGTTATATTCAAGCAGAGGTAGCAAGAAAGAGGCGGGTGGAGGAGAAATTAATTTGATAGAGGGTGGAGGTGGTGGGTGCAGAAAGATGAGAACATTTTACTTTGAATTTTCTTTCAAATGAGCACAAAGTATCTCTCTCTCTCTCTCTCTCACACACACACACACATACACACACACACACAGGGGTGCGGAGCAGCTAAGCCATCCTCCAGAGTCTCAGGGACACGATTTGCATGTGTAGAAAGTAACCCTCAGCCCAGTTGCGATGAAAAGACTATGCATGTTACAATCAGGTTTTCAAAGATGTATCAACAGAAAAGAAATTGGGACCCATGACTCTCCACCAATGGTAGTGACAATGACGGCTGCAGTGTAGACAGGGCACTGATGTTTTAAAACTGTCATTTAAATCTATTCTGAGTAACCTGCGGGACCCCAAGCTTCTGGAAGTGGGGGGAACAATCAGGGCAGGAGTTTCCCCTACTCCAGTTCTCTGGTGATGGAGGAACTGTAAGGATCCTGTGAGTTGTCTCCTCCTTCCTCAGGAGAAGGGCAAACCACGAGTTGCAGAGCTACCCCAATGACCTCTTGGATTGCTTGTGCTCAAGGCCAACCTTTTCTTTCTAGGCCCACCTCCTTCACTTCCCTGCTTCCCTTCTTGTGCTCCAGCTAATGTACGGTTGGAGCTCACTGCACAAGCACTGCCCGCACTGCCCCAAGGAGGAGGCATAAGTCTGACCTGTGCTAGAGATCCTCTCCCAATTCCACACTCTGACTGGGTTTGTCTCCCAAGAGTGCAGCAACACAGTAGTTTCCGTCCTCACCTCCTGGCTTGAGAGGGAACTGTTGGGAGGTGACCGCTCCCTGGAATTCAGTTGCTACATCTTGTTTTTATCCTTACCCTTCCTGAGTGACTCAGCTATAACTTCCATTAGGGAACCTCATTTTCTCCATGATGGAGTCGGGGCTGAAAATAGCTTCACGCGAACACACCCACGAAGAGCACGCATCTCCCACCACCTTCCATTAAACCAGTCATGTCCTAGAATTGCTTAGAGAACACCTGAGATGAACAGGCCCTGCCTCTGCCTGGGTATGGCCTGGTTAACCCCATGGCCAGTGGTGAAGAACAGGCCACCCACCCACCCCACCCAGCCAGTGTAGGCATCACACTCACTGAGGCAGAGAGAGAGGAATCCGCGGAGATGGCTTTGGGACTAAAGAAGTTTCTTTCAAGACATTTCCCTGTATTGATTTCCTTTCACAGTGCAGCTCAGCTCAACCCGCTTACTGTCTTTAGATCTTAGTGCGGCTAAATGTCAGTAAAATGACTGCAGAGACAGCAGTACCCGACGGGGGTAGGGGGAGACATTCACTCCTTACTGCTTAGAAACAACTGAGCTGATCAAGTTAAGTCCTTCAGGATCAAGATCAGAATTTTCCCTTCTGACTGCAACAAGGTTATTGACGAAGTTCCACCTTCCCTGCTGGCGAACACTAGGCTTTTGCTGATTAAATTCTCCCTTGTATCAAAGCCTCAGCTCGGGACATTCCCTTCTAGCTCCCAGCAGGTTCCCTCTTCAGTAGAAGCCCCAGATCCGGACATTCCCAATGTGCCAACTGGCACCAGGATTGTCCCCAGTCGGCAACGTGAGCTGTCCATGTAATTATTCACCTGCTTGCAAAACTTCCCAGAAAGTTTTCAGTTTTTATGATGTCCAGAGACACAGGAACGAAAGAAGGAGAAAAAACAAAAGTTGGACATGAGTGGCAGCACGGAGGAGGCAGAGTGTTTGTGCCTGGAGCCCTGCCAATGGTGCTAAAAGGAGTGAGTTTTATCGAACACAATATCCCCAGGAATATAAAGGGAGTGAAACAGAAACCGTGTGGTAGATAAGGCAGCACCAGGCAGCCTCATATGGAATTACTGCAGTGACCTTGAGCAAAAAGCAGTCAGGTGGGGAGAAGGACACAGTAGCTCAGCACTGAACCAAATTGCAGGGTCTCCACCAACCAGGGAGCTTTAGTGATCCCAGCAAAGGGGAAAAGAAAGGGCCTTGAGAGGCAACGAGAAAGAGACCAGAGCAAGAGGAGACAGGGAGAGAAAGGCAGGGAAGGGAGAGGAAGAGAGACAAGTAATGATTGGGGTAGAGTGGTGGGGGGCAGACTGATAGGTGAGAGAGATGAGGAAACAGAGGAAAAGACTCAGGGAGACAGACAGGGAAAGGGAAGATGTCAGCAAGA
Organism: Gopherus flavomarginatus; assembly: GCF_025201925.1. Classification (NCBI taxonomy): domain Eukaryota; kingdom Metazoa; phylum Chordata; order Testudines; family Testudinidae; genus Gopherus; species Gopherus flavomarginatus. The sequence goes on along the minus strand of NC_066628.1, from coordinate 39,308,803 downwards.
TGAGGATGGGAGAAGAAGGAGAGACAGATGGGGAAGAGAAAAGAAAGATGGGAAAAGCCTTGTTAACTTTAGCAATGTGCACGGTCCTCCCTCTTGGAGAGAACGTTGCCCAAAGCAAAGAGAAGAAGCAGATGAAATCCAAACAGCAATCAGAACAACAGTGCGAGGAGTCAGCCTTCAGCAAAGGCTCCATCCGTAGCTGCTTTCCCCTGTGCCAGAGATGCTCCTAATAAACCCGCAGCCAGGTTCCAAAAGGCCATTGCCTGCCCCTTCTCAGTACGCCCCACTGGGCACCATGCTCACAGGAAAGTACCCAGCGCTGAGGGAGGGGGATAAGTTACAGGAACTAGGAAGGGGTTGGACTCTTCTTACAGCTGACAAAGATAGAAAGGGAGGAAAAGACAGAGCGAGAGACAGGGAGGGAGGGAGTCTGGCTGTGAGACCAAGGGTGAAACTTGCCAAGAGCCCAACCAAACACTCAGGTTCTGAGGAAAATCCCACCCAGCATCAAATCAAAGACAGGGGCCCACCCTGACATGTTCAGGTAATTACATGCAAGCACACGCAAAGCACACACTTACCCCCTTGGCTGTATATGCCTCCATTCAGATCTGCAATAGCTTGGGGGAACTACATAATCCCCTGGGATCTTCTTTTCCCTTCCCAAATGTCTGGAACTCCAGGTCCTTCTCCTGTGTGGAGGGTGTTTCACAGGCAGAGGGGCGCCACCACTTCAAGAGAACAAGGGACGTCCCAGGGCAGGTATCCCGAGGGGAGGCCTGAGCTGAAGTCGGCCAGCCAGCCCAGGGAAGTCCATTGTACTGAGTGGAAGTGGCCACAATGCTCAGACGACCAGTGTGACACCAGGGAGGGTGGGGGAGGAGACACCAAGGGAAAGAGTTGGGTTTAGGAGCTGGGGCTACACTTCAAGCCAGCCCCTGATCCTGGGAAGGCTCCCCTGTGCTGTTCTATCCATATGGCGCTGCACACCGTGTGAGTGAACATCCGCCAGTCGCCACCATCGAGTACCCTGGGGAGGTTGGGGGAGTAGGGGAGGCTTTGCCCTACCTCAGTCATCCTGGAGCAGCCTCATCTCAGAAACTTCAGGCCTTCCTGCAGGGGGATGCCTGAGCTCTGTTGGGAAAAAAAAAATCCTACAGCTTTGCCAAACTAGTGATGCAAATCAAAATGTGCTTCACTGCAGTCTGAGATACTCCAGCGTCCAGAACCTTCCTCCCCACCCCCATCCTCCTCCAACCTGCCTCCCCTGCTATCCAGACACCTTCCTGCTTACCACAGGATAGCTCCTGTCCCTGCCTATGGTCCCCAGACATCCCAGCTCAGCAATGCACAGGGAGAAGAGTCTTACCTCTGGCACTGGCTTCCTCTCTGGTCACTGTGACTCCGAGCCGCTTGCCCCGCTGGGCAGAGTGCGATCAGCAGACGGTGCTCCGATCAGTCCTTGTACTGTTCCCTGCCGATGGCTGTCCAGGCTTGGTGCAGGTTCAATCCCAGAGTTCCTAAATCCATCCAATGCAGGAAGGGCTACATCCCCTCCTCGCTGCTCCCCCGGGGACCAGGCAGTGTGCGCTCGGAGGTGGATGGGGAGAGCTATGCTGTAGTTATTCCCTGAGACTGTCAGAAATCTCTCTGCTCCTTGCGCACTGCACGCACGGTGTGAAAGTTGCTAAGCTGGCTGGGCAGGTCTGTCTCAGCTCTAACAGGACACAGGCAGGATTGGCTGCTCTCATTAACCCCTTCAGGTCCACAGACTTCACAAAAGCTCCCAGTTCTTATTGTCCCAGCAATGATATGCCCCTGGGGAGCTAGCAGAGAAGTCCCAGCTCTCTTTAACCCTTCAGTCGCTGTATGCAATAGGGCAATGATGGAGAGACCCCTTTGCTGAGAAATGCAGACTGTGCACAGAGGATGGAGGATGTTTAAACGCTCAGTCACTGTCCCTTTTGGCTTCGAGCCAGTCACTTTTTTTTTAAGCCAGTGTTCTACTGTAGTCCAGAGCTGCAGCTTCCTCTCGACTCTGCCAGCTGATCACAATGCCCCCCCAATGGCATCCCAGCCCCTTTTCAGTCGCCTCTGTTAAGATTCTACAGGATCTAAGTTTGGAACAGCTTCGCCCAAAGGAGCAGCTCTTCACTTTCAGTGTGTCTCATGGCCTCTCCTCAGTTGTGGGAGCGAGATTTTCGGCTTCCATCTGTAGTGTGGTGGCCCTTCCCTGAAGAACTACCAGACTCTGGCTCAGGGAGTGAAGCACTGAATGACATTCAAGAATAAGTCAGATCTCTTGCTGTCATCATCACCACCCACACACTCCCCCAGCCTTGGCCTACTATTTTAATCACTGACAGGATTTCAGGTTGTTTTTTTCAATATTAGAAATCCCTAACATTGTCTTCATAGAGAATACATCTTCTGTGCAGAGAGATTCTTGCGGGTAATCAGTAATTAATTCCCTCCCATGCCCCCTGTATATGATGCAGAGAAAGAGGGAGCTTTGAAAGCAGTCCCACGTATGCCCACTCCAAAGCCAAGTCAAGACACATGTAAGCAGGTTACTTATGCTGAACTGAGCCATGGAGCCAAAGGTTCTGCCTCAGGCTACACCAGAGAAGGTAATCTGGGAAGATACCTAACAGCCACCTCCTGGGCCACTCTGAGTCTCCTCAGGCTGACCCTCAACTCAGAGTTTGTTGCTGTCTGAAAGACAGCCTACCAGGGGAAAGGGAGGAAAGGCGTATGCCAGATCATGCTCCTGCCTGGGATTAGAGCGTCCACTCCCAGCATGAGTGGAAAAGACCACCACCAGAATCTGCTCGCATGAGCTGGCCAACAGAATCCCCCAGTGGAGATAAAGCAAGAGGAATACCATCTGGCCAGTCTAAGGCACTGTCTTTTCTTTATTTTCACTTTCTGTTTATGAGGATGTCTGTGTTCTGATGTTATATGGGATACAGTCATATGCTACCTATAAATTATTTTTCATACACCATGCTATAAATTATTAAATACTTAAAAGTAAATGCCAAAGCATGGAGGAAAGGGATCCTTCCTGCCTGACCTGTATGGCTTGGCAGCTTGGGATCTAGATCACCCATTATCCTTTTGGCTAAAGAAATGACCCTCTCTTGAGGGCTCATATTCCAATGGAAGGGCATGCATTGGGGATCTTAATAGATTTTGTCATCTGAACACAGCCAGGCCCTACAAGGGTGTTTTCCCCTGAAAGGATAAGTACCAAGCTACTCTGGACAGCAACCAAGTCTGCAACTGTAGAGCAGATAGGATGAAATGGACACTACCAGAAGGTAAGTGGAAGCCAAAAATCTAGTTCCCATGCCTGTTAGGAGAAAATGGGACACAATGAAAATGAAGGGCTGCTCCTTGCCCAGCCTGCTCAGCAAAAGACACATACCTTCAGTTCAGTGCTGTAAGGAAATATAAACTGCTCCTTGAGACAACATGCTACTAAAAACTACTAGCAAATGCTGATAGACACCAAAGGCTGGAGGAAAACAACTCAGCAAAAAGAATGGCTACTTACCATGCATTCACTGTGGGTCTTTGAGATGGTGTTGGCAGTGAAGATCCCACTGTGGGCATGCATGGGGCCCAAATGTGCAAGATCCAAGTTTTTGCACAGTGGTCACCTCATGCTCCCATGCAAGGGCATATAGGACAAAATGGCCATCACCCTGCCTCACAATGCAAAGCCTAGGGTTGCAGAGGACTCTGAAAAGTGAGGGATGGAGGGTGGGTCATGGGATCTGCACCAACTACATCTTAAAGAGCCACAATGACTGCACAATAGATAACTGTTCATTCTTTGAGCATATGTCAGTGGGAATCCCACTGTAGGTCACTGGCAAACAGTGTGCCCTTAAGATGGTGGGAATGAGGCGTCTCAGCTGCATAGCTGAATAGTGATTGTAGCACTGTTCTCCTGAGGTTAGCATCCAACCTAGCAGCTAAGTCCAGTGTGTAATGTCTGACAAAGGTCAGTGAGTTACTCCATGCTGTTGCCCTACAGATTTAGGATATTGCCACATTCCTGGAGTAGGTGGAAGATGTCACTTGAGCTCTGGTGGAGTGAACCTTAACATCCAAAAGGAGAGATACTAGCCAACTAGTAACATATTGAGATGGCATGTATTATGCTCTGGTATATTCTCTGTGATGAATCACTTGATTTTATGAGTGGCTGGCTATGGCTCCAGATAAACAAGGAGCCAGTCTGGATGGGTTTGTTCTGTCAGTGTAATAAAGTAAGATTCTGGCGACATGCAATTTCTTTTTTGGTACAGAATGAGGTTTCAGGAAGAAGATAGGTTGATTAACTGATTGGTTCAAATGGAATTCCAAGACCATCTTCTGGATGAACATAGAATGAGATTTCAACCCACCTTGTCTCTGAGTAAGGTCATAGGAAAGTTCAGCCATGAATGCTTGCAACTGACTAACTCTCCCAGCCAGAATTATGACAATTAGAAAGACTGCCTGGAGAGTGAGACAGTGTAATGAGTGTTCTGAAAGAGCCTCAGAGGGAGGCTCCATAAGATTCCGGAGGACAATATTGATTTCCCATGCAAGGTTCTCTGACCTATGGGGAAACATGTAACAGGCTTTTGAGACACTTTGATCCTGTTGGGTGCAAGATGACTGAGCACGACTATAAAGAACGATGGCAGCTAAAATTGCTGCCAGGTGGAGCTTAACAGAGCTGAACAAAAGGCAAAGTGTTTTAAATGCAATAAGTAGTCAAAGATCTTCAACATCAGAACCTGCTCTGAGTCCAGGTTGTGTTGGGTTATCACATTGAGATTCTTTCCCATTTCAAGGGGGGAAAGTCTTTCTTGTAGCCTTCTTCGTACTTTGTATCAGGATCACCTGAACCTATAAGGAACAGTCTTTTTCAGTAGTACTCAGCCAGCCAACATCCAGTGACTAGCGGGGTCTGGATGAAGTATCTGACCATGGTTCTGAGATACTGGGACCAGGCGGTCTGGGAGCTGGTTAGGAGGCCAGATGGGCATCTGTAGTCGGTCTGTCAGCCATAACTGTCTCGACCAGTAAGGAGCTACAAGAATGAGTGTGGCTCTATCCATCCTGATCTTGGATATCACCCTATGAATCAGTGGGAAGGCATGTAAGAGGCCTTGATTCTATGGCAGAAGGAAGGCATCTCTTAATGATTCAGGGTTCATGTGCCTTTTGCAGCAAAAGTTCTGACTCTTGGCGCTATCCTTGATCTGCGATCAGAGTCCCCCATCGATAGAACACTGGCTCTGTGATGAACCTTGGCAGTGATTACTCATGGTTGGTGACAGACTGTCTGCTTAGGTAGTCTATTAGATTGCTGCTGACTCCCAGGAGATGAAGAACAACTAGAGTTATCCTGGGCTGGTGACACCGCATTCCGAGCTTGGTAGCTTCCTGGCAGAGGGGTGATGAGCTGGCACCTCCTTGCTTGTTTACTTAGTATATTACAGTTGTGTTGTCTGGCAGAATCTGCACTGTTGGATTTTATAGAACACCTCGGGATACCATATAAGGTAGCCATATGACTCTGATTTCCAGGATGTTTATGCCCAGTGGAAAGGGGCAAGGCAGCTTCCGAAGGTCATGGTAGGCTCAGACATGGCTCTGGTGTGGCTCCTAACATTCCCATCAAACCTGCTGCCGCTAGGAGGATGCTGGGTGTATGACCGAGGAGGATGGGTGCCTCCTGAAGCAAGAGAGTCTCCTTCTAAGTGGGCAGTCAGCTCTTACCACTTGTTAGCTCTGCAGATAGAAGGGTGTTCTCTGCCTCTGTTGAGGCTAGCACTTGTAAGGGCTTATGTCAGAAAAGGAATTTATTCAAATACAATGAATCATCTCAGATAATACAGGTGTTACTGTGTGCACGCATATATAATATTAGCTACAGTGCATTTAACCTTTCACTCAAGAATCTCAAGGCATGTTGCAAATGTAAATTAATATAGATATTGATATATTTTCTTCATAATGCCAAAGCCTTTTCTAGTGCACAGAGTCCAGCTGCTTTAATGGGGAGGCTGCACATTTCTGAAACAAGGTGCCAAGCTGAGAGAGACTATATCCCAGCTTCCTTTGGATTTGAAAAAATGTCCTGAAGCCAAGGCTAAATGGCGTGGGTGTGGCATTAAGACATGATAAGTTTCCACAAAAAGATGCCATGGTAACTGACAGACACGCCAGGAAATCCAGACAGAGGTGGCAGCAGGGGAAACAGGCAGACACACATGGAGAACAAACCAGCACACAAGGAGAGAGGATGATCAGATAGAGACTAACAGGGCTAAGTCCTGCTCTTTTCACTCACAGGGTCAATTCCATTGATTCTGATTCCAATGGGACTAGCTCTGGGAGTAAGGGGAATAAGAGTTGCCCCCTTGTGAGACACTGATACATTGAGATGGCCAAAGAGAGAGACATATGTGAAGATCAACAAAAGGGAGAACACTATATAAACAGGAGAAAGAAAGGGGAAAAGGCAGGTGACTGAATTGTAGCACTTTTACATTGGAATCCTGTCTCACTCCTGTGTGAGATGATGATTTCATACCCAGGCAGGGGAGTGCTGCTTTTATCTCCACTAGCAACGTACTACTCCACTGAGATGGGGAACAGTATTATAAAAGGGGTCCACTTCTGCTCCTTGGCTGGAGAATTCTAATTACAGCCAGGCCGATGCTGCAGGGAAGGATGAGGATGCTCCTGCTTAATAGTGAAGTTTTAGGACAAGTCAGGTAGGAAGGCCAGATACAAGAAAGAGGACGATCTTTCCACAGGAGGCCACGTTCTGTCAATTTGACCAAATCCCTGGCAGGGATAACACAGGAGAAAAGGCCAACCCAAGTCAGAAGATTAAAGTCTCACTATGTAAGCCCTGGATTCCAAATCCTACCCTGTTCAAGCTACTCCTGAAGAGCTCCACTGTTGAGAAATCACAGGAGGAGGCATGACAAGCAGCTGTGTAGAGGCCTCATGGTGGAAAAAATGTGACCCCCAACTCTCACACACACAAAAAAAGAGAGAAACCGCACCCCCCCCGCCCCCCAGAACTGAAATAGTTACAGAAAAATGAACAGAAAGGAGCAAACTCATCCCTTTTAACTCTCCCAATTTCAATTCAGCTCCACCAGATAGAAATCTGACATAAGGAGACAGATGACATTTAAAAAAAACCATGGATTTCTAATGATATTTCTCTGTGTTGGTGTCATGATGGTTGGGTTCAGGAACACTTGGTGCACTCTCTCTCTCTCTCCTCATTGACTTCAGAGACAGGAGACTGAGAAACAAAGACAGGCAATGTGCCCTGAGCTATTGGAACTTTTCAGCTCTCTTCCACAGGCAGAATTTCTCTAGTTTCTTTTAGTCTCAACCACTTCTGAGTCTGTGACACCCCCATGCACTGAACTCTCCCGATTCAATATTTTTTTTGTCAAAATAACAGATGACCTAGGAATGTCTCCCCGGATGGATCTCCAATAGCAAAATGTGAAAAGAGGGCCATCCTGGTTTGGTGTTTTTTAGTCACTTTTGCCAGGTTCATACAGAAAAGGAGACTACACTGGATCTGTAAAAACATGAATATTTATTTCTTTAAAAAGAACAGCAACAATGCATTTTTAGACAGAAAATGCTTCACTCTCCTGCTCTTGGGCATCTCTCTTTAGCTGTTCAAACAGAAAAACCATATTGCCCACCATTGACTCCAGAAGGCCATAGACCTAGAACAGAAAACAATACAAAGACCCTTTTAATGAAAAGATAACAAATGTTGGTGAAAGGGACTGATTGAAGCAAAAGCATCTCGCTTATATACAACTCCGCCGCCAACACAATGCTTGTAATACTCAAAGAAATATCTGGATTTTACACATTTTTATCTCTAACAAGAGCTGTCTGAACTAAAGGAAAGTGTGTTTAACGTTATCTGACATAGAATTAAGTATGATGATCCCTCAAGAATCTGTAAGCATGCTGAAGAAATTCCAGGTCAGAACTGGGGCATGCAGCTGAATACATGATGGAATCATTCCAGCTTGGGGATCGGTTGACATAGCAGCCCATGCTAACATTTGCTGACAATTTGTTCATTAGGTTTTCTTAATCCGATAAAATGCTCAGCTGTGCACCTACCTTCACGCTAAACTTAAAAGCAAAGAAGAGGAGACAGCAGAGAACAAAAGCAACTGAGAAAAGGTGACAAAATACACAGGAGAACGAGAAACATGGAAAGATAAGACCAGACTTACTTCAACATAAAGTTTTTCACGGTATTTCTCAAGTACAAGGGGATCTACTGGTTCCTGGCGAGAATCTACTTGGTCTGAATCTATGCCTTCCAGTGGTGTGAATTCTTTCACCTCCCGTGTGAAACTTGGAGTTCTGACTCTTTTCTCATCTTTCCCTTTTGTCTTCCTGCTGTTTGAACGTTCCTGATCATACACAGAAAGACAGACAAAGGTAGGACCATAGCATCCTTCAAATTGCAGAGCATGCTGCACATCAGAGACAGCAGTTCATTCAAAAGAGAGGAAATCAACTCTTCCACAGGAAGATGGAGGTTTAGAAACCCAATATACACACCCTTGTAATCTGTCACATACTCTCTCAAAAACCAGTTAATCACTTTCCATCTTCTAGATTGCCACCACATACCTCTCTATCTTTTCCTGTTGACTTTATTGCTCCTTTTTTGTCCTCTTTTTCCTTTCCCCCAGCTGTCTTCTTCTCTTCTTTCTGCAAGGTTTTCCGGTCCTCCTTTCCTCCTTTTACAATCTGCTTCAGATCCACTGCAAACAAAAAATTCCAGTGATCCCAGAGCATTGTTTCAAGATCCAGTACAGAGCTGCAAATCCAATGCCACTGTGCATTATAAATGAAAATACATTGTAATATAATGTATTTTCCTCTTTCTATCTATCTGATGTTTATGGAAGCATACTGAAAATTCGCATTCGTACAATACACTGACTTCTCAGGTATAGTCTCATTTAAGGATGGACATAAGAAGCAATAAATATACAGTACGGCTAGCATGTAAAGGAGCAATAATGGTAATGTTTTTATTAGTATGGGTGAGAAATAGGCCTAAATGCTAATAGAAATACAAATACTAATGCTAAGCCAACAGGTTTCTGTATCTTTGAGAAACCGTGAGTACTATAATCTGGACTACTTTTTCTGATATATTGCCTCACAAAGGGCTCAGTGGGGGAAGTGCTCAAGCAGTCATTTCAGTTGAAGCTCAGTAAATTACCAGAAATTAAATGGAACTGAAATCCCCTTAAAAGGCCCAGGAAAACCTGCTTAAATGGCTTACAGGCTGGTGTACTCAGACTATAAATTTACCTATTTCTTCTGGAACAATTTCTACAGAAGTGTCCTTCTCAGGCATGCCGAGCAGGGATCTCAGCATTAGGGAGCGGCTCACCAGACCATCAACTGCTTCACGCCACAGCTGGAGACTGAGAAACAAAACCGTCAGTATTTGCCATGGCCAGAAGTTGTGCAGGAGAGGATTTGTATGCACATGGGGGAGGAGGAGGGGCAGGACAAGGCAGGGTTTTTGCTTCTCCCAGCATCTTGTTCTACCCTGTGCCCATGAACAAAAACACCTTAACCAGTAAGAGCTATTGCTGCTTCCAACTAACTCAATGTGCTAACATCCAAGGTCTGACAATTGTGCATAGATGGCTTCAGAAGAAATTATTTTATGAAGTTACAGCCCCCATGGCTCTCAATAGTTTGGGAAACAGAGGTCTGCTGGATCCATAAATATAGTGAAATAAGGTTTATTCCTCTTCAACATAAGTCAATGTGGCTCAGACTCCCATCTGCATCTTGGAGTTCCTGTGTCCTTCTGATTTACAGGTGAACAGAAACTTTCAGTGCGTTTACAGCCCTAAAGTAAGAGTGAATGACAGAATATGGGATACAACAACCTTTTCAAATACAATGTCAGATAAAACTGCCTGCCAGGTGAGGCCCTCATAAAGGTAACACAGAATATTCTGCCAGATAACAATCTCGGAGAATGAAAAGATCTCAAGTATTCTCCAAAGCAGCACAAGATCAATATTCTGACTTATCTCCAGAGTAAAATGGGATCTACGACTTGGACAGCTGCTATCCCTAAGGTGTAGAAAACCTTGCATGCAGAGGACTGATAGAACTCATATTGCTGGACACACTTGTCTACTCTCTGCTGGAGTTTGCCAGTGCTACTAAGCAAAGTTATTTGTATGAAAGGGCTTTTCTCTGCAATGGTAACATACCATGTTTGGTACAGGAGGTCTGACTGAGTTGGTCTCTGTTCCACACAAAGTGCCAATGCTGCCTTATTGAGCTGGGTCAGGGCCGCTTCTCGTTTTTCCTCCTCAGGGATTAACTGCAAAGCCTGATGGGATAGAAAGCTCAGTGAGCAACTCCTCAGCTTCAGAGCTAGAATGAGGACCCTGGGGATCCAAAACGGCAGGGAATGGGGAATAAAACTATAAAAGCAATGGACAGGTTTCCAAAAGTGCGCTGCAGCAAAACTTGCACTGATAAGCTAGGCAAGTCTGGACTCTTAAGTCCAAACTAACACTGCAGTGAGGGAGAGAATTGGAAAATACCTCATCTGGACCCTGTTGTGAGCACTAGGCCCCCAAGTCCTCTGATGGATAAGGAGAACTTTTCAAGCGCAAGGGAAACAGAGGGGGCTGGACCATGACCCCACCCCTCACATTCTAAATACTGGGATAAACAGCAAGCGCTTCTCTGCCATACTAAAAGCTTTAGCTTTCCAATAGCTAAATACTACTAAACACAGAACATGTACAATGTTACCCAATTCTTCTTCCTTCATCACACAGGAGCCGCAAAATCTCCCTCAGGAATCTCTTCACAAGAGAACCCAGGACACGGTCAGCAGTGCTGAAGGATGATTCATTCCCTGCTAGGCTTTTGCTGACATACTCAGTGAATCACCCCTCTCACCTCATTGCAGTGATTTACTTAAACTTCTGATACACACATGGCTTCATTCGTTTGGGAGCTGGAACATACCAGACTATTCCCAAGCAAGCAAATCTCAAAATGGTTACAGCTCCATTCCTTGTCAACCCATCACAATTTTAACAAGGACAGAGGGGTAGAACCTGTTTAAAATCCTCAAAGGAAAGGTTCCACTCTGTCTGGCTCACTTCCTCCTCCTCCACATTAATCATCTGGCTTAGGATCTCCTCCACAATACTCTTCTGGCATGGGATCTCCTCCCTAGTACTCTTCAGCTGTGGGATCTCCCCGGGAATGCTCTTCTGAAAAGCAACGTCCATAGCACTCTTCCGGCACCAAATTTCCTGTACAGTGCTCTTCTGGCCTGAGACTGGCTGTACTATGCTCTTCTGGCGCGAAATCTCCTCTTCCTCTGAAGTTGAGGGAAAATTCATGTGTTGCCTCCACAATTCATGAAGCTCCTTCACCACTTGGTGCTGATAGTGCAACTGTGACAACAGAAAAGGAAAAGATAAATAGAGAGGTGAAACAAGTCTTACTTTGAAACTATCTAGAACACCATCGAGTGCTTAAATCGACAAGCTAGACTATTCTATCTTCCTGCTTAGAAACCCTGGGATGCACCGTGTAGGCCACGGCATCATCATTCCCGAGTACTTATGCTCAGTTCAGTGTAGAATATCTAGTGGCAAACTGTACCTCTGGATTCTTTCTGTGGAATAACTCTTCCTCTGTGATGTAAGCATCAACAGGAGATAGGACTCGCTCCGGTGTCCGAATTCGATCAAGCAGCTCCTTCAGATTCTCCTTCACTATGACAGCAACTTCTCGTGCAGCCAGCTCACTCTGGGGCACCACAGTAACCAAAGAGATTTGATTCCTTGATCCCTCGCCCCCGCCACACTCAAAACTATAGGCATACATTAACATATATGCTCAGTCGCATGGACACAAATACACAGATGTATTTACATCCAATATGGTGGTCATTAAAATCATCACACAAACATCTATATTTTACAGATGTTGGCATAATTTTAAAATTATTATTTAATTTGACTTTACATAGTAGGTCATTAAACTCCAAACATACCAGAAACTAAAACTTAAAGGAAAAAAGGTAGAAGGATTTTTTTTTAAAAAAGGACAAAGTAAGTATTTCAGGACAGACATCATTAGATTTTATACAAGAGGCATGAAAATAGATTGAGGTGATGTGGAGTGCTGATGCCACTTCATTTGGAAAACCTGTATAACTACCTAATTAACTAAAACTAGAAAAGATAAACAAAAAACAAGTGCTATATCGGAGACTGATAATCTTACCCTTAGTCCCAATTTTATGGCAATAAGAACATTGCAGCACCCACATCGTACTATATTTACACATTGAGTCTGAAGCTTACATTCACATAGCTAACCACTTGGTTACCTCCAATTCATCTCTGAGGCCAGCCAACTTATCCTCATACACAGCAATACCCCACAGGGATACTTGCAGGACAGCCCCTCCTAATAACATGGGATGAGTACCAAACTCCCAGGACTCACTGAAGATTCCTGCCTTCCCTGACTTGAAAAAGAAGGAAAAGTTTCTAGTTTCTCCAGGCAGAATGACACCTAAGAATAACAGAGAGAGCACATCAGTCACCTGAGTACAAGAGTTCTCTTGTCCTGTTGAATCCTCTTCCAAATACTTCACAAATCTGCTTATTTTCTGGTGTCAGTGCCTGTTCTTCAGCCAGATATCACAGCTAATATCGACATCCATCTTCCAGGTTTACTCTCATCCATCAGATTGCTGAATGGGTTTTTTCTCTTCACCCTTTCAATCCCTAATTTTACCTTGATCTCAACACTCTCAGTACATGTTCTGCCCCAATTTTTCAACAGAAAATCATGCGGTTTTAGATATTCTACCCATACAAATTCTGGCTAGGACTTATCCTTTTTCCTCCAACCACCCTTGAAAGGGATCTTTCTCACACATCTCCTCTGGCATTAATCTGACCTGGGAACCCCAAGTAGCTTCTTAAGGAGAATCACCACATATGTTTGCTTTGGCAGTGGCCTGACTCAGATAACCCCCTGAACATGTCCACCTCACGTTTGCTTTGGCATGGGTATTAAGCCTATACGGTAATCTTTAAGAGAGCCACATCTCACCTGGTCTGGTGTTAAAGTAAAAATACTGCATCCCTTTCTCCTTAGTTTCTTCAAAGGTAACCGGCTGGGCTTGCCTCCGCCAATCATACCATATGGCAGCTGTGCCATCATTGCTTACTGTCAGGTAGGATTCAGCTTTCTCACCCGCCAAAACTTCAAAGGTGACCCGGGCAGCAATGCCAATTTCATCCTGCGTGGGAGAAAGAAAGAAAAAGGTAACCACAGGATTTGCCTTCCCATGACCAAATTAAGTGATACTACAGCTGGCTGCTTAAACTATTAGATCCAGCTTGACAGAAAGTGGTACAAGGCACCCACCAAGTTGCCACCATCAGGAGGTGGACTGAGGCTGAACAGAAACATAAACAAAACTCCCTGTCTCTGTTTCTAGATCCCTCCAAAACAAGTACAAGTTTAGCAACCACTCTATGATGTCCAGAATAACCCTGCTGGTTACACTCAATATACAGCTATGACTTGGGAAAGAAAGAAAACTTAGCCTTATCATATTTCAAAACAATTGCAATTTTACCCTATGAGAAGTGGTGCTGTTGATCCAACGAGCTGGCTGTCCACAAAACTGCAAAGATGGACCCAATACTGGTTCTGGAACCACATCCGGATAATCTTCTAAGGGATCACTGTTAAACAGAGCAATGGCCAATATTCTCTTGGGACTGTTCAAGCAAGTTATTATCAAGCACTGAGGAACAGAGTGGTAGTTTAGAACACTCGCATTAACCAAGAAACAGAGTGTTCATTTCTGATTAACCATTTCATCTGTAGGGTTCCACTGTAGCCAACAGACTGAAAACTCATCAAATCACAGAGTCTTCTGATTACAGACAGTGCATTAGACTGCAGCTTCGAGGGTCTAAACTTGAAGGAACTCCAAACATAGACTGATATTGTTACCACCAAGAATGGGCAGGATGGAACTCATACTTGATGAAATGGACAAAGATACCCGCCTAAGGAAGGCTGGGGACAGGGTATTAAGTGAAGAGGCAGTACCTATCAAAGAATGGACCAAAGGTAATGCCTACCATGGGCAGAAAAAAAAATCTGAGGAAGATGGAAGACTGAAGACACCTGAAGGAAATGCAGAGTCTGGAATAACTAGGGGAAGATTCTCCACTCTGCTTAACCTAGGGTAAAGTGAGTGGAAAAGGGTGGGCCACAAGAAGTTGGTTTCAGCTCCTTGATCCTCAGCCATGAAGCCCCAGTGCTAGTTCAGAGTCACACAGGAGCACCTCTAACTCTGCCAATGGAGAACTGCCATACCTCCTCCTCTTTCCACCTATGCTGCACCCTGGAGCACTCTTAACAAGGCCCCTTACGTTGGGATGAGGAGGGCAGTTGGTACTGGAGGCACTGGAGCTACCTCCATCAGGTTTCCACCAGTGGAGAATTCCCCCTGCCCTATCTCTGGCTTTCTTAAGGCCACTTCCCTATCCTCTGTGGAGAATCTGACCCATTCTGGATAAGGACAAGTGAGAAATCCTCAAAGACTGCTGGTCAGTATCCACAATTCTTATCACTATCATCAAACATAACTTACAGGCTCACTCTCTCTTCAGTGGTGCCTTCCTTATTTTCCTGGCACAGCTGGAAATACTGTGCTGAGACAGAAGTGAAAGGTTGCCCTTTACCAATCACTTCCAGGCCATCTAGGTCCTTCACAAAAGGTAATAGACATAAAAAAAAGAAAAAGGACATCTATTAGTTTTTCTTCTTATACAGAAGTCAGACGTAGTCAAGCTAAGCTATAGTATATCCTTTGATAAGGAAGGAGAGAAGCACAGTATGCTGCCTTAAAAAACAGTGTCTTGTGCTTAGGAGAGAGTCCACTGGTCTTACAGGGTGATTAAAATCCAGCTCCTCTAGGACGGATTTTAGCTCCTGTCGTCGATACCTCAGGAAGAGACTCTTATCCCAGGTGAGACGGAAAGGGGACTCCTTTGCAGATCTGGAACCTGTGGAATTAATCACATGTGAGTTCAGGGTTTATACAGCACATGCCTATTGGTTTCACTTTCTCCCCGACAGTTGATCTTGCAACAGTCCAAATAACCCCAACTGTATCTCTGAGAAACACAGTTCCATCAGTGTGAACTTAATCTTAGGAGTGCCCTGGCAGTGTCACCTAGGACTGCAGTAGTGCAGCCTTCAACTTGGCGGGTCCCTCCATGTGATGACTAGATGCTCGACAGTGTAAGCTGCTTCACATCAATGCCTTTCCACTGCCAGAAGGGATCCTAGCAATACGAGCCTCCTCGCAGCAATTTAAAACTACTGGCTAGTTAATCTTCACTGTTCCACATGCCTCCCCATTAAAGTTGTGCCTCTACCCATTTCCTCACCCATCTCCATCTTGACACTCTGAGGTTTCCCTACATGAGTGATAGGCTCTGGGTAGCCTTGCTCCCTCTGGGTCAATGTCATCATCAGACCAGTGAGTTCATCTCCGATACACTCAGGCTGGCTCCAGAACTCACTTCCTACATGGTAGCCCTACGGAGGAAAAAGAAGGTTGCCACCATGCAATGATAACCTGTCTCTCAGTCTCACAGGAACTAAGCAGAAGGCATCACAGATTGTTTATAAGAAGATTTAAGCAATTATGACCTCTCCTCAATCCAAATGGACACTCTGACTGAATGAAAGATCAGATGATATTAACACAATATATTCCCATTGATGTGAATCCTTTTTGTAGTGCTGTAAATACACAGCAAATGACTCCCTTGTTTTAGCCCAGGAACATTTCCCTTCAGAGCACCTTCCAAATGGGAACCTCTGCATCTAGCCCTGATGCCATTAGATCTTTGTTGTCTGGTAATAGTAATTTCTGGCACACGACCATGCCATCTCCCCAGCCTGTGCTGGTCCTTAGTAGGAGGCTCACTGCATGGCAGTGCCCCATGCACTAAAGCTCTTTAGCAAGGAGCCCACAAGAGCAGCACCAGTTAGATCTAACCAATACTTGTTACATCACCACCATTTTTAAATCAAATGATGTTTCTCTTTGAAATAACTGGAAGCTCTGTAATTCATTTCGGACCTGCAGTGGATATGGTAGATGCCTAAAGATGGCGCCTCTATGCCAGTCCCAACAGTATTATTCATGACACTAACATCCTAGCCCAAATGACCCCCTTCCACAAGACCAGAATAATCAGGACTCTGAAGAAGTGGGGCTCTCACCTTCCCATAGTGCAGAGCAGGGAGGCTCCGGTCGATAAGATACCGCTCTTCCTGGACTCGTCTGTAATCCTCTGAGAGATTCATCAGTAGTTCATTTTCTGGTTTCTGAAGAAACTCTAAAAAGAAGCAAAACAGAATCACCTTTTTTACCAACCAGAGTCTCCAGAAAATCAGCCTCACTCCTTCCAGCTACCTGCCTCTCCAGCATGGTAATTCTCTTCCAGTTACACTCCCCCCGTCAATCTGCCTCACTGCTACTTCCAGCCACAACCATACAAGCCACCAATGCCATCCTCACAGCCTGAATGTGCTGAACCACCTCATTCAGCACAACTAGGGTCTGGGGACCACTGAAAATGTGTGTATTGCTGCGCAATTATCCAATTTCCCAAATCAGCCAGGCCTTGGTTTGCCTGGGGCAGTAATAACTTACTGTGATGGTGTTTGGTTCGCACAGTCTTACATGGTGTTCCACACAATGAAGTTGTCCCAGCTTTACTCACTACTCAGAACTCTCTGCTGCTTCTTCCTGAGTGCCACATTATGATGCCAGTTCTGGAGGGCTCTGTGCTGTGACGGTGGGGCCCAGAGACACTTTCTCCTCTTCCCATCCCCATTTTTCTCTCTGTACTTCTCTAAAGCTGCCACTGTACCATCCAGATGTGAGTCTGTAATCAGCTCAGCTAACTGAACAGAAATTAAAACGTTTCAGAGTGGCAGCCGTGTTAGTCTATATCAGCAAAAACAACCAGGAGTCCTTGTGGCACCTTAGAGACTAACAAATTTATTTGGGCATAAGCTTTCGCGGTCTACGGCCCACTCCATTGGGAGCATGCAGTGGAAAATATAGTAGGAAGATATATATACACAGAGAATATGAAAAAATGGGTGTTGCCATACCAGCTATAACCAGACTAATCAATTAAGGTGGGCTATTATTATTAAATTAAAAAGTTAGATTAGCCTACCCATCCATGCACAGGCACCACAAAAACAAATGGAGCAAAGAGGTAAAGAAAAGAGCATTCTGGATTGGCACTGTCTCTACGCAACCACTTCTGTATCAACAGTTTCTGGCATTCACAGCATCACTCACAGACTGTTTAAGACTATGCTACATTGAATAGTCAGACATAAGGAAAGGCACTATCTCATCACCTCACTTCTCTATGTGCTACTCAGTGCTGGTGCTCTCAGCAAAACTGCTGATGGAAATGGAGCCTGGAACTGTCCAATTTCTCTTACTCTTCTCCAGACAGGACTTACTAGGCCTGGCATTGCAGCTACTCTGCAAGCAATTTCCTCCCATATGGGCAAACCATGTCTCAGGCCAGAGAATTTTCTGAAGCATTTTCAGTTAAACCTAAGTCTACTGCACTCGTCACTAGGACTGTGTGAATAACAGATTTTTCGGTTCACTACCCAAACAAAAAAAAAATTTTTTTTGGACTGATCCAAAACTATTTTTTTCCAGTTTCCATGGCGGTGGTGACCCTAATAACCCTGTGGCGATACCTGGGATGCAGGAAACCCAGATTCCAATCCCTCCTCTGGACTAGGGACCTGAACCAAGGAGTTCCCGCTCCTAGGTGAGTGCCCTAACCACCAGGCTATAGAATCTTACTTCTCTCTCTTTGTGACCCAATGAACATGTCAATATTTCATGAAAAGTGGAAAGCTTCAACAGAAAAGCCAGAGACTTCCCCAGAATATCCAATAGCTTGGTGGTCAGAGTACTCACCTGGGAGGGCAGACACTTGAGTTCAAGTTTCTGCACCAAAGGAGGAATTTGAACCCAAGTCTTCCACATCCATGCTGAGTGCCCCAACCAGTGGACTACTGGGCATAAGGGGGACACCCTCACCACCTCCTTATGCCACACAAATCCCCTTGTGAATCTAGCCAGAAAGAAATTTAGGGTTGAAAATGAAAAGTTTGCAAATAGCTTTGGCTCAGCTGGAAGTCCATTTTTCAGTGAATAATCTATTCATGCAAAAATTCATTCAACTCTACTCACACTCTACTTTTAGGACAGCATTTGATGGCAGCCATTTCACAACTTTATAAACCAACCTCAGCATTTCCTCTAGCTAAGGCTTCTCTCTTGAATTCCTGGAGACTTCCTAAGATACTATGGGGGAGAATCTGTTCACAGTTATCAACAAATGGTCCTTCTGGCCCTGCAATAAAGCAAGACAGACTGTGAGATCACAGAGCGCCCCATATCAAACACAGTGGACAGAAACAGTAACAGACTACAAGAATTTCAGGTTCATTTCTGGACTCTGAAAGGTCTAGCCACAGGTAGTTCTAGCAAAACCAAGAGTAACAGGTAAGAGCTGAAGTTTAACCCTACCAGAATAACTCAGTGGTCTCTTGGATGCATCAGTATCAGCAGGATATGCTACCAGGAGCTGTGCCTTCTTCCCAGCCTCTTGGGGTTTGTGTCTTCGAATGATGAACTTCCTGGCAACAGGAGTTTTCTCCCCTTCTTGGGGAAGGCGAGGAGTATGGAGCTACAGAAACAGAATACACAGTCCCAATGAGGTTAGGTACAGCACTGCCACATCTCCACCCTTCTGATCTTGCTGGGGAGGGCCTGGAAGTAAAGAACTCACCAAGGTCTGTCTCCACACTTCTGGTCCTCCTCAGGAAGGTGTGGCGTATAGAGCTACAGTTATCAAATTAAGTAACATCCTATTTTGACTCTGCTGCTTTGATGAGGCAGGGGAATGAACTCTGAGTAGCCTCCCCAAGAATTTTCTGCACTATAGCTTAGTGGCAGATGCCACCTCTTAAGTAGTTCAGTTTGGGTTTCATAAAGGTGCTATATTTTTTTTTCAAAACCATAGAAACCTTAAAAGAGACAAAATAGTTGGAAGTGTGATTCTGAACGCACCAGATGGTTCATCCTGACATTTAAGATCTTAGTATAAAATTAATCTTCCACTTTCAGCAGCTTTTTCACAAAGACTAGTTAAAAATTCTGATGATTTGACAGGCCATCAGAAATAGGACAGCGACAAGTGGAACAAGAGCAAAGCTCCTATAGTTTGTTTTGATGAGACCCGCCGCCCCAAACCCCCATAAAGAGAAAGTTTCAGTGAAAGCAGCTACTCCCTGTGACAAGGGACACAAGATTTTATACTCACCTTCTCTAGATCTTCCACCTTGATTGCCAGAGCCTGGATTTCATCTCCTTGCAGAACAGAGCTGACAGGCTCAGGCTCCTCTTGAATTGGTGGGGAGGGCTGCTCAAGTGTCTTCACTCTCTTCTTATCTGAAACACAAGCACAGAAGTAAAAACACTTTGTCTCTCTCCCCCAGGGAAACCCCTTCTTTCTTTTGGACAACTGAGAAAGCCTTAAAGGCAGTACTAGTCTTCAAAGTGTATGGAAAACTAGAACTCAGTATTGTCCGTGCTCAGCACATCATGGTATCCACATGATTTGAACATGGACAGTGGGTTTCATCTGCCCCATTCCCTTCACCCTGGCCTAGTCACAATGCAATACATTTTCAAGTAGTACCTTTCCAGCAGGCAACAACCCAGAATGGAAACAAAGAACTTTTACAAAAGTTTCCTATTTCAAATGGAAATGGAAATAGAGAACTTTAACACAGTTACACACTCAACTGCATGATAGTCCTTAAACAAAAACTCTTATCATGTGTGCATAAATATCAGATTTGTATATTCAGGGAGACATTTTTGCTGTTCATAAAATGCATATTGATCATCACGGCTTTGATAATTTGATCTGCTTATGTCCTGAGTTGTGGCATTCTCCTCATTACCTTGTGATGTTATATCTTCCTTGTCTCTCCTTTTGGTCTTAGATTGTAAATTTTTCAGGGTAAGAACTATCTTTTTGTTAGGTGCCTGACAGCACCTAATACAATAGACCCTGGTTGGGGCCCCTCAGTGTTACCACTATTCAATAAGAAATAATCCGAGCTTTAAAAGCCTTTCTCCACCTTTGACTCAAAGCAACAAAAGTTTCTCCAACCAGAAAGAAAATCAGTAGTAAGAGTCTGTCATTTTTTTTTGAGACAGGTATGTTAACATAATTAGGAATATGCAGTATTATATTTCAATCCTTCCAAACATTAAAAAGAATATCAGGGTGAAACCTCTTAATTTTATGTAATACGTATTTTGAAAACATATGAGAGCACTGCACTACTCAGAGGCAGATTTAGCAGTCTTCTCACAGACTATAATTGGTATTTGGAAATCATTCTCCCTAGGACTCCAATATTTATCTGGGTAAGTGGATTAGATATGGATATAATGTGTGTCTGTGATAAATCACTTGGATGTATACTGAGGGTAGGGCTAGCCAAGCCATCCAGACCTGCCCAGTTATTTCTGCAATCTCATTGGAGGCATATATGTTCCTTTTCTGTCACCTGCTGAAAATATTAAAGCACATCTTACCATGCACCCAATTAGACATACTGGAGTTGCTGCTACCTCTCCAACATAGGTGCAGCTTTTGGAAAATTTAACCTGCTGAGTCCTGCCTCCCTCTAAAAAAAAACAAACAACCACCTGGTAAAAGTCTAGATAAGGGCAGGCAGGGATGAGATTTTCTTTTATAAAGTTAACGCACAGTAGGCAGCTGGTAACAGTATCAGAACCACTTACTATCCCAGTTCAGCGTGTGGTCCTCAAGGTGCTGTTAAAGCAAGGTCAATTTCACTTGGATACTCCCAGGCCTATGTCCCAACAGGTCAAAGGCAGGATTGTCAAGGCAATGCAAGGTCCACTCAGACACTCCATCACCATTTCATGCATGGCTGGCGGTGGTGACAGCGGGCAATGGGAACATTGTCAGGGCTCCCAGATTGTCCCGGTGGATCTCTGGCTACACTACCTGGGCAATGGCAGGATGTGCAGCCTCCCAATGCGTTAGGGACCCCGAGGTGGTGCCAGAGCCGTGCCCCAGTGACTCCCTGGCAGTGATACCAATACCTTTTAGCTGTATGCCAGCATGGCAGGGCTCTGGAGCTGGTGCCAGTGCTGGGCCCAGGACCGGCGCTAGGGTTCTGGGCGCCCTAGGAGGACGGCAATTTCGCCACCCAGCGCGCTGGTCCCGCGGCTTCGGTGGAGCTGCCACGGTCGTATCTGCGGGAGGTCCACTGGAGCCGCGCGAACAGCCGACCATCCGCAGGCACGACTGCAGCAGCTCCACAGGAGCTGCCTGCCGCCCCCTCCGGACACCCTGGGCTGCCAGCTGCCACGGCGGCACCCTGACCCAGGGGACACCCTGGACTGCTGCCTGCCGCGGCGGCAGCCGGCAGCCCGGAGTTTCCCTGGGCCAGGGGACCCCCACCCCTGGGCTGCCGGCTGCCATGGTGGCGCCCTGACCAGGGGACACCCTGGGCTGCCGGCTGCCGGGGCGGCGCCCTGACCAGGGGACACCCTGGGCTGCCGGCTGCCGGGGCGGCGCCCTGACCCAGGGGACACCCTGGGCTGCCGCTGCTGCCGGCAGCTCAGACTCCCTCTCTGTCCCAGCAGCAGCGGCTGCTCAACCATTTAAAAAAAATTGGGGGCACTTTTTGGCGCCCCCAAATCTTGGCGCCCTAGGCAACCGCCTAGTCCGCCTAAATGGTTGCACCGGCCCTGGCTGTGCCCTGTCAGGGCCTTCCCCTGTCACTGTGCCTGGGAGGGTGAGGTCCCTGCAGAGGTGCCTGGACTGTGTCTCTGTGCCCAGGGGGAGTCCCCAGACCCCCTCACTGTGCCCAGGGGTCTCTGTTCCGGGGGGACTCCCCGGGCCCCCTCACTGTGCCCGGAGGGGGGTCTCTGTTCCGGGGGGACTCCCCGGGCCCCCTCACTGTGCCTGGAGGGGGGGGTCTCTGTTCCGGGGGGACTCCCCGGGCCCCCTCACTGTGCCTGGAGGGGGGGGTCTCTGTTCCGGGGGGACTCCCCGGGCCCCCTCACTGTGCCTGGAGGGGGGGGTCTCTGTTCCGGGGGGACTCCCCGGGCCCCCTCACTGTGCCTGGAGGGGGGGGTCTCTGTTCCGGGGGGACTCCCCGGGCCCCCTCACTGTGCCAGGAGGGGGGTCTCTGTTCCGAGGGGACTCCCCGGGCCCCCTCACTGTGCCTGGAGGGGGGGTCTCTGTTCCAGGGGGACTCCCCGGGCCCCCTCACTGTGCCCGGAGGGGGGGTCTCTGTTCCAGGGGGGACTCTCCGGGCCCCCTCACTGTGCCCAGAGGGGGGGGGTCTCTGTTCCGAGGGGACTCCCCGGGCCCCCTCACTGTGCCCGGAAGGGGAGGTCCCTGCAGCCATGCCGCGGGGGGGGGGCGCTGTGGGTCCGGTCCCAGCGCCCCGCCCCTACCCTGGGGGGTTTTGGTCCGCGAGTCCTTCTTGCTCGACTTGTTCATAGTCTCGGACACGGCGACGAGCGAGGGGACCCTGCGGCCGCCCCGAGCCTCCTTCTTCAAGCTCTGAGGCGGCGCCGCCGGCGGCTGCATCCCGCAGGGCCCGGGCAGGCAACAGGCTTGGGCCGGTCTCCCTGGCAACCCCTCCGCCACAGCCACAGCGCCTGCGCGAGTTCCTCGGGAGACAAGCTCCGCCTCCCGTCCTCTATGGTCCGGGGAAGCGAACTCCCCGCACGCAGGGATGCGATTGTGCGCATGCGCCATCCATTCAGGTGGCAGAGTGCGCATGCCTTAGCAAGCCGGTTGAGCCTGCGCGTGCGCAGTATCAGTCTCAGAGCTGCTTGCAGCTGGGCAAGCCTTGCTTAGCCCATAGGTCACAAGGGCAATGGGGCTGCTGGGGACGTTGCTCCGAGGACTGGGACAATGAGAGAGGCAGCGGTGCACTGTGAGAGGTGGTGCCCGTGCTTTGCCCCATGTCCTTCAGGAGCCACCAGCAGTGTCTGCCTCTTCCTCCTCCTCCCATGCCCTGCTGGGCTCGGGGGCTTGCCTGTCCATGCCTCAGCCTCCCGCTGGCACCTCCAGCCCACTGGGCCTTTCTGCAGGGTTGTGATTCCTTCCCTCCAGGGCAAATGCCTCTCAGCAAGGCGGCTTCCCTGCCCTACACGAGGCTGAACCTCCCCCAAAGGGGGTTGTTAGAGTGATGGAAAAACAGCGCAAAATGGAGATGGGTCTAAACCAGGCCAAGTCACTGGGGAGATCGGGCCCACAGCCTTAGTGCCTGTCAATATTCGCATCCCCTTTGACTCTGCAGTAGCTTCACAGCCCCTCAACACTCCACCCAAGGTTTCTTCTGGGCCACAAAAGAACGTTCTGGTTCTTGGCAGCTCATCCACGCTCTTGTGTGTTCCAAAAGGAGCATTCTGCTCACTCCCATTTCAAAAGGAACTTCCCTCTCCTCTCGCCTTCTCTGCCCTTCAAACAGGAAGGCAGCGTCTGGTCACAGAAACTGCAAGCACAGAATGCTATGTTCCCGCTTGGCAAGCTCTATGCGGAGGCCTTCTCAGCAGACACTTTCTTACCAGGGTTGCACACATCCTGTCTTATAGCAGCAGCGTGATGCAGCCACCACTTTTCAGTTAGCTAAAACATGGTCAATCACATTCCCTCTCTCCACACTTCAGCTATTGGAACAGTGACTACTACTCTGTGGCCTTAGGGCTACTATTAAACAGCTGAGGACAAGCTAAGAAACTAGAGAAAACACCTGCAACACATCTTATTTCAATGGGAGGGAGGGACAAAAAAATGTCCAGGGAGGGGGCAGTCCTCCTCATGTCCCCCCTGAGCTACAGGGCTGGATCCCAACATGCAATGCTTTTTGCTTTCCTCAAGATGGTGCAGTGCATGCTGGGACTTATCCTTGCTGTGGGCTGCCTTCTCAAAGTCTGCCCCATCCCCCCACATTAAAGATGGGGGATTGTATTCTGGGACCTGTCATCTCCCTGGTTTTAAAGTGCTGCTTGGCTCATAACTGATCACTGCATGCTGAGATCTTCCAGAACTGTGGAATGCACAGCACCCTCCATAATAAAGTGCCACCTGGATCACACTGAAGCATCGCGTGCTTGGCCCAGTGATTTCCCTGGGCCTGACCCTATGTTTAATTATGAGGGATACCAGCAGAGCAGATTGCAGAATTCCTGGGAGCTGGATTTGATTCACCTCTTCTTCATAGCACCATAGTTCTTGACCACACAAAAGGATGTAGCTCTTTTGTGCTCATTTTCATCCATTTTAGGCCATGCTTTAGCTCCAATTTTACCTCTCCTCAACCCATGATAACAAGGCGTTATTAGTGCGTTATGTTAAGAGATAAGAAATATTGATTTTTCAAACCAAGGTGATATCAAACTTTACACCAATTAAATTAATGGCACATTGTTTCTTTCCCTGCTTCCTCCACTGCTATTTATTGCTGTGCCTTTTTATTATTTCCATCTTCTTCATCATACATTTTAAAGGTGTCACAGATTCGGCTTTTGAGAGCTTTGCATTATATCTTACTTCCAGCACCATTTGGTGACCCAAAATATAATTGCTTTAGTTTATCTCATCACAGTGTCTTGCAACGTGGTGCTTTCCAATATTGAGAAACAGATTTAAGATAAAGCAAGAGGGTTACAGCAAATTCTTGGCGGGTTTTGATCATGTGTCCTGGGGTTCTCTGACTAATTAGTTTGGCAATGAGCAACCAATCAAGAGGCATCATTTCTGACAAATTAAAGGAGAATTCAAAGCCCAATCCTGTAAGGTGTCGAACACTGTAGTCTCCCCAATTCCCACTGAAGTCAACAACATACAGAGCTTAGCAACCCACATGAGCCAGGCCCTAGTTCATAAAACCTTTCCTGTTGAAAAACCTGTCTTCACCATGGCAGGTTTTGATACTGTCACTCCATGTTAATTTCATTTGAGAGGATGTGAGTAATAATGAGGCGTTCCTAGACTGAATGCCTTCAGGATATTTGCAGAAAGAACGAGGAGTACTTGTGGCACCTTAAAGACTAACAAATTTATTTGGGCATAAACTCTCGTGGGCTAAAACCCACTTCATCGGATGCATGCAGTGGAAAATACAGTAGGAGGATATATACACACAGAGAACATGAAAAAATGGGTGTTGCCATACCAACTCTAACAAGAGTAATCAATTAAGGTGGGATATTATCAGCAGGAGAAAAACAAACTTTTGTAGTGATAATCAGGATGGCCCATTTCAAACAGTTGATAAGAAGGTGTGAGTAACATTAGGGGAAAAATTAGCATGGGGAAATAGTTTTTACTTTGTGTAATGACCCATCCACTCCCAGTCTTTATTCAAGCCTAATTTAATGGTGTCGAGTTTTCAAATTAATTTCAGTTCTGCAGTTTCTCATTGAAGTTTGTTTCTGAAGTTTTTTTGTTGAAGAATTGCGACTTTTGGGTCTGTAATTGAGTGACCAGGGAGGCTGAGGTGTTCTCCGACTGGTTTTTTAATGTTATAATTCTTGACATCTGATTTGTGCCCATTTATTCTTTTGCATAGAGATTGTCCAGTTTGGCAAATGTACATGGCAGAGGGGCATTGCTGGCACATGACAGCAGATATCACACTGGTAGATGTGCAGGTGAACGAACCTCTGACGGTGCGTATGATGTGATTAGGTCCTATGATGGTTTCCCTTTAATATCTATGTGGACACAGTTGGCAATGGGCTTTGTTGCAAGGATAGGTTCTTGGGCTAGTGTTTTTGTTGTGTAGTGTGTGGTCGCTGGTGAGTATTTGCTTCAGGTTGGGGGGCTGTCTGTAAGTGAGGACTGGCCTGTCTCCCAACATCTGTGAGAGTGAGGGATCGTCCTTCAGGATAGGTTGTAGATCCTTGATGATGCGCTGGAGAGGTTTTAGCTGGGGGCTGAAGGTGACGGCTAGTGGCGTTCTGTTACTTTCTTTGTTGGGCCTGTCCTGGAGTAGGTGACTGGAGTCGGATATTTGGATCTTCTGCTTCTCCTCAAAGAAATCCCAACTCTAATGCAAATGGGCACACTGTCTGGCTACTTGGCTGATGAGCATGAACAGAAGACCAAATACTCAATATTCTCAAAATGGTGGGTACAAACCCCCAACTCATGACAACAGCTCAAGAACATGGCTGGAGGAAATGTCCCCTTCTGAATATTTATTTGCAATTTATTGCATGAAACAGAGCTGCTGGTGTGGATTACTCCACCATCCACAAAGCAGGGAATGCTGCCAGAGATCAATGCAAAATGCCCTTGCAAGCATTTATGTGCTACCAGGTCATGGCCAAAGCAAGTTACAACAGGAAGCTTGCTGCTCATTCCAAAGATATTTGTTTTCTGCCCAAGGCACCTAAACTGCCCAAAAAGGAACTACGTTGGCAGCCTGCTGGAAGCCCAGGGGCCCACCAATGAAGCAGATGGCATCGACCCTTCTTTATAATTTAGCGGTACAGCCGAGAGTGATTAAAGGTCCCAGCATGCACTACGTGCTTGTCAGACAGAAGGTTCCTCTCACCTGCACTACTCAGCAGCATCATGATAGACAGTTATTGTAAAAGATTCTCCAGGCAAGTACATTCATCTGGCTCAAGGGCTCATCCCTGTTTTGCTCATCCGGTTGTGGAGCAAACACCTGGAGGAAAAGAGCAGGCTGAGGCTTAGGCTCAATTTCCAGTGATGAGCACAGTGTGGTTGTGATTGACCTTATGTGACTGATCTGCTTGGTCAAGTGAAGCAGTCTTCAACTGAGAACGATGGGACAAATGTGGCGTTTGCCTTCCAATAGGCTAATTTCTGCTCTGTTCAAAATTTCCTAAGGTAACAGCTGTAGTGCACCAGTTACAGCCCTTGAATGAAACTAGGAATGTCTTCAGGAGATTCATGCTTCTCAGTGCCATCACCACCACACACATGTATGTGCAAATTGAGGCCTTGCATCTCCCTATACACAGAGCTTCCTCATGTCAAAGGCACAGAGCACTGCAAAACTATTTCTCTGCAGTCCAGGCTGAGGGAGAGTCCATGTTCCCACTTCAAAAATGTCCACCAACAAATCTTCAGCAACTAACCCAAATGAGAATTTCTTGGATTAGGCTAAAAAGGGAAAGGGAAGATTTATATTAGGGAAACAGAAACAAGTCCCCCTATATTTACCTCAGAAACCTTGTACTGGCTCAGGCTAAAGGGTTTTCAGCTCAAGGCACCTGGGTTTATGCAGCGTTTGAAGGCCTTGGGTGACATGAGTTTGGGTGGCCTTATCTTAGTCCCAGATATGCACTGTAAGTTGGGAAACCATGTCCTCTGACACTCTCTCCCTCAAAAAGAGTTGGGGCTGACGGACTCAGGTTTTTTACTCTTTCTAGCAAAGCACTCACCCTTTAATTCCAGCATATGTCACCCTCTACTGTCCCCATGGTTGTTCCCAGAACCACACAGAGCACATACTGAAGGACAAATTCAAGGATTGCTCTTATCAGCACTGATGGAAGCTTGCCAGCCCCGAGCACATTCCTTACCACTTCACAGAGCAGCGCATAGGTAACTGGCCCCTTTGCCTAAAGCAAAGCCCAAATGGCATCCAGCAGGCTGATAATGAGGGGAACGTGCCAGAGACTGTTACCATGAGTCACTGCTTCTTAGGCTCAGTGAGACTGACTCAGGGAAGGCTTACTCATGGATCTCACCTGGATGGCAAACTCCTCCTCGCTTCAGGAAGCACCAGTGGGGATTCATTTGAATCAGTGGAAGTGGGTGAAATTACTAGTTCAGCCTGTTAGGCCACTAATTAATGACAATCAAGGTGTCAATGAGGAATAATTGGGCCCTTGCACGTCATCACCTCACTGCATTCCTTTCGGGTGTCTTATTTCCCCTTCCTTAGTGAGACTGTGCTAATGCTATGTGCTTCCACTGCACCTGTCCGTTGGGGATCTCAAAGCACTTTGGTATTATCCCCATTGTACAGCTGTAAAACTGAGGCACACCATGGGTAAGTGCCTTACTCAAGGTCAAGCAATGCATCAGTGACAGTGCCTGGAACAGAACCCAGCTCTCTTGGTTTCCAGTTTCCTTCTTTGTCAAGCAGATGACGTCGAATCCCATAACAACAACTGTAATGATCTGAAACATGTTTGACTGATTGTGAATTACATTAAAAGATTTTAAAAATAATGTGCCCTCATGTCAAGTACTTCTTCTTCTGTGCCATCTCCATTACTGGAGGTTTGCAACAATGGTAGTCCATTCTGTATGGTCCTCTTCTAACCTCTTTGTGGATGAGCAGTCCTTTTAATCCACCCAGGATATTATCTCACCGCTCAAAATCTTCTTTCTCTGCCTCATGTTCTGCCATTAACTTTCCCTTCCAGTGCCCATAAACATGCACTGCTGCTTGAACCTCTTAAAATATGCTCTGCAAATCAAATCTTCCTTTTACTCAGATCTCTCACTAGCATTTGTGGAGTTCCAGTCATCTGCAATACTTTTTCATTGGTTACAGTCTATCTGTGATAAGTTTCAGAATTCTGTAACACCATAGTGTAAAGGATTGTAGTTTATTATCAATTGTTTGAATGTCCATATTTCACAGCTGTAATTTAACATAGACCAAATGTAAGTTTTTAAGAGCTGGAATTTAGTCTTCCTATTTATGTCCCTTCTCGTCAGATGTTTATTCTTCCGCGGTGTCTTCTCTCACTGACTCTGGTGTAAATCAGGAATAGCTCCAAATCAATGGTATATACTGGGATGAGTAAGAACAGCATCACTCGATGCATGCTTTTGTTTCTCATCTGCCAACAAAGGGCTCTCTTGCCCTTTTCAATCCTGATCTACAACCCACTGACATCGATGAGTCTTCCTACTGTCTTCTTTGGGCTTTGGATCAGGCCCTGAATGTGGATGTAGAATAGTTATTGGTAACAGGAATTTTCTGTGCCCATAGTATAGTAGATCTGAATGTGAATATATTGAAATTGGCTATAATGGATTTCACAAAAACAGTAATAGCAATCCATACAGTGTGCTTTCCTCAAAGGGACACGGTTCAAATATTGGCATACTGATTTTACTACTCCTTTGCATATAGCTTCTTCTCAAAGCCTCAACATTTCTTCCCCTACCAATTCTGGACGCATCTGGATTCATTTACGCCCATTAAAGTCAAGAGGATGGTGGAGGTGTAACTTAATGCACAATATTTGTCTAGTTGCATTTGGCAAACTCTGTTCCTGTTTCTCCCACTCATACTCCTACTGGAGGGGAGGGGAGCTTGCCTGATTTTGGTAATGTCCTTATTTGTTCATTAGCGTAATCAATTACATCAACGCTCTTGGAAATCACCAGGAAGAACACTATTTTCTCTGGATCCCACCGCCATGGAGGGTAAAATGTTAACAAAGTCACTTCTTTGCCACAGCATAGTGAGGGTTGATCTAGCCTTAGCCAACTGATAGGTTTTTTTAAAAGAACATTCTGCCTCCTATGGAATCCATTCAGAGGTGCCATACACCAGATGATCAGCAAATGTGAAAAATG
Organism: Gopherus flavomarginatus; assembly: GCF_025201925.1. NCBI lineage: Eukaryota > Metazoa > Chordata > Testudines > Testudinidae > Gopherus > Gopherus flavomarginatus. The sequence continues at coordinate 39,278,903 of NC_066628.1, read as the reverse complement.
GCATTTGTTTTCCAAATCAGTCAAAGCGAGGCCATCTGACAAGACCAACAGGCCATGCAAATTTCTTATGGGGAAGATAGTTTAACTTTGCCTAACTCACATCTGCAGGAGACTCCTCAGCAAAAGCCACAGATGGCAGCAAGTGGAATTTCCTATTAATTACACTGGACCCTCACTAGAACGCGGGATTTGGGATCCATGCACAGTACCGTGTTAACGCGGGGACTATGTTAAAATGAATTGTAATTAAAGTAATTACATTTGGGATCCATGGCCGCGACTGCGTTATATGCAAATTTGTGCTATATAGACACGCGTTCTAGCGAGGGTACGGTGTATTTCACTTCCGATCTCCCACCCTTTATCTGTCACATCTATTTAGCTTATAAATTCTTTGAGGCAGGGTCCATCTCTTACTCTGTGTCTAGACAACATCTAACATAATGGGGCCCTGATGCCAGGCATGTTTCTAAGCACTTGTGTAATAAAAACAAATAAATCATAAAAAATTCCTTATTTCTGTAGTAGCACTCAGAATTTTACTTTCTAGGCTATGTCTACACGACGCACCTTTTAGCAACACAGCCATGCTGCTACAGTCGTACCGCTAAAAGGCATGCAGTGTAGCTGCTGTCTCTCCTGCCGACAAAAAACTTCCACCCCCCAATGAGCAGCCGTAGCTTTGCCAGCAGAGAGCAATCCTGCCAACAAAGCGCTGTTCAAACCAGTGCTTTTTGTCGGTAAAACTTTTGTTGTTCGTGGAGGAGGAGAGGTGTGTTTCACACCCCTGAACGACAAGAGTTTTACCGACTAAAGTCCACTGTAGCCAAAGCCTTAGTCACTCTGAGCTAAGAATAGCAGTGGAGGATGGGAAAAGGCAAAACAAAAACATCTGAAACATAGATCTAGAATTCGCAATGCAAAATAATTACAGCTGTTCTGGCACATGGCTTACTCATAATCCCTGACACAGGACAGGCCCTCAGCTTGTATGGATGCAGAGAGATTTTCCCCATTGATTATAACAATGAAGGTGTCAGGCAAACTTCGGACCTAAATTTCTTTAGTATCTTTAATAACACCTATAAAAAATCTAAATATAGTTCATGCAGCCATGTATCTAGGGTAGAGCCCCAGGATTTAATCTGATTTTGGAACCGCTGACTGCACAACATAAACTTTTGTTGACACTGTAGCATTCTTGTCTGTGGGCCAGAAGGTCAATCAAAATGTTCCATGGCCACACAAGGACTTCTCCTTCCCAAGGCTGACGATAGCCCGACGCTGCGGAATGAAAGGGGCGGTAAATTCAAGTTGTATAAGCTACGATCCCTTCTACCCATCTCTGGGGGCACAGAACGATCACATTTAACCGGAGCGTCTCAGCTTTCACATCCTCTCTATTGAAAGCAGGTTCTATGATCCAGGACTATGTACAAGCTATTGTTCATTGCAGAACGGCTGGTGCTTTTGCCCCCAGAGCTGCTGCCTAGCCAGTATGGAATTGAATCCATTATAAAGCACTCAGAGAACCCTTGTTTGGTATTGATTCTTGTCTGCCAGGTAATCTGCTTTTCTGTTGACCTCTTCATCTTCCAGGAAGTCATGACAAATTGCAAATCAAATCAAGATCATATTTTAAAATGATTACTCTCTATTTGAACAACTGGCACCAGGTCTTGAAAACTGCATGAGTAATCTATCACGGGATCCAAATATTGACCTTACAGCTAAACTGCAATTACCAGACTAAGTCAGAGACAAACTATTGCAGGCTGGTTTATTTAAAAAAAAAAAAAAACAAGTTCTTACTCAAGAATGTAGCAATCAGAACACCCAATTAGATCAGCAAGTGTGCCCGAGCTCTTCACTCTGCATTCAACAGAGATCAGAGGAACGTGCAATAGCTGCACAGCTCTTCACCAAAGCTAGGCATAATATAATGGGCCTGAATCTGATCCAAGACATGTGGCACTCACCTCTGGGTCTCCTCCACATGGGGAATGCAAGGATCACAATGAAACAAAAGTTTCTGTGCAGTAATATCTGTATTTGCTTTGGTGTAAAAGGGAAGTGATATCTAGGCTGGACACTTGCCCTGCAGCCTGGACTAAGACTCGGCAGACTCAGGTTCTACTCCTGGCTCTGCCACTGACCTGCTGTGTGACCTCTGTTTCCGTTCCCACTTTTTGTCTGTCTGGTCTGATTAGACTGTAAGCTCTTCAGGGCAGGCACTGTCTCTTATTATGTGTATGTACAGAACCTGGCACAATGGGGCCTTGATCCTGATGGCAGCCTTTAGGTGCTACTGTCATATGAATTGCCATCTAAAGACAGGTCTCTAGCAGTGAAGCCAAGGGGTGAAAGGGCCACTGAAGACAAACTCTCCTCTTAGCACAAAGTCAGGGCTATCGCGTGTTAGCAGGATGGGGTAGGCGGGCCTTGGCCTGCCAGTGCCTGTGCTGTGGCTGTTCGGTGGGCAAAAAGCACTTCATTCCCCAGCGCTGTCACGGCAGCACTGAATTCCCTCCAGAATTGAACTGATACCCCAGGCGCTAATGCACCTGGTAGAAAATGGGGCTCAATAATGTCTTATTCTTGGCTGCATAATCTGCACCTTCCCAGCTCTCCGGCATTGGGGGAAGTGTGTCTCTGTGATACCCCCTCTGCTTGTGGCTCCGGGATCCAGGCCAGTAAGGGAAAGACGGAGTTAGACTTGGGGTGCCCTGCTTCTGTACTGAGTGGCAGCTGCCGAGCCCAGCAAGCTACTCTGCAGAGTCCAAGGGAAAGGCAAAGAGAATAACCAACAGCCTTTGCAAGGGAGCCCTTAGCTCACCTGTCCATCTTACTAAAGAACTACAGAGCTAGGCCAGGGGGACAGGGAGCAAGGCGCACCCACATGCGTTATTAGTGGGCATGAAGCAGAGGGATTCCGAAAACTCAGCCAGAATGAGAGGTAGCTCTAGCTGGTCCTGGTTACCTGCGCTGACCATGGGGAGTTCAGTCCAGAGCCTCGGGCAGGAAATGATCTGCTCGCCCTTCCACGGGGTTTGACATTGCAGTATTTCTGCTTCACTCCTCTCCATCTGCTGGACGGAGACAGTATCGCATGCTGCCTGCAGAGAAGAGACTGACTTTCCTCATTGAAAGAGCTTAAGTCACTGAGACCCACACTATTATGTATCTTTTCATTCAATCTAAAATTAAAATGCTTTTACCCTATTTTCTGCAGCAGCCACTGAGCAAATATTGTGCACATAAAAAAAAAATACCAGCGTCCTCTCTGCTATAAGCAGATGCAAAACCCACCAATTTATTCCAAGCCTGGATTCGGCCCTCGTCCTGGATTTTGCAAACCGAGGGCTCCAAACTGACTTCAGCCAAGAGCCATGTTGTTCCTTTGGACACTTAGGATCGGCCTCCCCTGCTGAAATGCTTTCCAGATTGGATGCAAGATCTGTCCGTCTTCGGGTCTGCCCTGTCCATCCAGGACTGCTGGAGTTTGCTGGGAAGGCTGCTGCTTCTTGGTTGACAGCTGCGTAGCTTCAGATCCGATGGGCTGTTCTGTCTGCCCAGGACTGCTGGAGCTGGTTGAGAAGGGTCAGCAGGAGAGAGTCCAGCACCACCAAACCTTTCCAAGAGCACCTGAGCCCCCTGGAAAAAAGCAGAACATGGATCACCCCGCCCATCAGAGAACAGGGCCTTTCCCACCGCCACAGTCCGTCCCTTACCTATCGTCCAAAAGTAGCAAGCCCTGATCCTCCAGCTCTTTCACTTCCTCTGAACTTCCAAACATGTCCCACAGGCTCAGGCTGGTGGCAAACTGCTGCCAGTGCTGGTAGGGAAGCGAGGGAGAGACTAATTGCAAATACTGACTTGACACACTTTATTGGGGCTTTGATCTTTTATTTTGTGGGTTAGTTTCACCTGCCTAATAACAAATTCCACACAAAGCTCTAGAGGGAAGGGTGTGAGCCTCTCGGAGAGGCCCAGCCTTTCTCGGGGCTGCCTGCCTTTCTGCATCTGCACTGCTCCTGCAAAAAGGCTCTCACATGGCTTTGCACCCTTAATTTAGACGGTTCAATCCCTGATCGTGCCTGATGCTGCAGTGACGGGGGCCGTGAGAAAGCTACGATCGCACAGAGAAATCAGAGGTGCCAGCTGCCTAAATGACAAGATTTGCATCTCCAGGTGCCCATTAAAAAAGGAGGCTGAACAGCAGCCCCTTTAAAACTCTGGCTGTAGCATGCAGTCCAAGGAGCCGGTTGCATGGCCCAGTGGGTAATACACCTGCCTCTAACGGACCAGGGCTGACTGGTCAGTAGAGACTGAACTCCTCCTTCACCCCTAGAAGTCAGGGCTAAAGGGTGGGAGAACTTGTCTGCCAAGTCTCACGCACCGGGACTCAGGTTCCTAGCCAGGGCTGATGCTGCACTCCCTGGTGGTAGGGATGCAGTATTGAATGTGCTGCCCTTTGGGGGGAGGCGTTAGACAGAGATACCTTCTGTCTGTCTTTGCTGGGAGTTCAAGAGCTCAGGATATTTCATGACAAAGACTAGAGACAGAGACAACTCAGGAGTCCTGGCCAATGAACAGTTTCTACCATTCAACTGTGGGAAAGCGGCTGCTAAGCACACGATGGTTCACAATCACTGCACTGTCAGTGTCTATTATTGTAAACTGCATTTCCAGTCGAACCTCAGACTTACGAACCCCTCCAGAATGGCGGTTGTTCGTAGCTCTGAAATGTTCATAACTCTGAACAAGATGTTCTGGTTGTTCTTGCAAAAGTTTACAACATTGACTTAATATAGCTTTGAAACTTTACTATCCAGAAGAAAAATGCTGCTTTCCCTTATTTTTTTAGTAGTTTATGTTTAAACACAGTGCAGAACTGTTTTTGGTCTCTGCTGCTGCCTGGGTGCATACTTCGGGTTCCAAATGCGGTGTGTGCTTGGCCGGTTAGTTCGTAACTCTGGTGTTTGTAACTCTGAGGTTCTACTGGACTTTGTATACCGTGCCCAGCAGTGTGTGATCCAAGCATGAGACTGGAATATCAAAGGCGCCACATACAATCAAATCCTGTTCTACCGCATGTGACTGGGACTGGGACCTGTATCCTGACTGTAAAGGTTTGTGGAATTACTGAATTCACCATTTGAACTTGATGACCTTGGGCCAAACTTTCAAAGGCATTGAGGCACTTAGTGGGATTTTCAAAAGCTACCAGGTACATAACTCCCTTTGATTTCAAATGCCCACCTGCATCTGTAGGCACCTAAATACCTCTAAACATCTGCCCCTTGGGGCCTTCAGCCAAGACCAGCTGTACTGGGCCAGGGGGTGACACCTTGGCAATTCAGACTAAGGGAATCCCTGGGAGAGTTCCAGAGCTGCTCAGAATCCCAACAGAGAACAGACCACTCCTTGCCGAGCCAGTCCACATGCAGCTCTTGACCAGAACTCTCCTTGGAAATGGTTTCTCTTACTGGCCCTGTCCGCTGCCAGCTGCAAAAGCTATGCTTGGAGAGTTCAAACCCCCACAGGGCAGGCTGCTACAACGAAGAGCCAGCTCTCACCTGGTGTGTGATTCCTGTGTCCGTGCGGAGCCCCAGGACCAACACCTCCTCCAACCTACAACACAAGGAGCGATGCTGGAGGGCTGCGGGGTCTCCAGAAGGCAGTCCTGCATCTGGGGCTGAAGGTGTCAGGAAGGCAAAAGGGAGCACCTGAGTGCAGGTGGGAAACGGCTGTCCACACTGTTCTCCTTCAAGGGTCTGAGACTGCAGCCCTGCTGGCAAGGCTCCCAACATCTTTCATACTTCAGCCAGCAGGAGAATGGCAGGATCGGGCTCCCGCTCGGTTAGAATCATAGAGTTTAAGGCCAGAAGGGAGCACCAGATCATCTAGCCTGATCTCCTGCAGGTCACAGGCCACCACTAGCACCCAGGGACGGCTTTAGGCCAATTCCCCCGAATCGGGCCCCATGCCTAAGAGGGCCCCGCGCCCTAAGGAAGCGCGCCTAACTTTTTAAATTGTATTCACCCAGCGGCAGTCCGGGTCTTCGGCAGCACATTGGTGGTGGGTCCTTCACTCGCTCTGGGCCTTCAGTGGCATTTCGGCAGCGGGTCCTTCAGTGCTGCGGAAGACCCAGAGCAAGTGAAGGACCCGCCGCTGAAGTCCCAGACCGCCGCCAGGTATTCGAATCAGGCCCCGCAGTTCCTAAAGCCGGCCCTGCCGGCAGCCGCACACTAAACCCAACAACCAAAACTAGCCCAAAGTCTCACAGTCCACAGGAGACCCAATATGTGCCACAGGCAGAGAACGGGCAGGACCAAGGTGCGTTAATGCTCGAGGCCCTGCAAAGGCAGGGAAGTGATGGTGAGATATACCCAAACAGTCCCGGCAAGTGACCTGCACCCCAGGTTATTGTATCTCAGTAGCTTGCAGGAAAGGGCACATGCACCAAGATGCTGAGGAGGAGGAGTCAGACACCACCTGGGGTGAGCCGACTGCTGGCCCTGCCCCAATACGCACACCTCCAGCTGGCTCAGCACAGTCCGCTTCCGGGTCCCGTGTCCGAAGGCCAGCACCTCCTTCATCCAGCTGTCCGGCTCCAGGGTCTGTATCCTGGCTTCCCGAAGGCTCTCGCCATGTGCTCGTGGCACAAACCTCCCATGAGCTCCTAGGATAAAGACAGGCATTTCTGCAGCATCCCTTCCCTGCCAGAGTTCATCACCCCCAGGGCAGCACTACCCCTTGGGTCAGAGCCATGGGGCTGTTGGATGGGGGGCGAGAGGTGGTGCCTGCAAGGGTCAGTCATCACCCAGAACCCTGAGAGGATGAGCTTCCTCAACTGGACCTCACCTGGCCCGATCCCTATGTACTGGCTGCCTTGCCAATAGGACAGGTTGTGGGTACTGAGGGCCCCCTGAAGGAGAAAACAACACACAGTAAGCTAGAAAAAGGAATCAAATCTCTTTGGATCCATTCCTGCAAGACGCTCAAGGCTTCCAGCACGGTGACTCCCTATTGGACTCAACGGGACTCACAGGTGCTCAGCACCTAGCAGGATCAGGCCCATCATGTGAGGTTCTGGGTTTATCTTCCTCACAGCGTGCAGAGTAAGCAGGGCTTTCCCTTTCAGTGCTGGGCTTCCCATCTCTCTTTTGGGCTGAGAAGACAGTGCAGCTTCCTTGCCCACCCCGGCTCCCTGCTGAGAAGGAATCTCAGCACACATTGCTAGCAGAGGGAATGCTCAGCACTTGCCCCCACTCCCAACATCCAGAGAGAGGAGTTCCCCTGGGCCCGCGTCTGCTCCCCCATATCTCACCCCGGAACACGTCCCCTGCTTGGGGAGCTCAGATCCTCTCACCAGTTGAATTCTGAATTATTTGAGTTTATTCTCCCCCACTTAGATCTGGGACACACCACAAAAGGGACAGGCTGAGGAGAGGGACTCACATTCCTGGCAAAATTGGAGACCTCGTACTGCCGGAATCCCACGTCCCGCAGCATCTCCCGGGCAGATTCATACATCTCTGCCACCACCTGCTGCTTGGGCACAGGCAGAGAGCCCCGCTGGACCTGCTTGAAGAGGGAGGTGCCCCTCTCCAGTGTCAGCTGGTACAGAGACACATGGTCATCACACAGCTGAAGCAGCTCTTCTAACCCTCTGGCCCACGAGGAAACACTCTGGCCAGGGAGGCCAAAGATGAGGTCAACAGACGTGCGGCCGGGAAACAGCTTCTTTGCCTCTTCCAAGGTCCCCAGAGCCTCATCAACTGTGTGGTTCCTCCCAAGGAGCCTCAGCTCCACATTGTCCAATGACTACAGAGAATGAGAATGACCGGCAGCGAGGTGCTTTAGGCTGCCTGGTATAGAGACGATGGGGGGCGGGGGGAAGAGGGAGCACAGGGAAGCCCCCGAGAGGGATGAGAAGGGCACGTGAGGAGACAGCAAGAGAAAGAAAGAGAGTGAAGGAGGGAGCGCAGCAGGGGATGAAGGAAGGAGCAAGATAGAGCAGGAGCCTGTGGGAGAAGGTAGAGAGTGTCCCTGAGAGAGGAGCATAGGGGGCAGCAGGGGAAATGTGCCTGAGGGATAAGGAGGGGTAATATCCTGCTCTCTCACCTGGATGCCAATGGAGAGGCGATTGACGCCCGATGCCCGGAATCCTGCCAGCCGCGAGGCACCTGCCGAGGTGGGATTGGCTTCCAGAGTGATCTCGGCATCTGCCGCCAAGGGGGCGCAGCGGGAGACGGTCTCCAGGACAGCAGCGATGGTGAGCGGGCTGGCCAGGCTCGGGGTGCCCCCACCAAAGAACACTGAACTGATCCTGCCGGGCAGAGGGGACAGAGGCCCAGAGTCTCACAGGGTGAATGGGCTGCTATGCAGGCTACCTCCAGACTCACTGCAGCGAAGGAATCCCCCTCCCACGGCCCAGGGGACACCTGCTTTCAGACAGGACATCCCCACCCTCGTACCTCACTGGACCCCTAGTGCAATGACCCAGCTTCCGCTCCTGCCACAGCGGGAAAGGGGAACAGTGTGAAAGAAGCCACGCCCAGCCCTCCAGCCACTCTGGGTCGGGTTCAAAGCTAGAGGCCGGCGCAGCCTTTGTGGAATACAGCAGGGCGGATTTCACAACCTCTGCCTCCCACATGCCCCTTTCCCTGGCGGCTGTTAGGGCTCTGGTGTAAAGCCACAAAGAACCACATTACCTCCCCTTCCCCCAACCGCCGCTCTCCCCTTTCTTGCCCAGGACCCACCTCTGGACTTGGCTGAGGCGGATCAGGGTCTGGGCTTCCCGAGTGAGACAGCTCCTCATGGACTCCTCATCCAGGCCCCGGGGGATGTACTTGTTGAAGTTGCAGTAGCTGCAGCGTTTCTGGCAGTACGGCCACTAAGAGACATGGGGAGCAGGAGTCACAGACTCTAAGGCCACAAGGGACCACTGTGACCATCCAGTCTGACATCCGGCACGACACTGGTCACAGGGCTCCTTGAATTCATTCCTCTTTGTATTATTAATATGTTTACAGGAGAACCTCAGAGTTCTAAACACCTCGGGAATGGAGGTTGTTCGTAACTCTGAACAAAATGTTCTGGCTGTTCTTTCAAAAGCTACAACTGAACACTGACTTCTTACAGCCTTGAAACTTTACTAAGAAGAAGAAAAGTGCTGCTTTCCCTTAATTTTTTTTAGTAGTTTACATTTAACACAGCACGGTATTGTACTGGGATTGTACTTTGTTTGTTTGTGCTGCTGCTTGATTGCACACTTCCAGTTCCCAATGAGGTGTGTGGTTGACTGGGGTCTAGGGTTGCCAACTTTCTGACTGCAGAAAACCCAAACACCCTTGCCCTGCCCCCTGCCTTGCCACTTCTCCAAGGCCCAGTAGCCCCTGCTCTTCATCCCCCCCCCCCCCGTCACTCGCTGTCTCCCACCCTCGCTCATTTTCACTGGGCTGGGGCAGGAAGGGGGCTCAGGGCTGGGGCAAGGGGTTGGGGGCGGGCTCTGGGAGGGAGTTTGGGGGCTGGAGGGGCGCAGGGCTGGGGCAGGGGAACGGAGTGCTGGAGGGGGTGAGGGATGCAGGCTCCGGCCAGTGCTTATCTCAGAAGTGGTGGCATGTCCCCCCTCTGGCTGATAGGCACAGGGGTGGCCCAGCAGCTCCACGCGCTGCTCTGTCCACAGGCGCCACCCCCACAGCTCCCAGGTGCTGTGGTTCCTGGCCAATGGGAGCTGGTGTTTGGGGTGGGGGCAGCACATGGAGCTCCCGGGCTCCCCTGAACCTAGGAGCTGGAGGGAGGACATGCCGCTGCTTCTGGGAGCCATATGGAGCCAGGGCAGGCAGGGAGCTTGCCTTACCCTGCTGTGCCACTGACCAGACTTTTAATGGCCCAGTCAGCGGTGCTGACAGAAGCCACCAGGGTCCCTTTTTGACTGGGCGTTCTGGTCGAAAATTGGATGCCTGGCAACCCTACTGGTGTCGTAACTCTGGTGTTTGTAATTCTGAGATTCTACTGTATTACGGCAGTGCCCAGGGATCAGCCAAGATCAAGCCCCACCGGGAGCTAGAGGAGAACTTCTAGAAAAACACCCAGTCTTGATTTAAAAGTATCCAGTGATGGAGGATCCACCCTTAGTACGTTGTTCCAACCGTTAACTACCCTCACTGCTAAATAACGTGTGCCTTATTTCTAGTCTGACTTTGTCTAATTTCGACTGCCAGCTATTGGACCTAGGCTATAGATTATACCAGAGACCTCACTGCAAATCCAGGGGAAGTTATCTTCCCAGTAAAGATGGCACCATCTTACATTCCTAATAGTACGGAAGTTAAGACCCAGAGGCTCATACAGGTCAAAGCCTTGTCCTGACTAAGGATACGTCTACACTGCAACCGGGAAGTGTAATTCCCGTCTTGGGTAAGCGGACGTGTGCTAGCTGTGCTCCAGTTAGCGCCTAAAAATAGCTGGGTGACTGTGTTGGCAGGGGCGGCTTGGTCTCACCACCTGGGCACGTGCCCTAGGACCTCAGCTTGCATGGGGGTGCTGGCTGAGCCTGCATGGCTATTTTAGCACACTAACTTGACCAACGTTAGTGCATGCACACCTGAGCTGGGCATTACCCCAACAGCTGGTCCCGTGGAGGCTTGCAGTGCCCAGGCGTCAGTCACACGCCCCTCCTCACACCTTCTAAAACTCTAGTGCGGACACAGCTGCGCAGCCCTCACCACCTGCTGCACAGGACTCGGGCCAACCCACCTGCACACCCGGACTCCAGCCCAGGTGGCCAAACGATACAGAGCAGGATGGGATCACAGGAAACGGGCTGGAGCCGCCCCACCCAGCCCGTCCCACTCCCTAGAGTGATCGGCCACATTCAGAGGGGCCATCCCTCGCCCCTGCCCTGTGCCTCAGCTCCCCTCCGCACATCCCGCCACGCACGAGGTGGCAGGAGCCCCCTCCCCGGGCCCTACGGGCACCAGCCGGGGCGCGCACACGGGCACACGCAGGGCATAGCATGCACCCGGGAGCGCGCACACGTGTGCCACGGGCATGGGCACGCGCACTCACACGGGCACGGGGCGCGCCCCCCGCGAGCTCGGGCTTCCCTGGCCCGCACTCACGTGCACGTAGAGGGCCGCCTGGACCGGCTCCGCGCGGGGCGCCTGCTGCCCCCGATGCTTCCAGTTGCGCGGCGCTCGGACGCAGCGAAGGGCCGCGGCCAGCAGCACCCGAGGGCGCCGCCAGCTCGGCGCCGCCATAAGCCGCCCCGCCCCGCCCGTCAGAGGAAGGGACCGGCCGGCTCCGCGGCTGCCCCCAAGCGGGAACCCCCCAGTACCGCTCTCAGGCCGCTCTCCTCCCGCACAACCGGAACCAGCCACCCCTTCGTCCCCCCCTCCTGTCTCCCCGTTCCCACCACCGCAGCCCGATCTCAGCCCTAACCAGCCCCCCGGCCCTACCCACCAGCCCCATCTTCCTCTCCCTCCAACCCGAACCAGCCACCCCTTCGTCCCCCCCCTCCTGTCTCCCCGTTCCCACCACCCCATCCTGATCTCAGCCCTAACCAGCCCCCCGGCCCTACCCACCAGCCCCATCTTCATCCCCCTCCAACCCGAACCAGCCACCCCTTCGTCCCCCCTGCTCCTGTCTCCCCGTTCCCACCACCCCATCCTGATCTCAGCCCCCCAGCCCTACCCACCAGCCCCATCTTCCTCTCCCTCCAACCCGAACCAGCCATCCCTTCGTCCCCCCTGCTCCTGTCTCCCCGTTCTCCACTGTTCCTAACACCCCATCCCGATCTCAGCCCTAACCAGCCCCCCAGCCCTACCCACCAGCCCCATCTTCCTCTCCCTCCAACCCGAACCAGCCACCCCTTCGTCCCCCCCTCCTGTCTCCCCGTTCCCACCACCCCATCCCGATCTCAGCCCTAACCAGCCCCCCAGCCCTACCCACCAGCCCCATCTTCCTCTCCCTCCAACCCGAACCAGCCACCCCTTCATCCCCCCTGCTCCTGTCTCCCCGTTCCCACCACCCCATCCCGATCTCAGCCCTAACCAGCCCCCCGGCCCTACCCACCAGCCCCATCTTCATCTCCCTCCAACCCGAACCAGCCACCCCTTCGTCCCCCCTGCTCCTGTCTCCCCGTTCCCCACTGTTCCTACCACCCCATCCCAATCTCAGCCCTAACCAGCCCCCCAGCCCTACCCACCAGCCCCATCTTCCTCTCCCTCCAACCCGAACCAGCCACCCCTTCGTCCCCCCTGCTCCTGTCTCCCCGTTCCCACCACCCCATCCCGATCTCAGCCCTAACCAGCTCCCCCCGGCCCTACCCACCAGCCCCATCTTCATCCCCCTCCAACCCGAACCAGCCACCCCTTCGTCCCCCCTGCTCCTGTCTCCCCGTTCCCCACTGTTCCTACCACCCCATCCCGATCTCAGCCCTAACCTGCCCCCCCTTGGTCCTCCTGTTCATACCCCATAGCTCCCCCACCAGCCCCTCTTTGTCCCCCTCCAACCCGAACCAGCCAACCCTTCGTCCCCCCTGCTCCTGTCTTCCCGTTCCCCACTCTGTTCCTACCACCCCATCCCGATCTCAGCCCTAACCAGCCCCTCTTGGTCCCCCTGTTCCTACCCCACAGCTCCCCCACCAGCCCCCCTCGGTCCCTGTTCCTACCCCGCAGCTCCCCCACCAGCCCCCCCGGTCCCCCTGTTCCTACCCCACAGCTCCCCCACCAGCCCCTCCTTGGTCTCTCTGTTCCTACCCCACAGCTCCCCCACCAGCCCCCATTTGGTCCCCCTGTTCCTACCCCACAGCTACCCCCCAGTCCCCCTGTTCCTACCCCACAGCTCCCCCACCAGTCCCCCCTTGGTCCCCATTCCTACCCCACAGCTCCCCCCCAGTCTCTCTGTTCCTATCCCACAGCTCCACCAGCCCCTCTTTGTCCCCATCCAACCCTAACCAGCCACCACTTTGTCTTCCCTTCAACCCTAACAAGTGACAGTAAACTGAGGGAAGAGGTAGATAACGCTGGAGGATATGGGTAGGATACAGAGTGACCTAGACAAATTGGAGGATTGGGCCAAAAGAAATCTGATGGGGTTCAGGCAGGACAAGTGGAGAGTCCTGCACTTAGGATGGAAGAATCCCATGCACTGCTACAGGCTGGGGACCGAATTACTAAGCAGCAGTTCTGCAGAAAAGGACCTGGGGATTAAAGTGGACGAGAAGCCAGATATGAGTCAGCAGTGCGCCCTTGTTGCCAAGAAGGCCAATGGTATATTGGGCTGCATTAGTAGGAGCATTGCCAGCAGATGGAGGGAAATGATTATTCCCCTCTATTTGGCACTGGTGAGGCCACATCTGGAGTATTGCATCCAGTTTTGGTCGTTCCTCCCTCCCCCCACTGCAGAAGGGATGTGGACAAATTGGAGAGAGTCCAGTGGAGGGCAACAAAACTGATAAGGGGTCTGGGGCACACGATTTAGGAGCACAGGCTGAGGGAACTGGGCTTATTTAGTCTGCAGAAAAGAAGAGAGGGGATTTGATAGCAGCCTTCAATTACCTGAAGGGGGGTTCCGAAGAGGATGGAGCTCGGCTGTTCTCAGTGGTGGCAGATGACAGAATAAGAAGCAATGGTCTCAAGTTGCAAAGGGGGAGGTCTAGGCTGAATATTAGGAAACACTGTTTCACTTGGAGGGTGGTGAAGCACTGGAATGGGTTACCTGGGGAGGTGGTGGAATCTCCCTCCTTAGAGGTTTTTAAGGCCCGGCTTGACAGAACCCTGGCTGGGATGATTTAGTTGGTGTTGGTCCTGCTTGGAGCAGGGGGTTGGACTAGATGACCTCTTGAAGTCTCTTCCAACCCTAATCTATGATTCTAACCAGTCAGCCCTTTGTCCCCCTCCAACCCTAACCAGCCACCCCTTTGTGTCTCCATTCCTGTCCCACAGCCTCACACCAGCCACCGCTTTGTCCCCCTGCAACCCTAACCAGCCACCACTTCCTCCTTGTTCCTACCCCTGGCTTCCCATCCCCTGATCTCAGCCCTAACCAGGCACCCCTTAGTCTCCCATTCCTAACCCACAGCCCTCCCTCCACCACTTCCTCCCACAGCGATCCCTTCCTCCTGCCATTCTTACCCCACATCTCCCTCATTCCTGACCAACCCTTTCACCCCATTCCCACCCCCACTCCAGTCTTAACCTCAGCCACACACACCCTCCCGTTCCTACCCCCACTCTTGTAGCCCTCCCCATTCACACACAGCGAAAATGGACAAGTAACCGAAAGAGCCTTTTTACAGTGTGATGGTTGAGGCTGGTTGGGATGCAAGAGGGCTGGGTGCTCAGCTGAGCTTTAGAAGGGGACTTTGGGGTAGAATTAAGTCCCAGTCTCTGAAACAACCCAGCTGGAGGTTGCCACACGCTCTGTGTGCAGCACAGACTCTGTTGAACGGCAGCACACAGAGGAAGCGGGCTCCTAGCTAGTATTGTATGGTGCCATGTGCCCATAATTCTGTGCATGACATTGGTCAGGGTGTGATAAAGTTCCTGATTGAAACCACACAGCTCGTCTAGAGAAGGCAACTTCATTTTGTCCTGGGCACGTGGGATGGACTTTCCACTCTCCTATTTTTCAGGCAACTCTCACTTCCCCAACATTTAGTAGTAAAAACCAAGCTGTTTCCTTAACAAAAAGTGTTTCCAGGTATAATTAAATGACTGGAACATTCTCAAGAGGATATTGTGTCTCATTAATTTATACCCGCTAGGCCTGGACTTTCTAGTCAGGAAACTATCAAAGAATATGGTACTTATAAAGTATGTATGCAGGCCCTTATCCTGCAAACATGACAGGTGAGTAGCTTAATTACCAGGGCAACTTTCCCTCTTGGCAGCAGCGAGTCAGTGAGTGCATTTTTCAAGCTCTGTTGGGAGGCCTTGCTGGTCACGTCCTTTTCATTAACTCCTCAGGTGGTATTCCTCTGGTATGCCCAGTGTGTTTAATTAGTAACACCTGCCTCTTAGTCCGTGCCTTTCAACCACAGATTTCAAAGTATTTTCCCAATTTACAGGTGGGGAAACTGAGGCCCAGAGAGGGAGAAATGACTTGTCTGAGGTCAAAGCTTGTCTCCCTCACCAACAGAAGCTGGTCCAATAAAAGATATTGCCTCACCCACCTTGTCTCGCTAATATCCTGGGATCAACATGGCTACAACACAGATAGCTTTTATACAGTGCTTTTCATTGGTAGATCTCAAAGCATGTTACAAAGGAGGTCAGTACCATTGTCTGTATGGGAAAACTGAGGCACAGGCAGGTGATGTGACTTGCCCAAGGTTATCCCAGTGGACCCGTGGCAGAGCAAGGAACAGAATCTAGGTATCATACGTCCCAGTCAGTTGCTATCCATTAGACCACACTGCCTCCCCACACGGCATTGCTAAGCCCATGGAGCGTGTTATATCTGTTCGCCAAAGCTCACATTAGCCTCTAGCTGCAGTTCAAGGAGTTTGCGTTGAGCTTCATATAGCTCACTATGGTTTGGGGCCTGTCTGGTTCCTCACAGAGTCTTTGCCATGGCTAGGATCTGCTGGGCTGCTTTTGCTAACAGCACGGGGACTGACAGCACCTGATTTTCTTGACCTTCAGGGCAGGGGGCAAAGCTCAGCTGTTTACTCAGAATGTTGCCTGTTGCGGGGGACTGCCTAGGAGAACTAAGACAGTGCTTTGGAGACCAGTGTTTGTGTAGACAGTGTACTGAGCTTTTCATCATGGGTGTGCTTTGATAGATCTCTAAATAACATTAAAAGGCTAATCCTATCAGTCCCGCCAGTAATTCCCACAGCCAAACAGCAGGTGGCACATTTGTAGCAACCAGCTGAACTAACAACGTGTAATTATGCACTGGTGAAGAGGGAGAGATGGGCCTGCCTTGATGAACTCTTCATTCCCACATCTAAGGGGTCTTCTCAGCGCTGTTTTGGGCTCACACGTCTCCTGCTTGGCCTTGGGCCAAAGGTGAAGTTGGAAAGTCTCACCTGCCAGGAAAGTGCATTAATATCTGCCAGGTGTGCACAGCGAAGTGAAGGCAGCAGTTGCTACGTTTGGTGCCCAGAAGAGCAAGGAGCTGGAGCATCCTTTGTGAGGAGCTACGGGGAGGCAGCACCTGCTGTGTTGTCCTGGGTTTCATTTGCCAGCGAAATCTCTTTTCAGCGTAGTTTCAAGTGAATTGAGCACTGGAGCTGCTTCAGCGTGTCAGCAGTAAGAACAAGGTAAATTTATACTGGGTCTTTCAGCTCAGTGGAGCCCGAAATGCTTTGCAAGCGTCTGAACCACTCCACCCACCATTGAAAAGCTGCTGGCCACGGGCAGCTGCCTTAACAGAGCACTTCAGCATCATACAGCCATCTTGGGCAGGAAATGAAGAACAGAGTAGCCAGCTAAAACAGCAGAGGGAGTTGGCTCGGGCAGAAGGAAAGATCCCAAACCTGGACACTGGAGCTAATTCCCCCTCTCTTACTTAAAGTGCCATGTGATCTTTAATGCCCAGTCTCTATGACTACAGCTGCTAGTAGCTCCTTTTTACATCTCATTTGAAAGATGGCACCAGCTGCAGCATACCACTGCCGCAGCCATGCGGGGAATCTGGTTTCGTGTTGGCTGAGACTAGCGCCACCAGCCAAGTTGCCAGCACCAGTTCCTGCAGCAGCCTGGTCTTACTAATGGTGTTTATTGTGCTAGTGCCTACGGGCCGGCTAAGCTATTGTGCTAGGCACTCTACAGGGTACTAGCCAGTCCCTGCCCCAATGAGCTCACAGCAAACAGACCAGACAGACACGGAGGGAGAGGTAGTGCATACAAGCGGAGTGACCAGGGGGATGGCAGCAAATGTTGTGTTGTTTGGTTTTGGTGGGGTTAGTTGGGAGGGAACGAGCTACATGGAAAGAAAAGGGAAGGGTGAGCGGTGCAAGGGCAGGGCTGGAGAAGGGTTGAGGGGCAGAGGTGGAATAAAGCAGCGGGGAAGAGATTGGGGGGTGGGTAATGGTTGGAGCAATCAGCAGAGAAAGTCCAGTTGAAAGGTCTTTGAATGTTGGAAGGTCCCTCCCTGCTCTGGCTGGTTCTGCAACTGCTCATAGTGAAGCTGGGGCCTCGATGGCTCCTTTCTGCAGTTTTTCCAAGGCCAAGTGGGGAGGGAGGTATCACATGGGTCCTAATGCCCCCAGAGTACATGTGTGAGTCTCTCCTGCAGAGTCGCAGGGATGCTGGGGTGAAGAGTGGCCCCATCTGGGCCCTATTTGACCCCCTGTTCCAAGTGCAGCAGGTCCCTACTCTGGCTGGTTCTGGCTCCTACCATCCCTCTCGTCCCAGAGCTGACCAGAACCAAACACACTTTGCTGATGCAAGTTGATGAAAGCAAGGCTGCGGCCCTCTCCCCTGAACTCACGCACATAGCACAGGCAATACCAGTGAAGGCTTCCCCCAGTTACTCTGCCAAAGTCCACACCCTTCTTGTGGGAGAAGATAAGTCACTCAATGCCAGTGTAATCATACAGAAAAGCCCAGTGTGTTGGAACAGGAGGTGAAACGCTGCTGGAGCACCAGGGCTTGTTCCTGAACCTTTAGGAAACTTACCAGGCTTTGGGTTTGTTGCTCCTGCTCTTCCCAGCTTGCTCCATGGCTAGAGTAGCAGCACAGCCTTTGCTATGGCTGAGAGTCCACCAATGCCACTGCCTTCAGTCCACTCTATCCTCCCACTTCTAACGGCTACAGCCCCAGGCTGTGTGTGGTCACATCACTGAGCCAGCCCCTGAGAGCAGCTGTGTGCTTATCTATGCTGCAAGACCGATCAGGCTGTTGTGCAACACCGATGCTGCTGGGCCGGGGCCAGAGGGCAGGGCTTTCCTCACCTCCGCCCCAGCAGAGGCCTTTTCCGGTCCTGGTTTCTAGAGACACACACATGATGAAATTCCAGCCGTTCAGTCAATGGGATTCTGTGCTGTGTCCTGCCCAGTGCCTGAGGGTCACTCAATTAGGAGGAAAGTGTCTCAGGGAAGAGGAATATGATGCTGGAAGGTATTAATGGCAGCCATCAAGCTAGTCTTTGATTTATAAACATCGCAGACACGGTTAAAGCCAGTGGGGCATCAACCAGCTAGCTCAGGGCTTGGCTACACTCAAAACTTCAAAGCGCTGCCGCGGCAGCGCTTTGAAGTGTGTGGTTGCAGCGCCAGCGCTGGGAGAGAGCTCTCCCAGCGCTGCAGGTACTCCACCTCCTCATGGGGATTAGCTTGCAGTGCTGGGAGCCACGCTCCCAGCGCTGGGGCACTGTTTACACTGGCGCTTTACAGCGCTGTATCTTGCAGCGCTCAGGGGGGTGTTTTTTTCACACCCCTGGGTGAGAAAGTTGCAGCGCTGTAAAGCGTAGCCAAGGCCTCAGGCTAAATGGAATGAGCAATTAAGTTCTGGCTGGGGTGAGAACGCTGGAGACATTTGATGCTACTGCAAGACAATTGGCTGCACCATGAAGCTTGAGTGAGGCTAAGAGTGTCCTGAGGGATTTCCCTGGGACTGGGTGCAAAGGCAGGAGCCAAGATGCATTTGTGTTGGAGGAGAAACCCAGCAGAAAGGGAGAGAGGAAGGCATGAGAGAGCCACAAGGGACAGAGCTCCTGGGGCACAGGACTGGCTGGAGGGAGGGGCAGACTTAGAAACAGAGCAAGAAAACTGCCTACTGCTGTTTGTTCCCACTGTGCTCAGGCACACAGGGCTCTGGGCAGCTTCTTGGGACATTACCAAGATTGGATCAGAGAGATACTGGCTCTGTATCAATATAATCCATGTCTCCTGATCGAAACCTGCCGGCAAGACTTGGACAGGGGCTAAGCACGTGGGCTAAAGCGGCAAGAGCAGATCCTGTTTGCTGGAGGAGAAGGGAGTAGGATGGGCAGACACAGGGCTGGCTCCAGGCACCAGCAAAGGACGCAGGGGCCTCGGGCGGCCCATAGAAAGGGATGGCACTCCAATATTGGGGCAGCACATCCGTGTCTGCAGTGCCAATTTGGCAGTGGGTCCTTCACTCCCTCTCTTCCTCTTTGGTGGCACTTCGGCAGCAGCTCCATCACGTTTTTCCTTTTTCTTTGCCGCTTGAGGTGGCAAAAAAGCTGGAGCCAGCCCTGGGCAGACACACACAACACCCCCGCCCCTGACGCTGTCTATAAAGGAGTCATGCACTGAAACGGCTGCCTCCTGCCCTCCTCACACCCTCAGCTCGTGTGTGCCTTCAGCTCCGACGGCAGAGCTGGGGAGGGGTTAAGAAACATGAATTCAGGCCGTGCCATCTTGGGCATGTGCGCATTCGTAAGCACTGCCTAGCAGCCTTGGTGTTTGCGCTCACACCACCAGCAGGATCGGTGCCCTGCACTGCCCAGCCTCCTCAGGGGCTCCACGCAGCATCTCTGGAGTCACTTAGGCTGGTGTGTGCGGCACCAAAGGTGGCGCTTGACAGTGGAGGCAGCTGTGGCCTTTGTTCGCTGAGGCACTTCCCTGGGCAGCTGGCCGGGGCACAGGGACCCTGGGAGTTTGCAGGCAGTTGGTGAGTTCCTGACCCACCTTCCCCGAGGCGGGCTCTGGCTGAAGGGCCATGGCAGTGAGATGGGTTTGTCAGAGCAGCTCCCAGCAAGAGTTGTTAGCCACGCTGAGAGGCCACCAAAAATGTGTTGCGAGAACCCCTGCTTCAGCTCCTTTTGTGCCTTGCCTACCCCAGCCCTTCTTTTGGCAAGGACTGGCCTCCCTACGGTCAGTTAACAGGGCATCACCTCTTCCTCTGTCTCCTTTCCCTTGCCCCCAACTTCCACCTCACCCACTGGTAATGCCTCCATCAGGCAGCGGAGTATCCCACTGGTTCCCATCCATGGGGTGCTGCGAACACCTTTAGCTCACCTCCCACCCCTCACCATCCACCGGGGTAGCACTAGCGTGACCAGACGTCCTGATATTGGGGGCTTTGTGTTACAGATGCAATTATACCCCCCCTCCCATGAAAAAAAGGGTCCAGAATTTTCACACTTGCTATCTGGTCACCCGAGGCGGCCCCAGCCCCTGACCCCTGCTCCCCAAGTCACTGAGTATCTTTGCTTCTGCCCTCAGTTACACCCAGGACATTTCACCCTGACTCAAGGAAGCATGGCATGAGGAAGTTTCCCAGCACCCATGGCACTTGCGTCATATCCTTTCCTCAGTGCCAGCTCAAGTAGTTGTGCGGTTGTTTTTCAGGCTTGTTCTCTTAATAGCTCTGGAGAAATTAATTATTTCTGTGGGAGAGGGGAAAAAACCCTTGAAAAAGAGAAGTTGCTGCAGGATCAGATCCGGATGCCTTCAGCCTATCTGTGATGTGACACGTCCCTCTTTGACTCAGCCTGAAACTGCTGAGGTCAGCTTGGAATTTCCTCCTGCGGGGTTCGCTCTATAAAAAGAAAAGATGCACCCAACAGCTGGAGAGGGCAAGAGAGAAGAGATGGCAGTGCTTCAGCCTGAGATCTTCGTTGCTTCCCGCCGGGTGAGTGTATGCTGAGAACTGGGCTCTGACCCCCGGGGGGAGAGGGAGACAGTGCAGGAGAGGACAAGGCCTAGTGCACTCTCCTGGCATTTGGTAATCTCAGTGTGCTCACACAGAGGGGAAGCTTCTGGACGGGGAGGGGATCTGGAGATGGGTAACAGCACTCACAGCCTTCAGCTCTAGGCCTGGGTTAGGATCCAGCTCAGGAATTAGTGACAAAATGCTGCTCCTTGTAGTGG
The DNA here is from genome assembly GCF_025201925.1 of Gopherus flavomarginatus. Classification (NCBI taxonomy): domain Eukaryota; kingdom Metazoa; phylum Chordata; order Testudines; family Testudinidae; genus Gopherus; species Gopherus flavomarginatus. Next base: position 39,258,100 of record NC_066628.1, on the reverse strand, counting down.
CTGGTGGGAGGCCTATGTGGAAGGAGCAAGTGGTCTCTGTCTAGTTCCCAGGGAACAGGTCTCCACTTCAAAGGAAACAGCTTCACAACTGGCAATGACAGCTGCTGTTGAGTTCCTGATGGCGTGAGGGTCTGGGTCCCGAGCCCGGGCGGCTGCTGCACCCACCCCACTGCCCAACAGCTCTGCTAGTGGCTGGAGAACTGGGAGCCCTAAGGCCTTATGCTCCACTAATGATCTTCCCGTCCCCAGAAGCTGAGTGGAGGATTGGGCTGGGTGCGCTAGTTAAGCCAGAAAGAGACAAAGCAAGTTGTCTGTGCAACTGGGAGAATTCCTAGCTGGCTGCTGCATCGGACCCTGCCTACGGTGCCTGATTCCTGAGCTCTGCTTTCCCCACTTGGCCCTGTTTCCCTGCTACACTCCTGGTTCTTGCCTTCCTGCCCTGTCCCTGGTCTCTGAGTAGCCGAGCCCACCTCTGACCTTTGCCTTGCCTCCGGCCTCTGGTTCCTGCTCTGACTGCCCCAGTTGTGGTCAAGGGCCAGGGACTAGGACCTAGAGGTGGGCAGAGAGCGGCCCACTGGGAAGATGCTCTGGGAGGGCAGGCATTGCTGCTGCCCACTCTGTAGCTGGTCTGTAGGTAAAGAGAACTTCCATGTCTGGGTCTACCAGGCTGGCACTACAGCCTCAGAAACACTGAGGTCCACTTGCTGGAATACCTGAGCACAGATCACATGGCACCATCTCGTGGGAGAAGAACAGTGTGCCAGTGAGGGAGGGTGTTGTTAGATGCTGGCTTCAGATGTAACTCATACAAACTGGCACCATGTTAATGAGGCTCCTGGCAATGCCGCTTTGCTGCATAAATATGAAGGCCCATTTGAGATGTCCCAGGCTACGGGGAGAAAAGTGTGTGTGTGTGTGTGTGTGGCAGGATAGTGGGTTTTACAGGTTGCTGGTTTGCCGATTGTAATCAATTATTGATGTATTTATTGCAGGGTAACACAATGGTTCCTCGTTTTCCTTCTTACCGATGCCATGATGATCTTTTCTACCCTTTTGTTCTGTCAATCAGCAGGGGCCATACTACCCTAGTGAGTATACAGCGCGCTTCCATCAAACATGAGAACTGTGCCAAAAACACTGCTATGAAACGGGCCCTGGGGAGCACTCCTCTCTTGAGCTACCTCCTTCCTCACCACCACGTTCACACTGGGAGAAGGGAGTTAAAATGTGTTTCCTTTGACTGTTTGAACTGTTGGTGTCATCGTGTTGGGCCCAGGGTATTCAAGAGACAAGGTGGGTGAGGGAATATCTTTTGCTGGACCAACTTCTGAACAGTTTGTCTCTTTCACCAACAGAAATTGGCCCAGTGAAAGACATTAGCTCACTTCCCTTCTCTCTGTTTCCTGTGATGGCAGAACTGTAGATCTGCCCTATCTTTGCTAGGATGTTACTGATTTTGAGTCATTACCATCTTGGGTTATACTCAGCCCCCTTTGTGTAACACACACCCAAGCCAATGAGTTCTGTTCACCTACTATGGGAACGGTCTGACTTAGGAACTAGGGATAAAGGAGAAGTGAATCTCTGCATCCAACGCCACTGTCACAGGTTCAGTGGGGGAGACTATTCAAATCTCCTTGCCCCACAGGTGACACGCTACAGAGCAAAGTGAAGGGAGCGCATGCTGCACGTCAGCGCTCCCTGCTGGCCAAGGAATGCAGCAACAAGAGCAGGCTGGAAATGGCACGTTTCACCTCCAGTTAAATGGGTGGAAACACCCACAAATAGTGTTTATTTATTTGTGGGTGTCTCCATCCATATATACATATCACACACTCACACACACTGCTAGACCCAGAGCACTGCCAGTCCAAAGCTTCTGGGTTTGAAACTGTCATATTTGTTTTCTTTCAGATAAAAAGCAAGAACCTCAGATATTTCATTCTGGGGATCTGCTTCCATGGGTAGAGCCCACCCTACAGCTGTAAGACTTAAGACCCCGGTAAACAAACAAAGGATCCACTGACCTATCTCCCTTCTCCTGCTCTTGCTGCTCCTCCCTGCGTGTGTGTTTCTGACACTGGACTAGGGAGAAAGAAGAGGTTAAACTATCCTTGTCCCCTAGCAGAGTGTTTGGGCATTGGGTAGGCCAGTTTCAACAGGCATTAGCTTTGCCCCATCAATCCCTGCAATCAGAGCAAGAGACTGCACCTTACAAACAGCAGCGACTCTGGATTTCTACACATTCTGTGAAAAATGGGAGCTGTGAAGGGCTGACCCAGAGGCTTCCTCCTGTGACCAAATCCAGCAGTTCTGCTCTCTCTTCCACTGCAGAAATGCCTCAACTTTAACAGCAAAAAGAACTCGGGGTCCTTTCTGGAGCATGTTTTTCTCCACTCTACATTTCAGTGTGCTCCAGATTCAGGTGGGAGGAGTTCAAGGATGGCCCTAGCAGAGCTCTTTAGAAAGTGTTAGGAATCCATACGGCTCTGCCACAGCAGACGCCCAGCAAGCAGCAGGGAGACGGGAAGGTCAGTGGTGCAGGATCATCGTCATCGGTCGTCTAACTGATCTCCAGCTGGAGTGGGACATTGTGAACGGAGCGGAAGAGGAGCTTCAGCCCGCTGCCCCTCTGCTCAGTGTTTCATGGTTGGGAGGCGCCAAATAACTCCCGTAAAACCACCGTCCCAGGCACGCTCTGTCTCGTGCTTCCGATGGGACGGATCCTTTGGCATTTCTGTACCATGTCTAATGAGCTTCCTTTCCAGGCAGAAATAAACGGTTGTGAGATCAAAGAGAGTTTCATGTCATTTCAAAACACCCAAGGGAGGGCTGGGAACAGAACCAGTCCTCGGACTCCATCCCTTCCATTCAGCTGCAGGGAACAGGGCCCTAATCCTCACATGTAGCTCAGCTCCTAACCACCATTGCGTTCAATGGAGGATAGGAGCCTAAATACCTGGGAGTCTCTGGACATCCCCTGAGCGCCAAGGAAGGGCAGACAGAGGCAGAGCTTGGCTGGCTCTTCCTAAAGCCCTTTCTCCTGATCCAGATCCTCACTCTTTGGACAGCAGCAGGTCCAGGGCAGCATCATATCACAGGAAATCTAGTCCCACCTTCCTTCCGAGTGATGCAGCTACGCTGGGATTTTCTTTGCCAGGGAATTGAAGCATAGGTGGCCTACAACAGCCTCAGGCCCTTATGGGGCAGAACCTTTTAAATATTTAAACATGAATCATTTGTATTTCTTTAGCCCCGCCCACCGCAGGATCTCAAGCACTTTGCAACTCCCTGGAAGGTAGGGAAGTCGCAGCGTGAGACATACACAGATAAGAGACCTGCAGAGGCCATATCAAAGGAGTGGCAGTCAGGAGTAGAACCTAGTCATCTGGATGCCCCCTCCTGTGCTCTACCCTCCATCCTTCCTCCCTGCACTGTTCTGATTCTTTATGAAAAAAATCTCAGCTGGAAAAAAAAGGGTTTTCTTTGTTTTAATTGACAGCATCACCAGGCTGACTTCAGGTAGCCAGCAGTATAACAGGGTGGTGGGGGCAGGGATCCAGTTCCCAGCTGCTGTTCTTGGCTTGGTGTGGATGGAGAGACACCAGACTGGCCGAGGTGGATCCATTCGTGCTTCTCTTTGATCCTCCACCTTTGTGTTCAGAACAGAAGTTGTTTCTCCATCTGCTCTCTCAACTTGTATTTCTGAATCTGGAGTTGGAGCATGGAGGAGAGAGAGTCAGAGGAGTGACAGCCAGGGGAAGCTAGTCCCCGGTGCCCCAGCACCCTGGCCCAGAGGCTGTCCCTTACCTTCCCTGAGACAGTGAGTGGATATTGCTTCATGAACACTATGTACCGAGGGATCTTGAAGTGAGAGATCTGAAAAGAGAGCCAACAGCTACAGCCTGCAAGTAACAGCAGGCAGGGCATCGTCTATCACCCCTGGTTACAAAGGGCCGCGTTATGGCAATCACTGCTCATGTCAAGAATATGTGGGACCGGTTTCAGGCCTGATCCCCAGCGGGTGTAGAGGACTTCACTGACTTCCATGGAGCTGTGGCCATTTACACCAACTGGGGATCAGGCCCTTAATGTGCTGAGTTACTGAGAAAAACAAAGCAAACATGGGCACAGCCTGGGAATGGATGGGGAGATCCTACCTTCCCTTTGCAGAAGGCTTTAATTTCCTCCGCCGTGCACTCCTGCCCAGCCTTCACTCTGACGCAGGCACAGATCTCTTCTCCCATTCGCTGGTCCTTCACGCCAATCACCTGGTTGGGAGGGAGGGAGGAACATATCAGTTCTAGGAAGTGCTCGTCTCTCAAGAGTCATCTGGTCCCTTCTCTTCCCTCATGGAAGCTCTTTATCCCTCCCTCGGGTCAGTGCTCTGTCACCACCCTTGGCCCTCACTTTGGCCTCCTGGCTGAGACACTGTGCTCCAGGCATTAGAAAAGTGGACTCAGAGCAAGGCCTTCTGGGTTCTATTCCCAGGCCTTGGGCAACCTTCTCTGTACCTCCATTTCCCCCACGTGAGGTTCCCTGCCTCAGAGGGAGAGCTGTGAGGCTTAATTAATTGGGGTGCTTTGAGATCCTCAGATAAAAGGGGTTACAGAAGGCCAAAGCTTATTAATATTGTAAACTCAGTTCCCTACACAATCCCCAGCAAAACCCTACCATGGCTAAGGTTACAGGCCTACTCCGTACCGAGTTAGGAAGATCAGATCATTCCATGTAGGAGCTGGATTTCCCCTAAGTGATTCCCCTCGAGTTTGGTTGCACAATTTCCCTGTCTCCCATCCCACCATTCACCATCCCAAGCCAACATCCTGAAATTCCAGACACACAGAGATCGTGCTGACTCCCAAGACAGTGACCCAAAGCCCCGGAAAGTGCAGCCCTTCCATACTGGGGTTACTGCACTGAGAAGCTGGAGCAAACGGAGCAGTAATTAAATAACTGGATTATTTATGGGTTAAACAACAACTGGTCGTGCAGCCAGCACACCCAGGTGTGGTTTGTCTTGAGAACTGGATGATGTTCCCAGCAGATTGGGAGCGGCTGGCCAGAGCTGCATCCTACTTCTTACTGGCTAGACAAAGGAACCTTCAGTGCAGCTCCTCCCCCGGTGACTCAGCACAGGCAGAGAGTCTGTTCTGATTTCTAGGTTCATAATTTGTGGTTAATGATCATGTGCCCTTCCATAAGGCCTTCCCTCGGCGGATCTCACCGCACTTTGCAGGTGGCTGTGAGTTTAGAATGTGAGGAAAGGAAGAGTTACTCTCCGGCTTGGCAGATAGGAAATTGGAGCGCAGGGATTTTGCCCAAGCTTCCAATGAGTATGTGGCAAAGACAGGAACAGAACTCAGGAGTTCTACTCACTCTCTTGGATTTTAAGCACAAGTCACCCTCTCCCTGTATATGAAATTGCCAGCTAGGGGAAAAGCTGAGCATGGATGAAAGCAAACAGGCTCCTGACAAAGTGTCCTGGATGGCAGCATGCCCATTACCCCCACTCCACCATGCCTATCCATCCTACTCACCTGCACCTCCTCAATCTTGGGGTGAGTGTGTAGAAACTGCTCGATTTCTGCTGGGTAAATGTTCTCCCCTCCACGGATAATCATGTCCTTGCAACGACCTACAATTTTGCAGTAGCCGTACTTGTCCAGGACAGCAATGTCCCTGAAATAACACCTGAGTCAACTCCACAGCCCTCGGTCCAGATCTCCCAGCTGGCTGGAGAATGGCTCATCCATCCAATCAGCCCAGAGGGAATCTTCCCACTGTCATGTTCAGAGCCTACAGCTCTTAATCCTGATCAGCAGGTTAGACTTTCCACCATCGAGTTCGTAGAGGATGCATCCCTCTTTCTGCAAGCCCAAGAGGAGACTCCCATGCAGGGATCAAAGGGTTCCCAATAACTCTTACTTCCAGGAACCTGCATCAGAACTCAATCTAAACTGGAATTCCTTTCATTCCCCTCCCTTTCTCTACGTTCCCCACTCCACCCCACCCGCATCTGCATCTGGTTATTCCATGGAGACAGCGCAAAGATCCATCTAGTGCAGTGTCCTGTCTCCAGTAATGGTTTGTAATAAATGCTATGGGCTAAATTCTGCCTGTGTGTAAACTGGTCCGACTCCACTGAAGTTCATGGATTTGGCCATGCTGCCACTAGGGCTGATTCTGGCCTGTTACTAGAAGTTATTGCTTCCCACTCGGACACATCCATCCCCAGCCAATGCCATATACCTGCGCCCTTCCTCCAGAACCGAGGTAAAGGGGGAAAGAGCAGATTCTAGGTAGTTGCCAAACTCACCCAGTCTTGTACCATCTGTCATCAGTGATCACTTCATTGGTTTTGAGGGGGTCTTCCCAGTAGCCTAGCATGACGCAGTAGCCTCGAATCTGGAGTTCCCCGGGGCTGTCCAGAGCGGCAATCTCCCCGGTTTCAGGATCCTCAATCTTTGCCTGCAACACAAGAGAGCCAGGATCTTCAGGCACAGTGCAAGCCCCATGGAGTGAGGAAGGGCAGCAGCAGTGGTGCTCTGCTGGGGACTGTAAAACTAGGGTAGGTGGGGAAGACAAAGTTCACCTCTGTGTGGGGGAAGATGCACCCCACCGTCTCAGTTCTCTGAGAGATGCTGTCCTGTGGGAATCCCATGAAGGTGACAGGGCTGTTCTCTGTGGTCCCGTAGGCAACCTGCAAACACAAAGGAGGGGGGATATGCATCAGGGACTCTGCTGGGAAACAGAAACAGCCAAGTTCTACTGCGAAGGTGGAGGAAACTAGCAGTCAGTACAGGGGAGGACATCGGGGATGCAGAAGTTCTTCACAAGTCATGGGTCAACAGGCAAACGCTCCCATCTTCAGGTGTACGTCAGGGCAGCTCCAGATATTACTACCACCGAAGACGCTACTGAAAAGCTCCCCCCCAGGAGACAGAAGGCAAAGAACAATGAGACTGGATGCACTTGCCACGGTCCTGCCTCTGCTCCACCACAGCAAGCCAGTTTGGTATCATCTGCAAACTTAATAAGCGTACTTTCTATGCCAATATCTAAGTCGTTGATGAAGATATTGAACAAAGCCGGTCCCAAAAAAGACCCCTGCGGAACCCTGCTTTTATACCTTTCCAGCAGGGTTCCCAATCCAGCCAGTTATCCACCCATCTCATTATCGCCCCATCTAAGTTGTATTTGCCTAGTTTATTGATAAGAATATCATGCAAGACCATATCAAATGCCTTTCTAAAGTCTAGGTATACCACATCCACTGCTTCTCCCTTATCCACAAGACTCGTTATCCTATCAAAGAAAGCTATCAGATTGGTTTGACAATTTGTTCTTTACAAGTCCATGCTGGCTATTCCCTATCACCTTACCACCTTCCAAGTGTTTGCAGATGGTTTCCTTAATTACTTGCTCCATTATCTTCCCTGGCACAGAAGTTAAACTAACTGGTCTGTAGTTTCCTGGGTTGTTTTTATTTCCCTTTTTATAGATGGGCACTATGTTTGCCCTTTGGCTGCATCAAGCCCATAACTTCTGTTTGAGCTAGAGCAAATCTAATCTTGACTGGAAGACTTCAAGCAATACAGAAATCACCATGTCCCTAGGAACCTTTGCCTTGAAGGGAGCTATAGCGAATACAATAATATAATATAGCTGATTGTAAACCCTGCTAGGGCAGCATGGGACCCATCAGTCTTCAGCAACCTGATCACCCCAGGATTAGCTCAGAAATGCTAAGTGCCATTTTAAATTACAGCTTCACAGTTTGTTGGGTGACAAATGCTGCTTTCTCTGTGAATTCTGAGTCTTTGTCTAAACTGGGAATGAAAACTCCTGTACCTTAGCAGACCGGTGCAGTGTTTAGTTTTAAACAGGGTTTACAAACATTTCCAGCTAACACTCTATAAATAGTATCAGAGGGGTAGCCCTGTTAGTCTGGATCTGTAAAAGCAGCAAAGAGTCCTGTGGCACCTTATAGACTAACAGACATATTCACCCATGAAAGCTCATGCTCCAAAACATCTGTTAGTCTATAAGGTGCCACAGGACTCTTTGCTACTCTATAAATATTAGCCAGTGTGGATCAGGCAACGCTGTTTAAAAAATAACAAACCCTGCTCCAGTCTCAGCAGTGAACATTTGAGAGGCAGAGTGGTCCAGTGCATAGAACTGGGAGTCAGGATGCCTGGGTTCTTTTCCCGGCTGGGCAACACTGGGCACATCAAGTTACCTATTTGTGCCTCAGTTTGACCATCTGTACAATGAGGATAAAAACACTCACTCCCTTTTGCCATCAAATGATGCTGATAGGTTGCAAGTACAGGGCCTGATTCATCACTATGTTACTCAAAATGGAGTTCAATTGGGGTAGGACTAGAGTAGAGATCAGGACCCTAGAGCACCAGGGGAGTCCTCAGATAACAGTATTCTGTAATTGCAACCTATTATTCTATTGGTTGGGGGTAAATGGAGGGACAAAACCATTGTGTTTCCCCTGCTGGCTCTGCAGCAGTTACACAATAGTACTGGGGCTGCACAATGATGTTGGGACACCAACAGAACTCCGAAGACATGCTCATTTCAGTTCCCTTAGCAACACAGGGAGACATTCTTGGCCTCAGAGAGATGGGAGGAACCGGCTGGGAAAAGTAGTGATTTTCAGGCGTCAAAGAGGGTGTAACAAACAACAGAAAGTCAAATAACAAACCAAAGGAAGTGCTGAAGGCTCTCTTGCTGGCTCTGCCAGTCCAGCCCCCTGTGACCCAGAGGATGGATTTCATTATCCTAAACCAGTGCCAGATGTTTTGTCTAGCTCTGAAGATCTGAACTGAAGTCGATTCCAGACCCTCCCTTGGCAGCTAGCTCCAAACAGTCCTTAACTCATTATCCTTCTTGTCTCATTCAAATGTTCACTGGGGAGATGGGGTCTAGCTCTGCTGGCCTCAGCAGCTCTCCGGAGTTGCCCCTCCATCCCAAATTTTATGGGACCGATCTGGATTTTCCAGGTTGATTTTACTGCCCCACGACTTCTGGATATGTTCCAACTTGCGTTACACTGCGATGTCATTAGCCGCCAGAGCGACATCTCTATGCCGCAACATCAGGCAGCAAACAAGTTTGCCTTGTAGGACAATTCTCCAAAGTTGGCCATATTCCTGGAGATCCCACCTATCCAGATAGTCACAATAAGCTCCCAGTCTAAGCCAGCTTAAAGAATCCCCCAAATAACCAATGCAATGTCCTCGCTGTGGCATAACGGCTTTGCCCCAGAACAGCTGTTTAGACTCAACACAGGCGATTGCTGCTTTCCTGCATTGCTGAAAATCAACCTCCTGTTATTTTACTGTAGGACAAACTGCTCCTGGTGGTTTGGAGTTCAAGCTGTTTCTCCTCTTTCCAGGCCAATTAGCATTCTTGAGGCTCGTAAGAATTTCTCCAGCCTGGCTAGAGTTTCAGAAACTCCCGCTCACTGGCCAGCAATGAGGCATGTGACAGTTACTTGGTATTTTATTGACGCCTTGAAAAATGCCTTCACTATGCAACTAACCCACTGGCCTGACGGGGGGAGAGGACAACCAGGGGTGGGGGAATACAACACACATCGAGAGAGAGAAAGCACACAGAGACTGAGGAAGACAGAAAAGACCAAGAGAAACCCCTTGGCTTGGAGGGTATCTGAAGGCTCCCAGCTGCTGGCATCCCACAAGTAAAACTGAGGACAAACTGGGCAAAATCCTGCCCCTGCTGAAGTCCATGGCAGCATTCCCATGGACTTCACCTACTGCAAGCATCACTTTATTAGTCCAGAACCTTGACGATTAGATGCTCTATTAATAACCACTGTCCTGAATGTACTCGGCCCCTGGGACCTCAGGAACAGAGCTGCCTGTATAGCCTGTATGGCCACTCACCATTCGGATCCATCTCTCCTTCCCCCTTCTGCACAGCTCAGCGAAGAGGGCTGGGGGCGGGGCAGGGGAAGAGGAGACTTTGGTCCAGGACACCCAGTTAGATCACTGGTCTCGAGAGCTTTAACCCCACTCCCATTCCTAGGCACGTGTGAGTCACATTCAGGAATGAAAAGGGGAGGATTTGGGCCATCAGAGGATAGAGGGGGTTGAGGGTTGTGGCGAGGGGACAATGGGGCACTCAGTGTGGGGAGAGCAGGATGGGGGAAGATAGAAGTGGGAGATGCCCCACAACATCTGTGAGGTCCAGGCTGACTACCACACAGGCGCGTGATGGGGTGAAGGATGGAGTGAGAGCTGGGGCGGGGGGTTCCATGGCCGAGGCAGGGAGCATCAGGGAGCTGTGGAGAAGAAAAGCCGGAGGGGTGGCCGGGGATTAGAGAGGAAGGCAGCTGGGTGGGTGGAAGATGCCAGCAGGAAGCTGAGCTGGCAGAGTGTGAGTGGATGGGGTGTGGGAAGAAAGCTGCCTTGCCTACAGCTACCAAAAAGCGGCAGTCTCATGGCGGCTGGCCACTAACTGCGGGGCGGGGAGCTCTCTGTGGCAGGCATTTGAGGGTGCCCGACGCAGGCCCTGAGCCCCAGGCACTGCAGTGAGGGGTGCCCGACGCAGGCCCCGAGTGCTAGGGTGCGCGACGTGGGCCCTGAGCCCTTAGCACTGCAGTGAGAGATGACCTACGCGGGCGCCGAGCCCTTGGCACTGCAGTGAAGGGTGCCCGACGCAGGCCCTGAGCCCTAGGCACTGCAGTGAGGGATGCCTGACACAGGCCTTGGGCACTGCAGTGAGAGGTGCGCAACGCAGGCCCCGAGCCCTAGGCACTGCAGTGAGGGGTGCCCGATGCAGGTCCTGAGCCCTTGGCACTGCCATGAAGGGTGCCCGACGCAGGCCCTGAGCCCTTGAGCACTGCAGTGAAGGGTGCCCAACGCGGGCCCCGAGCCATTGGCACTGCCATGATGGGTGCCCGACGTGGGCCCCAAGCCCTTGGCACTGAAGTGTGCCCGACGCAGGCCCCAAGCCCTTGGCACTGCCATCAGGGGTGCCTGACGCAGGCCCCGAGCCCTAGGCACTACCATGAGGGGCGCCCTATGCAGACCCCAAGCCCTAGGCACTGCCGTGAGGAGTGCCCAACACGGGCCCCGAGCCCTAGGCACTGCCGTGAGGAGTGCCCAACATGGGCCCCGAGCCCTTGGCACTACCGTGAGGGGTGCCCGACGCAGGGCCCCGATCCCTAGGCACCGCAGTGAGGGTGCCTGACACAAGCCTTGGGCACTGCAGTGAAGGGTGCCCGATGCAGGGCCCGAGCCCTAGGCACTGCTGTGAGGGGTGCCTGGCTTTGGGTTCTAGATGCGGTGGTGGCGGGCACCCACAAACACCCAGACAAACCCCCTGCTGGATTCTGAACCTGTGAGTGCTGAAGGCCCCTGGAGCCAAAGCTCAATCATGACTAAAAGCCAGGTTCTTCCCCAGGCTGGCAGGGGACTCTGCAGCACCTGGGTCACTAAGCAGAATTGTGGCTGATGGAGCCAGAACTGCTCCAAGGAGCTCCCAGACAGCACACGCTGTAGTGCCCTGCAGCAGGTGCAGCATTCGCCCTGCTCCATCGCTTGCCCGTTCTCCTGGCCTCCCCCACTTCACACCCCTGCTCTCTCTTGCCACTGTGCAAGGGTGTAAACTGTGGGAGGAATCCCCTGTGCATCAACACAGAGGCTGGCAAGAATCTGTCCCTATACTATTCCCCCCAGCTAGAGACAGAGGGCCTCTTACACCAGAGTAATCCTACTGGTGTCAGCAGAGTTATTCCTGATTTATACCAGCGAGAACGCGGACTTAGAGCCGAATTCACACAGGGGACACTGGCTTATGGGACAATCAGCTCTTTTAGTGCGGGGTGTTTCAAGTGCAACAAGTTCTACGCAGGAGGATACTCTAATAAAAATAAATCACTGGGGTGGGGTGTGGGGGGGACACGACTGTCTCCTTGAGCTAAAACAAGACACCAGAACAGCCCTGCCCTGAGACACCAGAGAAAAACCCTAAATCTATATTTACGCTGTTTCTAAAAGCTGTATATTTACTGGCGTAGCCCATAAAGGCCTCTGAGGAGAAGCAGAGGAGAGTCACACATTCATAAATTACTAGGCACCAGATTCACGCTCTTTGTAGAACAGCAAATGTTTGCAGAACTGTTAATCAATTAAGCAACAGGGGAGTGCGGGATAATCCCTCCTCTTCTGAGTTGTCCCAGCAGCGCCAGTCCTGGGGGATCTCCGAGGGCCAGGGCTGAACAGTGGCCCCAGCAAAAGGAACACTAACATTAGACCCGTTGTCAACACCACACCACATACCACCCATGAGACACTGGCATGCACCAGGCAAGCTGTGAACTTCTGTGGCTCGTTGCCCATTTGCTGCCCAGTCCTTACTCATTCCCAGTCAAGGGCTGTGAAATTCAATGAGTAAATACCAGCTCCTGCCTGCTTGGCAGCAAGACACTCAAATACAAACAGCTGTGAGACCATGGGCCCCTCCCAGCAGCTGGGCACGGTGCCAGCTTGCGCAGGATGCCAACCTGCTCCAAGTCTCCCGCAGGAATCTGCTCACTGAAGCAGAGGAGTCAAAAACATTAGCAGAAAGAATTTTCCTTTTATTAAACTTTTATATGCATTGAAGTGGAACGTGAGACCAGACTCTGTTCCGCTGAAGGCAGTGTCCAGGCCCTGTCCCGCAGTAGGTGTGTTCCGACGGGAAGGCACACAGCATCCATTTAACCTCTGCTGGGCAAAATGGGCTGTCTGAGGTGTGCTCAGCACTGCGAGCCCATCCTTGGGGAGGAAATAAACCCTGCTACCCAGACCCCTTGCATCTGCATTACTGCCTGGCCCATTGCGTTCAGGTCCCCATTGTGCTAAGCCAGTGGCCTTCAAACCTTCGTACTGGTGACCCCTTTCACATAGCAAGCCTCTGAGTGCGACCTCCCTTCTACATTAAAAACATTTTTTAATATATCTAACACCATTATAAATGCTGGAGGCAAAGCAGGGTTTGGGGTGAAGGCTGACAGCTCACAATCCCCCATGTAATAAACTTGTGACCCCCTGAGGGGTCCCGACCCTCAGTTTGAGAATCCCTGTGCTAGGTCCTATACATATAGAGAGGGAAAGGCAGTCCTTGCCTCAAAGTGCATACAATCTAAAGAGACAAGACAGACACTGAGTACGTCTACACTGCAAAGAGAAGTGGGTGTTCTTAACTCATGGTAAAACAGCAGCGAAGACACAGTGACTCGGCCCTGAACTCAGGTTAGCAGCTCGAGTTCAAACCTATAGAGCTACTAACCTGAGTTAAACGACGAGCTGCCAGGTCTTCGCTGCTATTTTAACCCAAGTTAGCTAACCTGAGTTAAGAACTCGCCTTCGTTTGCAGTGCAGACACACCCACGGGGTGGGAGACAGGAGGGACTAGTCCAGTGGTACAGATGGGGAACTGAGGCACAGGGATAATGAGTGTCTTGCATGAGGTCACACAGGGAGTCTGTGGCAGAGCCAGGAATCAAACCCGGGTCTCCTGAGTCCCAGTCCAGTGCCTGAACCCTATGATTATTTATTTCCATCTATGCATTCAACCCCTGCTCTGGGAACCTCTCATGAGACATTAAAAAATATAAAGCGCAAAAATAGCTGCAAATCCAGCAGGCAATCTTCATCCCATCCCCCCGCCCCCAAACACTGTCACAGCCCCCTCCCAGAAGACGGTGGAAACAGATGGCGCTTTGCAGTTTCCCCTAGACTGAGGAACAGAGATTCAGGCTCATTGGGACAGGGATGTGAGCACATTCCAAAGCAGGGGCCTCACATGGAGAACATCCTCCTAGTGGCTCAAACGCAGCACCTCAAACTCCACTGCAAGTGAGTGCAGGAGGTGCAGGGAGGGGTGAAAGAGCAGGGAGCACAGCTATTGCAGTTGTGCTCCTGATGAGAAAGAAAGTATCAGAGGGGTAGCTGCGTTAGTCTGGATCTGTAAAAGCAGCAAAGAGTCCTGTGGCACCTTATAGACTAACAGACGTTTTGGAGCATGAGCTTTTGTGGGTGAATACCCACTTCGTCGGATGCATGTAGTGGAAATTTCCAGGGGCAGGTATATATATGCAAGCAAGCTAGAGATAACGAGGTTACTTCAACCTCCCTGGCCACACAATAGCAGACCTTAAGGTGGCCATCCTGCAGCAAAAAAACTTCAGGACCAGACTTCAAAGAGAAACTGCTGAGCTTTAGTTCATCTGCAAATTTGACACCATCAGCTCAGGATTAAACAGAGACTGTGAATGGCTTGCCAACTACAAAACTAGTTTCTCCTCTCTTGGTTTTCACACCTCAACTGCTAGAACAGGGCCTCATCCTCCCTGATTGAACTAACCTCGTTAACTCTAGCTTGCTTGCATATATATACCTGCCCCTGGAAATTTCCACTACATGCATCGGACGAAGTGGGTATTCACCCACGAAAGCTCATGCTCCAAAACGTCTGTTAGTCTATAAGGTGCCACAGGACTCTTTGCTGCTTTTACTGATGAGATAGAGCCTCTCAGCAAGCAGGCTGCTGCACTCCATGCTAGTGTCCATTTCTGAAAGGACTGACGGTGCAGCTCCATGCACTGCGGGAATCTAATCTTGCAGCGACAAAGGCCTGGATGATGATAGCAGGGTGAGCATCCAAAGAACAGCTGCAATCTCTTGGCCAGATGGAGATGGAAAAATGCTATTCTGGCAACTGCTGCTACCTGATCATCTAATAGCAGCTGGAGGTCTGATCAGGCTCCAGCTGGCGAACCTGAGATGCGCACTCTTTGCCCAAGGGACACATATACGCTCTTGGCTCTAGCGTCTCAGCCTGTGCTCTCTCATTCTCGCAGCTAACTAATTCCTTGCCTAGTGGTGTCAGACAGGTGTCTGGCCAATGGGTACCCACTGGCCTTCATCGGGGGACAAAGGTTCCCATCAGCATATGCAGCGAATTTTGGAATTTCTTCCTGTTCCTTCACACCATCGTGTAGAGCTGGGTCAGACTCATGCAACACGTGCACCACTTCAACTGGGGTTTGTGATGGGGCAGGGGTCAAAGTAAAGGCTCTGTCCCTGTTTGGGAGCTCCTTAAATCCCAGCATTGAGACAGGACAACAGGGAACAAATCTCAGAGGAGAGCTGGGTAAGAACAGTAAAATTATGAAAAATCCTTTGAATTCTGAAGTAAACTCGCTTAGATGGCAGCTGTGGCCCTTTTGCGTTTGCTTTTGATGACTATCCTTGTGAACAGTCAAGCTCACTGGCAGGAAAAGCTCAAAAGCAGCCAGTCTGCACCAATAGGCTGAGCTGGCACTGCTCTGAGCCCACTGTCTCGTTCTATAAACCCTCAGCCTTCATCTGAAAACATCTCTAGCTGTTGTGGTTGTGAAGAGACGCTCCAAAATGTCAGGGATGCAGAGATAAGGCTGCAGGGAGCCTGGAACAACAGCTCCGAAAGGTGTGAGCTGCCTCATTCATCTCAGGGAGGGGTTAACTCAGAGGTCCAGTGACGATCATCTAAGTATCATCACTGTTAACTATTTTATCGCTGGTGTGAGAAAGGAGAGGGAGGGTGACAGCTGCATGATTTAAGTGTGGACAACGCCTCATTTTGGTGCAGATAGCACCATTTGGGAGGTAGCACCTCTTTATTTCTTCCCAGCTAGGGAGCAGCCAGGCCCCAAGAGCCTAGCAGAGCCCAGGGGATATGCTCAAGCCCCACTGAGGGGGAGTCATACTCAATGAGCCCACTGGAGCCTACAGTGCTGCGGGAGCCAGAACATTTCAAAGAAACAAGCCTGAGTGGTCTAACAAAGCTACCCAAAAGCGGGGTGGGGGGGCAAGGGGAGAGGTTGAGCAGTATGGGGGCAGGGTTTGCATCATCACGGTGGCATGGGGCCAGGGTTTGCATCTTTGCATCATCACACGTGGTCCCCCCCAAAAAAAATGCACAGGAAAAATAGTAGCCCCAGAGCTAAGCGGAAAAACCATGAGCCACAAGTGGGTAAAACACCCCATGCCATCTTTAAAGGGTAAACCCAAGTCTCCCTTACTTTAAACCACTTGGCAACCCACAGGTGACACATATGGGAGACGTTTATTTTATGGGTGGAGTTTGGAAGAATATCACTATCTTTATTCTCAGTCTGACCCCTGCTGGCAGGCATGTCCATGGAAACCAAACTGTTAGTTAACATTATTTGTGGAGAAGAGGGAGAAAGTGAATGCTGAAAGGTACAATGCCAACTATTTACCCAGGAAACCTAACTCTGAGAGCTACGTTTGTCCAACCAAGGAACAGAGATATACCATGTGACCTAGGTGTCCAAACAAAACAACCGCATTTCAAATGCTGACTATGAACTGTTCACATACAAGATACAGCTCAGGTATTATTTACAAAAATTATTCAGTAAATAACTTGGAGTAAGTCTGAGAAAGCCACAGTCTGTTCACAGATAGAAAGAGAAATATGAAATTTTTGAAATTGCTTTACTGATCATTCCCATGCTGTATGAGGGTTCTCACAGTACGATGGAGCTCCCAGCCTGCACTGGGCCAGCTCAGTGGAAAGCCCGGGAAAGAATGTCTGGGGTGCCACTTCTTTAGTTGCTCCAAAGTCCTGATCAAGATTCTCAGAGAGACATTAAATCTGGTGGACAAGGTGGGTGAGATAATATCTTTTACTGGACCAACATCTGTTGCCTCACCCATCTTGTCTCTGTAATATCCTGGGACCAATATGGCTACAACAACACTGCATTAAACTAGGTGTCAGAGTGGTCAATGCCCTCGCCATTCAGTTCTGGAAACCCCAGTTCCAGTTCTTATTAGGCCACAAACAAACATGTTTTGTGGCATCCGTTTAACAGATGTTTGACCACAGAACAGCTAGCTCGAAAACCCAGGGTTCCTCTATTGTTCCATCTCAGGAGACAAGTCAGTTAAAACTCCTCACATACCGAGGATGGAGAAGAGGATCCAGGCTTTGAATGGCAGCATGTGGCCTGGTAGGACTGAGGAGTACTGGAAGAGCTGCATGGCAAGGTTTGCACCAGATTGTCTATATTACATCTCCATTCAGCCAATGTTAGCTGTCTCTACGGTTCAAGAAAAACAAAGTTCACCCCCAAAATGAAAACATAAAGTGAACAGCCTCAGTAAAATGTACATCTGCAAAACAGCAGCTTGGATGCTGTCAGCCAGTTTGCATAACACCCTCTGGAGCATGCTCAGGAGGGATGGCTAATTCCACATCTCAACAATGGAAAAACCCAGAGATCCCTGTGAATAAGCCAGTCTCTGTGTCCTAAGTCAGCCCTTGGATTTCCTCCCTTTCTTGAGACTGTCTCACCTCCATAAACACTCCGTCGGGGCTTTATAGCCAGCTTCAGAGGTGGAACCCTCAACAAGCTCCCAGTTATGTGCTCGGCTCTCAGTTGTTTGCTACAGCCAGGAACTGGCTAGAAACCAGCTCAAAATGTTCCATTTACCACCTCCACACCACAATTCCTCCCCTGATCTCTCCCTCTCACACTCAGAAAGGGAGAGAAACCTAGGGATCCTCCTACCTTCTCCCCTTAATTCCCCTCCAGGAAGACAGCAAGGGGCACCCTCCGGATCTTTAATTCACCTCCTTGTTGCTATTCTTTGTAACCCCTTATCCTGACCAAAGCACCCAGTCCCATTTCCTGTGATGCCATTAGCCTGATGTGACATGAGCCCCTTCACCAAAGTCTGAGCCATCATGACCTCCCCTCTCCCCCATCTCTGTCTCAGAAGCCCCAGGTGCTACCTGAAAACCACACCGCACCTTAGCCACTGCTCCTCAGGGTATCACATCAGCTGGGTCACAACCCCATTATTCCATTCTGGCTACAGTTCTCCCTACTGAGGCTTCAGCCAGTCTCTGCCCCCACCACGTCATGGAGGTCTCATCACCAAACGGCAGGGTGTGGTAGTGTGCCAGCCACTGTCCCCTGTAGCTCACTCAGATATCACCACGGGGCTAGCTCCCCTTCAGTCCCAGACTGGTCAGGAGGAACTAGGTTTCTCCCCACCTCATCTTTCTCTGACCATGACACATCCTGAAGTTCTCATCCATTATCAGCATTGCAGTAGCACCCACAATACACTCGGTGCTGTCCACACACTGAACCTACCCCCAACTGTTCCCAATCTCACTCAATTGTCGCCCAGGAAATAAGCGGGAGATGGACAGAATAAGGATGCCACAGTCTGTCCCTATATAACAACAGGGAAAGGTGCCTCCCTGTCTTTAAAGCCTCTGAAAATAGTTCAAGATTCCGCCCATGTTAAAATGTCACCAATAAGCACTTGGAAAACATCAGTACAGGAGAGGTGGGCCCTGTACCAGTTAGCCTGGCACTGAAGGGGGACAGGTTCTGTGTTCCTGTCGATGGCGTTGTGCACCCCTATCCCTGGACTTGGTTCTCCACCTGTGAGTCACCGAGGGTTTTATCACCATCTGTTTCAGTGGGGAGCGAAGAGACCCCCCCCAGAAGGCAGATGCGCACACTGTTTTCTCTGCCCATTTACCTCCCTGCCCCGTGGGGAAAACTGCTCCAGCCTGGTGTCTGCAGCAGAGCAGTGGAGGTTTGAAGAAGCCCAAAGGGGTTAAAGTCACACTGAGCTCCCAAATTCAGTCGCTTCCAAGTCAGTCTGGCTGCTGCCTGCGGTTTGTGGGAAGGGATTTCATTCTTTAATAACAGCATTATAAATAGGGCTGTGTTCAGTTTGCTGCAGACTCTCACTCGCTCGTCTCCCTCCTCCTCCTGCCACTGCTGCTGCTCTTCCCTCCCACACAGATCCCAGTGCTGGCCATGGATCGGTCAGTCTTCTTCCTCAGCCTCCTCAGCTTGCTGGTGTGCCTCCTCCCCATCCTCCAGGCATGCCCCTCGAACTGCCACTGCCATGGGGGAGAGCTCCAGCACGTCATCTGCGACAACGTCGGGCTGAGGAAGATCCCCAAGGTGTCCGAGCAAACACGGCTCCTCAACCTGCAGAGGAACAACTTCCCCATCCTGCCAACCAATGCCTTCAGGGAGATGAAAGGGCTTGTGTCCCTCCACCTCCAGCATTCCCAGATCAAGGAGATCTCCAGCGGCGCCTTCCGGGGGCTGAAGCAGCTCGTCTACCTTTACCTGTCCAATAACGATATCAGCGTCATCAAGATGGGCGCCTTCGACGACCTGTTGGAGCTCACTTACCTGTACTTGGACCACAACAAGATCTCGGACCTGCCCAAGGGGCTCCTCTCCCCGCTCATTAACCTCTTCATCCTGCAGCTGGGCAGCAACAAGATCCGAGAGCTGAGATCAGGGACCTTCAGTGGTGCTAAGGACCTGCGCTGGCTCTACCTCTCTGACAATTCCCTCTCCTCAGTCCAGTCCGGGGCCCTGGACGACGTGGAAAACCTCGCTGTCTTCCATTTGGATAAGAACCAGCTGAGCACTTACCCGGTGGCTGCAATGAGCAAGCTGAGGGTAGTGGAGGACCTGAAGCTATCTCACAACCCCATGAAGGTCATTCCCGACTATGCTTTCCAGTCTTTCGGGCGCTACATGGAGACACTCAGTCTGGACAACATGGGCCTGGAAAAGGTAGGCTCCTCTTCACCCTCTCTCCTCTTTCAAATTGAAACATAGGGCCTGGTTCTCTTCTCACTTACAGTGCTGTCACGTTTCTGTCCTGATCCGTACGGGTGTGAGGGAAAAGGAGAATCAGAGTCACAGTTTTGGCAGAAGGGTGAAGGCTTCACTAGCAATAAAAAAAGGCACCTGAATCTTTGAACATCCATGTGATGAATAAAAACAAGAGGACCCCTTCCTCTTGTGCTATGAGACGCTAAGCTCTCCTGGGCTCACTGCGCCCATCGGAAGGGTGATGGGTCCCGCTCCAGCAGTTGGTTGCACCACTCCAATGGGAAATGTATTCTGGTGCTTTAAAATAAAGGATCGAAGAGCTCCTAGCCTTGGGAGGTAGGGTGGGGGAAAGGAGAGGCAAGGAGCTGCTCCGTGCTCAAACGGCAGGGCACAGAGGACTGGTAGAACTTAACTGCCCTGTTTCCTGAGCTGCAGCCTGGGTACCTGCTGTCGGTTTGAAGTGTGTATGGGGGGGCGGGAAATTCCTCCAGAGGAGTTATGAATAGCAGCAGTTTCTTCCTAGTGCAGCACAGACAGGTACCCAATCCACACATGTCCATCTTCTACCTTTTTTTTTTTTAACTTCCAACTTTACACTCTATAAAGAAAGGTTTGTCTATTGATGAGCTCTCAAGAGAAACTCTTGCAGCCTTTTACAAAGAAGCCCTGTTTCTACCCAGAGAGCAGGAGGGACATTCCGGTAACCCAGCAAAATACCCCTTTTCTTCTCATGGAAAAAGTCAGGACCATAGGTAGGAGCATCACGCTGAAGAAGCTACTTGCAACAGGACCCCTGGAATACCAGGCAGGGGTGCAAGTAAAGGAGCATATCCAGCTCAGGAAGGACAGC
Organism: Gopherus flavomarginatus; assembly: GCF_025201925.1. Taxonomy (NCBI): domain Eukaryota; kingdom Metazoa; phylum Chordata; order Testudines; family Testudinidae; genus Gopherus; species Gopherus flavomarginatus. The sequence continues at coordinate 39,237,545 of NC_066628.1, read as the reverse complement.
ACCTCAAAGCAGCAGTGTCCCACAATGCTTTGTTGGGATGCAACAGGATGATGAAAGAGCAGCTCACAGCATCCCAGGATATAGTGCCAAGAAGCACAGGGATGGAGCATATCCAGGGGAAACAGGATAGCACCTCAGAGCAAGGCAGTACCCCATCATGTGGTGCAGAGGGATGGAGAACATCCCAGTGAAAACGATGAATGCCTTGTAGCAACACAGAGCCAGCATCATACTGTGCTGGGGGTGTGCAGAGCATCTGCATTCAGAAGGACACAACCCAATAGTAGCAGAGAGCTGCCAAACAGTGGTGGAAGTTAAAGCACATCCACGTTTCAAAGGTAATACAGCATCCCAGAATGCCAGGCTAGGAAGCTGGAATTTATCTAGGTTGAGGATGACAGTATCTATAGCAGCACGGTGTCCCTTCGTCAATATCTCATCTCGAGATTACAGTCCCTGTAAGGACTGGTGTAATCAAACTCATTCACCTGGAAATTATCTGCTGACACATCTGTGGAAGGATTCCACAGATGACGAGCACATTGTCCTTCAGTGATGCTGCCATGTCACTACTGGGGGCACCAACTCAGATTCTATCTGGTCTCATCATGCACACATGGAAAGATACAGGTTACATGTGATACTAGAACTAGATGGAGAGACACCAGAGACAAGATGAGATTTAACTAGTCCAAGATGGTGGGATGCTCTACAGATGCAAGTGCTCTTTGTACTGTCAAGGAATTAGCTGAACAAACTGGAAGTCTAGGAATTCAGTCTAGCTATGCAGTGACCTCGTTAATCTGGAGAACAGTATCTTGGGCATAAGAATCGAATTGGACAACAAACAGATGTGGAGTCAGTTCTTTCATCTGTTTGATCAATAGGTTGCTAGCTAGAGATGAAGGGTTTAGTCACTGCTGACTTACGTGCGTGCATTGCCTGAAGTCCTTAGAGTTATGTTTATTCTCACCAGTGGTGAACTTGCTCAATGGATCAATGGTCGTTGTTTGTTCTGTATATTATCTTATGCTGCACTGCTGTTTTAATATAGTTGTCTCGGTGTAATTCTGTGCACTGACTGTCCGTCATCTTTCATACTTTTTGACATCATTTTAACAACATTCCAATATAAAAAACTACCTTTGATATCATCTCACATCTCCTGCAGATTCTTTCAGATTGGACGGATCCGACCATGTGTTACTGGTAGAAAAGCTACATAAAGGAACCATTTCATTCACCAATGTAGTCCCTTCTGGGGTAGAACACAGCAGCTCTTTAACAGTGCACACACCACTTCTTTGTATGCAAAAGTGGAAAAGTATACCAGAGCCAACCTAAATGGCAGGAGTTTAGCTAGGCAGAGCAGAATCATACAAATTAGCCAAGACACGAGGGTTAACATTCCTAGTTTTGCAAAAAAAGTGCTCTGGTCTCTTTAATGACCTACTAGTGGTCAGTAATAGAAAGGAACTTTGAGGTCTCATATGAAACATGGCACTTCCTGCAGCCAAGTGCCCTCATAACAAAGTCTGGACCATTTGATTAGTACAAACGAGAGAGGCGTGCCACCAGATGATCATTCCTATTTCTCTATGAACATGGTCCACCATGGTTGCTCCAGGGTTTTCATTTTTTCACTCTAAAGGTATGTCTACACTGCAGTCAGAGGAGTGACTGCACCCATGTGTAGACACACCCAAGCTAGCTTTGATCTAACTAACTTGAATAACAGTAGCAGGGAAGCCATAGCCCAACACATGCTGTATGAGCCCACCTGGGACGCTGGGTAATTATTTGAGCAGCTAACCCATGCTGTTATGGCTTGACTGCTATTGGTTTTTGAACTAGCTAGATCAAAGCTAGCTTGGGTACGTCTACACATGCTGCAGCCACATCTCTGATTGCAGCCTAGACACACCCAAATACATTTTCTCCTCACACTTGCCAGAAGCCTTGCATCCATGTGATCCATATGTATGTATGTGAGTCTCCCTAGACATAATGGCCATTTGATGGTGGTATTTAAAGTATGCAATGGTGATAATATCTGAGTTGCAGTCACACACACCCCCAAATACCATTCTCAGCTCCTCTTCTCTGATAGGGTTGGATTCTTCTGTGCGGTTTCAAAACTCTATAGCCACTTGGATGTGCGAAACAGTTCCAGATGAGAAACCCTGTCACTGCTGCAATGAACATTACCATTGTCACACCAGAAAAGAAAGAGATCTTAAACAATTTTGCAACTCTAGTATCGGGAAGTCCTCTCACACGCAAGGAAACAAAGAGACCAAACTCTTCTCCGAAGCTTTAACCAAAGATATTACGATAGCCATTTCTAACAGGGCTCAGGACCATATTAGCTACGTGCCACAAAAAAAGTGAACAATAAACACCTTGCATCTACATAATAACCTTCATCTTGGAGGACCCCAAAGTGCTTGAAGCTCGGAGATAAAGCACAGCAGCTGTTTAACAGCACACAAACAATTGGAACAGGAAGTGAAACAGAATGCCATATTAGATTGAAACCACAGGGGGAATGTAAGTGGTCAGAACAGAATTACCCAAACTGGAATTTGGCCAGGACATTGGCATCAAACACCCCTGCTGCACAAAGCACCAGAAGTAGTCAGGACCTTGCTTTCACATCTCATTGGAGAGACAGCACCGGGAGCAGCATAGCAGAACCTGCTGGGATTTATTCAGTGCTGAACCATAGGGGACTGTCCCCTGCTGACTTCCCAACATTACTTGCTGCAGGACTTTGGAGGTTTCTTACACAAGCACTAATCCAACCCAACACTGCTTGGCTTGTCAGATCTCACAGGTTTTCAGCCCGAGATGGCATAGCTGCAGGAGCTGGGACTCATGCTGAGGGGACGTGTCTGGGGAATGATCAGTGAGACATGAAAATACACAGATGAGTATTTGACACAGAGCTTTCTGATGGACCCATGGAGATAACAAATCTTTTTTCTCCCCTCCCCAGGGTTCTGAAAAGAACAGGGAAGTGGGAAGAAAACAGGTTTGTTATTGCCAAGAGCAGCATGCCTGTGGAGGGTCCGCTGGTCCCGTAGCTTTGGCGGACCTCCTGCAGGCGTGCCACTGAATCCGTGAGACCAGGGACCTCCTGCAGGCAAGCCCCGAAGGCAGCCTGCCTGCCGTGCTTGGGCCTGCTTGCCTAGAGCCGCCCCTGGGTAAGAGAACCCCACCTTGCAGTCAACAGTTTCCTCTATAACTAACGGGCTCCAGGGAAGTTTGCGTGGATGGGTTTGCATTTTACACAAATTCTTCCAAACTAAGTAAGACTGGGGTGGGGAAAAGGGGAGACAGCTAACAGGAGGTGCACAATTGCCAGTTTTATCTCTCCAGTACACCGCATTTTATTCTCAGGTGCGTGAACGGGGCTACATTTTAAAGCCTGCCCATAGGCCATGAACACCCAGACTTGCAAACAGCCCATCAGGGAGGGGAGGGAGAGAGGTGAGGAGGCCAAGGCACTGGACGCCTGCCCTGCTGCATCTACAGTGCTCTGAAGCCAAGTGTAACTTTCCACTCAGAGTCCACGGGGCACTGCCAAAGCCTACAGGCCCTTCAGACTCCACAAACACTCCCTCCAGCAACAGTTTCATGAGCAGGAACACAACAGGCCCTGGAAAGGTTTGTACCCAGGGAATGTCTCGGCTCACTTAGAGAGGAGGAACGTGCTTTAGAAACAAATGGGACTGGCCAGACCTCAGCTTTTCTTTGGGCTATATGGAGGCGCCTGGGGAAGGCAAGGAGAAAATGGGGAGGGGCTCGGGCTTTAGCCACCCTGAGGTGGGAGGAATTAAAATCCGTCACTCAAGAAGGAAAACACCTTCCATGCGTCTGCCTCCTGAATCCCTCTAGGGGGCCATGGAGGAGATTCCTTGCTCCTTACCCTCTCCCACTCTCTACAGCCCCACTGCTGTCACTAAGGCCATGAACACAGGCAGCCTGGAAAGGAAGGGAATGGAGAGCATCTCCCACTCGCCCGAGGCACAGCAATCAGCATCTCCCCTTGTGCTTTAGTTTTCAGATAAAGCATTTGCTGGAGTGACCACACTGAAGACTGTTCACATCGAGAACAACAGACTTAACCAGCTACCTGGGAACTTCCCCTTCAGCAGCCTGGAGAACCTCACCCTATCCAACAACCCTTGGCTCTGCTCCTGTCAGCTAGTAGCTCTGCGCAAGTAAGAGACACTCACTTCTGCCGCTGCCTTACTCAGTCTGGTGCCCACTGACCAGGCACAGGGGGAAGGTCCCGGTTAGTTGTGCCTGGTGAGGAGGAAGAGGCAATACCAATAACCTGACACTTGGTCAGTAATGCAGTTTCCGGTCTCCCCTGGCAACTCTGCCCAGGTGAGCAGTCGTCTGTTCCCTTCTGGAGCTTAGGGATTTTCTGTTTGCCCTTCCCCAGGTGGTTGGAGTCCAGCCGCTCCCGCCCTGATGCAGTTTGTGCCTCACCATCTCAGTACCGAGGGCAGCAGATAAGAGACACCGCCGCACTCCGCAACTGCAAACTCCCCACCAAGAGGCCCAGGAAAGGAAACCGCCATTAAACAGGTAAGAAACTTTTCACAACCACACCCTGTTCTTCTTCTTTCTCCTTCCATCTCACACAGACTTAAGCCAAGTCCTGGTTCCCCTGAAGTCAATGAGACTAAGGATCGCTTCCAAACCAGTTAATCCATTTACCTGCCCTGACCTAAATGTATAGGTCACAAAGCCAGAAGGGATCATTTTAATCAGCTAGTTTGACGTCCTGTATAACAGGCCAGAGAACTCTCCTGGGCTAATTCCTGTTGGAACTAGAGAAAATCTTTTAGAAAAACATCCAGCCTCGGTTTAAAATATTTCCAGTGACGGAGAATCTCCCACAACCATGTTCCAATGATTAATTACCAACATTGTTAACAAATTGTGCCTCATTTCTAGTCTGAATTTTACAAGCTTCAACTTCCAGCTATAGGATCTTGTTGTACCTTTGTGAGCTAGATTGAAGAGCCCTTTACTGCCAAAGTTTTGTTCCCCACCTAGGTACTTACAGACAGATCAAGTCACCCCTTAATCTTCCCTCTGGTAAGATAAATAGAATACATGCCTTAGTCTTTCACTATAGTAGAACCTCAGAGTTATGAACACCTCAGGAATGGAGATTGTTTGTAACTGCTGGAGTTGTGTAGCGTAGATTGACTTACCGCGGTAGTGTAGACATAGCCACAGATTTACTATGACCTTCTTACTCCCACTCCATATTCTTTTTATACATACAAAGATCACAGTTGCTCTTTTGGCTACAGCATCACATGTTCAGCTGATTATCCACCACAACCCCTAAATCCTTTTCAGAGACACTGCTTCCCAGGATAGAGTCTCCCATCCTGTAAGTGTGGCCTACATTCTTTGTTCCTAGATGTATGACCTTATGTTTGGCCACATTAAAACATGTATTGTTTGCTTGCACCCCGCTTGCCAACCAATGCAGAGTGCTCTGTATCAATTACCTGTCCTTCATTATTTGCCACTCCTCCAATCTGTGTGCAATCATCTGCAAACATAAAATTATTGCTGATGAAGTTTTCTTCCAACTCATTGATAAAAACGTTACCATAGAGCCAAGAACTGATCCCTGCAGGATTCCACTACAAACACACCCACTTGAAAATTATTTCCCCATTTATACTTACATTTTGAGATCAATTATTCGGCCAGTTTTTAATCTATTGTGTGCTGTGTTAATTTTGTATCCTTCTAGGTTTTTTTTAATCAAATGTCACGTGGTACACCAATTCACATGCCTTACAAAAGTTTTAAGTCTATTACATCAATATCATGACTTCTATCAATCAAACTTGTGATCTCAAAAAAGATATCAAGTCAGTTTGATGGGATCTATTTTCCATAAATCCATAATTCCATTGATTGGCATTAATTACTTTCCTTTAATTATTTATTGATCAAGTCCCATATCTGCCATTCCATTACTTTGCTTTGGATTGATGTCAAGCTGACGTACCTAGAATTACCCGGGTCATCCCGTTTACCCTTTTTAAATATTGGCACAACTTTAGCTTTCTTCCAATCCTCTGGAACTTTCCCTGTGTTCCAAAACTTACTGTTAATCAACATACATGGTCTAGAGAGCACCACAACCAACTGTCTGAGAACTTTGGATGAAAGTTATCTGGACCAGCTGATTCCAAAATGTCTAGCTTTAGTAGCTGCTTTTTAACATTCTCCCAAATTACTGTTGGAATGGAAATTGTTTAATCATCTATATCACCTAGTTTTTCCCCAAATATGGAACAAATATTTGTTGAACAGTTCTGTCTTTTCTGCATTATCACTGACAATTTACCATTTCCATTTAGAAACAGGCCAATCTCTCTGCTAGGATTCTTTTGCTCCTAATATACTTAACTCTGCTGGCCATAGAGTTTGCCTTCTGTCCTTTAGCTTGCCTTAACAATTTTCTACAATTCCTATCTTTTGATTTATATTCACAACTATCAACTTCCATTTTCTTCCATTTGGCTTGGGTGTACAGAATTATTTTATAGCTGCTTTCATTTCCCCTCTAAGCTAGTTTAGTTTTTTAACCAGTGTAGCCTTCTTTATTGAATGTGGCTTTTGGGGTATCTTGTAAAATGGTCTCAAACAATTCCTAACGATCATTCACATTTTTCTGTTCAAATTCTCTCTTTCAGCAGATTTGGCTCATAATTGTTTTATGAAACTGGTCCTTTTGAAGAACCAAGTATATGAGTTTGGACTTTATTCTATTTGCACATAACAAACGTGAACAAATCATGATCATTTGTGCCTAAACTACCATTAATTTTTAGTTATATGATCAAGTCCTCTTTGTCTGTCAAGACGAGGTCGAATGTAGAACTGCCCCTGGTTGGATGCAACACTTTTTGAGGCAGAAAATTGTCATCTGTAATATTTAGAAATTCTGAGGATATTTTAGTTCTGTCAGATCTCCAACAGGCCATCAGATTGAGGACCTCCTCCATAATGCAGTTTCCACACCATATAAAATACAGATAAGTGCTTATGGAGCCTTTGTTTTCTTCATTCATGGATAAAGAGATGGTGAAAACAAAGTTTTATGTAGGGTGACCAGACATCCCGATAAAATCAGGACTATTCCGATATTTAGGCATTTGTCCTAACCGACCTTTGGTTGGGACGCAATTTTGTCCCGATATTTCACGGTACTCTTTTTTTTTTTTCCTTTCTCTGCTGGCAACACTCGGTGCTTTTTTTTTTGTTGCTCCGCCGGTAACCCCCGCACCATGTGTCCTGATATTTTCTTCCTCTCATCTGGTCACCCCAGTTGTATGTCCTGAGTGCCCGAAGAGATACCAGCTCTTCTACCCCTTCCCAGAGTGATGCTATTTCTCCTGGACGGCTGGCAGATGTTATGGATTACAAATGGAAACACCAGCCATTCCAGGCAGGGCTGGTAGACTTCCACACTGGAAGTGGAAACTTCACTTTTCTAAACCACAGTGCTTAATTTAGCGTATGTAGGAGTCTCTCCCTTCACGGGCAGGAAGAGGAGAAAGCCAAACCCCCATTCCAGAGCCCTCTTCCAGGAGGGAGGAATAACAAAACAATGACGACGATGATAATACTTTGCCTTGAGATCCTCACATGGAGGGTGCTCTAGAAAAGCAATTTCCGAACATCAGTGAACTGATTCTCACAACTTGTGAGTCGGAGAATTTATTCCTGTTGTACAGATGTAAAAACTAAATACCTACAAGCTAGGCACATAGATCCATTCTAAGGCACCTAAGTAAGTGACCTGATATTTACAAGGGTCAAATATCTTCAGCTTCCAGTGCTTGCACTGAGAGTTGTGGGTGCTCAGCACCTCTGAGAGGCAAGTCATTTATTGAGATTCCCATATATGCTGATTTAAGGTGTAATCTCTTGTGCCTTTTAGGTGCCCAACTTGAAATATTTTAAGGGGGTCTGATTTCCAGAGGGAAGGTGCTCTGAGAACCAGGCTTCTTTGCAGTGTCTCAGCCCGGGCACCCAAAATCACTTGTTGCTTTTGAAAATCTAGGCCTCAGGTGTCTGTGTTCTGGCAGCCAAGTTTAAAATTTTAGGTAAGTTACTTAAGAGTCACATGGCAAAACAGTGGAAGAACTAAGATCACAGAACCCACTGGCCTGGTGTCCAGTGGAAACTGGGGTTGTTTGGCACCTCTAAAAAGGAGGTGAGGTGTCTCCCGACTCACAGTTGTGTATGCCATTCATGAGACCATGAAAAAGGCTCAAGTCCCTGTCTGCTTGAAAAACTTTTAAATGTAGATTTATTTTCTCCCTCCCCCGCCCTAACAGGCCCTGGTATGGCTTGTCCAGGTGACTGGCCAATTCAACCAATCAGAAAACTACTGACTCCATCCAAGTCCACCTGTAAGCTTCTACCATCTGTCAAGAGACATTTCTGATGCATCTGATCACCTCCAGCCTCCTCACAATCCTCGCCTATCTGCTGACTGCAGGATGGAATCCAACTTTTCAATCTTTTCTGACATCTATGTATTTTAAAAGAGGCATTTTTTTAAACTAAACTATGCATGACAATGCTAAGACAAGCTAACCTAGATCCTGCCAGTAGAACACAGTCATCTTTCCAGAGGCAACCTAAACCCATGTCCCCTGGTGTTTGTTTTCATCCTTCTCGTTCCAGTGGGATGCAAGTGAATAGAAAACCATAAGGGTTCCTCCCTCGCCCAGCCCCCGACTGCTCCAGCAGGAAAGCCATCCCGTCTCAATTCATGCAGACAGAAACCTCCTCCCAACTGAAGAGGTGATCCCTGCAGGTCAGGGCAGAGGACCACAGGTGAAGCAACGTCCAGGGTTCAGTGGGCCTGGAGAGTGAGTTTCCCTTACAGTCCAGCAGGGGGCGACCTCTCTAGGTCAGGCTGAGGTCTGCTAGTGTTGGGGAACCTCAACACTGAAATAGCTTGGAGATTGGATTCTCTTCTCACCCCGCAGGAAAGTGGTCTCACAAAGCACCTACACATACAAGGGGAGAGGTATGCACCATATCAGCCTATATCTGGGGAGCGATCTTGCTCTCAAGTCCTCCTCCTCCTCCTCCTCCTCTCCCTACCCCTAACCCAGAAAGCCTAGCGGGAGCACAAGATGACTGTGGTTTATCATCATGGATTTTACAATACCACAATTTCAACTTAACTGCATTTTTTTATCTAAAGATTTATATAAATATATATATATATATTTATTCCTCTGTAACTGAGTGTAAATGACTCTTAGAGGGATGAAAACTCCTCTTACTCTTATATAGAAAACAAATTGTATATTTTCTTATGTACATCTTCTGTATAAAGCTCTCACTGCAAAGATGAATCAACAGGTTTCCAAGTTTCTGCCTGAGGCCTGGTGACTCATGCTGCAAACTGGGTGTGAGTCCAGCTACACAGCTCAATCCAGACCCTAGTCCCCCCTTATCCTGCCCGCAGGTCCAGAACAAAATCATTTTGAAGAAAAGAGTTTTATTATCAGCCTTACTACTGTGAAGGAAGAGGTGACTCACACGTTCCAAGTACTGGCTCCCTTGTAATAATGGTGGGGAACATCTTGGGAAGGCCAAATATAGAGCTGCTGTAAAGTAAATGGCTGCCACTCCATTGAAGTTCATGGAGTTAGGTCACAGCTGAGTTTGGCCCTTGGTGTTTTAAACTCAGCCCTAACAGCTTCACACAAGAAGCAAAGCCGCAGAGCTCCCATTCCAGGGCAGTTGTCCCACACTCCCTTCGTGCTGCTCCGTTCCAGAGCGCACAGGAGGGCCAACAAAACTCTTGGTGCCGGCACGTTCTGAAGCTGCCAGCAACAGAGCAGAAATCTGACGCCTAGTCCCATGTGGTTAACCCACCACATCAGTTTGTTTCCTTGGCCTTCACAGGCAGCTTGTTACTTCCTTTAAAGCAGAACAATCAGGCTGTGCACACTCGCTCGCCTTCAAGTACTCCCAGATCTGTTTTTCAAAAAGATAATGAGGGTGAGATCTGGGGCCGACTACACAGAAAGAGACAGTGCTCCACTATGCTAAACATACTGCAAAATGCATCAGCTAAACCCTACGGGACCCACTGAATGATGGATGGAACAAGGCTGGACGTTCAGAACACCCCGTTGTTCATGCACAGGAATGAGGGTACACATGCATGCTTAGTGACGGAGTGCAAGTCCTGCTCAGACACTGTGTGTGTGTGAGAATACACAAGAAGGGCTGCAGCGCGCATGGCGCTGGATCTGACCCTCCACACGCTCAGGTTCAGAGCGTGTGCACGAATCATGCCGGAAACTGAACATGTGAGTGCCATCCATGCTGGTGAAGGGAATCAGCTAATTCAGCAGAAAAACACAACACCGTTCTGAGTCAGCCAGGTGTCTTCATCAGTGTTTATACTTGAGGATTCAGAGATAGCATGTGCAATACGGAAAAGAGAATTGGTTGCTGCAACCAGAAAATAAACAGAGACATGTCCCAGCCTGGGGTACGACCCAATGTGGCCACGCTGGGTGCAATGATCTCCCTTCTCACCGTAGCTGTCCTTGTAGTTTCCTGTGTCCCTCCCAAGATGGGTTGGGCTTCTGATCCCCAGCCCAGTTACTCCACCCGGTACCCCCTTGGAAGCCTGGAAGGCATGAGGCCTCTGTATCCCATCACGCATGAACACATTCATTCAGGGAGCCTCCAGTTCCATTGCTCTGTACACAAGTCACACATGCTCAGGTTCCTGGTTTCCAGTGGACGGTGGGGGAGGGGAGACGACCCAGGCAGCCCAGGCCCAAGCATGGAAAACGACTCACCACAATATCCCGCATATTCATCTTGGTTATAATCTTTTTCATGATCTCAGGGGGCACAGGGGATCCTGCAATGACTCCTGGAAGAGAGACAGCAAGAGGACTACGTTGGAGACTCTCCTTCCCCAGGAAATCCCACTGAAAGGGGTCGGTACAGTTAGATCTGATGGCTGACAAAGCCTTTGGGAGGCACTAGGTCCTGTCTACATGCTTCAGCATTTCCCTAGCTGTGGGTACTGATTATTCCCAAAGCACTAGCCTGGCAACAAGAGCTATGCATTTCTCGGCCTGGGTTGGGGGGTGGCCTCATTTACTTGTTAGGAGAGTTAATTCTACAGCACAGACCTTCAGGATCAGACTGACATTGCACAAGCGGAGACATTACAATGTCGATTTTCAGTGTAATCAACAGACTTGATAGGGTTAGGCCCCTTCCTCAGATAACAGGGAGTTTCAGATGTGCTACCCAGGTACTTCTAATTCACCCATCACAGCAGTCTCTGAATGCCAATGCTGCCCATAAACTCTATACCACTTGCTTCAACTGTTGCTATAGGACATTTCTATCACTGATGCTTTGGGAGGGAAAGTAAAGCTGCAATACAAATGAGCTGCACATCAGCTACCTAAAAACATGGGTAGCAATTCTAAACAAGCAGGGAATTTTACATGTAGGAAATTCACTACCCATTGCAGCACTGCCCATTGCACCCTGGGGAACGTGTGTTTGCTGCCACATGTTGGTGGATGGAGGTATGGAAGTCCAACAAGTACAATCCTTCCTGCACATCCCCTCTCTGCTTCCATAAGACACAACAGCTGGATAACTCCCCCCCTAAATCTTCAAGTCATCAGGCCATTGCTCTGAAGAGAGGAGAAGGGTGCTAGAAACATGGAAATCATGAGCAGAAGATTGTCAAGTAGGAAAGCACACCAGCAAATTAACAGGGCGATGCAAAGAGCTTGCAACACACATTTTTCTTCCTCACTAGTGATTTGCTTGCACAGCCTGGCCCATGAGCATCTGCCTGTCCAGGTGGCTTCCTCAAGGAGACCCAGCAGAGGCCAGTTACCATGGGTCCTGCTGCACTTACCTCCCCGGAGAGATGAGAGGTCATAGCTGTCGAAGTCGGGCTGGGAGAGCATGTCTATGAACATGGTCGGAGTGCCGTGTAAAAGGGAGCATCTTGAAGGGACAGGAGAGAAAAAGCAAAGTTGAGGAATCAGAGCCTGTGGCAGTAAAGCCTATGTAGCCCACTCCTCACTGTGCCTGGGTCAGGCCTTTGCGCCCGCTGGGCAGGCCTGGGAATAATGGATTTATCATGCAGCAGCAGCACCTTTGCTTTACACACAGCACCTCGGCAATGCAGCCAGCGCTGGGGTGGAGGGGATGGTGGAGGGAGAAGGCAGCTGGTTATGTATAGACTCACACCAGTCACTAATCCAAACAAGGAGAGGCCATGCCTTCCAGGCAAGAGTCAGCAGTGACGAGGGCACCTTGGGATGGGCAGTGGGGCATTTCACAAGTTCCTGGGCACGACAGGGCCAGGGCTAATGCAAACAAAAGATTATGCCTCTGCCACAGCAGGGAGGCCAGAGGCCAGGGGCAGGAGCTGCCTGCCAGCAGAGCTGAGCTAAGTGACTCCTCCAGGTGACATTCCAGGGCCCATGATCCTCACTTCTCTTGAGCCACTGCCTCCAGCGCAGCTTTCCCCTCGAAGCTCAAGGACGGGAAGATAGCGGGGGCGCCATGCACAGCCATCACCATACAGCCTCCAACAGAGCCCAGGCAGTGGTAGAGGGGGACGGGGAGGGCAGTCCGGCATTCCTAGGGGCAAGCCGAACAAAGGCAGCAATGAGGAGATAGGAACCATTGTGATGCCTGGCACACATGGGCCTAACACAGGGTTCTCCCTGAACCACTTACACCCATAGGGTAAGAATATGAGATATGGGGGCTGGATAGCAGGGGGAAGGAATTGCTTGAATTGTCATTGTGCCTCAAACCCAGTCTTGTGGAAGTGCCCTCTGCTGGCACCACCGCAGCACAACATTGCTCCATACGCCGTCCTGAGGGCTCCTCACTAACAGCGCTCTCAGCTCCCCTCACCCACAACTTGGGGGGTCTTTCGCTGCGTCCTGCTGCGGAGTCATCCGCCTTCTCCATGTGCTCGGTCCCACTACGGCCGGAGCACAGCCCATCCCCCACTGACTGAGCAGACTCACCTGCTGATTGACTCCCAGCCTCAGCCCAATCAGGTTTGCATTATTCACAATGTTTCTATGAGAGAGGGTGGCTCCCTTGGGGCTTCCAGTCGTGCCCTGAAAGACAGAGAGCATTATGAGATTCTCTGGTATGACCGTCCTTTCAGAGGGGCAGGTGCACAGCTTCTCTGTGGTGATCCCTCCCCTCCCCACCCCACAGATTTCTGCTCTGCACTTGTCCTCTAGTCTCCCTCCAGATCCGGCAGCCTCTGATCCGACAGCCCCACAAATGATATGACACAGACCAACTGCAGCTGGAATCAGAGCTCTGTGGCATGCAGGCCCCCCATCTCATCCCTGCTGTCAGCTCCTGGGGAAGGGGCAAGCCATGGGAGTGGTGGAGAAAAGGGGAAAATCCTAGATGACCTCCTAAATCCTATTGTGAAAGGGCCAGGGAAGATGGGACAGTATCCACGCAAGTGACCAGCTGTCAAGGGGAGCAGCCTGCTTAGCACTGGCCACAGGGGTCACCAGATCTGGTGTCCGTTGCAGGGCAGAGCAGCATGTGGTACCTACAGAAGTGAACTGGATGTTGATGGGCTCGTTGCAGGACAGAGTCTGCTGGACCTCTCGTAACTGCTTCATATGGCTGCTGTCCCCAGCCTGCATCACCTCGCTCATCTGGAACGTGCCAGGTAGCTTGGAGTCTAAGGTGATTACAATGGATAGGTCTGGCAGCCTGAGACAAAGCAAAATACTGTCAGCAACAGTGGAGTAAGGAGGACAGACTGCCTCGGTGCTTGTGCGCTGCTAGGGGCCCAAGGGCCCCTGTATCACCTGGACACAGGAAGCAGGAGCTGATTAAGGCAGCTTACATGGGATAATGCCATACTAGACTCTTCTTCCTTTCTCCTCTTTGGCATGCAGGTTACATGGGAGGAGCTGTGTATAACAAAGGGCACTCAGCTCCAGCCCAGGTAGGTCTAAGCGAGATCTCCTCTGTTTGCTGGGGAAGGATAATGTCTGATTCCTTACTGGAATAGGGTGCAGGTCCCAGTTGTTATCAGCCAGTGATCTGGAGTCTATTTGGTGCTCAGATAACAGGCTGATGGATGCCATAGGGTATAAAAGCCTAGACAGAGATATTTGTGTGGGACTTCTTTTCCCTTGGGTTCAGTAGTAGGTTTGTCACCCTGCAAGTGTGAGGACCCAGTGCAGGGCACAGCCCTGGGGAACCACAAGAGGATCTCTGGTGTTTCACACTCACCTCTTGCTCTTTATTCCCCCTGGACTGGATTTCTCTAGCTCAGGACAAGCTTGCTTCAGGATCTCATAGTATCTCTGGGTTTTAAACTGAGTGGGGAACACCAGGGCCTTACAGCCAACCTGTGTGGGGAGAAAGAGGGAAGTCAGGCTGGAGTGACACCCGCTGCCCAGGCAGTAATGAACAGTCCCTGGAAACCTGACAGCAGGGCACCTGCATTCACTGATGATGGAAAACCACCACACACACCTTGAGAAACCTTAACACTACCTGGGGCTCCTCCCAGGACTTGTTCGGCTATGAGTATGTGTTACAATGGCCCCTGTCTAGACTGAGCTTTCAAACTCTTCCTAGAAGGAACCTCTTGTAAGATGGCTTAGAAGCAGGGGACAGCTCCTACACCACACCAGGAGACATTTAAGGAGTCCAACTCTCCTTGTGCCTTGCTGCCCTCATGAGCAACCCCATTTCCCAGCAGAACGGTGACCCCAAGATCCCAAGCTCACACCCACCTGCAACGTTGGGTTTAATGTTCAGCATTCTAACACTTCTCTTCCCAGAGCAGACATCCCTGGTGTAGGCAGGTGCAACTCCACAGACTTCAGCAGGGCTGCACCTGTTTACAACAGGCCTGAATTTGGCCCAGAGCACATAAATTGTATGTTCCATTTAAGATACCATTGCTGAATCTGATGCTGGCAGGAACAGCCTTCCTGAAAGTGACACTGCCACTGAGGGACCCAGCGTCAGATTGAAAGCCATTTTACATCCCATTTTAGTATTGGGTTGACAGAGCTTAAAAATGGTACTGTTTACCCACCAAGGACCTGATTCCCCTCTCACTTCCACTGCTTTTACTCTTCTGCAGCCCCACTGACTTCAGCGGTGCTACTCCTGATTGACACAGATGTATATGCGAGAGGAGGCTCAAATCCGTACAGCCACATTGTCAAGGCAGGGAGCAGCGTATGTGCCCAGGAGAATTCAGCTGCACTGCTGTCACACACCGATTTGCAGGTGCAGCTGTGGGTTTCTGTTGCTTCCTGGACCCTTCGCATTTTGCTGAAACTCTGCAGTTCCTTTTCCGATTAGCATGAAAACAGGACAAATGCTACCTGCCGCCCCAACCCCAACCCCAACCTCACCACGTCAAGAGGAGGCCAACATATGCCAGTTTTAACCAAGAAATTATTTGCAAGTACTCTGTGATTTGCAATGGGAGAGAGCAACAATTGCTTTCCCTTTCGGAAAGGTCACATTGAATCCACCAGAGGCCTCATCTGTACAAGGAAGTTTGGGGCTTTGTAACTTAGAGTATGTCTACACAGCAAAGCAAAACCCAGGGCTGGTCCACACCAGCCGACTCAGGCTGGTGGGGCTGTTTCATTGTGGTGTAGACTGCCTGCGCTCTGGGACTGCCCCCCCTCCACAGGTCCTAGAGCCTGGGCTCCAGCCTAGGCCTGGAAGTCTACAAAGCAATGAAACATCCCCACATCCTAAGCAGGCCAGCTGTGGGTGTCTAGTTGCTGTGTAGACATAGCCTTTAACTCCAGGGACACCATGATCAGGGTTAGACAATTAAAGCCACAATACTAATCTGAAAACTCCAAAGCCCCTTGTCTGTAAAGGTAGTTATGTGAGGAGAGGAATTGCTACAGGAGGGTCCCTCTTAACAGACGTGGCAATGGTTAGCAGTAGATCTTTCTGTAAAGGACCTGCACTGGGAAAGCCATGATCAGTTTGTATTTACAAAGCTCTGGAAATCTGGTGCAGGAAAATGATCGAAGGGAGGAGCAGGTAGGAAAACTGGCTATTTATTATTGTGTGCTGGAAGGAATTATTCTGCAGTGGCAGGAAAAGGATGAGGCTGCTGGTGGGTTCTGTGGTGAATCTATTTCAATAGTCCAAGCCCATGAGGGAAGGGTTTTTGTTTTGCAGACTTCCATTAACAAACAGCAGCAATCTAAGGAGAGACAAGGCGCTGGCAGGAGATGAGGATAGGCAGACAGCCTTAATGTCAAAGCTACAATACCATAAATACCAGGGAACCATTTCTCCTGCCACAGCATACAAGTGACTCCCACTGAAATCAAGAGGGCATATTCTGCTCCTGACCACACCTTCGTAAACCCAGACAGATTCCATTGACCTTAATGGAGTCATTCTGAATTTACACCAGTGTAAATGAGAGCAGAATCTGAACCAAGGAGACCAAGATAAAAACAAAAGCCAAGTCCTGGAGGAGGAAAGGGAAGCTACTGTTGTCCCTACGGAGCTAATCAGAATGGAAAGCACAAAGCAAGCCAGAGTGGCGCAGATACAGGATACCAACAAAAGCTGCATTGGCGCTATGAAAACCCTCCGGTGCCAACACTCAGAGCTAACACAGGCCTCAGAATCCAAGCTCTAGAGACCACCTTTCCTTTCTCTCTAAACGCAGCCATCTGTTCCCACTCCTCTGCTCAGGGTGGGCACTAAAGAAACTTTGGGGCAGGAACAGACAGCCGTTTGCTAGGAAAAGCTCTGTCTGACTCTCAAAAGGGGAAGCCACCTTGGTGGGTTTAACACACCAGATTTAACAGGATGACAACTTGGGCCATCAAACTGAAGGGCAGGGGCTGACCATCCAGGGACTGAGGTGGGCGAAGGCTCACTCAGTGCTGCTGTGAATTCTCTATTTCAATCTCCTGATGGCATAGGGAGTGGGCTGGGAAAATCCAGACTGTATTTTGGTTCCGTCTCCTCTTGTACTAGGGTTACAGATTTCCAAACTGAACAAATTCAAAACAGGAGCGTAAGTGGCCCCTTAATCCAAGAAGGATTAATTTTATTCATAAGAGATTAAATAGCTTTAATCCCTCATTACTGGGGATTAGAAACTGGATCTTCCTCTGCATGTTATGACACAGAGCTGAGGAACAGTCCCATGCAGCTCTGGAACCAAGGCAGGCATATCGGGATTGAAGCACAGCAGCATGTGTCACGTGGGAACAGAACATAAAACATATGGACAAATGTGTAAGAGCCCAGCCAGACTGGGCAGCGCACTGGAAAATACATGGTTGGGAACAAACCTGCAGTGATGGACGCGGCTGGCACCTCCAGAGGATTTTCCCCTCTCTGGTTTCAATAGGTTAAATCCTGGCCCCACTGCAGTCAATGGGCATTCTGCCATTGACTTCAATGGAGCCAGGATTTCACCGTATGGTTCTATCATACCTAACCACTGCCACCATACACACAGAACTAACAGCCCAGCAAGGCTCAAGGAAGGGACGTTCACAGGGGATTCCAAAGTAGGCCGGGCTCCTGCAGTTACTGACAGGGGCCTACTACAGGGGCAGAGTCACTTGGATCAGTGTCTGCTCTGTGGTTTTGCACTCAAAAGCGCAGACTGGTGTTAGTTCCCAGGCGCCAGTTGAATTAGAACTGGCTCTCGGAGGAATGCTGCCCCGTCAGCCAGCTGTCACCCCAGCACACAGCTTCTGAATGATCAGTCGCTCCCAATGCTCTGCTGTCCAAGGTGAGTAGAACCGGCCCTATGCTGGACCCTCGGCACCTGTGTGGTTTCCTTAGCACCTAGTCTAGAACTGACGGCTGGAGACAGAAAGGAGGGGACGCAGGAATCTCCTTGTGGAACAGGCGAGAGGGTGGCCACAGGGAACAATAATGGAGGAGATTTACTTCTAGGCATTCACACTCCATAGGGCCAATTGCTGCACCGTGGGGCCCCCTGCATATGTGGCCAAATACCCCCCCCCCCCGCCCCCCAGCCCTGTTCTCACAGGCTGCCCCAAAAAGAAGTTTTTCTGCTGCCTGCATTTCCCAAGTGCCCTCCCTGATCAGAAGTTCTTTTGCTGGTGCAGTTCCCATGGTTACCCTCTGCCTTTAATATCGCCACATTTCAAAGTGTTTGTGGGCAGAATCAAGTGGCATTACCCGTAGGTGGCCTACAGTACCTTCTTGATCACAAACTCCAGCTCCTGGGCCTGATATGCAGGGTTCACAGACACCTAGAATGGGGAAGAGACAGGAGAATTAATCAAGGCTCTGAAAAAGCCTCAAAGATCCCATCTTCTAACCATTTAGTCTAAGAGAAAGGTGCTTTGGAGGGGAAAAAAACTCAGTGAAAACACACTTGCAGCTTCTTCCTTGTATAGGACACCAGGATTAGGAGAACCACTCAAATTTCATGTTAACTAGGGAAGCCCATTTATCCCCATTTTTACATATAGGGCCTGGAAGTAAAATTACTCGCACACGGTCAAATGACATGTCAATAGCAAAGCTAGAAATAAAATCCAGGCCCCCTGACTCCTAGCTCATGCTCAGCCCACTACACCACAGTAATTCACATTTGCAGGGACAGTCAGAATCCTTTCTGGGTAACACAAACAGTGAAAACTTCACTATCGCACATGGAACACCATAGAAGCAGTTCTGGCCACTGAAGTTGAGTTGAGCCATCAAATTTAGACTTTTGGTAGCCCACTAAGCTAAACCCATCTATTTACCCTGTCTAATGTTGTATCTGTTGAATGCCACCACAGTGGGTGATGCTGTACAAAACTTCCAGGAAGACACACTGCACGCCTTGCCCCAAGGACCTCATGATGTAAATAAGACAAAGCCCTAATGGTACTATCGGGTGATGGCTGAATCTCCGGGGGGGGCGGGCAGACATCTTAGTATATTACATTTTTAAATGGTCACTTTCTGCGAATGATTTTCATCCAGAGGCACCATGGAAAGTATTAAGGGGCAATTTTAATACTAGTTGGTCCTTTGGGGGCACCAGGACTAGATATAAAAATGTGTAGCCCCCCTATACATTCCCTCATGCCATCAACAGTTGTAAATTATGTCCCAGGGTCTCCCACTGCCTCTCACCGGCTTGGCGTTGTGCTTTTCTGGGTAATGGAGGGTCAGACTAATGATCACTGCTCAGACCTTGCATGACATCTGCTCCCACTCTTCACTTCAGCTCCCTTACGCAGCACATTATTCAACTTCTCCAAGATCTCCAGGCTTCCCCTTTGTCTCCCCCTGGCCCTAAAAAATCCAGGTGCCCAGACAGACAAGTCTCCTTACCAGGATAATTCCTGCCTGGGCTGTCGCAAATTGCATTAGAACCCACTCATACTTGTTGGGACCCCACATGCCCAGCCGGTCTCCCTTTTTCAAGCCAATAGCCAGAAGTCCAGCTGCTGCCTGGTCCACCTGCAAAACACATATGACGCCAGGTAGGGAGAGAAGTTACCTCGCAGGGCACATCAAGGCATTTCAATCTCTCACATGCTAACCTGAAGGCAGCTGAGCTTCATTTTAGCCCCCAGTTTAGGAAACAGAAATCAAGCATTATACAGCACTACTGTGCAGTCCGGCAGCTTATTGCTTGGCGCTATTTGTTCTATAAACAGCAGTGCCTAGTGGACGTACAAAGAACAGATCGCCCACACTTATCCGGTGACTGACGGCACGAGAGGCGCAAACTCAGAACATGCGTACAAAGGCAGCTAGGATTCTGGTAAATCAGACATGTATAGGTGACATCATTCCTGTGCGGTCAAGGCCTATGCATCCTTTAACTCCTACATAGGCCCTCAAAATAGGACTTATATGGTGCTGCTGGATCCATGTACAGGGTGAATTTTAATCATACGGGCTTATTGCTTACTTTGGAAATAATTCGGATTAAGAACACAATTTAACGAGAAGTCTGACCCATCTCATTTTTGAACCCTATCCACGTGAATCAAAACCCAGGCATTATATTAAGATCATCATTTATCTTGCATAACGGCAAATGTATTTCAGCTGGGGCTGGACATACACGGTCCAACTTCCTCAGTAACGTTTCATTAACTTTCTGACATTCTCTCCTTCTAGTGTTTCCAAGATGAACTAAATTTCAGTCCACATAACTGTTTATAAAATCTCTTTGTAGGGTTCTCTGTTTAAGAAATGGTATTTTCCAGGTGAGTCAGAAAATATTTTAAAAATTAGTGAGTTCTGCGAATAGGGTTTATTCTTGTAAATTAACAAAACTCTAGCAAATCTACAAAAAGCAATATCTGAACACCTTGGATTATCAAGGCCATCCATCACATCTAGGATCATTGGGCAAATCTAGTGGAAATTCCCTTCCCCTCCCACTTCCAGATGGAATATTGTATGCATATTCAGAATGCCAATTCATACATATTATTATAAACAGGCCAAGTCCTGCAGTCTTTACTCAGGCAAAACTCTGACTGATTTTAATGAGAGTTTTACTTACGTAATGACTAGGAAGCTACAGGTGCTTAGTACCTCTGAAAATCAAGTCACACTGATGCCAGTGGGATTTGGATTAGACTTCAGGACTTGCCCCAAGATAAGTCAGATAGATAGAGAACCACTTCCTAAGTGCAGTAATGCAATCTAGGACATGGATTTATTGCATTACGCATGAGTACTTCCTCTGGGCACTGCCCTCTCCCTTTGCTCTCATGCCTTACAGAGCAGCCCATGAAGACAGGGTAAGTATGCACACACACACACCTTATCACGCACATCAGATGATAAATCAACATGCAGCTTTGCTATGTATTCAGAGCCAGGATCAGAATCCAAACCAAACAAGCCCAACCTCTGTTTTCAATCCAGGGACGAAATCACTTTTTTTCATTTCTCCGATCTATTGATCAAGCCACCCACTCATACTGTGATTCAGCTGCATTGCAAATTCTCAAGGGTGGTGAGATAAAGGACCAGACTCTGTAACAGGCACATCAGCCACTCACTTCTTGTATGAATTGGGCAAACGTTTTCCGAACTCCATCTCGACAGAACACCAGGGCCTCCCGGTCTGGAAACCGATGGACTGTCTCCTCCAGGCACTGACACACGGTTTTGGTGAGCAGTGGAATGTTTGTGGTCCCTTGGATGTAGCTGTTGGTTGATACTGGTGTGACAGGGGCCGTGTCTATGTGCAGGGCACTGTAAAAGAAAAGACGAGGATCAGCAACAGCTGGGAGACAGACAGTCACTAGTAAGGTCTCCCTTTTGATACTCAACTCACACAGCACTCCTTAGGCTACTGTCCTTCCTTCTTTTTGCATCTAAAGAAGTGAGATTTTTTTACCCACGAAAGCTTATGCCCAAATAAATCTGTTAGTCTTTAAGGTGCCACCAGACTTCTTGTTGTTTCTGTGGATACAGACTAACATTGCTACCCCCTGATACTTTGCTTCTTTTGGGGCCATCTTATACTCACATTGGCTTCACTGCACTATAATGTAGATACAAAGGATTTACAGGTCATGGGACTCTCAATCCCAACAAGACAGAGGTCTAGTCACTAGAGTGTTTTGGGATATATGTAACCCACAAACCTCCTAGGCGTGGTGCTCTGTCCCATCTAGCGGCACTGAGACCACTTGGAGAGATTAATGAGTCTGTTCTACAGCCTTAGCTAACAGCCAGTTGGCTTTTAGCTCATGCAGTAGAGACTCATGCACTAAGCTCCAGAGGCCTGAGGATCGATCCCACTGACGAGGGGTCTGTTAGTGTTACATATAGTACAACAGAGCTACTAGAGCGCTGGACCACAGCCATCTATCTATGGTACTAATATAGCCCTCATTAACATAGTATCTGAGAACCTCACACTCTAATGTGTTTGTCCTCCCAACACCTTTGTGAGGTAGGGAAGTGCTGTGTGTGAAAGATATAGCAACTTATTGAATTAAGTGTATGTATCATTGTGGGCCAGGGATTGTATGTACTTCCCTGGGGGAGGGGGACCATAGCCCCTCCAGGAACTAAGAACAGTGTGTGTAGTGGGGTGGGGGGTGATTAGGCAAATTCACTCAGGTTGTAACACCTCGCAAGAGGTCCCACCACCCGGAGAGATTCACATATACTGGTTCAAACCGGATTCTCTAGAGACCACCGGACAACAAAAGGACTTTTGGAACAATAAGCTACGTTTAAACTGACTCCGGAGTGGCTTCTGGATCTAGCAAACAGACAGCAACTTCTGTTCGAGGGGGGCCCCAATCCTTTCTGGGACAGGTTGGAGGGACTTGATCTATTCCTGGGGCCACTTGTTCTGAGCTAACAGCTGTTATGGACTTGTGACCACAGGACAAAAACGCTGGTGGAGTCTGAAGGACTGGTCACCTGCCAGAAGCCTTGTTGGGGTTGGGATGATCTCTTCTCAGGTTATCAGAACGTGTGCAGGTTCTTTCATTGTTTGTAATGTTTTCTATGTGCTGTTTTCACCTTAACAACCAATGCACTTGCTTAGAAAGGGCTGCATGGTAACTTATACAGTGGGCAATGATGCTACTTATAGCCTCCAAGGAGAAGGCAAAGCAGACCTGCTGAGGCAGTCTGACTTGCTGGAAATTCACAGGGTAGGCAGGGGATTGTGCAGCCTGGAAAACCCCTGGTCTGGAGGAAGAGAGGCACATGTCTCCGCCTGAGAGGTGATGGCACAGAGCCAGAAGTCTGAGCATGAGTGCCCTAGGTGGACCATAGAGGGGGAATACAGGTGCAGTTGCCCTGTTTTGTGACACTGTTCCCGTTTTACAGATGGGAAACTGAGGCCCAGGGCAGCTAAGTGACTTGCCCAAGATCACACATGAAGTATGTGGCATAGCAAAGATCTGAACTCAAGTCTCAAGTTCCAGGTGGGCAGCCTAACCATTGGACCATCCTTCTCCATGTGTCCTTTCAACCATCCCCGCCAGTCTGGTACCAGCAGAAAAAAAACCTTGCATTTTATTTGGCCAAGAAGACATTACAAGTCCTAATGGCAGGTTCATCTTGTGCTTTCAGATCTCTGGAATGTGAGCATCAGAGAGCTGCGTGCTGACCTTCCCACGTTACTCTGGGCAGGAGGGAGGAACAAGGACATTAACCTCTCTTGTGTGACTATTTCTACCAGGCTTCAGCTCACTCCCTTGTGCATTTGCCACATAGGGCCTGATTTTCAGAGCTGCTGAGCCCCACTTCAGCCCCTGACTTTATCTGGGATAGTGGGTGTTCAGCATCCCAGATCTCAGCCTCATCTACCAGAGTGCAGACAAGTATCTTTGCTCTCCATTCTATTGGAAACAATGAAGTACCTGAGTGAGCAAAAGGAAAGAGAAGGTAGAGAGGCTGCTGTGTGCACAAGAAAGGGTGGCGGGGGGAGGGGGAAGAAGGAGAGAGAAAGCATCAGAACAGAGTTACATTTTCCATCTTTCATGGCAAACATGGAAACCTTTAAAACAAGCAGTGTGAGAGGTTAAATTCCCCAGTCATTTGAAACCAAGACACCAGCGTTAAGTTGGCAGGCTGATGCAACCTCAGCATAACTCAGGCACAAACAGTTTTCCTCAAGAGAGAACACACCAAATCATCAGCTTATGCACATGGGAGTAGTTCCATTCCAGTGAACAGAGCTGTACTGATTTACACCAGCTGAGGGTCTGACACAATGTTTATAGCCAGAATTAACACAAATTAACCTAGGCTAAAGAGTAACAGAAAATTCCTCCTCCTGGGCTTCAGCCCAGTCCCAGTCAGGATATACAAGCTCCACCGTCTGTCTCTCAAGCAGCTAAGTTACAGTCCTTCCTCTGAGCACCTGTGGAAGGGGAGGGCACGTTCACCAGGGAGCAGGTAATGTCCCTGCAATCTGTCACCGTCAATGCAGGACAAGAGTTCTGAAGGCCAGCTATAC
Organism: Gopherus flavomarginatus; assembly: GCF_025201925.1. Taxonomy (NCBI): domain Eukaryota; kingdom Metazoa; phylum Chordata; order Testudines; family Testudinidae; genus Gopherus; species Gopherus flavomarginatus. The sequence goes on along the minus strand of NC_066628.1, from coordinate 39,213,469 downwards.
ACTGTATGTACACAAGGAGTGCGGGTGCCCAAGTGGGCCAGAGATTTTATTGCTCTGATACAACAGCAGGAGCTTTTTTAATGCATTCCTCCCCGCTGAACTGGGAACTGGACTCTGGATAGTTTTTGAGGCAATAAAGATACTTTCCACCCTCCAGAGACAGAGGGATGGGTCAGAGTTACAGGTGAAAGGTCCTTCTCCCCATCCCCTTACAAGTAAACATCACAGTAGATGGCGTCCTTCCTAGTCATTAAAAGGTACCTGGATATTACAGCAATTGGTGCTATAAAAGTGTCTACGATGGACACATACCCTACCCTCAACTTCCTCCTTGCTTGCGAGGGCCCTGTTACAGAAAATTTCCCTCTAGTAGAAACCCCTGGACCCAGTTTCCCACAGAGTCAATCAATGCAGCTCCTTCAGCCAAAAGCAACCATGGGTTTTATGTCGCCTCCAATTCTGACTGCCCATTGTTATAGAGCCTGACTTTCAGAGTTGGGGGATATCTGCACTGCCATCAGAGGTATGACCACAGCACGCATAGACATATGCAAGCTAGCTCTGACTTCACTAGCTCAAACCAAGCATCTAGCTCTTGCTGCTATTAATACACACCCAGGGTCCCAGGCAGGCTTGTGCAGCCCCTGCTCCTACAGCTTCACTGCTCTTGTTATTGGAGCTGGATAGCCTGGATACATCCATCAGTGTGCATGCACAACTCCAGCTGAAACCAACAGGAGCTGGGAGCAGGCAGCACCACTGAAAATCAGGTCCTTGGTGTCTCAAGCACAAAGACAGAAGCATCCAAAAATTAAGAGGACACTCTTGAAAATGTAGCGATAGGCCTAGGAGGGGCCTCCCGGAAGCGAGACTCCCTTACTTAACCCATCCCAGCTCCAGAGGATGATCCACATCCAGCCACAGTGTGCCTAGCTCTGCTTTCTTAGAGCTTGAAATCCAAACGGTGGTTTCCCACAGGGCAGGACACTGTGCTAGTCCTAACCCATTGGTCCAGCCCTGATGTTCTTTGTGCTGCAGATATTTTGTTTGATAGGCAAACTCTCTTGAAACACTGCTGTGCGCTTTGGACAGCTAATGGCCCCTGCCTTCTCCTGTGCGAAGCAGAGAGAAGATTAACGACTACTGAGTTGCCTGGGAAATGAAAAGGTGGAAATTGCCCTGAAGTTCTGGAACAAAAACCAAGAGTTTGTAGGAGAATCCCTTATGTTGGATTATCTATAAGGGGTAAAAGCAGATAAAAGAGGGACAAAGGGGGTTAAAATAAAGCCAGATAAAGACATAGCATCTGTCTCTCAAGAGGATTCAAAGGACAGAAGGTTTTAATTAGGCAGATTAAAAACTTTGTGGGGGAAGATCAAACAAAGTGAGGCCACAATAAAGTGGCAATCTCACATTATGATCTGTGTATAACACACCACAGATGTGGACAAGCTCAGGGGGAGGAGTGTCCGGCCCTAAAGGGCATATAGTCTTGTAGCTAGTAACAATGAAGAGCAGGAGTTGCTGATCTGCTCAGCAGAAAGATCAGGAAGGAAGGCAGAGCCAAAGCAGCTGGCTGTAAAGCAGAGAGGAATGCTGCTGCTGCAAGCGTACGGGGTAGCATGAAATTGAAAGCAGGGGAACTGGAGGGCCTGGAGGAGGAATATAGGATAGAAGGCCCAGTTGCAGGAGGAAACAAGAACCTAAGCAGTAGCAGGCTGCAGAGAGAACTGAAGGGGACAATGAGGAGCTTGAATTTGATACCGAAGGAGAGAGGAAATGGTTCTTGGAGAGGGGGAGGGCAACAGAGCCAAAGCAGTGAAACAAGAAGTACTTGCGATTATTTTAACCCTTCCGGTGTAATACACAGCACTGACGACCAGAACACCTTACTTGATCAAAGGGTTGTAACGCCACCATCAAGCTGTGACCCTTCCAGATCCTTTGAGCCAACTCTGCAGCCCTTCTTCCCAACCCACCGACTAGCACACAACCACCGCAGTTCTGGGCTGCCAGCCCAGCTGCACAGGGCTTGCAATCTTCACTTCACTCCAGCTCGCCTGATTCCTCTGTTCCTTCTTTCCCATCTCCTGCTTTGCCTCTCACCCCACCCTGTTCCTGAATGAAAGAAACATCAGGAGAGAAGGGGTTAATAAATACCCATTGGGTTCATCAGCTTATGGGACTGCGGGGCGCGTGTACAAATTCCTTGTAAAACATAAGGAGACTAATGTCTTTAATGAGACTTCTTCTTAGAAAGGAAAATAGATCAGACGGAGCTCAGATTTCCATCATTTGAATCGTGAGGCATCGCAAAAGCAATATTCTGCCCAGTATTTGTCTTTGACTGGCACAGACGTGTTCTCCTGCCGCTGGAAAAACCACCTCCCCGGAGCCCATTTCTATCCTAAAACATAGAGGGGCAAGTTCTGCTATGCTCTGCTATGCTCATATTACTCAGTACAACTGACTTTTACACCCAGGACACAATGAGGGGAGGATGGCAGGTGTGAGGGAGTGTGAGAGAGAATGGAGGAGATAAAGTCAGGCCTATGTTAGTATTAACTTTTATTGTCTGGAAACTGCAAGGCAGGGCATGTAAATAAACTTGGAGTGAGAGAAAAACAAAGATAGCTGCAGGAGAGAGGAGGTTTTATAAGGAGCTTTTATTTCCTAGAAAATTTCTCCCTCAACCAAGGAAGCCAGGGTGCCCCTCTTCAGATATACAGGAGAAACTGCTACAATGTTTCTTGGCTAGACCACAACTTCAACTAAAGAGCAGGTCACTGGCTGCTCAAAAGTCTTTATTTCCAGACCCCTGTTCAGCAGCTTCAAGTAAATGGTCCAGCTGCTAAGAGCAGAGCAGTCTTAGCATTAGCACTGCTATTAGGCAGAGAAAGGACTGAATGGACTGAACTCCATCCATCCGGGCACTTTTATAGCCCACATTCACTTTAGCAGAGGTCCCTCCGGGCCAGGCTGGAGGAATATAGGGAGGCAGTGTACAGAAGGTTGCACTGAGGTGTTCACTTGATACAGGACTTTAGTCCCAAAAACCAAACCTTAGTTCCACCCCTGTGGTAAAAGGCAAAGTGATCATGGGCTTTAGTGGGAGAACTTGATCCTAACGGCTTCAGTTTCTTCTTGACCTCAGCTGTTCTGGGAGTGCCAGCTTCTTGCCTAAGCAGTGCATTCACTTGCAAAGACTTAGATGGAAAGGAGAGACTGGCTTGATCAGGCAGCCACTGCTGAACAGGTTATACAAGAGTCCCCTGCTGAGCGCCCGCAACTCCGCTGAAGACACTGGGAGTTGATGCTCAGCACCTCATAGGATCAGGCCTGAAGAGTGCGTGAAGCCACCAGCATTCCATCTCCTCTGCAGTTTCCATGGGGACTGGGTCTGAGGGAACAGCTCTTAACTGGGTGGGAGGAGGGGGAATGGCCTGGCACATATTCCAGCATCATGTGCTCAAAAGAAACAAAGGGACGCTGAAGAAAGGAGAGGTGAAGAAACACACCTAATCCAGTCCCTCCTGCTGAGCCACACCCCACAAAAGTGTCCACTTGCCCTCAGGCGGTTAGTCTATCTTCTTTCAAACATTGTTCATGCTGGCACTGCCCCATCATTTGGTGCACTGCCTCCTTCAGGAGGGGTTGGAAAGTTGGGGCTTTATGTTCTTACCCTTCTTTTCGCTTTCACCATTTCTTCAGTCCAGCTCCATTTTACAGATAAGAAAACTGAGGGGGCAGAGGGTGTTTAGCCAACATTTTCAAAAGTGGCTACTGGTCTTAGGTGCCCAACTCAAGACTCCTTAAGTCCGATTCTCAGAAGGCCCAAGCATCCACATCTCAAACTTAAACTCAGCAGCCCTGAAATTAAGGCCAAAGTTATCGTGTGTTGGGCACCCAAAAACTGAAGCAGTCCAAATCACTCTCACTTTTCCCAACAGTGGCCCAAATGACTTGCTCAAGGTGTCAGAGTCACACCAGGGATCAGAAACCAGGACTTTCTGAATCTTTGCTTACCACTAAATAGAGGATACATCTATCTTAATCCAGCTGCCCCCATGCACTGCATGGTTAACCTCTCTGTGCCCGCAGGCTAAAGCTGAAATGAAAGCAGTAGGAAAGAAAAGGGAGCGGGCAAAACAAGACTTCATTTGTTTTCATGCCTTATGAAGCGGATACAGAATCCTCTGAATAAAAAACACAGCATCTTGGTAGCTCTCATAATGTATGAGATCCTGACATTGAGAGAGACAAAACAAACATGGTAAGTTAGCAGACTGTTTTCCTGGTAGCTCCCAGCCTCCCTAAAAATGACCAAGAAGGATTATACATACAGATCTTCCCCAACAGCTTGTAGTCGAGGAGGGAAAGACAGTCTGCCCACTAGAAAGAGACAAAAGGGATTTTTACCCAACTCATGTATCTGGGATCCTTCTAAGTATCCAGCTTTCTCCAAAGAATGGAACTTTCCTCACAGCACAAGGACGGCACTAGGGAAGAGAGGACCTCAAGGTGGTAATGTTTGTTATTTTATCATTATAGCATGTTCATTCCTTCTCCCTCCACTCTCCTCATACGACTGGATAGAAAACCCTCTAGTTCAAATACAAACCTGTGTGAGCAACTGTAACACCACAGATTTCAGTGTAGGCTGAATCTGACCTAGGGTGACCAGATGTCCCGATTTTATAGGGACAGTACCAATTTTGGGGTCTTTGTCTCATATAGGCTCCTATTAGCTCCCACCCCCTGTCCTGAATTTTCAAATTTGCTGTCTGGGCACCCTAATTTGGCCTTCCCTTTTTCAATTGTTGCACAGAGCTTGGATGTTAAGGACAGGCAAGGATCCTCAGGAAGTCATGGCAACTTTTATAACATTATGGCTATGGAGTTAGGAAACAAAACGTAGAGGGCGTGGAGGAGGTAAATAGCTCTCGGAGAGTAAACTGAACCTTGTTTAAGCAATGAAAAAATCAATAAAGAGAATGATCACTCTTGAGCATGGACCATTCTATAAAAACATTTATTGCCAAGGAGGCAGCATGCATTTGGGTCACTGATCGATATTTTCCACAATTCTGGACTGAAAAAGGCTGGGCACCATTGGTTTTGTTACCCAGAGTTCCTTCAACCCCAAGCTCTTGGTAACGTCTACTCTGTGCAAGGTGGTGTCAGGAAATAAATCCTTGGAGGCACGGCCATCCGACCGATAGATGGCTGGCACAAACAGGACAACACAAGAGTGCTTTCACTTACAGCTAAACTTTACTTAGCCTCAAGCACTTACACACGTCCGCAACAAGTTAGTAAAACACCCCCAACCCTCAATAATTACCAAAACTGAGCATGGCTTTCGAGTGGCACCGTGACAGGCTTCAGCTGGCCAGGCTTCCGTCTGCCGGTGGGGACCCGAGGATGCGTCCAGAGGGAGCGTCTCTGAAGAGCCCCTCCTGAGAAGTCCAATTGCCTCAAACTTTTTCCCTTATTTATACATTAGTAATACAATGACATATCCCTTAAAGGAAACTTGCTAAACAAGCAGGGTTAAAAGGTCAAACACCTTATGATGATCAGTTGAGCAGAGATTTTTTTTTTTCCCCAGAGTGTCCATGCCTTTGGGCCCTGACATACATTCCTGGGGACACATATAAACAGACTTCTTGTTTTTCTAAAATGCATGCATCAGCAATTTCAACACTCTGAGCAGGAAGGGCACAGGGTCAAGCTGCCCTGTCTATGGCACCGGAACCCCAAACCTTCCCCACCCCCCCCAAGTCTGGTTACACTGAGGCCACTGCATGAACAATTTACGACCTGCTGATTTGGCTACTTTTAGCAATAAGCCAGAATGGTTCAGTTTGGCCTGCTAACCTGACTACTGTTAGCAACAAGCGATAGTGGTTTAGGCACTTTACTGGTTTGCCAAAATCTCCCCAAACAGTTTAAGGACTGAGTTTGGGACTGGGGACTAGCAACTCCTGAGACCTAATCCTGGCTCTTATACCAAGTTACTGTGTGGCCTTGAACTAGACAGTCTAGTTTTTCCATCTCTGAAATTGGGACAGTACTTAGTCACCTACCTCATCGACATGTTTGGGGATGGACTGGTTGACATCTGAAGACATAAAAATCACTATAAGTGTATTGAATAGGAAGGACAACCTCGGGGCTGAAGATTGACAGCCAGAAAGTCAGGGCTCTGTTCCCAGCATTGCCCCGACCCACAAATTGCTTTGTGATCTCAGAAGTGTCATTTTCACATCTGTAAAATAGGAACAATACTACTTGCCTACCTCTCAGGGGGCTGTATGGATTACAAAGAGCTTAGGACATACTTTGAGATTATAGGAAGGAAGGAACCAACATGCAAAGTATTAATTATCACTAATGCCATACTGAAATTACACACTCAAGTCTCTACACCCTCTGGCCAATGGTGAATGCACCACACAGCATGAAGGAACATTTCCGCAGGGAAGAGATGAAAAGAAAGGTATGAGTTTTGGCAGGAAGTGCTCCAATTACCTTCCCCCAGCCTCTGTCAGGGCAGGACAGAGGAGTTGATAGACCGCAGGTCTGACCTGCTATGGCCGTTCCCTGTCAGATGTGTGGAGCAAAGGAATCTGAGAGCCAGGAGAGCAGAGTGGGATGCCAAATGAAAGCACTCTCCCCGAGAGAACATACATTGCCTTAGCAACAGATTCTGGTGCCAAAACAGTCTCTGGTGTCAGATAAGGAGTCAACCTCAATAGCGGGTCCTGAAAAGAGGAGGCCCTTGCTACAGGTCTGTCTGAGGGTCAGAACAGACTCTGCTGTGAGCACAGAGCACAGATGTATCAGAGACTTAGAGATGTTTGTTCGATGTCTGCACCAAATAAAGAAAAGGCCCCACCTCCTCCTGCAGGAGCAGGGCAGCTAAATCCAAAAGTTCTCCTCCCAGGTGGGGACATGCGGGAAGCATGGCACATACCCAGGCACTCTCAGCAATGACAAAGAGCTGCGCTGCATGTATCTATCTTTGCACAGCCTCAGCCACTTCTCTACACTTGTTGATTCAAGATAAGTAGCTTTCTCTCTCAACCTCTAATATTTTCCCCTACCAGAAATTACTACAGAAAGGGAAAGGATTTGGTGCAGTGTGAATGGGCCCTGGGGAAGCAATGCATTTACGTCACCCTCTGCCCCCCGCCCCCATGTGAAGCACACGAGAGGGCTCTGGCTACTCAATCACAAAGGTTATTATTCCCCTGTCTGGCATCCTCCCCTCTGCCTGTCTGGGTAGCTCCTGCAGGCCAAGTGCACAATGGGGAAAGCTCATGGACTCCTCCTCAACCCAGTTTCCACCTGCTCTGGGGAGACTCCTTCTGCCCTCACCATAGCAGTTCATGACTAAGGCGTTAATGTACCTAAATTGAAATTTTTGGCAGGGTGGGGATGGGAAGGAAAATTCACCCCATTCTGCTGTTTCCTCATATCTTCCCCATTCTTAAAGACAGACATTTTAGACACACCCATCTTGAGTTTTACTCCCCAGAAACTAGTTTTGAACTAGGGGATTTTTAAACCAAGAATGGATATTCTTCTTAAAGATATTCTCCAATTCAAATAGGAATTAATTTAGGGCACTCCTATGGCCTGTGTTATACAAGAGATCAGACTCCGGGATCCTAGTGGTCCCTTCTGGCTTTATACTCTATGCATCCAGGACTTGGAAGTTTCCCGAGCTTTAATGGAGCCTTCGCATTCTGAATTCTGGTAGAATTTTGGCTTAAAGTTTCCACTACCCTCTCCCTTCCCGACAACAAATCTGCTCTGAAGAGTTTCAGTAAGACACCCGGAACCTTGAACCCAAACCCACCCTTATAATTACAGTCCTGGGTTGGCTTCCAGACCACAAGAGAGCCTATCTCCCCATGCAGAGGCAGCTGTAATTGCATAAGAACAGTTTGTCTGGTTTTGTTGCCCTTGAATGCACTCCCAACCCCAGCCTGGTCTCTGAGCCACAGATGAACACCTCCCTCCTGGCCCCATCTCTTGTTATAAAAGAACAGGTAGAAATTATACAGTGAAAAAGAAAATGGGTATTTCCTCCCATTTGCTTCTGGGATGAACTTTAATTTCAACTGCACTGACGGGAATTCACCTGAGTTCATGAAAAAGCCATTCCCTTCCTGCAGGGCAGGTGGGATTTGAAAGCTCCCTGCCCTTTCCCACCACCTGTCCCAGAGCCAGCTTTAAGACCAAACAAGTCAAAGAACCATTTCCAGCTCCAATACAGCAGCTTCATCTCCCAGCGAACTGCACAGGATTAACTTACCACCCAATGCCCCCTCCACCTTTGCCCCATAAAGCTTGGGGATCCACACACTGTAAGGACGCTTCCGTCTAGATCCCATGCTGCACTCCCAGGGGGCTCCTGTCAGGGGTGACTCCAGGCACCAGCACACCAACCATGTGCCTGGGGCAGATAAGCCACGGGGGGCGCTCTGCCGGTCGCCACGAGGGCGGCAGGCAGGTTGCCTTCGGCGGCATGCCTGCGGAGGGTCCACTGGTCCTGCAGCTTCAGCGGACCTCCTGCAGGCATGCCGCCAAATCTGCGGGACCGGGGACCTCCCGCAGGCAAGCCCCCGAAGGCAGCCTGCCTGCCATGCTTGGGGTGGCAAAATACGTAGAGCCGCCCGCGACAGAGTCAAGCAAAATCAGCCGCTGGGATCAGTAACACAGAATGAGCTGGAGAAGCCACTTGAGAGAGGTTTTCACATGATCATCATCAAGAATACATGATGGGGAAGGAAAGATTGGATCTGGGGCAGGAGACTGCACTGAGATGCCCTTGCTCCCTGTGAATCCCCCTGCACCCAAAGCCACAGCCTCCAGCCAGTGTTTAAAGGGATCTGAAAAAAGTGTGGGGGCGGGGAGGAGGGTCTAGCATAATCTGACTGTAGCAGGTTCTGTAAAGCAGAATGTAAAGTGGGCCCCTCACAGACCCAACTCAATTTAAAAAAAAGCCAGGTCTGTGACCCCTTATAAGCACCCCTTCCCCACTTTAAGCACGGCCTCCAGCCCCTCCATGGGGCTCCCAAGTTGTAGGGAACTGCCCAAGGGACAGAGCACCACACACTCACTGCTCTGGGGATACAGGGTGAGGAGCTCTCCCTGACACAGTGAAGGAAGACAGCAATCCGGTCCCCGTTATCACAAAGGCTGAGAACCCCTGAATTAGAAGAATCAGAGAGGGATGAAATACAGAGCACGAGAACTTCGGCAACAAATTACCTGTTCTTCGCACCCCTCCCCTGGCATCTGCCCCCTCTTCCTATTACCCCCATTGGTGCATGCCCCCGCACCTACCTTCTCCAGGCAACCTGCCCAACTGCATCACCCCCCTGCACCTGCCCGCTACCCTTCCCAAACCACCCGCCGTGCGGGGCATCTTCTTCACTGCTCAGAACACCCCCACTGCCACCCCTCCTGTCCCCCAGGAGCCCCCCTCGGGCACCTGCCTCCCCCAGCTAGCCCGGAACGACCCCTCCCCTCCCTCACTCCCCTGGCAGTCCCCCTCCCCCGATCCCTGGGCATCTCCCCTCCCTCCATCCCTGGGCATCTGCCCTCCCCCCGGCTTTACCTGACCCGCTGAGCGCCCCAGAGCCCAGGGCGCTTCCCAAGCGCAGCCAGCACCTCTCGAGCCACCAGCTTCAGCCAGGCTGCGCTAGCCATGGCGGGGTAGGGGGGGCTGCGCCCCAGAGCCCAGCCCCAGGCCAGCGGGGATAGCAGCCAGCGGCGGGCACCGGCTCGGCTGCAGCCTGGGAGGGAGTTTGGGGAGAGAGGACGGGAGGAGGCGGGTAACGCTCCGAGTGCGGAACAGCCAACGGCTTCGCCCGGCGAGGGGCGGAGCACGCGCCGGGGTGCGCGCAGGAGAGTCTGTGTTAAAGGAACTTCTGCAGGCGGGGTCTGTCCCCAGCGGGCTCCCACGCGGCCCTACACTGCCCCTGTGACTTCTGCAGGCGGGGTCTGTCCCCAGCGGGCTCCCACGCGGCCCTACACTGCCCCTGTCACTTCTGCAGGCGGGGTCTGTCCCCAGCGGGCTCCCACGCGGCCTTACACTGCTCCTGTGACTTCTGCAGGCGGGGTCTGTCCCCAGCGGGCTCCCACGCGGCTTTACACTGCCCCTGTCACTTCTGCAGGCGGGGTCCGTCTCCAGCGGGCTCCCACGCGGCCCTACACTGCCCCTGTGACTTCTGCAGGCGGGGTCTGTCCCCAGCGAGCTCCTGCACGGCCCCAACCCTCCCCAGCGAGCTCCTACACTGCCCCTGCCACTTCTGCAGGCTGGGTCCGTCTCCAGCGAGCTCCTACGCAGCCCCAGCCACTTCTGCAGGCAGGGTCCGTCCCCAGCGAGCTCCCACACGGCCCCAAACCTCCCCAGCGAGCTCCTACACAGCCCTACACTGCCCCAGCCACTTCTGCAGGCGGGGTCTGTCCCCAGCGGGCTCCCACGCGGCCCTACACTGCCCCTGTGACTTCTGCAAGCGGGGTCTGTCCCCAGCGGGCTCCCACGCGGCCTTACACTGTCCCTGTCACTTCTGCAGGCGGGGTCCGTCCCCAGCGAGCTCCCACACGGCCCCAAACCTCCCCAGCGAGCTCTTACACAGCCTTACACTGCCCCTGCCACTTCTGCAGGCGGGGTCCATCTCCAGCGAGCTCCTACACTGCCCCAAACCTCCCCAGCGAGCTCCTACGCAGCCCCAGCCATTTCTGCAGGCAGGGTCCGTCCCCATCGAGTTGTACACTGCCCTACACTGCCCCTGCCACTTCTGCAGGCGGGGTCCGTCCCCAGCGAGCTCCCACACGGCCCCAAACCTCCCCAGCGAGCTCCTACATAGCCCTACACTGGTCCTTTCACTTCTGCAGGCGGGATCCGTCTCCAGCGAGCTCCTACACAGCCCTACACTGGTCCTTTCACTTCTGCAGGCGGGATCCGTCTCCAGCGAGCTCCTACACTGCCCCAAACCTCCCCAGCCAGCTTCTACGCAGCCCCAGCCACTTCTGCAGGCAGGGTCCGTCCCCAGCGAGCTGTACACTGCCCTACACAGCCCCAGCCACTTCTGCAGGGGGGGTCCCTCCCCCTCCCCCTCCCCAGCGAGCTCCCAAACTGCCGCAGTGATCTCCCAAACAGCCTTACATTGTCCCTGCCACTTCTGCAGTCAGAGTCCCTCCCTAGCGAGCTCCCACATGGCCCCAACCCGCCCCAGCGAGCTCCTACACTGCCCCTGCCACTTCTGCAGGCAGAGTCTCTCCCCAGCGAGCTCCCACATGGCCCCAAACCACCCCAGCGAGCTCCAACACAGCCCTACACTGTCCCTGCCACTTCTGCAGGCAGGGTCCCTCCCCAGCGAGCTCCTACACAGCCCCAAACCACCCCAGTGAGCTCCCACATGACCCTAAATGTCCCCTGCCACTTCTGCAGGCAGGGTTCCAACTTCCTCCCCAGTGAGCTCCCATGCTGCCCCAGCCACTTCTGCAGGCAGGGTCCCTCCCCAGAAAGCTCCCACACCAGGCTTGAAAGGCAGTTAGCGGTGAGCCGCCCACATAACCCCTGGCACCTCCACACTCCAGTTCACAGCACACTATCTCTTCCCAGCACAGGCATGCTACCCACAGCCACCACTCCCAGGGATGGCAGGGGAAAGACTCTTTAAGAGGTAGTGTCCACAGAGGAGACAAACTCCAAACCTTCTAGATGCAAAGGTGGTGGGGGAAGGGGGAGGCAGGTTGCAGGGAGGCAGGAGAAAAAGAAAATCTGTTACCTCAGGGTAATAATTGGGCCAGGAAAATGGACAAATGAGCCTGTGTAAAAACAGATGGCAGAACATAAGAAGCGTTGTTCTATCCGTTCTGCATAAATTGGAAACTCTTTGGGACAAGAACCTGTCTTGGTTTATGTCCTGAAAAGCAGCCAGCACACACTGAGGTGCAACATGTAAGGTCAAGCAAGGCAGCAGCCTGCTTCGGTGTCTGCAGTAGCTTCAGCAACTCCCACACCTCTCACAACTTCACTAGATCAACTCCACTCTCTCCCACTAGCTTGAGCCTTACCAATTGTCCAGCCAGCCAGCTGCACTTCTGTACAGATTCCACTGCCCTTGTTCAAATGGAAGGGGGTGGCGGATGTCTCTGCCTCAGATAGACACACACACACACACTTTCTCTCTCTCTCTCACTTCTCAGAATGCTGGTCAATCATCCTGCCAGAAATGGCATGTTACTGATTTGCCTTTAGAATGGGCTAGACTGCACCAAGGGAGAGGTAATTGGCAGAGGAGAGGAGAGGAATGTCTTGGGGGAAGATTTACCCCTCCGGAACCTACTGCAAAGTCTCCATCCCTTCCTCCCCATGTACAGTCACGCACCTTGGATTATATCAACATACTCTGAGTATTTCTTGGAAGCAGCACATGGACACTTACAGCTGCTTCATCTCAGTTTGTTAGCTGAGTGGTGCTGCTGCCTCCCAGCTTGGTTCCTGTTGTGACAAAACATAATTTTCCCATTAAAACAAAGAACAGATTTCCCAGTCTGGGACATGGAGTATTGAACAAGCTAAGAGGGAAATGTTTGTGTGAGCTGGAGCAGCAAATCACTACTCCACACACAGACAGAGATCAAGGGCAATTTTAAATTAATTGAAGGGGGGAGAATAGAGAGACTGAGAATTTTGAAGCTCATTACTTGTCCTGCCACTGTCTCCTGTTCCCAAACCGTCCCTCTTCCCTGGATTCTACCCCACCATGCACAACCTGGTATCTGTTCCTTTGTTATCTGCTTCCCTTATCTGTTCTCCAAGCTGCCCCATTTGCATCCACCCTCTCCAACCCAAAACCTATTCTCCAAACTACCTCTCCACTAACATCTGCCTCTCTCCAGATAACCTTAAATTGCCTGCCCACAACTTGGCCTCTTTTTCCCGGAATCACCTTGCCCCCTTACATAACTTATCGAATGCCCTTCAGCTTCGTTCACTTTACAAGTACAGCTCCCACCTCCCAAATCGCTAGCTTCAAACATGCCATAATGATCATGCATCTCCCTGTCCTAGGGTGAATCTGGGCCTCGGAGCCCAGCTACCCACATTTCTTCACGGGGTAGGAAGAGCAGCTGGGAGCTGCACAGCTATTCCAGAAACACTGAATTATGATCACTACACCTGAGAGACCAAGGCAGATCCAGACACCCAGCCCCAGAACAGAGGCACTCAGCTCTATGCAGCACTCAGATTCAGGGAGAAAGCAATCCTGAGCCGATCACAGCAGCACTGAACCTTAGGGACAAAGGGGACTGGAGAAATTACTCTGATTGTAAAATGACAACTGCCCTCACTGGACACTGAAATGCTAGCGCCAACCAGCACCATACGGACATAAGACTTGCCAAAGCCCAGGCAGCATTAAGACATATTTAGGATAGGTTTCACAACAGTTTTTTGGAGGAGTTGGATGGGGTTCATATGCAGCAGCCTGTTTGGTATTACTGCCCCTTTCTGATTCAGTCACTCAGGCTCGCTCAGACTGAGAGGCTGCTCCTACCTTCACTTTCCTCTAGCAAACTCCGCGATCTGCTGGCACAGATCCCTTGAACTGTAGGCCTGAGTTCCACTTTATGTAACTGGAGATGCTGGAAGCAGATACCTTAAATACACGCTTTGATAAGGTAGGACAGAGCTATGTGAGGACAAGTGACAGAGATGCCATCTATACCAGCCTGCCTACATTTCTGATGGCCTCAGCACACTTAGCAATAGTAGTGAACACGTAGCAATTATAAAAATATTTAATCCTGGTGCCAGTGCTAGGAACTGAACATTTTACGTCTTTAAAGTCAACATCACATGTCAAACTATGCAAAGGTCATATCCTTAAATCAACAAATCATACCATATTCAATTGCTAGTCCATTTGGAACAAGTATCATTCACTGGATTTTGACTAAGTTCTCAAGCATCACAGGCATAAGGTCTCACCCTGGCTTTCACAAACCTAGTTACTCTTTGGAGGGCGACACCAATAGCTCTTCCAGTCACAGATCTCCCTAAGTTCTTAGTGACCAGACATTCGGACTGTTCCCCTCTAGTACGTCAACCCCGAAGGTGTGGAACCAGCCCCCCAGGTCCTAGCTCACCTTGGCATACACACTCCACACAGTTTGCATCCCAGAAACTGGCTTGGTATAAAAATAAACAACGTTTATTTAACAGAAAAAGCAGAGATTCGGAGATGAAATGGTTCGGGAAAGCAAACATATACAAAGTAGACCGAAAATAAATATAAAGATGCAACCTCAGGCTTTATACTCTCATATTACATCTAATCCCTTTTTAAGAAGTTACCTACCATCTTAAAACCATTTCCCAATGTACCCCTTAGCTACAGTGTTCACAGACAGCCTCCTGCCTTAAGGTTGTCAGGGACTCTAACCCCGTCACAGACAGCCTCCTGCCTTAAGGTTGTCCCCCAAGATCTGGATGGTCTCTAGTTCAAAGCCCTTCCATTTTAAAAGGGTTTGTGGGGGGTTTCTTTAGTCTCTATAGATATTAAAAGTGGGGGAAACGTCTTCCTTTCTTGGTTTCTGAACACCAGGGTTTTGTTTTCAGGTTCAAGCTGTTCCAACTTGCATTGATGTTCCTCCTCATTTTTTCCTGGGATGGATAAGCCTAGGTTCTTGAAGCTGGTTTCATCTGGTTGGTGAGGTAGCCCTTTCCTGCCTGGTTGCTTCACTGCCCTCTTGTGAGATGAGGCTGAAGTCACAACATACTTACAATTTTCTATATGTACAGACACACACCCCTTCATAACCTGTATACATATCTGACCTTGGCTATTCCGTTCCGTGCATTACAAGCTTTCACAAATGATCTTACTTGACGTTCTCTTACAGTAAAATAACACAGTGTGCAATCAGTTGGGTTAACTGCTTATTTTGCTGGGTTTAAACCTGCTGCTCTCCTCTGGAACTTCCAGGACCCTGATTGTTGTAGGCCTGGCTTCACATGAGTAAGAGATGAGGCCTCATTTCCTGAGTGACAGATTAGGGAGGTAAATGGATTGGCAGGCTGTAAACAGACTGTCTGTGCTAGCTAGATAAGGGGGAATGCTCAAGGAGCCACTTACAGTGGACAAGATAACGATGGATAAGATACGTCAGGAATGTAAAGATGAGATAAAGAGAAAGTCATACATGGAGAGCATATGGATGGCATATGCTGTACTGGGATTGGTTCCTGTGAAGTGCCTAAGCCAATTCCACAACGTGTAATGCAATGTATAGTAAATGTATATAAAGGAAGAGGTTTGCAGTGTGATTTTGGATGTGTGGTATGCCCTGTACCCACCCCATATGCTTAAGCCTGATCAACTCAAGTGTAGTTTGACTGTATGCCAACAAGGTAATGAGTTCGGAGGTGAGTTGAGTTCTTGGGAACCGAGTGGATAAGGTCTCAAAAGCCACCCTAACATACTCCTAAGTGGATACGGTCTCAGAGGCTACCCAACATATCACTACTGTGACTCGGATCTGCTCATCTGGAGCAGATAACGTAGAAACTCCTTAGCATGAGGGTCACAAGCGAGCATTAAGGGAAAATGGCATTGGAAGGATTAAAGGGTTTAAATATAATGACGTTAGCTGAAGAGAGAGGTTAAATCTAAGGGAGGATCCTATGGGAAGTATTAGGGGTAGACTGGGATTAGGTAAAAAAGGAACTCCAGAGAGTGGTCTGGGAGGGAAAAAAGAATGCTTGGCAGAAGATAGTAGAGGTCCATTGAATGCCATAAATAAAGTATTGGCTAAGCACAGCAAAGGTCTGTTAAATGCCACTACAATTAAAAAAAAAACAGGACCCATTGCCAGCCATAGAAAAATAGTACCTAATTTATTTCCCCAAGGCAAGGAACATCCAGATCAAGGCAGCAGTTTCACAAGGATTGTTTCTGGTGGCTAAAACTTCACAAACAAAATATGCCACCTTAAGGAATGAACGTAAAAAGCATAAAGCGCAAAGGAAAGTTGAAAAGAAGAAAAACTAAGTGGAAATAAAATCCTAAAAGGTCAAGGAGAAACAATGTCTGTTACCTATTTGCATAAATCCAAAGTAAAAAGGAATTGTCCTTCAAGGACTGTATTTAGTGAGTACAGCTTTGCAGGCCAAGTGTGCTAAGTTAAATAAGCATAAAAATAAATAAATTCTTTAAAAGCTGAAAGCTGCCAAAACAATTTGTCTAAAAATATCACGCTGGGAAATAAGTATGTGATTTTTTTTAATTAAAAGTAAGAAGTTAAAAGAAGCTTTTGCACAAATAAACACTGCAAAGTTTGGGGGTTGTGAAACTGTGAACAGGATTGTTAAGTGTTAAGGAAGAGAATGCTTGGTTTAATAATAAACCGGGTTCTGGCAGTATTATTCTGTGCAGTCACGCCTGTGAAAACCTTAGCAATAAAACAAATTATACAAAGGGGAGGTCAGGTGATGACAGCTAGTGTCACTAGGTGCTTTCTTTCCTGAGAAGCCTTTACAGCCATTCATTCTGAAGAAAATGGGCCTTTCCCAGTGAGTGTGTCTGTAAGTGATCAATTTGTGCTGGCCGCTGCAGGCAAAGGAACAATCTAATTTAAATTATTGACCTATAAACGATTTAGTCAAAATCACTAAAAAGGAAATAGGGATTTCTGTATGGCTTGACAGCTTCAAAATATACTAGTAGAAGTAGAACCTGGGGACAGGTGAGTTGGGTGTGTATGTGGGGGATTTAAGAGCAATGCAAGGGACATTAATCGGCTCAAATAACAAACTGGTTCCCCCTCCCCTTTTTTTTTTTTTTTTTTTTTACAATTTAATTCTGCCTCACAAGAGTAGGCTAGAATCAGAGCCCATAGAGGGGGTATGCCTCTGCCAGAAGCTGGAAATGGGTGACAGGGGTTGGATCACTTGATGATTACCTGTTCTGTTCATTCCCTCTGGGGCATTGGCCACTGGCAGAAGACAGGCTACTGGGCTAGACGGACCTTTGGTCTGACCCAGTACAGCTGTTCTTATGAACTCCTTGGGAAAAGTGAGGTCCAATTTTTCAGAGGTTCTCCATGTCCCTACACAACAGGGGACTGGGGGCAGAAGAGGACCAGAGGAGGTAATCAGGCAGGGGTGGTGGATAAACAGCTGTTTGGATCACCCAACCATTGATCCCCTGATGGAGACAATGATTCCCTGTGGCCCTCAAGACAAAACAAAAGGACAGAATTGCTTGAGCTCCCTGCCCCAAACACCAGCACATAGTGTAGATTTAGCCTGGAGCGGTTAACAAAGTGGTTTAGAATAACTCTTCTAAAGGTAAATAAAACTGTATCTAATCTCCCCTGATACTTTAGAAGAAGCTGCAAGTTCCAAGGATCATCTCTGACTGCAGCATTGCCCTGGGCCTAAGATGACTGACAGCCAAACCTGCAGGGCACAGTACAGTACGGCATCTGAGTATGACCTCGCCATGGGCCATATTGTGGGTCCAATCCTGCTTCAGGTGCCAGACCTCTCATTGACTTTAGTGGGATCAGGAGCAGGTTCTGTATCTGTAAGGAAAGGGCTTGTCTCATTTGCTTTGCTGCAGATTGCCAATAATTTTTGGCATCCAGACAAGTGTCCGTGGACTTTGGGTTCTGGGTTTAAATCAGGCCAGGAGCATTTGGCTTTTACCGGCAGGAAATGAGAGCACAGGTCACAGCTGCACAGCAGATCTGCCAAGTTGCCCCATTTTGAATGAATTTGGAGGCAGATTTTAAGACTTGTGCCTTAATTGGAGATAGTTAAAATCTTACTCAACCCTAGGCAAGATTTCACTCATTCATACTGTCACTCTTCTGACAGCCTTGACTGTGTGCCCTCATTTCGCCAGAGGGGTCAGTCGCAAGGATTTCTGCATATTACCTGGATTAATGTGTAACTGGGATTCACCCATGTAGGCTGATACTCTGAATGTGGGGAGGTTAGACTGACACCGAATTTATTATTATTAATTATCTTACTACACTTATTGTAAGCTCTTAGGGTCAGAGCCTCTGCAGGGCTGGCTTTAGGAAGTGCGGGGCCCAATTCAAACATTTTCGGTGGGGCCTTGGCAGGGATGACTTAAAAAAAAAAGTGGAAAAAAAAGCCTTTCATTTCTTTCATGTATTATTTACTTTCCATAACTATATAAATAAAAAAATTATATATTATGTACATTGCATCATATATGCTGTTGATTGGTTATTAATGACCACCGTTTCACATGTGTGGGTCCCCGCCAGTCCCTGGGGGCGTGCACATGTGTGGGTCCCAGCTGCTCCCTGCCCCCCTCATTGAAACAGGTGTGCAGGGTTACTGCCCTGGGAACTGCAGGGCAGCAGTGGACATGGGGCTGGTTGGAGGCAGGGCTGGGGCTGACTGGAGGTAGGGTCTGGCTGCAGGCAGGGCAAGGGGTGCGGGGTTGGTTGGAGACAGGGGGTGTGTGGGGCAGGCTGGCTTCAGGCAGGGCCGCAGGGAGGTGCAGCAGGGGTTGGCAGGGCTGGAGACAGAGGAGTGTGGGACTGGCTGGCTTCAGGCAGTGGGGTGCAGCAGGGGTTGGCTGGAGACAGGGCAGGGCGTGCAGGGCTGGTACAGGCAGCAGTGTGTGGGGGGCTGGCTGGCTTTGGGCAGGGCCACAGGGGTGTGTGGCAGGGGTTGACTGGGGACAGGGCAGGGGGTTTGGCAGGGGCTGGCTGTGGGCACGGGGTGCAGAGCTGACTGCAGGCGGGGGGGTGGGGCTGGTGCCAGCAGGGCAGGGGGTGCAGCAGAGGCAGCTGGAGCCCCAGCCCTTTAAATAGCCCCCAAGCCCCCTGCTATCCCAGGGCTTTGGGGGCTATTTAAAGGCCCGGGGCTCCCCAGCTTCTACCTGCCCCAGACCTTTTAAATAGCTGTAGGAGCCCTGGGGAACGCATGAGGGTGGCGGGGCTCCGGCGGCTATTTAAAGGACCAGCATGGCAGAGGCAGCTGGAGCCCTAGCCCTTTAAATAGCTCCCATAGCCCCTCGTTACCCCAGGGCTCTGGGGGCTATTTAAAGGGCCCAGAGCTCCAGCCAGGAGAACGGGGCAACGGGGCTTGCCGCGCTCCGGCTGGAGCTCCAGCCGGGAGAGCAGGGCCGTGGGGCTTGCCGCGCTCCTGCCTGCACTTTGGTCAAGGGAGTGGGACCACAGAAGACCCTGGAGCAGACTGCAGCCAGGGACCCAGGGTAAGTGTGTGTTTAAAAAAAAAAAGCCTAAGACGCGGGGCCCTCTTAGGCGCGGGACCTGAATCCCGGGAATCGGGTGAATTGGCCTAAAGCCGGCCTTCAGCCTCTGTGGTTGTAAAGCACAAGCACACTATGCATTTGGGATGCTGCCTATATAGCACTGACAGTTAACATGGGGCATTATCGACTCAGATAAAAATACATTATTTTTGCCCTGAATACCTTACAGTAAATATAACAAGGCTCACCGACAACAGATGGACTGCAGCTGTCGCCGAATGGTACCCATGGGAACTGAAATGACCACTCCGCTGCCTTCCAGTGAGATGGGAAGATTTTATCATGAAAAGACATGGCCACACGTGGAGAAGGAAGGCCAGGATACGAGAAGAATGGAAGACATGTTGTGATTGGTGCAATCTACATGAGAGCTGAAGGACCAATCAATCAGGGTGACTTTACAGTCAAAGGCTCCGATCCCACAAACACTTATGCACATGCATAAAGTTACTCCTGTATTTACATATTGATTTTAATAGGACTAACTCACATAAGTTAAGTAACTAACACATGAGTTAGTGTTTGCTGCGTTGGCACCAAAACAAGAGAGACAAACAGAGCAGGACTACAGTCTGAGGGCAGGCGGATGGAAGGACTATCAGTGAGGAAAGTGGAGGTGGGATTTGCTGCATGAAGCTACACTATGGGCCGAATTCTCTGCTCTTTTACAATGGTGTAAATCAGGAGTAACTCCACTGATGTTGGTGGCATTCCATGAGTGTGAGAATAGAATCAGACCACTGTGGCTTAGGGCGCTTCCATTTTTGGATGCCCAACTTGAGACACTCTCAAAGAGCCTGAATATCAGAAAGTGCTGGGCACTCACTCTCTGAAAATCAGGCCTGGTTAAGCTGCCTCTGGTTGAGCACCTAAAATCATCAGCCTCTGTTGTAAAATCTGGCTTCTGTATTTTAATTTTCCAGCCTTTATTCACACTGTGCTGCAAGGAGGGAGGATGTAGCTTGTGGTAGGCTCTCCTCAAGGCTGAGATCGGGGCCCCATTGTGCTAGGCACTGGACAGACACATCATAAGACACAGTCCCCCCCCCCCGAAAATCTTGCATTCTGCTTGCACAAGCTGGACAAAGGGTGGCCAGGAAACGGAAGCACAGTGAGGTAAAATGACTTGCCTGAGATCAGTGATTGAGCCAGAAATAAAACCCAGGTCTCCTGAGTCACAGTCCAGTGCCCACTGGTAACATTATTTAGTTACTGTGTGCAGTAGTTTACATTCTTTGGGGTAAAGAGAAGGAAAGGACTGACAAGGCAGAGGAGATATTATCAGCTCCCTAAGAAACAGATGATACAGCTGTCCAAAAGAGTTAAACTTTAAGAAGTTAACCAAAGCACAAGTGGTTGACCTGCTACATAAAGACAATCGGGCAAAGAACCTTGACCCTAGGGTGACCAGGTGTCCAGTTTTCGACTGGAACACCCAGTTGAAAATGGACCTTGGTGGCTCTATTCAGCACTACCGATCAGACCATTAAAAGTCTGGTCAGCGGTGATGCGGAGCTAAGGCAGGCTAGTCCCTACCTGTCCTGGCTCCGCGCTGTGCCCCGGAAGTGGCCAACAGGTCTCGCTCCTAGACTGGGTGGACATGGGTCTCCACACACTGCCCCCACCCCAAGCCTTGGCTCCACACTCCCATTGGCCAGGAACCATGGCCAATGGGACCTGTGAGAGCAGTGCCTATGTAACCCACAGGCCTCCTGGGTGTGGTGCTCTGTCCCATGTAATGGTACCGAGATCACTTAGGGATTAATGGGTCTGTTCTACAGCCTTAGCTAAGAGCCACATGGCTTTTAGCTTATGCAGTAGAGGCTCGTGCATTTAGCTCCAAAGTTCCCAGGTTCAGTCCTGCCCACCGACAATCAGGGTCTGTCGGTGTTACACCTGCAAGTGAGAGCAGTATGCAGTGTCACCAACTGTGCCTCCGACTAGGAGCCGGACCTGCTGGCTGCTTCCAGGGTGCAGTGCAGTGCCAAGACAGGCAGGCAGCCTGCCTCAGCACCCCCGCTGACTGGGAGCTGCCAGAGGGAAACCCGTGCCCCAACCCCCTCAAACCCAGAGCCCCCTCCTACACCCCAAACCCCTCATTCCTGGCCCCACTCCAGAGCCTGCACTCCTAGGCAGAGCTCTCACCCCCTCCCGCACCCCAAACCCCTGCCCCAGCCTGGAGCCCCCTCCTGCACCATAACCCCCCCATTTCTGGTCCAACCCTGGAGCCCACACCCCCAGTTAGAGCCCTCACCCCCTCACACACCCCAACCCCCTGCCCCAGTCCAGTGAAAGTGAGTGAGGGTGGAAGAGAGCGAGCAACTGAGGGTGGGAAAATGTAGTGAACAGGAGGCAAGGCCTTGGGGAAGGGGCAGGGCTAGGGTGTTTGGTTTTGTGTGCTTAGAAAGTTGGCAACCCTACTTGATCCAGATCCTGACAAGGCTGTGGGATGACAGCCTAGTTCACCAATGTCCCAGAAGTGCCAACTGAATCCAAGGAGGACAACTGCGATGAAGGGTTCTCTCAAAACAGGTGGTGACTTCTTGTGGCTGCTCTGGGGAATCAGCTCTCGTCCAGTCTGGCACTCTCTTCTGTCAGTTACTCAAGCTGTGACCCCTCGCTCTCCCGTCACAACTGAGGGTGTTCTCTCTTCGTGACTCAGCTCTCTAGCCAGGTCACTATAGAGTCAATATAGAGGCCTCCCCTCCGGGGTAATAAAGTATCTCTGGACCAGCTGTCCAGTGGGCACCTCCAACACACCCAGGCCCACCCTCTACACTGGGTTCCAGCCCAAGGATCCTATAACAAGCAGCCAAGAGCCACACAATCCTACCCCTTGCTGCTGTTTCCCTAGGCTTCTTCCCACCTAGCTTTCTCAAGCTTCCTTTCGCCATAACTCCTCTGGGGTTGACCCGTCTCCCAGGGCTAGAACCCCAGGGTTTATTCTCCCTCTTTGGTTTTCTCCTCCCCTCCTCCTTGCTCCCAGAGAGCAACTGCGGATTCTGTCCCTGCAGCCTCTTTCTGCTGCAAACTTCCTGGCTTTATACTCCTGGCCAACCGGGTTTCTTGTTCAGTTAGACGTGACTCTCCCTCCAGATGCACCCAGGTAACCTAACCGGCCCCTCAAACCCACATTAACCCCTTCACAGCCCATGGGGTACACACCACATCACAGAGATCAGGAAATTGAGGCACAAGCAGCCCCATGGCAAGATAAGCAGGGAGAGACCACAGAATACCAATTCCACAGGGAGCATAGATGCTAAATAATTGCCCCAGTTTGAGGAGACATGGCACTCCCTTGGATCCATGATACTTCAGTTACATCAGGGCTGCAAGGCTAGCCCCTTGGGTTTATTTTAGCACCCAGGCTTGTCATGTAAACAGAGATCAACACATGTGTGCAGAGAGATTTAGCATCCAGTATCTCATGGGCTCTCTGATTCACATGGGGAGCTCCCAGCTGCCCAGAATAACAGGGCTTGATGTATCCTGAAAAAAATGGATCTAATAAATTTAGTAGCTGGAGGATGAAGTTGTTGCTTTGGAGGAAGGACCAATT
Source organism: Gopherus flavomarginatus (assembly GCF_025201925.1). Classification (NCBI taxonomy): domain Eukaryota; kingdom Metazoa; phylum Chordata; order Testudines; family Testudinidae; genus Gopherus; species Gopherus flavomarginatus. The sequence continues at coordinate 39,190,552 of NC_066628.1, read as the reverse complement.
TCAGGGAGAATAAACACCTGGATTTGAGTGAGGATCTGAGGAAGATTAAAAGTGTCTCAGAAGTGACTTATGGCAGAGATCACAATGGTGACAACTGGAAAACTCTTAAAACTCTCTGCATGGGAGAAATCCCAAAGACTGAAACAGAAATTCGAGCAGAGAGTCAGATACGTTAGAGCACTGTAGCTCTGGTACAGGTTTAATAACGGGGCTTCAGAGCCCCTATCAGACACAGCTACTAAAGGGAAACAGTGTCACCCGCAACTGTGTTAAACAAAGCAGTGCTAGCAACGGCCTTCTCCTCCTTGCTCCCACCTTCACCTTTCCCCTCTCCCCTGCTCCCACCTTCACCCCCCCTTTGTCCCCCTGCCACCTGCCCCCACCTTCACCCCTCCCCTCTTGCCCCCACCTTCACCCCTTCCCTTCCCTGCCACTTCTGCCCCCCTCTCACCTTAACCCTTCCCACTTCCCCTCACTCCCACCTTCCCCTCTCCCCACTCGCCCCCTGCTCCCACTCTCAGCCACCCTCCCCCCCTTCGCTCGCTCAGCTGAGAGCCGCTGGCCCTGCAGAGGGCGCCGCTCTGCCCCTCCTCCTCCGGCCTGAGCGTGGGGCCCTCTTGGCCAGCGGGCCGGCTCGTTGGCGCTGGTGGGCTGGGGCTGAGACGGGGACGTGGATGCGGAAGTGGCTGGCAGCCTGGGAGTGGGGCCGCGCGGTGAGTGCGGGGCCCGAGGGGAGGGGTCGCTCCGCCTGCTCTGGTCGGCGCCCCTGGGGGTCCCTGTGTGGGGGTGGCCGGGGAGTATTGGGATGGGGGGGATCCCTGTGTGGGGGCGGCCGGGGAGTATTGGGATGGGGGGATCCCTGTGTGGGGGCGGCCGGGGGTATTGGGATGGGGGGATCCCTGTGTGGGGGCGGCCGGGAAGTATTGGGATGGGGGGATCCCTGTGTGGGGGCGGCCGGGAAGTATTGGGATAGGGGGGATCCATCCCTGTGTGGGGGCGGCCGGGGGTATTGGGATGGGGGGGGATCCCTGTGTGGGGGCGGCCGGGGGTATTGGGATGGGGGGATCCCTGTGTGGGGGCGGCCGGGAAGTATTGGGATGGGGGGGGAATCCCTGTGCGGGGGCGGCCGGGGAGTATTGGGATAGGGGGGATCCATCCCTGTGTGGGGGCGGCCGGGGGTATTGGGATGGGGGGATCCCTGTGTGGGGGCGGCCGGGGGTATTGGGATGGGGGGGGATCCCTGTGCGGGGGCGGCCGGGGGTATTGGGATGGGGGGATCCCTGTGTGGGGGCGGCCGGGAAGTATTGGGATGGGAGGATCCCTGTGTGGGGGTGGCCGGGAGTATTGGGATGGGGGGATCGCTGTGCGGGGGTGGCCGGGGAGTATTGGGATGGGGGGATTGCTGTGCGGGGGCGGCTGGGGATATTGGGATGGGGGGGATCCTTGTGCGAGGGTGGCCGGGGAGTATTGGGATGAGAAGGATCCCTGTGCAGGGGCAGCCAGGGAATATGGGGGAGACCTGTCAGTCTGAGACTCGCTCTTGGTCCCTTGGGGGGGAAGCCCTTGCTGGGCTGGGGCACTCCCACAGGGGATGGGGTTGATGGGACCCAGGATCGCCTTCTCTCTATGCTGTGTCTGTAAAGCCCCCCCGGCTTGAGGTGCCTGGGGATACACCCCACTCCAGCCTTTGTGCTCCCCGCCCCCTTTACCAGAAGCAAGGGAATAAAAGCAGCAAAGTGGCAGCAGGATGTGCTGGGCCAGAGTCAGGGAGCTGGGGCAATGCACTGTTCAGCATTGCCTCCTCCCCCTCTATCCAGTCACCCCCTCCACTTGGGTTCATGTTACCCCTCTTGTACTTCTCCCCTTCAGACAGAGAGCTCTCTTCACAAACACCCTGGGGACCCCAAAACCTCAACCCTCAGACAGTGGGACAAACAGAAACTTCACGATGTTTTCACTGGATTATTTCTGAGAAAATAAAACTCTTGCTCAGTCAGAAAAGCCTTGAAGGTGCATGCTGAGACACACACTAGGGATCTCTATCAGGCATCTCACGTTGAGGTTGCCAGTCCATTTCCAGCTTGAATTGGTAAAGAGGAACAACCAATAGTTTTCCCATTTGGTGGGCTGCTCAGTAACCTCTGCTAAATGAGTTGGTGGGCTGTCAATCCAGTTCCCAGTAAGCAGGTTGCAAAAACCACATCCTCAGTTAGCCTGAACTGGAAAACATTTGCACCTGGACCAGCAAGATCTGAATGGCCCAGGGGGACTAAAATATCCCTGGCCTCTAAAGGAGGTCCTTAAAGGTTACAGTTGAGGCATACTTGCAGGGCATGACAGCTGTCATTACTCCTGCTGTACTTGTTAGGTAGATACAGATTAAAAGAAAATCTGGAGGCTTGCTAAAATGTATTGGTGCCCCCTCCTCCATTCCTTGTCTTTTTCCCGTTCCAAGAATGAAGGCTCTTTGCTGAGCCACTTGAGACTCTGAATTTATCTTTCAACAGGATCATGGCAAAAGCTGGAGGAAAAGGAGTAAACCTGAAAGACAAACTTGATGGCAATGAATTGGATTTGAGCCTGAGTGACCTGAATGAGATACCAGTCAAAGAACTGGTCAGTATCAGTCTTTCCTGGGGGATGTAAGGTATTGCAGGGGAGCTTCTGAGATTACACCCGGTCTTTGTGAATGTACTGATCATGGGGGATGGAGGTGGGGTGATTCCTGGGAATGCCTTGGGCCCTGTGTAAGTTTTTTGGATTTTATCAGCTCGAGGTGTTGCCAGTTGTGCGTTTGGAAGACACACACTCTGTTTCTCCTGGTTTGAAGAAAAGGGGAAGAGAAGGATACACAATCTTGAACTCTTCCTGTCATCCTGACTTTTGGTGGTTGCACTGACCTGAAGAAGAGAAGGTTCCCAACTGATATAACAAATCTGATGGATTGTGGGTTAAACTGATGCTTTGGGTGAAGAACTTGTTTCAGGGGGAGCAGTGTTCATAAGCCCCTGAATTTGAGTGAGATGTAAGAGTCTCAAAGATAACTCAAATGGTAGCAACTGGGGAGTTCTTAAAACTCCATGTATGGGAGAAATCCCAGAGACTGAAACAGAAACTTAAACAGCAGAGTATCAAATGTATTAAAGTACTGTAGCTTTGATATAGGTTTAATTTGGTTCCTTGGCTCTTTCTCAGGGTGCCCTTCCAAAGGCTACCATATTGGATTTGTCCTGTAACAACCTCACTTCCCTACCGGTAAGATGAGAGAGAAGCTTTGTGGAGGAGGGAGGGGTCTGTTTGGAAATATCTTTGGAAAGGTACAGTCATCCTCCTTCACGGGAGGACCAGGCGGGAGTGTGGTAACTAGCAGTTGTCTTAGCTTCTTGGGAGGATGAGTGACACTGCCACCATTACAGAGGGGTCAGTATAAGTGATTGAGTTTTATTGAGATTGGCTGGCATAGCATATTAGCTGTGCTTTCTTATAGAAAATGAGAGTGTACTCAGTGAAGATTCTAGCAGCTTTCATTCCAAAGTGTTCTACCAGCTGGATACCAAAAGCACCATTGTATGTCTTATTTTCATTGTAATTATATTGCTATGTCTAACCCTGTTTAGAGTATCCACTGTTCCCTGCCTCACAGTCCGAGGGTAGAGGGGGAAGAGAGTAACTTTCCTTCATCACACAAGCAGCTCTGTAATGAGTCCAAGTCCATGTAGATCTTCCTCAGCTCCCTGCACTGTGCAGCTTACGCTAGCTGCTATATCTATTATTCCTTAGTAAAGATGATTGACAAGCTTGTAAACTTCTTCACTCCTGTTTGGGTTCTAGTCGGACTTCTGCAGTTTGACCCACCTGGTGAAACTTGATCTGAGTAAAAATCAGCTTCAGCAGCTCCCCTCAGACTTTGGTCGCCTGGTTAACTTGCAGCACCTGGACCTCCTGAACAACCGATTAGTTATGCTACCAGTCAGTTTTGCACAGCTCAAGGTAAAACCCCTCTGCTAGGCAGTTTACGTAAGGCCTTGGAGTGCAGCCCAGAGTCTCATGATTCTTCTGAAGTTGATTTCTCTAGTAAAATGTCAGTCTCTCTGCCAGCAGACCACTGTAAGCTCCAAAACGCAACTGGGATCTGCAGCACTGCCCTTGACAAAACTTCTACAGTTTTGTTACAATTAAACTCCTGCCTGAAATGTGAACTTGTTTCCCATATCTCTTTCATTCACGTGACAACTAAATAGCTCTTTGTTTCTGCTTTGAACTCTCCAGAATGAGCACAGCCTTGTTTGTGCTCTTTATTTATCACTGTGCTGTTGTGTGCCTACTCTAGCCTGGTCCCATTTGTGTTTCCTTCCTGCAGAATCTGAAGTGGTTGGATCTGAAGGACAATCCCTTGGATCCTACCCTGGCCAAAGTGGCAGGAGACTGCCTGGATGAGAAGCAATGTAAACAGGCTGCTATCAGAGTAAGGAAAATTGCTCTGCATTTTATTCTTGTCTTTCTACATGGATTCCATGGCTGTTCTTTCTCCTCCTCTTGCTTGGAGGCTCTCAGCACGGCAATTTTTAAGGTATCGGTCAGGAGGGCAATGAGGGACAGGCTAATCCCATTCAAAGCCAGTATTAATCCTGCAATGATTTCATAAGTGCCCTGACCATTGATCTAGGAAGTAAGCTAAGGAGGGTGCTCAGCCTGAGGTGGCATTAAGAATGAGCATTTAAATGTTGATCACTAGGAAAAAGATGTACTGAGAAAAATAATCCATATCCAGCTTTGCGCTTCTGAAGAAGTGCTGGCAATCTGTAGGCTTGTGTGAAGAATTACTGTTGGGAGCCACGGAGCAGGGCTGGAGCAGGTTGGAGCCTATGCTGCTGCAATTCTCTGCCATTCCTGAGGCAGGGATCACATACCCTTTTTCAGCCTTAGAAAAACCATGTGATCATGGAGCAGTGGATACACTTAGTACCAGCGCACAGGCTGCAAGGAGGATTTCTCTTTTTAATGGAGAGATTTTGTCTGACCCTGAAGCAGCAGTTTTGGGACCAAAGCTGAGACAGTGCTCCAAACACTCAGCAAAGTCATGGAAGTCTCAGTGGAGCTGCACAAAATTGCACCAGCTGAGGATCTAGCCCAATGCAGATTTTATTAGACATTCCTTTATCAGACGTGTATGTATCCTGGTAGATGACATCATCGGGTTGGGGTTCATCTCCTGTGTAGAAAAGTCAAATCAGTGTCTATTGTCACAACTTTCTTCATCATTAACGTGTCTGTTACCTCACTTTCATGGTCAAAGCCCAGTGTACTGTGAGGCAAGTTGGACCTAAGCAAGGGCTCGTGGAGTCTGTGGCAGCCTCACTTAAAATTAAGTGGTTGTTTGTATTATTCATTTTCATGTTTAAGTCATAAAAGCAGCATGGTGTCTCCTCTTGTTAAAATAAACTAAAATATTAGCTTGTCCTAGCACTGAATGACGGCGGGGGGTTTGGTAGTGACGATGCATGCCTTCAATGTGGAGCTTGTGGGGTAAACCTGAAGGTTGTGGCATCACTGTAAGAGCCACTTGGGACTCCCTTGTATTCTGCTACATAGAATTAGAAGTCAATCCCAGAGGAATGTAATCCTTCTCCCACTTAATGGCTGCATTCTAATGCTGTTTCCATATTAAGAGGATAATGCAATGAATCTGCTGCATAGATCTCATGCTGTTGTCTTGGATCTTGAAGGTGCTGCAGCATATGAAAACTATCCAGTCTGAGCAGGATCGAGAAAGGCAACGAAGGCTACAAGCAGAGCGAGGTAGGCACATGACACCCCCCACCCACTTACCGGTCTAGGCTCTTTTCTGAGTCCATTGATTGCATATCCAAACCAGCTGATTCTGCCCTTCCAGGGCAGCTAACAAAGACTGTTCCAAATATCTTGGCACCGAGGACGTACAGAATATTTGTATTGAATTGGAGGTGGAGGAAGAGGTCCCTCAATAGCCAACTGCTTAATCCTGTGAAAGGGGAGAGATGCCTGGTCCATTCTAGAGGAGAGGCATGGGCCTCTGGAGGATCAGATGGGTAACTGCAAAAAGGCCTGATGGGTTGTGGGTTCCTGATATGTCTTGGGAGGCCCACTAAAACCTAAAGGCTGATTTTACTTCAGTAGATCTTGGAAAATGATTTCCATGCTGATACACCGTACTGGAGAACTGCCTCTCTTCTTAAAGAGGATCATTTTCCATAAGCACCTTCTTTTTCTTCCCTTCTTAAAAAGGTAGTGTGGCTTGAGTGCTGGAGCAAGAGAACGGGAGTCTTACTGTTACTCACTGTGAACATGTCACATAGGTCTAGTCTACACTGACAAAGTTCAGAGCTTTAATTCACCACAAGTAGAAGTGCTAATGTAGAGAAGGTTCAGTTGTTTTACCTCAACAGTGCTAAAAAGGCATGAGGCCTTTCCATAAAGTGCTTGCACGAATGTTGTTACCATTGATGAATTATGGGTACAAACTTTGAATGTAAATGAACCCTTAAAGGAACATTAACAAACTGAAAAATCACATTTGTCTGAAAACTCTAATAGTGAAGATTACTATAGTTCAAAAGTTAGTGACAAATGTTTATTTCAATATACTTTGTGCATTTGACAATACTCGGTGCAGGGTTGTTTGTGAAACAGACTCTTATATTAATGGGGGCAGAAGAACCCTTAATTTTTTAAAAACAATTAAACTACTACTTTTCAGGGACTACTATATAAAGAGTCCTCTGTCAAACTAGGATTTCTTTAAAATTAATCCCGTTAATAAAATTTAAGTTGACAGTGTCCCTTTAACCTTTGTGCTTCCATTTTATGCATCTGTAACATGGGGACAGTGCTTCATATGTGGTATTGTGTGGCTCAGTTAATGCTTGTAAAGTGCTGAGATCTCTGGATGAGAGATGTTATTGACCAAGTGTAAGGAATGAGGACTGTGTAGATTTTTTCACTGACTCACATGAGACTGATTCCAGGAGAGAATAGATCCAAAGGAGGAAGACAGGGTGTGCATCCAACTCTTCTGGATGATAAAATGGGGCAGTTATTTCATTGCTTTATCTTCCCAGTGGGGAAGAGCAGTCATGCAGCACTTATTACAGAAGGGGAAAAAATGTTTGTGTTGGTCCTCAGAAATGGAGAAGAAGCGTGAAGCAGAGCAGCGAGCAAGGGAGGCTCAGGAGAGGGAACTCCGGAGGCGAGAGAAAGCAGAAGAGAAGGAACGCAGGAGACGGGAGTATGATGCACTAAGAGCGGCAAGGCAAGAGATGGAAACACAAGCGAAAAAAGAAAGCAGTGAGATCCCAAGTAAGTCAACTGTAGATTCAAATGAGAAATATTCACCAAGGAGCGGGTGTATTCCGTAGAGTAGTGTAACTCTTCTCATCTATATTTTGGCACAGTGTAGGAGAAATAGGTGGAAGAGAATAAGCAAGAACCTTACCATTGAAGTGTATCTACCTCCAGCTCCACCATGCTTTTAATAGTGCCAGATTATGTAGCAAGATGGTAGGAAGTAGTCCCTCGTGTTGAATATGGTCAAGGGGTGGGGGAATCAGACCACAGTGGTAGAGCTAGTTCAGAATCTTGCAACATATGAATAACTCTGGGAGAACAAGCAGAACTTCAACATATTTGCAGTTGATGGAGCTCTTGATTACTTATCTACATGATTCAAAGTTCTGCAATTGCTGCTAAGGAATATTTCCTCTGCCTCATAAAAATGAATGTACCTTAAAAATACCTGCAAAAAAGGCTTCTTAACATGAGTTTAATGCATTTCATCAACTTCATAGCTGTTTGCTCATCTGGATGTGGGCATTATGGTGGTTTTCTGAGAGATCAAAAACATCTGCTTCTTGAAAAGAAATATGTATTGTTTCATCCTTTGTGGATGGGGTCTGTGCATATGTTTAGAACTGAGGAAAGCTAGGGAAATCTGAGATGGTGTAGTAATTGTTTTCTTGTTATGGGAGAGCTAAACATGTGGCATATAATTTTACCATAAGGGAGGGACTCAGATCTGCATGTTGGATGTTTTAGGGGTACAGATTTCTCTTGATAAGTGACTTGGTCTTCCCATTCTCTTTCCTGCAATTTATATCATTACAGAGCTTTCATCAGTTTCTCATCCATCTCAGCTGCCCCGGCAGAGGCGCTCCTGGTTCCAGGCATTGTTGAAGCTGCTGCTCTTGATATTTCTGTGTGCCGTTAGTACTGTGGCTGTTTGTCGGGTGACGGAGCTGCAGCGCCAGTCTCTGTGCATCAGCGTGAACGCTCTCTATGAGAATGTGGTAACTGCTCTGCAAAGCCACAAAATTGTGCAAAATGTATTACATCAGAACTCGCAGCAATGATGCTGCTACCTGGACATGTGCATTGTCAGCATCTCTTGCCACCATTGACACAGCCAGAATTCCTATGGAATTATGTTCTGGTGAAACTACCTTTAATCAGTCAGCACTGGATTTGCTGGTCCATTCAGAACAGAGCAGAACTACTGCTTAGATCATTTTTGTTGTGCTTGTGTCTCAGCTGGTCTGCAACTCCTGTTGTTTGCTAACATTAAATTAGAACATGTTAAGACTCTCTCCCTCACTCATGGAGCAGGAGGTTGCCAGTCAACAGAGGAGTGAGGAAAGCCATAACCCATCTGGGTAACTATGGCCCTGTAAGGAGGTGGAGTATATCCATCTTCTTACTGACACTTGCAAGAAGGTTCATGCAAACCTTTGCTAAAATCAGTGGTGGTGTGGCTGTATGGTATAGAAATATACATAAGCCCATTCCAGGACCCATTAGAAGTATGTAGGATGGCTGTGTATTGATACATCAGGGTGGCGGAGTGATGAAATGCTATTGAAATAAGAATTGTCAGCTTTGTCAATATAACAGTTTTCGCAGCAGTTTGGTGTTTGATTCTGAGCTGGATATTTACATTGTTTACACACATTTGTTCAGTGCCTCAGTTCTGATTAGGAGCTTGCATGCTAACATATTTTACTATTACACCATAATGTGACCACTAACCTGAGCAAGCTAGTGTCAAAACAGCTATTCCAAGGAAAGACTTGGCAGCCATGCAGACTGGTTTATCCTGAGTGAGAGCTGGAGCAGGCTCCAGAAGGATTGTTGAAAGAGGATAGTGGTGCTACAGCTAGCCACCAAAACAGAACCTTTCACCTCCAACCTATGTTAGGGACAGTATTAATTAATGGGTGACACTAGGATAGGTGTCATGAAGGCACCTGGACAGAACCCATCATATATTAGAAGCCATTCTCCATAAAGTGTCTCAAACTGGCCAGCTTCACATTAGCATCCTCTTGTTTCTGTAGGTCACCTTGTCTGCTAGGGCCTTAGCAATATAGGATCTTGTACTGCCTTTGTGTTTAAACTGTAACAGCCTACACATTCTGGTGTTTTGTGCCCCTGAGATTCAGCACAGTTGTTCTGTTGCTGTACAGCAGTGGGTGGGATTACTGTACTCTTCCATCTCCAGTATTTAATTTCCAACAGTTCATCACAGAAAGGAAGATAAACCTGCCCCTGTGCTGTTTAATCCAGCTGGACAATTGTAATGGTACTGCTCCCTGGCTCCGTTGTAACAGAGCAGTGAGGGGGTTGCAGCTAAAAGGAAGATACACTGGAGGCTGTTCCAGTGGCACACTACTTAACCCACAGAGAGAAGTTCAGACATGGAGTACCTGACAGTTGTACCATACACTGCCACCATAATGCTGAAACAAGTGCTTGCTTTTTATCTGAATAGCATGTTATTCTGAGGTGCTGCAACTACTCTTTATGAACCATCAGTACCCCCCTTATAGGCACAGGTTGTTGCTAGTAGAGGAGTGTGTTCTACTGGACAACTGTTCTAGTGAAGTTTGCCTCATGGGAGAAAGACCTGTAGCAGTCAGCTGATGCACTGGTAACAATATTAAAATTTATATCACAGGCTAACAGTAGGACTGTCCCAAAAGCCTTAATGGCAATGCAAAAAATCACTTACTAGCTGTAGTGATGATCCCAGCATGGATGTATTAGAGAAAAATGGATATTTTCTGCTCTGTAGTGTCACAAGTGCAATAAGTTATATACAGTGCATAGCATTTGACTTTACTTAGTACTCATTTCAATAACTGCTTTGTTACATGAATACTGAAAGATCTCAGCTGCCCTCACACATGTATTTGATTGCTGATGGCTTCAGGGGAAGTGAAGTGCACATATCCAAAGGTAGATGCTCCCTAGCTTAAAGCATCTCTTGCTGCAAATAAAGCCTGTTTATTAGAGCTCCACTCATTCTCTGATCCATAAATCACACTTCAGGCCCCCATAGATCAAGCTGCAGCTGGAGCCTTTGAGTCAGTGCAGGTCTAAACTCTGTATGTGAGTGGGGTACAAAACATCTTTCATTGTTGAGGGGTGGGGGGGAATTCTTTCTATACCAGAGATAAAATTCTCCCATTCTAGTAGACTACAGGGTTGTGTTGTTTCCAAGCAAGTGTTATTAGACAGCTACGAATGAGCCAATGTCTCTCCAGTATTAGCGTTAGGTTTTTTTTTTTTTTTTTTTTAACTCACTGGTGTGGGAAAGTACAAATAGTAGCAGCTGATTTCCTTAAAGGATGACTCTGGAAATAGCTTAGCTCACGTAGAGGAGAGCTGGCCCCATACAGCAATCCTAATAGGTCCTAGAGCAAACCTGCTACATTGAAGAGTAGAGAAGATTTATTCCCAGGACAGAAAATGCAGTTTATCGCAGGCAGAAACTATCACTACAGCACTTGAGGGCAGTATCACAGCACCGTGGCCAAGGAAAACATCTCAGTGCCATCTGAAACCACCACCTGTAGAGCATTTCAGGCATCTCTGTGCCACAGGGCAGGTGTTCTCCATTGCAGGCTTCAGAAACAGGAGATTAAGTCTTTACAAGCAAGACCCAGGACTCCCATTTATTAGTTAATACACTTTTCCTCCTAGAAGGGAGATGAATACGTTTAACCAGGCAACCAGTAAAATCCATGTTTTCTTGGGCTAGCCAGTTACATTGAGAGAGAGATCAGGATGGTGAGAGGTCATCTGCAGGTAAATCCGTTTGGAGAGTTCTGGTCCAATCCGCCGTGACGTGGCAGTTACGCCATTGCCACGGCGCACAGGTATGTCAGCGAGAAGGTTCTGTTGCTCCCGCTCTGAAAGGCATCTACGATAGGCCTAAAAACAGGACAAAGGAATGGTGATTTCATCCATTGTCACATTCCTTTGTCCAAAAAGGACAGAGGGGAAGGGTTTCTTCACTGCTTCAGCCTTTCATGTTTTACACTCCTTTTATCAGTTCTCCCACCAGACCTCACTTGGTAGCCAACGGCAGCACCCACTGTCAGCAGGAATTCAATACGTACAGACTATGTGCACTGTTAGGATTGTGCCATGAACACAACTGCAACAGAAAAATGTTCAGCCTGGATACCTCTAGAACAGCCAGTGCTGCTTTACTTATGCAGGACTGGAGATACATTTTCCCTCTCTGCAAGAGGAACACTTATTCAAGCAAATGAGGGTATGAACTTTAAGACAGATCTCCTCTCAGTAGCTTAATTCTGCTCTGAACGCCAGTCTGTGACTTTCTGCCAAAGTCAGTTGCTGCAGAGAAGTCATGTCTTCTGTCATTTAAAGCCTTCGACTCAAACTGCATCAGTCACCACTGTAGAGGAGTTTCAACAAAGCCTGTGAGCAGCTTGTCTACACTGGGAGTTAATCCAGAAGAGTTATTCTGGATTAACTCAAGTGTAGATGCTTATTCCAAATTAGTTTAATCCACTTTAAGAGTGGATTAAGCCAAAATAAGTCTTGAATCAAAGCATCCACACATTCAATTCATCAGGAATAGTCTGCTTTAAATTCACACCCTGCTTTATTTCAGATTAATTTTCAGATGCAGACATGCCTTAAATCTGAAACATTCAGGCTCGAGGTACCTCTTGCCAGAAACACAATGGAAGGTTCCTTATGAACTACCACTAATTATTTCAAATATTTGTGGGAGGGGAGGGGCGGGGAGTGGGAGTGAACAGGAAAAGAGGCTGTCAGGCAGTCCCAGTTCTTCCATTGATTACTCTGCTGTCCTAAAAACAGCTCTCCTTCTTGTTGTTAACATCTCCCTCAGATGCAATCAAATGCTTAAAGTAGAGGAATTAGGAGACTGGAGTTTAATTCCTGGCTCTGTTACTAACTCATTGGAGTGCTGGGGCTGGGTTACAATCTGTGCCTCACTTTTCTCTTCTGTAAAATGGGGATGAGAGCCACCAATGAAAAGCACTATGGAAGGACAAAGTGTTTGCCACGATTAGCCCATGCACTGCCATGAGGGGACTGGGTGTTTCAAACAAAGTATTTTAAGCTGACATGGGATCAGTATCTCAGAATTAATCTCTATGAAGTTATTTAACACAAGTAACATTCTTCCCCTCATTGCATTAGTAGTTGTGTTTGCACAATTGTATCAATAACCGCAGAGCGCCCTTACCTGATCCAGAAGCAGCGGAGAAGGGTATGCGGCCACAATGGCACTGGCCATCTCCAGACTCACCCGGTTGAACTGTTGGATCTGCCTCTTCCAAACCTGCGAGAGTCCCTTCCCTGAGCGGTCCACCTTCACCCCTCTACACCACTCACTCTCCAAGTAGAAGGAGAAGCCGGTCTTCTCTCGCTCTTGCCTGCAGAGGGCACAGAAGGGAAGAAGAACAAGACAATCACAAAACTCATCTTCTGTTTCTCTCTCCAGTTGTTATCTGTTGAGAGATGCAATGGCCACAGAGCAGGGAACCCTCACATCCAGGACAGAATTGGAGAGATCAATAATATCAAGATAGATGTGCAAAATCTGATTTACCGTCCCTACAAGTGTTAGCAAGATCCTTTTATTGGGGTGGAAAATAACCAGAGCTTGGCACATTAGAAGCAGGGCTGGCTATAACAAAGGGCACAAAGGGATTCCTCTTAGCAAGAGCAGCCTCAGGCCCCCTTTTGGCAGCACAAAAGGAACTGGGTATAGGGCAGAAACTGGCCCAAATAATCTCTGCTTTTTATTTTTGATATCAATGGCCCTGCACTATGAGCAACCCTGCAACAAACCAATGCATGTGCAATCTGGGGAAACAGGATTCAAGCTGTCAAACAGACATTATAAGCAGCATATAAAAGAATTTTAAAGGTCTGTGCGTTTTCATGGATGTTATTGTGAGACAGACAGTGAAGCTACTGTGATGGGTGTGCTAGTACGGAGTTCTACTTTACACTGCTGGGGAATGACCTGTGAGAACAATTACAATAGTGTGTCTTATTTTGATCATCTGCTAAATGGGGATTCTGCCTCAGTGACATGTCTCAAATCACAAATATTTTCAGGGTGAAACATAAAAGTTGGTGCTGTAGCGACTGAATCCAGCTACAGGGCAAAGCCCTCCTCATTTACATCCCCTTTCCACCTCCAAACACAGATTGAAAAGAAAATCTTGCTTGACACCCTCTCTCAAGTCAGACTCCAACACTGACTAGAAGAAACAATTCTAGGGCTTGTAGCCCAATGCACCACCTGCTTCAACACAAGAGGCACTAACACTGTCTGCTTCAAGGCACCTCATCAATGGCTGCTCAGCACTGCCTGGTCTTTGACAATGTACCCTCACTGTGAAAAAAGTGTATTATTAACTCAGATTAAAGTAGCAATGAAGACACTGCAACTCACCTTTTAACTCAGGTTCAACCCCAGGCTGCTCTACAAGCTTTAACTCATGTTGCTTACCCAAGTTAAAGCAGAGCCACTGTGTCCTCACTGCTATTTTAACCTGAGTTAGCTAACTTGAGTTAAGAACACGCCCTCTTTTTTGCAGCAAAGAATGTACTATGCCATGTAGCACTGAAGTAAGGCTGTATGATTACTGTTCCCTCCATGCTCATGGAAATGAGGCCTCTCCAAAAGCAAGTTAGCTTTTAAAATAAATCCCATACGCTCGCTCACTTGAATGGTGCTTCAGCTACTGCTTTGGTGAACGTACTGGCAAAGTCTCCAAGTTCCTTCCAGCTCTCGAGGATTCTAACCTGGACTCCTGTGTGAAGCTGCAGATCGACCAATGCCTGTAGATATGATAGGGCCCAAGAGTGAGTGAGGTGACTTTCCCCGCCCTTCTCCAGTACATACCAGTCTCAAGTCCAATCCCAACCCTTTTTGCTTAGGGGTGTTTAGGGAGGGGACACAAACCCAAGAAGCCTCCGAAAACAGCCACACTTGATCAAGAAACCAAACAACACAAGATTGTGAAGCGACAGGGGCCTTCATAGGACTTAGTATCAGAGGTGGCAAGGTGTTTTTCGGACACTGCCCCAGTCCCTTATTACAGCCTGCTGTAGAACAAGGCGGCTGCCTCAAGTTAGCCGGCTGCCCCACCTAGGAATGGCTAGTTTGAAGCATTAAAAGATACAGTTTGGGATGTTCTAGCCATTGCCTCTTGAGTTGCTCTATATAAAGATGTACTGCGTGACAATTTAATGCAATTTAAATTGTAGCAGATGACTGTCTCCATGAAGAGGCCTGTTTTTCACCATTTACCCCATCCAGTGTTCGTTGCCACCTACTGCACACACTCTGGTTAGGGGGCTGTGAAGAATGATGGGTGTTACATCAGAGAGCTACATAAAGGGAATGACATCTGGAATTGACATGGAGGAGACACCCTGATCTCCAGGGAGGTGGGATACATGTGCAGCATTAGGGTCTTCTAGCAGCTAATCACAGATGAAAATCTCCATCTCATTCAGGCTGCCTCCCCGGCAGCAAGGATCGTGCGAGAGAATGCGCTTAGACACAACACGGCCAAAAGAGAGAGACAAAAACAAGTACCCGATTCTCACTAACATCAGAATCCCTGGGCCTATCCTGTTTCTATTAGATATGTTCAGGTCCGTTTCTCTTTGCCTATGGGAGAGAGCCGAGGTTGAAAGGCCCTACCCACAAACTCAGGTATTAAAGAGGGTTGAATTCCCCTCACCACAGAGTGGTTCTTCTCAGGTAAAAAATGCCAAATCATCGAGAGAGCCAGGAAAGGAGAATAATGCTCCAAGTTTACCCACTTCTTCCACTTTCACCCTGGACAGCTCTGGGCCAGAATCCCGCTTTCCCTTCCGTTTTTTCCGTTTCCCTTGTCCTTCTACTTGGCTTCCATTCAGCACTGCCTGCCGCAGCTTCTTCCGGGGCTGAACTTTGTGAGATCTGAAAAGAGAAACAGCAGCCCAGGAGTCCACATCTGCTCCAGCGCCACTGTGGGAATGGTACAGGAGTGCAGGCTGCTGGGGAGCTCACAGTTACCAGCTGTTCCCACTAGGAGACGCTGTATGAAACAGTGAAGGAACTCTGGTTACAGAGGCTCTTCCTGCAGTTTTTTATGTTTCAGCCTTTGCCAGTAGGAAGTACAAGTAATGATGCAGAACACCTCTGGCATTCTAGCTGTGGCCACTGCCAGCACTTATTCTGCAAGAAACAGCATAGAAATCTCTGAAAGAAGAATTCTAACCTGAAATATTTTTCTAGTTCAACTACAGCCAGTGCTAGAGTTTTCCCAGGAGCTCTCTCCATGACACAAGCTACGAAGCTCCGTAAAGTCTCTTTCGGTCCTTCTGTGCCACCCTGGACTTCCTGCAAAGGAGAGCCAGAAAATAGCATTTAAACCCCCTTTGAACCATACAGTTCAGGACAACACTAGCAAAGAGAACCTCAGGCCCCAATCCTGCAACTGAAACTGTGCAGATCCACTTGCAGAACTGGAGTCTCAGGTTTAAGTGCTGCAGTTAAGTCAAACATGCAGAGAGATTTCTGCACTCCCAAGGCCTCCTTCCAATACAGCAGCAATGGGGCGGGTTGGGGACGGAGAGCAGAAGGTTCCATCTCATCAGTTCAGAAACCTTGACAACATTGGACATTCAGATTGTTTTAAAACAGGTAAATTGTTATTCACCCTAAGCCTCCAAAACAAACCTCTGTAAAAAGAGAAATGGGTAACCCAACTGTCTGAGCAAGGCATGTTCGGACAGCACATAGAAGCCACGGGCAACCTCACCTGCCTGTAGCTGTAGATCATGGATACAAAATCCTCCAGGCGAACCAGAACCAGGATATTGGGTTCTTCTATCCAACTGCCTTCTTCAGCCTGCCCAGAGTTGAACACATACTGAATTCAAGATATTTGTGAAAGTGATCCTATTCTGATCCTAGCTTCTTGTGTACCCAGGGTTTTAGCCACAGATGAAACATTTCAGTCTGAGAGCTTGTTAATGACCCATTCCCCTTAAGTTGATGCTCCTGCTCATTGCTCACTAAAAGGAAGATGAAGGGCAGAGTCACTCTGACTGCTGATGAGTTTTACAGTGCACATATGGCATCAGTTTATTAGTAACCCGAGAGCGAGAATGTGCAAAAGGCTGGGAACAGCAAGAGACCAGTGTGGCTATAGAGAGCAGAGAAATGTGACACCAAAGTGAAGAACATTAAGAGAGCTCAGCAGAAAGAAGGGTCTGAGGACGTGGACAATTCACTGTGTTTATAAAGCAGTAATAGATAGTATCAATCTGCTTTACAGAGTGTCCCTAGTAGAAAAGATTCAACAAGGGAAGCAGCACAGTGGCCTGAAGCGAGGGGAGCAAGTTCCAGATGACAGTGAACAACAACTACCCTTCTGGGGAGGGATGAGAACAAGAGAGAGTGAGTGAGTGATTGGGGCAGTAGATGGGCACAAGGTCAGACTTGTCTATCGATAAGTCTGAATACCAGCAAAGGAATTTGAAATTGGATTCAAAGATGGCTAAGACATCAGCAAAGGTAGCATGGAGGATGGGGATGTAACGGTTTCATTTCCGGGAGGAAAAGTAGTCTGGCCAGCGCATAGCTGAGATTTAAGAAGACCATAAGAGAGGGATTCAGAATAGTCCAGAATGGGAATGATGCATTTAAGAGGAGTAAGACCAAGACAAGGCCTGGCCCTATCTCAAGGGAGAGGTAAAACAGAAAGAGTTCAGATCAAGGAGAACATTACAAGATTTCTGCCCTGGCAACCAAGGCTTGTGACCCAGGTTTATTCCATGTCTCTGAAATCACTAAAGGAGTTTTAACTCAGGAGAATGACCCTACTGCTGAATGCTTCAGAAATTAGTCTACCAGGAGCTGACAGAGTCTAAGGCCATGTCTACATCTAAAATTTTGCAGCGCTGGTTGTTACAGCTGTATTAGTACAGCTGTATAGGGCCAGCGCTGCAGAGTAGCCACACTTACAGCAACCAGCGCTGCAAGTGGTGTTAGATGTGGCCACACTGCAGCGCTGTTGGGCGGCTTCAAGGGGGGTTCGGGGAACGCGAGAGCAAACCGGGAAAGGAGACCAGCTTCGCCGCGGTTTGCTCTCGCGTTCCCCGAGCAAGCAGGTCTCCTTCCCTGCGGTTTGCTGGGTGGTTCGGGGAACGCGAGAGCAAACCGGGAAAGGAGACCAGCTTCGCCGCGGTTTGCTCTCGCGTTCCCCGAACCACCCTGCAAACCGCAGGGAAGGAGACCTGCTTGCTCGGGGGTTCGGGGAACGCGAGAGCAAACCGCGGCGAAGCTGGTCTCCTTTCCCGGTTTGCTCTCTCGTTCCCCGAACCCCCGAGCAAGCAGGTCTCCTTCCCTGCGGTTTGCAGGGTGGTTCGGGGAACGCGAGAGCAAACCGCGGCGAAGCTGGTCTCCTTTCCCGGTTTGCTCTCGCGTTCCCCGAACCCCCGAGCAAGCAGGTCTCCTTCCCTGCGGTTTGCAGGGTGGTTCGGGGAACGCGAGAGCAAACCGCGGCGAAGCTGGTCTCCTTTCCCGGTTTGCTCTCGCGTTCCCCGAACCACCCAGCAAACCGCAGGGAAGGAGACCTGCTTGCTCGGGGTTCGGGGAACGCGAGAGCAAACCGGGGAAGGAGACCAGCTTGATTACCAGAGGCTTCCTCAGGTATGCTGGGATACCTGCTTATTCCACGGAGGTCAAGAAAAGCGCTGGTAAGTGTCTATACTTGATTACCAGCGCTGGATCACCAGCGCTGGATCCTCTACACCCGAGACAAAACGGGAGTACAGCCAGCGCTGCAAACAGGGAGTTGCAGCGCTGGTGGTGCCCTGCAGATGTGTACACCTCCTAAGTTGCAGCGCTGTAACTCCCTCACCAGCGCTGCAACTTTCTGATGTAGACAAGCCCATAGCAAGCAGTTTGTGTCAAAATGGGTGTTATCTCACTAGAAATAATGCCAACAGTTAAATGGGGTGGGGGAGACGACACAGGAAGCTTGAGAAGAAAGTAGCCAGAGTTACTGGGACTGGAAAAAAGACATGAGATGGGAAAAGTAAGTCTTGGAGTTTTTAGTTACATAGTATGGAGAAGAGCTAGTGAGAACAAGTGGGAAATGAAGTTTTGCATGCCAAGGATAGACCAAAAAGAAGTCAGTCTCATTTTAAGATTCTCTGGGTAGCTCACAGACAGACACAAGGCTACCACCAGTAACTGGAGAACACCAGGCAACACAACGCCAGGTGCTAAGCACAGAGGAAGAAAAAGGTGTAAACTTCAGACACTGTGGTCCCCTACCTGAGATGACCCAGCCCTCCTCCTCCTCCAGGTGATGCTACAGGGAACAGCCTGACTCTCAATCACACAGCCACAGTTCATGGACTGCAAAGCACTGAGGACTTGCCCACCTCCTTCTATCTGCAAGAGAACTGAGATGGGTGCAAAGGTCAGGGGTTCACAATGAGGGCTGTCATTTAATTCAAAGCTGAAAGAAAAGATAAGGAATGGTACCTGGATCCAGCACCACTGTTATGTGCTTCAGGCACTCCTCTGGTCGCTGGGCCTTCAGCATGTTGGCAAGTGCCTTTTTCCTCTCTCGGTCCTGTTCCCGCTGCCCTTTCTGCACTTCCCGCTCCCTCCTCCTCTGCAACGCAGCCTGACGAGCCCTCTCTCTCTCCTCTTGGCTGTGTTTCGACTTCTTCTGAAGGGGGGACATTTCTGAACTTGCCTCTGCCACCAGAGACCTGCTATTCTGGGTTGGAGAGTCTGATAGACAAACTGGAGGCTGGTGCAAAAGTACCCTCTTGGAATCCTCTGTGGCATCATCTTGGTCACTATCTGAAATTTCCCAGGATGAGACAGGGGTTCTTGTCTGGGTGTCAGAAGCCTTTGGCAGCAACTGTTCTCTGCAGTCAGTAACCACTTGTTTGTAGTTCTGACGGAGCACAGTACCCCTAGCTTTACACACTGCATCACAGCTACTCAGTTGCTGGGCCTCAGAAAGCAGAATACTAGTTTTGGACAACTCGCTGTTCACCAATTTCCCCCTTAGTCTTTCAGACAAGGGTATTATCTCCTCATCCTCCTCACTCTCACTGCTCAGCCTTGCAATCGCATCCTTACAAGAGCTGGCTCGGTCAGAATCCCGGTTGCCAGGGAACTTTTCCAGCCCCGGGGAAGGAGGAGAGGATTCCCCTGAGTCAGAGCTGCAGATCACCACAACTCTCTCCTTTGAAGGAGTCTGGCAGCTGCTGCTTTTTACCGCAGGAGGCTGTTCCTTTAGAAAAGTGAACTTTGGCAGGTCCTCAACGTCGCTCTCATCCGACTGCAGGGCCATCGTGGTCAGTCAGTACCTCCTAACGAGCAGCATGCGGCATCTAGGATCGGGAAGCAGAGCAATGAGGAGCCGGCTCCAGTCAGTCCCCACGCTGTGGTGGGGATCCTGAAGGGGCTGGGTAACTTGGGTAACTCTGGGGACCTGGCAGCGCGCGCCCCAGAGAGGTGACTCGATCTCGGGCTTCAAGACCCAGAGAAATAAACCAATTTACAGCCTCAGGGGGCGGGGGGGGCCTCCCCCCCGAGCACGAGCCGCCAGGGCGGGTTCCCTGTCAGCGCAGGACACCCCGAGGCGGCCGTGCGCGGGGGCTGGGCGCTCAGCACAGCCTTGTCCGCGGACAGGCGATGGCCGAGGCCGCCGTGGGGAGGGTCCGTGCCGCCGCCCCCCCAGGCCACGGAGAGAACCCAGGCGTCCGAGTCCGGCCGCGGCCTGTGCTCTGACCCCGCCCCCACATTGAAAGCTACCGCCTCCGCCTCCTCTCAGTCTTGACCGGAAATCCTGCGCCGGAGGCGGAAGCGGAAGCGGAGGTGCAGGAAGATGGCGGTGCTGGGGGGTTTGGCGGCGGTGAACAGGCTGCGTGAGTGTGCGCGGGAGAGCAGGGCTGGGTCGGGGGAGACCGGCTGGGGGTAGGGCTGGAAGCGGAGAGTCCGTCAGGGGGAGGCAGTGGTGGGACCCAGGGGGCTGGGGGGGCCTCGCCCACCCTGACCTCAGTGCGGCCCGGGCGGGGGTAGGAAATCGCCCCTTCCCGCAGTGCGGCCTCCCCAGGGGTGCGTGTGGAAGGCGGGGAGCCCCGTAACCAGCCTATGGGCTGTTAGTACCGGTAGGGGCAGGGGGGCTGTTGTGGCGCCACCTGTTTGTCGGGGTTACAGCCCAATGCGGGGCTGCCTGGGCTTCAGAAGTGATGTGGGAGCCAGTGAAAGTCTAAAAGGTGCCAGGAAGGGTGGCGCAAAGAGGTGGTTGTGGACTGGGTACCTGCGGTGATCTAGCTGCAAGGTTGTACGTGTGCCCGTAGGTGCCAGATACCTTTTTTAAGCACTTTGAGATCAATGGATAAAAAACACTCTAGAAGTGCTAGGTATTATTAACCGCCATTGCCCCCTTCTTAGCTACCCCTTTTTGCCCATTGGTAACTCTGTCTAGCGTTCTCTATCATGCCTTGATCCCTAACAGAGCATCTGAAGTTAGAGTAGTCTGATGTGCTAATAGGACTAATAGAAGTGTATAGTTCTGCCAGCTCTGGGACATTAAAATCTATATGCCATGCACATCTGCCAGTTCTTATAGGTTGGGCCAGTTCTGCTGTCAGTGACATCATCGTAACTATTAAAGTCACTGAAGTTACTCTGGTTTTTACATGTCTATCTGAGAGTAGAGCTTGCCCAACGTATATAAGATCTGACATGGGAGTAGGCAGGCATATATTACATATGCCTGGTTGCATATTGACTTCCGTGGAGTTACTCTGGTTTTACACTTGGCCTGTTGAGCAGTATGTAGTATGTAATCCTTCTGCACCAGGTCAGGTTTATCTTTTTACTGTTAACTGATGAATTGGAATGGGTTCAGGTGGGCCCTTTAACATAGCAGCCTTTGTGCCCAAAAAGGAAAATCCAAGTTCTCATTTAAAAAAAAATAAAAAGTCTGTTGCTCCTCTCCCTCCCTGCCATCCATTGGATGCCCACTTCCTAATCTCGATTTCTCTTTGAAACTGGTGGTGGGCTGGGAGGTCAGATTGAGTGCTCAAGTTTAAAAGTCCTCTCTTAATAAAAACCAGAGGGCTGCTGACAGTGCATTCTCCAGGAGAGGCTCAGAACTTTTGAATTCTATCACCAGTTCATAGAGTTTGAGTAAATCCCTTGATCTTTGTGCCTTAGTTTACCCATCTATAAAATGTAAATACTTTCCTACTACATTTGATGTTATGTGGCTTTAACTGACATTTGTAAAGTGCTTTGTTGTCCTCACATGAGATACCAATGCACAGTATGATTTAAAATATAAAATAATTACATAGGAGATCAAACAAAGGAAGGTAGTTTTATTTAGATATGGATTAAATTTAATCCCAATCTAGTAAAAATACTCTGCCAGGAGTGTGTGTGTATATAAAGACATCGTGCCCCAAA
The DNA here is from genome assembly GCF_025201925.1 of Gopherus flavomarginatus. Classification (NCBI taxonomy): domain Eukaryota; kingdom Metazoa; phylum Chordata; order Testudines; family Testudinidae; genus Gopherus; species Gopherus flavomarginatus. The sequence goes on along the minus strand of NC_066628.1, from coordinate 39,168,720 downwards.
TCTTTGTGACTAGTATCTATCTGTTATAATTGAATTAAGATAAAATTCATCTGCTATTCTTTGAATAAGGAAATGAGACACTTGTGGTAACCCCTGTTTAGTAAAACACTACTTGGACAGCTGAATAGAAGGATTTAGAGTAAAGTGAAACTGGCTGCTGAGCATGAAAAAGAACTAATTATATCCGAGACACAAACGGGTCAGACTTTCTTGATTTTAAACATTTGAATTTATTTATTGACAATGGATTTTGTGTATTTGGCTTTTAATGGAAGAACTCTGTGATGTGAAAAGGAGACATGTTCCAAGAAGGAGAAAAACGAATCACTTACTGTAACAACTTTATTTTTTAAACCCAGACCTTGTATACTAGGGCATGTGCTTAAATTCATCCCTATTCAGGACAGCAATTAAATACGTGTTTATGTATTGTCCTATATCGGGTTCTTGATAATGAAACTGTGCATTTTTATAGACACTTATCTGGGGTTGTTAGTGTCTGTAAAAAGCTTTAACTAATACCTCACAATTTGAGATTAAGTATTAATACCCATTTCACAGATGGGGAAACTGGGGCATACAATATTTGTGATTTGTCTCAAGTTTACTAACTGAGTTAGTGGAAGATAAACTCCAAGGGTCCTGAATTCCAGTGCTGTGCTCGTATCAGGTGGCTATACTAAACACGTCAATCTCCCTGGCCACTCAGTTAGCCCTAAAAGTCACAATATTACAACAAAAAAACAGATTTCAACGAGAGGCTGCTGAATTGGAATTAATTTGCAAATTGGCCACCATCAAACTAGGCTTGAATAAAGACTGGGAGTGGATGGGCCATTACACAAAGTAAAACTATTTACCCATGCTTATCCCCCTCAGTTCCTTACATCTCCTAGTCAATTGTTGGAAATGGGCCATTTTCATTACCACTACAAACAGATCTTTTTCAGCCATGCTGATAATAGCTCCCCTTTACTGATAACTCTCCTTATAGTGTGTATGGTAACACCCATTGTTTCATGTTCTCTGTGTGTATATATATCTTCCTACTGTAGTTTCCACTACATGCATCCAATTAAGTGGGCTGTAGCCCACGAAAGCTTATGCTCAAATAAATTTGTTAGTCTCTAAGGTGCCACAAGTACTCCTGTTCTTTTTGACTGTTTCCGTAGCTCAGAATTTAAAGTGCTTGGCCACAACTAACAGCAGAATGTTTGCATTTAGATGCACTGCTTAGAGTTCTGCTACTCCCATTTAGATAGCAGGATGCTTTCTGAAGTGCGACTTGGTTGTGTGCAGGAGAGACGCAATGGGTTAAATATGAATTATCTTTATAATACATTTATTCTAAGGGCTTTTTTGTCTTTGGCTTTAACATTTGTTTTGAAATGACACTTTGAATCCATTTTTACCCTGATTTAAAAGGAAATGTAAATATTTGCCCATTTTGAATTCATTGTTGTAGATAATATTTTTTTAAACTTTTTTTATTGTTCCTCCTTTGAATATAGTTTTGGCTGCTCCGCAGGTGACTGCGATTGCAGTGCGATGCGCATCCAAGAAGAGTGGAGGCAGCTCAAAAAATCTCGGTGGCCACAGCCCCGGGAAACACTATGGCTATAAGAAAACAGAGGGTAGGTCAGTTGGTCTGTCCTGCTGCTTTATACACTCTGGAATGTGCCCTCCCCACATTGCCTGGTTATCAGGGGCTGTTACATGTGAAACTGCTGTGTATTTCTGAGTTCAGATGGGAGGGGTTGTTTGTGACTCTTTGCAAGAGAAAAAAACCTGAAGGTCTAACCAGCATTGGCTACAACAACACTGCATACATAGCCACCATTGTGAGAATAGCCAGCAGGAGGCTAGAGTGACACAAGCTCCCTTCCAGATCTGCCTACGTGCAGCAAATGAAGTTACCAATAAGAAACATGCATTGGTTCTAATTTAACTTGTCTCTGGGGAATCTGGAGGAGGAACACCCCAGGGGGCACCTGATAAGTTAAGTGCACTTTCCTCTCACACTGAGCTCAGAAGCTGGGCATTTCAAGTATTGATAAAGAGGAGAATTATGAGGCTTAGTAGAAGCCAAAGTACAGATGCCTGTAACTGAGTGCCTAACAATTAGGGTGGGTTTGCTGATGGAAAAAACTGATGTAAAAGGCAATAAAAAAAATGCCTGCAGTAAACAGAAAATGCCTTGTGCCCTCGAACTAATCTTTTCAACTGCTTCTTGCCATTACATATCAACAGCCCTGTATTCCCTGGTTGGAGCATTCTTGCACTAAATGTTTTTAGAGTTTGGGATAATTCCTCCTTAGGAAACATCCCAACCAATGCTGGCTTTGTGAGCCCGTGAGCAGTTCTCATTCTGTCAGCACTCAGGCTATAGAGATGCTTATTCTTTTGTAATCTGAATCCATCTCTCTCTGTTGCAGGCGCCTTTGTTCATGCAGGCAACACATTAGCCACCCAACGGATAATACGCTGGCATCCAGGGGCTCATGTGAGTTACTTTTTCATTTATTATAGCTCTGCACAGCAAAGTCCAGAATCCAGCCTTAGCCCTCTCACAGCTCTTCTCTGTTTCCTCAGTTGTATTCCATAAAATCCTGAAATCATTGTTTCATTACCAAATGCTTTTTACAGTTCACTCAGAACCAGGTCAGTGCATGAGCCAGATTTAGTAAACAACTGGAGAATTTTGATTATTACTATTGAAAGTTTTGCACATGAAGTTAAGGGAATCGGTTCTCATGCTTCAGAATTAGAATCTCTCTCCTCCCCACCATGCAGAATTGTCTGCAGTTCCCTGAGTGCATTGTGTGTATTGCCTTCTTTTGACACATCAGGTACTGGCCATGGCTAAAGCCAGGATATCAGACTAGTGGCTTGGTCCACTTTGTTAAATGATACATAGTGACCTAAACACCACCTCCCCTTTCTAACAATAGACCGTTCATCTCTTCCAGGTGGGGATGGGTTGTAACAAGACTCTCTATGCTCTGGAGGATGGGATTGTGCGATTCACCAAGGAGGTCTATGTGCCACCACCCCGCAGCCAAGAGACCAGGGAAGTGATCTGTCGTCTACCAAAAGGGGTGGTGCTTTACAAAACCTTCATCAACGTTGTCCCCACCAAAGAAGTGGGGAGCTTCAAGCTAGTCACCATGCTCTGAGGCTCTGCTACCTCATGCAGTAACGACTGGTGGGGTGGGACTGATCACCATGACAAACCTGGCACTCAATCAAAAAGACGTCTGAGGACTCCTCTAGGTCTGAAATGACTTGTTGGCAACTGCAGTTTCCTGCTCCTACAACTCATTGGGTGTGGATTTGAGAGTTACAAGGTAATCTGGACTGCCCTGAAGTTTTTTGGAGAAATATATATCAAACAGATGTTCTAACAGTGTGAGGGTGTATATGGAATAAATGTAGAACAAAAAGGGCTCAATAAAGCTGCCTTTCCCGTCTGGACAGCTGTGCTCCAATCCAGCCAGATATACTGCAATTTCTGCACAGGAATTCTCCAGTTCTAGGAACAGCCATTTTGATTCTCAACATTGCTTGGAATGGCTCCTTACTGCACCTGATGTACAGTGGGGATTCTGAAAAGGGAATGGGGTGTGGGGGAGGAAGTCAGTCCAAGAAGGGGAACCTGAGTTCTAATCTCAGCTTTGGTACCAACTCACTCTGTAGCACTGAGCCTCAAATTCTGCCTCAGTTTCCCCATCAGTAAAACCGGGATAACAACCACCACACCTTCAAACATTTACAAACATGAACTCTCATAACAACGTGTGTGAAGTAGGAAAGCAGCTGTTCTCATGGGACATGGGGAAACTGAGGCACAAGATTGCTGACGGCTCCGGTGTCAGGATCATTACTTAGGAGTTACAGAGTCAGCACACCTCAAGAGGCATCATCATTAGACTAACTATAATCATTGTTTCTAATAGGTGGGAGCTAATTGCACTGGGCGTCAGAGGCTGAACTGAATCCCTGTTGTCACTCCCCCTCCTCTTAATGAAAGAGTTTGCAGCATATTGGTAACAGTTAGAAGCCTTTATGCAAGGAGTTACTGCAGTTTATTGGCATGAACAAGTACCAGAAGGAGCTGTCTCCACTGTTTGTGCTTATCATCTGAGGGGAAAGTCCAGGGAGACATAAACAACCAGCTCTGCTCACATGGTGAACTCTGGTTGTACTGTGTGAAGCCGGCATCTTTGCCAGAAATTTTGTTGTAAAACTCCTGTCTGTTTAGGTAGAAGAGGGAACTCCAGGAGCTCCCTGCCCAAAAGACAGTTTCAGAGAATGAGAATAAAATGTTTTTCTGAATTAATCATGCAATAGCTTTAGAACGATGTCCAGTCCTGCCATGATGAGCATATTCAAAAGGGAAACTGCCACATTGTGGCCAAAAATAAAACCCTAAGGTCAATAGAAATATATTTTCATGACATCCTAAAGTTTCATTCCAAAGCAATTTGTCTGGATTTTGAGTCCCTCCCGTGTTTGTAATGCTCATACTACAGCATTGTGCAAAGGCAGAGGAGCTAGTGAAAAAATAAGGCCAGATGACTTCTAAAATGTTTGGTTTTAATAGTAGAAGGTATTAAACTTCTGTTCCTATAATTTCTAGCATAGTGTGCCTTTAAAAAATCCTTATCCATGCCTCCTGCCTCTTTAGATTAGTCAACTTCAAGTCATTTTTACTTCCTGGTTCTCAGTCACTGACACTATACTGTTGTCTTTAGGTTCCACATACTGCAGAAGAGATTTTTCTCTTCCCCTCTTGTAACCACCGAAAAAAAAAAAAAAAGGTGTGTGGGGGGGAAATATTAAGAAATGAAAGCCTGATTAGGTTTTGTCAACAGATTAACTCCATGTCCCCTTGACTTAGAGGAGGTGATGTGCTCACAGTTCCAAAGCTAATTTGTCTAAATTTGGAACTCCCAACTGGGCAAAGAAGTCTGTGAGAGCATCATACTCATCAGCTGAAGAGTGAAAGAGGTGTAATCCAAACAACAAAACTTCAGTCTTGTCAGGCTGCAGTCATTCCACAGCACTCGCACAGCAGACATCTTGTGATTGGACTGGCCCTGTTTTATCGACAACATTGTAAACAACATTTTAAGAGTTTGTCCTGAAATACAAAAAAGTAGTTGAAAATCTGAGTTGCAGTTACATCAGCACTGGGGAAATTAGATGATCTAATGTCCAGAATTCAAACAGCCATTTGTTTATGAAGGGGAACCGAGTAACTTAGGGTGTTATCAGCATGGTTCTACCCTTGCACCTTTCAGGGTGAAGTATCAGCTGCACAGTTTGGCACACAGCTCATGCTGTTCTGAAATGTGGCTGTTCCCTGCCTTTGTTTACAGCATTGTGGAGTAACTTGCTGTACAATCCCAAGAGTCCTAGCCCTTGCTGAATCTTTATTTTGTCGGAACTTACAAGCCTTCCTCCACATAGCAGTTTTAAATCCCCGAGGAATGTGGAGCAGGGAGCTATGATTTGATGATAGCAGCTCTAAGACAAATACATTCATTCTGTCACCTGCAGGTCAGGATTCCCACTGGTACCTGATAAGGTAAATGTTTTTACAACATAAGAAGTAGATAAGATAAAGCATTTGAGGACGAGATGCCTAGCTTCTGAGGTTTAATACTTGGAGTGTGCAGCAGTAGCTGCTGCAGCCCCACAGAGGCGTACGTTACAGTGACACAGCCCCATGCCTTTGCTCCAGAGTCCTTGAATGAGTGGACCATCAGCTTTGCTGTGCCCCCTCATGTACAACAGAAATGGCGGAGGATTATTCCATGGTCTTTGGTTAAGATAAGGTTACTAGAGTGAAAATAGTGGGGCAGAAATCCCCTCCGGTTTAGTCCACTGTTTCTGGGAGAGAGAGCTGGCTCGTAAATAGATCCTGGTATTCAATCCACCTTCATTCTTGTAGGGGAGTGCGTTGATGGAAATCTCCATTGCTTTGCCTGTGATTTGCACAAGGGGTTCTCAGCTGCGTGTGACTGGATGAAGGCATGACGTTCCATTCTGCCCTGCCAGAAGGGAGAGACAGCACAGGCCCTGCTGTCCTTGCCGCAGAAGGAAGGGGAGGTGTTCCAGGGTTGATTCCCATTCTACACAGCTGTGTTCCTTCGAGTTTGGTAGCTGACAGAGGCCTGGAATGTGTCCAGCAATCTGTGTCCATCTGGTAACTCTGACCCTGCTCCAGTTCCTAGGACAGCTGGAGGATGCCTTAGGGCTTGGTCATAGGGAGGTGGCAGCTATTAGAGAGGAAAGAGGAATCCATTATACTGAGCAGAAATATGGTGGTGAAGATTATCCCATGCTATAGAACAGGTTTACGTGAATCCTTTCACACCATTGCCACAGCTCTAAAATTAAATACTCTGGGCCATCCGTTGAACTCTTCTTAGAACAGCAGCACTTTCCACGTTGCCAACTAGATAAGCGTGCAGGAGGAGATTCTAGGCCAACTGCTGTTTCTAAAGAGTTACGGTGGAAATCCAATGTGGCTATTACAGCCCATCCCACCCACTCCTACGGCCTGTCTCCTCATCCCCAGCTATGGCATTTGCTGGTAAGTTCAGGGATCTGTCAGCGTTTCTATTAAAAGCCTTTTCTCAGGAAATCTTCCCCATGAAACAATTAATTTCCTGTTAAAATAAGATTAGCCATTACATGTTCCCCTCCCCCACCTATAAATCTCCACTTCTGCACAGAAATCAGTCTGAGGTGAGGTGCGTGGTACAGAGCTAGGAGCCAGAACGCCCACACTCTACTGCCATCACCCTCTGAGGCAAGGCCAGGGGCGGCTCTAGGTATTTTGCCGCCCCAAGCATGGCAGGCAGGTTGCCTTCGGCGGCTTGCCTGCGGGAGGTCACTGGTTGCGCGGATTCGGTGGCATGCCTGCAGGAGGTCCGCCAAAGCTGTGGGACCAGCGGACCCTCTGCAGGCATGCTGCCGAAGGCAACCTGCCTGCCGCCCTCACGGTGACCTGCAGAGTGCCCCCCTGCGGCTTGTTGCCTCAGGCACATGCTGGGTGTGCTGGTGCCTGGAGCCACCCCTGGGCAAGGCCCTTTGTCATAAACAGATAGCTAAGGGTTAATGTCTCTTTCACCTATAAAGGGTTAACAAACAGTGACCTGCAAACACCTGACCAGAGGACCAATCAGGAGACAAGATACTTTAAAATCTCGTGGAGGGAAGCCTTTGTGGGTTTTGGGTTTGGCTTTGTTCTCTCTGGGTCCTGGATGGGGCTAGAGGTGCAACCGGGTTTCTGCCAATCTCCCTGCTACAGTCTCTTATCTATTCAGAATTGTAAGTAAAAAAAGGCAGTCATAGCTACTACGAAGGGAAAAAAAGACGGTGGCGTGGAAGAGGTGAACCTCTCAACCACCCTGGAACGTCTGCAGCAGCAACAAATCAAGAAGCTGTGCACTAGCTTCGCTCCATTGTTCTCAGCCACCCCAGGACGGACTGAACGGGCATACCACTCCATTGACACAGGTAATGCTCACCCCATTAGAACCCCACCCTACCGAGTGTCTCCTCATGCCCAAGCTGCTATAGAACGGGAGATCCAAAACATGCTACACATGGGTATAATCCGCTCATCTACCAGTGCATGGGCATCTCCAGTGGTTCTGGTACCCAAACCAGATGGAGAAATATGCTTTTGCGTGGACTACCGTAAGCTAAATGCGGTAACTCGTCCAGACAACTATCCAATGCCACGCACCGATAAGCTATTGAAAAAGTTGGGACGTGCCCAGTTCATATCTACAATAGACTTAACCAAGGGGTACTGGCAAGTACCGCTAAATGAACCTGCCAAGGAAAGGTCAGCATTCATCACCCATGCGGGGATATATGAATTTAATGTACTTCTTTTTGGGCTGCGAAATGCACCCGCCACCTTCCAGAGGCTGGTAAATGGTCTACAGCAGGACTGGGCGAATATGCAGTTGCCTACCTCGATGATGTGGCCATTTTTTCTGACTCCTGGCCCGAACACCTGAAAAAGGTCTTTGAGTGCATCAGGCAAGCTGGACTAACTGTTAAGGCCAAAAAGTGTCAAATAGGCCAAAACAAAGTAACTTACCTGGGACACAAGGTGGGTCCAGGAACCATAAACCCCCTACAGGCCAAGGTGGATGCTATCCAAAAGTGGCCTGTCCCCAAAGTCAAAAAAACAGGTCCAATCCTTCTTAGGCTTGGCCAGGTATTACAGGCGATTTGTACCACACTACAGCCAAATCGCTGCCCCACTGACCGACCTAACCAAAAAGACCCAGCCAAATGCAGTCAAGTGGACTAATGAGTGTCAGAAGGCCTTTACCCAGCTTAAGGCGACGCTCATGTCTGACCCTGTGCTCAGGGCCCCGGACTTTAACAAGCCATTCCTAGTAACCACAGATGCATCTGAGCGTGGTATAGGAGCAGTTCTCATGCAGAAAGGACCGGATCACAACTTCCATCCTGTCGTGTTTCTCAGCAAGAAACTGTCTGAGAGGGAAAGTCACTGGTCAGTCGGTGAAAAGGAATGCTACGCCATTGTGTACGCCCTGGAAAAGCTATGCCCATACGTTTGGGGACGGCGGTTCCAGCTACAAACTGACCATGCTGCGCTAAAGTGGCTTCATACTGCCAAAGGAAACAACAACAAACTGCTTCGATGGAGTTTAGCTCTCCAAGATTTTAATTTTAAAATTCAACACATTTCAGGAGCTTCTAACAAAGTAGCTGATGCACTCTCTCGTGAAAGTTTCCCAAAATCCACTGGTTAAAATTTGTCCTTAAAATGTAAAAAGTCTTGTAGTTTACATACTTAGTAGTATATGTAAAGGTACATGTGTTGTATTAACCTGTTTATTCTAAAGTTATAGGAAGAAATCACCGCCAGTGAGGTTCCCCACTGTCTGTGATTTGGGGGGTGTGTCATAAACAGATAGCTAAGGGTTAATGTCTCTTTCACCTATAAAGGGTTAACAAACAGTGACCTGCAAACACCTGACCAGAGGACCAATCAGGAGACAAGATACTTTAAAATCTCGTGGAGGGAAGCCTTTGTTTGTGGGTTTTGGGTTTGGCTTTGTTCTCTCTGGGTCCTGGATGGGGCTAGAGGTGCAACCAGGTTTTTGCCAATCTCCCTGCTACAGTCTCTTATCTATTCAGAATTGTAAGTAAAAAAGGCGGTCATAGTCTTTTTAATTTGTTTTTTTTCCCATTTGCATATGTGTACTTGCTAAAAGTAACTTAAATTGTGTTTCTGCTGAAAAAAGTTTCTTTCTATTGTTTATAAGCTAAAAAACCCTGTAACTGTTTACCATCTAAATTGCAAAGATAAACCTTTTACTTTTTTTCTTTCTTTTTATTAAAAGTTTTGCTTGTAAGACCTGTTAATTTTTTTCTCCTAGTTAAGGTTCAAGGGAATTGGTGGGAAGAAGGGAAGGATAAATTTTCTCTTTGTGTTAGATTCATGCAGCTTGAATCTGTAGTAACTCTACTTTCGGTGTGGTGATTCAAGAAGTTGAATCAGGCAATCTCCTAGTGTTCCCAGGGCAGGAAGGAGCTGGAAGGAAGAAGGGAGGGGGAAGGGAATGGTTTATTCCCCTTGGTTGTGAGACTCAGGGAATCTGGGTCTTGGGGTCCCCAGGGAAGGTACTGGGGGAGACCAGAGTCTATCAGGCGCTCTACTCTAAGTCCTGATTGGTGGCAGCCTATCAGATCTAAGCTGGTAATTAAGCTTAGAGGAATTCATGCTAGTACCCATATTTTGGACGCTAAGGTCCAGATTTGGGAATTACACTATGACACCCTTACCTTCTCGTGCCTCAGGTGCTCTGCCTCACAAGATGCTAGAGGTTTAATAAGTGCATGTAACGCACTCTGCGCATGCAAACTGCCCTTGGAAGGCAGGACTAAGTGTTGTTACAGTGTCAACTGCACAGACTTTTTTGGAGACAGGCTTAATGGCTCAACCTTTAAAGAAAGAATGTCAGTAGAGGAATCCCACTGTACTGAAAGAGTCACAGGTTTCCATTCTGCTCCAATCAACCCTGGGTGTGGCAAGACCAAGAGGATGCCATTTGGTACAGCAGACTTATCCCGCCTGGGGGGCTGCTCCAGGACTGACCTCACCTGGATGTGGACACTTCAGACAGAACACTGCTTTTCACTAGTCTACTGAGCGGGAGGCTTACGGGTTCGAAGGTGAGCACCAGGCAAAGCCTCACAATCCAGTAACTTCTCAACAAGCCCAAGCAGGGGAAAAAGACATTCAACGGGAGCAGCAGCAGCGAGGAGGACTGCCAGCATAAGAAGTGGGGGGAAAGGACGACTTTGGAATCCTGTTAGATCCCAAAGTCACATTCCAGTCTTCAAACAGATGGTTCAGCCCGGCAGCCCTGTCCCGTCTCCTAGCGCTCTGCAGATGCAATGGGGAGGGATCAATCATTAACCTGCAGAAATGTAACCAGAGGGAATTTCCTGGAACCCGGGAGTGCTTTCCCAGAGAGACATGCTATCAGAGAAAGGCAACTGCAGAGACAGAACAGAGTCCTCTGCTAGTGCACTGCAGAGTGCTGTGGGATGGCCTACAGGCAAACAGGATAGGACCATTGCTGTGCTTCTGCAGCTTTCCACTCACCTCCTGGGAGGGGTCTACCCACAGTCCAAACCTCTCGGCTATCAGCTGATGGATCTCCCGCTGCCGATCCTTCTTCCGCACGCTCTCGTAGCTTGGCAAGCGGAGCTGCTCCCAGGGAGGGAGCTGATAGCTGCTGGGGGGTCCAACGCAGAATAGTTCATCTCCCTAGAAATATCCAAGCCGCCCAGCATGGAAAAACATTGTATGATCGTCTGAGGCAGTCAGCGCACCTAGTCTGCTGGGAACCCCATGGCCCAACACTCCTCAGCCCAGGAATTCTGTTCAGGATGCCAATGCTCAGCGTACCCCCCCAGAGACAGGTGTCTGTGGAACCCTGTGTCTAACGCACCTCCACCAGCACCCCATGATGGTGGTGTCCTAGAGTTCTCACTGCAACCCTGGGCCTGCAGCACCCACACCAAGGAGATTCTGGCCAGAGCTCCATGCCCAAATCAGTTCTGCAATAGGACCATTCTCTCTGGCATCCTGCACCCAAGTCTAAAGGGATTTTATCCACTACACCTAGGAATGGTCCCACACCCAAATACCCTCCCCTGCATCCCAGGATTCCCCTGGCCTCCATACCCAAAGCATCTTCCACTACATGACACAATCTCTTTGCAGCCCTGTTGTAATAACTGGGCCTATGAATTTACATTAATTGTAAATTCAAGTGTAAAAAGTTAGTAAAGTGCATAAAATGCCACAATAACCCGTAAGAGTTGCTGGGAAAAGATGCAAAATGGAAACAGGCTGAATTAGTACAAACAAAAAGGCCTCCAAGGACTGTGTTACGATCACATCTGGCCCATGCTGGGGGAAGGGATAGCTCAGTGGTTTGAGCATTGGCTGGCTAAACCCAGGGTTGTAAGTTCAGTCCTTGAGGGGGCCACTTAAGGATCTGGGGCAAAAATCAGTACTTGGCCCTGCTAGTGAAGGCAGGGGGCAGGATTCAATGACCTTTCAAGGTCCCTTCCAGCTCCATGAGAGAGGTATATCTCCATATATTATTATACACACAGAGTGTGGGACTGGAAATCAATGAGCCAAAATTGGTGTGTTGGAAATTAGGCCTAATTGCTGAACCAAATAATGAGAAGCTGGACTATTCTACCCATCACTCCCTTTTGGGGTCCTTAAAAAGACAAAAACTTTGGGAGGGAAATCAGAAGCCGTTGGCTGGAAGATGGGTGGACAGGAAGTGAGCTTTACCATCGTGCTGCAACCTCCACCTTCTCCTGGGACCGCTGGGCCTGCCTTGTCCTGACCCTGAGAATCATCCTGACGTGAGAGGGACCCAGATGACTGCCTTTTCTAGCTCTGTTGGGTTTTTCCTCCTCTCTCTGGTGTGTGTGTATCTTGTTTTGTCTTTCAAGAAAATGGTCACACTTTAACCGCTCCAGTTACGATCATCTTTCATACCACCTCAAAGGCTGTCATAAATAGGAGGGGGTCCTTCCAAAATCTGTCTGTGGCTAACGGGAAAGGGAAAAACGGATGGTGTAAAAATGGAAGCCTCACTTAGTTCTTTACATTGCAAATACTGTCACTGTCTTTCCTTTTCTGTATTTCACTAAAGGGTTAAAAAGCTTTGTAATGGTGTGTTTGCCGTGGTACTAAGCAGATGGAGGTCTCTGTATACCAAACCCTGAACGCTGTTTAAAATGTTAATGTCGGGCAGCGACAGGGTCACGTTAAGACCCTGGACTCTCTGGGCCCATTTATGCCATCAAAATTAATACATCAGCCCTCTCCCCAAAGCACTCTTACGCACCCCATCAGGGAAGACGCTGTACCCTCACCTGCGCCCCAGGATTCTCGGCAGGGCTCTCCAATTGCTGTGCTCCTGATTGGGGTCCCACCAGCCTCTGGTTACTGCTGAAGTATGGAGGAGGACAATCCTATATGGCATGAGGGGAAGGGAAAGGAAGAGAAATGAATACAAGGTGAGAGCCCATCTCTGGCATTTGGGGTGCGTGCTGGGGGTTAGTCAGGCGTGCGGTGTGCTGAACGTAGTCAGCAGATTGCTGCCAATGGGCAATAACATGTCCCTCTCTACTATAGTACCGAGAGACCTTATGGCGTGAGGCTTAGGAGAGTGTTGAAGTTGCCATCAATAGCAGTTGGAAACAGCCCTGCTTGGTTGCATTCCACGCTCCCAGCAAGAAATAATGCAGCTTTGTAAACAGTCCTGAGCTCTCCTCTCTAGGTCTTCCATTCTGTTTGGCTTTCCTGCCCAGTTACCCTCCACCTCACCCCTAGCTCAGTATATGCTGTTGTTCCCTGTGTCCACCGTTCACAAGTGTGTTCCCTTTGGCAGCATTCACACATCTGGTCAGGCCAGCAGAATTAGGGCTGGCAACAGGCTTGTCGTTTCTTGTAGGAAACTAGATGCCTATTTCTTTTAAGCCTGATGTCTACACCATTAAGCCATCGTCTCCTGGGTGGAAATATCTGGCCTCCCTGGAACCTCTGGTTCACACCTCAGCAAGGCGGACTCAACGTATTTGTCCTTACAAGGGAGAGAGGTTGAGTTCCCTGTGTGGGCCTTTCAGAGATGACTTTGAAAGCCTGGAGTCTGTTCTCTATCAATGTTAGAGACCTTAAGGCACTTAACAAAAAATAGCAGTTTTCCCTAGAACCCTTGGCCAAAATTTCTCTGCCGTTCACGCCTGCACAATGTAATGGGCGTTGCTACCCTAGGCTATAACATAATCTACTAAAATGAAGTGAAATGTGTTAATATGTGGTCTTGTCTACATGGGGGAGAAGGAGGAGATGGGAGGGGAAATGAAAAGCTTTTTGCAGTGTGTCTGATAAAGTGCTGCACGCAAGCTGCGCCAATAATGTGCACATGAAACGCCTGTTGGGTTTTTCAGTTTGCATCACATGGACCCACAGCAGCAGCTTGCTGTGAACTGAGGGTGTTGCATTCAAGAATCCATGGGCTTAAATTGCAGCAAGGAAGGTTTAGGTTGGACATTAGGAAAAGCTTCCTAAACCATCAGGGTAGTTCAGCACCAGAACAAATTGCCTAGGGAGGTTGTTGGATCTCCGTCATTGGAGGATTTTAAGAACACCTGCCAGGAATGGTCTACTTATTACTCAGTCCTGCCTCGAGTGCAGGGGACTAGATTAGATGACCTCTCAAGGTCCCTTCCAGTCTAACACTTTTATGATTCTTGAAGGGTATCCTGTGGTCTTCCGCTTCACTGCCCAGCAATGTGCATCCTGGGATTGTTTTCGCAGTGAATTGTGGGAAGCCAGGTGGCTTCAAACTTTTGAAAACTCCCATGTTTTCACCCCGTTTTCTTTGTGGTTGGGCTAGCACCATGTTCAGATCCCTGTTGGCCAGCATGGACCCAGCAATGCTCCACTCGCTGTGGTGACAGCCCCGAGTACACAGAGGCTGCTTGGGCTGTATTTCAGAACTCAAAGCCGGACAGATTTCGCTCACTGCTGAGTGTATGATGTGGCAGCAGCAGCAGCTCCTCCAGCAGCAGCAGGAGATTCGGTGGCAGCGGCGTAAGTTGGTCAAAGGTGAGGAAGAAGAGGAGGAAACTGAGCAATTGGTACTAGAGGAGCAGTTCCTGGATCAGCCACACACTGGCCAAGGCCGTTTCTGGTCTTGGATCAGAGGAAGAGGGGCACTCTGCAGACCTGGGATGACCAGCAAGAGAATTTCAGGAGGGGAGGGGGTCCTCTTTTTGAGATATGTGCAGAAATACATGGAGCTACAGCGTACCAACATGCAGGGCCCCATACCTTGGGTTTTCATTATTTGACTCTGCTGTGGGCAGGGGTGGTGTAGAGGTTATGGCTGAGCAATGCTGCCAGCCACCATTTTGAGATGAGGAACAGGTGGTCTGAGGGGAGCGGGGCAGGAATTTCTCAGGCCGGACAGTGGAGGGAAGGGGAAAGGAAAACAGGCAGATGGATATGTGCCCTCCACAGCACGGACCTGCGAATGGCAGATAGTCAGGGCTTTAGCATGGAACAGAGGCCAAGGGCTTGCATGGAGCAGTTGTCATCTTGGGAATCTAGAGGGGGGCTGGGGCAGGGGGAGCGGAGAACAGGAGCAGAAAGGAGAAGGGGGGCAGGGGCTGGAGACTTGGAATGGTTCCTAGCTCACATCCATGTAACATGACTGCAGCCATGGGGCCCCTGGAACAGACGCTAACTCAGTTAACACAGTACCACCACCACGTTGGACAGGCAGATACTTACACCCCAAAGTTCCCTCCACTCCAGAGGCTCTTCCCGCTTTGGTCCTGGCCTGAGTTGCTGGCTGGGACTCAGCTGAAGTCCTGCCCTGCAGCAATGCGGCCTGGTTTTCAGTCACAGTCCTGAGTCCCAACCAGATCCTGGCTCTCAGGTGTCATCCGTTTCGTTCTCCAATGAGCCCGGCTGTTTGGCCTTGGGGCAGGGGGTGAGAGAGCTGCAAGCAGGAGCCACAGACTGTCTGGGTTGGGGGTTGTATAAAACTGGGTAAAATCCTGTCCAGCTCTTCACAAAATTGGCAGATCACAAGGCCCCTGCCCAATGTTTTCCTTGCATCCCTTGTTTTAATGTAGACCCTTCTGAGCTGTTTGCTCTTTCCCCAGGAATGGAAGGCATCTTGGTCATGACCCCTCATGGACATCTGCTTGGCAACCTCCACAAACAGCTTTTCATGGTGGTGACCGGCCCCATTTGCTTCCTGCACTGAGGCGTCTCCCCAGGTGGTGATGAGATCCATGGTCTCAGGCCTCCAAGCAGCAACATGGGCATGTGGTGGGTTTGTGGAGTAGAATCGCTGTAGTCACAAGAACGCTGATGCACTCCAATCCAGGAACAAATGGGCAAAATCTAGCCCTGCGCCAACTTTTAAACAAGGGAGGGGTCATCCTGGGAACTTGACACCAGGGCAGGGGAGGGCACACAGGTAAACAGACAGGTCAGTAATGGTTGATGGCAAAGCAGTACAGGATAGCTTGAAGAACGCCAACAGCGATGCACAGCTGTTGTGTGCACATGACTCATAGACCGAACTAATTCAATTTGCATCAAACTTCGTCCATTTGCAAGGGGACTCCAGAGTTTGTGGTAAGTGTGGAGATAATGCGCTGTGGTGCATTGCAGTGTGCGTATGCTAGTGTTTTAGAAGCAGATTAACTCAACTTGAATCGGCACAAGCCCTGTGTCTAGTACGTTAGCATGAAATGGAGTTTTCAAATGGAGTTTTCAATCAAGTTAAGCTAGTTTGACTGAGCTACCCGGGGTGGGGAGAGAAGGGGAAGCACCTTTCTCCTAGCATAGATAAAACCAGTATGAGAGATAAGTCATTTGCTTGTTCACACAGGAAAAGTTATTTCAAAATAAGATACAGTGTGAATTTAAAGTGCAATTGTTACTCTGGAATAGTTCCAGGTGTAGACACACTTACTCCAGAACAAGAGTTCCTTTTCCTTAATCCACTTTGGAAATGGATTAAACAAAACATGAATGAGGCACTCTTATTCTGGAATAAGTGTCCACACATGTAGTGCTATTCCATAATAGCAACTGCATTTTAAATTCACACCCTCCCTTACTGTGACATAACTTTCAAGTGTAGCCAAACCCTTACTCTGGACTAAGAACATTGGCATGGGAAGCCATTCTGCAATAGCTATTCTGGTCAATTTCCCCAACAAGATGTTGGTGGCAGGGCCAGAATTAGAGCTCTGAGCAGTTTACTGTTCCCAGATATGTGCTCCAACTATTATACCCATCTCTTCCAGCAAATAACTCCTCCACACAATCTCCAGGTGAAGTGAGGAGGCAGATTGTAATTGCCCTCACTGGAATTTGGCCAAGGCCAATCACTCACACTCGTGTGAAAAGTGTCATGTGATCTTTACCCATTACAAGTGTTTTATGTTTCATCCACTCTTTGTTTCTCTTCCTGTTGGAATCAGCGTATTTATGGCTCTCTCTCCAACGTAAGCCTCTGCAGCAACGGCATTGTGGGAATCCCATTGTCTCTTAATGACTTCGGAGAAAATCTGATCCTTTACTAGTCAACATGGTTTTTTCTCCTAATTGCCTTGCCTGCAAGATCAGCCCTGGAGCTGTGAAGGTGAACTGCAAAGCAAACCAAAGATTTACTTTTGCTCTCTACTGCTTATAAAGACTATCTCACCTGGTCTATGCATACTTTTTGTCCACTTTAACTATGTTGGTACAGGATACAATTGTTTAAAAACTGAAATAGTTAAACTGGTTCAACCCCTAGTTGGTTGCACTTGTAAAGGTGCATTACACCCATACAGATTATTCCCCTTTCCCATATGACAATAAGCTATACTGATATGAAAGTACCTTTCTACCAATGTAACTGTGTCTACACTAGGAGAAGGGGGATGGATGGTATTGCTTTAACCGGAGTGGTAGAGTTAAAGTGGTACCACTTGTGTGTGTGGACAAGACCCCAGACATTCCCCTGCTCGTTTGTTTACATGCAAATATCAGCTCCTCACTTCTGCTGTCTCTGCAGGAGGACCCTGACAAAATGCATGGAGAGCTGAAGAGATACAAGCCTTGTCTTCACTACAAAAAAAGAGTATGTGTGTGTGGGGTGTCATTAACCGGATGTAGAATCCTAGTGCATAGAAGGCAGCCTGCAGTTTTCACATGAGTTAGGAGATCAAGATAAACCTTAGTCACCAACTTGACCTGGTAACTGAAGTGCAGCCTTGTCTTCACTAGGCTTTTACCCGGAGATAAGGACACACCTTTCCTATAGTGAAGACAGGGCCATATACAGACTAAAGGAATCCACATCCCCTTTTAGTAGATGAGTAAGGAGAGGTGCAGCCTCATATTTGGGGGTCCTCCAAAGATCCTCTAAGGTTCTTTTGCAAAAGATGTGACATTTCAAATGTAAACCACAAACAGCCCCACCCTTTTGTCCTTAACTATCACAAAGGAGCAGCAAAGGAGCCAGACACAGGAGGGCCTTTTGCCTTTGTGGTTCACATCCGCTCTATCTCGTTTGCATATCACCACTCTGCAGTGACAACAGAAGAAGGAAATAGAATTTAGTTCTCTAGATTATGCACAAGCCAGAATAGTATCCTGCTCACTCTCCCAAAGCCAAACTAACAGGTCACCTGATCCCTGTCCCCGCAAACACAGGGCTGTTCCTGCAATACACTGGTTTTACAATTCCCAAAGAGAGGGTTTCTCACCACTTCCTTTGGGAAACTATGACCCAGCCTAATCCATCTCAGTGGTCAGAAACCCTGGCAGCCAGGGTTCTGAATCGCCAGAAAGAGCAGATCTGTGGCGTAAGATGGTGCCATGGTCACTTTTCTCACCACAACTGCACTGGCATCTGCTTGACGTGCATAAGGGCAGCTGCTCACTACCTGTGGGGAGGAACCCATTCTCCTGGGGACTCTCCCCTGCAGGGGAATGTGGAGACTCCACAAAGAACAGGTGTGACAGGTGAGTGTGCTGAAGCCTGCTGCATACGCACATCTCACTGACAACAGGAGGCCAAACTCCATGAGCAGGAGTAAAGACGTTTGCTGGGAGCTTCTGGCTGTTCCCCTAAATATGTGACCGTGGCGCGCACCTCCTCGGAACAATAGAGAGGAAAGGGGTGAAGTGATCCAGCTGGGGTCTCCTGGCCCCCTCTGTGCCGGGAAAGTCGGCAAAGCAGCCCTTGTTTCCAGTATGATCCGCTAGCGGGAGTTCAGCCCGTGAGGGCACTTACTTCAGTCAGATTCTGACATCTGCGCCTTTCATTGTCTGAAGAAGTTTCTCTCTCTCAGTCTAGTGCCTCCTCCCCCCGAGCTAATATTCCTTTGGAGCTAGGACAGGAGAAAATTCCACTTACTGCTTGGCACATGGTCCCCAGATGCGTATCTGTATCCTCCCCTGTATGTATAGGCCTCGTACCCTTCCAAACTGCCCCTCCTCTGGAGTCCCAAGCCCTGCCAAGTCCTTCACAGGCAGGAATCAATCCCGCAGAGGCAGGGAGATGGGTTGGATGATCTAACTGGCCTTTTCTACTACCAACTTCCACGACCTAAAGCCGTCCCCTGAAGCCAGGACACGGTAGACTTGAGCAACGGGTTTCCAGCTCCGGCTGGCTCCCTCAGCACAAGCTGTGGAGCGCATAGAGGAAGTTGCTGACATGCCAGTGGCAGAGAGTGGCCCTGTCTTCTAGTTCCACTGTGCTTCACAGTAGCGTGTCCTGTGGTGGCCCTTTCCCTGTGAAGAGGAAGAGTGCAGCAAAGCCTGGCTCTGAGCACGAATGCATGAAAGACAGAGGGGAGGAAACTCTCTGTTACTCTGTGAAATTCAACTACTGCAGCTGTCGATCACTCAGAGCGTTCTCTGATACTCATCTCCTACCTCCATGATGTGCCCCAGATTGGCTGCATTTGATTAATAACTGTACAGTCAGGCAGGTTTGGGTGCAAAGGCCTCTAGTTTGGAGAGAGAATGAATGATCAGCAGAGGCTGGGAGTCCTACACTATCATTCAGCAAGACAGGACTATGAACTGGGCCAAGCCACCGTCCGGCATCACACTGCGAAAAACAAGGCCATTCCACAGTGGCTGGAAGACTCAGTCACACCAGGGTACTCTAACCAGGCTACTGCGTGGTTTCCAAATTGCAGCTCAACACCAGCCCAGCCAATCATGGAGATTAAAGCGATTTGCCCATATTCAAGTGAGGATTAGGGCACAGAGTATTAGATGGACAGCCAGACAGGTGGGCAGGATACTTACATATTGGCTGGGTCTCTGAAAGAAACGGCAGGAGCAGAGGAACTGGCAGCACAGAGGGTCCCGGTGGTATAAGAGCAGTAGCAGCACCAATATCGCCACTACAAATACAGATGAAGCAACTGCTGCCAAGATAAAAGAGAACAAGCAAGTTCACCACCCAGCCTGGAACGCCCAGCAGGTCACAACTTACCTGGATGCTCCTTAAACCTGCCCCTCTTTCACTGTCTGGCACTCCAGGAAGGGAACCAGGTGGCTGACATGTAACCATCTGCCAGCCAGTTTCCCAAGAGCAGCCTCACTCTTTTCCAAGGACATTTAAAACCCCACTGGGCAGTGGTATCTCTGTCTGCAAATATCCCTTCTGTGCAGCTGGGGCGTACAGCAGCTGTTCTGTACTGAAACGAACTCCGTGCCCACTTACCCTTCATTTGGGCAGAACGGAACCAGCCCTCATATGGATCAGAACAAGCCAATAAACCATTGCCTTTCAGCTGAGGATCTCACACCGCTTCAGCTACTGATGAAAAGCATGGTATAAGAGCTAGGTATTATTATTAATTACTATTATTAACTCTCATTCATTCCCCCAGCTCTTGAGAGGTGGGTCTTATGTATAGTCTGTGGGCATACAAGGAAACGAGATGAGCAAGTTACTCAAAGTCAAGAAGTGCATCAGCAGAAGAGAGCCAAGAGTAGAAGCACGGGGCGTGGACCCACAGTCCCCTGCTCTATCAGACCACATTCCTGCTCTACCTTTCCCACAAGGGCTCTCTCGCTCTCCCCTACTTCCATGCCTGCAACCTGGAGAGGGCTGGAAGGTGAAATCTCGTGTTAATTACACAGGGGCAAAGGGGTTGATGTCACAAGACAGGCTGACTAGCACAGTACATTAGTAGAGAACTGACACACTGGCCAGGATCAGAGCTCAGGGTTCTGTGTCTCCCTGGCTAGATCACTTGACACACAAAGCGCAGCGCAAGAAGGGGCATTTCCTACAGTCCTCCAGAGAGGTAAACAGCTAGAGCAGGACTCCTGGAGTTCTAGTCCCAGCTCTGACACTGACAGGCTGCGTGGCCTCAAGTGAGTCACTTAGTCCCCTCCCCCATCCCAGCCTCACATTTCTCTTCTGTGGCTGCAGAGGGTAATATTTCCCTACCCGGGAAGGGGGCTGTGAAATTTACCCTAATGCAGTTGTGTTTGTATAGCTCTTGTGAGATCATCTGGTGAAGGGTGCCCTACAAGGGCTTAGTATTGCTATTAAGCAGCTTTAGGTGTTTGCCAATGTAGTAGCAAAAACATGGGATTCAGGATTCGGGTCTTGGCGGTACGTTAAAGAGGGATTTATTTCCACATACAAGTTTTAGAAAGTGTAGCATTGCATCCAGTCTATCTATGGGATCTGCAACTGATTTCATTTGTGAAACATTTCAGGTGAGACCCCCCTGACTCAGAGATCACATTCCCACGTGGACAAAAGGATCCGATCTTCCTCCCTGATGGGGTCTTTATGAAACATGCCAGCTGGCCCGAGGGAATTATTTCCCGCTCCACATTTGGAGTCAATACAGGCTGACAGATCGGGCTGCCTGCCTTTTCTTTATGGGCTGGAATAGTGTGTCTCCATTTAATGGGTCACCTGGAAACCAGGCACTTCAATGCTAGTTGTTCTGAACAGTATGTGATGGACACATGATAAAACCCAGGTAAGCAGATGGTCATTTCAAGGCAGACCAATTAATGCAAGCTCATTTGCCACAAGCTGGTATAGGGAAAGGCAAGTTCTCCCCCTCAACCGGGGCCTCTCAAAAAGTCTATCAGGGAAAGGGGAAAAAAACCTGAATGTTCCCAATAGAAAAGCACCTGGTGGAGCTCGCCCCTCACACACACGCTCCATGCACATCACTAGATTTTCAGAGTTGCTGTGCACTTGTAGTTCTGATGAAGTCAATGGGAGTGAGGGGTGCTGGTCCCTCTGAAAATCCGGCTTTGTATGGGGTGGGTGCTCTCCCTCTCTCCCCCCCAAGTACCTTTCACAGCAACTCAAGAAAGTAGCATTCCTGACCCTCATTGCACAGACATGGCACAATAAGGTAAATGCAGCACTTGGGGAGAAATGAGTCCCCCCCTCCCCAGTGCTGAAGAGATGACAATGGAGCCTGGAGAGCCCAGGAAGAGGGGAACAAAAGGGAGTTTTACTCAGGGGAAGGGGGCAGGTTTGAGAGTTTTGCTGTCCTCCGCAAGGGCGTGCAGTAAGAACAGCTCCTCACTTCCCACCCCAGTGAAGGGAACACAAAGAGACAGGCCGGGTACTCACTTGCAGCTATGATGATGGCCACTACATTGCCATCCATGGAAGCGCTGGCAGTGGGAGGAGGTGTTAGCACATCGCTGGGCTGGGTCATCTCTGGCATTGCCTGGTTTTGTTCTCTCTCCTTCCGTCTCCTGGCTCCTCACACAAACCAGACGTGGTTACATGTAGAAACCCCAACCAGGCTTTGGAACAAACCCCTCTAGCCTTGGCTCAGCCACCTCCTAATTAGCCTCACTCACTTGGCTGAATCCAGTCCCTCAAAGCAAGTTGATCTGGCCTTGTTTTCTCCACAACAATCAACTCTGTCAACTGTTCCTGTCTTCCGCCATTCAATCCATTCTGTTCTCATCTGTCCTCTTGAGTCCTGCTTTTCCCTTCCTCTGATAAGCAGACCTGGGTCTGTGGTGGGCCCTAATTACACGTCTCCTTGATACGGGTGGCTGGGTTCTACTCTCTCCTTTCCTTGACCCCCGAACGTGGTTCGGCTGAGTTCTGGTGCCTTCTTCCTTTGGTAGCTTGACCCGTTTCTGGTGGATTCCAGCTGCTTTTCCCTTTCTGTATTTTGACCTGTTTCTAACGGCTTCTGGAGTCTCCTCCTCTTGGTGCGCTGCCTCTGATCTCTCCTTCCCCTGGGTCTGCTGCGTTCTGGATTCCCCTTTCCCTTCAGAAAGTTATTTGTTGTCAGCAGTGTTTGAAGTGGGCCTCATCTCCTTTCTCCAAAGAATGTTATACGGCCCGGTTCGGCTCGGAACCGGGAGTCCGTCCTTGGGGCAGCCCTTCAATAACTTCTGGGCCGGGCCGATTTGTTCCGGCACCTCAGCTTGGAGCGGGCAGCGCATCTCTCTCCCACATGACCGAACTTCAGGCGTTGGATCAGTCTCGGGATAGTCAGACTCACCGGCAGCTGACACCTCACGGCCTGAACCAGCCTCCTGGGCTCCGAGTCAGGCTCGACCAGGTACCGCCAGGCTCACGCGTAGATCTTTGCACCTTCCACCGCCTGCCCCCCCATCTCTCTTCTCATTGGCTGCTGAATCATCCCTCTGGGCTTTCATTGGTTCAAAGTGAAAATTGCTACATTCTCCCAATGGAACATTGTGTCGGCGGTTGCCGTGGAGACGCAGCACGTGGGGAAGAGAGAAGCTGTTCCACGCCTCCAGCTCCCTATTATCAATGGATTTTATTGCGCATCTTGGTGCAGCGACCAGCCTGTAGGTTAGAGCTGCACTGCTCTCCCCTTAGGTGTAATGTAGGCTCAGCTAGTAGCACCTCTTCAGCCCATGCAGGGCTTCTAGAGGAAGAGTCTGCTGCAGCTATTTTGGAAACATCTAAATATATTATCCTCCTTGCCTCATACACTTTGGCTCCCCTTTCTATAATGGCCTTCCCCAGTGCAAGCTCTGTTTAAATAACGGAGGGAAAAATACAACAAACACATGACACTAAATGTCTCACTGAAACCCACGACAAAATCTTCCTACATCGAGAGATGCTTTAAAATACCCCTCTCTCTCCAGCTGAATGAGACCCGTCAGAGGAGCCCTTAACTTATACCCGTATTGGAAAGGAAATGAGGAAGTCTCCCCAGGACTCTTAAGAGCTGCTTTTCGATGTTAATCCATCCCCCACACACCAGAAATCCTCAATGCCCTTGGATCTGAGGCTGCGCCTTTAAAGTGATTTTAGGGTTTGCAATGATGCAAGGGGCTCCCTCTGCTGGAGCTACGCCGTATGGGTTTGAGAACAGACACAAATGGTCACTGGTTAATGTTAGAACACAAGTGCTGCACAAACATTAAGTAACACGATCAGATCAGGTGTACAGGTCACTGTTTCTGCAAATGGCCTTATATGCCGAATAAGGCTGCCTACTATGTATATTATCAACCTCAAGCATTTAAAAATTGTGAGTCAAGCCCCACAAATCATGAGGGTTGTTTCTTTGAGTTTGTTTTTATAAATAGTGTGGCTTCTCCTCCAGGATTCATGTTCTCCAGCTTTTCTCCACAAACCCAAGGGCTAGAAAACTTAGCTCTCTTTTTCAAAAAAGTGAGAGGTTCACGAAATTGCATGATTAAAAAAAACAAACAAAAAACAAACCAAAAAAACCAAACAAAAAAAGAGCCATCAGCTGCTACAAGTTGCCACCACTGTAAACTCAGCCCATTCGTTGCACATAGAACAAGATTCTTTCCAAATGTCTGCAACAGATTTTGAGTTTCCCTCTTGCCCCTAGAAAGGAGTCCCTCTCAATTAGGTGGTGATGCTGGGGAAATGTCTTAAGGATGGTGCCCGAGTTGTATCTAGTCTATACCAGCATGTTTCACAAAAACTAAATACCCTAATTATTTTCCTTGAGCTCACAGCAGTATCTTGATGTTTGTAAGATGCTCCTGAGGAAGAGGAAAGAAAGGGAAGTAACAATGTCCTATTCCACATTCTCAGTATTATTTCATATTTCTATTGCAGTAGCACATAACGATCCCAGCATGGAAAAAAGCTCCATTGTACTAGGTCCTTTACAAATGCGTACAAAATCCAGATCCCCACACTGAAGCTCTTCCAGCTTAAAGCCAGCAAGCAAAACACAAAAAGAGTGGGAGAAAGGAAGATACAATCAAAGAGATGCATTTGCAGTACAAAATTAAATTAAGTGCCAATGTCCCCATCTACCCCTATCACTAGCTGGCTGGTTTCTTAGAGGTGTCACAACAGCGCTGAGTGTGGAGCGCTTTAGAGAGGTAGGACCTGACAGATCAGTTCAGGAAGAGCCTTCCACACAAGTGCCAGCATGGAAGAAGTCTTCGAGTCCAGCACACAGGGAACAGGAGTAGACCTCAGGAGACCTAGTGTCCATTCCTGGCTTGCCACAGATCTGCTGTGTGACCTTGGGCAAGTCACTTCACCTCCCTGTGCTTCTGCTTCACCTCCCACCCTGTGTCTGCCTAGTTAGACTGTAAGATCTTCAGGGCAGCGTCTGCTTGTACAAACCCACACTAAAGCACTTGGTACACTGGGGGTCAGATCTCAGTTAAAGCCACTTGGTGCTGCTGTAACACAAATAATAAAAATGAAGTCACAGCACTGGCAGA
This sequence comes from Gopherus flavomarginatus, assembly GCF_025201925.1. Taxonomy (NCBI): domain Eukaryota; kingdom Metazoa; phylum Chordata; order Testudines; family Testudinidae; genus Gopherus; species Gopherus flavomarginatus. Next base: position 39,143,879 of record NC_066628.1, on the reverse strand, counting down.
GAAAATTCACACCAGACAGCTTTTAAATCCACCCAAGAAACTTCCTCTACATCTTAGCCAGAGTGAACGTGGGCAGCATGTTTAAAGGACCAACTCTTGAACTAGTTCCCATTCAAAACCAGGAAGGAATACAAGGATACGCTGGGGCAGAGTAGGCTCGGCTGTAGCTAAGCACCGAAGATCAAGCAAATACGTGGGAAAAACACAGAAGCAGCTTTTGTTTAATGCATCTGGTGTTATTTACCCATTCAATGGGAATGGTCTCTGTGGTGCTGTTACACAGTCTGGTTCCTGAATGCTTTGAAACCATAGAGTATTTCCTCTATCAGCTCTCCTCAGACTTATTAAGATACGGTTCTGCAACAGTTCAGGCAGGCAGCCAGCTCTATGCACCCTTGGGTGTAGCAACATACAGGGTGGCTAAGAAAGGGGACATGAATGTATTACTAGGAGCCAGCACTTCCCTTGGACAAGTTCCACCTGCTGATAAACATTCAGGAATCAAGCCTCACTCCACACTTGCAAGTGAAATAGTCAGGAGCATTATTGCCAGTCTACGCTCAGGAAAACCAAGTCACTAATGTGTGAAATGACCTGTACAAGGTCCCAAGGAGTCTGTGTATGGCGCAGAATAGAACCCAACGCTACCAAGGTCCTGCCAATGATCCTCAACTCTAGGAACATAGGTTTTTATGTGGCCCTTGTCCCCACTGAATATTATTAGGGAACAAATGGTGGTAGGGAAACACTGCATAGCGTAAAATCTCCACCTCTTCCCCCAGAGGCACTCTGGGCCAGCAATTCTCATCCCACCACTTCCAAAGTGCCCAACCCCACATGCAGCTAGCCTCTTGGGATCAAGTCAGGCCTCAAGCAACGGCCAGACGCAGAAGCAGCAGGTGCCCAGGGAACAAAACTGTAATGAAAAAAAAAATCGGAGAGGCAAACAGCACTGGGTGGGTAGCAGGGAGAGCTACAAAAGGAGGCTTCCTGAAATGGGTGACTGATGGATGCTGAAACTCCCTAAATAACACACAGTGAGTTTCCAGTCTTTGAGGAAGGCATTGACAGAGGCTGCTGCGCAAAGCTGCTCCAGACTTGCATTTTCTTGTGTGCCTCCCTACAGCCTCAGTCAAGAGAATGAGCAGATGTTTAGAAAAAGGGCCTGAAACAGAGGAAGTGAGTGTCAGTCCCTCAAGGGGTTCCCCAGGACAGCAGGATGGATGGGGCCAGCTAATCTGGCTCTGGATTGCATCTCCATAGGAACCCTGGTGGCATTTCCAGGCTGCACGGGAAGAACTGACGCACAGTGCCATAGAGATACAGCTATATTTGTGGTGGTTTTGCATATTTAAGACAACTTTACATAATGCTTCTGACACAAAGCTTTCAGCGTTACCTCTTTGGAACAGGGGCCAAGCTCTGCATAGTTTCTCCCACTTATTTCCAACTCCCAGGTTTATTTGTGAACACAGAACATGTTCCAGACCAAGTCCCTTCCCAGCCATAGTGCTACTGCCTCACGTGCCCACCTAAAAGTGAGGGGACAGAGGCGGTGGGGCATAAGCACACGCGTCATCTCAGTCCCCACTGGGATCATCTGTCAGAGGGGTACAGAGGTCTCTGACCGCTGTGGGTCTGAAGAGACCCATTTGGCTAGAGAAGGAACTTATCTTACAACATGTTCCCTTCAGCACCTTCACACTGCTTAAACCAGAGCCGGGGAGATGATCAAATTAAAACCAGACATGAACCCACATCAGCCCCTCTGATCCCGAAACGCCCCAGGTTATGGAGAAACACCTGTGAGCTCGTGCCCTAGAATAGGTCACGTCGACACCTCCTAGCAGAACATTCCTGGATGCTGGGAAAGTTCGTATCTGGGACAGAACTTTGAAAAAACGGGCTCATTTCCACTGAACAGCATCCAGCTCCCCAGCTCCTTTGCAGGGGCAATACGCTGACTCAGTCGGTCCGTGAGTTCCCTCTGCAGTATAATATGGCACACAGAGGCTCACCCCCAGGGCAGAGAATTCATCTTACCCCAGCTCCCGTCACCACCATTCAACTGGGCGAATTCAAGCAGGGTCTCAGCTTTTGGGACCCACCCGCTGAGATCAGCCCAGGGCTAGGAACTGAACAAAAGGGGGGTCTTGAAAGTGGCGTGAACCTTGTGGGAGGAGGATCCTACGAGCCCCCGCCCCCCTGGCCTTGGAGGAGGATGTCACGTAGGTAACTTATGAGGCCCCATCCACATAGTGTCTGGGCAGCTTCTGAAGACTGGTCTCTAATCCCCATGGAAGAGGGGGAAGTCGCACTCTGTTTAGTCAGGCTTGCACGAGAGGAAGAGATTGGGCAAAGCTGGCCTAAGCCTTGGCTCTTCGTGGTAGAAGCCACGGCAGGTATGGGGAGAGGCCATGGATTTCTGCCAACCCGGGGAGGGAAATTCACACCGAGCCCAGCAAGTGGGCTAACTGAATACAGCTCTGAACACCCATCTGGGACAAGGCAGAAACTTCATAGGGGCGAGAGGGTTAATTCATCCTCCCACGCAGCCCCTGGTGGACCTCCCTCTAAGCCGATGGAGTCAATGGGACCTCTCAGACTTCAGCCACTAGAGGAGTGACCTGAGTGAGCTCGGGGGCTTCACTTTCCCATTCCCAAGCTCCAGCCATTGCACGAGAAACACCAGCAGGTGTGAACATTTGGCACAGTTGGCAGCCCCACTCTAGGAAGCCTTGGCACTCGGTTGCTACAGAGAACCTGCCCCATGGCGAGCAGGAGGGGAACTGACCTCACCCAGGGACAGCAAGGGGTGAGTCCCAGCAGCCACCACAAGGAAATGAAATACTCAACCCCCTCCCCCCCCGAGCCACCAAGAGAACAAAGTACATTACAGCGAAGGGGAAATGAGTCACAGATTCCCTGACCAACAAGGGCCTGTGTCTCTATTGCACTTTGCTTCATATATATTTATCTATATATTTATAAAAATACAAACTAAGGGGATAGAGTGGAGGGGGATGAGATGCAGGCATCAAGCCAGCAGCAGCTTCTCCAAGGACACCGGCAGGACAGCCCCTGTCTCTGGTGCTCCCCACAGACCCTTGTCCCCACAGTCCTCTGCCAACAATTGCTCAGGAATGTGGAAGATCAGCAGCAGGAGTCCTGATCCCGCAGAGATTCAGCCATGGACGGGGAGGGGCAGGGCAGGGGGTGTACCGGGGGTAACCCAGAACTGGCAGATCAGCTGGGTTCCCCTCCCCCCGCAACATCTGAGTCACACCTGCACGAATTCAATAAATATGCAGCTTCTCCCATCTGCCAGCGACCTCCGTGTGCCCTGATGACGGGCATTTCTGCATGGTCTCTCCGGCCACTCAGTGCCCATTCCTGGGAGAGATGGAGTGGGACTCCTGTTCCAGCACCTCCCCCCAAAACAAAACGGGAAAGTTTTTCTGCCACCTGAAGGTTCCTCTCTCTCTCCGAGTGAATAAGGTGCCATTTCACAGGATGACAGACAAGAGAATCCCCCCTGGGGCATGTGCGCTCCCCCCCACGTTCGCCGCGGGGGACGCTCCCTTGTTCCGTTTTATCTGCCCCAGGTTGCCCCTGCTACCTCAGTCGCCCATCAGGTTTGATGGCTCCCAGTTCTGATTTGGGGTCTGGGGAAAGCGAACTCCAGGAGGTTTTGCTGCACATGTCCAGGGAGGAGCAGCTGGAGGGGCTGCTCATGCAGAGATCCGCCACCGACCAGAAGCTGCTGATGCTGCTGTCCGTCCAGTCCTCCAGGGCCTTGCCCGTCAGCTGCGCATTCCGCAGGGCCTCTTTCTCCACCTCATCGGAGCGCGGCAGGTTCAAAATCCCACCCAGCCCCTGGAAGCTTTGTTCCATATACTCATTGCGGGGGGGACCCCCATGTAACCAGCTGCTGTCATCTGGGCAAAACACAGAGGGAGAGGTGATTGAGAGACAGGCGGACAGTCCCCAAACCTCCCACCATCGCCCCTTGAACATGGCAGAGAGGCGCTCACCAGCCGGTCCCTTAACATGCCACACTCAACTGGAGGAGAGACCACCCCCGCCAGACACACAACGACAGATTACAGGGATAGGGGAGGAACAGGGAGACAGGATAGGCCAGGATGCTCAGAACAAGATGGAGCACAGCATGCTGGGACTTGTAGTCTCCATTGGCTGATGCTCCACATTAACAGTAAGAGGAAGCCACAGGTCACACATGGCATAGTTCTCTGGCCCGCATTTGCAGTTGGCCATTGCATGGTGATTGTTGGCTATTTCCTCAATAACTGGCTGGGCCGTGGTTGTGTGGAGAGCTGGTCAGGACAGGGGAAGCAGGGCCTAAATGGATGCAGCTCTGCTGACGTCATGCAGCAGCTGAGAGTATGGCTCGAGATTTCCCCAGTGACAGGTGGGGAAGGCTGCGTCACAAGGTCATGGGCTCAGATCACGCCTACACAGCGAGTTACTGCGCGGCAAGCGAGGGTGTGAATCTACAGTGCGCCAGCTTGCCGCATGGTAATGTCCCACGTGGGCAGTGCAGTGACAGGTCCGGAGTACCCTGCAGTATCCCGCCCCGCCCTCCGGGGCTTTCACTGCACTGTAGTAGCGTCCACATGGGACATTCGTGTGCGGCAAGCTGGAGTGCTGTAGATTCACACTGTGGCTTGCCGCGCAGTAACTCGCCGTGTAGACCAAGCCCTAAGATCCTGATGCAGATCCGTCCACCAATGGACGCTAGGTGGCCTGTGTGGAACAGGTTTGGTGGTTTTCAGTGGTCAAGGAAAAGCCACTGGGTACAACTGATCCCATTTTGTTGCCAGTCTCAGCAGAGGCCAAGGGTCCCGCAGGCCACGGAGACTGAGCCTCCCTCCCTGCTGTAGGCGGAGCAGCCTGAGGAAGCCTGGGCTGGGCTGGATTGACTAGGCAGCCACTCCCCTTACCTTTCCCGACCGGCTGTTTGTGGTTGAAGGTCTGTGGCACCACCAGGAACTGGTTCTCTCCGAGGGGCTCCCAGAACTGGAGGAGTCGGACAGTCCAGACACCAGGGCGCAGGGGCCGATTGAGAGGGGGCTTGTACTGCGTGAACTCCGCTTCCGCCTCCACGGTGATGTCGTAGGACGTGGCGATGACGTAGGTGGGGTCGATCCAAACCACGGTGGCGGTGAGGTTAGGCCCCCGGGACCATCTCTGCATGGCCACTGGCTCGTCGAAAGGCCCAATCAGGCCTCCAAAGTTTCGGAAGATCCTCTCCTTGGGATCCCACTCCGTGCCCACCTGCAAGGGGAGAAAGGGAGAGAAGTCAGGATGGGGCGGCACCAGGTCACAGTCAGCCAGTGCATGAGGAGGCACCGGCCACCTCTGTTCTTACATCACACTCCAGAGGACATGTTCCACCGGCCTAGCAGGAGAAGACAACACAGTATCTCCCCTGCCAGCCTGGGCTGGGCCACAGACGCTGGAAGGAGCTCGAACATTCAGAGAAAGAAGCCAAACTCACAGCAGTTGCAGCTGCCAGCCCAGCCCCTTGTTAAATAGGGTGTGTTGCCTCAGCCACCCCACCTCAGGGCATTTAAGAACATAAGAACAGCCGTATCGGGTCAGACCAAAGGTCCATCTAGCCCAGTATCTGTCTACCGACAGTGGCCAATGCCAGGTGCCCCAGAGGGAGTGAACCTAACAGGCAATGATCAAGTGATCTCTCTCCTGCCATCCATCTCCATCCTCTGACAAACAGAGGCTAGGGACACCATCTCTGCATGGCCACCACCATTTCCTTTGCTGGAGAGCATGACCGTGGGACAGCACTGCCAATGGGTTTCAGGTGCCATGTCCCATTCTCCTGTGTCCTCTCTTCTGCTCCGGTAGAGCCCCCAACAGGAAACCCACACCTACCCCTGCACTGAGCTGTCCTATCCACGCTCCCTGCCTGCCTGAGAGGAGCTGTGGCCACAAACGACTGCATCAGACACTGCAACAAAGCTGCCAATCAGCTACAAACTCACAAAGCTGGGCAGCGATAGCCCCAGCCCCTTCCCCAGAGGGCTTCAGACCCCACTGCTGCCCAAGCAGCCGTTTCCCAGTCCCTGGCTCAGTATTTCCACACTAGAGTCTTTCTACTTCGTTCCCTTCCAGCGAGACGCTCCCAGATCAGAATGTATAACTTTATAAGGCCACCTCCAGCTGATCCCCTGCCCCCCTTGTTGTTAACAGATACACATTGCAAGGCCAGAAGGTCCATTGTCATCATCTAGTCTGGCCTCCCGTAAAACACAGGCCAGGGAATGCCCTGAATAATACCTAGGACAGAACTTTTAGCGAAAACATCCAGTCTTGGTTTAAACATTAAGATAAATCCAAGGTAGGCAAAATTAGCGCAAGGCAGAACTGGGGAGCTGGAGGGTTTGGTGGCTATGGAAGGGAGAGGGATGACCAAGGCTGGAGAGGGGAATGGGTAGGTGTCCTACCTCCAGGTTCTGTAGCCGGTTAGTTTGTCCTCCGTGACCTGCCAGCTTCAGAGCCCCGCGCGGCATCATCCACATCTCCAGAGACTCCACCTGCCCTGTCCCAGAGTTCTGCACCTCCTGCATCACCAAGTAACCCTGGAAACGGTCGTCATAGAAATACAGGTGCACGCTGGTTGGGGAGCCATGCGGCTCAAATCTAGAGAGGAGAGACCATTGGCACACTCACAATCCCACAGTGTGGAGGCGGCCCTACTGCTCAGAGCCCAGATCCGGGATCTCAGGGCCTCCTACCTGCAGAGTTTCTCTCCCTTCTGCACATGGGATGAGGTCACTTTCTGCAGCCCTAGCCTGGAGAAGGATGTGTACACAGTCAGGATGAGATCACTGAGCCCGCTCAGCCCATCCAGACGGTCATAGATGTTCTCCCAATAGGCCTTGAGGCCTGGCGTGTTGGGCAGGTAGTTACCGTAGAGGTGAGAGTCCAAGATCTCTAGAACTTCCTGATTCACCGTCGACTCAAACTTCCTGGCAAAGAACGTGGGTCTGGAGAGTTGCTGCAAAGAGACAGGCGTTCCCGACACCATTGGCAATGGCTAGAGCGGCAGAGAAATTGACTAGCGGCTGACAAACAGCAGCAAATGCAGCCAGTCTATTTCTACTGCACAAGCCAAGAGAAAGGCAAAGGGCCAAGGGCCTAAAACATGAATTAGACTGATGAAAATCCGTCCCACTGGAATCAATGAAAACGCTGCTTGTAAGGCAGATCAGTTTGTTTTCCAGAAATACTGCAACTCGGAGAAGCCTGTTACTGACAGGCCTTATTTCCATCGTTTAGGAATCCACAGGTGAACTCCCCTCGGAGCCCTAACGGGGCTCTGCCTGGGTGCAAAATTCTGCCTGCATGGCTCAGATGGCTGGATCAGGACCTTCGATAGCACAGAGCCAGGATTTTAGTGCATGGTTAGCAGAGATTAACTGCACTTGGGATGACTGCGTGCGTTGCTTCAGAAGATCTCTGAGACTTGCCCTGGTCTGCCTCACGTTTGCAAAGGAGACACATCAGCACCGCATTGAATAAAATTTCTCCTAAGAGCAATTAAGGTTTTAAAAGATTATTTTGCTTAACCAAAGCCTGTGGGGGACGGAAAGATGGGCTGCTGCTTGAGCATGAGATCTATTTGGAGAGGAGAGGGAAGGAAAGGGAAGGAGGAGATCTAGGACTGGGAAGGGAACTGCTTGTAGGACTAAAGAAAGGGGGTGTGCTAGGGTACAGAAGCAGACGGGAGGGAGAGTGCGATTTTCACCTGTAGCCGCAGGAAGTCCTGGGGTTTGAAGTCATTTGGGGAGCACCCACACCAGTCGACTATGTGTTTATATTGGCACTTACAGCCCAGCTTGCGGTTCCAGTTTGTCACTCGGAGGTTGTTGTCGACGAGAGTCTCGCAGGCATGGCTGTTCTCCAGGATGGTGTGGAAAAAGGACTGTGCACAGACAGAGAAAAGGGCAAAAAGCACCAGAGATGCAGCAAGCCTGGATGATGGAGATCACTGCTAGTCCCTCCTCCACACTCCCCCCACCCCAACACCCCTCCAGTCCACCCCATTGTGCCTCTTCCCAGCAGGAGGAGACTTCAGGCATCAGCTGTTTACACAGAGCTTTGTGGGTTTAAATGGGACAAAAGCCCTTAATATTTTCTGTCTGCAAACCCCTGGGATTCCTAGCTGGCTCCCTCCCACAAGGGACCCAGGGGGCAGGCTGTTCCACACTCACTATACATACATTCCCAGCACGCTCCCCCAAACCACGCCCCTCCAGCGGCTCGTATCCAGGGGTCTCGTATCATGCAAGGTGGCTAGGAGTTTAAAAAAGGGACTGGAAAAAACAAAGGCCCTTTCTTATTCAGCACATCTGCTTGTTGTGGGTCTGACTCTCCCCTGCCCCACACGCTGTGCAGCCCTGGATACTCGTGCAAGACAGGAGGGCAGCACTTCACACTCTCTTTGCAAAGGTATCAACAGCTGCACAGGTGTGGGACCTGGGTAATCAGACCCTGTTTGGTGCTTCACTGACACACACAAGCCTTGACTCCCGTTCACCCTGCGGAGCCAGCAAAGCTCCAGAAAAGCCAGCGGAGCTGAATTCCAGTAAACCTCAAGAGTTATCCCCAGCAACTTCTGTGTGGGAGCTCCCCTAGCAGGGCCTTTATTCCAGGGCTCAGGCTTTGCAGGTGCTGCGGGCAGGCAGGCAAACCAAAACACAAAGCAGTTCTGGCTCTGGGGGCAGCTCGTTGCTTCTGAGAGGTTGTTAGAAACGTGAAACCTCCCAACAGCAGCTACACAGTCTCTGGTCTGGCCGGGGCGGCTCTGCTTTCTGTGCGAAAAGGCATCAAGATCCTCAGCGCCATGAGAGCTGCTGAGCAGGGGCGGGAGGCACCTAACACAGGTAACCGAGATGGGTCAGCCACGGAGCCTACGAGCCTGCCCAGCCTGCTGCCAGTAAGAGCCAGAGGGCTTGGGGCCTATGTCACTTCCGCCAGGGCCCAATGCACCAGGGGAAGCTTAGTAATGGGGGAATGCAGGGGATTTCCAGCTGTACTTGGCTGGGTCTCCTCAACTTCCACACACAAAGGGTCTTCCAATGGCAGGACGTTAACAGGAAGCAGTTAAAGGGCTTTATCCCGCTGGGAGCTTCGACGTCAATGAGAACAGGATCAGGCCCCGAGGCAGGATAATGTCCCCAAGAGGGAGAACATGATTCAAAACGGGAAAGACTCCTGTGAAGCCAGCTCTGAGCCCCTGGCCCTGGAGAACATCCCCGCCCACCCACCTCGGCTGGCAGAAGCGTGTAGGTGTAGAACTGCCGCAGCTGGGACACCAGCTGGTCCTCTGTGTAGACCACGTACTCCACAAATCTCCGCGTCAGCGCGAACCAGTCCGAGCCGCCATCCACCACGATGCCCTCCGGGATTTGCCGCTCGCCCAGCCGCCACATGTGAGAGTCGCACTCGTGGAAGAGGCGGTCCAGGCCCTGCTTCTTAATGAATCTGTGTAGGGACGGGGCGGGGTCAACAGTGTGTGATCTCTAGAGGAACACACATTCCCGACTGCTGAGAGGTCCCCTCACTAACAGGAGCAGGGGCACTTCCCAGTGTGCGGTGACAAGGTCAAGGGCAGATCCTCAGCTGGCGTGACTCAAGGGAGCTCCATTACAGCCACCGCTGATTTACACGGTGGCTGACCCGGCTCATTGTCTGTGCCGCTATTACAGGGATACATGGAGGCAGGACTTGTTCTTTCAGCTGCTTGGTATAATTGCGCTAGTGCCCGCTTCTCAGAGTTCACCCCCCTGCTGATCTCTATCCCGACCCCAGTGCCAAGCGCCGTTCTGTCCCCACACCCAGGTTACCTGGCATTGTCTCGGCCGTGAGACTTCAGGAAGTTCTTATCTCGGTATTTGGACAGGAACATCACCAGTTCCTCATTGGTCCTGTAGGGATCAGCGACACGAACAAGAGTGTGTTAGCAGCGCTGGAGCGGGAGTTGAAGCTGCCAGGGCTAAACGCTTACACATTGAGGCTGCGATTTGCAAAGCCACAAAGCTGGCTGACAGGCACAGATGCAAAACCTTATCGCGGCGCTGGCAAGATGCAAATCCGCCTGCTCCGCTGCCTGGTGCCTAATGAGGGCGAGCAGGGGTGGGGTTGGGGTGTTTCATTCATAGGGTGAGGGATGGAGCAGGATAAACTGAGTCACACTTGAGACTCCCAGCAAAGGTACCGCCCTTCCAGCTGGACCCTCTGCTCTCCTGCAGAGAGGAACCAGGCCTGGGGCTGGAGCAAAGCTGAACTGCCCCATTCCCCCGTCGCGTGCTGCTGACCTCCCACACCCCACGTGGCTTCTCATTCACCAGTTGGCAGGGTCAGTGCAGACAGGGCTCCCCAATCCCCTTCTCGGACACGTGGGTTCCATTTAAACCCCTCGTTGTCCCTTAGCTCTCTCCTCCTTTCCCCCTCTACCCCTATGCGGCAGTGGAGATCTCCAGTGTTTTCTGCGGGGGAGACCAGGCAGGGTGCTGAGATCCCAGCTCCTGCTCCATGGTGCTACGTCAGCAAATGGCTCCTTCCCTCCTGTATCTCTTCCACCGACCCCAGGAACCCTCTCTCCCCCTGCTGACCTGGTTGGGTAGTCAGTGGCGCTCAGGTTGATGAAATAGTCCCAGGGCCAGTCCGTGATCTCCAGCAGGTCCTTCATGCTGCGCAGGTACATCTTCAGCAAGCTGGCGCCACCCCAGATGGTGACCATGCGCCAGGGCGTGACCCGGATGTTGGGGTAGTGCTGGGCCAGCTCTAGGGCCTCGCGGTGCAGGTAGTTGGAGCGCTGCAAGGGCAGAGGCTGCAGCTCAGGAACTGGTTGTGCAATTGGGCTTTCTAGAGCACTAGCACCCAGCAATGCTGGGACTCTGCACTGTACTGCCTAGCTATGCTGGGCCTGATTCGCTGAGGTGCTGAGCACCTAAAGCTCCCGCTGGCTTCCACCAGAGCTGCTCAGTGCTTCTGAGAATCCAAGTGCATCACCAAAACGGGTGTTACTGCCTCATTGTACAGATGGGGAAACTGAGGCACACGGAGACTAAGTGACTTGCCCGAGGTCTCGCCGCGAACCAGCAGCAGAGGCAGGAATAGAACTCAGGAATCCTGACTCCTGCTCAACCATTAGATCAATTTTGCCTGCTTAGTACTTCAGTCTCTTATGGTTGGTACCATGGGCCCCCCAGCCTGCCTTCATGACAAGTCTCTGCACTGGACCCTGCTGGGCCACTGAGCCCTGCCTTCTACTCCCCTGGGCACGCTCTAATCAGCAGCAACATTCGGGGCAGCTCCAAACCTCAGCCCCATGATCAGAAGCAGGACCAGGCCTTGGAGAAGTCTCGTGGTGGAGCTTGGACTTAGGGCACAAACAACTGACTGGGAGGCTAGGACAGGTCTGACAGCCCACTGGGGTCGCCCAGAAAGGATGGGAGCAACGGTCGAGTCAGCCCCTCCAGGCTCCCTGGGCCAGGGAGCAGCAAGGCGGGGACGCTGCAATAACCCCCCTGCAGCCCCAGGAGTTCTTGCCTCCCATCTCAGTGCTAAGAGCTGAGCCACTCAGCTCATTTGCGGTTGACGAGGGATGGGAGGGTGGGGGAAGTGTTTCATCTCTGGCCCAGTGTTTTGCATGTTGATTGGATTTTGCCGGGGCTGGGGAGAGGAACCAGAGGGAGAAAATGCTCATTTCCTCTCCGAGATGGGGAAGGGCGGAAGAGTCCCTCAGTCAGCTCCCGCAGGCTCGCTGGGGAAGGCAGGGTGGAATGTTCCCTCCAAGCTGACAAGACACCCGAGGGGAGTTTGGTGAGGACAGGCAGCCAGATCTGTGGAAGGGGAGCAGAGCATGGAGGGTCAGCTATGAGAGAGGCAGGGAACAGATCACTGCCCTCCCAAGGCAGGTAGGAGGGACGGGGAAATGGATCCCAGCACCCCAAGAAAGATGGGGGAAAACACAGGGGGATGGGGGAGAAATGGATCCAGCCCCTTGGCACAGATGGGGAGGAGGGGGGAAACACAGGGTGAGGAATGGATCCAGCCCCCAGTGCAAATGTGGGGAGAGGAATGGATCCCAGCATCTGGGGCAGACAGGATAGGACAGATCAAGGAACGTTTCCCATGAATTAATTTCCCGGGGAGCTGTCGTAGTCTCATGGGGTGTTCGGGGCAGAGGCGGGGCCTGCATGGCACTCTCTCTGTTCAGACATGCTCCGATCTTCATTTGCATCATGGGTTGTTCCTACACTGCTGCTTTGCTGAGCTGGTTCCTTCAGTCAGCCAGGGGCCTGCCATGGATCTGCCCACAAGAGTCTGCTTTACAAGCGATCACGAGCAAGAGAACATGGCCAGGCCTCCCTCTCCTGTAAGGTCCAGGGCACCATGTCCTGTAGACGTGGACCTCGGACACAGCGCGTTACCGACACAGGCTCCTCATCCCTTCCTTCCTCCCCTCCTCACTCAGCAAAAATGCCTTCTGCGCCCACCCCAGGTCCCCATCCTCCCCACCCTCTTCTGCACCAATGTTCCCCCACAGGCAGGATTCTGTGCTCTGCCACCAACGTGCTACCCTCACTCACCCCTGCCGTGGTGCACGTTCACCCACGGATGTCTCCGCAGCAAGGGTGCTCCTGGGGGCATCTTGTGTGACCCCTTCTAATACAGGGGGGCTCTCTGTCCTCCTCTACTGGCTAGGCTATGTACAGAGGCTTAGCCAAGTCTGTAAAAGCAGCAAAGAATCCTGTGGCACCTTATAGACTAACAGACGTTTTGGAGCATGCGCTTTCGTGGGTGAATACTCACTTCTTCAGATGCATGTAGTGGAAATTTCCAGGGGCAGGTATATATATGCTAGCAAGCAAACTAGAGATAACGAGGTCAGTTCAATCAGGGAGGATGAGGCCCTGTTCTAGCAGTTGAGGTGTGAAAACCAAGAAAGGAGAAACTGTTTCTGTAGTTGGCAAGCCATTCACAGTCTTTGTTCAATCCCTGGCCACACTATAGCAGACCTTAAGGTGGCCATCCTGCAGCAAAAAAACTTCAGGACCAGACTTCAAAGAGAAACTGCTGAGCTTCAGTTCATCTGCAAATTTGACACCATCAGCTCAGGATTGAACAAAGACTAGTTTGCTTGCTAGCATATATATACCTGCCCCTGGAAATTTCCACTACATGTATCTGAAGAAGTGGGTATTCACCCACGAAAGCTCATGCTCCAAAACGTCTGTTAGTCTATAAGGTGCCACAGGATTCTTTGCTGCTTTTACAGATCCAGACTAACACAGCTACCCCTCTGATACTTAGCCAAGTCTGTTCTGCCCCCTCGCTAGTAGACCTGACCCTTAACTCCAGCAATAGAGGCTGAGGCTTTCAGAGCCCAACGTCCAGGGTTCAGTCCCTGCACACAATCCAAGCAGGGGTGTCATTACAATTGCTTCCTACCAACCTCTGGCACATCCTCCATCGCCTGCACAGCTACTACACCCGAGTAGCTCCACCCCACACTGCAGCATGATCTTCCGCTAAGCGCTGCACCCTCCCCTCGCCCATCTCCTACCTTGTCAACATGGATGTAGAAGAAGTGCTGCTGGTGGTACATAGCCTTGATGAGCCGCTTCAGCTGGCGGATGGCCCTCCCGTGAACGACCAGCATGTACGCGATCCGCACCGGCTTGCTCACGGAGGCCTGGTGCGTCTTGCTCTCGTCCCACTGGATCACAGGGCTGACTTTCCCTGGAGGGACAGAGAGCAGATACTCACTGAGCCAGCAGCTGGGCTCAGCTCGCCCGCTTGCTGGGGGAGGGAGGGAAGCAGCCATTCCTCAAGATCCCTCTGCCAGCTGTTCTCTTACTGCAGAGTACAGAGTCCCCATATTGCTCAGCCTCGCTGTTAGCGTCTTTCCAACCTAGGGCTGCACTTTCACCTTGCCACGGGCCCCAGGGACACACCTGATCTGCCAGGAGAGCAGACTGCAATCATTCCCATCTCCACTGGGCTGCAAGGAGACTCAGTGCTAACATCCAGTGTGGCCAGAATGCTGAGTAAGTATAACACGGCCTGCTGGGATGTGTCATCTCCATGGGACAATCTTTGCCATTAACAGTGGGGGAAGAGGGGCACAAGGCAGAAACACAGTGGGCTGCATTTGTGATTTTCCTTTGTAGTGACTGAACCCACCCAGACAAAGTAGCCTCGCTGAGGAGAGAGATTCCTTAGGCGAATAGGCTGGCATGGCTTTGATTGGATTACCTCTGCAGGTATTAGTCACAGGTCAGAGGTTGATGAGACAGGGTAATGGGGCAGGACATTTGCTCTGCCTCAGATTAGGGTTGGACAACAGGCTGTGGCCCACTAACAGGGCATCTGTCCGATGCCAAGGGATTACCTTTGGGGGCACTGCTGATGTTCACTGGCAATCCTGGAGAGACTCACCTGACAACTGGCAGTGCCGGGGCACAGAGCGGGGCATCAGATTCCCTGCCTGGTGCAGGCACACCACGTTGGCGATCTCCTGCTGGCACTGCTTGGTGCTGGCTCTCGCTAGCGCCGACAGGGCGTCTTTGCCCGTGATCTCACACTTGGGGGCGAAGCTGTTCTCGGTGGGCTGGGGAGCCCCCTCCACGCTGCCCGTGTCGCCGTGCTGGAAGATGGCCAGCTGGGCATCCCCACGCAGCTCCGTCCGGTTCCTCCTGCTCGAGTCGTCCCGGGCTGCCGGGAGCCTTCGCCCAGGTTTGTGTTTTGTGGTGACGGCTCTCACCACCTTGGCCACCAGCACTCCAGGGCTTTCCGGGCGGCCCTTCCACCGCCCATGCTTCCGGCTCGCGCTCCCCCGGCGACCGGCGGAGCTGTCCGAATCTTTGGAGCCTTCGCTGTTTTCAGGCAACCTGGCCTTTTTTTGCCGTCCCTTTTCCAGACACAAAACAGAGGGAAAATGTTAACTTGGGTATCACCACATCTCTAGTAACACCTTCCTTATTGTTAGCAGCCGCAGCAGCTCATCCTGCTACAGAGCCTTCCACCCCAGCACATGCTACAGACACGTGCTTATCTCACCCCCTTGCAAGGCACTGAGACCTGGGTCATTCTGCAGCACGGACGCAGCTCCAACTGCACGCCCTAGTCGAACATCTGTGTAGTGCAGCGTGGATGCTTTAGCAAAGCTGCAAGGCCTGGGGTCCCGCAGCTGGAAGCCAGGTGTACAACGCCATGTGGATGCTCAAGCCTGGGCTTGAAAGCACCAACTTAACAAAGGCGGGTCCCACAGAACTGGGTTTACAGTGCTGTGTAGACATACCCCTAGAAGGCCCCATTGTGCAAGATACTGTACGCACTCTCAGGGCAGGCACACATGACAAACGTGCACTGGCACCGCTGCAGCACTTCTTGTGAAGACGCTCTAAGCTGATGGAAGATTGCTCTCCTGTCGGCTTAGTAACGCCGCCTCTGTGAGAGGCGGCAGCTGTGTCGTCGGGAGAAGCTCTCCTGCCAATACAGAGCTGTCTACATGGGCAGTTAAGGTCCGTATAACTAAGTTGCTCAGAGGTGTGGATTTTTCACACCCCTGAGCAATGCAGTTATACCTAAGTAAGTGTGTAGTGCGGACCCGGCCTCAGCGAGAGACGCTCCCTGCCCTCAACAGCTTACAATCCAGCTAGCCAAAGAACGTATTATTATCCCCACTGTACAGGAAGGGAATGGAGGCTCGGCCAAATCACACAGGGAGCCTGTGGCAGAACCGGGAGTACAACCCAGATCTCTCAGGTCCCAGTCGAGTGCAAACCCACAAGCCCACCTTTTCCCTCTGAGCACTACCACTACCACAGCTTTGCACATAAATAGCAATTGCATTTTCCATGTGCTGTACAGACATTACTCATCCCCTACAATCCCGTCAGAAGGGAGATGTGGCCAGGGAAGGCAGGCATTCAGGAACCGCTGTGGTGGACACACTATAAATACATTGTGGTCTCAGAATTGGCATGCAGAGCTGAGAACCAGCAGGCGTGGATTTTGTTCCTAACTAACACTGCCATGACTTCCAGGGGAGCCTCAGGCAAGTCAACTCTTACTGTGCCTCAGTTTCCTCAGCTCTTACATGAGATTAGATTAAGGTTTCTAACCATCAGAGGAGTGGAGTTCTGGAACAGCCTGCCCAGCGGAATAGAAGGGCAAAAAGCCAACCTTGTTTCAAGACTGAGATGGATACATTTACGGGGATGGTATCACAAGACTGTCTACAATGGCATATGGCCCATCCGAGACTGCTAGCTCCAGCAGCCAGAGATGGACACTGGACGGGGATGGCTCTGAGCTACTGAGAATTCTTTCCCAGGTGTTCAAATGCAGCTTTCACCTACATGCTCAGAGTCTAACTGATCGCCATAGAAATCTTCCCCCAGGGCGAAAATCCCTCAGGGTCTCTGCCATTCTCTGCAGCATGGGGCACGGTCACTTGCTGGTTTGAACTGGAGTAAATGGTGGATTCTCTGTAACTTGAAGTCTTTAAATCATGATTTGGGGACTTTAGTAACTTTGCCAGTGGTTAGGGGTCTATTACAGGATTGGATGGGTGAGGTTCTCTGTCCTGTGTCACACTAGATGATCATGATGGTCCCTTCTGACCTTAAAGTCTGAGTCTACATGTGGATAATACTAACGTGCAGTGTGGCCCTGGAGATCTCCAGGTGCAAAGCCCTGTCAAAGGGTTATTAATTTACCAATGGGCTAGAGGGCCAATTACTTGATCTCTGTGTCTAAGGTCACACACTGTGTCCACGCTGGATCAGAACCCACGTGCTTTAACTTCACTTCCTCGTTTGTAAGCTAGGCTCTCCAGCTGCTTTGAAAATCCCCAGAGCAAACTCTCCCAAGGAGCCAAGCTGATGAGTAAAGGGTGATGTTAATTACACCGAGTTATTTCTGCCACGCTGGCTGATTAGCAGACATGATTTAGCCTTGGGGAGAGGAGGGAATTGCTCCCGGAGGCAGGGCCGTTTGATGGTAAGAACAGGGGATGAGGTGTCAGGACTGGGAAGCCAGAACCGCGGCAGACTCTCTCCTTTACAGTATTAGCTGCCGCCAGAGTAGACGGACCACTGGGCTGATCCAGCAGGGCCATTCCCAGGTGAATGCTAAAGCAGCAAGATACTGCAGGAGCCATCAGGTCTGGAGAGACTGAACAGCATTTGAAGGCTGGGGGGCAAGCGTGGGGCAAGGTAGAGGGATATCAGTGCAGGATGCGGACGGGGGAAACACGTCTGTTAGCAACACTTCCTGTGCCAAAGAAACGCTGGACTGTCGGTGTACACCGAGAGCGAGAGAGAGAGACAGAGAGCGCAAGTGAAACAGTGACCTCCTAACGCTCCACCATCGAGCTCTGCTGTGTTAGGAGAGTCACAACTGGACACACTTTCCTTGGCTACCACAGGCCAGAGAGCTTTGCTGAAGCCTTTTGGCCGGAACATGCTGAATCTGCAGTGCCTGGACAATGCCTCAGCTCCACCCACAATGGTAGCTGCCTCAGCATTTGACAAGTATTGATTGCATCTCAGAGTAAGGTCATGAGCTCAAGCCTTGCGGATAAGGGCATGGACAGGCAGCCTGAAGTGCTGCAGCTGCCCTAGTTCCGCCAGTCCCTGTGTGACCCCACAAGGCACTGCTTTGTATTTGAAAAATTACCCCAATGCTGCATCTCCCACCCACAGAGCTAGGTGCTACAGGACAGGAGACCCAGAATACAGTGGGGCAGCTACAGTCACAGGGCGTGTTGCATGCTGATGTGCAGGAAGAGCATTGCTGAACTGATGCATTGGTTCACCACTGGGGTGAGAGATCTAACAAATTACTTCATGCAAGCAGTGTCCTTCAACAGCTTCCTTACTTGGCAGAGTCCGGTACGAAGGGCCAGCCCAAGGGAGATCGGGGGGCACAAAGATGGGGGCTTGGAAACCCGAGCAGCTTCCAAGACCTGGCTGTGCACACGTCAGTTCCTATGTTAACTGAAGTAAAGCCCCAAGGTCTCACTGGATCAACAAACCACTCTGCTTCTCTAATCAGCTCTGTGAGCGAGACTGCTCCTCAGCCACGCAGGGATCACACGTCTAGTGAAAGATCAGAGGTGCTGACCGACTGGTCAGTTCTAACACGCCTTTGTCGGCAGTGCTCTTTCAGCAAGATGAGCATGACAAGGCTTAAAACTTCTCCATCTCCCACTCCAAGCATGCATCACGGAGAGCCCAGAACGGGCAGAGAGAACAGTTCATTAGTCACCACGCAGGACCATCTGTTTGGAGAGTTAAAAATCTGTTTTCTCTGCACAAGAGTTACAGGAGCGGAGAGTCCAGGAGGAGAGTGACAAGCGAAGAACAAACATGTTCCACATTCTAGAGCTGGCGCTCAGGCAGAATTGCTTCCAGGAGGCCAGAGAAAGCATTGGCACCCCGCAGGTGGCGAAGGAGATGCACCTGGAACTGGCTGGGATGAGGATAAGGCAGGGGAATGCGTGCAGGGCAGGTTTCAGAACTCCTTGCCCAGACTGGCTCTAATTTTCCTTTTCCCCTTCAAGGCATCAGGAGCAAAGTCATTCGGTTTACTCTGAGATCTGAACTCCCAGCAGCATCTGTGGAAACATCTCTGTTCTCAGTCATGTTCCCTTCACTCTCCCACCCCCGGGCTCTGAGTATCACCTTCCGACTGATTATGTCCTTCAGGACAGAGCTGTTTTTCATACCATGCACACTGGAGCTCCAGTGACATGGCCAGGGGAGGGGAGATGTTGCTGAGCCTATTTCTGCCTCTCCTCCTCCTGTGCTTTCAGCACAGACCACATGAAATGCCACCACCTAGTTACAGTCGGATTCATCTCTCCCAGAAGGAGCCTGTGGTCTGGCCCGCGGCTGACGGAGTGAGCCCAGCTCTCCTTCCCAAAAGCAGAAATAAGAAGAAATGCCCCTATCCTTCCTTGAGGGGCCAGTTAATGAACCCAACAGTCCCTAAATACTGCACCACACTGAAGCGATCCTTCCACCCCAGCCAGGAAGTGAAAACGAGATTACTCCAGTCATGTCACTCAACTGTATTTAAAACTTCTGCAGGACTTCTGCACAGTTCCCAGAATGAGATCCTGGTCTATGCCCCCCATCTCCACCAGGCACCCAATTTCTGTACCCTGCCAGGAGGTTATTTCCCTATGATCTCCCCCACCTTCTGGATCTAAACTTCCTTCTCATCAACACACCCACCAGCCTCACAGCATGTAAAGGAGCAGAGTGCTTGGTGCTGTAGTACATCACGACCCGCCATACCAGTGAGACCGGTATGACGACAGGCTGACAAAGGGACAGTCTCTCAGGCATGTTTCTAGCAAATCTCTTGCCAAGGACTCTACATGACACCTACAAACTCCAGAGTGGCATGGAAACTGCCCACAAGGGACTCCCCTTCCCTTCTCCAAGGGACTCTCCTTCCCTTCTCCAGAGCGACAAAAAGATACTGACGTGGCAAAATGACTAAGGAAATAAATATCTTGTTTCAACACGGTACTTCAAAGGATTGATTTTTCCTTGTCTCATTCCCTTCGGATCATCCTCTGTTCCTGGGAGAACAGGAAAAGGGATAATCACTCTGGTCCCCTTTGTCTGTTTAGCCTATTTGCATTGTAAGATCTTTGGGGCTGGGATTGTCTCTTATTGTATGTGTATGTACAGCACCTGACACAATGGGGCCCTGATCTCAGTTGAGGCCTCTAGACACTACTGGAATATAAGACGACAATTACAGCTCTTCAGTCTTCACAAGTCCTGGTATCAGTAGTACAATTGACTTCTGCCCCTCCTGCTTCTGAGCCTGCCTGCTTTGAAATACGTACCCCACGAGGCAAGCTAATATTGGATGAGGACTAAAGATCCACCACAGAAGACATTTACTAGCTGGGCACACCTGCTCTGATAACTCCCCAGATTCCAGAACCTGCACAAAACTCACATTCCTCATCTGTTCCACAGCTTGTGGGTTCTGGATGCTGAACGATTTGCATATGGTCAGAGCAGGGGAGCAATTCAATTCTGCTCTGCATTTCTTCAGGTCACTCACAAATATCTCATGAGAATTGCTGACAGCTGCTGATGCAGAAATATTCCTAGAAAGGGTCTTTGCATTCTGAGACTTAGAGGAAAACGGTCAGCTTGGAAAACCATTTGTAAACACATTTCCTCCCCTGGATTACGAACATCACTATTGTTTAAAGAAATGTTTGCTTTCAAATTTAATTTACTTTTCACTACTGATGACAATTTATTTGGTACATTTCCTTCAGTTTAGGCAACAAAAACAGGACTGGTCCATTTTGCTTTCTAAGCCTCCTGTGATGTTGTTGCATTTGGGATACAGCCACTACAGGGAAAGAATTAAACACAAAGGCAGGAGCAGGGGGTTCACTACAGAACTAAAATCCAAAGCCGACATTTTTCAAAGCCATCAAGGGCATCTGAAAACCCAATTCCATTAATGTATGTGACTCTGAACCCCTGAATCTTATGCCTAAAATGGACTCCGCTGTGTCTCTTTAAAAGCAAGCTCTTTGGCGAAGATCTGCGCGATTGTTATAGGTGCACTGACAGAGAAGGACATTTTAAAGGGAGCCTTGTCCTGATTTCACTGTGCTGGGTGTGAGACAAATACCTTGTTTAGTCAGAGCCTAGATCCATTTGGATTGAGGATTATCAAACCGAAAGGGAAGATTAAATAAATGAATCAGACATAATGGACCTTTCCCAATCACATTTCCTCCTCCGCATTTATAAGGATATTCTGTGGCTTACCCAATCCTTCCACACATTCAAGCCTGAACTCTCCTACAGGGGCTGCCCTGCTGTCGATCTGTATGCACACAGTCCCCGGCTAACTGTACGAGAAATGTGTATGTGCGTCCAAGGGCAGACTGTGACTTTAAGAGTAATACTTCAGCTGCATCTGCACTGCAATTTGGAGGAATCCCAAGTAAATATAATAATCCAGAGAGCTGCGTGATGCCCATAGAAGGATACATACTTGAGTGGGTTAGATACTCAGTGGGTTGGGAATGTGACAGGGAGCTTTCCAGGGAATAGGAACAGAGTACAGGGCTTTTCATCTCAAAATCTCTCGTTTGTACGCAGCCCAGGCTGTTCAGTGGCCCATGTGAAAGGAGCTGGTCTTGGCCCAGGTCCTAGCAGACAGATACCCACATCATGACAGTCATCTCTGCAATCCCTTGTGGCTAGGTCCTGCCTAGAAACCAAGGACTGCACATGCTATGGAGGCTGAGCTAACTTTTCAATTTACAGTTGTTCCAACCCGGGGTTGAGAAATGCAGGCAAGGTGGCCTGGAGGAAGCTGTCACTGCTGCTTTCAGCACTGTACGGTACCTGCTCTGTGCATAGAGCCCCTCAGTGCCCACAGCTGTCAAACCGTGCCTTCCATGGGCGCTGCAACTTCAGGGTGGGCAACAATGACAAAACCGTACTCTGGGTCTGATTGGAAAAGGTAAGCGAGACAGTAAATGCAGCGGCCATCTAGCCCGAGTGGGAACAAAGCCCCTGAGAAGAGGTCCATTGGCTTCCTGGGTGACGTGGGGCCTTCATACCAGGGGGCTGTGCTTTATCGGTTGCTTTGGACATAGACAGGAACTGAACACCAAGTGGTTATGCTGTAGCATCCCTGGGATCAACAACAAAAGCCGCTGCCCTCTTGTTCTCCCCAGCAGAAGCCAACAGACAGCCAAGGCCTTGGCTCATTTGGGCAAGTGACTTTGAGGTTAGGGCTATTTCTCTCCCTGGGTAAACTCTTTATGAGAATGACTTGGCCGGGCTGCTCTCCTTCCCTTTTGCCTACACAGCCGCCCACACCTGCACCCCTGCCAGTGGCCGTACTGGACCTGTGAACAGACAGATTCAGTAAAAGCCAGCGATCTTGTTTGCGCATTGAGTCTCTGGCTGAGGCCTCCCCCATGTTCCGGATTTAGAGTCTCCTTGTTATCTGTGTGACACCTTCTCTGAAAAACAGAACAGAAAGAGCTGGGAAGGAAGGAGAGCGGAAACAGACATCAAGGGAAGATTCCTGCCAGAACAACCACAGCTATAAGCAGCTGCTTTGAGAGCAGCTAGATGGCACAGTGGGTAAACTCAGACTCATTTTGGGAGACATTGGTTCACATTCAGGCTTAGGCTGCAAACAGTTCGATTCTTGCGGCAGCAATAAACAGCAGCAGCCCCAGCTGAATGCAATGACCCCTGAGGGCAAGGATAAGGCTGACTTGAGTGACTAAAAGCTCCAGATGCTCCATGGCATTTTAAGGACTAGTGTCTGCCTTCGAGTCTCCAAAGCAAACTACAACTGGCAGATGCAGGCAGGGCCAGCAATACTGGGACAGAACATTCATTGGCGACTGGGAGAATGAAAACGTTCTAATTGATTAAGCAACTAGGACCCATACTATCTAAGCCCTTCAGGGATGCAAAATTGGTTGGTAATCTTAGGAGCACCGGATCTCCTGGAAGATTTCTGTTGCTTCCAGCTTTGCCAGAAATACCCTGGTACTCTGGCTCCTCCAGCGCCAGCCACAGTCAGGAAGTGCAGAGGCGTGTGAAAATGAAAAGCTATTTTTTAAGAAAAGTTAACTGAACTTCTCTGGAACCTGCTTCAGGTTTTGAGCAAAGGCTCAGGACGGCTTTTGCTTCCTCTGAACTAGATCACCTGTCCCCTAATATCCATAACACCAGACCAATGAGCCAACCACACCTCACATTTCCAGACAAGACGACCTGGGGCATCAGCAAAACCTGCCAATTTCCCAGTCTGAATTTTGGAGAGAATGTATAGGAATGAGGCTTCTGGAAGGAATAGAGACTAAACATTTCTTTCTGGAGAAAGGCACAGGACAGACAGACACAGGCTAAAGATTTATACGATCTGAAGAGAAACCAGAGTATAGGGAGCTCTCAGAGTGCTTTACAAACATTAGCCAGTTGAGAAGAGAGAAAGTGGCAGAGCCAAATCTGCAGCTCAGGAATTCCTGGCTCCCAATTCTGTCCCAATCTCTCCCCTCCTCGCCTCCTAATGTCTTAGTATCATGGGAGATTTTTCTCTTTCACTAACATTTATTCTATAGCTTCAATTAAGTCTTTCTGGGCCATAAGGCTCCAGAAACCACTTGGTTTTCTGGCATGTGGAGATGATAATGCATGGTAGGTGCAGCACATGAAGGGGTCTCACTTCCTGTCCACTCACTCATCAAGTCAACCAGCATCACGCACAACAGGGCACATGTGGCTGGGAATGTGACAATTGTAAGCCATGCTTACCATCCAAAAATACTTTGCTCCATGCATCTCTCATGTACCATTTCAGATCCAGCAGCTATTTCTGCATCTCTGCCCAGTGCCCAAGGACAGCTGACCACGTCTTTGCTAGTCCCATGAAAAACTGTAGAATCCTGGAAAATTTCCCCTCTGCCAAGCACTAGAAAAGGCACAAAATCCATTCCCTAAAGAAAAAAAGTGGAATCCTAGTGCCCCCTTCGACTTTTAAATTTCTGCTATCCCCAGAATGCTGTTTGCTGTAATACAACAGCAGTACACATGCATGTTCCCCAGCTCACGCCCTTCATCCTTGGGGCACTATACCGTTCTTCAGCCTGCCCTCCCTCAAATCTCTCCCATCCCAGATTTTACCACTAAATCATAGCAGACGGGTCCTCCCCACAGTGAATTTAGTACTTGTAAAAGGTGTTGGATTGACAGGCCTGGACAGACAACTTCTAATCAGCTGTAAAAGAGGGACACAACAGACAGCAAGTATAAGCACTTTCTCATGTTGACCCAGATATGCTTCAGCCTTAGATCTAAAGGGGGAAGAGGTTCCAGGCCTCTCAAATGAGACGGCCCACAAGGGGCTCAGCTGTCAGGCAGACCCTTGGCTGTGAGAAACTACACTGAGACCATCACCTCAATCACAGGTGTCTGACAGAAATGGGATTTAGTCGCAACTGACCTGATCTGGGTTTGACCAGATATAACAGGCAGAGACACACTCCATATGCTTGTAATAAATAGACCCATCTGAATGAGTGACCCAGAGGTCAAAACCTTCATGTGAAGGATGAGACAGTCTGGTCCAGAGAACTGGCTTCTATTCCCTGCCAGCTCAGCACGTGACCTTGGGCAAATCACTTCACCCGTCCTTGCATTAGTGTCCCAGTATGTAAAAAGGGGATGAGGACGCTTACTTGGATTCGTAAAGCACTTTGACTGTCTCAGATGAAAAGCAACATATAACTGCAAGGTATTATGATGCCATCATGATGCACACTAATATTCTTCCCCAGATGAGCCTCTCAGAACAAGATTCATGGTGAATATTCTCTTTGCTTGGAAAATGTAAGATTCCAACTAATGGTATATTAACAACCCTGGTCTTACATCAGAACCCTGAGTTCTGACAGTTGCACTACATCTGATCCTCTATATCATAATACAGGGCAATATTTCTCCGGATCAAATCTTAACTTACTGTAATGTCCCCCAGATCCTATTGCACCCTAACACACACACACCCCATGCCAGACTCTCTGTACTACCCTCCCCAGCCAGGTCCCCACCCACTTACCCTAATTCACTAAAGCACCCTTCCCCCATTTCACACTGTCAGATCCTAATACACAGCAGCAGCACCCCATCTAACCCCCCAGACCTAATGCACTAAAGCAAGTTTCCATACTAGTCACCCTAGATCCTAACGCACGGTCAACCCCCTCATCAGAGCTCCCAGACCCTGATGCACTGTGCCACAAAATATTAGGATGGGGGGGTACTAGACATTTCCAGTTCAGACACCTCCATATTCTAATGCACTGTAACATCTAACCCACCTAGACCATGGCATTCTAACACCCAACCCCCAGCAGCCTGATACAATCACCCCACGCCAGACAGCCCTAGAGCCTAACGTACTGCAGCCCTCCACTCACCCATCCAGACCCTACAGTGCTCTCTTCCCCCAGCAGACAACGTAGGTCCCAATGCACCATCTCCCCCCACATCAGCCACCCCAGTGCCTAATGCACGGTCACCCCCCACCCCTGGCCCTGATGCACAGCAACCTCACCTCCAGCCCCGAATGCACCCCCCACCCCGTATTTGCCCCGACCCCGGCTCCCCCAGGCTTCGCCCCATTCCCCTGCCCTCCTGCACGAGCCGAGCCCCCCCCTTACCTCGCCGTGCTCGTCCTCCTCCAGGCTGCTGAAGCTCCACACCACCAGGCCCTGGATGAGCAGGATGGCCAGCGCGGTGGCGATCGCCAGCCTGTAGCGGCGGGCCAGCTTCTGCACCCGGGCGCTCGCCACCATCTTCCTCGCGGGCGGCGGCGGCAGCGGGGCACGGGAGCGAGCCAGCCCGCCCTGCAGACGGCGGGCACGAGCACGCACAGCGGTGGCGGCCGGCGGGCGCGAGCACGCTGGGGGGAGGGGATGGGGGTGCATGTGAGTCCTCCCCCAAGGCCTTAAAGGGGCCGGCGAGTCCTGCCCGGGATCAGGCTCTGCCGGGCGGTGTAGCCAGCCCCGGCGGATACCCGGAGCCCCTGGCTGTCCCAGGGAGACAGGGCGAGTTAGGGGCTGGCCCAGCCCCAGGAGGGCCCCCGCAGCCTGGCTGGAGCCATGGCGAGTAACGCGCCCTGGGGGGCGACAGCCACGTGGCGGTGCCGTGGGTCACCCCAGGGTGAAACAGCTCCCAGAGCTCCAGTGTAATCACAGGGCGATGTCACCCGGCCGCCCCCTCGCCTGCTCCTTGCTGGGCTCCGGAGCTGCAGGGTGTCTTAGCCCCATAGGGGCTGGAACGAGGGGGGCTGCTGCACCCCCCCATCATATACAGGGTTTACAGTATGGTTCGATGGCTCTCAGCACCCCCACTATATAAACTGTTCCGGCACCCCTGCCTAGCCCTCCTTTGAGACGTGTATTCCTTATTGGATAGCAGTGCAGCTAATTGCACCCACAAAATAGGATCTGTGTGGGATGCTTTCTGCATTGACTCTTCCTCTGCTTATTCCTCCCTGGCCTCTTTTTAGTAGCCTCTGCAGGCTACGGCTTGTGTGGAAAGATCACTGACCTCCCTCCCACCTATCTACCTCCACTAGTTCTAGTGGCATCTACAGAATAGGGTTTATAGCCAAAGGTCTGTAGGATGTGAATTCAGTTCTTTTATGCCCCCTCTATGTGGCTTGGTTTAGCTGTGTAGACATTTGCTTACAGACTCCTGCATGTGATTGTAGGGACTAACTCACCAGCATGGCACATGCTACAGACGGTAACAAACTCTGGCTGCTGTTTCCCCAGTCCCTGCCAGGCTTTTGGTTTGAGCATGGTGGCTCCTTAAGGCGGCCCCATATTTGTAGTAGTACAAGTCCCTATGTACCATGTGTCCAATGACTTAACAAAAATGTCAGAACACAACTCCCCCCCGCCATCTCACATGCAAGTGCTTCTCTGCTCTCTTTCCTATCCCTGCTTCCTCTTTATCTCTGTTAATATATTTTAACTGTAACTGACCTTGACTGGACACAAACTGGAGGTGGAAGGTTCCCTACCACAGCCCTCCCACTCCAACCACCAAGCCAGCCATTCACTTTTCATGTGTTTTGTGATGAGACTAGAAATTAAATATTTAGAATCTCACTTTTCTTAACTATTGCAAACCAAACTGGAGCTTAGTTCTGACCTCACTGGAAGGGGTAAGCGGATTCAAGTTTGTCCAAAATCAGCCAGGTCTCACCTTAGTGAGGAATTCCTTCTCAGGGGAGTGGTTCTTCCATTGGGAAACACGCTACAGATCAACACATACAGTTATCTGTGCTTGGAATAAAAAGCCCAGCATAACATGGATTTTTACAGATCAGTAGATATCTTAAAGCTGAATCATCCCCTCTACTTTTAGCCCCTGGAAGGATGAAATGGGTTGGGGTAATGGCCAAGATTGACTGGTGATTATGTAACAAGGGAGAGAAACTGGAGCAGCAGCATCTCCCCCATGAAGCGGAGGGAGCTCCTTTATGAGATCAATAGGTTCCAAGGGGGATGGAGCTGCTGTATATGGATCATCCCCCTCCCTGCCATCCCAGGGCAGTACCTGTGCACTTCTTCACCCACTGCTGACACTGGCAGCCCTTACTTCCTTGCAAACCTACTCCATGCCTTCTACCCCCTCTAATGGGGGTGGGTATGTGCACTCCTGGGTGAGGGGCAATGCAAGTTTGGCTCCTAAGGGAGCTATGCTGCCTGAGGAGGAGGTAAATAAAGACCAACAGAGAGATGGGTCTTCTGCATGGATTTTCCAACCCCAGATTGGTGGCCTGAGAGATATGGGATTTTTCTGCAGATCTTGGGCTACCTTTGGGGTTGCAGGGCCACTCTGTTCCTCCAGAGTAATAATGACCAATGAGCAACAGAGTTGACTGCAGGTTAGATCAGGAGTCTGGAAGCAGGGGCGGCTCTAGACATTTCGCCATCCCAAGCAGGGTGGCATGCCGCGGGGGGTGCTCTGCCCGTTGCTGGGAGGGTGGTAGAGGGCTCCAGTGGACCTCCCGCAGGCATGCCTGCAGAGCGTCCGCTGGTCCCGCGGCTTTAGTGGACCTCCCGGTGACCGGCAGAGCACCCCCCGCAGCATGCCGCCCCAAGCACGTGCTTGGGGTGCTGGGGTCTGGAGCCACCCCTGTCTGGAAGTCAAATTCCTGGCTCCATTCCAGATTCTGCTCCTTGCTGGAACAATCTGTCAGAAATTTCTGAAGCGAACATTTCCAGTATGGGTAGATCTCCCATGAGCTTTTACTTAGCAGGGCATGGACTGGTCCTCAACCACTCTGAGGCCAAATGCTGCAAGAGACTTAGTCAATTTTTCCAATTATTCCCTTACCTGCTGTTCATCAACACCTCCTCTGACACAGTCTTCATTACTCCTGTGCTTTATTTTTCCTGTTAAGGAACAACTTTGACAATCTACCAATCAGCACATCTGTCTAAGAAGCATTCCCTCTAGGGAATTTCCTAATGAACCTACTGAACTTTAGTTCAGCAAGACACCCAGCTAGTGGCCATTAATTTTGAAAAAAGTCACAAAACCCTATCACAACCTTTTGCAGAAACATGTGCAAATGGCCAAAACCCACAGAAATATTCATGAGAAGCAGCTTGTACAACATAGAACAAATCACAGTGTTTAGATCCAGTGGGCTGGATTCTCCTCTCAGTCCCATCACCTTTGTACCAGGGTTAATGCCACTGAAGTAACTCCCAGTTTCCCTTGATGTAGATGCAAGCAGGATTTGGCACACAGTGTCTGAGTCCACAGCAGGATGGCTTCAAGGCTAAAGGGGCAGACATGATATCAGGGAAGAGGCAGAGTACTACAGCCTCCACAGGAGAAGCCCAGAGCATAAAATGATGCAGTCTTCATGTCTCTAAGGAACCCAACATGCCACTTGTTAAAGTGCGTAACAGCCCTCCTACAGCCATTGATCCTGTTTGCACTGTGCATTAGAGAAGCATGGAGTGTAGGGATCAGAAGTGAATGGAGCATCGACTTGTGACTGGATTCTTGCAACCATCCCCTTTGCATACCAGCACCCTCTGCTTGCTGTGTATTTTGTTCTGCTTGATCCTGCCTTATTTGCACATTGCAGCCTAGATGCTATGGTGATAAGCATATTAGATAGCAAGACATTCAGGCATCTCCACCATGGTTTCTGACATTGGCATTCACTTTCCTCTGCTGTCTGCTCAAAATAAGAGCACTTGGCCCATATACAGTTTACTGGGTGGGTACAAGATCACTGAGGAAAAAAATATATATACATGCACACTGGCTATTGAGAATGTGATTGATTTGGAGCTGGCTATACATGATGAATCCTGCATCTGATGTGGGTGCTTGTTGTTTACTGTATGCATTGTGTTAATTCTGTCAGGTTTTCCAGGAAATGCCCCCAGGAAGTGGGATGGTGCTGGATAGTCACAGCTCTTGGCAAACAATGAAGAGATTCACATTGGTCCCTTGCACGGCCTGCCAGACAAACTTTGCCCAGGAGAGTTCAACCCCTGTGAGGCACGGGGAAGAGAATGAAAAGCCTCATGAGGGTTTAAAAGATACAGACCCTCTCCTGAGAAGGGCAGGCAATTAATAGGGAAACTTAGTCAGACCGTTGGAGAGCAATCTGACCCCCGCCCCCCAGTCTTTAAAGGCCAGGAGTAAAATAAGCCTACCTAAACCTTTAGGTAAGAGATGCAGACAGACTGAGTGTTTTAAAGAGTCCTTTGCTCTTGTTCTGCTGTACTGCCACTGTTAAGATTTGTTTTAAGGCAGCAGTTTTGGGTCACAGTTCCTAAAGGGGAAGAACCACAGGTAGCCAACCCATTCAGACTTGCTAAGCAATCACAGTCCCTACACAGAGGGCTGGGCCCAGTCTGAATGTGAGACTCACAGGATTCTGCCCCAGAAAGGTAAAGACTCTCAGGGCCCAAGACCTGGCAGGGTGCACTCAGAAAAGATGGGGCCCAACAACAGAAGCCAAGAGTGGTTGCAAAGCTAGTCCCAGTTGTGGGAACTGAGCACTGACAAGTCTGGCCAACAAGAACCTGGGGTTTCAGGTTTACTTACCAGATTTTCCTTTTCTATTATACTCACTGTTACACAAAGCAGCAAACTCTCATTACAAGCCCTTCATACAATTTAACAGTCTATAAACAGCAAACAAGGATATTCTGCACCAGTGCACAACTGATATTCCCAGCACTCCCTCACCTCCATTCTTATTAGCAGACACCTGTTGCTTTGTTTCTGAAAGGAGCCCCCAGTGCCTTAAAGGGTTTGATTCTAAGTAGGCTCGGCTGCAGCTGATTTATTCAGGTGCACATGGACAGCTTGGATTTAGCCCCCATATCTTTCCACCATCAGTGGGTGTGGCTCTTTTCCCTATGAGAATTACTGGGGTGGATCATTGCTCTAGGGTACTGCTTTCATTATGCTGACAGACCTGTCCTCCTGCTTACAAATACTTGCTGATTTATGGTTATGCTTCTCTGGTATCCTGCAACAGCAGGCTGTCTCCAAGGCTAACGTATGGAAACAAGCCCTGACAAGCTTGGTTTGAGAATAATTATGTCAAACAAAAGCCCGTCTCAGAGGTGTTATGGTAGGGTTGTTAAGACTCTAGAAGCCAGGCAGGGAGCAGGGGGAGAAAGGGAAAAGTGTGGGAGAGGCGGAGTGCCATTAACAGAACCCCTTTGGAAGAAGCTATTTCCAGGGGAGAAAGGAAAGGAGAGGATGGTAAAGCACAGGTCAGAGAGAAGCTCTAGGAGAGGTGATGTAACATGTAACCAGTCACCTCAGGAGCCCAGCTGGGTTGCTGGACAAACAAAAAACTCTCTGCCCTGGGACAGGGAGAGAGCTTGGAGGAATGCAGAGAGATGTCCAGAGGGGTTGCGATGCAGCCTGGGATGTGAGGCTCACGACCCCATACAAAGGCTTGCAGCTGGGAGCTCCAAAGAGGAGTCGCTCTTATCTAAGGTGTTCAGGTTTCTTAAGCGATGTTCTGTGGCACAGGTTGGGGGCAGTCTTAAGGGTGTCGTGTTTCCACAGCCCATGCCTGGGCCTATTGAAGTCACTTGTAACTTTGCCCATCCCTGACTTCTCTGGGAATTGGATCAGAGCCCATGTTAGGCCTGTTCCTGTTTATCCAACTTCACCGTGTGCTTTCCTCTGTACTGTGCCAATACTCTTCTTTGCTTCAGAGCTAGAGCTGTAGGCTGGAGACTCACTGCCCTCAATTAGCCCCTTGGAGAGACATGGACTGGGCTCTGACCTGGGGGAAGCTGAGTCAGGAGAGGGCTAATGAGTATCCTGATTAGGGCAAGAGAGCCTGCTGTCTCCTACTGTGAGGGGGGTGCGGTGATGGGGCTGGTGAAAGCATGCATGAGAAGCTGGCTGTGTTACAGATGGGGGCCTGATCCTCCCGGTGCTCTGCCCTTAATGCAGTAATTTGCACCAGAGCAAAGCAAGTGCAAAGTGGGTATAAAAGGCTACAAATCCTCCTTGTAAGGCTCCCTTATTTCTGTTACAGAGTTCAAGCAACAGATAATCTCCCCATGCTGCAAGTTCAACTGCTGCCTCTGAATATGTAGGCGGCAGCAGGGGGCAGCAGTGATTCCTCTGCCTGCAGAACCAAGCTGCCTAGGGGCCCTGATGTGCTGGTGAATCAGGCTTTTCCAGCACTCTGATCAATAGGTTTGTCCCCACTGATGCCTACCACATTCCTGGACATTTTGGAATCGATCAGTTTTGGCATTCCAAAGCTGTTGCAAAAAAAAGAGAAATGCTGTTAGAACGTGCTTCTCACGGGCCATTATTCCTCTTTTAAACACAGAGCAACTGAGTTGCAGAGAGGTGCAGCTACTTGCCCAAGAGGTTAGAATTCAAGGGTTTACAGTCCCATGTGTAATTCCTAGACAGTGATGCCTCTAAATGTCTATATTCTATAGATACCATTGTATTAGACCCCCTCATATTGGCAAATGACAATGGGAGCTGTGAGAACACATCCAATCTGATAAGTATCAAAATCCTAGCAGTACCATGCCTCCGTCCCCTTGCTTTGACTGCTCCTTGACCCCTAGTTATTTAGGATCTTCTCTTTCTCCCCTATCTGCTATTACTTGCCTACAACTTTTGCCTGCATGGTGCCTGGAAGAGACTCTGCTGGATGAGACTAAGGAGGTGGAGGAATGTGATGATGTCATCATAACCACTGCTTATGACATCATCCTAAGGCCATCTCTGAGGAATCTTTCCTGGAAGTGAATCCCCAGCAGCATTATGGGGTCCCGTCACTGCATCCATCAGTTTCCTCTCCCACAGCATAAGCCTATGGCTCACTAGATCAATGGCAGGGATTTCTCTGGAACTGCTTTGAGGATCCCAGAGAAGATTAGAAATGAGGGGTATAAAGATGCCCTTAAAGAGGCTTCAAGGTGCCGGTAGCTTAAGAATGCTGTCCTGGAGCCCCATGACTGAGCAAGAAGAGACAACAGGTGAATTACAGTGTTGGGGAAAGAGCATGGATGAGACCCAAGGTTGTTCTGTGAAGAGGTGCTGGATTTCCTCTGTATAGATAAACAAAGATGAGGAGTAAATTCCCAGGGCTGGACTATGCCAGGGATGGAGAGAACCAGTGTGGTCTTTCACGTGTTAGTCTTAGCACAAGTGTATTTGCTTAGCTACTTCATGTAATGTATACCTTTGTCACTTCCTGTGGGGATTAGCTACATTAGGCTGGAGCAGGTGAGGACTTGAGGACCAGGAAGTCATGTGATCAGTCTTGATGAGGGGTGGGAAGAGCCCAACATCCACTCCCTAGCCTGGTAATTTAATATTTTTCCTTTTCTCAGCTGACAAGAAGGAGCTGGAATTCAGGGTATCAAAGCCCTCCTACCACCAGGTATGGTCCTTGTTGCTGCTCTTGGTGCCTGCTCAGATCTCATGGTTGCAGAGAAGGGAATTGGCCTCAGTCATGGGTCTCTTCCTAAAGTTCCTTCCCTACCCACAGGAAGAGTTCTCAGGCTTCCCTCCTGGTAGGGGCTGGAGCAAAGAATAGTGTACCAGTGAGTCTCGTTTTCTCCCATGCAGTGATAACACCATGGGCGCAGACTTGTTTGATTAGAGGGACTGACAGGACTCCTGAATTCCATTTCTGCCCCACCAATTTCCTGCCCCAATTATATGCTGAATGATGAGCACGTTATTTAGCTGCTCTGTGCCTCAGTTTACCTGCACCTAAAACCTGTAGTGGTATTTCTAAAGCACCACAAGTGTCCAGTGCTTCACAGATGCAGAAAAGAGATGTTTTTACCCCGAGAAACTTACAGGCTGGGTAGACTTAACACAACAAGGGAGGACAAACAGAAGGAGCATGTGGGGCGAGGCGAGTGAGAAGGACACACTATGATGGTAAAAGATCACGAGGCAGGCTTTGGTATCTGTCTAGTGATTTACATTCAGCTCTTAATCATGGGAACAGAGCACCTGTTAAGTTTACATCCTAGTAGTGTCTCTTAAAATATATATCCGTGGCTGGTATATAGGATTTGTAGATACGGTAAGGTAAATCCTCAGCTGGTGGGAAGAGGTGTGGTCCCACTGGAAGTCAACGGAACTCAGCCCTCAGTATATCTATGTAGGCTTATAATTTTAAGCAAGTAAACTCTGGCCAGCAGGCAGGAGTGGATGATCCACATTTGAGATCAGTGTGGAAAAGCTGACTCAGAAAGCGAGTCCTGATGAGGGATTTAAAGGAGGAGACTGAAGCTGAGAGGTCCAGAGGATCCCAGATGGCATTCCGGGCAGGGGAGACCATGAAAATGAGCACAGCATATTCCCTCCTGAGGGTATTGGGAGAGTTAGAGTTAGTTATTGTCTGTAAATTGCTCTTAGAGCCTCAGGCGGAAGGAGTTTATAAAAGTGCTAAGTATTAAAAGCCCCAGTCCACAGTCACAGATGCAGAAATATTGCACCAGCCTGTGAAATATGTTTCAGACAACTGGGGCTGTTTGCTTTGTTCCTACAGCTCAACTGGGCATTTTCATCCTGGTGCTGAGATCGATTGGGGGTTTATTAAACAACATTCTCTCCTTCCTCAGACTCCTTGTGAAATTCTCCCACTTCCCCCATCCGTGTGGAGGAAAAGCCCCCTCCAGCATGGCTTTAACCAGCCTTCCATAGTGGAGCAGCCTGGGCTGACTAGCCGGAGGCAGCGATCTGCATACGAGATTATGGCCCAAAGGAAGAAGTCAATGATGGAGAAGAAAAAGTGAGACACACAATGCAGGTTTTAACTTTCCAGCAGAGCTCAGTCTATCTGCCCTGTGCTCTGGACCCATTCCAGCCTGAGCAGTTACATTCTGCCTGTCTAACTTCCCCTTGCGGTTCCAGCGTTCTTCACATACTACCAAGTGCTCTCGCAAGCTAAGAACAGTTAGGCTGGGTCTGTACTTAGAGAGGAGACCCCGAGGGCAGGGTTTCTCAATGCCCAGTCCCTGAGCCCAGTCCAATGCCAATTGCTGAGCTATCCTTTACCCAGCTTAGGAAGGCAGCAAGCCAGCCCCTGGTATCAAAAAGGTTGAGAAACACTGTGCTAGGGAACTGCTATCCTGTGGTTCATATGATGTTAGTGACTTAGGGTGTATCTACACTGCAATGTGTGCCTACATCCTGACTGATAGGGATGTGTTAGCCAAGCCTGTCTCCCCAAAGCCACGTTGCTGACTGAGCCACACCCTCCAAACCCCATATACCCATGCCCCACACTGGTGCTGCAGCAACACAAGTTTGCCATTAGCATTCCTGGGAGCGTAGTTCTTAGTGCCTCAGCAGCTGGAGCCTTTCTGGGGACTGGTGGTTGGCTGCCGTGGGAGAACTTGGTGGGTAGCCTTCTTCCTTCGGAGTCAATACTCCACCTGTGCTCCAGCCTGGCATTAAGGGGATCCAGAGTGCTGCTGCTGCTGCTGGTGGTGGCTGCTGGATCTGATGTGAAGCCAACATCCCTGTGCGGTTAAAGATCCCAAGGTTCTTCTGGCAATTGAACAGATGTTAATGGAACACTTGTCCAGTCAAATGTGCCCCCTAATTTAGATGATGTTTAGACTTGAGAGCTTACAGAAGCACAGCTGTACGGATGCAGCTGTGCCCCTGTAAGATATCTTGTGTAGCCACTCTATGCTGATGGGAGAGAGCTCTCCTGTCAACATAATTAAACTATCCTCAACGAGCAGCAGTAGCTATGTCGGTGGGAGACGCTCTCCCATTCTACAGACAGGAGTGGGGAATAAGACTTCATTTTTCTGTCTCAGCTATTTACCTTTGGGCAGGGACTCTTTCATCATTATGAATGTACAGCACCTTGCGCAACAGAGGCTTGATCTTAGCCTCCAGTCACTGCTTCCCATCTGAAGATCATGGATGTGTCAGATGGGATGTAATTAGGAGCTCTGCACCCAGGACAGGTATGGATTTCTGCTGCATAGATCATCCAGATACCATGACTCCATAAGCCAGGTGTGAAACACAACAGGTGTTACATGTGCTTGACATTCAGAAGAGAAATAACCTGTGATTTCGCCTGTTCTCTGTGGCCAGGCCTGACTTCCTCCTCTCAAAGTTGCTAAAGTCCATCCACAGTTTATACCCAGCGAAGATTAAATGGAAGGACACAGATCCTGGGATCAAGATGCTACAGCTGGAAAGGATAAAGGTCAGGAGCTAAAACTCATGATTTACAAAAGGGGTGCCTGCCAGGTCTCCCTATTCCAGTCCCGTGTCTTAGCCACCAGACCTTCCTTCCTCTCCTTACCAGTCACCACTAGTTCTTGGTGGTGCAAATGACCATGTTGCACCTGGGGTACAAATACTCCACAAAGAAGGGATAAGATGTTTTGCAGCATGTAGCTAACATTTGCAGGAGGGCTTTGAATCCATCAACACATCAGAGATCTCCTGCCTTTGTGTGCCCACAGGAGCTCATGGAGAACTTGGCTTCTTCTGTGGAACAAGAGCAAATCTACGCTGCTCAGGTGACGTACAGGACTTCATTCATCACTGTCTAGAATGTAACTAACCTCAGTCATGTTTCATAAACCATTCCAGCTGAGTCTGATAGAAGCCATGGCTGGAGCAAATCACAAGCCTCCAGGCAGTGAGAGGGAGAGGGGGAATCATAGACGTGTAGGACTGGAAGATACCTCAAGAGTTCTTCTAGGCCGGTGCCCTGCACTCATGGCAGGACTAAAGTATTATCTAGCCATCCCTGACAGGTGTTTGTCTGACCTGTTCTTAAACGTCACCAATGATGGAGATTCCACAACCTCCCTAGGCAGTTTATTCCAGTGCCTAACTACCCTGACAGGAAGTTTTTCCTAATGTTCACTCTAAACCTCCCTTGCTGCAATTTAAGCCCATTGCTTCTTGTCCTATCCTCAGAGGCTAACGAGAACAATTTACCTCCCTCCTCCTTGTAACAACCTTTTATGTACTTGAAAACTGTTTTCATGTCCCCCCTCAGTCATCTCTTCTCCAGACTAAACCAAACCAATTTTTTCAATCTTCCCTCATAGGTCATGTTTTCTAGACCTTTAAATTGCTGTTGCTCTTCTCTGGACTTCCTTCGATTTTTCCACATCTGTCCTGAAATGTGGTGCCCAGAACTGGACACAATACTCCAGCTGTAGCCTTATCAGCGCTGAGTAGAGCCCTGGAGCTCTCAGAACTTCTTTCTTTGTGCCATTAATATAGATCCGATTGCATTGTAATGAAGTTGCCAGTGCAGGTGGCCCTGAGACAGGGAGATCCCTCTGGTGGCCCTACAAGTAGCACGTAAGATCATTCACCCAGCAGGAGTTGGCAATTGCTAGGTTCCCCCCAGCTAGCAGGAGAAATCCCAGGCACAAAGACAGGCTGGAGGACTCAAATTGAACAATGTGTCAATCAACAATCCACAGAAGACCGCCCTTCATAATCATTAAATAACCTCCCTTACCCCCACGAGGCTGGAAGTATCGTTATCCCCACTAACAATACTATTTCCATGCTCAGAATCCCTCCTACACTCGTCTCATTGTGGCTTAGCTGCAGTAACTCACAGCAATTACCTGGGGAATGTCCACACTGCAATAAAACACTCGCCGCACCGTGCTCTCAAAGCCCTGGTCAATCGGCTGGGGCTCGCAGAGCTTGGGCTGCAGGGTTAAAAATTGCAGTGTAGATGTTCAGGCTCTGGCTGGAGACCAGGCTCTGCGACATCCCCACACCTTGTGAGGTCTCAGAGCCCAGGATCCTGCCTGAGCCCAAATGTCTACCCTGATATTTTTAGCCCTGCAACCTGGGCCCTTTGAGCTGCAGTCAGCAGACCTGGGCCAGCCACAGCCACACTGTGGGTCTTTTATTGCCATGTAGACATACCCCTGGAAGCATTCTCCAAGGTCCTAGTAACTGCTGAATGTTACCCCACTCCCAAGGCTTCTACCTAGGCCACAATGACTGCCAGGAGACCCTTGACTCCCCATCCCCTGGGTCTCTTGAGAGACCTGCACTGCAGTGTGCTCATCTCAAGGCTGCCGTGCCGTCGTACTGTCTGTCGTCTCTGATTTCACACTGGGCTGGGCTGAGTGCCATTGGGCGTTGGGTCAGACGTCTCTAATGATTGCTCCGACCTGAAGATTTATGTCTCTGCCATTTGTCTCTTTAGGCCCTGGGCTGCCTTAGGATCACTGATGAGTTTGTGCTGTCTGCACTTCGCAACATCGTAGGTATAACCCATAGGGACATTCCTTCTCTTTATAATGTGTTTTTAATAAAGAGTTTAATAATGAGCTTTAGTGCCTCCTGCTGTCACTGCATTACCAAGAAGTAGGCCTGACCTTTTCCTCCTCCTGAGAGCAGACTCATGGCTAAAGTGCCATTCACACGCACTCTGCTGCTCGTCCCATAATGGGGATCTGGGTTGGAGGAATGGACTCATGGCACTCACTGCAAAGTCACGGGATTGACGCGGCTGGGATGGGAAGGGGAGGCGCGCTGTGCAGGAGATGATCTGAAACTCAGGGCCGCGGGGAGGAAGATGGCTCAGCCAGCATCGCTTATCCACAGCATCCCTGAGCTGACGCTGGATCTCCCAGGCTGGTGCGCGTGCTGCTCTCTGGTGACTAGATTAGTCCAGGGTTCAGGACGCGGGAGAGTGATTTATCAGGGAAAGGGAGACAGCAGACCCGACGGCACGGAGACTAGATTTATTAGGGTGGGGAGAGATTCAGTCATTGGGATAATGATGCCCAAATTAATATAGAAAGCTTGTGTAAAAAAGTTAGAACTGCAGGGGTAGGAAGTGCGGTGCTAAGTGGCTTTTGTCCGGCCTGCTAAGGGGAATCTTTTTTCTAGCTCCAGGTATCCAGGAGTCAGCCCGTGCGATTTGAAGTAACTAGGACCCTGGTTTTATTTGGTGAGTGATTCTTCTAGTCATTTTTCCTTGTCAATGCAGCAGCTCCCAGCTCTCTGACCCATGGATCGGGGAAGGTAGTTAGACGCTGCGGTATTGGCCTGTTGGCACCTACTGGGTATAAATCCCTCTATATCGAGAGGAAGATCTGCCTGCTCTTTCATTCCCTCTGATAGCATCAGTCTTCACAGTCTCAGGCTTTCCAGTGTAATACTCAATGGTTATAATACATATCTGTAACCATGCAAAGGAGTGCCGCCCTTTTAACTTGCTATGCATGCTAACGAAGCTGTGTGTGATGTCGGTGAAGTGTCTAATGATGTTACTGTGCTCTGCAAGACAGTACAGGGCCAATGCGCCCAGCCAAAAAACGTAGGTAACTTAAAATTAAGATTGTTACAGTAAGTAATGTCAAATCATGAACACCAAGAAATGTTCGCTTAAATCCAATCAGCAACACTTAACTATTGCAAAGGTCTGGAAATGAAAACTTACAGCAATTCCAAGATAAAAACAAACTACATTAAGATGGGGTTAAGGCTGAGAGTGTGTGTCAGTAAATTAAAGATATAAAATATAGGACCGTACCTGGTACTTATTGTGCAACCAAGCATTACAAATGTAGGAAATTCAGTGGTGGTTACACATAAAAGAAATGCACAGTTAAGGCACACAACCTTAACTCTGCCCTGGAGTGATGCCATACTATAACCTTATGTTTGAGCTATGTTTTATTATAAAGACACATTTAGTCCCTAAAGTCCACATAGTTCATATATGCAGTGACATGTGAACATTCTAATTCTACACTGACCCTGAAAACGTAGCCACTAAAAGCAGAGTACAGTACTTCAGCCTCTGAGTTCCAGCAAGAAACTTTTTAACAAAGGCCTATTTCCATACACACGGCACTGATATCTCTATAGCAACTACAGCTGCCTGGCACCAAGCTCCAGAACAATACCCTTCAAGGTCTGTTGCACACATACCTCTTCTAACTGCAGAATGGTAACATTTTAATTATTAGATTAAGTAGACATCACATAAAGAACAGCCTGGTACCTAATACTGCTGTGTAACTAATATATCTTCCTGTTACCGCGGTGAGAATACAGGAGGTGGAAATCAGCCTCTCTCTGGTGGAGAGGATTCAGACCAACTGTGGCTCCATCCCTGTATCCATAGAACAACACATAACAACTTGTATTATTGATCCTTCTCACCCAGCCTGTCCTATGTCATACCACTGTTTTAGACGATATTTCTGAACAGCCCATTTTACCAGGGAAAATGAGTCTGAACTGTTATTGAAATGAGATCTGCAACTGCTGTGTAAACATTTCTGTTAGGAAGTTACAGGGCTGAAGAAACATGAGATATTAGTGTAATTGTGCAGAGACCAACTTTCATCTACTTGTAACTTGATTATCGTCTCATTAAATTATTTGGCCTTTATGGGCAAAGTTTTACTCTGCCCTGTCTCCGATCAGCCATGTTTTTCAGCTAACAGTGCTTTCCCTCTCCGAGTTTAGAGAAGTGGGGATAAAAATTGGGTTTATAATTGAACTCTGATTTCACCTTTCACTCTGGAGAGATGAGTCTCTTTGTAATACATGGGGTAGAATGGTGCAGTTGCCTAAACACAAGGGCAAGAGCCAGGAACCCTTTTTAATCCCATCATTGACTCCTTGTATGATTTTGTGCAAATCATTCCTGGACTCATTTTTCCAGTCTGTAAGATGGGGATAACATTTCCCTCCCAGAAGTGTTGTGCCTGTTAATTAGTTATTGTCCATACAGTGCTTTGAAGATGACAACATGTAAGCTGGCACAGACTCACCCCTGGAGGTGCCTCCTGCTGGTCATCCTCAGGAATTAGCTCTTGGACCCAGGAGCACCCTCTGCAGGCCGGTGATCCACTTGTTATTGGCCCCCATGTCCCTCCCAGGACCCCAGTGCCCTTATCCCCATGTTCTGCCTCCTGCAGTACCCCACAGTCTTACTGGGTTTCCCCACCCCAGGGGACCCCCCCCCCACTCCCTATCCCCACATGACCTCAGTTGTGGCTACTGCCAGTCTCTGTTTAGCCCCCATGCCCTGGGGCAGATTGCAGTCTATCAGTCAATCATCACAGGCAACAAGAGGTTTGGACTGGCTGCCTTTACCCACCCTCCAGCTGCGCCCCTGCAAGCCCAATACCTAGGAGGCCTAAAACTAGGCCCTGCAGCATGGGGAGTTACTGGCCTGGGGCTTTCCAGCTCCTAAGGCTTTTCCTTTTCCTTGCCCCTAGGTGAGTTCCCCAGCAGCCAGGCCTGTCTCCCTCTCCAGTCAAAGAGAGACTGCTGCTTCTGGCTTCCCTGGCCTTCTTATAAGGCCCAGTTGCCTAGTTTGGGGCATGGCCCCTTTTGCAGCCACTTCCCCCAATCAGTCTGGGTTTTACTCCCTTGCCCAGCCCCAGCCCCCTGCAAGGCTTTTCCAACCCCCTTCCGGGTTGGAGCGGGTGGTCACCCCACTACACAACAGCTATGCAAGTATTAAGTGGTGTTAAGCATAGAGGTGTATATGTGTGAATTTGGGACAAAGGCATGTGGTTTTTTTTTTGTGTGGATCAGGGATCTGCCACAAAATTCTCAAGAGGCAAAGAGAAGCTGGTTGTGACTAGCCATCCGTAAAGAACATAACATGTCTTACGCTTTCTCTTTACATATACTCCATCCAGTGAGGCCTTATCTCTGAGACCAGGGAAGAGAGGTTTAGGTACCTCAGGAACATCTCTTAGGCTAAATAAATTACATTATATGCATGTAGAATCCTTGATATTGTATCAGTCTGTGGCTCCCAGAGGTCTGTTCCAGGAGACATGAATAGGCAGGTGTAGTGATGGGGTGTGTGAATGCCGTGGTACCTGTTAGGGGGAGTGAGGAGAGCTGTGGACTAGGATGTGGGAGGTCTGCAATACAAAGGGTCATGGGGCAAGATCTGTAGCAGAGTTTCTGCTAGTAACAGGGGGAAGCCGGAGAGCAGGATGTCAGCGGGTGAGGGAAGAGCTGCTGGAGTGGGTTAGGAGAACTTCTTCAGGGGGTTGAGAGGGGAAGCAGGTGATCTTATTCGCTCCAGAATGTGAGTCCTGTGGGCCTGTGTTACAGCCCCTGGTGCTGTTGCACAGGTCGGGGTCCCTGCCCTCACACCTTCCTATGGCTGGAGCGTTCGTTGCCCTGTGGGACTGAATGGGAGGATTTCTCCATTACTGTGTTACAGAGAGGCTGTGCTGGCTGCGGAGCCGCACATCAGAGCAGGGCCTGGGAAGTGAGCTGATGCATCCTTACCACAGGATGGCTCTGTGGGATCAGATCTGGCTCGGAGACTATAACCCGGGAGCCAGTGGGGGGCTCAGAGCAGGGCTCCTCCCTTCCTGCCCTTAGAGAGCCAGGACAGGACAAGCCGTGCTGCTTTTAACTCCTTGCTTGCCAAGAGCACAGAGGGGAATATGTGTGCATAGAACCTGGCCAGCTGGTGACAGGGCACGGAGATGGGTGGAGGGACTCAGGGAAGGATAGGATGGATGGGGGAAGGGAAGGAGGGATGCAGAGAGAACACAGAAGGGGCAGGAGGAGTCTATGTGTGGAAGAAATGTGCAGGATGATGGCTCTTCTCCTTGAGGGGATCCCTGAGGAGATCATGCAGGGGCCTCATCTGACTGGGGTTCCCCCGATGCAGACTGGGCCCACGATAGGAGGGAATTGTGAAAGGGGCCAGCCTTGAGGTTGGCCTGTTCCCTCTCTCTGGTGGCTACTGTTTAATTACAGAGAAAGGCCTGAGCCACCATGTTTGGCTCAGGTGTGAGTGCATTCTGCCGCTGGGCCCATCTCTGGAGAAAAGTGATACAAGGAAATGGGGTCTATGCTGCCAGGCAGGCTTGGACTGAAGAGGAGAGAGGCCTGCATCCACCAAAATCTGACAGGTTCCCTGGGTTATCTCTAGCCTTCAAGCCGAAGCCTCTCTCCACAGACAACACCTCCCCACCCCAGGCTGGAGAGGCTCTTGTCTTTTTCCTGCTCC
The DNA here is from genome assembly GCF_025201925.1 of Gopherus flavomarginatus. Taxonomy (NCBI): domain Eukaryota; kingdom Metazoa; phylum Chordata; order Testudines; family Testudinidae; genus Gopherus; species Gopherus flavomarginatus. Next base: position 39,101,699 of record NC_066628.1, on the reverse strand, counting down.
TAGGTCCTTTTAATATTCCTGCACAAGGAGCCATCCAGAGCCTACTGCATCAGATGGCTCATGGGCAGCAATCAGCAGTGTGCCATCCTGCTGGTCTGCTGAGTTTACCCCTGGCACCCAGTTCCCAGCGAGCGGCCAGCTGTCTGAGCTCTGGTGGTCAGAGTCGGTCATTGCCTTCTGGTTTTGTGCTGTGCTTGGGGCAGGTTGCCTGGATGCCACTGTGGTGAAGGAGCTGATCAGACACCTGAAGAAGGGAAGCCCGACTCAGAGAAAAGATCTCCTCGCTGCTCTGGTGGTGGCTTTGCACGCGTGGGCTGCAGGACCCGAATCCAAGGTCCCGGCTCCTGCTGAAACTGGACCAAAGGGCTCAGGGTCTGCCTTTTCCTGGTGCCAGTACCGCCAGCCCCAGTATGAGATGAAATGCAGTCAACACCACTGCTCTTCCTTTCTGTCCCAGCGGAGTGTGGTGGGTGCCCGGGCCAGGCTCATTGGGACCCTAGAGCAGCTGGCAGCCTCACAGGACCGCACAGATGACTTGGTCCTCTTGGGAGCCACCTGCTTGGTGTATCTGGATGCATCCAATCCCGCTGCCCTGGAGGCGCTGCTGAGGTGCCTGACCCAGGAGAACATGAAGAAGAAAATGCAGGTGCGGATCTTGCCTGATCACAGATGACTCCATCCTCTCCACTTCACTCCAGGGCCACCCATGAACCTTTCCCAGCTGCTTTGCCCATTGGTTTCCATTACCTGGGGAAGAGAAAAACAAAGGCAGGGTTGTCCCAGACTGTTCCCTCACCCACGACCTGGTTCAGGATGGTGATCCAGAGACACCACTGCCTCGAAATCTCTCAGTCTGTCTAGACAGGCACATCTGCTCAGCTGTGCCCCCCTCTGCATTCTCTGCAGATGTGCAGCTGCTCCCCTCCCAAAGGGTCTCCCTTTGCCAATAGTTGCCCCGGCTTTGTATGGGAGAATCTGTTACAGTGCAGAGTACAAAACTTGGGGGGGAAGGTGTTATTGATACATGGGTTTAGACATGGGGCCCAAATTCTTCCTTGGAGTCTGTGACCCTTCTCTCCCGATTCCCTGCAGGCTTTGCTCATGCTGGTAAAGCATGTGAATGTTGTCCACGCTGATATCATCCAGGCCCTTATAGATCAGCTTCGCCATTCTCCAGTGTACAAGGTAAGGAGGCAAAGCTACCACCATCCTTATTCTGTGGGAGTGGGGACAGGAATGCTAACCCACTGCCAGTGTTTCTTTCCCTCCCACTCTGCCCATTTCCATGGCCCTGTATTCAGGAGCCCCACTGCCAGCCTCCAGGTATCCACAGGAGCCTGGTTACTCTGGCCATGTGTCCAGTGTAACCTGGCCTGTCCCCACGTCTATGTATCTTTATCCACATGCTCTAAGGGTCATGCCTAAAATCTGGTTGCTGTTGTCCTGGTGCCTAATTGCCCAGTGGAGCATCCACATCTCCTAGTCTTTTGTAGTCGGAGAGACTCTTGGGTTCTCTTTTAGTGGGACTCCTGAAGTGGGCCTCAATTCTTCCTAGGATGGCACCACTTCAGCTCCCCTTCTGGGCTAAAGGCACAGCAATGCCCTCTCTGGCTGGTGGCACTGCCAGCAAGGATCCCTAGCCTGAGCACTGGAGAGACGTGGAGTGACCTCACTTGTAACACAGAGCCCCTCCTGCTCCTCCCTCTTCCCCAACACGTGCACACAGACACTTCCTGCTTGTGTTGCACGGAGGGCCTACGACGAGTGGCTGACCCAGCGTGATCTCTTCATGCTGCTTCCTCACAGCATCGCGCTGATGCCGCCAATTTGCTGAGCACCATTGGGCTGGAGCCAATCCGATCGGAAGGCTTGGAAGAGGAGGTGTTCCAGCTGCTGGTGGAAAAGCTGCACCAGGAGCCGTTTCTGGTGAGGCTCGGGGCATGGAGGATTTAATCACAATGAAACGGAATAGCAGACTCTCTTTCCAAGAGAGCGCATCAGGGTCATGACCCCCAGGCTTTCCCTGCTCCAAAAAAAGGGACATTCATAGAGCTTTTACCCCAACTACCTCCCACTCTGATGGGCCATCAGTATGGAGGATGCGCTAGTGAATTCACTTCCATTTAAACATGAGCCCAAGATACAGTCAGGATCCAAAATCCAACAGTATTTGAATCTGGTGTTTAGCCAGAGACCAGCCAAGAGGTTTGGATCCAGATCACCAGAACCCAGAGCCAGGTTTTGGTTCAGGCTAATCTTAGTCGTGATCTTATTGTTCTTCACTCTGGATTCATGTGAGGTCAACAAAACACTGAAAAGATGTTGGGGCTGAGGCTGACCGATAAAGACTCCCCGCATGTGCACACACCCCACAGCCCCACCTGCTCTGAAATGTTCCCACCGCGGCCCGCACTGCGTCTCTTTTCCGACTCACATCTCTCTCTCGTTCACAGGTAGTGAGACAGACTGTGGCAATGACTGCGGCAGCTCTGCAGATGAAGGGGCGAATCTGGGATATTGTGGAGAAGTAAGTGGCCAGCAGAAGAGCCAGAGACCCAGTTCTCTACTGCTTCTGTCCCACCATGCGCGTTGAATAAAGCCTAAAGGCCGGTGGCGTGGTCTGGGTTGGATTCCAGGATATTTTCCCTGGGCCCACATCTTTAGGAACCTGCCTGCTACGCTAATTTTCACTGGCTTGTTCATGTCTCTCCTGGTTCCCACAGTTCCAAGGCTTAGCCTTTCCTCCAGGCCGGATGGCGGCTAGCAGTGACTGGCAGAAGCCCAGGGAAGGCACAGACATGATCGCTTGGGTGGGACAGCTTTGGCCCTCCACCCAAGATCTTCCTCTTTCCCCAGTGGGTGTGTGGTGAAATTTAGCCACACCCAGAGTTACAGCACAAGCCCTCAGGTTTGGGGCTGGGGAAATCCCTCAGTTTGCTGACATCCACCGTGATTCAGGGAAGTTTCACTTGGGATGCTCTGAGACCACTTTCAAGACACGCCCCTCCCAAGCCTCTCCTCCCAAAGGGCTTAATGTACAGAGCAGCTACCTCCTCACCTGCTCCTAATTACCTGGTTAACAACAGTGGGAGGAAAGGCTACAGCTTAGGCCAAAGGGGGGTGGCTGCCAGAGAGGCTGGAGGCTACCCCAAAACAAGGAGCCACCTAAGGCCTGGACCCAGAAACCCCACAGAAAGTGGGCTGAGATTGCTGGAGACAGCTAAGTGGATTTCTTCTCCTCCATGCACAAGGCTGGGGAAAGGAGCAGACTTTCTCAGGCCTTTAACTCTCCACTATAATCTGAAGAGTAGCCAGCATAGGCTGGAAAACCAGGGGTTTAAAGGTCCACAGTGGTCCCTTATGCAGAGAGGGTGGGATCTGCATCCCCTCACAGTGGCGGCAGAAGACAAAAGCGTAGTGGGAGTGGCTCCCTTTAAACCCTGTGGGAGGGGAGAAATAGCCTCATTTCTGTCCAGTAATGCTGTGTGCATCGTGGCAGGCAGCTGAAGGAGAAGAGTGAGGTGAGCCGAAGACAGGCTGTGGTTTCCTTGGTAAGTCACGTTCTGTCCTGAACCACTAGATGTGTTAGACAAGCATTACCTTAGAGACAGTGTGTGGGTGATGGAGTGGGCTGTGTGATCTCTCTATGGGCTGGATCCCCACCTGCCTTGTGTTTCCAGCTCCAATCCGTTCTCTACTTGCTGTCAAGTCTATTCTGCCTCTCTCTGCCTTTCTCTTAGGTTCCTCAGACTAGAGCTCCACCCTCCCTACGTTACTTCCTTTAACTTGGGAGCTATGCATTAATCTCTTGGTACATTGCCGCCTCTTTATCTTGGCCTGCAGCCTGTCTGCTTTCAGAGCAGCTCAGCTGGACCACAGCAAGGCCGAATGACTCCAGAAATGGCCTGTTGGGTTGTGGAGCATCCTGAGGGTACAAAATACAGCCTAGGCAGCTGGCTAGTGAAAGCTGTTACCATCCAATGGCCGGTTGGCTGGCTGTTCATTTTCTGCTGGACACTGTCCACACCTCAAACTGCTTCCAGAACTGTTCACCCTCATTGACAGAATCCAGATATTGCCTGGACATGGAGATGGGCTGACCCCCTCGGCCCTGGAGGTGATTCCTGGTCAGGACTGAGGTGTGTTGGTGGAGCAACGTGGGGGGATCTTGCACAGATGCAGCCCTTGCTGTAGTTGTTTTGGGAACAAACAGAAGACTTTGGTCCCCAGAGGTGGCCATCTCATGCCTCATGCCAGCATTACAGTTACTCATTAAAATAGCCCTGGTGTAATGTTACTGTGCACTGTAGACTTGTGCCAGTTATAACCATAGGGTGGTGCCTAATCAACCTTGGAAACGAATCGTCATGTCAGATTTTTTTCAAACCACTCTGGATTTTGAACTTTCAAAATGCTCCGTGACGCTCTGCTTCCACATCTCCTGTCACTAGGGGGTCCTTGGTCTTCGCAATAAGCATGTGTTCTTTACCTTGCTGGAAATGCTGGAGGTGGACAGCAGTCTGGCCGTTCGCATCCAGGTTAGTGATGTTCTCCAGCGATGTGTGTGGTTCTTGGTGTCCAGGAGCAAAGGCATCACTTGTGTGCATGTCACTTCTCACTGCAGGTCATTAGGACGTTTTGCACCTTGGGAATGAACAATACGCACGTGCTGAAAACCCTGATGCTCAAGGAACAGACAGATGGGGCTCTAGCCAGGTACAATGCAGATTGAGGGATCGGAGGTAATGACCAAGGTGGGTTGAGATTTTGGGGGGTGAGGTGCCACAGGGGTTGATTTGCTGGAGTTCTGCAGCAATGCTTCTCAAGGTCACCTCTGCCTGTTTTGGGGTGGCTAGGCAGGTCTGTGAAGCACCAGGATTGAAGTGAACAAACTCAGCTGGATTGAGCTAGATGAGAAATGGGCAAGGCATATGCCAGCTCAGAAGAAGTCCATGTTGCTTCAGGGAACACATGAAGGACAGGAAAAGAGTGGCCCAAAGGCAGGGTACACATCTCCGCGGTGTGGGTAGAGGACTAATCAAGGACCAAGGGAGGGAAATTCTCCCCAGTGCCCCTCCTTTCCATCCCAGTCACTCATCGTTCTGTTTTCTCTCTGGTTTTAGAGAATGTGCGAAAGCTGTGAAGATCCTCCAGAAGCTCCCTGGTGCTAGAAGAGGCTTGGAGCATCAGATCTCTCAGCTCTCCTGAGGCCCCACTGTCTGGGAGTGGCCTGCTGCTGTGGGAGCTCAGAGGGAGTAGCTAACGTGGAGAGAACGCAGGGGATTTAAAACACCAGCTCTGTAGTCAGGGGTTCTTCTGGACTGTGTGTTTTGCATCTTGTCTCCTAAGAGTGCTGGGAGATTGGAATATTCAGGGGTGTATGTGTAATAATATATTTTGTGTGCGTGTTCATTTGTAGCGTGTGTTTCTCCATTCCTAGAGGCAGGGGGCTGGCCTCTTGGTAACATGGTCAGCAGCCAGGGTCTCTCACTTGGCAGGACCTAGTTAGGACTAGAGTCTGCTACCCACACCCATGCCAGATAGTACCTTGCTACTCCAATTGATTTCAATGGGACTATGCACTGAATGAGGTGCTACTCAAAGGGAGTAACTGCGGGGCATAGAATCAGCCCTTCATTTATCAATCTGCATGTGAACGGGACCCTCGGATCCTGTGGCAAGTGGCTCTGTCTGAGAACCAATATGGACCCAGCCACCTGCCAGCCTGGAAGCACATGTACAAATGCACCGCCTCCTGGACTGGTGCCACCATTGGCCTGGCCCCGTGCTGCTGGCCTGGTGGCGCTGGTGCTGCTGGGCAGGCCCTGCTCCTACAGGCTGGAGGTGCTGCCTACAGGGACATGAAGTTGTGGTACCAACTTGGTGCCTCTGCTCTCCCAGGGGCTGAGGAGAGTAGCTTCCCAGAGTCTGCAGCATCTCCCCTTGCTAGCCAGGAGGTGTGAGGGCAGCTGATGAGCGTAAAGCTTATGTGCATCTTTATGAGGGCTACATGTTTCTGGGGCAGACTGCTGAAAAATGGGTCTGTGTTCAGAAACTCAGGACACCTGGCCACCTTAAAATTCAGAGATGACATCCAGGCGAGGGTCGTATTGCCAGAGTCTGTAGTGCGAGGGGGGTGAGGGTGGGGGAGCACTAAACACGAAGCATACGCAGCATGAGGGAGAAGCTGTTCTAAAAGAGACCTCCCAGGGCTACTTATTAACATCAAAGAACTAGTCCAAGTGCTTTGCAAACAGGGGCGGCTCTAGGTATTTTGCTACCTCAAGCATGGCAGGCAAGCTGCCTTCGGCGGCTTGCCTGTGGGAGGTTCCCTGTCCCGCAGATTCGGCGGCTTGCCTGTGGGAGGTCTGCCTAAGCTGTGGGACCAGTGGACCCTTCACAGGCATGCCGCCGAAGGCAACCTGCTTGCCGCCCTCGCGGCAATTGGCAGAGCGCCCCCTGTGGCTTGCCACCCCAGGCATGCACTTGGCATGTTGGTGCCTGGAGCCGCTCCTGTTTGCAAAGTATTCACTGCAGGGTTAAAGGCAATCACATCCCCCACTGCAATGGAGTGTTCCACTGGGAAGAAACCTCCAGCTATGCCCTCATTAAGTGTTAGACTCCTCCAGCCCTGAGTGGGGGATATTAAATTAGCTGCAGCCCTGAGCACTTCACTGCAGCTGTTACATTTTCTTCTTACGCAACTGTGGGGCTTGATTTCCTCATAGCTGCTGCCAGGGTTCACGGTATTAGGAAGGATGTGGGTTTGGCCAGTGACAGAAGGATCTACTACCATATACTCTGGGCTGCTGGCTACTGCAATGTTCTCAACCTCCTGAGACAAAGTTGAGCTGAGTTCAGTACAAAGAGACAGACGCACTACGGAGCCCACCTGAATCAGACCATAAGTGCTGCTGTTGGGCGGGATGCTGGGCTGGAAACGAGTGATCCTTATGGGAGCCATCCACCTGATGAGGGCAGTTAAAAGCTGCAAGAGATTTTAAAGGCAAGGAATTTCCTCATATCATAATAAAGAAACTGGTTTGTCAGGCAGCTGGTCCTGGGTCATAAGGGGTTGATTTGCAGCAAAGGGCATGTGCATAGGTTCTTACACACCTAGCTTAAATAAATATGGATCTGCCCACAGGACTCAGGTATTTCTATCCATCCACATGCTGAGTGGATTGGGCTTCTGATTGAAGATACAGCCATGTAGCAGTTCTCAGCAGGGTGGCCCTAGAATCTCACCATCCTCAAAGAACCCCTAAATCCCTGCCCCCTGTGGGTCTGAGCGATGGTTAAATCCTCCAGGCAGCACACAGTGAAAAGGCAGGCACGATTGTGCGCTTGCATTGTGCTTGCCATACTACAGTTGCTTACACAACTCATCCAACTGTTGCCCATGCATGTACCTAATTTGTGTGCACAATTGCTGCATTGTTCAGGCAAATGCCACGGGAAGATTTGGAAAGTCCAGTCCATTGTGATTCATAGGTGGATAAAAATGCTGATGACATGGGGGGAAACTGACATAAGAGCTTGTGATGGGGTGTAAAACCCTCACACTGGGCAACAAGGGGTTAAGGTATTATTTTGGGCTCAGTCAGCCCAGCCCTGCCACACCTGTAGCAAATGCTCCATCTGCTGGAGGAATTAAAAGACAGCAAATTAGTTTATTTGGGTGCCAAAACTGGAGGTAAGCAGGTCTACAGCTCATAGCTCCAGCAGAGCAAAGCCTAAAAGGCTCTGGCATAGCTGTGCATAAGGGTCCTCCCTTCCCTCAGGGAGGACCCACCCCAGAGATAACTCAAGAGGGACGTATCCTGTGGACCTTGGATATTGGTAACCCCCTCTTACTTATTTGGTTTGGCTTTCCCCATCAGGGGAAAGCCTGGAACTAAGCTGACCAGGAGGGGGAAAAGGTTGTGGGGGGCAGCCTTAATTTTTGGTTGCTAGACTACTGGTAACCTGGGCCCTGGGTTGGAGCCCAGTGGAGTGAGAGGGCTTGGGCTTTCCTCCCTACAACGCCCTTGGCAGTCAGGGGTTGTAGTCATGACTACTAGGCCATGCTCCCCAACCAGACCCCTGGGTGAGAGCTGTTACAGGGCCACTATATAAGAACACTTCAATATAAACTTGCACTTATCATCTAACAATTCCCCTGTGCTGGGATGACCTTCCAATAGTGAGCTCAGCTGACTTTGGGGCAGGTTTGCTCTGACGGAGGAGGACAAAGATACTATACTGCTGGGGAGACTCTTGCCCACTGATCTTAATAGAGTCCCCCTGAATTTACACTGGGGTGAGTGGAGCATTGAGCCTAAGGTGTTCAGTTCCTAGTGCATGCTTCTTACAATAGAAAGGTACATTCCCTGAGCCCTGCGGGCTGGTAATAGCAATAAGCCACAGTGGGGGCTATATCAGTGAGTTACTGGCAGCATGAAACCAGTTACACGCCCAACACGTGTACAGCAATGGCCTCCATATGCACTCTGTTGTGGCTTGCTGTTCTATTTCACATGTACTGTCACCATGGAACCCAAGTAACCAAACTGTTTCCTGTGTGAATCTGAGCTTCTCCATTCTGCAATTTCTCTTGTTGGAAATGGATCAGCGGGGTGCTCTGATGCAATTCAGTAAAGTTATGGAGAAATGTTCCCTGCTGAATTCTCCAGCATCTCTCACGTGATGTGAGTTCCTGTGGGCTGCTGGGCTGAGAGCCCCTGGGACAGGTAAGGAGGCAATTGCTGATTTAATAGCTCCCCAGATTTAAATTGTAAGACTCATCTGCAACTCTAGATGCCAACCCAAACTCCATCTATTAATCTGGTCGGTGACAATTTTCCCTTGCCAGACACATCCCTTTAAACTAATCTTGTTCTTCTCCTTAGACTTAGTGCAGATGTAGCCTTCTGAACGGAACCTGACTTGGAACTGCAGCTAAAGCTAGCCACCCAGCACAACAGCCTAACTCAAAATGAGCCTTAATTGTCAGCAAAATCACCCATAGGAAATGTAGTGCCCGATTGCACAGGAGTGGTCTGATGCACCACAGCTTACAGTTGCTGTGCTGGAATATTTGGGGAAATTACTGCAGAGTAAGGGCTGGTCCCATGGGACTGACTGACACAGAGATGACCCAACTGTATCCATATATAACTAATCCCAGGCTGATCAGAGCTGAGATGGCTCACCGAAGTTCTCAAACCATGCTTCTATGTAATGACATATTTAGTGCAGAGGAAGTGAAATTCTAGGAATGCAACAAATTCAGGGCCAGAGTTTGGTGCCTCTACTCACATTGAGTAGCACCTTCCTCCATAAATAGGCCCTTTGAAATCAGTGATGAGCTACTTGTTGAGTGAGGGTACCTGAATCTGGCCCTCCTGCAGGGATGTAGGCTGAACACCATCACAGGAGATCTTTACAGTTGTGGACAATGTTGCACATGGTCACTCAATTATGCCAGACATGCTCTTGTCTTTCTGCCTAGCTAATCAGGATGTGTGATGTGGTGTACTCCCCATACTGGCCCTGCAAGAGCTGAATTAGGACAGGTGCGGCCCCATCAGCCAGCTAGGCTGGGGGAGATTTAGGCTGGTGGCAATTAATTGGAGAGAAGATCACCTGTGAGGGACAGGCAGGGCCTCTACAAAGCCAGAGAAGGGGACTGCAGGGAAATAGTTGTCAGTCATTCCCTGGGTGGAGAGAGTTTAGCCTGGAGAAGGTAGGAGAGAGCTCAGGGAAAGACAGCAGGGCTCAGGAGGGAAGAGACCTTGGCTTCTGATTAGACTAGAGGGTCCCTGAGCTGGAACCTGGAGTAGAGGGTAGGTCCCCATGTCCCCCAGTGTCAGGTTCTTCATAGTCACTGGGAATGTGTAGTGGGTGTGATTGTCTCTGATGGAGACTCTGCCCTGCTTCACCTCGTCTGCTGACCCTGTGGTCTTGCTTCTGATGCTGCTGGAACAGATCAGAATTCCTGCTTTGCACCAGAATTCTGCACAATCCTCTTAGTCTCTCTCATACCATCACAGCACAGACACTGATCTGCCTAAGGGGCCTTGTGCTGCCCTGAGACCTATCACTGTCCAGCAGCCTGCCAGAGACAGTGAGAGACGCAAGGAATCACTTCTTTCTAAAGAAACACAAAATGCCCTCAATGCCCTGGGGAATGTTGTGGTGACATCTGAGCCTTTGACATGTGTGACCAAAGGAGAAGAGCTTGGCAATGTTGAGAGATGGAGGGACCCAAATCCTTGCCTGTTGGGCAATAAAAACCCTGAGTAGACAATCACTCCTCCTCCCCCGCCATCCACACAGTCGAGAGCAGACATCCATTACTCTTCCCCTCCTCTCCGATTCCGTGACGTGAAACTGGGTAAGTGGGATCCCTGGTTCCTTTTTTTCATGCTGGTTGGAGACTGTTCCATCATCACTAACTCAAGGGAAGAGAGACACTAGTGGAGTTCCCACTGCCAACTCCTAGTTACTGAGCCAGAGAGAAGTATCTGCTCTGCAATGAGAGAACATCCCATTCTTCTGGTGACTGGTGCTTAGAGCTATTGCAGAAAATGGGCCTGCAGGCTGCTGCCCTTTCTGGATGTCCCTAGACTCCTGCTGACAAAAATAGAGCATTGCAGGAAGAAATCTGTGGGCAAACTCTTCATTGCCAAACAGAGAGACTCTAGGACCTTCTTGTTCTCCCCTGCTGGGTTAGGACGTTTTGGTGACCTTACAAAGGTAAAGGGCCAACCTGCAGTAAACTTACCAACAAGTGCACTCTGGAAAATACTCCTAGTGAATGAGCAGCTTTGGTTCCTGCATAAACTGTAAGAAGCAGGTCAGCTGACACATGGCCCACCAGAGAAGCAGGTACAAAATCCCAGTCTCCAGGAGCAGGGCACTGGGGCTCCTGCAGGTTTATTGGAAAACTCTAGGACCATTCCTGGAAGTTCTCTTCCATTCTCAACAGCTGATCTCTGATAATACACACATGTGGGTGTGCAACGGGCCCGAGGAGGAACAACGCTGCCTGTTTCTGCTGGTGCATACGCAGCTCATGGCTGCCTTACCTGGGAAAAGCATCCAACCCAGAATGGGGAAAATCCTCATCGTTCTGCCTCTCCCCACAAGCTGGCGGGATGTCAACTCCAAGTGAGTCTCTCTCCAGAAAAATCTTCTTTATTTTGTTAGTAGGAAGAACTGGGCCCTTCTTTCTTCAGTAGGAGTTTGCAATGAAACTCTGTGGCTGTCTAACCACTTCGTTCACTGTGGGTTCTCAGTGTCCCAGCTGCCTCACTTCTCTTGGGAAAGGCTGGGAGGGCAGTAACTCTGACTGAGGGCTTGTCTAAACTACAAAATTAAGTTGACTTGAGTTAAGTTGACATACAACCACTGCAGTAATTAAATCGGTGGTTCATGTCTACACATGCTCCTTTTGTTGGTTCAAGCACATTGTCACCAGGGTCACTTCCACTGACAGAAGTGGGGCATTGTGGGACACTGACAGCTGGAGCCCTGCAGCCCTGGGGCTGACAGCCTCAGCTCTAGGTACAGGGCTCCCAGCTGCCTCCCCTGCTGTCAGTGCCAGGGCAGGGGCTCAAGGCTGAGAGCCTGGAGGACTGCTCTCAGGTTGTCAGCTCTGGGGGTGGGAGAAGGGCTCAACATGTTAGCCCCATTCAGAGCTGACAGCTAATGTAAGTAACGGTGTCTACACAAATACAACATCACCCTAACTACGTTGACATAAGCACTATGCTCTTTGTGGAGGAAAAAATCCACTTGGCAGGAAATAAATCAATGGGGACACAGCTCCTCCGTCTGATAAACGATTGGTACAAACGAGTGTTTTCATCCCCAATGCATTTGTATTGAGTTTACAGCACACACACAAAATAGCAATAGTGGAGAGCACCCCAAATATAGTTACCCAAAGTCTGAGGTGGTGTCCAGCGGCAGTAGCAGGTCTACAGTGGCCAGCCTTCCTCCTAGCCACTGGAAAGATTTTTGTCAGTGACTAATCTTCTTAAAGGTTTCAGAGTGGTAGCCGTGTTGGTCTGTATCAGCAAAAAGAATGAGGAGTCCTTGTTGCACCTTAGAGACTAACAAATTTATTTATGCTCAAATTTTGTTAGTCTCTAAGGTGCCACAAGTACTCCTCATCCTTATAAATCTTTTCATAGAAAATCTCTAATAGGTTGATCGTTTCCCTAGCAACGGTTTTAAAAAAAACAAAACCTCTCAATTTCTTTGTATCAGTAAAGCAGCTCTCAGCAGAAAACAACTTATAATCACAGACACCTAGAGCCAAGATTAGGGTGACCAGATGTCCTGTTTTGGGGGACTTTTTCTTATATAGGTGCCTATTACCTCCCACCCCCTGTCCTGTTTTTTCACAGTTGCTATCTGGTCACCCTAGCCAAGATCAGTTCTTCACACTTCCTTTCATTCCTATGAACCTGTCACTTTCTTATTCTCACTAACACACACTGGTGCTGTGCAGCTGTTTTGTCTGCTCTGCTTATAGCTAGGTCAAATTATTCCTGACTACGTGGTGTCCTCGCTTCCAGCTTGTAATGGCTAAGTATACAAGATGGCTGTGGGTTATGTTAACATCCTGTTTTGTAACAGGAAAATTCCAATGAAAGATTTCAGTTTCTTCAGTAAAATTCAAAATTAATTTTTTTACTTTGAATGGATAGTTCAAAAGAAAAAAGAAATTTTAGTTTTGCTTTTACTTAAATGTCATTTTAATTAGGTTTTTTTTCCCAAAAAACCCAAACAAATGACACTTTTAGTTGAACAAACTGTTGATAGAAAATGAAAATTCTTGTTTTGAGTCAGTTTGAAGCTTCTTGTGGGAAAACTGGAGAAGTTCAAACAAAGTCCATTTGAAATTTTTCATGGGGACAAATGTCTGTTCTGTGACCAGCACTGCTTTGCCCTACGTCCACCTATCACATCTTATCCGTAGTTGGATTGTAAGCACTTTGGAGAAGGGATAGGCTCATATTTTGTGTTTGTACAACTTTCAGTGCAACTGGGCTCTGTTCTTGATTTGGGCTTCTGAGTGCTGCTATATCAGAGATAATTAGCAAAGAAAAACTATATTTAGTGGCAGGTAATATGGCATCAGGACACCTCCCCTCCTATCAAAACCTTTAAAGCATGGAAATGAAAAGATGTCTTTTGCATTCCTTTCCACCTTCACATTGCCTAGAACACTGCCAATAATACACTTCACTTCCATCTCCAAGAGGTACCAAGGATGTGATATGTATCAAACTTGTATCCTAATGCAAAACCTTAAGAGACCTCATATGCTTTTTTTAAAAAAATAGGTTGTATCAAGAGATCAGCATTGCTGACTGTCACATGATTCATGCACTTGAGAAGTTATTTTTGCTTTAACACTGCTGAGGGGTTCTTAGTTTATGAAACTAATTTAAGCCCTCATGGCATGCAAATATCTATCTAGATACTTGTATTGACTCCTGTGATGGGATGGACTAGGTCTGGAGGACCCCTGCTGAAGACTTCATGGCCCTGCCTCCACCTCCTGCCCCCCGGCAAAAAAAGCAGAGAAGTCTCCAGGCGGCCTAGAGTGGCTGTGGAGAAGTAGCCAATCAGAGGGCTGCTGGATCAACCAGTCAGGGGCCCCTAGGGCCATAAAAAAGGAAGCAGCAGAGGCAGAGCAGTCTGTTGCCCAGAGCTTGAAGATGGAGGGCTGGGTGCCTGGAAGAGCAGCAGGACCATGGACAGATCATTGTGGACAGGCTGGACTCAGGGAACTGAGCCCAGAACTTAGCCAGGCCAGGTTGAAGACTGAGGCTAGGCGAGGGCTTCCGTGAGGACACCAACTGTGAGTACTGAGGGTACGTCTACACTACGGGATTATTCCGATTTTACATAAACCGGTTTTGTGAAACAGATTGTATAAAGTCGAGTGCACACGGCCACACTAAGCACATTAATTCAGCAGTGTGCATCCATGTACCGAAGCTAGTGTCGATATCCGGAGCATTGCACTGTGGGTAGCTATCCCATAGTTCCCGCAGTCTCCCCCGCCCCTTGGAATTCTGGGTTGAGATCTCACTGCCTGATGGGGCAAAAAACATTGTTGCGGGTGGTTCTGGGTGCAGCCTTACCCCTCCCTCCGTGAAAGCAGCAGACAACCGTTTTGCACCTTTTTTCCTGGGTGAACTGTGCAAACGCCATTGCACAGCAAGCATGGACCCTGCTCAGATCAAGACCGCAATCGTGGACGTTGTAAACACCTCGCGTATTCTCGTGCAGTCTAAACCAGGCGAGGAGAAGACAGCTACGGCAGTGCAGTGACGAGAGTGATGAGGACATGGACACAGAATTCTCTCAAACCGAGGGCCCCTGCGCTTTGGAGAGCCTGCTGGTAATGGGGCAGGTTCTAGCCATTGAACGCCGATTTTGGGCCTGGGAAACAAGCACAGACTGGTGGGACTGCATAGTTTTGCAGGTTTGGGATGATTTCCAGGGGCTGCGAAACTTTCGCATGTGTAAGAGCACTTTCATGGAACTTTGTGACTTGCTTTCCCCTACCCTGAAATGCCAGAATACCAAGATGAGAGCAGCCCTCACAGTTGAGAAGCGAGTGGCAATAGTCCTCTGGAAGCTTGCAACTCCAGACAGCTACTGGTCAGTCGGGAATCAATTTGGAGTGGGAAAATCTACTGTGGGGGCTGCTGTGATGCAAGTAGCCAAAGCAATCATTAAGCTGCTGCTACGAAAGGTTGAGAATCTGAGAAATGTGCAGGTCATAGTGGATGGCTTTGCTGCAATGGGATTCCCTAACTGTGGTGGGGCGATAGATGGAACCCATATCCCTATCTTGGCACCGGAGCACCAGGGCACCCAGTACGTAAACCGCAAGGGGTACTTTTCAATGGTTGCAAGCACTGGTGGATCACAAGGGACGTTTCACCAACATCCACGTGGGATGGCCGGGAAGGGTTCATGACGCTCGCGTCTTCAGGAACACTACTCTGTTTAAATGGCTCTAGCAAGGGAATTACTTCCCAGACCAGAAAATAACAGTTGGGGATGTTGAAATGCCTGTAGTTATCCTGGGTGACCCAGCCTACCCCTTGATGCCATGGCTCATGAAGCCATACACAGGCAGCCTGGACAGTAGTCAGGAGCTGTTCAACTACAGGCTGAGCAAGTGCAGGATGGTGGTAGAATGTGCATTTGGCCATTTAAAGGCGCGCTGGCACACATTACTGACTCGCTCTGACCTCAGCCAAACCAATGTCCCCTTTGTTATTGCTGCTTGCTGTGTGCTCCACAATCTCTGTGAGAATAAGGGGGAGACCTTTATGGCGGGGTGGGAGGCTGAGGCAAATCACCTGGCCGCTGATTATGCGCAGCCAGACACCAGGGCGATTAGAAGAGCGCACCAGGAAGCGATTCGCATCAGAGAAGCTTTGAAAATGAGTTTCATCACGGGCCAGGGTACGGTCTGACTGCTGTTTGTTTCCCCTTGATGAACTCCCCGCCTTGATTGACTCATTTCCTGTAAGCAACCCACCTTCCTGCTTTGATTACAGCTTGCTTTCTAAGGAAATAAAGTCACTATCATTTAAAAATCATGTATTCTTTATTAATTCATTATAAAAAGGAGAGAACTGACAAGGTAGCCCAGGTGTGGTTTGGGAGGAGGATAGGAGGGAAGGAAAAGGCCACTAAAAAAATTTTAAAATAATGACAGCCTTTTGGTTGGGCTGTGCACGCGGGTGGAGTGGGCGGGTGCACAAAGCCTTCCCCCACGTGTTCTTACACGTCTGGGTGAGGAGGATATGGAACATGGTGAGGGTGGTTATACAGGGGCTGCAGCGGCACTCTGTGATCCTGCTGCTGTTCCTGAAGCTCCACCAGACGTCGGAGGATGTCAGTTTGATCACGCAGCAGCCCCAGCGTTGCGTCATGCCTCCTCTGATCTTCCTGCCGCCACCTCTCATCTCAAGCGTCCCTCCTGTCCTTACATTCACTGGCATCTTTCCTGTAATTTGATACCGCGTCTTTCCACTCATTCAGATGAGCTCTTGCATTGCGGGTCACTTCCATGATTTCGGGGAACATTTCATCTCGTGTCTTTGTTTTCCACTGCCTTATCTGAGATAGCCTTCAGGATGGAGTAGAGAGGCTTGAAAAAATTGCAGCTGCATGAGGGAGGGAAAAAAGGGAGAGAAGTATTTAAAAAGATACATTTTACAGAACAATGCTTATACTCTTTCACGGTGAACAACACTATTCACTTTACATAGCACATGTGATTTCACTACAAGGTCGCATTTTGCATCTTAATATTGAGTGCCTGCGGCTCTGGTGTTAGAGATCTCACAGATGCAGATCTAGGCAGCAGAATTCAGCTTGCATGTGTCCATAGTAAGACATTGTCTTTCGGCTTCTGCAGCCTTCATATACACAGTGCCCTCCTTTCCCAAATACCAAGCAAATCCCGTTCAGTGCTGCTTCTTTCCTGTTAACATGCAGCAGCAGAAACCACTCCCCCCCCCATTCAATTCTCTGGGAGGATCGCTTTACCCCTCCCCCCCACCGTGTGGCTGGTATCATGGAAGATCACTGCTAAACACCCCCCTTCCCCCCCCACCACGTGACTGGTAGCAGGAAAGATCCCTGCTAGCCAAACACAAAAAAGCTCAGCGCCAATCCCCCTACCCCCTGCTTGGCTACCTGCAAGGAAGGATTTCTTTTAAGCAACAGGCAAACAGCCCAGTAGAAATGGCCATGTCTGTCCCCTTACTTAAATTCCTGAATTTCAACTAGATTACCATGAACGATATCACTCTCCTGAGGATAACACAGCGAGATAAAGAACGGATGTTGCTTGAATGCCAGCAATCACTGGGACCATACGCAGCTAGGCTTTGTCATGCAATGATACCAGATTACTTGCTACATGCATGGCGTGGTCAAGCGTCCTACCATGGAGGACAGAATAAGGCTGCCCTGCCCAGAAACCTTCTGCAAAGGCTTTTGGAGTACCTCTAGGAGAGCTTCATGGAGATGTCCCTGGAGGATTTCCGCTCCATCCCCAGACATGTTAACAGACTTTTCCAACAACTGTACTGGCTGTGAATGCATCCAAAGTCTTCAGGGCAAATTAATCATTAAAAAATGCTTGCTTTTAAACCATGTTTTATATTTACAAAGGTACACTCACCAGAGGTTGCTTCCATAGCTTCATTGTCTGGGCTACTGGCTTGGGAGGGCTGGGAAAGTAATTCCGTCTGGGTGAGAAAAAGCTCCTGGCTGTTGGGGAGAACGGAGCGCTGTGTGCTCTCTGCAAGCTCCTCCTCCTCATCTTCCCCATCCACAGAATCCTCGGCCATGGCTGAGATTACCAACCCCACCTCGGAATCCACGGACAGGGGTGGGGAACTGGTGGCGGACTCCCCCCTAGAATTGCATGCAGCTCAGCATAGAAGCGGCATGTTTTCGGCCCTGCCCTGGACCTTCCATTTGCTTCTTTGGTTTTCTGGTAGGCCTGTCTGAGCTCCTTAATTTTCACACGGCACTGTACTGAGTCCCTGGTGTGGCCTCTCTGCATCACGGCCTTGGAGATTTTTTCAAATGTTTTTTCATTTCGTCTTTTGGAACGGAGTTCTGTTAGCACGGAATCCTCTCCCCATATAGCGATCAGATCCAGTACCTCCCGTGCGGTCCATGCTGGAGCTCTTTTTCGATTCTCAGGAGACTGCACTGTTACCTGTGCTGATGAGCTCTGCGTGGTCACCTGTGCTGGTGAGCTCTCCACGCTGGCCAAACAGGAAATGAAATTCAAAAGTTTGCAGGGTTTTTCCTGTCTACCTGGCCAGTGCATCTGAGTTCAGATGGCTTTCCAGAGTGGTCATAATGGTGCACTGTGGGATACCGCCCGGAGGCTAATACCGTCGATTTGCGGCCATACTAACCCTAATCCGACATTGCAATACCGATTTCAGCGCTACTCCTCTCGTCAGGGAGGAGTACAGAAACCGGTTTAAAGAACCCTTTATATCGATATTAAGGGCCTCATTGTGTGGACGAGTGCAGGGTTAAATTGGTTTAATGCTGCTAAATTCGGTTTAAATGCGTAGTGTAGACCAGGCCTGAGATGGGCCCCTGTTAGGCTGTTAAAGAAGGCAGTGCCTCTTGGGAGGAAGACTTGGTGCTAATTCCCCATACCAGGACTGGGAGAAGGAGAGATTGTATACCCCGGAAGGGGTGATGATGTATGTGTCTTGGCCGGAGGGCTGAGTTGCTGAAGACCTGCTGAACAACCAGTGGCCAGGGGGGCACCAGAAC
Source organism: Gopherus flavomarginatus (assembly GCF_025201925.1). Classification (NCBI taxonomy): domain Eukaryota; kingdom Metazoa; phylum Chordata; order Testudines; family Testudinidae; genus Gopherus; species Gopherus flavomarginatus. The sequence goes on along the minus strand of NC_066628.1, from coordinate 39,083,357 downwards.
CCAAAGAAAAGCAGGTTCACCCCCAACTAAAAAGTGTTTGCCTGTGAGAGGTAGGTGCTGCCCTGCGAAAAAAATGAGTAATTGCTGGCGTGCATCGGCCAGAAGGGGGTGCTCACAACAGATGGGTGCTGACACTTGTTACAACCCCACTCCTTATAGTAAGTGAGCATTTCACAGATGTTAGTTAACTCTCACAAAATCCCTGTGAAGTAGGGCAGTAGTATTACTTCTGTTTTGCAGACGAGGAACTGACACACGAAGAGGTGAGTGACTTGCCCATAGTTACAGAGGAAGTCTGTGGTAGAGGTGGGAATTGACTCTAGATCTTATACACCCTAGCTCAGCACCTCAAACACAAGCCAGATCTTTTTTATTACGCCTTCTGTTTCCAGGGTCCTTTTGTTTCCCACGATTCACAGCAATGCATGAAATTCATGGCTGGCTCCACATATTTATTAAGAAGTGCAGCAATGTTCAGTCACTTTTCAACCCTCTCACCTTCACTGGGCTTTCCGCAGGGAGCCTGATTAACACTGCTCATGCAGTATAAATGACTGTTGCCAGTGAAACAGAATTAATAATAATTCATTGTTTCTGGATGATCACAAATTCCCTTTTCAAGAAGAAAGTCTTAAATCTGCAAGAAAAATAAATATAATTTTCACACCATCAACCCATACTGCAGGGTGAGGGAAAGACGGTGGTTAGAAGGCCCTCCTTGCATAACATATTACATGCAAAAAATATATTAAAAGAATATTAAGGATGCAAAATCAAGCAGTGAAAAGTTCAGAGATGCAGGAATTAAGGTGGCCTGTGCAATTGGAAGAAATTCTTACTGAGCATGTACAAACATGGATTTTTCAAAGGCTTATAAATTGGCCAAATTTGGCTGGATTTTCACAGCAACAGGCACGTCTCTGAGACACGGGCCACCGACTGCCAGATTTCAACTCCCGGCTCCAAAGTGTGGAGGCACTAGAGCTTCTCAAAGAAAAGGTGGAGAGAATTTTTGTTAACATTGCAACACAGCATATTTATCCCTGGCCTTGTTCTCAGAAATATCTGAACTGTTGGGTTGAAACTTAAACAACAACAACAACAACCAAAACATGGTAGACACCTGCCATGGAAATTGTAAAATTCATGTTTTGGCAAAGTTCTAAGCAACTAAAACAGGGTCTTATAATGGGAAGTGTTGAGAGGCAACCTTAATAATACCATCCCCCTCAATAACGCATAGATACAGCTCCGAGGCCCAGGTTACTCCCCATGCACTTCTTCTTTTGTAGATGGTGATCACCCTATGTCCGGCCAGTTCAAAATTCAGTTCTGTGCATTTTAAGTTCCTGTATGAAATCAGGCTGGGATGTAGGCGCTTGACCTGATTTGATTCTAGATCCTGATAGATTTAATCACAAGGACACCTGTGAGCATATAAATTATATTTTCATCCATCTCTCGGATGCCTGGGTCTGTTTCCAGGTGAACTTGCCGTCGGAGGTGGTGATAGGGGGAACTACCCTCTCTCCTGATCTTGAGGAAACTCCTCCTGCAGGCAGGTTTCCTTCGTGGTCCTGCTAAGCTCCCTTTTTGCACCAAGTGCATGAAATTCAAACACAGAGACAAGGTTTCTCTCCTGTCCTGCTGACCAGATCCCGGGGAGTTTCATTGTCTGTAAGTCCAGCCATTGGCTCTTTGAACTCACTCCTCACAAGAGAACAGCAACTGATTAATTCCATCAGGCCACCTGTCCATTGGACAAACCACAGACTCCAGTTCCAGGCTGAGTGTGTCTGTAAATCCTCTGCCTACAACAGCTGCCGGAGTTTGAACAGGTCAGATTTGGTGCTAAACCCTGTTGCTTCAAATTTTGCCAGATAGGGATCAAGCAGCTTGGATAAGGACTATGCAGCCCCCATCCCCACTCTGCCTCATATCCAGAGTTAGGGTTTGGGCAGCTACTTCACAGTGCTGTACAGGGTTTCCTCAGGGGGCTTGGCTGGTCGTGTTGTCTTGGGGCGCTGCTCCACGTTGGCATAGATGGGCTGCTGGTCGGGGGTGGAAATCGTCACAGTGACATAAGAAACCTCTTCTGTCTCTTCTGACCCCTGAAATGAAAACCTCATTGATCAGATGGAAGAAGCTAGAAATAGGAGGCCAAGTATCTGCATCTGAGCAGACCCTGGCTTCATGAACTTCAGTGGGTCCCTTTTAACCAAGTGACTTGTCTGGGCTGTGTATTGAGGACTTGTCTCTAAGATCCCTACATTATCTGTGGACGGGTGTATTACCCCTTTCAGCCAGAGCAGTCTGGGTGCAATCAGGAAGCCCTGCCCTGTGGCTGAGCTATATAAAGAGGAACAGGAAGCATGGGGGAGAATAGGGAACTGAAACCCAACTGCCCATTGGCTGTCCCAGGCCCTAGGCCGCTAGTCTGACTTAACTTTATACAGAATAAAATGGATTTATTTGGGGTTTGGACCCCATTGGGAACTGGGGTTTGGACCCCATTGGGAACTGGGAGTCTCGGTGCTGGAGACAGGAGCACTTCTTAAGCTGTTTTCAGTTAAGCCTGCAGCTTTTGGGGGATGGGATTCAGACCTAGGTCTGTGTTTGCAGCAGGCTAGTGTGCCTGGCTCAACAAGACAGGGTGCTGAAGTCCTAAGCTGGCAGGGAAAACTGGCTCAGAGATAGTCTCAGCACATCAGGTGGCAGTCCCAAGGGGGTCTCTGTGACCCAATCCGTCACACTCCCCTCCCCCACTCCTGTGATATTACACCTCCCTAGGACAGCATTTCAGAGGTGATGTTACCAGGACATATTATGATTTGCCTTACCAAATTAGACAGGTTGATTTTCTTGTCCCTCTGCACAGATGCTCCTGAAAGCGCTGGATGAGACAGAAAAGAAATCAAATTAGAGCCAAGTTACAGCAACAGGTAAGGGGGTAACTGTGGCTCTCACAGGTTTGCAGTTTCTAAGTTGCAGGCCTGATCTGTAACTGTTTTTCAGGGGACACACACATTGAGTCCAGGTTAACTCCATGCTGCCCAGCCACTGATCCAAAAGGAAATGAGTCTGTTCTCTAGGTGCTGAGATACGGCCGACGGCATCAATCACTGACCACTTTCCATCAGCTGCACCATACAGGCCTCTGAACCAAACTCCAGCTTCTCTTTAGACTCAGTGTAGACCTAGCCTACTGAACCAAACCAAGTCAGCATAAATCCATCCAATCAATACAACCAAACTTGAAAAGATCCTTCAGTGCTAGCAAAAGCTCCCCCATGAAAATGGTCTTTTCTACAGCAATGGTCCAAAACGCCCCAGCTGACAACAGCTACACTCCATTGTCTGAGGCAATCACTGGAGAGTGCTGTAATGCTTTTAGTAATAGCTGATCCTGTGCAACGGACTGACCCTTAATTGATCCATCACTAGTCACACACTGCCAGATCCTGGACTGATCAGAGGTCACCTGAGCTCTCAAGCCAGGCTCCTACATAGTGACACAGTGAGTGAAAAAGAAGGAGACCTTGGTGTTTAGGGTCAGATTTAGGGTAGCACCTTTACTCCAAAGGTAGTCCCACTCATTTCAGTGATGGAGTACGCAGCTCCCCAGCATGAGTGATGTGTGAGTGTGAGTATGTGTGCATTTTAGAGCTGGGCAAATAACGGAGAGAGGGGAGCTGACAACTTCAAAACATTGAAATTACTTTTTTTTCAGGTTAAAGGAAATGTTTGTTTAGATAAAATTGAAATGTTTTCTTCGGTTTTGAGCATTTTCAATATTTGATTGGTTTATACACAGTTTTTGAAAGAAGAATTTGTTTCAAAGTGAAAAACCCAAATGTTTAGTTTTGACTTTTTTAAATGAAATAGAACAATTTTTCTGGATGTGTAGGTTTTGCTTTTTTCCCCCTGAAACAATTTGACATGACTTGGCAAAAGGTTTTGGTGCTGCTGAGTCTGCATTCTTCTCTGAAAAATAGTTGTGGTGGTAAAACTTTGCCCAGCTCCAATCGACATGTAGAACAAACACCATAGCCAGAGTTCTTTGCAGTTTTGGACAATGTTGCACATGAGGGTCTCATGCATTTCAGACATGCTCTGTAGAGCTCAGCAGGGTGCAATAAGCAGAGAAGTCACTTAGTGGCAGAAGCGCTGGAACAATGTGTATAGTGGGGGTGCTGAGAGCCATTGAACCAAACTGTAAACCCTGTATATGAAGGAAACCACTTCCAGCCAAGGGGTGCAGCAGCTCCCCTATTTCCAGCCCCTGCGCTTAGTGGAGGTCTGGACTTTCCTGTTTGGGGAAGAGAGGGAAGCAAGGATCAGCAACACAACTCATTAGAGGACACATGCAGGATTTCACTTACCTTTTTTCCTCTTCTTGGACAGTCTCACCAACATCACAGCAGCGAGCAGAAACAAAATGAGAACCAGCAAGATGCATGGTAGCAGGATGTAGAAAGTGATGTCTGAGTCTTGGGGCCTGTTGGAAAAAGAGAGAAGGTCTTTTTCCTTCAGTTGCTAATTCAGCCAGGAGCAGTTGTTTGTTGTGCACCCGGCCCACGGGGTCCAGCAGGTTAATATCCTAGTCTGGGCTAAATCTAAGTCAGGTCACCTATAGAATGAGTTTGGCACCTGTACCAAATACAAACATGAGTAGCCAGCAAGATCATGCAGTCTGTAGAAAGAGTCTGATGCAGCAGGCATGCTCTGTGCTCTGGGCATGTAGGGGAGCGAGACACAGGCCAGTGCTTGGTGCACTGGAGGAGATAAATGTCACTTTTATTTTTAACCTGCCCTTGCTGTAATGGCACCTTTATTCATAGATTATATTATTTCCCCCCCCCCCCCCACTCGGCCCTTTGTTGTCTGCCCAAGTCATAGTAACTTTCAGGTTGAAGCTTTGTCTGGACCCCTCGGGTAGGTTGGTCACACGCAGCCACCCCCTCCTGCCCAGCTGACACTAATGTGTAGCTGATGCTGGGTAGGGCAAGTTTAAGGATGTCCAAAGCTGCGCTAGTCTGGTGATTTCCCCCATCACATGGCTCATTTCTCATGCACAGTATTGTATCTGGACACTATCACATGCTGCATGGGAATGTGCACAGTCAGATACTTAACTAACTTCCTCTGCCCCTTATTTTGGTCTTGTCTTAGAGATGAGCAGAAATGAGCAGCAGCCTCTCTGGTACAGCTGATAAATATGTGCTTTAACTAACTTGTGGTGACCTTTGTTAATTCTTTGGTATTTTCAGCTCCAATCTTACAAACATTTTAAGCAAGTGTTTAATGTTATAAACATGCTTAAAGTTAAGCAAGCATGTGGAAGGGTTTGCATGATGAAGGCCTTAGACATTTTGGTTTCCTTTAGGTTTTTTCCTGGTGCCAGGGATTCTGGAGTTTTTTATTTTAGATGATGGAAATCTTATTTTGTTTAAAGGGACAGCGTCATATCATATCAAAGACCAACAGAGATGTTTCCATGCATTGTTTTAAATTCCGATGTAAAGAAGTAAGGATGTCACTTGCAGTGCTGGCATCTGGCAGCCCAAACCCGGCAGGATTAAACTAGTCAGTGCATGGGCTGGAGTGGAGCTAATTAGAAGCAAAAGTGAAACTGACCAGTCGGTTTTGTTCTGGAAGATGCACAGAGTGAACAAAATATACAGGGAAAAGATCGTTCGATTTTTAAAATTCTTAGTTTGAAATATTTTGGCTCTAGATCTTGCAGCTTGTCTACTGTTGGAGCTTGTTCAGCGCTGATTCGGCTGCACTCTTTGCTGACTCTCCTTGCCAGGAATAGATCGTATAGACCAGGATGTAGATGTCCCTGGGACTAGTCATGTGACTCTAATGGCTCATGTGCCTACGTGCTGGCAGGGGCAGACTCTCAGGGGTCATGCAGGAAGTGGGAGGAACAAACTGTTAGGAGGGAAAAGAATGAGGAAGGGGGATGGTTACAGCAGTGTGACCACATGGCTTTCCCAGCAGGCCTGTGCACATGCTTAGACTTTGTGGTTTGGGCTGTCATCACACCTAGGGGTCAGGTGTGAGCTTGAGAGCCCAGGTTCCAATGTCTGCTCAGCTATTTTTAGCACGTTATCGCAAGCCCCACCATCACAAGTGTGTGTACCCAGGCTGGGCGCTCGCCCAGTGTAGACGCACCCATAAACGGCCCTGGCTGGGGCACTGGTACTCACACAGGGGACGTGGCGTCTTGGTTAGTGGAGAAGCTGGATTTCTCTTCCTCAGCAGTTGTCCAGATGGAAGTAGATTTTGTCGTGGAAGAAGCTGGTTGCACTGTCGCTGATGATGACCTTTCTGTTGGGGGTGGGGAAGAAGTAGCTGTGGGTAAAAACAGACTCAGTCAATCAGATTCCACGGGACGAAATGCTGTTTCTCAATGGCACTAAACATTCTTGTTCCTAAAAACAAGGTTTAGGCTTCAAGAGACACAGGGGAGGGATTCTCCTCTCTGCTGAGGCCCCTGCAGGCTGCTCCCATGGGGTAGAGGGCCCATGAAAGCCCTGCAGTCACCAGGGCAGAATTGCCCCGGCATAACAACTGCATCAGGCTGCAACAAGTGGCCCTATGCTGCCTCCCACCACTGAGAACACTGGCATGGGGTATGCCAGGCTGGGGGGATGGCGGCATGTCTCTCTCTGTCACTTAGGGCCATAGAATCTCTTTGCTTCTGGGGGATGAAGAGTGGTATCTGGGCAGTGCATGGGGGCAGGTTGTGGGAAATTAGAGCAGCCGCACCTCTACTTAGTGCACGTGACAGCTCAGAGCTGGGAAGACGCCAGGGCGACTTAAAGCCATCTTTGCCCCCTCCCCCACCCCGGCCCCGGGCTGTGCCACCCAGAGGCAGAGCACAGAATTTTATTCACAGATTCTTCCCCTCTGGCCAGTCCATGCTTTGCTGAATTAACACTCCAGCAATATAGTTAGTACATCCACCCTTGCTGTTCTCTGTGCATCTGCAGTGGGGGGTGCAACCTGGCAGGATCAAGGATCACAAGTCAATCCATGTAGATTTCAGGGCTGGAATTGGACTCCACTAATGCAAATTCTTATTGAATGTGAGATTTGTGTACGGGGGGATACACCAAAGGGCAGGGTCAATATTTATATTTCTCCTTAACCAGTGGGGTAGGGCATAGTGTGGGTAGGGGGCTGGTCTCCACAAAACATCAGCCCTCTCCTAAGAGCATAAGAACAGCCATACGGGTCAGACCAGTGGTCCATCTAGTCCAGTGTCCTGTCTTCTAACAGTGATCAATGCCAGGCACCCCAGAGGGAATGAACAGAACAGGTAATCATCAAGTGATCCATTCCCTGTTGCACATTCCCAGCTTCTGGCAAATAGAGGCTAGGGACATCCAGAATATGGGGTTGCATCCCTGCCCATCTTGACTCATAGGCATTGATGGACCTGTCCTTCATGAACTTATCTAGTTCTTTTTTAAACCCTGTTATAGTGTTGACCATCACAACATCTCACGGCAAGGAGTTCCACCGGTTCACACTGTGAGTCTTTTATTCGCTTGGAACGTCCCCAATCCTGTCAACAACAGTGATACCCAGCCCCGGTCCTCTCTCGGTTCAGGAGGAGTCCCACGGGGCACTACCAGCCCCGCCCTCGGGAACCAAAGCTGCGTCTCCCATCCAGGTTCCCCCTTAAACCTGAGCCAGTGGCTGTGAGCTCAGTGAGCAAACAGGAGTCAGCAGGCTCCAGACGAAGGGATGGACACTCACAATCTACGATGACAGCTGCCCAGTGTGAAAGCAGAGCCCTTTCCCCCGCTGCAAACCCCCCTCCCAGTCCCCACTCCGGACACAACCCAGTGCAGGAGCGCTAACCGTGTTCCTGGGGCGAGCGCGGGGCGCTAGGAAACTGGCCGGGATCTGAACTGGACTCCCGTACCTTTAAGAGCCGCGCTGGGATTTACCTGGGGAGACGGTGAGTTCCACAGTGGCCTTGAGATCACGCCCAGTTCTCTCTACCCCGCAGTGGTACCAGCCGGCGTCTGCCGGTGTCAGGTTCTCCACGGTCACGGTGAACACGCGCTGGGTGTGATTGTCTCGGATGGAGACGCTGCCCCGCGTCACCTCCACTTCCGACCCATCGGTCTCGATGATGTGAAGCCCGTCGGAACAGCGCAAATAACCTTCCCGGCACCAGAACTTCGGATAATCCTCATAGCCCGCCCGGTACCGGCACCGCACAGCCACCGACCCGCCCGCGGGGCCGCGCACTGCCCTGGGGCCCGTCACCGCCCAGCAGCCTGCCAGGGACAGAGACAGTGAGACCCGGGGCGCCGCTTCCGTCTGAACAAACACAAAACGCCCCCACGCCCCGGGGGATGTGGTGGCGCCAGCTGAGCCCCTGACCGGTGACCCGAGGGGACGGGCCTGGCACTGCTGGGAGATGGAGGGACCCGCCTCATGGCCAGCCGGGCAATAACCCCCCAAACAATCACTGCCTCCCACAGGTTTCCACTCACCCCCCCTCCTCTCAGAGTTCGTGACGTGACACTGGGTCAGCGGGATCCCTGGTCCCCTTCCTTCAGGCTGGGTCCGTCATCACGAACTCGCGGGGAGAGATACACCCCAGGGGAGTTTCCCCTCTCCCGGTTCCTGAGCCGGGGCAGGGAGAAGTATCCGCTCTGCAGGAAGCGCAGCGGGTCGCTGGCGCTCAGAATAACCCACAGCAGAAAACGTGTTTGCAGGATCATAGGGGCTCCTGCAAGTCTGGACACCCCGTAACCCCCTGACGGAGCATCACGGGCCAATGTGGGGGCAAATGTAACCTCACACAAACCCTTCACGGCCTCAGAGAGAGACTCCGGGACAGTCCCGTTGTCCGCTTCTGAGCTGGGATGTTTTTGGTAACTTACAAATGTAAAGCACCAACCTGCAGTAGCTTTACCAACAGGGGAACTCTGTGAAAAAGCTCCTATTGAATAAGCAGCTACACGCACCAGGAGGAGCCGTTCAAATGATACCTGCCCCGACCGAGAGACAGGTACTTTCGCAAAGGCACAAAATCCCAGTCTCCGGGAGCGGTGCTCGGGGGCTCCTGCAGGCTCAGGGGCCGTTCCTGAAATCCCTCCTCAGCAACCGCTCCCCATAACACACACGTGGATGTGCGAGGGGCCCGAGAAGGAACAACGCTGCCTGTTTCTACTGGTGCATACGCAGCTCATTGCTGCCTTACCTGGGAAAAGCATCCAACCCAGAATGGGGAAAATCCTCATTGTTCTGCCTCTCCCCAATGCCTGTGGGGGCGTAGATTCCAGGTGAGCCTCCAGGAGAATCCCTCCTTTGTGTTAGTGGGAAGTCCCGGGTCCGGGTTTCTCCTGCAGGCGTTTGCAATGAAACAGCCTCTCTAACTAGTTCTTTCACTGCAAGGTTCCTCTTATCTACCCTACCTCACTTCCCTCGGAAACACTAAGGGGGAAGTGTCTTACTCAATGCATAGTGGTTTAATAGCTGTGGTTGGGATGTTCTGTTTTTGTTTGTTGCTCCTTGTACCAGGACCTATTACAGGGCCTGGTGGAAAATGGATTAGGAAGGAGTTTCTGAAATGTGTGTGGATTTCCACCATGAAACCTTTCATATTAATCACCTAAGTATTCCCAGCCTTCTCTTATTTGGCAGATCCTGGGAGGTGTGTAACCAGCTTCCTGCTGCCCAGTGACCCAGCCTCGCCTTGCAGAAAATGAACACATCCAGTGGCACCACATGCTTCTTAAGGTTTTAACTTCCTTCTTAGATCTGGTTGAAAGGTTTAGTGTGGAAAGCTTTCCCACTGCTGAACAATGTGTTATTGAAACTGAAAACTTTCTGGGAAAATTCCAGTGAAATATGTTTGTTTTCCTGCAGGCAAATTAGGGATGATTTTTTTTATATTATTTTGAATTAACGTTTGAAAATGAAATGAAAATTTTAGTTTTGTTTTGACATGGATTGCTTCCTTTAGTGTTTTTTGGTTTGTTTTTGTGGTCGGGGGGGAATGAAATGAAACGATGCTTTAAGTCAAATCGAAAAGTTGATTCAAAATGAAAATTCTGGTTTTTAATAAGACGAAAACTTGTGGGAAAACCTGAAAATTGTCAAATGAATTTTTGAACAAAGATTTTTAATTTTGGTTTTTTTTTGTAATTTCTCATAAGGAAAATGTCTGTTTTCTGACGAGCTCTGCTTTGTTCTACCCCCAACTGTCATGTCTCTTGTCTCTATTTAGATTAGAAACACTTGGCAGCAGGGGCAGTCTCTTATTTGGCATTTGTACAGCTCCCAGCACAACTGGGCCCTGATCTCTATTGAGCCCTCTGGGTATGGCAGAGCTAGAAATAATTAGCAAGAACAATGGCAGCCAAGGTTACACCCCCACACACGCCTCCATCCAAAACTGTTAACATGTGGAAATAAAACTGAAGAGGAAAGACTTTGGCATTTCTTTCCACATTTGTATTGCCTGTAGGGCTGGGAGTTCCCTACTTGAGCCCTCAAGGCTTCCACTTCCATTTCTAAACAACCAAACGCAACATGTACCCAACGTCAGCAAACTTGCACCCTGAACAGTGACCTCATATGTGTTTCTCTCAAGAGCTCAGCACCTCTGACTGTCACATGGCCCATGCACTTGGCAAGTTCCTTTTGCCCTAACACAACCGGGTGCTTGTTAAGGTTTTGTGTTTGGAGATCGTGACTGGGGGCTTGTCTACACTTGAAAGGCTGCAACAGCACCGGTATAGCTGTGCCCCTGTAGCACTTCAGTGTAGAGGGGGCTGGGCAAACTACTTCCTGCGGGCCGGATCCAGCCCTTCAGGACTTTGGATCCAGCCCATGGGATTGCCCCCTGTGGTGCTGCGGGCCCTGTGCTGCTCTCAGAAGCGGCCGGCACCACTTCCCTGTGGCTCCGGGGCAGAGGGCTCTGTGCATTGCCCTTGCCTCTAGCCGCCACCCCCCGCAGCTCCCATTGGCCAGGAATGGGGAACCACGACCAATGGAAGCTGCAGGGAAGGTACCTGGAGGCGCAGCAAGGGCAGCACATGTGGAGCCCTCTGTCCTCCCTCCCTCAGGGGCCGCAGCACTTCCTGGAGCGGGGCGGGGCCAGGGCCAGGGCAGGCATGCAGGGAGCCTGCCCTGGTCCCAGTGTATGCCGCTGCCACCCCGGAGCTGCTTTAAGTAAGCAGTGCCAGGCCAGAGCCCAAACCCCTCCTGCGCCCCACCCCTCAACTCCCTGCCGTAAGCCCCCAGCCTGCACCTCGCACCCCTCCTGTGTCACACGCCCAAGGACTACCTCCCCATGGGGAGGCAGATCAGCATTGTATGTTGCTAACGCGGTTGCAAGCATCGCAAGGCATTTCGGAGGAGGGTCAAAGTGTGAGTGAATGTGGAATGGAAGATTCCTTTGCAGGTCACGAGAGGCCAGAGAGGGAAGAAGGAAGAGAACAGAGAATGGGCTAACTCAACACTGTAGCTAGCTCACTGCATCCGATGATAAGCTATTCTGGCTCCAGCCCAAGGCCATAGCGCCAGACGAGAAATCTTCAGTTCTTATCTCTCACTCAGCCACAGACAGCCATGAGAAAAGAAACAGTAAACTGAACTAGGGCTGCAGCGATGGAAAATACACGTGAGACAACAAGGGGTGGGGAAGCAGAGCTGCGTGTCCCTAGAGCTGGTGTGTTTTGGGAAAGTTGAGACCACAGAAAGCCGGTTTGGACTGGTACAAAGAACACCAGGAACAGAGGTCATGGAACGAAACAACCCCAAAGGAGCCTGGACTTAAAAACCCTCCTGAGGGCTGGAGCAATTCGGAGATTAGAGCGGACCCTGGACAACATGGGTCCAAGACAGTACTCCTGTCCACCCTTCCCCCTCTTCTTCTTACATTACACCCAGGCTTGGCCAGCCAGAGGGGCAGAGAGCCAGACAGATATCTCCAGGAGAACCTCTCTGCAGAACACCAGGAAAATGCTTTATTGCAAAACACATTTCATTGGTGCCGTGTGTTACAGGTTAGCAGTAAGTGAGATGCCCGCTTTCAAGATACAATCTGAGGCTAACCTCTCTGCGTGCATGTCTGAGAGATGAGATTATGTCTGAGTCGTTGCCAGGAGCTTGCTGTAGAAGAGACCGGAGAGGTGAAGATGAATGATGGAAAAGGAGCTGTAGAAAGTGCAATCCAGCTGCAAAGAGCCAAACTCAAACTGCGGGAAGGGGATGAGTCTCTCCTTCCAACTACTCAGGCTCTGACACCTTATGTTTCCTCTATGTTTGTGATGGGAACTGTGCCCTTGGGGCTCATCCCCTCCTTTGGCCTCACTCTGGAGTAAGATCTGGATCCACTGAACCCTTCAGCAGGGCTGACTGTTACAGGATTTCATTTACACAGATCCATGTGAGCTCTAGGTGGGAGTAGCTGCTGTGCACAAAACTGGGAGCTCAATCTTTCTTCTGCTGGTTCCAAGCCATTCCTAAACTAGGAAGGAGCTACAACAAAAAATCCAGAAACCACCAGTTAGTGGAGGAGACATGTTTGGTGCTAGTATCTTTTTGTTCATACCCATCATGGAGCATGTTTGTTCTCCTGCATGTGTGAGTTCCTGATCAGAGCGATAGAACAGGAGGGAAGGGATGTCCACTGTGTACACATACACTCACACACACTGTCAGAGAGGGAGGGCTGCTGATTGAAACAAGACTGAGCATAATTAGATGGAATGTGTCAGCCCAATGTGTGAAATTTGTCGGCTGTCACCATGTCTGTCCAGCATCTCCCTGGAGTTCTTCCTGTACCATATGTTCATGCAGATGATGCACAGAAAGATGGGGACTTTCCAGATGAAGAGGAGCAAGAAATGGACGTTGCTGAGCTGGGAACTATGAAGGAGAGAGTAAGTAGAAGCTGTGAAACCGTGTAGATATGACCTGACTGCTCCAAACTAAGCGTTCCCTGACTGCTCTGCCTGAGGGTGACCAGGAGTGGTGCCAGGGTTTCTGGCATCCTAGGCAGAATTCGAGGGGCAGCATTTTGTGTGCTCCCCATGGGGCACGTGGGAGCTTCCGGTTCTGCTTCCATCGCGCTGCCAAAGAACGAGCCTCCGCCGAAATGCCGCAGGCGACAGCAGCAGTCATTGAGATGCTCAATTGCCTGCTGCTGTTTCCCGCAGAACGTCAGCAGAAGGTCCTTCTTTGGTGGCACGATGGGAGTGGAACCGGAAGCTCCCATGAGGAGTGCACAAAATGCCGCCCACTGAATCCTGGCGCCCTAGGTGACCGCCGAGGGTCACCTAATGGAAGCGCCGGCCCTGAGGGTGATTGTAGGAAGAAGGAACAGATAGGGATACAGGCCGCAGCACCTTCCTTTCTAGACATCCCCCAATTCATCACACTAGCTGCCTTTGACCCACGGGACAGTCATCCGGACATCTAGATCCTGAGGTGATTGGGCCAAGACAGGCCCTGCGAGAGCTTCCCCGCAACAAGAGTTGCTGGCTTCCTGCCAAGGAATGTAACCCCACAAGGTCCCTATGTTAGTTTGTTCTCTGGGACCCTATCACCAAGGATGTGAGTATTCTTTGCTTCTCTGTGTAAAATGTGGGACCTTTTTTTTTTTCTCTAGACCAGTGGTTCTCAGCCAGGGCTTTGCTTACCCCTGGGGATACACAGAGGAGTTCCAGAGGGTACATCAACTCATCTAGATATTTGCCTAGTTTTATAATAGGCTACATAGAAAGCACTAGCAAAGTCAGTACAAACTAAAATTTCATACAGACAATGACTTGTTTATACTGCTCTATATACTATACCCTGAACTATAAGTACAATATTTATATTCCAGTTGATTTATGTTATAATTATATGGTAAAAAAGAGTAAATCAGCAATTTGTCAGGAATAATGTGGTGGGACACTTTTGTATTTTTCTGTCTGATTTTGTAAGCAAGTAGTTTTCAAATGAGGTGAAACTTGGGGTAAGCAAGACAAATCAGATTCCTAAAATGGGTAAAATGAGGATAACACTCTTAACCCAACTAAAAATTGTTTGCCTGTGAGAGGTAAGTGCTGCCCCGTGAAAAAACTGAGTAATTGTGGCACGCATCAGCCAGAAGGGGGCGCTCACAAGAACTGGGTGCTGACACTGATACAAGCCCATTCCTTATAGTAAGTGAGCGTTTCACAGATATTAATTAATTTACTCTCAGAAAACCCTTGGTAAGTAGGGAAGTAGTATTACTTCTGTTTTGTAGATGAGTAACAGACACGCACAGAGATAAGCGATTTGCCCATAGTTACACAGGAAATATGTGGTAGAGATGAGAATTGAATCTAGATCTTATACACCCTAGCTCAGCACCTCAAATACAAGCCAGATCTTCTTTTTTTATTATGCTTTCTGTTTCCAGGGTCCTTTGTTTACCACCGTTCACGGCAACACATGCAATTCATCGCTGGCTCCAGATATTTATTAAGAAGGGCAGCAATTTTCTGTTGCTTTTCGACCCTCTCACCCTCATTGGGCTTTCTATAGGAAGCCTGATTAACACTAGTCACGGAGTGTAAATGACTGTTGCCAGTGAAACAGAATTTATAATAATCCATTGTTTCTGGATGGTCACAAATTCCCTTTACAAGAAGAAAGAGGCTTAAATCTGCAAGAAAAATAAATAAAATTTCTAAGCCTTCAATCCATACTGCAGGGTGAGGGAAATATGGGGGTTAGAAGGCCCTCCTTGCATAACATGTTACATGCAAAAAACTACATTAAAAGAATATTAAGGTTGCAAAATCAAGCAGTGAAAAGATTGGAGATGCCGGAATTAAGGTGGTCTGTGCTATTCGATGACGTTTTTACTGAGCATGTACAAACACGGATTTTTCAAAGGCTTATGAATGGGCCAAATTTGGCTGGATTTTCACAGCAAAAGGCAGTCCCTGACACAGGCCACCATCGGCCAGATTTCAAGTCCCAGCTCCAAAGTGTGGAGGCACTAGAGCTTCTCAAAGAAAAGCTAGAGAATTTTTTTAACATTGCAACACAGCATATTTATCCCTGGCCTTGTTCTCAGAAATATCTGAACTGTTTGGTTGAAACTTAAAAAAAAAACAAGAACAAACAAAACAAAAATCATTCTGAGATAGACACCTGGCATGGAAAATTTAAAATTCAACTTTGGCAAAGTTCTAAGCAACTAAAACAGGGTCTTATAATGGGAAGTGTTGGGGAAGCAACCTTAATAATACCATCTCCCTCAATAATGCATAGATACAGCTCCAAGGCCCACATTCCTCCCCATCCACTGCTCCTCTCTGTAGCTGGTGATAGCCCTATGTCCAACCAGTTCAAAATTCAGTTCCATGGGTTTTAAGTTTCTGTATGAAATCAGGCTGGGATGTAGGTGCCTGACCTGATTTGATTCCACATCCTGATAGATTTCCGGTTTAACTTGCTGTCAGAGGTGGTGAGAGGGGGAACTACCCTCTCTCCTGCTCTGGAGGAAACTCCAGCAGGCAGGTCGTAAAAACATTTACAAAAACCTAAGACCAACAGTGATGTTTCCATGCATTGTTTTAAATTCCAATATAAATAAGTAAGGATGCCCCTTGCAGTGCTGGCATCTGGCAACCCAAACCTGGCAGGATTATGCTAGTCGGTGCATGGGCTGGAGTGGAATTAATTAGAAGCAAAAGTGAAACTGACCAGTTGGTTTCATTCTGGAACATGCACAGAGCTCAAAAAGTGAACAAAATATACGGGGAAAAGATCATTTGATTTTTAAAATTCTTAGTTTGAAATATTTTGGCTCTAGATCTTAGAGCTTCTCTAGTTGGAGCTTGTTCAGCACTGATTCAGCCACACCCTTTGCTGACTCCCCTTGTCAGGAACAGATCCTATAGACCAGGATGTAGATGTCCCTGGGACTAGTCATGTGACTCAAATGGCCCATGTGCCTATGTGCTGGCAGGGGCAGACTCTCTGGGGTGGTACAGGAGTGAGAGAAACAAGCTGTAAGGAGGGAAATGAATGAGGAAGGGGGCGGTTACGGAGTGTGACCACATCACTTCCCAGCAGGGATGGGCACATAGTGGTTTAATGGCGGAGGGTTGTAATCAGATGTGACCTGACAGAGCTAACCACGTGCATCATTTTAAGCACACGAGCAGCCCCAGAAACTGCTGAGAAGGAAGAGGGGTCACGGCTATAGCCCAGCCAGGGGCGGCTCTAGGTATTTTGCCGCCCCAAGCATTGCAGGCAGGCTGCCTCTGGCGTCTTGCCTGCGGGAGGTCCCCAGTCCCGCGGATTTGGCGGCAGCCTGCGGGAGGTCCGCTGAAGCTGCAGGACCAGCGGACCCTCCACAGGCATGCTGCCGAAGGCAACCTGCCTGCCGCCATCGCGACGACCAGCAGAGCGCCCCCCGTGGCTTATCCGCCCCAGGCACATGCTTGGTGTGCTGGTGCCTGGAGCCGCCCGAGCCCAGAACAGCTTCACTTGTTCCTGCAGCCCAGGCAGGATGACTGTTCTGTAGGGTTTAGCCCAGGCAGCTCCACATCCCAGGAGACAGCTCATGGTTTAGGCTGTAGGGGGAAATGAGAGAAGAGAGAGGAGCAGGGTTTAGTGTCCTGGCCTCACAGATCAGAGAGCTCATGTGCAGAGGCAAGTTGTGATTTTTCCAGTCTTGGACATGATGTCTGGTGAAATGCAATACTGGACTGTGAAGGAAGAATAATGGGGTATATACACCCTGACGTTGCACTGATTCCAGTGAGCTGGCAGCCCATGGAGTATGTTTACTCTGCAGTTGGGAGTGATCCTTCCAGCTGAGGCAGACCTCCTTGTGTAGTGGGACCTCACCCTAGTGTGCTAAAAGTAGCTGTGTAGCTGCTGCTTAGACTTTGTGGTCTGCGCTGTCATCACACCTAGGGGTCAGGTGTGAGCTTGAGAGCCCAGGCCCCAATGTCTGCACAGCTATTTTTAGCACGTTATCGCAGGCCCCACCATCACAAGTGTGTGTACCCAGGCTGGGCGCTCGCACCCAGCTGCAGTGTAGATGCACCCATAAGCGACCCTGGCTGGAGCAGTGGTACTCACACAGGAGACGTGGTGTCTTGGTTAGCGGAGAAGCTGGATTTCCCTTCCTCAGTAGTTGTCCAGGGGGAAGTAGATATTGAGGGGGAAGAAGAAGCTGGTTGCACTGTCGCTGATGATGACCTTTCTTCCTCACCCCCAGCAGAAGTAGTTGTGGATAAAAACAGACTCAGTCAATCAGATTCCCTGGGACAAAATGCTGTTTCTCAATGGCACTAAGCATTCTTGTTCCTAAAAACAAGGTTTAGGCTTCAAGAGACGCAGGGGAGGGATCCTCCTCTCTGCTGAGGCCCCTGCAGGCTGCTCCCATGGGGTAGAGGGGCCATGAAAGCCCTGCAGTCACCAGGGCAGAATTGCTCCAGCAGAAGAACTGCATCAGGCTGCAACAAGTGGCCCTATGCTGCCTCCCACCACTGAGAACACTGGCATGGGGTATGCCAGGCTGGGGTGGTGGAGAGCATGTCTCTCTCTATCACTCAGGGCCATAGAAGCTCTCTGCTTCTGGGGGATGCAGAGTAGTACATGGGCAGCCCTTGTGGGCAGGTGGTGGGAAATTAGAGCAGCTGCTCCTCTACCTAGTGCTCCTCTACCCAGCTCAGACCTGGAAAGACGCCAGGGCAACTTAAAGCCATCTTTGCCCCCCTCCCCCAGGGTGTGCCACCCAGAGGCAGAGCAGAGAATTTTAGTCACAGATTCTTAACCTCTGGCCAGCCCATGCTTTGCTGAACTAACACTCCAGCAACAGAGTTAGTACATCCACCCTCGCTGTTCTCTTTGCCCCCCTCTCTCTCTGTACCCATGGCAGTGGCTGCAAGATGAAAGAAGCCAGGGAACAGGGCTTCAGCTGGTGAAAGCTGCCAGAATCAACAGCTTTTTACAAAATGTGTAAACTGTTTCTGCATTTCGCTTGTGCCCCTTTATCTGGTTTAAGTGCAGTGAGGAGTCTCTGCGTCCAGATGCTGAATCAGGGCAGAGCCTTCCTGCCTGGCAGAGACACTGGTTACTGATTCCCTGCCACAGTAACTAAACAGTGCACCTTGCTATGCTCCCTCCTGGGGGCACTGTTTGCACTGGGGGGTGCAGCCTGGCAGGATCAAGGATCACAAGTCAATCCATGTAGATTTCAGGGCTGCAAGTGGACTCTACTAATGGGAATTCTTTATGAATGTGAGATTTGTGTATTGGGGGGGGACTAAAGGGCAGGGCCATAAAGCTGGGGCGAGGAGCTGGTCCCCACAAAACATCATCCCTCTCCTAAGAACAGCCTTAGGGGTCAGACCAATGGTCCATCTAGCCCAGAATCCTGTCTTCTGACAGTGACCAACCAATGCCTGGGGCTTCACAGGGAATGAACAGAACCGGTAATTATCAAGTGATCTATCCCATCGCACATTCCCAGCTTCTGGCAAACAGAGGTTAGGGACATCCAGAGCATGGGGTTGTATCCCTGCCCATGCTGGCTAATAGCCATTGATGGACATGTCCTCGATGAACTTATCTTGTTCTTTTTTTAACACTGTTATAGTGTTCACCTCCAGAACATCCAGTAGCGAGGAGTTCCACCCGCTCACACCGTGAGTCTTTTATTCACTTGGAACTTCCCCATTCCTGTCAGCAACAGTGACACCCAGCCCCCTCTGCTGCCAGCCCCTGTCCTATCCTGGTTCAGGAGGAGTCCACGGCGCTAACAGCCCCGCCCTCGGCAACCAAAGCCATGTCCCCAGTCAAGGCTCCCCCTTAAACCTAAACGAGCAGCTGGAAGCTCAGTGGGACGGACACACACAATCTATGATGAGAGCCGCCCAGGGTGAAAGCAGAGCCCCTTCCCCGCTGCAACCCCCCTCCACACCCGGGACACGACCCAGTGCACGAGGAAACCGCCGTGCAGCGTTATTCACAGGTGTTAGCAGCCGGCCTGGGCGAGGGGCGCTCACCATGTTCCCTGGGGCGAGCGCTGGGCGGGGCGCTAGGAAACTGGCCTGGATCTAAACCGGGCTCTCCAGGGCAGCGCCTTGATTAACACGCCGGTGCCCCCCCCCCGCACAAACGTGCCCAGCGCTGCAGCCCCGCGGAGCCCAGAGGCTTTGTGTGTCCAGAGCGCCGGACACCGGCCTGCCTGGCTGCGGGTCCAGCCCCCCGCGGTACCTTTAAGAGCCGCGCCGGGATTTACCTGGGGAGACGGTGAGTTCCACAGTGGCCCTGAGATCACGCCCAGTTCTCCGTACCCCGCAGTGGTACCAGCCGGCGTCTGCCGGTGTCAGGTTCTCCACGGTCACGGTGAACACGCGCTGGGTGTGATCGTCTCGGATGGAGACTCTGCCCCGCGTCACCTCCGCCTCCGACCCATCGGTCTGGACGATACGAAGCCCGTCGGAACAGCGCAAATTTCCTACCAAACCTTCCCGGCACCAGAACTTCGGATAAGCCTCATAGGCCGCCCGGTACCGGCACCGCACAGCCACCGACCCGCCCGCGGGGCCGCGCACTGCCCCGGGGCCCCTCACCGCCCAGCAGCCTGCGAGGGACAGAGACAGTGAGACCCGGGGCGCCGCTTCCGTCTGAACAAACACAAAACGCCCCCACGCCCCGGGGGATGTGGTGGCGCCAGCTGAGCCCCTGACCGGTGACCCGAGGGGACGGGCCTGGCACTGCTGGGAGATGGAGGGACCCGCCTCATGGCCGGACGGGCAATAACCCCCAAACAATCACTGCCCCCCACAGGTTTCCACTCACCCCCCCTCCTCTCAGAGTCCGTGATGTGACACTGGGTCAGCGGGATCCCTGGTCCCCTTCCTTCAGGCTGGGTCCGTCATCACGAACTCGCGGGGAGAGATACACCCCAGGGGAGTTTCCCCTCCCCCGATTCCTGAGCCGGGGCAGGGAGAAGTATCCGCTCTGCAGGAAGCGCAGCGGGTCGCTGGCGCTCAGAATAACCCACAGCAGAAAACGTGTTTGCAGGATCATAGGGGCTGCTGCAAGTCTGGACACCCCGTAACCCCCTGACGGAGCATCACGGGCCAATGTGGGGGCAAATGTAACCTCACACAAACCCTTTAAGGCCGCAGAGAGAGACTCCGGGCCAGTCCCGTTGTCTGCTTCTGAGCTGGGAAGTTTTTGGTAACTTACAAATGTAAAGCACCAACCTGCAGTAGCTTTACCAACAGGGGATCGCTGCGAAAAAAGCTCCTATTGAATGAGCAGCTACACGAACCGCGAGGAGCCGTTCAAAAAATACCTGCCCCAACCAAGAAGCAGGTACTTTAGCAAAGGCACAAAATCCCAGTCTCTGGGAGCGGTGCTCGGGGGCTCCTGCAGCCGTTCCTGGAATCGCTCCTCAGCAGCTGCTCCCCATAACACACATGTGGGTGTGCGAGGGGCCCGAGAAGGAACAACGCTGCCTGTTTCTTCTGGTGCATTCGCAGCCCATTGCTGCCTTACCTGGGAAAAGCATCCAACCCAGAATGGGGAAAATCCTCATTGTTCCGCCTCTCCCCACTGCCTGGGGGGACGTCGATTCCAGGGGAGTCTCCAGGAAAATCCGTCCTTTGTGTTAGTGGGAAGTCCCGGGTCTGGGTTTCTCCTGTAGGCGTTTACAATGAAACAGCCTCTCTAAGGTGCCACAAGTACTCCTGTTCTTTTTCCACTCTAACTAGTTCTTTCACTGCAGGGGTTCCTCTTATCTACCCTACCTCACTTCCCTCGGAAACACTAAGCGGGAAGTGTCTTACTCAGTGCATGGTGGTTTGGTTACTGTGGTTGGGATGTTCTGTATTTGTTTGTTGCTACTTGTACCAGGACCTATTACAGGGTCTGGTGGAAAATGGAAGCTGCAGTAGCAAGGAGTTCCTGAAATGTGTGTGGATTTCCACCGTGAAACCCTTCATATTAAACACGCAAATATTCCCAGATTTCAGAGTAGCAGCCGTTTTAATCTGTATCTGCAAAAAGAACAGGTGTGGCACCTTAGAAACTAACACATTTATTTGAGCATAAGCTTTCGTGGGCTAGATATGTGGACAGAGTTGGCAAGGGGCTTTGTTGCAAGGGTAGGTTCCTGGGTTAGTATTTTTGTTGCGTGATGTGTTGTTGCTGGTGAGTATTTGCTTCAGGTTTGGGGCTTGTCTGTAAGCAAGGACTGGCCTGTCTCCCAAGATCTGTGAGAGTGATGGATTGTCATTCAGGATAGGTTGTCATCCTTGATGGTGCGCTGGAGAGATTTTAGTTGGGGGCAGAAGGTGATGGCTAGTGGTGTTCTGTCCTGGAGTAGTTTTGTTTGAATGTGGATTGTTCCTTTAGTTTTTTTTTGGGAGGGGAAATGAAGTGAAACAATACTTAATCAATTCAAAAAGTTGATTCAAAATGAAAATTATTGTTTTTAATAACTTCAGAACTTCTGGGAAAACCTGAAATTTTTCAACTGAAATTTTGAACAAAGATTTTTTTAATTTTTATTTGATTGTTTTTTTGGTAATTTCTCATAGGGAAACGTCTGTTTTCTGGCCAGCTAGGCTTTGTCTTACCTCCAACTGTCATGTCTCTTGTTCCTATTTAGATTGGAAACACTTGGCAGCAGGGGCAGTCTCTTATTTGGTATTTGTACAGCTCCCAGCACACCTGGGCTCTGATCTCTATTGAGCCCTCTTGGTACTGCAGAACTAGAAATAATTAGCAAGAAAAATGGCAGCCAAGGTTACACCCCAACACACACCTCCATCCAAAACTGTTAATGCATGGAAATAAAGAGTGAACAGGAAAGACTTTGGCATTTCTTCCCACATCTGTATTTCCTGTAGGGCTGGGAGTTCCGCACTTCAGCCCTCGAGGCTTCCACTTCCATTTCGAAACAATCTAATGCAACACATACCCAATATCAGCAAACTTGCACCCTTAACAGTGACCTCATATGCACTTCTATCAAGAGCTCAGCACCTCTGACTGTCACATGGCTCCTGGGGGGTGAAAGTAACTTAAGGGACTTACTGGTATGCAGGGCACCTGGGGTACTGGGCAAAGTGGGGGCTGGGGCGGGGGCTCTGGGCCTTGGACGGAAGGGGAGGGGCTGGGGACAGACTCCCTGAGCCAGCCCTTCAGCGCTGCCAGGCTCACACCGCCTGGGGCTCTGGCAGCGATTTAAAGGCTCTGGAGCTGCGGTCCCTTTAAATCGCCACCGGAGGCCTGAGGTAGCCACCGTGACTGTAAGCCCTGGGGCTCTGGCAGCGATTTAAAGGGCCCAGGGCTCCGGCCGCTGCCAGGAGCCTCAGGCCCTTTTAAATCACTGGGTCTCAGGGCAGCTGCCCCTTTTTCCCCCACCATCAGCAGCCCTGTCAGTACGGACAGCTGAGTTCCTTACCGGTATGCTGGACCGGACCCTACCAGCTCACTTTCACCTCTGCATTGGAGCCATGGTGGCGTACACATGCAGTGACTTTTGCTTTTTGTTCTCCCACCCACTCTCCCATGGGCAGCTCTTTCTCACTTGTTCTTCTCAGTAGGGCTCTCCTGTCACACTCATGCAGCTTCCAGCAGGGATTTTTCTCTCTGACCCCAGTAAGTGCTAAGGGTTCAGATACCTGCCTGCCAGAGGAGCAGAGAGCCAGACAGATGTCTCCAGGAGATCCTCTCTGCAGAACACCAGGAAAATGCTTTATTGCAAAACACATTTCATTGGTGCCGTGTGTTACAGGTTAGCAGTAAATGAGATGACCAGTTTTGAGATACAATCTGAGGCTAATCTCTTCGTGTGCATGTCTGTGATTATGTTTGAGTCGTTGCCAGGAGCTTGCTGTAGAAGAGACCGGAGGGGTGAAGATGAACGATGGAAAAGGAGCTGTAGAAAGTGCAATCCAGCTGGTAAGAGCCAAACTCAAACTGCGGGAAGGGGATGAGTCTCTCCTTCCAACTACTCAGGCTCCTACACCTTATATTTCCTCTATGTTTGTGATAGGGAACTGTCAGGGCCGGCCCTTCCATTAGGTGACCCTAGACGGTTGCCTAGGGTGCCAGGATTCAGGGGGTGGCATTTTTGCACTCTCCACGGGGCACACGGGAGCTTCTGGTTCCACTCCCAACGCGCCACAGAAGAAGGACCTTCTGCCGACATGCCGCAGAAAACAGCGGCAGGCAATTGAGCAGCTCAATGACTGCCGCTGTCGCCTGCGGCATTTTGGGGGAGGGTCCTTCAGTGGCACGATGGGAGTGGAACCGAAAGGTCCCGTGCGCCCCGTGGGGAGTGCACAAAATGCCGCCCCCCCCGAATTCTGCCTAGGGCACCAGAAACTCTGGCGCCGCTCCTGGGAACTGTGCCCCTGGGGGCTCATCCTCGCCTTTGTCCTCACTCTGGAGTAAGATCTGGATCCACTGAACCCTTCAGCAGGGCTGACTGTTATAGGATTTCATTTATACAGATCCATGTGAGCTCTAGGTGGGAGTAGCTGCTGTGCACAGAGCTGGGAGCTCAATATTTCTTCTGCTGGTTCCAAGCGATTCCTAAACTAGGAAGGTCCTACAACAAAAATCCAGAAACCACCAGTTAGTGGATGAGACATGCTTGGTGCTAGTATCTTTTTGTTCATACCCATCATGGAGCATGTTTGTTCTCCTGCATGTGTGAGTTCCTGATCAGAGCGATAGAACAGGAGGGAAGGGATGTCCACCATGTACACACACACTGACACAAACAGTCACAGAGGGAGGGCTGCTGACTGAAACAGGACTGGGCATAATTAGATGGAATATGTCAGTCCAAGGTATTAAATTTGTCGGCTCTCACCATGTCTGTCTGTCATCTCCCTGGAGTTCTTCCTATACCGTATGTTCACCCAGATGATGCACAGAAAGATGGGGACTTTCCAGATGAACAGGAGCAAGAAATGGACGTTGCTGAACTGGGATCTATGGCGAGAGAGTAAGTAGAAGCTGTGAAACCCTGTAGATATGACCTGACTGCTTCCAACTGTGAGTTCTCTGGCTGCTCTGCCTGAGTGTGACAGTATGAACAAGGAGGAGAGAGGGACACAGGCCGCAGCACCTTCCCTTTCTAGACATCCCCCAATTAATCTCACTAGCTGCCTTTGACCCACGGGACAGTCATCCAGACATCTAGACCCTGAAGTGATTGGACCCAGACAGGCCCTGCCCAGTGCTTCCCCGCAAGAAGAGTTGCTAGCTGCCTGGCAAGGAATCTAACCTCTCGAGGTCCCTATTTTAGTTTGTTCTGTGGGACCCTATCACCAAGGATGTGAGAATTCTTTGCTTCTCTGCTTAAGTGTGTCCCCTTTTTTTCTCTAGACCAGTGGTTCTCAACCAGGGCTTTGCTTACCCTTGGGGGTACCCAGAGGACTTCCAGAGGGTACATCAACTCATCTAGATATTTCCCTAGTTTTACAACATAAAAAAACACTAGCAAAATCAGTACAAACTAAAATTTCATACAACTTGTTTAAACTGCTCTATATACTATACACTAAACTGTAAGTACAATATTTATATTCCAATTGATTTATTTAATAATTATATGGTAATATAAGAAAGTCAGCAGTTTGTCAGGAATAGTGTGCTGGGACACTTTTGTATTTTTTATGTCTGATTTTGTAAGCAAGTAGTTTTCAAGTGAGGCAAAACTTGGGGTACATAAGACAAATCAGACTCCTGAAAGGGTTTGAGTAGTCTGGGAAGGTTCTAGATGACCATAAATATCTTATAGCTCTCATCCAATGTGATGGATATTTGGGAGTTTCTCGATGTGGCATATCTGGTTTCGATAAGATTGTGTTAAAGAGATTTGGATACCAGCATCAGAGAGAAAATCAGCTGGCGCGTTGTTAGGGTAGAATGGAACAGGGACTGTGTGTAACATTGATGGGCAGGAAGGGCAGAGATGCAGCAGAAACCTCTGAGTGGGCTGGGGGGATAGGTAAGGGCCCTTGGGCATGGATCACATGTTGGTAATAAGAGTGAGACTCAGTCCAGTGGATCCCTGAAACTTACAGTGCATGAGTGTCGTTGCTGCTTATAGAGAGTGTAATGGGTGTGGAAGCAGCCCCGCTGGGCTGCTCTCTTGTCGCTGGGGGCCTTCCAGTGGAGGTGGAGGTATGGATGGCTGCAGATAAAAACACAGAGAGCCAGCGTTACTTGCAGAAACCCCAACCTGAATCACTGTTACCAAGAGAGTAAAGTTACGTGTTTCGGGAGTTCAGATCTCAGTGGGAAGGTACTTGCCTCACCGCCGTCTCCAGCTGAGTAGGGCAAGACTTGGTTTAACTCCTACAATGTACTTAGGGATTTTACTCCCTTTAGTATATCTGGGCCCCCTGTTCTCCGGCTTAGATCTTCATCTTAGTATTGAGAGTAGTAGTCAAAAGTGAAGGGGGGTTGGGGGACAGAGTTTTGTCTGGTAAAACTATCAGAACCTGTAAATTATCAGAACATTTTTTTAGCTTCTTGCAGGCAGTTGCTCTTATTCATTCCAGCATGGTTGGCTGGCTTGGTGGATACGGCACTGGACCAGGACTCAGGAGGTCTGGGCTCAGTTCCTAGCTCTGCCACAGACTTCCTGAGAGACCCTGGGCAAGTCATGAATCTTTCTGTGCCTCAGTTCCTCACCTTTTAAAGTAGGGGAACACTGCTTGCTTTGTCTGGTTGTAAGCTATTTGGGGCAGGGGCTGTGTGGGGTTTCTGTGACCCGACCCATCACACTGTGTAGACATGGTATGTATGTGCAGCACCCAGTGCAAATGAGCTGTGATTTTGGTTGGGATTAGTGGGCTTTCCCATAACAATGATAATGGCATTGTTTTGCAATGGAGGCATTTTATAGACAGACACTCTCAGCACAAAGTGGCCTCTGCCAGGAAGAGTTCACAATCTAATTTACAGGAAGATGCCAGAACTGAGTGTGACAGACACAAGGAAGGTACCATAGGTATACACACAACTTTCCTACGTGAGTGTGATGTGACTCTCCTCTCCCTGGGAGATGCGGATGAGCTGGGTGCCGTGCTTTCTAGGGATCACCCTCTGAAAGCACTGTCCTGGTATTTATCTAACATACTCAGCTTGATGATCACTGCAGAGAGACACTGCCTGGTACCTATAAGACTACTTGGCTTCCAGACCAGCCTCTGGAAGCTAAAGGAGAGATTGCTCTTGAATTACAGGAAGAAAAATGTTTCTGGTTTTCACTTCAAGTTGAAACTTCTTGTCTAGGCCTTCAAGGCTCTGGCCAGCTCCACCCCAGTCCACATCTCTGATCTTATCACGTCTCCCTCCACCCATATAACAGAGTGGCTTGCCCCCTTTAAGGGAAGCTGGGGCCAGCTAACCCTGTCCCAAGGCCAGGCTCCCTTTTTTATGATGTTTAGGAAGTTTTAAGAGGTTCACCAATAACTGCCATGTGAACATCAGAATTAAGCACGAACCAGTACAACTCTGATCTTCGCTTTGGGTTTCGAGTATGCAGAGATCTAATAATCAAATCTCTCTAGCTGGCAGGGAATTCCTGTAGTAGAGAGGGAGGCTCAGCCCTGTAACAAGTAGCCACCCTGGGATATGTAGCTACCTGAAGGATCTGGGAGTTGTAGTCCTGGGGGGGTCAGGTGACAGAGCATGTGACCTGCAGCCACCCATGGTATATAAAGCAAGCCTGGAGGTTGTCAGTGAATGATTCAGAGATGTGGGAGGAGCTGTGGGGAAAGAGGGAGCTGCCTTAGCTGGGTGGCCCTGGAGGAAGGGCGAGGAGGATGGTGAGTCTAATTCACACTGAAATGACAATTTAATGTGAAGTAAGAAGGCTGGAATATTTACCTTTGAGTGTTATTGTATGTGAATAAACCAGAGCACTGAAGGGGAGAGTTGATGCAGTAGCACCAGTGATGTGATGGCTTGTGTGATCTAAAGGAAGGTAAACTGAGGCAGCAGATGAGCCTAATGCTGGACCAGATGAGCCTCCCTGTTCTGCCACCGTTCCTTGTCCCCTTGTCTTATTGCTGGCTTGGTGTCTAGTTCCATGCCAGCCCCTATCCATGGAATACCCTCTAACCCAACTTCCCAATCCACCTCCGCCCCACATGCAGGTCTCTCTCCTAAAGAAGCATTTCTTCCAGGTCACTCCCAAGAAGTGAGCCAAGTTACTGGCTCTCCTAGTCAGCTCAGCTCGCCCTGTCCTCATTTTGGTGGTGTTGCCCTGTACAGCACTAAGACT
This sequence comes from Gopherus flavomarginatus, assembly GCF_025201925.1. Taxonomy (NCBI): domain Eukaryota; kingdom Metazoa; phylum Chordata; order Testudines; family Testudinidae; genus Gopherus; species Gopherus flavomarginatus. The sequence goes on along the minus strand of NC_066628.1, from coordinate 39,056,041 downwards.
GCTGTAAGTGGCTGACACACAAGGCGAGCGAAGCTCTTTAGAACCCAGACACTACTTTGTGGACCAAGATCCTTCCCTCCCCCCTCCAGTGCTCTCTAGAACTCTGGCGAGATCCACAGCAGATTGCTGTCCTTATTCGCATGTTGTTTTCCTTCAGCTGACCATGTTTGAAGTCTTCTCTCCAGCTCCCTTAAGGCAGGTGGATGTAGTTTCTGGACGTACTGGCTTACAGTAAATAGTTGTGTCTAAGGAGCACTCCCACGTTCCCTACCAGCCAATGCTCCCCAAATCCCTACACTCCTGCCATTAGCATGGGGGAGCAGAGCAGGGATTTCCCTGGGGAGACGGACACTTCCACAGAGTCCCAGAGATGGGGAAGAAGAGTCCTCGCTACTCCACACCTGTAAGTCCCCACATCTCCCAGTGTGAGGTTCTCCACGGTCACAGACGCTGCGGGGCTGGGCAGGGGCCGGGCAGCACTGATCAAAGGGTGCTGCGGGGAACTGCGGAGGAGCTCGATGGCCTGTGTGCAGCCAGGGGTAGAGCCCGCCCTCTGGCCCCTCGCAGCCCTAGGCTGGGCCCTGTGCAGAGCGGGCTGCTGCATTTGGCACCATCTGGGTTACAGCAGATCTGCCGGTCTAGACACCAGTCCTCCTTCCCCCGCCCAGCGCCCCCCAGCTCTGCCCCGAGCCTGGCAGCCCTGACGCTGCTGTGTAATAACCTTAGTCCCAGATTTGGACCTTAGCGTCCAAAATATGGGGGTTAGCATGAAAACCTCCAAGCTTAGTTACCAGCTTGGACCTGGTACCTGCTGCCACCACCCAAAAAATTAGAGTGTTTTGGGGCACTCTGGTCCCTCTGAAAAACCTTCCCTGGGGACCCTAAGACCCAAGTCCCTTGAGTCTCACAACAAAGGGAAATAATCCTTTTTCCCTTCCCCCCTCCAGGTGCTCCTGGAGAGATACACAGACACAAGCTCTGTGAATTCAAACAGAGTGAATCTCCCTCTCTGTTCCCAATCCTGGAAACAAAAGTACTTTCCTATTCCCCCAGAGGGAATGCAAAGTCAGGCTAGCAATCCAACACACAAATCTCCCCGATTCCTTCCTCCCACCAATTCCCTGGTGAGTACAGACTCAATTTCCCTGAAGTAAAGAAAAACTCCAACAGGTCTTAAAAGAAAGCTTTATATAAAAAGAAAGAAAAATAAGTACAAGTGTTCTCTCTGTATAGATGATACAACACAGGGCAATTGCTTAAAAGAATATTGAATAAACAGCCTTATTCAAAAAGAATACAAATCAAAGCACTCCAGCACTTATATTCATGCAAATACCAAAGAAAAGAAAACCATAGAACTTACTATCTGATCTCTTTGTCCTTACACTTAGAAACAGAAGACTAGAAAGTAGAGCTATTTCTCCAAAGCTCAGAGAAGGCAGGCAGACGGAAAACAAAGACCTTAGACACTCAATTCCCTCCACCCAAAGTTGAAAAAATCCGGTTTCCTGATTGGTCCTCTGGTCAGGTGCTTCAGGTGAAAGAGACATTAACCCTTAGCTATCTGTTTATGACACGCCCCCCAAATTGCAGACAGTGGGGAAGCTCACTGGCGGCGATTTCCTTCTAGAACTTGAAAATAAACAGATTAATACAACACATACACCTTTACATATACTCCTAAGTATATAACTAACAGACTTGTACATTTTAAGAACACTTTTTAACTACTGAATTCTGGGAAACTCTCACGGGAGAGTGCATCAGCAACTTTATTAGAAGCTCCTGTGATGTGTTGAATTTCAAAATCAAAATCTTGGAGAGCTAAACTCCAACGAAGAAGTTTCTTGTTGTTCCCCTTGGCAGTATGAAGCCACTTTAGTGCAGCATGGTCAGTTTGTAGTTGGAACCGCCGTCCCCAAACATATGGGCGTAGCTTTTCCAGGGCGTACACAATGGCATAGCATTCCTTTTCACTGACTGACCAGTGACTTTCCCTCTCAGACAGTTTCTTACTGAGAAACACGACAGGATGGAAGTTGTGATCTGTTGCTTCCTGCATGAGCACCGCTCCTATACCACGCTCAGATGCATCTGTGGTTACTAGGAATGGCTTGTCAAAGTCCGGGGCCCTGAGCACAGGGTCAGACATGAGCGTTGCCTTAAGTTGGGTAAAGGCCTTTTGACACTCATTAGTCCACTTAACTGCATTTGGCTGGGTCTTTTTGGTCAGGTCGGTCAGTGGGGCAGCGATTTGGCTGTAGTGGGGTACAAATCGCCTGTAGTATCCGGCCAAGCCTAAGAAGGATTGGACCTGCTTCTTGGACCGTGGGACAGGCCACTTTTGGATAGCATCCACCTTGGCCTGTAGGGGGTTTATGGTTCCTCGACCCACCTGGTGCCCCAGGTAAGTCACTCTGTTTTGGCCTATTTGACACTTTTTGGCCTTAACAGTTAGTCCTGCCTGCCTGATGCGCTCAAAGACCTTTTCCAGGTGTAGTAGGTGTTCGGGCCAGGAGTCTGAAAAAATGGCCACATCATCGAGGTAGGCAACTGCAAATTCTGCCAGTCCAGCTAGTAGACCATCTACCAGCCTCTGGAAGGTGGCGGGTGCATTTCGAAGGCCGAAAGGAAGGACATTGAATTCATACACCCCCGCATGGGTGACGAATGCTGACCTCTCCTTGGCAGGTTCATCTAGCGGTACTTGCCAGTACCCCTTGGTTAAGTCTATTGTAGAGATGAACTGGGCACGTCCCAACTTTTCCAATAGCTCATCGGTACGTGGCATTGGATAGTTGTCCGGACGAGTTACAGCATTTAGCTTACGGTAGTCCACGCAAAAGCGTATTTCCCCATCTGGTTTGGGTACCAGAACCACTGGAGATGCCCATGCACTGGTAGATGAGCGGATTATACCCATCTGTAGCATGTTCTGGATCTCCCGTTCTATAGCAGCTTGGGCATGAGGAGACACTCGGTAGGGTGGGGTTCTGATTGGGTGAGCATTACCTGTATCAATGGAGTGGTATGCCCGTTCAGTCCGTCCTGGGGTGGCTGAGAACAATGGGGCGAAGCTAGTGCACAGCTCCTTGATTTGCTGCCGCTGCAGACGTTCCAGGGTGGTTGAGAGGTTGACCTCTTCCACGCCACCGTCTTTTTTCCCGTTGTAGTAGACACCGTCAGGCCACTCAGCATCATCTCCCTGGACTGTAAACTGACAAACCTGTAAGTCTCTGGAATAGAAAGGCTTGAGAGAATTAACATGGTACACTTTAGGCTTTAGTGAGGAATTGGGAAATGCTATGAGGTAGTTTACAGCTCCCAGGCGCTCTTGGACCGTGAATGGCCCTTCCCATGATGCTTCCATCTTATGGGCCTGTTGCGCCTTCAAGACCATAACCTGGTCTCCTACCTTGAAGGACCGATCTCTGGCATGTCTGTCATACCAGGCCTTTTGCTCTTTTTGAGCATCCTTTAGGTTCTCTCTAGCAAGGGCTAAAGAGTGTCGGAGGGTGCTTTGTAGGTTGCTTACAAAGTCCAGAATGTTAGTTCCTGGAGAAGGCGTAAACCCCTCCCATTGCTGCCTAACCAACTGTAATGGCCCCTTAACCTCGTGACCATACACAAGTTCAAATGGTGAAAACCCTAAACTGGGATGTGGTACAGCCCTGTAGGCAAACAGCAACTGCTGCAACACTAGGTCCCAATTATTGGAGAATTCGTTGATGAATTTTCGTATCATGGCCCCCAAAGTTCCATTGAACCTTTCAACCAGGCCATTGGTTTGATGGTGGTACAGGGTGGCAACCAAGTGATTCACCCCATGAGTTTCCCACAGTTTTTCCATGGTCCCTGCCAGGAAATTAGACCCTGAATCTGTAAGGATGTCAGAGGGCCAACCTACCCTGGCAAAGATGTCTGTTAGGGCCAGGCACACAGTGTTAGCCCTGGTGTTGCCTAGAGCTACTGCTTCTGGCCATCGGGTAGCAAAGTCCACTAAAGTCAGTACGTACTGCTTTCCTCTGGGCGTCTTTTTTGGGAAAGGGCCCAGAATATCCACAGCTACTCGCTGAAATGGGACCTCAATTATGGGGAGTGGCTGGAGAGGGGCCTTGACCTGGTCTTGAGGCTTTCCCACTCTTTGGCATACCTCACAAGACCGGACATACTTGGCAACATCCTTGCCCATCCCCTCCCAGTGGAAGGACTTCCCCAACCGGTCCTTGGTTCTGTTCACCCCAGCATGGCCACTGGGATGATCATGGGCTAAGCTTAAGAGCTTCTCCCGGTACTTAGTTGGAACCACCAACTGTTTTTGCGGCTGCCATTCTTCCCGGTGTCCACCAGAAAGAATTTCCTTGTATAAAAGTCCTTGGTCTATAACAAACCGGGATCGATTAGAAGAGCTGAGAGGCGGTGGGGTGCTCCGTGCCGCCGCCCACGCTTTCTGAAGGCTGTCATCCGCTTCCTGTTCAGTCTGGAACTGCTCCCTTGAGGCTGGGGTCACCAGTTCTTCCTCAGACTGTGGACTTGGGCTTGGTCCCTCTGGAAGCGATGTAGGTGATGGGGTTGTTTCCGTTGCTGGTGAACCGCTCTCCGCTGGTGCACCTGAGGGTATTTCAGGCTCTGGCTGAGCCTTTTGGGTATGGCTGTCTGTCGCTTCTGCCAGTTTTGGCTCGCTGGCGCCCTCTGGCGTTGAGTTTGAAGATGTAGTTGCACTTGCTGGTGCTGGTTGTTGTTCCAGTTCCGGGCCTGGGACTGGAGATGCTGTGGCTGTTTCAGTGGTAGGCATGGAATCCGGGTCCACTACCTCTGTCTGGGTCTCTGGTAACACAGACGGGGCCTCTGTGGACGGCTCAGGAACAGGAATGGGTCTGGAAGCTTGCCTGGTTTGGCTACGTGTAACCATTCCCACTCTCTTGGCCCGCCTCACCTGGTTGGCCAAGTCTTCCCCCAGTAGCATGGGGATAGGATAATTGTCATAGACTGCAAAAGTCCACATTCCTGACCAGCCTTTGTACTGGACAGGCAGTTGAGCTGTAGGCAAGTCTACAGCTTGTGACATGAAGGGGTAAATTGTAACTTTGGCCTTTGGGTTGATGAATTTGGGGTCAACGAAGGATTGGTGGATAGCTGACACTTGTGCCCCCGTGTCTCTCCACGCAGTAACCTTCTTTCCGCCCACTCTCAAATTTTCCCTTCGCTCCAAGGGTATTTGAGAGGCATCCGGGCCTGGGGATCTTTGGTGTGATGGTGGTGTAATGAATTGCACTCGCATGGTGTTCTTGGGACACTTGGCCTTGATATGTCCCAGTTCATTACACTTAAAGCATCTTCCATCTGATGGGTCACTGGGCCGAGGTGAGTTACTGGAGACTGGTGAGGTTGAAGGGTAGGGTATCTGTGGCTTTACTTGGGTGGTATGTGGGGTCTTTGGCTGTCCTCGGTTGTAGGGTTTATGGTCTGTGTGCCCCCTGGGGTAATCGTTCCCCTTGACAGTAGCTTTCTTGCTTTCTGCCAGTTCCATCCATTTGGCTCCAATCTCCCCCGCCTCAGCGATATTCTTGGGGTTTCCATCTTGTATGTACCGTGTGATGTCTTCAGGAACACCATCCAAGAACTGCTCCATTTGTATGAGGAGGTTCAGTTCTTCCAAGGTTTGAATGTTGTTTCCTGTTAGCCAGGCCTCATAGTTTTTTGCAATGCAGTAGGCGTGTTTGGGAAATGACTCCTCTGGTTTCCACTTTTGGTTTCTGAAACGCCGACGGGCATGATCTGGGGTTATCCCCATCCTGTATCTGGCCTTGGTTAGGAAAAGTTTATAGTCATTCATTTGGTGCTTAGGCATTTCAGCTGCCACCTCTGCTAAAGGTCCACTGAGCTGTGACCTCAATTCTACCATGTACTGGTCTTCGGGAATGCTGTACCCAAGACAGGCTCTTTCAAAATTTTCCAAGAAGGCCTCGGTGTCATCACCTGCCTTGTAGGTGGGAAATTTCCTGTGCTGTGGAGCAATATTTGGCGCCGGGTTGTTAGGGTTGGCTGGCACAGGCAGCCCAGCTTTTGCCAACTCCAGTTCATGTTTTCTCTGTTTTTCCTTCTCTTCATTCTCTTTTTGTTGTTTTTCCATTTCTCGGCGGTGGGCCACCTCTTCTTCTTCTAGTTTTCTTTTGTGTGCTGCCTCCTTGGCTGCCTCTTTGGCTGCCTGTTCTCTTTGGTAGGCTGCCTGTTCTCTTTGGTAGGCTGCCTCTTTGATCTGTTCTTCTCTTTCTTTCATCTCCATCTCTTTTTGTTTTATTTCCAGTTGCTGTTTGTGTTTTTCCATCTCTCGCCTGTGTTCAGCTTCTTTGATTTGTTCCTCAGCCTCCATTTTTGTCTTGGTAGACATGGTTCCTGTTTTCTTGTGTTGGGGTGCCCTCCGGTGTTTATCTTCTGAACTGCAGGTTCTCTGTTGCCTCCTGAAGTCTGCCTAGCAACAGTGCCTTTAGCTAATCTTCAATGTCAAGCAAACCTGAAAAACCACTTTATTTGCATTCATATAGTGCTGGTATGACTCTCAATGGGAGTGCTATTGTGTGACAAAAGACTGTTAATAGTCCTTAACGACTTCTGCTTAACATGCAAGCCACAAACTGCCAGAGAGAGCAGAAAAAAAAAAAATTTCTCTCTGGTTCCCTTTTAAAACCAAACTGTTTCTCTCTGCTAAAAAGCCCTTAGCAGAGAAAAGAAAAATATAATATTCCTACTGGCTTCTGGATTCTGTCTATATCCCACCGCTGCTACTCATGTAATAACCTTAGTCCCAGATTTGGACCTTAGCGTCCAAAATATGGGGGTTAGCATGAAAACCTCCAAGCTTAGTTACCAGCTTGGACCTGGTACCTGCTGCCACCACCCAAAAAATTAGAGTGTTTTGGGGCACTCTGGTCCCTCTGAAAAACCTTCCCTGGGGACCCTAAGACCCAAGTCCCTTGAGTCTCACAACAAAGGGAAATAATCCTTTTTCCCTTCCCCCCTCCAGGTGCTCCTGGAGAGATACACAGACACAAGCTCTGTGAATTCAAACAGAGTGAATCTCCCTCTCTGTTCCCAATCCTGGAAACAAAAGTACTTTCCTATTCCCCCAGAGGGAATGCAAAGTCAGGCTAGCAATCCAACACACAAATCTCCCCGATTCCTTCCTCCCACCAATTCCCTGGTGAGTACAGACTCAATTTCCCTGAAGTAAAGAAAAACTCCAACAGGTCTTAAAAGAAAGCTTTATATAAAAAGAAAGAAAAATAAGTACAAGTGTTCTCTCTGTATAGATGATACAACACAGGGCAATTGCTTAAAAGAATATTGAATAAACAGCCTTATTCAAAAAGAATACAAATCAAAGCACTCCAGCACTTATATTCATGCAAATACCAAAGAAAAGAAAACCATAGAACTTACTATCTGATCTCTTTGTCCTTACACTTAGAAACAGAAGACTAGAAAGTAGAGCTATTTCTCCAAAGCTCAGAGAAGGCAGGCAGACGGAAAACAAAGACCTTAGACACTCAATTCCCTCCACCCAAAGTTGAAAAAATCCGGTTTCCTGATTGGTCCTCTGGTCAGGTGCTTCAGGTGAAAGAGACATTAACCCTTAGCTATCTGTTTATGACAGTCCTCCTTCCCCCGCCCAGCGCCCCCCAGCTCTGCCCCGAGCCTGGCAGCCCTGACGCTGCTGGGGGGCAGCGCAGGGATTTACCTTCGGAGACGGTGAGTTCCACAGTGGCCCTGGGATCAGGAAGCAAAGTCCTGTCTACCCCGCAGTGGTACATGCTGGCGTCTGCCAGTGTCAGGTTCTCCACGGTCACGGTGAACGCGCTCAGGGTGTGATTGTCTCGGATGGAGACTCTGCCCCACTTCACCTCTGTCTCCGACCCCGTGGTCTCAACGATTTGAGCACTGGAACACTGGAACCAGAGCAGGGTTCCTGCTCTGCACCAGAATTTCGGATAATCCTTGTAGCCTCTCTCATACTGGCACTGCACAGTCACCAACCCGCCCAGGGGCCCATGCACTGTCCCAGGGCCTGTCACTGCCCAGCAGCCTATGGGGAAACAAGGAGAATTAGAGAGAGAGAGAGAATCCTTCTTACTTCAAAAATCAATAAAATGCACCCCGTGCCCTTGGGGGGGTAGGAAGGAAGGGTGAGGAGGGGAGGGAATTGAGGCTGCCACTTGAGGCTTTACAAGGTGGGTGCATGGAGTTGGGAATCAGGAAGGGCAGAGCAGAGAAAACTGGTTGAATTTAGCATCCTCTTGGCTTTGATTATTAAAACTCAAGCTAGAAACCAGTGTGTCTCTGCAGGGAGCAGGGCATTTCATTCGTCTCTTCCTGAACGGGTGCCGTAAATGAAGCAAGCTGGATGCTCATCTCTCCCCACTTTGTGTGCACCAGGCGAGCTGGAGATTGTTCACGCTAAACTCTTCCTGCGGAAACTGCAGGGGCGAGATGAAAAGTGGTGGCTTTTGCCTGCAGTGTTAGTCATTGACTCCAGGGAAGGATTCACCTCTGCACGGACACTACGGAGTCCATGGTGTCTGGGTAGAAATAGGCCCATGTCTATAACACTGATTTGTTCAGCGTCAACTTGGGAGCAAGAGCGACTGCAGCTGGGAGAGATGAGGTGAAGGAGGCCGGGCTGCAGGGCAGGTGAGGGAGTTTGGCTTGTGCTTCTAAGCCTTGTCGTTGCACATTAGGTGGTACCGTGGTAGTGCCCCAGGGAGGATTTTGTGTTCAGGCCTCCCAGTCCAGAGGTGGGCAAACTATGGCCCACAGGCTGGATCCAGCCCACCAGCCATTTTAATCTGGCCCTTGATCTCCCACTAGGGAGAGGGGTCTGGGGCTGGCCCTGCTCCAGTGCTCCAGCTGAGGAGCAGGGTCGGGGGCCACTCCATGTGGCTCCCAAAAGCAGCAGCATGTCCCCCCCCCTCCAGCTCCTACACATAGGGGCAGCCAGGGGGTTCCGCTTTGCACACTGCCCCCTCCCCAAGTGCCGGCCCCTCTGCTCCCATTGGCTGGGAACTGCAGGCAAGCCGCCTGGCCACTCCTCCCCATAGGAGCCGGAGAAGGGACATGCTGCTGCTTTCGGGAGTCCCTTGAGGAAAGCGTCACCAGGAGCCTGCACCCCTGAGTCTCTCCCTGCTCCCCAACCCCCTGCCCCAGCCCTGATCCCCCTCCCACCCTCTGAACCCTTAATCCCTGCCCGGAGCATCCTCCTGCACCCCATGCCCTTCATCCCCAGCCCCACCACAGAGCCCTCACCCTCCCGCCACAGCTCAGAGCCCCCTGCCACACCCTGAACTCCTCATTTCTGACCCCATCCCAGAGCCCACACCCCCAACTGGAGGCTTCACCTCCTCCTGCACCCCAACCCCAATTTTGTGAGTATTCATGGCCGTCGTACAATTTCTTTCCCCCGGTGTGGCCCTTGGGCCAAAAAGTTTGCCCACCCCGTCCTAGGTGGAGGGAAAGACAGATGAACTGGGGGTGGGGAGAGGGTAGTGGTAGAACAAACTGTGCAGACAATGAATACAATGTGTCCAGGTTTAGGTGCCCAGCAGCTCTGATCAAACTGAGCAAATATACGATCAAGCTCCATTAACTTCACCACTAGGTGCTGAATGCCCCCGGTAGCCTGGCAGGCAGCATGCTGTTACCTACCCTCTGGCTTTGGTTTTCTTCTTTTTGGCCCTTATCACCAGGACAGCTGGCTGGTTCCTGCTCTGATGTGGTGCCTCAGCATGCCCCCTGCTGTGATAACAGAGCTCCCAAGAAACTCATCTTGAGCACCACGCCAGCCTAGCTTCTTACTTTCTAGGGATCTTTAGAAGTTTTTCATGTCATTTAAGTAAACTTTGGAGGAGGAGGAGGAAGTATAGACCTTGGTATAGGAGGTGCCTGGTAGCATTCTCCATAATCAAGGTTGTCCCTGGGATTTTGTTAAAATGTCGTGTTTTCAGTGTACATGTGAGTGTAAATTTCAGTGCTTGGTTTCAGCCCAGAGCTGAATATTTTGTGGAAAGTTTAAGCAAAATCAGTGAAGCTGTTTTGGAAATGTACAAAGTAAACATATCAATCACCTTTGAGCTATACAACTGGATATTCTTAGGGCATGTGTTATTCACTGAGCACTATTCCTCTTCATAATTTACAACCACCTTGACCCCTCCTTTCCTGTCCCGCCCCCCGCCAAAACCAAAATAAAAAAATCAATGTTCCCCAACAACAACAAAAGGAAGAAGTGAATTGTTAGCACTCAAAACTGATTTCATGCATGGTAAATTCCCAGTCAGCTGCCATGGAATACAAACAGTGGTTCTTATTGAGTATTGTAGCTCACATTAACTGTAAACAGGAAGGTTGCAACAGAGAAAACTTGCTCTCTGGACCGTTGTCAATGGAGACACAGATTCTGTACTCAAAATTTTTATTCTTCTGCAAATCTTGTAAGCACCAGAGGTGGAAGCCCTTCTCTCAGGCAGTTTTTAATCATCACAAGAACATATTTGGGGCTTTCAAGCTCTGATGGAGAAGCCAGCTGAGCTTGTAAACAGGACGAGGGCGGTAATTTCAGTGTATTGCTACTGTTTCAAAAAAAGCCCATGTCATTGTCACCGGGGAAAAGAATCCAAAGCAAGATGGGGGAAATCCTCATTATGCTGCCTTCTCCTCCTGGATGAAGATCACTTGCTGTGAGTGGCTCTGGGAAATGAGGTTTCTCCAGAACATCACCTGGACCATTTTTTAAAATTTAATTTTATTTGATTTTATTGATTTTACAGTTTTATATGAAACCCTGTGGTTCAGTGACCTGGTCTTTACTTTGAAGTCGCTGAATCGCTTCGCTGCTTCATTTCCTTTGTCAGAGGCTGCTATTAGCCTCCGTTCACGGGTGATGAAAATAGTTTCCTTGAAGAAGAGTGACATTTCTTGTTATGAGCTGCAGCATGCTACATCGGTCAGTGGAAAAGGAAAGTGACAAAATGCAGGGCCTCCACCCACTTAGGAGTTCTCTGAAATGCTTTGCTGATTACCACCGAATCAAAACTTCTAGTGCAAGCTTACTGAGCTCTTCTGTGGTGAGGAGCCTTCCCCAGCTAACCCACGCATTGTTTGTCAACCCTATGGTGCAGAAAACTGCTTCCAGTCAGCCAATAGCAGCAGTAGTGGCAGTACTTTGCTAGGACTGGCAGATTAGCTTTGCCCTTCTCCTGAGCAGTTGTAGATGTCCGGGATCTCACAGGCCAGGTCGGCTTCCCAATGGAGGCGAAATCAGTGGCACAGTATCCAGTATATTTCAAGTGTAACTTCATTTATACCTGCACACCAGTCCTGGAGCAAACAGAGTGCAGGCAATCCCCTCTGTTGGCATTCTCCGCCCTGCAGCAGTGCCTGGCTCTGAGGGAGCCACTCAGAAGTGGACTGTAATTAGGCACCAAGGCAGAGAACAACTCTCCTGCTGTTCACACCACTCCCTCTGCAAATGTGTGTGGACAGAACTGGGGGTGAGCTTCTGGGTCTGGTTAGAGAGGCTTGGGGCTGTAAGCAAAGGAACTACAGTACTTTCTGTTTGTTGGGTTCCTCCTGTGTGCAGGGAAACGGGACTTTGTACATTGAAACAAGATCGCATCAAAGGAAATACCTGACTCTCCCGTCAATTTCTCCTCATCACTGAACAGCCTGAATGTGGCTGACCGCTGGGATCCAAAGTGGTAGCAATACTTCCTCCACCTGTGGCTCAGCCAATCTAGACTTGGTTTAACCGCTACAATGTACTGAGTGATTTTACTCAACTTACTGTACATGGACATCCTGTTCTTTGGCTTATTCCTTGTAGATTAGTGCCTGCAGTGGCAGGCAGAGGTGGAGAGGGGGGAGCAGAGCTTTGTCTCATAAAAGCTGCCTCACAAATTAGGGGGACAATTTTTCAACTCCTTCTATTCAGTTCCTTTGATTTACCTCTGTTTGCCAGAAGCTAGGAATGAGCGACAGGGGATGGATCACTTGATGATTCCCGTTCTGTTCATTCCCTCTGGGGCACCTGGCACTGGCCACTGTTGGAAGACAGGCTACTGGGCTAGATGGACCCTTGGTCTCACCCAGTAGGGCCATTCTTATCTTCTTATGCATTGACTTTGTTTTTCTCCTGCTAGGCTCTTATCCCCAGTGCAGCTGGCTTGTTCCTGCTCAGATGTGATGCCTCAGCGTGCACCGGGCTGTCGTATCAGAGCTATGAAGAAATTCACATTGAGCACCATTCCAGCCCATTGAGAGTCGGGGAAATGCAACTTCTTACTTTCTAGGATTGTTGCAAACTTTTTTGTATTTAAAAAGCAGTATTGATGCTGTTATAGCAGCGCCTGGTTACAACTGCCATAGTCAAGCTCACATCAGGGCTTTCATTAAAACATCCTGTTCACATACCCCTAGCGTTCTGAAACAATTCCCTTCTGCCTGAAAACTTCAGTGCCTGGTCTGAGCCCCCAGTTGAATTTCTTTTTGGAAAGTGTTAGCAAACTTGGTTAAGCCAGGCTTGAGATCCACAAGGGAGACTCTGTGGATAACTATATTTATCAAATCTATACTTGCCTATTTTAAATGAACATAACAATGTTCATTTAAATGTAAAAATTGGGCAGTGAATTGTTCAGCTGGACACTCTTCAGCCAAGGTGTGACACTTAAAGCACTGGCCTTCCATTGGTTGCACACACTCCTCCCCGCTCCACCCAGCAAAAAAAAAAAAAAATACCTCCAAAGAAAATAAATTTGTTAACATTTAAAACCTTGATTTTGTTTAGGCCACAGAAATACAGTCAGCGACACAGCTAACAGTAGCACTTAATATTGTAGCTAATATTTACTGTGTGTAGAAAGTTTGTACCATGGAAACCGTGCTCTCTAGACAGCTGTCAATGGAGAAGCAGATTCTGCGCTGCAACTTTTATTCTCCTATACAGCTCGTAAGCTCCAGAGGTGGAAACCTTCCTCCAGTGCAGTTTTTAATCATTACAGTACCTAGCTGGGGCTTTCAAACTCTGCTGTCTTCCCCATCAGAACGTGTACATTGTGCAAGCCAAATAACTTCAGTGTATTTCCACTGATGCACAAAGAGCCCATGTCATTCTTACCTGGGAAAAGAATCCAAACCAAGACCGGGGAAATCCTCATTGCTGCAACTCCTTCTGGGTGAAAGTCACTTGCTGCGAGAGTCTCCTGGAAAATCACCTTTCTTCAAGCTAGGACCACCGCTTCGTGTATTTTTTGATGTTGACGTGGAACTTGGAGATCCACGTACCCAGGTTCTAGTTTGAGTTTTCCAAATCTGCTGGATGCCGCACTTCCTCTGAAGGAGGCTCCTCCTCCCTTTTCTAAAACAATTTTGGTTTTTTTTTGGTTTTTTAAAAGTCATATTTCCTGTTCAGTCATTCCCCTAAGCAAGCAAGCAGAGGGACAGTGAGACATGGCATATATATCATCCTGCTATTTCAGGGTTTCTCTGAAATATCTTCCCAGCTACCAAAGAATCTAAGCTTCCTTTAGAATAATTCCCTGGCTCTCTTCAGTTGTGAGCAGCCTTCCCAATGGGAACCGATGCACTGGCGGCCTGTGACTCCTGCCTTGCAGAAAACTGCCCAACTGGACAGCAGTAACACTGGTGCCTCGTTAGTGCTGGCGGAAGAGCACTGCTCCTCTTCTGAGCAGTAACAGGTGTCCAGGGCCTTGTAGCTCAGCTTCCCAGAGAAGGAAAAATTACTGATGCAGGCCCAGATCCACAAAGGTATGTAGGCTCCTACCATCTATTGACTGCAATGGAAGTCAGGACTCTGAACACCTTTATGGATCTGGGCCAGGCTGCTCATGTAACAGCTACAGATCCTGGTCATCGGCGGGCGGGATCGAACTGGGGATTTCTGGAGTTTAGTGCATGAGCCTCTACCACATGAGTTAAAAGCCAATTGATTGTTAGCTAAGGCAGTGGAGCAGACTCATTTTCTCTCTCTTTCTAAGTGGTCTCAGTGTCACTAGGTGGGACAGAATGCCGCACCCAAAAGGTGTGTGGATTACACTCACACAGCCCACTCTATGCAGAACCTTGCACAACCAAAACTAACTCAACCCTGGCACGCATGAAGCAGGGAACAAAATCACTTGGCAAACTGTAACTGCACCAACTGCCACAGCAGTAGAAAATGAGCCAATTCACATTAGTTTGCAAATAAGGGCAGTCAGTAGGAAAGTACAAGATGATCTTTGTCTTTTATGACTTCTCCTTTTGAGAGAGAGCCTTAGACCCTGGGTCTTACAGGCCTGGGCTTGGCTTTGCTCCCAAGAATCTGGCCATGAGCTGGGGACATACTTGTGTCATTGCCCTGGCATCTTGCTGCATTGTTGGTCTGGCCACAGCTTCTGTTGGTGACAAATTACAGGGCCCAGCCATGACCAACAGCCCTGAACTCTTTCCTATGGCCTCTTCCTTGTGGCCATCACCTGGCTTAATGTCAGATCCTTGCTGTACTAGGGACCTGTTTTCAAGCTGATGTAGTCCCTAAACTAAAGGTCCTATCATCTCAAAGACTGAGCAGCTTTCCCCAGTTTCTTCCTCTCTAGGGACCATCCTGTTTTCCAAATCCTAGAAGCATGAAATGTGACTGCACCAGTGTATGGCAAATCCTGGGCTGATTTTTATTTAACCCAAACTTCCCTAGTTTGGGAACACTGATGTGCTGCTAACGGTTTAACAAAGGGCACCCACAAAAGATGTCTCCTTATCCTATGTAGAAAACAGTAGGTGAGATGTAACTAAAGGCTGTCATAATGCGTACACTCGAGCACTGGGTTAAGGGCAACTTTAATTCTGGCATTGCCTGATTTTTGGGTACTTGCTGTACAACCATAACATTCTTCTAACATAATACAGATTGAGATACCCTTCCCCATAGAGAGCAAAGAGCCAGCCTGACTGACATCTCCAGGAGATTCCAACTCCTGGGAAAGAAGGGAAAAATCTTAAAGCATGAATTTTTCTTTTGCTACTAACAAGTGCTAAAGATTCAGACACTCCCAGCACATTAAGAGCAGAGAAATGCCCGGCTCAGCATATTCCATCCCACGAGAACATGGGGAAAATAACTTTGGTGCAGAAGACTCTTGTATTGCCATGTTTTCTTTGACAAGTTAAACTGTTGGCTAGGAAAGAAAAGTCCTTTAAGAAGCTACACTTAGCAGGGAAGCTTGACTACCCCAAGGAATTAGAACTAGGGTGTGCTCCTGCAGCCTCCCATTAACTACTAATCCTCAGGAAAACCTGCAGGGAGTGGACAAAATCTGAGGTTTTATATAATACAGGCCCAGCTCACTCCCACTGTGGAAGAAGTGCAGTATCATTAACAGAGGGTGTGCTGCTGAAGCCTTAACGATGGCACCAGATTGGTATCAGAGGAGAAATTTCTGTAACCAGACCCGGCCTATGTGTATGGAAGGAAGAGAAGAGAGTTCCTTTTGTGGAGTATGGGTGGGCTGATTAGAACTGAAATGCTTCGTTAGAACCCAGAAAAACCTGTGATGCTAATGCAGAATCAGGGGGAATGCCTAAACTGACAGACAACAGGGTTGTAGGTACCATCTCTGTTAAAGCTGACATGGTTTCAGAGGTATGCATGCCCTAGTGGAATGGGAGCTGATACGGCTTTTATCAAATCTGGATTTTACAGATGAAAAAATGCACTTTCTCATGGCAAAGTTTGAATCAAACATGAAAACTGCTTTGTCCACTTGAATGCAGTGGCTGATTGGACTGCAGCCAGGAAAAGAGATGCAACAGGTAATTCCTGCTATTTCTACATTTCTGTGACCATCAGGGTCCAGACACCCCAAGGGAAGGGCAGAGGGATCTGAAACCCAAAGAATATGCAATTGAATCAACTGGTTGTATACAATATTATTGTGTATAAATATGTCAGGTAAGGTCTCTCATGAAAGCTTGTAATGTTTTGAGCCTGCCGGCCATTATGAGAGAGGTTTACAAACAGTGGGTATGAATTTATATCTATAAAACTGCTCATAATTTGTGCTGCAGCATTCAGCTACACCTTACTACAGAGAGGAGCTGTAGCGATCAGTCAGGGAGGAGCAGCATCTCCAACCAGCTGAACCGAGCACCAAGTCCCTAGCATTATGCACCCCAGGGAAAGGTGATGGTGGACCATTAAAGTTAATGGGAAAACACTGAAACAAGTTGCAATGGAAAAGGAAAATCTAGTGATGGAAAACTAAGAAAGGAGGGATCTTCCCCACCCTCATTAACCATAAGTCAGCAAGCTAAGGGAGGCAGGGGGGATATGCATCAGCTTAAAAGCAGGCTCTTTGGCATAGAAAGCTCCAAAATGTGATGGGGTGGATCCAGCATCCAAAAACATTTACTGGCTTTGTTAGTTCAGTTTATTCACTGCCTTGGATTATATTTTATCATGGCTTCAACTTTAGTTTCAAGAAATCTTTACATTACCTAGCACTTCCATGTTAAGATCTTTGCTTTTATTTCTGAGTCGCTGACTGCTTTGAATAGTCAGTCTGAGAGATACTCAAAGAATCGCATAACTATGTATCTTATTTCTTAATTAATAAAAATAAAGTTGGTACTTACAGACTTTTTTTTCTGAAGGACATGAACTTCTAAAGGCAAGCGTAACTGCCCCTCTTCTCGTGTATTCTGCTCTGCATGTCAGTGTCCTAGCTTGCAGTTAATGCTTTGCAATGGGTTGCATAACTTCTTTATTCTGAGGAAGAAGAATATATTTACAGCATAAAACCTCAGATTGGCAGGCAGGGGTTCACTGGAAAACAGACTGAAGTAGCAGGGTGCCCGTAGCACTTCTCATTTCTGCAGTCTGAGCCTTAACGCTACTCAACAACAACCTGTCTTGCCTTTCCTTGGGGAAGATCTGGACTCTGCAGCACAAACCCATGCCCTGTGGAACATCCTAGTCTTGCAGAAAACAGTCTTCCCAAATGATGCCAGCAGCAAAACAACAACCCTTCCCACTAGAACCTCATTCATCACCAGACAGTTCTAATTTTTTTTTTTTAACACTCAACTGTGATTGTCTTGTCACTGTCTGTGAGCCCCATGGAACAGGGGCTGTTTATTTTGTTTCTACAGCATCCAGCACAATGGAAGCCAATCCTGATTGGAGTCCCTGTAATACAAATAATAAATGGGGAGGGAACCTAGGGGGTACCATTGAAATGCTCCGATTCTCAAATGCTCAGACACTTGGGACACTTCAGAAAACAGGGGGACAAATTTCTCCCCTGCGTTTCTCTGATACGCGAGAGATATGCTGATATACAATGCAGTGCTGGTTCCCTTTCACTCTGTTGTAAAGAGGTGCAGTTCCATTGACTTCAGTGGGGTTACTTAGGGCAGGTCTAAACTTAATGCTATGTGTGTGTTACTGAAATATGTTGTGAAGTTGGAAACACTCACAACCAGCCTTTGAGGTACAATAACGGAAAAGCCGGACAATGTTGATGGCTCATTAAGGGCAATCTACACTACCAAGGACTATCACAGGATCTGTGTACAATGAAGACTTGTCAGAGGGAGCATGTTATCAATGGACACTGCTTGATGCACATCATAGTGAAAGATCTTTCCAGCAAGCTGGAAGAGCTTATAAAGGAGGGGAAGGGACATCATCATTTTTCCTCACTTCCCACACAACTCAACGCCTGGAAACAAATCTGGAGAACAAAGACTTTGAATGGGGGAGGTCGTCCCAGGCTGGAAAGGCGACTCCCAGTTTGTGTGTGAAGGAACTATACCATCAGAGTGAGACACTGCTTGATTCAAAGCCTGTCTAGTTGATAGAACTCAGATTATGATTTTACTTTTATTTTTTAGGTGACCAACTTTGATCTGTACGCTTACTACTTATAATAATTTTAAATCTGTCTTTCTGTAGTTAAGAAATCTGTTTTATGTTTTACCTGAAACAGTGTGTTTTGCTTGAAGTGCTTGGAAAATCTGCTCAGGAACAAGAGCTGGTACGTGTCCTCTCCACATTGAGGGAGGGGCACACTGGCTAATAAACTTACACTGGTCAGACTTTTCACCAGGGCAGGATGGTACAGCTATGGGATTCTAGGCTGGGGAGCTGGGGGAATTGGGTGGAGCCTCTCTATTGTTAGTTCATGAGTGGCTAGGAGAAGCATTCATGTAACTCATCTGGGTGTGTTCCTGGCTGTGCATGGCTGTGTAAGTGTAGGACCTGGGGACATTTGCAGCTTGTCCCAGCATCACAGTGTGAGAGAGAGCCCAGGTTGGTAAAACAGAGGGCTGAGCAGTACCCCAGTTCCAGGTTGCATCCTGGGAATCTTGTCACAGTCAGTATAACTACAGTGCTCAGAGGTGTGAATTATTTACACCTCCTCATCAATTATTGGGGGTGGACCACATCCACCCTGACTGAATTGGCCTTCAGCACTGGTTCTCCACTTGTAACTCCCTTCTCTTCATGTGCCAATATATACTTATGCCTGTATCTGCAATTTTCACTCCATGCATCTGAAGAAGTGAGTTTTTACCCACAAAAGCTTATGGTCATATGAATAAGTTAGTCTTTAAGGTGCCACCAGACTCCTTGTTGTTTTTCTGGATATGGACTAACACGGATACCCCTCTGATACATAGTTATATACCGAAGTACGTCTGTAGTGTAGACCTGGCCTAATTTAGTGAATTTGGCTCTTTTTGTTCTCGTACCTCCTCTTCCGCAAACAAACTCTTTGTGCATGTGTCCTTCACAGTAGACCTTTCCCATCATACCTTCACAAGCACTTTTCCATAGTGAATTTTCTCTTTGGTGGTAATACAAGCTAAGGAGTCAGGTATCCTTGAGCACAAAGTGCAAATAGACAAAACAAACAAACAAACAAAAACACCTGCCGGAGATTTCATCCCTTCAGACAATGGGAAACAAGCTTCAGTGCAAAAGCCTCTTGTATTGGTATGTCTGCAGTTGAGAAGTGAGTGCGACACTCCTTTATTACAAATACAAGTTAACATTA
This sequence comes from Gopherus flavomarginatus, assembly GCF_025201925.1. Classification (NCBI taxonomy): domain Eukaryota; kingdom Metazoa; phylum Chordata; order Testudines; family Testudinidae; genus Gopherus; species Gopherus flavomarginatus. The sequence continues at coordinate 39,036,932 of NC_066628.1, read as the reverse complement.
CCTCCCGTATGCCCATTACTTAGGCCATGTTATGTTCGAGTCATTCCTAGGAGCTCTGCCCAGAGGAAGGATGAGCGCTAAAGAGAAGAAGCTGCAACCAGTGCAATCTGTGTGGGAAGAGACAAAATTCCAACTGTAGGAAGATTCTTCCTCCAGTGTTGATGAGGGTGCGACACTCCCCCTGCCCCACACTGGTGCTGCAGAAGAGGAGTCCCTAAGATTCAGGCCCTCCTTTCTTAGACAGAGGTCAAACTGCTCATGCTGGATGCACCAAAACCTTCAGCAAGTTCTCAGTGTTACGTGATATTCATTTCTGCAGAACCATGGGGATGCTAGGTGGGGATAGATGCTGTGCACAGAGCTAGGAGCTGCACCCTTCTTCAGAGCTGTTTCTAATCTAGGGATGAGGCTGTTAATGAGCTGCAACAAAACTCACAAGCCACTCATGACTGAATGTGAAACACTTGATATGCATTTTTATATAGACCCCTCATGGGGTGAGTCTGTGTGATGAGGTCTATCAGGCCTTCTCTGCCCCCTGCTGGAGGCATCAGCACCCTGATGTTCCCTGCCCACAGGAAATCCACTTGGATCAGGTGACCAGCAAGACAATCTTCCAGAGGTCTAGAAGGGCCAGAAGGAAGGACTGACCAATTACGACTCAGCAGGGCAGTTAAAAAGGCTGGCTTGCATTTGCTTAGGGGCAGAATTGAGTGAGACTGGGACAGAGGAGGAGCTTCTCAGGACTAGCCCAGAATCTTAGTGCTATAACTACATGCTTTTGTCCTCTTCAAGAGGCGAAGACAGCTGAATCCTGACAGCTTGGGACACCAGAACCCTGTGTTGTTGAGCCAGACACTCTAGTCTGCTGCAACACACACCCAGGTCTGGTTCATGCCCCCAAAGCTGCAGACTTTAACCAAATACTGCTCAGCAAGTCACCTATCTCCAGCACCCAGACACCCTGTTCCCAATGGGATCCAAACCCCAAATAAATCTGTTTTACTTTTTAAAAAGTTTATACAGGGTACATTCATAAATTGTCCACTCTCTATAACATTAATAGAGAGATATACACAGCTGTTTGCTCCCCCAGGTAGTAATCACCTCTGGGTTTACTAATAAACAAAAGTGATTTTATTAAGTATAAAAAGTAGGATTTAAGTGGTTTCAAGTAATAACAGATAGAACAAAGTAAGTTACCAAACAAAATAAAACAAAACATGCAAGTCTAAGCCTAATATATTAAGAAACTGAATACAGGTAAATCTCACCCTCAGAGATGTTCCAATAAGCTTCTTTCACAGACTAGACTCCTTCCTAGTCTGGGCCCAGTTCTTTCCCCGATGCAGTTCTTGTTAGTTCCAGCTCAGATGGTAACTAGGGGATTTCTCATGACTGGCCGCCCTCCTTTGTTCTGTTCCAACCCCTTTTATGGCTTTGGAACAAAGCAGGAATATTTTGTCTATCTGGGTCCCCACCCCTTCTTCTAAATGGAAAAGCACCAGGTTTAAGATGGATTCCAGTACCAGGTGACATGGTCACCTGTCCTGTGAGACCCCAAGCCTCCATTCTTTCCAGCTTGACTCACAGGAACACAGGAAGGCTTACAGGTAAACAGAGCCATTTAAAACCAATTGTCCTGGTCAATGGGAGCCATCAAGATTCTAAACCACCATTAATGGCCCACACTTTACATAATTACAATAGGACCTCAGTGTTATACCTCATATTTCTAGCTTCAGATACAAGAATGATACATTCATACAAATAGGATGAACACACTCAGTAGATTATAAGCTTTGTGATGATACCTTACAAGAGACTTTTTGCATAAAGCATATTCTAGTTACATTATATTTACACTCATGAGCATATTTCCATTAACATATGGAGTGTAACATCACACCTGAGTTGCTATTTTATTAGTTGATTAGCGGTGGTTCTCAACCAGGGGTATGTGTATCCCTGGGAATACGTAGAGGTCTTCCAGGGAGTACATCAACTCATCTAGATATTTGCCTAGTTTTACAACACTGTACATAAAAAGCACTAGCGAAGTCAGTACAAACTAAAATTTAATACAGTCAATGACTTTTTTATACTGCTCTGTATACTATACACTGAAATGTAAGAACAATATTTATATTCCAATTGTTGTATTTTATGATTATATGGTCAAAAATGAGAACAAGCAATTTTTCAGTGCGTGTGCTGTGACACTTTTGTATTTTTATATCTGATTTTGTAAGCCCGTAGTTTTTAAGTGAGGTGAAACGTGGATTAGAGACTGAAACCAAGCATATGGAGTAGGCTGCTCTTCCCCAACCAGGCAGCCAGATCTTACAGACTAAGGCAGGGAGTGGATGCAGTACCAAGTGTGGCCTTGAAGGGGACACTGCAGAGCTGCCCCACTTCCCACAGCCTGCTTCTATGTATGTTTATATGAATGCCAGATCAGGGTTTTAGAGCCAACATGGGATGTCTTCCTGTTTGCATGCACTCACCTCACTCATTGAGTTTAACGGTCTCTTAGGAATGATCACCTAATGTCACAGGGTGAGCTGAGCCTGAAAGGGGTTCAAAGGCCAGCTCTGACTTGTCCTTGGATCAGGCAACTGAAGGCCCTGTGGCTGCAGGCGGTACCTGCCATACAACGCAGTCTGGGGCAGCAGAGTAGGGGTCAAGTGGTGGCTGTCTACAGTGCTTGTGCAAGAGCTCTGGGAATGGAGCCAGAAAAGGCTTAGCTTGCAGGGAAGCCTAGGAAGGAGATGGTGGGAGAGACTTGAGGAAGGGCTGAGTTAGAAGCCCAAGAGGGTCAACTGAGGGAGGTCTGAGATAGCCCTGTGGGAATAAAGATATGGGGTGGAGGTGTGGGCTGGAACAGGCAGCTGTCTCATTAGTTAGCTCAGTTCAAGGGGAGGGACCAGGCTCCCTGACAGAAGGGTGAAGGGTTACTTGTTAGTCTGGAAGTGGAAGGCTCTGGAAGATCCTGCGCTAGGGGCTGAAGGCGTATTTGAGCCTAAGAACAGGGCTGCAGCTTTCTGAGCCCAGTGAGGGCTGTGCACCATTCTTTGGTTTGGATTTTTCCATTGGACTGGGACAGATCCCTAGAAGGGGAGGAATTGAGCTTTGGACCAGAAGGTCAATATCATCGCAGGCTTGTAGGCCTCTGTGAAGGACCATTGACCCGGAGGGGAAATTGAAGCATGAAGCACTTCATGCCAGCCCAGTCCAAGCTGACCCTCTTGCATCTAGTCTGACCTCCTGCCTAGCTCAGGCCATCTCTCTTCACGCAGTAATTCCTGCACCAGTGATTGAACTAGAGCCTGTCTAACAGAGCAGCCATTTTATACATCACATATGGAGGGCTAGGGAGTAACGCTGGACTGAGATTTGTCAGCTGGAAGGGGTCAAGCCCGTGGTGTAAAAGTTGACAGCAGTTCTCCCCACATCTGTTGGCTGCATCTCCCCGGATCTCTGCTTGTAATGTATGTTCATCCAGATCCCAGTGCAGACAATGCAAAGCAAGACTGGAGTTTTCAAGAGGACCAGGGAACAGAAATAGATGGTATAGAGTTGGCAACTGTGTAGACAGAGAGAAATATATAGAGCTCGGTGTATGAGATAGAACGCATCCCACCAAAACACACCTGGATCTGACACCCTCTTATTGAGTCATTCCAAGGACCGCAGTCCAGAAGAGAGAAAAGAGCTTTTTATTAGCAGTTGTCTAACTTTAAAGCAGGAAATTCTGGCAGACAGAGAGAGAGTGTGACAAACCTGCAAACCCATACGAAGTCCTTCTAGAAATGCTCCCAGTCATCCAGGAGGTGAAACCACCAGGAATATGTTCTGTTTCCAGATGATCTGAGGAACGAGAAGCACTGAGTGGTAAGTAAATCTGTGAAACAGTCTCGCTGGCAATGGGACACAATCAGCAGCAACACTAGCATCACAGTACAGGGGGACCTGGCACAAGAAGAATAATGGAGGAACAGGAACCTGAAAGCTTCTATGTATGTAACTGCAGGGAAATGAGAACAAGCTGCTAAAAATTCCAACAGTAGGAGGGGGAATGTTCCAAGAGCATTGAGCTTCATCCAGTATTTTTTTTCCCAGGTTTTCCTTGATGACGAGAGGGGGATGTCCTACTGCGTGTGTTTGGATTCATATTGGCATAGATGGTCTGCTGATGTGAGGTTGTACATTTCACTGTACCAGGAACAACCTCTTCTGTCGATCTTGAAGCCTGAAACAAAAGCACCATGAATCAGAGGACGCAGATTATTCTGGAGCGACTCCAGGCACCAGCGAAAAATGACCTCAACTGATTCTGTTGCACTTTCCTGTAGAGTTCATTAGCTGTTGCAACTAGATGAGACTCGTGATTTTTAAGACAGAGGAAAAGGTTTTGTGCAGGACACTGTTCCCTCTAAGCTCTGCACATGTGCATGTGCACACAGATCCTAAACACCGCGCACACGGCGAAACACCGCGCACACAAGTTTGCACAGAAGAATTTTTTTGCGCACACCACCTGTCATAAATTAGAGGGAACATTGGTGCAAGAAGGGCCAGAGGGAAGAATTTGCCCACAGATTCTCTTAATTACTTAATTACTCTATCAGCTAGTGGGAAAATGTCTCTTTTCCATGGAAAATTAGGACAAACTCAAATATTTTTGGCATTTCCATGGAAAACTTGGACTTGTCATCAAAAAAGTCAAATAACCCCAAACCAATTTTCTTTTGTTTTCAGCTACAAAAACCAAAACCAATTCCAGTTGAAAACTGCCCCAAACTGCAAAATGTTTCCGTTTTTGGATATTTGGTTTTCTGATGAAAAATCAAAACTTCATGAGGAGGCCAGATGCTATGAATTCTTTTGTTGAAAATCCAATTTTCCATTGGAAAAATGGTGATGGAAAATATCTGACCAGCCTTATCCCCTGCTCTGGTCTCATGAAGAATTCTCATGCTGGTGACACACTCTCCAGCAGCACTCAGCTAACAGTGGTAACCATCGGGCTTTCTTCCTACCTGGGTCTCCTGGATGGCATTTTCATAGAGATCCTCATTGGCTGCTGAGTCTGGTGTCTCCTCCATGGGCATGCAGATGGCTGCCTTACAAGAGGCCACAGGATCACTGGTAACGAAGGACGACGGGGTGTTTCCAGGTACCTGAAACGGGCATGTGAGGTGTTCAGAACAAAGAGAAACTCTGAGTCCCTTCTTCCCAAAGTGTCACACTATAGGGCTAGAGAAGCCAGGGATCAGTTTCTCCTCTGCACCTTTGCTGAATGTGTTTGAATAACGATCCCTAAACAGAATCATCAGAGGGGCTTGAATTTGACACTTTCAGCATTAAACACCACCACTTAACTCTGCTAAGTGGTAGTTGTAGTAAACTCTTTTATGTGGACCAGCCACTAGAGGGGGAGAAAGTCACACGTTGTGCTAGTGTGGGTCACATCTGCAGTTACTTCAGCACAGGGGAGAGAGATGCCCCCTTTCGAGAGCTGATATTCAGCACTAGGTGACCAATCCTTGGAATACTGCCTTTCTCAGCTTTTGAGCAATGTGTGAAATATTCTAAACTCAGGCATCTGCCTGGGGTCTGTCTTACCAGCCGATAGGGATGGAAGTTCTTTTGCCTTTGTCCACATGCTCCCTCAAGAGCTGAAAGAACCAGAAAGAGAAGTGCATCAGATGAAGCCAAGCTATTTTTAGGTACGTCTAGGTGTTTCTAAAGCCCTTGGCACACCAACAGCTGAGCACCTCGATGCAGTGCCAGGTAAATGAAGCTCTCCTCGGAAAAGGCATAACACTTAGCAATTTTCATCATCTAAGGGCTTTTTGAGAATGAGTTTGGTAAACACTGGACTGTCTGGGTACCTATGTAACCCACTGAACTTGGGTGACCCGGTGGTGCTAACATGGACTCAGGCCAGTGGTTCTCAACCTATTTACCATTGTGGGCTGCATCCGATACTACCTGGATGACCCTGAGGGTGTGACATGGGCTGCAGCGCTGTACTGATTGGGCTGCAAGCGGCCTGCAGGCTGCACATTGAGAACCACTCGCCTAAATAAACCAGGTGAACCTCCCAGTACAGAAGTGGTTCTAAGTCTGTGGATCCCCAGAGCCACTCTGCTTTTCACTGCACGTGGAAAGGAGTAACATTGACACTACAGCATGTTTGCCCTTCCTCCACAGCTCAGCCCCTTTCCTGCTACCAAGAGGTTAGGAGTCTGCGGGTATGTTTGGCAAGGAGAGGACAGAGCCAGGCAACACTACCCAGGGAGGACTTCCCATAGTTAAGCACTGCAGAAACTTGCCAGAGAGTTTAACACTGGTCCAACTGGCCTCAATTTCGCATGGTGGGATCATTATGCCCAGCATTGGGAGCATGTCTTGGGAACCAGTCGTGCTGCCAAAGGAGAGTCGGCTGCCACCAGCAATGCAGAGAGACATTGGGACAAGGTGGCCTCAGGCTCTGTGTACTTGTAACTAGTGTGAGATGCCAGTGCCGCCCAGAGGATTCCAGGGGCCTGGGGTCTTCAGCGGCAGGGGACCCCGCTTCCACAGTAATTTGGAGGTGGGGGTCCTTCTGCTCCGGGACTCACCATCAAGTGCCCCAAAGACATGCGGCGGGAGCCCCCCGCCGCTGAATTACCGCCGAAGCAGGACCCGCCACCGAAGCGCAGCAGGGTCTTCGGGGCACTTCGACAGCGGGTCCCAGAATGGAAGGACCCCCCACCGCCGAATTACTGCCAAAGACCCAGCTGCACTTCAGCGACGGGTCCTGCTTTGGCGGTAATTCGGTGGCAGGGGGTCCTTCCGCCTGGGAGAGGAAGAAGCTCCGGAGCCCAGGCTCCGCGAGAGTTTTCCAGGGCCCCCAGAGCGAGTGAAGGACCCCGCTCCAGGGGACCTGAAAAACTCTCGTGGGGGACCCTGCAGGGCCTGGGGCAAATTGCCCCATTTGCCCGCCCCTCTGGGCGGCCCTGGAGATGCAAATAGAAGATCTTGGGCTTGCGCCAGCAGCATTTAAACCCAGCAGGCTCGTGTGGTTAGTGTGGCTCCAGGGTCATGGAGTGCAAACAGGTAACCAGATAAGTCACTCTGGATGTGAATGACACCCATAGGATAGCAGTCGGAGGGCGACGCCAAGGCTGTGGGTCCAGTGGAATGGGGATGCCCTGATCTAACCCCCACCAAAATAGTTAAGTTGCTTCCATAGAAGTTTAATTTTTTTGAAAGAAGGTGCAGGATAAACTGATATAAGACCATTTGTGTGTGGACACAAGACATTGCCTGCCGGGAGAAAGTGAAAAACTGGTGCAGCTTTCTCATGTAGACAACCCCTGGCTCTTCTGCTTTGTGTGTGATACAGGCAGGGTGGGGAAAATCATTAACTTTCCTTTTGCTTTCTAAACAGCTGCAGGGTTCTTTCTTACTGTGTGCCAGAGCTAGTAAAAGAGAACTCCAGGGTTTTACCCCCATGTATGAGGCTCATTAAAGCCCAGCTGCAGGCCATTGAAGCTAAGAGGAAAGATCAGTGTTACTCAGTACAAGGAGGTCTTACAGAGGTTGTTCCAGGAAGGAAGGAATTGGTCTCTTTGCTTCTGGCTATTACAGTCTGGTTAGCCCAGCTGTGGCTAATAAAGTCAGAGGTTCAGCAATTCCCAGAGTGCAAAACCCAAACCAGCTTGGGGCTTTGGAGGTGCAGAAAGCCTTTGTAGCAGCCACTGGCAAAGAACTGGAGATTCCCCATCTGGTTAGTGAAAGACCCCCTACTGCTGTGTTTCTCAATTGTTTTCTTTTGATTTGTATTGGAACGTATGCACTTAAAAAAAATTGCAGGCTTCTTATAAATAAATATGCCCACCCATCCAATTAGCCTGTGGTAGGTGCCTATGCTAAGACTGGGATTGGAGGTTCTTGGGGTTTGATCCTGTCAAGATCTGCTGCCTTCCAATTTTCACATGTGTGAGGAGTTGCTGGGGTGGGAGTGACTGTAGCTAGATGCTTGTGATATATTTGGAGACAGTTTCTCTGCAGTTACATTTCGTGCAAGGAGCACTGTGGGTCAGAGAAATGAAACTGAACATGCAGGTTGCACTGAGCGAAGATTAAAATGGCTCATTACTTGGGAAAGTGATTTCTTTTTTACCTTTGTTTCTCCTCTGCGACATCCTTCTAAACAGTACAACCATGAACAGAATCAGAAGTAGAACCAGCAGGATGCATGGTGTCAGGATATGGAGGACTGGGTCCGTTGTACTAAAAGCAAGAGGAAAAGAGAGTCTGTTTCTACCTTGCTTGATACTTGCACTTTGTTTAGGCAGAATTTTAATCAGAGTTTGTTGCCTTTGACTGAGACGTGTGAGTATTACCCCTATTTTGCAGAGAGAGAAACTGAGGCATGGAAGTTTAGTGACCATCTCCAATGTGGTACAGTGAGACAGTGGAAGGGCTGGGAACAGCATGTGGATCTCCTAACTCCCTGCCATATAGTCTAAGTGCTAGTCCCTTGACTTCCACGGCCAGTTAATTTCCTAATGCTCAGCGAGGCAAAGCTGGGTTCAGATGGGAACTGGCAGCCAATGATATGCGTGCTTTGTCTCGTGTCTAGAAAACCTCTGGGTGCGATTACCTGTGGCCTCAGCCCCTGGAGTCCCGTGATGAGGGCAGAGTCTCAGCTTTCATTTTTTAAAAAGTCTCCGGCCCTTGTGGTTGCCAGGAAAGGCTTGCTGATGTGACCTGGGTGTGGCAGTGAAAATAGATCTGAACTGCCCCAGGCGTCTCAATGAAAAGCTCACTTCAAGAGCCACTGTTGTGCAGGGCCCTGCCTACTGCATGCCCCCTAGCAGAGAGCTCTGTGTGCTGCAGGAGAAGAGTGCAGTGAGTCCCTCCTGAACAGTTACAGCCTGGTTGCTGGGATGCTGTCCCTCTTGCCTACCCGGGCGGAAAGGTGACTTCTCATGCAACCTTGATCCTCCCGAGGGGAGGGGATAAGTGGGGTCCTATGCCACTTCCCCTGCTGCTCCAGCCTTCAGGTGGAGGTGGTTCAGGGATGGGTTGGGAGGGGGCAGGCAGCTATGGGATCCTGTGTTGTGATGTCACTGAGGCCCCTATTCCTTTAATCTAGTCCTGACTTCAATGCCGCTGCTTCAGCCCAAAGATGTGAGTTCATGTGCCTCCAGTCGTGTTTGGTGCTGCCTTCTGGCAGACCCTAGATGGTATTTGTCCTAGATTCAGAGTCACTGGTAGAGTTACATCGCCGGCAGTTACAGCGCTGCTCAGAGAGCGCTGAAGGGAAACTGCTGTTGTGTGTTCACACTGTCAGCTACCAGCGCAATAGTGTGCTCACACTTGCGGCACTTGCATCAGTATTCGAATCGGTGCACTCTGGGCAGCTATCCCACAGAGCATCTCTTCCTCTTCTACCGCTAAGAGTTGTGGGAAGGCGGAGCGTGTCGCGGGGCATCCTGGGTCCTGTCCCAATGCCCCATGATGCATTGCTTCACATCCCAGCATTCCCTGTGCTTCCGTCCACATTTGGTGCCATCTTTCAACGGTTTGTGCACTGCGCGGTCTGTCTCTTCAGGCTGCAGGAATGGATCCCACACTGTTGACCAATATGCTTCTCGCTCTCACTAACACATCATGAGTGGCAATGGAGTTATTCCTTAAACTACAAAGGCAGGAGGAGTTCAACATTGATGTCACCATGCGTGGTAGCTATGACATGAGATTGCTTGTGGAATTCACGGAGGTGCTGACCACAGTCGAACGCTGCTTTTGTGCTTGGAAACAAGAACTGAGTGGTGGGATCACATCGTGATGTATGTCTGGGATCATGAGCAGTGGCTGAAGAACTTTCAGATGAGGAAACCGTGTGATGAACTTGCCCCATCCCTGCGGCACAAGGACAAGAGAACGAGAGCTGCCCTACTGTTGGAGAAGCACATGGCGATTGCACTGTGGAAGCTGGCTACTCCAGACTGCAACCCATCGATCACTAACCAGTTTGGAGTGGGAAAGTTGACTGGTGGACTCGTGTTGACGGAAGTGTGCAGGGCAATTAATCATGTCCTGGTCTGAAAAACCATGACTCTGGGCAACGTATGTGACCTTGTGGATGGCTTTTCACAAATGGGCTTCCCTAACTGCAAAGGGGTGATAGATGGCACCCATATTCCAATTCTGGCACCAGACCATCTAGCCACCAAGTACATTAATCAGAAAGAGTATTTCTCTATGGTTCGCCAGGCCCTTGTGAATCACAGGGGGCATTTCACAGACTGGTCCGGAAAGGTGCATGACACATGCATCTTTTGGAACACTGGCCTGTTCAAGAAGCTGCAAGCAGGGATTTTCTTCCTGGCCCAGATGATCACTGTAGGGGAAGTCAAAATGCCCATTGTGATCCTGGGAGACCCTGCCTACCCCTTAATGCTGTGGCTTATGAAGCCGTACACAGGGATCCTTGACAGCAGCAAGGAGCAGTTCAACAACAGGCTGAGCAAGTGCAGAATGACTTTTGACTGTGATTTTGGCCATTTAAAGGCCTGCTGGCGCTGCCTATATGGACCTGGCTGATGACTATTTCTGTGCTTATAGCCGCATGCTGTGCACTCCGTAATATTTGTGATGGGAAGGGTAAAAGCTTCACTCTGGGCTGGACCACTGAGGCTCAGCACCTGGAGGCTGAATTTGAACAGGCAGAGACCAGGGCTATTAGAGGGGTGCAGCATGGGGCAGTAGGAATCAGGGATGCCTTGAGGCAGCAATTTGAAGCTGAAAGCCACTAATATTTGTTGCTATGCTTGGGAGTACAGTGTTTGTAATGCTAGGAGGTGATTGTGATTGGTGCAGACGATGCACTGTGAAAGTTTAAGAAAATTGCCTGTTGCTTTGCAGGGTTGTTTGCTTTCAATGAATGGAATAAAGATTGCTTTCAAACCAACACAATTCTTTTATTACAAAAACAACCACGGGGGGAGAGAGAGAAAAAAACCACCTCAGCACTGAGGGGGATGAGGGAAGGGAGGGCCCCAGGAGGAGGTGGGGTCCGGGGACAGTTAAAGATTTGTGTATGTCCAGGTATCATATGCAACCTTGTCCTTTGGATTATAGTGCAGTGGGTACTGTTCTTCAGCAGGGCTAAACTGCAGAGGGATGGGTGTTGAGTGCAGTGGGTACTGGGGGTCCGCAGGGCTGGACTGTGACAGGGCAGGAGTGGGATGCAGCGGGTACAGACTGGAGCCAGGAGGTTGATAACAGTGTGTTGGCGGTGTCTGCAGGGGCGCATGAGAAAGAGTTTTGCGACAGCGGATGCAGGGGAGGGCGGGCGCGGAGCTGCTTGGTTTGCAGGTGTAGCAGCGCCTGGAATGTGTCTGCTTGGCACTCCATTACACTCCATGGCTTTGTTCTGACACACCATGTTCTCCTTTCGGTCCCTCTTCTTGCTGTCCTGACACTCCTTCAGTTCTTGGGTTTCGGCCACAGAGTGCATCATGACATCACGCAGAAAGTCCTCTTTAGTTCTTCATGGCCGCTTTCTAATTCTGCGCAGCTGTTCAGCCGGCGATAAGAAAGAGGGAGGCTGGGCTCACAAGGTCATCTCTGTGAAGCCAAAATGCAACATTTTACAGAAGCAGTATTGGTTACAACACACAGACCACTGATTCAGTGATTTCAAACACAGCCACTGCTCACATACCTGTCACTAACTGGTTGATCCCAGGCAAGCACATATGAGCCACAAGACCCCCACAATGGTGAGTAACCGCAGGGGCAGGGGAAATCAGTCTTCCAGGACTGTACTGTACACCGGGCATATGGCTCTTGGGGAGAGCCAGCACTGTAGGGGGGGCGTTATAACCATTTCTGTCCCCACATTTTCCATAGGCTGCGTTCATCTGGAAGGTATCTCGCTGCTGAGGGTGAGCAAGGAGTCAAGGGAGGGTCTTCTCCAAGACTGCGGCTTCCGCCCTGGCCCTTATGCGGCTTACCTGTGTGCAGAAATGGTCCCTCCCACAGTGACGGCAGAGTGGTATAGGAAAGTTACCCTTAATTGGGCAAGAGACAAAGCAGCTCTGCCAAAGTAACTGCAGCAGTGGATTGCCCAGTATCTCCATGAGAGTTTCCTGGAGATCTCTGAGGCAGATTCCCGTGAAGTGAGGGAGTCAATCAACAGCCTGTTCTGCCGCTCAGACTAGGCATGTGGTGGTACGTGCATCATACAGACACAAGCCTGCTTTCTGCAACCCTCCTGCCCCCAACAACTTGCTTCAGCAATTCCCAAAATCAAAGCTACTTACCAGGGGCCTCCTCTCCTGTTTGCACTTCACTAAGCTCCGACTGCTGTGACTGGCTAGTCTATTCTGGGGTAGAGAAGAGAGCATGGCTGCATGCATCTTTGACCTCTGAGTCATTCTCTGCCTCTGGGTCCTTCTCCGCATCCTCATCCAAGATTTCCTCCTCCTGTCTCAGTCCACTCTCGACTGGCACACGAGCCACCGAAGTATCCACAGCGGCCTTCACAGTGGAGGTGAGGTCACCACTGAGTATCACGTCCAGCTCTTTGTAGAACTGGCAGTTCGTGGGTGTAGCACCAGAGTGGTGGTTTGCCAGAGCAGAGGTTTGCCTCCTGCACCTTGTGGTAGGCATTCTGCAGCTCCTTCACTTTGACCCTGCACTGTAGTGTGTTCTGGCCATGGCTCCTTTCTGTCATGCATTGTGAAATCTGTCCACAGCGATCATAATTCCTACAGCTGGAGCGCAGCTGGGAGTGGACAGCCTCTTCTTCACAAATGCTGATGAGGTCCAGCAGCTTGGCATTGCTCCAGGTGGGGGATCTCCTGGTGCATGGAGCAGGCATGGTCACCTGGAAAGATGCGCTGAGACCACTGCATGCATCACCGAGCAAACAAGAAGAGGACTTCCAAAATTCCCAAGGAATTTAAGGGGTGGGACTCATGGTTGGTTACCTGAGAGCAGGGCAGTAGAGTTCAGTTTCTGTTCTCTAAGTGGCTTGGCAGTGTATACATCTCAGGAGTTACATCACAGAAAGCTGCTTTACTGCGCAGAAGCTTGCCAGTGTAGACAGATGCTATTGGAGTTGAGCTTGTCTCTAAACCTCCAGGTGTCCTCTGAAGGGAGTGTCTGCCCTCGGAGGGCAGTGTAGAAACCCCGGTTGTGCCAGAAGGCTCCATGAAACAGGCTCCCCCACAGTGCCTTTTTGTCAAGGGCTGTGGGTCTTAACAGCCGATATGTTCCAATGTGCCACCAGAACACAAACCTGAACTTTGACCGAGGACTCCAGTCCGGGGATCTGAGTGAGAAAACCCAAAGGGTCCTGACTGGTTCCCTACTTCTATTTAAACTGAGCAGAGGTACAGGAAATGGTCTGTGCAACTGGGTTTTTCCATGCTTAGGTCCGCCTCCCCAGGGCTACCAGCTCCTGGTACCTGACATAGGCGCCGACTCCGTGGGTGCTCCAGGGCTGGAGCACCCATGGGGAAAAATTAGTGGGTGCTCTGCACCCACCAGCAGCCAAGCTCCCCTCCCCTCCCCTCACCCCACCTCCTTCTCCGCCTCCTCCCCTGAGCGTGCCGCATCCCTGCTCCTCTGCCTACCTCCCAGTGCTTCTCAGCCACTTTCGAACAGCTGTTAGGCCACTTCGGGGGCGGAGGGGCGGGAGGAGGAGGAATGGGAATGTGGCATGCTCAGGAGAGGAGGCAGGGAGGAGGGGGCCAGGGTGGAGATTTGGGGAAGGAGTCAGAATAGGGGCAGAGAGGGGTGGAGTTGCGGTGAGGACTTTGGGGAAGGGGTTGGAATTGGGGTCGGAGGGGGTGGGGCCTCATAGAAGGGGTGGAGTTGGGGCAGGGCCGGGGGCAAATGGGGGAGCAGAAGTCAACGTCCATGATACCTGACTCTGACATCCTGATCTGGGGCACCCTGTGAGCCTGGGCCTCTGGTCTGTTTTGGACTCTGATCTCCTGGTAACGCCTTACTCTTGGTCTGCCCTCTGGCCTCTCTCAGATACAGGTCTCCTGGTATCCAGACCTGGTCTGGCTCCTACTCTGACCACGAGGTCAGACTTCCCACATCCTGGTCGTGACCCCTCTAGAATGTCCCTGGACACTCACCCTGCACGAGAGTCGCTGCTGTGAACGGTGGAGGTGGATTCAGCCACTTCAGGGGCAGTCCATCTGAAAGGAACCTCATTGAAAGCAGCATGAACTGTTGTCTCTCTCGTTGGTGCTGGCGGTGGCGAGGCAGGAACAGCTGTGAACAGGCAGACTTAGCTGCGTTAACAGTCGTCTGACTTTTGCAGAATATTTTGGCTTCATATTAACTGAGTATGTACCTGCCTTTCTGCATTTGCTGGATGACTCCTATTAATAATGCCTAGCTCTTACATAGCAGCAACGTCTGGCGCTTTGGTTTTAACCCTGTGGCTCTACTTATGTCTCCTGGTTTATTTCTTGTGGACTGAAACCTCAAATAGCTATTAAAGGTTTAGAAAGATGAAGCTTGGTTTCCTGTGCAGTGATCGCTGCCCTGTCCCACATCCTTACAAATACAGTATTAACGGCCTGACTACGACGCATGCAAAGCTCCAGTTAACTTGTAACGAGAGTTTGACTTTCAGCAAAAATATCTCAGGTCAGGGCGGACACAGTCAAGTTGCTGCTGCACGTGTGTGCCTTAAATGTTCTGTTTTGTTACTAGGCTCTCTATCTGCCGGCTGTTTCTAGCCTCCTCTCTTCTTCCCCAGGCCATCCTAGCTCAAGTCAGTATTTGTTCTCCTACAGTGGTCTCTGGCACTTATTTATACTGGAACATGGGAATTGTCGTACTGGATCAAACCAGTGGTCCATGTCGATGTGCCTCTGACAGTGGCCGCTACTTTCGAGGAAGGGGCAAGATTCCCATAATTAGGGAATAATCTGCTCATAGGGGAGCTGGAAGAAGTGTCCCCTCATTTGGTAGTTGGTTTTTGCCCTGAAGCAGGAGGGTTTGTATCTCTTATACATTTCTCTTCAGTTTAGGCCTGGTCTAAAAACACAGTTGCACTGATTTAACTACACGTGACTTTAAACCAATTTAGTTAAACTGGTACAACTTTGTGCATGGACACTCCTAGACCCCAGGTTTAAAATTGTTTTTAATCAGTTTAGCTTACATCTTCAGACTGGTCTACATACAAAAGTGCACTGCAATAATTACTACTAGTTACAGTTCACACCCCTTGTTCCAGCATAAGTCTGTGTGCAGACTTAAGCCAGTAAAAATCAAAGAAGACTCATGCAGGGACTTACCTGGAAGAACATTCGCTTTCACAGGGAACATGAGATCCCATCCCAGTCTGTCTATCCCACACCAGTAAGTCCCAGAGTCTCCCTCTGTGAGGTTTTTCATGGTCACTATGAACGTGCAGAAAGTGTGAATGTCTTTGATGGAGACTCTGTCGTGCTTCACCATTGCCTCTGACCCTGTCGTAACAACTACAAGGCAGGATGTTGAAGTTGTTCCTCTGCACCAGTATTTAATATAATTCTCATAGCCTCTGCCATACCAACACTGTACAGTGAGCACTCCACCCAGGGGACCTCTTACCTCCTGAGGGCCAATCAAGGCCCAGCATCCTACAAAAAAAAATCCAGAAAGAAATGGAGATAAGAACAGCCATACTGGGTCAGACCAAGGTTCATCTAGCTCATTATCCTGTCTTCCTACAGTGACCAGTGCCAAATGCTTCAGAGGGAATGAACAGAACAGATGGATATAAACTGGCCATCAACAAGTTTAGGCTTGAAATTAGATGAAGGTTTCCAACCATCAGAGGAATGAAGTTCTGAACAGCCTTCCTAGAGTAGAGAGGGCAAAAACCCTGACCGCCTACGAGATTGAGCTTGATAAATTTATGGAGGGGATGACAAGACTGCCTATAACAGCATCTAGCCAATCTGTGCCAGCTATTAGCAAATATCTTCCACAGCTGGAGATGGGACACTAGGTGGGGAGGGCTCTGAGTTACTGCAGCCAGTTCTTTCCCAGGTGTCTGACTGGTGGGTCTTGCCCACATGCTCAGGGTTTAACTGATCACCATATTTGGGATTGGGAAGGAATTTTCCCCTGGGTCAGATTGGTAGACACCCTGGAGTTTTTTTGCCTTCCTCTGCAGCATGACGCATGGATCACTTGCAGGTTTAAACTAGTGTGACTGGTGGATTCTGTGTCCCTGGACGACTTTAAACAGTTATTTTGAAAACTTAATAACTCAGCCAGAGGTTATGGGTCTATTACAGGAGTGGGTGGCTGAGGTTCTGTGGCCTGCAACGTGCAGGTCAGACTATACGATCGTTATGGTCTCTTCTGGCCTTAAAGCCTGAGTCTATGAGAACAGGACAATTTTTTAACTGATCCATCCTGTCCTCCCAGCCCAGCTTCTGACAGTCAGAGATTTAGGGACACCAAAAGCATTGGGTTGCATCTCTGACCATCTTGGTTAATAGCCATTGATGGACCTATTCTCCATGAACTTCTCTAATTCTTATTTTGATCCCAGTTATATTTTTGGCCTTCACACATCCCCTGGCAATGAGCTCCACAGGTTGACCTGTGCACTATGTGAAGAAGTACTTCCTTATGTTTGTTTTAAAACTGCTATCTGTTGAGTTCATTAAGTGACCCCATGTTCTTGTGTTTATATAAAGGAGTAAGACATCCCTATTCATACCCACCCCACCTCAGTCACCTCCTTTCTAAAATGAACAGTCACGATCATTTTAATCTCTCCTTATCTGGAAGCTGTTCCCTAATCATTTTTGTTGCCCTTCTCTGTCCTTTTTCCAAATCCAATATACGTTTTGAGATGGGGTCAACAGACTGGCAAACGGTATTGAAGGAGTGAGAGCACCATGGATTCATATAGCGGCATTATGTTATTGTCTGTCTTGTTATCTATCCCTTTCCTAATGGTTCCTAACATTGCTTGCTCTTTTTGGCTGCTGCTGCACATTGAGCAGATGTTTTCAATGAACTATCACAATGACTCCAAGATCTTTCTTGAGGGGTAAAAGCTATTTTAGACCCCATTGTTCTGTGTATATAGTTGGGATTATGTTTTCCAATGTGAATTACTTTGCATTTTTCCACATTGAATTTCATTTGATATTTTGTTGCCCAGCCACCCAGATTTGTGAGATCTCTTTGTAGCTTTTCACAGTGTGCTTTGGACTTAACTATCCTGAATAATTTTGTATCCCCTGCAAACTTTGCCATCTCACCGTGTACCCCTTTTTCCAGATCACTTCTGAAGATGTTGAACAGCACTGGTCCCAGTACAGATCCTGTCTTCACTGTGAAAGATGTTTGTTCCTATCTTTTAACAATTACTGATCCATGAGAGGACCTTCCCTCTTAACCCTGACTGCCTACTTTGCTTAAGAGGCTTTGGAGAGGGGCCTTGTCAAAGGCTTTCTGAAAGTCCAAGTATACTATATCTGTTAGATCACCCTTGTCCAAGTGCTTGTTGACTCAAAGAGAATGAGGAATGATTTTCCTTTACAAAAACTATGCTGACTCTTCCCCAACATAGTGTTCATATGTGTCTAATTCTGTTCTTTACTGTAGTTTCAACCAATTTGCCTGGTACTTAAATTAGGCTTATTGGCCTGTAATTACCAGGATTGCTCTGGAGCCTGTTTTTTAAAAATCTGTGTCATATTGGCTATCTACCAGTCATCTGTTACCGAGGCTGATTTAAGCTATAGGTTACATATCACAGTTGCTAGCTGCAATTTCACATTTGAGGTTCCTTCAGAACTCTTGGGTGAATACCATCTGGTCCAAGGTGCGTATTACTGTTTAATTTATCAATATTTTCCAAAACCTCCTCTACTGATACCTCAATCTGGGACAGTTCCTCAGATTTGTCACCTAAAAAGAATGGCTCTGATGTGGGAATCTCCCTCACATCCTCTGCAGTGAAGATTGATGCAAAGAATTCATTCAGCTTCTCTGCGAATGGCCTGGTCTTCCCTGAGTGCTTCTTTAGCACCTCAATCATCCAGCAGCCCAATAATTAATAATTTTTGGTTTTGGAAGCAGAGAAGATTTATAAATAGCATCAGGACGAGGAAACAATCTGACTGGCTGGTAGTACTGTCTGCATGTTTACAGTTGGACAGTTCAGAACTAGTTAGCTGTATCTTCCTATCTTGTGTAGATTCCCATGTATCAAAAGAAAACAGTGGCTTGGCTGTCCAAAAATAGACTAAATGTTTTCCTTTTTCGGGTTTTTTTTTTCTTCTCACTTGTGTGGGGAAGATGGGATTGTCAGTTATAGCTTCCTCCTCCAGCCCTACCTAAATATCTTCTCTGAAATTAACTAAGAACCTTAGTTCCAAAGTGCTGTGTTAAATCTCCCAACACACACACACACACACCCTCATCTAGGATAGTTACACAAACATTCTGCCTCTTTGGCTCCGCTTTTCCAAACCTTTTATTATTTAAAAAAAAAAAATCAATGGCCAGGAGTGCAAAACACCAGTGTGTCCTTTAACCTAATATATGTAAGATGCACTGACATTATCTAGCATTTTATTTATTTAGATTTAGATGATATAAAGATGCCTCTTCATGGCTGTAGGCACCCTAACACATCATTACTAATAAATTGCAACTAGCATTAAAGTAATCACCAGGAACTACCTACCAAACTCCTTTCAATTCCTTCGCTGTGAAGTAAGTATTAGAAACCTGGAGAGGGGAGGGGGACACTTCTTCCCTTAAGGATCATATTGCTATTAGTCAGAAGTGTTTCTACCGCTGTGACAGGTCTGAGCATGGAGAGGAAATTCCATTACTACACAGCCACCAGGACAGGTGATAGAAGGAGGGGGAACAGGCTGTTCAGCAGGGCTTTGTTACATCCATGTTGCACAGAAGATGATAAAATGAATAAGAAACAAATATAGACAATTTTTAAACATCCACTTGTATGCTCCTAATCTTTGAAGAACACCCAACAATGAGCATCAAGAAACCTGTCTCTTCTCACTAAAGTTAGGCCAAGAGTTCACAAAAGAGTCGTGATTTTTGAGTACTCCATTTGCAACCCCTTTGAAGAGTTCTGAATTTTCAAGAAGTGCTGAGCATCCATACCTCACAATTGCTGCAGGCGGGGGGGAGGCCTTCAAGATACTCAAAATCACTAGTGACTTTATATAACCTTGGGCTGGATTCTCAAACATCCGCACAGACCAGTTTGGAAGACAACTCGCTAACTACCCCAGCTGACCGTGTTACCCAAGCTAAGCTCCAAATCAGGAATTCCTAGCCAATGCTGTACCCAAAAGCAATACTCCTCAACCAAAATACTTTCACAGAAATGAACATGTTCATTTATAATCAAGGGAAATGCCTTTCTGTCCTAACAATTTTCCAGTCCTTTTTATCATTGTGCTAGACTACAGGCATGTTGCAGCAAACGTTTCTTTTATGATCAGATACATCAGCATGTGAGTAAACCTAATACCCCCAAAGTAATTTTTCTAACAGTATATCCCAATGTGCATATGCACACTGGTTGTACGCGTTAGGGACAGAACTGCCATCAGTCATATTGCTAACAATAAATTATCAACCCAGCAAAGTGCATGAAGCTTAGAGTAGGGGAGAGATGTTAATGCTGCAGTTCAAACCTCCTGACCTTTCAGCAGCAGGCAAGCATGGAAATATTCGAAGATCATTGACAGGCAAGTATTCACATTCTATGGTACCTGAATGTTTCCAAACCGCTTAGATCACATTCAGAAATGCTACCTTATCTACAGCAGATCAAAGGGCAGATTTTACAAAGGTATTTCAGCAAGTAAAGCTGTAGCTAGATTCCTAGTGGGGTTTACAAAAGTGCCTAATGTGACTCTAGGTCAGGGGTAGGCAACCTATGGCACGGGTGCTGAAGGCAGCACGTAAGCTGATTTTCAGTGGCACTCACACTGCCTAGGTCCTGGCCACCGGTCCGGGAGGCTCTGCATTTTAATTTAATTTTAAATGAAGCTTCTTAAGCATTTTAAAAACCCTTATTTACTTCACATACAACAATTGTTTAGTTATATATTATAGACTTATAGAAAGAAACCTTCTAAAAACGTTAAAATGTATTACTGGCACACGAAACCTTAAATCAGAGTGAATAAATGAAGACTCGGTACAGCACTTCTGAAAGGTTGCTGACCCCTGGGCTAGATGCTTAGGCTGCTTATATGTTTTTTGTAAAGCCCACTAGGTGCCTAAGTCCTGTTGACTTTTTCAATGAGACTTCAGCACTTGGATTAAGTCACTTACAGCCAGAGTCCCATTTGCAAAGTCTCTGGAGCAGTATTGAAAACTTTCCCTTAATGCTTCTGCTCTTAGATTAAAAACCATTTCCAGGTGGAGTTCTGCAGTTTGGGTTCCTATCTGGAGACAGCTTCTGGGAATTTATTCTTTAGCCAAAATGTTCAAACTTGTGTGTCTAAAATTAGGCATCTAAATGCAGGTTTAAATTTGGGTACGCAGGTTTGAAACCATTGCCTTGGTTCCAACAATCCCTTCCTAGTAATATCCTCCTCCCACCGATATTGATGACAAAAATCCCGTAGCAGGATTCTTAGGCCTTTGCCCTCATTCCACTGACCTCTAAATAACTCCTTCTCACCTGGGAAAACAATCCAGCCCCAGCCAGGGAAAATTCTCATTGTCCTGGTTCCTTCTCCGAGCAGCAGAAAGCCAAATGGAAAGTAACGCGCTCTGCAATAAGTTGAGTTTTCTATGTGGGCCTAGGCCAGCCAGGACCACCTTTTTCCTCTTATAGGCTGCAGTAAAAGCATGACCCCTTATGGACAATTATTTAATTTTAGTTTATGAGTTCCTGTTTTTGACCGCTTCACTTCCTTCTGAGAGGAGTAGATGCTGCTCACTCTGTTCTTTGTGGTTGAGTTATTTTGGGAGGGAGTGTCACGTCACCTGTTTTTAAACTTCTGTTTATATTTTCTTCACAATCGGGCCTGTTTTTTGAACTCCTGCATCCTGTTCTCTTAATGAAATGTCTAATCATGCCCCAAAAGCATGAACAGTAACTGTGTATGGTACTTACATCATGAGGCCTAAAACAAGATCATAGTGGATCACAAGCTAAATATGAGTCAGCAGTGTAACACTGTTGCAAAAAAAAGCAAATATCCTTCTGGGATGTATTAGCAGGAGTATTGTAAGCAAGACACAAGAAGTAATTTTTCTGCTCTACTCCATGCTGATCAGGCCTCAGTTAGAGTACTGTGTCCAGTTCTGGGTGCCACATTTCAAGAAAGATGTGGCTGAATTGGATTACATCCAGAGAAGAGCAACAAAAATGATTAAAGGTCTAGAAAACATGACCTATGAGGGAAGATTGAAAAAACTGGGTTTGTTTCTTCTAGAAAACAGAAGACTGCAAGGGGACATGGTAACAGTTTTCAAGTATGTAAAAAGTTCTTAAAAGGAGGAGGTAGGTAAATTATTCTCCTTAATCTCTGAGGATAGGTCGAGAAGCAATGGGCTTAAATTGCAGCAAGGGCAGTTTACGTTGGACATTAGGAAAAATTTCCTGTCAGGGTGGTTATGCACTGAAAGAAATTGCCTAGGGAGGTTGTGGAATCTCTGTCATTGGAGATTTTTAAGAGCAGAGGACTGGAGTGATCTAGCAGATCATTTGTCTAGATAATACAAGGGGAATGTCACCGCCACCTCTAAAATAAACTGATCACTTCCCTCACTATAGATTTAACAGGCTGAATTTTTCTCTCAAACACTTACAACCCATTGACTAAGTGTATGTCTAATGGTTGGCAGGCAGGCAGATCAGCCACTGACCCAAAACCAGCTGCCAATTTCTTGATGTCCATCTGAGTCTTGGATTGTAAGAATTTTGGCTGGCTGTAATTAGCCGGATTAGGTCTCCTGTTACAGTATAAGAAACAAAGCGCTGGATAAAACTGGTTTTTTGTTTTTTGTTTTAAATCCACCTCAGACAAGACACACTGAGCCAGGACTGCAGAACAGAAATCAGTGAAGCTCCGCCAGAGTCAATTTAACCAGCCCAGGCCCATAATCTCTTATGGGATTATCTTCATGTGCATGTGAAATTCAATTGCTTATTACTTTGTTTACCTTCACGGGATATCTTCTAGATAAACACTCTATCAATGATGCATTCAAATACCGGGGAGATGTTTTTTATAGCACACCACAAATGTGCATGGTGCTGTATAAATGCCAACAAAGATTGAAAACTATTCTAGGCAGGAAATCAATCTACATCAAGATGAAAACAATAGGAGGAGGTGGCACTACTGAGGAGGGGGAAGTTAAAATTG
This sequence comes from Gopherus flavomarginatus, assembly GCF_025201925.1. Lineage (NCBI taxonomy): Eukaryota > Metazoa > Chordata > Testudines > Testudinidae > Gopherus > Gopherus flavomarginatus. The sequence continues at coordinate 39,014,508 of NC_066628.1, read as the reverse complement.
AGTAGGATTGTGATTTTTTTTTTGTGGTACATCATGATTGCTATTTATTAGGTGTGTTACGGTAGCACTAGTTGCTGTACAATCCCATACGGACATTCTTAGCAGAGCTGTGGAAGGATCCCCCACACACACACACACGTTGCCCCTTTCGAGGACTATCAGGGGCCCCCTGCAGAATGGGCCCCCCTGTATTTCAGAGCTGCCCCCCAAAAGCCAGGGAACATGGCTGGACCCAAGCCCCACAAGCCAGCTCAGATCCACCCGCGGACTGAGAAAGGCCTCGTCCGTGGGCCTGCATCACGCCAAGATCCCTGCATGAGCCGGAGCTGCCATGGGGCAGGGGTGGGACAGGGTCTGTGTTAGCAACCTCTGGGATTTCAGGGGCTTTGGGGGGAGAACTGCAAGGAAAATAGCCCCCCAATCCTGCCCCCTGCAGCACAGCACCCCCTAGCGCTGCGGCATCGGGGCCAGTTGGGGATCTGCCCCCATTGACTGCAGTGGAGCTATGGCCGATTGCCCCAGCAGGGGGGTTGCTGTAAGGGTGGCTGTGCTGAGACGGTAGCCATGGGAATACGGGGTGGGGGGGGGCAGAGATTTCGGGAAAGGACAGGGATGCAGGCCCCTTTCAGGAGACCCTACAATAACCAAGCAATGCACGCGGCCCCCACCCGCCCGAGAGACCCTACAATAACACAGCCATTCTGCCTTAGCTGCGGGAGGGGATCCTCTTGCTTGGCTGGAAGCCCCCTCAGACCTCGCTAGGGAGACTACCCAGACACATACACTAATGTGCAAACTGTTTATCTAGTATTATTTTAGTAGAGCTGTACTTTGGGTTCAACCTTAAATGGGTTTTGAAAAAGGACTTAAAAGGAACAGGAAAGATGTTCACACGTGAGTCTTTGGCCAGCAGTTTAACCTGGGAAACGATTGCAGCATAAACCCCTTGTAACTCTAGTAGGTGGTTGGTTGGGCATCTCTTCTTCGTTCCTGTTTAGGTGTTCAGACTAACTCTACAATTTTAATACACAACTACTCAAGAGGTTTCTCTTTGGCTGCCCCAAAGTTCAGAACACTCATCTCCTAGGGCAGGGGTAGGCAATCTGTGGCACACGTGCCAAAGGCGGCACACGAGCTGATTTTTAGTGGCACTTACATTGCCCAGGTCCTGGCCACTGGTCCGGGGGGCTCTGCATTTTAATTTAATTTTAAATGAAGCTTCTTAAACATTTTAAAAACCTTATTTACTTTACATACAACAATAGTTTAGTTATATATTATAGACTTATAGAAAGAGATCTTCTAAAAATGTTAAAATGTATTACTAGCACGCGAAACCTTCAATCAGAGTGAATAAATGGAGACTTGGCACAGCACTTCTGAAAGGTTGTCGACCTCTGTCCTAGGGACTGATTCTGTTTAAACCATTGTGGAAGCTGTTGAGGCACTTTCTTCTAAAGAAAGTGAATGCTCAGCACATTCTGAAAACTGGCTCCACAGAACCCAAGGCGCACACAATCCCTATGGGTATATTTTTTTATTTTGGTCCGAAAGCCTTCCAAACCCTCATTTCTAGGTCAGTGGTCCATCATTCCTCCATGGCCCACTTCAAGTGGTGGGGATAGAATCCTGGGCATCATCTGTCAAGATGACAATTCTTGCTGCACATTCATCCTTCTCTCCCGCCTGAGGCCTAGCCTGGGAGTGAAGTAACAACAGGAATTGAATATGAGCCCTTGTCTAGTCTGCAATAATGGAAAAGAGGAACTCAAATACCGCAAGCCTTCTACAAATAGAGAACGACGTCTGTTATAAAGGAAGTGTTATGGAACAATGAAATCAAGGTCAGGATGGGCCAAACTATATGTATGCTTTTTTTTTTTTTTTTTAGAACACCAAGCAAATAAACCAAAAAACCGCCAAGAACTTTTCTTTCACTCCTAACTAGTTGAAAGTGTAGCGGTGAACACATCATTGGGGATCTATCCTGAGATTTTTGTCTGGTTAAAAGTACGACGGTCAGTTTGCATTTGTGTGTATATCTAACTATAACATACATTTTTCTCATGGTCTGGTTTCATTGTAACTCAGTTTAAATAAATTGGGGACAGTTTAGTGAATCTTCACACCAGCCTCCCATCTTAGTGCTGTATTTCTTCTCTCCATGTGCACCACTTACTGTTGAAAGCAGCAAGTGTAATCAGTTAGAACCTGAACTCATTGATTTCTCCTTTTCTCCCCCACCCCCAGGCCTTACAGATACCTCTGCATTTCAGCTGTCACTAATTGACCCACAGACCAATCCAGCCCACCCAGACATCCATATTCTCACTTAAAAGGTTTTATTGGTTTGGGTTTTAGCACATGACATAATGTGACTGCTCACATCTTGCGGCAACAATGGCAGCTCAGTGCTTCTGCTTCTTTTCTTATCTGATACCTTTCTGGTGCTAACCTCATGTGCCCCTTACACACTTCAGAACAAGAGGGTGAAGTGAATGGAGAGAGCGAATGGGCCGTTTGGTATGGAAGCTCTAGGAGGGATGGCAGATTTGGTTACTAGGATGTTAGTGATTTGAATATTTTATCTATTTAGATGTACAGAGAATAGCAAAAAATGCTCTCCAGAGTTCTAGGTGCCTTTGCCATATATTCAAAATACCTCATCTAGTACAAACAAGAGTCAGGACACTAGACTCCTCAAAATTAGGGCAGAAATGCCACTCCCCCCTTCCACATGCAGAGTCTGGTTCTCATTCTTGTATCACTGGCACTGGATTTACACCAGTGTAGCTTGATAGACTTCACTGGAGCTGTTCCATGTTCTCACTTATGTGAGAGGAAAATCGAGCTTAAGGTCCCTCTGCTGGTTCTGATCCGTTCCTAACCGCAGAACGAGGCAGGTCGTGAGCTGAAACGAAAAACAGAAGCCACCAGTTACTGAGTGCAAAGCACTCGATGGTGGTTGCTTTTTCCAACCCATCATGGTATGAGTCTGCTCCCATGTGTCTTTCTGAACTGCTGAGCAGGGCTACGCAGTAGTGTATGAAGGGATCGCCTCATTCATATGCTGGGCAATAAAACTAGACTAAAAGTAGTCCAATGCAGTGTATAACCCCCACGGGAGAGGCTCTCACCATGTCCATCTGGCACCAGCTTCCTGGAGTTTCTCTTGTTCTGTACGTTCACCCAGATTGCGGCACAGACGAGGCACAGGAAAATGCAGGTCTTCAAGAAGCCCAGGAGTAGCAAAAGGATGAAATGGTTGCTGAGTTGGTATCTAGGTAGGAGAAAGAAAATGGTACCTGGTCTGTAAGGCTCTGTGTGAGAGAGTAAACCCGTCTGAATAAAACAGGCCTGGCTACTCTGTCTGAATGTTTGAGCAAGATTTCCCAGTGAAGTGGAGGCCTCAGCAAACTCCATCCATTGGGATCATCCATTTGCTCACAATATTTACTTGAAAGCAGCAGTCAAAATCATCTGGAAGGTTAGTGTTGGCCCAGAGGAGACATGACAGATGCTTCAACATTTCAGCTGTTCCCCATTGACCTACAAATCAATCCTACCCTCTCCGAATCCATGCTGTCCTGAGAATAGACTTTCTTATGGCATACAATATATGTGAGAATTCTTTGCTCTTGTTAGGGACTTGGTAGAAAGCAGAGGAATAGAAGATGATGATGGGGAGTCTCCTCTGTCTAGAAGGACCACAACAAACTTCAGCCTCATCACAAGAAATGCTGATTCTGGGTTTCTATAGTGCAACATGATAAACTGGTTTAATTGAAAAAAGAACGAGGCGTACTTGTGGCATCTTAGAGAGTAACAAATTTGTTAGTCTCTAAGGTGCCACAAGTACTCCTCATTCTTTTTGCCGATACAGAGTAATACGGCTACCACTTTGAAACCTGGTTTCATTGAGATAACTTTGGGGGGGTGATAAATCTTAGCAAAAGAGACATTTATGTGGAGTGTTGTCTCCAGCATAGGCGCACACTGGAGAGACCTCTCGTTTTCACTGAATAATATTGGTAAGGATGCCCTAGAAGCTACCTGTGCCATGGATAGCACTGAGATTGAAGCAAACAGACCTTCTAGAGTCCAGCTCTGGGCCTGAGGAGAAGTTAATACTTGGCTGTGCAGGATGTGACGTCTCTGTTTTTGGTGCAGCGGGTGATGATGGAAATGGAGTAGAATAGAAAAACTCTGTTTGACAGAAAACACAATATCATGATGTGATTTATGCTATATTAACGCTTCCGCTACCCTTCTACCATGGCTTCATGTGCTGAACTGGAAGCACTTCACAAATGTTAATGAACTCATTCCTAAGCCATGTGCAGTAGATTAAAAAGGAATGAGCGAGAACATCCCGAGAATCCCACTACAAACCGGCAGCCATGGCGGGGTACTAGCCCTTATCAAGTAGAGGATTATATGTGGAGGAAAGCATCCATTCTGATTAGAAAAACATTCACTAGGAGCTACCAAACTTAACCACTCCCGTTGAGTCAACTGATGTCCTGGCATGGGGATGTACAAGATCCCGAAGCTTCCTGGCAGGTGCCCCTCCAAGCCACTGTAATGAGAACACCGGATTGTAGCAGGCAAGTCTGGAGTAGAGTGGAGGAACTATCCTTTGAATGCAGTCTCTCTCTCACCTGTCTTTTGTGGAAGCTGATTGACAGATGTAGGGCAGCAGCTACCCCACTGGGAGAGAAGCTACTGAGGCTGCTACCCCCACACCAGGGCTAGGGGTCAGGCTAGAGACAACCTTGGAGCCTCTGTCTCTGAGCAGTGCTGGCTCATTGCTGATCTACCACATAGTTATGCCTGGTGGCTGGCAGCAATAACGGCAGCTGAGCAAAGCAGGACTCAGCATCTCCTAGCTGCAGTCAGCCTGGGAGCTGGTGCAGATCGGGCCAGATTTGGAGAGGGGAATGACCTCTATCTTTCTTCCAGGGTGGTGCCTATGTGATGAATCATTACCTGTGGATCCCAGGCTTCACTCTGATTTTCTCAAATCCATCCTCCCCTACCCCATTAGCTTGTTGACCAAGGAGAGGGGTCAGACAAAGCAAAGATTGGCCTCTAACCCTGCCCTCCCTCACCTTGAGCTACATGTGGGCTCTGCTGTGCCACAAAGAGATGGGAGCAAGGACTCACCTTGGAGAACAGTCACGCTAACAGGGAAATTAAAATCACTTTTGCTTCTTAGATTTATCCCACACCAGTAAATCCCAGTGTCTCCCAGTGTCAGGTTCTCCAAGGTCACAGTGAACATGTGCAGGGTGTGATTGTCTCTGATGGAGACTGTGTCCCGCTTCACCTCGGCCTCTGACCCTGTGGTCTCAACCACTTTTGAGCAACTCTGCCAGATTATTCCGCTGCACCAATATTTTGGAGTTTCCTGATATCCTTCATGGTACTGACATGGCACAGACACTGACCTGCCCCATAGCCCACTCACTGGCCCTGGGCCAGTCAGCTCAAGGGCAGCCAGCCCATGGAAATAACCTGAAAAACAAAATAAAGCAAAACTTGTCATCTCTGTCCCACACAGAAAGGTCGAGAATACAAGGCAGCAGCAACTCAAGTGACTCCTGTCCCTTAGCCCGGAGTGGTCACTGCGTTCTCCATCTTACTATCCCTTGCACTGGATGGCATGACACCATGCAAAGAACCAGGGGAAACCTTATAAGAAATATATTTGGTGGGGGAAGTCTCTGACACCCAGGGGAGTATAAACACAATAACCACAGTGTTAGTACTAAGGATGCACGCAGGACCGGCGCTAGTGTTTTTAGTGCCCTAGGCGCACAGCCATTTTGCCACCCCGCACGCTGGTCCTGCGGCTCCAGTGGACCTGCCACAGTTGTGCCTGCAGAGGGTCCGGTGGTCCGCGGCTCCGGTGGAGCAAAATGCCGCCCCTCAATAATCCTGGTGCCCTAGGCGATTGCCTAGGCCGCCTAAATGGAAGCACCAGCCTGGGATGCACGGCATGAACCACCATACAGAGATCAGAATATCCACCAGCCCTGCACTTGTGAGCGTCTCTTGTCTAAAGCAGACAGAGAGAAAAGGGAAGAGAATGAATTAAATTAAATTAAATTAAATTAATCTCTCAGGCATCAATGGATGAACGTGAACCTTGCACCTGGAAGTAAGAGAATCACCCCAGCAAAAGGCAGCTGCATCTTCCTGACAGCTGCTCCTTTCTCGCTCACTGTCTTCCAAATGCCCTAAAACATGAGTAGTGTTTCTGAGGTGGTGTCGTTTCCCTGTGGAGTTTACAAAGTCTCCAGTGTTCGTAACACCCAAAAACTTCTGCTTCTTTTACTCTTAGCCGATAACCTGTTTCCTTTTGCTGTGTTTTAATTTCACATCCCTCTTGTACACTTTATAAATAAGAAGATAAAATAAAGAGAGAGACAATGGGCCTTTGGGGACAGGAGATTTTGGAAGATACGAGTTTTGAGTACTAGAACAGCAGTGCTCAAACTGTGGGTCTGGACCCCAAAGTGAGTTGTGACTCTGTTTTAATGGGGTCTCCAAGGCTGGCTTATGCTTGCTGGGCCCCTTGAGCTTCGGCTTTGCCTCCACCCTCCTGGGGTGGTGGGGCTCAGGCTTTGGCCTCCCACCTGGAGCAGCGGGGCTTGGGCAGGCTCAGGTTTTGGTCCCCTCTCCTGGGGTCATGTTGTAATTTTTGTTGTCAGAAGGAGGTCACTGCGCAATGACGTTTGAAAACCCCTGTACTGGAATGTATCAATGATGTAATAAATGAGAACATAAACATCCCCTGTGCAGGGTACTAGGTGCCTTTGCCATATATTGAAAATACAAACAAAAATAAATGTACTGGCCTCCTCAAAATAAGGAAGGGGAGCCCCCTGCTCTTGAATTCTGTGTCCTTGTAGTTATGCTAGTCAGCCAGCAAGTGCTGTGTGCTCTATAGGTCCTTAAACAGGGTATGATTGATAGTAAACAAAAGTGAGAAAGCCGGAACTCAAGCAGTGTGGAAACCTGTTTGTCCCTGTAGTTGTTTGTTTTCTTTAATAAACATTTTCTCTTTAAGAGAGGTGATAACACACTCCAGCCACTGATCCCAGCCTTTGATACACAAATATCTACTCTCAGTGCTCCCCTTCCTCTCCAGAAACCTGGACCAGAGGCAGAAGTTGTACTGGCCCAACAGTTCCCTATTTTAGACTAAGCGTGAGAGTGAATTCCGTGAAGCAGGTTTTCCCATGGGTCCCTGTCCTGGCACTCCCACTATACATTGCAATCACTGTGAGTATGTGGACAGGGTGACTGTCCTCGATGCAGACTCTTTTCTGACACCAACTCTGTTTGACCCCATGATTTCAGTAGAATTGTGCTTCCTTACACCATATGTTAATTTAGCTCTTGCTCTGTCACTCCTAAATCTCAAGACAAGTTTCCTCTCTGCTCGCCCTGCCCCCTTCTCTGTATGTTCTTCACATTCAGACTCTCCTGTCTCACTGGCACAAACTGTTCATTAGGGAATTTTGCAAAGGATTCAGACCCTTATCTCTGCACAGGATGCAGAGAGAGAGACTCCTGCAGGAGACTACGAATGGGAGAAAAAACCACTTTAAGGCTACAAATGCACTTTTTAAAAGATGAAAACAGAGAGTCTCACAAATCACATGACTCCAGGACCTAGGGATTTAAGAAAACTACCAAACATCACAAGACTCCCAATAAAATGAAAAGAATTGGCAACCTTCTTATCTTCTCCATAGGCAACTTTCTCAGGAGACCGATTTTGATGTAGGAACAGATTCTGCGCAGCTTGTCAGCACCATCTGTTGTAGGGTATAATCACTGCAAGGGTATATTTGGGGCTTTCAAGCTCCCATAGTGAAGCCAGAAGAGCTTGTGAACTGTGTAAACCTAGTAACTTCAGTGTATTTCCAGTGATCCACAAAGAGCCTGTGAAGGCGCACACCCTCACCCTGTTATGGAGGAGGTTATCCATTATTATATTATTATAGCTCCTCCGCGCGTGCTCCATGCTAATGAGATGCACCTGCAAGGTTTGTTCAGCCTGGAGGGGGAGGACCTTAAAAGGCAGGAACTCCTCCTTAAAAGGAAGGGGGGGTGAACAGGAGGAAGGCAGCTCTGCCCAGGGACTGCTGGAAATGGAGAGAGTGTCCAGCTGAGGAGGAGACAGCTGAGAGGCGCACTGCTCACAAAGCTACACTGACTGCTGGTAAAGCAATATGCCCTGGGATGAGGGGTAGGAGGCAAACCCTGCAAAGGGGCAATAGACTCTGAGAGAGGCAGCCCTTAGAGATGACTCTCTACCCCAGGGGTCGGCAACCTTTCAGAAATGCTGTGCCTAGTCTTCATTTATTCACTCTAATTTAAGGTTTTGCGTGCCAGTAATGCATTTTAACGTTTTTAGAAGGTCTCTTTCTATAAGTCTGTAATATATAATGAAACTATTGTTGTATGTAAAGTAAATAAGGTTTTAAAAATGTTTAAGAAGCTTCATTTAAAATTAAATTAAAATGCAGAGCCCCCCAGACTGGTGGCCAGGACCCGGGCAGTGTGAGAGCCACTGAAAATCAGCTTGTGTGCTGCCTTTGGCACACGTGCCATAGGTTGCCTACTCCTGCTCTAGGGCTGCCTGAGAGACTGGTCCTTGGTCCAGCCAGACCTTCCCCACCTTGCAAAGGGAAGGAAAGAACAGGAGCGAACCCCAGCTTGTTGGCTTAGCCTGCAGAGAGCTTCCCCAAAGGCTGCCCACTGGGGGAGAAGAGCAGGTAAATAAGGGACAATGAGACCTATGGGGGTCCAGGGAACCTGTCTCCCCCTCCCCCATAGAGCCCATGTCATTCTCACCTTTGAGAAGGATCCAAAACAAAATAGGGAGAATCCTCATTGTCCACCTGGTTCTCTCGGCAGGTGAATCTCTTGCCACAACAATCTAGTTTCTTCAAGATAGTGCGGGGACTTTCTTTCTGTTGCCATTGTTAAAAATGAAACCCTCAGGCTCCCTGGCCAGTTCTTCAATTTGGAGTTTCCAGATTTCTCAGCTGCCTCACTTCTCTAAGATGGCTGTGTGATTGTACAGGTCTCTCTGAAAAGTTGGGTCTACGCTGAGGTTTATGGCAACTGGGGTAACAACAGCGATGTAGCTGCATAGGTGCAAACCCTGTATTGCCAACCTCAAGTGTTCAAAAATTAATGAGTCAGGCCCCCAAAAGTCATGAGTCTGGCTTAAAAGTCCTGAGTACGTGTGACCTGGATGCCCCATGTTGGCAACTGGTGGAGGTTCATAGTTACAAGTCTATTCTCAGGAACTTGTCTAAACAGGCGTGTTCTCCCTGTGATCACCATCTTCAAACTTTCACCCAAGGGGGCCACATTTGGCCTGTGCCAAAATCTAAAAACTCTCCGATCGTTGTGGTTCTTGCAGCTAACTCAGTTGAGTGAGAACAAGTGACATCTTTTGGCCCAACCAGGTGTTCACACTCTAGCCCCGGTGCAGACTTGGGCCTTTGCCAAGCACAAAAGAACTCAAGAAAATGATCTTGAATAGGGGGACCATTGTGGGCACAATGAAGTTGTAAAAACCACCCAGGTTATGAAAAGAGACTCTCTGGAACTGTATAAAAGGAAAAAGAAGGACACAAGATGGTGGCCATTACAGAGGAGACACTCGGCCAGCAGAAGCATCTTGTGAAAGGTGGATCCCAGCTTTATCAACTGTACAAGCACTGTATGGAATGACCATTGGGTGACAAATACCTTCTTAGATGGGAAAGGAACTGATGAATAAGCAGAAGCTCTGGAGTGCATTTTATATTTTATATTTTTCTTTTGTCTTTTGCTTCTATTTGAATCTTTACATTGTATTGCCAGTTAAACTGTTTGGTTTTACTCTAGACATGATTAGGTGCTATGGAGAGTGCAGGATGGAGGGGAAGCTAGTGAACTGGGGGGCACTGCTTCCATGGAGGTAACGAATCTGTGTGCATTGTGAGTGCCTGGAGGTCGAGGGACTGCATACTCGAGTGTAATGAAGTGGGGTGAGCAGACAGGCTGCAGGGACTTGTGCTCCAGGGGCAGAGCAGAACTCTAGAGGTTACTATCTGCACAGGTTCTGTCTGCTCTACCCCAAGGGCTCACTTTGGGAGCCTCGGGGCTGGGGTGTGCAAATCGCTAGCTTGCAGAGGGAAAGAGCAGGGCTCACAGAGCCCAGAGTGAGGCACTTGTTTTGGCAGCAGCTGGTCCTTCTGAGCGAGTTCCCCTCAGCGGGCACAGACAACAAAGCTCCCTCCTGCTGTAAGCAAGCAGTAGTGAGTCACCCTGTACCCCATGGCTAACCCCAAATGTGTCACTGAGCAAAAATTAAACCACCTGGGTTCTTTTTGTTTGCCTTCCGGTGTTTAAACATTTAAAGTGCGCTTCGGTCACACTTTCAATATTTTTCTCCATAACCGTGAGGGGTAGAAACCTGTTTTTGTTTTGGTGAATGAAAGCTGAGAGCCTCCCATAATCACTGGAATCCAGGACCTGGGGCTCAAAGAAAAACATCAAATATCATGAAAATGATGATGAAATCATGACAGTTGGCAGCCCGGCTACCCCCTCCCCCCAGTGTAGACCAGCTGTCCCAGTGGAAATCCCCATCCCCTTAAGCTTGTCCCTTGTGGTGCTCACCCTGGAACAAGCCTGATCTTCGCTGCCTGCTGTGGTGCAATCTGTTCCCAAAGCAGAGGCCTTGTCTCTTCAAGAGCGTATCATTTTCCCCAGCTGCTATGTCTTTAGGGAAGCTCCTGCCTAAGGGCCTTCTCAAGGGCCTGGGAGACGGTTCCTGGCCTAGCACCCTCGCTTTTGCCCTTTGCTCAAGGAAGCCACTTTGATCCAGCTTCTTTGAGCTTCTGCTTAGGTCATTCTTCTTCCCCAGCTTCTGCTGCCCGATCCCCTCTGGCTTCGGGGCTGTCTGTCTCTCCTGTGCCATCCACTCCCTTTCAGTCACTGAGCTGATGTCCCCCATCACTAACTCTGCTGCTTACAGCAGTGGTCTTCAGCAATTGCCAGGGGCCTTCCCCAGTACAATCAGAGAGCTGATCAGAATTTGTCCATTTGTGTTTTCCATACAGCCCTGTCATCACTCTGGGCTCTCTAAATGCATGCTAATAAGGGTGTGCGATTATCTCTGATTAGGAAATAAGCTTATGAGCCCTTAAAACATTCTAGCAACAGGTACTGTACCTCAGAGCCCGGAGAGAGCAAGAGAACAGCCAGGCTCCTCTGAGCTTTCCTTCTCCAGGCAGTGAGAACCCAGTTCACGGCAAGGTGACTCTTACTGAAACATCTGCTGTTTAAAAACAATTGAGTTTTCCCACAGGACCTGACAGCTTTTTCAATAACGTCTCTCAGGAAAATGTAAACTTTTGCAGTAATAAGCCATCAGTCTCAAGTCCTTCATGTTCTTGTGTCACTACTGCCTCCATACACTAAGCATTAGCATCTGTGGCTAGTGTGAAAGGGGTTTTTGACATAGGCCAAGACAGGAAGGATCAGAGTCTTTTTCAACTCTGAAAATGCTCAATCACACTCTTCTGCCCACTTATCATGAGCAGATGTGGTCAGAACAGGAGGCAGGAGGCAGCTCAGATCACGGCTACCAGGAGATCAGAGGGCAGCCTGAGAGCCAGACGTCTTGCAGTGGGAGCAGGTAGCCCTGGGGAAACCCAATTGCATGGGTGACTTCCTTTTCCTCTGCTCGGTTTAAACAGCAAAGAGTCCTTTGGCACCTTGTATCAGAGGGGTAGCCGTGTTAGTCTGGATCTGTAAAAGCAGCAAAGAATCCTGTGGCACCTTATAGACTAACAGACGTTTTGGAGCATGAGCTTTCGTGGGTGAATATAGTTTGTTGCATGGATTGGTTCCTGAGCTAGAGTTACTATGGTGCAGTGTGCAGTTACTGGTTACTCTAGCTCAGGAACCAATCCATGCAACAAACCTCGATGCCAGCTCTGCCCACATATCTACACCAGCGACACCATCACAGGACCTAACCAGATCAGCCACACCATCACCGGTTCATTCACCTGCACGTCCACCAATGTAATATACGCCATCATATGCCAGCAATGCCCCTCTGCTATGTACATCTGCCAAACTGGACAGTCGCTACAGAAAAGGATAAACGGACACAAATCAGATATTAGGAATGGCAATATACAAAAACCAGTAGGAGAACACTTCAACCTCCCTGGCCACACTATAGCAGACCTTAAGGTGGCCATCCTGCAGCAAAAAAACTTCAGGACCAGACTTCAAAGAGAAACTGCTGAGCTTCAGTTCATCTGCAAATTTGACACCATCAGCTCAGGATTAAACAAAGACTGTGAATGGCTTGCCAATTACAGAACCAGTTTCTCCTCCCTTGGTTTTCACACCTCAACTGCTAGAAGAGGGCCTCATCCTCCCTGACTGAACTACCTCATTATCTCTAGCTTGCCTGCATATATATACCTGCCCCTGGAAATTTCCACTACATGCATCTGACGAAATGGGTATTCACCCACGAAAGCTCATGCTCCAAAACGTCTGTTAGTCTATAAGGTGCCACAGGACTCTTTGCTGCTTTTACAGATCCAGATTAACACAGCTACCCCTCTGATACTCGGTTTAAACAGAAGCAGAGACCCAATCAGGTCATGCACTAAGCTCCAGAGGCCCCAGGTTTGATCGCGCCCACCCACAACCAGGTCTGTCAGTGTTACACTTGTACCTCCAACCTTTGTCTGTTCAGCTCTGGCGTTCCCCTGGTTTCCAACCTGAGAGAGGGGCTTTCATTAGACACTTACGACACTCTGTCTTGGCCTGGTTTGTATTTATAGTAGTCTCTCTTTTAACGGCTAATTTCCCCACAGTGGCAGTGTGGTGGGGCAGTGGCCCCTTCCCCCACGTGAAAGGGGGCTAGAGTAGGCCAGAGAGGCGGTGCAGGCTGGCAGATAATCAGGAAAGGGCGTACTGAGAGCCAATAAGGGCCAAGATTAGACCCAACCAATGAGGGCTAGGTTAGGCCCTATATAAAGGTCTGCCTAAGAGAGGAGCAGGTATTCTCCAAGACCTTCAGAGGGGAAGGTCCCTGTCTTGAGTGAGGAGACCAGTGCCTGGGACAGCACAGTGCTAGGTAGGCTTGGAGGAGCAGAAGGGAACTCCAGCCTGCTACCTTCCAGGCTGCAGACCCTGAGGGAAGGGGCTAGCTGGTGCAAAGGGGCCAAAGGGGAAATGGTCCAGGGAGAGAAGCACACAAGGGGAGAGAATGAGGGCAGGAAGGCTGCCACCAAAGGGTCCCTGGGTTGGGACCGAGGGTACAGGGTGGGCCTGGGTCCCCCCCCCCCGCCTTGTCCAAACACTCAGGCAGTGGATATGGTGATAGTGGACTGCACCAGACCCCTGACATTAGGGGTTAGATTTTAGGGTGTGGTTGGCCATGGTGGCTGGGGTGCAGAGACCCCTGGAATGGAGTGAAACCAGAGCAGTGGGCACTGTTGGAGGGCCGTGTCTTGAAGAGGATACTGCTGACCAGGAAGCAACACGAGTCCAGATACCAACGAGGAACAGATGATTGATGGGACACCCCCAGCAGAGGGTGCTCCACCAAGGACTGAGCTAATTCCCAGAGCGACCAGTGGGAGGTGCCATGATGGTGAGTCCCAACCCAATCACAGGCAGCATTTATCTTAATGGCTTCCCATAATATTTGCATTATTGACAAATTTCCTTTTGTTTTAACTTAAATTTATTATTTTTTTCCCAATTGTTCAAAAATGTCATCAAGCAGGTTAGAATCTCCTTCTCCATCGTACTTGTTAAACACAAAGCTGCACCTATAGGGTGCATGGCAGTCACCTTCCTCTTTAGCAGCTGCTTCCTCTTCTGGTGCAGTGCTCCAAGAAAAGAGTCACACTCTGTGGCTAAGCCCAGAGCCTGTTGGAGTGTCTCTGGCCTCCTTTTGTTCATCTTGATCATCAAGTCCAAGTCCTGCTGAGCATCTATAAATGGTCCATTGCCAATTGATCCTGGAAGGCCACAGTGCTAGCTGAGTATGTCAGGAATGCCAGTCTCCGCAGGTCCTCCACCACTTCTGGTGAGGTTACTTCTTTCCCTCTCCTAGCTCTTAGCTGTGTCCAAGCCAGCTCAGATTGATGGCTAGCTCCAAACTACGTGTCAAGGGCTTGTGCCAGGTTTGGAAAACTCCATCTTTTTTTCTGGGGGTAAATTCTGAAGCACCATCAGCGCTGGGCCACCCAAGTTGGCTGCAAGAACACCTACCTCCCTCTTTTTTCTTGCCAGCCATTCATTGTGTTTATGATGCTGAACTGAGCCTAGACATGGGAACCACAGAGACAGATACCTGCAGGAGACTGTCCCCTAAGAATGTGGAGAAAATAGTTTGTTTATATGAAAGGAAAGTCAGACTCCCTCCATGGATTTATGCTGTGGGCAGAGCTGAGGGATGCATTCTTCTCTTGTGGATTCTGACCCATTCCTTAGTTGGGAGAGGGGTAATTCCTCAGCTATAACAAAACACACAGACATCACCAGTTACAGGATGAGAAACATCTGATGCTGGATTCTTTCTGTTCATACCTGTCAGGATGCTAAGCTGTTCTGCTGTGTATGTTCCTGATCAGGGATAAAGAGCAGTGAGGATGTCTCCATATTCACAACCATACTCACCATTGTCATATACGGAGGTTTTGGGTCAAAGGGCCCTGCTGATGGAGCAGGAACGTGTTAGGGGTTGTGTTCTGGGTAGCCATGAAGGAGAGGAAGCGGACTCAGCAGAGTTGCTACCTTACCCTAGTCACAGATGGATGCCACGGTTGAGGAACAGGTGGACCGTTGGCTCCCCCTCCCACAATGCACTTGGCAGCAAAGCTGTGGTGATGCACCAAGGAAAGTATGCTGAACCAAGGAAAGTTTGCCCCATCTCCAGAAGAATGGGGAGACTAGAAGGGACTATGTAACTTGAGCAGTTGCAATCTCCCTCCCAGTCTGTGTGGGGCAAGTCAACAATTCACTGCACCTTACTCTGTGCTCATGATAAAGCTGTGACCGCCCCTGGTTATCAAGACAGGACTGGGAGCCACCCAATGGAGTGTGTCATGGTGTGAAGGTCAGAGGCTCTCACCGTGTCTATTTGGCACCATCTCCCTGGAATTCCTCCTGTACTGTATGCTCACCCGGATCACAGCACAGACTATGCACAGGAAGATGGGGACAATCAGGAAGAAGGGATAGAGGATGTTGGGTTGGGTTCTGTGCAGGAGAAATACAATAGAGACTGTAAAGCTCTGTAGATTTGATGCGACTCCTCCCACTAATACATTCCCTGGGGGCTGTCTGGGCAAAGGTGCAAACAAAGCTTCATTGGTGAGAAGGGGTAGCACCCATCGCCTCAGCACCTTGTCCTTATACTGCACCCTATCACCCACCTCTAGTTATTCATTTATCCAGTCAACAACAACCTGATGTGACTGGACTCAGCCAGTCCCTGTCTAGGGCTTCTCTACAGCTGGAATTGCCATTGTTCTTCATGTGAACCCAGCCCTACTGGACCTCCAGGTTCTTGCTGATGGAAGCAATGTTAGTTTTTCTATGGGATGTTATCACCAGTCATGCCATTATTCTTTGTTCCTCTGTGCACGGGGAGATGATGTAATGGTCACATTTTGTGATCTCTTAGCTGGCCATAGAAGTCTTAAAACTCATTGATAGGTCTGGGAGTTGATTATTTGGGGGGTTGGGGAGGGGACAATAAACAAAGGGGGTTTCAGTAAGATCATGTAAGGGAAGTTGGATCCCAGCACCCCCAGAATACTCTGGAAAGTTACTAGGATCCAATGGAAAACCTCACTAGCATTCACTAGCTGGAACTCCTGAGATGCTGCAGAAATCTTGGGTGGTGGGAAGAGAGCTGAAGGACCCTACACACAACCGTTGACTGGACCGGGGGGAAGCCTACAGACCCACTGAAGTATGAGCTCTGGAACGTACTGTGCTTGGATGTCACTTCTGTCCAAGCAGCTGTTACTTGAGGCTGTAAATGGGCTAGATACATGGCTTCCAGTGGAAATCCATGTGAAGGCAGGAGCAGCCGGCTGGTCTGTTGCCTGTGGTGCCTTTTCAGTTGAGATTGAAGAAGGAAGAGCTGCAGCTAAAACCAAAAATTCAACACAATTAAAAACACACACAACCACAGACAATGTCTCCTCCTTCCTACACAGAGCCTTCAATGCATATCATCATGGAGTATGTTTGGCATGGAAACAACACAGTGTCCTGACCCACGTCAGAATCCAAAGTGTTGCATTTTGTCAGGGCTCCTGAGATCTAAGGCCTTTGTACCAACACTTGGAGCGAAGGGAGGCTGAGCTGTGTATGCCTGTGTGGCTCACTTAGCTAGCCTGGGAATGTGTCTCTGACTTTTCCAGGATAGAAGTGTTTTCAGTGAGGCTGGCATCCGCAGGAGCCACGGCACTCCTTACATTTAATAATCTCTGCAGTGATGGTGTAGCCATGTCGCTCCCAGGATACTAGAGAGAAAAGGGGAGTGGGGGGAATGTCTTGTATTGGACCAACTTCTGTTGGTGAGAGAGACAAGCTTCTGAACTACAGAGAGCTTGTTCTCGGGCCTGGGACAGGCATTCCCGGTCCTTGTATGTAGCTGTGCCACTCGGAGCACCTTTCCCAGCCCCAAGGAAGAGCTCTGTGTAGCTCGGATGCTTCTCGCCCCAACTGAAGTTTGATCCAATAATTTTTTTTTTATAATCTAGATATTTTCCCTCCCCCCCCCCACATCTCATTTACGTGCTCTATGTCTCTTTTCCCCCATTTGGGGAATTGTCCCCACCCCCAACACACCCATCCCCTTGGAGAATGACTCCCCCTTCCTTTGAAGAATTTCCTCCCTGTCCCCCTGTGACGTTATTGATATAATCTGGGACCATATAGAACATGGTTGCAACCAAGGTCCTGTAGTGGCACCAAATCTTATGTAAAAGGGGTCATAAAGTGTTTAAGACCAGGTTATGGGTTGCTGGTTATGATTATACTGTCTGTATGTATCATTTTGTAGTTGAAGTTATGAGTATTGGCTCTATACCAGGGGTAGGCAACCTATGGCACGGGTGCCGAAGGCGGCACGCAAGCTGATTTTCAGTGGCACTCACACTGCCCAGGTCCTGGCCTCCGGTCCGGGGGCCTCTGTATTTTAATTTAATTTTAAATGAAGCATCTTAAACATTTCAAAAGCCTTATTTACTTTACATACAACAATAGCTTAGTTCTATATTATAGATTTATAGAAAGAGATCTTCTAAAAATGTTAAAATGTATTACTGGCACGCGAAACCTTAAATTAGAGTGAATAAATGAAGACTTGGCACACCACTTCTGAAAGGTTGCCGACCCCTGCCCTATACTGTCTGTATTTCAACTTTGCGCTGTGCTTCTGGGAGACATCTCAGACAAGTTGGTGTTAGCTCTGCCTAGCCTGCTTGATGGCCCATTAAGGACCATCAGCTACACAACTGACCCGTTGAGAGGAGGCAGATACGCCTTGTAACTCAGCAGGGTGTGCAGGGACTTGCCTATGTGACTGCAGACTCCATTTTGCTGTAATTTTCCACAGTAAGAACAGAGAGGTGTTCTTACACCTGGAAAAGCCTATATAGGGCTGAGGCCTCATCTCCATGTTGTCTTCAATCCTGCTTCTTACTTCTGGAGGGACTTTGCTACAAACTGAAGCTCTGAACAAAGGATTGATGACCCATCCCAGTGGGGGATGTACTCCAGAGACTTGATTTGAACCTGCAGTTTACTCCATCACTGCTACAAGCCTGAACTACATGTAATTGATTCCATTTAACCAATTCTAGCTCTCATCTCTATCTCTTTCCCTTTATGAATAAACCTTTAGATTTTAGATTCTAAAGGATTGGCAACAGTGTGATTTGTGGGTAAGATCTGATGTGTATATTGACCTGGGTCTGGGGCTTGGTCCTTTTGGATCGAGAGAACTATTTTCTTTTATTGAGGAGTTGGTTTTCATAACCATTCATCCCCAGGACGAGTGGCACTGGCAGTAATACTGGGAAACTGGGGTGAAACCAAAGTCCTCTTTGTCTGACTGGTTTGGTTTGCCTTAAGGTGAAAAAACCCCAGCCTAGGGCTGTAACTGCCCTGTTTAAGCAATTGGTCCTGAACTGGCACTCTCAGTTGGGTCCCGCCAGAACCACATCATCACACCCCCCTTTTCTCCTGCCCCCTCTCTCTCGGGCTAAGGCAGAATTGCGGGTGGGGGCTTGGCAGGAAAGAGGAGCTTGGTTCTGAGTGGCTTTAGGGCCTTGGTCAGGCGGAGCACTGCATGAAAGGTGTTGCAGGGCTGGAGTTCCTTCACCACTGTCCTCAACTGCAGCTGGAGCCCTTTGAAGGAGGCAGCAGCAGTGTCCGTCTCCCCTGGGTTAGAGGAATGTCGTCAGAGCTACAGACAACTCTTCCCCACCCCGTCCATCCCACCTCCAGCTCCCCCTCTCCTGTCTCTGCCATGGGGGTGCAGAGGAAGGCTTTACCTGGGGAGATGATGACTTTGACGGAGTCCCTGGGATTAGGGAGGCCAATCCTGGCTACCCCACAGAGGTAAGTCCCCGCATCTGCCAGCGTCAGGTTCTCCAAGGTTACTGTGATAACGCGCTGGGTGTGATTGTCACGGATGGAGACTCTGCCCCACGTCTCCTCAGCCTCCAACCCTGTTGTCTCAAAGATGAGGTGATTGAAACACAGCACAACTTTGCGTCTGCACCAGAATTTCGGATAAGCCTCATAGCCTGCCCCGTACTGGCACTGCACAGACACCGAGCCACCCAGCTGGCCATGCGCTGTGCCAGGTCCTGTCACTGCCCAGCAGCCTGCGAGAGACAAAGCCAAAGAGAGAAACTGAGAATCCTTCTAGCTGTGAACAGTAATGCAATGCAGCCAGTGCTGGGAGGCAGTGGATTGTGAGTGATGCTTGAGCATTTGGAGAGAGAGAGAGAGAGTGCAGCAGGAGGGGCAGAGCTGGGAAAATTGGCAGGGGCAGGGTCCTTCCTAGCCCCTGTTGGCTGGGGGTTATTTTAACTCAAGGAAGGACGTGCTGGAACCCTGCAGGAGCAGGCATTGCCATTCAGAGTTGCTTTGTCTTTGAAGTAAATTAGAAAAAAAACAGATCTCTCATTATTTATGGCTGGAGACTGGCTGGAAGTCACTCCTTCCATACAGGTTGCTCATATCTAGCTTTACCTTCTCTATTCTCCGGGGAGAGAGACAAACCATTGGCTTGTCCCACCACCAGTGACAGTTACTGAATCAAGGGGAAGAAGCGTCTCTGCACAGGGACTGCAGATTCCGCAGGGTCTGGCTTCTGAAGTTCCAGGGCCGCCCGGGGACGGGGGGGGGGGAGACAAGTGGGGCAATTTGCCCCGGACCCCACAGGGGCCCCCATAAGAGTTTTTCGGGGCCCCTGGAGCAGGGTCCTTCACTTGCTCCAGGGGCCCAGGAAAACTCTCGCGAGGCCCAGGCCCCCAGAGCTTCTTCTGCTCTGGGTCTTCGGTGGCAATTTGACAGCTGGGGGTCCTTCTACTCCGGGACCCGCTGCTGAAGTGCCCCGAAGACCCGCAGCAGGGGGTCCTTCCACCTTGGGACCTGCCACCGAAGTGCTGGGTCTTTGGTGGCAATTCGGCGGTGGGGGCCCCCTGCCACCAAAGACCCCAGGCCCCCTGAATCCTCTGGGTGGCCCTGTGAAGTTCATCTCTAACCTTTTCAAAAGCTGACTTGGGAGCAAGAGCAACTTGCGTGCTCCACGGCACGGGAATTTACACCAGCGCAAAGTACCGCAAACTACTGTCATGCTAATGTTGTAGCCTTTTATACCGCCTTTCATGGACGTAAATGCCTATGCAAGGGGCAGGGCTATGGTAAAGTGGGCCTGTCATTCCGTGCAGGGCTGGTGCCCACATTAGCTAATGTTGGGAGCTAGGATGCTTAACTGCAGCCATCGGTTAATATCTCAGTGTTGCCAAATCCAAGCGTTCCAAAATCAGGTCAGTCTCCACCCCACCCCCCAAGCATAATAAGGGTTTAGGAATCAGCAGATTTTAAACAGAATACATTGGTGGGTCTTTTTTCTTGATGTTCTGGATTTGAGTCTTTAGGCTGCATTCGGGGCACTTTTTCAAGGTTTTTCTCTGCAACCACAAGGGCTAGAAACAGTCTCAATTTTTTCTTCAAAGAGCTCTGAGATTCTCACACTTTCACATGACTGTCTGGGCTGAGTCTTAAAGAAAGCAAACCGATACCACAAGACTAGACCCCATTGTATCTTCTCCACAGAAAGCTTTCTTAGGATACAGATTTCAAATCTTTACTTCCCTGCATGGTTTGCAAGCTCCATCTCCAGTAGGCTGTAACCACTGCAGAAACCTATCTGGGGCTTTCCAGCTCTGACAGAGCCTGTAAACTGCAAACCCAATCACTTCAGTGTATTTCTAGCACACCCCACAGCGCCCCCATCATTCTCACCTGGGAAAAGAATCCAAACCAAAACGGGGACAATCCTCATGGTCCTGGTTTTCTCTGCACAGGACTCGCTCCCTGGGAAAATAAAGTTTCTCCAAGACCTCTGGGACCCTTCTTCTTTTAGGCCAGTTGACGATGAAACCTGGAGCCTCACTGACCAGTTCTGTAATCTGAAGTTTCTAGATCTCTCAGCTGCCACACTTCCCTTTGAAGAGGCTGGTGTTTCACTAGGGAAGGAAATTGCCCCACCGATGGTGATGTTTGCTATTTGCATTTGAGGGGAAGGGGGGGACACCCAGCATGAAATGTGACTTATACCAGAGGCTGATAGGAAAACTTTAGCCACAAAATACACAGATTATATGCTGGTAGATCTCTGAAAAAAAATGTTGCTAATTGCTACACAACCTAAGGTTTGGGTCACAAGCTGCAGTTAGACACCCCTGGTGCCACTGCAGGGATCCTCAGCGAGAGCGACCCTGCTGCAGCTGGCCTGTGCTAGCTGACTCGGGCTAAGGAGCGTGGCTATGGGGCTGTGTAATTGCGGTATAGACATGCGGGGGTCATGCTACAGCCTGAGCTCTGGGACCCTCCCACCTTGCAGGGTCCTGGAACCCTGGCTCCAGCTCCAGCCCAAGCCTGAACGCCTACACTGCATTTAGACAAACCCTTAGCCTGAGCCCTGCGAGCACACGTCAGCTGGCACAGGCCAGCCACAGGTTTTTAATTGCAGTGGAGACAAGTGGTTCTCAACCTGTGGCCCAATCAGCACACAGCTGTGGCCCATGTGACATCCTAGAGCCATACAGATAATATATGTATTGTGTGGATGCAGCCCACATAACACAGAGAGAGCTGTATATGCAACCCACAATGGTAAATAGGTTGAGAACCACTGTTGTAGACATACCAGCTGAGGCATCAGCTGGTATCTGTGTGTCTACATCACTTATTATTTCTCTATGGCAGCACTGATATTATCCCTCCCCGCCCCAAGCATTCAAAAATCATGTATAGTCCTCAGCAACCATGAGATTGACTTTAAAATCTCGAGAGTTTTTCTTTATTTAAAGATGCCTTTTGGGTTCTTATTTTTAATCTTCCATTTTTTGAAACCTTTGTTGAAGCTGGCGAAGCTTGTAACCTGTGCAAACCCAGTACTTGCATTGTATTTCTAGTGATCTACAAAAAGACCAGGTCATTCTCACCTGGAAAAAGAATCCAAAGCAAAACAGAGAAAATCCTCATGATCCTGGTTCCCTTGGGGGTGAATCTCTCCTCTGATAGATCTGGATTCTCCAGGAGATTGCAGGGACCATCTTTCTTTTGTGAGAGTTGAAAATGAAACCCCAAGACTTACTGACCTACGATGTCAAGTTTTTAGATCTATCAGCTACCCTACCCCACTTCCCTTTGAAAAGGCTGCTATTTGACCACAGAAAGAAGTTGCTCAGCCTGCCTTCTAGGGTGATTGGTGTTTGCTTCCTTTTTTTTTTTTAAAAGGAGAAGCATGATTAAAGGAAATGTCACGATCACTGAGAGAAAAGCTGGTCACAGTTTTACTGAGTGCCATGCTAAGACTTTGTCTACACCACAGTTCAGCGGCTGACATAGCTACAGCAATTAGCGCTGAACCGGTGCAAACCCAGGCCTGCCAACTTCAAGCATTCAAAAATCACATGATCAAAGTGTTCAGGCGTGTGGCTCTCATATCCAGGTACCAACATGACAACAACAAAACAGCAAAAACCACTGAGTGTCAAGATATACAAAACAAATATCCTAAAACTAGAAAGGATTTGTTGATTTAACTACTCATTCACTAGTCCATTTGTAACAAGCCCAATTCAGAAGTTTGTGTTACTGAATTTTGACTCTAACAAGTTCTCAAGCAGCATTTTTCTTGCTTTCCCTAGTTGTAAATAATTTAATTATTACTGATGGAAATATTTGTGGATTTGTGTGTGTACAGTGAAATCAACAGCTAATTTCTAAATTATCTGCAAAAATACCCTAGAGTTTTCAGGTGCCTAAGTATCTCCTGGAACCACAGCGAAAGTTGCTTCCCCTATCCTCACCAAAATCTGAACTGGCCCCCCTGAGTCAGGAGTGACCAGAGGGCTGCAGAAGGGCCATGGGCTTGGGCAAGATGCAGCCTTCACCAGCACAGAGCCTGCCTTGAGCTGCAGGCCAAGCACCAGGCATAAGGGGCAAGTGCAGCTGGGCCAGAAGCTAAGGGAGCTGCCAGTGGTTCTGCAGAGCAGCTCAGATTGGGGAGGAAGAACCCCACCAATGGGTGAGTGACCCACCCAATTGTTTTACCTGCTGTGTTTCATTTCACAATCTGATGCCATTCAGAAATCACGTCTTCCTTCTGCACATCATCTCTTAGGGTAAATGTTTAATCTAAAATAACCTATTCCCCATGTAGGTCTTAAAGGAAGTGCTTTGCCAAGGACTGATATTGATATGTCCCTTTGCAAGGGGCAGAGACGAGAGCCAGCCCTGCACTCAGGGGAGCAAAGGACTGAGCAGCTTCCTTCATTTGCCCCAAGAATGCGCGTTGTCCCCTAATCTCTCAAGACTCCAATTCCATGGCTATGGAGAGTGGAAATCCCTGTAGTAGATGATTCAGAGTCCGTCCTCTTTTACTGGAATGCTGGAGGGAGAGAACTTCTGCTTTAGATCACTTACCTCCTTTAAAAAAAAATTACAAATCCAAAAACACGAGTAAAATAAATCTTTATGCAGTTTAATTCTGCAGTAACAGATGGGCAAGAAGGAAAGCCTAGCCATAAATGATCCTTTCTCATGGCATTTTATTAAACCAGCTGGCTAGAGCAGATCAAAGACAAGTTCTGTCCAGACAGATCTGTTGTTCTGTGTAGCATATTGAAGCTGAAATTGTTTTTGCCCAATCATGTGATGTTACGTAGTGTGAGAAATGCCAGGTTTTTTATATTTCAGGAAATTTGGAAGGAAACAGTGTTGCTGGTACCTAAAAAGAAGATGTCAGGTGCACAGAACAGGAAAAGAAAAGCTGAGAGAACAACGGCAATGAAGGAAGATGCAGACACAATGAAAAAATACTTGAAATCTGTTAACAGTAACCTGTGCAGTAGTAGCGAGATGGTCACAGCAAACAAACTAGTACAAACAAGCAATCTAGTACAAACAAAAATAAACACAGCAGTTTCCCCAAATCTAGGAAGGGGTTAAAAAGAATATTCAACAGTAATATGTGTGCTTACAGTTACATCATTCATCCAGTAGGTGACTGTGTGAACAGTACATTGTCCCAGAGAGGGTGTGGGGCTGGGTAAACAAGCAGACAAGCTGGGACTCAAGCTGTGTGGAAGTCTGTCTCCCTGCACAGTTGTGTCTGTTTTCTTTCATAAATGTCTTTGATTTAGGAAAAAATGTGATAACATTAGCGTGATCCCGAGCCTCAAGCACAAATTCCAGTTCTTAGATTACTTTAGTATCTGATTGGTTTCAAAATTTGCTTTTGCTGATACCAGAGATTCAGAGAATCTCTGAATTACAAGGGCAAATTCATATGCTTCAAAATATATATCAAATTGAAAAATGCCTTTCATACAGTTTATAGAGTGTTTACTTTATGTAGTGCTTTGTGACTAAAATTGTACAACAACCCTATCATATTATTACCATGGGAATGTTAATGTTTTTATTGCTGTTTAGCTTAGGATTGTTACTGATGTTGTATAAGATGTAATAATACTAACACCTTCTATGTTCATATTAGCCATGCATTGTTGTTGCATCCCATGAAACCCATAAGGTTGAACTATTTGATCTAGAATCAGAAATACAAGGTTTGATGAACATGAAGGTTTAAGATTGATAGTTGTGCTAGAAGCACAAAAGGGGGGAGGGTGGAAGTGGGGGTGGGGGAAAGCATAGACATCTTAGTCTTTGAGGAAGAGCAAGAGTCAGGCTAACTCTAACAGCTAATAACGCGAGACTTCCAGGGAGGGCCTGGGCGAATGGAAAAGAACCATAAGAGAGGTTGTTTTGACCTTGTGTTAGATACGAATGGAACGCAGACTATAGAAGGAACTGCTGAGAAAAGTGATATCAGGAAGGAATATGTATAAACAAAATGCAGTTGTTGATCATTACTGTAACACAAGGTGTAAATGCTTGCCTTAACTGTCTATCTTTTGGGAGACTTGCCATTGTGAACTCTCCCCCTTGCAATATTGCTTGAGAATGAACTGCCTCTGACATGTTGCAACCAAAACAAGCGTGCAAGACTGTTATTCTTCCACAACTAAAATTCAATGTGTGACAATTTTCGTCACACTAATGTTCCAGTAATTTAAGTAAATAAATACATGGACTATTTCACATTATCTCAAACATAAAAAATTCTCTCCAGGGCTCCAGGTGCATTTGCCGAAACTAAACATACAAACGAACTAGTACAGACAAAAATAAACAGAGCAACCTCCCTAAATCTAGGAAGGGGTTGAAAAGAATATTTGACAATGTGTGCTTGCAGTTACATCATTCATCCAGTAGGTGTCTGTGTGAACGGTACATTGTCCCAGAGGGTGTGGGGCTGGGTTCGCAGCAGACAAGCTGGGACTCAGGCTGTGTGGAAGTCTGTCTCCCTGCGCAATTGTCTGTTTTCTTTCATAAATGTCTTTGATTTAGGAAAAAATGTGATACCATTAGCGTGATCCCGAGCCTCAATGCACAAATCCTAGTTCTTAGTACCCCATCTCCTCAGGAGCCTGGTAAATGAGATGGCCTTTGCAGTGTCAATAGGTTGGGGACACTCTGGATCAAGGGAGAAATGGAATTCCACCTACAGGATCCCTTCTGGAGAACACCTGCTGGCAGCTCCCACATTTCACCTGAGGTCACTGTGACTATTTAGAGCCCAGCTGACGCAGGGGCCGGCTCTGTCACTGCTGACTCTGACCCTGTGTTTGGCTCTGGGACTTCAGTGGATTTACATTTGCTTACACCAGGTATGAATTTGGCCCTGGGCTCTCCAACACTCTGATAAGAGCCTAGATACTCTGGCCTGGGAAACATAGAGACAGTCACCTCCAGCAGACTTCATCCTCTGAGAACGTGAGGGAAATAGCTTCACTTGACATGAGAAGAAAATCATGGTGTGGGATACTTTGTGGAAAGCTGGAAAATGAATCCTCCTGCTGCTGCTGCCGATCCGCTTCTAAGAACTAGCAAAGAGGCAGTTCATGAGCTGCAAGGAAAACAATGACACCACCAGTGACTGGAGGAGAAACGCGTCATGCTGGGAGTTTTTTGTTCATAGCCATCGCGGGGTGAGTCTGATCCTAGGAATTCCTGACCAGGGCTATAGAGCAGTGAGGATATCTCCCTATTCACACACAGACTCATCACACTTCTATGTAAAGGTTTTGGTCAAATCATGGCTCTGCTAGTACACCAGAGAGCCATTAAGGGGTGCAACTCAGGTATCCATGTAGGAGAGGAAGCAGATGCAGCAGAGCACAGGACAGGTAGAAGGTAAAGGTTGGGGACTGGGTGGATCATTGGCTCCACCTCCTCAATGAACCTGGCAGTGTAGCTGCTCTGATTCACCACTGCAAGTTCTCCGCATCGGTTATAGACCTGGCAGTTTGCTCCATCCCTGAAGCTGGGGGGTGGGGAATGGACGGGGGGAGAACAGAAGGGACAATGTAACTTGGGCAGCAATGATCTCCCAGGGTGTTCCACGGGGAATGCAACAACTCCCTGCCCCTTACTCTGCTCCCAGTAAAGCTACGATTGAGCCCTTGGTGTTCAAGAGAAGACTGAGAACATTCCCATGGAGCGTGTCACCCTGTAGTGGGAATGTTAGATGCTCTCACCTTGTCTGTCTGGCACCATCTCCCTGTGGCTCCTCCTGTAGCGTATGCTCATCCAGATCCCAGAAGAGACTATGCACAGCAAGAGGAGACCCTTCGATAAGCCCAGGAGCAGGAAACAGAGGATGATGGGTTGGAATCTGTGCAGTTGAAATACAATAGAAACTCTAAAGCTCTGTAAATTTGACCAGACTCCTCCCACTAAAACATTCCAGGGTTGCTCTCAGGCTGAAGATGTGCACAGAGTTTCATTGTAAAAGATGCAACACACAGAGCCTCAGCACCCTACCCTAATAGGGAACCACAGCACCTACTTGGGGATTCATTCATCCTGTTGTACAGTCTGATGTGACTGGATCCAGACAGTCCCTGTCCAATGCTACTCTGCATCTAGAATTGCCATTTTCCTTCATGTGAATCCAGCCTCACTGGATAAGTTCTTGCTGATAAAAGCAACATTCGTTATTCTGTGGGACGTTATCACCAATGAGGTCACTATTCTTTGTGCCTGTGGAGATGGATCTTGCTAGGGCACCGGGAGAAGTGATGAGAGCGACATGCCACAAAGGTAATGGCACTCACCGTGCAGGCGAATCTGGCTGCTTTTTTGCTTGCGGTGTCCTTGCAGTCGGGTTTGGGGAAGAATTAGCTGTAGAGAAAACCAGAGATCCAGTCTACTCTACAAATCAACCCAACCTGAAATGTTTGGCATAAATCTGATCATTATTGAATCTATTGCTGTCCCAGAACCTTCACACTTAATCCTGGCCCACATTCCAGTCCAAGCTTTTGTTTGCTGCCGGCTGTAACGTTGTGTAGGATGGATTGCTCCTGAGTACTAAGCACGTTATCTTCCCTCTAATTCTGGCTAACTTCTGTGGCTAGCTTTGCCAGATTGCGAATGTACACACTCGTTGGGTGTGCTTTAAATGAGGTAGGTCCATCTGGAGACTCCAGTGTTAGCTGGGCCAGCATCACTCTCTCCATTAATTTAATAGTCTAGAACAGAGGTGGGCAAACTATGGCCCAAGGGCCACATCTGGCCTGTGGGACTCTCCTGCCCAGCCCTTCACCTCCTGGCTGGGGATGTTAGCTGTTGGCCCCTCCCCTGCTGTCCCCCCTTCCCCACAGCCTCAGCTCACCACCCACCAGCGCTCTGGTGGGAGCAGTCAGGGGACAAGGAGCAGAGGGGGTTGGATGGGTGGGAGTTCTAAGGGGGGCAGGAAGTGGGAAGGGGTGGATAGGGGGTGGGGGCCAGGCTGTTTGGGGAGGCACAGCCTTCCCTACCCAGCCCTCCATACAGTTTTGGAACCCCAATGTGGTCTTCAGGGCAAAAAGTTTGCCTCCCCTGCCCTAGTGATGGATCCCACCTCAGTTATTTAAACGAAAGAACACACCACTCTGTCTTCATCCAGTCACATGAGAAAAAAATAAATGTGTAAAACCTTCCTTTCAGAAACCAGTTAGAATCACCAAGGGACGGAGAATGACTTACCTGTCACCGCCCTTACAAACCACAGGCAGTTAAAACTCAAAGAAAGGGATATTTCAGGACATCATCGACCTCACACTATCCACACCTCCCCTCCCCACCCCCCAATATGTGGGACACTGATATCTATAGTCAGGGCCGGCTTTAGGTTTTTTGCTGCCCCAAGCAAAAGAATTTTTGGCTGCTCCACCCCCGGCCTTTTTTTTTTTTTTTTTTTTTGCTTTTACATGTTTGCACTTTGCAGTTTTGTTTTGACTGTTTAAAATTTAAAAAAAATGAAAACAAAGAATTTGTAGTTAGTGAAACAAAACAATTTCCTACTAGTGTAATTTTAACATTTAATTTTAACAAACCCTTCCCCCCCGCCCAACTCTTATCTTACCTTGCTGTGGATCTGGCCTGAGGCAGATTCAGCTCCAGTCAGCACCGCTCCCAGGGTCAGGGGTTGGGGCTGCTGCTGGATCCCAGCCCAGCTCATCCTTGGTCTTCGCCTTGGCCCTGGCACCAGCTGGGCTCAGCCCGGGCTGCCGCTCTGCTCCCCTCTCCCCTCCCCTGGCAGGAGGCGGGGCAGACGAGAGGAGCCGGCAGAGGCCGGGACAAGCCGAGGAGGAGCGGCCCATCCTCTGCAGCCAGGGAAGGGCCGCGCTACTGGCTCCCGCTGCTCTCCCGCGATCAGCGGCCAACCTCCAGGCAGGAGCTGGTAGCGGGCCCTGCCCCTGCTGCAGAGGACGGGCTGCTCCTGGGCTTGCAGCGGCGGGGACAAGCCGAGGAGGAGCGGCCTGTCCTTTGCAGCCGGGGCAGGGCCACGCTCCCGGCTCCCGCCTGAGGGGTCGGGGGTGGCCGCTGCCCGTGGGAGAGCTGCGGGGACACGTTCCCCACTTAGCCGGCTCCCTGCCCCGCTGCACTCGGCGGCAGAACAGGCTGGTTACCGCCCCCCGGGGCGCTCAGGATGAGCTGGGGCCCCAGCATTATGCCGCCCCATACATTTTGCCACCCTAGACACCTGCTTGTTTAGCTGGTGCCTAGAGCCGCCCCCGTCTGCAGTGCAGGGGGGAGGTGTCTGGAGTCTGGGAGCTCCCCCTCCTCTGGTCCTTCTACACCCCTGGGCCCCGCGTCTCTCCTCCTCCGCCCCCCCCCCCGTCGGGGCGGCGCCTCGCCCCTGCCTGGGGTTGCCTCCGCCCTCGCTCGGGCTCATGCAGCCAGTCGGGCGCGTGGAGCCCGGCCTGGGGTCTCAGTAGCGGGGTGATTAGCGCCGCGGCTCTGGGCAGGGGCCAGGCGGTGCTGAGCAAAGGGCGCTGCGGGGAGCCGCGGAGGGGCTCGAAGGCAGGTCTGGGAGCAGCCCTCACCGTCCGACCCGTCACAGCCCCAGGCCAGGCACTGCGCAGAGCGGGCTGCGGCGTTTGGCCCCGCCCGCGTTACAGCAGATCTGCCGGGCTAGACACCTGCCCCGAGCCCGGCAGCCCTGACACTGCCAGGGGGCAGCGCTGGGATTTACCTGGGGAGACGGTGAGTTCCACGGCGTCCCTGAGCTCAAACCCAGATCTCTGTACCCCGCAGAGGTACGTCCCGGCGTCTGCCGGTGTCAGGTTCTCCACGGTCACGGTGAACACGCGCTGGGTGCGATCGTCTCGGATGGAGTCTCTGCCCCGCGTCACCTCCGCCTCCGACCCATCGGTCTGAACGACGTGAAACCAGCTGGAACAGAACAAGCCTCCTTCCCGGCACCAGAACTTCGGATAATCCTCATAGCCCGCCCGGTACCGGCACCGCACAGCCACCGACCCGCCCGCGGGGCCGCGCACTGCCCCGGGCCCCTCACCGCCCAGCAGCCTGCGAGGGACAGAGACAGTGAGATCCGGGGCGCCTTTCTATCTGCCACCAGCAATGACATGATCCTACGTGCCCGGGGGTGGAGGGAGCTGTGGGCGATGCTGCAGCATTTTGCGGGGCGAACAGGGGGGTCAGAGTCTGCAGCTTCTAGGTTCACCTGTCCCAAAACCTGACTTTTTAAAACTGTGCAAAGGGACCAAGAGCAATAGTGTCTCTCCCCTGGGGCTGCGCGGGAGCAGGTCAATGGGGCGGGGGGGGGGGGTGAATGGGCAGTGTGGGGGCTGGGCTGATCTCAGCAGGTTAATTAACTATAAAAGAGGCTCAAAATTAGGCTTGATTCTTATTTACATGCAGGCCCTTTGCACCACTCAGGCAGTGCACAGATGCTTAGAGTGAATGTAGGTGTCAATTATATTTTCAACTAATATATTTGCCAGTAGAAACTTTTACTGTTTCAAAACAATACTGGATTTTCTGTGTGAGAAAACTTGAACATTGAAAAACAAGTTCAATTTCAAGCTGACTTTTCAAAATGAAACTTTTTTTTTTCATTTTCACCTAAAATGTCATTTTGTTTTGGTTTTCTATTTCAGGTTCATATTTGGGGGGTTCTCCCCACCCCCTTTCTGCTCCACTGTGATGCTCCAACGTGCACCATGCTGGGCTATCCCAACAATATAAACCTGACTAGTTTAGCACTTTTTAAAATACAGTTTGGAAGGTGTTAGTTAAATAGAGCTAGCTAGCTTGATCTAACATAATATCTAAAAATGCTAGTCTAGACAAGGGGTGAGAAAAGTGCCACCCCTCTATCCTGCAAATATTGACCCATATGCTTCCTTTTAAGTACAGGAGAACTCCTTTTGGTTTCATTGGCACTCATGCTTAGAGTAAATCAGTGGGATCAATCATGTTTTTAAAATTAAGTATGTGGAAGTGTTTCTAGGATTAGGCCCTACATTGGTATTGTTTGGTTCACTTTTGTTACAGTTATTATTTATTTATTTGTTTTTAAAAAGCAGCCTTTGAAAGTTGCTTGAAAGATACTTTGACGATAAGGGCCATATTAGCAACTAGCTATACAAAACACAGCCTAGAAAATGAATTGCATCAGATACTTGATGGTGTCCCTTCTATCAAAGTTTCAGTAGGGCTTCCACTATCCCATCTTATTTTCACATGCTCATCACCAGAGCTGGTCAAACAGTGTGTTGTGAATAATATTTGTTAAAAATTCTGGCAATTTTTTTAATCAAGTAGTTATTAGTGAATAAGGTTTTCCATTATTTAACTGTCTCTGCTGATAATGTTCTGAATCATTTTCCTCTTCAGCCAAAATTATCCTGGCTTTGTGTGAGACCAGAGATGATCTTTTTGTGCAAAATCTCATCAGTAATTTTTAGTTAAGTCATTTTAAAAATACATTTTCCCCCATTTAAAAAAGTATTTGGGGGCTATTTAGGGGGCCTCTAATTCAGAAAGAGTACATTGAACATTTGAAACTTTCAGGAGGCATAAACACTGATTTGGCAAGTTCCTGCTGGGGTAAAAGTAACTTAAAGGACTTACGCTATGCCAGCATCCTGAGCGGGGATGTGGCCTCAACTGGAAGAGGCAGGGCCTTTCAATATTTAAAGGCCCTCGGGCTCCAGCTCTGCCTGGGAGCCCCAGGGCCATTAAATTGCTGCAGAGGTGGCTGGGAGCCCCAGGGCTCAGGGGCAAATTAAAGGGTCCAGGGCACTGCGAGAGTCCTGCCACCACTACCCTGGGGTGACAGGGCTTGGGCAGCACTTTAAAGGGCCTGTGACTCCCCACAGCGGCTAGAACTCTGGCCCCTTTAAATCCCTGCCCGAGCCCAGCGACCGGAGCCCCGGTGGTGATTTAAAGGGCCCGGGGCTCCCCGCAACAAACATTCTTTGAAAGATGCTCAGACTCTACAGTGATGAAAGCCATTTTCTATAGCTAGAAATAATCACACCCTATAGAATTAGTTATAACTAACACATGAGTAGTGCCCCATATGGTCAAGCTTACACCATGACTTTTATGATAACTTCCTGTTTTCATATGTTCATGGCTAGAATTCATCTTATAGGAACATTGGAATAACCAGACTGGATGAGACCCAGCGTCCAGTATTCTGTCTCCAACAGTGGCCAGAGCTGAGAGAGAAGTGTGAGAACCCTGCAGTGGTTGCAAATGCTGGCAATGTTTTCATCAAATAATTGTAATGAATATTGTTTTCTGTTCTTTGTCCAGCTGTGCTGAGAACGTTCTGGAAAATTCTCCTTCTCAGCTGAAATTTCCCTTGTTTTGTCTTCATAGAAAACTTTCTCCACTGACACAGATTCTGTGCTGAAATCTTTACTGACTTGCCCACTTTGTAAGTTCCATCTCCTGGGTGAGTTAGAACCACAGCAAGAGCATAGCTGAGACTTTCAAGCTCTGTTGGTGAAGCTGGCAAACCCTATGCAAACCCAATACTTGCATTGTATTTCTAGTGAGCCACAAAAAAACCATGTCACTCTCACCTGGGAAAAGAATCCAAAGCAAAACCGAGAAAATCCTCATCGTCTTGGTTCCCTCAGCAGCTGAATCTCTCCTTTGGAAAATCTGGGTTCTCCAGGAGATTGCAGGGACCCTCTTCCTTTTGTGAGAGTTGAAAATGAAACCCCAAGCCTCACTGACCAGTTGTATGGCGTGAAGTGTCGAGCTGGGGCAGCTGCCCCACTTCCCTTTGAAAAGGCTGCTGTTTGACATAGAAAGAAGTTGCTCAACCTACGTTCTCCGGTGATTGGTGTTTGCTTCTTTTTTTAAAAAGGAGAAGCATGATTAAAGAAAATGTCACGATCACTGAGAGAAAAGCTGGGCCATAGTTCCCATAATTTGAAGGTTTCTGAAAGATTTTTCTGAGTCCCATGCTAAGACTTTGTCTATACTGCGGTTTAGCGGCTGACATAGATTAGAACTGAACTGGTGCAAACCCAGGACTGCGAACTTCAAAAGTCAAAAACCACATGATCAAAGAGTTCAAGCTTGTGGTTCTCACATCCAGGTACCAACATGATCACAACAAAACAGCAAAACCCACTAAGTGTCAATATCACATGTCAAGATGTACAAAATAAATATCCGAAAACCAGAAAGATCTGTTGTTCTGATAGCATATTGAAGTTGAATTTTTTTTGCCCAAATCATGTGATGTGACAAATGTGTGTGTGTGGGGGGGTTTGTATTTCAGGAAACTTGGAAGGAAACAAAATGTCACCAGTACCTAAAAAGAAGATGTAAGGTGCACAGAACAGGAACCAAAAGCTGAAAGAATGACTGCAATGAAGAAAGATGCAGACGCAATGAAAAAATACTTGAAATCTGTTAACAGCAACCCGTGCAGTAGTAGCGAGATGGTCACAGTGGAGACCTCAGAGGAGAAATGCATAGGTCATCCACAATTCAACATTCAAGAATCATTGCAAGAGAAACAAAGAGACCCAAACAAAACTGAAATTCTTTATCTAGACAAGAATAATACTGATTCAACTAGTGATAGAGATGAAACAATTCCCACTATAGGCACTCGTGATGCCATTTCTGGTCCTGCTTTATGGTCCAATCTAACACCTAGAATTTGAGATCTGTTAGTGACCAATGGTCCACCAAAAGTAAAGGACATGGACTTTCCTCTGAATAAGTAGAATTGCCATTTTTCTGTGAAGTTTTTATGCTTGAAAATGGTGAAGTTCTGAAGCGGCGCTGGCAGATTTACCCAGAATCCACTGACATGGCTTTCTGTTTCTGCTGCAAGATCTTTGACTTGAATCCAAAATCATTCCTAGTATTTGAGAGGGTCAAATGACTGGAAGCACACATCTAGATTCTCATGTGTTATGAAAAGTCCATAGTCATTTCAATTCCTTCCAAACGTGGGTGAACGCAGAACAAAGGTTAAAACAGGATAATTGCATTGACAGGGAGCTTCAACGTGTGATTAAACAAGAGACAAAACAGTGGGAGAACGTTATAAAGAGACTCATGACTATAATACTTTATCTTTCTAAAAATAATGTGGCTTTCTGAGGTTATCTGACAGGCTCTCCACGGGAACAACAGGAACTTCCTGGGTTTGGTGGAGTTACTAGGAAAGTACAACCAAGTAATGAAGGGACATTTCCGCCGCATACTTTCCAGGGAGGTGACGGATCACTGCTGCAGAAAAAGAATCCAGAGTGAGATAATTGAATTGTTGGTGAAGAAAGGGCTGCAAGACATTATTAAAAGGTTAAGGAGTGCCAAGTACTACTTCGAGATATTGGACTGCTCTTCAGATGTGAGCCATTCTGAAAAGATGTCTTGCACTGTTAGGTTCCTTAACACTTTGGATGGCAAAATGACAAGTCAGGAGCACTTTATTGGTTTTAAAACAGTGGACGAGTCCTCTCAGAAAGGACTAACTGATACTGTACTCACTATTCTGAAGGACTCTGACATTAATATCCTAGACTGCCGAGACCAGGGTTATGACAATGGTGCAAACATGAAGGGGAAAACCAAGAGTGTACAGGCAAGAATCCTTAATTAAAACCCAAGAGCATTTTTCATTCCATGTGGATGCTACTCACTCAGTCTTGTGATGCGGGATGCTGCAGCATCTTCAGTGGAGTCCATGTCCCTCTTCGGCATTCTGCAAAGGATCTCTGTTCTGTTCTCTGCCTCGGTTCAGCTTTGGAGGATTCTCACAGATCACGTCAATACCACTGTGAAGCCAGTATGTGAAACACGCTGAGAGTGCAGAATTGATGGCATTAAAGCGGTTCGATATCAAACAGCTGAAGTTTACGATGCCCTCATCGCATTGGCTGAGTTAGAGCAAGTACCTGCTGGTGTCCGTCATGAGGCATTCAGCCTGGCATGTCATCTTACTGAATTCAAGTTTCTTGTCTCTATTGTGGTGTGGTATGATATCCTTTTTCAAGTCACTGTGGTGAGCAAAAGCATGCAAAGCAAGAAAAACATTGGCACTGTTGCAGCCACAAACTTGCTAAATGCCTGTCATAACTATATTATAAAATACAGGGAAGTCAGGTACGAAGGAGCTCTGACAACAGCTAAGGAAATAGCTGAAAAACTTGATGTTGATGTAATGTTCAAATAAGCCCGACATGTCCATCGTAAAAAGCTTCAGTTCAGCTATGAATGTGAAGATGGAACAGTTAACAATCCAGAAGTCAAATTCAAAATTGAATTTTTCAAACAGCTTTTAGACACTGTGCAAGTGTCTCTGGAAGAACGGTTTGAGCAAATGAATCAATATGTGAACCTTTGGGGCTTTCTATAAACCTGACCAGGCTCCCTGATAAAGAAACTTTGATGAAGCACTGTAGAGACCTTCATGGTGTGTTGACATACGGAAGGAGTTCTGGCATTAATGGCGTCAACCTCTACAAAGAACTTTGCTATCTCAAAAGTCTGCTTCCAATGGACTGTAGCGCTCCTCAGGAAGTTCTGCAATTTATTTACAACAATCAACTTCATGGCAATTTCCCCAACAGATTGATACCGCTCAGGATCATAGAAATCATAGATTCACAGAACTGGAAAGGACCTCGAGAGGTCATCTAGTCCAGTCCCCTGCACTCAAGGCAGGACTAAGTATTATCTAGATCATTCCTGACAGGTGTTTGTCCAACCTGCTCTTAAAAATCCCCAATGATGGAGATTCTACTACCTTCCTAGGCAATTTATTCCAGTACTTAACCACTCTGAGAGTTAGGAAGTTTTTCCTAATGTCCACCTAAACTGCCTTAGCTTCAATTTAAGCCCATTGATTCTTGTCCTATCCTCAGAGGTTAAGAAGAACAATTTTTTCCCCTCCTCCCTGTAACAACTGTTTATGTGTTTGAAAACTCTCATCATGTCCCACCCCAGTCTTCTCTTCTCCAGACTAAACAAACCCAATTTTTTCAATCTTCCCTCATAGGTCATGTTTTCTACACCTTTAATCATTTTTGTTGCTCTTCTCTGGAATTTCTCCAATTTGTCCACATCTTTCCTGAAATGTGACACCCAGAACTGGACACAATGCTCCAGTTGAGGCCTAATCAGCGCAGAGTAGAGAGGAAGAATTACTTCTCGTGTCTTAATTACAACACTTCTGCTAATACATCTCAGAATGATGTTTGGTAATTTTTCAACAGCGTTACACTGTTGAGTCATATTTAGCTTGTGATCCACCTACTATGATCCTGTTAGCCATGCCTGTATCAGTGGTGAGCAATGAACGGAGCTCCTTGAAGTTGAAGCTCATAAAAACATATTTGCAATTGACCATGGGAGACGACAGGCTATCTTCATTGGCCACCCTGTCTGCTGAGAGTGCTTTGGCTAAAAATATAGACCTATCCCCAGCAATATCAGCAGCAAAGGCACGCGGGTTTTGCCTTCTGAAACTTAGACTCTTGATGAACAAAATATTTTATTTGTTGTTCATTTCTTTAGTGTTTAATTTAATATTTAGTTTATGTGTCACTTAGCTATAGTTTTTATGACTTACTGTAGCAGGGTGGTCTCCTGCTCCTGCCCTGAAGGGCTTAAAACAGCCCAGAAGAGGGCTGTGGCTGGGGCAAGAAGCCTGGGCTGATTGGGGGAAGTAGGCTCGGCTGTGGCCATGCTCCAATCAGGCCCAGCTGGCCCCTATGAGAGGCTGGGAGCCAGAAGCCCAGCAGGCTCCCTCTGCCTGTAGAAGGAGATGGGTCTGGCTGCATTGAGCTAGACACAAAGTACGTGAGTGAAGCAGGGCTGGGGAAAGGCAGAGTTGCTGGGAAGCTCTAGCCTGGAAAGGCCCAGGTTGCGGCGTAGCATAAGGCCAACAGTTACTGGGGGTTGCAGAGGGCAGCCCAGGAGTAGGCTAAGACAGCAGGTCCAAACCCTCCTTGCCAGTGATGAGTAGGCTGATACTGCAGTCTGCCCCAGGGTGCAGCAGCTAGACAATGACTGGCAATAGCCTGATACTGTGGTGAGGTGGGAACAGTGGGTGGGGGTTCCCTGAGGAGGGGAGACCCTAAGACTGAGGGGTGACTGCTAGGGGCAGGTAAAAGGGCACCGGGTCTAGGGAGGGACATGGGGGCCAGAGGACAGGTGGTTCACTGGCCTGAAGAGGGTGCTCTGGAGCTGGAACTGAGCTAATTCCTGAGGACAACCAGCAGGAGGCACTGCAGGGGTGAGTCCACACGTCTACACTTACATAGTTCATTATTTGAATACAATTGAATGCAATTGAATCATTTTTTGTGTCATTTCCTCTTTTGTATTTTTTTTGGTAAATTATAAAAACTTTTGAGATTGCAGCTTTATTTTTGAAATGTTCACTAACACTACTACATACTTCAACTCAAAGGGTGCAAAATACAAGTTTGCCCAGGGTGCCATTTTCCTGATGGTTAGTGCTGCTGCGGCTGGCCTGTGCTAGGTGACTCGGGCTAAGGAGCACAGCTACGGGGCTGTGTAATTGTGGTATAGACATGCGGGCTCATGCTGTAGCCTGAGCTCTGGGACCCTCCCACCTTGCAGGGTCCTGGAACCCTGGCTCTGGCTCTAGCCCAAGCCTGAACACCTACAGTGCAGCTAAACAGACCCTTAGCCTGAGCCATGCGAGCCCAAGTCAGCTGACACGGTTTTTAATTGCAGTGGAGACCGGTGGTTCTCAATCCGTGGCCCACAGGCTGCTTCTGGCCCAATCAGCTGCGGCCCATCTGACATCCTCAGCAGGGCTGTCCCTACCCATAAACAAAGTATGCAGCTGCTCCAGCCCAAGCCCCACCTCTTCCTGTGCCACACCAGCCCCGCCCCCACTCCACCCCTTCGCGAAAGCCCCTGCCCCTGGTCCGCACCTCCCCTTCTGCTCCCCTGAGAACTGCAGCAGAGCCGTGCCTGCACGCACTGGCAACGGGAAGTGCAGTAGCCGAGCCCCAGCCATGCTACCGGTGCGTGCTGGGGGTGGTTCCCCTCTGCCTCCCAAGCCAGCCCCACCCCTGATCCTTAGGGCCATACAAGTAGTATATATATTGTGTGGATGTGGCCCACATAGCACACAGAGAGCTGAATATGAGGCCTACAGTGGTAAATAGGTTGAGAACCACTGGTGTAGACATATCCACTGAGGCTTCAGCTCTCTGTGTGTCTACATCACTAATTATTTCTATATGGCAGCACTGATATTGTCCCTCCCCCTCAAGCATTCAAAAATCATGTGTAGGGCCTCAGCAACCATGAGATTGGTTTTAAAATCTCAAGAGTTTTTGTTCATTTAAAGATGCCTTTGGGGTTCTTTTTTAATCTTCCACTTTTTGAAACCTAAGGGTGCACTTGGGTCACCTTTCAATTTTTTCTCTGCTGTGGGGTGGGCTAGAAACATATTGTTTCTTTTCTAAGGAAAGCTGAGATTCTCCCATCATCCCAAGAATCCAGGAGTTGAGGCTTTAAACAAAGCAGCGAACATTGTGAGACTTGCACTAGAACCATGAGAGCTGGTAATATTGGGGCAGCCGAGCAGATCTGGTGGGAGCTGTGCAGGGAGGAGGGTTATCATGGAGGTGTTGGGCGACAGAGTTTAAAGAAGAGTGGAGCTCCTGTGGGCAAAATAGAGAGAAGGAGCCAATTCCTGACTCCCCACCACTCCAGCATCATGACTCAATGTGGGGTTACTGGAGGTGCTAGGGGGTGGATGGTACGAGGAACCCTAGTGGTGCACATGGTGGAGATGAGGCTAGAAAGTCTAGGGTGAGACCATTATCTCTCGTGTCTTTCATACAACACTTCTGTTCCTACACTCTAGAATGATATTGGTCTTGTGTTCAAATTCTTTACATGTGTCCCACGGGGTAGTTAGGATCAAAGATGAAGATGTCCAAAAAGAACATCTGGGAATGGGCTCTCAATCTTTTCATTATAACCTGTATAAAATGGGGGAATCCATGTGCCCTTCTTCTTCTCAGCCACTGTGGTAACGTGGGATTGGGGGTAAAAAGATTCCATCACAATTAACTCCACGCTGGCTGGGGAAATGAAGGACAAAGCTGTTTCCTTCTGCCTTGTCTTCCCATTGTTATTTCCGCACCCTCCCTGAGGCTCTGTTCCCCATATCACCTCCAGCCAAAGAGTTGCCTCATCAGCCTGAGGTTCTGACCCCAGAACCAAGCTCCTTTGCACCAAGTGAGTTTTATGAGCAATTATGTGGCGCTGCAGCAGAGAGATGCCACAACGAGCACCAGAGGAATACCTCCGGCCCTTCAGGAACTGGAGCCACCAAGACTTTGTGCAGTTTCAAGCTAATGTTCAGGAAAGGAGAAGTACTTTGTAGTAGCTGTTGGCCCCCAGTACATTTCTGAAGACAATCATGCTGGAAGTGGGACCTCCCCACCACATCTTGCTGCTGTCAGATTGCTCAGCAGAAGGAGGGCAGAGGGAATGCCAGTCTGGAAGTTTCATGGAACAATAGGAAAATAAGGATGAGCTGCTAAATATCCCGTGAATAGGAAGGGCTTCAGCCTGCAGCTTTTCTCCCACACTTTGCATGATGACAAATCATGGGGGGACGGGATGTGACTGAGTACATATTGACGTAGGTGTCCTGCTGATCTGTGGCTGAGCAGTCCTGTGGACCAGAAAAAACTGCTTTTCTCTGTCCTGAAACCTGAAATAAGGACACCATGAATCAGAGAGAAGAAACGACAAGAAGAGAAGCTGGAGTAACTTGGAGCAGGCCCAGGCAGAAGACAAGAACCTTGCAAACCACAGCTGATTTCTCCAAGTGACTCCTGGCTTTAATTAGGTTGTGCCTGGCTGAAGGGTTCACGAGATGCTGCTACTGAATACGGCTGGTTATTGGTAAGAAAGAGGAAGAGGGAAGGTTTTGCCCCTGGACTGGAGCAGATTCCCTTTTGGAACAGTGTCCTCCAGGCCTGGACGTGAGGGAGTCTCAGGACGGGGGAGTGCACCCTCCAGCAGCAGTGTGCTGTCACTGGGTTTCCTTCCTACCTGACTCCTCTGCGGGATCATGCTTTCATACTCGGACTCCGGATCGGCTGAGCTGGGCAGGTGTTGCTCGTTCATAGAGATTGCCATCTGGCCCGCGGCAGCAGGATCTGATGCACTGAAGGGAGGGTTGTGCCCAGGATTCTGAAACAGACATGGGAGTTGCTTGGAGCAAACAGGAAACTCCAAGGGACCCCTCTTACCAAAATGCCACACTAAGGAGCTAGAGCGGTGGAGTTGGCAGGAAGTGACTCCTTCCCTGTACTGCCCTAAGCTGCAGCCATGTAAAAATGGTGCCCTTTCTGTCTGAGTCTAAGTAATGACCCCTCCCCCTTCACACCGGTTATCAGCAGGGCTGGGAATTTCCTGCTAAAAGCACAAGTCTCTGAGGTGAGTGTGACCCAAGGAACTCTGGTGCCAAGTTCCAGAGGGCACTGGGGTTTACAGAGGGTTTACAAGGATCCCCTGGGTCAGATATATGCAAGATACTTCACTGACGGATGACATGTGACATCTCTGCCGAACTCCAGTTGCCCATTGGTCCTCAATCATTGCAAAATGTGCGTGTGGATAATATTTAAGGAGTTATGTATCTATACAGAAATTGTTCTTAAGGTCTTGGAATTAAGGCAGGTCACCAGCAGGTGACACACCTCAGAGATGTTTCTTGCAGGCAGGAGGTAATAGATACCTATCTTCCTGTCTGTCAATTTGGATACTATGTATCATATGCTGCACACTGTGTGCCCATTTATACCCAGAGCTGGAGAGGACTGAGAAACTGTGAAGTCTACAAGCAAGGAAATCTACAGGAATAAACAAACAGCCTGGGGAGAGGAGTGTCCTGTTTATGAATAAAGACAAAAGATTGTCCCTTGGAGTACAAAGTGATACATTGGATCCTTCACCTGGGAGGCAAACTGACAGCGAGCTTGTCTCATGAAAGGGGAAAACAGCCAACCTGGGTGTAAGGTGCTGTACAGATTTAGAGTGAGCAACACTCTGCGAGATATGAGAGCAGCTTGTTCATTAAGTCTAGGCTCCAGACTGCATTAGGATTTTGTTTTATATGTAACCGTTTGTTTCCAATATCTGCTGTAGTGAGGGGGTTTGGCTCCCCACCACCCCAGAGCAGGTCGAGCCCCGGCTAACCCTAGTACACCTCCGTTTGCTGTTCTTTGAATTTCTCTGCTTTGTTAACTAAACGTCTCTAAGCCCTGTTTGTTCAGTGGAGCAGTGACCTGAGGGGGAACTGGCCAGCTGGGGTGGGATGTTCTTTGGAAGTGGTGAATCTGAGAGCACAAGTCTCCAGCGAATCTGGGGCTGGACACTCCAGGGTGATGCTTGGAGGGTTCAAGGTTTGGAGTGTACCTACCGCTAACCTGTAGCGGAATAGCAAGGCCTGTGGGGCCTAGAGGGGAGGGATTGTGTTGCCTGTGGCTGGTGGATTGGGGAGCTGCCCCATGACAGGCACAGACAGGCCTACCTCATGCTAAGGGCAGGGGGTAACGAGATGCCCCACAATTCTGGGTACTGCTGGGAAATGTCACACTGAGCTACAATAATAATTCCCGTGGCTGGTAGTGGTAGCATGTGCTTAACTTCTTATGTGAACCAGCCACTAGAGGGAGAGAGACACCTTCTGTGCTAGTGTAGATTGACTCTAGCCTATGACATTATACTTTTCCTAGGACGGATTTTAGTAGCACTAAGTGAATGGTGATGGTGTGTCACCTTTTCAGGTGCTCAGTAATGCGTGAAATACTCTAATCTCAGAGAGCCACTGACAATCCACTATTCTATCATGTATAAGTTATTGTACTATGCTCATCACCAGCTACCCGACAGCCTATCTTACCGGGTTATAGAGATAGGCGTTCTTATCCTTTTGTCCTGTTGTGTCCTCAAGGGCTGAAAGAATCAGAAACAGGAAATAGATCAAGCTGCTGTAAAGTTATTTTTATTTTTGGCTAGGCCTTTCTAAGGCTCTTGTTGTGGTAGTATCCTGCACCTAGGGTGACCAGATGTCTCGATATTATAGGAACAGTCCTGATTTTTGGATCTTTTTTTTAATATAGTCTCCTATTACCCCATACCTCCGTCCTGATTTTTTACATTTGCTGTCAGGTCACCTTACCTGCACCCTAGATGCAATGTCAGGGAAGCAAAGCCTTCCTAGGACCGAGTATTACTACAGTCTCCATCTGGAAGCTTTTGAAAAGGAATTTGTCAATCATTGGACTGTATGTGTATGTAACTCACTGGGGGACTGTCCTGTGTCACATGGACCCAGCTTTGTAGATCTAAATGAACCAGGTCAGCTTTTGAGAACAAACACAAACCCAGCCCTCTGGATCAGCTCTGCAAGTAGTGCACAGATCCCTAGTGCTTTGCAGCACCCAGGGAAGGTGGTAGTGTCAGCTCCTTGGTGGGCTACACTCCTGCTCCCATGGCTCAGGAAGCCTTTCATCACCAACACCATGAGGTTAGGGCTCTGTGGATGTGTCTGGCAAGGAGAGACATCCCCAGTGTCTTTTTAGAGCTCTCCAAGTCTCTGGGGACTGTTTCCCTTTCAGGATTAGAAGTTTGGCGCAGAGTCTTGAAGTTATTTAGGCTCCTAATTTGTTAGAAACCTAAGTCCCTTTGAGGATCTGGACCTTTCTGCTTTGAGAATTCCTCTTTCATGCAGCATGCAAATGAGAGAGACAGAGAGCTACAGATGGGGAGTGGAGGTGAAAGGTCAGTAACATTTTTCTGTCTCTAACTGGCAGCTGCAGCGTTCCTGCTGATCTCAGCCCAGAATTAAAAAAAAGAAGAACCCTGTGCTGTACCCCCACATAGGGGGCTAACAGTGCAGTGTGGCTGCAGCTCAGATGAAGCTGAGAGGGAAGATTAGCATTGTCCAATAAAATGTGGTCTTCTAGACTTCATTTACATGCAAAAATTGCTCTGGTTTAAATTAAATCAGTTCAAAACCTGATTTAGATAAACCAGGGCAGATCTCTGGTTAGACTTGTATTTCAGTATGAGAATGACTTGCTTCAGTTTAGTTTAAATGAATATGAAACTGGCTTAAATTAAATCCATCTAAGACGCACTTAAACTGAAATGAATAAATCATTGTGGAAAATGTGGAAATGACAGAGGTGCTTAATGACTTTTTTGTTTCGGTTTTCACTAAGAAGGTTAGTGCTGATTGGACGTCTACCAGTGAATGCCAGTGAAAATGAGGTACGATCAGAAGAGACTAAAATGGGGAAAGAACAAGTTAAAAATTACTAGACAAATTAGATGACTTCAAGTCACCAGGGCCTGATGAAATGCATCTGAGAATACTCAAGGAGTTGACTGAGGAGATATCTGAGTCATTAGAAATTTTCTTCGAAAAGTCATGGAAGACAGGAGAGATTCCAGAAGACTGGAAAAGGGCAAATATTGTGCCAATCTATAAAAAGGGAAATAAGGACAATCCAGGGAATTACAGGCAGTCATCTTAACTTCTGAACCCGGAAAGATAATGGAGCAAATAATTAAGCAATCAATTTGCAAACATCTAGAAGATAATAAGGTGATAAGTAACAGTCTACATGGATTTGTCAAAAACAAATCCTGTCAAACCAACCTGATAGCTTTCTTTGACAGGGAAACAAGCCTTGTGTATGGGGGAAAGTGGTAGATGTGGTATATCTTGACTTTAGTAAAGGTTTTGATACTGTCTCACATGACCTTCTCATAAACAAACTAGGGAAATGCAACCTAGATGGAGCTACTATAAAGTGATGTGACAAAGTTCCTCCTCTACCTTGGTGGGTCCTGTGCTTATTGGCAGATTTTCTCACCTCAGTGATCTTCCCCACAGTCTGGATCAACTCTTCCTGTGTCTGATCAGCAGTTGGGAGGTTTGGGGGGAACCCAGGCCCACCCTCTACTCCAGGTTCCAGCCCAGGGCCCTGTGGATTGCAGCTGTCTATAGAGCCTTCTGTAACAGCTGCATGGCAGCTACAACTCCCTAGGCTACTTCCCCATGGCCTCCTCCAAACACTTTCTTTATACTCACCACAGGACCTTCCTCCTGGTGTCAGATAACACTTGTACTCCGTAGTCCTCC
The DNA here is from genome assembly GCF_025201925.1 of Gopherus flavomarginatus. Taxonomy (NCBI): domain Eukaryota; kingdom Metazoa; phylum Chordata; order Testudines; family Testudinidae; genus Gopherus; species Gopherus flavomarginatus. The sequence goes on along the minus strand of NC_066628.1, from coordinate 38,970,566 downwards.
AGCAGCACAGCCTCTCACTCTCAGCTCCTTGTGCCTCTTTCTCCCAGCTCCTCACATGCACTTCCTCTCCTCTAGCTCTCCCCTCCTTGACTGGAGTGAGCTCCCTTTTAAACCCAGGTGCCCTGATTAGCCTGACTTGATTGGCTGCAGGTGTTCTAATCAGCCTGTCTGTCTTAATTGGTTCTATCAGGTTCCTGATTACTCCAGTGCAGCCCCTGCTCTAGTCACTCAGAGAACAGAAAACTACTAAGCCAGTGACGAGTATATTTTCCCTCTACCAGACTCCTGTACCACACTGGCCTGGGTCTGTCACAGTGGGTGCAAAACTAGTTGGAAAACAGTTCCCAGAGAGTAGTTATCAGTGGTTCACAGTCATGCTGGAAGGGCATAACCAGTGGGGTCCCACAGGGATCAGTTCTGGGTCTGGTTCTGTTCAATATCTTCATCAATGATTTAGATAATGGCATAGAAAGTACACATAAAGTTTGCGGATGATACCAAGTTGGGAGTGGCTGCAAGTGCTTTGGAGAATAGGATTAAAATTCAAAAAGATCTGGACAAACTGGAGAAATGGTCTGAAGTAAATAGGATGAAATTCAATAAGGACAAATGCAAACTACTCCACTTAGGAAGGAAGAATCAGTTAAACACATACAAAATGAGAAATGACTATCTAGGAAGGCATCCTGCGGAAAGGGATCTGAGGGTCATAGAGGACCACAGCCTAAATATGAGTCAACAGCATAATGCTGTTGCAAAAAAAGCAAACATCATTCTGGGATCAACTATACTCATACAAAATGAGAAATGACTGTCTAGGAAGGCATACAGCGGAAAGGGAGCTGAGGGTCATAGTGCACCACAACCTAATTATGAGTCAACACTGTAACGCTGTTGCAAAAAAAGCAAACATCATTCTGGGATGTATTAGCAGGAGTATTGTAAGCAAGACACAAGAAGTAATTCTTTTGCTCTACTCTGTGCTGATTAGGCCTTGATTGGAATGTAGTGTCTGGTTCTTGATGCCAGATTAGTGGAAGGATGATCATGTGAACAAATTGGAGAGAGTCCAGAGAAAAGTGACAAAAATGATTAAAGGTCTAGAGAACATGATCTATGAGGGAAGATTGAAAAAAAATGGGTTTGTTTAGTCTGGAAAAGAGAAGACTGAGAGGGGACATGATAACAGTTTTCAAGTATATAAAAGGTTGTTAAAAGGAGGAGGAAGAAAAATTGTTGTTCTTAACCTCTGAGGACAGGGCAAGATGCAATGGGCTTAAATTGCAGCAATGTTGGTTTAGGTTGGGCATTAGGAAAAAATTCCTAACTGTGAGTGTGGTTAAGCACTGGAATAAATTGCCTAGGGAGGTGGTGGAGTCTTCATCATTGGAGGTTTCTAAGAGCAGGTTAGACGAACATCTGTCAGGGATGGTTTAGATAATCTTTAGTCTTGCCACGAGTGCAGGGGAATGGACTAGATGACCTCTCGAAGCCCCTTCCAATTCTCTGGTTCTATGATTGTGTTATTTGTATTATTGTAGGGTCTAGAAGCGCCAGTCATGGCTGAGGACCCCTGCTGTGCTAGGTGCTCTACAAACACAGAACAAGGAGACCCAAAGTACAATCTAAATAGAAGACGAGGGACAACAGATGGGTTCTGATAGACAGGGGAGCACCAGGAAACTCTGTGACAATAGTTGCCGACATGATAGGCCACGGTCTCCACACACCAGCAGCCTTATAAATAAAGAATAAAATAAATGTCTACAGAGACTTTGCTCCAGTTTAGCTCAATCATTTCTTGACCCAATTTTAAGATAAACTGGTGCAGCTTTGTTTGGTTTGACTCTTTTTGCTGAGGCAGTGATTGCACCCCTTCTGGCAGAGGGGAAGGAGGAAAAGACTTTGTCAACTGTTTCCCTGTTATTAGTACCCATCAGACCCTGGCAAGCCCAGCTGCAGCGGATTGAAAGTCACAGGATTACCAGGACCTGAGACAGCATGGGGCTTGTGGGTAGATAGCTTTGCAGGAAAAACTGAGAATCACTACAGGCCAGAGGAGCAGTTCTTAGGAGCAGCTGATGAAATCAAGAGGAGTTTATTTCTGTGTTTCTTTTGCTGAGTGTTAATGACTCTTATTTAACTGATTTCTACTTGGTCAAATACCACTGGCTTGTTTGCTTTTTAACTAGCCTGCTGCTGTATCGAGCTAGGTACCTGCTCCATCACTGTGGCTGGGGCTGGGCGTGCCGTGGGGATCTGCCAGTTTGAATGGCCACGTGACCTGCTGCATGGAGTAACTGACTAAGTACATAGGAATTTAGAGAGTGTCTGTCTTGTGCTGTTATTTTGGTGACAGGGACAGTATGGTCCTTAGGAAGGAAGCAAAATGATCGCGCTGCACCATCTGGAGAATGAAGTGATACTTACTAGCAAAATTGATCATAGAATTTTTACCTTTTCTCCTCCTCTGTGATGCTCTTTTAAACTTTACAGCAATGAACACAATCAAAAGTAGAACCAGCAGGATGGATGGGATCAGGATGTAGAGGACAAGGTTTGGAATACTAGGCAAAAGAGAAGAGAATGTTTGTTTCTACTCTTAACGGTCACACTTTGTTATATAAAGATTAGACATAGATCTTGCTCCCCTCTCAAGTTGTTGGAAGGGGTGGGTAAGTATTAGCCAACCCCTATTTGTTTTTTACAACTGGGAAACTGAGGCACAAGTACAGTGACTTGCGTCAAAGAAGCACATTGAGTCAGTTGCAGATCTGAGGCTGACACCTTGTGATGTTGGATTTCAGCATCAAACTGAATAAACAGAAACCATTCAGCAAAGGAAAATTTGGCAATCTAAAGCAGTTCCAGCTGTCCTCTCTGCACAGCTGGGTTTAAACGTGTACTGGGGCCTAGGTCTTTAAAGACATTTAGATGTCTAACTCCCCCTGACCTCAATGAGCATTAAGCACCTAAATATATCAGAGGATCTGGGCCCAGGTGACCGGAGACATGAGTTTGCTGGCTTCAGTATAGTGCCTAACAAAGGTCTGAGCTCAGGAAAAACCTACAGAGTGTGACAGCAGTGAGTGCGATACAGTAAAATGCAATGGAATTCATCTTCCAGGGCAGAAAATAGTTTGCAGGACAGAAAGGACTGTAGAACAGCAGGACTGTCTGGCTCTGACTTAGATCATAAATGCCCCGTCTCAACTCATGAACTCAGCTAAAAATCCTTTTCTTCAATGCCTCTTTTGTGCAGAGACCTGAGAGTTCTAGAATCATCCGTCTGCGTGAGTTTGACTTAAAGCCTTGGCCTCTGTAGGGATTGTAGCCTGGACTTTGAGCACAATGTAGAAACCCCAAACCTTCCCTAGAGTTGGTGAAAGGAGACCTCACAGTACCTCTAGCATGAGTTTGAGCACTCACCCGGCAAGAACATCTACTTCAGGAAGAGTCCATGAGGAGGTGGCAACAGTCAGGTCCTTTTCTGATGTCGTCGGTGGTGAGGTAGGAACAGCTTCAAATGAAAGCAAACAGAGCTGTATTACCAAGCCCTTGTTCATTGATTTCGTGTTCGAGCCGGCACCTGTCTTCATCGTGGCTGGGCTATTAAAGCTCCTTGAGGTGTGTACTAGCTAGGCCATTCCAAGCGGAGAAAGGCGGTGTGGTGTTGTGTTAACACAGTAGCTGTAATTCTGTATCCTAGGCCTGGTCTACACTAGGGGGTGAGGGTTGATGTAAGATATGCAACTTCAGCTACGGGAATGGCGTAGCTGAAGTCGAAGTATCTTATTTCGACTTACCTGCTGTCCTCACGGCACGGGATGGACAGCCACAGCTCCCCCTATTGACTCCGCTACTGCTGCTCGCCCTGGTGAAGATCCGGAGTCGACGGGAGCACGTTCGGGGATCGATATATCGAGTCTAGATGAGACGCGATATATCGATCCCCAATAAAACGATTGCTACCCGCTGATCCAGCGGGTAGTGTAGACATATTCCTACTTCAACTGCTGATGGCCCCCAGTGACATAATGGATAGATAGAGATATAGATAGATAGATATAGGTACACACACACACACACACACACACAAACACACACAGAGCATGAAAATATGGGAGTTGTCCTACCAACTCTAAGAGGCTAATTAAGAGAAAAAACTTTTGTAGTGACAATCAAGATAGTCCAGTACAGACAGTTGGACAAGAGGTGTGAAAATACTTAACATGAGGAAATAGATTCAATGTTTGATCCATTCCACACATTGAATCTATTTCCCCATTTTAAGTATTCTCACACTTCTTGTCCAACTGTCTGTACTGGGCTATCTTGATTGTCACTACAAAAGCTTTTTTTCTCTTACTTCATTAGCCTCTTAGAGTTGGTAGGACAACTCCCACTTTTTCATGCTCTCTGTATGTGTATATATATCTCCTCGCTATATGTTCCATTCTATACATCCTATGATATAGGCGGTAGACCACGAAAGCTTATGCTCAAATAAATTTGTTAGCCTTTAAGGTGCCACAAGTACTCCTGTTCTTTTTGCAGATATAGACTAACACGGCTGCTACTGGATGACTGGATGACTTAATTATCCATAAGAAGGTTGAATCCTGCTAGACTCTCAACCTCAATACCTTGTCATAGTGAGTTCCATGGGTTAATTATGCATTATGGAGACTACATTCCCCTCTTATCAGACATAGATTTGTTGCCTTTAAAATGCATTGGCTATCCCCTTGTTCTCCTGATGATTTTGCTGTCTCTTCTCTCCTCTTTGCTGTATCTTAGAGAGCTGGAGTATTTTATTATGGTCCATTTCTTAGTCACTGCTCAAGGAATAGGGTTAGCAATGAAAAACCAGAGAAGCTTTCACTGAGGGAAAAGATACTATGGTGAAAGGAAATTCCTGCAGACAGGCCCTGGCTTCTCCTCTCTTTCCCTCTGCACCTACATCTCAGTTCATGTTGTTCTTCACTCCATTCTGACACCCACTGGCAGAAATTGCACTGATCACTATAGGGCTGAATGGCCACCTCTATTTATTTTATAACTTACCTAACACAGAGCTCAGGAATATCTCGGCCCTACCTTCTCAGTGGATGACTTTAACAATTGTCAATGTGAGACTAGCTAATAACAAATAGTGAAGAATTCCTGTAAAATGTGACTTCTGGGACTAACAAGCATCTCTGTTAAAAGTCATGACACTTCTTTAAGATTGATGACTTTTGTTGTAAGTGTCCAGGAGACAGCCAAATATTCATGAATAATGACCCTGTCATTCATAGCAAAGTCTCTTTTTACCCCCTTTACTTTGCACAAAGCTTTTCAAATCAGTGGCATTTAAAACTACTCGCTTATCTCACCTCCGTCCCACCTCTCTGGGCCAGTCTTGATCCTGGGTCTAACTGTTCATCTGATTCCACAGTCCTCACTCAGGCAGACTCTGCATGAATTTCAATGGGAGTTTTGCCCGAGTAAGAACTGGAAGATGTAATGTGAGGCTGCATGCTCCAGCATTAATTCTTTCTCCTGCATGGGGGACGGGGTGGGGGGGAAATCAGACAGTTGTGTGGGAAAACCTAGGAAACAAGTGGGAGTTTCTCAAGGTTGTGAAGGGGGTGACGGAAGATTAGCAGATTTGGATAGTTCATGTCTGGATAAGACCCCCTCTATTCACCAAATACGTGCCCTTGGTCAAGACAAGACAAGAGCCACTTGTGACCCAGGGAGCCTCTCAATGCCATCTGGCACAGGGCACCACAGGCCATAATTCATGTCAGGCAAGACACACTCATTGCCCCAACACACTGTTGCTAGAATCTGTCTCTGAACGGTTTCATATATAGTATCCTATGCAAACTGGTAACAAGCTGCTCATTAATATTATTGCATGCTGGAGGTATGGGCAGTGTATAAAGAACTATAGATGTGCTGGAAAATATGTTCTTCAAAGGTGGTTTGCAACTCGTGCATAAACCCAGCCTGTCCCAGACAAAGAAATGTTGGTTGTGTCTCCAATCTGAACTAAGCTAGGTGATACCTCAGAGGACAATGGAAAGTACATCTACATATAAGGTAAACAATGCACCATCAAGCTTAACAAGGGACTGCTGGGGGCAGAGGGTGGAGACAGCTTAACAATCATGAGTGTGGATGGAGCCTGCACCCCCAGGGATGCCTTCCGACCACTTGAAACAGAGACTATAGACTTTGGGAAATATAAGCAGAAAGCCATTTTGGCATCCGTCACTCATGGGACACAAGAGGCCAGAGCTCTGGTAATGGGACAAAGGTGGCTCCTTCACCCAAGGGGGCTGATGTCTCTGGGAACTGACTATAGGTGAGAAACCTGCTTAGACCAAGATTGCAACTTGCCGAATTAAGTTTCAGTCGCTAGAAAGCGTGTTTTTGTTTTGTGTGACTTGTGTCTTCTGTTCTTCCTTATATCGCCTACATATCTGCTTTTTGTTAATAAAGCTGCTCTGGTTTTATTACAAATAAGGGTTGTGTATCAAACTGAGAGGTGAAATCCTCAGCTAAACTAACAGGCTGGCACATGTTCTGTCTCTTTGGAGCCAGCAAAGGCAATAACTTTTCTGTGAGTGTCCAGTGAGAGGGCCTGGCAGCCACTGGGGAGCATGGAGCCCAGCCTGTGAGGTCTCAATAGTGGGGTGATTAGCGTCGTGGCACTGGGAAGAGGCCAGGCAGTGCTGGGCAAAAGGCGCTGCGGGGAGCCGCAGAGGGGCTCGATGGCCGGTCTGGGAGCAGCCCCCGCCCTCCGGCCCCTCGCAGCCCCAGGCTGGGCCCTGCGCAGAGCGGGCTGCGGTGTTTGGCCCCACCCGGGTTACAGCAGATCTGCCGGTCTAGACACCTGCCCCCCTTTCCCGGCCCAGTGCCCCCCGGCCCTGCCCCGAGCCCGGCAGCACCAACACTGCTAGGGGGCAGCGCTGGGATTTACCTGGGGAGACGGTGAGTTCCACAGTGTCCCTGAGATCAGGCCCGGTTCTCTCTACCCCGCAGTGGTACGTGCCGGCGTCTGCCGGTGTCAGGTTCTCCACGGTCACGGTGAATGTGCGCTGGGTGTGATCGTCTCGGATGGAGACTCTGCCCCGCGTCACCTCCAACTCCGACCCATCAGTCTCGACGACGTGAAGCCAGTCGGAACAGAACAAACCTATCAAGCCTCCTTCCTGGCACCAGAACTTCGGATAATCCTCATAGCCCGCCCGGTACTGGCACCGCACAGCCACCGACCCACCCGTGGGGCCGTGTACTGCCCCGGGGCCCGTCACCGCCCAGCAGCCTGCAAGGGACAGAGACAGTGAGGCCCGGGTGACCTGCCCTCATGTGCCCGGGGATGGGGGGGAGGAAGAGTGATACTTCAGCATTTTGCAGGGCGGACAGGGGGATCAGAGTCTGCAGCTTCCAGCTTCACCTGTCCCAAAACCTGACTTTTTAAATCTGTGCAAAGGGACCAAGAGCAATTGCCCCTCCCCACTGGGGCTGCGTGGGAGCAGGTGAATGGGGCAGGAAAAATTCTATTTCAAAACAATATTTGGATTTTCCGTGTGGGAAAATTGAACATTGAAAGACAAGTCCAATTTCAAACTGACTTTTAAAAATGAAACTCTCTTTTTTTCATTTTCATCTAAAATGTCATTTTGTTTTGGTTTTCCATTTCAGGTTCATAGTTTGGGGGTTCTTCCCCTCTTCCTCCGCCTCCCCCAATGCTCCACTGTGATGCTCCAACATGCACCATGCTGGGATATCTCAGCAATGTATATCTGACTAGCTTAGCACTTTCTAAAATACAGTTTGGAAAGTGTTAGTTAAAAAGAGCTAGCTAGCTTGATCTAACATAATACCTATCAAAGCTAGTCTAGACAAGGGGTGAGAAAAGTGCTACCCCTCTATCCTGCAACTATTGACCCATGTGCTTCCTTTTAAGTGCAGGAGAACTCCTTTTGGTTTCATTGGCACTCATGCTTAGAGTAAATCAGTAGGATCAATCATGTTTTTAAAATTAAGTATGTGGAAGTGTTTCTAGGATTAGGCCCTACTTTGGTATTGTTTGGTTCACTTTTGTTACAGTTATTTATTTATTTAATTTGAAAAAGCAGCCTTTGAAAGTTGCTTGAAAGATACTTTGACGGTAAGGGCCATATCAGCAACTAGGTAGACAAAACACAGCCTAGAAAACTAATTATATCAAATACTTGATGGTGTCCCTTATATCAAGGTTTCAGTATGGCTTACCTTATCCCATCCTATTTTCGCATGCTCGTCACCAGAGCCAGTCAAATAGTTTGTTGTGAATATTTGTCACAAATTCTGGCTATCTTTTCGTCGAGTAGTTATCAGTGAATAAGGTTTTCCATTATTTAACTGTCTCTGCTGATAATGTTCTGAATAATTTTCCTCTTCAGCCAAAATTATCCTGGCTTTGTGTGAGACCAGAGACGATGTTTTTTGTGCAAAATCTCATCAGTGATTTTTAGTTCAGTCATTTTGAAAATACATTTTCCCCCATTTAAAAAAGTATTTGAGGGCTATTTAGGGGGCCTGTATCTAGTTCAGAAAGAGTACATTGAACATTTGAAACTTTCAGGAGGCTTAACCTGACTGTCTGACGCCCTCTAGTCTGAAATCCCTTTTGTTGTAGGGAGACACACAAAAGAACCTCCTAACCTATGAAGAATGGGGACTCAATTCACCATTGCCCTGCACCTCCTCTAGTCATTTACGCCAATGCAACGCGAGTGTAAAATGCTGCCATTCTGAGATTGTCACATTTGACAGCCACTTTGCATTGATGTAAATGACTACACAAGGTGTGAGATATGGTGAGTCAGGTCTTCCATTCCATGCACGTGTGGTGGGAACTTTTGGAGTAAAAGCTGCAATATTTAACTGTTGCAGATGGTTAATATCTTCAGTATTTCCAACCCTCAGGACTAGTCTACACTGGGAACATACATTGGCATAGCTACACCGCTCAGGAGTATGAAAAATCTACACCCTGAGAGAAGTAGCTATGCGAACCTAGTCCCCTGTGTAGACAGAGCTAGGTCAATGGAAGAATTCTTCTGTCAACCTAGACACCACCTCTTAGGGAGGTGGATTACCTGCACCAATGTGAGGGTTCCTCCCGTTGGCATAGGTAGTGCCTATAGTGAAGTACTACAGCGGCGTAGCTGTGACACAATAACAATTTAAGTATAGATATACCCAAGTGTAATCAAAAGTCATGAGTCAACATCCTCCCTGCCTCAATAATGAGATTGGCTTAAAAGTCATGAAGGTTTTTTTTTTTTAAAGTAATTAATGTGTGTTTGTTTTTCTTTGCCTTTTGGATTTTGAGTCTTTAGGTTGCACTTGGATCATGTTTTCAAGCTTTTTCTCTACAACTATGACAGATAGAAACATTTTTTAAATGAAAGCTGAAACTCTCCCCAAATCACAGGTATCTAGGAACTGGAGTGTTAAGAAAAAACACCAACTATTGAGAGAATTGCAATAAAACTGCAATAAATAGCAACACCGCAATCACCTAATGTAGACAGGGTGCACCAGTGCAAACGGTGTCTACATTAGGGGTTTGCTCCCGTGAGCTCACTCCTGGTGGCCCTCACCCTGGAGCTTCAGTTTGTTCTTAGCTCCATATTGTGGTGAAGTCCTGTTCCCCAAACCAGAGGCCTTGTCTCATCAGTGACTGATCAATCTTTCCCAGCTCTTATCTCTTTAGGGACCTTTTCTGGCTATAGGCCCTTTCAATAACTATTCCATTGTGTGTGTGTGTGTGTGTGTGTGTGTGTGTGTGTGTGTGTGGGCGCGCATGTGCGCGTGCTACATAGATAAATGATCACACACCAGGAACTTTAGCCACTGGTGCTGAATGTCCCCAATAACCAGGCAGGGGGAAGCAGTGCACTATTACCTACACAGTGATTCAGCTAGTTCCTACTATAATGTGATGCCGCAAAATGTACCAGGTTGGGATGCCACACCTACTGCAGAACTCATCTACAGTGTGATGTTGTCTCATAGAAAGTCTGAAAAGTTCCAAACTGTACTATTTGGTGCACTTTTGCAAACATTCTTTGAAAGATGTTCAGACTCTACAGTGATTAAATCAATTTTCTGTAGCTAGAAATAATCACACCCTATAGAATTAGTTAGAACTATCACATGGGTAGTGCCCCATATGGTCAAGGTTACAACATGACTTTAATTATAACTTCCTGTTTTCATATGTTCATAGCTAGAATTCATCTTATAGGAACATTGGAATAACCAAACTGGATGAGAGCCAACATCCAGTATTCTGTCTCCAACAGTGGCCAGGGACATGTGCTTAAGAGAAAAGTGTGAGAACCTGCAGTGTGCAGATGTGGGACAATCTGCCCCCCAGACCAGTCTCTTCCTGATCTGGAATAGCTAGACATCGCCTTAAGCCCAGAAGTGTGTGCTTTCTTTTCTTGTTCAAAATTTTGGTTGATGCTAATTTTGATAACTGCATATTCTCAATATCCATCTAAATCTCCAATCCCTTTTAGTATCTGGCTACATTTTTAGCCTCAATATTTGTTGCAAATAATATTGGTTGCAATGCTGGCAATGTTTTCATCAAATAATTGTAATGAATATTGTTTGCTGTTCTTTGTCCAGCTGTGCTGAGAAGGTTCTGAAAAATTCTCCTTTTCAGCTGAAATGTCCTTGTTTTGTCTTCATAGAAAACTTTCTCCACACAGACACAGATTGTGTGCTGAAATCTTTACTGTCCTGCCCACTTTGTAAGTTCTATCTCCTGGGTGAGTTAGAACCACAGCAAGAGCACAGCTGAGACTTTCAAGCTCTGTTGGTAAAGCTGGCAAACCCCGTGCAAACCCAATATTTACATTGTATTTCTAAAAGCAGCAAAGAGTCCTGTGGCACCTTATAGACTAACAGACATTTTGGAGCGTGAGCTTTCATGGGTGAATACCCACTTCATCGGATGCACCGACAAAGTGGGTATTCACCCACGAAAGCTCATGCTCCAAAATGTCTGTTAGTCTATAAGGTGCCACAGGACTCTTTGTTGCTTTTACAGATCCAGACTAACATGGCTACCCCTCTGATAATTGTATTTCTAGTGAGCCACAAAAAAACATGTCATTCTCACCTGGGAAAAGAATCCAAAGTAAAACAGAAAAAATCCTCATGGTCCTGGTTCCCTTGGTGGGTGAATCTCTCCTCTGGTAGATCTGGGTTCTCCAGGAGATCGCAGGGACCCTCTTCCTTTTGTGAGAGTTGAAAATGAAATGATAAGACTCACTGACCAGTTCTATGATGTCAAGCTTCTAGATGTGTCAGTCATCCCACGTCCCTCGGAAAAGGCTGCTTTTTCACTGTAGAAAGAAGTTGCCCAACCTGCATTCTCCGATGATTGGTGTTTGCTTCTTTTTTTAAAAAAAGGAGAAGCATGATTAAAGGAAGTGTCATATCTATGAGAGAAAAAGCTGGGCCACAGTTCCCATAATTTGAAGGTTTCTGAAAGGTTTTTCTGAGTGCCATGCTAAGACTTTGTCTACACTGCAGTTTAGCGGCGGACATAGCTACAGCGATTACAGATGAACTGGTGCAAACCCAGGTCTGCCAACTTCAAGCATTCAAAAATCACATGTTTTTTTTAAGAAACAACACCTTTTGGGATCTTCGTTTTTGTCTTCTGGCTTAGGACCTTTATGAGGCACGTCTGTGATTGTTTCAAACTTTTCTCCACAACCATAAGGACTAAAAACATACTTTTCTTTTAAAGCAAAGCTGAGATTCTCTAGTAATCACATGGCTCCAGGAGCTAGGTGCTTAAAGACAAGCACTAAATATCATGACACTTGTGATAAAATCACAGGAGTTGGCATCATACAAACTCCTAGTGTAGATCTGCTGCACCAGTGAAAATCATGTCCACAGTAGGGGTTCTGCTCCCTTAAGTTTCTTCCTTGTGGTCTTTTCTCTGGACCTTTAGGATGATTTTAAGCACATTCTAAGGCAAAGACCTGTTCCCTAGACCAGAGTCCTTGTCTCTTCAAAGCTGAGCATTCTTTCCTGTCTCCAATTTCCCTTGTGACCCTCCTGGCTATTGGTGTATTCTAGTGCCTGGAAGCAGGGGTGAAAGGTCACCTTAGAATCTGGGGATGCAATGGTTGCTTAAAGTCACCTTTGCCACCCCACCCCTGGGCTGCACCTCCTGGAGACAGAGCACAGAATTTCACCTGTCCTGGTCAGAGGTGGTGGTGTGAGGCTCGGGGATAAGTTCTCCCCGGCAAGCGAGAGAGGAGCTGACACCAACAGAGGCAGAGAATTCACCTCAACCCCCGCCTCCCATCAGCTCCCCAGCAGGATTGTAGCAAGGAGCCACCTTCACTTCCTGACTGTTCAGAAGGGAGGATTTTCTGCAGTGTGGTTGCAGGATTATCCTTCCTTACATAAGTCAGTGCAAGGCTGGTTCTGGCTGCCTGCCTACACAGGCAAAAGGCAATTTGAACATGGAAAGACCTTCTATATAGAGGCTGAGGAGGCAGTGAAGAGATGAAACTGCAGCTTCGGGGGAGCTGTAGAGCTGGCAAAGGAAACTGTGAGCAAATGCAATGCTAGAATTGCTGCTGCTAGTTGATCTATGAGCCTGAGGTGTCACTGTGGATTAGACTTTTCTCCCCAGGTCAGAGGCTTTATTTCCTCACTTGGAAAAATGCCTTCCGCCCTGTACTAGCAATATGCGCCCAGGTTATCTGTCTAATCTAGCTGTCTACAGACAATAGAGAAAGACTTCCTGTGGAGGCAGGAAATGACTAGTTAGTCAGACTTTTAAATATTCAGCTGTGCAGAGCTAAATTATAAAATGTATCCTGTATATAATCTCTCCTGTCCCCCCAAAACAAATCCTCAAAAAACAGTTTCCAAGAACTGGTGGGAGGTTGTGGTTTCCCAAATCCTTAATAATAATAAGTAAATACATTTCTGAGCTTTTAGGTGTTGCAACTAATGGTTTCAAGTATCAGAGGAGTAGCTGTGTTAGTCTGGATCTGTAAAAGCAGCAAAGAGTCCTGTGGCACCTTATAGACAAACAGCCGTATTGGAGCATGAGCTTTCGTGGGTGAATACCTGCTTCGTCGGATGCATGTAGTGGAAATTTCCAGGGGCAGGTATTGTGACAGACCCAGGCCAGTGGGGTGCAGGAATCTGGTAGAGGGCAAATATACTTGTCACTGGATGAGTAGTTTTCTGTTCCCTGAGTGACCAGAGCAGGGCCTGCACTAGAGTAGTCAGGAACTTGCTAGAACCAATTAAGACAGACAGGCTGATTAGATCACCTGCAGCCAATCAAGGCAGGCTAATCAGGGCACCTGGGTTTAAAAAGGAGCTCACTCCAGTCAGGCGAGGAGGAGCCAGAGGAGAGGAAGTGCGTGTGAGGAGCTGGGAGCAAGAGGCACCAGGAGCTGAGAGTGAGAGGCTGTGCTGCTGGAGGACTACGGAGTACAAGCATTATCAGACACCAGGAGGAAGGTCCTGTGGTGAGGATAAAGAAGGTGTTTGGAGGAGGCCATGGGGAAGTAGCCCAGGGAGGTGTAGCTGTCACACAGCTGTTACAAGAGGCACTATAGACAGCTGCAATCCGCAGGGCCCTTGGCTGGAACCCGGAGTAGAGGGCGGGCCCGGGTTCCCCCCAAACCTCTCAACTCCTGATCAGACACAGGAGGGAAGATCCAGACTGTGGGGAAGATCACTGAGGTGAGCAAATCTGCCAATAAGCGCAGGACTCACCAAGGTAGAGGAGGAACTTAGTCACAGTATATATATGCAAGCAAGAAGAAGGCTAGAGATAGCGAGGTTAGTTCAGTCAGGGAGGATGAGGCCCTCTTCTAGCAGTTGAGGTGTGAAAACCAAGGGAGGAGAAACTGCTTTTGTAGTTGGCAAGCCATTCACAGTCTTTGTTTAATCCTGAGCTGATGATGTCAAATTTGCAGATGAACTGGAGCTCGGCAGTTTCTCTTTGAAGTCTGGTCCTGAAGTTTTTTTTGCTGCAAGATGGCTACCTTTAGATCTGTTATTGTGTTTCCAGGGGGATTGAAGTGCTCTCCTACAGGTTTTTGTATATTGCCATTCCTAATATCTGATTTGTGTCCGTTTATCCTTTTCCGTAGAGACTGTCCAGTTTGGCCAATGTACATAGCAGAGGGGCATTGCTGGCATATGATGGCCTATATTACATCAGTGGATGTGCAGGTGAATGAACCGGTGACGGTGTGGCTGATCTGGTTAGGTCCTGTGATGGTGTCGCTAGTGTAGATATGTGGGCAGAGTTGGCATCAACGTTTGTTGCATGGATTGGTTCCTGAGTTAGAGTTACTATGGTGCAGTGGGCAGTTACTGGTGAGAATATGCTTCAGGTTGGCAGGTTGTCTGTGGGCGAGGACTGGCCTGCTACCCAAGGCCTGTGAAAGTGAGGGATCATTGTCCAAAATGGGTTGTAGGTCCCTGATGATGTGTTGGAGGGGTTTTAGCTGGGGACTGTATGTGATGGCCAATGGAGTTCTCTTGGTTTCTTTTTTGGATTTGTCTTGCAGTAGGAGGCTTCTGGGTACACGTCTGGCTCTGTTGATCTGTTTCCTTACTTCCTTGTGCAAGTATTGTAGTTTTTGAGAATGCTTGGTGAAGATTTTGTAGGTGTTGGTCTCTGTCTCAGCGGTTGGAGCAGAGTCCAGATTTTAAAAGTGGAGTCCAGATTTACACATAACCCTTCTGCCCCTCTGAGTTGGCCGCAACAAGGGCCGGGTTCAGTATCCAGGGGTTCCGTTTTAATAACACCATGCATAACCGGCTCAAGCCCCCACCCAGTGACCTGGGACACTCACATACCACACCCCCCTGGGCGCCTCTAGGAGGCAATACTTCCCCTCTCGCAAGCACGGAGTCTGAGTGTAGCAAAATCCTTTTAATAAAGGAAGGAAACAATGCGGCATCCCATTGGAGAAACACCACAAACAGGATTATAACACAAACCATAAACAAAACCCACCTCCAAGTACATCTGGCAATGTCCTTTTCCCCTTAAGGTCTTAAGTCCAATTACCCCAAAGTCCAACAACCCAAAAGTCTCTGGTCAGTGCCACCCCAGAATTCAAGAGTTTATCTGCAGAGTTTTACTCCCCCAGCCTGGGTGGAAATAGCTGGGGAGTCCACACAGGATGTTAACGGGCACCTTACATGGGCCAGGGCCAACTGCTCCGCCTTTCCGTGGAGTTCTGCTGCAGCCTTCACCACAACCCACTCCCCCACAGCAGCTGTGCCGATCCTCCAGCTGTCCCTGCAAACCACTTCACTCCATTCACTGTTCCATGGGCTGCTCCAACACGCTGCAAACTGCTCCGCTCTGCCAGCTGCTTAACGATAGGTCTTCAGGCTCCCCCCCTGCTTAACACAGCACTCAGTGATCTCAGCTCAGCCCCTTCAGTGATTTCAGCTCTTAGTAGGGGAGCCCTGGTGCTGGTGCACCATTGGCCCAACATGAATTCAGCTCAGCAGTCTCTAGATGGACTCCTAATGGAATCAAAATTAGCTCTACTCTTTAACATTGGAGAGAGGAGGATGAGCAATTGGTGTTCCAGGACCTCAAAAGGGGCCCATACCATCAGGCGCGCGCGCGCACGAGCACACACACACACACCAGTCCCCAACCTCTCTCTCCATTCATGGGGTTTTGGAACCCATGTCCCATGTTTAGCAAGTACCACCCAACTGAGGTTGAGTCATCTCTGTCACAAAGCAGTCCCACAGCTCCCCATTCACACAATCAGGGTAACAAACTTTTTTTTCCTCCTGCCCCAATAACAAAGAAATTGGGGATCCCAGAGCTGTGAAAATAATCATCCCAGTCTGCTGTGGACTTATGCGAAGTGGGGGGTGGATGCCAATGCAAATACTCGAAATCTCTTTCCGCACTCTTTGAAATTTTTGAAATTCTTTCCACACTCTCTACAATTCACCACCAGATGTCAGGGTAGCACTCATCCTGACTCTGCTTACATACACCTAGCTAAGTAAGATGAGAATCTTACCGATGCATACATTTTGAGTTCAGAAAGGACCCTGGGGATCATCTACTCTGAGCTCTTGCACAGCACAGGTCAGAGGATTTCACCCAGTGATTCCTGCATCCAGCCAAGTAACTTCTGGTTGAATGAGGGCATACTTTTTAGAGCAGTGGTTCTCATCCAGGGGTACATGTACCCAAGGAGATATGCAAAAGCTTTCCAGGGGGTACAGCCATTCATCTAGATATTTGCCTAGTTTTACAACAGGCTACATAAAAAGCACTAGCAAAGTCGGTACAAATTAAAATTTCATAGAGACAATGGCCTCTTTATACTGCTCTATATACTATAGACTGAAATGTATGTACAATATTTATATTCCAATTGATTTATTTTATAATTATATGATAAAAATGAGAAAGTCAGTAATTTGTCAGGAATAGTGTGCTGGGACACTTTTATATTTTTTTATGTCTGATTTTGTAAGCAAGTAGTTTTTAAATGAGGTGTAACTTGGGATACGCAAGACAAATCAGACTCCTGAAAGGGGTACAGTAGTCAGGAAAGGTTGAGAGCCACTGTTTTAGAGGGAGATCCGTTCTGGTTTAAAGCCCTCACTCCAGTGACTAGGTTGTTTCAATAGTTGATTATCGTCACTGTTAAAAATCTGTACCTTATTTCCAAGTTCAATTTCTCTAGGTTCAACTTCCAGCTATTGGATCTCATCAAGCCTTTGACCGTTAGATTAAACACCTCTGCAGCATCAGACATCTTCTCCTTTTGTAGGAGTTCCCTGTGCAGTGCAAGATGGTATAATTTTGGGTTTACCTTTCAAAGGGGATGTAACTGGGCAGTTCCTTAGCTGAGCCTTCCCATATACAGCTGATCTCAGCATCTGTGTGAAGCTGCAGCTGGATGTGGCCCTACCTGTGTGCTGGTAAAAGTGTCAGACCAGGAGCATGTCTGCAGCTTGTCACGGCATTACAGGGGGAGTGGGAGCCCAGGCTGGTGGGTTGGGGGGCTCAGTGGTACCCC
Organism: Gopherus flavomarginatus; assembly: GCF_025201925.1. NCBI lineage: Eukaryota > Metazoa > Chordata > Testudines > Testudinidae > Gopherus > Gopherus flavomarginatus. The sequence continues at coordinate 38,953,440 of NC_066628.1, read as the reverse complement.
AAATCCAGGGGGGAACCCATCACAATGAGCCTTTGCCAATAATTTTGCTTTGAGATCTATCATTTAGCCAGTTTTTAAATCTTTTAATGGGTCTTACATGCCCTATTTCCTGAAGTCCTCAAAGTCTTCTTCCTAATAATACCCACCAATCCTAGAAGCAAGAAGAACCTGAAGGGGGAACTTAATTCCTTCCAGTTCCACTCACACCCAGTGTCCATTTCAGGCTCACCTGGAAACAGCAGCTCATTCATTATCAGGATCCTCGTTATTGCTCTGGTTCTCAGTAGGAGACTCACTGCAAGTGACTCTCTCTCCAAACAATCCTGCTTCTGGGCGTTAGAAGGCGCAAGCACATCCCTGCATTCTACACTGATAACCTGAGTCATGTTGTCCAGTACTGAAATGAAGAAATAGCTGAGAGATCAGGACCCTGTTTCCTTCCAAGAAGGCTTGTACAGTATGTGCAGAAGGGTGCGAGGTGGCTGCTATTTTAGTTGTTGTGGTTGTATTGTCAGTTTCAGTGAACTTCAGCTGCTTTTTATAAAGTAATAACCAACTATACTGGCATGACAGCATCAGGGCTATGGGAAGTCATGGGACTGGAAACAAAATAATCCCATGATGCACTTAGTGAACTTTTGAATGTTGCTATTTTTGCTGGTTTCTCTTCAACTCAAACGTGCACGTTCAGGAAATGGTGATGGTTGGCTGCTGTTTGAACACTGTATCCCAGGGCTGTGTGTGCTGGGGACAGGCTGTGGGGTAGAGCAGCTGTCATAGCTATTTCCTGACAAGAGTCATTAGCATCTCCATCCTGCACTCGCCCGGCCTGGCCTGTTCTCTCAGGGTGTTTGCTGTATGATGCTAGAAGTGTGGGAGGGCTGGTAGTAAAATTGAAGAAATGAAGGCCCTGATCCTGCAGAGACTTATGCAGATGCTTAACTTTACTCATATTACATGTTAATGTCATGTTTTGTCATGAACTGCAGCCCAAGTTTTCTGGTTTGCAACATGCCTTGAATCTGCTTCCTTTCAATAAACTCAATGCCTGTTTTCCTGGGGAAGCAAAGGACTAGAGTCCCCAGTTCCTCACCCTCTCCTGTCTCTAGCACCCACATCCCAGGTTCATGTGGGGTTTTGCAGACTAAAGGAGAAAATGTGTTAAAACAGCAGCAGCAGCATAGCCCCTCTGCAGGCTGTGAAATGCTTCCAGCAGGAGAATCTCACTAGTTCTGTGTTATGGTGCTGGGTCCCTCATTCTGCTCTAAGGGTCCAAAGTGAAATCCAGAGAACTCGGTGCCCAGTTCCTTATCTCTCAGCTGCAGCCCTTCGCTGCTTTCAGTCTGTTCTTCGTGGGCAGGTGGGTGGTTTTAGTTCATTGCACCTGCCTTTGCACTAGGCAGGGGGCTGAATTTACTTAGCTTTTGTCTACAAGTTGTGTTGCTGTAGGAACCCAGTGGCAGTGCAAGCTCTGCATCGGCCTGGAGCCTGCTCTCATCATAGGCATCGACAAAACTGCTATTTGACAGCAGTGGGTGCAGGATAGGGGCCTGACTTCTCACTGAATGGAGCCTGAAGGTGAGAGAAGGCTATAGGCCTCCACCTCTAACCACCCAGAAGAAGCACAGTTCATTCCTTTGAGCAAATGGGCAGGAGCTCCCACCTCCTCTTAAGTGTGGGAGCCTGGAGTTTTCACCATTTCATCTTTCAAAACCTTCACCTTGCAGCTTAGCAAGAGCAGTGCTGTGCTGTCTTCTCCTCTAAGCAGCTTCTGAGGATCTCACTGCTCTTCACAAACCTGATGGAATTTAGCCTACCAGCACCCCTGTGAGGTAGGGAAGTGCTCTCTCTATTTTTCATGGTGGGAAATGAAGCCCAGAAAGGTCACTTTTGGCTGTCTCAGTCACCTGGGGCAGAGCACCCAGATCTCTTGACTCCCAGTGCTGGGCTTTACCCCCATGAGCATCCTTCGCTGCACTCCCATGGCCTGAAGCAATGTCTAGATTGCCAGTGCAACATCAGGATGACACTGATGCCTAGTGATTGCAAATTAGCTGAAGATGAAATCCTCTCCAGGCATTGAACTCCTCTCCCAAAGTCTGGCCATTGACATGAACACGCAGAAATGCTTAGCCATGCCACTCAAGTGTGTTGACAACTGGCTGTGTGGTTCTTGTTTATTTAGAGTTTAATAAAAAAAGACACCTCTGCAAAGGCTCTAGACACTTAACAAATGTTACCGCATAACATCTCCAGCTGCATTTAAAAGCAAACATTCAAACAGGAACAAAAAAATCAGCTCAGCAAACCCAACCTGGCTGTCCAGCTAGCCAACTGCAAACATTCCTTTCTACCTCTTTATTGTTCTGGAAACATGCCCTCAATCTGTTCCACAAACCTTATCCAACAGGTGACTCTTGCTGCATGCCCAGCAAATCAAATTATAGTCCTTGTAACATAGAGTCATAGAAATGTAGGGCTGGAAGACACCTTGAGAAGTCATCAAACCCTGCCCTGAGACAGGACCAAGTAAACCTAGACCATCCCTAACAGGTTTTTGTCCAACCTGTTCTTAAAAACTTCCAATGCTGAGGATTCCACAGCCTCCCTTGATAACCTAGTCCACTTCTTAACTATCCGTATAGTTTCCTACTATCTAAGGGTATGTCTTCACTCCCCCCCCCGCCCCCCAGTGTAGACAGGCCAAACTTAATCTCTCTTGCTCCAGATTAAGCCCATTTATTTCTTGTCCTGACTTCAGTGGACATGGAGAACAATTGATTTCTATACTTTTTATAACAGCCCTTAACGTATTTGAAGTTTGATTCCCCACCTGCTTTTTTTTTCTCACAACTAACGACACCCAGTGGTTTTAATCTTTCCTCCGAGGTGAGATTTTTCTAAATCTTTTATCATTTTTGTTGCTCTTTGGACTCTCTCCAGCTTGTCCACCTCTTTCCTAAAGCGTAGCCCCCAGAACTGGACACAATGTCCAGCTCGGGGCTAACCAGTGCCAGGTAGAGTGGGACCATTATCTCTCATGTCTTTCATACAACACTCCTGTTCCTACACTCCCGAATGATAATGGTCTGGTGTCCAGATTCTTTAGATGTGTCCCACGAGGTATTAAGGATCAAAGAGGAAGACGTCCAAAAAGAACATCTGGGAATGGGCTCTCAATCTTTTCACTATAACCTATATAAAATGCGGGAATCCATGTGCCCTTCTTGTTCTAAGACACTGTGCTAACACGGGATTGGGGGTAAAAATATTCCAGCACAATTAACTCCATGCTGGCTGGAGAAATGAAGGGCAAAGCTGTTTCCTTCTGCCTCGTCTTCCCATTGTTATTTCCACACCCTCATCTCACCAAGCTTCTGTTCCTCAGCCTCCCTGAGGCCCTGTTCCCCACATCACCTCCAGCTAAACAGTTGTCTCATCATCCTAAGGTTCTGACCCCAGAACCAAGCTCCTTTGCACCAAGTGAGTTTTATGAGCAATTATGTGGTGCTGCAGCAAAGAGATGCCACAACGAGGAATACCTCCAGCCCTTGAGGAACCGGAGCCACCAAGACTTCGTGCTGTTTCAAGCTGATGTCCAGGAAAGGAGAAGTACTTTGTAGTAGCTGTTGGCCCCCAGTACATTTCTGAAGACAATCGTGCTGGAAATGGGACCTCCCCACCACATCCTGCTGCTGTCAGATTGCTCAGCTGAAGGAGGGCAGAGGGAATGCCAGTCTGGAAGCTTTCATGGGACAGCAGGAAAATAAGGATGAGCTGCTAAATATCCTGTGAGTAGGAAGGGCTTCAGCCTGCAGCTTTTCTCCCACACTTTGCTTGATGACAAATCATGGGGGGATGGGATGTGACTGAGTACATATTGACGTAGGTGTCCTGCTGGTCTGTGGCTGAGCAGTTCTGTGGGCCAGAAAAAACTGCTTTTCTCTGTCCTGAAACCTGAAATAAGGACACCATGAATCAGAGAGAAGAAACGACAAGAAGAGGAGATGGAATAACTTGGAGCAGGCCCAGGCAGAAGACAAGAACCTTGCAAACCACAGCTGATTTCTCCAAGTGACTCCTGGCTTTAATTAGGTTGTGCCTTGCTGAAGGGTTCACGAGTTGCTGCTATTGAACGGGGCGGTTATTGGTAAGAAAGAGGAAAAGGGAAGGTTTTGCCCCAGGATTGGAGCAGATTCCCTTTTGGAACAGTGTCCTCCAGGCCTGGACGTGAGGGAGTCTCAGGACGGGGGAGTGCACCCTCCAGCAGCAGTGTGCTGTCACTGGGTTTCCTTCCTACCTGACTCCTCTGCGGGATCATGTTTTCATAGTCAGACACCAGATCGGCTGAGCTGGGCAGGTGTTGCTCGTTCATATAGATTGCCATCTGGCCCGTGGCAGCAGGATCTGATGCACTGAAGGGAGGCTTGTGCCCAGGATTCTGAAACAGACACGGGAGGTGCTCAGAGCAAACAGGAAACTCCAAGGGACCCCTCTTACTAAAATGCCACACTAAGGAGCTAGAGCGGTGGAGTTGGCAGGAAGTGACTCCTTCCCTGTACTGCCCTAAGCTGCAGCCATGTTAAAAATGGTGCCCTTTCTGTCTGAGTCTAAATAATGACCCCTCCCCCTTCACACCGGTTATCAGCAGGGCTGGGAATTTCCTGCTAAAAGCACAAGTTTCTCTGAGGTGAATGTGACCCAAGGAACTCTGGTGCCAAGTTCCAGAGGGCACCAGTGGTGCAGAGGGTTTACAAGGATCCCCTGGGTCAGATATATGCAAGATACTTCACTGACGGATGGCATGTGCCGTCTCTGCTGGGCACCTGTTGTCCATTGGTCCTCAATCATTGCAAAATGTGCGTGTGGATAATATTTAAGGAGCTATGTGTCTTTAGGGGGGAGGGATAGCTCAGTGGTTGGAGCATTGGCCTTCTAAACCCAGGGTTGTAAGCTCAATCCTTGAGGGGGCTAAGTAGAGATCTGGAGCAAAAATCAGTACTTGGTCCTGCTAGTGAAGGCAGGAGGCCAGACTCAATGACCTTTCAGGGTCCCTTCCTGCTCAATGAGATTGGTATATCTCATAATTTATACAGAAATTATGTTCTTAAACTCTTGGAATTAAGGCAGGTCACCAGCAGGTGACACACCTCAGAGATGCTTCTTGCAGGCAGGCGGTAATAGATACCTATCTCCTTGTCTGTCCATTTGGATACTGTGTATCGTATGCTGCACAATGTGTGCCCATTTACACCCAGAGCTGGGGAGGACTGAGAAACTGTGAAGTCTACAAGCAAGGAAATCTACAGGAATAAACAAACAGCCAGGGGAGAGGAGTGTCCTGTTTATGAATAAAGACAAAAGATTGTCTCTTGGAATACAAAGTGACACGCTGGATCCTTCACCTGGGAGGCAAACTGACAGCGCGCTTGTCTCATGAAAGGGGAACACAGCCAACCTGAGTGTAAGGTGCTGTACAGATTTAGGGTGAACAACACTCTACAAGACATGAGAGTAGCTTGTTCATTAAGTCTAGGCTCCAGAATGTGTTAGGATTTTGTTTTATATGTAACCATTTGTTTCCAATACCTCCATTTGCTGTTCCTTGAATTTCTCTGCTTTGTTAACTAAAGATCTCTAAGCCCTGTTTGTTCAGTGGAGCGGTGACCTGAGGGGGAACTGGCCAGCTGGGGTGGGATGTGCTTTGGAAGTGGTGAATCTGAGAGCACAAGTCTCCAGCGAATCAGGGGTTGGACACTCCAGGGAGATGTTTGGAGGGTTCAAGGTTTGGGGTGTACCTACCACTAACCTGTAGCAAAATAGTAAGGCCTGTGGGGCCTAGAGGGGAGGGATTATGTTGCCTCTGGCTGGTGGATTGGGGAGCTGCCCCACGACAGGCACAGACAGGGCTTCCTCATGCTAAGGGCAGGGGGTAGCGAGGTGCCCCCACAATTCTGGGTACTGCTGGGAAATGTCATACTGAGCTACAATAGTAACTCCTGTGGCTGGTAATAGTAGCAGGTGCTTAACTTCTTATGTGAACCAGCTGCCAGAGGGAGGGAGACACCTTCTGTGCTAGTGTTGATTGACTCTAGCCTGTGAAGTTATACCTTTCCTAGGACGGATTTTAGTAGCACTAAGTGAATGGTGATGGTGTGTCACCTTTTCAGGTGCTCAGTAATGTGTGAAATACTCTAATCTCAGAGAGCCACTGACCATTCTGACAAAACACTATTCTATCCTATATAAGTTATTGTACTGTGCTCATCACCACCTACCCGACAGCCTATCTTACCGGGTTATAGAGATAGGTGTTCTTATCCTTTTGTCCTGGTGTGTCCTCAAGGGCTGAAAGAATCAGAAACAGGAAATGTATCAAGCTGCTGTAAAGCTATTTTTATTAATGGCTAGGCCTTTCTAAGGCACTCGCTGTGGTAGTATCCTGCACCCTAGATGCAATATCAGGGAAGCAAAGCCTTCCTAGGACCGAGTATTACTACAGTTTCCATCTGGGAGCTTTTGAAAAGGAATTTGTCATTCATTGGACTGTGTGTGTCTGTAACACACTGGGGAACCGTCCTGTGTCACGTGGACCCAGCTTTGTAGATCTAAATGAACCAGGTCAGCTTTTGAGGACAAACACAGACCCAGCCCTCTGGATCAGCTCTGCAAGTGGTGCACAGATCCCTAGTGCTTTGCAGCACCCAGGGAAGGTGGTAGCGTCAGCTCCTTGGTGGGCTACACTCCTGCTCCCATGGCTCAGGAAGCCTTTCATCACCAACACCATGAGGTTAGGGCTCTGTGGATGTGTCTGGCAAGGAGAGACATCCCCAGTGTCTTTTTAGAGCTCTCCAAGTCTCTGGGGACTGTTTCCCTTTCAGGATTAGCAGTTTGGCGCAGAGTCTTGAAGTTATTTAGGCTCCTAATTTGTTAGAAACCTAAGTCCCTTTGAGGATCTGGACCTTTCTGCTTTGAGAATTCATCTTTCATGCAGCATGCAAATGAGAGAGAGACAGAGAGCTACAGATGGAGGGGTGTGAAAGGTCAGTAACGTTTCTCTGTCTCTAACTGGCTGCTGCAGCGTTCCTGCTGATCTTGTCCCAGAATTAGAAAAAAAAGAGAACCCTGTGCTGTACCCCTACATAGGGGGCTAACAGTGCAGTGTGGCTGCAGCTCAGATGAAGCTGAGAGGGAAGATTAGCATTGTCCAATAAAATGTGGTCTTCTAGACTTCATTTACATGCAAAAATTGCTCTGGTTTAAATTAAATCAGTTCAAAACCTGATTTAGATAAACCAGGGCAGAACTCCGGATAGACTTGTATTTCAGTATGAGAATGACTTGCTTCAGTTTAGCTTAAGTGAATACAAAACTGGTTTAAATCAAATCCATATAAGCCACTCTTAAACTGAAATGAATAAATAATTGTGGAAATGACAGAGGTGCTTAATGACTTCTTTGTTTCGGTTTTCACCAAGAAGGTTAGTGCTGATTGGACCTCCACCAGTGAATGCCAGTGAAAATGAGGTATGATCAGAAGAGACTAAAATGGGGAAAGAACAAGTTAAAAATTACTAGACAAATTAGATGACTTCAAGTCACCAGGGCCGATTGAAATGCATCTGAGAATACTCAAGGAGCTGACTGAGGAGATATCTGAGTCATTAGAAATTTTCTTCGAAAAGTCATGGAAGACAGGAGAGATTCCAGAAGTCTAGAAAAGGGCAAATATCGTGCCAATCTATAAAAGGGAAATAAGGACAATCCAGAGAATTACAGGCAGTCATCTTAGGAAGGAAGAATCAGTTGCATATATATAAAATGAGAAATGACTGTCTAGGAAGGCGTAGTGTGGAAAGGGATCTGAGGGTCATAGTGGACCACAAACTAAATATGAATCAACAGTGTAACACTGTGGCAAAAAAAGCAAACATTATTCTGGGATGTATTAGCGGGAGTGTTGTAAGCAAGATACGAGAAGTAATTCTTAAGCTCTACTCCATGCTGATTAGGCCTCAACTGGAATATTGTGTCCAGTTCTTGATGCCACATTTGAGGAAGGATGATCATGTGGACAAATTGGAGAGAGTCCAGAGAAGAGCAACAAAAATGATTAAAAGTCTAGAAAACATGACCTATGATGGAAGATCGAAAAATTGGGGTTGTTTAGTCTGGAAAAGAGAAGACTGAGAGGGGACATGATAACAGTTTTCAAGTATGTAAAAGGAGGAGGAAGAAAAATTGTTGTTCTTAACCTCTGAGGATGGGGCAAGAAGCAATGGGCTTAAATTGCAGCAAGGGAGGTTTAGGCTGGACATTAGGAAAAACTTCCTAACTGTCAGGGTGGTTAAGCACTGGAATAAATTGACCAGGGAGGCTGTGGAGTCTCCATCATTGGAGGATTTTAAGAGCAGGTTCGACAAGCCCCTGTTGTGGGGGAGAGAGAGCTCAGTGGTTTGAGCATTAGCCTGCTAACCCAGGGTTGTGAGCTTAGTTCTTGAGGGGGCCACTGAGGGATCTGGGGCAAAATCAGCACTTAGTCCTGCTAGTGAAGGCAGGGGGTGGGACTCAATGTCCTTTTGAGGTTCCTTCCAGCTCTGAGATAGGTATATCTCTGTATAAAAAGGGATGATCTAGATAATACTTAGTCCTGCCATGAGTGCAGGGGACTGGACTAGGTGACCTGTCAAGGTCCCTTCCAGTTCTTTGATTGTGTTATTTGTATTATTGTAGGGTCTAGAGGACCCCCGCTGTGCTAGGTGCTCTACAAACACAGAACAAGGAGACCCTAAGTAGAAAACAAGGGACAAGAGATGGGTTCTGATAGACAGGGGAGGACCAGGAAACTCTGTGACAATAGTTGCCAGCATGATAGGCCACGGTCTCCACACACCAGCAGCCTTATAAATAAAGAATAAAATAAATGTCTACAGAAACTTTGCTCCAGTTTAGCTCAAACATTTCTTGACCCAATTTTAAGTTAAACTGGTGCAGCTTTGGTTCGGTTCTTTTTGCTGAGGCAGCAATTGCACTCCCCTCTGGCTGAGAGGAAAAGACTATGTCAGCTGTTTCCCTGTTATTAGCATCCATTAGAACCTGGCAAGCCCAGCTGCAGCAGATTGAAAGTCACAGGACTACCAGAACCTGAGGCAGCATGGGGCTTGTGAGTGGATAGCTTTGCAGGAAAAGCTGGGAATCACTACAGGCCAGAGGAGCAGTTCTTAGGAGCAGCTGATGAAATCAGGTAATCAAGGGGAATTTATTTCTGTGTTTCTTATGCTGAGTGTTAATGAATCTTATTTAACTGATTTCTACTTGGTCAAATACAATTGGCTTGTTTGCTTTTTAACTAGCCGGCTGCTGTATCTAGCATGAGCTAGGTACCTGCTCCATCACTGTGGTTGGGGCTGGGTCTGCTGTGGGGATCTGCCAGTTTAAACGGCCACGTGACCTGCTGCATGGAGTAACTGACTAAGTACATGGGAATTTACAGAGTATCTCTCTTGTGCTGTTATTTTGGTGACAGGGACAGTATGGTCCTTAGGAAGGAAGCAAAATAATTGGGCTGCACCATCTGGAGAATGAAGTGATACTTACTAGCAAAATTGATCAGAGAATTTTTACCTTTTCTCTTCCTCTGCAATGCTCTTCTAAACTTTACAGCAATGAACAAAATCAAAAGCAGAACCAGCAGCATGGATGGGATCAGGATGTAGAGGATGAGGTTTGGTATACTAGGCGAAGGAGAAGAGAATGTTTATTTCTACTCTTAATGGTCAGACTTTGTTATATAAAGAGTAGATGTAGCTCTTGAACATAAGAACGGCCGTACTGTGTCAGACCAAAGGTCCATCTAGCTCAGTATCTGTCTACCGACAGTGGCCAATGCCAGGTGCCCCAGAGGGAGTGAAGCTAACAAGTAATGATCAAGTGATCTCTCTCCTGCCATCCATCTCCATCCTCTGATGAACAGAGGCTAGGGACACCATTCTTTACCCTTCCTGGCTAATAGTCATTTATGGACTTAGCCACCATGAATTTATCTAGTTCCCTTTTAAACATCATTATAGTCCCAGCCTTCACAGCCTCCTCAGGCAAGGAGTTCCACAAGTTGACTGTGCGCTGTGTGAAGAACTTCCATTTATTAACAAATACCTATTAATTTCATTTGGTGACCCCTAGTTCTTGTATTATGGGAATAAGTAAATAACTTTTCCTTATCCACTTTCTCTACATCACTCGTGATTTTATATACCTCTATCATATCCTTCCTTAGTTGCCTCTTTTCCAAGCTGAAGAGGCCTAGCCTCTTTAATCTTTCCTCTCATGGGACCCTCTCCAAAGCCCTAATCATTTTAGTTGCCCTTTTCTGAACCTTTTCTAGTGCTAGAATATCTTTTTTGAGGTGAGGAGACCACATCTGTACACTGTATTCGAGATGTGGGTGTACCATGGATTTATAGAAGGGCAATAAGATATTCTCTATCTTATTCTCTATCCCCTTTTTAATGATTCCGAACATCCTGTTCGCTTTTTTGACCGCCTCTGCACACTGCATGGACATCTTCAGAGAACTATCCACGATGACGCCAAGATCTTTTTCCTGACTCATTGTGGCTAAATTAACCCTCATCATATTGTATGTATAGTTGGGGTTATTTCTTCCAATGTGCATTACTTTACATTTATCCACATTAAATTTCATTTGCCATTTTGTTGCCCAATCACTTAGTTTTGTGAGATCTTTTTGAAGTTCTTCACAATCTGCTTTGGTCTTGCTCCCCTCTCCAGTTGTTGGAAGGGGTGGGTAAGTATTAGCCAACTCCTATCTGTTTTTTACAACTGGGAAACTGAGGCACAAGTACAGTGACTTGCGTCAAAGAAGCACATTGAGTCAGTTGCAGAGCTGAGTCTGACACCTTGTGATGTTGGATTTCAGCATCAAACTGAATAAACAGAAACCATTCTGCAAAGGAAAATTTGGCAATCTAAAGCAGTTCCAGCTGTCCTCTCTGCACAGCTGGGTTTAAACATGTGCTAGGGCCTAGGTCTTTAAAGACATTTAGATGACTAACTCCCCCTGACCTGAATGAGTGTTAAGCACCTAAATTTATCTGAGGATCAAGGCCCAGGTAACCAGAGACATGAGTTTGCTTGCCTCAGCATAGTGCCTAACAAAGGTCTGAGCTCAGCAAAAACCTACAGAGTGTGACAGCAGTGAGTGTGATTGTAGTGACCTAACAGGGCCACTGTGGTTGGCATTTTAAAAACAAACTCTCTTTATTGATTAAATTGATTTAATTAAATGATCAAGTTAAAACTCTCAGATTATTTTCAGCTGAGCAAGGGTAAACCCCTGTTCTGTTTAGGGATGGCAGTGTTACCTAGTGGTTAGAGCACTAGCCCCATCCTCAGGATACCTGGGTTCTATTCCTGGCTCTGCCACTGGTCTGCTGGGTGACCCATGTCACCTCTCATGCCTCAGTTTCCCCATCTATAAAATGGTGTTAATGATACTGACCTCCTTTGTAAAGTGCTTGGAAATCTGTGAAAGAAAAGTGAGACGTTATTCAGTTAGAGACTTGCACTGCATCTTTTGCCATGAATTTTTGCTTTGTCTGATTAAAAAAATTAGAGACAATCACACAGAATTTAATGTCACAAACCCCTTCCAGAGCTGGGGTTTGTAAACTGCTTCTGCTGCAGTGTGAAGGAAACAATGGATAACAACTTCAAGATGAAAATATCAGCTATTCTGTCATGTGATTGACATGTACAGTATATCTTCCTGCCTGCCTGACTGGAAAGCCCAATAGAATAGCAAGGGTCCTGCAGGTCAGATGTGAGGGGAGATGCAGTGCTAGCACTTTAAAATTGGACCATGTCAGACTGGAAGAGTGGTGAGTGTGTGGGGGTGGTTTTTGCTTTCTTTTTGTTTGCAAGTGCGGGTTTAATACAGTATAATGCAATGGAATTCACCTTCCAGGGCAGAAAATAGTTTGCATGACAGAAAGGACTGTAGAACAGCAGGACTGTCTGACTCTGACTTAGATGATAAATGCCCCTGTCTCAACTTGTGAACTCAGCTAAAAATCCTTTTATTCAATGCCTCTGGTGTGCAGAGACCTGAGAGTTCTAGAATCCTCCGTGCTGCGTGAGTTTGACTTAAATCCTTGGCCTCTGTAGGGATTGTGGCCTGGACTTCGAGCACAGTGTAGAAATCCCAAACCTGCCCTAGAGTTGGTGAAAGGAGACCTCACAGTGCCTCTAGCATGAGTTTGGGCACTCACCCGGCAGGAGCATGGTTACTGTTAAAGGAGGAGGTGGATTTTTCCACTTCAGGAACAGTCCATGGGGAGGTGGCAACGGTCACGTCCTTTTTTGGTGTTGTCAGTGGTGAGGTAGGAACAGCTGCAGATGAAAGCAGACAGAGTTGTATTACCAAGCCCTTGTTCATTGATTTCCTGTTTGAGCCAGCACCTGCCTTCATGGTGGCTGGGCTATTAAAGCTCCTTGAAGTGTGTACTAGCTAGGCCGTTCCAAGTGGAGAAAGGTGGTGTGGTGGTGTGTTAACACAGTAGCTGTAATTCTGTATCCTACTTCAACTGCTGATGGCCCGCAGTGAGATAACGTAGCTTTGCTATATATCAAAAAAAGGAACCTGAGGGATGAGACAGGAGTCTGACTGAGTTCTTAGGGAGCTAAGTGGAAGAGGTTTGGGGGGAACTCCAACAATATTGAGGGACTGGGGAGAGTGAGCAAGGCTTGGTTTCCTCTGCAGGGATCAATGATGGCAGAGAGGTAGGAAATGAGACAGAACTATTCTGATATGAGCACATGGTGTTTAAATGCCTCATCCTGCATTGTTGGCCAAGAAGTGAGCAGATAGGCCCTGGCTTCTTCTCCCCTTCTCTCTGTTGCTTCAGAAAAAGGTGCAAGAAACCACATTATGGACCATTTTGAAATAACATAACCATACAGGCAGCTTCCTCCTAACTCTCATCACTCATTACCCCAACACGCTGTTTTCAGAATCTCTCTCTGAACGGTGTCATATATAGTATCCTATGCAAACTGGTAACAAGCTGCTCGTTGATATTATTGCGTGCTGGAGGTATGGGCAGTGTATAAAGAACTATAGACGCGTGCTGGAAAATGTGTTTTTAAAAGGTGGTTTGCAACCCGTGCATAAGCCTAGCCTGTCCCAGACAAAGGATTGTTGTTTGTGTCTCCAATCTGAACTAAGCTAGGTGATACCGCAGATGACAATGGAAAGTACATCTACATATAAGGTAAACAATGTACCATCAAGCTTAACGAGTGCCTGAGTAGTGGCAGAGACAGCTTAACAATCATGAGTGTGGATGGAGCCTGCACCCCTGGGTCGCCTTCCTATCACTTGAAACAGAGACTATAGACTTTGGGAAATATAAGCAGAAAGCCATTTTGGCATCCATCACTCATGGGACACAAAGCCAGAGCTCTGATAATGGGACAAAGGTGGATCCTTAACCCAAGGGGGTTGATGTCTCTGGGAACTGACTATAGATGAGAAACCTGCTTAGACCAAGATTGCAACTTGCTGAATTAAGTTTCAGTCACTGGAAAGCTTGTTTTTGTTTTGTGTGACTTGTGTCTTCTGTTCTTCCTTATATCGCCTACAGATCTGCTCTTTGTTAACAAAGCTACTCTGGTTTTATTACAAAACCAGCTCAGAGCTGTGTATTAAACTGAGAGGTGAAATCCTCAGTTAAACTAACAGGCTAGTGCGTGTTCTGTCTCTTTGGAGCCAGCAAAGGCAATAACTTTACTGTGAGTGTCCAGTGAGAGGGTCTGGTGGCTGCAAAGAACCCTGGGAACTCGGTAATTGCGGTTCACTTCTTGTTACCTGTCAGGCAAGGTTTGGACTGGCAGAGTCCTCAGGAGTGTGCTGCTTGGGCAGACAAGCTGGTGTGCCAGGGCACTGACTCCTAGCTTAGCAGCAGCCATGCTGCTCACAGTGCTGGGTGACTGGCACAACACGTCACACACTTAAAGGACTTACCTGGGAAAACAGACACGTTGACAGCAAACATCTTGTCAAGGCCGACCATCTCTATTCCACACCAGTAAACATCCTGGTCGCCCAGTTCCAGGCTCTCCATAGTCACAATGAACGTGCACTGTATGCGATTGTCTTGGATAGAGACTCTGCCCTGCTTCACCTCGGCCTCTGCACTGATGATCTGAACAGCTATGGAGCAGAATAACCACTCTTCTCCTCTGCACCAGTATTTCGTATTATTCTGGTACCTCTCATTGTACTGACACTGCACAGACACCGACCCTCCCAAGGGGCCGCTCACCTCCCTAGGGCTGGTCAGAGCCCAACAGCCTGCAAAAGACAGAATTGCTTTCATTGCTTTCCTCCTGAGCAAAAACCAGTGACAAAGAGAGACAGTTCAGAACTAGTTAGCCATATCAACCTTTTGTGCATGGATAGTCCTGTGTGGAAGAAGACAGCTGCTTTTGGGTGGATCTAAGGTGGTGAAAGCTGATAGCCTGGCCCTTAGGAGATCTGGATCCAAATCCCCAGTCTGCCATAGACTGTGTATTGACCCTGAGCAAGTTTCTTCATCTCTCTCTGCTTCAGTTCCTTTGGGAATAATGGTGCTTTCCTGCCTCATAGGGAGGACAGGTCTCACAAGAAATATTTTGGTGGCCTCTGAGTGCAGCCACCAATTCAGTGGTGGCCGTTCTGATGCTTTTTCCTCAAGTACTTTAATTAACTTTAGGAAAAATAAATAAATATTCACATATCCATGTTCAAATCATTGTCATTCATTTAGGCAGGTTTTTATTGTAGACTCAATAATAAAAATAATGTACAGTTGTCTCTATTCTTTACTGGACCTAAATAGAATAGAAACAAAACAGGTGCTTTGCATGTTCTTGTCTTTTGTTGTTTGGGTGGTTGCTTTTTTTAGGGCTTGCTAGCTAGTAAGTCTGTTTCCGTGAAAAGTGATATCTGTATGTTTGTTAACACTGCTTTCGTCCCCCTCCCTCTAATCCAGTCACCGCCCAGTGTAGTAAGTGAAGGCCCTGATAAAGACCCGTATGAGGCCTGAGGCCTGGACTAAAATAATGGCCAAGACTTTGCTAACATAAAGCAAAGTGAAGCTGTGAGCCAGAGGCAGGCCCTGCTCACAGAAACTGGCAAGGAAAGGGCTGAGGCTGCAAGAAGGTACGTACCTAAAAGGTACTGAACACTAGAGATCAGAACATTCACATACTTGCACATTCCACACAGATAACAAGGAACAGACTGACCCATCCCAATGACAGGGGCAAAAGGGTAATATGATGGATAGAGTTGTTTTGTTCAAACCAACATGTACAAAGTGAGAGGCAGCACCTTACTACGTAGAGGGGTTGTACCTTGCTACGTAGAAGGGCTGCACCTCAATACGTCAGGAGTGATGTGTAACTTGTTTGTACCTGTGTATAAGAATGTATCCCTGGGACGATGTCTTTGTCTGGCCGAGGGGGCAGTGGAAAATCCCGCCACTGACTGAGCTGAGTCCATTGACCGTGGGTACATATTCGTAGTATGCTCGGTAGACTAAGTAATCTGCGGAGAACTACTACTGTATCCAATACGGCAATAAACCTGGCCGACGTGCCTTCGTATCTTACTAGACTCTGTGGTCATTGGGGGTTCTCTTCGGGTCTGCTGTGTCAGTTATCTGCGTAGAGCTGGGACAGCACACAGAGGGAACACACGCACGCAGCCGAGTGATACCAACAAGGGGAGAGCAGAGCACCACACCAGTAGCATCTGACAACACCTCTGACAACACCCAGGAGGCTGTGACTGCACAAAAAGCTCCTGGCTGCCACATGCAGCCATGTTGGCCGCATCTGAGAAACACATGCTATGGTAATACAGGAGGTGGGCCTTAAGATTATGATGAATAGCCAATAGGTATAAGACAATTTGTTCCAAGTGTGGGGTAGTGGGGAGATGGAATCATCTGGGATCTCACCTCGTCTTCCCAGCCCCACATAAATCCAAAGCCAAAGAGAAGCATAAAAATATCCTCATTCTGCATTTTTTGTTAGTATCCTTCTAAAACACAACGCCTGCTCGTCTAGGACAGTGAACCTGAGAATGCCACAGAGGATTCCCTGACTTAGCTTTCCCACAACTTTATTATATGGGGGGTGGGGGGGAGAATGACTAACCAGTTTAGGAGAGTATGAAAATCTTCTATATGCTTTATCTCCTATCATATGCTCAGACACTCCTGTGCTGGGCAGGGTATTGGAGAGCCTCCTTCAAGTTGACATTGTTGAGATCCGCTAAACTATGGCATTAGCATCACTTCTGATCAGGGAGGGGAACCCACTGCTGCTCTAGTTAACCTTTGGAATGGATGGAGGGAGCAGGCAAGGTCACAAGGACCTATGTTACATAGGAAGTAGGAAACTAAACTGAGTATGAAACAAACTCTGTTGGGCACCTGATGCTTGGCAATGGGCATCATACTTGTCAGTTATCTCTGTGATCAAATGACTGCTTTACACATTAGTATGCAATGGTGTTCAGCTACCACCATCAACCTGCAGGTCACCGCTTCCCAGTGCGGTACCCAAGCCAACCTCTAAGAGATTTCCATTGAGACTAAGGTGTTTGCTTGTGAGAGTCCCCTGGTGCATCTGAATGATGGCTGCAGTAGTTTTACACACAGTGAGTGTGTCTTGGCTCTTTTCTTATCTCCTCCCTGCCCTACCCGTCCCCAACAAATCATGGCATTGTTCTCCTTTTGTGCCTTTTCAGATAGAAATACTCGCTGCATTGGTTAGATTTGTCAGATGTGTCTAATTGACTTAGGAGCCCAGGTCCTAGTGCCTTTCAGTGCCACTTGTTCTCCTGTGTCACATATGCGACATTGAAAACTCGACCTTACAATGCTATTTAAAAAGCAAGTAAACAAAAAATAGGTGCATAACCAGTCTGCATCCCACTTGGAAGTGACTGCACTGGGGATGTTACTACCATCTGCAGAGCACTTGACTGCAGTGAAATTCCTTCTCCAACCAACTTGCCGCATGGGGTTGAGGGAGGAGAGGAAAATGTGTTAAGGGAAGTTAGAGGACAATCCTCCGGACCCATTGGTGGCAGGGAAGGGTACAATTATTAAACTTGTGGGAGGTAATTCCTTCCCCTGTCTTAATGGCGAAACTGTGGTACTAAAGGCCCTGGTTTGTGAGATCTTCTAAACCACTTCAGCCCACTGCAGCATTGAATTGTTTTGCCTTTTAGGTAGGACATTTTCTCCAAGTCCATGGGGATCCCTGCAGGTTGGCTTTAAACTAGGACATTCTCTCCTGTCATCTGTTCAAACCTATGCCTAATGTCAGGCACTTGGGTAGGGGATCTGACTGCAGAAACGCATAGCAGCCACAGCTCCTATTGCCCCGGTGAGAGCAGGTCTGCCTCCTGGGTCTATTTCTATTGACATAAAGAATCCCGTCTCACCTGGGAGAAGAATCCAAGTCCAGACAAGAAAACTCCTCATGGTCCCGGTTCTCTCTTCAGACAGAGAATGTGGACTGAAGGTAGCTGTCAGCATCTCCGGTGCAGTCTCAATGAAGGCAGGGCTCTGTGTTTTCTCGAATCTAAAACATACTGACAAATGGATTTCGTTTCAGACTTCCTTTCTTTTGACTGTTTCACTTCCTTCAGAACCTGTGGCAGCTGAATGGTCTCATTCTGTGGGGGTGGGTTTTTTAGAATGTGTCATTTCAACCGCCTTTATTCAGAGGAAACCAGATCTGTATGATGTTTCTATTTCACCGTCCAGTCAGTCTAATTCTGAACTCCTGCACCCCTCCCAGAATGGAACATCTCAAAGTGCCCCCAAAGCACAAGTTACCGGGGTTACCCAATGCCTAAAACGAGAGACAAAGTGGGTGGATGGTTTTAGATTTAATAACCCCCAAGAAACCTAGCATTATGAGCCTGATCCTGTTGGGTGCTCAGCATCAGCACCTTCAATTCCTGTTAGTCTGTGGGAGTTGAAGGCACCCAGTGCAGAGGCTGCTTAGACCTAGTAGGCTCAGACTCAATATAGGGAGAAGGCAAATGTACTAAAAGTCAACAGAGCCACTAAAAATAAGCTGTCTTCGCTATATTCTTAATGAGCTGGACTCTGCTTTCACTTATACTCTAGCAGACCAGTCATCAAATTTGCCTAGAGATTACAATGTGAGAAGTGAATGGAGGTGAATGCCTGGCTCCACACATGGTGTCACCAGGAGGGCTTCAGCTTTCTCAACTGTGGGATGCTGCTCTGAGAAGCAGGAGAGCTGAGCAGAGGAGGGGCCCACCTAGCAAGGAAGGGAGGAGTATCTGCAGAGACAGAATGGTCATAAATCTTCTATCAAAAAGCTTCGTTGATGGAAAATGGCTTTTTGAGCGGATAGAATTTTTTCCATAAATTTCTGTTTTCATCACAATTGTTGGGGTTTTCATAAAAATATTGAAATTTTCCATGTTCAGGAGCTGAATGTTTGGGGGGCTTTATTTTGGTGAAAACATAAATAAAAAATCAACAAAAAAATGAGAATTTCTGTTTTTGCATCATTGTTTGTGCAGGAGGGATAATTTCCTGGCCCGCTCTAGTTGTGTGTCTCTCCCTGTATCTTAAGTGTTCAGAACTTCATTGTAACAATATTGCACAGGAACATCTCTGTCTCCTGCTCTGTAACCAAAGGTAGAGGACACAGTCTAGGGACTGACTCTACTTAAACCACATTAACCGCAATAGTATTAGTGCCTCGCTGTTGTCTTTGCTCTCAACACAACATTAAAAATAAGAGGAAACCACATGAACACAGTTGGGTTCCAAACAACCATGTGTTTACTAACTATATACTACACCTAGCTACAAATATACACTTCTGTTAGAGAAGACAGGGAGACCCACGAGAGGTCTCCCCACTATTTAGAGGGATATTAATGCCTGTACACCTACATGCACTAGAACTCCAGCTGTTGCCCGATGCTGGGTTAATAATCTGGTTGCAGCCCTGCACAACAACTGTCCTTATGAAAATTCTTCCTTATTGTGACATTCCCCAGGTACTGCCTGAACTGCTCTTTTCCCTCACTTCTTCAAGCTGGGACACCTTTTAAACTGCTTCACTGTGAGAGCAACCGCTCCTGGCTTGCTCACACCCAGCCTCCAGCATGCAAATCACTCCCAGTTATATTATATGAGTGCTATGCCAGCCACTCATGAATTACACTACAAGGCAACACCAGCAAACTCCCAGTCCCAGACTTTCCTCCAGGAATGTGTCTTGCACTTTCCAGCGCCCTCCTGGACAATACAAGCTCATACGAAGTCCATCATTCATCAGTAGAAAATGCTATGCACAAATCCTGTCCTCCCAAATGGAGTTTCCCAAACACTTCAATCCGAACACACTGGTTTAGATAGAACACATTTATGGACTACAGAAGGAAAGATCTTAAGTGATCACAAGTAAGGAGACATAAAAGTCAGAACTGGTTACAAAGAAATAAAAGGTAAAATGCAACTAATACCTAACTGACCAGGCTAAATGAATTAAAAGCAAAGCTTTCTCTCATCACATGCTTTTTAAGTCTTACTGGCTGGATGCCTTTCAACCAGGACCTCTTCTCCTGTCCCTAATGCTCCTTTCCTTGTCCTTCAGGTATTATTGATGCCATTAGCAGAGAGGACGGGAGGAAGAAAACCTTTGGGGCATTTGCCTTCTCCTCTTATAGCCATTTCTCTTTTGCAAGAATTCATCTTCAGCTCAGATTCAGGAAACAGAAGGTCCGAGGAGACAGGAAACCCCAGCTGTTTGTCAAAATGTAGATTTCTCACTCACACCTTTCTTCCTGCCAAGGAAGGAGAGGCCATGTGATTTTGTTGACAACGGGCTGAGGCATCAATTTGCCTTTTGCCTGTGAGGAACTGGCTTGTGCCTGCTTTCTAAACTTGGAACATGTCTCAGGAATGTTATGCAGTAGAATCTTGTAACTTTACATACAGTGTTGCCACTCGTATTTTATTTGATGATCAGCAGATTCTGAGCTTGCAAACGATACCTCACAAAGCATACTTTGTACAGAAATGATCATCATCTTACAGAAATGGTGAACATAAGGGTACAGACTGTCACACTTACCCACTCCACTGGAGACTTGGGTTGTTAGTATAGTGCAGAAATTACATGTTGAGTTCATTCTGGTGCACCAAAGAAGGAACTCAAATTCCACAAGAAAAGTATCGAATTCTAGAAATCTAGGGCTGTATCTGTTAGTGGGAAGTATGAAATGCAATGTCAGTACTTTCTGAATTAGATGCATTAGCCAGAAAATCCTCTTTCAAAACCAGAACAACAACCCCAAAACAAAACAGAACACAAAGGAGTTTTCTCTCCTAATTGGAGAAGTGCTGAACACACCACCTGGCAGTCTATCCTACCTATATCACATTTCATTCCTTTAAGCAGGGCCCACTATTATTCTGCACCTGCTGTTCCTTCCCACCAACCCATATTCTAGAATCTAAACTTTCATTTAAAATAGAAAACGCTTCCTATTTCCATCCTTTATGGTTGTAGAGAACTTTTGAAAACATGAGCCAAAGTATAAACTGATGCAGCAGTGTGAGAAGGCAGCCAGAAAGAATAGCTCACATGTGAGCTGCCACATTGATTGCAATCTGGTGTTAATTCTGAAACCTAATGATGGCATAATGTCAGTGTTTCTGCTCTTCTTTACTGCACCGAAAGTTGGCACTCTCAGAGGTCTAGGGCCTGTGACTGAGCTTTTTTATTGCACACCTTGAGGTAGAAGAATGAAAAGCAGATAAACAAATCCTCCATTCCAGATGCTGCTGATGTTAAAATTCCCTTATTTTCCAGATGTACCTCAGATCTCCCCCTTTCAGCCAGACACATTTGTTGAAAAGACCTACTCAAGGTAAATGAGTTTTCCAAATCTCTTCCATTTTATTAACTTAAACTTTTTCCTCCCAAAAAGAGACCTGTGGCTTGTGGGAGTGTCTGCTACAGCCACTTTGACCAGTGTGGCATCCTCTCTCCCTTGTGAAGCAACAATCTAGAGTGCTACATAAAGGTGGAGTTATTAGAAACCAGGTCTTATAATGGGGAAGTGTCAGGCATCCTTATGTATAGGTGTTGCTACCCCCACTGCCTACAGTAAGATATGTGACAAAATTCCCAATATGCTCCTACAATGAAATGAAAGTGCTGACTGCTCCTTTCATCGCTGATGCACCTCTGCTTGGGCAATGGTCCAGAGCAGGGATAGTGCTGGGATTCACTAGGTGGTGAATAAGTTAGGCAGGGCCTCAGGGAGATGGAAAGTGAGAAGGCCCAATGATTTCATCGGCTAGAAGGAAAGGAGGGGGACTTAGTAGTGAGGAAGGGTTAAAGGGTTTTGTCACTGGATGGAGAACTGAGCCTTATATGATAGGAGTGTTTGGGAGGGTGTCTTATGGCTTGGAAACTGGAACAGGTGGAAGTTGGGTCTTCTGTTACCTAGAGGAATGAGAGATGTGCAGCAGGGAGGACTGAGTAGTTTTGGACGGAGGAGGGAAGTGCATGATCTCCTGTCCATATATGACCTTGCTCGGGCTCCTGGACAGGCTTGTAGAGCACAGGGCTTCCCTTCTTTCTAACCTATGTGCTCATGGATGGGTGAACATAGGAAACTTAGTTCACAGATTGTACATTAAACAGGCTGTCTGTCTTCTCTCCATGCTTTGGGCCTGAAGTCTCCAAAGGCATAGGTCATGCACAGCTTCACTCCTGGCATTTGTTTAATATTAAACACTAAAATGCCAGATCACCAGGTTGAAATAAGTGCATGAAGCTATCTGGCTTGGTGCCACAAAGGTGTTTAAATTAGGCTCCATGCAGAAAGGGGTTTCAAACCACAAAAAAGCACTTTCTGTCTGTGCTGCAAATGAGCTCTCAAAAGGGGTTAGACGTGAACTAAGAGATGATAGAGCTAGACAGAGAAGCCCTTGAGTGCTGAAACAAGGAGTCATATTCCACTAAGAGCTGTGATTTTTGTACCATTTAATGCAAATATATGTCGTGTCAGTTCAGAAACGTATGAAAAATAGATCAGAGCAAAATAATTCAAATGGAAGCAAATGCAGCAGAAATCTGGACTGCAATCACATCACTCGTTCACATTTCATCACATTCTGAAAAACTAGACATGAAACCTCTATTACCTCATCCACGCACAGCTACCCTTCTACCTTCATTTCTGTATCTTCATGTCACTTAGCTTGCAAGTGTCTAGGGTTTGAGAGTGTCCATCAGTATTCATTTGCCTTGTGCCACACACAGCGCACTGCTGCCACCTGGGAAATTAAAAAAAATTATCAACGTTCTATTGGAACTGTGTTGTGATGAATAACATTCAGGCTAATTAGTCACTAGGGGGCAGCATTGTACTTTGCAGGCTTCACTGAACCCCTCACTCTGAGGCTGTGAGCCAGTGAGAGGGAGGGGTCTCTTGTGCTTGATGCCCCTCTGTGAGGAAGAGAGGCATTGATACTGGGGAGGGGGGATATACAATGTAAAGGGGGGGCATGTGACCACTCCACATGCCTCCTTTGGGAAGAACTTCCAGCCCCACTTCCCTGGGCCAGGGCAGCCCATCCCACCGGTTCCTGGGAGCTGGGGCCACAGGAGTGGGGAACATGTGCCCCTGGGCCTGGCTGGGGCCGGCCCAGTCCAGGCTGAGCAGAGGCCAGGGAACCTGCTCCTGGTGCCTTCCCCAGTGACCTCCATCCTGAGTTTTGCCTGGGATGGCCACAATCCACCAGTTACCTGCAAGGTGGGGGCTCTGTCCTCCTGCTGCACCTCCCTCCCTGCACAATCCAGCCCCTGTCCCTGGCATCTGGGCCAGACGGAGAGCAGGACAGAGCACTTCTCATGGTGCTGAAGGTGGCTGCTCAGGGTTGCTGCTCTGTTCCCCAGCTTCCGCTCCCCACCCGGTCGTGGCTGCCTGAGACAGGGGCTGAGCAAGCAGGGAGGGGAGGGGAGAGGGCTCTGGCTCGCTGGGCCCCTGTTCCTGGCAGCTGGGTGCAGGTGGGGAGTGGAAGACACCACCTTCCCAGGCAGGTTCTCACAGGCAGCCATTGCACTGCACAGAGCAGCCAGCTGGTGCAGTCAGCTTGAGAAGCATTGGGCCCACCCCTTCCACTCCCTTCTTGGGCCTGGCTGCCAGAGACAGGGGCCCACTGTGCCGAAGAGCAGGCATGGTGGAAGGAGGATAGAGCCCCTCTCCTTCTCACCACCTTGGCAGGTCAAGCAGAAATCGGAGGGGGGTACTTGCCCCAGCATGCCCGCCCCCACATGTTCCCTGTGCTTCTTAGCATGTGCACAAGGTGCCTCCAGGAGCATGTGACCAGGATTCATCACTGAATGTGGTTCGCTGGTCGGATCATTAGCTTCCCTGGCCCAGGCCGGGACTGACAGGGAGCAGGACACGAACACTGATTCATGCCCCCTGGAGAAACAGCGAGAAGCTAGTATAAAATCTGCGTGTGTCTCGGGAAATAACCCTCCTCCACTTAACCTTTAGTCCTGCCGCTCTGGGCTTGAGGAGATGGACAGCCCCTTACTGCTAAAAGCCTTTCTTCTCCATTTGGACGGCTCCATGGGCACAGGGGGCCATTCCAGCCCCACTAGGACTGGTGGGATTTTCTTTTCACGGAAATATTTCGACTCAAGCTTTGAAAACTTCCATCCGGGTCAAACTTTTCTGGGCTTTCAAGGAAAAAAATCAGAAACTGGAACCCAAACATTCTGCGGTAAACTCTCTTGGGGGGTTCAGTTTTCAGCCATTCCCCCCCCCCGTTATTGTTATTATTATTAATAATTTTATTTGTATTTATTTATTTTCCGTCGGATGAGGACGAACCTTTCTTTCTGGGGGGAGGGGACAAGCCCTTTCGTATTTAGTTATTGTTTTAAGTTCCCGAAAATAATAATTGCCTCTGTTGGCGCCGCGCTCCCTGCGAAGCTGTCCCCCCAGGGAACGAGCTGTGCCAGGCGAGGGTGACCCTGCGCTGGGATCTGTCCTTGGTCCTGGACTGGTCCCCCTGCCGCCGGAACGCGCGGCTGGGTGGGAGCTGTCTGTGGTGCTGAACTCCCGGGAACAGGGGATCAACTCTTCGCTGTCTCACGTTTAACGCATCTCCGGCCAGTCCCTCCAGGATCTCGCAGCAAACGGCATTTCAGTCTCCCACGGGACTCAAATGCTCTGGGGAGGAGACATTTTAATACTCTGACTGCCCCAGGCTGGCCACGTCTCCCCCTCTCCTACAGCCCTCACCTCCCGGGGTGGGCGGGGGGGGGGGGAAGCCTTCTCTTTCCCCTACCCCTCACTCTTCCGTTGTCACGCTGCTCTTGAGCAATCCGGCTCTCTCCATGTACGCCGGTGTGTACAGGGTGTGAGACGGGCACGAATGAGGTCCCATCCCTTGGAGTAACTCCTCACTTCACCTCTAGGAATTTACAGCTTTTCTGCCCAAACTACTTGCTATAAAATAAATATTTCTTGGGGACATTGCATATGCACTTTTATGGTGTGTGTTTTATTTGTGGACTTTTCTATCGCACCCAGCCCTATAGTATCTGCCCATGGCACGCACAGTAATGGATTTATCCATACAACACCCCCATCAGGTAGGCGCATATTAGTGTCTCTATTTCTATAGCTATCTCTTCAGAAATGCTTATTGAATCTTTATTTGTAATATTGTCATGCCCAGAGGCACCAGAGGTGTATAGGCCCTCAGTGTGCTAAGCACTGGACATACAGGAACTGTCAATTACTCAGGGCAGGGACTGTCTCTTCCTCAGTAGACTAAGGTTGGGAGAAAGGAAGTAATATTTTCTCCATTTTACAGTTTAACAGAAATATTAAGTGACTTTCTGAAAGTCCCAGCAGAAGCCAGCTCTCCTATGTCCCAGTCTAGTGAGAACCTAAACTACAAGACCATCCTATCCTTCCTTGTAACCTTGGTTCGTGGTTGTTACAATTCCATATCCCATGTTCTAGAGCTCTGAACACTAGCATTGCTGGAAAGGATGATTCCACTCCTATTCTGAATCTATGGGTGAAGAAACAAAGCCAACCTTTGTCCCTTCTGTAGTGTTCGTTTCCAACTTGCTGGAGGCTCTGTGTTCCCTGCCCTTCCTCCTGAAAACCAAATTCACTGAAGGTGGAGATGAAAAGCATCTCTGACCATGTCTGGTCGCATCTTTCATCACCTGCAGAGTTTGCCCAGTTGCAGAATTTAACAACCTGGGCATTACAGGGGAGCTATTGAGTAAAGAAAGCTGCTCTGCTGTTAAATGTTTAACAAAGGAAAGGGGAGGCTGATAAGTTGTTTCTTATTTTAGTGCCTTGCACTGAAGTAAGACCTGTTTTATTATTATTATTATTATTGAACAAACATCTGGTGTCTCTTGCTGTTGGCTAAAACCACTAAAATAATAAACAATCATGGCTCCAGAGATTTAGAGTTCCAAGAGAGATCTTTATAAATGTTGTATCAAATCCTGCAGTCTTTAATCAGTGGTGCCGGACTGGCACTGCAACAATGAGTGGTGAATGTTCATTTCAGCACAAGCAGCAAAGAATCCTGTGGCACCTTATAGACTAACCACAGTGAGAGATTATGCCATACTCTATCAAAAAAACTGAGGAACCACCTGATCAGCATCCTATACAGCAAACAGGAAAACATCAAAAAAGAGCTCTCCAACCTGGAGTCTCTCATTAATAACCAAACTTCTATACAAAAGGACTTCACTAGAATAAGACAGGAGATCTACATTACTCACTTCACCTCTCTACAAAGGAAAAAGGACGGTAAGCTGTCTAAACTCCTATCTGCCACATGTGGCCACAACCGTGGTACCCCTAACCCACCCAGCAATATCGTCAATCTATCCAACTACACACTCAGCCCAGAAGAAAAGTCTGTCCTATCTCAGGGACTCTCTTTCTGCCCTGCCACCCCCACCAACATGATACAGTTCTGTGGCAATCTGGAAGCCTACTTTCGCCGTCTCCGACTCAAAGAATACTTCCAGGACAACACTGAACAGTGCACTGATACACAGGTGCCCTCCCACCAACAGCACGAGAAGAAGAACTCCACATGGACTCCTCCTGAGGGTTGAAATGACAGTCTGGACCTATACATTGAATGCTTCCGCCGGCGTGCACAGGCAGAAATTGTGGAACAACAACATCGCTTGCCTCACAACCTAAGTCGTGCAGAACGCAATGCCATCCACAGCCTCAGAAACCACCCTAACATTATCATCAAAGAGGCTGATAAAGGAGGTGCCGTTGTCATCATGAACAGGTCTGACTACCAAAAGGAGGCGGCCAGACAACTCTCCAATACCAAATTCTACAGGCCACTTCCCTCAGATCCCACTGAGGAATACACTAAGAAACTACAGCATCTACTCAGGACACTCCCTACACTAACACCAGAAGAAATCAACATACCCCTAGAGCCCCGACCAGGGTTATTCTATCTACTACCCAAGATCCACAAACCTGGAAATCCTGGACGCCCCATCATCTCGGGCATTGGCACTCTCACTGAAGGACTGTCTGGACATATGGACTCTCTACTCAGACCCTATGCCATCAGCACTCCCAACTATCTCCGTGACACTACTGATTTCCTGAGGAAACTACAATGCATTGGTCACCTCCCAGAAAACACCATCCTAGCCACCATGGATGTAGAGGCTCTCTACACAAACATCCCACACACAGATGGAATACAAGCTGTCAGGAACACTATCCCTGATGATGCCACAGCACAACTGGCTGCTGAGCTCTGTGCCTTTATACTTACACACAACTATTTCAAATTTGATGACAATATATATCTCCAGATCAGTGGCACTGCTATGGGCACCCGCATGGCCCCACAATATGCCAATATCTTTATGGCCGACCTGGAACAACGCTTCCTCAGCTCTCGTCCACTCACGCCCCTTCTCTACCTACGCTACATTGATGACATCTTCATCATCTGGACCCATGGGAAGGAGACTCTGGAAAAATTCCACCATGATTTCAACAGCTTCCACCCCACCATCAACCTCAGCCTGGACCAATCTACACGGGAGGTCCACTTTCTTGACACCACGGTGCAAATAAGTGATGGTCACATTAACACCACCCTATATCGAAAACCTACCGACCGCTATGCCTACCTTCATGCCTCCAGCTTCCATCCCGGACACATCACATGATCCATTGTCTACAGCCAAGCACTGAGATACAACCGCATCTGCTCTAACCCCTCAGACAGAGACCAACACCTACAAAATCTCCACCAAGCATTCTCAAAACTACAATACCCGCACGAGGAAATAAGGAAACAGATCAACAGAGCCAGACATGTACCCAGAAGCCTCCTACTGCAAGACAAACCCAAGAAAGAAACCAACAGGACTCCACTGGCCATCACATACAGTCCCCAGCTAAAACCCCTCCAATGCATCATCAAGGATCTACAACCCATCCTGGACAATGATCCCACACTTTCACAGGCCTTGGGTGGCAGGCCAGTCCTTGCCCACAGACAACCTGCCAACCTGAAACATATTCTCACCAGTAACTGCACACCGCACCATAATAACTCTAGCTCAGGAACCAATCCATGCAACAAACCTCGATGCCAACTCTGCCCACATATCTACACCAGCGACACCATCACAGGACCTAACCAGATCAGCCACACCATCACTGGTTCATTCACCTGCACATCCACCAATGTAATATAGGCCATCATATGCCAGCAATGCCCCTCTGCTATGTACATCGGCCAAACTGGACAGTCTCTACGGAAAAGGATAAATGGACACAAATCAGACATTAGGAATGGCAATATACAAAAACCTGTAGGAGAGCACTTCAACCTCCCTGGCCACACTATAGCAGACCTTAAGGTGGCCATCCTGCAGCAAAAAAACTTCAGGACCAGACTTCAAAGAGAAACTGCTGAGCTTCAGTTCATCTGCAAATTTGACACCATCAGCTCAGGATTGAACAAAGACTGTGAATGGCTTGCCAACTACAGAACCAGTTTCTCCTCTCTTGGTTTTCACACCTCAACTGCTAGAACAGGGCCTCATCCTTCCTGATTGAACTGACCTCGTTATCTCTAGCTTGCTTTCTAGCATATATATACCTGCCCCTGGATATTTCCACCACATGCATCTGAAGAAGTGGGTATTCACCCACGAAAGCTCATGCTCCAAAATGTCTGTTAGTCTATAAGGTGCCACAGGATTCTTTGCTGCTTTTACAGATCCAGACTAACATGGCTACCCCTCTGATACATTTCAGCACAAGAATCGGACTCACTGGCAGTGAGCAATGGATTGAGAACTGGAGGCTGCTCCTAACACTTGAAATAGCCATCTTTAACTTTGTCACTAAGGGTATGTCTACGGTGGAGCTGGAAGGGGTGACCTCCAGCTTACCCACACTAGTGCCAATCAAGCCAGCATGCTAAAAATAGAATGTAGCCACAGTGGTCTGAATGGTGGGACCGGCTACCTGCCATACTGAAATCCCATCCAAGACCCCAGGCATGTACTGGGTGCCTAGCTCCACCCACTCTTTGTGCCACTGTGGCTACACTTCTGTTCTTAGTGTGCTAGCTTGATCAGCACCAATGTGGGGATGTCTCCTTGAGCTGGAAATTACACCTCCCATGCCAGTATCGACATACCCAAAGTCTCCTGATCCATCCTTGCAAGCTTTAGCATTGAGCACTGTTAGGTGAGCACAATTTTCTCTGGTTTTTGTCTATCTTCTATCTAAATTTTTCCAAGTGGCGGTGAAGTGCAGCTAGAATTAGGATTTCATTTTAATGCTGCAGCATAAGTGCTAACTGAATGGCCCAGGAATATGGGAATTTCTGTCCTTGGGCAAGGCTACTGGGCAAGAGGTTCCCAAGGTCATAAACAGGGACGCAGCCTCTGCTATAGCCATGTATTACAGACAGTTGACTGGTGGTCCTGATCCAAAGACCAACGAAGTCAACGTGACTCCCTTCCACTGACTTCACTGGACTTTGGCCCGTATTTCAGGGAACTGTGGTAACCACTTGCCTGCTTTTTATCTGAGCCAGACACTGTACACTGTTCAAGCTCTGAGGCCAGAATGAGCTGGCTGCTCTTTAAATTTGACAATTAACATAATAATAACAATTAATATAATTGCATAACATGCAGTACTTGACCTGGATTTGTACTAGCACTTAATATAGGCTCAGAAGCTCTGCACTAGTGCAGAGAACAATTACACAGGGACTTGCTAGCGGTTCATAGCCACATGTAGGCACAGAAATCTGGTATGAATTGTTGTTAAGATGCACATGTATTTCTGTGCACTAATGAACAGAGTTAATTACTCTCCAGCGTCCGTAAAGCAGCAAGTGCTTCCTTTTTCTTGCGGAGATTTCAAAAAAAAGCATTTAAAATGGTTCGGGTTAAAGCCTATTATCGCTGCCTGCTTAATCACGCAAATATTATTTCCTTTTGAAAGAAAACACGGCTTTTTAGTCGGCAGCCACTCAAAATGCTACTGGAAAATAATGGCATCAAATCCGAGTTTAGGCCTTGATCCTGCAAATACACACCCAGGCTTAACTTTACCAACATGAGGGGCCCTAATTAAATCTATGGAACTACTTCCATGCTTCAAGTTAAGTGTTTGCAGGTTCGAGGCCTTCGTGCTTCACTTGAGAACTCGGGACAGCTTGTAAATGAGTGACCAGGACAAGAGCACTGAGTCCCTCACTAACCAGACCCAGATCTTGCTCCTGTCACGCCCTGAGTGATATTGAAATCAGTGGGAGTTGAATGCTTAACATGAAGGTCACAGTTGTACTAAAGCTTCCCAGTCCTGAGCTGCATCAGCCCCAGTCATCTCCCCTCTTCAGAGATTGTCAATCCTGTGGGACTGCTTAGTGGGCTTGTCAATATCACAAGTGCCTCTGGGGATGACCAGAGTCACTATCACTCGGAGTCTGTATTGGATTTGGGTGCCTGTTTCCAGAGGCAAAAGGCCTGTGCTTTAATATCCTGTTAAGCCAGTGATGTGCCTCTATTAACAGGGAGAGAGGGGAGGTTGTCTACAAAGAGCAAGCAGGTAATACCATTAAACTGGTGATGTAAAGATGTAAGATAGGAGAAATAGCTCTTCTGAAATGCTAAGTGGAATTGGTGCTTGTGGATCCAGTTCACTGCAATTTGCTCCTCTTTCTACTGAAAAGCTCCTAGTCTGAGTCAGGACAGAATTGTCTTCGTTCTTGACAAGAATATATGGGCTGAATGTTCACACTATCCACAGTGAAACCTCTTTATTTTCACCCCAGGAACATGAAACAGAAGCACATTCTGTTATTGGTGACAAATGAGAACGCTGCATGTCGACGATCAGCTAACACCTACTCATATCCAGCAGTACCTCTGCTGCCACGATTTCCGGCCAATGGGAATGACTGTTATCTGATCATTTTACAATAATAGCGATAAAGAAAAGTGAAAGGGTAGAACCACTACCTGAATCTGCCCCCTTAGCTGTGAAAGCCAGATCCATGGTCCATCTAGCTCAGTATCCTGGCTCTGACACTGATCAGCACCTGATATTTCACAGGAAGGTTCAAGAAACCCCATTATAGACAGTTACTGAATAACCTGTGCAGGAAAAAAATGTCTTCTCTCCCCACCCCAATGCCAAACCCTTAGGGCCAGATTTAGACAGGTTTTTAAATGCCGAAGGATGTGGGTAAGCTTTGGATTTCCAAAAACATCTAGGCACCCAGTTCCTTTTGATTTCTGTGACAGTTAGGTGCTTTTGGAAGTCTCCTGGCTCCTATCTGTATCTTTAGGCACCGCCTTTTCAAAATCTGGCCTTTAGGGTTTATGTTCCCTCGGTTTTATTTACCCCATCTAATGTAATTATCATAGTCTCATCATTTTCCATGTAAATGCCCAGCCTTTTTGGAGTCTTTCTATGCTCTTGGCTTCCATGATCTCTTTGTGGCAGTGAATCCCAGAGGTTAACTATAGGGCTTTTGCAAAATAGTATTTTTTCCAGGTTTTTTTCTATTGTGTTGCTTTTCATCTTCAGTTAAATTATTTTTGTATTGTTCGTCTAAGAGTGGGGGTGCACAGAAATTTCCAGTTTACCTTCTCTAATGCAAACACATCGTCTCTGATTTCTATCTTCGTACCCCAAAACTAATAACCAGAATAAACTGGAATGATTTGCCAGACTCCACAAGATCTTTATTTTATTAGTAAAACTAATAAGGCACCCAGAACAGTGCAGGTTTTAATTTGTTTTCTGTTGTTCGTAAATTGAACTCACTAGCCAGCAAAGGGTTAAGGGTTAGGAATTATGTTGAGAGGGCACTTAAATACACAGGAGAGGAGTACTTAAATACACAGGAGAGGGCACTTAAATACACAGGATCAACCCTGGCCCTATTGTAGTCAATAGGAATATTGCCATTGACTTCAGATGAGCCAAAATGTCACATACAGACTAGACAGCATTGGTACTAGAACTCCTTTTAGAGATTACAGCCCTCTTCCCTACCGTTTTCTATGGAGAGTGATCAAAACAGGAACAGTGAAGAAAATGGACCAGAAACTACTGTCTTAAATGTAGCTTTTCCTCCTGCGCTTGTGCTGCACTGCGTAACTTGAAAGTAATTTAAACTGAACAGTTTACATTTTGTCAGGCCAATAAAACAAATCTTAATTTAGAGCAAAATGGCAAATAAATGAACCATGCACTTTCCTTCTGCTTTGAGAGAAGACAGGGCAAGGATGTATCCTGTCTTCATCGATTTCAGCTGTCTAGTACTTAATTAGGAACATGAGCTGTTCAGTGGGCTGCATGGATTCTTTGCATAGGACAATGGCTAGCAGGGAGAGGTTTGCTGTGTCAGGTGGGGGGCGGGGTGTGGGGGGGCTCATTGGTCCCTAATTGGAGGAATATGCTTTGTAGTCCTTGTCAGGCAGCCTTGAGGCTGCCCAACTCTGGTAAAATCAGCTTTGTGATGCCATGTAGATCTCAAGGGCCAGATCCTTATCTGCTGTCAGGCCATTGAACTTAATGGGACTAGGCCTGTTTACACCAGCTCAAGGGATGAGCCTGTATTTGCTTCTCATTACTAGGGCCAGTCTTTTGCTAGCAATATATTGTATCTTGACACTTAATTACAGTTGACAATATCATGAGCGCTGTCTCACGCCAGCGTGCTATGAAACATACCCAAGGTGGAACTGGCCCTCGACAACGCCACTTAATTCTGAGGGTAACACCATCCTCCCAGTTAGACCCTCAAAGCTTCAAACTGGAGAAAATTCCTGGGAAAAAACTGTTCATTTCTCCTTACGATGTCTTTTAAGGGAAAACACATCTTTTTGCAGGCCTACACAGTGGGGGGAGACTTTTACACTGAATAAAACCTCTCTGCTGTGATTGAGACAGGAAGGCACAAACCCAGGCGAAGACCCTCCCTGGGTGAGCAACCTTCCAGTATTGGTTATCCCCTGAGAATGAGGAGCTTGATAGCGTCACTTACCCTTCAGTACTGCAAGGAAGTGAGGGGAATTGGAGTTCTTGGGGGTGAAGTTCATGCTTGTGCTAATACAAGGCC
This sequence comes from Gopherus flavomarginatus, assembly GCF_025201925.1. Classification (NCBI taxonomy): domain Eukaryota; kingdom Metazoa; phylum Chordata; order Testudines; family Testudinidae; genus Gopherus; species Gopherus flavomarginatus. The sequence continues at coordinate 38,920,645 of NC_066628.1, read as the reverse complement.
TGTGCACCACTTAAGTTCACAGAACCAGGCTTAAGTGCTGCCTAGTGCTTGTGTTAGTCCTCCACATGGGGATGACTTTAACCCTTGGTGAGCCTGAGCATGTGTAAGGGCAGAATTTGGACACAGGGACGTGAATCCCATTGACTTGATTGGGAAACGTAGGTCCATATCTGAGGACAACATTTAGCCACAAATAATGATATTTTATATAAAATGTTAAAATTGTGCTCTCTTACCCTGGTGGAAATCCAGAGCAGTGCTACTGACTACAGTGGATGTCTCTACGTTCACACTGATGGAACAGACAGCAGGTTTTGACCCACGTTTTGTTTAAGCTTGCGGGCTTCTATAAATAATGGTAAATGTCCCAGTTCAGTATCCCAGTATGTTTGCCTCAGGACTGACCCAAACCTAACGGTGTCAGTGGAAAGACTCACGTTGATTCAATGAGCTTTGGATCAGATCCTTTAAAAACATTACATGGAAAAGGAAAAAGACCAGTGTGTATGGAGAATGATTCTGTTCCCACTGAAGTCAATTACAAACTTGCCTTGGGATCAGTCCCATGCTCGAAACCATATAACTCTGGTTCATTTTCTTTGAAGTAGCTCTGCATGAGGCAAACTGAGATGTCAGTTCTGTAACTTTTAAATGATCGTGTTCTGACACCATTTTTAAAGGTATTGCTCTCTGTCAGTGCTCTTTAATAGGTCTTAGATTTTTGGATTAATACTGTGTGTCAGCTCAATATATCCTAAGTTATAGCTAAGGATGTAGCTGTAGGAGTAATGTTTTTATGTCTGACTTCAGTGTCACTTCTTGGTTGTGGAAAACATAAAGGGCTCTCTCTGATTTTTTCCTGTTGCTACTGAGGCTGATCATCTGACCTGGCAAAAACATTTATGCTGTTAGAGGAATTAATAGAGAGATGTAATTAGCATTGTCAGGAACAGGCAGTGAAACAGCAGATCATACGGGTGCAGATGGTTTTGGAATCAGTTTCTGGTTTTCTTGCTTGGGGTCCTTCCGTTGACCTGGAAGGAGAGAGATTTGTGGTCTGAAGCCTAATTAAGCTATGACTTGATTTTTAAATAAACTTCTCATTACATATGTATTTGTTGCAATTTAGCTTCAAGCATCAGCTCTCTCCAGAAAGGAATAAAGGGATCTAAACAAGGTATTGACTAATTAAAATAAAATAAAAACTTAAAACAAATTAATCCTCTTTCCAAATATAGTTTTTATGTTTCACTTCAATATTTTTCACTTTAATATTCTGCTAATCCTGGTATTTAAATATAGTGGATTTTAAATTAAATATGATCCAGTAGATTCACTGTCCAACTAGTCTTCTAAGATACATCAGCCAAACGTCTGGGTCCCACTCAGTTGCTTGTGCTACTCTCACAGTGCAAAGCAGATGGAGAACTGGCTTGACTGGCTACCATAAAGGAAACCTCCAAGTGTCCTACTGCTAGTAAAGGGGCTCTGTGCAACCACTTTCCCCTAATCAAATGACCATTCCCAGGGGGAAAGGATATGTGCGGGGTGCCTCTGCTCTCTGACCAGGGCTGGCTCCAGGCACCAGCCGACCAAGCATGTGCTTGGGGCGGCACCTTGTAAGGGGCAGCCAATCTTGGGGTGGCAGGGCAGCGCTCGAGGTTTTTTGTTGTTGTTTTTGTTTCGGCGGGGTGGGGCGTTTCGGCGAGGTGGCACAGCATTAGGGCAGGGTGGGGCGGCGTTACGGAACTCTTTTTTTGCTTGGGGCAGCAAAAAAGTTAGAGCCAGTTCTGTCTCTTACTATCCTCAGCTGCTGCTGTGATCCATGATGAGAGTTAAAGCAAACTTCAGGATCTGGGGATAGCTACGGTGGATTAAAGCCACTTTCAGAACCCCTCCATCCACTGCTAAGCACAACTCAACCAGGCCAAAGAATCTTGCTTCATGTGTCCAACCCAATATGGTATTATGCGCAATGTAGCCTCTTTATAAGGCTGCTGGGCCCAGCCTGACAGTGGATTATTGGTAATCTTTATCCATGTCAAAATATACATCTCAAACATTCCCTGTTCGCTAGCAGAATATAACTGATGCAGCTAGTCCTTGAGAAGGAGGGTTTTTGTTTATAAAGTGTTCCCTTCCTCCCTCAAATGCTTGAAGCATTGCGCAGAATAACAAAAACCTAATACAAATATAACTGAAAATCACAGTCTTAAAATGCAAAGTGATAACATGAACCAAGGGGGTCTACATGCAAGAAGGGGTGGGGGAAAATGTGAGGCTGGAAAGGTAATAAATATTGGGCCAAGCTAATTAAAAGGAGCCTACCAGCTTCGCATGATTTAAATTGGTAGGCTTAACTGAAAGGGGAGAAATGGATGTTGGGCACGCTGAGGGTGGAAGACATGGCCACATGCTACAGTCCACCCCAACAAAGGTACAATCATCTTCCAATCAGAGACATGAAAGTGGCATCCATGAAAAGGCGGGTGGCATTGGAGCACACCTTCTCTTCAAGGAGGAGGTCTCAAATGCAGGCAGGCCCTGGGCAGATGGACACTGTTAGCTTTTCAGATCCTACTTAAAATCTCTGTGTCATTCTCCAGAGGCAAGTGGGGTAAATAACACAGGGCAGGTGCAATATGAGTGTTATACTCCAACACAATGGACAAACGTGCTGCTGCATTCAGAACAAGCTGCAAGTGATGGAGGTGCACTGCTGTGAGCCCTGTGAAGAGGCAATCCAGCCTGCTGGTCAAAGGGGTGGTGCTTGTTATGGGATAAAGGCAGGTGTCTGCACAACACTCAGCACAATGTGATCCTGCACAATGGGGGCCTTTGTGTGCTATTATAATACACCTACCTACTCCTGCTAATAATCTTATGCAATCTGCACATGTATAATAGCACAATATAGCATTTCACTCAAAGCTGCCCATGGTCCGCGTGGTACCACGGCCACTGTCATATGCATCAAGGAAAAACACAGGAAACTTCAGAGTGAATAACTTGATCATAGGAGAAATTTCTTGAGCCCTCATCAAATAGTGGCTAGTTTGTGCCCCAAAGCATGAGAGTTTATACCCTTCATATTTTTTTTGACCTTAACGTAACTGGAAATTCGATCCATCTCTGTAAATGTCTAACATTTAGACATATAGACACTATCCCTATACATGCAGCCATTCTGCACTCTTAGCCTCGGTGCTACCTTTGTGGCAGTGAGTTCTGCAGGTTAATTAGCTATTGTGGAAACAAATGACAACAAAACAGAAAGAAAAACAACCCTTTCGCAGCTTTTAAATTGCTACCTTTCACTGTCATCAAATTGTTCCAGTATTTTGAGAGCAGTTATATAGAGATTCCTGGTATATCTTCTCTGTACAAGTCATTTGTTTTTGTATGACTCTAAATCATCTCCTTTCTTGTCTTCTCTCTAAACAGATCTCGTCTTCTTTATTGAAGGCCCTCCAATCATGTTGTTTGCCCATCTGTGAACCTCTTTCTTTACTGAGAAAATAGGTGGGTCGAGAAATAGCAGATAAACCAAGTGAAAGAAGAAAAACTTCAGAGAATATATTAAAAAAGAACATGAAGGAACAGAAAATTTTCTTCAAAAGAATAATGGGTTTGCGGGAAGGGGGGAACCCTAAGGAAGTCAAGGAACAGACAAATTTCCAGAGTAAAAATAAAGAATGAAGACATCTTGCAGCATCAGCAAGATACACCGAGATCGTGGAGAGAGACAAAATCACCAGAGATGTTGAGAGAATGCCACCAATGATCAAAGAATTAGACTAAACACTGGCTAAACTTCAGGGACTAGCTGGGATCCTGCCCAAGAATTCTGAAGCACATTGTAAGGATAAAAAGATCTCTTTAAAAATAGGGCAGCTCCTTTCCCAAAGGGGACCAGCAGAGAAGTCAAATAGACTTTTTAAATGTGGAAGTGGATATGTTCGTATTCTGTAAAAATCACTTGGCCATAGGTCCATTAATCTGAGCCCTCTTAGGAAGGCATTCTGCCAATCTAGCAGTGATGCTCATGGCACTGCTTCGGTTTACACAGGTGAAGCTCTGTCCCAGTTGTGGAAAATGTGAAAAATCTTTTACTTGTTATCAACAATATGCATGACTCAGTTTACCCACACTTTGTATTGTTAACCATTGGCTGTGAAGGAGTTAATTTCCTTCCCTGGGTAGTAAGAGATGGGTGGATGTCACATGCCCGTGTGGCTTGACCCAAACGCACTATCACGAACTGAATGGCATGGACACACATGAATGAAGCACCTGGTGAGATAGTGGAAGACCTGATGATGGAACATTGACTCAACAGTGGGCAGCCAAGAAGATGTGGAACACAGCAGGGCTGCAAGGAAGATGAAGACGCAGGAGGTGTCCAGTGGCTGGGTTAAGGACTGGGCTCCAGACTCTCAGAATTAGAAAGAAACTAGGATGGACTCCAGAAAACCATAGACAAATGGGGGCAGTTGCTTCTGCCAATATTAGACTCAGTCCTAGGCTTGACTTTTCCATGCCAACTTAAGGGCTCTCAGGGGCTGTACTGCGGTCGACCACCAACCGCTGGCTTGCCTAGAAGAGGCTGCCCTGTGTCTCTGCAGATACGTAGTGGCTGCATTGCTCCCTGAAGGGGTAAAACTCCAACAGGAGCCTGAACCCCTCTGGACTCACTGGACAGCCTGTGATGAGATCCAGGGATTGCTGGAGCCTGACGGCTCAGTCTTGGAGAAGCCGAGCTGCAGGATTGGCCCTTGTGAAAAACTAAGCTGAAGGCTTGGCCAGTAATTGGGGTATCCAAAGAGCCCGTGCAGAGGCTGGGCTAGCCACGCCCCCTGTCGCTCTGTGACGCACTCGTCTCAATGTAAAATCTTAGGCCTGTTTTGCAAGTGCTCTGAACAATTTCAGGTACTGCGCCAACACCCTCTCCTCGAGCCTGGCTGCCATAATACCCAGTCTTCATAAGAGTAAGAGGACTTAGTTCTCCAGTCAAAAGGCCTCTCCATATCCAGTCACTCCGGGGGACTAATTCTGGGTTAAGAGCGCTGAGCTCTTGCGGCTCCTGGCAGCGCTCGCCTTCCTGCAGGAAGGGAAGGGATTGAAAACCCGAACGTGGACCGGGAACTTTCACCCTAAACTCGTCCCTTTAGCAGAGCGCCCCTGAAAAGGGCCGGGTCTGACTGCAGCCTGCCAGGCCGTAGCTCTCCTGGCTGCTTATGGGACCGGAGTTATGTCACAGGGGATCGCTCCGTCTTGCAGTTTAGCTGGGATCGGAGAGCTGCCGGGCGCCTGGCGCAATGGGGACAGGACAGCTGAGTCTCTCCAGCTCTTCACGCGACCCTTCCCTTCCCCGAGAGTGACGATTTTACATCTGAGGTCCCACCTCTTCTCCTCCGCCTCGCCGCGTGTCTGAGGTTCGCGGAAAGAAACTGGCCTGCGAGTCCTGCGCCCCACCTTTCTGCTGAGCAACCCTGGGCTGCGGGCGCTCCCTGCAGCCGGAAATGGCCCGCTTCCCCCGCCTCAAATGCCCCGCTCCGCTAAGGCTGATGCATTTTGCCCAAGTCAGGGGCTGACAGCGCCTATTGGCTGATGATGGGTTTGGGGTTTTTTGTGTTCCAAGTGGGATGGAAATAGCTGCTGTTGCAGGGGGACTGGAGCTTGCAGAAAAGAACGAGGAAGCCCCTAGGGTCCAGTGCCGCTTCCTGAGCCTTCCCCTCGCTGCTGGAGCCCTCCCTTGCTTCTCAACACGCAGCTGAGCTCGGGAGCTGCGGGCAGAGACAGCGGGGGGGAGGAGCTGGGGGGGTGAAGGTGAAACACGAGCGCTTCCAAGTTTGGGTAATTGCAACCGCTGCTTTCCTCTTCCAGCTGCAGGGCTTCAGCGCCTTGCCCGGCAGCGGGGGCTGGGAGCTGTCTCTGGTGCTCGGAGCTGTGCGTAGAAGGAACCTGCGCCTGGAGTTGACCCTGGCGCTCGCCCCGCGGGCTGCGGGAGCTGTCCCGGCTGCTGAAAACCTGCCCTGCCTGTGCGGCTCTAGGGCTCCGCAAAGGCCACCGGGCTCCTGCGTGCTCCGCACTTTGCAGTCCCGGGGAGCTGCTCCGGACTCCGAACCGGACGCGCTCGTCCCGCCCCCTGCCTCCCGCCTCCCGGGGTGCGCTCGCGCGAGCTGCGTCTGGCTTGCGCCGCGCCCCCCCTCGGGGCATGCTGCGGGCCAGGTAGCCGGCGCCCGCGGGGAGGCCGCCCGGCTCCGCCTGCTACATCAGAGTCAGCCGGGAGCCGCGCACGGCACAGACGCACGGAAATTGCAGGGGATGCAGCCAGGCTGGGGCGCTCAGAGCGGGGCCGGCAGTGCCCCGGCAGCCTCCGGGATGGACGCCAATGGAGCAGGCAGCCCTTACTACGATGAGGATCTTCTGCACAAGGTGGGGGACCCACTCGGGCGGCTTTTCCTGGGGGGGGGGGGAATAAACCCTGGTTAAAAATAGAAACAGCGCCAGAAACAAACATCCTGCAAAAGGGGAACAGGGTCCCGAGCTCCCTGTGATGGCGGATGCAAGAGGGAGGTGGGACGTCTATGGAACTGCATGCACCATAAGATCGGCTGGTAGCCGCCAGAGTCCGGGCACACGCCGGGGTGGGGGTGGGGGGCTGCCATCAGTTGTGGGGTTTCTTCCTGGCTGCAAGCCTAATCCTGTGTGTTCGCTGTTTCCTGGCGGGAATATAACGGCCGCGCAGTCATCCCCGGGATGAATAGACACTGTTTGTGTCTTAGCTTCCCACTAAGCACCGCTGTGTGACTTCTCCCCTGCCTCCTGCAAGCTGCGGTTTATTTATAGTATGCAAACAACGGTTCTGCAGGCTTCTCTGGGCTTGCCAAGTAATTGGGAACTAACGATCTCTCCCCCCTCCCTGGCAACAGACAATGTATTAACAAAACGCGGTGCTCAGCAAGAGCAGCTGTTAACTCGTGTTTGTTTCCAGGCTCTAATATGTGTAATTAGGAAAGGAGACAGACACCCAGGTTCAACAGAATCCGCGCGTGTTTGCAAAACAGCCCCTCCCAGTGGTTCTGGATTTCTGCCAGCCCGAGCCATGTTGGTGCAGCTAGCAGCGAAAATCGCGGCGCAAACTGTTCTCTGGAAGCGCCGACGCTGTTCTCCTGGCCAGAGCGAAGTTTTTAAAGCTTCCCTCAGTGTTAGACGCAAAGGCCTGGCAAAGAATGACAAGTATAAAGACAAATGGGGAAATCCGGGCGCCAGTGAACTCAGAGCGAGTTTTGCCATTGACTTGATTGCATGTTTGGTCTTGAGAAAAGGAAAGGAGGGACCCGAGAAAGGTCTTGAAATATTGTTTGGGGCGGTTATGAAAAGGGCTGGGATCAGTTCTCCCTGAGCACTTGAAGGGGGGACAATATGTCATGGGCTTAATCTGCAGCAAGGGAGATTTAGTTTAGATATTAGGCAAAACTTTCTAATGACAAGGGTGGTTAAGTACTGGACTAGGTACCAAGGGAAGTTGTAAAATCCCCGTCAGGGGAGGCTTTTAAAAACAGGTCAGACAAGCATGTTAGGGGTGGGCTGGGTTGGGGTAGTAATTGGTGGACCATGGGCCAAATCCAGACCACAGGACACGTTAGAATGGACCCCAAAATCTCTTTATTTACTTATTAGCATTATTAATTTTTATTATTTTCTCTGGAGTCTGGACCTTGACTATACCTTGACCGAGACATTTGATATTGACAAAAATATCTGGTATGAGTGTATTTGATCCTGCCTCAGGGCATGGGGGATAGACTGCATAACGTCTTCAGGTGCCTTCCAGCCCTACATTTCTATGACTCAGTGAAGCCAGGATTTCACCCCAAGTCCCTGCTCCTGAATACGTACAGTGTTCATTTTCTTAAAGAAGGCCCAAAGTAAATTGAAATGAGTAGAGCAGGCTTGTCTGACCTGTCTGCAGTGAAAGTGCCCATAGCCCAAAATACACGTCTCCCTACCTTCTCTTCTTCAAATCCCTGTCTCTGCTAGCAACCTTGGATCAGACCTTACAAATGCCCCTGAGCGCCATCTCTCCCAGGAGCTTGGCATTATCAAAAGTGCTGCCACAAGAGTATTTCCCTCTCTGCCCTTGCTATAGTCTCTCCAGGTTCAGTACAGCAGCAGCATAGGGAGGAAGGCTGCTGCTGCTGCTAGCTGTACTGATCTCATTTGGTCAAGAGAAGAATTCACTAAAAATTAAAAGGAAAATGAGGTAGGTGCCACTGTCTAGTAGGCTTCCTACTTCACGTCACTCCCTTTATTGCTATCTGGGACATCATTCCTAAGGCCTTGAAAGTTTAATGCCTGAGTCCTCTGTGCAGATGTGAGGGGCCTTAGAAATTGCTGTGGGTTGGCAGCAGGTAGGGCTGAGATCAGACTAGGGTCGGGCTGCTTGGTAGCTTCTCTGTTTGTAGGCAGACATGTGGCATCATGGTTGGTTTCGAGTGCCCTGCTCAAGCGAACAGTCCTATTAATTGCAATGGGATTACTCACAGCAGCCAGGGCTGTAGGACGAGGCACATGGTTTTCAGGAGAATGTTAATCTCCAGCAACTCCTTCTTTTTCCTGTTACTCAGAATATGCTGACGCATAGAAAAACCCTCCAGGAAAGGACTACGGATCCTTTGGGTCCTCGCTGTGTCTTCTTGTCTTCTTTCTGCAGCAATAATCGCCCGCTGACAAACCGTGTCAGCAGAAACACATTCTATGATCTGATTATGTCATTTCACAGCAGAGTAAATGCCCAGGCAAATGGGGGTGGGGGAGCCCTTGGAGTATGCAATTGGCTCAGTTATCTCACTTGACAATGTGATGTCTTATTTATTCTTCCTTCAGCCACTAGCTTACTCCTGCCCAGGCTACACAAGTGCAGCAGAGGCTCCCTATGCCTTTAACACAGGGCTGTTTGTCTGTATTGCAGTACTGCCTGTAAGTCCCAAACAGGGATCAGAGCCGGGCTCTTTTAAGCCTCGTACTAACAAGTCGTTAAGATAGTCCCTACTGCAAAGGACTTACTGTACCTCATCCTTAACCAGGCCTGTAAGTGAATGAAACAAGCAGAAGAGGAAGGAGAAGGTAAAAAGTGTGCTGTTGTGTAGGCTAGCTTGATGTACAACTGCCACTTGCTTTAGGCCAGGTCTCCATTGAAAAGTCCTGCCAATGTAGTTATGCTAGTAAAAGCCCCGGTGTAAACACAGTTACACCAGTATAAAGATTCTCCTACTTGTACAGCTTTCCTGACACAGAATAAGCTCTGTTGGCGTAAGCACCTAGCTGGTATAACTACAGTTATACTAGAGGAGTTGTGCTGCTTTAGCTATGTCATGTGTCACGGCTTAGCTGGTCTGTAAAGCTGGGCCCAGCACCACCCTTGTGTCAGAGCAGGTGAGCCCAGTCCAGCCAATTAAAGGCAGCCAGCAGCACCTAGGTCTTTAAAGGGCAGGAAAGGCAAGGTGAAAGGAGGGTGTTTGAGACAGGCTGTGCCTGGGGAAGGGAAGCCACAGTGGAGCAGAGCATATTGTGGTGGTAGGAGGCCTGTGGAGCATGGGGTCAGGTGCTCAGGGAAGCACCCCTGGGGCTGCTGCTCCAGGAAAGGAGCAGAGCTGACTTTCAGTTGGGAAGCTGCTAGAAGCAGGAGCAGGAATACCAGAGACCCCTTGGAGGAATGGCCTGGAAACTTGAGATGAAGTGAGTCAGATGACTGTTTTCTGTTGGCTTACTTGCCTGTTTTAAGAAAGTAAATTCTCTTAAAGGGGATTTGGTGTAGCACTGTGTGCTTGGAAGCTAAGAGAAGCCCTGTGACACACTGTTTGCTGCTTTAACTGTCCTGGCATAGTTAAAGTGTTAAGACCTTTTATCAATTGCAAGTGTTCTGTATGCAACTGGGGTAAGTGAGTCTTATGGAAGAATCTGAAGGAGAAAGGTTCAGTAATTATACTTGTCTGACTATAAGTACTACCTCACAGAAGTAAGGCTTCTGTAAAATATCATGTGTTATCATGAATAAGCTGTTCTGGTAGGCCCAGAGTTGCCATCCAGTGATCTGACTGGATGACCCAGTTTGTATTTAGTCATTTATGAGGGAGGGATAGCTCAGTGGTTTGAGCATTGGCCCCTTAAACCCAGGATTGTGAGTTCAGCTTTTAAGGGGGCCATTTAGGGATCTGGGGTGCAAAAAATAATAGTTGGGGATTGGCCCTGCTCTGAGCAGGAGGTTGGACTAGATGACCTCCTGAGGTCCCTTCCAATTCTATTATATGTCTTTAAGGTCCCCATCCTAAATAGTTCAGTGTGTAATTTAGCATGCGAAGTCTCCTAGAAGTCAATGGGGCAAGCTGAATGCTTAGTGCTGAAGCATGTGCTTGAGTGCCTTGCTCAGACTGGGGTTTACATGCTCTCTGGGTTTCTGAGACAGCTATGATAATAGTGCCTGGTGAATAGTTAAGATGGTTCTATGTGACTGAGTGCTTCCTTGCTTTATGCATTTGAAAGAACTCAGGCAGCAACATCTGACAGCATACAAGCTGTCCTGAATGAACCCCAGGAAGATCCTCAAAGGAAGGAAGCTACCCAGCTATGTACATAAAACTTTAAAATGCTTGTTTTAGTTGGTATTTTTAAAAGAACTTCTGATCACTTGAAGGAGTGAAAAAAGGTTTTGTCCTGGTAAAAATCACAAAAGAGCAACTGAGCAGGATTGGGGGCTGGGGGGAAAGAGGTGGAGTTACAAGAATGCAGATCTTGCTGGCTGACCATGTCCTCAAAACTAATCATGATTTAATATGAGCTTTGTGTGCCCCCCCTGCACAGTCTGTTTGTGTGAGTGCCTAGTACAATGGGGTCCTGGTCTAGGGGTGGTCTCCCGGGTGCTACCATCACTCTACTAGTAAACTGTCAGCAGTGAAGATTTACCTGATGGAAAACACTCATCCCATCCGCCTGACTCTTTTACTTCCTTGCATTAATCATGTATATCTCCTGCACCATTATGTATATTGAGATACAAATAATGGCTCCCATCATCATTAGTTTGCTATTTGATAGCCCCAGCTCCACTGTGTATCATTCAATGTATTTCTCATTTTGGAGACATGCATCAAAGTAGCTTTGTCCACTGTTTAAAACTATCCTAAAAATCCCCTTTCTGTGGGAGCCTGTCAGGCAGCAATATCGGGGGGGGGGGGGGGAGGACAAGGGCTTTAATAAGGGAGCTCCCATATGAGTAGACTAATAAGAGAGAATATCAATGAGTATCTGTTAGAAGTATATCAAATAATGAAGAATGGTAGATCAGGAGCGTCTATTCTTCCTGCCTCGTAACATAAGAACAAGGGACAAATGTAATAAAATAAACAGGTGGAAAATTTGAAACTAATAAAGGGATATTTCCCCCACACACAATGTGTAATGAGTTCCACAGTCTAATTGCCCCTGGAAGTCACAGAGGTTGAGAACTTAGCATGATCCAAAAAAGGTTCTGGATGTTTATATGGTTACCATAATTATAGTGAAATCTTTGGAGCCTTATGCTTCAGGGTTTAAGCTGATCTTTAACTTTTGGAGATCAGGATGAGACCTATATTGAGGGGGCAAATGATCTCCCATCTCTGTCTGCTGTGGGATTCTTAAACCTTCAACTGAAGCAGCTGGTGCAGGCCAGTGTCCAACACAAAATGGACCTTGGTTTTGATGTAGTAAAGCAAGACCTACATTTCTACGCCGGCAAAAACACAATGTAAGTGCTGGCTTCTGTATTTGCCACCACTTTGTGCAGTCCCAGCTCTTCCAGCACTTGGCTGGCTTTTAAAAATCAAATTGCTTTTGTATGCTGTCTAGACAGTCTTGCAAAGCTTTCATTCTCTCTCTGGCCACATTAACCCACCATGTGTCTTGATGGGATTTGCTTTTTAAAGTTTGTCAGCCACATGCCAACCAGGTTACAGGAGATCTTATTGTTTGCTCTCACTCATCACCCCTCCCCACTCCACCCCATCGTCTTTCACCAGCAGCTCACTGAATGAGTTACTGCTGTTACAGGTTTCAGAGGGGTAGCCATGTTAGTCTGTATCAGCAAAAAGAACGGGAGTACTTGTGGCACTTTAGAGACTAACAAATTTATTTGGGCATAAGATTTCATGGGCTAAAACCCACTTCATCGGATGCATGCCATGGAAAATACAATAGGAAGATATATATAAAAATCTATATTACACACAGAGAGAGAACATGAATGAGTGTTGCCACACCAACTCTAATGAGACTAAGCAATTAAGATGAGCTATTAGCAGGAGGAGGAAAAAAACTTTTTGTAGTGTGTCACGGAGTCCCCGGGCGATGCTCTGGAACTGCTCCCCACCAGGCCAGTCAGGACTTTGGGGAGCCTCCTCTCCCTTGGAGCAGACTTGTTCAGGGCAAGAAGCTCACACAGCTTCACCTCCTGGGTCTCTCCTTGGAGCATTTAGCATCCTCTGCCCCTCCGTGCGCTTCCCACAGCGAGTCCACCCCAGCGGGGTCCTGGGGAAGCCACCGGGTTCTGCACCCCCACTTTGCAGTCAGACGTGACGCTCAGCCAGCCAGTAAAACAGAGGTTTATTCGATGACAGGAACAGGGTCTAAAACAGAGCTTGTAGATACAGCGAACCGGACCCCTCGGCTGGGTCCATTCTGGGGGGGGTAGTGAGCCAGACCCCCAGGTCTGCCCTCCACCCTTGACCCCAGCCAGCTCCAGACTAAAACCCCTCCCAGCCCCTCCTCTCTCCTCAGCCCCTTTCCTGGGCCAGGAGGTCACCTGATCCCTTTGTCTCCAACACCTTCAGCTGGCACCTTTGCAGAGGAGGGGCCCAGGCCATCAGTTGCTAGGAGACAGAGGGTCAGGCATTTAGGTGCACTGGCCCTTTGCTCTGCCAGATACTTAAGAACTGCCATGGGGACACTGAGGCACCAACACAGTACTCAGAGAAAACATTAAGAACTTTCCCAGTTTGTCACATAGTGATAATCAGGATGGCCCATTTCAAACAGTTGACAAGGTGATGTGAGTAACAGTTGGGGAGGGGGAAATAGTTTTTACTTTGTGTAATGACCCTATTTTCCCCCTTGCTAATTTCCCCCCGGTGGGATCTCGGGCACCAGCGTCTGTCCTCTCCGGCAGCCTGTGGCCAGTTTAACTTAAACCAAAACAATTGTTAAACTGATTTTAAACCTGAGTGAACACCTGGTCAATCTGTTTAAAACTTGTTCTATTCGTTTAGCTTGTCCCTGTAAATTCTTCAACAGGAGCCAAACTAATATAAGCTGGTGTTGAACTAGAGCTGGCTGAAACTGGGGAATGCCATTCTGTGGGCAAGTCAGGCAGTTGGGAATGTTCCCTTGTCCCAATTGAGACACCAGGTGGAACTTTTCCATGGAATGAAATGTCTGGAAAAAAATGTAGTTTTGGAAATATGGAAATGACCTTCCTGAGGTTCTTTGTTTTGACTTGGTTATAAAGGGAAAATGAAGTGCTTTCCCCAGCTCTGAAATGAAGCACGTCAAACTGGGGTTCTTGTGGTGGGAAACTTGTTTCACTGGAGAATTTTTTTTTTTCTTGACCAGCTCTAGTTTTAAATTGTTTTAAGAGCATCCACTCACAAAGTGATACCAATGTGCCTAAATCTGTATAAAATAACCTATTAATTAAACCAGGGCACTCTCTGCATAGACCCAACCTGAAGAAGGCTGATGAACCCTGGCCCCATTCAGCTTATAGCAAAAGTACCTTTTACTTGAATGGGACTATCTGGCCCATGGTACAGAGAAAAGATGTTGTTTAATGATCAAGTGTTTCCTCTTGGACACAGCACAGCTGCAGGAGAAGATTTGTACCTCTTCATGCACCAGTGTCCACCAGGACTCTTGGATTGTTTCTGATTTCATTTTTAAAGTAAATGCAGAGGAGGGAACGTTGCTTATTAGCGCTGAAAGTTTCTTCCATGGGAAGAGACTTGGCTGCATCCAAACAGAAGACACATGAATCCATCGCCCTGTTGCCTGCCCTCTGGAGTAAAGGGCTTGGAGGAACTGCACTGTGCACAGCTTAGCATTACCTTGCATAGTGCTTGGCCTCTTATAGCCTTCCAGGAGCACCGCCTGGGCTATGAGCTGAATTGCTGTGTGGTCAATGACCGGGATTCTACTGTTCAGGGGACTTGGACCAGTTGCTTGTGGCTGGGCTTGAGCAATGGGCGGGGGAGGGTGTTTGTTTAGGAAGCCTGGAGCCTGAACATCTCTTAGAGCAGGGGTTCTCAACCTTTTTTCCTTCTGAGGCCCATACCATGTGCTATAAAAGTTCCAGGGCACACCTGTGCCACAACTGTTTTTCAGTGGATTAAAAACCAGGGCTGTATTAGCAAGCAGAGCAGTTGCCCAGGGCCTCACCCCACAGGGGGTCCCACAAAGCTAATTTGCTTGGGCTTTGGCTTTGGCCCAGGGAGGAGGAGCTCAAGCTTCGGCTGCAGCCCCAAGCAGTGGGGCTCGGGATTCTGCTTCCTGCCCTCGCCCCCCAATGTATCTAACACTGGTCCTGCTCTCTGGTTTATTTTGGTGGACTCCCAGAAACCTGCTCATGCTCCTATCAGGGGGCCCCAGATCCTGGACTGAACTGCTGTCTTAGACAACACCTCTCTCTCTCTCTTCATAGAGGGTTAGGATAGGAATCCTGAAGTCTAAGCCCAGCTCTGACATTGACTCCCCCTCTGCCTTGGGCAAATCACTTAACCTCTCTGCCTTAGGGAAACCCCAATTTACTTGCTTGCCTCCCCTGTGTGCTGCAAGGGTTAATTAATGTTTGTCAAGGGCTAGGAAGAAGGAAAACAAAGGGCTGTATGACTGTTCTTTCCTGGGTACTTGCAAATATAGAACCCTTCACAGGATGAAGGAACTGTGAATACACTGAATTAATGCATTGTGAAGATGACACATTGGACTGGGAAGGTTAGTCCAGTTAATTTATAACCACTTTATGCCTATGGCATTGCACATATGCATCAGCCTTCTCGATGCTGGGAGAGAGAGACCATATATTTACATCATTTAGGGCCCCATCCATGGGAAGACTCCCATGGACTTTGGATTTTGACTAAAAGCCTGATCATGTAGTTCTAACCCAGGCAAAACTCCCATTGACGGCATTGAGAATCCTGCCAGAGGACAGCAGCAGGATGTTGGAATGTAACTGCCTGCAGCTGAGATGTCTGTGATTAGTCTTTTCCAACTACAGTGTTCTCTCTAATGGGGAGCAATTTTATCTTTAGCTTTACAAGTAGAGCTCTGTCTGGGAGATGCTGAGGGTTTCTCCAATTCCTTTTCTCCAAGAGCTGTTGCCAAGTAGGATTCATTCCTTGAAACTCTCCATTCTCTTTCAGGAGCAACTTTTGTGTATTCCCTGGCTGCTTTAACCAATGCACCATGGGGGTCTGTTGTACATTTGACCGTTGGTGTGAGAACTTGACTCTTTCTCTGTAAGAATCAGATCTGCATTTATGAATCTGAACTTCACCCTGTTGTTTGGTACTAAGTCTGGAGAGACCCCTTGACATAAAAGCTTGTTTGTTGAAATAGCATCTGGGAGGCTTTCAGTGTGTCTTATGTTTTGTGATGATTCATCTAGGCATCCTTCTGCAGCTTTGAAAACCCTGTTCAGTCTCCTACAGGGTAGAGAAAGTTACATTGGGACTCATGTATGCCTGACTCTGCCACTCAATATACAAGTCCCTGAACCTTGCTTTGCCTCAACCTGCTGCTCTGTATAATGGGAAAGGTACTAATCTCCGAGGGAGGTGACGGCCTTCATTAACGTCTGTGACATGCTTAGGTCTGTTGGCTGTAGGATGCTATGTATGCACAAAGGACACTGCCTAATAACTGCATTTTCATTTCCCAATCTATTTCCCCAAAT
Source organism: Gopherus flavomarginatus (assembly GCF_025201925.1). Classification (NCBI taxonomy): domain Eukaryota; kingdom Metazoa; phylum Chordata; order Testudines; family Testudinidae; genus Gopherus; species Gopherus flavomarginatus. The sequence goes on along the minus strand of NC_066628.1, from coordinate 38,904,654 downwards.
TAAAGGGACTGGCCTGCTGAGCCAAGTGGGAAGGACACAAAAGGAAGCATGTCTATGGAGTCAGTGAGGTGCAAATTACTCCTCCTCTCCTCCATGCTGTAGCTGTGATGCTCAAACACCATCTTCCCCCCCCCCCACACACACACATTAATACGGGGATGACAATATTGAAGTGATGCTTCCCTCTTGGGGCCTGCCTGTCTGTGAAACCTGCAGGTGCAGTTAGAATATGGTCTGCACTTGCTTTACATGATCTCCATCTAGCGAGCCACACATCTCTGCCTCTTGAAGGGAAACTCCACCCTTCAGGGTGCAGTGAGAGGTGGTAGCCCAGAGAGGTGGTGGTGGCTGCTGCTTGCTGAGGTGGGGGGAGGGGCTGGAGGCTTAGTTTTGTGACTAGAAAACAGGGTAAAGTAAAAAGTAAGTGACATGAGAGCTGCTGAGGGAACTCTCAACTAGCAGCGCCCCCCCCCCCCCCCCCCCGTGCAACAACAAATATTAGCCCTGCTCCTGCATGAAAGTAACTCTGCACAGGTGTGTTGCCCCACCATCAGTGAGTTCATTTGGGGTTACTCAGGTGTCTGTCAGCAGGATCGGGCTGGGAGGGAGAAAATAGCTGGAGCTAACAAGGTACATACTTCTAGCTCCCCGATCCCTGTGTGTGAAATGCAGCCCCGTGCCCACAGCCTGCCTGTATGGCCTAGCATCACCTATGTTCCACTTCAGCTGTATTTTCAGGGCTTCAGCTAGACACAAGTGGTGCCTAAGACTAGGTGAGCTCTCAGTACAGGGGTAAACTTCACTCCTCTTCTCCACCCCCCTCCCTCATATGTTGTATCCCTTTCCTCTCCTTAGACTAGAAGATGTGTGATGCAGTGACCAGGTTGTCCTATGTGTTTATACAGCCCTGCACAGTGGGGACCCAATCTTGTTTGGGGCCCTCTGAGTGCTACTGTCGTCATATTAATAATGAAGGTCCCAGCCCCATCTCCTGCAGCTCTGACACATTCATTGTTATCCCTGATAGACAAGAGCTAGTTCCAGAGCAGCACCAGACTCACTTAGCAAACCTGGTTGCATCAGATGCTTCTGGTACAAAGGCTGCCGTGCTTCTTGCGTATTTGCAAATACACTGTCTCAGGGTAACTGTATTTCTTTTCCCTCCTCTGGGATCCCTGGAAGGCACCCATGAAAGATTTCCAGCTCCCAGCCATCACCTCTCCTGTGTGGAGACCTGCCTCTTGCTCCCTTCTGACCAGGGTTTCTAAGGCTGCACAGCTCCCTGATCTGTATTGTAATAGACTGGCCTGCTGGGCCTGCCTCAAAGACAAATGCCTGTGGTTTGCTTTCTTCAAGAGCCATGACCAGTGTAGTGACAATAATTACAAGTCACCACATCGCTCCTGCTAAGCAAGCACCTTTATTCTTAAGATAAAAGCATTACAGAGCGAGGCTCTAAAACAGCAAAAGATGCATGATGATAAACTGACCAGCGATCACGCCCCCTCCAACCCCAACACTGGGCTCTGGAAAATGCCAGTCCTTCCAAACCCTGCAACTGGGTTTTTCCCCCTGTGGTTACAAGTTCATATCAATCTTTTTAGATCACAAAGTGGAAGGAAGGTAGGTCCTGAGTCAGTTTAAAAGTGGGTTAACTATCCCCAAAATCTTTTCTTTGGCTGGTCTCTGAAGAATCCAGTCTGAACCAGAATACCACTTCCCAGCCTTCTCAGGCAGTGTTTTATACCCTGCTTGATCTGCCTTACTCCTCCCCTGCTGCCTTCATTTTGTGGAGGAGCTGTGGTAACCCTCACCCCAGAGTACATGCAGTCCCTGGCCCATGCAGATACATAAACCGTTCGTACATTTAGTACAATGTGGTCCCCCCAAGCGGGCAACCTCCTGCATTATGTGTCACATGCATCTTCTGGTTTGAGACTAGCATGAGGAAGTGGTCTGAGTTTCCCTCAGCAAGGCATTGGTCTAGTTCCTTGTTTCTTTAAACATCTTTCCCCACCACCCTGTAAATACATGCACACAGTCTCCTGTTAATGAACTTTAGCTTAGGGGTGGAGACAGTGTACCTTGGCTCTGAACTATTCCAACTCCGAACTGACTCCTGTCAGTCCCCCTGCGTCTCCCAATGTCTGTCTAGATGACAAAACCAATGAGGCAGGAGTGAGCGCTCAGAGCTGAAGTGTTGTGCATTGGTTCATTACAGGGTCTGCATTAAAGACACACACACCCCCGGGCTCCTGAATGAAAGGTCTGGGCTTGTGCCAGTCCCTCTGTGAACCTCGCAGCAGACACACACTAGGCTTGGTGTAATTCATCAGCTGGTAACCTTTGATGTAGAGAAGCCCAGGATTAGTAAGGCAGGCACGGAAGAAGGGTGAGACCATTGACAGAACTGGGGGAGAGCTCAGGATGTGGCTGTGGGTCAGTATTGGGGTGCTTTGTTGGCAGAGCTATAGCACAGCACATGCTCTCTGTGCCTGGCACAACCCACCCCTGTAAATAACCCTACTGAACATTTTGGTATATACCACTCTTCCTCCATAGAGCTCTCAGTGCATATCCATCCCCCAGGCTTCACAATGGGGGAAACTGAGGCACAAAGAGGTGAAGGGGCTTGTCCAAGATCAGACAGGGGGTCGTTTGCAGAGCTGGGAACAACACTTACGGTTCCTGACTCCTAGTTTGGTTTCCTGTCCTTGGACCATGCAGCTGCTTCCATCCCCTGACCCTCTACCCCCACACCTTCCTTTCATGAGCATTAAACTTGGAAGTTTCTGTATCTTCAGTGAGTGAATTCCACACCGTACTTGGCGGCCATAACCCACCCACTGTCCCCAGCCAGCAGAGTCTGGGCCGCCCCCTGGAACACCAGGCCCCTGACTGTAGGTGACACAAAGTCTGACATCACTGGCTTGTTCAGCTTCCTCTCAGTGGCTGACACAACTGAGGCTGAGGTTATGGCCTTATAGGACGGGATAGGTCTTAAAACACGAGGCTTTGCCACTATCCCGAGGCTGCAGTCCCACCTCCTGTTCAATGCAATTTGCCCATGGCTGCAGTGTTTTCATCCTGGCCTTCAAAGAGTTAAAATAACATGATTTGTTTCTAGTCTGCCAGGCTACTTTGCATGAGCCTCATCCAAAGCCCTTTGGAGTCAATGGGGAAAACTCCCCTTCACTTCAGTGGGCATAGGGGCAGGTCCTGTGCCATCTCCAAGGGCTGAAAGCCACAGAGTTTAAAGTCCGAATGGACCACTAGATCATCAGGTCTGATCTTGTCTGCATCACAGGCCATCAGATGTCACCCAGTTACCCCTGATAACTTTTGTGTGGTTAAAGCAGATGGAACCAGACTGGCTGCCTGAAGACATCACACAATAGAGCCTCGACCTGGGTCGTCCTACTCAAGAGACGCACTAGAGATGCTACTGATTCCTGTTCTGCAAGTGCAAGTTGGAAGCCTCCTTGACCTGGGAGCTTGGCTGTGGGAACTACAGGCAAAGGATAGAGATGGATCAATAAGCCATCCAGCTCCCTAGCTATGAATTATTTACCAGCTCTTAGTGATATCATGGCCGTGAACTAGAACATGCATTAGTGCTGCCGGCCAACCCTATTGAAAAGGAATGTGTTCTGCACAGGCAAATGTTGGTCTTTCCCTGTCCCATGGTGCTGTGTTATCAGGAGCTCCCCATTAAAATGTCACTGCCCATTTAGCAACATAATGCGTGCAATGAAATAATGCAAAACTCTCTCCCATTTCCTGTCTTTCATCTGGTCTTGCCAACCCTCCCCTCCTAGGGCTGTTGTCTTCTCTCTTCAAGGCCTATCCCCCAACAATCATAGAATATCAGGGTTGGACTGGACCTCAGGAGGTAGCTAGTCCAACCCCCTGCTCAAAGCAGGACCAATACCCAACTAAATCATCCTAGCCAGGGCTTTGTCAAGCCAGGCCTTAAAAACCTCTAAAGAAGGAGATTCCATCACCTCCCTAGGTAATCCATTCCAGTGCTTCACCACCCTCCTAGTGACAGTTTTTCCTAATATCCTAACAATGTTGCATCGTCTCCACCAAGCTGGTGCCATTCCATGCTGCTTAATGTCTGAGGTCTTTCTCCTTTCTTCCATTAGGGGCCATTCTAATCAAAGTCCTGTCTGCCTTTTTGGGGAATGCTCCTGTCTAAGCATTGTCCCCAAATGCCCCGCATTCCACCCCTTGTCTTTCTGTGGTCCTGCTCCCATGGTGCTCCCTTATCTCTCTGAGCAGCTATGATGCATGCAGCCTCTTCACTGTCTCAGCAGAGCTGGGGGACGAAGATGTTACCACCACCATGCTCCCTGGGTCAGGATGAATCCCAAACCCAACCTCTCTTCCCTCAAATCCAGGAAACTGGAGCAGAACTACATGACTTGGACCCATCTCTGCAGAATCACATTTTCCCCCCACCCCTCCAGCTTTAACTTCATGAGAGAGTACAAGTGAGAACTGACGTACACATAAATAAACAAGACTGAGGAACTGATTTTTCTGCCTTTCCACAGCATTCCCCCCATTACACCACATCGTGTTCAGCTGCATCAAACCATTCTGGTGAGTCTCCCAGTTCAATATAGTTCCATCTGGCATTTTGCTTAATCTGGTTGGGACTCCATCAGCACCAGCTCATCTCAGGCAATTTCATTCCTTGCAACACTGCTCCAGGAGGTTGCAAATATTTCCTTTCCCTCCTTCCCTGTTGTTTTGTGGAAGTGCAATGTTCCAGAGGGAGCCTATTTCTTTTTCACTTCGCAATACTCAGTTTGTTCCCAAGGGCTGCTCAAGGGAGGCTGACTGGATGGCCTGTCCACGTTGATGTAGATTACCTGCTCATCCAGGATTGGATATTTCACTGTGGCGTAAGAAATATCTGTCAGTCCTGGAGCCTGAAATTTTAAAACAGCCTTGATCAGAGAAAAGAAATGGAGAGAGAGTCCGTAACTAGAACAGATGCTGAGGAACAGAAGCCCTCATACCCTGGCTGCTTTGTCTAAGTAACTCAATTGCTCTGAGTGGTGATGCAGAGCACACTCTTCCTAATACTCATGCCCATCCCTGTCTTGTGTGTGCAGATCTTTCTGCACCTTGCATAGTTTCTTTCTAAAAACTGGCACTGCATGGCAGTGAGTGACCCACACCCCTTCTGGGTGTGGTGCTCTGTTCCATCTAGAGGCACCGACACCACTTAGAGAGGAGATAAAATGAATCTGCTCTACAGCCCTAGCTAGCAGCTTTTAGCTCATGTGAAGCTTTTAGCTTTTAGCACTAGAGGCTCCTGCACTAAGCTCCAGAGGCCCCAGGTTTGATTCCACCCACTGGTGACCAGGTCTGTCGGCGTTACATGTGCAAAGCAGAACAAAGCAAAATCGGCCCTCTATGCTTTGACTTCAGTTGCTGTGCTGAATGGGAGGTGGTCCAAACTTTCCTAGACCGGATGGAGACTGAGCTCTTCTAAAGCCTCGAGAATCTGTTAGAACTTTTCTAGAGCCTTTCCAGAACACCTCTCTCTGCTAATGAAAGCAACCGGGTTCATTTGCAAAGCAACCGCTTTTGAAATGTGCTCGAGGAGATGTGAACGTTGCATGTAAGTGCTCTGGTGCAAGCCTCAGCTTGCGCTGTAAAACCCAAAAGCAAGATTTAAAAGGATCAGAAGAATCTTAGCATTTTAGAACTGAATTCCAGAATCCTTACTACAGCAGAATATTCCACCCTTTCTGGACTGGGCTCGGCCTGAGCGGAGTGGGGTGATGAGGCTGTGGTGTTGGATTTTCTAGATTTTGGTTTCACAGTTGCATAGGGAACATCACTTCCGGTGCTGGCAACAGCCTGAAAAAAAAAATAAACCCAGTCTGTGCTGGGGTTTCTGAGTTGGAGCTCTCTGCAGCAGCACCAGACACTCTCCAGGCCACTACTACTTCTGGGGTGATCCAAGGGCCCAGCCTACCTCTGTTATCTGTCCCCTGGTTTTCCCTCCCCTCTAATGCCTCCCTCCCTGAACATCTAGCAACAGTCTCACTGCTTTCTCCAGCCGTGCTCCTAGTGCTGACACTCCTAGTGCTTTTCAGCCAGAGATCTTCAAGCCCTTTGCAAATGGAACTAGTGTTCTTCCCATTTTACAGACTAGAAACAGAGAGATGGTGACTTACCCAGTGTTCCACAATGAGCTATTGGCAGATCCAGGAAGCCTGAGTCCAGCCAATGCTTTATGCACTAGATCACCTCTCTTATAACATGGGCACGTCCTGGCTGGGGGCCCCCCCTACAATGACCATTATCCTTCCCAGGGATTCAGCCTGTCCCTCACTCTGGATTCTCCTCTTATTTTAGCTCCAAGGAGTTGAATAACTGAGTTCTGTGCCCTCTTACTGGGACTTGAACTAAGCTGTTAAAGTCACTCTGGGGCCTGGAGAATCAACCCATTTATCAGAGTGCAGCACCCGTTCCCCCTCTCTTACCTCATTCACTGCTGCGCTAGGCCCAACGGCTCCAGCAGCTGAAAGGTAACAGATACTTATTACATGGACGTAACAGTGTTGGAAAGAGAAGATCTACAGAGGAGTGATGAGGGAGGTGGGCTCCTCTAGATCCTACATAAGGAGGGTGTAGCAGGGTGGTTACACCCCTCACCCCCACTCCTGCCCTGAAGTGCTTAAAACAATCCTGGGAGAAGGCTGTGGCAGGGAAAGCAAGCAACCTAGTAGCTGGGGAAGCAGCTGCAGCTGGGCCATGCCCCAATCAGGCCTCAGCTGGCCCTATATAAGAGGCTGGCAGCCAGGCACTCAACAGTCTCTCTCTGAACACAGAAAGAAAAGGACCTGGGTGCAGGGAGGGTAACCAGGTATCTGGAGTGGAGCAGGACTAGGGAAAGGCCAAGAGAGCTGGGATGCTCTGGCCTAGGAAAGCCCCAGGCTGCAGGTCTGGTAAGGCCTATTAAGTACTGGGTTGCAGGGGCAGCCCGTGGGTAGCCAGAGGCAGCAGATCCAAACCCCTTTGCCTGTGATGGGTGGCTTATACTGCAGCCTGCCCCAGTGGACAGGGGCTAGATGGAGACTGGGCAGTAGCCAAGACTGAGGCGAAGTGGGGATAGTGGGTGGGGGTTCCCCTGGAAGGGGGGAGACACAGAACTGTGGGGGTACTGCCAGGGGGCACCATGCAGTTAAAGGGGCAGTGGGGTTCTGGGAGGGACATGGCAGCCCAGCAGTAGTGGATCACCAGCCGGGAGAGGGTTCTCCAGAGGACTGGTGAGCTAATTCCTGAGGACAACCAGCAGGAGATGCCACAGGGTGAGTCCACCCTCTTAAAGAGGGATAAAATGCTGAAGCATTCAGCCCTTTGCCACGAGCATCACAATGTTGGTCTCTTTCTCCAGGGCTTAGGCCACACTGGCGCTTTACAGCGCTGCAACTTTCTTGCTCAGGGGTGTGAAAAAAACACCCCCCTGAGCGCTGCAAGATACACTGGCACTTTACAGCACTGTAAACAGCTAAAGCTGAACCCCATGAGGATGTGGAGTACGTGCAGCGCTGGGAGAGCTCTCTCCTGGCGCTGCAACCACATTCACACTTCAAAGCACGGCCGTGCTTTGAAGTTTGAAGTGTAGCCCTACCCTTAGTTCTGAGCTGTTAGCGCTTAGACTAGGCAGATGCAGGCAGGCCTCGGTGCAGACTTTTGGAAGGGACTTGGGATAGCTGCGATGAGGCACAGGGCATGTACCTGGAATTGGTGAGGAACTCACAGATGCAGCTTAGACCCTCCTGCCTTTCAAGAGAGGAGAAATGGATCTTCTCTGCTTCCACCCTTCCTGTGGTTGAGCTGCACCCTACAGGTCAGAACCACCACCTGCATCCCTGGAGCTTCTGAGTCTGTTTCACTTCCACAGCCCTCACCAGTGTAATAAGCACCAGTTTTACACCTAGATACCTCACCCACCAGAGGACAGCAGTTGCTGCTCCCGCTATGATTCTCTGCAGTTGCCTTTGCACCATGTCCAGTGGGCAAAGAGCAGATGGAAACAGTGAATAGGAAGGCAGGCTGAGGCCCTCTGTGGCATTGGGCATTGACTAGCCTTGACCCATAAACACAAATGAACTGCAGGCAAAGCTACTGGGCCAGATCTCCTCCTCTGGCATACGGGTGCAACCCTGGACAAGTGGAACATCCCTGGGAGAAGCAGGTGGCCTGCTGCTGTTTGCTCACTGGAAATCTCTGTACCAGGAGGGCAAAGTCAGGTGTGTGGGGTGTAGTCAGCTGCATATATCCCCTTGGGAGTGGTGGCTCAGCTCCCTAGCCATGACAATGGGGAAGCTGTTCCTTGTCTCTTTCTGGGGTGCATTATGTCGTCTGTCCAATAGTTTTAGTACCACACACACACACCTCAGCTTCCTCAGTCTCCATCTAATTGCTCCACTTGTGGCTGAGCAGGTGCCTTGGGTAACTTGGCTGTTGCTATTTTTGAAACTGCAATAAACCTCAGCTCTGACTAATCACTGACTCGGGGTGATGCAACCCTGAACATGAGAAAAGAGAGTGTGCATGTAAAATCAGAAAATAGGGCTTGATGTTGCAGGGGCTGAGCACTTTTGCACCATAGGACAAGGCATTTAGCCCATGCCTATGTACTGCAAGCATGTGGGTAGGCTCCTTGACTGGGCTGGAACTATTCACATACTGGAAAATGTGGCTGGCTGCTCACCACCTTGTAGGACTGACCCTGGAGTGGGGGGCAGAGACTGAGGTGAGAGTGGGTTTGTGCAATCAGAGAGGAGGAAGGGAGTTCTGCATAGGATTTTCTATTGTGCTTATCACTGTAGTAACCAAGTGCCTCCCATATGTTACTAGACTGAGCCTGGGGAAGAATTATTATTCCCAGGTTGCACACAAGGCCAGAACCCAGATGTCTCTAGTCCCTTAGCCAACCCCCCTTCCTTCATGCCAAGTTCAGCCACGGGAGAGAGATTTAGACCAAACTCAGATAAGATAAACTGCGTAATGGGACTCTGACTCCCATCCCTGATGCTGGGCCTGGGTGTTGCCCTTCCCTCTAGGAATCATGTCTCGCTAGGTGTCCCTATCGTGCTTAGCACAGTCTGGCTGTGGTATAAATAAGTGCAGTTCTGTTACACCACTTCCTTTGCACTGAACACAGAAATGGAAGAACTGGTTACTGAGGCAAAACTCCTGATTTGCAGGGGCTTCGTGGCAGACTAAGCAGTTAGGATCAGGGCTTCACAAAGCTTTATTGGCTAAGGGAGTAAGTGATGGTGGGCTGGGGGTGGGGGAGAGAAATGGGAGGAAGAGAAATGAAAGGAGGGCAGAGCCAGATGAGACCGGGGCAGCCCCCACCTTCAGCCTCTCACCCTTTTTCCTCTTCAGCATCATTCTTCTGGCCAGAAGCATGGCTCCGCTCAGTAATATAAGTAAAACCACCAGGAGCACTGGCAGCAGGAACACAGCACTGGTGAAAGGAGAACTGGAAGACAAAGGAGAAACATCTGAGCCACTGCCTACCTGTCTGGGAAGGGGATGGTGGAAATTCAGTCAGGAACAAAGCCAGCCCTGCCCTAGGTATTCGTGCAAATACACCTCTGTATAGTGGACTGCCAGCAGCCATTTACAGGCCATGCTGCTTCTCAGCCCCTCCCCTGTGCCATAACCCTCCCTGCTATAGGGATTGTTCACCCCCATCCCCAGGGATCTACAGCCACTCTCTGACCCAGAGAATGCCCATTGCCATTCCAACCTACCCAGTGCCAGAGAACCGCCCAGAGCCAGACTTGATACTGTCCAAATTCAGCCTACTGAGCATTTTGTCAGAGCTGAAACAAGTGATTGTCTCCTTTCATAAATACAGAAGCCCTTCCACTACCTTCTGTAGAAAGAGACCTCCACAAAACACAGCTAAAGCAGTGCTGTGACCCCCTGGGAACAATGCCCAGAATTACCCAGTCAGGGGTTATCTGCATGCAGAAGTTGCACTAATTTAACTTAAATTAATTCAAAAACTGATGCTGTTAAACCATTGCATGGCCTTGCGTGAAGGCTCCTCTATCAGTTGTTCAAACTGGTTATATGGGGTTTAGCATGGAGCTGATAATTTACTGACCCTGCTGAACTGCTCTAATCCAGTTTTAAATCCATGTAAGTGTCCACACACAAAGTTGCACCAGTTTAACTGAATTGGTACAAAAATGACCTCTTTAGGGGCTTGTCTACACTATGGCAGCTGCTGTTGTGCTGTCATTTAGACACTTGCTACAGTGATAGAAGAGTTTGTCCATTGTTGTAGTAAATCCACCCCCGCAAGAGGCAGGAGCTAGGTAGACAGACCAATTCTTCATTGACCTAGTGCTGTCTATACTAGGGCTTTGGTCGGCTTAATGACATCTCTCAGCAGTGTGAATTTTTTGCACCCCAGAGCAACATTACAAGGCTGACCTAAGCTTTGGTTTAAACCCGGCTTTGTCTGTGGACCAGCCCTCAGTTTCTAGACACAAGACAGCTAAAGGGAGCTCTTGGACCAGCTGGTGTTTTGGGTGAAAAGAGAGGCAGGGCCAGAGCAGGGAAACACTAAATGGGTTCTGTACAAAACGCTAGAAGCTCAGCAACCAAGACAATTTTATTTATTAGCACGTGTGCCAAGGGAGGTTTGATCTAATTAGGGAAGCAACTTGGCTAAATCACCAGCTCAAGGGGACGATTTAATTGACCAGCTGTAGCTACAGTTGGCGGGGAGGGAAGGCAGAGCCCCCAAGCTGGCAATATGAATGAGAGGGAACAACAGGCCAAGAGAAAAAAGAGGATTGGGCTGCTGCAGCCTTGTCTGTTTGGAGTGGTGAAAATGAGGCTGCTCTTTGAGGGAAGGTCTCGATCTCTCTTGGGAAGGGTGAGAAATAAGACGGCAGCTTCTTGTGTACTGAATTGTAAAGCGTTATTAGGGAAACCAATGGAGAAAGTGCAGTGAGGCAGAGTAAAGGTCTTGAGAAAGTCTGGGCTAGTGGCCTGACCACAGAACTGGCATCCAGGAACAGACGAGATCTCGTCCTAGCTCTGTCACAACAGTACATGCTGTGTGACCCTGTGGCAGTGTGTCTACCTCTCTGTGCTTTGTAGCTTTGACAGCAGGCCTGAGCCAGCAGAACTTGTGCAGTTCTCCCACTGGCTTTTGCAGTGGACTTGCACTCCCTCTGTGCCTGTGTAAATGATGCTGAGAGACAGTGCAGGGAAACAGTGCATCAGCCTGGCAGCGCAGGGTCACAAGCACCAGCAGGCGGGTGGGAACGGCTCTGATTTTGGATGTGCAAAATCCCCACGTGCAGGCACAAATCAGGCAGCGAGGTGCCCGGCCCCTCAGTCTGCATGGATGTGCCCGGCTCTGCCCCTGCAGACCACAACACGCATGCAAAGCTGGGCCTGGAAATTCAGCCCTGAACACCCCAGCATGTACGTAACTGCCCTTACCTTTTGGGGTGCTCAACTGTGTGTGCTGGGCCTGTTGCTGGGGAGAGAGATCCAGTGGTTACCATCACTGCAGTGGAAAGAGCTGAAAAGATAAGCCAGAAAACACAGTGCTCTGAGGTCTTCAAAATGTCACTTCTCCATAGGCTGCTGTGTTCTTAGTCTCGACATTTCAAGTGAAAGATGCCAGCCTGCCCCTGCTGGAGCCTGGACCCCGGAGTGCCTCTTCACCCAGCGCGGCCAGAGCAAGCTTCCCCACTGCACTCCTAGGCATGAATGGAGCCAGCAGGCTCTAGGGCCAGTGCAGTTCTTGGCCTCTCACCTGAGCCTGCCACCGAGGGGGAGGATTAGCGCAGAGCATGAGTGTTAACTGGCACCCAGGGAGGTGACCGCTGGGCTCTAGCCTGTCACTAGCAAACGCACCGCACACAAGCGACCACACAACCCGGCAATGGGAGCCACTGCCCAGCAGTGGAAAGCAGGGCTCTGTAATGGAGCAAAAGCAAGGAGCTGGGTTGCGCCGCCTGGGAGTGAGCTGATCTCAGGGTGGGGACTGCATAGGGAGGGGGATTTTGCATGGGGTACGTATCATGGAGCTCCAGAGTTAAGGGTGACTGAGGGCCTTATGCACATTGAAGTTGGTGGGAGTGTATCCATAGACATCAATGGGCTTTGGATCAGGGCCTCAGAGCAGCACTAACCTCCCTCTATTCTGTACTCTAAGCACTGCCTGAAGTCTCCAGATTTAACGCACTCGCCCTGCGGGGACTATTCAATTTCCTATAATAGTTATTGGTCAAATATTTACCTCCCAGTGCACCTTGGCTTCCTGAGCCAGCCCAGAGTGGGGAGCCCTCAGGGACTAGCCCCTATTGCCTGGGGATCCAGCCGGATCCAAGAGACGTGCTGCAATGGAGCTAAGTATGCAGAGCAAGGTACCCAAGGTAGAGTGCGTCCCACTCCATGCTCCTTCCTGCTGCCCCTCTCCATCCCCCCCTCCAGTCGCTGCTTCTCCCCATCCCAGTCCCACATTCAGTAGGGGAGTCTCCCCTATAGTTGGCTGCATTGCCAGGAGTCCCTGCCTCCTCCTGCCCCCAGCCTCAGGTCAGCAGTGACAGGATTGCCTTCAGTGTGACGGGGAGGGTCTTGCAGCCCACTGCCGCTACTCCCCTCCTTTGGTGCTTGGAAGCCTCCAGCAGCACCTTGCTGGCCCTCCAATCACTAATTGTTGCTGCTAGAGTAGGTGCATGGGGCTGCCTGGGAGTAGGAGGTGTAGCCTGCACACATACGTACACTAACCCCTGGGCACCCACATCAGCTCACTTCTTCAGCCCCACAGACCCAAATACACAGGCTATTGCTGTACACTGGGGTTGAGTGACCAGGATGCTATCCTAGGGATAAGCTAGGGGCTATAAATAGCTGTCTGAGTCTCTCACCAGCACTCCCCAATCAAACACACTTGGGCTCCAGGCAGGGCCAGATAAATGCAGGGGTTTAGGGGCTGCAGCCCAGGGCCCTAGGCTAAGGGGGGACATGGGGCAGCAGGTCTCAGGCAGGCTTCCTACATGCCATGGCCCCACACTGCTCCTGGAAGTGGCCAGCTGCTGGCATGTCTCTGCAGCCCCTGGCAGGGGTGTGGCTCCGTGCGCTGCCCCTGCCACCAGTACTGTCCTCACAGCTCCCATTGGCCGGGAACTGAGCGCTTGTGGGCAGCGCACGTCGACATGCTGCTCCCCTCCCCATGTCAGCAGCAGGCTGCTTCCAGGAGTGGTGTGGAGCCATGGCATGCAGGCAGGCAGCCTGCCTGAGCCCTGCTGCACCGCTGGCCAGGAGTTGCCTGGGGTGAGCGCCTTCCAGCCGGAGCCTACACCTCTCACCCTCTCCTGCACCTCAACATAGGTGCAAACTCTGTGGGTGCTCCAGGGCTGGAGCAACCACGGGGAAAAATTGGTGGGTGCTCTGCACCCACTGGCAGCTTCCTGCCCCGCCTGCCCAGCTAACCTCTGCCTCCGCTGTATCTCCTCCCCATAGCACACTGCGTGTTCACTCCTCCCCCCCCCCCAGTTCCCAGTGCTTGTGCCACAAAACAGCTGTTTCATGTGGCTGCAAGGGAGGAGGGGGAACACAGAGTGCTCGGGGGAGAGGCAGGGCCGGGGTAGGCATTTGGGAAAGGGGTTACATTGGGGGCAGGGCAGGGAAAGGGTGGAGTCAGGGTAGGGGGGCACGAGCACTCACCGGCGCTGGGGAAAGTTGGCACCTCTGCCCTCCAACCGCCTGCCCCAGGCCAGAACCCCCTCCTGCACCCAAACTCCCTCCTAGAGCCTGTGCCCTTCACCCTCTCCTGCACCCCAAGACTCTGCCCCGGCCTGGAGCCCCCTCCTGCATCCAAACTCCCTCCCAGAGCCTGCACCCTTCCTGCACCCCAACCCCCTGCCCCAGGTCAGAATCCCTTCCTGCACCAAACTCCCTTCCAGAGCCTGCACCCTTCCTGAACCCCAACACTCTGCCCCAGCCTGGAGTCCCCTCCTGCACCCAAACTCCCTCCCAGAAAGAAACTAATAAAACAGCTGTTCTATGGTAAGAAATAAGCTATTTTGAATTAAATTTAACTATATTCTACATGTTTTAAGACTGAAATGTAACCAGAGAACAGCTTTATGTTAACTAAAAGGCAAGTTTAGTATAGCGTTAATAGCCCTCGATGCCATAATTGTGATAATTTTGTTTTAAATTAGGAAAAAGACTTGTATGCAGGAGCCACACAAAATTTCATAGCCCCAGGCCCACAGGAGAGTTAATCTGGCCCTGGCTCCAGGTTGCCATCAGTAAGTAGATCAGAGCAGAGACTCACCTGGGAGAACAGTCACATTAACAAGGGAATGAGGATCACTTCCACCTTTTATATTTATTCCACACCAGTAGATCCCAGCGTCTCCCAGAGTCAGGTTCTCCATAGTCACAGTGAATGTGCTCATGGTGTGATTGTCTGTGATGGAGACTCTGCCCCGTTTCACCTTGACCTCTGACTTTTCAGTCTCAACAACTTTGGAGCAGCTCTTCCACTGTGCACCTCTGCACCAGTATTTCTGAGATCCCTGATTTCTTTTACCATACTGACATGGTACAGACACAGTGCCCCCCGGGGGACTGCTCACCTCCCTAGGGGCAGTCAGTGCAGGGTCAGCCAGTGCAGAAAAATAGCCTGGAAAAACAAAGCAAATCTCAACACCCTGCTCCACACCCCCAAAGTGAGGGATATGGGACAGCAGCCCCAAATCAGCAGTATGGTCCCCAGGGTCTCATTCCCTGTGTCATGCTGAATACATGCCGTTCCATGCAACGCACTGGATGGCAGGATGCCAAGCAAGTACTCCCCAAGCATTTCTTGGGTTTCATTTGGCTCCGTGGGATTATCCACAAGACACTTAGCAGCATTACAGCTGAGTCACACAGCGTAAATTGCCAGCTGGAGAGTGGGAGATGCCTCCTTAGGTTCTCTCCACTCTGAAGTTGAGAGAGAGCAGCAGAGGGAGAGAAACTCCAGCGTGGGGTGACTGACCTTTCGGGCAAAGTGCTTCTGGTGTGAATGGAGGAATAAAAACCTCTTACCTGGAAGGAGAAGAATCACCCTGGTGAAGGGCACCTGCAACATCCCCATAACTGCCCCTTTCGCTCTTAATCTGTTTAACATCTTTTCTCTAACTGGCACCAAAAAGCAAACTCTGCTTTCCCCTGGGACCGCGACGTGCCCTCTGAAGGCTGCAAACCTGCCCTGTTGATGACACCCAAACACTTCTGCTTCCTTTTCCTTATCTGATGCCTCATTTCCTTTTGCTCTGTTCCTCTTCCCCCCACACACCCACGCACAACCATTTACAAGCAAGAAGGCAGAGAGGAAAGAAGGGGTGTCAGTGGCAAGCAACTGGTTCCAACTGGATTTGTGATGGAAGCTCCTGTCGGACACTGGCTTTGATTGCTCCTCTGTTATAGCGGTTTAACACACGCAACAATCAAGTTTTCTGCATCAATAACAGAACTTACCTTCCAGCAACTCTGTGGCCCTAGTGATCTGAGCACAGGAATGGGAGTCAGGAAATCCTGACACTGACTTGACTCTGTGGCCTGGGACAAGTCACTTCAACTGTAGGATGGGGGTACAATGTACTTACCTGTCTCTGTGGTGCTAAGAAGATAAACCCGTTAACGTTTGTACAGTGCTGCTGTGAAGACAGGAATCACCATATAGGTGCTAAGTGTTATGTATTGAGCTACCTTTCCTGTGTCTCACACCAGGTCATCAGACACTTGAGATCGCAGCTTTGCTGTTAACGGTTGATATTTATTACGTGTAAGGGATTTTAAAAATAGCCATTGGCTCTTTGAAATGTAGCGGTAGTGATTGGAAAATCATTTCTGTGCAGTTTTCTTTCAAATTAGGTGTGGGTTCAAACTAAACCCAAGATCCAGTGCCTTCCCCTTTCCAAACATTGGAGTGTGGGTGCGGGGAGGGAGAGAAACCTGGATCTGAATTCTGTAGTTGGCCCCTATGCTTGTAAAGGGCTGAGTCAAAACCCTCGATCTGGACACACACACCCCAAACCTTGTGGGTGCAAAATCTGGATCCATATGTTGTGTTCTCTAAGTAGCTGCTACGGAGGGAGCCTAATGGCCTGAGTGAGTAATGTCCCTCTGCACATTGGGGAATGTCACACATGTGAAAAGTTAATATTTGTGACTGTAGCAGTGGTGAGTTGTGATTGGTCAGTTGAACCCCAACAAGTGTTTGTCTCTACTCCCCAATTGGCTAGCTGGGTGAGATCCTGTGCATGTAAATATAAAATTTGGTTTATAAAAATGCTTTCCCAGAAAAACTGGGAAGTATGAATGCCCATGGAAAGTACCCAGCTAAGGAGCACGACCAGGGCTGGTGTGAGTTCATTGAAAAAGGCGACTGAATATACCTGGAACATCTGTAGTGGGTTTTATCTGCCCCCTAGAATTTTAGTCCTGGTGATGATGAACTGGAAGGAAAAAGCCCAGCTTGGCGCTCAGATCCCAGATTTGCAGGAGGGCCACAGCTAGAAAACTGACATCTTGGTGCTCGTAAAGGGAGAGCATTTGACCTGGAATCCCTGAGAGACCATCAAGGTGCCGGGTTTTTTCCAGCTGTTTTTCAGAGCAGAGTCACATTTTGATGGGGATCAGGAGCTCCAGGCAACATTCGCTGCTCTCTGCTACTGCTCTGCTCCTGTGCTGGTTAGAGCCTCTTGGCTCCTTCCCTGCAACCCTGGGAAGCTCCCAGTCCTGCTGGATCCCTTAGTCAACATGGAGCTGCAGTTGTGCCTCTGGTTCTTTTGAGCTGGTCTGGGGGAGTGAGCGGTGTGGCTGCCTGGGAGGTGTAAAACTCACCCAGACAATAAACTCTGACTCAGGCATGCCCACAGAGGCTGCCTCTTCCAGACCCACACATGTCCTGCTCCTGGCCCACTGCAACACCAGTAGGGGCGAGTCAGATCAGGAAATCACCTCTGAGAACAAGTAGGGATGTATGAACAACCTGCCCTCAAATGCCCGTCTCTCTTTCTTATTGTGATGGAGTAGGGGCTGTCTGTGTGGGGAATGGGAGAGCAGGGGAGGACTTTAGGGGATGGATGATACCAGAGCCTGTAATCTGAGCTAGGTAAGGGAGGGGAAAGGTCAACACCACATTCCCCCTGTCATAGTATGGTTTCATCATGTTCACATGGTACACCCGACGGTGATGTGCCCGGTTTGACAGCTCCACCACATAGTTTACCTCATTCAGTTGCTTGATAACCTTGAAGGGCCCTTCCCAGGCGGCCTGGAGTTTGTTTTTCCTCACGGGGATGAGAACCATCACCTGATCCCCGGTGGCGAAGGCACGGGCCCGTGCCATGCAGTCATACCAGACCTTCTGCCTCCTCTGGGCTCGAGCCAGATTCTCCCTGGCCAGGCCATGAGCTCGGCCAGTCTTTCCCGGAAGGTCAGGACATACTCCACCACTGACTCTCCCTCGGGAGCGGCCTTCCCCTCCCATTCGTCCCTCATCAGGTCTAGGGGCCCCCTTACCTGCCTTCCATACAACAGTTCGAAAGGTGAAAACCCGGTAGATTCCTGGGGTACCTCCCTGTACGCGAACAGCAAGTGAGGTAAGTACTTGTCCCAATCCTGCGGGTGCTGGTTCATAAATGTTTTTAGCATCATCTTCAGCGTCCCGTTGAACCTTTCCACCAGCCCGTTGATACGCTGAGGCCCAGTTGTGCTGGACCCCACATTTCTGCCATAAGGACCGGAGCAGGGCCGACATGAAGTTGGACCCCTGATCCGTTAAGACCTCCTTGGGGAACCCCACCTGGCTGAAAATTGTCAGCAGCGCATCTGCCACTGTGTCTGCTTCGATAGAGGACAAGGCCACCGCCTCGGGGTAGCGAGTGGCAAAATCCACCACCACCAGGATGTATTTCTTCCCTGACCAGGTCGTCTTGCTGAGGGGTCCCACTATGTCCATGGCCACCTTCTGGAAAGGTTCTTCTATGATGGGTAAAGGCCTCAAAGCCGCTTTCCCCT
Source organism: Gopherus flavomarginatus (assembly GCF_025201925.1). Classification (NCBI taxonomy): domain Eukaryota; kingdom Metazoa; phylum Chordata; order Testudines; family Testudinidae; genus Gopherus; species Gopherus flavomarginatus. The sequence goes on along the minus strand of NC_066628.1, from coordinate 38,886,555 downwards.
TGTCCCGGGCCTTTCCCACCCTCTGGCAGGGGTCACAGGATTGGCAGTACTGTCGGACCTGGGTAAAGACCCCAGGCCAGTAAAAGTTCTGTAGCAGCCTCTGCCTGGTGCGCCGGATTCCCTGGTGCCCTGCGAGAGGGATGTCATGGGCCAGGTACAGCAGCTTGTGATGAAACTTCAGGGGAATCACCAGCTGCCTCCTGATCCCCCATGACTCTACTTCCCCTGGGGGAGTCCATTCTCGGTATAGGAACCCCTTCTCCCACAGGAACCTCTCCTTGCAACCTCTCTTCATGATCTGTACTGCACTGAGGTCAGCCCGGTCCCTGGGCTTCTGCAAGGATGGATCTTTCTGCAACTCGGCCTGGAACTCAGCAGCTGGGACAGGGATGGGGACCGGCTCTCTCTTGCTGGCTGGGTCTGAGGCCGCAGCCTCTCTGAACCGTGCCCCTGGGCGTTCCCCGCTCCCTGGGTTAGGGTCCTGCACCTCGGGTCGAGTACCTTCCCCGTTGTTGGGGTGCAGTGCCCTTTGCCGACTCTGACTACGAGTCACGACCAGGACACTCTGGGTGTTACTAGGCCAGTCCTCGAGGTCCCCTCCCATTAACACGTCCGTGGGCAAATATCGGTGTACCCCCACATCCTTGGGGCCCTCCTTGGCCCCCCACTTCAGGTGTACCCTTGCCACGGGCACCTTGAATGGGGTCCCGCCCACGCCCATAAGGGTCAGGTAGGTGTCGGGCACCATCCGATCTGAGGCCACCACCTCGGGCCGGACCAGCGTCACCTCTGCGCCCGTGTCCCAGTACCCAGTGACCTTCCTCCCATCTACCTCCAGGGAAACAATGCACTCTTTCCGGAGGGGCAGCCCCGCGCCCACCCGGTAAACCAAAAACCCGGAGCCTGGAGCATCCACAGGTGGTATGTTGCCAGCCCCCCTTTCCTGGGAATGTAGCCCCTCCTCCGATTGGGTTTTTACCCAGTCCACCCTCTGCCGGTTGGGTCTGCTTGGTCTGTCCCTGAGCTTGGGCGCACTGGGCCTGTATGTGGCCTCGTTGACCACAGCGATAGCAGCCCATGTCTTGTGGGTCCCCTTCAGTGAGTCAGAGGGACCTGACGCTGGATGTTCCCCTTTTGGGGGGGTTCTCCATAGGCCCCCTTTGGGAGGTCCCATGATGACTCTTTCTCTGCGTTGAAGCAGGCCTGCTCCTTCGAGACTCCTCCCGGCCATCCCCTGCCCGACTGTCCACAAATTGGTCGGCCAGCTGGCCTGCGTGCTGTGGGTTCTCCGGCTTCTGGTCCATCAACCACAGCCTCAAGTTGGACGGGCACTGCTCGTACAGGTGCTCCAGTATGAATAGGTCAAGCAGGTCCTCTTTAGTTTGGGCCCCAGCTGTCCACTTGCGGGCATACCCCTGTGCCCAGTTGACCAGTTGTAGGTATGTGACTTCACGGGTTTTACGCTGGCTCCGGAACTTTTTCCGGTACATCTCAGGAGTCAGCCCAAACTCGCAGAGCAGGGCCTGTTTGAACAGTTCATAGTCCCCTGCCTCCGCCCCTTTCAGTCGGCTGTACACCTCCACGGCTGTGGAGTCCAGTAAGGGGTTGAGAACTGCGATCCTGTCTGCAGGGTCAACCCTGTGCAGCTCGCAGGCATTCTCAAAGGCCGTCAGGAAGGTATCTATGTCCTCCCCCTCCTTACGCCGGGGCAGCAAGTGCTTATCAAAGCTCTTTGTAGGCTTGGGTCCCCCCTCACTCACCGCAGCCGGGGCCTCACTTCTCCTCAGCTGGGCCAGGTCCAGCTCATGTTTACGCTGTTTCTCCTTCTCCTCCCACTCACGCTGGCGCTGGTTCTCCTCATGTTTACGCTGTTTCGCCTTCTCCTCCAGCTCTCGCCTCTTTAACTTGAGCTCCTCCCATTTCAGCTCCCTTTCATATTCCAGCCGCATCCGCTCCACGGATGCCGAGCGTCGCCGGGAGGATCCCCTGCTGGGGGGTGAGCTTCGCCGGGAGGATCCCCTGCTGGCCGGGGGTGTCACGGTGCCCTCGGTATACACTGGGCTCCTCCCCGCCCTTCCTCTACGCCTAGGAAGGGGGGGTCTCGGGAAGCCCTCGTCCGCCGGCTGACCACTTCCAGCGGGGACAGACACTGGTGCCTGCGCTGCATCTGCCCGGCTGCTTCCCTCAGCCCTCGTCCAGACTAACCCGCGGCATCGGCGGGTTAAAATCGATTGCTCGGGGATCGATATATCGCGTCTAGTCTGGACGCGGTGTATCGATCCCCGAGCGCGCTTACATCGATTCCGGAACTCCATCAACCCGAACGGAGTTCCGGAATCGACGCGGAGAGCCGCGGACATCGATGCCGCCCCGTCCAGACTGGTGAGTACCTCGATTTTAGAAATTCGACTTCAGCTACGTTATTCTCGTAGCTGAAGTTGCGTATCTAAAATCGATTTTAATTCCTAGTCTGGACGTGGCCTCAGAGACAGGGCTCTGTTCATTCATGCGGTCTCCCTGCTCCAGCTGGGCAATCAGCTGGTCCTTGGTGAGTCTCCCCGGGCGCAGCCCCCTCTGCTTGCACAGCTCCAGCAGGTCGCACTTGCGCAGCTTGGCATACATCTTCCTGCTGGCCACTCACAGGGCAGGGTGCTCACCGCTCCCCACGGTTTCCAGGGGGACCCCTAGTACACCAGCCCTTCTTGAGGTCACTACCTCTCTGCCAGGGTCGAGCTGCCGACTCCTCCGCCCCTGGGACCGCTCGCTGAAATCCCCCAGGGGACCCTGTTATTGCAAAGTCCTTCTCACTGGGCACACACTCCCAGGGGTTAATCACCCCTTTGTTTTACTTTTCCCCAGTCACTTACTAAAGGAAGCGCCGTCCACGGGGTGCAGTATCTCCCGCCGCTCCCCCACACTCCGTGACACTTACCCATCCCCCAGTCAACCTCACTAGCAATGAAGGAGCTGTGCAGAGATCTGAGCAGACACTCACCTGGGAGAACAGTCACCTTAACAGGAACTCCTGTATCGAATCCAAATTTGCTTATCCCACACCAGTAAATCCCAGCGTCTCCCAGCCTCAGGTTCTCCATGGTCACTGTGAATGTGCGCAGCCTGTGGTTGTCTCTGATGGAGATTCTGCCCCCCTTTGCCTCGGCCTCCGACCCTGTGGTCTCAACAGCTATGTGACAGGATCTCCAAACTGCTCCTCGGCACCAATATTTCCTATTTCTTTGATGCCATTCATGGTACTGACACAGCACAGACACCAACTCACCCAGGGGCCTGCTCACCTCCCCAGGGCCAGTCAGCCCAGAGGAGTAGCCTGAAAAACAAATCAGAAAGCAAAATGTGTCATTTCCTCTTCACTGAGTGGTTGAGAAGGCAGAATTGCAACTTGAACTCAACACCCCATGGGGCCCCATTCCCCAGCCGGTCCCTATCAGACCATGTGCTACCCACTAGAGGGGTGGGTCTCATTTGGCTCCCCAGGGGTTGTACTTGGGTGATTCCCATTAGTGTTAATGCTAAAGTTACCCAGCATAAATCCCCAGTAGAGAGCTGACAATAACCCCCCTCAGCCTCTCTCCTTTTGAAAAGCAAGTGAAGGAGACTGGATCTCAGTGGGTTTGTAGGTAGATTAGCCTTTCAGGCGGTCTCCTTGGTGTGACCGGATCACCTGCAAGGAAGGTGTCTGGTGTCTTCTAAAACCTCTCACCTGCAAGGTAGAGAATCACCCCAGCAAAGGACAGCTGCACTATCCTTCCAGTTGCTCCTCTCTCCCTAAAGCTCTGTGACACCTTTTCTTTAAAATGCTCTAAAAAGAGAGCCCTGGTTCCTTCCAGTCTGGGCCATTTCTCTCTCTCAGGTCTGCAAATCCTGCGTCTGCGGTAAGTGATACCCTGGCACTTCTGCTTTGTTCTTTCAGACAGTCACTTCCTGGGGCTCTGCTTCTGATCACAACCTGGCCAAGTTACAATCACGGGGGCAGAAACGCTAGATGAAATACAGGGGAAAGAATCACAGTGGAGAGGAAGAAAGGAGGGGAAGCAATCAGCTGCAATCTGGCTTCAGTTGGACAGTCTTGCAGGGCACCACTTTGGAGGACTGTTACTTAACACTGTGTGTACCTAAAACACCAGCCATGCCAAATGCTAATTGCCCATTCAGCTATGGTGGTTCACCTCTCTTTAATGGGTTATTAATGTATCATTAGCTTTGCCATCCTCACCTGCCCTTCGTTAGAGCAGGTGAGTCATTTTTGTGCTGCTTCTGGCAACATTCAGCAGAGAGGCAGTGTTGTCTAGTGGCTACAGTGCTGGGCTGGGACCTGAGTTCTGGTTCCACCCCTGACTTGCTGTGTGAAGTCACTTTGGCTCTTCCGTGGCAAGTGGAGCATGGATACAGGGGAGAACTGAGCCGGCTGACTCCTTTTGTGACCTTGGTCAAGTCACTTCATCTCAATGTTTCAGTTTCCCTAGCAGTAAAACGGGGGCTGAGAACAGTTACTGTCCTACCCCTGGGGAACAGGGAGGGAGGGGGATTGTGTGGCTAAGTCAGCAGACGATTGTGCGTGCTATGAAGATGGAATGCGCTGTATAATTGCCAAATATTATCACATGTTGAGTTGCTCTTCCTGTTTCTTGAGCTGTGTTGAAATGGCAGCTTTCTTGTTAACTACTTTTATTACACGAAAGGGTTTGGTTTTTTTTAATTGTTACTTTCTCTTTGCAATATAAGCGAAGTTCACAACGCAGCTTCCCTTTCGATTAGTGACAGGTTGGAAGCAAAACCTCAGTTCCAGCTCCCACTCTGACTTTTTGGAAGGGAATCTAATTCCAAATTGGGGGCCTTGCCCCTCCCTCTGTAATGGAGTGAACCACACATCTGGATCCAACCATCCTCAACATTTGAGAGAATGCAAAATCTAGGTTTGGATTCAGATCTGGATTTTATAGCATGGGGTCCATCTTTGCTTTAAACAGAGGCCAGAAAGAGAAAAATAAATGTAACCGGAGCATTTCGATCCTGAGGTTTTCTTCTGTCTTTTCCCCACCTTACACTCACTATTAGAGCTGAAAAATAATTGAAAAATGTGATGCACCTTTTCAGAGTAAACATGTCCTGCCTGTGGGTCCCATCCGGACGGTGCCTTTGGAGGGAGTTAACAGCTGGCAGCACTAGGGCTGGCTGCAAAACAAAAATTCCAGTTTGCGAAAAATGTCGAGGTTTCAACGTTTGTTTTTATTCTGCAACAGAATGAACTGGAGAGGTTATAAAGTGTATTTGCAATACAACTGGGCTGGAGTGTTGGGGGAGGGGCATTAGGGCACTCACTTGGGGCATGGGAGACACTAGCTTCCAGTTTCTGCTCTCCCTGATTCAGAGTTGCCTATTGGACAGAACGCTGGATGGGGACTCAGGAAAACTGGGTTCTATTGTTGGCACTGCCACTGGGCTGCTGGGTGACCTTTGGCAAGTCACTTCACTTTCCCATGCCTCAGTTCCCCCATCAGTAAAACAGGTATAATGCCACTGACCTCTTTTGTAAGGGGCTTTGAGATTGATGGATGAAAAGCGCTAGATAAGAGCTAGGTGGTGTCACTAATATCCAGTTTTGCTCTAAAAAGAGAGCATGTAAAACTGACACCTTCTTCCTTCCAGTGTCAGAGTTGTAGGTGCTGACTTTACGACAGAAATAAGGCTTTGTTTACTCCTGTTAGCCCTGCCAAGCCAGCACGGCTAAGGGGCAGGGGTGCTGGGGGTCTGGATTCTATTCCTCCTCCTGCATCATCACCAGAAATGAATGCTAAATTCCCATTACAGAGCCAATCGGTTACACCTATGCAAACCTATTTGTATATGAGGTTACCTGGATGTTGGATGGTTTAGCCCTTCAGGCAACAAACATAAAATAAAGGAATCACATGGGCAAAGTGGAGACCAAATAATTGTGTTTGCTGAATGTACATAAGATTAGAGGCCTAGCTATAGATAAACGCACTGCTGATCCAATAGGGCTCTGGTGTCTTCTAAAACAGAACATGGTGAGCATCATTAAAGGGCTCACAAACTACTTAAAGGTACACTACGCTATTATATACACTACATCAAGCATCACTGAGGATATAATCTGAAGATGATGGCATTGCATGGAGGTAAATTAGGGCTGACAGCGCTTTTATTACTGGTGATGATATGCAAGAAGGAGAGACTCTAGCCTGACTTTTGAATCCTAGGTTGAGTTTGCAGGGACTGCAGCTGGGGAAAAAAATATTGGAATAAACATGGATGCAAACATAGCACCCTGCATTTTTATGGGGTCACTTTCCAGAGTGGAACCGTGCTTTCAGGAAGTACATTGGCGAGAGTTAGAGAAAAGGAAGGACCCAGGGAGAGTGGATCAGTTTAAATGAGGGGCTCTGTTCATAACAGTTCTCAGGCCATGAGGTAGGAGTTTATTGTGGGACGGTGGCATCTCACTGAATCTGAAAGGAGAGAAGCTCAGGGAGCCATCATAATTCTCCATCTCTAGGGCTGGCTTCTGGGTAGCGCTGCTCTGTGCGGTTAATACGCGGGACTGGATGGTTTCCATGTTGGAACTTAGTTATTTCTGAGATCACTGAGAATTCACCCGGAGAGCCGTGCGGCATAGGCCCCACCACAGAGGCAGAGAGAGAGGAAGTCGGGCTCACCAGCTCCTCCGAGGGGGCTCTGTGTAGCAGGAGCCGTTATTTGCACATGAAAGCTGTTGACCAAATGTGGTGATCACATAGCTAGATGCGGTTGGATTTTCACAATGCTCTGTGCCCCTAAAGCCGAGGGAAAGAGGAACAGGAAGGTTCGGTGTAAGAGGGTAGTGGTCTCCTGGCTTCAGGGACTACTGGTGTATGAGCCCTGCTCAGCTCTTCCCTTCCCTCAGGAACAAAAGAGAGCTCTATACAGTGGCAGGATTGCAGCAGAACAGAGGTGTTAGGGACGTATTTCAAAGGGGGGGGAGGGAGGCTCCCTGGAGAATATTAGGATGTGAGGAGCTAGCGTGATCCTGAGAGACTCTTTACACATAGCATGTGTCCTAAGTCCTATGACACTCGCATCTTTTCTCACATATGATATGATCCAGCTCCCCTTAAAACTCTCATTGACTCCAATGGGCTGCAGCCCCGGGGGTCTGATCCAGCACCCATGGAAATCAATGGGAGTCCTTCCCTGAACTTCATTGTCACTGGCCCAGGCCCGTACTCGTGGCAAACGCACTCGCAGTATTGGTCCCAGGCAGTGCGATGCACTGACAAGGCTGAGCTGAAGTCCGTGGGAGCTGAGGGTGCTGGGGCCTCAGTTTCTACAGGTGCTGAGGCATTGTGCTGCTCAGCACTGCCAGCCCTAGGTGGTTTAGATGGCAAAGTCCCAAGAGGGATTTAGAGATTCAGGAGCCCAGCTCCTAATGACTTGCAGTGAGTCTCCTGAACCCTGTGATCCCAAGTGGTCTCTGGCCCCAAAGTGCTGGCTAAGGACTCTGAACAGAGCTTTCCATTTCCCTGGTGCTTGAGGGTTAATGACAGTTGGCTGGGTCAGATCCCCCCACCCTCAGCACTTGGGTGTTTGCTGCTACTTGGATCCCTCAGAGAAGCCGTGAGACTGATTCTCACGTACATTGGTGTAAATCAGGAGTAACTCTAAAGGAGTCATTAGAGTCAAGCTAGCATAAAGCCGGTGTGAGGGCAGAATCAGACCCTAGGAGCTAGATCTTTAGCTTGTGGAAATTGGCATCACTCCATTGACTTCAACAGAGCTGCAGCAATTTACACCAGCTCAGAATGTGTTCAGCGGGATCCAGGGGCTTCACAAGCAACAAATAACCCAGCTGTAGGTACGTGGGGAAAGGGGGCACGGAACTGCCATGATCTTCCCCATGCAGCATGCAGAGGATATATATCGGAGAAGCCTGCAGAGGCCCAGTCAGCAAAGGCAGTTCTCAGCTTCCTGAGTCACTTACCAGGGGATGCTAATGGCTCTCTCTTTGATTCTTACAGACTATCCTGGTCGGAGACAGTGGAGTGGGGAAGACATCACTGCTGGTTCAGTTTGACCAGGGCAAGTTCATTCCCGGCTCTTTTTCTGCCACCGTGGGCATTGGATTTACGGTAAGGGCTGAATCTTTGGCTACTCTGCTCTTCTGCAGCCGAGCATTCATTAGTGGAAGTGATATTGACTATTTTTAAAAAAAGGAATATAGGACTTAACATGGCAGCATACAAGTCTGAGGACAGTAAGTAATCAGAAGAGCCGCCTGAAAACGTGGAATACAAAGATAACTCCAATACTACACCGTATCAAAATCGCACGTCAATCGCAGAGGCATTACATTCTCCAAGTAAAGCCTGGTTTGGGGGTGGGGGTTGCATTTGCTTCCTCTAACAGCAGTGATGTGCTGTTTGCAGAAAGTTATACCCAAAATCAGAGATGTGACTTGCGCCAAGGATCTAGCCGGCCATCTAAAAACAGGGCTAAGGGAAACATGAGGATGGATCAAAATAGGATTTTGCCACTTGGGGCTGGAGTCTGTGAAAATATAGAAAAGTGGGTGCCAGTGGCATACCAGTGACATTCTATAGACATGGGCGTCATATTTATTAACTAGGCGGATGTTCGCTTCTCTGTATGTTTAAAGAGCAGCACTCTCTATGTAGGGGGAAACCTGGATGTGTTCCATATAGCTGTCCAATGTGTGGCAACACACAATTAAGCTGCGCTACATGATGGAGTTGTCTAATACTGTCCCAAAAAAGCAAAAACACTTGTTGATGTGAATACGTGAAGGTGGAACTTTTCAAATTGCATATTAACTTTTTCCTCCAACCTTGTCAGTGACTCTATCTCACTGAGAACTTGCTGTGAGCGAAGGTTTATGGTGTTGGGTTTAGATGTTTTGTGACTTGTCCAAATACAATCAATTTACAGAAACTGGGGAAAGAGTATTGTATCACCGACACATGCTATTCAGAGCTGACCAATCAGACTCAATTCAATGAAATTCACCAGAGTCACACCAGTCAGAGTTTCAGCCCAAAAGGTAAATGTGCAGGAAAGTTATAAGCTGGTGAAAACACAGGATTTATAGTGGAAGACTAGCTGTGTGTTCCATTATAGTGTTGGCTTCCAAGAACTTTCTAATATACATCCATTTAAAGGGGGATACAGACACAGTGGGACAAGTTCGGCTCTCAGCTAGACACTTGCACAGAGTTAGACACTTGCAACTCCACTGAGCGGGTGACTTTATACAGCCACTTTTCTTCTGCTTTGTACAACACCTCACACTATGGGGCCCTGGTCTATGACTTGGGCTCCTGGGTACTGTGGTAATACGGACACATTCATTGTGCTATATAGTTCATATCTGCATTTTCCATCTATCAGTAGGGTGCTCCCATTGAACAATTGATCCAGATTCACTCATATGGTCCAGTAGCTCTGCACTGCTCTGGTAAAATAAAGCAACCATTAACCCAGCTTTTGCATTTCCTGGACCCAGTCCTGCAAACACAGTGCACACAGACTCTTGCTCATCTCAGGGGCAGTCGGACATGTGGAGACATTGCAAGTCCTGGCTCCACTGACCTTTCTGTGTCCATCTTTACAACCTCAACATGCCATTGCAATGTAAAATCTCTTTGACGCCTAGGCCCGACTCAACGTTCCTTGTACCACCCAGGATGCAGGATCAGGCTTTCTGGAACCTTGCTGGAATGCCACGAGATTCCTGGAAATACCCATGAGCTGAGAATGATTTTGAAGGATATTCTGCTGGCACCTCTGGAGACCATGCACCTGCTTTCTCTTTGCACACCTGAGCACTGCCTGCATGCCGACATGGCCGTTCACATTTCAGCCTTCCTGGCCTGCACCTGTTTGCTCTATGGGGCAGAGGCCTAGAGGCAGCCCATACCCCTTCCCTCTGAATTAGAAACACAGTGTGTTGATGGAAAGCTCACTCCTCGCCTGCTTCTCTGGTGCACCTACAACTGGGAGACTGTAGTTTTGTACGTGCTGCTTAATCCCTTGCGCTGGTGAGCCACTTTCAGTCAAGGCCCTGGAAGCCTGAACTGCGTCCAATACCTTTAAAGACTGAGCTGGGCTGGTGTCTCCCCTGATGGTTGTGTTCTCGTCTGGATAAGCATGCTTGGTCTAATCCCTTATTCCCCTTCAGTGAGGAGAGGATGAAGCTGTCTGGGTGTCAGGTAGCAATTAATAACAGGGATTTCCTTTTCCAAATTGGGCTGAGGAACCGAGGGAATAATCATAATTGGCTACTAACAGCCTCATGGTCAGCTGGGTCTCAGAGGTGAAGAATGATCTAGGAGTGCAGGAAATGCCTAAAGGCTGGATGGAGCAAGGCTGCCCTCTTGTGGTAGTATGCAGTGTTGTTGTACCTGTGTCGGTCCTAGGACATTATTGCAGACCAGTGGTCGGCAACCTATGGCACGCCTGCCAAAGGTGGCACACGACCTGATCTTCAGTGGCACTGACACTGCCCGGGTCCTTGCCACCGGTCTGGGAGGCTCTGTATTTTAATTTAATTTAATTTTAAATGAAGCTTCTTAAACATTTTAAAAGCCTTATTTACTTTACATACAACACTAGTTTAGTTATACGTTATAAACTTATAGAAAGAGACCTTCTAAAAATGTTAAAATGTATTACTGGCATGCGAAACCTTAAATTCGAGTGAATAAATGAAGACTCGGCACAGCACTTCTGAAAGGTTGCTGCTCTCTGTTACAAACACACGGTGGGTGGAGTGATCTCTGTTATTGCACCAACAAGATATTTCCAGCTTGTAAACCCGTTGGTGCAATGAGAGAGATTACCCCATCCACCCTGTCTCTCTCTTAGTGTTGTGTTGGTGAGAACTAAGGGGAAGTGGTTTACAGAGGCCTTGCAGAGCGGGTGACTCATGTGCTAGGCCATTTTGTTTCCTGGGGTGAAGAGAGTTCAGCGGTCAGTCACATTTCCAAAATGCAGATCAGAAGAGCAGATAGGTTTGGCTGATAACGTGTTCCCCTTTGTCCCCAGCCAGGGAACACAGTAGCTATGTAAATTCTCCTTCCTGTGTTCCTTTATTGCAATGGAACAAAGGCAAACATCCCTCCTTCACAGCAAGAGGCTCTGTGTGTTCCTTTCATCACCTGCTGTCGCTTGCCTGGCTGTGTCACCACAAAGGGGTAGAGGTGGTATTTACATGGCATAAGCCTAGAGATCCTCCTGACTCAGGAAACTGGGATCTAGAAAGCTGTGTGAATCCACATGACCCCTAAATCCACGGGTGTTGGGATTAGGATACATTAATTATAGAGCTGGGCCAAGTCATTCAGATGTGGCTCTAGATCCAGAGTTTGGAGGGACATTTTTCCTTTTCAGTGCAGCTGGCCACCCCGACCCTCCCTTTCCAGCACCAACAGAATAACTTCTCTGACTGACATGCAAAATGCACCGCTCTGTTCTCATTTCCCTCTATCACCCCCACTGCAGCATGGAGCCTACTCACAAGGACAAGATTATGCCATACATAGAAGTGGTATAAGAAGTACTTCACCTACCACTGAAATGCAACCCTCTCTGGGGTGGAACATGGCAACAGGTAAAGAGCCACTATCAGTTCAGGACAAAAATGTTAAGAACCTATTCACTTGAAACTGCAGGAGGAATTTCAGGTCTGCAGAACATAATTGTCACCCAGAGTTGTGGGCAATCATAATCTTTCCTGGTATTATTAAATCCTCGTTTATTACAGCCCCCAGTAGGAGCTTTTAATCACTTGAGATCATTTTAAATACATCCGCCCAAAGGACCTCAGCTGTGTTCCATTTCCTGGTCTATGAGTATATATTCCATGGGCATATTCTTCAGTGCAGTTAGAAAGACTGGAAACAGGTTCCTAAACTATTCTCTCCTGAGGGGTAGAGGAAAGTCTTGGCTAAAACAAAACGCGGTGACCAGCGAGAGAGAGAGACCGGTAACTGAAACACCTGCATGGGGCATATCTCTGCCACCACCCCCTGCATTTGTATGCCTCATTTAGTTTGTAGACCAGTGAAAGCAGAACTTCTGCATGCTGGAGGCAAGTCCTGATTTTTGGTCTCACTCCTACTAGTTGTACACACATGGAAATCCATTGACTTCAGTGGAATTGCTCCAGATGTGCACTGGGGCAGAATCAGGCCCATTGCAGTCAGTGAATTATCCCAGCGCTGCTGAGGGTAGAATCTGTCCCAAGATTGTCCTCACATTGTGTAAATTGACTTACATGGAATGACATCAATTTACACCAACTGAAGACCTGGTCCTGTCTGTCACAATGCCTGTGGTATTGTTATAGTGAGGACCGGTGCTTAATAATTACCATGGAGTTTTGCAGCGCTGGTTGTTACAGCTGTATTAGTACAGCTGTATAGGGCCAGCGCTGCAGAGTGGCCACACTTACAGCAACCAGCGCTGCAAGTGGTGTTAGATGTGGCCACACTGCAGCGCTGTTGGGCGGCTTCAAGGGGGGTTCCGGGAACGCGAGAGCAAACCGGGAAAGGAGACCCGCTTCGCCGCGGTTTGCTCTCTCGTTCCCGGAGCCACCCAGCAAACCGCAGGGAAGGAGACCTGCTTGCTCTGGGCTCCGGGAACGAGAGAGCAAACCGGGAAAGGAGACCCGCTTCGCCGCGGTTTGCTCTCGCGTTCCCGGAGCCACCCAGCAAACCGCAGGGAAGGAGACCTGCTTGCTCTGGGCTCTGGGAACGAGAGAGCAAACCGGGAAAGGAGACCCGCTTCGCCGCGGTTTGCTCTCTCGTTCCCGGAGCCACCCAGCAAACCGCAGGGAAGGAGATCTGCTTGCTCTGGGCTCCGGGAACGAGAGAGCAAACCGGGAAAGGAGACCCGCTTCGCCGCGGTTTGCTCTCGCGTTCCCGGAGCCACCCAGCAAACCGCAGGGAAGGAGACCTGCTTGCTCGGGGCTCCGGGAACGAGAGAGCAAACCGGGAAAGGAGACCCGCTTCGCCGCGGTTTGCTCTCGCGTTCCCGGAGCCACCCAGCAAACCGCAGGGAAGGAGACCTGCTTGCTCTGGGCTCCGGGAACGAGAGAGCAAACCGGGAAAGGAGACCCGCTTCGCCGCGGTTTGCTCTCTCGTTCCCGGAGCCACCCAGCAAACCGCAGGGAAGGAGACCTGCTTGCTCTGGGCTCCGGGAACGAGAGAGCAAACCGGGAAAGGAGACCAGCTTGATTACCAGAGGCTTCCTCCTTCCACGGAGGTCAAGAAAAGCGCTGGTAAGTGTCTACATTGGATTACCAGCGCTGGATCACCAGCGCTGGATCCTCTACACCCGAGACAAAACGGGAGTACGGCCAGCGCTGCAAACAGGGAGTTGCAGCGCTGGTGGTGCCCTGCAGATGTGTACACCTTCAAAGTTGCAGCGCTGTAACTCCCTCACCAGCGCTGCAACTTTCTGATGTAGACAAGCCCTCAGTGCATCACCTGAAATGCATTAGCAAAGTGGAGTGTGTGGGTAACATAACACTGCTGTCACACAAAGTGGAAAGCAGTCCTGGCTCTCACACACCACTGCTCCTGTGTTATCCCTTTTGTTGTTCCTATGCTCTGCAAATCCCTCCCCCACCCCCTTGCATTAGATGGGATCTGAATTAGACCTGAGAGGTGTTAGAGGATCATATTTACCCTTTTCAGTTTGAGTTTGAATGTTTTGCCAGATGTTCCAATCTGTTTCTTAATCTGCAGTGGCCAGGGCTCAGACTGAAGGAAATCAGTGTCTGCTGGGTGGGGAGGAAAGAGGCCATTGAACTTGGTAACACCTGATATTTATTTTAACATAGGTAGCATGGTCGGAATACAAAATGGGAAATCAGGAGACCTGGTGTCTGTTCTAGACTCTGTCAAAGACTGGGTGTACCCTCGGACAAGTCACTAACTTCTCTGTGACTGTTTCCCCAGATGTAAAATTATGAATCGCTGGTAGTTAATATTTGTATTTCAGATACACCCATGAACCCCAATCAGGGTGGTCCTAGGTGCTGTACAAATGGTTAGGAATACACAGTCCCTGCAAAGCGCTTGCAGTATAATCAGACTAGACGGATCAAGGCTGAGAGGGAGGGATGCAAGCCAGGTGGAGACTGAGCGGAGCACTGTTGACAAATGTCATGTAATGTTCAAAGTCGCGTTTGCCAGCTTTTCCCTTCAGTCCCAGAGATTTTTCTGGGGTTCTTTTTGTTTGTTTTTTCTCCTGAGGCTTGAAAAGTGCCAGATTTCAGGTTACTCTCAAACTGGATTTCCACCAGGTGAGAAAAGCCTTGCCCTGGAATCTACCTAGTACAGGTGATGAATGACCAGACCCATGTAGAACTCACAGATGGGCACACTCATCTCAGGTCCCAGGGTTTTGCCCAGAGCCAGCAGCTAGCTAGAATCCTTGGTTTACATGATGTGAGAAATTGCTCCTTTGTTAGTGGTTTGTTTTCTTCCCCTAGTGATGAGTCCAGTGGGATGTGTTACTGCCCCATTCCCTGGCTAAGTGCTCCATTGCTGACTTATGAAGGGAATGAAAGCACTTTTCATTGCTATGTTTATACAACCAGAGGGACCAGCAAGATGCAAGGTTAATGCATCAACTAATGATTATATGACCCTCCCCACTCCTTCCCTTCCCTTCAGTGCCCAGCCACTATATGGCTGGGAGGTTTCCCTCCCATTCAACCTCTTCTATAAGATGAAGTTAATTTCATCATCTTTCTTAAATATCCTTGTAAATGAGTTTGAGGTTGACTGGAAACAATAGGGTTTTAAAAAGACTGGTAAGGGAGAATTCCAGGTTGTTCCATCTCTCACCTGTTATTCCAGGTGGTCCTCAGACAGGCGGAGGCCAAGGGGTGGAGGGGACCTGCGGGCTGGCCTAAATCAATGGCTATTTGGATTCCATTCTGCTCTGCTGGCTTGGAAAGGGATGTCTGCTATCCATGGTGATGCATGCTTCCTTGCTCTCTGCTAGCTGTATGTGTCGGGTACCACTGGAGGGAAGACAGCAGATTATCCAGGAATGATCAGAAAGCTATCTTCAAGCAGTATCTCTAAATTTTTGGGTTCATTGTGTGAAGCTAGGGTGAGGTTGACCTAATTTTGTTCCCCAGTTGGGCAATTTAACGATTGCTGAGAACGGTGAGTGGGGTTAATATGTTCAGTGCTGCAGCCATGCATGACACTTTAGAAAGAGAGTTCAGGCAGGTCTCCGCCAGAAGCAGATTACCATCCAAGTGGGAGAGATGCAATCAAAGAACAGGACATGAGGATGGGAGCAGACAGAGTCGTAACTGATCAATGAAATACTCTCTTTCCTAGATAGGTGCCCATCCCCATAGTATCTGAGCACTCCCCAAGAGTAAAATCTGACAGCAGTGGTGGGTTTCAATGAGGGACTTGAAGGAAGAGGGAAGTGTTGTGGTGGACTGGCAGAGAGAGGTTATGTAGTCATAGGGGCAGAATGAACTAAGACCTGAAGTTAAGAGTTGGGAGTAAAGTGCTAAGGAGCGAGGAGTGAGGCAGAGCACAAGGCCAGACAGATTCATCATAACTCAAGGGAGACTGAGGGCTCACAAGTCACACATGCCTCTTGGCAGCTCCCCCTGAGCTGAGTTGGAGCACTCCAAGCTTGGGAAAAATCACGAACAGACTGACACACACAATCTCCCTCTCCCTCACAACTGTAGGGGTTTCCGAACCAGTGTGTGGTTTCAGTCCATTCCAGGGAGATGGGGTTTGAATCTGGATCAGAATCCAGCTCTGTGGTTTTAGTTCATGTCCCTCTCTCGTCGGTGCTTAATTTGTGTCAGGGCTGGCCAAAGCTGAGCCCCTGCACCTCTGGGCCTGGCAGTTCAGAGCCCGGCACCTCTGGGTTTGCTGCATCAGTTATGAATGTAAAAATATTGCTTGAACTCCGGCATCTCTTTCATTACAAATTAAGCCCTGTGTCTAGTGTGTACTGGTTGATGTCTTAGCTTTGAGGACAAACCGAAAAGTATGAGCCCTTCTCATGAAGGGTTTCAGAGTAGCAGCTGTGTTAGTCTGTATCTGCAAAAAGAACAGGCGTACTTGTGGCACCTTAGAGACTAACAAATTTATTTGAGCATAAGCTTTCGTGGGCTACAGCCCACTTCATTGGATGCATAGAATGGAACATATAGTAAGAAGATATATATATATACACAGAGAACATGAAAAGGTGGGAGTTGCCCTACCAACTCTAAGAGGCTAATTAATTAAGATGAGCTATTAGCAGGAGAAAAAAAACTTTTGTAGTGATAATCAAGATGGCCCATTTCAGACAGTTTGACAAGAAGGCGTGAGAATACTTAACATGGGGAAATAGATTCAGTGTGTGTAATGGCTCAGCCATTCCCAGTCTCCATTCAACCATAAATTGATGGTATCTAGTTTGCATACTAATTCAAGTTCAGCAGTTTCTCATTGGAGTCTGGTTTTGAAGCTTTTCTGTTGCAAAATTGCCACCTTTAAGTGTGTTACTGAGTGACCAGGAAAGTTGAAGTGTTCTCCTACTGGTTTTTGAATGTTATGATTCCTGATGTCAGATTTGTGTCCATGAAGGTAGCGGCTGGAGTGTGTTCTGAAGGCTTCCCATATGTTCTCCTCCACCCAGGTAGCTGGACATGCACACAGCCACGGCATGTCCATACAGACATGCACAGGGCAATGCAGCCTGCGCTCTGGGTACCTCCGCTCCGGATGAGCCAGCAGCTGTCTCCCTTACCAGCCTGCAGCCACTCACACAATGACCATCACTGTCTGAGGCCACCCACCTTCCAGTGCCTAGGGCCCTCTCCATGGGACAGGCCCACATCTCCCTGGGCAGCAGCCTACAACCAACTGTGGCCCTGGGCTTTGGCTGGCTGGATGCAGGCTGATGAGTTGATCCAGCTGGGTCCACTGTGCCCAGCTGTAAAGCCCTCCTCACCTGGCTCTGCTAAATCTCCCATGGGAGTCAAACCAACCCCCCTTCACCTGGCTCCAGAGAGGCTGGGGAAAATGGAGTGCGGGCAGGGGGCTGAGCTGGAGGAGAAGAGGGATAGGGCACCTAAATGGGGGTGTGAAGGGGACCGAACTGGACTGGCTGGACAGGGGCTCGGTTGGGCCCGGTTCCAGGGCCAAGAGGAGACTCAATAAGTTCACTGAGCCCAGAGGAAGGGAGGGCTGGGTTCTGCTGGACTTGGGTGGCTTGGGAGCAGCATTTGATCCAGTCCAGGCAGGGGACGGGGTTCTGTTCTGGCGGGGGTGGCACTGCCGGGTCCGGTCCGAGCGGGGTACCTGGTTCTGTTCTGAAGGGGGTGGCACCGCCGGGTCCGGTCCGAGCGGGGTACCTGGTTCTGTTCTGGCGGGGGTGGCACCGCCGGGTCCGGTCCGAGCGGGGTACCTGGTTCTGTTCTGGCGGGGGTGGCACCGCCGGGTCCGGTACGGGCGGGGTACCGGGTTCTGTTCTGGCGGGGGTGGCACGGCCGGGTCCGGCCCGGGCGGGGTACCGGGTTCTGTTCTGGCGGGGGTGGCACTGCCGGGTCCGGCCCGGGCGGGGTACCGGGTTCTGTTCTGGCGGGGGTGGCACGGCCGGGTCCAGTCCGGGCGAGGTACCGGGTTCTGTTCTGGCGGGGGTGGCACCGCCGGGTCCGGTCCGGGCGGGGTACCGGGTTCTGTTCTGGCGGGGGTGGCACCGCCGGGTCTGGTCCATGCCCAGGCTGAGAGAGGAAAGCGGCTCAGTCCGGGGCAGGGAGCGCTGGGGCTCGGTTCGGTTCGGTTCGGTTCGGCCCTTGGAACGCGCAGCGAGGTTCGGTTCTGCGCAGCCCGCAGAGCAACGGCCGGGGCCAGCTGTCGCTGGCTGGGGGAGGCCGCCAGGCTGGCTCCGGTCCCGGGTTCGGTCCGGTCCCCGGCACGGCGAGCAGCGGGGCCAGGCAGGGGGCGGGCCGCGGGGAGGAGGAGCAGCCGGGCGGGCGCTGCCCAGCCTCTCCTAGTTCCTGCTCGCTGCGGGCCCCGGGCTCCTGGGACCATGAGTGGCCGGGCAGGGTCCGCGGCTCCTGCCCAGAACGGCGGCCCCGCGGCGGCCCCGGAGCGGTCCCCGTCGCTCACGCAGGGCTACGATCTCGCCTGCAAGGTGGGAGCCCGCGCTGGCGGGGGGAGATGGGCGCCGCGAGCCGCCCAGCGCTGCCTGCGCCCCGGGGGCCGGGAGGGGTCGGAGCCGCCGGGCAGCGCAGCTGGGCAGCGGGGCGGGTCGCTCACCGGGGCCCCCTGGCGTTGCGCTGGGCCAGTGCTGGCGGGGGCTGGCCGGCCCCCCGACCCGCTCCCAGCTGCCCCGGAGCCTGGACCGGCGGGGGAGCCTCTTCCCCGTGGCCACTATCCTGTGGGGCCGGTTTTCTGCCCCGCTCGCTGGTGCACGCGGCTCCCCCTGCAGCCCTGGTGCCGCTCACGCGCCCCCGGCTCCGGAGGAAGCGAGCGGTTTTGCGGGCAGCGTGTTGACAGCATCTCTGCAGCGGGGACAGTCAGCGAAGGGGCCAGTGGGGGAGGGAAGGGTTCGGGTCCGGGCTCATGCCCCCCGCCCCCCAGTGCCTGTCAGACAAGCCCTGGGTCTCAGGGATCCGCTCTGAAGCTGGGGCAGGGGGTGCCCTCCCCTTCCAGTGTGGGGCTGGCCTGGCTCGGGGGCTGCTGTCCCTGCATGCGACAGAGGCGGGTATGTTGCTTTGGCCGTGGAGAGGGAAGCTCACCCAAAGCACCTGTGGGCCGGGTCACAGAAAGAGCCGTTTTTGTGACCTGGTCCCACAGCCTGAGGAGGCTGGGAACCAACCCGGAGGGTCCTGGCTTCGTGTCTGACAAGGGCCAAGGTCCCATGTGACTTCCCATGGCAGTGGAAGCAGGACTGCCATAGAGGGCGGGCACCCGAGAGCGCAGGGGCGGTTGGCAGCTGTCAATTCTGTCCCTTTACCAGCTTCCTCATTCTCTGTCCCCACAGTCAACTGCAAGTTGCCATCAGGCACCTTCACTTGATGGGCACCTGACCAAGTCAGCCTCATGGCAATGGCTCCCAGCAGAGGTATCTGCTACCAGCCATAGAAGTGCTCCCCCCAACACTGGATGGGCTCATCGGTAGGGAGTTCTGGTGATAGTGGAGCCACCTCTCAAATTATCCCTGCACCCCTGCCCAGAGGAGAGGCCAGGCCATGGCAAATGGGAATGTGTGAGCTGGACTTGATCCAGACCCAGCAGAGTAGGTGCTCCCTGTGTTCCTTAGAGACTGCAGCCTGCATCTGAGAAGGATGCTTATAAATCTTAGTACCGTGAGATGTGTGCGGCCCTTCCCTTCCCTTCCCTTTCTGGGTCTCGCTATGCTCACAGAGCTCTGCATTTGCACCCTGAGCTGTGAACACAGGGAGAAACATTTCCTCATGGGGCTTGCTTTGCTCGCTCCCAGCTGCAATACCTATCCTATATAGCTCCCACTCCCAGAGTTAACCACAATCTTTAAGGTATTTAGCCTCACAACACCCCTAGGAGGCAGGGCAGGGCTGTTACAACCCCACTGTATGGCTGGGGATACTGAGGCACAGAGAGGCAAAGTGAATTGACCAAGGTCACATAGGAAATCTGTGCCAGAGTGGGGAATTGAATCAAGGGAGGGGCAGGAACACTTCTGAGTCCCAGCTAGCACCCTGACCATTCTTCCACTCTGCCTTGCAGCTTGTTTTGCCCCTGCCTGCGATTGCTGTGAGAGTTCGTCCTGCTTTGCTTTGGTTATTACGAAAAATTGCATTTGAGTCCATTTTTTTTTCTTGGCCACTTCTTTCTTTTGTTTTCTTTTTTAATGCTTGCACCTTCCTCCTCCTCTTTTCTTTCTGATTCTTTTGGTAGGCTTATGCAGGGAGAGTTTTTTTCCCAAAAGCAACCTGGGAACTTTACCTGGAGCATGCTAGGGCCAGAATAGAGTGCTGTTCCCAAAGCTTGCCTCTGTTCAGGTGTGTCTGCAGCAAAGGATTTAGCGACATCAGTCAAGGTGAATTCACCTGCAGAAGGGTCATTTGGGGGCTCAGGATCTTTTGAGGTACAGCTTATTTGGCCCATCCCCCATCTTTCCTTCAGGACAGACACCTTGTTTGCGTGTCCGGACAGGGACAACTAGAATGTCAGGGCCTGACTTTCAGAAGCGCAGACCACCTGCAGCTCCCACTGACTTCCGCAGAGGATGCGGGAGCTCATCTCCGCTGGCAGGCAGGACTGTAGACTATTTCATTCTCTGCAGGTCACTTACTGTAGTCCCTGCTTCGGGTCTGTTTTTAACAGGGGCTGCCCACGTGCCTGATGAATTATCACCCAGTGACAGCCAGGAAATTGCTGTCATCACAAAGCAGGCCGGAAGGGATCACACTTTCTGGGCAGCTGAGTACTTGTTAATAATGCACAGTGTTTCTCATGGCGAGGGTGCCGCCTCGCCCTCCCTGGTGTAAAAATGAATGTGGAGGTGCCAATGAAGCCGGGGAATCCAAGCTGAGTGCTGTTTGCTTAGGAGGAGTGGATGCTGAGCTGTGTGTTTGTTTTGGTATCTGGTGTGGGTGAGGTGATTGGAGCAAGGCGGAGAGGCCTGGGGCTGGCAGAGTTTGCTCAAGGAAACAAGGCTGGCGTGGTAAGATCTTTTAATGGACCAGCTTCCACTGGTGAGAGAGGCAATTTTGAGTTTACCCAGAGCTCTGGGAAAGGTACTTGGAGAGTCACAGCTACATACAAGGTGGAACCAATTGTTCAGTGTAAGTAGTTATCACATATTGCAAGGGACCATTCAAAGGGAAGTGGCCCGTTAACACCCGCCCAGTCATGGAGGGTGAAGGAAGTGGGAAGAAGGCAGCTGGGGAGGGTGTTGTTAGTGGGTTATGGATTGTTGTAGTAAGTCATAAATCCAGTGTCTCTGGTCAATCCATGAGTTTTAGTGCCTTACAAAGTTATGAATTTAAGCTCACAGGCTTGTCTTTTGAAAGTGTTGTGCAGGTTTCCCTCGAGGATGAGGACTGAGAGGTCAGATACAGAGTGACAGCTTTGTGGAAAGGGTTCACCCACAGGTGACAGGGTGTTTGTCTTGTATCGTTTTCCTGTGTGAGTTCATTCGAGAGCAGAGTGATTGTCTGGTTTCATCCACATAGTAGTTACTGTGCATTTAGTGCACTGAATGAGGTTGTGATGTGCACGTGTAGGATCCAGGGATCTTGAAAGGTGAGTTGTGAGATGTGTTGATCATTGGAGCAGTGGAGATGTGGCTGCAGGTTTTGCATCTGTTATTCTGGCAGGGTCTGGCACCACTTTGAGTTGGTGGGTCCTAGTCTATGGGGAGATTGCTTCTAATGATGAGTTTGGAGAGGTTGGGGAGTTGTTTGTAGGCCAGAAGTCGGGGTTCAGGAGAGATTTCTTTCAGGACGGAGTCCCTATCAAGTATGGTTGTAGTTATTTGATGTTATCCTGTATAAGTTCCGGTATGAGATAGTAGGTTTGGTGACAAGTAGGGGTGTGTGGTTTGAGGGGTTTTTATTTCTGTATTGAAGCAGGTTCTTTAAGGGTAATTGGGTGGCCCGTTCCATGATGTGATCTACTTCTGTGGTGCAATGTCCATATTTGGTGAAGGCAGGTTGAATGTGTTAAGGTGTATATCCTGGACTTTCTCCTTGGGCCTGGACAAATGGGACAGAAAGAATGAGCTATTTCTTGAGCTAGGCCTGAAATCTTCATCATTCTACCTGTGATAGCCTGATGTTGGTACCTGGAGAACTGACTGGAGAGGGATAGTGCCATGGTGTGTCCCATTCTCCATTAAGAGATTGATGGGGTATTGGTAGATGGAACGTGTCTAATTACAAAGAGCGCCAGCAGCATAGTGCCCCTGGCCTAACGCCATTGCGAAGCATTGGTAGAAGCAGTGATTAAATGATATGTTCATTTAGAGGGGAAACTCATTTAGCCATTCCCTGCTTGATAATGGGGTCATGATCAGACTCTCTAGCAGTGACATCCCTCCTGCAATGACTTCCATTGCTTCTAGTGCTCTCTCCCTTTCTTTCTTTCTTTCTTTCTTTCTTTCTGTCTTTCTGTCTTTCTGTCTTTCTTTCTTTCTTATATTTTGCCCATTGGAAGCTCCATGGAGTCAGGTCATGTGCTCTCATGGCTGAGTGCTGTGGGAGCAGAGAGAAGAGAAGGAAACCTGAGCCAGTGAGATGCTGCCCATACCTTGGCTCTGAACATCTGAGCTGTTCCTGGTTCTGACTGTATTAGAGGCCACCACAGGAGCAGGGAGGGAAGGAAGTTAATTTCTAGGACTCACCTGCAGCTACAGAAGCAATTCCCAGTCTAGGAAGCAGCCGACACTGCAGGGGAACATTGCCACCGGCTGGGGAGACGCTACTTTAAGGGAAGCTGTATGTGAGCCATACGCTGTAGGGCCATGTCGCTTTGTGTAGGGCTCAAATCTGTGTTTGGAAGAGGAAGAGAGTTGGGAGAGGAAAGGAAACTGATCGCTCTGACAAGCTCTGGGATCAAAAAGAAACACCCCAGGCTGCCCATGACTGTGTCACCCACTGCCCAATCGGTGCTCCTCCTCAACAGGGCTGTACCACCCTCACCCCGGTTCTGCCCTCACCCCGAATCGCACTCTGCCCCCCCACTATTAATGAGTTTTTGCACCCATGTTGTAGGTGATGCTGCTCGGCGATTCAGGCGTGGGGAAAACCTGCTTCCTGCTCCAGTTCAAAGACGGGGCCTTCCTCTCTGGGACCTTCATAGCTACTGTCGGCATAGACTTCCGGGTGAGACGCTGCAGCTTTCTGCACTAGGGAGAGCCCCTTGTTACAGCTCAGGGGATGAGCATGAAACACCCCCTCTGCCCACATTCAGATAATCATTGAATGGAAGAGGCTTCAATTAAACTGCCCTTGTGTCTTCGATTGCAGGAGCTATTGCCCGAAGAAAAGGGGCAAGCGCAGAGAGCATTATGTGATTGGCTGATGTGATCCACATGCAGGTGGGGCTGGAGCCAGTAGTGCTGCTGCAGCTATGGAGAGTATCTCTAGCATACAGTCTAGTGTATTCAGAGGGCACCAATCCCTGTAGTGTGTAGGCCCTGAAAGTACATTAGAGTCAGGGAAGCAGAAGACTCAGACCCAGT
The DNA here is from genome assembly GCF_025201925.1 of Gopherus flavomarginatus. NCBI lineage: Eukaryota > Metazoa > Chordata > Testudines > Testudinidae > Gopherus > Gopherus flavomarginatus. The sequence continues at coordinate 38,863,305 of NC_066628.1, read as the reverse complement.
TTTTGCTGTCCTGACATGGGATCTTTTCTTATGGTCTTATATTTCTAGCCCTCCGTTTACACTTAGGGCCTGACTCTGCTCTCACTTACACTGGGGCAAATTGGGAGTTAGTCCACTGAATTAAGCCACACAGAGATTGGAGTCTGGCTCTATGAATGGAGGATATGTTCTCCCAAAGGATGAATTGTATATGACATCGGTGTGGATGGGTGTGCAGTGTGCCTGCATGGATGCCAGAGGCTTTATCAGTAGTGAAGGGTGAACCTCAGAGGTTTGAGCTAGATAAACGCCCAAACGTCTGGGCTCTTATTCCACCGTTCTGTGAACATTTGAAGCCTGCACAACTGAGCTGGACTCTAGCATGAAAGGCTTCCTGGGGAGGAGGAGGAGGATTGCCATTATTGATTTGTATGACCACAGCGCCTCTGAGGCCCAGGCCTGGTCCAGCACCCCATTGTGCTAGGCAGTGTACGAACATGGAACAAAAAGATGGTCCATGCCCCAGGATGATTACTGATCATCTGGGCCAAAAACCATCTGTTCTCCTGGAACCAGCATCTCTTGCTGTGGCTGTGCAAGGCAGAGAGGTGCAAAACTGAAGCCAGGGTTTCAGAGCGTTACCTTTACTCTTCCAGCCCTCAAATCACCTTCAGCTTCAGTGTGACGAAATGTTCCACCTGGTTCTTGTTTTACCCAGACTAGTTCACCAAGCCCTGTCTGTAATGCAGGTGTGTGCAACTGATTATTAATGCAGTGTTGTGCCCATGACATTGTGGGTCTGTGGGATCTGGGATCTCTGTGTCCTGGGATGCAGACATGTGACCTTGTGATGCTGCAGGGGGTGGTTGTGTTGGGGAAAATACAGGTGTGTGAGGAATGAAGGTACATTCTTGATGTCAGTGACTTGACATTTTAACCTCAGGGCTTTCTATATTGCCCTTGGTAGCTCTGTGCTGAATTGTTGATACAGCACCATAAGGATACATAGTGCTTTACTACACATACAAAGATGGAGAGGCAGATTCTGTCTCCTGCGTCAGCCCCTATGTGCTGCTTTGTTTTGGCCCCCAGAGCAGCCCAGAAACTGAAGCCGCCTTTTACTCCATTCCTGTGGATTGGGCCTTATTTTATTATTATTATTTATCATTTGTATTACCATCATACCTAGGAGCCCCACATGGCCCAGGAGCCCATGGTGCTAGGTGCTGTGCAAACACAGAACAAAAAGACGATCCCTGACCCAAGGAGTGTCCAGTCTAAGTGTAAGACAGGAGACAATCGATGGCTACAGACAGATGGGGCTGTACAAGTAAACCATGAAACTCTAGATTGGTTAGCATGGTGGGATATGGTCTCTGCACACCAACAGCTGAACCGTTGCTTTCTGTGGTGCTTTTCCTGGCCATGCAGCACAGTCTCTGCTCCAAAGCTAAAAACAACGTTAAGACAAGAACAAGAGGAAGAGACCCTGTTCCTGTCACTGTCCATGGCTGGGCTGGGCGAGAGCATGCATGCGGTGTTGTGTTTTCTTGCACTGTTGTGGTAGCGCTCCATGCACTGCCCTGAGGCATCAGCCAGATGCAAGCTCCCTGCGACTGAATGGAGAGCTCTACCAGGGCCTCTCTGTTTTGCATCGTGTCATTACTCTGGTGACAAGTGTTCAAGGCTAGTGTGCTCGTATTAATTACAGATGACCTGCTGCATTTAACCTGCGCATTGGATGCCTTTTTAATGCCCTCACTTCTGAGTTCCACTAGATTTTTCATCTGCAGCCAGGGGAGGGTTTGGCAGCAGCATCCCACATTGGTGCACCCTCTCCTTACCCATTCAGGGTCTGGCACCACCATGTCAATATCCGCTCTCAAGAGGTGCCCAGTCAAAGCAACCAGAGTATCCAGGGCATTCATTAGGAAGGCAGCCAGCCAATCAGAGAATGCACTGGCAAGTGACACCCACCCTGCCAGTCATAACCCCGAGTAAAAAGAGTATTCACTGATAAGAAACACCCACTCAGCCAATCAAAACAAGGTATCAGTGGCCTGGCGCCTCCAACTGTCCGCAGTATGAAAACACCCCCAGCAAGCCTGTTTGCGCACACAGGTAGGAGTCTGAGCAGGTGGAGCATGGGTCTGGATTTAATGGCACTTGCTGCTTCTTTAATATGTAGCTAGTTGATGTTTACAAGATTTCTTCTACTCTCCTTTACTGCCACCAAATGAACCCCTTAGCTGGACAGGGCCATGTAAATTCTCACCCAGGCTGAGGCTGCATTGAATTTTCCCACTGATATCTGCTTCTGTTTCTCAAGTGACTGCCTTTGGGTATGGCTACACTTACATTTGTGCAGCACTGGGAGTTACAGCTGTGCTTGTACAGCTGTGTAGGGCCAGCGCTGCAGTGTGGCCACACTGACAGCTACCAGCGCTGCAGTGTGGCCACATTTGCAGCATTTGCAGCGCTGTTGGGAGTGGTGCATTGTGGGCAGCTATCCCACAGAGCACCTCGTCCCATTTTGGCGCTGTGGCTTGTGGGAAGGGGACGGAAGGGTGCGGGTCTTTCCGCTTCCTGTTCCAGCGCCCCTGGTGCTTTGCTACACATTCCAAGCCGTTTGGCGCCATTGTGAGTCTGCAGCGCGATTTCTGTTACAAATGGAGCCCGAGCTGCTGAGGACCTTGCTGATGAATGTTGCCAGCACATCACGCATGGCAGTGGAGCTATTCCTTCAGCTCCAAAGTGACAGTGAGGAGTCAGATGATGATATTGATTCGCCTGATGTGCAAGACAATAAATTGCTTGTGGCAGTAACGGACGTGCTCAGCACCGTGGAATGCCGCCTTTGGGCTCAGGAAACGAGCACTGAGTGGTGGGATCACATCGTCCTGCAAGCCTGGGATGACGAGCAGTGGCTGCAGAACTTTCGGATGAGAAAAGCCACTTTCATGGGACTGTGTGCTGAGCTCGCCCCTACCCTGCGGCGCAGGGACACGAGATTGAGAGCTGCCCTGCCAGTGGAGAAGCGGGTGGCTATTGCAATCTGGAAGCTGGCAACTCCAGACAGCTACCGATCGGTGGCGAACCAGTTTGGAGTGGGAAAGTCGACCGTTGGAATAGTGTTGATGCAAGTTTGCACGGCCATTAATCGCACCCTGCTAAGAAGAACCGTGACTCTGGGGAACGTGCAGGACATTGTGGTTGGCTTTGCACAAATGGGTTTCCCTAACTGTGGAGGGGCAATAGATGGGACGCATATTCCTATTCTGGCACCACCCCATCTGGCATCAGAGTACATTAATCGCAAGGGGTATTTCTCTGTGGTTCTCCAAGTGCTTGTGGATCACCGTGGGCATTTCACTGACATTTACTCAGGATGGCCTGGAAAGGTGCATGATGCACGCATCTTTCGGAACAGTGCCCTGTTCAGGAAGCTGATGGCCGGGAGTTTTTTCCCAGACCGCAAGATCACAGTAGGGGACGTCAAAATGCCCATTGTGATCCTTGGAGACCCCGCTTACCCCTTAATGCCTTGGCTCATGAAACCGTATACAGGGAAGCTTGACAGGAGCAAGGACCGGTTCAACTACAGGCTGAGCCGGTGCAGAATGACTGTGGAGTGTGCTTTTGGCCGTTTAAAGGCGCCCTGGAGGTGTCTCTATGGGAAGCTAGATTTGGAGGAAAGCAGCATCTCCGCTGTTATATCCGTGTGCTGTACCCTCCATAATATTTGTGAAGGGAAGGGTGAAAGATTCAGTGAGGAATGGGCCTCCAAGGTTCGACGCCTAGAGGCTGAATTTGCACAGCCAGAGAGCAGGGCTACTAGAGAGGCCCAGCAAAGGGCTTCAAGGATTAGGGATGCCTTAAGGGAGCAATTTGAGGCTGAAAGCCAACAGTAATGTTTGGTGCCTTTGCTGTGCCCGTTTTTCCCTTGGGGTACAGTATTTATCACTTTCTGCAATAATAAAAAATGTTTTAAAAGCCATGAAATCTTTTATTCAAAATACAGTACATAAAAGGGCAGGGTGGTGGACTGTACATTCAGAGGTTTGAATATGTCCTGCTTGGATTGCTGTTCAATGCCTGCTGCACTTCAGGATTAATATGCTGCATCGTGATGGGAGTTGAGTGCATAGGGTAAGGATTGTAGTTATCAGGGCTGGTAGGTGATCGTTCAGGTGTTGGGGGCAGCTGGTGGTGGTAAGAACCAGGCTGCTGGAGAAAAAGGTGTTTTGTGCAAATACTGGGGAACAAGGGAGGGAGCTTTGGGAGGGGTGGGGGTTACCACGGTACCGATCTGCCTGCATGGCTACGAGAGACTGCATACAGTCAGTTTGGCGAACCAGGAGGCTTATCAGCTGCTTTGTACTTTTCTTGGTAGCCAATTCCTTTCTCCTGCTCTGTGTTTGTCTCCACTCATGCATTTTCTCTCTCCAGTCCTGTAGCCTCTTACTGTCTCTGTCGTACTGATTCATAACTGCTTTGATCAAATCTTCTTTTGATTTTCTAGGATTTTTCCTCAAGTTCTGTAACCTTCGGGCAGGCGGTAACAGGGCTGAATTATTCAAGGTCACTTAAAAAAACATAAATAGAAACATTTAATACAGAGGCTACATTGTTTATTATCACAGTGAAGGAGTTTGTAGACTTTTTGTAGCATCATTCCCACATACCTAACGTAGCACAGAGAGGCCATGGCAGCGAAGGCATAGGCATGTCTAGCAATGGGATGAGTATTTCTGCCGCGACTTCACCTGGGAAGGGGAACTGCCAGAGGTATGGGGTTTCTGTGCATTGGGGAAAGCAGAGGGCAGACAGTTGGGGAGCAGCAGTGGGGAAAGCAGAGGGCAGACAGTTGGGGAGCAGCAGTGGGGAAAGCTGAGGGCAGACAGTTGGGGAGCAGCGGTGGGGAAAGCAGATTGCAGATAGCTGGGGACCTGCTCTGAACAATCATCACTACATTTTCAACAGGATTTTCTACTGCCAGATATATCACTGCTGCATGTTACCTGGCAAGAGAGGGAGGGTCTTCTACAGCAATGTGGATTCCGCCCTGGACCCTATGCAGCTTGCCTGTGTGCAGCAATGATCCCCCCACCCCTCGCGGCACAGTGGTGCGGACGAGTTAGCCTGACTGGGACAAGGACCACGGTGGCTCTCCCTATAAACTTGCGCGAGCACATTGCCCACGCTCTGGCTGCAACTTTTGAAGAGATTACCGAGGCCGATTACAGAGACGTGATAGACCAAATCAATGGGCTATTCCACATTTAGGCATGCATGCAGGCAGCCATAATCCCCACCCTCCTCTCACAAAACATTTCCATCCTAAAAATAAAATCTGCTTACCGGGAACACGCTCCTCTGCTTCCTCTTCACCAACAAGTTCCAGCTGCTGCAACTGGCTAGCCTCCTCCTCGCTTGAGAAGAGCTCCTGGCTGCATGCCTCCTGGGACTCCGGGGTGTCTCCCTCCACACCAGTAGCCTCACTCTTGGCTTCCTCTACACCCTCCCCCACTTCTCCCTGCTCTGAACTCTCCATCGTGCTCCTCGGATTGGCAGTGGGGTCACACCCGAGTATGGCATCCAGCTCCTAGTACAAACGGCAGGTCGTGGGGGCAGCTCCCGAGCGGCGGTTTCCCTCATGGGCTTTGCAATAGGCACTCCGCAGCTCCTTTACATTTACCCTGCACTGCAACGTGTCCCGTTCATGGCCCCTTAGCAGCAAGGACTTTGATATCTGCCCATAGGTATCATAATTTCTATGGCTGGAGCGCAGCTGTGATTGCACAGCTTCCTCTCCCCAAACACTGATGAGGTCCTGCAGCTCGGAAGTGTTCCATGCTGGGGTTTGTTTGGGGTGTGGAGGCATGGTCAGTGATTGATTGCACTCCACACCTGGCTGAGCAAACAGGAAGGGGATTTTTGAAATTCCTGGGGTATTTAAAGGGCGGGTCACCTGAGCCCAGGGCAGTGGAGTGTGAAACGATGAGCAGAGTGGCTGAAAAGGTATGCTGGGATACCTCCTAATACCCTGGAGGCCAATAAAAGCGCTGTTGGTGTCCACACTTGATGACCAGCGCTGCATCACCAGCGCTGGAATCGCTACACCCCAGGCAGACCAGGTGTACAGCCAGTGCTGCAGCCAGGGAGTTGCAGCGCTGGCTGTGCTTTGCAAGTGTGGACACAGAGTGAGTTGCAGCGCTGTAACCCCATCACCAGCGCTGCAACTCTCCAGTGTAGCCATGGCCTTAGTCTGTTAATCTGGGGCAATCCCGGAAATAACCCAGACCAGAGCTGTGTCACTCACATGTTAGGTCCAATCCTGCAAAGTGCAAAGCACTTTCTTCAACTCCCACAGATGGCGGCAGGAACTGCGGGCAGTCAGCACCTCGCAGGTTTCAGCCCATCTGTTAGCACTTCTGCTCAGGCCCAGAGGCTCTGAGATAAAAGAAAACCAGCCAGATTGTGGCACTGGGTGTTTCAAATTCTGTGAGAGGCTGAATTTCAGATCAGTGGAGGAGAGAGGATGTTGCAGCTTGGTGTAAAGTGCCCTGCAGGGCAGGCTGGTAACAAACACCTCCTGTTAGTTTTTTGGTCCAAGCTCTGAAGAGGGGTTCAGGAGAGATGTTCTGTTAGATGTCTTCATTCCATACATTATTATTTCTGGATGTCTCTGTTTTTCTGCTTCTAATGCAATCTGTCTAAGCTATGATATTTCTAGGGTGCCCATGACCATGATGTGTGAGCAGGGATGGTGTCCCGCCTAGCCTGTTTGCCAGAAACTGGGAATGGGCTACAGGGGATGGATCACTTGATGATTACCTGTGCTGTTAATTCCCTCTGGGGCACCTGGCATTGGCCACTGTTGGCAGACAGGATACTGGGCTAGATGGACCTTTGGTCTGACCCAGTATGGCCGTTCTTATGTTCACCAGCTCCCAGTCTCTTCAGATGGATGTTTAAATTGTAGGAAAATGCATCCTTGAGGGATGCCCAAGCTGGAAGCTTTCTCCTTAGCTGTCAGTTTGAATGTATTCAGTGGGCTCACACCCTGAGTATGAACATTGAGTCGATTAACATCTATCTTTGTTAATATCCTGCCTTGCTATTTAGCTGACAGAAGAAGCTGCTGCAGAGAAAGGAGACAGACCTAGAAGAGAGTTACCTGTTACCTCCTTCTCTTTTTGTCTCCAGGCTCTGAATCCAGCATTGCATGCTCCTGCATCAATGGCGCTGGTCTATACTGAACCATGCCATAAGGTTCAAGATGCCAATGGTACTGCGGAATGCAGTATGGGGAAGCTGCAGCCCACAAAAGACCACACCCGGCGTTCCCACCATATTAAACCAGAGTGGTTTTGTTTTCTCTTACAGAATAAAGTTGTGGCAGTGGATGGTGTGAAAGTAAAATTGCAGGTGAGTCCGGTAATTGATCCTGATGCAGCATGTGCAGTTAATACTTGAGGGTGTCTGTACAGATAGGCGGCGGCTCGATGGCTTTTATCTATTCTTTGCCATGTGTACACACTCCTTAATAAGGGTTAGGGGGAGGGGAAAGGAAGCCGATCTGTTATCTCCCAGCTGAATTCTTGCAGCGACCGTGCACAGCCAGCCAGCGTTTGATAGCTATTAATATTGACATTTCTCAGGGAGAGGTGAGCCACTGGGGCAAAGACTTTTCTAGGTGTGATGTGGTACGTGATATGCTATATGTACACACTATACAACACCTGTAAAACCACCTCTTCATAAAGATCAGGGACAAAGGCTTAGTTTTTACCGACCTTTCATGCATTTGCCCTATATAACTTTGGCAACTCGCAGCCTGAACTCTGGCTTGGGACCTCATATATCATTTCAATCCAGAGCTCCGAATCTCTTTCAGACTTGTTTTTATAACCTGGAAATCCCCTCCTACACAAGGAGCAGCATAGACAAGCAGTGGGTCCCTGAATACTTGCACTGACTCTGGGGTCTTGGTTCATTACCTTCTGTTACATCCAGATGCCAACGCTCCCCTGGGATTGGAGAGCTGGGAATGAGATGAGTGGCAGTGGGGTTTCTCCCTTGGTTTTCATCGGGGCTGTTTCTTTGCAGATCTGGGACACGGCAGGGCAGGAGCGATTTCGTAGTGTGACCCACGCCTACTACAGAGATGCCCAGGGTAGGTTCTCAGGCGGGTTTGTGGTTTTCCCGATTCGGGGTCAGATGAGAACCGGAATCCAAAGATGTAGTGGAGCTGTTCTTGCCACTAATACCCAGGAACAGCATCCTCATTAAACCCCTGCTTTGTCTCTCTTCTTTTCTTCCAGCTTTGCTCCTCTTTTATGACATCACCAGCAAAATGTCCTTTGACAATATTCGGGTCAGTATCTATCCCCTTGGACCTCACTGGCACAATCGTTAACTCCTAAACCATCAGAGAGGGGCAGCAGAGTCTCCTCAGCCCCTTATTCCTCAATGTCTGGACTCTGCACACCCAGATAGCTTTCTAACTGCTTGAGAGAAAGCCTCCTAGACCCAGTGCAGGAGGCTATGTTTGGCTTTAAACACATTACACCTCAACTCACAAGCATGGAACTCTCCTTCCAGAACCATCTAATCCAGCAACTCTATCCCCAGTGCAGTGTACCCCTAGCACCATAGGCACACGTCCCTGTGTCTTCACCCATCCCTCTATGTAGCTGGCTTTCCTGTGGGATGAGAGGACCTGAGTCCCAGGGGAAAGAGCTGAAGCATTGTCAAAGCTCTGGCAGACTGATGTAATGGGAGGACCTGTCCTGATTCTTGGCAGCTAGCAATGCAGAACGGCCACTTCCCTGCCTGTTCAGTTTTCTCTGTGTTACGATGCAATGAGCGACCTTTGCCTTAGTCACAGCAGGCATAGGGGAATAGTTGTACTCTGGGTCCAGAACCTGGAATACAGAACCCAATACTGCAGAAAGTTGAATACCTTAGGCTCTCCTTGAAACCAGTGGGGCATTCTTATCGTGGGTCATCAGCACTGAAAGCAGAGCCTCTGCTAATTGAACTGAAGGAGAAACTCTGTTAGCTGGCAACTGTAGTAGACTATTATCCTCTCCAAGCTATCACATCAGTGATGCAGCGGCATTGAATGCTGATAACATGAGTTGTTAAGTCAGATGGGTTTGGAAGAATTGTTTGGTGCTACACCGTATTGAAAGCCATGTACAATCAATGGGCACCGAAGGTAGCTGGCACCATACTAAATCAGGGACCCAAAGGGAGGCTGCCTCTGAATCTCGCCGCTTGGCAGACAGCATCTTGAGGCACAGAACTGGGCGCATGATGGTGCAGGCTGACAGACTCTACTGGACACTGAGGTGCAGGGACAAAGCATTGACTAAGGTGCCCAGAGAGGAGAGCCAGATGGGAATTTTTTGATGAAACATATTTTCCATCAGAAAATGGAGATTAGTCAAAACCGAAACGTTTCGTGGAGAGAGATCAGTTTGACAACACTGTTGTTGAGAAGGTTTCTCTGGTCCTGGATGGAATTGCTGGTGGAGAGGGAGAGAAAGACAGTGCACCACCCCAGAATAGAAATAGCCCCATGATTCAGATAATCCCCAGGAATGTGGCCAACCCAGGTTTTAGTCTCTGCCCCGAATCAGGTCAAGCAGGGATCTCTTTCTTTCTCTGTTTTGTTCCATGAAAAATGTTGAAAGGGCTCAGTTTCTTTCCACATCAGAACAAAAGCAGATTTCGAATCCTTGAATTTTTTCACCAGCCATTGTTTGTGTGTCCCAGAGACCGTTGGGCATAAGTGCTCCAAAACTACATGGAAATAGCAGACCATGTTCCACCCCTTTAATCTGGACTGGCTGTTGTTATGCAGGGGCCTTCCTGTCTCTCCCCACACACTTACAGTTGCATATAAACCTGCTTGTCTCTGCTGTTCATCTTTAATACCCCGTGACCCTCTTCCTCTCTTGCAGGCCTGGCTCACAGAGATACACGAATATGCCCAAAAGGATGTGGTCATTATGTTGTTAGGCAATAAGGTGAGTGTCGCTTCCTGGTGGGTGACTGAGAGATGTGCTCACGTACAGCTACTCTCCTTCTCTGTTTTGTGCTGTCTCCCCCCACCTCAGACTGAGGACACCCCAAATCGGTACAGACGTGGCTCTGAGGCTCCCCCTCTTCATTCAGTGACACCATCTCATGGGGTGCTTTGCCTGCCCCATTATGGAAGAACATGATCCCCAACCACTGCTGATCCATATCAGCTCTGACCGTGCAGGGCAGCATTCAAGCCTCTCCATTTTCCAACTTCATCACCCTTTGTGGCCTTGTCTGTTTTTCCTCAAACCCTATCTACCAAGGTACCAGACAAAAAACTCAGCCACTCCTTGATTTGTCCAGTAGGCATGGAGGGAAGTTCAAGAAACTCTGATATCCCACAGACAGCGTCACCACCAGGGCTCAAACCCTGGGTTCCACTGTTTCAGGGACCTACAGTGGATGTGACTCGCTGCCCCAAACCCAGAACCAGGCTACATTTTAAATTCTGTAATTCCTTAAATTGGTTCTGTGATAACACTTCGCCTATACAGAGCACTCTTCTTCCAACCTTAATTATCCTCCGAGGTCCCAGAGCGAGCCCATGTCAGTGCTAGGAACAGAATCCATGAGCTCTGAGGTCCCACTGCTGTGCCCATGTCCCTCCCTGTGACATTAATCTGGGTTTGGAACTTTCCTAAGAGAACATAGTGAGCGGTTTAAATGCTGCAAAATGACTCTTGGGTGCGTCCATGCCCATTTCTGCCAGCAGAGGGAAGCCCAAGTCTGAGTCTTCAGCAAGTGAAGCCTAGGGCTTGGTGGCTCCCTGATGGCCTGCTGCAAGGCTGATCTGTGAGTCTCTGTGCCACTCCAGTAATGATTTCCCTTTGTTTACAGGCTGATGTGAGCAGCGGGAGAGTCATCAAGATGGAGGATGGAGAGTCGCTAGCCAGGGTGAGCCGCCCCAGGGTTTTGCAGGGTGTCTGTCATCCCTGAAGGTATCTGGTCCCTCCCTTCATCATCCTCAGCCCCATGTAGACTATGATCTCCTTTGCTGTGTGGGACAGACCTTAACTAGGCTACTCCCTGGGATCACAGAGCTGTTTCTCTGAGCCAATCATCCATCTATCACCTCAATTCATCCAGCTCTTACACCACTTTCAGATTTACATGTACTCTGGGCTGTGCTTAATTTGTGCCAGGGCTTGCCAGGGCTGAGCCCCGGCCCCTCTGGGCCTGGCAGGTCGGAGCCCCGGAGCCTCTGGTTTTGCTGCATCAGTTATGAATGTAAAAAAATTGCTTGAGCCCTGGCCCCTCTTTCATTACAAATTAAGCACTGATTTTGGGACTGTGTCTGGACTGAAGGGATGAAAGTGAGAGAGGTCAGAGGTAGGGGAAAGCTAGATGGGGTGGGAGGGTAAGGAGGGTTATGAGATGCAGGAGGTTGAGGGCTGAAGATAGCATGGGGGGGAGCAATTGAACTGCAGTGTGAGGGAGGGTCCTGGGAGGGCTGCATTGGTGGGAGTGGTGATAAGAATTGGAGCAGTGTGCAGTACAAGGATGCACCCCTCAGCCTGCCAAGGTATGTGAGAGACCATTAATCCATCTGCTCAGTGGGATGGACAGAACAAGGAGCAATGGTCTCAAGTTGCAGTGGGGGAGGTCTAAGTTGGATATTAGGAAACACTGTTTCACTTGGAGGGTGGTGAAGCACTGGAATGGGTTACCTGGGGAGGTGATGGAATCTCCATCCTTAGAGGTTTTTAAGGCCCGGCTTGACAGAACCCTGGCTGGGATGATTTAGTTGGCGTTGGTCCTGCTTGGAGCAGGGGGTTGGACTAGATGACCTCCTGAGGTCTCTTCCAACCCTAATCTTCTATGATTCTTCTATGATACGGTCAAATGAGGCTCCACCAAAACATTAGCTGCCTCCTCTCCAGATCCCCAGAGAGACCCCTGTTCCCCTCCCCCTTGGAGGGCCTCTGATCTGCTCTCCCCCTTCTGGAATCTTTGGTCTTCCTTCAAACCAGGCCGCCCTAGAGTAACCAGCTGTGCAAGTCTCTAGTGCTGCCCCTGATTGCTCTGCCTCAGCTTGCTGTTCCGTCTGGTGCCTCTTCTGGCCAAGGGCCCAGATCCAAGGAACTGGCTTTAATCCCCTGAGATTGGCTTTGCTAGTAGATTGACTGGAGGCATTTCAGAAGAGGCCAGGAGCTAGAGGAAGGGGTAGTAACTGGCAGTGCAGTGGCTGATGGTGCTATGCCCCCTCTGCAGGAATACGGAGTGCCTTTCATGGAGACCAGCGCCAAGACAGGCATGAACGTGGAGCTGGCATTTCTGGCCATTGCCAAGTGAGTAACTGAGGGACTGAAAGGGCAGCTTCCCAGGCCAGGGCTGCCTTCCCATACCGAGGGGCATTGATTTCACATGTGCACGTGTGCGCACAGTGTTGGGAACATGTGCCCCTAGGGGAAGGAGATGTCTTTGCCTTCAAAGGAGAAGTGTCATCTAGTGGTTAGAGCAGGGGACTAGGCACCGGGGCTCTTGGGTTCTACACACCCACTGTGTGGGCAAGCTGCTTAACTTCCTATGGCTATAAAATTGCCCTATATCAGAGTATTATTAAGCTTAACTCATCAATGTTTGTAAAGCATGCACACCTGGGCTGTCCAATGAGGGGGTCTGATGCTTTCCTTTAAAGCAGATGGCATTCGCCCAGGGCAGGGACAGGCTGCAGGTCTGCATCGGCTGCTGGTCTGCTCCAGTCCAGCACTTCCTGTGGGCAAAGTCTATAACGCTCAGACGCTTTCCTCTAGAGTGAGATAAAAAAGCGTCAGAATCCCTGAGAGCTCTTGGACCAGAGCCTCAGCTGGTATAAAGGGGCAGAGTTCTGTTGACTTTGGCTGAGGATCTAGTTCCTTGTCTCTTTTATCCCCAGATCTGCTCTCAGGCTGGGGAGCCAAGTTCTAGCCCAGAGCTAATTTTTGACAGTCAGGTCACAGGCCTGTGAATTGCCACCTAATGTTCCTGGCATGTGGGTCCAGTTCCCAGCAGCACTTCAAAAACCTCACTGCTTTCCACCGCCAACATGCCAGCTGCAGCAGGGGCCAGGGCAAAGGGGATGAAAGGGGGCTATGCTGCTGGTGGTGACTGATTCACAGAGGTACATTCGAGCTCCGCCACAAAATAGAAAGATCAAAGGCACCTTGAATGTTATCCCAGTGCTACACCATGCAGGTCCATTGCCAGCAAGTGGGATTAACCCTGTGCTAACACATCTGTCCCATCCGCAGACCCTAGCCCTCCAAGATACAATTCTTCGTAGGGTTTTGTTTCACCTTCCCCTGAGTCCATGCTGCTTCCCTGGCTGGAGCAGTATCTCCCCATCCACGTGGCTCTTGGCCTCCTGCACACTAGCTAAGACTTGGCTAGATGTGTCAGCTGACAGAGAGGGCTGGAGTGGGCTGAGGTTGTCGCCTCCATGGCACATCCATTTCCTGCTGGGGGAAGGGGCACAGGCCCAGATCTGCTCCAGGAGCTGAGCCATGTGCTCCACCCTCTCATCACCACCCCCTGGAAGAAAGGGAGGTGGAGAGCATCACATCCGCTGTTCTTCAGAGACGCACAGCTGCTTCTGCTGTGCAAGGAGTGGCTGGTGCAATGTGTCACCGCTGTGCTTCTTTCAGAGAACTCAAGCAGCGAGCTGTGCAGCAGCCGGACGAGCCCAGGTTCCAGATTCAGGAATACATAGAGTCACAGAAGAAAAAGTCCAGCTGCTGTTCCTTCATGTGAGAGAGGAGGATGGCAGGGCAGGAAGGAGGACTTGGGACACAGGGGCCTGGTATAATGCGAGAACAAGGCAGGGCTGGAGAGGAAACTGGTCATATTCCTGTCCTCAGAAGACACTCTAAAAATATTTCTAGCCATAAATTACAAATAGGAAAAAGGGCAAACCTACCCTGAGAGGGGGCCGGGTGTACATGTGGGTGTGTGTGGACGTGCATGAGCGTGGGTGGCTGTGGGGAAGTTACAACAGAAGCCAAATAAAGGCCAGTTCTGGGTTTTGCCTGACTAGAAAATCTTACGATGTGGGAGTCCAGCCTTCGAGGAGTCACTCCTGGCAGCACAGCCAAAGCCCTGCCTCTCGGGAGTGGCTTGCGTCAGCCTTGCCTGCAGAACCCAGGACCCCAGTGATCAGGACTCAGCTGGTTCGTCCTCCAAACAAGCCAGGGCCCAGTGTCTATCTGGACTGGACCAAGACAATGTTGGCAGCATATCCAGTGCCCCGTTTTCAGGACGGGACCGAGTCATCCTCAGCAACGTATCCACAACCCTGTATCTATCTGGATTGGGCCAGGTCAGCACTGCTGCACAGCCAGGATCCTGCAGCTTTCCAGTCCAGAGTCCCCACCTTTCTGACCAGTTTTCATGGTATGTCTCTGCTCTGGAGTCTCACCAGGCTGAGGGAGTCAGGGCAGCGAACAGAGCAGGAAGAACTATTTCTCACTCTCTTGCATTAGCAGGTGAAGTTTTCCTGCAGCGAATGAAATCAGCAGAAGTGTTTGCTAAAGGAAGAGGAATGGGAGACCTTTCCCCTGTGACATCTGGTCCCTCCCCTTTCCCCTCACCTCCCCCAGACCCCTGCAGCTGGGCTGTCTCATGTGCCCACCTCCTCCTGCCTCTGAGCATGTCCCAAGCAAAGGACTTGGGGTGTGCAGTGTTATTATAGTGCCTGTTATGTTGGAAGAAAGCTGCCGATTGTGGATAGTGGAGAGAAAGGAGGTCGCTATCTATTTTTCTGACTTTAAAAAGAAATGTGTCAAATCTGCTCTTATTTATATTTATCTCAGGCTAGATTGCTATTTAATCCTTTATGAGAGACCAAGTCCAGCATGGCACGGACGCGCTCTGGACCCTGCCCTGCTCCTCTTCTAAAGCATTGGCACTCGCGCTGCTAAGGTGGGGGTGAGCATGGAGCCAGTATTGCCAGCCTGTTTGGAAAAAGGCTGTGCCACTTGCTGCAGAATCCACCTCCTGGCAGCCACCAGAACAGGGGAGGTCTTATTCTGCCAGCTCAGGCCATTGCACTCCCCTGGTCGCGCTCCTACAGATGGCGCTAGGAGCTGCGCCTCTTCCTGTTGAAATAAAACTGCTGACAATTAAGGGCCTGATCCAAAGCCCGCTGATGCCTTTGACAGTCTCCCTGTTGATTTCACTGGGCTCTGGATCAAGCCCTAATTGCTGAATGACCTGGTGTTTCGTGCTCTCAAAGGCAACCCCCTGGTGCCTCTCTCCGGGCGTGTTCAAATAACCTTGAAGCTGTGACACGAATTGGTCCCAACTGCAGAACAGGAGGCTTTGCGCCTCTCTCCCCATTGCACCCCCGTAAGCCTGGGTATTGCAGCACATGTGGTGCCTTTGATTACGCAGCATTCTGAAGGCCCTGGAGCTCACCAGGGAAACACAGGGCAAAGGAACGATACGTGTCCTGCCTTCGGTTTGGTTTTCCTCAGGAGTGCTCAGGGAATTGATAACAGGGCACAGGGCCTTTGACCTCTAGGCCACCAGCTTAGCTTCAATCAGAATTCTTACTGAAGCCCAGGGAGAGATTCCCACTGGCTTGAGTGAGAGGCAGATCCAGTCAAAAGGCAGTGGACTGATGGTTACCAGCGGCTGCTGCTCTGGGGAGTGGCATGTGTGAAATGAGTCTCTGGCCGGTTCCTACGAGACGGGTGTGCACAGTACAGAAATAACCCTTGCATTTGGCACCGAGTTGCCAGCAGAGCGGCCAAGCTCCACATGGGCATGGAGAGCAAGCTCCCCTTCTACTCCCAGACATGTTGATGGGAGATAGTGGGAGAAGGCTTCTCCCCACTGCCTACACAGTAGCTCTTTTGTCAATAGTTAGAGACCGTCCGTCTGCCAAGCTCTCGAGCCAGCACTTCTACAGCTATTCTTTTTTAGAGTTTAGATTTCCTGACTGTGGCCCGGGTGTGTCACCTTTACCATGATTTTACCATTTGTCTGGTTTTCATTTTCCTTTCTCTAGTGCAAGTTGCAAACCCCTGGTGATTCCTGTGGCCCCATTCAGCAAGGCACTGAAGCACATGCTTTACGTGAGTCCGATTGACTTTGCTGAATTGGGGCCCTGAGAGTGACTGTGCATTACTCTCTCCAAGTACCTGTCTCGTCTGTGTGTGCAGCACCTGTCACATGCCTGTTGTATATAAGGGTACGGAATAATTACCCATTAGAGTTACTGGGCCAATATTTCTTTTGTCCATATGCTTAAAAAACCCACAAAGGCCGTCCCTCCAGGAACTGGAACTTATAAGGAAAGTCAATTTATCTGACCCCCTAACAGCAAAAGCTATGTCTACACTACAGACTTCTGCCAGCATAGAAATATTGGGAAGAGATGTGATCCCTGACCAGCATAGCTGTGCTGGTCAAGTTCTATAGTGTAGACACAATTATACCAGCAAAACTGTGCTTTTACCCATGTAGCTTGTTTCACTTCAGCGGTGTGGTTTCACTATACTGGTACAAAGCCCAGCCTTGCTGGTAGAGCTGTGTCCATAAGGAGCGCTTTGCTGGTATAACATACCAGTATTCCTACACCGGTACCGCACTCCTAGTGTAGACAAGGCCTAACTCACACCGAGGCCAGTAGGACCACTGGAGTGACAGAGGCTAGCAGGAATTAGCTCTAGTTGGTCACACTGCTATTATGCTCTGTCAGATGAGAACAGACTTTTGCAGGAATATTTCAGCAGCATGCGCCTCATCACAGCAGTGCCCTGTAATTATTAGTATCATCTAGGGCAGTGCCCTGACGATGCTTAATAAGCCCATGGATGGGAGGATTGACTTCACACTGAAATGCTTTAACTAATAAGTAAATGCTCCAGAGAGGAAGCACAAACATCGTTTGCCAAACCAGTGTGGGAGTTAGCCTGTAGAACAGCATGATAGAGGTATCAGGGAGATCTTTCATGATTGTGTCACTTTCTGATTTGTCCATTACTTGCATGTTGGATTTTTGATTCCTGTGGTTGAATTTGGTGCATCTTATGTACAGTTCTCCTCATCCAGTCAGTCAGAGCTTCGCACTAGCCTGAGCAGTTCTCTGGACACAGGGCCCTGCTATTAGTTTCCCCTTGACTTGAAATCTCAGGAATGTTTTCTTCACAGGGTGCAAGGCCATTACCTCCCTCTGTGCTTTGCCAGAGATGGGCATTACCAATTTCACCCTCAGCTCTACACCTGTGCCCCGCACTCAGCACAAGAAGGAAGGATCATGGGATTTAAACTTGCACCAAGTCCTCATGTTAGTCTATGTAACATGCTGCTGAGCTGTCTGAAGAGCGAGTGCAGTATCTGGGAGGCTAATTCCTGGTCCAGATTAAGGCTTTGAATCAGAGCTGAGGCGATAACACAGGAGATTTATAAACTCCCACCTATGAATGTTGTTTGCCTTTCCTTTTTGTCTATGTATATAATGCAAATCTTTCTTCCTGCCATTGTCAGGTATCAGATTAAACCCACTCTGCAAAGAACTGGTGCCTCAGACACCTCAATCAGCAAACACTTTATATCGTGCTTGCCTATGAATTTTGTGGCCTTGATCTTGACTCCTCCAAAATCAACAGGAGTTTTGCCACTAAGTTTAAAGAGAGCAGGAGCAGGCCCTATGTGTAAGTTTTAAAATCAACACTGCTGCCCCTATGCTTCATTTTGCCTTTTCTTTAGACTTGTTTCTACTGGCATCAGTGTCAAAAGTCCCATTCAATTTGATGGAACAGGGTCAAGTCCTTTGTCAACAAAATCAAAGTCACCCTAGCGTCCCATGTTATCACATTAGCCAGGATCCTAGAAAGCAACGATAGGAAAAAAAACCAAATACTTTTGTTGCCTCTCTTCTTGTTTACATAGTTCATGTATATCTGCCAGGTCATGAATGCTATGGAATGACACTGCGCTGAACCATTCCACATGGGAATCTTTGCTGTGGCAGGATCACACCCAGCAAGTCCATTCCCTGGCACACGTTCTTGAGCTTCTCTCTGTTATCAGGGTGATGCCTTTTGCCTCAGCTGTTGTTCACGGATTGTTGTTTGCAAGTTTACAGAATTAAAGCTCAGTATTTTGGAGAGTAAATGTGTCTGCCTAGTTCTTGGCATGAACAATTTCCAGCTCAGATCATTAGAGAAGAGAGAAAGTGTTGCTGGGTGGGATCTGCATTGCAATATTTGCTGGGCATTAGAAAAGTAGGGTGTACAATGCAAGCCCTGGAATCTCTAGTGTGCGTTTGCCTGGCCCCCATGATTTCACTGCACATTTCAGAGTCCAAAGGCGACTGGGAAGAGTAAACATGGTCTGTTAAATTAAAACCAACCTCCTCCCCCTGCTGGTCTCATGGTGCCGAGTCTAGCATTCCCCAAATACCTTTGTCTTCCCACCAATGGAATTGCTTCTGTAGCTAGGCTGATGCTTGCAGAAAAAAAGAAAAAGAAAAAAAAGAAAGAAGAGAGAGTTGGTTGACATTTTTTCTTTTTAATTCTTTTCTGTTTTGCAATCTAAATTTTTATCTTTCTTAACCTAATAAGCAGCTGCTGGAAAGAAGGGAAACAAACAAACAAACCCTGACTGGGAAGAGACCAGGGAAGTGAAGACACCAATCAGCAAAATAAACATTGGTTCAGAAAGCTGACACATTCTGCTTTATCATTCAGTTCCTGAATTGCAGGGTATATGGTGGGTTTCTTTCCTTCGCTCTGGTGATTTTCATCTCCCTCTCTCTGCACAGTGCTAAAGCCATCCCTTCCACCACTGACTTGTATTTCCTGGCTTATAAAAATATTCCTGAAAAGCACATTTTTTGCTTGGAGAATACATCAGCTTGCACTACTTTTCAGGGAGAGGACATGTATCATGCTTGCAAAGCATGTGTTATATTTCCCTCTTGTGGCTGGGCCTCTTCTTTGATAGCCCACTGCTGCTGCCGCCAGTTAATAGTTACTCTTCTAGCTGTGGAGGTCCATTCTATAGCATTGACAGTCCTAGGTTTAAACCCTGCTGATAACCCTTAAGGAGGTAATTACAGATGTGCTTCCCAAGCCTCCTCCTAAGGCCTTTATTTCCACTCTGCAAGTTACTCAGTGCTTCATGAAGGCTCGCCTTAGAACTAAATTGGTTCTTCAGTTGCCTACCTGCCTTGTATAGTGAAATGATATGAAAGGTGACCCACTTCCTTAAGGACATTCATCCTGCTTCAATTTTAACTAGAAGTGGTAGGGCACGAAGTCCGCTTTGCTGGAGTTCCCAGGTGACATTGTCAGCTCTGTGTTGCTGTGATTCTGTTAAGCATCCTAGTAATTGTATAAACAAACTGCAAAAGGGTTCATTAAAGCTCCCATCTATTCCACAGGAGCTTCTGTCCTTGCATTTTTAATTGTGTCCACACAGCTGAAGTTGCAGCGGTCCTTGGCTCTGCCCAGCAGATGATGATGTTCACGTATGATGAAAAAGAAAGAGGGAGACCCAGAACAAACAAAACCCTAGATTTACTTTGCATTTTAAACTCCTTTTTAAAAAAACTGTTAAGGGTTTTTCTGCCTCTCTATTTAGGCTCAGGGAGATTTCTGGCCAGGTCTCAGAGTAAAAGCAAAACCACCCAAGGTGCTCAAACTATTACTTGCTGCCTGTTCACTTTCAGTTTTAGCTCTGCTGCTGCTGTACATGTAGTATCTTCTGATAGGGCCTGGAGGAGGGGATGGGGCATGCACCATCACCAGAACAGTACACCGCACTACACACAACTGGTGTCAAATGCACAAAGTAAACATAAGGGGGAGAAATGTCTAATTTGACTGTTGGGTACAGTGATCATAGGGGTTACAAGTTATAATAATAATTGCAGCATTTTCAGATCTGAATGGGATTTTTCAAGTTGATTGTGTCCCTTCAAATGTCCTCTTTTAAAATGTTAGACTCAAATAAATATGAAATAATGGGCAGGCAAAGACACCAGGAGGGAGGATGCTGAGAACTGCTGTGGTCCACTACATCAAGATTTCTGCATTCCATTACCTTCTCAGTCAATGAGAGAGGAATTGAAGTCTAATGGGACGTCGTGAGCAAGGACACTCCATATTAGATTCCTAAATGTATGTCCCGAGTAATGTAGTCTCTTGAGTAACGGAAAGCTGCTGCTCCCCTTTCGCCTACAAAATAAAGCTGTTGCTTCATCCAGCTCCCAGACTCAGTGTTATCCTTAGTGTTGACCAAAAAGATGATGTTGGGTTCCTAAAGGGCCTCTCATGACGCTATTTGGAGTGGGTTTGACTTACAGCACTAACCTTAGGCAGCCCACAAAGTTTTGCTATTTCCATAAAGCCATGTAATAGATGAACAAAGTCCAATTAGCAGAGTTGCAAAGGGAAACTCAGGGGAAACGGATCTGGAATTTGGAGAGAAGGAGAGAAGTTTTTTTCAAGAAGAAAACAGCACAAGGCTAACGATCCCAGCCTCATCTGGGTGCTCCAAAGAAAAGAACCTCTCCCCCACCACCCCAGCTTGTGTAATTGCACCTATACAACCTTTACCAAAGGGGGGAAAAGTCCAGCACCATGTCTGTAAAGCTGCCAGTCCACATGCAGAAACAGACTAGTGCCCTCAAAGTCCATGGTGTAAGTTCATCTTCTCTCCCTTCCTCTCCATCTAATTTGACTAAGGAATCTAGCATCTGATATTGTTTCAGCTTATGTGATTCCTGTTGCTATAGTAAAACACAAGTTCAATTGCTTCTGGAGGCCTAGGTTCAAATCTGCCAAAGGCAGCAATTTCAGTGACTTTGGTGCCATCAGTCATCAATGAGGGATATTAGGCCATGTCAAAATGAAGACACCATTGAGAGGACAGGAATAATAAGAGTGTTATAGCGTAGGTTTGGGATGCAATGGACGAGCTGTGTGTGTCCTTTAGCTGGACAAAGAGATGTGTTGGGGGTCAGCACTGGGACAAATCAGGACTGCTTCCTGGGTGAGCCATTTTGTTCATGAAAATGTTCACAGATCCCACGAATGTCATTAATTTAAGCATGGCTGATGCTTTCTCCAGGAATTCATGCCTGATGCTTGTTACTCATTGTTCTCCTATTCAAAAAAATGCAGTTATGCAATCAGAGAGCAGAAACAATGCCATGTGACTGAAACAGCCTACCTCCCCCCCCCCCCGACAGTAATTAGTCAAAGACAGAACGAAAGCAGGTAGTTCGGGAACAGCCCATGGGACTGAAAGTTGCTCAGAGGCCTGGTCCACACTACGCTGTTAAACCGATTTTAACAGCATTAAATCGATTTAACGCTGCACCCGTCCACACTACACTGCTCTTTATATCGATTTAAAGGGCTCTTTAAATCGATTTCTGTACTCCTACAAAACGAGGAGTAACGCTAAAATCGATATTGCTATATCGATTTAGGGTTAGTGTGGACGCAAATCGACGTTATTGGCCTCATTCTTTTACAGTAGCTACCCACAGTGCACCGCTCCAGAAACCGACGCTAGCCTCGGACCACGGACGCACACCACCGAATTAATATGCCTAGTGTGGACGCGCACAATCGACTTTATAATATCTGTTTTATAAAATCGGTTTAAGCTAATTCAAATTTATCCTGTAGTGTAGACGTACCTAGAGAAACGATTCTGTGAACTGGAGTAATGAATATTTTAGTAGGAACCAGGAGCTGTTCAAGAGTATTCTGAAACCGAAACGGGGGCTACACTTGCACTTCATATGATTAGCAAGGAGTAATTCAAGCAGTTCCTAATGTGAAGCCCATAACTCCCAAGCATCGAGGTCACCACCACAGTCAGATCCAGAACTACTTGTACTGAACAGATTCCGATGCTGCAGAAGCTGTTCGGAGAAGGTCACTTCTGAGCTGTCAGTGAGCAGCCTGGGGTGTGTCATTGAAAAAGGAGGATGAGTCAGCCGAGCCTGTCTCATAGTGAGGCTGAAGGGAGGGTGACTCAAGTTGCCCCCCGCCTGCTCCTCTTAGACTCGCTGTCTCTGAGGAAAGGAAGTTCCCAGCCCTACAGAATCTTCACTCTTGCTACTTTGTGACACTTCTGCTTCCGGAGAACTTTCCTTGCAGGCGGGAGGCTCAGCAGCCAGCCAAGACGTTACGAGTGGAGCCAGGCTATTTCCTCCTATTTGCATAATCCCGCCTACTCGAGGCTTGGATTCACCCCCGGGCTTCATAGGCAGCGTCATCTCTCCTAAGCGCCTCCCCCGCCTAACTCCGATTGGTCCGGGGTCTCGCCATCGCCCCCCCGAGCCCGCCCCCTGCTATAAAGGGCGGTGACTGGCGCTGGAACGCGCGGACAGAGAGCAGGGCGGCGATTGGTGCGGCAGGTTTATTACGTAGCGGGCAGCGGCGCTCTGTCTCCTGGTGCGCGGTCCCCCCGCGGGACCCCTCGTGCGAGACTCCGCCCCGGGGACACCTGCTGCGGAGAGCCGGCGCTGGAGCGATCTGTCCGGCTCCTCGCGGGGGTGCAGCGGGTTCGCGCTCCCAGGGTCGCTGCCTCTCGGAGCCGCCGATCTCTTTCCACCCTCCCCCGGGAACATGAGTGACGGGGCGGGGAGCGAGCGGCAGTTGCTGCCCCGGCTCTGCCGCCTGGAGAAGGGGCCGAACGGCTACGGCTTCCACCTGCACGGGGAGAAGGGCAAGGTGGGCCAGTTCATCCGGCTGGTGGAGCCCGACTCCCCGGCCCAGACGTCGGGGCTGCGGCCCGGGGACCGGCTGGTGGAGGTGAACGGCGAGAACGTGGAGAAGGAGAGTCACCAGCAGGTGGTGAGCCGCATCCGAGCCGCCCTGGGTGCCGTGCGCCTGCTGGTGGTGGACCCGGAGACGGACGAGCAGCTGCAGAAGCTGGGCGTCCAGTGCCGGGAGGAGATGATCCACGGGCTGCCCGCCGGGGGGCCGGAGAAACTGGAGGAGAAAAGTAACGAGGAACCGCAGGAGGCACCGAGGGAGCAGGTGGAGAGGCCAGGCGGGGAGGAGAAGAGTCACCCTGCGGAGCGGGTAAATCTAGGTCATTCCCGGGGAGGGGAGGGCGAGCCCTCGGGGATCATGGCCAACTGCGGGCAGGGAGAGAACAGCAAGCTGCAGGTACTGGGGAGAAGGGAGTGAGGGAGACCTGGGAGCGGGGAGCAGGGCTTAGACAGAAGAGGGAAAAGTTCCGACAAGTTTGGGACCAAGGGGGGCAGTGAATGTCTGGGTGAATGTAACTGACTCTGGTGGTCCCTGAAATACCCTACAGCGTTTCTGTGCAGAGGCTGGCTCAATGCGCTGGCACATTCAGGCCCTCTGCTGATTGTTCTTGTAGCTGGGGATAACTCCATCCTCACCTTTCATAATCAAAGGTGAGGAAGTCCTTTCTCTTCTGCTGTGTACCAGCTGAATGTAGAGCTGGCACCTATCTGCCATGGCAGGATTGTCTGGCTGCTCTCTGCTGGGGGAGAGAACTTGGGGTGGAGGGGATGACTCTGGGTGGCTAGGTGGTGCCATCTGTGCATGCTCTGGGAATTTCCATATTAGATTCTAGCATCTCTATATCCCCCTGTCTGCCAGGCCTAGTCTCTGTTGTCCTGTGCTGGAAGGAGACCCAGGTATCATTCTGTACTGTAGTGTGAAGAGCAGTGTGTGGCTTAACGGGGCAAATGTCTTCTGTTTTTAAAAGTTCCCTGACCTGTCTTACTGGTAGTGAGAGACTTCTATGGAGTTTGATTTTAATGCAGGAACCACTCTAAACTGTTTCATTTCTTTCAGCTTGGATAAACTGGTCAATCTCATTTTAGCTTCTCCTTGCTAGTCAATGTCACTTTCTGGTTCTCTTGCACTAACAAAATGCAGCTGTAGTTGGGTTGCAAATGCTGCAAGGAAATGACTGTGGTGTGTGGGGGTGAGATAATACTAACATTCGTGTTACCATGAAAATTAGTTCTGTGGTTGGTTGGTTTAAAAAAGCCTCTCAAACTTTAATTTTAGCCCATGTTTTAACTCGAGTGCCCCTTTTAGAGAGCTGCCATCAGCTCGGACTCTAGCCTGTTAAATAACACTAATAATCTCAGGTACACCCATCTGCCCATAAAGCTGCTTTTGTGTAGCTTTTACAATCACGTTTTCCAATTTTTTGTTAAATGCACCACCTCCTGTTGGGAAAGCAGAGGTAGACATGTAAATAAAGGGAAAATGAGAGAGAGAAAGAAGTGAGGGAGGCAGAGGAATCCAGGCCAGATACCTTCCTCTAGTTTCTTTAGGTTTGAATCCCTCTCTACATCCAAAAGTTTTAGGATCCTATAGCCATATGAAAGAGTGACAGAAACAGAAGAAACTGATTATATGAGGGAACCAATGATAATGACTATTCAAAGTTATTGATGGAAATATTCTGAAGCACCTACAAGCCCCAGTCAAGGACCAGGACCCCATTGTATACAAATGCACAAAGTAAACAAACTGGAAAAATGTAGAAACTTTCTCTATCCACAATTAATACCCTTAAATGTGTTACTTGTTTTACCTGTGATGATTACTTTTCACAGAAGAGTGTCTTTTGTTTGTCTCATTTAGGCATCTCCTGCTCATTAGTAACCCCTGGGCCTCCATCTTGCCATGTTGATGTAGTTGGGATGTTTGAAATAATGTTACTTCTCAAAAGACTCCACTTTCTTTGCAAGTGTTGCTGTGAGGGTGGTATAGTTACTCCTAAAGATACAGATGTGGGTCATGGTTGAACCACATAGGGGAGGGATATTGCCTTCTCAGTGCTTATGGGACTAAAGTTCCACCAATGCATGTCTCAATATGAGATTGAATGCTTCTCCCTCTCGTTCATATTGTGTAGTGCCTAGCTGGTGAGGAGGGAAGAGATGAGAGCCTGTGTTAAGTTGAGATGGGTCACAGAGTAAGTGTCTAGGGCCTTTTAACTTTGGGGCACATGTGTAGCTGAGGATCTGGTTCTTAAAACCCTGTGGACTTCATGCCTGCCTGCTGCACTCCTCAGAAAGAACCAGTGGCTGGTGGCTAGTTAGGAGGTGGTGGAAAACTAGTAGAACTGTGTTGTCCTCCCAGTTCTTCTCTGTTGTGATGCACATTTTTAAAGAAACAAAACCAAACACCACAACTCCCAAAAAACCTCGACAATGGTCAGGCTGCTGGTGTGCTGTGATCAGTTTTTCATGCTGACCAGTATCTTCTCAGTGTTTCTTTGTGCTTCTCTGTCTGACTAAAGGCTTCGGCTGTAAACTCTTTGGGGCAGGGACTGTCTCTGTTTTTCCAGTGCCTAGAAGAATGGGAGCCAGGCCTCTAGGTGCTTCCATCATAGAAACAATAAAAACTGAATAAAAGGGGAGGGGAATTTTGATCCATGCTGACTGCAAGTCTTGAAATATGGAAGCTTATCAATTCAGAAATGTCTATCTGTCTTCTACAATATTTTAGTAGAAATACAGATGGAAACACAGTAGAGAGAAGATGTGGAGGGGAAGAGACTCTGGAACTGTGAATAATTGCTCATTACCTACTTGGAGTAGCTTCTAATGGATGCCCTGGCTTCATGACATAATTAATATTTATTTACGTAATGGAAAATATGCACATTGTTGCAAATGTAACACCAACAGACCCCAGTCATCGGCAGGCAGGATCGGACTGGGGACCTCTACAGCATGACCTTAAAGTCTATGAGCTAAAAGCCAACTGGCTGTTAGCTAAGGCTGTAGTTAGATCACTCACTCTGTTTTCACCAGTCTGTGTTGGACCTCCTCAATAGATCCTAGTAAATAATAAAGCTGGGTTATCTTCCCTGGGGATGGAGAAATAAATCTTGGAAGAAGCAGTGTCCCTCTTTCCAATCAGGAAATATTTACCTTGTATAAAATCGTATAGCTGACACAGCAGGTGCATTGCTCACTGGTGTTTAAGGGTATGAGGGAAGACATCTGGTTCATTGACACTTCTGGCTCCACCTCTCTCACAGGCTGAAGAAGAGAGCTGAGAGGGATTAATTATCGAACAATTGAGGATATAGGACAAAATGGCTCTTCAAAGTGAAAGGTTGAACTATCACTGTATAACCATATTGGTCAGATGTGGTCTCAGCTAAGCTTCACTCAGCTTCTATGAGCTGAAGTAAAGGTCAGGCCTGAACACTATTTTGAGAGCTCTGGAGCATTTACAGGTTCAAAGTATGGCCTATGGGGGTGGGGGGGGGGTCACCTGTCAGATGTTGTGTTAATACTAGAAGACAAGCAGTGGGGGCCTAGAGAGAGGTTCTGGGAGCTTTAGACTTGGACTCTGTGCAAGGATGTCCTGATTACAGGATACAACAGCTGGTGTGAGAGGAGGAGCAGGGCATTCATAAGGAGATGATAATTGGACACAGTGATAGGAGGGAGTGGATGGACTTTGGTGCCTTTTCTGAGCTAACATTCTTACTGTTAACTGCTGAGGAATGACAATTCTGCTAATTGTTCCCCATAATGGACTTTAGCCTGGAGCCAGACCACATCCCCCTTTGGCCATCTGCCCCACTGTGTCACATGCCCTTTTGCACAAATGGATGTAAAATTTCAGGCCTTTTGGTGCAGGCAGCTCTTGCTCAGACCTGTTGATAGCAAGGTTCTGTACTACTGGTTATCTCACAAATGGGATTCCTACATGGCTCAAATGGCTTTTGCCAGTCCCTCTGAGGGGAGCAAGAATCACTTCCCCTTCAGACTGGGCTGGGAGTAAAAGTTTTTGTTCATCTTACATCATTAAAATGAGAGGAAGAGGTCTCTTGGGAGAGGAAGAAAGAAGAAACTGATGTAGTTTGCCTTTCTTTTCTGTAGGGGGCAGAAATCTGGCATTCCCTACCACTGATCTTTAATGTGTTGCAACCATATCAGTTGAGTGTCCTGACAACAAGATGTTTACATGGTGGCAAGGTGCCCAGGGCCTTAGACACCTGAGTCCTGTTTGCTTTGGGACAAACACATTGTACCCTCCTTAATGCAGGCACAACTCAGGCTTTAGATCCAAGACAGTTAAAGCCACATGTCAGAATGAATTATGATGGTAGGAATGAAAAACTGCCTGCACTGCCAGATTCCATCAGCAGGTGTCTGTCAAGCTGTTTTGCCACCTACCCTATGTGTGTCTTTAAGATTCCACGGACATGTATTCCGGCCTGCTGTATGGGTGGGTTATTTTATGGAGTATTAAGACAAATTATGCCACCTGAAGTTTAAGACAGGAACTTCTTATCAGGGTGGAGCCGAGACTCTTTGTGATGTGTGGATATATTGTCCTTGTTCTGTACCACACCCTTGAATGTTTGGGTGGAGGAACAGGTACAGGGCCAGGTTCTGATAGTAATTACTCAACTGTGATGCCTCAATGTCCCATATGCAGGGGGAGAAGTGTTCAGTTGCTGTTGTGCTTAAACGAGGGTCCATGTGGGGAGTAGTTGCTTCTCTAGCAGTATTTAAATCCTCTTCTCTTTGATGCTTAAGGGCCATTCTCTCGCTGCCTCTGGTTTCGCACAGTCATTTACAGAAAGTGTTTGTCTCATTTCCCTATCTTCCTCAAAGTACCCTCTTGAAGAAAATCTGGGGGCATGGCTCTTCCGTCGAGTGTATCCCATTCAACTTGAGTGTGCGATTACTTAGTGTCTGTCCATTCCAAAGGCAGCCAGCTCTGCCTGTGATGGTGTCTGCTAATCCCTATCTCTGGTAGGGCCTAGTCTCCCTGCGGATGACCAAAGCTGATAGGTTCCCCCCCCCCCGATGCTTGTTTCAGGATGGAGGTGTCCACTCAGTGTCACTTCACACTAGCTGGGAAAGGGACGAATAATTGTGCGCTGTGATCTCCCTGCCCGTGGCTCAGCATACCATTATGCTGAATTATCCATAGCTCTTTGAGGCCCTTGGATGAAAACCCCGTGTAAGTGTCAAAACAATGCCAAGCTGCGAGATAGTTACTGTAACACCCAGCTGTGGTTCAGAAAGCTCAGCTCTCCCTGGAAACAGCAGCATTGAGAGAAGAGGGGGATCCATGAGATACTTGATCTACGTGCCACGAGGCAGATGGGCATTAGCAGGGCACAGGGAATGTATGTAGGGGAGCGGCCATATGCACTGCCAGTGTGGTGAGAAATATAAGGCTCTTTTATCAGGCACTAGCTCAGGGCATGGGGCTCCCAGTATCTCTTCCTCCTCTGCCCAGTCACTCGGAACTAGCTGTGTCTTGTGGAAATGAGTCTGCTCCTGTTGCCAGGGTGGCTGACAAAGGAGGCTCCTGCTTGTGATGCAAGCCCAGAGCAGGGAGTTCACACTTGGGCAGTTTCTCTTCCTTCCCAAAAACGGGAAGTACATGTTTGCAAAGTGGGACAGACGCCACGGCCCATCCAGCGTAGCGGAAGGTCAGTGTTTCTCAACAGGTAGCAGGAACTCCTACCCCTACCTGGGATGGGACTGATACTTGGCTGGGCTCTGGGACCCTAGACACATGACAGCAAAGTGAAGATCCGTTTGTGGATATTCCCCTTCAGGTTGCCGAAGGAGCTCTTCCTCAGAGAGCTGCATGAGAGGAAGTGAGCTGGAGGCTGGCAGCGAGATTTTTTTTTCTTTCAGTGCTGGTGGGAGGAAGCTCCCTGTGGTGAGGCTTAGAGGGTCTCTTCTAAAATCTGGCCTGTAAGGTATTAGTCTTGCAACATTTGTTCAGTGCTGATTACTGACTGGCTGCAGGTGTGTCTGGGGGGTCTCCGCAATGATCTCCTCCATTCAAAGGCCTGGAACCTCATCTTCCCCCCACTGCTTCAGCAGGAAAGATTAAACAGTGTCTATGACCAGACTTTCAAGAGAGGCCAGCGCCCCCCAGTGAGAACAATGAAAACTGCCGGGTGCTGAGTCCTGTTGACATTTTCTGCACTTCTGTCAGGTGCCTAAATGGAAGCTGAGATCTCTTGGAGACCTGTCCCCCGGCATCCCGATGATGTGATACACATGGCGTTGGGTGGGACACAGAAAGTTCTTCCTATAATTTCTGGGTGGCACTTGCCTCCCTCATTTGCTGAGATTCAAGAATTTCTCATCTCCCTTGCTGGGGGGGGGACGCTGGGGGAAGTAACTCAAGGCTCAGGCACTGGATCAAGAAGAATCCGCTAACTGTCCTAACTTCTCAGCTGATTAGAGTCTCTTGTCAGCTAGTGTTCTGGGGCACGAGGGGGTGGGGAGTTCTCTAGGTCCTGTCAGGGTTAATAATGAGTCTCCAGGTGGTGCTCACCAGATTTGCATGTGTCAGAGTCCTATTTGCTTTATTGGGCTGGACTTGACTTTATTTGCTTAATGAGCTCAAGGCCCGTTCTGGCAGGAGGGCAGGCTGGCATACACTGACTGGCTGGTACTTGGCTCACTTTGTTCTAGGGAGCGGGAGGGGAAACCTGCTGTATTCAGCCAGCAGAGTCCAGAGATGGGGAGCTCTGCTTCTGAGAGCCCCCTCCACAAACACACTTGTGCTTTTGTCTGGCTCCCCTCCCCTGCGATGCCATAACTCCTTGGAATGGAGTAAACATTCCTCCCTGTGTTAACTCGGAGCTGAGACAGACTGGGGCTGTTCGCAGTGTAAGGTCTAGGGAGCCCTAAGATCGCAGGAGTGGAGCAGGGGGAGGGCTCTGTTACCTTGACTCTTACAGCACATTTCTAATGGTTGTTCCTCCCCTCCAGCTGGATCTGAAAGCACTTTGAAAAACCTTTGCCTATATATGAATAGGCATTTCTATGGTGCTCCTCACTGTATTATTTAGTCTCAGGGCTGGGCCAGGACCCCATTAATGTAGGCGTTCTACAAACATGGAACAAAAAGATGATCCCTGCCTCAAGGAGCTTATACTTACATTGTAAGACAGGCAACAACAGATGGTCTGTAGCAGGGGTCCCCAAACTTAGTTCATGGCTTGTTCAGAGTAAGTCCCTGGCAGGCCGCGAGATGCTTTGTTTACCTGAGCATCCGCGAGTACAGCCACTCGCAGCTCCCAGTGGCTGCAGTTCACTGTTCCCTGCCAATGGGAGCTCCAGGAATGGAAAACCGCGGCCACTGGGAGCTGCGAGCAGCTGGACCTGTGGACGCCCAGGTAGTCAAAGAGTTTTGCGGCCTAACAGGGACTTACCCTGAAGAAACCGCAAACCAAGTTTGGGACCGCCTTATCTATAGCGTCTGAATGTAAAAGTCTCTCCAGGTGGTAGGGTGTAAACATCCAGGAGGGAGTGATATGAAGGGGGCATGTTCAGGAGTAAGGGGGTTCCAGTTAGAAAAGGAACATTTAGGATGAATATGGCGGGAAACATTGCTAATGAGGAGAACTGGTGGATTATTCTACAGAGAAATGGTAGAAGCTCCCATTGCTTGGGACATGCCCAATGTGACTGGACAAAGGCCTAGAAAATCAGCCTAGGAGTGGGGCTAGATGGCTTGGTGGATAGAACTGGCTGTATTTTGTTCAGCAAATAGTAGATGAACTCTTTTGACTGGCTGAAATTTCTTGGACTCTTTCAAATTTGGTCTGACCTGAACCCAACTTTTATTTCTTGGCACTGCCAGTGAACTGAAAAAAATCAGGTGTTCACTCAGCCCTCTTGATGGACCTCTTTGCTGACCACGGAAAGTTAGCCACTGTCTGAATGATACACAGTTGCTAAAGTAGTCCTGAGAGAAGTGCTATGGGCAGGATTGGCGGGTAATGATCGATCTCTCGGGTCAATTTATCACATCTAGTCTAGACGTGATAAATGGATCCCCAAGCACACTCCAGTACTCCACTGCCGCGAGAGGTGCAAACGGAGTTGATGAGGGAGCAGCAGCAGTCGATTCAGCACCATGAAGACACTGTGGTAAGTCAACCTAAATATGTTGACTTCAGCTATACTATTCTCGTAGCTGAAGTTGCGTATTTTAGGTCAATCCCCCACCCCCAAGTGTAGACCAGGCTATGAGACTTCTAAGGACAAGTGATCAGGACCTTGCTCTTAGATCTGATCTTGTAAACTGATGAATATTGAACCTGAAGCAGAGTTCAGACCTCACAGCCTATGGCAGTGGTCCCCAACCTTTTCATCTGGCGGGCACCAGACGAAGGACCATGGCGGTGGTGGAGCATCTGCTGAAATGCTGCCGAATTTCTGCAGCGTTTTGGCAGCGATGCCTCTCGATGATGCCACTTGCTGCTGAAAAGTGACGTCATCGAGAGGCGCCGCCACCAAAATGCCAACAGAAATTCGGTGGCATTTCAGTGGATGGTCCACTGCCGGCCAGGACACGGGCGCATTTAGATGCCCCTGCAGGCGCCATAGCGCCCATGGGCACCATGTTGGGGACCCCTGGCCTATGGGAACTCAAAAGGGAGTCCACGCTGGTTAAGAGCACAAACATAGTTTTAAAAAAGGCTCCTCCATCACTTGGAGGCAATTCCTATTTTCAAAAGTTACTTAGGAGCCTAATTCTCACTGAAAGTCAATGGAACTTAGATTCCTAAGTCACTGAAGTGCTTTTGAAAATTTTACCTCAAACCTCTGCTCTGAATTGTCCAAACTGGGACACTCTAAGGTGATATGCAAGACTCCCTGAAGAGCTGAACACATTCTTTGCTTGTCCCTTGGCCTTATGTTGGGGAGGGGAGAAGCCCCAGCTGTCACGCTGGTGTGATCACAGACCAAGAGGGTTAGCTTATTCCAGTATGTAACTTGGCACATAGGTGCAAGGTTGCTTATAAACTTAGGTTCACACACTTCGTTAGTGCACGAGGGCCAGAAATGTCACCAGTCCCCTTTTGGAATCTTTAAAAACTACATGAACTGGCTCTTTAAATAAGCACAAATGGCCTTGAACTTGACCCTCCATTTCCTGCAGCTGTAACAACTTGATAAAAGTTTCCCCCATCAGAGTTCTCAAGGGCAGTGAAGTGATTCATAATCAATATGATAAACACAATAAAAATACCAATGTGGACTATAAACTGTAGAACTAGAAACTTTCACGTCCTATTCCTGGTGCTTGGGGCCTGATCTCTCCTCCTCCCCCAACTCTTTCTGAAGCCAAGGAAAGCTGCAGGCCCTTAGCACCTCTGAAACTCAAGCACTAGAGAAGCCTGGCTGTGAAAGCTGTTAAATGGTCCAGCGTCCCTGGCCTTGCAGAGCTGAGACAGCAGCCAGTTCCTAAGCAGGACCAGCACTTCTGCTTTCTCCACCGAGGTTCTCAACGGGACAGAAGATTATTTGCATAATGATAAGGTTGTAATGGGAGCTGACTCAGCCAAGTGAACCATAAAACTGTTGGGAGAAGGGGTTGGTTCTCTTTGCAGAATGACTGAAATTGGGCCCTGCTATTTATGAGTGAGGTCGAGAGAGAATGTATCCTCTCTGGTCCAGCCTCTGCTGCAGCCTTAGGAGCAACTACTTGCGTAACGACTTGAGGTGCAACTGTAAGTAGTGGGCCCTGCTCGTTCTGCTCAGAGCACTTGCGCTTCCTGCCAAGTGCTGAAGCAACATGTGGGTGTCTGAAAACCACATGTTGCTTTCTGAGCCAGGCGGCAGCTGCTAATGCTGCATCCTGACCTGTTACAGACTGTAGCCGCCCCATCTTGGCAGCGGTCAGGGTGCAGATTTTAACAGTAGCAAAGCTTTCAGTAACACCCGCCAATTCAAGCAGCCATCCAGCTTCCTTCATCTCTCAAGCTAGTGTCAAACTGCAGCTCTCTTTGTACCACGTGTGATCCCCTAGGGAATGGAATCATGAGTTTCTCATGAGGATGTAATGCGAGGCATGGCTAGGAATGAGGGGGGATTGCTGCTGACTTCCCAGCTGGCTTTTGAAACCTAGAAGCAGGGAGAAACAGCGAAGCTAAAATCTCTACCTACAATGCTAAGAAACTCTCTCCTGAGTCACAGAGCAGACGTGGAGGAGCATAAAATGCATCTCAAGTCAGTCTGACTGTTCGTAACTGCGCAGTACAACTGCATATTGCAAAGATGCCGTTTGCATCTCTGTGTTGTACAGAGTCAGGCTCCAGGTGGATAATTCATGCAGCCATCTGCACTCCACTGTTAATAAGACCCTATGCAAAGTGGAGGCTGAACCTCATGAATTACACCTGGGTTACAAAACTGCTGTCAAGCAAAGACGGAAGTGCTATGATGGGCCAGCTCTCCGGCAGAGCTCCAGCTAGCACAGTTTCAATGCAGGAAAGGCCTCTTCAAAATAATATCCGAAAGCGTACTGGGTACTAGCCCAAGCCAGTCTGTAGCTTGGGTTTGGAACGTGAGCTTGATTCTTACCAGGTGGCTGCAAATTCTCTGGTCTTAAGTGTTGGGAAATGGTTTAAATGTGGGCCCAGGCATCCAGTGTCAATGTTAGAGAGAGGTACGTGCTGGCTGGAAATGAGTGGCCCCAGGGCAGCTCTGCGAGTGGCCCCAGGGCAGCTCTGCGAGTGGCCCCAGGGCAGCTCTGCGAGTGGCCCCTTGCCTCAGTTTTCCTTCTTGGTGCCACAATAAATTCCAAACGAGGCTTTTACAAATACCAATAACAGCAGCCCTCCTGTAAGGTCTAGTTTATTAACTTCAAGTTTAAATTGAAATCCAAAAAATCTTCCCTCCATCTTATAAGCCTCAAACTAACCTGGTGTCTCAGGGCCTTCCTGCTTTAGCAGGCTACTGCTAGCCTCCCCGCTAGGGCAACTCTACTGGTCTCTGGGTCCTCCCCGCAGGAGCCTTTCCTCAGTCTTTGCCACAGCTCCCGCCCCCGCACTTTACAGCAGCCTCCTGCCCCTCTTGATAGGGAAGTCACCTGATGCACACCCAGGTGTGGCTCCTTAGTAATCAGGGTTGGCTGGGCCCCAGGCATCCAGCTTTCCAAGGGTAAGACAGCTTGTTACAGTGGGGTGACTGTTACATTGGGGACCTAAAGTAAGAGTGTATTGTGTGTCGCTGATCCTATTTAAACCGGCACCTGGATTCCATGATGCTGGGTTCACGGGGATGCCCTGTTCTGCAGGGAGAAAGGAGGTGGGGAACTTGTTGTCCTTGCATGTGTCTCTTGCTGACAGTTTGATGTGCTCAGGAAGGAAGAGTCTGTGTTGGTTTCTAAGAGGGTGGGGGAGGGTTCAGCAGGTCTTCCTTTGCACCATCATATCAGCAGGAATTTCAGTCTTAGCAATGGGAAAGTCTTTCTGAGGGTTGAGTCTCTTCTTGCTCGTGCCCTAGAACTCATGAGGGTATGGACATGGGCCCAGAGGATGAGTGCTGGAGTCATGCTAGGGTACTTGCTGACCCTTTTTTTTTTTTTCCTTTTTGCTGGGATTTATTGCTTAACCAGTGTCAAACCCTGAGTCTCCACCGTGGAGGAGGAATCTGAGATGGGAGGAAGAGCCCAACTCTTGTTTCAAAAGCAAGCCGTATTCCTGAAGGGACTTGTTCTGCGTGTTTGTTCTATCATGGTACGTTCTGCTCAGAGCACAGCATTGTAGTGAGATTAGTATGCAGGGCAAGAAGCCAGAGCATCTTGAACTTTCAAGGTTCTTGAAGGGGCACTGTGGGCATAATGAGTTTCTGTCAAAGGTGTTTTCCTGCAGTGTTGTGGTAGCCATGTTGGGCCCAGGATATTCGAGAGACAAGGTAGGTGAGGTAACATCTTTTACTGGACCAGCTTCTGCTGGTGAGACAGAGAAGCTTTGGAGCTGCACAGAGGAAGAGCTCTCTCTCACCAGCAGAAGTTGGTTCAATAAAAGACATTTTCTCACCCTCTTTCTCGCTCTGTCAGGGTGCTTCTTGATACAATATGTGGGCGAAGAGCCAGGTGTGGTCAATCTAGGAGACTTTGGCTCTAATTCGCATTTTGGTACAGTAGGTTCCAGGCACAAAACTGAGCACCAATGCAACACAAAGGTTGAGAAAATCAACCTTGTTAGACTCTATGCTCTTGTAGGGACTGTCCCTTATAGCGGAGTGGGGGAGAATCTCAATGAGGCCTCTAGGATGCACTGCAGTGTAGATGGTAGCTGTGGCTCTCAAGTGAGGAAGTTCCCCAAATCAGGATGAATGGTCCTGCCCATTCTAGCATGGTGTCATTCTGTTTGTCAAATGCAACACAATACAAACATGCATGTTTCACAGAATCTGACAATGGTCACTTTACACCTCCTATACTTTGAGATGGCTGTATCACAGGGACAACTGCAATACACTCCTTGGCGTACAACAGGGAACTGAAAAGCATGCACAGCATCCAGTTTAGCTGGTTGGCTGGTATGAAGAGAGAGAACTTGTACGCTAAGGCTTGCTTTGCGTTTGATGGTTAAAGGGAATTTAGAGTCTGGGGGAGCTGAGACTGATTTTAATAACACAGGCAACAGTCCTAGTGGTCACAAAGGTGCATCAAAGATCCTGTTTGAAGGTGACCTTTAGATAGTGGATTGTTTCTTGTGCAAAATGGGCAACAGTTTCTTTATCAAGTATTTTAATGGCAAGTCAACATGTACCAGGAATTGAGGGGAAAGGAAATTAGTCTTTGATTGTAACAGCTAAAAAAAAAAAGTCACCTAGAATTGTCCTCGGAGGAGGATTATTCTAGGAACGTAGGCATTGTCATACTGAGTCAGACCACTGGTTCAGCCTCCCATCTTTGACAGCTGCCTGTGCCACGTGCTTCAGAGGATGTCTAGTCTAGTCTTAGGTCCTTGTATGGCTCCCCTTCTGGTAGCATCTGAGCACCTCCAGGGCATGGTGAGGTAAGGAAGGATCATCTCCCATTTACAAATGGGAACGGAGGCACAGAGAGCCTAAGGGGGAGACTTTTAAAGGTGTGTGGGTACCTAGCTCATAACTATGGGAGTTGGGTGCCTAAATTCTCGTAAGAGTCTGATCCCAAGTGAGTTGCCCAAGGTCACACAGGAAGCCTGGGGTGGAGCAGGGAACTAACCCTGGGTCTCCCAAGTCCCAAGCTGGTGTTCTAACTGCTCCATCCTTCCTCTCTGAGGAAGGTGTTAAAAATTTCACAATGAATGGTGGTAGAATGAGCTGCCCATAGTAGGGAGTCTCTCACCAGCCCTGTCACTGAGTGATTGGCTTGTGCACAAGGGCATGAGGGCTTATAGTGTTAATTTAAAAAAAATGGTATGTCAACTGGATATCTTCATTATCCATATAACAAATCCATCCCCCTTTCAATTCTACTAACCTATGGCAGTAAGTTCCCCAGGTTAACAAATTGTGTGGATGGTGTCAGTCCATGAAGGCTCTAAGGCTATAGGCTAAGATGAGAGCATGGCTACAGTGGGGATGGTAATTAGCAAGATCTGGGAAGTAGACTTTTTGCTGGGAATGTTGAAGCATGGGACTATAGGTAGAGAAAAAGTTCTGTAAGAGAAGATACCCCATCATTTGTAGCTTTCCATATTACTCTCTCTTGGACTGTGTCATTCCAGGCCATTGTCCTACATTCTGGAGAACCAGCCCCCCTCTTGAGATTTGAAGCTTGTTTGTGACTGCTGGAACTGGTCAGGTGAAGTGTTACCAGATACTATGGTGAAGGACACCTTCATATCTAGGTGCTGCTATTTATTACTTGTATTGCAACAGAGTTCATGAGCCGTAGTCATGGCCCAGGGACCCAGTGTGCAAAGAACTGAACAAATGCAGGACAAAAAGTTCAGAAACACTGTTGCAAACATGCCTGTTGCAAATGGCGATCGGCGCGTCCTTCACCAAGAGGCCTGTCTAGCTTCGTATTATGAGTACAAACAGTCTCACCCTGTCTGTGCTGAAGTAGCTTTGGGATTTAAGTCCCACTGACTTTTAGTGGAACCTTGGAGCTTCTGAAGATCTTACCCTAAGTCTAGAAAAGTTTTTACCTTGATATCTGATCCGTAGTGGGCAGACACCCACCCTCCCCCACACTTAAACCAAGAGAGCTGGACAGTTTAAAACCTTTGGCTAAAAGAGTGCTGAGTGGTTTTAGGGCATCAGTCAAGGGCTGGTGTACAATCAGCCTCTGGCTTGGCTCTAGATCAGATGTGGGCAAACTATGGCCCGCGGGACCGTCCTGCCCAGCCCATGAGCTCCTGGCCAGGGCATCTAGTCCCCATCCTCTCCCCCGCTGTCCTCTTTCTCCTGCAGCTGCACGGGCTGCACTCTGGCCCGCCGCTCCTGCTGAGCAGCATAGAGAGCGCAGCTGGCTCTGGCCGGGTGTCGCAGCTGCAAGCTCCTGCTGCTGGTAAGGGGGCGGGGAGTGGGGGGGTTGAGTAAGGGAACAAGGGGTCTTGGGGGGGCAGTCAGGGAGGAGAGGGTGGTTGAATGGGGCAGAGGTTCTGGGGAGGTGATCAGGGAATGGGGAACAGGGAAGGTTGGGAGTGGGAGTCCCAGGGAGCCTGTCAGGGGTGCAGGGGTGGGGATAGGGGTCAGGGCAGGGGTGGCGTTGGATATGGGGGTGGGATCCTGGGCAGCAGTTAAGGGCTGGGGGTCCCAAGAGGAAATGGTCAGGGGATAAGGAGCAGAGGGCAGTTGGAGGGGGTGAGTTCCAAGGGGGCTGTCAGAGGTTGGGGATGTGGATAGGAGTCAAGACAGGGAGCAGGGGGGTTGGATAGCGGGTGGGGGTCCTGCAAGGGGGCGGTCAGGAGACAAGGAGCAGCGGGGTTGGATGGATTGGGGGTTCTGAGAGCAGGGAAGTCAGGTGGTGGGAAGTGGGAGGGGGCGGATAGGGGGCAGGGGCCAGGCTGTTTGGGGAGGCACAGCCTTCCCTACCCGGCCCACCATACAGTTGCACAACCCCGATGTGGCCCTCGGGCCAAAAACTTTGCCCACTCTTGCTCTAGATACAGCCTGTCCACAAAGGTGGATCGGGGCTAAATGAGGCCCAGATCCAACTCCAGCAAAGGCCCTTCCCTTTCTAAAAGTAGCACTCCAGGCTCCCTGCTCTGCCAATGCTGCCTCTTGTTCCCCAGTCCCCAGGGCAGAGCTTACCACTGTCTGATGGTAGCCCTGCCTTGGGGTATCTTGGATTTGTGGGTCCCCTCCCTATCTAGGATCTCTGGATCTTGCTTTAACCTATCCCTCCATACCCATCTCTGGGGATCCCGGCTGAGTGTGCCCACAGGAAGTGGGGAGTCCCACGGACATGGTAGCAGGAGATACATTTTGTCTTCAGAGGCTGCAGCGGAAATGCTGCGTTCTCATGGGAGTAGAATGGCATGAGCAAAACTCCGAGCAGTGGAAATGGTTTCTTGGCTACCGAGCTGCTTGAGAACAACGGCGTGGGCTCAGCCTTCAGAGGAGAGGGTTTGGTTGTGTGTCCTTTGTGGCGGGTGTTGTCTTACCTTCCTGTCTTTGAAAAGGCCTGAGGCCCTTCAATTCTGAAGCTGACTGAAACCAGTTGAGAGGCCTGTTAGAAAGGCAGCCCCTGCCATGGCAGGGGCAGTGCAGCGCAGGGAAATGACCGGTGTGAACTTGGCACTGGGGAATACATTCCATAGCCCGGGGTTGCGGGGAGGAGATGGAATGAATTTTTCAGCGGCTCATAAAACCCCCCACCTCCCAGAAAAACTCTGGTCTTTAAATTCATCCCCTTCAAAGGCCCTGACC
Organism: Gopherus flavomarginatus; assembly: GCF_025201925.1. Taxonomy (NCBI): domain Eukaryota; kingdom Metazoa; phylum Chordata; order Testudines; family Testudinidae; genus Gopherus; species Gopherus flavomarginatus. Next base: position 38,824,613 of record NC_066628.1, on the reverse strand, counting down.
CCCTGCTGGGCAGGCTTGTTATGAGGCCTGAGTTAATGAAGGATCCTGCCTTTCAGAGGAAATGTAATGAATATATTAATGACTTATTTATAAACCGCCCACGGGACTCGGCCGCACCAGCCATGCCTGTGCAAAGTCCTCTCCCCACACCTCCCAGCTCCTGGCTGAGTCCTGGCTCCGGGCGCTCCCTGTGGTGGGAATAACCCGGCCTCCCAGCTTTGTTTGGAGTTATTGGTGGGAAGTAACTTGCTCCCTGTGCCAGCAGAGCAGAGGGGGGTGTGCACGCGCACACAGAGTTTAGCCATCTCTCTCACACTGGCAACAAGCTGGGGCAGGAGATCCGGTAAACATGACGTCTTGCTCAAGACTCTGCTGTGATTTGTCCTCGGTAAGAGGCAGACTAAGCACTGCTCATGGCATTTTTCCACCCCCCTTAGACCAGGGCCCCTGTTCTATACCACTACCATGAAGGAACTACTGTGCATTGCCCTGCTGGCCTTATGAGCTCTGTGCCAGCTGGTGCAGCAGAGGCAGGGAGAGCGGCTTCTTTCCAGCAATCTTGCATGAATCCCAGGCTGGATGCATTGGCAGCAAGAGGTCCCTTTGGTTAGACTCCTCCTGAGGCTTATTTGATTTTGGAACTTCAGGATACTAGGGAACTGGCCTCTGATGAGCAAGAGGCTGCATTTTGGAAGCAGGGGCACAACTTGTTCAGCTAGTGGAAACAAGTCTCCCAACAGCAGAAGCTCATGAGTCAATGTTAAAAAAAGGAACAAACAAGAGCAGTCTAATTACGAGGAGGGAAAGGGCAGAGTCCAGAATGCGGTCCTGCAGCTTGCAATAATAAACTTGAATGCAAATCTTAATTGCTGGTGTTGGTGGCTAGGTATCGCAGTGAGGAAACGTGAGAAGTATGATGGGTAGGTAGGTAGGTCAGGGATTTACCATCATCCCCAGGTCCAGAGAGTAACAGCTGCACGTGCTGGGAAATGGTGCTGCAATCCCCAAGCCAGCATGGCACCAGCCCACAGTGTTTGAATATATCAGCCCTTACGGGTGGGAGAGGGGGTCTTGTGCCAAGTACTGTTGTCATTTGACTGCATGCTTTTGCAGACACTAAGTCTCCTAGTGTCTAAGCTAGAGCTTAGGGTATTGTGCAGGGTTTGCTTGACACTGTCTAGATCACTGTTCAGATCAGATGGTCGCTGTTATGGTTACAGGGCTAGCTGAATCTCTGACCCTTTTCTGGTCTTTGGGGGCATCCCCACAGATAAAACCAAGTGTTTTTACTGGAGTGGGACCACACGATTCTCCCACTCTTGGGCTAAGCCTGTGCTGTGAACTGGCGGTCTGATTCCCGGGTTCTACAGACGTACTCACGCCCGCTCTCCTGTGAGCTAGCATGCTAAAGTAGTGTAGCCATGGGAGCGTGGGCAGTGGTGGCAGTACTGTGCTAGCAGCCCCAAGGACGTACCCATGGGATTCAGGCAAGGTTTCTGCTCAGGGTGGCTGGCAGGATGCCACCGCTGCCCATGCTACCGCAGCTATGTTAGCATGCTAGCTCAGGTGAATTCACACGAGTTTGTCTACGTGCACTGGGAATCATAGCCCTGTCTTGTAGTGCAGAGGGAGCCTAATGCCAAGTCCTGGCCTACCAGCCCCAGGCATCGACCATGCTTCCCGGCACCTGGAAATCTTCCCTTCAGGAGCTTGTGACTGGCAATAAATGCAGTGACCCACCCAGCCTTCTTAAAGCAAAGGTATTGTTCCTTTAACCCCAGGAGAGAAGAGTAACTTTACTGAGAGAGGATTTCAAAGCAGGGTTGCTACATGCAGGTCTGTCTTACCTAGAGTCTTAGACAGGCCTGTCTTAGCTCAGGCCCCTGACCTCTGGAGTCTGGGTTCGCCTTAGCTCTCTGTCCCCCTGAGCTGGAGGGACTCTTCCAATCCAGCCAAAGTTGTTTGCTTTCAGTTTCATGGGCTTGTGGTCCAAACCCAGTCTGAGCAACACTGGGTGTGAAATCAGAGTATCAGAGTGAGCAGCAGGGCGCTTCCCAGGGTACCTGGCACTGAGGCACCTTGTTACCATCTACCCTCAGTGCGTGGAAGCCATGTGTCTACCAGTTGTAGGCCAGCGCCCTGACTTTGCTGGCCACAGACAATACAAGCCCTCCCTTCTCGGCCTACACAGGCTCCGAAGTCCCTTGGCAGGTTAGTGATGGGCACGCCTCAACCTCAATCTCCGCAGCCCCCTGGTGTGTCCAGCCCCTGTTGCACTGCACACTCACAGATTCACTGCTCCCAGAGAAGCTGTTCTCCCCAGTTTACTGGTTCCATCTCAGATCACCCCTCCTCTTAACATACAGCACTTCAGTAAGTTCGTAGTAAAAGCCAGTAAATGTCTGTTTATCAAAGATTCAAATGACAGCAAGTAGAAATAGTGGAAAGTCTGATTCTGTGCAGCCATTGAAGTGTAGGACTGGAAGGGACCTCAATAGATCTTCTAGTCCAGTCCCCTGCACTCACAGCAGCACTAAGTATTATCTAGAGCAATGGTTCTCGAACTTATTTGATCGGGTCCCCCTTCTTTATGTCTGTCATTTACACACCCCCCCCCAAAGCAGCACAGAAGTAAGGGTGGCAATGTGAAAACTGATACTTGTCAAGACCTAGTGCCCCATTACCACCCTTACTTCTGAGTGGCTGCTGCCACCCTGGGGCTGACAGCTGAAGCCCCACCTCCTCCAGAAGAAGAGCCCGAGCCCAGGCTGCCTCTCGGTGGGGGAAGGAGAGCCCAAGCCCGCATGGTGGGGATCCAGCTGTCAGCCCCAGGGCAGTGGGGTGCTGGCTGTCCACTTTATCCCTGCCTCCTGGGTGTGCATGGCCCTTCTGCACAAGCACACAGCTTGTGCCTCCCTTGACACACTCCCATGCCTCCCTTTGGCTGGGAGAACTGTTGATCTAGACCATCCCTGACAGGTGTTTATCTGCTCTTAAAAACCTCCAATGATGGAGATTCCACAACCTCCCTGTAAAATAAAACCATAACACCCGTTCTAGAACCTAGACTTATTTCACTAGATACCTTCGCGTCTTTTAGAGCTAGGCTCACTCCAGAGTCTTTTCAGTGGTTTTTCAGCCAGGCAGGCTGTGATCCCTTTTCCTGAAGCTAGCCACTCTGCCAGCTTGCCTCCTCAGTGGAGGATTCGGTGTCTCTCCCTGCAACCCCAGATATATCAAACAGTCCTTTGAGCCCTATTCATAAGCTGGATACCCTCCCACTCTGTGTTCCTTTCTGTAGATTCTGCCATCTCTTGTTGATTTTGCAATCTTGATTAGCTGGTGGTGACAACACGTGCTAATAGACTTCCATTGTGAGAGAGACAATGGCCAGAGTGAGAGATACGCATCTACTACCCCCTGCCGACCAGAACCTGTCCCAGGCACCTCACCTCCTGGTGACCTGCCTTCAATTCAATGCTTTAGTTTCCAGTATAGACATGTAGCTTCATAAATATTATCCATACAATAAGAACAGGAGTACTTGTGGCACCTTAGAGACTAACATGCATTAGTCTCTTAAGGTGCCACAAGTACTCCTGTTCTTAGAGACTAATGCATGTTAGTCTCTAAGGTGCCACAAGTACTCCTGTTCTTTTTTGCAGATACAGACTAACACGGCTGCTACTCTGAACCTTGTAATTATCCATCCATGCATTTAGCAATGATTATGATGATTGGTGAGCTCTTGGCATAGACCTTACATGCCACCCTTTGGTGATTTATTGTACATATATTTGGGATCCAAGAAAAGTTCTGTGCCTCCCATGCTCTCTGCCAGTTAGCACAAGAGGTTCCTGAATCACAAAGGCTCTTTCTGAGAAGTGTATATTCTGTTCCACCTCTCCACACCACGCTTCCTGGGTGCATTTCGTGACAGCGCTGCTGGTGAATTAACTCACTATATGCATGAAGCAGACAATGGCCAGGTTAATAATATTCATGGATTATTACAAGCAGCTCCAAATCCACCCATCCGCTGTGCAGCATTTCGGGGCAAGTGTCAACAGGCATTTCTAGAGTTTGTTCCTCACTAAGAGTCTGCTTCAGAAGCAGTTTTGATCTCCACATAAAGGCAGTGGAGGAAGGCTGTGGGGTGGGGGACACTCTAAATCTCCGGGGAGCTGGATATTCTTTGTGTCTCCTGAGAAATGTTATGTTTTACCACCTGTGTTGACTGCACCATAGTTTGGCCTCTCTTCGAATTTTGCAGTCACCAAGAGTTTTCCCTAGTAGTTAGAGCAGGGACTTGGTGTCGTTGGAACACCAGCATTCAGTTGAAGACTTGCAGAGTTGTTCTAAGCCAGTGGTTTCCAAACTTAACAACCTGTGAACCCCTTTCACTAAAACGTTCAGTTTCACGAACCCCCTCCTAAAAATGAATATTTCCAGGGATTTTCTCCTTTACCTGAGTATAAATTACAAAAGCAGTAATCTTGGATATGTAAAATTTGTTTTTATGACCGGCGTATTACACTATTTATTATTAATTATTATTTTGTTACAATATTTTTATTGCAATATGAAAACGGCAACAGTTTTCCAAGATCTCACTTTCATAGCTTGTATCACTTTGAATAAGCCTGCTATAAGACAATGCTCCTATGTTTCCTCAAGGAGTATCAGATGTGAAACAGCAGGAAGGTATTTAAGAAGCCAACTCAGAGTTCCTCCTACACAAGCATTCAGGTCTTGAGCAGTCCAGACAAACACACACGTTACAACAAAGCTTAAACTTGTTCTTCATAATAATTTTAAAATAACACTAACTGCCTATTTAATTTAAAAAAAAACAGCAAAAAATATCCCCCTCCCTTTACATTTCTTATAAGGAGTCTTGAAGTTTTAAATCTCCTCTGTGTGGTAGATATGCTTGCTTTGATCTGCTTAGCTCTTGGAAGACCAGGCCCCAGGGTGCCTAGGGACAGCTCTGTCTGCCATTAGGATATTTTTTCCTGAGAACCCCTTGTAACATTTTGCAAACCCCAGTTTGGGAACCACTGCTCTAGGCAAGCCCCAAGGTGTCTGCCTTTTTTACCATCTGTAATGTGGTACCTACATTACCCAGGTGTTAAGTGCGATTAATGTGCTCTGAGATCCTTCAGGGAAAGCTGTTCTGTCACTGATTGTTCTGTTCTTGCTGAACTGCTGGTGGGTAGTTTCAGGACAGGTAATTGGTCTGTCTGGTTTGAGAGCCAGTGAAGCTTGATATTCACTTCATCCTCTCCCTCCTCCCCACTCTGTCCCTCTCAGAGCTTTACTGTAAATATAACGCTGGTTTCAATAAACACAGGCTTGACTGTGACCCACATACCCACCAAGCTGGGCCACTGAATTCAGTTGTATCCAGCAGCGTGGCTATTGGCATGCAATAGAAAGGGAGTGGAGGACACGGGGGGGGAGGTTGAGCTTGGAGTGACACTGGAAACTGATGTTTCTCCTTTAGCAGAGGTCTGACTGCACATGAGGAATTGAATTCCAGGGATGGGCTTGCTTCAGCTCTTCAGAGATGTCTGGCAGACGGATCTCTTCTGGGCCACTGAATGTTGTGGGGCTATTCAGACTTTTGCCTGGTTTTAACAATTCTCAGGGGAAGGAGGCAAGGCGAGGGAGAGGGAGTGCAAGCCAGGAGCTGGAAGTATCCTGAGGTATTTGTGTAGCACCATCACTGTGTCTGAGCACCTCCTGTGTATTGAAAAGAGAAACAATTTTAAACTCTTGCTTTCCAGCAGATGGAGAAATAGCTTGACTAGGCCGTAGAGTACCTTGTTGTTTGTGTAGAAAGAGCTTGCTGAAAGAAACCCAAGTCAGGGGAATGCGTTTTGAAATTCATTCTGAAAGGGGTGGTTCCACAGTTCTGGTGGAAGGTAGCTATTGCAGGAGATCATGGCCACGGAGAGGGTGATGCGCTCATTCTCGGGGAGCAAGGGCTGATTCCATGGAGGGCTTTGGAGATGAGGCTAAAGACCTGGAACTGGACTCTGGCTCTGTGGTGATGTGTTCGTGGTGACCTGTGCGCTAAGCAGATGGGCTGCTGCGGTGTGTCCTAGGAGTTTTTCAGGGTGTGGTTTCTAGACGTGAGTTAGTAATTAAATCTGGTTGTTCCACAGGTGGCTCTTTCTAGGCAGGTCTGCTTGATGGGATGGGATGCAAGCTCCTAGCTAGATGGGATGAAGTGAGTGTCTTGCTGTCCTGGCTACTTGGGTATCATCAAATAGCACTGAGTCCACACTGTGGGCTGAATTATCCAGAGCATCTGCCCGTAGATAGGACGATGTTAGAGACAAGCTGAGAATGTCCCTGCAGCTAGAGTAGAGCCAGAGAATCCGTCTGTCCTGTCAGGCATTGAGCCAGAAGCCCTTGTTTTAGATGCTAAAACCCAGTTCTCCCAGGAAACTGAATGTTTCCTGGTGAAGTTGCACCTGGCTGACTCGGAGGCCCCACAAGGAGGGAAATGGGCTCCAGCGCTCATGCAGGAATCAGGGCAAGCTTGTGAGGCCAACTGCTCTGTGCTCGCTGCCGGTGCAGGTGCAGAAGCTGCTGCGTGCCTCTCTGTGAAGGGAAAGTTTGAGTAACGCCTCTTAGTGTCATGGTGCACTGTGGGGTTTCAGCCCTTCAGAGAGATCCTGGTGTGAGGAGCAGGGTGAAAGGCAGGCTCTGCTTCTCGGCGTAAGCATCTAGCATTGAGAGAAGGGCCAAGAACTGATCCAGGGGGGTCTAGTTGCTGGGGTGGTGGGAAGTTGCCCCACTGACACTGCTCCCTTGTTATCTAGTTTGATGGTGGAGGAAAGGTGCAGGACAACAGGGCATTTAAGGTGGGAATCAGTAGAAATGGCACCTGAGAATCACTGATGTGCCTCTCTGGGGGAGAGGCTGTCCAGGGAGATGAGTCTGTAACTTGTATCTGTGTATAGTCCAACAGCACAATCTGTTCCCCTTTTAAGGCTCATTCTGATACTCTCAACACCTCTTGAGTCCCGGAAAGAAATCAACTAAAGGGGGATTGTGCTTATATGAAAGAGAGGGTGCATGTGTGAACAGGGAGGGATCTGTCCTCTAAGCTCGGGCATCGGAAGGGGCTCCTGGGTACAGAACACTTTGATGTAGTCTCTGGCCTGACCTTACTGTATGCTCACCTGCCCGGCCATTTGAACAGCAGTGCGGAGCTGGGGCCTGAGTACGTCTGGGCAGCACTGGGAGTGCTTGGATCCCTCTCTGAAGAAATCCCCATGCTTTGTAATCTGCTTGGCTTCAGTAACTGCAGCCGCCTGCCTTTCAAGGCCAGGTGGGTGTGTCGGTTCCTCCACCCTCATGTGGCAATTGCTTCTAAGCAACACTGAATCCTGCAGCTGGAGGTAAACATCTGGGAAATGAAATATGAGTCCTGCCATCCATCTGTGGGACAGGCCAGGGCAGGGAGGGTGCCCTCCCTGGGAGAGGAAAGAGTGTTCATATAATACACTCTGCACTTCATGTCTTCAAAGCACTATGAACACTTAATAGAAATTAGTACTCAACTCCTCTGTGATGCAGCAGACTCCTGGGTCTGTTTTACAGACGAGGGATATGTTTACACTGCAATGGAAGCCCAGGTGTAGTAGAGTTCAAGTTAGCAGACCCTGGGTTTTTTAACCTAGGACTTAATCATCTACGTTCATTTGTAACACCTGTTGTTGAACCCTGGGTCCTAGCCTGGGGCTCCAGCATCTGTACTGTATGGGCTCGAGTCCAACCACCCATATCCCAGACTTCCTTGCACCCTCCTAAAATGTGACTGCTTTAGCCCCTAGTTGATGGTGCAGTGTGGGAAAACTTGACTGTCTGGGGGACACAAAGTCAGCCTGTGGGATTATGGAACGCTTTTGGTGGACTCCCAGAGCACGAGTCAGTGGGGCTGTGTCTACATTGCAAAGCAATGGGGCTTGAACCCTGAGTCCTGCTTTGATTCAGGCTCGGACCCTCCAACCCTGTGGGGTCCTATGACCTTGAGTCCAAGTCCTGAGCTAGGACACTTTGTGTGTCGCCGGCAGGGGGATTAGGCTTGAGCCCAAGTTCAAACCCTGAGCTTACACCGCAGTATAGACAGACTGTAGGAGATGGAGACACAAAGGCTGACTTTCCAGTGCTGTGTACCTACTTGATGGCAGGCAGGGCTAAGACTGGAATGCACAGCTGTTGGCTCCCAGTCCTGTGAGACCACGTTGCTTCTGGACAGGTGCTGAATCAGGCCTGGGCTGAGTCTCTGATCGTGGGCAGGAGGCAGCGTAAGTGACTACTGACCACTGCTTTTATGTGTGTTCCTTCCTGGCAGAAAGAGCTGCGGCCTCGTCTCTGCCTGATGAAGAAGGGCCCTAACGGCTATGGATTCAACCTCCACAGTGACAAAACCAAGCCGGGGCAGTACATCCGGGCCGTGGATCCAGACTCGCCGGCTGAATCCTCAGGGCTGTGTCCGCAAGACCGCATCATTGAGGTACGTTCAGGAGGTGGGGGCAGTGCAGCTAGGGGAGGAGGAAAGAATGAGTGGTGAAGCATGGGAACCTCTGATGAGGTCGCAGAGGGCAGTGCGTGGGAGAGGCCTCTGTTGGATGCCGGGGGATGGAGATCGGCAATGTCATGAAGATACTGCATTCCATGTCTTGCGCCCGTGAGCGTAGTCATCTGAACTGGGCCCAGACTCTCCTCTGGAGTTAGTAACATGGGAAGCGCGTCCTTTTCCTGTGCAAAGTAAGGAAAACTCAAGTCTTGCAGTCCATTCGCTTGGGGCCTGTTTTTATCCATCAAGGAATGAGTAGATAAGAATCAGCCTCTGCAGTGTGGCTCTGTCTATGACTTGAGTCCTGACACTGGCCCAGTCGTCCTATAGTCACAACTGAAGTCTCTGGGAGATCACACCCACCCACCTCTCCCTCACATATTGCTGTCCGGGACCAGGACATTAACAGGAATCCTTTCACTGCTGTCTGTAGGAGGATGAATCTGCAGTGTATCTTGTGTGGCAGCTTTCTTTTCTAGGGCATAGTACACTGAGCATATTCAGGCCCTGATACGTATGCCAGGAAATGGCAGAGGCAATTTCCTGGCCTCTTTAGTTAGTGTGTAGTAGCCCGTGTGGCAGCTGTCCCCCAACCTGTTTGTACACAATGCCTCATGCTCTTGGTACAGGTCTGTGGCCCAGCCTGTGTGCATATGCTGCCCTGCGCTCCTGGCAGCTTTGCTGTGTAGTCTTGCGCTAAACACTTAGAGAAAATCTGATTTTAATGGGGTTTTGCTGGCTGCTCTGCTAATCCCCGAAAGGCTAGCTTTGGGGACCTGCAGGGACTTGAGGGTGGCAGAGCTCTGGCTGCCATCCATGCTAGGATAACCAATAACAAGCCCTTTTCCAGGCTACATCACCTTCCTAGTGCCAGATGTGGAGGGCATTCCCAATGGTAAAGAGCTCTCCAAAGACTTCCTGGCCCTGGTCTCTAAGCCACTTCCCCTGTCTTCAGGCTGTTCCCAGGTGAAAGTCTCTGCAGCACTGTTCTGACTCAGCCTGCTGGAATCCCAGCAGTGCATTGATGGGACAGTCACCAGCAAGTCACTCCAGCCTTTCCGCCTCCCCCATCATGACTTAAACTGCCAGCTGCTCGCTTGGAGAACAGGTTAAATGTTCATGGTGGGACCTGCTGTCCTTGAGTCAGCTGTGAGGCTGTCAGTTCGTTCTGTTAAAAAGCCATTGTCTCCAGCTGGTCGAATCCTTTTGTCCTATTCTAGCAACCCCAGTACCTCGTGCTCCCTGTACAGGGAGGGGCTGTGAAATGGCAAGTTACGGGTTAGCCTTGCTCCCCACACTCAAGTGTGCATTGCTGTAGAGTAGTGGGGTGCTGGGGGGAGGAGAGAAGTGTAGATTTCATGTGAGCATTTGGGCTTGGGGAAACAGCATGTGGACCGAGCCGCAAGTCTGAAGTTACCGAATGCCATGTAAGGCCAGTAAGAAGGGACTAGATCAGGTTTTTGGCGTACGACGGCTTACGACTCTTCTTTCTTTCCTGGGGTTTCCATTGCAGTCTAAAAGCACTGTAGTGTCTCATAGTGATTTAGCTGGAGTTTGTCCTGCTTTGAGCAGGGGGTTGGACTAGATGACCTCCTGAGGTCTCTTCCAACGCTTATCTTCTATGATTCATGACTAGAGCCTGGTCTACACTGGAAACTTTTGCTGGTACAACAGTGTTGGTTAGAGGTTTGATTTATGTATGTATGTAATGTTTCTGTACCAGCAAAAACCCTAGTGTAGATGCAGCTATAGTGGTATCACAGTGCTTTTGCTTGGATAGGTTATTTTGCTCACCAAACTGATACAAGCTACAGTTGCAAAAAAGCACTCTCTGGTATCCGCTATGTCTAGACAAGGTGGGTTTGATGGAATAGTTATGTTGGCAAACCTTTTCTAGTGTGGACGTAGCCTTGGTTGCTTTCTTTCGTGTCCCTAAGTTGTTATACAGAGGAATGGGACTTATGAAAAGCCTCCGTACTTAGAGAGCCTGGACTCTCGCTCCTGCCATCAGCTGCAGATCTGATCAGCTGCAACCTCAGCACAGCTGTGTACGAAGGAGCATGGGTCATCTGAGTTAATGTAGTCAATGTCCTATTCAGAAATGAGGAGTGCAGCTCAGAGCTGGTAACGCTCAGGAGCTGTCCACTGGTTGCTTAGGACAGGCTCAGACATGTGCAAAACAGGAAATGTTCATAAGAGAGTCTGAAATGCAACTAACTTGCAAGACTACAGAGCCCCAATCTTTGTGTCAGACCCCAGATCTGACCTCTGTGGCACGGCCAGCTCTTCTTCCAGACCTGCTCTTCCTCCTGGGCAGGTTTTGGCAAAGGTGTCATTGGAACCCATTCTTCCTCCATCATTGCTACATGCACTTGTATATTGGGCTGAATACTCAGGGCTTCCCCACCTCCCATAGGGCCAGCCAGAATATTTTTGTGGTGACTTGTCTGAGGGCAGCCTGGATCCCAAGTGTGGCTGTCAGATAAGAGAATTGGTCAGAGTCTTTCTGAAGTGTAGAATTTGGGTGGAACAGGCCAACGGGAGCTGAGAGATGAATGTCACAACATAGGTGAAGTATCCGTTCCCCTTGTCACGTGGGGACTGTCACCTGTCCAGGCTCGGGGTGCACTTGTTCTGAGCTGCTGGACAACAAGGAGTCTGACATAGGCAAGAGTGAATGTGTCTATTGCTTGGGGGCGGGGGATGCCTCACGATGTACAGCCTTGCAGTAGCCTGCCTGTTCCCGTACCAGCCCGGTAGCAACTGGATGGAATAATAGTCAGCATGTGACTGGTATCAGCATTTCTGTCTAACCCACAGCCAGCCTTGTAATTCAGTACAAATCTCCTTCTTTCATGGTCTTTCCTCTAACTCTGCCCATTTCCTTTCCGGCAGGTGAACGGACAGTGCATGGAAGGGAAGCAGCACTCTGACGTGGTGACGGCTATCAAAGCTGGGGGAGATGAGACCAAGCTGCTGGTGGTGGATAGCTTAACAGATGAGTTCTTCAAGAAGTGCAAAGTCGTTCCCTCGGAGGAGCACTTAACAGGTGACAGGGTAGCAGCCGTGGTGCTAGGCTTGCGTGTGGTGCTGGGGAGGGGTGGGTTTTACCTAGACAAGGCTGCGAGTTTCTCTGCAAACAGATGGCTTAATGCGGGAGATGGAGGCTGGAACAGAAGGCTTCCTGCTTATGGGTGGTTTCATTTCTTGTCCAAAATGAGAGAGGGTAGACATCTGTCCTGGTGAGACGTGACCTCTGTAGCATCTCTACGCAGCCCTTGGTGCTGACTGCTTGTGTCCTCTCTTCCTAATCCACAGCACGTAATTAGTTTCCAAGGTGCACTCTGGTTCACCAGCTCCTCTTGCTTGCCAGCTCCGTGGGAAGCTGGGAAGAAAAGTTGCCAGATTAAAGCCTTTCTGCCTGCAAAGCTGGAAACTACCTCGCAAGCCAAGGGACTTGCTGGCTTCCTTGGCATCTTTTATGTGCCAGCGAGGAACGATCTGGTACTGTCTGCCTGGTTCCCCTGCACTCTGTCATCCTGCTCCCTAACTGTGCGGGCGTCTGTCCAGGATTGTGTGAATTTTATAGCTGAAATGTTTAAACTTTGACGGGGTTTATGAGAGGAGGGGCCCAGTTTCTTTCTCTCTCGGATCAGAGTGCAGGCCATGTCAAGAGCATGGCTGGCGGCTCTAGCTCATGGTCCATGCCCACCCATTATCCCAGAGACCAGCAGAACACACTCCCCTCCTCCGAAGATTTACATTGGACTGATGCTTCAGTAACTGTATCAAAAAAATGTAATTCTACCACTGGGGAGGCTTAAGGGCCCAGCTGTCCCTGCCACAAGCCACCTCTTCTAGAACATGCGAGGGTCTTGGCTTGAACCCCCTGACTGCATAAGAACTGGGGAGTCTGCAAGGAGGACCTCAGCGTCTGGCAAAACTAATAATCACCAAACAAAATAGCAGCCCAGTTTTAATTGGGCCCTGGTGACTGGCCTCAAGAGCTTTCTCTTGGGCCTAAAGACTCCTTGTTCCAATAGCTGGATTTCCTCTAGCAGCTCGGAACCCTCGGATGCCAAACAAGAATGGAAGTTGGCCAGGCTGTATGAGAGGCAGGAGGGACTAAAACGGCAGCAGTTCCAATGGCTGGAGTAGGCCCAGATTAGGCAATTCTGTGTCCCCCTCGGTCTGCCAGCAACTAGCAGAGGAGAGCTGGGTTTTGCTGGGTGCTAGCTGCTTGGTTAAGGGCAGGAAACACTTGGTGAGGATCTGAGCTCACGTTCTGGAGAACTAGGTTCTTTTCCACTCCTGACCCAGGATTTGGTTGTGTGTGTATGTATGCGGGTAGGGTCTGCAGCAGAAAATCCACCACCACCAGACTCTGAAGATCTGGGTCCAATGTGGCTCAAAAACCCCTAAGAAAACAAGCAATTCTGGGGGGCGGGGTTGTTTAGCTTGAAACATGCTCCCTGGTATATTTACTCTCCAAATCCAAACCCAGCTTGTGATGAAAGATAAATCTTGCTTAGTAGCGGAGAAGAATTGCATGGCTGCCTGGGTCAGCGGAGCTAAGGGGTTCACAGCAGTGGAATCCAGTGCTTTGCTCTGAGGGAAAAGATCAGTTTTCTGAGCAGACATTGACATGAGTCTAATGAGCCAGCCGGAAACCTCAGGAGCTAGATACAGGTGTCTGCCATTTATACCTCCTGAGCCTTCACCACCACCTGTGGAGTGGGCTGGTCTCCCGTCAAGTCCTTGTTTTGCTGGAGGGGAGGAAGTGAATGGCACCTCCTAGGTCACACCTGCTGTGACTCTTTATGTGCTTCCTGGCAGAGGGAGCAGGGAACTCTCTGGAATCTCTTAATTAATCCTGTTAACCTCCTTCTTCCCCACCAAAATAGCCTGGCCCTGCAGGTGAGTCTGTACTGAGATGTTCTAAGTGGCCCCTCAGAATAGCATCACCCGGGACGGATGCTCAGCTTGGGTTCCCTGCCTTGCCCAGGGAGCCTTGAGATTCTTGCTGGGGCTGATCTGAGGGAGGTTGGAAGGTGATGCTTTCTGTGGCATAGGATCTCTTTAAAGCGGGGGGTAGGCTGGGCTAGGCTGGCTTGAAGAAAATCCCCTCCTCCACTCTCCTTGCCTCCGTCCTGGTGTCTGGCTGCAGGTGGTTATGTCTTATCTTCTTTTGCTCTGGGCATTTCCCATGAGCTTTCCTGCCACCTGAGTTCTTCTTGCAATAACACTTTGACAGGGCCTGCTGTCCAGTGGCTAGAACAGGGGCCAGGGCTGATGGGTTCTGTTCCTGGGTCTGCCACTCTCTTGTTGCATGGCCTTGGGAAGGTCACTTTGCCTCAGCACCAGTAGTGTATCCACCAGTGAAGTGGGTCTCATAAGGGGTGGTGGGAAGTACTGAGATGGAAGATGCCTCTAGGGGCACACATCTGGGTCTGCTTCAGCAGCCACCTCCTTGGGTTCATTGCACTAGTCACTTGTTCCCAGTAACACAAACTTGGGACATAACCCTGCAGTGGAGGCTCTGGCTGTATGGGACTGCGGGGATGTGGTTTCCCCACCACAGCCCCTGTTCTCAGTGTTTCTACAGCCTGCAGCTAAGCATTGGGCTCAGCCATGGTTTAGTGTTTATTTGAGAAGGTCGGTTTTAACCTTCTGCGCATGCACCTGGACTAGGAGACGTGTCCTTGTCTTTGCTGCACAAAGGGCGTTTGGGCGGGGAGGTCACAACAAGGTAACTGACACGTGGTGGTTATCCTGCTGCAAAATCCTAGTGCAGACAAGTCCTTGCCATGAGGTCATTAGGTGAGGTCAGTGCTCTGCCCCCTGCCTGTGGTTCACGTCCCCTCGCTGCATCGCAGTGAGAACTACAGAGCCTTGTCTCCACTAGGGTTTCCCAGCATTCGTTATCCTGCTGTAAAAATGCTCCTTTTTCGACAGGGAAGACACAGCAGGTCTGAGGTGCAGTGGCGGATAGAGGGGCTGGATCTTCTCGATGGCAAATGGCAGCTTTGTCCATGGCTGGAGACGGGGGGAGCGGGAGCCAGCAGTCCTGTGGATGTTGGCTCCTTGGTTGCCTAGCAATCTGGCTTTGGGGGCTTTCTCGCTGCTTTTCTCTCTGGGAAACTGAACTTCCCATAGTAAAGGGGAGAGGAGACACCGCAGGAGGCATGAGCCAGCCTATTTACTCCAGGCAGAAAGATCTGAGTGCCCAGGGGGAGCAATGAAAGGTCTGCCCTGCGCCCACGGGGAGTGAATACAATAATATGGGGTTCTGCTTTAAGCAGTGGCTGGTGCTTGAAGATTCTGGGGTGTCTTCAGAGGTGCTTAAATGTCTAGCTTCCTCCTGGTCTGTGGCTGTTCTATAGAACCGTTTCCAGCTTCACTTGAGGGGGTGAATTTGCTCCCATCCCGTAGTGGGAAGTGTCGCTCAGTTTGAGAGCTGGGAATCTTCGGCTGCCATCAGGAGTAAATACGAGCTGGTTTTCCTTCACACGCCCTGCCCCCCAGGACTAACCTCTGATCACAACAGGATCTGCTCTCTCATGCCAGCAGTAAGGAAGTGAATGGCCATTGGATCTTTCTGGGTAACTGGGAGTGGCACACTGGGCAGCTGCTGATCTGGCACAGGGAGGCTGCAGTGGCATTCCTTTCCTCTGCGTTTCGGATCCCCTCTCCAAAGGGGTAGTTTTATGGGGAGCAATGTGGGTCTGACTTGACTCGGCCAGTACAAAGGCAGTCTCAGTGCCAGCCAAGCAAAAGCATTGTCTGCAGGATGGCACAGCCTGCCTTACCCCTAGCTCTGTACCATTGGGGTGCAGTGCATGGGCAAAGCTGGGAGGCCGCTGGATAAGCAGCCCCTACAATGATGCCTGGATCCCGGTGCCTGGATGTAAGGACGAATAAAGGCAGTGGGTGCTGGTTAAGAGAGGGTTTTGCAGGCTCTTTGTAACTGCATGTCTGTGTCTTGTCCCCCAGGTCCCTTGCCAGAGCCAGTTGCCAACGGTGAAGTAGAGAAGGTAAAGATCCTGCCAAGTTTCAACTTTTATAGATGGCATCTAAATGCCACGTTTGCTGCCTGCTGTGCTGTCACTGCAGCACGTGCACCCCTTCCTCCCCGTCACTCTGCCTCACCCCGAAACTGAGTGGCTCTTGGAGCCTGTCACATTCCCAGCTTGTGTTCCAGGGCAGCGCTGACCTTTGCAAAGGAAGGGAGAACTTCAGTGTCGACCACCAAATGCATTAAGATGGGCCCATCTCTGCCTGGCTCCACCCCTTCCCAGGGAAAAGAATGGCCCTTTCTTTAGGAAGGGGCTGGACTCCAAAGGGCCTCGTTACTTCCAGTCTGGTTTGGAAAAACAAAACCTCATTAACCATGGTGCAGAAAGGAAGGCGTATGCTCGTTAGGGCCTGCCGGGAAATCTTAATATACATCAAGGAAAGGAGGGCGGGGAGACGAGACAGGCTGCTGTTTCAGACTAGGGCACAATGCCATGGGTGAGGACTAGGCAAATCTTGCCAATGGGATTGTTCCATTGGGCTTCCTGACTGACTGGCAGTGCCAGTGGGTGGAGACAGCCTGGATATTGGAGTGGGGCCACAGATCAAGGACAGATTCCTCCACCTGGATCCTTATCCAAGTCTAGATGAGCTGTTTCATGTAGGTGTAGAAGCTGGGGCAGGAAGGACTGAACATACGAGTCCCACGGCTGTTATGATGGGAACATCAGCACTGTTGCCAAGTTGGGTCTGGGCGGTAGGAGGACCGTAGCTTTTCTCTCTCCATCACCCAGCCAATGGCTTCATCTGTGGCTTGACAACCTTAGTGGGCTCTCCTCTGGTGCACTCCCTGCCCTAAAGAACCTCCAGGTGTTCTCTGCACCCACGCTCACCTGGGCCTCGTTTGCCTGGGGCCTGGCCTACGCACCGTGTTTGGACCCATTCGTTTCAGTTAGGGCTGGGGCTTCCTACCGACATGGTTCTAGCAGTATGACTCTTAGTGTGGACACAGTTCTACTAGGATAAAAGTGCAGAACAGCCAGGAACAAGCTAGAACTATGGAAGCCCAGTAGAACCATGTCCACACTGAGGGGCTGTGCAGCTTGAATGATACAGCTTTCAAGAAGAAGGTGTAGGAGTAGCTCTCCAGTGCAGAGAATGGTTCTTGTACCCTTGAGGCACTAAGTAACAATGCTTAGACCCTAGCCCTGGAGCTGTGATGTGGCCAGTCGCTCTGGATGGCGGGAGAAGGGGAGGGGTCTCCGCGTGCCCTCTCTCTCCCCCCGGCCTATACAGCACTAAGGCCAGATCTTAAGGCAGCACAGCTGCTGTGTTTAATCCTGCCCAGCTCTGAACAGGAAGCACTGAAGCCTGTCCAGAAGATGCTTATTAATCTGCAGCCTGTCAGCAGCTTATGTGCTCAGAAGAAGGATTTCCCAGACCCCTCACTTACTGGTCCCACTGAGGGAGGAGCTAATTGGCATCAATATCACTCCGCTCTGCAGGGAGTCACACGGACCTTCTGGACATATAAGAGATGTCGTTTGCATCTCCCTCCCCTCCCCAGGAAAGCGCTTCGTTCCCTGCAATCCAGGGTGGGGCCCTGAGCCTTCCTGGAGAGGATCTCGCTTTTAGTGAGATTCCAGTCTGTGCTGGCAGGCGGGCAGTGTTACGGGGAGTTCTGGTGTTTTGGGCTAATCCTGCCTTGGTGTTTCAATCTGCTTTCCCTCTGGCTCCTGCTAAATGGAGCTGAGCAGCTGTCAGCCCCTCTGATCCCCTGAGGAATGCAAAGCCAGGAGGAGGGGTGGAGTACTCTAGGGCCCTGACCTGTCATGCAGGGCAAGTGCCTCAACTTCTTAGAGAAGCAGGAGAGCTGGCAGAGTCTGCAGGTGAGATTTGGGGCTCTGCATTAAAAATTAGACTCATCTGCTCTGCACTGCCCACTGCCCCGACCTTGGGTTCCCCCGCCCTCTCAGATCCACCCATGGCCCTGCCTGTGTAAGGCACCCCCACCACAGGGTTCCTCTGAATCTACTGGCCATTGACTGGTTCACAGCAGTTGTCCTCTCCCCAGATAAGGTAGATCTCTAGATGTTCTTTGGGCACAGGCTGTTTCAAGAGGGTAGTGTTTGGAACTGGCCCTTCCATCTGCTGGCAGGCATTATGAAACCTTCCTCTCAATGTGACTTCAGTGTGAGTTTCCCTCTCCTATAGGTTTCAGAGTAGCAGCTGTGTTAGTCTATATCAGCAAAAAGAACAGGAGTACTTGTTTCACCTTAGAGACTAACAAATGTATTTGGGCATAAGCTTTTGTGGGCTACAGGTGATCCACTGCACAGAGGGGAGAGGTAGTAGGAATGGCTGGGGAAAAAGTGAGAGTCTGCCGGCTGCATGACCTGCCCCTCTGGCTGTGGGAGGTGGCAGCTCAAGGTCTCACTTGGTTTCATTTCTTTCAGGAGGACAGCAGAGAGCAGCGGCCAGAGTCCGTGTCTGAAAGTCCATCGAGCCCCGAGCCAATGGCTGTGTCCCCCTCTTTGAAAGAGACCTACAACGAGGTATGGCAGCTGCCTGCTCAGCAGGGCTTTGGGTTGCATCTTGGGGACAACTGGCTGATTGACACAGACGTGAGGATGGGGCTAGGATTTACCTCCTGGGCTGGCAGGGTGGGAGGATGTTGGGGAGCCAGCCCCTTCCTGGTGCATGGGAAGAGACCTTTGCCTTGGAAACTCGTCATTTCTCCTTGATGGAACAGCAGGAACCCTGGTGTGTAGCCGTGGGCTCATCCCTTTCTCTGGCCAGGCCTGGCAAAGCATCACCTATACCAGAGAACAGTCTTGCACAAAAGGCTGTGTCTCTTTGTAGACTCTTGAATAAAAGTGGGCTGATTTCCAAAGGGGCTGAGTGCAGGCCGCTCCCTTTGAAACCAGGAGAGCGGCACGTACTCAGCACCTCTCTAGATCAGGTGGCTCCTCCCTAGATACCGGGGTCTGTTCAGAAGGTAACTGTAGGCAAACGGTGGCTTGATGAAATAGCTTGGGCTTGAGGCAAGGGGAGAATGCCTAGGATAGTGAGGGATAGAGGCAGACCATCTGCTCGAGTGGGTGAGATCAGGGTGAAATGCTCAAACGCTCACTGTGCCTATCGTTCACCTTTGCAGTCTGACTCGCAAGAGAAGGAAGAGAAGCGAAACTCCACGCCCGATCCGCTCCTGGACCTCAACGTTCCCCTGGCTGTGGCCAAGGAGCGTGCGCACCAGAAACGCACCAGCAAGAGGGCGCCGCAGATGGACTGGAGCAAGAAAAATGAACTGTTCAGCAATCTCTGAAAAGCCCCCCAGCAGAGGAGAGGAGAGGTAGCAAACTCTCCAGCATCTGGCCCAAATCTCCACCAGCATCTCACTTTCTTCCCAGTCTCCAGTTTCACTAGGGAGCGGAGTCCTTTTCCCCCCACACTTGGATTGCACAATTTGGTTGTCTCTACTGTAATCTAAAGGAAAAAAGCACAATGGCTCCTTTTGCGAGTTTCCAGAGCAGTGTTAACATTCAGAGAACGACAAGATGTTTTTGTGTGTCTCAGTAGCTTAGGGTTCATGCATGGTAAGGGGTTGGACCATTCCATGGCCCAAATCAAGCCCCTATGTGTTTGGAGTGGGCACTGTGGAACACCTCTCATTCTCACTAGCTTTTTACTGAAAGCTTAAATCCATGTCAATGCAGGGAAGACATTCAGCAGTGACGTGGGATTTTGAGTGCCTGACTTGAGACCCCTTAAAGAGGCCTAATTGAATGCTTGGCTCTTAAAGGAGCTTGGATATATTTTCTGGTGTCTCCAGCTGAGCACCCAAAATCACTAGACATATCTGAATATCTCAGCCTTAGGCTTCAGTTTGGCCAAGAACCAAACAACATTCCTTCCAAGAGTTACTATTTGTTTAGGGTGGGGGTTTTTTGTGTTTTACCTCTGACCTGGGGCTTCCATCTACAATGATCCACCCCCATCAAATCCCCTGGTCTGAAGGTACCCAGAGGGCACTGTAGTTGAATCAGTTTAACCAAGCACTTTTGTGAATGCCGTGAAACCAGTGTCCTGAACATGCCTCACTGAACCATTTGTCCCAGGCCAACTGGAAGCAAACTTTCAAAGGATCTAGCTCCCTGGGGTAGCTGAGGCCTGAGACCAGAAGGGCTTCCCTTGCCATGTTATACCCGGGGGGGGTTGTTCCTGCAGGAGAGGGCTGTTTGGACCAAGCACAATGACCGATAACTGCAAGCGGGAATCTCCTCCGATGGCTGGTTACTCCTGGAGACCGAACTGATCAGGGTTTTGAATACTGAAATGTATAATGTAAAGGTTTTTAAATAGACTCTCTCCATTTTCTGAAATGAGATGTTTCCAATCACACTGATTTTTTAAGGAGGGGGAGGGGAAAAAGATTTATTCTGTGGTGATTTTTCCCTGTGGATGTTTTATTTCCGTGTTTGCGATCGAGGTAGTATTGTACTGTCAAGCTCAAGAGAAATGCTCTTTACTGGGGGAAAAAAAATCCCTCCTGACTTTGTGTGTTCATTGGATGGCTAAATCCTTCTAAAGCTGTCCGCCTGGGGGTTCTGAGCAATCCCCTGATTGAGCACCTCGGCTGCACTGTGGAGAGAGTTGTGATCGTGTAACTGCCAATGGCTGCTGAGAGTGAACGTGTTTCAGCACCTCCACCTAGCAACCATTGTCCGGGAACAACCCTCTATGAACTGCCCTAACATGCTGCCCCACTGTGCTAGTGCATTGTGGGAAAAATCTGGGCAGTGCTCCTGTGCTGGCTCAGCTAGTGGTGCAATGCATTTTGGGATAGCCTCCTGCCCGGAGGTGGGACTGGCTTACCTGGCTTGGCAGGCACGTGTGGGCAGGCCTTCTCTCACAACAGAAGGGGCAGTATTAAAACTCGGCCACAGCCCGGCACCTGAATGTGTCCCCACACCTGTTAAGTGGGAGCAGCAGTCAGCTGTGTACAAGCTCATAACAATGCTGTGGTGTAGACAGAACCCTGGGGCATGGGGAATTGCACTTCAGGAAATGTCTGCTAGTGTGGTTTTCATAGCTAAAGTGCTGCCTGTGCAGTGGTCCTGCTTGGGGTCAGGATAAAGGCCAGCAGCCATACCCTGCCCCTTATTTTCAGAGTAAGAATAATTGCCACTGGTGTGGCTCTGTTTAAGCCCCTCCCTCCATCAGAGCATGGGAAATTCCAAGCCTGCTGAAATTGGCGGTTTAAAGGTTTCCGGTGCATTTGGATGATGGCACTTTGCAATGTTGTGATGCATTCTGGGCCAAGTGGCCTTCTTCTGGAACCTAGTGAGGGGAGGGAGAAGAGAGGGATTGGCTGGACCCTC
Source organism: Gopherus flavomarginatus (assembly GCF_025201925.1). Taxonomy (NCBI): domain Eukaryota; kingdom Metazoa; phylum Chordata; order Testudines; family Testudinidae; genus Gopherus; species Gopherus flavomarginatus. The sequence goes on along the minus strand of NC_066628.1, from coordinate 38,803,622 downwards.
TGAGGGTTAATGTCTCTGGATTATTAAAATGCTCTAATCCCTGCTGCTCAGGGCGGGGGGTGGGTGGGAGGAGGTGCCCATGAGACCAGCTGTAATCTGCTAGGGCTGTTGCTGGAAAGGATTCCCAGGGTAGGGTCAGAGCAAGCCTGAGGGACTGTCTTATCTCAGTGTTTACTGACCTGATTAGAGGGCAGCAGCCCCTAAACTCTCTGTGAAAATAAACCAGCTGCTTTGCAGTCCATCACTATTTCACAAGACCATGCACATTCCAAAACAATCCCAAGTGGCCCAGGCCAGTAAACATGGGGGTTGCTTCATCAGAGCCTCTCTCAAATGGCAGAGGTGTAGGGGTTAACAGATGACCACGGGACTGCTCCTGGGTTGGTGTGGGGTGAGCTTGGAGCAGGCTGTCACAGAGTTCCCTCCCCTCTGGTAAGGATGTGATGGGAGTAGGGGGGAGACTGCTTGGGTGAATTCCAGGACTTGACCTAACAAATCACTAAGGTGTGTGTGCCTGACCTATAGTGGAACATGCAGGTAAGTGAGGAGCCACTGGCCGTGGAGAAGAGGAGCCTGAAAAAGGAACAAGGGGGAGGAAGCATGGAAGAAAGGTCTACTCCATACATCAGACACACCCATGGTGCTGTAACAGCATTTGGTGGGCAGGTGCAGACCAGAGGCTGGGAAGAAGGGCAGGGGCAAACAAATGCATGAGGGCCTCCTTAAGGAAAAGCGGTTGCTGGAGGCAGGTAAGGTATGCCTTGTGTTGTAGGCAGGTACGGAAGGCAGATTTCTAAGGGAGTGGGTGACTTGTTTCCATTCCCAAATGTGCATGAGATGGGCCTGTCTTGTGCTTGTTGATGAACAATGGCATTTAGACTCTAAAGGAGGAAAACTACAGTAAGCAAGAGGAAGGCGATAGCTGCAGAACAGTGATGCCTAATAGCGAAGGTAATAGTGGGTAAACTTAGAGGACTGATGCACTGAGAAGTGCTGTGTCCCTGGCTTGTTCTCATAGCATACAGCCGCCTCCTGCTACCAGCGAGCAGAGTTGCTTCTCTAGCTCCTGGCAAGACAAGTCTTTTGGCTGAAGATCCTGGGTTCTATCCCTGGCGGAGGTGACTATTTGGAATCGAAGTCCACGGTTCCTGCCTGGGAGAATAAGATTAAAATGAAGGTGAGAGCCGAACAGAGTAGTTGAGCTATGATCAGTATGCTCCACCCCTGTCCCGGATTATAACAGGATAATGGTTTGGGCTGTGTCATAACACCAGAGAGCAGCCTCTGTATAAGATGATCTGTTACAGAAACTTTACTCTGACTCCAGTGCCCGCCTCAGTGGTGTAATGACTTTACTAGAAAAGCTGAACTAGTGCCGTGTAATAACCCACAATATTGTGGATGTGGTGGTGAGAACGTGGAGTCTGTACTCTGTGAGCAGTGAGACGTCACTTAGAGGCTTGTAGTGGAGGAAATAGGCCTTGAAGGGGAAGGTGTCCAGTGAAGTGCTTGCAGAGCCTGGCTGCAGATAGAGATTGTTCCAGGGCTGCCACCTTGTGGCTTGGGCTTAGCAGCGAAATCGGTGTTTGCAGCACTATATGTGTGCACAATGCTGAGTAGCTTAAGTGGGTTAAACAGATAAGTCCTTAGCCTGCAGAATGTACAGCTGAAAGGCGTGGTTGAGTACAGTACAATGCAAAACAAACCAGGATGGCTGTCTGGTCATAACTGCAAAATCTCACGTGGCAAGACTATTTCTGTAACGCACTAGAAACTTTCTAGGGTTCAATTACAGTAGAACCTCAAGGTAACGGTCAACCACACACCTCATTTGGAACTAGAAGTATGCAATCAGGCAGAAGCAGAGACCAAAAAAAGAGCAAGCAAATGCAATACAGTACTGAAATAAACTACTAAAAATAATGTTTGTGCTTGTTTCATTTAAATTAAGACAGTTAATTATTTTTAATTATTTCATTTAAATTGAGACTTTTTTTCTTCTATCATAAAGTTTCAAGCTGTATTAACTCAATGGTCAGTTGTAAACTTTTGAAAGAACCACCAGACTGTTTTGTTCAGTGTTATGAACAACCTCTGTTCCCAAGGTGTTGGCAACTCTGAGGTTCTACTGTACAATAACAATTGCCCTCCCCCAGCTCTTGCATTTGTGGTTGGTGGTGGAACCCTACAAAGCAGGATCTCCTCTGTCCCCTTTCGCTGAGTTCTAATGTGTCTGCTGCTTGGTCAGCTGTAAGGGGACCTCACGCCCAGGTGTTTGGAGAACGGCAACCTCAAGGAATTGGGGTGTTCCCTAAATGGGCTGCTGCTCCTGCCCACTTTGAGCACACTCTTCACTGTGCTTCAGAAGCAAAATGGTGGAATTTCACATGATGCAACTGTGATGAAAAATGCCCAAGTGCCAAAAACTCTGTTGCCTGATTAAGAACCTGTTACCCTCCAACAACAACAAAAATCGTCCAACGGTGCCACCGCTGGGAACTGAATGGAGAATTTCCTGACTTTTTGGTGTTTGTTTTTGGCATGAATCTTCATTCTGCCCACTGGGCCATGTGGGTGTGAAGACATCTGTCTTGGCCCTTGTCTTTCTGCCCATTTTGGCCCAGAACTGCAGGTTTAGCTAGTCTTACAAAAGCATCAGTGCACGTTTTTCAAATGTGCAGGTTACATTTAAATGGGTGGATGAAACAAAGCTTATCAAGGTGAAGGAAACCCACCAGTCAGAGAGGAAGTTAAAGCAGGGTGTTATTTCTAGCCAGAGCTTTATAAACACTTAACTGACACTGGCAGTGGCCTGAAAGGGAAAACAGACTAAGGTGCAATCAGAGCTAGTTCATAGTCCTGGGCAAAGATCCTTTCCTGCCTTAAAATGACTGGCCCTTTTTTGAGGAGCTACCTCTGGGGCAGATGCTATCATTGACCAGGACTGAGGGGGGAGAGGATAGAGAGAGGGCTATATCCAATCATGACTGGTGTGGAGAAAGTGAATAAGGAAGTGTCATTTACCTCTTCATGTAACACATGAACCAGGGGTCACCCAGTGAAATCAATAGGTAGCCGTTTTAAACTAAAAGGAAGCATTTCTTCACCCAACACACAGTCAACCTGTGGAACTCGTTGCCAGGGCTCTTGTGGATAAGGGGAGGGGGCAGAGACATTTGAACATCCATGTTCATTCATTAACATTTGATGAAAAAACAAGGCAAAAATTCCGTGGATGTGCCATCCCATTCTTTCCTCTGCTCTGATTTGCTTTAGCCTAGCTGAGTGCCAGAGCAGTGAAATACTCCTGGTGTGTTAATGTTAGCAGAGGGTTATTGCAGTAACCTTTTAGGGTGTGACTGGGGAGAGGAGCAAGTGTATGATGCAAGCAAACAGCCAGGGTAATTTCCCGGGCAGAATACATGCCTCCCTCTGAGCCATTCGGGGAATCCAGACAAATAATGGAAACACTTTAGAAATCTGGAGTACCCTGCAAACACGGCATTGACCAGATGTGGGGCTGGCTTGTAATATTGGCCGGGCCGCACAGGCTGGTAAATTCTAATGAGGTGAGCTGAGAAGCAGGCTCAGACATCCACACCTTCCTGAGTAGGCCCTGCAGTCCACAGCCGTGTGCCCTGTCCTCCCCTGCAATACCCCTGCCCTCACACCCACAGATCCAGGGCTGTAATTTTAGGCTGCGTCATGGAGGGTTCCGCTGGCATTTGAACCCAGGACCTCAGGCAAGAGCCATGCCCCAGGGCGGTACGGCCCAGCTCCATGGATGATGACTTCCCCCTGAGTCTGGATCTTTTATCTGTCCCCAGGGGCTGCTTGCAGCAGCATCCCAAAAGACCCAGAGGTGAGGCTCGCTGCTGCCACAATGGACAAGAACAAGGGCCTGCAGGTTAAACTAGTGTCATTCTCGTAAGGAGCCGCCAGGTCGTAAATAGAGGCATGGATGACTGGGGGCATCCACAAACAAACAGCAGCCCTGGGAGAAAAGCCGATTTTGTTTGTAGGAGCTTTGCAAGGAGTCAGGTCACAGCTGCACAGGCAGTACCCTCCCCTGTGGAAAATGACACGCCCTGACTTTGCTGAGCTAGTGACCAGTGGAAGTAGATTCTGCTGAGGGTAGGTAGATGTTGCTCAAGACCTCGGATTTCATAGATCATATTTCCATGCACAGAGCAAATCTCTCCATTCAGATCTTCTCTTCACACCTCCCGGCTTTGGCACTCTTCCTCGCACTGAGCATTGGGGGAATTATTAATTTACTCTCTATAGCTGAAGACTTAGAGGGAAGATTTCTCTCCTAACTATTGCTGGTGAGGTAGCAGGAAGGAGCTGGTGGACAAGGCACATGTGAGTTTCTTGGGGGGGGCCCTGCTCTGTGCATGGGGTGTTGGGGGGCGGGGGGATAGAGAGAGAAATCAGCCAGCAGGTGTGTTTAGAGAACTGTTGGCCCCAGACTCTGGACTGAATTGCTGCTGAGCTCCAGGTTGGAAACAAAGGGCACAAGAGCAACACCACCTTGAGGAATCACAAACTGTTCCGAGGGCAGCTGCAATGCCACAGCCACTGGGTCAGCTCCTTTGACCCATGTCAACCAAGAGACACCAGGTTGGTTTTTCTAACTATTTTGAGGCCTTCTTTCCAGTGAGTGCCCGATGCGCTCCGGACCTGGATGGAGACGATGCTAGTGGGGGAGCGTGGACAACAGGAGCGGGAAAGGTGAGGGGAAGGTGCTACGAGGTGGAGAGCATCTTGAGGCACTTGACAAGGGTCCTGGGTGTCCCAGGTGGAGGAAGCACAGGAGGAGATGGAGGGTTTCAGGCAGGTGCCATAGAAGCTGTAGACTGAGGATAGAGTGAGCAGGGTTGGGGATATGCAACAGAACCTCCCTATGCGTGACGGGGAAAATCCCTAGGGAATTGATGCATTTTGCAAATTAGTGAGTAAGCAAACAAGCACGATAGCAAATAATCTGTGTTGACGCACTCTGCCTTTGTTTTGACAACCGCTGTTCCACTTTGTTTCTTTCCGCTGGGTTTTCCGAGCTCACTAGCTGACGTACTGCAAGGTGTCTTGCAGGAGGGAGCAAGGTATCAGTAACAGGAGGCAGTTCCCGCTGCCTGCCTCTGCTGCTACAAAAAAAATCTCTGCAGGGGTGAAGTGGGGTGAGATTGCTAGGGAACGGGGGCTGCTTTATGGATCAGAGAAGTGAGCTTTTTGTAGGAAGTGTCAATGGCCAGGCAGCAAGTGTTCACTGACTGAGGCATTTCACACTGCTCATAATTGTCTCCGTTGTCTCCACGCCGTCTGTTTGCTGGGTCTTGCCTTATTATTGAATGATTAACTCTCTATGAAAGGGACTTTTTGTGAGCATACATCACCCGGCATCAAGGAGCCTTGATTCCTGCTTGGGATCGCTTGGCACTGCCACGATACAAGGGGCCACCACGGTCTGTAATGCTCTAGCTACCTCGGTGCTGCCCGCCTACAAATTCAATATGTATTTTTATCAACTCCAATTCCCCTTTCTTTGTTACTTCTAACACCTCAGGTTACCACGGCTGAGAGAGACATGCATTTTGTGTTCCTCCCCGCTCCCCGTTTTTCTTTTTCTCTAGAGTCTGACAAATCAAACTAGTCAGTATCACTTCTGTTTTCTAGCCAGTTTCACTCCTGCGCTCCAGGTTGCGATGGAAATGCAGCAGAAGGGTGTTGGTTTGTTTAGCTGGTGCTGTCACTTTCATGCCAGCCTAGTACAGATGGGCCTGTTTGCAAGGGGAAAATCAACAGCTTTGCTTTAACAACTGGCCTCTCGGGGCTGGCCATGGAGGCCAGAGCTCTCTGCTCTTCCAGGGCAAAGCAGGTATGTCAGTCTGCCCATGGGGGTGCCTGCAGTTCCACTGCTCTCCTCTTTGGGGCGTTGTTGCTATGCGGCCTCAGCATGGGGTCCAAACCTGAGGGGGCCCCAGCAGTACAACCAGCAATGATGGGGCTGAAGGCAGCACCTCCAAAACAATGGAGCGCTGGACGGTGCAGGACAGAGTCAGGGCCAGGCAGTGACAGGGATTTAGCCTACAACCAGGAAGGGGCAAGGACCCAGGCCTCAGAAGGGGCAGGAGTGGAGGGGTTTGGAGGTGGGAAGAAGATGTCCACAGCAGCCAGAGCCGGGTTCCGCCTGGGGAGCGAAGAGAGCCCAGCGCTGGAAGAAACCACGCCGTGCCTCGCCAGCTGTGTCTGTACCTCCCTGGCAGTGAACTGCTCTCGCTCGGGGCTGGCAGAGGTTCCTCCTGGAGAGCCCTGTGCCTGGCGAGTGACTGTTCTGTGAGTACCTCGCCCTGCCTGGAAGGGGGGCTGCTTTTGTGTCTCCAGTCTGTGCTCTTGGGAGGGGAGGAATCACCCAAGCAGCAGGAGGGCTGCAGTGTGTTTACAGGTGCTCTGCAGTGCTGGCCCCATGAGGCGGGGGAGTGCCTGCCCTGGGCCAGGCTGCTTTGATGGAATGTTAATTAAATCCCAGGGCTCTGCCTCTGCCCAGCTGATCCTGGGGGCCTGCCAAGGAATGTGCACTCCTCCGCTGTCTCCCTTTGGCCTCTGAACTCTGGGGAAAGGGCCTGCAGGATCTCAGGGAGACAGCAGCACTTTAGACCCCTCTCCTGAAGCTGCCCCGCAGGCAGATGCTGCGTTCTCAGACCCCTCTCAGAGGCGGCCAGGGAATTACTGCATTGCACAAAGAATCCCACGTGCCTGCACCAGGATGTCAGCCCTTGACCCAGGGATGCCTTCCCAGGCACTGGGCCTAGTGGTTAGAGCATGGGATTGGGACTCTGGAAACCTGGTTTGTCATCCCATCCCTTCCACTGACTCAGAGTGACCTTGAGTCAATCACTCCTGTGTGTCTCAGCTCCCATAGCTGTAATAACGTGTCACTCACCTTTATAAAGTACCTGGAGACTGTTGGGAGGAACATGCTGTATAAGTACAGAGTGTTAATCTTTAGTGATGGTTCTTTAATGGCAGCCAAGCCTGCCTGAGCTGCTAGAACAGGATAAAGTGACGGCAGCGTCCCAAGGCCATTGCACCCACATTCATGATACCAGTTTAAAGCAAGCAGCATGACTGGCGGCCACACGCTGTGCAGGTTGGCGAGTGTGTTGGTTTCGATCAGAGTTCTTGTTGCCCTCTCTCTGGAGGGCAAGGGCTGCCACAGTAAGCTAGCTGGGCTCACGGCTTTTGTTAACATCCTTGCCAATGACACTGCTTTCCTGATCAATTTAGTTTTTCAGCAGACCGGCCCAAGTCAGGGTCTCGATTGGCTCAGTCATTCCCCATTCTGAGAAACCCTGCCCCCATTGATGCATATTAGCTGGCCAACCAACCTCAAAGGTTGGGTAACTTCAGGGGAAGGATGGTCCTTAATTTAAAGCAGCGAGTGTAGCCTAGTCTGAGCCCCAAACTGCTGGACAAGAGAGCTGGGTTCTAGTCTTGACTCAGCCACTGCCTCGCTTCAGACAAGTCACTTAACTGCTCTGTGCCTCAGTTTCCCTGAATGTTTTATACTTCCCCAGGAGGGGTTGTGAGCCTTCCCTAAAATGTCCAGATGTGCAGGTGCTACAGAAGGCTGGAGCATTTCTTTATTTCTTATCAGGGTCTGGCACTTCCTGCCTCCAGTGGCCGAAGGGAAGGGAGGGGCTGGTTTAGAAAAGGGCTACCATGGAGAAGATATGGGCCTCTGGGGAGCCCTGTCAGAAGAGATAGTTCTGTGGCAGGCGTCTCTAAGGAGCTCCAGCCACTGGCCCTCCAGACTCATTGACTCCTCAGGCTCTGTCAGCGTGGCAGGATGATACCCATAAAACAATGTTTATCTCCTCATTCCCATCAATCACCATGGCAATGAGGCCTGATCACCCACAGTTTGCAGGCACAAAGCTGTATCCTGGGACAACAAAACAGGCTGTCCGTATCCCTACTGGCTGCCGTAGACTTGAGGCTGGTCACCTCGGCAGCCCTGGTTACCGTCACCCTGCGGGTGGCGGCTGGGCAGGCCTGCAATGCCCTGGCATGGAGATGGTCCTTCCAGAGGATTTCTCTCCACCCGGTCGAGTGGGCCTTACCTCACCAAATGACCTTATAGTGTGAGCTCCTCTCCTGCCTCAAGGGGTTTCCCATTAAAACATCCTCCAGTGCAGCCTATAACCAAGGGGGGGGGGCCAAACCAACAGCTCAGATCTCTCTTCCCTTCCCCCTCCCCCCGGTTGGAAATCCAGGTCTGAATAGTCTGCATCCTCCCAGCATTCTCCAGTACAAGCCCAGTAACATGCTGGCCCAGACCCCCACCTCCTGCCAGTGGAACCTGCTTGGTTCCACTTTAGGGACCCCCCAGAGAGAGACACCCTGGAGAGCCCTATGGCAGCGACTGTAAGTACCTGGGGCCTGATGACTTGAACGGTGAGACGCTTTAATTAGTTAAATTTCCTCCCAGTATAACCATGGCTTCCCCTACGTTCTCCTTGTGGATTCTGAGGGAAGAATCTCCCAGCAGCAGGGGGTGGATGTTTGCTGCAAAGGAATGTTGACTTTAATAAAAACATCCAGCTAAGCTGCGATAAGCAACCCCCACCCCTTGCTGCCCCTGCCCAACATATCGGTAAGGAACCTGGCAGAGAGTGAGATCTCACGGCAGAAGCATTTAGACAGCGGCTTCCCAGGAAAACATGCGAAGAGGATAGTTAAGCACATTCCCGAGGTTCCCTTCATGGGGTGGTTTCTGGACGTGATTAAAATGCAGGCTCAGGGTCCTGGAGAACCCAGAGCAGGCATCCAAGCCACCTCATCTCCGTGTGGCAGTTGTAGAGATCCCAGGCAGGTTTCTCAATCCCCTGTCGAAAAACAGAGGCACAGTCAAATTCAATGACCTGCCCAAGGCCTCATGGCAAGTCACTGGCAGAGCAGTGATCAGACCCCCCTCAGCTTCTCAACGCCCTGTCTAGCACTTAATCGATTTAGAGCGTGCGGCCTCTTGGGTGTGGGGCATGTAGTTCGGGGTTTCCCTGTGAATGTTTCACACAGCCAGTCATCGCTAAGAAGCAGTGCGAGAGCCTATGCTGGGTGCAAATAACTCTTTGCTTTCAATGCAGGGACCTGTCCCACAACCACCTAAGCAAAGTCCGAGCGGAGGAACTTGCTGGATACCCTAGCCTCCAGGTGCTGTAAGTAACTCCCTAGCCAGAGCCTCAATCCCTTCCCCATCAGCTTGCATCACTCGGTTCACAGTTTGATTTTGGTGGCAAGAAAGGGCCCAGCAGGTTTGACTCCCCACTGGCAACGTTCCCAGCCCAGAGGCTCGACAGCCTGTGAGGCTGATGCTACCAGTATCTGCAGCTGGCATGGTGGAGCCCCTAATAAAGCTTGCTGGCTATGGTGGGGGCAGCAGACAGGAGCTGCACTTCTCTTGAGCTCTGCAGCAGCCCATTGCACACTCCGAGCTAGCCCCAAGCTTTCCAGCACCATCCCCCAGCTGCTTCATGTTGAGGGTGACTCTGGGCCCAGAGCTATCTCCCCTCCCTCAGCTGGGTCTCCTCTCTGGTCTCTCCTTGGCAGGGATTTGAGCTACAACTGCATCCGCACCATAGAGGAAGGAGCCTTCCGCCACCTGGGCAGACTGCAGTCTCTGTACGGTGATGCGCCTTCCCTCAGACCTCTCTCTGCCTGTCTCCGTTTCTTCTGTCACCCTGCCTTGGGTGTATTTGTCCCTGTCCCTCCTCTCTCCATCCCTGTATGCCGCTGACCCCCTCCCTCGCCCACCTCCCCATTTTGGTATCATGAGCGTTTCTCCCATTTTGGGGGTGGGGCTCTCTGCACAAACAGAGGGAGGTGTTTAGAGGTCCCTGACCTCCCTCCTCACTGTCCTCCCCTTCCTTCACTCTCCTCCCACAGTAAGCTCGTCTCTAACAGCCTCGTGTGCAGCTGCTCCTTGCGCTGGCTCGGGGCCTGGGTGCGAGAGAAGGGGCCACTCGTGAGCGATGCAGAGCTGCTCCATTGCTTCCAACCAGCAGGCTCCAGCAGCATCAGGCTTGTGAGGGTGGATTTCTCAGCTCTGACCTGTGGTGAGTGACCCCACCACCACCATGGCACCCCCTGCGCTGCTGGAGAGGCTGGGCTGGCGGGGGAGGGAAGATTTCAGCTGCGGGATGGAATTCCAAGCACGGAACAAATCTGCGAGGTGTCTACCCCCCCCCAACCCATGCGAGCCCAGCGGAGCATCCCAAGCATGCGTTATGAATTTAGGGGGGTGGCAGAATTCCTCAGATAAACACAGTGTTTTGACTGTCCCCTCTGGTGCTCAGTGGTAGTGAGGGAGCTGCCTTCGTCCAGCCCCTCCTTTGTATCTCTTGACTCTCTGACTGCACCTGCAGAAACTGAGAGCCAGGTAACACACAGGCTGCCAACACGTGCGGCCTCTCTGGCTCTCATCAGTCCAGCTCTGGGGACGCTTTGTCTGTCTCTGTTTTGTTCCCCTTTTAGAAAAACTCTGGGATTTTGCCCATGCGAGGTCAGGATGCCCCTTCCCGTAGCGACCACCCCTCCGTCAGCCAAGCACAGCTATCCAGGCTCTGCCACAAAACAAAATCACAGAGCAACGCATGATAGGGCATGGCTCAGCAAGCTGGCCTGGCGGACTGATACAGACACTGGATACTGATTCAGACCAAGAGGGAAGCTGGAGAAGAGTAACGGGGTGGAAGACAGGGAGAGAATCCACAGGGAAAGCTGGGTCAGACCAGAAAACTGCTTCAGGATTAAAGAAAGAAGAGGTGACCCAGAAGGAGGTCATGTAAGGTCCCAGATAGCCTCGGTGCTGGAAGCCTACTCCACGTGCAAAGTGTTGTGTGGTGAGGGGTGGCTTATTATAAACGTAGGGCCAAGTACTGGCTCCACCTACATCACCAGGAGTTTTGCTATGGAGCCAGGATTTCACCCTTTGACAGGGTCTACAAATGTAAAAAGGAAAGTCCTCCGAGCAATAGGGGATTAGGAGAATAACACAGCCAAGGCCTGTGCAGTTGCCAAGTTATGCCTAAGAGGCGAGCTGACTTCCCCAAACCTGCCAAAGGCCCTGGTTTCCCCAGGGCAGCAAGTCTGTGGCTAGTGTGATGTAAACTAAATAACAGCTCACCAGGTTTTGCTGAAACTTTAATTAAGAAGAAAAATCACTTTTGGAGTAAAAGGAAGCATGAGAAATTTCAACCCAGAAGGGAACTTTTAGAGGAAGTTTGAAAGGAAGGGACCTAGTGGTTTGCAACAGCCACAGGATCCAACCCCTCACCAGGAGTTCTAACCCCCTGGAGTCCAGGGTTGGGCGGGATTTGGGATGGGCCTATCTGGAGTTCAAAGGGAGCGCCAGCAGGCCTGATTCACCAGTGCTGGCACTTCATGGTGCTCTTTACATTTGTGCTGAGGGAGTGGTACTAGGTGTAAAATGCCACTAAAGCCAAATTTGCCAAGTGGGAACAATTCCCCCCCCACTCTGAGCAGGTGTAAAGGGTGACCCAAAGTCCCAGGTAGTGCAGAACCAGGGTCAGCTTCCAGCAAAGCCTTTGCAGTTAGCTCACCTTTGCATTTTGGTTAGTGCCTCTGTGTAAGGTTTGCATTTGGGCTCAAATTTCTTTGTGTGATTCAAGCTCCTCGCCATGTTGAGCTCTCTACACCTTCGCTAATAACAGGCCAGCCAAGGGTTCACCTAGCTCTGTTTCCCTTTCAGCGGCTGATTTTATCTCCTGTGTGAAGGACCCAGAGACCAGGAGAGAGACAGTCCTGCTCTACTCCTACCTCCACCCTGGCATGCAGAGTCAGGCCTCCTGCCACGCGCTCTGCTCTCAAAAGGCGCACACCTATTATGGCCTGGACTTGGAGGACCGCTGCCTGTGTGGGTCACTAGGCAGCAAAGGGACCGTGGACTGTGGGAAAGTATGCTCCAATGAAATCCGGAGCCAGGTGTGCAATAGAACGGTTGTCCATGCTGTGTATCCTGTCCAGGTAACGCACCATGCGTTAGGACCGTGTCTCGTCTGAGTGTATATCTACACACCAAAAGCTCTGCATGGGCTGGTCTGCCTGAGCTAGCTTGAATCCAGCCAGCACAGGTACCAATAGCGGTGAAGATAGTGCAGTGCGGGCTTGGGAGCTGAGGACATACCCAGGGTCTGTGCCAGATGTGTCCTACCCGCGCTGGACCCAAGCTGTGCTGACTCCTCTGCTTTTGCTACTTTTGTTACTCTGCTTTTGTTGGCTAGACAGACTCTGTGTGTGAAGTATTTCTCTCCCCCAGCCAGTGGGGACAGGCCGCTGCACTGGGAGAGGTTTTTAGCTGGAGCCTGTGCTTGCTGGATGTGGGCTTATGGCACTTTCTGTTCTCCGAGAGTAGAAGGAAAGGTGGCTAGAGGAGCTCCAGATGGGGTCTGAGGGTGTTGGATGGAGCCCCCACCTGACAGAAGGGTTGGAGACAGGCCCCGTTCAGTGTGGGGCAGAGAGGCTGTGGGAGTGAGAGAGATGGAAAAGGGCCCTCCCATGGCATGCTGGGGGATGGGGATCTGAGATGTGACTGTTTTCAATACCCATGTAGTTCTGCATCTGGTTCCCTCTCTCCTCTCTGCCAGGTGAGCCTCTCGCTCTCTGCTCGGCCCCATTACAGTCTCCATGAGGTGATCGAATTCACCGCTGAGACCCTGCTGCCGGGGACCTTGTACGCCTGGGACTTTGGAGACGGAGGGGAGCAGTTCTCCAGCAGCAGCCCGAGAGCTCAGCATACGTACGCCCTCCCTGGCATCTACATGGTGACAGTCAGGGCTCAGGTTGGGGGGAGGTCCTTGCTCCATAGAGCTGCTGTCAGTGTGATCCTGCCTGTGGGGCCGGTGGGCATAGAGTGCCCCAGAGCAGTAGGGAGAGGAGAGAGCATCAACATCTGGATCCACGGCCAGCAGGGCACTGACCTCTCCATCCTCTGGAGGATGAAGATGCCAAGTGGACAAGAGACTCTGGGTGAGATATTGCAAGGCGTTTATTTGGGATCAGTGTTGGTTTTTGTTTTGTTTTTTCCCCTCTGAGATGGGGAACTGGTTGGGGAACTTCCATGGCATTTGGCAGTGCTGAGTATTGGAGGAAGAATGGCAGGTTGTGACCCTGTCCTTCCTGCGCCTTTCCCTTCTGCCCCAGGATCACCCACTAGAAAAAGGAGGAGAGAGCAGCAGCACAAGGCCTGGCAGAGAAGCCTGGGGAGGGCATAAAAGCAGGGCCAGGGCAGCACAGTCTGGAGGGGGTGTGGCAGCAGGGGGCATGGCAGGGCAGTCCAGAGGGGGGGTGGCAGTAGGGGGCATGGCAGGGCAGTCTGGAGGGGGCGTGGCAGGGCGGTCTGGAGGAAGTAGGGCAGTCTGGAGGGGGTGTGGCAGGGCAGTCTGGAGGGGATAGGGTAGTCTGGAGGGAGCATGGAAGGAGGGGGCATGGCACGGCAGTCTGGAGGGGGCATGGCAGGGCAGTCCGGACGGGGGGTGGCAGCAGGGGGCGTGCCAGGGCTGTCTGGAGAGGGTCAGTCTCAGGAGACGGGGAAATGCCAGGTGCATCCTGGAGGCCCAGAGGTGCTGTGCGCTGAGCAACAGGTGCAGGAGGCAGCAGGAGGGTGACAGCTTGGAGAGGGGTGCTGCGATCCCAGGGAGTGGAGAGGAATGGTTGAGGGAGTGCCCTGGTCTCAGTGAGACAGGGAAGCAGTGGAGGAGACCTGGTGGGTTCTGCTGTACAGGGAGAGGGGTGTAGGGAAGAGGATCTGGTTAAAACCAGCTGCCTGTCTGTATGAGGAAAGCTCCCTCCACGCAGACCTTTGGAGAAGGGAGGGCTGCAGCTGCGTATCCAGGGAGATTTGGGGCAGCCACAAAGAAAGGGTTTAAAAAAAATAGTTACCAAGTAAAGCCCTATAAAAGCCAACAACGTACCACAGAAGACAGCAAAGTCAGTGAGGGGAGAGAGCTTGCGGCACCGAGGACACAGAAACAGAGTGAGAAGAGGCTTGGAGGGACAGTGAAGGAGTAACTCCCACAGAGAAAGAGAATGCAGCTCAGCAACGCCTTAGCCCAGATGCTGCGGTGATGGGCCTAGTATGAAACCCTAGACAGACAGGTCATTTCCGTGGATCCTTCTCTCGGAGACCATGATACCCTGCGGAGCTGCATGGCAGGGGTGATGCTGAGCCAAGGCTTGCAGCTGGGCTGGCTGCTCCTCCTCCTGCTGGCCAGAGGGACTGCTGGTATGTGGGGCCTTGTCTCTGGTGCGTGAGTAGGGCAAAGGTTCCCAGCAGTGAGTGGTGGGGAGGCCAGAGGATGGCTGGTGCAGAATCTCTGTTGTGCAGGGTCTATCGCTACTCGGCTGGGTCTGCAGTAGAGCGCAGTGGTGACTCTGGTATGCTTGGCAGCTCTCAAGGAGCTTCTAGGCGGAGGCACCTGGCATGTTTAAGCTTAAGTGTTGGTTCATGTTAAAGCAAATGGAAAGGAGAACGTGAGAGCTTAGATTGACTTTGCCATGGGTCTCCTGTAGTTGAGTTCTGCCCTGCAGCATCTTGGATCTCAGCCCCTTGCGTTCTCCTTCTCCGTAAAACCAGAGTGACTGTGGCCATCTTGTGTGTGCAGCCTGTAAGAGACAGTCCGTGTGAAGAGGCAGCATGAGCAGTCAGGATGAGACGATAGGGTCTTTGTGGATGAAGATGATGCCAGTATGGTGTCCCCTCTCAGCCCTCGGGGAGCAGACTGATAGTCCAGTGACTCCAATATCCTCTCTTTAAGAGTGGCCCATGCTGAGTGCTTCAGAGAAAGAGAGGAACCCTTCACAATGCACTTCATTGTGCTGTGCTTTGAAAAGGGGGACATTTCTTCCTGACCTCACCTGGGGATCAGGTCGTGCCCTGAAGGAAGGGGTCTGATAGCCTATGAGATTGGAATCTTCAGCTTGTACAATTGCAGGTGGCTTCTTCATCTTCCACCTATTCTCCTTTTGAAATGCTCTAAGCTCTTGGTTCGCAACAGCTCAGTGGTAGCTGGCAAATGTCTGGCTATGCAGCCCAAGCCGCGGAAGGCTCTAAGCACCTCTTTCTTGCCTGAATATTCTTCATAACGGTTGAGCACTGATCCTTCTTTTTTCTGGTTCGTCTGGTTTGCGGTGACTCTTCCCACTGGCAGAACAGCTCCTTGCAGTCAGTTGTAGATACCACATTGGGCTCTTGCCTTGGTGATGGGCCTCTGGCCATGCCTTTGGCACTGAACTATGGGTATTCTCTAGGTTCTTGGTCTTGCCCAGCAGCATAGGTCAGGACTATGGAGCAAGCCACTGGTGCAAGCCCATTGTATAGATAATTGATATACCTGGCCAATGTACTTCACATTTACTACTAGATCATCCCACTGTAGTGTCCCTGGGACAGGGGCTCTGGGGCAGGACATGCTGAATGCTCCGGTGCCCTGGGCTCTCTGGCTCTGTGTGCTTTGCAGGACAAGTTCCCAGCATTCCCTCTAATTGTTTATGTCCATGTGCGGAATGAATTTTGTTATGTGCACCAATATGGAGGTGATGTGTGACACATCACCTTCATATTGGTGCACATAACAAAATTCATGGGGTGGGGGTGGGGCTGAGGGGTTCGGAGTGTGGGAGGGGCTTAGAGCTGGGGCAGAGGATTGAGGTGTGGGGGGGATGAGGGCTCTGGGATGGGGTCAGAGATGAGGGGTTCGGGCTGCACGAGGGGGCTCAGGGCTGGGACAGAGGGTTGGGGTGCAGGGAATGCGGGCTCTGGGGTGGGGCCAGGGATGAGGGGGTTGGGAGTGCAGACTGTCCTAGGGCTGTGGCAAGGAGTGAGGACTATCCGCCCTGCCTCGCCCCAGACCTCTCTCACCTCAGCAGCTTGGGCTGGGGGAGAGGCGTCCCTCTCTGGTGGGGCTGAGCTGTACCGAGGGAGGGGCTCCTCTCCCTGGCAGCGCCGATGGGCCTGGGCCAGGCCTGGGAAGGGGCTCCTCTCCTATGGCGGTGGCAAGTCCGGGACGGGTCTGTGCTGGAGGAGAGGCATCTCTACCCGCCGCAGTCCTGAGCCCCAGCGAGGGGCTTAATAGGGAACTTAGCCAGCGTGTGTGTTTGCTTTTGGATTTCTCGTGACTCCAGCTCCATGGCGGATGCTGATGCCAGGCCCAAGGGGCAGAAGGTTAATGAGGCTTGAGGAAAAGGAGTATCTAGTTACTTTATCCCAGCAGGTCCTTCCCGAAGTGGAAGGAAACAGAGAGGACAGGCTTGGCCATGTGTGTGGAGTGGAACCCAGGTGGCTAAAGTTAATTGTACAGCCGCAGCAGCTGCTGCTGTGTCCTGCCCAGGACCCATCTGGCATCTTTCACTGGAGGCAGACTAGGGCCAAATTCAGTCCTGGCATAAGCAGACACAGATCCCATTAACGTCAGTGGGAAGCTGCCTCTGCTCCTCAACCTCAGCAATGGAAGCTCAAACCTCCGAACCTTTCCCTGCCCCCCAACATGCCACTCCCTGGCCTCATAAGTGTAGAGTTTGGGGTATCCGCTGCCACCGTGACCTACTTGCTGTAGTAATACAGCACTGGCTGGATTCCCTCACCCCAGAGAGTCCTGGGAGATGTCCCAGGCATGTAGTGAGCCCAGAATGGGAACTGGTGCACCATTCCTCTGGGAAGCAAGGTGAGCTGACTCTCCGTGCCCATGAGTGTAGGGATGGGGTGAGGGGAGAAGCTGCCCAGTCTCTGTAGCCAATATAAGGTGAGGGAAGCCTGCCCTGGAAGATAATGCTTCGTTCTTATACCTGGTATGGGGCAAGAGAGCTGTGCTGAGTGTGTCTGGTGTGAAACAGATACCACAGGTTGTTATGTCTTGTCTGGGGGCTGGGTGCCTTTGCCATGTTCCCAGGCCATGAGAGGCTGAGCCTGTGGCATTAGGACAGTCAGTGCTTCCATCCTACCCCGGGGAGCTGTCTTTGTGCTCCCAGAGCTGGTGTGGGGCAATGGGAATGAGAAGACTCCGCATCGCACTGGGAGATGTGAACACACAGATAGTGTCGGCACTAGGCTGAGCGAGCCCGCCGTAGCAATCTATCAACTGGGGCATCCCTGGTGGTGGCAAGGCCTGGACTGAAGACTGACCTGGACTCCTCTGTCCTCCCCCTGCACCCCAGCTGCATGGAATCTCCTGATGTCCAGACTGTTTGTGTGGGGCTGCAGCGGGCGGATTTTGAAGAGCACCCCCATGGAGAATGGGGCAGGAGGGACCATGCACTGTGCCCTGCAGGTGCATTATTTATATAGTACTGGAGATGCACTGAAAAGACACCGAGTGAAATCCTGGCTCTGTTGGCCTCAATGGAACTTTTGCCATTGACTTCAGTGGGGCTGGGATTTCACCCCCCATTTCTGCTTTGAGGATGCAACACAGACCAAACCGAGCACAGGGCAACCGTCCAGTTAGGGGAGAATGCAGAGAGCTGAGTGCTGAGGAGACCAGCCCCAAAGGGTTTCCTGAGGGACTAGGCTTTGGGGAGGGATTGGAATGAGGAGATAGAGAGGGCTATGGACCCAGAGAAAGGATAGTCTTGTGGTTAAAGCAGTGGACTGGGCTATAGGAGACACGCGTCCAGTTCCTGGCTGTGCCGCCAATTCCCTGTGTGACCTTGGGCCTGTCACTTCCTCTCTCTGTGCCTCAGGCTCTCACAGGGATGTTGTGGGGAGAAATTTGGGAATGTTGATGAGGTATTTGTGCACTGTGGTGATGGGGCCATGCAGCTTCCTGGGTTGAGCTGGGCGAGTGTTTCACATGCAAGGGACAACATGAAGGAAGGTGCAGAGCAGAACGTGAGTGTGAGAGGAGGAAATGTGTGTATTCCAGGTACGAGTGTGATTATGTATTTGCCTGAAGGTGAGAAGGGAGCTGGGCCTGGGAGGACAGACAGTGGAGGCGATTTTTTGATATAGCCTAGGTGCAGGCAGAACCCTCTGAGTCACCCTCCATCCCATACCCCTCTTGTCAGGGAGGAGTGGGAGACATGGAACTGAAACCACCAGGTCGGGGGGGAAGAATCCAAGCCAAGTGCACCGTTCAGCACTGTAGTGAACTTTTCAAGAGATCTTGGTCTATCAGAAAGGCCCAGCCGAAGCGCTGCCAGCAGCCTGCAGATGCAGCTCCTCAGGACCGGGGAGCCAGGAGAGTTTTCTCCCTCGCTGGAGGAATTGATGGGGGCCTGGAACAGATCAAACTTTGTTTAGGGTTGCCAAGGCAATGGATTTTTCTGGCTTCCTGTGGAAGGAGCATTTTGGTTGTTACCAGGAAACCCAGGAATGCCAGACAGGGCACTCACTGGCTCCCGGGCAACCACGCTGGATACTGTGACGGTCTCATTGATTGGATTGGATTTTTCTTATTATCTTGTAAGTGTTCTCATCAGAGGGATGTGAGGGCTCAGAAGGCCAGCACTTAGGCCTGCCAACCGTTGCTTAGGTTCCCGACACTGGGGTAATAACAAACTCATCATCTCCTACCCCTTATGATGCAGCGCTTTAAATACCAAATTCCATTTTGTCCCTGCTTGTCCCAGCTCTCTCCAGGTTAAACACATTCTCTTTGGACAAGAGAACAAAGGCTTCAAGCTTTGGCCATGAAAAAAGGCAGAGTCTGGAGTCTGGGCCGGGACATCAGCAAATGAGAGAGGAGTTCTGGGGTCCTTAACAGCAGAAGAGGTTATAAAGCAGAGGAAGTGGGGGACTTGCAGAGACAGGCAAGAAATCGGAGGGAAAGGCAGAGAGAGAGCACCTCACTCCTTCCATACCCCAAATGCAGGTTTTCTCCTTTGGGTTACCGCCGGCTACACTGCCCCCACATTTGAGGGGTTTTTTTGTAATGAAACCTAACACTGACCATAGATGGCCATTTAAAGCCCCAGTGTCTTGGCCTAGTTTTCTGCTCATGCAATGACCTTCCCCAGGTGGTTTCCATTGGATATTGTAGCTTTCCTGCCTAAGTTACTCCAGTGGACTATTAAGCAGCAGCCATGTTCCACCCCAGAGGTGGCTGCATTTCATTGGTGGCTGAAGTGATTCCTGTATCTGAAATCTGTAAAGTGCTTTAGGATCCTTCAGGGTGAAAGATGCTAACTCGATGGAACACTCGGTATCATTTAGTTTTCCTTCCTCCTAAACCCAGGATTTTATGTGCTGCAAAAGTTCCCATCTCCTGTGCCAGGGAGGATCACTTCTTACAGAACAGGGTCCTTTTACTCCCAGTTCCTTCTGTTTTCTCCTGAGGGCCAGCTGGATGGCAGCACCTCAAGGTGAGGCTTTGGGTTTCTGTTCCTGTCTCACACCGAACAGGCCCCCTGGAGCGGCTGTTTGCAATTCTTTTGCTTCCTCCATGAGGCGAGTAGGTTTGTCACCTGAAGAGCTTTATCCCAGGCCTCCATCTGCTTCTGGAGTGCTGCCAGAGAGGGGGAGCCAGGGCATTAGCAACGCTGGCCCTTCTTGATCGTTCTACCTCAGCACAGGGACAACTAGAGCTAATGGGGTGTTGAAGGGAAGGGAGCTCCTGCTATGAGGGGTATCCTCACTACGCTCCTCCAGGCCTGGATGCTGCCTGTGCAGAGGGGCATTGTTGGGCATGGAAGAGGCTCATGCCATGGTGCAGGTCTCTCCTTGCCGTATGTTACACCAGAGACGGCAACGTGGTGCTAGGTCATAGTGCTGGGGAAGGAAACCCAAGAGGTGATAGGTTAGTTACCACCTCCTGACATGCTCCACCAGCCTAGTGTTCTGGGGAGGAATAAGGACCTGCAGGAACGCACTCCCAAAGCAGCTGGTAATCTTCCTCGGTCTATGTGGCTGTGCCAGGGCTCGTCTCCTCGGTCTGCGTCAGCTGGAGGAGCTGGCAGTGCTGGGCTTTCTGGAATGTGACTCGCCTTCCACTGCGAGTGCTTTGTCAGGCAGAGCCCAGAAGGGTTCACAATGGAAGTTCTGGAAGCACGGGGAACCTTCTCAGCTGTTGTTCTTAATCTTCAGATGAATCCTCTTGCCCTCAAAGTGGACGGATCCATTTGCAGAATCTGAACTGCTACTGGCTCAGCCATGCCAAGGAGACCTGGCAGAATGCGAGAAGGCTGTGCCGGGAGATCCCCGGTGGAGATCTGGCAGTTGTAAGAACTCAGGAGGTGCAGAGCTTCCTGCAGGAGACTTTCTCTGGGTGCGTATCATGCTCCAGCCCTATTGTCTTTGCTCTGATGACAATGGCGATGTCACACTACAAAGGTTATTGCTTGTTCAGGCACCATGGCAATAATACAGGCAAGCTCCTTGTCTCCCCTAGCCCCGTTGCCCAAAGGCAGTGGTGGGTACGTTACAGTGAACCAGGCCTCGAGGCAGTCAGGCAATGTGTGCCGCAGTAATAGCCTTTCACTAGGCAGTCCAAGTGTGGTTGAGGGAGGACATAGCCGGTTGTAGCACACACCCCTAAAAAGCACGTGAGGATCCACTCAACGCAGGCAACAGAACAAGTACAATAGCCATTCTGAGCCCTAGACAGGGTGGGCTGGATTTTCAGAAGTTCTAAGTGCCCACAACTCGGTTTAAAATCCCTGGGAGGGAGCTGCAGGTGCTTAGCACCCCTGGGAATCAAACCTTATGCACACGCTTCAGGGATCCTCTAGGCAGCTGTGCCGGGAATTGTGGGTGAGGTGTAATGACGTGGGAGCCCTGTGAGTGAATGTGGAGCACCCAAAACAAGATGGCTCGGGCCTTTACTGCCAGCACTAGTTCATTCACACCAGGGCAGGCTGCAATAGGGCCATTTCTAGTGCAGAGGAGCCTCCAGGAAATGGGGGTCTGTGTTTTGGGGGTATCCCCGATGAAGACCGAAGCATGGCCACCCATTCTGACATGTCAGACCTTTTCCTTGGCATTGGTTTGGGGGGTGCTTTTCCTCTGCTGACTGGGGTCAAAGGCACTAACCACACCACCACCTGCCCCAAGCTCTGCTCCCTTCCCCAGCCGCTCCCTGCCTTCTGTGTTGCATTGCCAATGCTGTTTCTCTTTAAGCAGAGGTTCTTTCTGTCTTTCTCCCTGACAGTGCTGGTATGGTCTGGATTGGGCTCAGCTCCTTGGGTTCCTTGCACTGGGTCGATGGGAGCCTTGTGGACTCGTTCCAGAACTGGACCCCCTTCGGTCGGCCCAAGGGCAAGGAGAGCTGTGTCCAGATGCACCTCCTCGACCCAGAAGGGGTTTGGAGCAGTAGACCGTGCTCTGCAAAGTCCTCGTTCCTCTGTGAGAGGAGAGCTGGAGGTACCATATGTCCTGCTGGCATCTGGGGTGGGAATGTATTTATGGGCTGGACTGGGAGGTTACACTGCTGACCATTGGCAACAGGAATAAAGAGGCATTTCCTTGCAGCCCCTGGAGGAGCTGAGTGCTAAGGGGAGCTGCCGGTATAATAACCCATTGCTTTATACTGCTCTTTCATCCTGGGGGACCTCAGTCCTCTGGCCAAACCATGGTCCCATGCTAGGAGAAGCTGAGTGCCTCCCAACTCCCAGTGAGGAGGGCCTTGTCATTAATATGTATTTGTTACAGTCATGCCTAGGGGTCTCAACATGCTAGGTTCTCTACAGACACATAGCAGGAGACAGCCCCTGCCCCAGAGAGCTTACAGGACAGACAAAGGGTGAGAGGAAAGAAGTGTTGTTATCCCTGTTCTACCCTGGGGGAACTGAGGCAGAGAGGGTTTAAGTGACTTGCCCAAGGGTCACCCATGTAGTCTGTGGAGGAGTTGGGTACACAACCCTGAGCCCCTGAGGGCCAAGTCAGTCCCGTAACCACAAGGCCACTCTTCCTCTCCGCAGTTAGTGCCTGAAAATTGACGCTCTGTAGTACTCTACGCCGGACCCTGGCAGACTCCCATGTACTCTGATGGCGGGTGTATGCCGGGGCCATACACATGGTATTTCTGTGTTCGTTCAGCCTATTAACATGGACCCTATTGCTGCCCCCGCATGCCCTTTTCTTCCAGTCCCCACCCTGGCAGATCTAGGCCCCAGCTCAGCTAAGGCACATGCTTACAGATTTGCTGAGTCGAGGGCCCGGGGCAGCCAGTTGGCTCTCCTAGAAGCCTGCCACTTTGTCCATGATGCAAGCTTGCAGCAGGGCCTGACTGAGCTTTAAGCTGGGGAGTGACCAGCCACGCGCTTTGTCTTTGCAGTCACCCTGCCCAGCCCGGATGTGTTCCTGACGGGCATGCCAGTGTTCAGCGGAGTCTATGATGTGAGGAATGTCAGCACCGAGCTGCTGCCTCCTCTCCTGGGGCCTGACAGCATTGAGGTAGCGTGCAAACAGAGCCAGACGGCTGATGTGTGTGAATGCTGGATGGGTCTGCCTGAGACCTCCTCTCCCTTCCCTCTCTAGTCTATATACCTTGATGAGTAGCCTTTGGGAAAGGGCAAACCCATGGGAAGAGAACACAAATCAACCCAGGAGCACTGCCCTGTCAGATGAGGCTGTGCTCTCAATATTTTATGGCCCCCGGGATATGGGAAACGTCAGGGAGAGCCTGGCTCTGTATTCCCAAACCAGATAACTGCAGCCACATTTCGGGTGAAGCACTGATCTTCAGGAAGCTTATTTGAACTACACAGGAACATCACAACAGCACAGGTCCCTCCATTACCACCTCACCCCCAGCCTCCCCTGCCAGTTCCTTCCAGGGGGCCTTTTTGGACTTCCCTCCTTCACATGTTTATTTCCTGGTCTCGTGTCTTGTAGTTGATGCTCTTTCCAGGCCTCTGGTTCAGCCACGCTGGTATTCTAGTCTCTGTAGACTTCGGGGTACAAGGAACAAAGAAGCCTGTTCTGGTCCAGTTCCAGATCCTCCGCCCACATTGCAACCCCAACCAGCACTTGGTTCCTCCTGGTAAGAGTTCAGCATCCATGCCTCTGTGTCTTATTCTCTGATACTTACAGCCCGTCTGCCTAGACCAATGGGGTTGTGCTGTTGGGTTGGTGGACATTACAAAAGGACAGGGAGGGGTTATAGCTGCTTGATAGTCTCTATGCTTAAAGCCTCTGGCTCTGTTTGATTCTTGGTGGGATGCGAAGATAGACTGGTGGTTCATCCTCACATTTCCCTCCAGACTTCATCCGTGGACTTTGCCCCTCTGGGTTGCATGGAAGGGACAGAAGAACCCTGATAAGCGAGTCTCTCACAACTAGGTGACTTGTGGAGATGGTCAGGAATTTTTCGGTGAACTGTTTTTTCACTGAAAAATGCAGATTCATCAAAACTAAAACTGGATCAGGTTAGACAAATCTCCTAACTCAAAAAATTATTGGGAGGAAAAAAGTTTTGAAATTGTCGAAACTCTCCATTTCAAATTTTTCAAAACAAAAGTTTTGGGGTTTTGAGCGGATACAGTTTAAAGAGGAAAAAGGTCAAACTCAAAATGAAGCATTTTGAAATTTTCAGAATAAAATATTTCAATTTTTTGTAATGGATTTTCAGTTCGTGGAAGTTTTCGAAACTTCCAGTTTGGACCCATATCTTGAAAATGTTCTTGTGGCAGGAAGATCATTTCCTGCTCTAGTGCCCTGTAATCGCTGTGCGGGCCATATTTATCGATTCATTGGTCTGTTCCCCTTTCTACTCCTTTTCCATTTTCTGTAGTTGTGTTTCAACCTCCTCCTTTTCACACCCATTTTCCCCTCTCTTTCTCTTTCTCTGCCCCGTCCGCCCCACTGTATCTCCTAAGTGCATTGTGAGATCAGTATGGCCAAATCTATGTTAGAAAAAGTTTGTTAGTGGGCTCTGCCAGCAACTCTCCAAATGGAGACACAGCTTGTATTGGCAAAAATGTGCTTTTGATGGAATAGCTGCAGGGCCGCCCAGAGGATTCAGGGGGCCCGGGGTCTTCAGTGGTGGGGGCCCCCCACCTCAGCGGTAATTCGGCAGTGAGGGGTCCTTCCACCCCAGAGTGGAAGGACCCCCCGCCGCCGAAGACCCGGAGCAGAAGAAGCTCCAGGGGCTCGGGCCCTGCGAGAGTTTTCTGGGGCACCCGGAGCAAGTGAAGGACCCCGCTCCAGCGGCCCCGAAAAACTATCATGGGGGCCCCTGCAAGGCCCGGGGTCTGGGGCAAATTACCCCACTTGTCCCCCCCTCGGGCAGCTCTGAATAGCTGATACCAGTTTGGTGAGCAAAATACGTTCCACCAGCCAAAGCACTTTTGTGCTGATATAACTGCATCTACACTAGGGCTTTTGTCAGTAGAGAAACAGGACTCACAAACCGCTCCCTAACCAATGTTGCTACACCTGCAAACATTTCTAGTGTTGACCTGGCCTACCATTCAAGTTGGTGCCATCCTTTGGAACCCACAAGGTTCGAATGCTTTTGAAATGAGACAAAACCAGGGTTCCCAGCACTCTGGTTGCTGACACGGTTGTATCTGACACCCAAAAGAGGGTTAATGATGTCCCAGAAGTTGCTGGGAAATGATTAACAGTGTCCTGCCATTAGGTTATGCTCCCTCAGTGAGGGTGTCCTGAGTAGGATGTTGTGCTTTTACCTGGTGTCCCGTTGGCTGGGGGCTTGTCACTTTGGGCTTGGGTGGAGCTCAGTCTGAACTGGTTGTTTCTGGTTTATAGTAAAAATAAACACATATGTAATACTTTCCTGAATCCACAGACAGCAAAGTGCTGTGCGACAGTGGGCTGGGGTTGTTATCCCTTTGATACTGATGGGAGAAAACAAGGCAGAAACAGGTGGTGACTTGCCAGAAGCCATATAGTCAGTCAGTGGCACAACCAGGAATAGAACTAACTCCCAGTCAAGTGCCCTGTCCACCAGACCATGCTGCCTTCCAGTTTAGGAAACTCTCGCTCTGTCTGACTCGTCCAGATCAAACTTTGGGGTGTTCAAAATCCAGATGTGGATCCAGCTCTGGTTGCAGAACATGGCCTGGTCCCTTTCTCTCCTTGCTTGCTTGGTCTTGCTAATTTAGTTGCATGGCTTGGAAATGTCACTACATTATAAATGATTTGTTGCACGTGTCTAGGGGAACACATGCCAGTTACAAAGCATAACCCAGTTTGCTCCCTCTTCGAGCTCTCCAAGTCCAGCGTATCTTGCAGCATGTGTGCTTCTTCCCAGGCTGCGAGCTTCTTCACACGCCATTTGCCTGCTGTCACCCCCGGCCGCTCTGCAACACCACGGGTTGGTGCCCCAGCGGGCAGCAGTGGTGCCCACTGAGTGAAGGCTGCTTGAACATCTCCAGTCCTTGCAGCTCTTATGCCTTTGAGAATGTGACTTCCAGCATCCTGCCCATCCGAAACCCCCCACGTTACAGTGGGACCCCACCCTTCTACTCGCCAGTGGCTGACTTCCCTCTGCTACTCGCTCCCAGCAGCGCAAACAGGCATGTCCAGGTAAGTGTTCTCAGGACATTATTCTGCTGCATCTTCTCTCTCCACCTTGTACTGCCCGGTCATCTCCTGCCAGGTGTGTGTAAATCCCCTTGTGACACCATTATGAGACTTTGTGTCAGGGCTTTGTGGCTATGTGTAATTTGGTCCACATCATCATGCTGAGAAGTCATTCTGTGTCAACACCACGTGGTGGCCTGAAGAGACAATGCTCACACTTGTGCATTGCGATGCCGGAAATGAACTCTGGGACGGACCCAGGAAAATGAAGGCGTGTCCCAGGAATGTTGGGCAGCTCTGTGACCAGGGCCGTCCTTAGCCATAGGCAGCTGCGTCGGGCACCAGTATGTTTGGGGCACCAGTGTGACTCTCCATCCCCTTCCCCTGGCTTCTCCTTTTCTGCCCTCTCCTGATTCCTCCTTCTTTCTTTGTGCTCTCTTCTCCACTGGTACAGTGTGGGGGAGGCAGGATGTTTCATGGAGACTAGGCGTGGACCAGGGTCTGGTTACAGCATTGTGGTTGCAATGGGAGACGACTCTTTCTATGTGTTTCAGGTTCTCCTGCCTAGAGAGGAGATCAGTGTGTATCCAGATGACATTATCGGAATACAGCATAACGCAGGGGTGAGCTCCCTCCTCCGATGCCTGCAGCATTCCCATTCCCCCTGGCGACAGAGCTATATCAGCCTTGTGAAGGCTGGCTGGTGGAAGGGAAGCATCAGCAGCTTTACCAACCCCACCTGGGTGGACCATGTCGTCTGTGACCTCCGAGTGGCCTTTGTGGGCAAGACCCAGAGCTTTGCTGCCACGCCGCCGCTGGCCAGGCATTCAGAACGCGGGGCGTACACCTACACGGCAACGGTGAGGAATGCGGTCAGTAGCAGGCAGATGAACTGCACGGTGGAGGTGCAGACCAAGGTTGGTGGGCTGCAGATTATCCACCCAACACCGGTCAGTGGGAAGCTCAATGTGGCCACCAAGAAAGAGACTCTGATTGTCATCAAGATTCTCTCTGGCTGTCATGCCGTGGCTCACTGGATGGCACCCGTGGGTAAGGCTGGGGTGTTATTTGAGGCCACCTGCCCAGGCAGCATTATAGCACTTGTCCCCACCTGCCACAGAGACACTGCAGATACCTGGTTCTCCTCCACCCTGCTTCGCATGGAGGAGCCAAGAATGGAGACGCTGAATGTGCTGGTGTCCAATGAGATCAGCACCCAGAAGCTGTCGGTGAAGATCCAGTCATATAATGCCATCGAGGGGCTCCGGGTGGTGCCGCCTGGCCCCCGCAGGATGCTAGTGGACGTGTCTCAGGTAGGTCATCTTGCTGCAGTTATCAAGCCTGGGTTATCATCAAGGGCGTCCCTCCAACATCTCGGGCCCTCATGCCACTCCATCACCCTATTGGATGCTGGCACTTGGGCTGCCTGATGGTTTTACTATAACACCAAACCTGTGGTCACACAACTGCAAGATGAACGTGCCCTCATCCAGCAGAAACTTTCAAGGGTAGCCCCGGAGCCTGTCCTACCCTCCCTTAGGATGCACTGAGGCCTCAAAAGCCAGGCTAGCATGGGGCATTGTGTCTCTCACCTCCCTGCGCCACTGGCAGTGAGCCGGCTGTGTTGTGTTACATCCATTGCATGGCTGCTGGGGAGCAAGCGAATGCCGATGTTCCCTGTGGGTGAAGTCTTCCATCACTTTGCTTTAGGCCTATTGGAACTTTCTACCCCTTACCCCTACTCAACACAACCGGGAGGAAGCAATTTGAGCCCAGCCTATAGGTCTGATGTAAACAGCTGGTTTTTTGCTTGGCAGGTGTTCTCTGCGGAGCTCACCCAGGGCTCCTCTGTCTCCTACAGCTGGGTCATTGACAACATGGACATGTTTGCCTACAACGGACAGACCTACAGCGTCAAGTTCAAGAGGCCTGCCACCTACCAGCTGAAGGTGAGCAAGCGTGAGAACCAACTATGGGTTCCTTAACCTGTGGCACAGATCATAAAGGAAGGGAAGAGTGTCTAGGAGTCAGAGCAAAGGACTGGGGAATCAGGGCTCCAGGTGCCTTTTCTAGCTCTGCCACTGCTTCGCTGTGTGACCTTCAGTAAGTCACCTACACTCTGTGCTTTAGGTTCTTTATCTGTAAAAGGGAGGTGGTAATTTATATCCCCCTCACAGGCCAGTTCGGAAGGGGTTAAATATTTATAAAGTGCTAAAAGACCCTTCAGTCAGGAGCACCATATTACTCCCTACTCCCAGATGGGTACTCTTGGGAGGAACGATGGGTAGGCAGACAAATATGCAAATTATTATTATTATTATTTATTATTTTATTATTAAAATCAAAACACCAGGGTGGAGAAACCTGCCAGTTCAGTTGAAGGCCTGGCAGGACTCCATACACATCAGGCAGAAGCATGGAACAGCCACCATTAAATAGTAGCAGCTTGACTCAGGATTCTATATCGTACCCAATTGCCCCAGTTGCTTTTCCCCCATGGAGATGTAACTCCTGATGGGAGTCATTGTATGCTCCACTCTGCTGCAGCTGAGTTGCCAGAGGCTGCTGTCTGGGCAGTGATTAGCCGCCATTGGACATCTCCATGTCTTGCATTTTCCTGACTGTCAGGCCAAAGTCTGTTCCTAGCTCAGGTCCCCATCCTCCCTGTGCTCCCAATGAGAACATCACCGTAGTGCTACCATTCCCTGAACCTTTGTTCCCAACGTGGGTGGCAGGATGCATTGTGCTGGGAATCAGTGGAACGTGTAACATGGGTGGGGTGAGTTGCATGGGAATGCATTGCAGACAGGTGCTGTGAGACAAACCAAGGTGAGGAGGAGTGGTCATGGTGCTGTGGGGTCGGGGTGGGCATCGACAGTCCTGGTGGAGTAGGCGGGAGGCCAGGGGTCTGGAGTAGATGGAGAGTCAGAAGAAGGGAATGTCGCCTGTTCAAATTTCTCTGCGTGGTTGATGCCTTTCTGTTCTTTCTACACAGCTGAGAGCTGAGAATCCTGTGAGTTCGGAGGTGGTGGAAGTGGCGCTGACAGTCGAGGCTATGAATCCACTAGCCAACCCCGAGATAGTGGGGCTTCCTGGGGTGGTGGCAGTTGACACCCTCCAGACTCTGGTGTTCAGGGTGGAAGTGGACACTGCCATGGAAGTCACTGTGAGGTGAGAGTCCCATGGAGTCCGAGAAAGGAGAATTCCTCCCACAGACTAATGAGATCTATTTAATGTGGTCTGATCCCAGAGCGGATCACCAGGGAACTTCCTAGAGAGACTGGCCTTCATGGGCAGCACTCCTTGTATCGTCTGGTGACATCTTGTACCAGTGCCTCTTTATGTGTGATCTCTGACAGGAGTCCTTTCTCCCCCACAGCTAGGTGATGGCTGTAAAGGGGTGTTTTAAGAGGTGGCAGGTTGGAACTGGTATCTCTCATCGGGAAGGAGGAACCAAAGTGGGACGTGTGGAGATTATCCAAGGGGTGAAAATAGAATTGTAAAACTTGCCTGGGTTTGAGATCCACCCCCAGTGGGCTTAAGTTACCAGAGGCTCCGGTGAGAAATGTTCGCAGGTGATGTGGCATTGGAGGGCCTTGGCCAGCTATGCCAGTGAATGCCAAAATGTTGCCTAGAGAGCGCTCCGCTTTCCGCAAAGCCCATGCCACAAACTAGGCTGAGACTGAGCTGGAAAAGATGCTTTGATAGTGAGACATAGGAATTGCCAAGTTGGATCAGATGTGAGGCCCGTCTTGCCCAGTCTCCTGTCTTCAGAAAAAGGTGCAAAAAACCCAACCCCACTAGAGCAGATGTGAGATCATCTGTTTCCTCCCCCAGTGTTGGATTTCTTTCTGATCCTTTCTAGTTAGAGACTGGCTTTAGCCTTGAAACATGAGCTTTAATGTCCCTTCCAAAATGTACATTTGCATTTGTTGTTCTAATGCTGCTGGGTATTCATGACATTCACACAACTGCCCAGTCTCTCAACCAGACCCCTGTCTGTGAGGTGGAGCTGTTTCTCTTTGCAGGTGGGGCTTTGGGGATAGCAGCCCGGATGTGGAGAGCCTGCTGTCTCCCCCCTACGATTCTCAGCTGTCACGTCCAGATCCACAGGGAGAGAGGGTCCAGGTGCTGGCCAGAGTGACCCACACGTACACTCAACCAGGTAAGAAAGGGGCTGATGGTGAGGGATCAACTGGGCTCAGAAGGGCTCTTAGTCCATGTGTTGGAGAGGCAGAGAGAATGGGAAAGGAAGACAGAAGGATGGTGGGAGAGAGACACTGTCACAATTATTGTTCAAATGAGTACAGAGGAACAGCCTGAGCACAATGAGAATGACACATTGTCTCTCTAGGTACAAAAGTCCTAGAAACCCCGGTTCCTTCCCACAATGCCTTTCTTCTCTGCTTCCACAGGCGACTACTCAGTGACCGCAGAGGCCATCAACAAATACGATCGAGTGGAGCAGGTGGCTAAAGTCCGTGCAGTCTGCCCCATAGCTTCCGTGACCATTCTGGTGACTCCAGCCTCCCCGCTGGTGAACGAAGTGACCAAGTTCAAGGCGTTACCCCGCCCTTCCCCCTACGGCATTGTTTACTCCTGGGACTTCAATGATGGCTCTCCCACGCAGGAGGGAGTGAATTCGCTGGTGCACCATCGCTTTGAGAAGAGCGGGGTTTACAACGTGATGCTGTGGGCCAACAACAACCTCAGTGAGGTGCCATCTGACGTGGCTGTGATGGTCAGTGAAGGTGTCGCGGGTCTCCGTGTGGTGGCCAGCGGACCTACTGAGCTGGGTGCAGCCACAGTTGTCAATGCTGCGTTGGCCTCTGGCACAGATGTCCTATGGACTTTTAACATGGGGGACGGGTTCGTCTACAGCAACCTAAATCTAAGCTTCATCTCTCACACCTTCGCCAAAGAAGGCAACTACACGGTGACGGTGAAGGCTCACAATGCCGCCACCTCTACCCGTGTCTCCACTATTGCAGAGGTTTATCGGCTTCAGATCACCAAGATCCTAGCACCCGTCTGTCTCTCCAGTGGGGAACAGACTCCCTTCCAAGCAGTGGTAACTGGGCCGAGCAAAGGAGTTCAGTTCTGCTGGGATTTCCAAGATGGCAACCCCCCTTCTGTTGGGGTCGGGGACCCCACGGTCTTTCACAGCTACCCAGTAGCGGGGAGCTACGAGCTGAACCTGACTGTACGTGGCACAGTAAGCACCACCTCTCGCCGACTGGCCATCTGCGTAGAGGATCAGATCCGCTCAGTTAAGCTGATGGCACCGACACTGGCTTTAGCTTTAGGGGAACCCACGTGCTTCCAGGCTGAGGTGGTTCCAGTGCCAGACCCCCAGCACCAATATCAGTACCACTGGGATTTTGGTGTTGGTGAGGACCCAGTGACC
Source organism: Gopherus flavomarginatus (assembly GCF_025201925.1). Lineage (NCBI taxonomy): Eukaryota > Metazoa > Chordata > Testudines > Testudinidae > Gopherus > Gopherus flavomarginatus. Next base: position 38,772,720 of record NC_066628.1, on the reverse strand, counting down.
TCAGGGTCTCCAGAAATCACATTCACCTACCTGGAGGGAGGATCATACCAGGTGACGGTCACTGTGTGGAACATGGTGAGCTGGCATAATGCCTCAGCAGATATCCTGGCTCAGAGGGTGATTGGCACCATCTCCATTCTCCACAGTGGTGAAACGGAGAGCTTTCTGGCACTGGGTACCTCCTACCTCTTTATGACTGAGGTCCCCTGGGACAGTGCAGCCACCTTCCTGTGGAACTTTGGAGACCATTCTCCCCCGCAGGTAGGTCAGAGTGTCTCTCACACCTACCACACAGTCGGAGACATCACGGTCACCGTGACCGGAGAGAACCAGGTCAGCCGTAGAAACGCCTCGCTTGATGTTACGGTCCTGGCCCCCGTGCGGCTGCTGGCTCTGAGCACTGAGCGGCCCGTCTGTGAAGTCAGGCAGGAGGTCGCCTTCCACGCCTCACTGGCGGCAGGAGACCAGGTGCGCTACCTCTGGGCTATTGGACAGCCACGTAGCTTTCACCAGGGAGCCGCCACTTTCTCCCATGCCTTCCCTGCTGCCGGCGTCTTTGTGGTTTTTGTCACAGCTGAGAATGCAGTGAGCACAGAGAAGGCGAACATCACTATTGAGGTCCAGGAGCAAGCCCAGGGCCTTCAGATCCACAGCGGGAACGTGGTGCAGGGCAGGTACCTGGCATCTGCTGAGCCCTTTATGCTGACTGCCAAAGTTACCCAGGGCTCCAACATCACCTTCCGCTGGGTAATTTCTCAAGGTCTGCACCGAGTGTTCACTGCAACAGGACAGTCGCTCATGTACTGTTACAATGCAAGTGGGGAGCTGCTGGTGGAGGTGAGAGCTGGGAACATGCTGGGAGAGGTGTCTGCTGGTCTTGCACTGCAGGTGGTGGAGAGAGCCTGCGGTGTGAAGGTCCAGGCAGCCAGCGACAGCGTGGCTGTGGGAAAACCAGTGAACCTGTCTGTCTCTGTGGCCTCTGGGACTGATTTGCTCTATTCCTGGCACATCGAGGAATATGCCGAGCCCCTGCTCACCAACTCCTCCTCTCTGTCCTATGCTTACTCCACCCTGGGCTCCAAGCTGGTGTTCGTCACTGTCTCCAACGTCCTCGGTTCCAGCAACGGCTCCACAGAGCTGAGAGTCCAGGAGCCTGTTTCCAGGGTGAGCTTCGCAGTGGAAGGAAGCTCTCCCCCCTTCTTTTTGATGTCAGACACTTCTAGGCAGCTCTGGGGCTCGGTGGCTGCAGGCTCTGATGTCGCGTGGGAGTGGCAGTTGTGGGGGAAGGAGAAGAGGCAGCTCTTCCATGGACAGAACATCTCCTGCGAATTCAGTGTGGCTGGAGCCTACCAGGTGGACCTCCGAGCCTGGAACGATGTCAGCGAGGACACAGTCCAGCATCCCATGGTCGTCCAAGACCCCGTGGCCGGGCTGGCTGTGGAAGTGGACAGGCAGGACGTGTGCACTGACGACAGGGTAGTCTTCACGCTGCACACCCAGAGGGGCACGAATGTGAGCTTTGCTCTCACCATCCCCTCTTTGGGGCTCAGTCTGGATGTCCGTGGAGGAACACATCACTTCTCTTTCCCGACAGCGGGTTCTCATCAGGTGCTGGCATCGGCCTCCAACAATGTTAGCATGCAGCTAGCCTCTGTTGTGGTGCAGGTGCTGGAGAAGGTTCGGGGGCTGCACATCCCCAATTGCTGCCCAGCCATCATGGAGTCCAACAAGGAGCTGGCGCTCACAGCCCAGGTGCGAGCTGGGGAGAATGTCACCTTCTTCTGGATCTTTCACCTCCCTGGGCACCCTGCCTATGAAGCAGCAGGCCAGCAGGTTGGATACGTGCCACCCGGAGCAGGTAACCTGACCATTCACGTAGAAGCCAGTAACCCGTTCTGTGCCACATCTCTGACGGTGACTGTGGCCCTGCAGGTGCCCATAGAGGCAGCCAGCTTGTCCAGCAATGGGACTGGGGCTTTCCTCAATCAGACGGTGGCATTTGACGTGGCACTCAAGGGTGGCAGCGATCTCCACTCCGAGTGGAAGTTCGGGGATTCAGCGGCAACCTTTGCCGGCAGCGGGGTCGAGAGGATGTTTCACCGTTATGGCCGTGCTGGGGATTTCGTAGTGGAGGTGAAGATCTACAATGAGGTCAGCTTTGTCCTGGTGCAGACGACAGTCACCGTGCGGGAGCTGGGGTGTGACAGCCCCATGGTGAGGCTGGTGGATCCGCCTTCCTCTGTCCCCAGATCCCTCACCAGCTACTTCGAGGCCAGCATAGACCTGAAGGGCTGCACGGCCTACAAGGCCCTGTATCTCTGGGAAGTGTTCAGCAGCCCCAGCTGCGAGCAACTGGCTGAGGCCAACCAGGTGCCCCTGCAGCACGCAGACCTGCTCACCCCGTCACTCACGCTCCCCAAGCTTTCACTGGACATCGGCACCCACTGCCTGCGCTTCACTGCCTCTCTCCAGCACACCCCTCTGGCCCGGACACTTTCCCTGCTCATCACCGTCATCCCCAGCAAGTTGGTTCCCGTCATCCGAGGCGGGTCATGGAGGAGCTGGTCTGCCCAACTAGACCTGGTTCTGGATGGCAGTGGGTCGTACGACCCCGACATGGGAACGGCCGCAGACCCTTCCCTGGAATATCACTGGGACTGTGAGGTAACAAAGGGAACCCAGCAGGAGTGCCTATCCCACTCACCCCAGCTCGCCTGTGGGACGGGCTGGGGCTCTGAGTGCCCTGGGGAAAAGGGGGTTGGATCAGAGTCTAGGAGAGGGCAGGTGCCGTCTTTGGAGGATGCTGTGTAATTCCAGATCCCCCTACCTCGGTCCCATGGCTGCCTCCACTGATCACTCAATCCGCAGCCTGCTGTCCAGGTTCTGTCCTCTCTCTGGGACAGGGACAGATAGCCAAGGAGTGACTTAACCAGATCTCTCTGTGTGTCTCCCGCTCAGAATGTGTCCTCGCCCTGGTGTGCCCCACCTCGCCTGCAGGGCGGTGCCAGCGTCACCATTCCCCGCACTGTGCTCTGCAGAGGCACTGGTTATCGCTTCATTCTCACAGTGAAGAAGCCGGGGAAGGATCCGGTCTCCATGGCCCAGATGGTGAGCTTTCAGTGGGGAGGGGAGCCCCAGGAGGGGGGTCAGTTTGGGGAAGGAGGCTGAGGGACCAGACCCTCAGTCTCACTGGGCACAGAGCCAGCCCAGACTAGGAGGCAGTTGCTGCCTTCTCAGCAGGAACATGTGGGCCATGACCCCTCGCTAAGCCTTGGGGCAGCACAAGGAATGGGGTTACAGCTTGGAAGCGTGTGGATTGGTCCATGTGCCTTCAGTGCTGGGCAGATACCAGCCAGGATCTGTGTGGTTGTGCTGCCACCCTGGCGCCTGCTGCCTGACCCCAGCCCCAGTGCATGGCCCTTGTGTCTCCTCCTTTGGGTGCCAGGCACCCTCACCTGTCACCAAAGGCTCACTTCCTGTGTGCCAGGGGCTTGTCCCCTCTATTACATTAGGGCTGCTCCATTTCCACAGGGGTGTACGTCAGGGGAGGGCTGTTTTCCTGTGTGGTTTGAATCTGATCCTGCCGTCCGCCTGCAGGTTTGGATTAAGCCCGGCCAGATCCTGCCCGTGACCATCGAGTGCCGTTCTTGCAGCGCCCTGTTGAGCTATGAAATCAGCAGGAGCATCCACGTCACCCTGGCCGGACAGTGCCAGAGCTGTGACAACAGGACTATGGTGAGACTTGCTTTGTTGATGCATGAAAAATCCAGTACGGAGCCACTTGTACTTTGCTCACTCACCCAGCTCCTGCTGCTTGGGAGGCGCTTTGGTGGTTTGACTTTAGTGCGCATCCCAGTGGAGAGATCCCCGCTCTCCAAACGCTGCTCTCCTGCCACCCCCTCTCCTAGCCCCACAAATACCCACAGCCTCACAGTGCTGCTTGGAGATTTCACTTACCAGTAACCCTGCGCTGATCGGAATAGCCAGCTGGACTCCTGAGGGTGGGACCTCAGCTGAGCTGTGGAGCTTGAGGGAATGTGGACTCTGATTTGCTGTATTCTGTGGGCCCCGGCCCATGAGGAAAGGGGGTGTTACTGGGGAAGGTGTGCTGGGAGTGTCACGGAGTGTGGGGGAGTCCGGCCCTGCACCCCTCTTCCTGGGACCCACAGTGACTCTCAGCCAGCCAGTAAAACAGAAGGTTTATTGGACAACAGGAACACAGGTTACAGCAGAGCTTGCAGGCACAGTCAGGACCCCTCCACCGAGTCCTTCTGGGCTTTCAGGGTGCTTGGATCCTAGCTAGGATACCCTGAATTCCACCCACACAGCCCCAAGCCCAAACTCAAACTGCTTCCCTCCTGCCACTCCCTTCCTTTTGTCCCCTTCCCGGGCAAAGGTGTTGACCTTTCCCCTCCCTTACCTAGCTCAGGTTACAGGCCCTGGCATCGTCCATCCCCTAAAGTCCTCCCCTGCTCTCCCGCTCCCCACACAGACAGTCCCTACTGCATCACATCTCTCCCCCCTTCGAGACTGAACTGAGCAGGGTCACTCTGCCCAGTGACCTGGGGAAGTTCAGGGCCCCCTCTCCGGGACAACGCATCCGCTGTCAAGTTGGCACTTCCCTTCACATGGACCACGTCCATGTCATAGTCCTGCAGGAGCAGGCTCCACCTCAGGAGCTTGGCGTTGGCTCCTTTCATCTGGTGCAGCCAGGTCAGGGGAGAGTGGTCGGTGTACACGGTGAAGTGTCGCCCAAAGAGATATGGCTCTAGCTTCTTAAGGGCCCACACCATGGCCAGGCATTCCTTCTCAATGGCCGCGTAGCTTTGTTCCCGGGGTAGCAGCTTCTTACTCAGGTACACGATGGGGTGTCTTTCCCCCTTTTCATCCTCCTGCATTAACACCGCCCCCAGTCCCGTGTCTGAGGCATCGGTGAACACCATAAAGGGTTTGTCAAAATCTGGGTTTGCCAGAACTGGGTCGCTAACCAGGGCCTCCTTCAGCGCCCGGAAAGCCTCCTGGCACTGCTCAGTCCAGATCACCTTGTCTGGCTTCCCCTTTTTGCACAGTTCAGTGATGGGGCCGGCTATGGCACTGAAGTGGGGCACGAACCTTCGATAGTACCCCGCCATCCCAATAAAGGCCTGGACCTGTTTTTTGGTTTGGGGAGCTGGCCAGTCTCTGATCACCTCCACCTTGGCTGGTTCCGGCTTCAGGCAGCCGCTCCCCACCCGATGGCCCAGGTAAGATACTTCAGCCATCCCCACCTTGCACTTCTCAGCCTTTACTGTTAACCCAGCCTTTCGGAGTCGGTCCAGGACTTGTTTAACCTGGGACACGTGGTCCTCCCAGGTCTGGCTGAAGACGCAGATGTCGTCAATATACGCCACGGCAAAACTCTCCATCCCCCTCAGTAGCTGATCCACCAGGCGCTGGAAGGTGGCCGGTGCTCCCTTGAGGCCGAAGGGCAGGGTCAAAAACTCATAAAGCCCCAGAGGGGTGATAAAGGCCGATTTCAGCCTGGCATCTGCATCCAGCGGCACTTGCCAGTAGCCTTTGGTAAGATCCATAGTGGTGAGGTACCAAGCATCTCCCAGCTTGTCTAGGAGCTCGTCAGGCCTGGGCATAGGGTAGGCATCAGATACGGTGATGGCATTGAGCTTTCGATAGTCCACACAGAACCGGATTGACCCATCCTTCTTGGGAACCAGCACTACTGGCGAGGCCCAAGGGCTGGAAGATGGCTGGATCACCCCCAAAGCCAGCATGTCCCTGACCTCTCTTTCAAGATCCTGGGCAGTTTTACCAGTGACCCGAAAAGGGGAGCATCTTATAGGGGGGTGTGACCCGGTCTCCACCTGGTGGACAGTCAAATTAGTGCGTCCAGGCTGGTTGGAAAACAGCTGTCGGTACAGATGCAGCACCCCTCTGATCTCAGCGTGCTGGCCCGGGGTCAGTTGCTCAGAGAGGGGAATCGCCTCCAGGGGGGAACTAGCTTTTGTCCCAGGGAATAGATCCACTAAGGGGTCATCTCCCTGCCCCTCCCAATGTCCACACACGGCCAACACCACATTCCCCCTGTCATAGTTTACCTCATTCAGTTGCTTGATAACCTTGAAGGGCCCTTCCCAGGCAGCCTGGAGTTTGTTTCTCCTCACGGGGATGAGAACCATCACCTGATCCCCGGTGGCGAAGGCACGGGCTCGTGCTGTGCGGTCATACCAGACCTTCTGCCTCCTCTGGGCTCGGGCCAGATTCTCCCTGGCCAGGCCCATGAGCTCGGCCAGTCTTTCCCGGAAGGTCAGGACATACTCCACCACTGACTCTCCCTCGGGAGCGGCCTTCCCCTCCCATTCGTCCCTCATCAGGTCTAGGGGCCCCCTCACCCGCCTTCCATACAACAGTTCGAAAGGTGAAAACCCGGTAGATTCCTGGGGTACCTCCCTGTATGCAAACAGCAGGTGAGGTAAGTACTTGTCCCAATCTTGCGGATGCTGGTTCATAAATGTTTTTAGCATCATCTTCAGCGTCCCGTTGAACCTTTCTACCAGCCCGTTGGACTGGGGGTGATACGCTGAGGCCCAGTTGTGCTGGACCCCACATTTCTGCCATAAGGACCGGAGCAGGGCCGACATGAAGTTGGACCCCTGGTCCGTTAAGACCTCCTTGGGGAACCCCACCTGGCTGAAAATTGTCAGCAGCGCATCTGCCACTGTGTCTGCTTCGATAGAGGACAAGGCCACCGCCTCGGGGTAGCGAGTGGCAAAATCCACCACCACCAGGATGTATTTCTTCCCTGACCGGGTCGTCTTGCTGAGGGGTCCCACTATGTCCATGGCCACCTTCTGGAAAGGTTCTTCTATGATGGGTAAAGGCCTCAAAGCCGCTTTCCCCTTGTCCCGGGCCTTCCCCACCCTCTGGCAGGGGTCACAGGATTGGCAGTACTGTCGGACATGGTTAAAGACCCCAGGCCAGTAAAAGTTCTGTAGCAGCCTCTGCCTGGTGCGCCGGATTCCCTGGTGCCCTGCGAGAGGGATGTCATGGGCCAGGTACAACAGCTTGTGACGGAACTTCTGGGGAACCACCAGCTGTCTCCTGATCCCCCATGACTCTACTTCCCCTGGGGGAGCCCATTCTCGGTACAGGAACCCCTTCTCCCACAGGAACCTCTCCTTGCAACCTCTCCTCATGGTCTGTACCGCACTAAGGTCAGCCCGGTCCCTGTGCTTCCGCAAGGAGGGATCTTTCTGCAACTCGGCCTGGAACTCAGCAGCTGGGACAGGAATGGGGACCGGCTCTCTCTTGCTGGCTGGGTCTGAGGCCGCAGCCTCTCTGCACCGTGCCCCTGGGCGTTCCCTGCTCCCTGAGTTAGGGTCCTGCACCTCAGGTCGAGTACCTTCCCCGTTGTCGGGGAGCAGTGCCATTTGCCGACTCTGACTACGAGTCACGACCAGGGCACTCTGGGTGTTACTAGGCCAGTCTTCAAGGTCCCCTCCCATTAACACGTCAGTGGGCAAATATTGGTGTACTCCTACATCCTTGGGGCCCTCCTTGGCCCCCCATTTCAGGTGTACCCTTGCCACGGGTACCTTGAATGGGGTCCCGCCCACGCCCATCAGGGTCAGGTAGGTGTCGGGCACCATCCGATCTGAGGCCACCACCTCGGGCCGGGCCAGCGTCACCTCTGCGCCCATGCCCCAGTACCCAGTGACCTTCCTCCCATCCACTTCCAGGGAAACAATGCACTCTTTCCGGAGGGGCAGCCCCGCGCCCACCCGGTAAACCAAAAACCCGGAACCGGGAGCATCCACAGGTGGTATGTTGCCAACCCCCCTTTCCTGGGAATGTAGCCCCTCCTCCGATTGGGTTTTTACCCAGTCCACCCTCTGCGGGTTGGGTCTGCTTGGTCTGTCCCTGAGCTTGGGGCACTGGGCCCGTATGTGACCTCGTTGGCCACAGCGATAGCAGCCCATATCTCGTGGGTCCCCTTGAGTGGGTCGGAGGGACCTGCCGCTGGATGTTCCCCTTTTGGGGGGGTTCTCCATAGGCCCCCTTTGGGAGGTCCCATGTTGACTCTCTCTCTGCGTTGAGGCAGGCCTGCTCCTTCGAGACTCCTCCCTGCCATCCCCTGCCCGACTGTGCACAAATTGGTCGGCCAGCTGGCCTGCATGCTGCGGGTTCTCCGGCTTCTGGTCCATCAACCACAGCCTCAGGTCGGACGGGCACTGCTCGTACAGGTGCTCCAGTATGAATAGGTCAAGCAGGTCCTCTTTAGTTTGGGCCCCAGCTGTCCACTTGCGGGCATACCCCTGCGCCCGGTTGACCAGTTGTAGGTATGTGACCTCACGGGTTTTACGCTGGCTCCGGAACTTTTTCCGGTACATCTCAGGAGTCAGCCCAAACTCGCGGAGCAGGGCCTGTTTGAACAGTTCGTAGTCCCCTGCCTCCGCCCCTTTCAGTCGGCTGTACACCTCCACGGCTGTGGAGTCCAGTAAGGGGGTGAGAACTGCGATCCTGTCTGCAGGGTCAACCCTGTGCAGCTCGCAGGCATTCTCAAAGGCCGTCAGGAGGTATCTATGTCCTCCCCCTCCTTACGCCGGGGCAGCAAGTGCTTATCAAAGCTCTTTGTAGGCTTGGGTCCCCCCTCACTCACCGCAGCCGGGGCCCCACTGCTCCTCAGCCGGGCCAGGTCCAGCTCATGTTTACGCTGTTTCTCCTTCTCCTCCCACTCACGCTGGCGCTGGTTCTCCTCATGTTTACGCTGGTTCTCCTCATGTTCACGCTGTTTTGCCTTCTCCTCCAGCTCTCGCCTCTTTAACTCGAGCTCTTCCCGTCTCAGCTCCCTTTCATATTCCAGCCGCATCCGCTCCACGGATGCCGAGCGTTGCCGGGAGGATCCCCTGCTGGGGGGTGAGCTTCGCCGGGCGGATCCCCTGCTGGCCGGGGGTGTCACGGTGCCCTCGGTATACACTGGGCTCCTCCCCGCCCTTCCTCTACGCCTAGGAAGGGGGGGGTCTCGGGAAGCCCTCGTCCGCCGGCTGACCACTCCCAGCGGGGACAGACACTGGTGCCTGCGCTGCATCTGCTCGGCTGCTTCCCTCAGAGACAGAGCTCCGTTCATTCATGCGGTCTCCCTGCTCCAGCTGGGCAATCAGCTGGTCCTTGGTGAGCCTCCCACTGCGCAGCCCCCTCTGCTTGCACAGCTCCAGCAGGTCACACTTGCGCCGCTTGGCATACATCTTCCTGCTGGCCACTCAAAGGCCGGGGTGCTCGCCGCTCCCCACGGTTTCCAGGGGGACCCCTAGTGCACCAGCCCTTCTTGAGGTCACCACCTCTCTGCCAGGGTCGAGCTGCAGACTCCTCCGCCCCTGGGACCGCTCGCTGCAATCCCCCGGGGGACCCTGTTACTGCAAAGTCCTTCTCACTGGGCACACACTCCCAGGGGTTAACCACCCCTTTGTTTTACTTTTTCCCAGTCACTTACTAAAGGAAGCGCCGTCCACGGGGTGCAGTATCTCCCGCCGCTGCCACCAGTTGTCACGGAGTGTGGGGGAGTCCGGCCCTGCACCCCTCTTCCTGGGACCCACAGTGACTCTCAGCCAGCCAGTAAAACAGAAGGTTTATTGGACAACAGGAACACAGGTTACAGCAGGGCTTGCAGGCACAGTCAGGACCCCTCCACCGAGTCCTTCTGGGCTTTCAGGGTGCTTGGATCCTAGCTAGGATACCCTGAATTCCGCCCACACAGCCCCAAGCCCAAACTCAAACTGCTTCCCTCCTGCCACTCCCTTCCTTTTCCCCTTCCCGGGCAAAGGTGTTGACCTTTCCCCTCCCTTACCTAGCTCAGGTTACAGGCCCTGGCATCGTCCATCCCCTAAAGTCCTCCCCTGCTCTCCCGCTCCCCACACAGACAGTCCCTACTGCATCACAGGGAGATAACTCAGAGAAGGTAAAGCTTACAGCAGAAGGAATGGGTTGAGTGACTGGAGCAGGAGACTGGAAGGCAGGACTGCTGGGTTTTAGTCCTGAGTCTCCAGGTGACCATGGTCCAGTCACTTAACCTCTCTGTGCCTCAGTTTCCCCATCTGTAATTTTAGGGATAATTACTGTTGCTTACCTGTGCCAGCAGGGTGCTGTGAGACTCTGTGCATTGGGATTTGTCAGCTCTGTGAAAGGCTCAGATGACGGGCACTACAGAAGTGCCAGCCTGATTCCCTGGGCACTCCTCTTGGGCTGCTCTCTCACCACGTCCCTCTCTTTGACCCTTGCAGTACAAATGGACAGCTCAGAGTTCAGACGGACAAAATTTGACCCTGAACCATGTGACCACCTCCACGGGGGACTCGAACCGGGACCTGGTGATCAGACAAGGAGTCCTGCGGGATGGGGTGAATTACTCTTTCACATTGTCAGCCTCCCAGCCTGGAGGGGAGCTGCAGGGGGGATCCAGCATCACTCTGACCCCCAACAACCCACCCAGGGGAGGGATCTGCACCCTGACACCTGAACACAACCTCTACCTCCTGGAGACCCTGGTCTCATACCAGTGCACAGGTAACTCTGCCGGGGCATTCTTTGGGCAGCTGTCCCCCACACGCACAGGGCAGAAGTTGGTCATTTGAACACCAAAGAGTACACAGTGCCATCGAAAAGGGAGATCCCAGCCCAGTGCAATGTACATGGGAGGGTGAGAGGGATATTCAATCCCTGTCCCCCTTCCCCAGTACAAAGCCACGCAGGGTGGGAGTAAATGGACATGCTGACGATGCACCTGGCCTGCCTAACTATGTGACTATGGCAAGATGTGGATCTGGGTTCTGTGCATATAGTAATAGATAGTCTGGTTTACCAGGGCAACGATAGGGAGGTGACAGTCTCTGGGGCTGGCTGCCCGCTTTCTGCCCTCACCCATTTAAGCCAGGTGATTTTGACATGCTGTCAGTGCTCTGTATTGCAACATATGTTAGCAGTAGCTGCAGAGCCAGACTCAGCACTGGGAACACCAGGGTGGCCTGAGGCTGAAAGTCCTGCCGAGAGAGGAGGGAGGAATCAGTTGGGCTGAGGGCCAGGTGATTTGGCAGGTTGCACATTCAACCATGGCCTGAAGATGCTCAAGAGGCAGTGACTGGGTGGGTGCCCGTGTTCTGGATTCCCACCTAAGTCACACTCGCTCTTCCTCCGTCCATGTCTCCGTTCCCTGCTCTCTCAGGCTGGGTGGATGAAGACAGCAGCCCAGTGCAGCTGATTTACACTCTGATTGCTGAACAGTGTTCCCCCAACGGCAGGCACTGCCAGCACTTCTGCCTCTACCGAGGGATCAAATCTTCCTTCAGCACCTTCCTCCCTGCGGCAACAGGCAGCAGCCGCTCCACTGTCAACATCCTAGTGGAGCTGGAAGACTCACAGGGGGCGAAGACCCTGGCCCTGAATCGGTGAGCATGGACAGATCCAGGATGGGCGTGCACAAGGAGATGAGCCTGGCCGGTGTTCGGCACATGCATGCGTCCTGGAAGCTGCACGATCAAAGAGGCAACCAGTGGTGTCTTTGGACTATGCTTTGAATTCAAATGTGGCTCCAGTGACGGGTCCAAAGCTCCCACTGTCCCCGGCTGCTGGGAGGAACGAAGCCCTTCGACCTGGCTGGGATAACTTTTAATTCCTTCCTTCCTTCCTTCCTTCCAGGACCTTGACTCTCGCCATGCCAGTGCTCCCGGCGGGCTTCCCGACTGTCACCAGCTGGCTGAAGAACAAGAGCCAATCAGAACTGTGGGGTGTGGTCCAGCAGGGCAACCCCCAGGAGGTGATCCCATACTCCCTGGCCCTCATCACAGTGCTGAATCAGGTAAGGGCTCAGCTGCGGTAGCCCCTTCTTCCCTGACACGCGTGTGCACACACACACCCCTACATCCTTGACCTTCGCATGTGCATACAAACACGCGCGTGAACATGCATGCACACGCCCACCCTCTCTCCCAGCAGAAGTGCCTCACTCATGAGTGCTCGTGTGTGTGTGCGTGTGTGTGCACCAGAACTCGGGCAGCCAGGGCAATGAGGAGGAGCTGAGGGACCGGATCTCCATCCGCAGCAACGTCACCGCAGCCCTGGCCTCCCTCAATATCTCCAGTGTGAAGGAGGTTGCCCAGCTGAGCGCGGCACTGCAGCAGTGTGTGGTAGGACGTGGCTCTTACCTCTTTTCCCCGGCCTGTCACTCCCGTGGTGGCAGACAGGCTCCTTGCTTTAAAAAAAGCCCCATCTCGTCATTCCAAAGAGCCCTTCCTTGCCTTGCTGTCTGCCTCCATTTTCCCATGCACCAGACTGAAAACCTGCCCCGTGGGTGGGTGTGAATAGCCCTTTTGATCCCCCCCATGCCTTGTGCTCGCAAATCCCCCAGGCTATGGGGCTTTTTGTTGTGGGGACGGGGCCTCCTCTGGGACAGTTGCCTAAGGATTGGGCTGAGATGGAATCTGGGAGCCCAGTGCCCCCCAGACTCCTCTCACTGGGGTAAAAGAGCAGGGGGCAGGAGAAGAGGGATGAGAGAGTATGTGGTGATGGCTCCTGCTGCCTGGATCAGTGGAGAGAGGCCTGGGAGACAGAGAAGTGAGCCCGTCCTGTGGGTGCCCTGGTGCAGGGAGGGTGGGCTGGGAAGGGTTATAGGGACAGGGAGGGGCACTCTCTCTCAGTGCCGCTCCAGATTAGACGGAAGACGGGAGGAGTGGAGTGGAGTGGGGAGGTTGGCAGGTCTCGGCTGGCTGTGGCGGTGACGGAGAGTGGGAGTCAAGAGAGAGCAAAGTCTGCAGGATACAGTCGGGATGGGGGGAGAATGAGGTGGGAAAGGCTGAGGCAGGTAGGACAGATTTGCTGGAGTGTGACCCGGGGGCCCCCTTTCCCATCCTCAGGCATTCCCAGGAGAGCTCAGCCTCGAAAGCCAGGCCAGGACCTTGGCAGCAGCCCAGAGAATGATCGAAGTCATCAGCTCGGAGACAGAGGAGGGTCACGAGACACCCACCTCTGCCGGCAACAGCATCCTGGGGATTCTGGGTAAGCAATGAGCCACCCCAGTGTGATAGGGTGGGACTGGGACATGGGAGGCAGCAGGGCCATATCCCTGGGAGCTGCAATCCATAACTCTGCCCTCTTGCCACCAACTCCCCCGGTGTCTTGGGCAGCTCTCTGACTCGGCATCCAGTAGCTGCCCAACTCTAAATGCCACAGTCCGGCTCGGTGAGCTTGGGTGCTGCACAGAACACACCAGCCTTCTGCTCCCCGGACTGTTGTTCTCAGCAGCCTTGCCAGGCCTGAGGTGAAGTCTGACACTAAGGGGCTCGGTGCTCCTGGTGGGGCTGTTGTCCTAATGAAGGGAGATGTGAGAACAGGAACGGGGGAAGCAGCAGGACTCTAACTGAGGGGTGTGAAATCTTTCCCAGGGAGCACGTTATCAGCACTGGACACAGCCCCCCACCCACTTCTGTTTGGGACCCCTGGTCTCAGCATGGCCTTGACCGCCTTCAACCTCACCCGTGCCCTGATGAAGTCCCTGATGAGGTCCCGGGTCCTGAATGAGGAGACCTTGTTGCTGTCTGTCTCGGAGATCCACACGCAGGGCAAGAGGGCCAACTCCCCCAACCTGCTTTGCCTGGCACCCTCTGATCGGTGTCTCTTCTCCGTGCCCAGCACGGTGGCCAGGCAGCTGGCGGGGAGCCAGGAGGTGGTGCAGGTGCTCATGGACATCTCCCTCAACCCTTTCCCGTTCAACTACTACGCCAACTCCTCCATCTCCACCCGCCTGGCGCTGCTGGAGTTCACCACTCCTGGAGGGGTGCCCATCCCAGTCTCCAACTTGTCCGGGGAGAGGGCTATCAGGCTACGGCTGCCAACTGGGCAGCAGGAGCAGCGGAGCTCCCCTCCGACACTCATCCTCCTCCCTCCTGGAGAATCGGTCAACTTCACAGTGAGGGCCTTGGCAGGGAGCCGTGCTGAGGGGGTGCACATCCATGTTGGCGTCACCATGCAGGAGGGTGAGTCGTTAGCAGGAGACAGAGCTGCTCGTGGTCTGAGATGGGCAGAGCTTTGCCCAGCTTGGGAGGGGGGATGGTTTGATGCAGATTAGCACTGGGGTTTCCTCACCCTCTTGTGTAGAGAGACCATGACCCTCAGCTATGGTATGAGGGATAACAGGGATCCGAGGGATCGCCAGAGACACTCCATGGGCTGCCCTTTAGGACTCATAGATCCTGTTTGTAGGCCAGCTACTAGGGGGCGACATAGCCACAAACCCTGGAACAAGCCTGATTCCATCAGCAGAGGGCAGGGGTACACCTGTTCACGTACGCGCATGACCTCTGGTGCGTGCCGGAGTACAAATGGAGGCTACAAGTGACATGGGTTTGGTGACTCACAGTCAGCTCAGTTCGCTGCTTTCTCCGCACCACAAATCTACGATTCTCATCTGGGTGAAGGAAGTGACCCTTCCAGATCAGATCCCCTTCCTTGCTGCTGTGCCCTTCCGAAGCACAGATTCCCCATGCCCAGGTAAATATGTGCCAGACCTGTCTGAATGTTGCAAACTGGAAGTGGCTGTCCATCTCCCAACAGGTTTTGACCCTAGCCAGGAGAGAGAGCCCTCGATCCATTTCTTTGGGCACTACACTCCGGTTCCCAATGAGTTCCACTACACCTGGAAGGAAGAAATGATCTTTGACAGCCTGCAAGAAGGCAGCAGCAGGGAGGTCACCATCTTGCTTTCTTCTCCGTGAGTGTCCATTCATCCACTGTGCTGGGATTTGCAGGTTCCTTCCTGCAGCATTACTCCCTGGGGTTTGAGGGCTCCACCTGCCTTATGGGCAGGAGGGGGAATAATGGGTGTCAGTGAGAAACAGCTGACTCCTGCAGTGCCTCGCCAACACCGCATCAGAGCATGTCTTCTCAAGGGGATGAGCGCAGGGAGTGCAGGGACCAGTCAAGGGCGGCAAAGAAAATCCATCCCCTGTGCAAAAAGAGACTGCTTCACTGGAGATCTTTCCTCTCCAGGAAGGATTAGCAAGGTATTTGGGGGCTAGGAGAGAGGGGAAGATCTGTATTTATTAACCACTACAGGGCAACATCCTAAGTGCACACAGCTGTGATGTCGCTTTGCTTGGGTTGCACGGTGTGCCCCTTTTCGCTGACTTTGTGGAGCTTGAGGACGGGGTTTAAAGGGTCCTGTGCAAAGTCAGATGTGGGGTTGGGGGGAAGGCAGATGCCCAAGTGTGGTACATTTGGGGTGTAGTGGGGACCAGTCAGGATGCCTGGCATTGCTGCAGGGAGACATCATCAGGGCTTGGAGGAGATCAGAGTGCTGCCATTGGCCAGGACTGGGGGAGCCTGGCAGCTGGATTGGGGGCTTTTCGCTTGGGGTTTGGAGGTGCAGGACGGGAAGTCAGAAGGTTGGATCTCTGTGTTAATTTAACGTTTGCTAGCCAGGCCAGCAGGCTGGGGAGCTCACAGGCACAGCAGGCAGGGAAAGTGTGATCATAGCATGGGGTCGGTGTGGGACCCCATGCAGCCCCACACATGGAGTATGGCTGGGGCCAGCCTGGCTTGAGTGACTTTCCCGACTGTAGCCCAGTGTCCTGGCCGACCTGGAGATCTACGTTGTGCCACCTTCCTCCTGCTGTTTGCGTTAGATACACTGCCCTTCACTTCCTGTCCTAAACTGTGTATCTGTCATGCTGAACAGTGGCTGCATCCCACCCCAGCGGGGGCTGCACTTCAGTGGTGTGTAAAGTCTGTAAGGGGGGCGCTGGCATCCTTTGTGGAGTGGTGCTACTGAACAGTAAACTCACCCCTGTGCTGTCCCTGCTCCCTTCTAGCCACAGCTTCAACGGAACGCCCCGGGACTATCACGTCAACATCACCAACCGCTTCTCCCAGGCGCCCGTCAGTGCCGCTGTCACAGTCTTTGCCAGCCTGTGCCAGTACTTTCACTTCCCCAGCATGCAGTGGAGCACAGAGGGCCTGAGGCCGACGGCCGCCACCAGCCGGAAGGAGATTGTGTGCCTGACGGAACATCTCACTGTCTTCGGAGCCAGTCTCTTTGTGCCTCCTCACAGCATCCTCTTCCTGCCCCCGGTAAGCCGGGCCTGGCCGTCTGGGCATGCAAGGAGGAGATGGTTGGTTACTGTCCCTGTCAGTGTAATGGGAACAGCTGGCATCTTGGCCAACACCAAGGGACCTCCAGAGCTAAAGCTGCACTGCTGCAGCTTGAGCTGATGAGCCAGGCTGGGGCTGTCACAGCTCCTATCCTCTGTGGCTATGAAGGGGCACATGTAACACACGCGGACCAGTGATTGCATTAGCAGCAGCCTGAGACCCTCTGCCTGCAGAATTCCCTTCAAAGGCAGTGGGGGCTCCCTGTGCGAAGAGCCAGTGGCAGGAGTCGGGCTGTAGAAGCAGGAAGCCTGGTCTCCACACTGCACACTCAATGATAATTTGAGCCTTATTGAGCATGCTGTCCTGTAACTGTCTGCTCACTTCCCAGCATGGATGGACCCAGCTCACCTGGGTCTAGAACTGGTGTGTGTAGCGGGGTGAAATTCTCCCCTGTGCAGAGGAGACTAGACACCACCTGAGCCCACGTATGCCCTGATTTGAAGGCTTCAGTGACTTAAATGGTGCATAACACGTCTTAGGCTGTGATGCCCACACCCTGGTGAATTTCTACACCAAAGAGAGGGAGCGGGGAGATGATGAAGGGAAAGCAAGACCCCTTGGCTCATTGATCAGTGGCTGGATCCTGGCTAGGTCTGCCATTTTCGCACCCCAGGACTGAAGATAAAGACCAATTCTGTTGCCACCAGGTTCAGGTTCAAAGTCAGTTTGGTAATAACAAGTCTCCTATTTGATCACATCACCTTCAGAGAGGTGCATTACCAAATCTGTCTGGGTAGCCTTGTCTGCTCTGGGGTAGTGTTTTTGGATCGGAGTTCCCCACTGCCCCATAGAATATCAGGGTTGGAAGGGACCTAAGGAGGTCATCTGGTCCAACCCCCTGCTCAAAGCAGGACAAATCCCCAGACAGATTTTTGCCCAGATCCCTAAATGGCTCCCTTAAGGATTGAACTCACAACCCTGGGTTTAGCAGGCCAATGCTCAAACCACTGAGCTATCCCTCCCCCCAGGAGCTTCTGTTTCCAAGTAGAATGAGCCTCTCTCTCGTGGTCAAAGGTAGGAACTTGGAGGAAATATTCCCTCCTGGTCCTTCGGGGTTGTTTTCCTTTTAGTGCTCCCAGCATACCAGATCTCCCTCTAACG
Organism: Gopherus flavomarginatus; assembly: GCF_025201925.1. NCBI lineage: Eukaryota > Metazoa > Chordata > Testudines > Testudinidae > Gopherus > Gopherus flavomarginatus. Next base: position 38,755,431 of record NC_066628.1, on the reverse strand, counting down.
GGGAAGGAGGATCCGCAGAATCCGCAGCTGCTCCATTCATTAATAATTCGGAAGAAGTTCGAGTGCCCAGATGCCAGGATGATGGGTACATCGGAATTGCTGTAATGACGAGGGTAGCACTGATGCTTCCTGCCCCTTGTGTCTCCAAGGGTGGATGGGTGGGTAGCACCTGATGGAGCCCCCCTCTGCCTGCTTCTACCCTCACCTGTGTTGGGGTTTCAGAGCAAGCGTGCCAAGCAGGCTCCACTGGTGGTGATTACCTGCTGCGTGCTCTTCGCCATCTACCTGGGGATGGTGCTGATCGCCCACAAGCTGGACGACATTGACATCACCCGGGTGGGCATCGTCCCTCACTGTGGCCAGCCCGGACGGTACAAGTACTGGGTAACAGTGAAGACTGGCTGGAAAAGAGGATCAGGTAGAGTGGTGGGCGACAGCTGGCAGCCCATTCTGCTCCCATCAAGAGCCAGGTTGCAGGGGTTTGGGAGGAGCTATGTGAACCCCTGGAGCAGGAGACCTTCACCTAGAAAGCTTCTGGAGAGCAAGGGTTGCTCTGCATGCTCCATCGTTCCAGCCCAGTGGCATCGGTCTCTTGATGGAGCTGTGTGTGTGTAAAGCCCAGGACAGAATGGACCTGCAGCTTGAATTCCTCCTTCGCCCCAGGAGTGGTGGGCTGTCTCTGGAGCCAGGGCAGGGTTCGTTGGTGGAACTGTGTATGGTGCCCGTAGGGGGATAGAAAGGAAAGGGAATGCCCAGGGTAGAATGAATTTGGAGACGATACATTTCCCCTATGCCGGTTCGAGTTTGCTCCTCTTTCAGGCAGCTAGACCAATGCCCCTCTCCCACCCCGTCTTCAGCATCACTTCTGGAGGCATCCAGTGGTGTGCACTTAAAGGCCGAAACATCTGTTGTGTCAGCCATTGGCAGCTGAGTTGGGTTGTGGGGGCACAAGGCCGGTGAATTCTGCTGGGGACAATAGACATGATGTCAGCCATCACGTTACACGTCTCTTCTAGGTACCACTGCCCACGTAGGGATCAGCTTATATGGGCTGAACAAAAGTGGCTCTCGCCATCTGGACAAGGGCTGGGCCTTCCAGAGAAACAGCCAGGATATTTTCCAGGTGGAGACTGATGCAAACCTGGGAGAAATCTGGAAGATCCGCATCTGGCATGACAACACTGGTATGGCACACAGCACAGGGGTTATGTTTCTATAAGGAAAATCTAGATCATTGGATGTCAAGTTGCTTCCTGTGCTTCCACTGCATCACAGCTCCAGCATGCAGGTGTGATGCACTCGCTGCATGGGTGAGACGGGCTTGCTGCAGGAGCACCCTGCATGCTGGCGTAGGACTTCAGGTGCAGTGCACACCCTGGCCATGGATTTCTCTGCATAAACTCTGTGCTGCTCTTAATCAGGAGCTGGCATGTTCTGGGGCCAATGGGACACGTAGCCGTTTTATATGTCATTAACGTTTCATTAGTAGTGATTAACTCTGATAATTTGCAGACTAGCCTTTATGTCCCAGGGCACCATTTTCCCCAAGTGCCTAGAGATTTGGGGTGCCCTTAAAGGAACCTGTTGTTTGGAAGCGCTGAGCACCCGCCTTAAGGGATCTCCAATGGGGTGCCCCAAATCTCAAGTCACTGCTAAAAATCTTGGCCACTCCAACTATAAGGGGCTAGATCCTCAGCTAGTGTCAATCAGTGTAGTTCTATTGACTTCAGGGGTGCTGTGCTGATTTCCACCAGCTGAGGGGCTGACCCGGTAAAGTTTCCTTTAAACTGAAGCCAGGCAATTCAGAGGTAAAGCTGAAATCCTATCCTTAATTTCTCTCTCTGCACCTATTATTTAACAGCGCCTGGTAGAAAGAGGCGCCCCTGGTTCTCCGTTTTTTGCAAGCCATGTGCAGACCGGGGGAATTGTGAACAGTGATTAGCTTTAGTCTTGAGTTACCCCGATTTGGTGCCTTGGAGCTGACCCATAGCATCAGGACACATTTTTGTGTTTAACTCCCTCGCGTTTTCTCTTCCCGGGTTGTGGCCTGCATGATGCGCATCACAAGGAATCATCTGGTATACGCATTTCAGAGCCAAACACTGCACTTTAATGACACACACAGAAGGGTGAGAGATCAAAGGCAGCGGTGGTCTTACTAATTTATAAGCCAGCCCATCCCTCACCAGCAGTTCTACAGCCACAGATTTGGCTCAGTCCCAATAAAAGACAGTTGCAAGCTAGAACATTAATTACAACAACATATCCATGTACTGTTACCGTCATTCTAGATCTGCATGATAGTAGCATCCACAGGGCACTAGCTGCTGTCCCACGCATATCGAGTGAGATGCAGTTGCTGCTCCAAAGAACTCGCAACTAAATTTCCAAGCACTTCTGAGCAAGAGGAACTCGTTAGCTCACATAAAGTAGGTTAGCCTCTGGCCATCCATCCTGAGAACTAATCAGCTCCTTAGCTCCTGGATTCGAGCCCTTTGCAAAGCACATATTGTAACAAGATGGCCATGGACTCCTGCCTCAGGGGAGAATGGGGTGGAGGCTAGAGTTCTCCCCTCCAGTGGAGGCCGACTGAGCAGAGAAGTGAGCAGCAAGGATGTAAATCCATTAGGAACTGTCCTGGGAAGGCAGTCATTAGAAACGCAGGTGCGTCATTCTCTCCTCCTCTGTGTCCTCAGGGCTGGACCCTTCCTGGTACCTGCAGCATGTCATTGTCTGGGACAGACAGACAGACCATATGTATTTCTTCCTGGTGGACGACTGGCTGTCAGTGGAAAATGAGCAAAACGAAGGATTGGTTGAAAAGGAAGTCCTGGCTGCATGTGAGTGTTGCCCCATGGGGCTATGTTCTAGAGCAGGGGTCGGCAACCTTTCAGAAGTGGTGTGCCGAGTCTTCATTTATTCACTCTCATTTAAGGTTTCACATGCCAGTCTTTCATTTTAACGTTTTTCAAAGGTCTCTTTCTAGAAGTCCATAATATAGAACTAAACTATTGTTGTATGTAAAGTAAATAAGGTTTTAAAAATGTTTAAGAAGATTCATTTAAAATTAAATTAAAATGCAGAGCCCCCCGGACCAATGACCAGGACCTGGGCAGTGTGAGTGCCACTGAAAATCAGCTTGTGTGCCGCCTTCAGCACCCGTGCCATAGGTTGCCTACCCCTGTTCTAGAGACAATCCAAAGCTTCCCTTAGCATTATTACTGCAGGAGCACCAGGAGGGCCTGACCCAGCTCAGGAGCCACTGTACCTGATGCTGCGGAAACACATAGTACGTGACAGTCCCTGGCCTAAAGATCTAACAATGTAAATAGATGAGGCAGACCCAGGGTGGGAGGGGAATTGGAGGCACGCGGAGGGGAAATTACTTGTCCAGGGTTGCACAGCAGATCAGCAGAGAATCTCCTGACTCCCAGTCCAAAGCTCTGTCCACCAGGCCACACACTGAATGTGATCTTGGTGGACAATGGAGATGGGTGTGAGGACAGTAGGAAGGGTGGCAGTGGGCAAGGTGTGAATGTATCTTTGATAGCGTGAGTGCCACTGGTGCCCATTCTAACTGAGAGGAGTTCTCTAAGTGATGGTGGCGATGGAGACACCGGAGAAGACAAGAGGGAAAGAACTCATGGTGGTGATCAAGCGAGAAGGAAGGTGTTGGTGATGGCAGAGGTGACAGCTAGAGGGAAATGCCTGGAGGAGGGGAAGGAGATTGGGAATAGAATCCCCAAGGAGGAAGAGAAGGGAATGCTGATCATTTGCATTATGCCACTTCCAGGCCCACAGGAGCTGAGATGCTTCTCTCGAGTTTTCCCTGCCCAGCTGCGTCTTGGCTTTTCTGATTGGCATGTGTGGCTCTCCATCTGGGGCCGCTCTCCCCACAGCCGCTTCACCCGAGTGCAGAGGATTACTTGCTGCGTGCTTGCTGTGTACCTCTTCCTGGCCATGTGTGTGCTCTGGTATGGAGCCATTGGAGTTGAGGGCTACAGGTGGGTCCCCTTGCATCTCTGTCTCTTACAGGAGGGTTTCATGCAAGTAGACAGAGAAAGAGATGGAGGATGGAGGGACGGAAAGTAGTGAGTGAGGGAAGGAAAAGCCCCTGGGGCTGAGATTTTCAAATGATTTCAAGGGAGTTAGGCACCTGAATACCACTAGATCGCAATGAGATTTGGATATCTTAGCTCCCTTAAGCTCCTTTTGAAAATCCCAGCTTGAATGGTGATATGGGTGCTTAGGGAAGTATCTGATGCTTTAGACTCATGGAACGGTAGGGCTGAAGGGACCTCGAGAGGTCATCTAATCCAGCCCCCTGTGCTGAGGCAGGACCGAGTAAACCCAAACCATCCCTGACAGGTGTTTGTCCAACCTGTTCTTAACCTCCAGTGATGGGGTTTCGACAACCTCCCTTGGAAACTTATTCCAGAATGTAACTACTCAGAATTAGAAAGCTTTTTCTAATATCTAACCTAAACCTCCCTTGCTGCAGATTAAGCCCATTACTTCTTGTTCTACCTCCATGGACATGGAGAACAATTCATCCCTGTTGTCTTTAGAACAGCCCTTCACATTTTTGAAGATTATCAGGTCCCCTCAGTCTTCTTTTCTCATGACTAAGCATGCCCAGTTTTTTTAACCTTTCCGCATAGATCCTCAGTCTTTGTGTGATGGCTCTGCTCCCAGAGGGGCCTGTGCAAAATGTAGGCTCCTACCTAGTATGAATGTCCCAGTGTCCTGGAACCAATCCCTATTAACACAGGACTCTTCGAGTCACCACATTGTCCTCTGGCTTTGTTTCTCTCCCGTAGTGTTCCCTTGGGAAGCCAGGTTTCAGTGACAGCAGAGAGCATTGCTGTGGGGATGGTTGTGGCTGTGATGGTCTTCCCGATACAGCTTCTTTTCACCTTCATCTTCAGGAAAACTCGCAGTAAGGTACTACAGTAGTTACCCTCCACACACAACATCTAGTCAACCTCCTCCCTCCAGCTACATCACCCACCGAACCTGCTGCGACAACCCCACCAAGGCCCATCTGTTCCCACCCTAAGGGGCGGGAAGTTTGGCATGATCAGAATGAAGGACCTTGCATTGTCACTGCCTCTGCAGTGCCTGTTTTGTGCATAAATATTTACAATACACGCCAGTATCCAGGGTTGTCAGTCAGATCCCTTTTCACCAGCACAAAATCCATGTAATCGTTTCAAGGATGCTCTCTGAAATGTTGCCATCTTATTTTACAGACATGGTGAGAAGACAAGGCTAAAATATATAGCCAAAGAGAGTAGAAAATTAGAGTTGGTCAAAAAATCAAGTGTGATTTTTGCAAAAATGTGTCTGTTTTTCACAAAAATTCAAAATTTGATTAAAAAAACCTTTGTAAAATTAAGAATTTCAAAACTAGTGACCAGATTTACATATAAGCACTTAGGACTGTTTTTAGAACAGGATTATAATATTATCATTAATGATTATTATTATTATTTGTACTGTATCTAGGAGCCTGTCTTGGACCAGCACTCGATTGTGCTAGACCCTGTCCAAACACAGAACAAAAAGACAGCCCCTGCCTCAAAGAACTTACAATCTGGGTATAATAATAGGAGAAGTGGAAGTTATGCAGAAGAAATTCTACCATGAGCACACACAGCTACTAAGCTCTTCCACACGATCTGACTTCCAGAGGCTCAGTTAGGGAGTAATGACAGTACCTAGTGCTTATACAGCACTTTTCATCACTAGCTCTCAAAGCACTTTACAAGGCAAGCCAATATCATTCTCCAGATTTTATGGATGGGGAAAGTGAGGCAAGGGGAGAGGCAGGGACTTGCCCAAGGTCACCTGGCAGGTCAGTGGCAGAGTCAGAAATAGAACCAGGTCTCCCGTGTCCCAGTTCAGTGCACAGTCCACTAGACAGTTGCCTGTCTCTTAGGGGAATTCTTTTAATGCCAAACTGAAATTGCAATAGTAACACGTAGGGTCCAGCTGTTAGACCCCTGCCTCTATTTGTGCATGTGCTGCTTTGTATGTGCTCACTGACACCTGGGCACACACTAACCTCTGCATATGCAGGTGACAGATTCTAACACACATCAGCGTCTTCTGGGAAGGGCAATGCGCCAGCACAAAGGGAACCTGGTTCTAGACACACCCTCGGTCACAGCCTCCGGGCAGGGAGCACTTCTCGTTCCTCTGTTTCTGACAGGTGGTTGTGGAAGACCCCGACCCACCTGTGCAGGACTCTCAGACTGTGGAGATGGATGTGTGCCTGGAGCATGCTGACCTGAGCAGCTCCTCCTTCCTGTCTATCCCAGGGGGGATGGAGTCCATCATGGACGGGAGCTCTGTCAGTGGTGTAAGTGAAAGGCCATTCTATGGGCATCTTTTGGGGACCTGTGAAGAAAAGGCCCTGGGAGGTGAGGGGCTACATGTCTGTCTCTGTCTCGCTGCCCTCCCAGGTGAACGCTGTATTTCTAGACACGCACCACTGCCCATGGGCTTTGGAAAAGACAACTTCTCTGAAAACTGAGCTCCCAGTAAAGGGTGATTGAGCCAGGACTCCCTGGTCTGCAGATGGGGCGGGTTGCTCGCTCTCTGGAGGCCAGCACCGTTCATCCTACCTGCTGAGTAGAGCAGACTCCTTAACTCTCCCTGCAGAGCCCTCATCCCTGACCCCTCTGCTTTCAGAGACCACCTTGGTCTAGTGGGGGCAGACCCAGTGCCTCCAGCTACCAGAGGCAGGTCCCTACCAGAAGGGAGAGCCCCTCCCACTTTATCCCGAAGGCTTTTCTTAACCCTTTCGTTGCTGGACTAGAGTAAAATGGGGTGCAATCTCAGCAGCACCCTCTCTCTCTGTTATTGGGAGCTTCTCTTTGGTTGGCTGCAAGGAAGGGTGTGTTCTCTAAAGGGCAATGGTCATTTTTATATAAAGGGTTTCATAGGGGGCTGAAAGCCAAAGGGAAACAGCCATCTTGCTCTAAGGCAGAATGGGTGCCAGGGGACACCCTCATGGAGTCCTGATGACCATGTGGCTTCTGTCTCCCCTCACAGTTCATCTGCACCCCCCCCACCCCGTATCCCTTTCTTTTCAGGAGTCGCCTGGGAGTAGGAGGCCAGGGTCCACCCAGGAAAATCTCACCAAAGTGGGCAACACAAGGTACACCAAAGGGGGCTGGACAAGGGGATGCGGTCCCCTTAATTGAAAGAGATTCGTGTCCACTCTGAATCAGTTCTTTAGGGGGGAAGTGGCTGCAGAGAGGCAGATGCAGGCAGGGGACTGATGGGGTGACCAATGCTGGCAAGAGAGAATCAGGTCTCAGCTGCTGGAGAAAATTAACCCATCGTATTCTGAACCGAAGCTTGTTGAAAAACCTGCATTTAGGCATTTGTAACTTAGTGCCCCACCAGCTCTGACTACATCCCATTGATGGAAGGACTCCCCAAGTCAGCTTTGCATCGAGGGAGAGCTCAGCCTCTGTGCTTTAATGGATCTGCAGTTGGGCTGGCATCCGGCAGATACAGTAACCCTGGCTGTGCAGGCCCAGAGTGGCACTGGAATGGCTGTTGCAGCTTAGCAGTCAGGCTCTTTACGAATGTGTGGGAGACGTAGGTTTGAGTCTCCGTTCCAGTGCCTGGCGCCCCACACTGGGGGAGCTGAGATAGTGCCCTAGCAGAGCAGTCGGCTTCTTGCATGGGAAGTGTCTTGGCCTGATAGCAGTAATCCAGCCAGCAGGGTGGTAGAGGGCTTGGCCAGATGGATGGGGCTGCAATGCAGAGCATCAAGGAGGGTCGCAGTGGGGAGTCTTCAAGGCAGATAAGATGTGGAGACTCCTCAGAGCTTTGGCAAGTCCTTGGAGATCTCTCTGTGGGTGGAGAGGGTCTATAAACCCTCTCCAGCTGATGTCTGGACTGAGGAATTTGCACAGGCCCATAAGAAACAGGTGACAAATGCAAGCCTCGTGCAGCAGAGGGGACACAGGGTCTATGTTTCTAGGTTGGTCTGATGGTTAGACTGCAGATGGCAAATTCATTACCAACGACCGCCAGGCAGGAGGGCGGTTCCTGTCCAAACACAGAACTGTCGCGTTCTGAATGTCTGAGTCAGGAAGGGACGTCCTTTGCACTAGGACCAGAGCTCAGGAGTGTGTCGTCCCTTTGGTTCTGCAGGGTCACGAAACGCAGGCCCTCCTGCGACAGCATCTTCGACTTCCCAGATCTTCTGACCTCGGACCCCCTGGTGAGCCAAAGTCGGAGCCTCAAGAGGAAGAAGGCCCTGTTGAAGCTGGGAATCAAGTCCGCATCCAACTCTGATGGTGACCCCCTGTTCTTCTCCTTAGAGGACTCTGAGGAGAGCAGGAGAGATAGCCGTGGCCACTGCCTCACCCGCTCTGGTACCCCAAACAACTCTCCACTCTTCTTTCCCCTCATTCACTCCCTCCTCCCAGCCCCCCTCTTCCAGCCTCATTCTCCAGCCCAGGATTCACAGTGTGGTAGTCCAACATTCGTGTGATAAATGCCTCTGCTGCTACAATAGACAGAACGGCCCTGGTTCCTGCTGATGCTGAGAGGCTTTTTGCCATTGAGCTCAGTGAGGCTAGAACTGAGCCCAAATGCTCCTGCCTTTCCTCTCCTGCACTGGCTGCAGAGCTGTCTCACTGAGCGCCATCCTCTCCCTCTCCGCTCAACAGAGGAAGATTTGCTCAACTCCATCGTAGCGGAGACTCAGCGGAGCAGCTCCTTGGACTGCGTCACGTCTGACAGCGGCAGGTTCTCGCCCCGAGCCGAGGCGGATCTGGTCTCCAATGTGTATGTATCCAGGCCAGGCCCTGCTCAGAGCACCCAGAAAACTAAGGAGGGGAGCCCAGGCCAGAGAGATTCATAGAGGGTAATGCCAGCAGGGACCATAATGATCATCTAGTCTGACCTCAGAGACTGTTTCTCCTGCAGCTGCACTGCCGGGAATGGGACGCCCGTTGACCCTGACCCCGAGGGGTGGTGCTTTTTGTGGCCAATTAGAATTCAGAGCCCCAAATTCTTTTTCTGTTTTGTTTTAGTTTTGGGTCTTTTAATGTCCTGCCCATCTCCAAGGGCTCTGGCACAGCTCCAGGGACTTCTCCCCAGCCCCAGGCCCAGTGGTTGACAATCATGAACCACCATCTCTCTCCCATTACAGTATGGAAAGTCCCTCCAGCGCCTGGTCCGATGGCATCCCAGAGCAGGGGAGGCTCAGCTGGGGCTTCCTGCGCAAGTCCTTCTCCTACATCTCCGCCCTGACGAACCCTGGCAGCGTGCTGCTCCCCGATCCAGAGCCTCCGTCGGCCCCGGTGTCGTCCTTCTCCACCCGGATCGGTGTGTGAGGCACCTGGGAAAGGGGCACTACCCTTAACTGAACTGGAACCTTGGGGGTGGGGGGGAGGAGGAGACTTCCTGCCAGTGAGAATGGTTTTGCATCGGGGGGTGGGGGGCGTGAGACTGGGTCACTGCAGGGATCTAACATCTGTTGGCGACTCGCAGGTCCTGGTTTGAATGCTTCTTTCTCCGGTTCTTCTCTGATTGATTGCTTCAGGCAGGGATTGCACCTAGTTCCCCCATGACACCAGCTGGGGAGTGAACGGTGCATCCTTGTTTCCTGCCCCACAGCACCAGCTGGGGAGGGAAGACAAATCTCTCCACTGCGGCCCTCACGCCTGCCACTGAGCCACCACATGCTTGGCGAGAGGAATAACTCCAAACACAGGTTGAAACGGCTGCATCTCCAGCGAGAGGCAGCAGCCAGGGAGGAAAGGGGAACCTGGATCCCAGCCCAGAGGAAGGGAAGCTAACTGAAAGCAGCTGGATTGGTTTCTATAACCTAGCAATGCCAAACCCTGCTCCTGTGCAAGGGAAGACAGTGGGGCTGCCCCAGTGCTGTGGGCAGGGGAGGGTAATGTTGAGTCTGTGTGGTCTAACTGATGATGGGGGTTTAAACAGAACCACTCTGGTTGCTTTTCCTGCAGGGGTGTCCCGCAGACCCTTGGAGTGGCTCTTCCCTGGCTGGGTGCTGCCTATGACCTATGCCTTCATCTTCCTGCTTCTAGCAGGCTGCTTCACCGTCACCATCCTCTATGGCTCCTCCCTCCATGACCACACTGCCCTAATGTGGCTCATCTCCTGCATCTTCTCCTTCATCACCTCCTTTGTGCTGCTGGAGCCACTGAAGGTAACGGCCCCTACTCCTCTCAGCACTGCAGATAACCCTCCAGCGTTGCCCATCCACAGCCCCTCCCAGCTGAGAGCCACAAAGCACTTTGCAGATGTCAGTTAATTCACAGCACCCTTAAGGTGGGATGACTCTGCCCCCATTGTCAGATGGGGAAACTGAGGCAGGAAGCAGGCGAATGACCTGCCCAAGGTCACATGAGTGAGTGGCCAGTGGGGATGGAACCCCGGAGACCTCAGTGCAGATCTTCCTGCACACAGACTTAGAGGAGGGACTATTTCACACTCGCCCATTGGCTTTGTTTGAATCCCTGCTGGCTACTGACTCACTTGTGTTACCTGGGGCAAACCGCTGGGCCTCTCTGTGCCTCAGTTTCCCATTCTGTAAAGTGGAGACAGTGTTATCCCATGAGCTACTGCATACCCTGCTGGAATCAGGCTGGGGCCATTCAGTGGAGATTGGGGCCTTTGCCCTCCCCCACTGAGAGTTTATTCAGCACCCCTCCTTCTTCACTCTGGGCATCCCCCATTTCCATCCAAGGGGCATTGCTCTGTGGGTCAGGGTGACCTGCTGCTCTCTGGGGCCCTAGGAGAATAACAGCCCCTGGCCCTGGGGCTCACAGGCTGTCCGTTGTCCTGTCGTGGCAGGTGGTGCTGGAGGCCCTGCATGCTGCTCTCATCACTAAGCCAGTGGACAGTGAAGGAGAGGGGCTGGTGGAGGAGCCACTGGTAAAGCCAGTGCCTGAGCGCATTGGGAAGGTGCGAGTGCCCTGTGGATACGGGCTTCTCCAGGCCAAGGAGGAAGCAAGGAAAGTGCGGGCGCTGCGAGCGCTGATGAGGGTAACGTGTTCCCCTGGGACTCGCCCCACCTTGCTTGGCTGCTGCTAAGAAGCCTGTGGGGCCCCCCATCGCTAAGCTCCTAGAGAGTCCTTGGGATGCCGAGGGAGGGATACAGGACATTCACTGTGCTCTGAGGAACTGTCCAAGGGGAATTTAACCTAGACCTCCCTTTTCTGCTGTCCTCATTCTCCATCCCCCAGCTGCAGCCCTCACATCCCAGCTGGGCTGTGAACCCAGCCTAAGGGAACCAGCTGGCAACTGAACCCAGCCCCTCCTTCCAAGACCGCAGTGCCAATGTTACAAAGCACCCCCCGTGCTCAGAGCTGAGCTACAGGAGAGCACCAGTTTACTGGCACGAAAAGGAGGCAGGCGTGGATGTTTGTACACTGCCCAGGTCCAGCACCAAGCAGCCTTGGTTGTGTTTTGTACCAGAAGCCAAAGGGGCAGCTGCAGGGGTGGGGTGGAGGGTGTGTGATGCATTGAACTGAAAGGTAGAATCACCGCTGTGAGGGCTGCCTGTGGCCACTAGATGTCACTGTGAGTTTGGATTTGCACCGTTTAGCTGCACCTGAGGATAGCTGGGTCCTGTCCAAATTCTTGGCTGTTTCTCCAAAGCTTGTGATGCTGCAGGGCTCTGGGCCTGATGACTGGGCTGTGAAAAGCTTCTCATTGTTCCAATACTGGCCATGATGGGGGTTTCTAGCATCTTCCTCTGGAGCATCGGGCTCTGGCCCCTCTTGGAGACAGGAGATCAGCTCGACTGACCCTTGGCTTGCCCTTGTATGGCAGTTCCCATCCTGCTTGGTCCCCTTTCTCAGCCCACCATCCAGCTCCCCTGGCTGCGCAGCATACATTCCTTACCTGAATGCCTCCATTTCTCCCACTCCCCAGAGCTGCCTCACCCACCTGCTCTTCTTCCTGGTGGTTCTGACTGTCAACTACCAGAGCTGCTTCCACCACCATAATATCCATCTCCTGCACGCTGCTGTCAGACAGGAACTCACCGCCCCAAATGACAGAGGACTCAACTTCTCCTCTATGCGCAGGTGAGGACCCCAGGCGGGGAAAGGGATGAAGCAACGATTTGTTGTTGTAGCCTGTTATTCAGCTGTTGATTGATGCCCTGAAGCCTGAGTATGTAGAGTTGTATTCATAGAATATCAGGGTTGGAAGGGACCTCATACTGAAGACCCCACATACTCATGCTTCAGGGCATCAATCACCAGCTGACTAACAGGCATCAGGAAGAAAATTTCCCCATGTGCTGGTTATGACATAACTGCCTTCCGCAGCAATGCTGGTCACTGGAGTGGGCTCGTGGCCTAGCGAGACCCCGGTTCTGATCTAAGGCAGTATCTCTGTCCCTGGAGTGAGATCACCTAGAATCCGTGGAGTTTTGGGGTACCGGGCTGGAAACTTGGTGGTGCAATTTAAATATGAAATTTTTTTGACATGAGTTACCATGAAACTACCAATGACCCCTAACGCAGCATCCCCTGTATGTTTATACTGCTAGTAAGTGTAATTCCTTTTACACCATCCACACATTGTTCGTTTTCTCTGTGCTGCAGGTTTTGAATGGCTGGTGCAAAACTTGTAAGCTCTTGAGCAGCAAGGCCTATTGTTTACAGTATATTTGTACAGCACCTTGCACAACAGGGCCTCCAGGCACTATGTAATATACAAATAATTACACTGTAGAAGTAGCCAGGGGGAAGCTGGAGGTTCTGACAGCTTGGAGGGGACAGTTGGGGCTGGATAGGGGTCAGCTGGTGAGGGGTAGGAGGCACAGCACCTAGCACAAGGGGGCCCTGGTCCATGAGTAAGGCTGCTAGGTGCTGCCACAATACAAACACTAAATAATAATAATGATCAGCGATGAAATGGTTAACAGTGTTGCTATTTAAATTGCCCCTTTTAGTTTTCAGAGTTAACCCACTGAAACAAAGGGTGGTTCACCCCTTTCAGAGCAAGTGTGTCAGGCTCTCTGCAGACTCAGGGAAGATAGCACTAAATTGGCTTGTGCTCAGTTCCTGTTTTCACAGTTATCTACACAACCACCAGGGCTACAGACATACTGACTTAAATAAGGAATGCCGAGAGTTCACAACAGGACCCCACTCTGCAGGGGTGGGATGGCGGGTACACAGGACACCGGCCAGTTATACTGCACTGGGGTGAAATGCACCTGTTCCCCTGGCCTCTTTGTTTTGCAGTTACACTGACACGTGGGAGTGGATAGACTCTGTATTACTGAGCTACCTCTACAGTAATCCCCGACTGACCCTGGTCGGGGTGCCTCGTCTCCGGCAGAAGAGCTCTGCTGGGAACGTACCTCTGGATCTGGGTGAGGGCTGGTAAAATCACCCCTACTGCTGGCTGGGAGAAGGGTAGCTGGGTGGGGAGGACTGTGGGGCCCAAAATGGCACCAGCCAGAGAGAGTCTACTGCTCCATTTTAGCTAGCTGGGAGTATAGACATGTATAGACCCCCATTTGAAAGGTAGGGAAACTGAGGCATGGGAAGATTGTGACATGCTCAAGGTCATGCAGTGTTACCAATAAAATCTGAGGGTTCAGATTCCCGCTTCACAGCTCTAACCACTAGAGAAAGTTTAGGGGGGACTGATGTTTCTCTCTACAGTCCCCGGGGTTGAAGCCTAACTGTGTATAAAACTGAGTCAGGGGAGTCACAGCCCAGCAGCCACTTCCCCAAACACTGAGAGTTGGAAAAGAAGGAAAGGGGCTGTGATCAGTGGATCCAGGCTAAAAACAGGCACCTGAAGGCTGGTGCACAGAGGAATGGAAAGGCAGGAAAGCCCGCAGGTCCAGACATGGGGCACAGAGGAAGCAAAATCACCAGGGAGATGGGGACTAAGGGGCATCCCAGTGGCTATGGGATAGCACTGGACACATCCAGGCATGGAATCTCAGTGCAGGGCCAACGGAGGCTGAGCGTACTGTGAAGGGAGCATATGCAACTCCTGCAGAAGGAGGGTGGGGGACATGATGGAGAGCCCTGCTCTTGATCCTGCAGTCCTGCCTCCCACTGACCTTCATGGGAGGTTGGTCTGAGTAAGGAATGCAGGCTCAGGCCCCCCTTTTCATGCTTTGGAGCAAGCCCTGCTGGCCAGTGAGGGAGAGCGAAGGTGGGGGAACACCCAGCTGAACCCTAAACAGACAAGGAATCGGGATTGGGAGGAGGGGTTGGAGGGCAGAGGCCAGGTGCAGAGGGGAGACACTGGGATAACCTACATCCGGAGAGCAAAATAAGGAGTGTTGTTTCTAAGTGGGCATCTGAACTTGTTAACGTGCATCTCAAATCTCATCCTCCTGCTCATAGGCGCCAACCTTCCCCGTCCCTGGTGGGTGCTTGTGCCCCCTGGCCCCACTCTGACACCACCCTTTCTCTGCCCCCATTCCAACCCCTTCCCCAAAGTCCTCGCCTCAACTCCGCCCCCTCCCTGTCCTTATTGGACCCCTTCCCTAAATCCCTGCCCAGGCCCTGCCTCTTCCCCGAGCGCGCCATGTTCCCCCTCCTCCTCCCTCCTTCCCAGCGCTTGCCACGCGAAACAGCGGTTTTGTGGGGCAAGTGCTGGGAGCCAGGGGGGAAAAGCAGGCACGCGCCGTGCTCAGGGGAGGAGGTGGAGTGGAGGCAGAGGTGAGCTGTGGTGGGGAGCTGCCGGTAGGTGCAGAGCACCCACCAATTTTTCCCCGTGGGTGCACCAGCCCCGGAGCACCCACGGAGTCAGTGCCTATGGACTCCTGCTCTGCTTTTCTGCACACTCAGTGCTCCCCCAACCTGGGCTTGGGTCTCTCTTGACATATCACATCACTAACAGAACCTGTCCCCTCTGCCACTTGTCAGCGCCCAGACCAGAGATTTCCAGGAGTGGCCAAGTGGACAGAGACGCGTGCTGTGACCGCAGCCTCCAGAATTCATCCCATAACTCTATCGGGTAAGAACGCTGGCACAGGGCGGAGGGGGCACTAATTGGAAGCTGAGAGCAGCAATGAAGCAGTTATGCAACCAAGAAGCTTGGCTGTGGATTTCTGCTTCTGGGTACCCTGATATTCCCCATCCCATGGGTCAGCTCAGGAGTCCCCAGCTAGTAGCCCCAGGTTGCTTCACACTGATCCACCAGGAGGGTTCCACTTTTGCTTTCACAAGAAACTCTTCCAGAGGAGTGTCACAATCCTGCAGTGACTCCGTGGGGAAGTGATTTACCCCAGTTCTTGTCGTCTTTCCCTTTTCTCCACCCTGGACTGTGGCATCTCCAATTTCCCTGAGCGTAAGCTGACAATCGGCAGTAATGTTCCTTCTGTTTAGATAGCAGTTGTTCGTGGAATCATAGAAACGTAGGACTCAAAGGGGCCACGACAGGTCATCTAGTCTGGTCCCCTGCACTGAGGGAGGACTAAATATTCAGAAGGATCCCAAAGCATTTCACAAACTATGGACCTGATCCTGCAAGGAGCTGGGCATCTATAGCTTCCATTAACTTCAGTGAGTGGTGAGGATGCTCAGTACCATCCAGGAGGTGCTCAGCACCTTGCAGAAGCAGACCCTAGGATAGATAGATATATTTATATCACACATAGGAGAAACTGCAACACAGCAACTGTGTCACAGCCCACAGCAACTGCTACGCAATAGCACAACAGGAAGTGAAGGCCAAGACCATAGCCAGCTGGAAATACAGAGCAAATCCAGGGAGGCAGAATGTGTGCCTCCCTGGTTGGAATTTGGCCAGGACACAAGGATTAAAGATCTTTTCTCTCACGGAATAGGCCGTGCAGTCTGTAACGACAAGTGGCCATGAATTTCAATTCATGTATCACCCAAAGGTGTCCTAGGTCCATGCAAAAGCACTGGGTCACTACAGAGTCAGATAACAGGGTCACATCCTGAATCCCTAGCTCTCCTGTCTGCAGCACCCTGGGTTTTCACTGGAGGTGTCCCATCTAAATGGAGGCTGGCCTGTCTCTGTTCTCGCGTGGGATCTGACCAGATCACAGCCCAAGTTAGGGCTCCCAATCCAGCCTCTCACCCACTCTGTGTTTCACAGCTACATTTTCTGGTCTCCCCATTTCTTCGGGCAGGTTTTGGATCTGGGGGCACAGTGGAGTTTACCACACTAACACTGGCTGCTGGAGGGAACTTGGAAACAGCTCTGCCAAAGCCCGAAGGACACTGGCTGACCTGCGAGCCAGCAACTGGATCAACGAAAGGCAAGTCACTCGGGCCCTTACCTTTTTCCTTGACAGCCGGGCTGGGAAGTGGAAATTGAAATGAACGCACTGTTGGCTTTAAGTGCTTACTTGTGGGAGGGAGGGTTATTGCATGGCTATTTCTTTCCTGCAGTAGTTCTGTCTGTCTATCCGTCTGAGTGGGACATGACCATCCTGAGAATGCAAAGTGATGTCAGTTGTTCTCTCCCGTTCTGCAGTGGTCATTGTTGTTCCACTTCCCCTATTCCCTTGCTCTGAAGTGGAGCAGAGCGACTCCAGATGACTCAGAGAAAGGGAGAGATCCCCCAGGCCATGGAACTGCACAGTGCAATGGCCAAAACTGCTGAGCCACCGACTGGCACGGGCCAGAGGGCAGGCTGGTTGTCAACTTAACCAAAACCAATCGGGGTTGGGGGCACATTGCCAGCGGTGGCCACTTAGAATAAGGGAGCAAACCTCCAGATGAGGAAATCAGGGTTTGTGAGGACAAAATGCACTATTTCCACTGCATCTGGATCTCCTTGGGATCCAGTAACTCTGCGGCTGACTCACATGCTATATATACACCAGTGGCTGGGGTCAGTAGGTTTCACAGCATCATTTTGGGGGTCCCTGACTCTGAGTCTGGCTGCCATGGGGCCCAAAGGCAGCATGGCCAAGACCCTGATTTGGGGGTAGGCACTGAGGTCCTCTGCACCGTAAGGCTGAAATCTCCCACAGGGATGGTTCAGTTCAACCTTGCTTATCCAAATGGCATGAGAGAAGCTGAATAAATGCTGATAATGGCAGCACTGGGAGTTTCTGGTGTAATTTATAGATGGCGGGTGACTTGCCCCTGCTGTGGATAGCTGATGTCGTGTTGTATGTCTGTGCACAGCCTAGGGAAGCTGATGGCTATGACCTGCTTGGGGCATCTCAGCTTCAGCCCTGAAAGTGGAAAGTCAAAACAGTGTTTCCCAGCAGTCCAATTGAAATGTCCCGATTAGAAGGGCCATGTATCAGGCCCAATTACCCAGCATTCCAGAGCCCTGGAAAATATTTCTTCTCAGCCCGCTGTTCTTGACTCTCTCCCTGCACGACAGGACCAGAGCCGTGTTTCTGGAGTTTACCCAATACAACGGTGATGTCAACCTGTACGTGGTTGTAATGCTCCTGCTAGAGCTCCCATCAGTCAGACTGGCTGTTCCTTCCATGTTCATCCTCCCCTACCAAATGCTGCGCCTAGGCACGGGGCTGGACCTTCCACTTGCCCTAGTGGTATGTATCTTGCGTTGAGAGATGCATCCAAGGCTCGGGGCTCCCAGCAGAATGGAGCCAATGTTTACCCACCCCAGCGGGTGCTCTTTCTCCAGAGATTGTGCCACAAACACAGTCTCAGCAGGAGTTTGCTGTATGATATCATAGGTGTCTGTAGGGAAACCTTAGCTCCACAGTGGTAGCTAATTATAGTCCAAATAAATGCTTGCCTGACTGCATGTGGGTCTGTAGCGGTTACAGTCTCTGATTAGATGAGTCCCAGGAGTGCATTCCCAATGGGTATTCCAGGGGGATCTATCCAAGGCTCTGCTTCCTAGTGACAGGGCGGTGTAGCCTGGCTCTCTGGTCCCTTGCTATGTGGCACACAGCAGAGTAATTCCTATGTGGAGTAGCTACTCTGTATCCCTTGGGATGATGCTAGTTATCTGCTCTGTTTATTTAGGCTTCAGAAGTAGCACCATAGCTACCATGTCACTGCTGTATCCACCTTTGTTCTTGTTACCTAACCCAATGCACAGCAGGAAGGCAGATTTTTTTCTCACCTGCTCTGGTTTCTTTCAGATCTCCTTGCTCATCTTCAGCGTGACCTTTCTCCTGCCGGAGCTGTCGCTCCTGTCTCAGGAAGGGGTCTCCTGTTTGGGTCAGAGCCGCTGTTGGCTCCAGCTCCTCCTGGCGCTGCTCTCCATTGCAGTCGGTGCCTTGCACTTTGCGCACATCTGGTTGGCAGATGTGCGGCTTGAGCATTACTGGGGACACCGCCAGGCCTTCACCAGTTTTTATGAAGTGGCACTGCTGGCTCAGATGGAAGTCTGTCTCTCGGCCCTGCTGCTGACCATCACCATGCTGAAGGTGAGTGAGCACACAAAGTTATATGATTTCCCAAGGTCACGTCACATCAGTTGCAGAGCTAAGGATGGAACCCAGGAGTCCTGACTTCCACTCCCCCTCGCTCCCCCAGCTCTAACACCTCTCCATTCCCAATGTTCCAAAGTTGCTGATTAACAGCCTGGCCCATCTCCCATTGAAATCTCAATTGGAGCCTTTCCACTGGCTTTCTATTCAGTCTAAGCCTAGTCACATGTTGTGGGAAACCATTTTATCTACTCAACACCCATCGCTTCAAAGTCACCTGGGTGTTATGCATAGGAATAAATCAGGGCTGATCCTGACCTCCGTTACATCGGGGCAACCCCTCAATAATTTTATCATTGCCAGGCTGCATGGCCTAAACACATTCCAGATTCCCATCTGCCGTCACCAGCATGAGAGGGCATGGAAATGGGCTGGATTTGGAAAGAGATGAAAAACATAAGAACAGCCATACTGGGTCAGACCAATGGTCCATCTAGCCCAGTATTCTTTCTCTGACAGTGGCAGTGCCAAATACTTCAAAGGGAATGAGCAGAACAGGTCAATTTCGAATGATCCATTCCCTGTCATCCAGTCTCAGCTTCTGTCACTTGGAGGTTTAAGGACACCCACAGTATGGGGTTGTGTCCCTGACCATCTTGGCTAATAACTATTGATGGACATATCCGGTGTGAACTTAACTAATTCTTCTTGAACTCAGTTATACTTTTGGCCTTCACAACATCCCCTGGCAATGAGTTCCACAGGTTGTGTGAAGAAGTACTTGCTTTTGTTTGTTTTAAACCTGCTGCCTATTAATTTCATTGGGTGCTCCCTGGTTCTTGTTATGTGAAGGGGTGTGTGTGATAGGACGCGTGGACCCTTCAGTAATCACAACCCTTGCTACCAGCTGTCCCTAACTCCCTTGGGTAACAGTTGCCCCTGCTCACCCCAATGGAGAGTTACATGGGAGCAGATCACAGGGTGAAATTGAAGTCAAAGTGGTTTCTCGCTCATAAATAAATCAGGTGAGTCTGTCTCCCAGTCTCTGGCCAGACATCAATTGCTGATCTTCACCACCACATGGAAGTAGGACTTCCTTCTTCATCCAGCAGTCCTTGGGCATGGTGGCGCGTGGCGTGAGATGATGTCAGGCCTGAGCTGCTAACAGCCTGAATGATGTATATACCTTCTCGTTAGCATGTGTATATTCAAATATGCCACAATGACCTTATAATTGTCATTGGGGCTGCTGCGGAGATGTAATATCATCTTTGTTCCTTTCTCCTGCTTCCTAATGAATTGGGCGAGTGGCCCAGCTGCTGTCTTCCAGGCTTGCTGTATTTATGGTTCACTGTTGACCATTACTTGCTTAATGCACAGCCAATAAAAGAGTGAGCAAACAAACAGATAAAGGCTGCTGGAAACCAAAGCTGGAGAGTCAGTGAAGAGCAAGGGACCCCCGGAGCAGCCTCCTGGAGAGCTGAGAGGATGGGGATCTCTGACACAGGAGATCACAGCAGAGAACTGGCCATTCCCAAGACACTGCTTTAATGGACTGTGCATGCCAGATGAGTGCATACAGGGAGTCCTCAGTATACGTCAGGGTTGCATTCTTGAAAAGGGCGACAGATACTGAAACGACAGATACCGGGGAATTTTTCCCCATAAGAAATATGGCCTGCTCTGCCTCTTCCTGCCCCCTCTCCACCCCTGCCCCTCCTCTTCCTGCCCGGTTCCACCCCTCCTCTAAGCGTGCCCCATCCCTGCTCCTCCCTTTCCCTCCCAGCGCCTCCTGAATGCCAGGGGAAGCACCCAAAGAAAAGCCATGGAAAAGGAGAAGCAACCGATATGCAGATCGGTACCGACGTCAATCAGAACATGTTCCCCTATTGATGAATGATGGATACGCGAAATGACGGAGAAGGGGGAGATGTATATTGGGGACCTTCTGTACCAGCTAGCTTGTGTGTGCCTGGATAATTCGTTCAGGGAGCGCTGTGCTAGCACATAAGGCCCCCAATTACAGTACCACTGTCCTCTGACGTGTTTGCAACATGGTTAAAATGTAGCGTAGATGGGACCTAACCCCATAACCAGGTTAGAGCTCTCAACAGACGCTAGCTTTTGGTTGGTCACAAGGACCTGGAAGATTCTGCCCAGGCTGCAGCTTTTAACAGTCACATTGCAACTGGGCCCCTGACTCAGTCATGGCCATAATGAAGGCTGGGCCTTTGAGAAAGACAATGCCCTTGCTCCGCTCAGCTTCCCTCACCGAGTACCTGATGTGGCCACCTGGCCATGCAGACACCCCTTGTGAGACAAAGCAGAGTGAACGTACTTGGGGCGGTTTGAAATGTCACTTTTCTGATAATATCTAACCAGACTTCCTGCTCACCCATGGACCTTCTCTCCCTAGATTGTACGGCAGCTGCGCTTTGTCCGGAGATGGTCTGCATTTGGGAAGACGTTCCAGCATGCACTGCGAGAGCTAGTGGCTGCCATGCTCATCTTCCTCCTGCTGCTCCTTGTCTATGCCCAGTGTGGATATTTGGTAGGTTATGCAGAGGCTGGCTCTCAGCAGTGGGAGTGCGTGTGGAGAATAGGATGGGGCTCTGCATGGTCATGACTCTTACCTGTACAGGGCACTGTGCAGTGAATTCCCGTATTTATCCATAGGCTTGATGCAATGTGTTTGTCCCCCTGCTACTCTGGGCATCAGCTCTGTAAGAGAAGGACCACCCTTCCCCAGAGCGCCTCAGTCTCTCCACTGCTCCCCAAGAGGGACCCACTCACTGCTGAGATCAGATTCTAGTGCTCATTTGTGTTCACACCTTCTGTTTTGCACTGTTCCATCAGTGAACTGGAATGCTCTCTGGGAACGACTCACCCCACATGAGAGCAAAGGAGGCTTGTGCAATTGCTAAGGATGCTGTAGACAGGAAAGGGTAAAGACACCTTTCCTAGCGAGAACCCCGACATTCTCTCTCTCCTTCCCAGGCCTTCTCTGCTACAGTAGAGGAGTTCAGAACATTCCAATGTGCCTTCTATGCGCTGCTTTCAGCCCTCTATGGGAAAGTGGCTTTCCTGTCTGTGATCCAGGAATTCCCCACCCTCGGCACTGCCTACGTCCTCAGCTTCACGGTCAGCTTGCTCTGCGTTGGCAGCCGTTTCCTTTGTGCTGTCATCCTTCATAGCTACCGCACTGTCCAAGCTGAAATGTACCGTCCTGCCATGGAACCGCAGGACTACGAGATGATCGAGTTCTTTGTGAAGAGGTTCAAGTTGTGGATGGGGCTCAGCAAAACTAAAGAGGTAAGAAAGGAGGAAACCTGGGTGTAGAGCAGCCAGCGATCCAGAGTCTGGTGCTGCAGCATCAGGCAAGCTGAACTGAATCCAGTGCTTAATTTGTGCCAGGGCTTGCCCAGGCTGAGCACTGGCTGCTCTGGGCCTGGCAGTTCAGAGCCCTGGCTCCTCTGGGTTTGCTGCATCAGTTATGAAGGTAAAAAAATTGCCTGAGCCCGGGCCCCTCTTTCATTACAAATTAAGCCCTGGTTGAATCCAAAGGCCCGGTTCAGTCATGTGCTCTCACACTATTCTACTCATGGGCCTGTACCCTGAGACAGAGAGGCCACCCTCAACTCTTAGGGCTGGGGAGAGTCTGATCTTACAGCAGGATACATCTGGATTAACTCTTTCCGTGGGGTCCCTCGGCTTTACACCAATGTTACTGAGATTGTACTCCAGTCCCCTATCCTTCTCTAACCTCTATCCTGCCCTGGAGTGACCAGCCTTTTGGAAACAGAAGGGAATTTAGCTTCCTTGTAAGAGGGCTCACTTTTCCCCCTTCTGGACAACAAGGCTCAGCTTTTACCCAGCTGCTATCACCCCATCTGCCTACTGGCTGCAGTGGGATTGCATGGGTGTGATTTGATCCTAGCAGGTCAAGACTTGGAAAAAGCAGAGAGTGCGGCATATAATGCAAAGTGGTCTTGGATTGCTCCTCTCTTTGGAGAGGGGAAGGATGGCCTTGTGGCTAAGGAAGATCTGGGTTCATTTCCCTGCGCTGGCTTCTTGCCTGGCCTTGGGAAAGTCACTGGCCTTAGCTTCCCCATCTGTAGAAGAGGATAATGCTTCACAGTGTTGCAAGAATAAATTCTGTAGGGGCTACGAGGGGCTCAGATGTTACAGTAATGAGTCCCACAGGAAAGCCAGTCCAACTTTATAAGAAGGCTCTGTTCATAAATGCTTAATGGAAGTTATATGCATGTTAGAAAGATAAGTAGTATGTTTGCAGTGTTGTAGCCATGTTGGTCCCAGAATATTAGAGACAAGATGGGTGAGGTAGCATCTTAGATTGGTGAAAGAGACAAGCGGACCTGAAGAAGAGCTCTGTGCACCCCAAAAGCTTGTCTCTCTCACCAGCAGAAGTTGGTCAATAAGATATTACCTCCCCCACTTTGTCTCTCTAGTATGTGAACAGATGGCTGTAAGCAACCTGTTGGACTCTAACGATTTAAACCAAATTTTAAACCATCCATTAACCCTTCCTAAACCATTATAAATGGAACCTTAATATAAAGTGTGATGGAAACACCTATAATTTACACTGCAGAAAAGAGCGCACTGTTGTGGCTCACGGGCCCTCTTACCCTACCAAAGGTAGCAGCACTGGGCTCTAGGATTCTCAGGGGATTTCCTCTTTTTTCCTTGTCACTCAGTTCCGCCACAAAGTAAAGTTTGAAGGGATGGACTCCCTGATTTCACGCTCCTCTGGGAACTCCAAACGCTCCCGCCTCCTATCTGCTGGCACCATCTTCCGCTGTGCCAGCTCCACCATCTCCTCCATCTCCTTCAGCTCAGAGGAGCTAGCCCTTTCGGAGAGCCCTGTCCCGGAGCAGTACAATGTACAGTTTTACTTGGACCGTCTACCCTCTGCAGTCAATAACCTTCTGGACCAGTTTGACCGGGTCATTAGAGTCATGGAGGATGTATGCCAGCTGGAGAGTGGTCTGGAACAGGCTCAGAAAAGAATTAATGACAACAAGAAGGGACAGAAGAGCCTGCAGGGGGAGAAGGTGACACTACCTAAGCAGCTAGAGCTACCAAGGACTTACAGCACCTTCTCGGAGTCTGCCTTGGTCAGACTGAGGGCCCACAGGGCCAAGGTCTCCAACTGCAATGCCACTGATGGGCACAAGCTGGTCCAGCAGCCTCCAGCAGATGGGATACCTCACCCAGTGGCTGGGTGCACATCCTGGCTAGTTGGCCCTCCAATATCAACTGATCTCTGCCAAAGGCGTAGCAAGGCACCAGGCATTTCGTGCAAGTGGAGACCAAAGAGTGAGGAGGAGCAGGGCTGTCTGTGCCATGAAGTTCCTCAGAGGCAGATCCCTTTAAAGAGAAGAGCATGGCAAACAGAAGGTGCTGGGAACATATAATGAGACAAAGGTAGAAATCAGGTCATAGAGGGCAGGTCGGACTCCCATCCCAGCCCTAGAGATGGAGGCCTCTCAATTTCCAAAGTGTTTCACTCACAGCATCTGCCCTGCTGGGCAAAGGCTGTCCTTGTGAAGGACAACTCTTTGCATTAGCTGTCCTCCAACCTGCTCCAGCACAGTGCACCAGAATGCCATTGTTCCCAACTCCTCCGGGAGTTCGACAGTGGGCGTGTGACCCCAGTTGCTGGGGCAGAGCTGAGTCCCAGCAAAATCAGTACATGGCGGTGCTCCCATCAGAAGTGACCATAAGAGCTGCGAGAGAAATGATGGCTGATAATATAGTAGCACGTCCGTCCCTTTCACAGTATTAATGCTGACTGCCTCCCCCCTTCACAGAAATGGGCTAATCGAAAGGCAGGTGGAGCAACCTCCCCTGAAGCAGCTCTCCCCATATTGCTGCTGAGATTCCCCCAGACTGAGACTTGTCAGTTGCTTCCCAGCCCTTTGGAACACTCTCCTGAATGGGCTGAAACAAAGGCAGGTGCAGAAGCTACCCTTGACTAATTCCATCCTGGGGCTAAACTCCTGGATGATTTTTTGTATAGTATTAAAGGATGTATGGAAAATGAGTTGATTTGAATTAATCACTAACACCAGCTGTTGTACACACACATTATAGACACATAAACATGCAATGTATTTAACAAACTAAATTAAAAGATTATAAAGGCAGGTATGGTTGAATGCATTGGTCTGTCCATGCAGCTGTTTTTATGTCAGCTACTTGCACCTGGCTGTCACATTTCCTGTATTTATTGCCAAGTGCCCATTCGTTCCCTTTATGAACTGTGTCCTGTGCGCTCCGCCGTCTGTTCCTCCTGTAGACACTGAAGCATGGCCACTGAAGTGGTTGTGCCATGTCTGCTGTTCCTGTTTTTTCCAGAGTCGCTTTGAGGCCTTCTCTATCCTCGCTCAACACCTTTATCTAGGAATCAGAATTTCCTACCCCAACCAACCCACTGCCCAAGCTAACTTTCTTGGTGTGACACATCATAGCAGTGTTGATACAAAGAACCCTGATCCCTAATCCTTCATTGATTTATAGGCCTTGCAGTTTGGGTCCCATCACCTAGCAGCCGTATGTTTAGGGATGGCTGTTGTGTACCTCTTAGATGAAGCCCAGCAGGAAGCTGAAATGGAAGATCTCCAACCATTTGAGTTCCCCGTTGACTGTAAACTGCATCTGTCCCTCATCCCCCGTTACGTTTCTGCAGCTCTGTTTCCAGTGGGGTGAAAGCACTTGCTTGGGCAGGAGAGGATGTCATCAGAGTTTATCTCTTTGCTCATAACTCTGACTTGGATATGACTTTGTGAAGGGTTGCAGGGCTCCAGGAGTCAGCAGGGGAAGTTCATGTTTCATGTCACATCCTTCAGTCAGGGAAAGGGGCTGGGCCTCATTAGTGCTTCTAGACAGGGTGAGGTACTGGTAAGGGAACCCAGCTACTGGCAGCCACACAGATGCATTAGTCTTTTGCGTTCTCAGCCCCTCAATCCGGCAAGAAGTGAGGACTGAACTACTCAAACACAGGACAGCAGGTATCTTCAGGACCTTGACACCAGTGAGCAGGAGGAAAGAATTTCCAGTGACACACATACCAAACCGCAGGCCATTCTCTCCCTCCCTGTCTGGCACCATTTCAGGCCCAGCACAAGGAACAGTTGTAAGGTAGAGGGCAGGGTGCAGGGGTACGTTGTTTATATGCACCCCCAATGGGTCTTTGGGAACAGCAGATTGCCCCCTGGTTTTGTCCACTATGGAGCCTGTTTAATTTTAATAATGCCCCTGACACAGATACTGGCTCCATTTATAGGGACATGGGTTACTTATTTCCATTAGAATGTAATGTTTAACTTCAACTAGCTTCCAGACCCTGAGTACAGGCTTAGCTCACTTCAATATCACAGAGGAGGAACAAAATTAGCACCATTCTAAGTCTTTCCCTCCATGCAATGTAATAAAAGTAGGGGTTCCCCCCCCTACATTTCTACAACAATGTCCGGCAGCCCCAGGCCTCTTTTCAGAAAGTCAAATAATGGAGGAAGGCTGCTAGCAATGCTTACCCTCAAGGACACCACCTCAAAGTATGAGGCACTTTTTTCCCCCCCATCCATCTTATCAGAGCACAGTAAGCACAGGTTCCAGGCTCAGCACTGAGCTGCCTTTGAGAATGAGACTATTTTTCCAAGACTGCTTGTCCCACTTCGAAAAGCAGTTTTATACGAAGGGCGAAACCCATTATCACTTCTGATGGGGCAAGGAGGGGCGGTCAGAAACCATCCTTTCCATTTCATAAAAAGCTGAGGCTTCAAAATTTGTTTTTGTTCTAATGCAGAAGAGAACTGAGACCTTTCAAAAAAAGCATGAAAAAACACGACCTCCTGTCCCTCCACAGTGATTAGAGCATTTACCTGGGATATGGGAGACCCAAGTTTGAGGCCCTGCTCTCACTGATCCATTCTAGAGGGGTGTCTGTTCTTCACCAGAAATTCCATCCTGGAGCTGACAAACCTTGCCAACTCCAGTTTTATCAAAAGTGACGTTTCCACAAAAAGTTCTGGTTTCAACAAACTGGCATTTTTAAATGAAAAACCATTTCGTTGAAAAATTCCCAACTCCAGTGGTGACTACTACAGTATCAGAATGCATGTACTTATTCACCTGAGCACAAATCCTGGTTTGGACACTTAAGAGGTGTCAACACCACCTTGCAGCAGTCAGTTCCACAGGTTTTATTTATTGCTCGCTTAAAGGCTGGGTTCCAGGTTAGCCATTCTCCGGTTGTCTTGTAATGTAGATGGTTTCAAATAAGCATAGTAGCAGATCAGCTGCTTTATTTTTTATATCCTCTGTGCAATTTAATTTCCTCACTCACCTTTCTATGGATTCCCCGATACAGCAATGGCCCTTTTTCAGTACCTGTACCAAGCAGCACTGAGACAGGCATTTCTACCCATCCAAAATCATCCTCTGAAGTCTGATGCACAGAGGTAATTTAGTACTCTGATTCCATCCTCTTTGATTGCCTTCTTTTTACATGCTGGCAGTTTAGCACATTAGTTCCTAATCTTTTAGAAATGTTGTAGGTTACCACTGCTGGCTCAAGGGAAGTCAGCCAGGTATCCCTTATGAAGTACCCACAACTCAAATTCACTTCAGTGGGAGAGGAGGGCACTCAACCCCTCTCACATCTTAGTTGTCCCGGCCTCTCCTATTAAGCTGTGCTCACACTAACCAAGAGCTGTGACAAGCTACACAACAGGTTTGAGCATGCACAGGTGGATGGCGGGGCAGCTGCCAATGGTAGCACCCCAGGACTAAGCCCAGAGGCCAGGAGGGGAAAGCCCGGTGCCTGCAGTACTTGGAATAGTAACAACTTGTCTAGCAGTTCCATGGACAGCCCCACTGGTTTAAGTCTTATGTACTTTATTATTTTTTTTAAATCTTGTAACTACGACTTTACCAGCCAAGGATGGCAACTGAGCTACTTTGCGTACCAGATCATGTTGTCACATTGTACGTGTCAGTTTGTGTGACAAAGCAGGCCAGAGTCTCCTGTGGTTCAGACTTCATTTGTGACACTAGGAACTCTGCTAAGGATGGTGGGGTTGGAGCTAGGACCCCAATCTGCTCTGCTCAGCCACAGACTGACAGCATTGCCCTGGAGGTGTAGACAGTCCTTTCCTAGAACAGGGCAGAGGGAGCTTTGTGGCTAAAAGGGCCATTCCCAGCCAACTTGTACTTCTATGCTTAATCTGTTAGCATCGGTTCATCCGTGCCAGCTTCCAGGCACTATTCCAGAGGAATGCTGCTGTAGATGCTCTGTCGCGATTGCAGTGGAAGATCAGCATTTCACAGGTTGTACCCCAGGTATGTGGAGTAATAACAAAGCAGTTTGTTGTTTGAGTCACTCTTGGGAGCAAGGTGTTTTCCATACTTGCACTCAGTAATGCTGTCAAACCCTTCCTCCCTGGAGACTTAGCAGGGGTGTGGACTGCCTGCCTCTGGAAGAGGTGTCAGGTCTCAGAGGCACAGGTCTGTAGGTTCAACACATTATAATTTTTCTCCTCCACGTGGTTAGTTTGCTCCAGGAGCCACTGTCTCTGCTGCTCATTCACATCCAGTTTCAATGTCACCTCCTGGAAGACCCTGTTCACGGCAACCTATATACAAGGTAAGAGAACAACGCAGATCGATCTCAGGCATTAGCTAAATGCTGCTTCAAAAGAGGAGAATTCCATCTCTCCCAAACAGGCTGGCACCTCACCTCCTTAAAATGAAGCTTTTTGAACATGGAGATACTAGCTTCATTTTCCTGTCCGACCTTAGCCTCAAATTTGGTAATTCCCAGCTTTGTTACTCCTACAGGAGAGGCGAGAAAGAGAGATGATAACCCCTGGCTGCACACATGTATCTCCATAACGTTGCATTATGTCATAGCTGCAGACTGGCAAAGATTCCCATGCTCCTTAAATACGTAAGCTGGTATATATCCTCCACCCTCTTCACATATGCAGAGCAGCCAATGGGAGCCCATGTGCCTGTGTCTCCCCAACACATCACTTCCGTCCTCCCACATTTAGCCATCCTTACCATAAAACATCATGATCAAAGTTGTCTCCTTGCCAAACCCTTGGCCACGGCAGCTGGGCTCTAAAAGAGACAAGAACAGATGTTGGTGTCTATCTATATAACACAAACCCTGTAACTCAGTCATGTGCTGGACTAGCAAAAAGCGGGTTGCAGATGAGGACTGAATTGTACTGGTAGAGCTCTGAGCGCAGGAAGCTTGTACGTTATCTGCCTACTTTCCATCTAGCTGTAACCAATGCTACCACTGTCAGATGAGGAGAGTCGTCAGAATCCCCCTGAACCTATTTGCATGAAGGTGCTTTCATACCTAACAGCTATTGCAAGGCAGAGGGTGGCATTAGGGTGACAGTGGTGTCAGCAGCCTGAGGCTGTGTTTAATGTACCTGCAATCATGACTTCAATCTCTCCCACTGTTGGATCCTCCATATCTGTGAGGAACAGGTTCACGTCCCCCACCATGCAGTCCTCCTCGGAACCTGTGTGCCCAGACCACCTCTCAGTGTCCAGTACAATAAATGTGCATTCTGGGAAAAATGAGACAGCAGCAGAACTTACATGGTACGTTTAAGAATCATTCACAAATTACTAAAGTATGACATTAAAGATGGACAGTGGGCAGAGAAGCAACATCCTGCATGTATTAATTGCCTGTATGAACCAGTAATCAGGGCTCCTAGGCCAGAGAGGCATGCTTGCCATGACTGCTAATATCAGCAGCACCCTGGAAAATCTATGCTAGTTTCAGTTTGCATGGACCCAGGGCTCACAGATACTTTAACTTGATGCAATATATAAAATTAATGTGGATTCGCTTTCCTCATTTCATCACCTTTTACAGTAAATTGAGGCAAAGAACCTTGAATGTGAACATAAGAGACTGAAGCGACCTGTTGAGTCACCCAGTCTATCCCTTGGCTCCTTTCAGTATGTCTTCCCATGCTGTCACCACTGATCAAGACAAGGGTTAACCTCAGGTATGTCTCACCCTCAGTGTCTTGTGACTATATATTTGTACTAGATTTTATGGGCAGTCACTCACCCAACCTTTAACAGAACCAGGCAAACAATCCAGCCAATGAATCCAAACCTTGTCATTATAAATAGTCAGATTCCATGGGGAGAACTCAACCCCTCCCTCACCTGTTTACAAGGATTGCGTTCTCAGATCTCTGCTCTTTACAGAAGTTGACTGGATTGCAGCTGCTCAAGTGATATTAAGAACTTAAATTATTCTTGTTATTAACAGCTGGATAAAGCAAACCTTCAGCAGCCTCTGTGTTCCTCCAATCCTTTGAATAAGTGTGTGCATACACAAAAGCCATATGTATTCACTGCCCAAAAACTTAATTAAGGCTGAGATACGTTTGACCAGTGGTACCTCATACCTTCCAGAATATCAAATGGACCTATACTTTAACTCTGCATTTACTGGTTTTCAGAGGTTCAGGTGATGACAGACAGATCCAACAATGTTGGTTACATAATTTTTAAGGGAGGGATGGTTATATCCTGAGAACCTATTCCTTAAATGACCCCAAATTTGAACCGCTAACCCTACTCCTCACCCCCCCGAGACATCCATTTTCAAGACAATTTGATTAAGCACGTGGATTTTAGAGTATTTAGAAGAAACCTGGAAATTTAACAGTAAGCTAGTCTCACCCTTAACTCTAGGGGGGGGCTACTGCCCTGCTATAATGGCTCACACCCCTTACAGTACAAGCTTGCAGAATCACACCTGCCAGAAACTCCTAAAAACAGTGAGGCAGAAGTGCTCACTACACCTTCCCACTTTTGCAGAACATTCAAATGGCTCACTATCTGCATCCTCCTGCCAGCTGCGTTGCATCTCATACTCCTGCTCCAGGCTCAATGGCTCGGATGCGGTCAGTTGCTGTAGCTCCTCCGATTTCATCCACTCATGGTACCTGATGGAGAGTGCCACAAACAGAATGCAGACTTATTTAGAACATCACCTGTTGTGTTCCACTGAAACCTTTAAGGGTCAAACTGTCCCCCTACCATGAACCTATTCAGGAGACTACAAACTCCTATAAATGCCCCATTGGCCAGGGTTATTCCTGAAATAACACAGGAATCAGTACACAATCTCCTTCAGGCACACAAATGAAGGGACTAGTACAGGCGTGCGTGACACCTCACCTTGAGTCTGTTTTGCACTGAGAGTGCAATCATCCAAGTCTGCAGTTCACACACTCATGGCTTAACATTTAAATTCTTCAAAGACCAGTTCAGTTTTCATGAGCTGAAGTTTCACTGTTCATGAGCGATTGGGAAAAGATTATAGCAAGCACTGAAACAGCAGCATATCCGATGGCTGTTTGGTGGCCAACGTGAAATGAACTAGTGGGTCCAGCCCACTTCTAACCGGACAAGTATCCACATGGAAAAATCGACATCACCACTGACATTTGCTGTACATGTTTGATGACAGTCTCAGCAGAGGGATCAAGGACAGTGAGCTGCCCTCTCACACCTCGAGGTGGTATCTACAGAGCAGAATGAAGCAATAGGGGCAAGCCAACATAGGCAAAGCCATGCTGCTGCTGCTTGTGCTGTGCCACTTACACAGACAAAGAGATCATTTCAGGCCCCAGGGCTGGTAAGCCAGAGCCTTCCATGAGCACTAAATTTCCTTAAAAAATTAAGTTGAATTTTAAAAATTAAAACAGATGTCAGAGAGGGTGTAAGCGACATACCGGGATACATGAGCAGAAGTGTATGGTACCAGGGTCACCTTCTTCCCCTGTAAGACTGTGTTCTGGTTAATCTTCATAGTCCTCAACCTGAAAGAGAGACAGAAAGTCACTTACTCAAGTTTTTAAAGATGCCTGGGGAAAAGTACACCATCAACAGCGGTTCCTTGAACCTGAGTAACTACAGTGAATTTCACTGTCTCATAGAGACCCCTTTAAATAATGGGCTCTAACTTTCTTTTTATTTTACACTTCCTTACAACTCCCCCCCCACACACACATTTTTCTGCTCCCCTAATGGGTTTTATCCCGGTCCTTTCAGCAAGCAGACACTGGCTAAGTGCCTGCTCTAAGAGGCGAGCTGTGAAACTGACTAGACACGATGTGCGGCAGAAGCTAAACAATGAGAAAATGCAAGAGACGAGCCCCCCACCAAAACCGTCCCCAGTCCGACGGGTCAGCACTGAGCAGCCATTTGCCCCCACCCCACCCCCGTCACATCCGAGCCGCGGGGGACACCGCTCCAGCCGCAGGAGGGGAGGCGGAAGGAAACGGGCAGCCTCCAGCCCCCGGTGGGGTGGGGATGGGGGGCGCTCAGCCCCAGGTGGGGGCAAAGGGGGGCGCCCAGCGCGGGGGGGGATCTAGCCCTAGCAGGGAACGGGGTCTCCCCAGCCCATGGGGTCCCGGAGCTACAAGGCACCTTTTGTCACTGTGCGACCCGCTGCACTGGGTGCTTCACCTCGTGCGCATGCGCAGAAACTACTCCACTTCCAGACTACGGGTGCCACCAAGTCGAGTGGGGCCAGACGGCTCGCGCTCCCGCACGTGATCCAATGCATCCAATCGGCGGAGCAGGGGCCTAGTTACGCGTGTGGAAGGCCTAGCCGCTGCGCGGTGAGTCCGCGCATGCTCTGTACGTTCCACAGTATGAGGGAGGTGTCTGGGGCGTTCCGGCTGGGTCCTTAGGAGCGCAGGTGCGGGCGGAGCTGGGTGCCTGTGGGGCGGGGACGTGGTATGTAGAGGGGCTGAGAGATGGGGCTCTGGGTGACATGAGGCTCGGGCAGTGTGGGGGCTCTGGGGTGGGAGGTGGGGGGCTCGGGCAGTGGGGTGGGAGGTGGGGGGCTCGGGCAGTGTGGGGGCTCTGGCAGTGTGGGGGCTCTGGGATGGGAGGTGGGGGGCTCGGGCAGTGTGGGGGCTCTGGGGTGGGAGGTGGGGGGCTTGGGCATGTGGGAGCTCTGGGGTGGGTGGTGGGGGGCTCGGACAGTGGGGTGGGAGGTGGGGGGCTCGGGCAGTGTGGGGCTCTGGGATGGGAGGTGGGGGGCTCGGGCAGTGGGATGGGAGGTGGGGGGCTCAGGAAGTGTGGGAGCTCTGGGGTGGGAGGTGGGGGGCTCGGGCAGTGTGGGAGCTCTGGGGTGGGAGGTGGGGGGCTCGGACAGCGGGGTGGGAGGTGAGGGGCTCGGGCAGTGTGGGAGCTCTGGGGTGGGAGGTGGGAGGCTCGGACAGTGGGATGGGAGGTGGGGGGCTCGGGCAGTGTGGGAACTCTGGAGTGGGAGGTGGGGGGCTCGGACAGTGTGGGGGCTCTGGGATGGGAGGTGGGGGGCTCGGAGAGTGGGGTGGGAGGTAGGGGGCTCGGGCAGTGTGGGGGCTCTGGGATGGGAGGTGGGGGGCTCGGGCAGTGTGGGAGCTCTGGGGTGGGAGGTGGGGGGCTCGGGCAGTGGGGTGGGAGGTGGGGGGTTCGGGCAGTGTGGGGGCTCTAGGGTGGGAGGTGGGCTCGGGCAGTGTGGGGGCTCT
Organism: Gopherus flavomarginatus; assembly: GCF_025201925.1. Taxonomy (NCBI): domain Eukaryota; kingdom Metazoa; phylum Chordata; order Testudines; family Testudinidae; genus Gopherus; species Gopherus flavomarginatus. The sequence continues at coordinate 38,722,449 of NC_066628.1, read as the reverse complement.
GGGATTGGAGGTGGGGGGCTCGGGCAGTGGGGTGGGAGGTAGGGGGCTCGGGCAGCGTGGGAGCTCTGGGGTGGGAGGTAGGGGGCTCGGGCAGTGGGGTGGGAGGTGGGGGGCTCGGGCAGTGTGGGGGCTCTGGGATGGGAGGTGGGGGGCTCGGGCAGTGGGGTGGGAGGTGGGGGGCTCGGGCAGTGGGGTGAGAGCTCTGGGGTGGGAGGTGGGGGGCTCGGGCAGTGGGGTGAGAGCTCTGGGGTGGGAGGTGGGGGGCTCGGGCAGTGGGGTGGGGGGCTCTGGGATGGGAGGTGGGGGGCTTGGACAGTGGGGTGGGGGGCTCGGGCAGTGTGGGAGCTCTGGGGTGGGAGGTGGGGGGCTCGGGCAGTGTGGGGGCTCTGGGATGGGAGGTGGGGGGCTCGGACAGTGGGGTGGGAGGTGGGGGGCTCAGGCAGTGTGGGAGCTCTGGGGTGGGAGGTTGGGGGCTCGGGCAGTGGGGTGGGAGGTGGGGGGCTCGGGCAGTGTGGGGGCTCTGGGATGGGAGGTGGGGGGCTTGGACAGTGGGGTGGGAGGTCTGGGGTGGGAGGTGAGGGGCTCGGGCAGTGTGGGAGCTCTGGGATGGGAGGTGGGGGGCTCGGACAGTGTGGGGGCTCTGGGATGGGAGGTGGGGGGCTTGGACAGTGGGGTGGGAGGTCTGGGGTGGGAGGTGGGGGGCTCGGGCAGTGTAGGGGCTCTGGGATGGGAGGTGGGGGGCTCGGACAGTGGGGTGGGAGGTGGGGGGCTTGGGCATGTGGGAGCTCTGGGGTGGGAGGTGGGGGGCTTGGACAGTGGGGTGGGAGGTGGGGGGGGTTGGGCAGTATGGGGGCTTGGGTGGGAGCTGGAGACTCGGGCAGTGGGGTGAGAGTTGGGGGGTTGGGCAGCGTGGGGGCTTTGGGTGGGAGGTGGGGGGCTCAGGCATTGTGAGGCCTCTGGTGTGGGAGGTGGGTGATTGGGTATTGTGGGGGCTCTGGGGTGGGAGGGCTCGTGTGAAGTGCTGGAGGGTTGGGGGTGGGATATAAGGGGTGGGGGGGTCTCTTGGTGAAATGGGGTGTGTCTCCTGGGTGGATGTTTGTCAGTGGGATGTTTCTCTTTCATCTTCCCCGCTCCTGGGTTGTATGTTGGACAAGGGAGTAGAAGGTATCTCCAAATCAGTCTGTGTCACATGGGTTTTCTCTTTGCTTTGTCTCTCCTTGTTCTCACCTCTATTTTATTGTCACTGGGTGTTTGAGGAGAGTCTGCCTTAGAGTTGCACATTTTTCTATGATGAGATGTCTGCTGGCATGATAATTCTGGGTTTGGCTCTGTAGCAGTCTTGCTTGGTTTTGATATGTCTTAGGCTTTGCTGTAGTGTTTTTAGCATCATTGTCTTGGGTCGGGTTGTTTGCTCCATTGAACTGGAGATTAATATTGTCACTTCCAGAACAGGATCGTTATCTAGGAGTGAGTTATATTTGTTAGCTGATCTTAGTTTTTCATCCTCTACTGCTCTGCTGTAGGGGAAGGAGGGAATGTTTACTGTTGTGATTGAGGTGGTCCCAGAAGTTGAATATTCTTCTGTGCATGGGCTAGGAGGAAGTTTGTACTGATAATTTGTGCCAGCTGGCATAGTTGGTTGTTAGGACAAGACCCAGATCTTTTCTCCTATATAGTAGGATGAGTTTGATTAAGTTCTCAAGTAACTGGAGTAGTGATTTTATTGCAAAATTGTAATTATTTAATGGCTTATAAATTCTTCAGAGGGTTTTTTTTTCAAATGCTTTTATAGCTGTTGAGAAGTCTCTAAATACTTCTATTTTGGAGGCCTGGGTATATATAATTCAGTGTATCCTATTTCTACATTCAGAATATTGACTGGCTGTTTTTTGGAAAGTATATGGAGAGAGATTGGGGTTGTTGGGTGTTTTTTATTGTAGCAATCTGCAGATTATCTCATGTGATGGCAGTATATTTCTAAAGCATATTGATTATTATTTGGGTGATAGTACGGTTAGATCATCCTTTATAGAACCATTGTTTTCCTACTGAGTGGGTTAGTGGAAATCCCAGGTTTGCTGGCCGTTTCAGTAAGGTTGGTACATTCCATAAGAGTTGCCATTATAGTTCAGACAGATAGTCCATCTAGCCTAGTATCCTGTCTCCAACAGTTGCCCATAGCAGAGCTTCACGGGGAGTGTACGGAACAGGACAATTATGGAATGATCCGCTCCTGTCTTGCACCGACGGCTTCTTGCAGTTGGTCACTGGTAGGTATCTGATGTGCAGGGAGAAAGAGTAGGGCTATATGATAACATTTGTGTGCTTTATCAAAGCAGTAAAGAATTGTGAATGCAGGTGTCAGGACAGTGTGTTGGAGGAAGGGGCATCTGGAGGTGTGCCCATATCCCAGAGCACGACAGAGTCCTTAACTGCAATTCTGCTCAAATCTTCCTCTGTTTACAGTAATGAGTTGCCCATTGTTTTCCATCGGTCTTTCAGTGGCATCATGAGCAGCTGCTGATAATGATAACCAGTCTTGGACATGTTGTCTCTTTAGGCGAGGCGTAGCAGAGACAGAAGATACCTGCTTCTCCGTTCCAGGCCCCTCTATCCTCCAGCATGGCGGGTGGCATTACCGACACAGGGGAGCTGTACTCTCCTTACGTGAGTATTACCATTGGGATGCACCACTGCTGCTTGTTCAGTATCTTCTCCTCACAACCCTGCTTACTCTCAGGGTATGTTGTTACTTATCTTCCTCGTTCCCAGTGAACAAGGTAATCAATGTCAAAATTGCAAGGAATGCTAGAAGATATTAGGATAAGGGCAGTAGAACATGTTTATCTTGTTGCCCAAGGGATCTTGGTTTGAATTACCACAACAAGGGCCACTTGGGAGTTTGCAAGTATCTAGAGTTTGGTGAGTTAGCTTAGAGAACTATCATCCTGTCTTTCAGACTTTATATGTTAAGTTTGGCCTGGTCTTTTTTTTCCACTTGTATTTATGGTCAGAAATGTGAAAATGGCATCACCTTTCTGCCTGTCTCTGGTCCATATGTCTTTTGAGATGCATCTGTTCACTGATATAAACTAGTTTAAAATAATCAGTTATAATGCTTAGTATTTGCATGTTGTTTTACATTGCCAGTTACTCTACAAATCTTAAAGGGACACTGTCAACCTGATACTTAATTGATTGAAAAAATGAGTTCCAGGTAGTTTGATAGTATCCCTGCACTTCAGTCCTCTTGTGCATTTTTATGGTTTTACATTCACTTTTTTAAAAGAAGTTTTCCTCCTCTCCCCTGATCCTGTGTGAAAGACTTGCACAAATAGGTGCAGCTGTGTGGGACGCTGAAATTCACTATCTACAAAGCACTGTCAAATATAAAACAACAAAGTGAAAGCTTAAGGGAGGAAACCTTTTTTCCTCTGATCTGTTTGTTAGTCATTTTCTATATTAATTGTAACAATGATAAATTAAAAAAAAATCAGACAGACATGATTTTTCAATGGGATGTCCTTACAGCATCCTTTATGAGATAGGTAAGTATAATATCCATTTTACAGATGGGGAAACTGAGGCATTGAAGTAAAGTGACAGTCACTACCAGAGCAGAGATTAGAATCTCAGATATTTCTGGCTGTCAGCCTTGTGCTCAGAACACTAGACCTGACTTCTCTTCAACCTAGGCCCTGCAAAGACAATACAGCTATGTGAGCATAAACTAGAGTCTGTTCTTTTTTATGCATAATCTCAACATTAGTAGTTAAATTTGGATTTCTTGATTTATTACGGTGATGATATAAATGGCAGCGCATAGCTCAGGAATCTAAAATACTATTCTGAAGTGTGGGATTTGCTGTATTAACTCCTACATATTAAAAATGCCTGGCTAGTCTGAGGCACTAGTGACCATTTTAAGATCACATAGTTCATGAACCCACAATGCTAGCAATTAGTTCTATATACCACTGGAAATGCTGGTTTTTATATCTAATGGGGTTCACAAAACATCAGATCATAAAATTGTCACTATCCCATATTACTTCCCCAGAGCTTCATTTCTGACATGATCTTAGTGGTTATCTAAAGGCCCATTAAAGATAGAATAAATGCTTTCCACCACCTGAGATCCAGGAATCTCAACTTTCAAATGCTAAAAACATTAATCTCGAGTCTAGGAACCCTCAGAAGCTGAGGGTAGAATTGGGCATTATGCTCATAAGAAAATTGGCAGCTAAAAGCAGGTGAAGGGAACAGGGCGGCAACACAGTAATGAGAAAAACATTTAAAATGCTTTTTAAAGCATTTGATGTCTAATTACAGTTTTTTTATAATTTTTGTTAAGTCTTGTGCTTTTGTATAGTCTTGTAGTCTTAAGCATTTTCATGTCCAAGAGATTCCTGTTGACTCAGTTAGGTGGAGAAAATTTTATATGAGAGAAGATGAAGAAGTCACTTTTTTTTAACTTGAACTACAAATGGCACTAATAGCATGAACTTCTCAGACATTGCTAGCATAGGGAATTACAATGCTTTTCTTGCAACTATTGACATTTTTTCTTAGTCAACGTTTATAACATTCACTAATAAAGTAGTTGTCAAGCTCACTGTCAAGGTCTAGTATTTTGTGACTTGCCAAGAGCAGAAACACTTAGGTCCTGAAAGCTTTAGTACTGGTTCACCAATGTTGAGAAGAAAATCTACTCTCTTCTTAATGGGTTTTCATTTCCTCATTTTAAATGAATTTTCAGTACTGACATTGGCAAAGTCATCTTTTGAGTAGTAAGCCAACCCAATTTTATCTTTGCCATTGAGGGGCAATAGGGAACCCTGGGATGTTGTTTTTAGTTGCTTTTCTGACTACATGCAGAGTTCAAAATGTTAGTGTTGCAGAAATCTCCTGGAGTCTGAGCTCTAGGGAACTGTAGCTATCTCATTTCCTCTGAGGATGCAGGGTTCTTACTGCCCCGAGTCTGAGGAGAGTAACATGATGCCAGTCTTGGCATTTGTTCAACCAAAGCCAAGAAAAATCACGTGGGTTTCTGTTCAAGAGTCCTTCATTGAAAAGTGAGTCAGGGGATGTATACAGGAAATGACAGGCTCTTGTCACTCAGTTGGCAGACTTTCTGCAAACCAGGAAGGCTCCATTTTAGTCCTTTGGGGGACCAGCTGATGTTCATGCTTGAACAGTGAAAAGGTGTAGTGTCTCATTGTGAGTGTAACAGAAAAGGCTTGGCGTTGTGTTTTGTATGATGTCTCCAAGCTTGGCTCCTATGATCTCTGGCCACCCCAAGCAGTACATGTGGATTTCTCCCTCATTTACACAAAAATTCTCACATGATCTTACAAGGAAGTGGGGAGACTCTCGGGGTATGTCCCATACCATGTTTGCATTAAGAATGGGAGGGCAGAGTCCCCTCCCTTTGCTCAGTCTTCATCTTCCTCCTTTAGCACAGCAGGTAGGATCTGTTTCTTTTCCACCACTTGCATTGTGGTGACCCTAAGCACTACATGTGATTGAAGTGGGAACAGTTTAGAACAGAAACAGGAAATGGGATAGGCCAGTCCTTGTGCAGTGGAAGGGAGTAGGCTGTGGAAGAATTGCCCACCATTTCTACGATCCCTGCTCAGTGCCTTAGAGGAAGAAGGCAGAACTCAGTCATGTAGCATAGAGGAAAATTATTTCCTAGCCTCCAATCTGGCAGTCACTTTGACCAGTTTTCAACTCTCTGGGCTTGTCTACATTAAGCCAGTGCAAATCCCTGTGTGAACACCCTTACATTGATTTAAAACTGACTATAGCTATATCTGCATCTACATAAGCCAGGTTAAATCAATTGAAGGGTGTCCACACGCAGAGTTATACCATTTTAACTAAATCAGTTTAAAATTGCCTCTTTAGTTAAACCAGTGCAACTTTGTGTTTAGATTGGGCCTCAGATGCACGTTGTACCTTAAAACTGCTTGTGATAAAGGACGTGCTTGACTCTGAGGAAACATGAGTGGGCCACATCATGACACAATCCACTCATTTGTTGCAAAGGGCCCCTCTCTCTCTGGGCTTCCAAGCACAAAGATGCTGAGTGAGTGAATTATGTGCACCAAGCTGAGGGCTTCCAACCACAAGTATTGTCCAGTAGTATAGGTCACATGATGCTTGGAGGCCAGTCTCCTTTGGTCAGCAGATCTGGTTTTGCTGGCTCAGCCATACTTTACCAAGAATGGTGGTAGGATAATGGAAGTTGAAAGTGTCTAGTGCTTTAGGCTATTTCAGCTCCAGACTTTTGGTTTCAGGTTAAACACTGACTTCACTATGGCAGCGTGTTTGTGGTGATGGGGCCTCTTGCAGTCATGCTAGTCAGTAAGGATTTAATCCCTGGAGCCTATGAGACTTGTATGTAACCCCACAGTCTCAGTGCCTGACTGCCCAGGGTGGCTGGAAGGTGCCTTCTCTCCCTAGCTGTTGACTGGTTATCCAGCCAGTAAATTCCTATTTCCTTTCATTTAAAAAATATAATTAAATGAATTTCATGCTTCATGAAAATCAGGTTGGATCGTTCTGTCCTCAGCTAGGCATAGTGCAGGCAGGAGTACAAAATTCTACCGTACAACTCTATCCATGCATCCCATTCCTTACCCATAGCAAGTCCTGCATGTATGGACCTGGGGCCCTGTAATAACCTTAGTCCCAGATTTGGACCTTAGCGTCCAAAATATGGGGGTTAGTATGAAACCCTCCAAGCTTAGTTACCAGCTTGGACCTGGTACCTGCTGCCACCACCCAAAAAATTAGAGTGTTTTGGGGCACTCTGGTCCCTCTGAAAAACCTTCCCTGGGGACCCCAAGACCCAAATCCCTTGAGTCTCACAACAAAGGGAAATAATCCTTTTTCCCTTCCCCCCTCCAGGTGCTCCTGGAGAGATACACAGACACAAGCTCTGTGAAACTACACAGAGAGACTCCCCCTCTCTGTTCCCAATCCTGGAAACAAAAAGTACTTTCCTATTCCCCCAGAGGGAATGCAAAATCAGGCTAGCAATCCAACACACAGATCTCCCCGATTTCTTCCTCCCACCAATTCCCTGGTGAGTACAGACTCAATTTCCCTGAAGTAAAGAAAAACTTCAGCCGGTCTTAAAAGAAAGCTTTATATAAAAAGAAAGAAAAATACATACAAATGTGCTCTCTGTATTAAGATGATACAACACAGGGTCAATTGCTTAAAAGAATATTGAATAAACAGCCTTATTCAAAAAGAAGACAAATCAAAGCACTCCAGCACTTATATTCATGCAAATACCAAAGAAAAGAAAACCATAGAACTTACTATCTGATCTCTTTGTCCTTACACTTAGAAACAGAAGACTAGAAAGTAGAAAGTACTTCTCCAAAGCTCAGAGAAAGCAGGCAGGCAGACAAAAGACTCAGACACACAATTCCCTCCACCCAAAGTTGAAAAAATCCGGTTTCCTGATTGGTCCTCTGGTCAGGTGCTTCAGGTGAAAGAGACATTAACCCTTAGCTATCTGTTTATGACAGGCCCTCCTCAGAGGAGATTGTGGTATTAAATTGTCGTAATGTGGGGTGATTGTGATGTAGTCCAATGGAATCTTTAGGAGACTTTTTTTTTAACATTCCATAAATTGCAAACGGAACCAATTTGGAGGGTGCATCAATCCTGACTAGTGCTGTGCTGTGCTAGTGCACTAATCCACTGCACGACCTTTCTGGCTCTGAGTGTTCCCCTCCACCTGTATTTACTTTTATCTTGTGCCTGTCCTTCCTAGACATGCACACAGATCACATTCCCCGCACACAGATCACATTCCCCACACACAACCTGCCATATCAGCGAATTATCTTAGCTGATCCCCAGAGCAGCTGCAGACTCTAACGCTGATTATCTGGATGATTGCAGGTCGGCCTGGTTTACATGTTCAACCTTATCGTTGGTACGGGAGCCCTAACCATGCCGAAGGCCTTTGCCACCGCTGGCTGGCTCGTCAGCCTCATTCTCATAATGTTCCTGGGCTTCATGAGGTAGGTTTTTGGTCTCTCTCTTTTCCTGTTTCAGCATGCTGGGAGCGTGGCATGGTTTTATTCCAAGGGCTACATGTAAGAAATTGGGGGCAACACGCTGGTGAGAAGCCTAGCCGCTCTGCCACCCAGCTGCTGGGATTTCACAATTGTGCTGCACCTGGATCCTGTTTAGAGGCTGTATCTTTAATATCAACTTTCTGGCTAATGGATGTCTGCAACGTTGAGCTACATCTCCTCTAGCTGGTGGAAGAGAGAGGAATTTGTCTCCACTGCCCACTCTAGAGCCTTCTGGCTGCTGCATGGCAGAGGGTCTTCATAGAGTTTAAGGCCAGAAGGGACTACCAGATCATCTATTCTGACCTCGTGTGTATCACTGGCCACCAATGCCACCCAGCACTCACATTCTAAACCCAGCAACTCAAATTCGACCAAATCATTACAGTCCATGGGAGACTAGTTTATTATGTGCTACAGGCAGAGACTAGGAGAGACTGAGGTGCACTAGTGCCCAACCTTCCCCTCCAGCAGGAAAACTATGACCCTGGAAAGTGGCACACACTGCAGAGGAAGGTGAAAAACCTCCAAGCTCACTGCCAATCTGACTTGGGGGAAAATACCTTCCCAGCCACACATACAGCGATCAGTTAGACCTGAGCATTTGAGCAGGAACCAGCCAGCCAAAGTACCTGAGAGAGAGAATGCTCCATGTCATGTCAGAGCTCTGGCCCACTACACCCAATCTCCCATCTCCAGCCATGGCCATCCCTGAGGCTTCCAGAATATGTCGGGCAGGGAAATCCCTTCCAGACCCCTGCAGGTGGCCAGCTGAAACCCTGAAGCGTGAGCTTCACTACTGTACCCTTCCACCAGCCTCTGTTTTGGGGGTTGTCCTCCTCCCCCTGGGATAACTCCAGTGCTTGTCTCTTTGCTAGTGAATCTTTCCCAATCAGCAGCAGCATCACAAAGTTGTTGTGATTCCTGCCAACTTCACTTCTGCTGACTGCATTTTGAATGGTGGCCGTGAAACTGACCTGTCATGTCCATTTCACTTTGGCTCCTGGCAGGGTTCTGAGCAAGGAGCACTAGAGCTCTGTCTGCCTGCAGATTCGGGGAGGCAACTCTGCACTGACTTACATTTGGAAGGTTAACTTCACAGTCTTTGTCATCCATGCTTAACATGGAAGGCTACTTATTCACCACAGACAAATGGAATTTTCAAATTTTGCTCTGTGTCTGCAGAATCAGCATGCTCTGGCTTTAGAACTGAACTGAATCTGGACTGGATTGACTCAGGTTATAAATTCCATATATGTCAATCACTTCTGTGTATGGACCATAACCTTTTAGGTATGTTGCACTAAGAAGACATTAGAATAATCAAAAGATCACCTGGGTCCTTCAAACCCATCTACCCCATGGTTCTTGGGCACAAGGAATTTAAGCAGATGCCTGAGTAGAGTTGCAGAGGAGCGCAGTTTGATAGTGATTACACAATCTGCGAGTTGCTGAATCTCCCATCTGCTACCAGGAGGAAGTAACTTCCTGTAAAACTATGCCTACCTCATTCCTCCCCTTCACCAGTCTGGGATCTTGGAAACTCTGAGGCTGACTTGAAGCTGACCAGACTTCGGGTATGGCTACACTTGCAGCTGTACAGCGCTGGGAGTTAAACCTGTCTTCGTACAGCTGAGTAGGGAAAACGCTGCAGTCTGTCCACAGACAGCTACCAGTGCACTGTTGTGGCCACATTTGCAGCATCTGCAGCAGCATTGGGAGCGTTGCATTATGGGCAGCTATCCCAGCATTCAAGTGGCTGCAGCGTGCTTTTCAAAAGAGGGGGTGGGGTAGAGTGTGACAGGGAGCATGGGGGAGAGAGAGTGGATGTTTGGAGCTGACACTGTGTCAGCACCCTGCCTTGCAAGTTTCAACCCCCTCCCCCACCCCTCTTTCACTCACTGAAAGTAAACAGCAGCTGTTTTTTAACTCACAGACCAGATAAGCAGCCGCTGGGAAATGGACCCACCCCCCCTCCTGCCCACGGCGCTGCTTCTCACCTCAAGCCCCGTCCCTCCCTCTCTCCTCAAGCAAACACTAGCTGTGGGCATTCCAAAGGGAGCCCGCCTGCCTCTGCTCATTCACAGCAAACAGGAGCTGTGTTTGTTTTTTTTGATAAGCAGCTCCGGGAACCTGGAGTTCACAACAAAACAAAGAGCGGAACCTTCACTTAAAAGGATTATGGGATGCTTCCGGAGGTCAGTCACAGCGTACTAAGATTATTTCCTGTTTGCACTGGCGCAGCAGTGCTATACTCTTTATTCCTCTTGAGGAGGTGGAGTACAAGCAGCGCTGTAGCCACAGAGATACAGCACTGTATGTGCCTTGCCAGTGTGGACGGGGAGTGAGTTACAGCGCTATAAAGCCACCAACGGCGCTGTAACTCTCAAGTGTAGCCAAGGCCTTCAGCTTGGTTTCCTCTGCACTGGTCAGCAGTTGCAGCACAGGAGGTGGAGCTAAGGGCTGTTGCTATAGTTGAGTGATCTATACATTCAACCTGGAGACTCCAATAGTTGATAGTGTCATCTTTCTGATGAGATGTAAAGCCTTGTCTGGATCACTGGTGCTCATGAAAGGTCCCCTCTCACTTTTGTAAGAGTATTGGGATGTTAATCCTGGTGTCCTGGCCAAATTCTGTTATGGGTAACTCCATTTGCCAATCTAAATTCCTTCTGCAGTTTTGATTAGATACAACTTTTTCCTGTCCTGCGCTGTTTGGCTATTAAACAGAATCCATGTTTCACTGCATTGCCGTGGTGAATGAAGTTACCTTTGTAAACTCCAGGTGTGTTGAGGCTTAATATTTGTAAACTGCAATAAGTCTGAGAAAGAAAGGCTCTATAAAAGTATGGATAATTATTAATGACAGATATAAACCCCGGAAGTATAAGTGACTATTGGATTCAGATGCAATCCGTTTTTAAAAACCTTATTTCCAAAGCATGAAGCCCATGTGCAGAGCTCCCTATCAACTGCTTTGGTTCTTCCTCAGTTTATATCTTAGTGCCAGCAGAGGGTGCAAATTTTGCTGGCTGGTCCATGATGCTCTTGTGCCAACCTTGAAATGTCGCCCACTGGTGCTAAGTGCTTTGTGAGCCTATTTCCCCTGTTGCTTTCATTCCTGCATTTGCTCTTCTGACTCCCTAATAACCTCTAGAGAACCTTCAGTGCAGTGAGAGTCTACATGGGCAATCATTGTGTGGAGCCCAGGAAGCGGCTGCAATACTTTTATCCTCACAAACCTAATTTCTCATTTGAACTTGATAAATGAATTCAGTCCATGAAGCAGTAAGAAACTGTGTTTGAGCCTTAAATAAGATTGATTTTAGTTTTACTTAAAAGGACAGTAGAGGGGAAAGAAACCTTAAAATGGTCATTTAACGGAGACAATGACAATCCATTCCTGAAAGCAGCAAAGCAGATAGTAATGGTGAACTGGGACCTCGATGGGTGAGTGATTCTAGCCATCTCCTTGGCATTGGGTTAAAAAAAGTTCCCTCTCATTATTTAACTCTTTCTGCAGTCACTGGCAAAATTGGTGGTGTATGTCCTATGATTTGCTTGCTGCTCTGAAATCTGCAACAATAATAAACCATTGCCCTTCAGTAACACCTTCCTTCTAAGGGTCTCACAGTGTTTTACAGCCACCAAAAGATTAAGCCTCACAACGGTACTGTGAAAAAAGGAAGTATGTATTATTCACACTTTACAGATGGGGGAAACTGACTTGGGATTACAAACCCTACCATGTGATGCTCCGTCTTCCTCTAAGAAGCCTGCCCCCATTGTAGTGGGGTAGCATGTAACCTGTGGGCCATACCCATACCGAAGATATAGGCAGATGCCTGCTCCATTTATGCAAATTAGTTGCAGGCTTCATGCTCCTGACAAATTTCCAGTGCATTTTTGGTTAGTCAAAGTTTGATCACCTCTGACATTAATCTTAGAAATAAAAGGCTCCTTTTATTTACTGATATTTGCACCTAACTGTGGTTTTATTTTGCTGTTTTAACACGTTTTTACACAAGCATTTTGGGTGAGACTGATGAGCCTACCAGGCCCCAGATGCTTAAACAAAAGTACTTACAAACAACAAAAGAGATCGTCTCCTGGATGTGATAATATACCATGAAGCAACCACAACTGTCTCCGGGTTTTTAGTGTACAAAAGAAAAAACATACTCTTGCCTGTTTCTATTCTTGTGAAACAGGAATAAGGAAGTACTCTTATGAATATTTTACATCCATGTGGTACCTTACATCCCAAATTGCATCATACTGTGTGCCTACACAGCACAACTGAAAGGCAACCATCTCTGGGTTGAAGGACAGCAGCAAGCTGAGGTAGAACTCCTCATACAAAAAGAGGAAGAGGAGAATGCTGGTGAAGGGTGCTGGGACAAACCTCTACTCTTACAAAACATACTAGGGGATCTTTAGTAGCTACATGTAACAGACAGGACTCTGGTTTAGAAGGTCTTACCCTAAAGACCCTTCACACAGTGAACTACACAATACTTCATTTATCTGAGTCGGAAAGGTGAAGAACTGGGTCAGCCCTGCCAGGATTCAGTCCTGCCTGTGGATCGAAGGAGTCCAAAAATTCCAAACTTTGATGCTTAGGGCTCTGTGCCATTGTTTTCACTACTGCATGAGAACATCTAGGTTACGAGGTTAGAGTTGTTAAACTCTGTCTCAGTCCAGCTTTTAGCAGAACAACATCGCAGTTGACACCCGTGGGGCAATCTCATCAGAGTCCCAGGGCTGAATGGGCCATGGAGACGTTTGCTTCTAAATATAGTCCCATGTACTAGCGGGACAGTGCAGAATCTTGCTTTGCCACTGTCTGCATTGTTCTCTGTTCCATACAAAAGATGCTTCATTTCCCAGAGCTGTCAGTCCAGCATCTCTCCAACACTAACTTCACATAAGAAATGGAAGATTGCCCAAACCTTAGAAAATCTTCTCTGCACTTCTTCATTCTTTACTCGGCCGCAGCTTGGAGGCTACAGCATGTACCAGAGCTGTGGAGAGCCTGTTGCCCTCGGAAAGCCCAGTCAAAGTAATTTGCAGTGATCTATTCTGCTGTCCTTGCTAGCCATTAGTAATTGCTAAATTTAATTTCCCTTCTAGTTACATGACTACAACATTTGTGATGGAAGCCATGGCCGCTGCTAACGCCCGGCTGCGTTGGAAGAGAATGGAAAAGCACAAGGTTTGTGTCATGGCCTTCTTATTTTCCAATCTCTATCATTCTTCAGTCCCTAAGGGTTCTCCTCAGATTACTGTGCTGGCTCTGCCTCGCCTCATTAGTAAGTCTAATAAAGGAATAAATTTCCACTATACTTAACGTCTTCATATAAAATATGGTTGTTCTCTGTGGTATTGCTCATAAAACCCAGGATTTTCTTTTCTTGCTTTAAAAATCCCCAACCCTGCTCATATGTCTCCCAATTTCATACTACTGGTCTTGGCCTGAGATGCTCTTTAGAGGAGTTGGGGAGAGCAATCCATCATTCAAAGTGCGTTAAGATCTATAAATTATGTGAGATCCAGCTGCTGCAGGCCATCGTTGATCCAGCTGGAATGCTCTTGTTATCAGTCATTGGGGTTGTATTCTAGGGACTCCTGCTGGGCATTTTCTCTGGCCTCTGTCCTGACTGTAGAATTTACTCCTCCTCTGGATTTGTCAGCTCCTGGGTTTAGTGGCCTTCATGATGCAGTACAAGGCATAATTTTTTGGTCAGACTTTAAGCACGATCAGTAGGTGGGGTGGAATTGTGGAGTGGGTTTTCCTGCTCTGCCTAGTTAGGGAAATCCAAAGGTTTGGGTTTTTTAAGAAAATGTAATCTGGTGCCCACACTGTGAGTCTGAACACCTAATCTACAAACTCATTGCATCAAGCTTGCTAGTGCCTTTATGATTTTACTGAATGGACTTTCTGTTCTTGTGTATATGTCCTGCCCGAAGGAGAGTAGCTCACTTTGTCATTAACCTCATAATGCCCTGCCAGTGTTGTCCTCCATCCCCAGAGTGCCCTCCCCACGTTCCAAGACCAGGAAATATGGTTCCCTGCCATCTCCCCATGTGCTCACCGGTCCGTACCTTCCAGTCCCCCTCTCTTTAGCTATGAGCAAATGGAAGTGAGGCTTTTTCATTGAGTTGTTTCAGCCTCCTTGTACCGTTGCCACAAGCAGTGCATTGGGTAGCAGACATCACAGAGCAGAACCTGGGCAGTTGCACTCATTTTCCTACCTTCTAGGAAGACGACGATGAAGATTCTTCCTCTGGGGTCTCTGATAGTGATGTTCTCCTCCCAGATGGCTATGCACAATCAGAGACACGGCCTATCCTGTCAGTTCGTAAGTATCCAGCTTTTGGTGCCACTTGCTCGCTAATAGGGAAGCAAAGGCCTCTCCCACTTCTGTGGGAACCAAACCCTTTACAACTGCCCTCCTGTAAGTGGAGTAAGACTCTTCTCCTCCACCTTTCACCCTGAGGGCTAGTCTACACTTGAAAGTTAATTTGGATCAAGATAGGGTGTGAATTTAAAGCACCATAACCATTCCTGAACAGCTCCATGAAAATGGATTAAGCTAAACAGGAACAAGGCATGCTTATTCTAGAATAAGAGTGTCCACTCATGGAGTTATTCAAGAACAGTTATTTTGGAATAGACAGGCCCTTAGTGACAGGTGAGTTCCACATCCCACGAGCTCTCTTCTAATTCATGCCATTATGGCTTTCAAGATGGACTAGTGGATGAAGCTAGTTTTACTCTGTTGCTTCCAAACAGAAGAAGCTTTTTCTTTCCCCATTTACCTAGAACAATTCCATCTGGTCACCGAGGCATAAATGTCTTGCTTTGGAAACCTATAAACTGTGTGGAAACTGTTTGCCAGGGGTGTATGTATCCTGGATGGTGTTAACAAGATAGATGGGATATCCCCACATGGTGCCTGTCCTTCCTTTGGCTCATTAAGAAGAGTGAGTGGAACTTTTTTTTCCCAACTTGCAGAGAGACGTGGCTCACCCAGTATCTTTGAAATCACTGAGAGGGTGGAAATGGGTCAGATGGCCTCTATGTTCTTCAGTAAAGGTAACTACCTCACTTTCTCAAGGGTTCCCAAAGATCTTCCTGAATGGGATAGTAGGTGTCGTTGTTCCTTAAACCTAGGCACTTGTAACATGGTGGTGGAAGCAGCTGCTGCTATCATTTCTGGGGTCCCTGTAAACCTCCTGATTCTGACAACTTGACAGTTCCAGCCAAACATGCCCCCATCCCCAAACACCTTTTTGTAGGTTTTTTGTTACTGCCTGTCCTCCACTGCAGCTGCAGAGAATGAGATGCTATGGACTCATTTCCAACCCAACCAAGGGAACGATACCAGAATCTAGGTAACGGAGGGCAGAGAGGCTGTAATAGGTTTAGCCAAAAAAGTCCTGAAGTATAATGGGCAGATTTCCCTTAGCATAGGAAAGTATAAAGATTGTAGGAGTAACAGTTGCTTCTGCCCAGCATGACTGCTCTGACCCTGACTCTTCACGCCTCCTCTCTCTATATCCTCTGGTCCACAGCAGCAGAGCCAGCAAGTGTGCTGCTCTCATCTTGGTGACACTGTTAGGATGCAGCACACCAAACATTTCCCCGGTCAGTTAGCTTCATTCTGAAGGAAGGTGGTCAATGAGAAGCATTTCTGAGAGCACTTGCGTGTGGCTGGGTAAGTGGTCTCTAGGGCTTCTCTGATTCTGAGCTTCAGTCCGAAAGGGTCCCTGTGCACACCTGATGGATGCAACCATCTTGTCTTTGTATCAAGTGTTTTTTGTTGTGGGACAGAAAACACATCTATAGCTAGAATGAAATAAGAAAACCATACAAAGGTAGCTAATATAGCTTTACATTGCAGTCTCACACTATAGAGATACACGACATAGAAAACGAGAGAGATGACACTCCAAGCATAGTGTGTTAGTGAAGAAATACCATGCAGAGCCCGAAAATGATCAGATGCACGCCATGGTGTACAGTTTTATCTCTTACAGCTAAATGTCTTGTGAATGGCATGTTCCTTTGTTCGCCAGTATTTTTGTTAGTACACAATGGGCCACCTTTTCCACTGCATTACGCCAGTTTTATGCTAAAGTAATGCTAATGTAATGCTATTGAGTTCAACGGAGAATCAGGATTGGGGGCGGGGGAGCATTTTCAAAAGCCCCAGAGTCATTTGCGAGCGCAAGTCCCACTGACAGTGCATGGGAATCCTTTCAGCGGGTCTTGCGCTCCTAGCTCACTTAGCTATTTTGAAATTCCCACCTTAGATCTCTAAGTGCCCCCACTCTAATGGTGGCGGACGAGCAGTGTGGTCTGAGCCTGAGCCTGGGCCTGGAGCTTCTAATCCTAGCTCTGCCACTGATTTTCTGCACCTTCGGGCAAGTCTCTTTGCTTGTGGCTGTTTCCCCAGCTGTAAAACAAGGCTAATACTTATCTACCTCACAGGAGTGGTCTGGGGATTAATATTTGTAAAGCACTTTGAAGAGGAAGAGTGCTGTGTACGTGCTGCCTAGCAGGATTGTTTTGGATCCTTGTCTATATCGGCAGGTGTAGCCTGCTAGATTAAGGGGATGTTGCAGAAAGGGGGCAACAGGTCTGCCAGTGCATGCACAGATTTCAAATTGCTGGCAAACCCTCTTCAAGTGTATTGGAGAGAAGATGATGGTGACTATAATACCTAGTACTGGAGAAGGGGGTTTATAAGGGAGGCTACATTCTAGGAGGCTGCAGCTAATCTTAAGCCAGGGGTTCTCAGCCTTTTGTCCTGGTGACCGCTTTCACACAGCAAGCTCTGAGTGCGACCCCCCCTTATACATTAAAAACACTTGTTTATACATTTAACACCATTATAAATGCTGGAGGCAAAGCAGGGTTTGGGGTGGAGGGTGACAGCTCACAACCCCCATGTAATAACCTTGCGACCCCCTGAGGGGTCCTGACCCTCAGTTTGAGAACCCCTGTCTTAACCTATAATCACTAATGTTTGAGGCAGTGTCTCCCACTAGAGGGTGCTGGGCGTACATGTACTTCTCTTCTAACCTGAGTAAGAAAAACTACACATACATTTCCTAGCAATGCTGTATTACTTCCTTAATACTTTACATTTAATCCCCTGTTATCAGAGTTAGATGCTAGGGCCCCTTCCAAAAATATTGAGAGCTCTTTCAGGAAGTCAGGTGGTGCTGCCAGAGAACACAGCATGAAAACACTGTGACTTGCAGATAAGACAGGAGATCGCCCTAGTTAACTGCTCAGAGGGGAGCTGTGACTCATTTGCTGCTTTCCCTCTCTGGTCAGGAGTAATAGCCTGATCCTGTACTATTGCTCTGCTCCTGTTCAAAGGTGCCCAACTGTGTTTTTGCTAGAAAAGCTCAAACCTAAGAGATCAGAGAAGAGCCAAGTTAAACATGCTTCTCTGTAGACTGTCAGAGCACACCAGTCATTTGAAAGGCTCCACAGAGATCAAAGGGTCTGAATGAGGGGGTTGTGCCGTGATCAGTTGTTTATTGGTTAGGGAATGAGAAATCTAGGCTGTCAGAAGCTGGAGTTTGAAAATACTAGCTCAAAGCATTAGCCTCCACGATTGTACCGTTAGCAACTGTCTCTGATGTTTGGATCCAGATGTTGTGTAGCACAGGCAGAGATGAGGGGTCGGGGGGGCTCTATGGCCATTGGAGAGAAGGCGGGTGGTGGTGGGGGGCTGGCTTTGTCGCAGATTCCTACCAGAGAGACTCGTTGGCCTGTTAAAAGGAAAAACCCCGTTGTTGCTAATGAGTTCTCTGCTCAGTTCCCTTGACTGGTTTAACAATCTGACAGGATGTGAATCTGCAAACCTCGGAGTTAAGCTGGGGATAAATCTTCCACTTCTGATTCTCCATCTGTTTTCTGAAGGGGACTGACTTACGTTTGGGCTGCAAGGAAAAATAAAGAGCCCCCACCAATTTCCTTTTAAAGGAACCTGCTCTGAAGCATGTCTCTCTCTGGTCACAATGTTGAGCTCTCTCTGCCAGGGCTCCGGGAGTCGTTTATCATCATAACAGATTCTGTGCACATTCATCATTCTCTGTCCTCACAGGAAGTCATTGATCTTCCTGTTTTGTGTCCAGTAATGAAAGTATCGACCAGGGAGGGTCAGTGGCAGTTTATAAACAGAACTGACACTGAAGTCCGCCTGCACTCTCAGAAGATGGGGGAACCTCTTGCCTGAACGTCACTGATTAGAAAGTCAAGCTGGGAATGCTGCATGTTCTTTGAGCTGAGCTGCCTGAGCACAACGCCGAGCACTGAAAGGGACCCAGGATGGTGCACGGTTGCATCCCAGAGATCAGCAAGTCACTTTTAAAGATCTGGGGTTTCAAGTTCACCAGCTTCTTAACTCTTAGTTCAAGAAACTTATGGGAATAAAGTAGAAAGCCTGCATAAAAGCAGCTGCATGGGCAGTCATCGGAAGAGGCGGGAGTTGGCACTTCCTCCACTAGGACAGTTACACTGGATGGAAACTGAATGGGGAAGAAGTGGAGGGATTACTGGGAAAATCCGACTTTGAGCCCTAACCTTTTCTTTACATTTTAAAGACTCGTTTCAACACAAAGGGCTGGAAACTGATTTTTAAAAACTGAGACATCTTGGATTAGCAGCTCTGTCGAAAGGGTTAACTTTTTTTTTAACTGTCCTTCCACCTGCTCCTGGAATCTGATGGTTTTCAGAGTTACACAATGACTGTCCCTATGTGACCATCTTAAAAATACCGTAAAGCACTAGTTCTCCTTGAGGACAACTGGGGAAAAAAACCCACCCAAATTGGGAGTTTCTAGGATAATGGCCTGACTCTTTTCTGAGGGGCTGAGCACTGCAGTTCCCCTTTAATAAATATGATGGGGGGGGTGTTTCCGAGAGAGGGACCTCATTTTTCAAACTTTGCCAAAAGAAAAATGAACCTCCCGTGGCTACAGAACGTACATGAGAAACAGCTTTTTAAGAAAGAAAAGAAGGTCAAGATCAGGTTTATATTGAAAAGCTGGTTGGAGGTCACTTCTGTGGCTCTGTAATATGGACATAATCTCAGCACCAGCGTACCTCAGGCATATCATCAAGATACACATCCCCCCACTTTCTTCCAGTCCCCTCCCTTCTGTTCCCTCATATATATTTTAAGAGAGTCTGACATTCTCCTTCAGCTGTCCCCTCAGCTGTGAGAGGTACCATCTTGGAGGATCCAGTGATATGAGGGAGGAATTTTGAAACTTGAGTAGGGGATGCTGGTGCTGTAATAATATTGAGACCATATTTTGATTTCTCTTTGCAGAGACAGTGCCTTCCAAACAGGAGGTCATTAATCAAGTGGGCCACAAAACCTAGAATATTTGGTTTAGAGAGAGAAAGAGAAACAACGTACACAATGTAGCATCCAAATACCGCAGTGATGAGTGCAGTGGAATTACCTAAATAGATGGTAGAGCTTCTAAATTACAAAGCCTTGTATGAGCATTAATCCTCCCTCCTGCAAGGTGATCAGTGGTGCTAGCCTCGTTTACAGATAGCGTACGTGAGACAGCAAAATAAAGTGACTTGCCCAAGCCACGGGGAGTTAGCATCCCTGGGGATTTGAACTCGAGTTCATCATGCCCAGTCCTGTGCACAGACTTGTCAAAACATTGTGTTCTCCTCATGCTCTTCTCTTCTAATGCTTGCTGCTTTCTTTTTGCCTGCTAAAGTGAAACAGTTGCATGCTTTTTCATAGCTCACTTGCCTTTGAACTAAAATCTGTTGAGATTTACTTTGTATTGTTTAGAATGAGGCAATTGGCTCCACTTCTTCAAAGTTGGGGCAGTGTAATTTGGCATCTCTTTGTCCTCATTGATTTCAGCTTATGACAGCAGAGTTTCTTGTGTGTGCCCCATTAAGATTTTTCTGTGTGCAAAAAACTAGCTTTGTTGCAGAGGTTTTCTATTTCGTCTTCCTTCTTCCAGCTGAATGCAGGACATGTAAAACCTGGTTGTGATGAAGGGCTTTGTGGGCAGGGGAGAATGTGTGAAACTTTGGTAAAGCTCAGATTTAATATCATCAGAAGTACTGCAGAATTAGTTTTCACGCTCCACAGGGTTGAAACTAAGCTCAAAGTTTATAAACTCTGCAGGAGAGCCTTCCAAAGAAGCTTAGCTTCAGCCCTGCAGAACCTGGGCGCTCTGCGTGACTAAAACCTCATGGCTGAGAGGGGGAGAGAGAGCTCAGTGGTTTGAGCATTGGCCTGCTAAACCCAGGGTTGTAAATTCAATCCTTGAGGGGGCCATTTAGGAGTCTGGGGATTGGTCCTGCTTTGAGCAGGGGGTTGGACTAGATGATCTCCTGAGGTCCCTTCCAACCTTGACATTCTAAGCTCTTGGGGAGTTCAGGAGATTTGTAGGTGCAGAGTTTCAAGTCAGTGCAATGCTAAAGGGCCACTCTACAATGAGCAGGTATTCAGAGTACTCTGTCTCTTCAGTCTTCTTTAAACTACGTCAATGTTTTGTTGCACCCCAGGGTGTGACTCAATGCATTTCAACTTCACCAGTCGCTTGGCACTTCTCGCTTTCAAGTGAGATGATTTCCACACGGGAATTGTGCCACTGGCACTAGTGAATACGTTTATGTAAAGAGTGGGAGAGAATGAAGAGAGAACTGATGGGCTTGGGTGTTCCTATTTGAATAGGGCACCTTTTACCTTCAGGTTGCTGGCTTATATCTGTTCCATGTCAGAGAGCCGTCACCACCTGATGTGTAGCTTATGTGAAAGGAGTTGGTTACACTCAGTCCAGTTTCTAGCAAGCGGGTGTCCGTGGCACCAAAGCCATCATCACAATTGTCACTAGTCTTCCTTGTGGGCCATCGTAGTGAAGAGGCCAGGGATTTAATGGGCCAGAGGTAAGCTTTGATTCTTTGACAGGGCTGTGAGAGGAAGCTTGTACTGTTTCTGCCTATGCTGTACATCTCCTGTGGGCAGAAGGTTCCAGCCTCCAGTGCAGCTAGCTTTGCACCTCTCACCTGCACGAAATTTTTTACCAAATAAATACATACTTTGATGGAGAAAATGAAATAATAAAATCCCCTGGCAAGGAGGTGTTGTGAACCACTAACTCCTTTAGGAGCAGAGTTCAAGGATTCACCTGGCCCCAGCCCTTCTATTAATGCATTTCCTTTTCTTGCAGTGGGGGTCAACTTGTTTTACTTCTGTATAATCATCTACCTCTATGGGGACCTAGCGATCTACGCAGCTGCTGTGCCAGTCTCACTCATGCAGGTGACCTGGTGAGTGATGGCAATTCTTTGTAAGCCCAGGGATCTAGTGTACTAACGATAGAGGATGGAACAGATCCCTTTGCATTTGAGTGCTCCTGCGATGGAGGGCTAATGAATATACAGTAGACCTGGTTTTGCCTTTGATTTTTGAAAGCCAGAGAGGGAGGTGACCCAAGAATAGGTCATCGGCATTTACAGATGGGGTAGTGAGGTTGGACACCTCCTTCACTGGAGACAGCTAAGCTGGCATTAATTGGCTGAAGAGTCCCTTGACCTGACTGAATCTAAGTCCTGTTTTCCCACGTGGTTAATGCAGCACTGGCTGCAGCAATGTGAACTGTACTGACCTCACCCATGTGTTTGCTTGTCATTGAAGGACCGTGCCCAGGTGTGGTCCTTAGTAAGTTCTTGGCCTGTCGGTTGAGATGGCCAGCTAGGCTGACAGCAGAGTCCTTTTTTGATATGGTTAGGTGTCCATTAAGAATTAGACTGAGACCAATTCCTTCCTCATAAGCAACAATAACTGTCAGAGAAGAATGACGTTTGTTCAAGTTCGCTCTGGGCTCAAATTGAAATAGTGTTCTAGAGGTGCAAGTCTCTGTATCCCACTATTAGTAACTTCAACCATCTAGTCCCATCACCTGCATTTTTAAATAGATTCTTGGGCTCTTTGCAGTTCTCTATGGTTACATAATTCTGAGTGATTTATGTTTCCTGGGCCTATGATAGAGCAGCAAGATCAGGGGAAAGTCTCTGCATGTCTGTCTCCACCACGCCCCATTCTGTTTGACTGGAGGGGAGAGGAAGACGCAATTAGTGTATTCAGAGGGATGTTAATTACTGTTTTCCTTTTGTTTCCCTCTCTTTCCCCTCCCCACCACCCCATTCTCAGCAGCGTAACTGGCAATCACTCCTGCGATGTTGAAGATGTCACAAAGTATAACGATACAGACAAGTGCTGGGGGCCAATCAGGCGGATTGATGCTTACAGACTCTATCTGGTGAGTGCTCAGAACTGGATGACTGGTGTGGTCCCTATATCTGAGTTGGTCTGAAATGTTGTACGCAGGTTTCTATGGCATAATGTGTTCAGATGAACAGCCAAGGTCAGGAATTCTGACTTCAGCCCCGTCTGATTTGCTGAATGCTCTCACTGCTGGCTTGATCACCTGACTACAGTATAGTTTGGCTAACTGCATTGTGCTAAGCGAAATTTCCCCTGCATTCTCTTTAGTATGCAATATTCTTCACTTTCTGGCCTGCATGCTGTCTATCTCAGTACTGTTTAAACAGGGGTTGTGTTGCAACCTAGAAGTGGCTGCACTTCAGTGCTTGGTGAGGTGACTCTGACTTTATATACAGCGTCTTAAAGTTTACTGTGTGTATTAGGATCCTTTTGAATGCAAAGCTGTATATGAGTGTTAGATCTGTTCCTATATTGAACAACTTGTGTGTGTGAAATATTGTAGTTTTATACAAACTTCTGCTCTTTGAGGGGGAGCATGTCGCCAGACATGGTTCTGTTTCTTTTATGTACCATTTCAGTAGCATGGCTGGCTAGCTTACGATGCAGTATCAAAATGTTGTGGCTCTGCTGCATGGCAGAATCAAACTCTCTTTGTCTTGAGTGGGAGTTACACATGAAGACAGAAACCATTGTTTGGGGTGAGAAGTGGGGAGAAGGAAATGAAGAGCTTTAATAGCTTTGAAAGCAAAAGCAGCCTGAATCTCAGACCTGTTGGAACTTTAGCTGCGGGTTTAAATAAAAAGCGGAGTGGAAAGAGTTAGAGGAAGGATGCATCAGATCATCAGTGCCAGCAGGTAAACCCAGGGGCAGGAGTAAAGATAAGCAATACTTTCAGTTGCCATCGTAAGGAGAGTGTGGTGGCTGGATCACATGCCTGAGCCCTCCTCACTGTTGCAGTAATAACACTGGAACAGGAACTAGATCTCAGGAATATTAGTAAATGTCACAGCCTGGTTAATTATTTAAAAGAAATATTATTGCTTTATTAAATTGCATCTTGGCCTATTTCTTTGAAAACCTACATGATTGAGGATTTTCGCTCTGAATTTCAATAACTCTTTGACTGAACAGAAGGAACCCATCAGGAAAGGCAGAAATGCATTAATTACTAACTGCGTCTCCCAGATATTACACCTATAACTCATAAAGATAATTGAAAATTTAAAAAGCCTAAACAAACAAACAACCTTACTTGCTGCAGTCTGAGTGGGCAACTTTCATGAACTTTATTCCCCCTGCTTGTCTTTATTCAGGTTTGAAGGTTAGCTTATCCTCTAACGTCTGTGGCAGTGATTAACCCTTTATCTATTGAGTAATCAAGAAAGGTTTCAATGCTTTTCTCCACCTGCCTTCAGTGGGAACAGTGCTGTGTGATGCTATGAGATATGGTTAGGTAATCAGTGGAATTGCTCCAGCGATGGACTGAACATACAGAAAAGCTCCAAACTGTCAGTGCAACCTCTGAGCTCAGTAACATCTTCACTAATATCTCTATCATTTCCTACTAGATGCAATGTTGCCAATATACGTATGTCGAAGAGGACAAATCAGGACTCCTATTCCCAGCTCTGCAGTTCAGTTTTTGCTTGACCTTGAGCTAGTCACCTAACCTCTGTCTTCATTTACTCCTCTGTAAAAGGAGGGTAATGTTAACAAAGCTCCAAGAGTGTTGACACTTAGCTGTCTGTGAAGCACATTGAGTCACTGCAAAAAGTGTTGTTGTCGTCATCAAGGTCAGGAGAGCTATTCTTCATATGGTACACCTGTGAAGGGAGTTTAAAAATTAAACTGCCTTCGGTGCTGATGAATCTTTTTCACTGTTCTGTTATAACTTGTAGACAACAGGTGACCAATGGGTATGTCTACGTTATATTTGTCCAGGGAAAAAAGGTGTGTCTCCTTCGTGTTGCAAAGTGGCAAATTTTACAGAGTATCATTAAATTATAGCAATGTGCATTTTAACAGTCCAGTAACAATCAGATGTTACTTTGTAAGGAGCTAGAAATGCTTCAGTACAGGAACACAGGGTTTTCTTCTCCGTTGTTAGCTTTGTTGCAGGGTGGATTTGATTTAAAGCAAATTGATGTAAATCACTAGTCAGGAAGACTCCGTTTAATCATAGTTTTCTACATAAAAGTCTTCTACATTAAAACTTGTTGGCTGTTATAATCTTAATACATATTCTTCACAACTCAGAGGTAGATGTAGGTTTCATTTTCAGAAGGTACACACTATACATTTTTAAACAGTGATTTATTCTGAAAACTTTTCAGATTCGTTTTACAACTATATCAGAAAATGAATGATTATTTGGTTATTTCATTTACCAAAGGTAACTGAAACAGATATTTATGAAGTCATCGGGAGGTGAACTATCTTCAGTTCAACAGGTTAATCATTAATATTTGGAAGATTTTCTTGCTATGCTCTCTTAGGAGGAGAACATCACCAGACAAACATCTTAATTGTTTTATTTAACTAAAACAACAACGTTAAATATTCTGGATTTTTTTCTTCAACAGCAAACATAATATTTTAACAAAAAAGCATATGTCCCTCGCTTCTCACATTTATCTCCAGACTTCTTTGTCCAGATCTATTCCGCCCCCAAAAATCTTCTTCTATTCATTGAACTTTTTGAAAGTTTGCACTTTTAGAGAGCAGTAAGGGATTGACTCCGTCTACACAAATTTGCAGAGGGACAATAGAGTTGAGGTCAGTTATTTCTCACTTCTATATATTATTTATTTTTAATAACATTTTTGCTGTTAACAAGCATGTTACCTGTGGGGACACACATCCACAGTTTGAGATCTGCAAAACTAAGCATCTCTGATGGTATATTTTAGACTGAGCACTGAGTTCCATTGAGTAGATAAAAGGATTAACCTAATCTTTACGGAAGCCTGTGGAACCCCACAAGATTGGAGCCCTAATCCATGAACTATTGGAACTCGTTTACAAAACTTTTCTTAAACATTACGTGAATATATTGTCTCATACTATAGAATTAGAATTTATAATCTCTATTCCATGATGAGATATCTTTGAGCTATACTGTATCTTAATTAAAACTATCTTTAGATTTTTTCCTCAAAAAGCATTTTATCAAAAAAACTGACTTAATTTAAAAAAAAAAAAAGGATTTATTTATTTATTTATTTATTTATTTTAAATCATTGATTTTTATCCACCCTGCTTTGTTGGAATTTCACTTTGAAAAACTCCAGGGATGAAAGGATAACTTGTTCAAAACCACAACAATCTTCAAGGAAGTAGCATAAACAGTCTGAAATTTGTGCTATAGGAAAGTAGGCTTTGTGGTCAAACAGTAAGGTAGAGTTGGGTAGACCAGAGTACTGAGTGACACATTCTCAGATGCACATGCTTCCATCAAATGAAAAAGGGCTGCTGTTCTTGTCTCTTGTTGCATTGTTTCAAACTCTGTAGTCACTTCTTTTTCCACAAAGTAAGTTGTAGTGCAATCAAGCTTTTTCTTCTCAAAACATGATGGTGCTTTGAGATGACTATTTTCTGAAGTGTTGGTTTTTTTTCCCAAGCTTAATTGGAATATTGTATGTAGTACAAAATTAAAACTTGACATCAGCTGTCACGTGAAATGTTTTGTACTGCGGAGATCAAAATTTGGCAAAGAGGTTTCCTAATTCAGAATGTGTCTGTGTCTACCACAACACTTTACATTCAGCATGGAATAACTATCACCTTAAACTGTCAAGTTTATGTACAGAAGTGGATCCTCTAGGAACAGCAGGATAGCCAGAGCCTGGTTGTGCAAAGGGGGAAACAAGCCATTTAGAAGTGGAGAAGGGGGATAAACCTCTCAAGAACATAAACAAATGGGACCTTCTCCTCCCTAGCATGAGAAATGTCCCTAGAAGCCAGGGCCCTTTTGTTCTGAAGTCCTAACTCTCCCACTTGTGAATGGGTTCTGAATCAGGCAGCTGAAACCAAGGAGCTTTTCCTCATACTAAATCCTGGTATGGGAAGGAGGAAAAAGACAACACAAGAACTTAGTAGGAAAGTCACGCTGTCCTCCAAAGAAACCAGCACTGTTCTTTGCGAGCATCAGACTGTCCCCTGAGCAATTGTCTGTAGTTTTCCAATCTTTCCTGGCTGTTCCCCATGGCTGAGCTGCATGCTCAGCTCTGAGGGAGTCTAAGCAGGTCAGCACAGTCCAGCCAAGTTACCACCGTAGCCAGCACTCTGCTCCCTACCCTCAGTTAGAAGGAATCCCCCTCAGCTCCCACCACTTCCTGTGTGTACGCAGCCAGCAAATTACTGGCAACGTTTTTCCTTATATTTTTTTTACGACTAAATGGTCAAGTTAATGTTTTCTGCGGAATCTGTGGCAACTGCAGGAATCATACCAATTGGGCCTTTTTCACCTCAAATGCCACCTGTCAGCAGAAGGTCAGTCCTGCCTCTCCCCCAAGGACTCTGTTTTTTTTTTTCCCTTCCCTGTTTTCTCAATTGCAGTAATCCCTGTTTCAAGCACCAAATCTTTAGTCTGGGGAAAGGGAGGAGAAGAATGATTGACATAAAATCCTATTTATTGGTTTGATGTCCAAAAACTTCTCTGGAAATGAACTTCATTCCTACTTTTTGGAAGTGGATGTTGAGCACCATGTACGTAATGAGACTGTTTAGACTGATTAAGTCCCTCTCTGGAGATTTGCGTGCCTGTGCAGCATTTTTATTACTGCTACAGAGTCTAGCACACGTATGTGTGGCTGCAGGGATGACACGTAGCCTGCTGGGCCCACAGTAACCGTCATCCTGCATAAATTGAGTGGTGTTGGTTGTAAATTGCGTCCCAAAATACGGGTGGCTTGTGATAGAAACAGGTCAAGGAAAATGGTGCTTTTACTCAGTTGTACTCCCTCCTTCCTGTCCTGTTACTCGATGCTTGCATTTGCCTCCTTGAGTTTGGAAGCTGGGGTTGTGAAAAGCACGGCATGAGTACGCTTGGTGCAGCATGCAGGGTGAATCGGCTAGTAAGGGAGGCACAGGCTGCATGTCCTGTAGATGGCAAACGTTGATTGCTGTTAAAGGAAATTGGTAACTTTTTTGCTCTTCCTTTCAAATCGGTCAGTCTCAACGCAGTGGCGTCCTCGGCAGCCAGAGTGACTTCTGGGTCATTTGGCTGTTTTATGCCCATTTTTAAGGGCAGCCTGGAGTGAGCTATAAAGGGAGGTAAGATCTAAGTCTCTGCTGCTGTGTTTCGTAGTGCAGTTAGCCTACAGATTTAGGGTCATGGAGCCCTGCTGCAGTTCCTTTTATAACACTTCCCTTAAGGCCAGCCAAATGTCTTCTGTGTGGACTGGAGGAAGGGACAGTGGATTTAAGATTTAACCCTCTCTGCATTGGATTTGTACCTATTTCCTGTTACAGTCCTGATGTTACCCTTCCTTAGTGATATGGTGAAATAATGATTTTGCTGCTAGAGAAAAATTGACTGATTTAATACTCATAAAAGAAATAAGGGGTTAAATCGTGGGACTCGCCAGCCATCTGGAGAGTCTGATCGAACATGACCGTGGCAAATGTTGGCTCAGTTCTGCACTGGGGTGGACGGAAATGCTTTTGCTTCCTCTCTTCTGTCAGCCCTCCCTTCCTGGTAACTCAGGAGCCCAGTGTCTTCCCATAACAGACTGAAACTCCCAAGTGGGGGAAGCAAATGCCATTTTGGAGGAAGGTGCTGCAAAAGCTCCTCTCCCTAGCCTGGCGTTGCAGCGTTTAAGGCTATCGGGTATATCTGTTCCATGGGAGGATGTGCTGGGTTTTGGCTTATTGGGAAAGATACATGGCATCCACTTTTACAGGTTCACAGATGCTGCAGTATCGCAGGCAGCCCAGCGGGTGCGGGTTGAGTGAAGATGGGAGCACAGATGGTTTAATGGAGATTATCCCAGTTGGAAACATGCTTGTGCGGTGAATCAAATGAGCAGGCTCTTAAGCACTCACCATCTCTCTTCAGGAAGGGACAATGTCACCCCAGCCTGACGTTCTGATTAGAATAATGAGCAACCAGAGCAGGATCTGTCTGAAACAGAGAGAATCTGGTGCAGAAGGGTGGGGAGATAATCAAGGGGAACAAAGATCTTCTCGTTAGATGCAGAATTTAACCTGAAAGGGCTAAAGCTGAATTAGTACATTTTATGTAGATGCATTTTCCCCTCTTCTTCTGTCTCAGCATGGCACTTCCTGCTTGGGTTCTCTTTGATTGCAATCTGTAGAGCTTTTTTTCTCGTCTCCATCTCCCTGTTCCCCCTTCTCCGACTCTAGAGCTGCCCCCTTGGTATTCCCCCCACAGCTCTGACTGTAACCTCACGTCTGTCTCTGCGGGTATAAGACTGCATTTGGGAACCTGTCCCTCTCATCTGGGCATGGCAGTGCCTTTGGTTTCTCACTGTAGAACCATGTCTCTGTTAATTTGTGTGCCCTCATTCACCCCCCCGTAGGGTTGGATCCCTTGCATACCCGGCTTTCTATAGATTCTACTGTTAAGAAACAACATGCAGCCTTCCTGTTTAAAGGGTTTTACTGAAGGGCATCCCCAATTAAGCCAAAATTCTTCCACATGTGAGCACCTGAGTCCACAGCCTGCCTTCCTCACATGCTAGTGCTAACTGGAGTAGCCGTTACCACTATTTAACCCAAATGGCCCCTCTGCTGAATACAACCCCGGGTGGATAAAGCCTTTCCAGAGAGGTTTTCAAAGCTGCAGCCCCAGCTGGCTCTCAAGAGCTTACACTTAGCACAAACCCTTTTGAGCCGAAAGGATCTCAAATTGCCTTACGAACTATATATAAAGGATCACTTCACCACGCAGTGGAGCTGAAGTGCAGCCAGTTATGTGGTGGAGCGTGTCAGCTGTTCAGTAGCATGCAAAAACTCAAGGCAGGCGCACACAAACATTTGAGTCTTCTAGATGGGGGAGGGAGCAGGGGTGTCCACCGTTGGTGGAGGTATCCCCCAAAACAGCTCTCACTTGCTTTGTATGATGTAAGGGATTCGTAGCAATGATGTCCCAGCATGAGCAGCTGATCTAACTCTTCTCCCCAAGTCCGTTGGTTTTGGGAACAGTCCTTGAGTTGAGAGGTGATGCTGTGAACTGAGCGCATCTTCTGAGGTGAGACACGCTCTTGTTCTGAGCATTCCGTTCTACAGCTGAGAACACTTTCCCTGTATTCTGCCACCTTCCGCCACTGTGCCCCACAGCAGTCACATCCAGCAATCAGTAGATCATAGCTGCTGTCTCAGGTATCTATTCTTGCGGGTCTCAGTGTTAGGAGTGGCCTAGAGACTTTCAGAGCCAGCAAGTGAGGAACAAGTGTCCGTGGGAGGGAGGATTGACCTCCTATGTCAGGGATAGGCAACCTATGGCGCGTGCGCCGAAGGCGGCACGCGAGCTGATTTTCAGTGGCACTCACACTGCCTGGGTCCTGGCCACTGGTCCGGGGGGCTCTGCGTTTTAATTTAATTTTAAATGAAGCTTCTTAAACATTTTAAAAATGTTATTTACATTACATAAAACAATAGTTTAGTTATATATTATATACTATGACAAAGTTCCTTTTCTACCTTGGTGGGTCCTGCGCTTATTGGCAGATTTGCTCTCCTCAGTGATCTTCCCCACAGTCTTGGTCAATTTCTCCTGTGTCTGATCAGGAGTGGGAAGGTTTGCGGGGAACCCAGGCCCGCCCTCTACTCCGGGTTCCAGCCCAGGGCCCTGTGGATTGCAGCTGTCTATAGTGCCTCCTGTAACAGCTGCGTGACAGCTACAGCTCCCTGGGCTACTTCCCCATGGCCTCCTCCAAACACCTTCTTTATCCTCACCACAGGACCTTCCTCCTGGAGTCTGATAACGCTTGTACTCCTTAGTCCTCCAGCAGCACACCCTCTCACTCTCAGCTCCTTGTGCCTCTTGCTCCCAGCTCCTCACACGCACTTCCTCTCCTCTAGCTCTCCCCTCCCTGACTGGAGTGAGCTCCTTTTTAAACCCAGGTGCCCTGATTAGCCTGCCTTGATTGGCTGCAGGTGTTCTAATCAACCTGTCTGCCTTAATTGGTTCTAGCAGGTTCCTGATTACTCCAGTGCAGCCCCTGCTCTGGTCACTCAGGGAACAGAAAACTACTCATCCAGTGACCAGTATATTTTCCCTCTACCAGACTCCTGTACCCTACTGGCCTGGGTCTGTCACAATATTTATAGAAAGAGACCTGCTAAAAATGTTAAAATGCATTACTGGCACGCAAAACCTTAAATTAGAGTGAATAAATGAAGACTCGGCACACCACTTCTAAAAGATTGCCGACCCCATCCTACGTCATCACCTGAAAGCAGCACTGCTGCCAAGGGGGTGTGAATCCACTGCTGGGTGTGCTGAGCCTAAGCCTGCACAGAGGGGTCATGAGGAAAACTGTTTGGGGGAAGTTTATTGTGCTGATGTGAAGCCACCATGCCTGTTTGCTTACAACAATCACCTAGAACACTCATACAGCAGTGTTCTGTAGTAACAGGCCAAACCACTGCAGCTTGCAGCAGGGCTGCTATGGCAGTATAGAGCCATTGCTGTAGCCTCCTCTTGTGCTGTTTTCTCTGAAGGGATGTGTCCTAGCAAGATTCTCTTGCCAACGCTCGAGCATGTTGTTCCTTACTACAAACACTCCAGTGCTTTTTATTGCAAAATGAATGTGGAAATAAAAACAAATGACTGTCAGCGTAAAAGAATGGCAGTTATTACTCCTGTGGGCAGTTACAGTACTGGAAGTCAGGAAGAACCTACATTAGTGATCCAGAATGCTGCAGCATCTTCATCTTCTGGAATACTGCAGCGCATGTGGGTATGTGAGAAACAAAAGGATTGAAGTCCTGCTTTGTAACTAATCAGTGCAACCATAACTTTTGCGACAGATGCCTTGAGAATGCAGCACTGTTTGACTAAAAACCCAGTCCGAGGGGCTGATTTCTGGGTCTCTTTCCTGTCTCCATCTCATCAACTTTTTAAAGAGTGAGGTCAGTTTGCCCTGAAGCTGCTACAAAAACTGGAAGCTGAGTTCCACCAAAATAAATGGCGTCTGGGAAATGAAAGCTATTCTCCGCTTTTTGTCATGGAGCTAATAAGGTTGAATTCGCCCCTCCTTTCTTGGCCATTCGTCCCTCTGGCTTGTCATTAATTTCTGTCTCTGTCGCAGTTTATTGCCTGCTCATCGTGCGTCTTTGACAGATAACCTGGCAGTTTCACAAGGCTTTTTCCCCTCAATGTTTCCCAACCAAAAAAAAAAAAACAAAACCTGGTTCATGCCTAGCCTCTGTGAATGAGGCTTTGTTTTTAATTGATTTGGCTCATGCAGTGGCAGAGAGATCTGTGCAGCATTTCGCAAGCAGGATGTAGACTTGTCATGTCAGTATCCCTAGCGCTAAAGTTCTGCTTTTGGTATTGGATTTGCTAGCTTCCTTTGCAGCCTCCCTACCCTTAGGACAAGGGGAGTATCAGATGGAAGGCGAATGTACCAGGACTCAGGGAAGGAGACTGATTCTTTGGTACATAGTGGAAGAACTCCAAGAAACTGGAAGGACGTGGATTGAAGTGACTGGCTTTAAAGGATTAGCTTGTCTCTTATTACAGATAAATCGATAGTGCAGGGGACTGGAATGTGTTTTTTTGCAAAGAGCTGTCTGTTCGCTTCACAATGAGAAGTGGTTTTTCTTCTTAAATGAGGCCTGGATTACACTGTCACTCATCCTGACACTGAGCTTTTCCGGAGCGCTCCTAACAAAGGGCCTTAATAATGAGTCCTTCTCTCAGCTGCCTCCAGCCAACTAGCAAGGGCTGTGCAGAGAGTGAAAGCATCAGACTGTATCCTACATATGGTTGCCTGATCCTTTCCCAGGCATGTGTGCTATGGTCGCTGGCCAAAGGCTTCCCAACCCAAACAGGAAGAGGTCTGGCTGGTACGATTAGTGTAGGATGTCATTGGTTTTAGGCAACTTGAGTTGCAGTGTGACTGCCTTCAGTCTGCTCCTGGCTTGCTTTGGAAGTTCGAACTGGTCCATTTGAGGATATTTTCTTTTGGAGTCTCTGTTAGGGATCTAGGCTTTGCCAGAAGGGATAACCGCACTGCTCCAAGTCTAGTCTCTTGCCTCCAGGAGTGGCAGATTTTTCAGATGAAGGTCAATACTTTTGATTCCCGTAAAACAGCTGGCCAGTTGTGCCATGTTGTATTGTGGGAAGGAAGGCAGACTCCTTCCTGACCACCTATAGCAGCTATTTTATTTTCTGAAGCCTGAGATTTGATTACCCATGTCATAGCATGCATAACAATAAACAATGTGTTTAAGATTTGTAAGGGGGTTTGGCTAGTGAGCAGCTGTCTTGAACAAGGAGAGTTAGAAAATGGGTTTGGGGATCACTCTTCTTCCTCTCCAAGCACTTCCCTTAACTCTGTGGAAATCTCACCTTCAAGGGTATGTCTACACTGCAACTGATGGTGCAACCTTCTTTTATTTTGCATTTGTATAGTGTCTGTCACAGTGGGGCCCCTAGTCCATGACTAGGTCTCCTAGGGGCTACAGTAATATAAATAATGCTTACCTGAGCTACAATCCCACCTCTGTGTGCAGTGTAGATGTACTCAGTAAGCACTGTGCCTGCAAGAGGCCAGAGGGAGGACAGATCCTTCTATAAATAAAACCCTATGTTGGAACAGAGCTCGATCAGGCAGCAAGACACCAAACATGACACCCTTCTCTCTTGATGTTGAAGACCTGTCTCTCTTGAACTGGGCAGGTGTCAGAACTGATTTCTAGACATGATCTGCAGAAATCAGAAAGATTTCAAAATAACCTTTAAGACTCTTCTCAGGCCAGCCTGTTTCAAGAGACTCCACTGGTCTATCTCTCTTTGAATCATTTATGGAACATAAGTTCTAAGTGCTCTTGCTATATTAAGGGTTTAGTTTCATATTGTAATGACAGCATCATAGAAACTGAAGTTGGAAGAGACCTGGTGTGTCAGCTAAGCTGTCCATGGAGTGGGTCAGTACAAGACTTCCTGAACAGCAGATTTTGTAATACTTTTCCACTGTTTTTAAAAATAGAAATAACAGATCTTACTGCTAAACAAAACAGCGACTTTATTGGCCTGGCTAATTACATACAAGCATTTCCATCAAGTAGGACAGTGACTTCAATATTTTCTTCTTCCTTCTCCGAGAGTTTCATTAGCGAATTGGCAGAAAGGGTAATCAGCCTCAGGGCAAACTTGCTATAAGATTGCGAGGTAGTGCCGCTCTGTGAGTATCGCGATGAGAGGAGACCGGGACAGTGACTTTGAGCAGGGTAGCGTCTGTCTATTCAGCCCCTTGGGAGCGCTGTTCAGGGAGGTGCTCTGAAGATGGTTGTGGCTTGCCTCAGTGCCGGGGCTGGATGACTCTCAAGGTCCCTTCCAGCCATACAGTTCTATGATCCTGTGAGCTGTTGCTTTTGTTTGGGTGAAATATTTGATGTTTTCTTGACCAAAGCTGTGATCTTTAGACCAAACCAGCAGGTACTGATGACAGAATTATAGGCGCTACCATAAATACAGATAATCCAAGACTGGCCAGATTTGTCCTGTAGCAAACTGTGATCTGTGTCACCCTTCTGGGCAGAAATGATCCCTGAAGTGATCCAGAGGGTTTATTACACCAGCCTGGGTAGTGTGCACTAGACAAAATAGGGGAGGAAGAAGGCTCAGAATGAGCCAACTCCACAGGTAGCCCCTAGCACTGCCGTGTAAAAGCAGGAGTTATAAATACAATGCGTGGGACACCTTTAATGTGCCTCCAGGCAATTGCCCCGTGACCCACCAAACAGTGAATCGGAATGAGACTCCCTTATTGCCTAGAGGGTTTCATTTCAGGGGCCAGAGTATGATAAACCTTACTGAGAATTTAGTGCAAGTGAGAAGAAGGAAAATAGGAGGCAAAGATGATGAAGTGGTATGCGGGAAGAGTTAATGAAGGCAGATCCCCAGGGACCTCCTAACCCTGAGAAGGTCATGGAGACGCATGCTTGCGGGTCTTCCATGCCTACATGCCACGCTGTGTGTCTGTTTCTTCCACCTTAAAGCTATCTAACCTGAGGGGGGAGGGGGAGTATATTAAATAGAAAGATAGAGTTAGCAGCCAGTACTCCACTATCTGCATAGAGGTAGGGCAGTGTTTGTCAGAGGGGTAGTAATGACTATGCTCTCACACTTTATTAGATGAACCTCATTAATCTGTTTATAGCCCTGCTCACTAATGTTGCAAAAAATCCTCGAGGCTACTCAGTGTCAAGAAGGCTCCTGTTCTATTTCGACTCCATTTTGAAGTCAGCCTGTGGAGGGCACAGCTCTGCAACTTCGCTCTACACGGCTGCCATGTATCATGCACCCGACATTCCACTTTCAAACTGCTCTCCTACTGCCATCAGCTTCTTTGCTCCCCTCCCACTCCATTCGGATGCAATTAGATGCAGAGTAGGGGAGGTCAGGGGTCAAGGAGGCGCTAAAGTGACTACAAGACACTGCAGGTGATTGTACCATAAATACCCCATCGATGGAGAATTAGATGGCAGTCACCTCGGGAGATTGCTGGTCTCCATCTTTCTCTTGCTCATGAAAAATGACTACGGAAGCATATTTACACCAGAGAATGCAAGCTTGCTGCTGGCTCCAGTCCTGGCTATGTGTGCCAGGGACTGCATAGGATGACTTTCTGAAAACACTTTGCCGTGTTTGGATTGTTTAATTTAGGAGAGGAGGGAACTGAGTGGTTGGTTTGGGAGGGGGTGTTGGGTCTCTTTGGCGGTGGGAGGGTAAGTGAACTTAGCGCTCACTGAAATGTGCTTGCTCAGGATTCTGACAGCCCTCGCTTCATCCACATCAAAGATACAGCCAGGACAGCACCATGCCAACTTCACCACGCTGCCCTTTCAATGTGCTGCAGCCTTGATGTTGAGGGACTTTATCTAGGGGCCACAGGGGAGGTTCAGGCTCAGGTCCGTTCAGTCCTTAGTCTCTCTGAGACCCCCACAATGAGGTCAAGACTTGTGATAGTGTTTTTCGTGGAATGGACACTTGTCCATTTGGAACTGGATTTAAACAAGCAGATGCATTTAACGTAGGCCACTGACCAGCCATTAGGCAGTAATGCCACCACTGGCTCTACGTATTCCTCAGAGCACTAAGGGCTATGTCCTCAGTTGGCATTGTAGGCATCGCTCCCCTTACTTCGGTGCAGCTATCTCAGCTTTCACCAGCTGTAGCTCTGGCTCTAGAAGAATATTCAACCTCTGCCCCAGCCATGTTGTGTAGATCCTGTGTATCGAAGGAGAATGCCAGCTATGAAGATTGCTCTTTGTACAAGCAATGTGTTCCCTATGAGTTATGACTGTAAAAACCCCCATGGTGTATCCTGAGAGCTGCATGTTAATTACCAGCAATGCTTTGGCAGCAGATGTCTGTGACAAAGTAGCTCTCCTTTACTCTGGGGGGTAGAAATGAGGCCAGTTACACTTTATCTATAAGTATTACTCATACAGTGTCTAATGGAGGCAGCGTTGTTCCATGGAACTTCATTACTGCCCGGAGGGGGGAAGAAGAGGTTAAAAATCTCTCAGCCTCTTTGAGCAATCCCATTTCTGCTGCTGGGTTATCGTTTTAACCAATTTAAATAAGAGAGTCAATAATTACCTGCTTCCTGATAACTTCCTGCCAGTCAACACTGCAGCAGCCATGGTCCACACACCAGCCGCTGGGGGCTCTGTCTCTCCATCTTTCATCTTTAAGCTTTTATAAAGGGTCTGGAGGGAACCTTGTTTGAACAATCAGTCTCCTTTTTCGTATATTATATCTTACGGTTATTATATTATATTATACGGTTATTATATATTATGGTGACGGATGACGCTTGGAACGCAGCCCTAAGTAAAGTGCCATCTGGCACTTTAGCTGGAGAGCTGAGATCACGCAGGAGGGACGAGCGTGTCCTCTGTCACGAGGGGGGACAGCAGAGGAGGCTTGGAAGGAGTTCTGAGACAGGGAACTGCAAGAAAGTGAGCCCCACAAAGCCTCTTCTTGAAATCTGTAACAGATTGATCCTTATAAGCGTTGCAACCTGTGTGTGACTGGCTGAGGCTGCTGGGGTGTGGGGAATAGGGTGGTGGGTGCCACAGTGGAGGTGGTGGCGCTGTTGTGGCGGTTATCTAGGCTGCAAATAGGTGTGTTTAAGTCAGTAGTGGTAACATTTTTAGTGGCTAAACACTCTGGGCTGTTTTAGCCTCAGTGACAAAGAACAAACACCATGTTGGGGGGAGCCTAAAACTTGCTAAGTTCTTTCAGGCAGAAGTGTGGTTCAAACCATTCGGACTGGCTCCAGAAGAGTCCTTACATTTGCCAAAGGCCTGATCCAAAGCCCCCTGAAATCAGTGGAAAGACTCCCCCTGTAGACGTCAATAGTCTTTGGATCAGGCCCCAGATCAGGGGATGAAATCACACATTTCTGCCTGTGTCGTCAGTGTTAAAACTCAAGCTCCTCTTCCCCTGTTGTCTAAATGTCATCTATAGGAGAGAACCTGATGCAGGGAGGGGCTCTTACACAGCCCGTGGAGCAGGGCCATGGCTCCTGAGCAGGCCAGATGTCACAGAGCTCATCAGGTGTTTCTGCTAGGCCACCTGGCTGTCAGAGGCACTTCTTAGCCATGGTGCATTTGTCTCCGTCACCTCCAGCATTCACCTAGGCTGCTGGCGTAGCTTGTTGAGCTCAGGGACATCTCGCCCAGGCAGAGCTGGCATCAGAATTACTGCTCATTTGACACCAGCTAGGAAGTGACTGCTTTTCCTACTGTTCAAGGAGACTCTTTGCTTCTGTTTCTACACAACTAATCTTAACAGGGACCATTTTCCTCTCAGAGGTGTCGCTTCGTTAACTTCCGCTCTGCTGTGGGAATGTTCCATATCCATAGCCTTGCAGCATCTGTAAAGCATCCAGTTTAGCCTGCCACCTGAGGCAAAGCAGTTTACCAAAGAGAGTGATCCAGTGGATCTAAATCTCAAGTCCTTATGCTTGTAAATGCCATATTTCTCCATTTTTAGAGTAAGCTTATTGGTATCCCCTCACCCCTTTCAGTGGGAAGAAGAGGGCTGCTCAGAACTTGTGATGTGCAGTCACCAATATTGGAGATGCTGGGTGAAATCACCATGAGAACAACCTTTCATGTGAGAAGTCCACACTTCTGCCACCAGTCAGAACCAGGAGCCTCAGAGCAAAGATTTTGATTTGGAATTGGCTGTTGCTTTGGGTCGAGTTTTAGAGGGCTGAGGTTGTGGGGTTAGTTCTCATCTTAAGCAAACATTGCTCAGAATTTGGGGTTTCTCCAGGCTCTGAATCAAAAAGGTACAGTAGTTATTCAGGTTAGTTTAATTCTCAGTGAATGCTAAACATTGTGGATGCTTTTTCTGCCGATTAGATCTTGAAGGCAACTAAGCAAGTTCCAATGGCATTTGTGAATGAAACTTGTTTTCATCAGTGTCCCTTGGCAGGCATGTGCATTCACACTCTCAGCACACAGACATTTACTTGTGGAGTCCGTGGTGCTAGTTCTAGTCCCTGAGACCCATTGCTTTATAAAAAGCTGTGAGAGAAGAGTCAAATTCAATAAAATGTGGTCTGCTTATTCTGAACACTGAAGACTTGAGCAATGACGACGTATGCTTCCTCCAGATCCAATAAAGAGCCTGTTTGGCCAACAAAACCCTCTGACTCTGGCATAAGGCACCTTCTTCCTGATTTGATTCTTGATCAATATGTCTGATACCTGGCAACATTCTCTTGGAGTATCTCAGCTGATCCTCACAAGTGGATGTTGACTGAGGCACTACAGCCATCCAGTTTACATAACCACTTCAGTACTTTCCCTTTCCTTCTTGTGATTTTCTTTGTAAGTGTCATCTTATCCAAAGTGGCTTGTCTACTTCTTACCTGGCATGCGAATTTCAACATAAATACTGTGTTTCTTTTTCAGTTGCTGTGCATGTTTCTAACAATAACAGCAAATCCCATCTTGGTCCCTGCAGGAAGAAGGCTCCAAGTCAACAGGCCTGTCTTTCATTCTGAAGTATTAAGAGCTGACAGAGGGAGAGGCTAGGAAGCCACTGACAGCTGGATTCCTGTTTGTTGTAACCCCCAAACCTTGGCAATGTTATAGACAGAAAAAAAAACTGTTGGGGGGATAGGGAGGAGGCATCCTAACACTTCAAGAACTAACCAGCTATCGAGTTCGCTGGCCATCAGGGCACAGCATAATTCAGAGAGACGAGCTGTTGTTTTCTGTTCTGTGCTAGCAAACTTCTAATTTTCTCTGACTGGAAACATAATCTTCAATAAAAGCCACAAACAGGTTGCCATCTAGTTATGTACTGGGTCATGCTGGCTTCAACACAAACAGGACTTTGCAAAGAGAAGAGGCTTTCATTTTTTTGTGCATGACTTCCTACCTGACTGCAACAGGCGTGGGTATATTTTTTTATTTTGTAACGGAAGGGGTTCGAGGACAGAGATTAGGGTGACCCCCTCCGATAATTGAGCCAATCCCTTGCAAGAGCATGCTAAGGATTCCCTTCTCCCACACTCATCGGGGATGTAGGAGCTCTTAGACACAGCACTTCACCTTAGCCGAAAGGCTGACATCTCTTCTTCCGTGTTCAGGTTGAACTGAACGAGCCTCCATTCATTGTCTCTAATTGTAAACCACCAGAGTGCAATAATTCACT
Organism: Gopherus flavomarginatus; assembly: GCF_025201925.1. Taxonomy (NCBI): domain Eukaryota; kingdom Metazoa; phylum Chordata; order Testudines; family Testudinidae; genus Gopherus; species Gopherus flavomarginatus. Next base: position 38,683,174 of record NC_066628.1, on the reverse strand, counting down.
TCAATTAAAGATTTGCCTGTTCCTTCTGCCTCAGGTTATTTTGCTAAAATTTAGTATTCGGGATAGGGTGACCAGACTGCAAGTGTGAAAAATCAGGATGGGAGTGGGGGGTAATAGAAGCCCATATTTAAAAAAAAAAAAACAAAAAAAAGGCCTAACTATCAGAATTGTCCCTATAAAATCGGGGTATCTGGTCACTCTAACTTGGGGTGATAGAGGCCTTAGATATTTCTAAGAAAGCAGGGGAGTTGAACTAGAAAATGCAAGAGCTCTTTCTTGGTGTGTAACAAGTAGCGCCGTTTGAATTCCATGAGGATGCTTTTTTTCTGTACAGACTTAGGCTTTGTTGACTGTTGCATGTAGTGAGTCAGGGTTTGTAAAACAGCCACGGTCAGCTCCAGGGTTTTTGCCACCCCAAGCAACAAAAAAAGAAAAAAAAAAATCCACGATCGCGATCTGCAGCTCAACCGCCGCCACTTCAGAATTCGGTGGCTGGCTCTTCGCTCCGAGAGGGACCAAGGGACCTGCCACCAAGGACCCAGACATGCTGCCTCTCACCATTGGCCGCCCCAAGCAGCTGCTTGCTGAGCTGGTGCCTGGAGACGGCCCTGAAAACAGCTCACTTTAGAGAAAGAGATGAGCCTAGAAAATGTCGTTGGCAGATGAGGTGGCTTGTGTCTTAGATGGAAGTCTAGGCTCACCTTTTCTTCAGGAAGAGGGTAAAGCGATAACGGCAATTATGGAGTTAATTAACTTCTTGGGGAGGAGAAGCTGGATCACTGTGAACTTGGCAGCTTGTGAGGAAGACACAATGATTTGAAAAATCCTTGGAATGAAAATATGGCTGACTTCTCCCATCCCTGAGAGAAACACGACTGCCATTTTTTTTTTATTATGGTATTATTTAAGTACTTAAATCTTTATTTTGCAGGGTGGGACGGGGTGGCGCGGAGCGCTTATTTTTAAACACCCAGTTTTGAAAATCTTGGCCTACATGTTCATATTTATCTCCTCCTCTCCTACACACACCTTTCCAATAGGCTGCAAGGCCTTGTATCTGAAACATCTTTGAAAAGGCTGGTCTGTCTCTTCAGCTCTCCAATTCTGAGCTAGTTGGGATGGGCCCAGTCACTGGGCTAAAACTGATCTTTTGATCCTCCTTTACCGGTTAAATGGAAGAGCTTCTGGTTTGGAACTGATGGCCATTACCTGTCCTGTTTCAAATCTCAATGAACTTGGGGGGTTGATTTTTGCTATTTAATCCCATCCACTACTCTCTGTTTCTCATTTAAAGACAATTCAGCACGTAGCACTGTTTGCTCTATAAACAGGGTCTGCTCTCAAATCTGCGCAACTTGATTCATCTCAGCCAAAGCCATTGCCTTATTCTTATTGATCCTTGGAAGCCCAATGTGGTTCATTGATGGGAGTTGGATGGGGAAGGTAATGTAATATTTAGACTGCTCTTGAATTCATCTCACACCTCACTCCTTGAAATCAGGCTTTTATGATGAGCAATGGATAGTTTGTTATAAAAGGGTGGGGGGAAATCCATACCTGCAGGCATGATGATTTGTGTTCATCTCACTCCTAATAAGTTGAGGAGTAGAGTCCTTGAGAGAGAGAGAGAGGCAGAGTTTGAAGCTGTTCTCTGAAGTTGATCAATGGGTTTAGTACATCTAGATTACTTGGGAGCTGGTGAATTTATAACCGTGCAGAAGTTAGAGGGGAAAACCCCAAAAGCACTTTTTATATTTTTACCCACAACTGTTACAAAATTCAGTTACCTGCTTCCTCTCCAGCTTCAGTTTACAAGTGTGTCTAGAGATGGACACACGAATCAGGCCCTGCATCTTCTACTTAAGCACCAAATTGCAGTTGTGCTCAGAGACCAAGACAGACCTCAAACCCTCCTCCTTTGCTACCTAGGGGCCCTTTTTCTGTCCTTGCGTTGGATGAAGGTGCTGTTTTGCCAGTTGGTTCTGGTGTACTCTAATTTGCAGAGGACACCTGTTCCTTAATTATCACCATTCCTTGTCTGTCGTTTTGTTTCAGCTCTTAGTGATGCATGAGCTAATCATCTCTCTTGAAGGGGGATTATGTTAACAGTTTGAACATGTGTGTCTAAGAGAGGCTAGTTGGGCATGGGTCTGTAATTTCAGTGGTGGTAGATTTGGCTTCTGCTTCGTTGGTGCTAGTCCAGGTCTTTCACCTGCATTCTCCATATGTGCATTGGGCTGCATCTGTATCCTTGATGATGATGATATCCCCACCTTTCTGACCCTTGGAAGCTGCATTCTACTTTAGGACCGAAAGGCAGTCAGTAGAAAGGAGGCTGCTGGCAGGTGGGGAGGGAGGGAATTCAGGGAGCATAACACACACACAGGAGATCAAAGGAAAAGGGCAGAGAAAAAAATTAATTTCTATAACCCTTTTAATTCAATTGTATTAGAACAGAAAAGTCCTTGATATTTCTTTTTGCTGTCTAAGACTTGTCAGTTATATTTGAAATATCTTTTGTGCTTCCTGGGTGATCTCATCCAAAGGATCTTGTAGCGTTTCTTAAACGTTAATCCTCACCCGAACACCCGTTGGCATTCCTATTTTGCAAACAGGAAAACCAAGACACAGAGAGGGTAAGTGGTTTGCTCAGGTGTTGCAGCAAATCATTGACTGAGCTGGGAATAAAACCCAAAAGTTCTGACTCCCAGTCCCCTCCCTGGGTTTATTTTGGCCACCTGGCAGTATCTGTGTTGTGAAATTATTCCAGTTGCATAACGTATTTTCTGGAACGGGTTTAGAAAAGTTTCCTGGAGTTGTGCATGTCTTTAAATAACTTGAGTTCTGTTCCAGCTCTTCCATGGGTTCATTGTGGGACCTTGGGTAAGTCATATAGCCTCTTTGTGACTCCGTTTCCCCATCTGTAAAGTAGAGTGCTACCTTCCTTTGTAAAGTGCTTGGAGATGTATGGATGAACAGAGCTATATAAATGCTCAGTATTTATTGCTCTGTTTATTTTTAAAGAATCTTACTAGTTGCCAAGCAAACGGACACAGCATGTGCTGGTTTCTTCTGGGCCTTTGTCCTGTATCCTCCTGCTTGCACATGATAGTGATGAGAGTCTGAGTCAGTGCTTGATTGATTGACTGTCACACTCTCCATCCCCACAAAAACAGAGTGTGTGCAAAGCTCCCCTCCTGTATCACTCTCTTCCTCCTCCCCCAACCTTCTCAGTAAAAGCAACTTCTCTCTCTCTCTCTCTCTGGATACCACATTAGCTTCGCCCAGTGGGTGCTCAGAACTCTTTCAAGCCCTTGACATTCTGTGTGTGTTCTTAAAGTGCTTCCTGTTATCTGATTTGGCTAATTAGTCTGTCAGGTAATCGGCACCTCATTACCCCGCCCCCCTCAGTGCCACTGAGGTTGGATAAGAGGTCACAGCTCAGTCACTTGTTCAGTCTCTGTTGCACTGGGGGGAAGTAGAGGGAAGTGAGATGTCTAAGGAAATGTAAGTCTTTTCAATTAGTCCTACTTTCTGCCAAGTGACTATGGGTGTGCGATGGGAAGCTGTAAGATATTCAGCAGATCCTGGTACTGCAGTGTCCCCCAATTTAGCCTTTAGAGACCCCTCTGCGGTCTGTCTGCTAGCTGTGATTAAAATTACTGGATGCCTAATAAGGGCACTTGCTGGTGGTAGCTTTGGTTTCCCACTCTGCATGGAATGTTCCTTAATGGCAAAGGCGCTGTGAGGCCCTTCATCTTCAGAGTTTTCAGTTCACGGGTCTGGTTTGCATATGTCACTTTCTGTTGTTAATGTAAAAGTGAAAATGTAGCACATCAGGGATTAGTTTAGCTGGAGCTGGTTCACCCTAGTCACTTGGCAGGTTCCACTGTTTTTCAGGCTAGCACACCTCAAGGCGGGCCCATCAATGTTAATTCAACCAGACTGGTCACAGCTACAGCTATCAAGACCTAAACTGAGCATGTACCCAGACAAAGAGGTTTAATATTTAATGTTCTGTAAAGTTATGCTGATAGCTTGCACTAAAATTTGTCAGTAACAGTGTGCTGTACAGGTGATAGCAAACATCAGGAAGCCAAGAGGATCCTGAGCTCTGTCTGCCTGAGGCATATAATCTGACATCGAGCAATTCGTTTGTCCCCTCCTTGTGTCTCAGCCAGTCCAGCTTTAAAACTGACTAGTGAAGAAATCTTGGTGTCAAACAGAAGCTGATTTTTGGCCTTAATAGCAAAATTCTGATTTCTAGCCTGATTCCTGTTTGTTTTTTCAATCTTTCCAGGCAGCATTTACTCTACTACTGGGTCCTTTCACCTTTTTTAATGTTCAGAAGACCAAGTATCTGCAGATCATGACATCCCTGATGAGGTGGATCGGTGAGTCCATGAACTTTTCAGCTTTAGCAAGTCTTCACCCCATCACTACTGATGGAAACTGAATCACTGGTATTGTATATAGATGTTGGAGTAACTCTGTCATGGCCTGCACATCCTGCCCTCTCAAAGACCTGAGTCAACCATAGATTTATTTTTATTTTTGAGCCAGGGTCACCTTCATTTTAGACACGAGTTTTATAAGTGAACACTGGCTAAAATGGTGCTGAGTCCCCAGTGTCTTGCCATTGGTGCACCATAAGCTGCCTCAGAAACTTCGTAACAGAAACAAGCTGTTTTCAACAGGCACTCTGCCTTCTTCTCCAAGTCCCTTGGGGGTCTTTTATGGTATGTCACTAAAAGTGAAGCTTAAAACGGATTTTTTCTGGAGGGGTGTGTGGAAATTCTGCTTCTTGTGATCAGAGTACTATCCATGTTGACCAACTGTCCATCTCACAACTGGAACACCAACACTTGGATTTTCCAGTGTCAAAGCAGGGGAGCATAGCGCATAGAGATTAAAAAGGCTATTGGATTTTGTGGCTTGGTGTGACAGTTCTCCCAATGGACACTCCTGAACATCAGGTCAATTTCGTCAGGATCCAGGTCTTGGAAATAAGTGGGATGAATCCATTCCATCAGGACAGAGTTCATTGTGGCAGGAGGTGACTACTTTAGTTTGCTCTTTGGAGCACTGATGCTTTTAATGGAGAACCCACCCTGAATCTTGTCAGTCATCCAAGGACTTAATTGCAGTGAATCTGGGCCACGTGCATACATTTCAGGAAGAGGTTGCATACCTGCACACTGTGTTTTGCCCAGGCTTATAGTTCTGAGTGTTTATCTCAGTCTACTCCAGACCCAGATTTGATAACTGATACCTATCATCAGCCCGTGTCAGGAAGGAAAAACAACTTTCCCTAGTTCAGCCTGTGGGACTTTGCCACCTGTTCAGTATCACCTCTGTACGCAGTAAAGGCCAATCTTGGTTAGCCAAGTTCAAAGGCCTGTGATCCTGAACTGAAACCCCCAGCAGTACTCAAGAGGAGCTGGATGAGACTGTCTGAGCTGAGGTTTATCGGTCGTGTTGCTTAGGGAAATGAAGCTCCCATGGTGGATGAGAGATTAAGCTGCAGAACCTCAAATGTTGAGCCGTTTGAAATAACTAACACTGACCCCATATGGTGTGAAAATCTCGAATGTCAGTGTCTCTCCTTTGTTGCCTGAGCACATGAAATGTTTGAAAGCCCCATGCTCCCCAGAAGGAGGGGTTATCTCATTAAAGGGGTATTAAAGGTAGCGAAAAATATAATCCCTTCTCCTCTCACTGGCCCATTTCCAATCACCCAGTCTCCTCTGTTCCTGCAGATGCATCAGGCAAGCCTCTCATCTCTGAGACAACCTGGCTGGCCTGCCATTGGTCTGTCCCTAGTCTTGGCCCAAAGGTTTTCTTTCCTTGACAGCCGTAGTGTTTGGAAAGGTGTAGGGGAAATTCATGCTTTAGCCTGATTGATTCCCGTGTCAGGCCATTAGGGGATGTCTGTCCCAGATAATGCTGTTTAATGGCCCCGGTGGTACCTCAGTGGCTACTTGTTGCAATGGATTCAACGAGTAATAGATTTATTAGAGAAGAAGATTCTTTAAAGGAAAGTGGGTTTATACAGTAAATAAAGAGTAATAGTCCTGCTGCAGGGCTTGGGTTTGGGGTGATGATTCTGCCACAGAGCTTGGGGAGGGGATGAATCCACGCGCTTGGGTTGGGTTGGGGTTAGGCTCCTACTGCAGAACTTGTAGGAGAGAAGGAACTGCAAACAAAGCTTGAGGAAGGATTTAGCCCCTATGCTTGGTTTGGGCTTCCTGGTGTGCTGATTGTATCCTTCTGATATACTAAGGCCAGGCACTGCTCCCTCTCTCCAGGATCTGTGACTGCATTTCCTGGCCTGTTCTAGCAGAGTGATGATGACGTTGTTTCTAGAACCTAACCTGAGCATCGGAGCCAAACTCTGCAGCTCTACCAGGCTGGCCGATCCACATTGGCTTTTACGCAGTTAAGGGGACACATCTGCTTCTCCTCTTTCAGAAAGTGCTGTCTGCACTTCACCTCCCCTTTCAGATAGGATGACCATGGACAAGTGCATGAACTTGCACTTGCCAGGAACCAGTCCTCTGCATAGCTGGCCCACCTCTACTCTCTGTCCTTAGCAGTTAATATTGGCCTCCAGTGTGTCTGCTGCAGGACGTACACTGCTCCCTTTCCCCCCATTCAGTGAAAGCCTGTGGATTTCCCAGCCGCAGTGGCTGGCATCAGTCTGCACTGCCCCAGGTGTACTGAAGATTAAGATGACAGTAGCGGAAAGAATGACTCTTCGCAGCGGAGAGAGCGAGCTGCATGTGAAGGTCGTCTCTACTTGTGTTTTGTAACGGTGTCATCCTTGCCTTTGAAAGTTGTTTCCTCTCTTTCTCCTTCTGATCTGAGTGATAATCAAATGTCACTCGCCTCCTCACCGAGCCATACGCTCTCAGAAGTAATATTTCAATTAACAACACCTACAGTGGTCATTTTTCTCCATGAAATGTAAAGACTTCATCTCTCCTTGAAAAATAAGCTACCTTGAGAATGCTAGCACCTGCATCACAAAGAAAAATTGGTCCAGGTCAGAGAATTCAGAGGAACAACCAGGCCTGGGGCTCAGCGTCCTCTGGCTGGGCTGCTGCATCCAGCTGAGGCATTCTTTATTTTTCTGATGTTGTGGAAGCTCTTTGTGTGCAGCTGAGGCAGACACATACTGAAGCACCCAAAAGGCCAAGGGGCATGGGGAATCCTTGAGATGATCTGAGGCTTGAAAATACAAGTGCAATAAAATTGGTGATACCAGATGGATGGGAATCTATTGGGTAGGCCTGTTGAGCCCAAAGAACTCATCTGAAAACAAAGACTAGTATGGAGAAGCATTTCCCTGTGTAACCTTGATAAGAGCAAGGAGGCCATAAGTACATTTCATCTGGTGGAGTAGAACATGCCATGGCTAAAGACTCAGGTTATATGGAGACCTGAAACCGTGTTAACACCTCTTGAGAGCCACGACTTAAACACAGCTCATTATAAAGTTGTAAGCATTGTTTTGGATCACTGTACCAGGCTTATGAATAGGAATAAAATATTTAACACTTGTTTACCCTCGTCATTTTCAGAAATTCCTCCAGAATTGGCCAAATACCAGTGCTAGCCATGGTGGAAGCAGTAGCGTAAACCAAGCTCAGATGTTTTTACCAGCTGTCTAGTCCTGCTCTGAACAGGTTACATAACAGTGGTTAAAATTCCCATAGCCCAGTTTATATTAGTGTTCTCACTGTTGCTAAGGCCAGTGAGTTGCACTGACTCTAGACCAGCTTTCCGAAGAATTTCTGAATGTGCTCCACATAAATGCAGTCTTTTATAAACTGAGTAGGATACTAGTAGGCTATAAGATGGTTATCTAAAAAATTTCCTAACCTAAGGCCTGGTTGTGCTGTTGGTATGGTTGTGGTATAATATGGCGCTCTTTTGCCAGTATATACAGAAAAATGTATTTCTGTTCCCTGTCCATGCCATTGGGAAGCTGGAGGAACGGCCAAAAGGGGCTAACTGAAAGAATCCCTCCATGGAACACTACTTAGAGGAAGAACTTACTGCCCTTAGTGACAAAGGGGACATGCAAAGAATTGCCCAAGTCTTGAAGGCCAAGACTATAACAGGATTAAAAAAAGAAGTAGATAAATTCATGGAGGATAGGTCCACCAATGGCTATTAGCCAGGATGGGCAGGGATGGTGTCCCTAGCCTCTGTTTGCCAGATGCTGGGAATGGGCGACAGGATGCATCACTTGATGATTACCTGTTCTGTTCATTTACACTGGGGCACCTGGCATTGATCACTGTTGGAAGACAGGATACTGGGCTAGATGGATTTTTAGTCTGACCCAGCATGACTGTTCTTATGTTCTTAAGATAGACAGGGATAGTGGAGCCTTATTTATGCCCTAAGCGACATCTGACAGTGCAGGAAGGATCCAGGTTCTGATTATAGTGTTTTAGCTTAGGTCTTGAATTGTATAACCTTAAAACTTCTATTTTCTAAGCCAGTTGTAGAATAATGAACACGGTTTTATCTTGCCAGCATGCTAGTGTGCTAATATTTGGGCCATAGATCTCTTCAGATATCATTACTTTTATAAACAACTGCAGGTCAAAACTTTGCTAGCTGTAACATTGAAATGTGTTTGTTGCGAATAGGATGCTAGTATGAATTCTCGCATCAGCTGGGCCAAGGATTCTTTATCGGGAACTATATTGTAACATCCTTTCCCCTTTCTTATGCACATTTGCCCCCAAAGTAACGTAAAACCATTGTAAAATTGTCAGAGCGGTACAAGAAGATTGTTCCCTAGCCTGGTTAAAGCACTCTTGGAGTGGATCCTTTAATGCAGTTTGGCTAACCCAGTTCTTGGAATATCATCGCTTTTATACCCTGATCAAGGAATCAGCCTTGAGAGAGTTGATTTTTATGTAAAATGTCCAGAATATCCCAAAGAAATACTCATCTCTTCATTCAGTCTGTAGTTCCTCCTCCTCTGTGTTGGTAGAGGACAGAGGCTGGAGGCGATGATTTACTTTGGTCTCAGAGGCCTGACTCGGTCCCCCAAAATTATGAACACGTAGAATTTCTCTTCCTCTACTTCAAGAGCTGACCTGTTTCCTGCTGCATTCTCTTGGGTGCAGGTGACAGGGTATTCCCACCCACATTTGCACTTATCGATGACCTAATTAGTGCCTCAGCCCATCATTTACCCAGGAAGCCAGGTTCACAGTGCCACGGTTGTGCCTTATTCCCACCTTCTTCAGCAATATCCCACATCCTCCCCTGGGTACTGGTGACTGTCTGAGTACCACAGCGAACAGCTCAGAATCTGGCAAAGGCAGAACGAAAATCGCAGGGTCTGAAGCCACGCAGGGGAATGCCGGGTGTTTCACCAGTGGGCACCGTGGGGCTCACCAGTGCACACAGCTGTGCTTTGCATTGTTGGATGATGACTATGTCCAGCATGGTCATGGGAAGGATATAGATTAGGACAGAGAACGAAAGGAGAGCGTTTGGGCTGGATCTCAGTGGCAATCACTGAGCTATTGTGTATTAAGCAGCTAAACCGATTTAATTGCAACCTGTTATAGCCTGGACCTCCCAGCTTTATGAGCAGAGACCTCTGGCTTTAAAGATTGTGGCAGCATGAGTATTGCCTCGGTTATTGCGTCGTCACTGGCAAATGTTCCCAGACAGCTTTCACTTGGGGCACTTGGGGCATGCTCTGCTCCAGATGCTCCATTGGTAGTTATTAGAAAGTATTGCATTTTAATCAAGATCCATTTTGGAGAGGAATAAACATCCTTCAGTTTTGGCTGTTGCTGGCTTGCAGTGTTCTCTCTCTCTCTCTTCCCCCCCCCCCCCATATTATGCTTTGCGATACCTTCAGATCAGACAATTAGTGCATCAGTCCTGGTCACTGCACTTCTTAAAGTGGGTCAGTCATAATTCTGGCTCAAGTTCTGGGGATAAATTTGAGACCATTAATTAAATCTCTCCCCCTTTCTCTTTGCCTCTGCTGCCTCCTCCTTCTCTGCCTCCACCTCACACACTTAATACGCAGCTATAACTTTTGCTACTCAGTTTCCACTTCCAGGCTCAGTGATAGAGATCCTTCGCCGATCTTTTCCTATTCTTAGATAGGCTGGTGATAGATATTTTAGAACTACCTTAGCTAAAGGATCTCAAACCACTTTAGGAACCCTGAGTGATGACACCTCCCAACACCCCCATGAGATAGGTAAGTTTTAGCCCCTTTATTACAGATATGAAAACTGAGGTCCAAGATCCCACAGTGAATCAGCGGGAGAGGCAAGAATGAACCCAAAGTCCCAACTCCTGATATTCGGTTTTAATCCCTACATGCTATGTAGGGTTTTAATCCCTACATACTATCCCAAATGCCAGGGCATTACTGTAGGGAACAATCTTTCTTTGACTTGAGGGCATGCACTAAGATCTCATACGTTCTTTCTATCTGTAATTTCAATTATTTACGATATCTTCTCATGGGCAGACTTGCCTTTTGCTAAATTTGTCCTGCCTGTAGAAAGGTGCAGTGTCTCGATAACCTGCCGCCTTCCACTTCATTGCAAAAAAGGAACTTGTCGTACTGCTTTACATATTTCTCTGTTTACCTGTTTCCATAACTTTAAGTAATTAAACAATAACACAAAGGGTCATTTGCCTGGGGATTTAATTTCTCACCACCACCATCCTCTCCCATCTCAAAGGCCCAGGCTTCTCTGAAGGAATATCTCCTATTGTCATTAGCTCCAAAATACAGTTGAAGCCATGCTGGCAGGGCGGTAGACCGGTTTGGTTAGGGCGGTGGTTTCTAAGAATTCTGCTTGTCAACCCATACTGGAAACTAGCAGAGTTGTCAAAAGAAGCTGTGTTGTAGATAGACTCTCTACTGATGTTGAAATAGTTTAACCTTTCACTTTCAGAACTGGCATCTGTCACTTTGGCCTCCAGTTGACCTCTCAGCCACCTAAAAAATTCCCGTCCCAGTCCTTGGGAACCATGGAATTTAGTCACCTGTTTTGGGGTGGTTGTGTGTTTGGTTTTCTCTTTGTCTCCCATCTGAATTTAGAGCTGGTGCAAGATGCCTGATTCACAGCCCTGGACACTGAAGTCCTTTCTGAATCCACAGAACAGATGCAACTTACGCAGCGAAGAATAACCTGCCCAATGTTCCTCATGCTTTGAGGGCCGAGAGGGTAGGTTATCTTCCATACCAAGTCCATCCCTTGGCATCTCCACTTTGACTGCCAGTGATGTAACAATTGTGATGGAGTCTTTTAGACCGGACATTTATCCACTGAGAATTAGTCCAAGATCATGTCCCGTAGACCATTAAGCGGAGTTCAGGTGTTGTGGTGACTTTTGGTCACTGCTGTCCTGATTCAAATATAAAATGGCCAAGCTGGAGGTCATCCATCCTAAAATCCTTGGGCCAGCTTGCTATTTTTTTTTTTAACGCAAGTTCTAGCAGATGGGGAAGAAGGGAGACTACAAGACTTATAGCCATGGCTAGTGTAGCGGTAGTGACAATAATTGAAGTTTTTATATTTTCAATCTCCTGCAAGGAGATTAGTTTGCCACTGTACAGTCCTCTAGGCAGCTGCTCTTCTGGTGATTAAAAACAGAGCTTACTGTGACAGCTTAAGGAAGGACCAGTTAGACCTCTGCCCTTAGTCTCTTCTTTGCACCCTCCATTGGGAGCGGGAAGGAGGGAGTTGAGCTATAAATCAGGACATTATATTGCATTTTTGATTGCCTTAAGGATACTGACTGTCATTCTTTCATCCTGCTTTTCTTGGTCCCTTTTGGAGAGGAGAGAGCCCCTTTTGGAGATCTCTGGGATAAATAATTCACTAAGAAGAGAATATATTTATGAAGAGTTAGTTAAAAGGCCATGCTTCTCTGCTGTGCCTGCTTTTTAAACATATCTGAGAAGCTCTTTTCAGTGTTGTCTGCAGGGTGGGATGGGATGAAATGGTGCTGGTGTGAGTGAACGCAGCCTAATAGCTTCAGATGCAAATTGAGAGTGACACACAGTGCTGGATGGGACTGGTAAGATCCTGCCAGTAGGGTTAATGTTCCTGAAAAGAACGTCATCTCCAGTCAGGAGGAGATAAAGCAATGGCTGCCTGTGACGAGAGGGTGCAGAGCCAGTTTGGAAAGATCTGTGGAGCAGGTTACTACCCACTTCCGCATTCTGTGAAGACATCCTGAATGAGGACACCTGTGCAGATTTTGAGATGGGAGGGAGTGAACATCCGCAGTGAGAGCAACTGTGCATTCCGCCGAGTCTGTAAAGATGCTTAATATAGAGTATTATTCAGATGAGATGTCAAATCACTGGCAGATGGAGTGACACTTCATTGGATGGGGACCCAAGTAAACCAGAGCAGGTGCAGCTGTTGAGCTTCGAGACAGATTCACTGGCCTCAGACACACTGCTCTGCCCTCGCACCTCCAACCGTGCAAATGTTAATCGAACCTCACCGTGACCCTGTGAGGTAGGAAAGTATTGTCCCCATTTTACAGAATGGTAAACTGAGGCACAGAGCAATGGAGTGGATAGTCCAAGGTCACATTGCAAGTCAGTAGCAGAGCAGGCACTAGATACCTGAAGCAGAGCTGGGACTAGCTACCAGGTGTAATGGCTTGAGGACACTGCCATAGGTGATCCAAAGAGTGTTGGCAGAAAATAACTTTACATGTGATCTCCAGCGGAAGTGAAGAACGTCCCTAACCAGCTTTCCTCTCCCATGTGTACAGATGAAGGAGCAGTGGTAACACCATGGTACAAAACAATTCGTTCTCTCTTCGAGGTGCCCCGGGATGCAGCGTGTGTACAGCATGTCAGCTGATACAGGATCAGAGAGACGAATGGTTCAACAGAGTTAATGGCAGGAGTTGTGATTGGAGGTGATTACTGTAAATCTACTAAATTATCTTGTAGCAAACATTGCCATGAGCAGGGAAGAAAGAAGCAAAGAGTTGGTGTTTTCCAGCAGTAAAATCCTATCCTAGAGCTTTTGACAGCTGAAAGACTTGATTCATTTTTTAAAAAATTGTTTGTTAGTGAAACAGTCTCTGCATCTGGCCCAGGGCCAGGGCAGCAGTAATTGCTGGTAGGGTGGCAGAAGGTATTAGTGAAAGCTGCCAGCGTGGGTGGAACATGAGGGTGATACACTAAATGCATGGTTTCTGTTCCCCGACCTCCTTGTTTTTGCTTTTCTCCACAAGTCACGCTCCATGTTGTACAATCTTGAGAAGTTCAGCGTGTGTCATTGCACTTTTGCTGCCTGGGTGAGCTACAGTTCCTTGCCATGTGGACTGAGCCTCAGACTTCAAACTAGTGAAATAACTGTCTTCTAGCCAAAAACTCTAGAGCCAAAAACTCTTCCTTCCCCTTCCTAGTCTGAGATCAGTAAAACTCCCCCAGAAGCAGGGATGCCACCTTCTCCAATGACTCTGACTCGTTTTCATCACAGGTGCCCATCTGTGTTCCTTACAAGCCCCCACGGCCCCCCAGAGATAGGGACACTGTTGCCTGCATTGTGCTTTCAAGGCTTCACCATCACACAGGTCAAAGATTCTTGACAGCCTCCTAGCTCCCACATCCACAGAGGGAGATCCACTCATTGCCTCTAACACTGTGCCCAGACCACAATGGTTCCATCTCACGTTGTTTTTGGCATCCTCTTATACAGAACTGTTCACTAAAGTGTTGAGCAGCTTGTCCACTTCAGCTCCAAGAGGCTTGAGGCTCATGAACTCTGATTGGGTGAGATCATACAATTTCTGGGGAGAATGTGGGTTAATTCAGAGTGAGTTAATAGGATTCCGCTCAGGGCTTATTTTGGAGGTTTGTTTTACCAGCGTGACTGGTAATAGTGAGCTATCTTAACAGCTTATGTGTATAGTACAGTTCCAGCATCTTCTGATCCCAAAGGATCAGTGGACTTAATCGCACCGAGCACGGCTGAAAGGCAACCCCCACCTCCTCAGGTCAAGGGAAATAGCAAGGTGGCTAGTGGCATTCTGGCAATGGGTAAGCAACAGTATTGGGTAAGGACCTCCCAAGGCAAATCTTTGCCCTTCCAAAAAGTGCCATTGGGATTTTTTATGTCCACATAGAGCAGACAAGGCCTCTGTTTTTTTTTTAATGTCTCCTCCCAAAGAACCACACCGTAAGCTGTGTGCAGCTCAGTGACTCTACTTGGGAATGATGAAGTGACTTGAACCCTGTCTTGCCAGTGTGTCGAAGTATTTCAGAACCAAGGCTTAGACAGCTTAGCCGTCCTCTGCTTTTGTTCAGTTTACTTCCCTCTCACTTCTCAGCTGGAATGGGATAGAGCCCTTCCAAACTCCAGGGCTTGCCTTCTACCACCAAGCCCCTTAGGACAACCTTGCCACCCTGGGGCTCCCAGCCAGTGTGCTCTCATTCTGCATAAAATGATGTGCTTTGGACTGGCAAGGGTCCAGGAGATCACTGCAGTAGATGAGTTAGAAAAAGGAGGTGGTTTCTTCTCCCAGAATCATCTCCAAAGGGAGCTGGCCCAGGGAGACTATGCCTACTCCCGTCCTCTTCCACTTTTGGTGCCCCCTCCCTCCCCGAATCCATCACGCTGCCTTGCGTATGAGATGGGAAGCGAGCGGTGTGCATTGCGCGAGGGTGATTCATTATCGTTATCCCCTGGCATATTGATTCTCTGCTTCGAGAGGAAAGCTCTGTCACAGCGTCAGCCAGCACTGATGGATGGCTCTGCTGCAAATGTGTCAAAGCTGTAACAGGGCGCCTGCTTAAACAGTTCTAAATGGGCAGATGGGGGCAATGAGGCAGAGGGGGCCTCCGTTTATAGCAAGGCGGTGTGGCAGCATTTCGCACCCAGCACTCTCCGGTTCATTTAGAAGGGATGACATGTAGAGCAAGATGTCTGTGTAACCTGTTGATGCTCGTTTAGTGTTAATCATGGTTTCCAGGCTGAGGGAATAGATGTTGTTGGAAAGGGCACAATTCATGATGTGCAGCAAATATATGCAGTTATCCACATCTCGCTTACTGTTTGTATCCCTGTTGCCGTCTCTCTTCCGCGAAGGGGATAATGCCAGCCGAAAATAGAAACGGAGGTTGCTCTGCAAAGCTCGACTGCTTGCCGCTGGTCTGGAGCCTGCTGCTCCTCTGAGTGCTCAGGAGTAGTTCCAAGCAGGAATGTCTTAAAGATCTTGGGGGAAGTGCCTGAGGAAGGAACAGTGTTTGGAGTCAGAGTTCAGCACAAAGCCTAGTCTGCTGCACTGGCCCTTGGCTGCTGTCCGGGCATTATGGGGGACCTGTGCACACTGAGTCTGTAATACAGCACCTTTCAGATTGTCACTGGGAGAGCAAACGCTCTGTCGCCTAGCACCAGTGAGGCTTGACTTGCAGCATGGTCCTGGCCAGTTAATGCTCTATCTGAACAGTGCGACTGACACATCACCTTTTGTTTCTTCCTGCTCCTCGGTGCACATCTTGACTTGGGACCTTCCTGTTTCCTTCTGCGAAAGGCTGATCTGGAAGCTGGGTTGCAACTTCTCTACCTTCCAGGCAAAACTTTCTCTCCAAAACTCCTCTAAAAATAGTGCCTCTGCTGCATCAGTCCTACCATGCAGAGCTGCACCAATGGGCTACAAGGAAAGATGAAGTCAGAAAATCATTGTGGAGCATGATATGGGGGCAGCAGCTCTAGGGGGATGGATTTACTGCTCAAGGGCAGATAGTCTTCACCTCTCCAGTATCAGCAGCTTTTCAGGCTTGCCGGGGTTTCTGTTGCCCTATGAAAGCACCAGTGGAATCGAATTCTTGGGAGGATTCACAGCTGTGATTTTTATGTATTTATTATTATGAATGTTGAAAGCCTTCCTTGGCAACTAAGTAAAATTAAAAGCACTCCAGGCACCCGGCTCCAGGACACCCTGCCTCAATCATCAAATATTCATAATGAGTTTTTAATGGCAAAACAGAGACATTGTTTTCTTCTTACCTCCCTGAATTCTATCTCATAGCAGCTGTAAATTTAAATATCCAGGAATTGGAAAGACCAAGGTCGTGTCCCCCGGTGAAGGCTGCTACCTACTGTGCATCGGCGATGTGGCAGGGACAGAGGAGCAGCAGACTGGTGAATGCTTTTTCCACACCTGCTCCTTGTGGAGGGTGAAGAGCAAACTTGGTGGAGGAGAGGGGTGACCCAAGACTGGCCCATTGGCCACTTCTCTCCATGTGGAGGGATGGAGTATGAACATGGGAGGGCTGTGTTTTCCCACCACCATTCAGCGACAGAGATCCAAGTCCCAGACTTGCTCCGAGCACAGAGAAGAAGGGAAAACTGCATTTTTGTCCTTGCTCCCAATGCACTGAGGATGGCATCTGAGCATACCACATTCTCACCCCTCTGCCTTGAAGGAGAATGGGAAGGAACATCTTGAACACCTAGGACAAGGAGCCAACCTGAGAGTGCTGTCTTCCAGCACTTGCATCTTGCAGGGGGATGGAGGGCAAACTTTGGGAACACCCTATTGATGCCTCCAGCTCCTCGCATGGGGTGAGCCTGAGACTTCCCAATTCCCTACTCTACTGTTGACCGAGATCAGCCCAGCCCAGCCCAGCCCCCCTTCCCCTTCCCCTTCCCATGTGAAGGAATGCAGGGCAGGCATGAGGCTAACGGAGGGGTCCCACTCAGGCTCTGAGGAAATGATGAGTTCAGAAAGACTGATTTCACTTTCTCACTTCCCTGTATGGCTTTGTGTTATGGATCCACTAGTGCCAGCACAGATGGAATGTTAAATATCCCTAGACTCCCAGATATCCATCAGTGCTGCTTTTCGGATATAGGCTCATGTGTATTCCTCTCTCATCTGGCCACGCCAGCTTGATAGCGGAGCTGTCATCTTTCTAAAATCAACCTCTTTGGTCAAGGAGTACAGGTAGTCTTAGCTTTCCTCTCAGCAGAGGCCTGTGTCCTCCACGTTAGAGAGCTGGTGTCCTCTCCCCACGAACAACAGAAAATCTCAGTCAGGGGTAGTAATTAAAAAGCCATGTTGTGTTTCATTTGTCACCTCTTTTCCATCCTTCACCAGTAAGGATGTGCTCTCAAAGGTGGAATGTAACCCCTTGAAACCATGTAACCTGCCTCTGACTAGTGTAATTGTTTCAATCAGCCATAAACACTGTTTTCCAAGGAAGCTGCAGTTGACCTGGGTGTCGGGGAGTGGGGGAGGAAGCAGAGGCGGGGTGCTGCATCATATTACTATCACTTTACAGTTGCATTTCATTTTTCATAGTCTCTTGTGATCTTTCTGGCCTTCCCTCCTTTCTTCTACCCCTTCACCTGGTAGGTTATCTATATGGTTCTCATCACATGGTGTGGAGAGGGCATTCTCCATCTCCTTTCATTCTCCTGTGCACCTACTAAGAAATGTTCTCATACAGACATCCTTCTCCCAGCCCCCTACTTTTAATTCCCACTGCTTAGGTCTCAAAATGTTTCATGACGGAGCTCACCAGGAGTGCTCCATGAAACACAACTGGAGAACCAGTGGTGTACAGGCATCTTACATATGCCCTTGACATTCCTGAGCCTGTCTCCAACTATGAAGGTGTCTGATCCTCTTGCTTTTATCTCCTACGTTCCCTGGAGAAATGGTTGCAGTTTTGGTGGTGTCTGTGCAACAACTGAAAATCATGCTAGTGACAACTGAATTTCTAAACAAGGTTCTAGCATAGTTTCCTGGATCAGCATAAGGCCAAGCTATAAGCTACTTTGGGTGAGGTGTGGATGGTATAGGCTATAGCATGGTTTGACAAGTGCAGCATGGTTTGACAAGTGCAATTTTCAGAAAAATAATCCCAATCCATGCTGATTGGAGAAGCTGTACTAGATTTCTGTCATCAGCCATTTTTTGTTTGGTGACTGCTAGCTAGTGTGGATGGGACCAGAGCTATATTTGTCTTCTATATTTCTCTGGCTCTCATCCTTCTGAAGTGATGTTTGAAGATCTCTTCCATCCTTGCTTCATATTTCAGTCCCTCCTGCCCAAACCTATTCCTTACACATGAGCAATTTTCTTAACACATTTTCTCTCTGCTAACCAGGTTCCTTCCAGGTGCAGGAGCACCATAGGAATGTTAGTGCTGGAGCCGTAGGCTACTTTAATGGAGTATTTTGGCTTTGCCTTCAGCCTGCTAGCCCAAGAATAGAAGGATGTGAACAGGAAGCATCATGCATACACACGGGATCCTTTTCTCATCTGTTCGAGACTGCTTGTCAGTCAGAGGCTGTCATCCTCTTTTCATCTTGATTTATCATTGGGCGTAACTAGTTTCAGAGTTTTCATTTGTCTTTTGCTTCCTCCCAGGGACAGGTAATAAATCTAATATGTGAACTTTTAATTCTCCAATTTCAGCAGCCAGGATAAGAGAGAGACACTGTTCCACCCCAATAGCCGAGAGAGAATACAGCTGCTGGGGAAGCATTGCAATAGGGATCTATCTGTGGTTGGGACTTCAGTGGGGGAGTCTCCCAATTCACCCAGCCAGCCCCATCCCCCTCAAAGGATGGGAGATGGGCACGCTACGAGCCACTGAAAAGGATAACACTCCTACATGTCGCCAACACCAAGCTAGGGGAACATTTCATTTGAGAGCATCTTGCAGAGCAGTAGCACTTCTGCTTTGACAAGCTATTACTAGATTTTTAACCTCTCTTGTTAGACTTGCTTCACTAGGATAGCCGTGTCAGGGAGAGAATTCGTTTAGGCAATACAGCCATTCTATGGAACATAAGAGCTTGATCTTCTCTGCAGTCTTCTATCCAAGGTTCTCAGAACGCTGTAGAAATGTTGCACCAGTAGTTCTAGCATATTCTACAATCCTCACTGTGGGTGGCCTTGTACTGGGGATCCCATTAGGGCCATTAGGAAGTCAGTGGAGGGCCATTTCCTTGACACTGTTTTAGATCAAGCCCTAGACTCCCAGCGTGACAAAACGTGACTTTTTCTTATAATGGAAGTCACCAGTTTCTCCTGGTCTTGCCGTGGACTGTGAGGTGAACAGCAGAATAACTAACTGAAGTAGGCTGACATGGGCAGAATGTGAAAGTGGGGGGCTGTACATAGAACCCTAAAAAAGTAGGGAATCAACTCAGGTTCTACCTCCAGCAGTTTTTATTCTAAACCAAAAAATCTTAACACTTCAGAAGCAAGGTGGAGAGTTGTTTTTTGTCTCTGAACTGGAAGCAGCCTCCTTCCGCAGCTTGGTGTTTGTGTGCATGCAGGTCACCTGCGTAGAAAGCTGTACCAGGTCTCATGTGGCCCATCTCCGTAACAGGCATGGAATGTGGAGGCGGGAGTACCAGGGGGGATTGACTCTGGCAGGTTGCGCAGTGGAAATGTGATCCTGCACTGCTCCCCGGCTGTAAGAGAGTATACTGGAAACAAGCTAGCCTGCAAGGCTCTACTGCTAGAGTCCTGTGTGAATAAAGCACCTGGTGCTCCGATCCCCACAGAGTAGCTGACTAAGGTTACCAGTCTGCCATACAAAGACTCTGAAAAGGAATGCAAACTCTGAGGCTCACCAGGACGTTCAGCTAATCCCGCTGTGCATTGTTGAATGAGAACATACAGGTCAGCTCTTGACTGAGCAGAGATGGTAGAGATTTGTGCTCTCTTCAGCGGGGAAAGAGGTGCAGGGCTCTTGCAGTTAAAAATAGTTAAGATATGACAGAGATACAAGACTGGGCTTCATGAGTCGAACGCTTCTCCCAAAAGCGAGAGAGAAATGTCCTCTATTTGCATTTTCCAGCAGTGTAACCTGTCTTGCTCGTTCCTTTGAGTGTTGTGTCCTCTCCTGTCCTGCGTTTCCTTTCTTGTTCCTGTCAGTCTGTCCAAGCTCACGCTCAGCCCTGCTGAGTATACTCCGTGTCCTGAGGCAGGCTCTGGATGACTTGAAGGTCTTTCTGCTTTTGCTAGAGTGACTAACAAGCATTCTGGAGTCTTTCTGTCAGTGATAATTTGGGGAGAAGGGAACGCTTTGCCAGAGAACTAGAAAGGCCCTTCCTATGTTGATTGTCTTCGGGTTTGTAATGCATCTTTTTCCTTGGCTCCGATTAGAATTGGAGAAAGTGTGTAAATACCCAGAGGGGAGAGAGCTCTGAATCCTCCCAGCTCTCTCCACTATGTCCGGTCTCGGGGATGGATGTTGTGCCTGATACTTTTTAAGTGTGATCTTGCTCTAGTTATGCCTCTATATAATAGATCTGGTGTAGCAGCCAGTTTATATTCTAGACCCCTTGTAGAATTATCAGCAGCATTGTTGTCTTTCACTTGGGGATGAAAAATCTGAAGTGGGTAGCTCATGCAGCCAATAAAATACTAACTGCAGAGGGGTGGACTGAAATGTGTCATGGAGTCTGATGGGGCCCTACCAAATTCAGTCTATATTGGTCAATTTCACGGACATAAGATTTTAAAAATAGTAAATTTCATTATTTCAGCTATTTAAATCTGAAATTTCATGGTAGTGTAATTGTAGGGGTCCTGACCCAAAAAGGTGGTGTAGGGGGTGGGGAGTTGCAAGGTTACAGTAGGGGGGTTGTGCTGCTGCTACCCTTACTTCTGCGCTGCTGCAGGTGGCAGTGCTGCCTTCAGAGCTGGGCAGCTGGAGAGCGGCGACTGTTGGCTGGGATCCCAGCTCTGAAGGCAGAGCCATCGGCGTCAGCAGCAGTGCAGAAGTAAGGATGGCGTGGTATAGTATTGCCACCCTTACTTCTGCGCTGCAGCCTTTGGAGCTGGGCCCTCGGTTAGCAGCCACCACTCTCCGGCCGCTCAGCTCTGAAGGCAGCAGCGCAGAAGGGTAGCATGGTATGGTATTGCCACCCTTACTTCTGTACTGCTGCTGGCAGGGGGGCACTGCCTTCAGAGCTGGTGGCCTAGCCAATAGCTGCCACTCTACGGCCACCCAGCTCTGAAGGCAGTGCAGAAATAAGGGTGGCAATACCACAATGTGACCCCCCTCAGCAACTCCCTTTTGGGGAAGGACCTCTTGTTTGAGAAACTGGTTTTCCTGCATGAAATCTGTGTAATATAGGGTAAAAGCACACAGAAGACCAGATTTCACAGCCCATGACATATTTTTCATGGCTGTGAATTTGGTAGAGGATCAGTTCAAGGAGGACACTCTTAAAGAGGGAATGAAAGGGTGTGCTGTAGGGTAATGGGTGGAGCTGGTGGGTAACTAGACATGATAAAGGCTTAGGGGATGAGTGTGGGTAATGGCTTATGATATGGAGTGAAATGGGTAATGTGTACCCTTTGAGTTTAGGAGTCATCATCCTTGCGTTATGAATCTATTGCATTAGACTCTCTGCAGTAGGGTACATATCAGAGTTTGGCCAGTGAAATGGGTAAATGGATGTTTTGGGGTGCTAGGCCCAGTTACTGGCACACTTAGTGCCAAGGCTGTGTTGGATGCTGGGAAGTACCGTTGCCCCTGGCTTATGAGAAAAGATGTTACAGTTCTGCATCAGTGGAGGCTTTGGATGAAGTTGATCTGTTCCCTTCTACGGACTGGATAAAGCAGAGTGCTTGTAAATTTATTCCGTAAACATCAAATATTTCCTTAGATTTACTCCCACCAAGGGGTCGTCAACAACATCACAGAGTCTCCAGGCGCTGGGGGGTGTAGGAGCCATTACAGTTGCTGAACAAATGAGCATCCTTGTTCCCCTATGGCAGGCACCCAACATTTTTAGCACACACATGGCCTACCTGCTATGGGATGCTCCACACGGAGGCTTGCTGCTTTCGTTTGTCTGCTATTTTACTTATGACATTCGAAGCTGTCTAATAGGAATGTCAGCATTTTATTTTATTTTTTGTATTACCTGGTAACTCATTGCCATGCTTTGCCTCTCAGCCAGAGACAGAGCTGTACAAGAGCCAGGGCCATCGTGTCTTCCCAGTCATTACCAATGTAAGACCTGGTCTGCACTGGAGGGGAATCGAATAATGTAGCTGAAATTGACGTACTTAGATCGACTTACCGTGGTGTCTTCACTGCGGTGACTTGACTGCTGTCACTCCCCTGTCGACTCTCCTTGCACCTCTTGCAGCGCTGGAGTACAGGAGTCGACGGGAGAGCGCTTGGGGGTCAATTTATCACATCTAGACTAGACACGATAAATCGATCCCTGCTGGATCGATTGCTGCCCGCTGATCCGGCTGGTAGTGTGGATATACTCTCAAATTGCAAATACTATCTTTCGTTGTCAAGCAGGCAGAGTGCTTCACCCTTCGGTAACTCAACCAGTGACCAGCTTTCCTAGGCTTTCGGTGACTTCCATAACATCAGGATGTGGTTTTTACCGTGCCTATTACTCGGCTGTTGTCCCTTGTACGTGGCTAACTGCTTTTCGCCCAGGTTCTACTGCTGGAGTGTGATATAGGCTTCATTTCCTGCCTAGACTTTAACCCAGCCGTTCATATTTCTTATTGTCCATAGCAAGTACCTTGTTTTGACAGGCTAGTAAAATATCATTAGTTGAGTTTTTTCCCATTATCAGGGTAAAGGGCAGACAGATGGATTTTATGCCTGGAACTGATAAATTTTAATGTCTTTTTTTTTTTTTTCAGTGCTGCTTTAGTTTCTCTCCCTCCTCTGGGATTAGCAGTAGACAGCCTGTTCTTCCTGCCCAAGAAATAGCCAGTGCTAGTGGTTGTTCCACCCACCTTCCCAGGTGATAGCAGCTGTGTGAGTCGCACTATCCCCAACGCACACCCCACAGGCTAATGCTTCAAGGACCTCAACTAGCAAGTCTCATGAGTGGCATTTGGTATCTGTGGCAAAGTTAAGGATCTTGCCTCCTGCACAGAGTAATCTCTCTCAAATACCCTTTAGGCTAACTTCATGGGGCCGGGGGGAAGGTGTTTCACATACCTCTGCAAGGAGGCTAGGAAGAGGGACCCTGAGGTGATGAATGATAGCAGTGTTGGACTTTGCAGAGCACAGCGTGCCCATTTCCTGAGAGAGGGTGATGGTTAGATATACTTGCTAAAGACCAAGTCAGAAGGCTGTTCCCATATGGATTCTCTCTGATGTACAGCCTCGTGTTGAAAGCCAATAAAGTGGTAACTCCCTTGTATATTCTTCCTTGATATGCACTGCCACATTCTCCACAGGGAACTGGTTTTCCTTATCTCCTGACCTGTAGACGTGTAGCGAGATCCAGTGCAGAGATTATGCTGCCGAGGAGAGCTGTGTTTGGGAACCTGGACGCTGGCATGACTTACCATATTCTTTTTTTCTCTCTCTCTCTCTCTCTCTCACTTGTTTTGCAGCTTTTGTCATCATGATTATTTTGGCCCTCATCCGCATCGGCAAGGGTGAAGGGGAAGGTCACCCGCCTCTGGCGCAGCTCTCAGGGATCCCCAACCTCTTTGGGGTGTGTGTCTACTCCTTCATGTGCCAGCACTCACTGCCGTCCCTCATCACTCCAATCTCCAAGAAGCAGCATGTAAACAAGCTGGTGTTGCTGGATTACATCTTAATACTGGGTTTCTACAGCCTCCTGTCCTTCACAGCCATCTACTGCTTCCGCAATGAGACCCTCATGGACATGTACACACTCAATTTCACCAACCGTAACATCACCAACATCACCTTCATTCGTTACTTCCTGGGCCTCTTTCCCGTTTTCACTATCAGCACTAACTTCCCGATCATCGCTGTGACCCTGCGGAACAACTGGAAGACCCTCTTCCACCGGGAAGGTGGGACGTACCCATGGGTGGTGGATAGGATTGTCTTTCCAGCAATCACTCTGATACCCCCTGTGCTGGTGGCTGTCTGCACACATGATTTGGAGTCCTTGGTGGGCATCACGGGAGCCTATGCTGGCAATGGAATCCAGTACATCATCCCAGCTTTCTTGGCCTACTGTAGTCGGAAGGACAGTCAGCTGGTCTTCGGCAGTGGCATAGTCAATAACCATCTGTCCCCTTTCCGGCACATCTTCTGGATCTGGTTTGTGCTGCTCTGGAGTCTTTTCTGCTTTGTGTTTGTAACTGCAAATATCATCCTGAGCGAGACAAAACTCTGATGATGGGGCAGCGGCATTCTTCATCCAGGGCTCTGGAGGAGATTCCAGGATTTCAATTCCTTTTTCAGACTCCGTTTACAAAAACCCAACAACCTGCTCTTCGCAAGCAATCAGCTTGTTGATGCAGGTTTAATCTGGACGTCAGGACTTTTTATCCTCTCTTCACCTTGGGTGCTGATGTAACTTGCTCAACCTCCTTTTGATTCTGGTTCTCAAACTGAACATGTGAAGGGTTGGGAACTCTCAGAAGGCCTTCATGGTTATACAGTGTCTGACCGTTTCTGCCTTGAGTTGGGGAAGCTCCATGACAGAGCATCTTCCTCTCTGTCCAGGAGCAGCCTCCTTATAGTGCTGCAGGTTTCGGCACATGGAAGGCTGTCTGGCCTGCATCTGCTCCCCATGAGAGCTGGACAAATATCTCTGCCAGAGACAGGGAACTGTTATAACTGCTAACACAATCCAACAGTAGTTCTCTGGAGTGATCTGCTTACCTCTCACCAAGGAAGTAGCAGACTTTTTTGGTTCTGTTAAAGATTTTCAAGTGCACAGTGAGGGAGCCGGTTAACTAGGGATGACAACTGGTGGCATGTCTGGAGGATGAGTCAGGAAACTGTAGAAAGCAATGGGCTTCTATGTGGTTACTATGACTGGTCCTGTTACAAATCTTTCTCACGGTTTCTCCATTTCTGTTACTACCTTTTGAGAAACCATTGGCCTTTTGTTTTATTTGCTGTGTGGTCTGTGGGGTAGAACGTGTGGACTCAATGGGTCTGGATTAGCTCATTTGCCTGTTTGATAAGATTATACCAACCCTTGGTCCTGGAGTTCTGCTCCAGCCACTTTTTCTGGTTGCCTGAACTCTCCGTCCCAAGGCAAACCCATTCTGCGAGGCTCTGGATCCCAGTTGCTTCCTCACTTTGTTAGCTCTTTGGTGCTGCTAAGTGGCCTCAACTGTCAGAACAGATCTCACAAGAGCTGGAGCAGCAGGGCAGACTATAGCCACAGCAGTCAGGATCTGTGTGGCCTTGGGAGGTGCTAATTACCTGTTGGTGACATGCATTAGACCCTCAAGCACTTGCTGGGCGTACTGACATTTCCAGTCTCTTGCTCTGGGTAATTAGCCTTGAAACAAGCTGGGTGTTAACTCAGGGGAGAATGTAGTGCCAGCTGGAGAATTCAGCACTGCCCCACTCACTGTGCTGTCTCACTACAGAAATGGAGCTCAGAAATATAAGCAGAGAGCAAAAACATAGAAGATGCACTGGAAATGGTCCATAATGCTATTATCCTACTTCTACCTTCTCCCTCTGCCTAGGGTTAAGAATTTTTCTTGCATCTGTTCGAGACAGAGTTTAAGAATCATCCACCCTACAAAAATTCCACTTAGCACACCGTACCCCAGCTTACAGGCTGAGAGACGCTTCTCTTCTTGCATGAGAACTGTCTATTGTATTGGACACCAACAATCTTTGATTAAATCTCTGCTGTAGGGGCTGCTGACTCTCTTACTGCAAAGTGACACGTTTATTACTCTAGCAATCTGAGGGCCCAGAGTCAAAGGTCATAAAATAAAGGCTTTAATAACAGGAGGCAGAACTTTTACTGTTAAACTTTTTACCTTAAATCTTTTAAGACATTTCCCCCCCTGTCATTAAGTCATGTTCAAAGACAGCTGCCAGTCTCCTGCTCCCAGTGCTACTGCTATATTAAATGTCACTTTTCACCGGTGGTGAGCTTGGGCATACAATCTTTTTTTAATTAAGCTTTCTTTTTAATACAAGCTTCAGGTTTCTGTGTGACATGAAGCACTTCCTGCCATGGAAACATTCAGGTGGCAGGGGCTGTGCAAAAGCAGCTTTCTTCAAAAAGCTTGAGGGGGGTGGGGGACCTCTCACACCCCCTTAAGCGACGTGAAGATGTCCTTGAATGTTGCATAAACCAGGATGTGCCAATTGGGTAGAGGGGAGTTGGTTCCAACATAATAAACCTGACATCCCCTGTCCTCCCGATCATAAACAGGATTTGGCAGCCCTTGCTGGTGCATCACTCAGCTACCTACACAGCCCTAAGTGCTACAAGGAAGCTGATTTGGCTCTTTTGGTGCCAGGTTACTGAGTGGGATGTGTGAATGAATTGCTAAGCCCGACGCTCTCTTCTGGGTTAGGGAGAACAAAAGCACAGATGCAGTTTGGAGGGCAAATCCATAGTACAGCTGAGCTCAGAGCCACCTGCTGGGACTAGTGCAGGAGTTTGCACCTGCTTCCTTCTGCTGCTTATTCTCACGGCTGTTATGTCTGACAGCCAGGAATGGAACAGATCGTAGACGCCGTGGCAGGGCACACTGGGCCCTTCTGTTCTTGTACAGCACAGGGGCAGGCGCTGGTAGGAATAGCTTTTGCACATTTGCAGCAAAGAAATGGTCCTGTGAAGGACCTTAGAATGGATGGAAATGCTACATGACACCAGGCTCCTTTTGGTAACAGGCTTCGAGGGTCTTTCTATCCGTTTCAAGCCCTCAAAGCAGTGAGCTGATTTTCTCACCTTGTGTCCCACTGACAGCACCAAACCAGACCACATTCCCAGGTGTCCAGAAGTTAACAGGCAACTTTAATCAGCCGTTTATTCCTTCTCTGCTCCAGGGCTGCCAAATGCTCAAAGACCCTGCTGTCCTTTTCCCTCGCCCACCCTTGGCCTGTCCAGGTCAGGGAGCGGAGTTGCTAGCAGACCTTGGCTCTGAGAGTGAGCTAGTCTCCACCTTGATACAGCTGCAAACATCAAGCTCCGAATACAGTAGTGTGCAGAAGCTGCTGGCCCAGAGCCTGGGAACTGGGCTGCAGTGACCCTCCCACCACCAGCCCAAAAAGATCTGACAATGATGTTTGTCAAAGCACAAAACCATGGTATTGTCTCCTTTTCCCACAAACCCCTCCTTGCATGGGCACCTAAGATTCCACAGCTCTCTGCCTTCTGACAGGCAGAATTGGTTTTAATGGACTTCAATTACAATGTGCCTTTTCTTCTCTGGCTTAGATTAATTCCCCTCCTGAGAAGCTTCCTTTGGAATGTTGAGCAAGGGAGGTTTCCGCAGGGCCCCTGTGTAAACTGTGAACAGCTGTGATCTGAAGTGTAGCTGAGCAGCAAGGGATGTCTGGCTCATTGTAGAATGGGTGTCTTGCCTGGCATCCCACCAGGGAACACTCTCCTCCCTACACATGAAAAGCAACATCAGAGAGACTTTCTAGACACCTACCATCCTCGCTCAGTGAAAGAATGAACCCTCCTAATGGGAGAAACTCCATAGTGAGGAAGGGGAGCAGAACATTTTTCATTTAAAATGTGAAACAAGAAATGCCTCAAAGTTGAAGGAAAACAGGAAGTTAGATGGATCAAGCCAGAGCAAATATCTCCACTAGGTCCTTGCCCATCTCATTAGATGCAGAGCTGGCAGGGAGCAGAAAGGGTCCAGTTGCTGTACTGGCTTGGTGTGGCATGATAACTCGTCTCCTGTCTGGTTTAAGAATGAGATTTTTAAATGACTGTTATTACAGTGGGTTATTTGGATCCTCACTGCGCCGTACTCAGCTTGTCCCAGTGTGTAATTATTTCTCCAAAAAGCATACAAATAAAACACACATTCTGCATCTCTCTTGATTTGGCCTTTTCCTGTGTGCGTAAGAAATGGTTTCTCCTGGTGGTGGCACCACTTCTAATCAGTCCATGGGAGCAGCAGAAGGCGGGGAGGTGGCAGACAAAGAGGGTAGGGGTGGTTGTGACAGCTCAGAGAGTAATTGAAGCCCTAGTCTGTCCCTATTTATTAGCCTCCTGCCTCCTGCATCTCTAGATGTTCTCTGAAAACTCAATTAAAACATCTGTACTTTACCCTTCTCAATTACATTCCCTTACGCTTAAAATTAAACAAATTGAATCATTCCGCCTCCTCTGGCAGCAAATGAAGTTTCTGCTGGCAAATTTATTAGCATCATAAAACCCAGCTTGATTTATCAGAAAATATTAGAACACATCTTTACTATGGAAATAAACACTTTCTCCTCCCATGATTCTCTCTAAGTACTCAACAGATGGGAGGATTTTTTGGCTGGACTGTAAATCTGAAATCAAAGTGGCATTGGGGATGGATTCAATCTTCTGCAACGCTTCAAAGAGCAGCAACAACAACATGGGAGGAGGCTGGAGGCGGAAGGGAGGCTGAAGTATGAAACAGGCTTGGGACAATGTTACCTTTTTAATAAATGTAATGCTGGTAAACAGAGTGTGCCACTTAGACAGCCCCGGGGTGTGAAGTCCTCTTTCCATCATGTAGCTACAGCATGGGCATCAGCAGCAGTGCAAGCTTCATTCCTGTGGAGCATCAGATCTGCCTCAGCCCTGAGCTGGGGAAACCACTATCAGGGTATTTTAGTCTCCATGGCCATTTAATCTTTGGCTTCTCTGTAGAAGATGCCAGTTGTGGCGATGTTGTGGTGTGGATGCTTCTCTACTATAGCAACAAGCATGAGGCCAAACCATTTCTCATAGGCTACTGAACAGATGCTACATACGAATGACTTACAGCCACTACTAACCAGGACTAGATTAGAACCAGTGTCCTAGAGATTATGAACTTCATTTCCCATAACTCTTTCTCCCTCCCTACGCACACACATACACTCTTCATTTTAGCAGGTCTGATAATGCCTCCTTCCTTTGACTGTAAACCCCTATGGTACAACCCTAATCACAGACATGTAAGTTCAATAGAGTCTGCAATGACCTGTAAGCTGCTTTTGTTGACAAGAGTTTTTCATGCCAGTCACAGATATACGGCTGCTTGCGCCCTCACTCTGTTCCTGTGCTTGGGTGTTCCAGCTTGTGGCATAGGTACAGATGCTCCTGTTCTAGCCAAGCCGCTTGCAAACCAGCCGTCGCTCCAGAAGCCTTTATCGTTTTTCAAAGCTGGCCCCGGAGACTTTTTTTTTATGATACATTTCACACAGATGCATGATTCATTTTAACTTCCAAGCTACTTGGCACAAGGAGCATTCTCAGTGGTCATTGAACAGTCCAAAAGGCTGGATTGTTAGCTGGAAGCCAACACAGCTGGACTCTGCATTTATTACCACTGGCACTGGCCATTATCCTGGTCAAGGCAAGACCTCAGCAATTGGGTAAATGCAGGGGGTGTAAGGGGGGAGAACACAAGGGCCGTTCTGCGGTGCCTGAAAAATGCTAGAGTGCTACTTCCTCCTAGCAGAACGACAGCCTTTGAAGTGCCTTGTCGCAGAAACCTGTTTCCTTTGGTTAGCACCAGCGTAGCAAGTTCTCAAGAACCTTCTCCACTAAGCTCCCATTCCCTATGAATAACAGAAACCTGCCGGAGCCTCCCCCATTGAAAGCAGGAGGGATAAGAGTTAATTAGAGGGGGCGGGTGAAGACAGAAGGTAGCTGACAGCAATGCCAGGTGGTTAACAGTAGCACGGTGCCAGGACTATCAGCTTACAATTACTGCTCTTCGGTGATGGAGCTTTGAAAGAGGAGATGAAAGAGGAGCCAGAGGGGTTGGAGGTTTCAAAGGGATCTGTACGTACAAGCAGAGTCGCAAGGGAAAGGGGATGATTTCCTAAACAACCAAGGAAAACAAGCCTAGGCTGATCGCTCCTTTGGATGGCAATTGATAGAGGCTGACAGTAGCACTTGCCATCTTGAAAGCCCTCTGCAAAGCATATTCGTTCTGCCAACTCCCATGTGAGGCAGCAGAGGACTTAGCCCCACTTCACACTAAAGAGAGATGAAATGATACTTCAGCCAGGAGCAGAGTTGAGGTGGGAGTGAGGCCTTCCAGTTCTTGTGCGGAGCCCATGATGCAGTGTTGGGTTGTTCAGGATATAACAGACGGCTCCAGCTGAAGGCCCTCCATTAACTTTCATTCCAGGTGCCACCTACAACAGTATCAGCTCCATCGAGCTTTACTGCTATTGGGGAGCCAATGGGAAGTGCCTCGTATCTGTGAACTCTTAATGGAACAGAGAGAAATCCTGGTGGGTGTAGGCCAGCTTCCTATTCACGCAGCTGGCCAACTTCCCCAAATAGGTGCAATTTGCTGCGGTCATTCTGATGGCTTCCAGTTTCCTTCAGCTCCCCACTCATTCTTCGCTACCTCTTTCAGCCCTGTTTCCTTCTAGGTCATACCTGCTGTGCCTCAGCAGGTTTCTGTTCATCTGGCTTGGCTACTTACTACCCAGCCACTGCATTTATACTGAATAGAAATCTGTGTTACCTCCGTCCTCCACGCTACTGTTTTACTTTCTGCTTCTTCTTTCTTAGTCTGAGGAACACTGACTCAGGAGATGAGTGTTCCAGCACCATCCTGGCAGCGTTCTCCTCTCTCCAGCCAGGAGATGGTGTTTTATTCTTATTACTTCTCTATATGATGGCTGCACGTAGGAGCCCTAGGCATGGATCAGGAGACCATTGTGCTAGGTGGGGTACAGACAGAACACAAAGGTGACCCCTGCCCTAAAGTGCTCACAATTTAGAGAGCAGTGAGCCAATAGGCCAGGTTCCAGCACATTAAGTTAGCCAAGGCTTCACAGCAAATCAGTGGCAGAGCTGTGAAAAGAACCCTGGAGTCCTGCCTCCTGCTGTAACCATAGAATAGTGCTGTGCAGTGATATACAACTAATGCACATTTCCTCCTCCATGCCAAGAGGTTTTCTGCAGACCTGCCAAACCCATGGAAGAAACGCAGAAATTGGGTTTGCTTTTGGCTTAACTGGCTTGTGAGTTGCTTGTAGCTTGTTTGGCTTGTGTCTCGTTACCTCTTTTTTTGGGTCGGCTCCCAGCAAGCAGAGGGAACGGGGGGCAAGCAGGGGTGGGGGAGGGAGAGAATCAGGGGTGCACAGCGGGCCCACCACAGTCCCAGACTGCACACCAGGGGGATCTAGTTACATAGAGTGTTTGGGTTCTTAGGGAGTGGCTTGTTTTGAAATGAGATACGCTTGGTTTCTGGCTTATTGTGAAAGCCAGGGTGCTTATTTACCATGTGAAAGTTGGCAGCTGTGGTTTTCAGCTACAATCATTCTACTGTGCTTTGGCTCATCACTGCCAAGCCCCTCTTAACATCTCCTGCCTGCGGAACATACATTTCAGTCTGATGTGCAGATGCGTTGGTCCCAGGGTCCATAGGAAAAGGATATTATCACAGCCCTTTTCTGGAGACAATGCTGACTCTCTGAAACTCTCCCAGGGTCTCTGTGACAAAAGATGGGCTAACATGAGCTCATTCCAAGAACTGCTCAGAGGCCTGTGGTCCCCAGCACTTGTGAAACTACAGCAGTGTCAACCTGCCTTTGGCTCAAATGGCATCTGTATGCATGGACAGGGAGTCGGACTTTTCCAAGCAGTGCTTTAATTAGATTTTTTTTGTATGCAAATAAAGCCTTAGATCACATAAGCAGCATACTTGATAGAAATTTCAGTATTTGTCCAAGGTCGGCTAGTACCTTCTGAATTGTCCAGTGAGTTTTTTAATTGAAACACTAACATTTGTTTGTTTTTCTCTCATTACATTTCTTGCATTCAAGTTAGTTTAAAGAGTTTATTGGAAACCCAGTCCAAGGTGCTGTATCTGTGAGAATCAAACCTGCTCAACCCCTTTAAGAGTTGTTGTTGGTATGGATTTTTGACCCTAGACAAATAGTTTATAGAGAGTGTTAATAAAAAGGTATTGGCTTTCCCCCTTAGCTTGTCAAAACTAGGAGGGAAGTGTATTCCCACAATTACAACAAGGGGCTGGCATGCTAGGGACTCCTGGGTTCTATTCCTGCCTCTGCCACTGACCAAATATGACCTTTCACCTCTCTCTGCCTCAGCTGGAGTCTGACTGTATCTACACTGTACCAAAATAAATAAATAAAATGTTCTTAACGTGGGTTAAAATAACAGTGAAGATGAGATGGCTCTGCTTTTCACTCTGGTTAGCAGCTCAGGTTCAACTCCAGTTAAAAGCTGGATTGCTGTGTCTTCACTCTTGTTTTAACCCAAGTTAGTTAACCCGCATTAAGAATGCACCTCCCCCCTCCCCCGTTGTAGACATACCTTGGGTGGCCAAAAGCATCCTGATTCCTCTCTGCAAGCTGCTGCTGGCTCCAGAGCGGGTGTTGCCCTGTGTGTGTGTTCTTGAAGCAAGAGGTTCCTGGGTAGCTAACTAAACAAACCCCATCTCCCCTTGACGCAGGATGATTAAAACAAGGTTGTAACTGTCGGTACCTTGGGGTTTCAGTACCCAGACAGCATCCTGCATTTTTGGCACTTTTATTCATGTTGTGAGGATTCTTTTTATTAGTTTTCAATTTCTTTGTCACTAATGGACTTTTGCAGTAAGGGCGGGGGGTGGGGAGTTTATTTTCTCTGGAACCAGCATTTCAAACAGATGACTCTAGGAATGAGTTTTATGAATTGCCTTCAGGGTCGGTGACAACTGCATGGTGACGATTAAAGATTTAGAGGCATGGGAACCAATATTTAAAAAAGGAATGGTTTCCAATGAGGCAGCAGCTTACAGACACGGCTTTCCCCATGTGACCCTTTGCTGGGCTGCGCTGCCCAATCTGCTGCGAGAGCTGCAAAAGCTGCAATATTCTCAATGTAGCGTTGTCTAACAACTCTGCTCTGCTGGCCAGCGGAGCAGAACCTCAGCCTTGTGGCTATAGAAATCCACTCCAGATTCTTTCTGGATGGTCTAGTTTGCTCCAACTAGGCTGGATTTCTGTGGTTGCCCCAGGTAGATTCTAGGTAAGCTGTCTGGGGAAAGGACCATTAGCTGGATTCCTGTGGCCCAGTGAAATGGGCTGTGGAGACAGCACTGACACACACACAAACTGCACAGGAAGTCTGAACACTTCTAGAACTGAACTGATGCTTAGGCAGTGCTGCCTAGTGGTTACCACAGGGAGGTGGGGGGGGGGGCAATGTCATGTCTCCAGCTCTGTCACTGACTTGCTGAGAGATCTTGGCACCAAGTTAGTGACTTTCCCATCTGTAACGTGGAGGCTGGTGACACCGAGCATACCAGGGTGCTGCCTGCTTTAATTCATGTGTGAAATGCTGTGAGCGCCTCACGTGAAAGGCCCTCTAGTGGGGCAAGGAATGATTGTGGGTGAAGAGCTGCGTGGTGTGGGGGTGAGCGTGCTGTCACACAG
Organism: Gopherus flavomarginatus; assembly: GCF_025201925.1. NCBI lineage: Eukaryota > Metazoa > Chordata > Testudines > Testudinidae > Gopherus > Gopherus flavomarginatus. The sequence continues at coordinate 38,649,822 of NC_066628.1, read as the reverse complement.
CTTCAGCAGGGGGCGCTAGACAACAGCCCTCTGCCAGCTGTAGGTTTGAAAAACATCCATGGAGGCTGTTAAGAATCCGAGCTGCTTCGAGCTAGGGATAATGGCATAGAGTCCAGGGCAGAGGATTTTTGGTCCTTATACTAATGACTCTGTTCCTTGGCACTGGCAGGTTTTGCGCTGCCAACAGCAGAGGTCAGAGTAGGAAAATCCAATTTGTAGACAACACAACCCTGAAACAACTCTCTCTTTCAAAAGGAAAACAGCCCAGCTGAGCTCTGACCCCAAATCCATGTTCCAGGGGGTTCTTCAGGACTGGGCTTCGCCATGTGCCTGGTAGAGTCAGCTGGGGAGCCCCGCCGCACTCAGAGTACTGGCAATGCTGCGCCCATCACTGCCTCCTCTCCCTGGAGCCTCGCAGCAGTGGGGATGGAGGGAGAGACGGTGTGTATGTTCCCTACCACTAGGAGGAGGCATGGCTAGAAACGATGGTTCTGGGGTGAAGGTTGATATATAATGGAGCATTTATTAAAGCCCAGATTCTCCAAGGTATTTAAGTGACTAGTTCTTGTTGATTTCAGTGGGAGCCAGCCACCTAAATACCTTTTTAAGGATCTGGATCTAAGTGATGCTTTTACACCAAGCGGTGCATGGGATGGCGTAGTGGAGGTTTGAGCTGCTTCTGCAGTTGATGGTAAAGGAACCAAGGGAGCAGGAGGCTAAATGGATCCCATGGGATTCCTTAGACATCTTCTTCCTCCCCCTCCAGCCTCCTGCAGCCATGCTCCCCCCCCCCACTAGGCCTGCCTGACGTTCTTATGTCTTCCAGCCCGAATCCTTCATCTTCCTCCCAAGTGGAGCAATGCAGGCCACGCTCAGCAAGTTGCCTGCCTCCACCGATCAAATCAGCTGTGGGCTATGGTGCTGCTTTGCCCCAACTCACTGCAGACACCAAGCCTCCCCTCTTGAGGCTTGGCAAGAGTTCTGTCTTGAGATGTCCCTGTATGTCGATGGGAATCAGTCTTGCAAAGTGCTCAGCGCCCTTTGCCGGATCCAAAGTTCCCTCCACTCCTGGTAGCAGTGGGCCTGTATTACATGGACCAGTGTTCTGCAGCCTTTTTGATACCAGGGACCAGCTTGCTGCCTTCCTAAGCTTTGTCAGGGAGAGCTCAGGAACCGGCACCTGCCCACGGACCGCTCGTTGAGAGAAACTGATGTAGATGACTGAACGTAGAGCCCTGCATGAACACAGTCATTGCTTGGGCACAAACCAGCATAAGAACCTGTGTCCACGTGAGGAAGCATCACCGTGCTTAGAAGCCATTTCACTGGAGCAGAAAGGACAAAAGGCTGAATGTAAACAGGCTCCATGGAGTCCTAATCAAGCTGCTCCTAGGGTGTGTATAATTCCTCTTACCCCGTGATGCTCTGCAGGCCTGCAGCTCCTTCTCTGATTAATACACCCTGCGCCACCAGTCACTGCCACTGGGCATGAAGGTGTTAACCAGAACTGGGATTTGAATAATGAGGATAAGTGAAGATGGACGTGGAACAATGTTCTTCTCCCCTGTGACTGATCTTCTCAGGAGTCAGAGGGCACCCACAGCCAATTTAACTTCAAAAAGCCCTCGGACGCCGCGTAGACTGATCCGTCAGCATTCAGCATACTGAAGCAGTGATGGAGACGGGCACCTCTCCCTCGCACACACGCACCCGCCAGCCACTGCCTCGCTGGGCCTAAATGTGGTATTGTTCCATTCTGCATTAGCATGCGCACGCGGCAGCAAGGCCTGCGACCAGCCAACTTGGAGCTCTGGCCTTAATCTCCCACTGCATCACTCTGAGAGCCACCGTGGGGCCAGGCCCTTCCCGCGGCTGGGTCGGGCTAGGTGACCGTATTGTTGAGAAGGAGGTGGTGATTGTTTTGTTTAACTCATTGGCTAAGGAAGAAAGAAAAAGCTCACGGACTGTCTGCAGGGGACAGGGCCTGCGCTTGGCTGCTATTGCTGTTTGTCAAGGAATTCCCCCTCTGGGCAAGGCGTGTCCTTCCCTATCCTGGGAGCGTCTCCGTGCATCAGTGAACTGTCACAGCTCATTTAGTGACTTGTCTCCCCTTTCTCACTCTTGCCTCTAGCCGCGTGACTACCACTGCTGTGCTGGCCTGGCCGTAAGATTTTAAGCTCCAGGAGCCCACCGACCCCAACGGGAGTGGGGGAAGGAGGCTGAGTCCCATTGTTCTCATCTCATCTGGTCAAGAAGCTGGTTGTGGGGCCAGCAGGTCCTAACCTGAACAGGTCCATTGGGCTGCAATGGATCTGAGGAATGAGGGCAGTTCACCTAGTTTCTATATTAGCCCCCTTCTGAGCGAGCTAGAAGCAGCCTTGCCTGCTCGCCATGGAACTGGCTGGCTCGCTTCACAGAGGGCACGATGGAACTGGAGAGGCAGGGAAAGCGTGTGGCCCACGATCTCGCCCTGCTTACCCCAGGCTCAGTAGCCGGACTCTCCTCACTCCCCTAGGGAGTACCAAGGAGGCTGGAGGTGTTGCGTGACGGCTTTCAGTCACAGTGTTTAACAGCGTGCTAGGGGGTCTGTTCATTTGTTTGGTGGCTGTCCTCGTTCAGAAGGGTCTGGTCTGGTCCAGTGGCCACAAGCGTTTGCTGTAGCAGATTGGACCATTAGCCCATGTAGTCGCTTACATTCCTGTATCGACAGCACCGAGCTCGTGTCCAGCTCCATCATTTTGGCATTTCTGGCTGAAGAAGCACTAGGCGTCGTGGTGACTTCCGTTAAACCCAAGGGGGAAATGCAGGCAGCATGTCAATCTGTGCAGTAACTCATTGTACGAGTGAAAGAAATACAGCAGTTTTGAAGCAGAGAGAGTGAGGGGTGAGCAAATCGTTTCCTTGGCACTGGATCCGTCTGTGCCGTAAGGATGTCTCGGAACAGCCATTGTTATAAACTGGCCTGTCACAGAGAGAGGGGGAAAGAATATTTGACAAATGAAATGGGGGCTGAGGCGTTCATCACAATCCAATGAAAGGAGGGCGCTGCTGAAACCAGCCACGTACCTGCCACCAGAGGCATAGCTTTAACTCTCTCTGAATGGCAGCATTTGTGTTCAAGGAAGGGGAGCGGCTCTGAGCAGCACAATCCTCCAGGCCTCAAGGCACCAGCCTGACCAAGAGGATGCTGTCCCATGCCCTCCTGCACCTACTTATGCCACCTGCCCCCATGCTGCGATTTCTGCCCAGGCAGGTGATCAGATAACCCCATGTGCCTGGATGGCCGTGAACATTACTCACCAGCAATCGGCCAGCCTAAGCCCCCCAGCCCCCATCTGGTGAGAGTCCATCCCTGCTGCAATGCTCCTTCCATAGTCCCTCCTTCCGCCAGTGCAAGGGGGCTGTCTCCTGTCACTCACCACAGAGCCCCCACTATCCCAAGGTTGGACAAACAGCTCTCAGGGATGCTCTAGGTTTTCTTGGTCCTGCCTCAGGGTGTGGGTTGGACAGGAGAACTTCTCGAGGTCCCTGCCAGCCTGACATTTGCCCAATGGCAAGGGGCTGGCTCTCTCCTGTATTTGTTTCCCTCTGGGCACTGCACTGCACCAATGTTCCTTCATTATCATTGATCCTGGGTCTCCCTCATCTCAGGTGCATCCCTTGACCACCAGCCTATTCTGCGTGGGTCTCTGGATTTGGCCAGAGCTCCCAGGCTGGACCTCAGCCACCTCTCCCAGTGAAAGCTTCCTTGAAATGGGAACATTTCTGCAAAATGTTTTGGTTCCAACAACTCCTTTTTGTTGAAAAATTCCTGACCAGTTCCTAACCTCATGTCCTCTACCACTTCCACCTGGGCTTCCCCGGCCAGGCTCCCTTCTCTCCTGATTTCCTCCAGGGAGCTGGCTTCAACACCTGTGTCAGCGTGAGCACATAAATACTTAAATCAAGCCTCTTAAGGCCTAAAAGAAATGTGCACAACAAGATGTTGCATTCCAACATCAATGTTGTAAGAGGGTGGGAGGTGAGCCGAAAGAGTTTGGGAGCACAGAGAGGGAGAGGCAGGGCCCCTGTATGCAGAAGAGCAAGCCCAGGCGCAGAGGAGATGTTTCAAACCTTCAGCCCCACACCACCCTGAAAAGCCTGTACCTAATAGAGCTGAGTCCTGTGTCCTGCCCTCACTGGTTAACAGGAATGCTCTGCTGTGACTGGGGAGTTCCCGTGGCTCAGCCAGGGGGTGGTATGGCCCCGTTATTGCTCACTAACTGCCCATATGTCTTCCCAGGTGCTCGGTGTCGGTGCCTGCTGGTGGCTCAGGCAATCTCCGCGTCCTTCATCTCTGCTGCGGGGAAGGGGTGTCTTTGGTTTGGCAGAGTGGAGCCAGGGCCCAGATCACTAGGATGGTTACACTCTAGCCAAGGGCTCTCAAAGCACTTTGCACAAGGGGGACAGTGCCACTGTGGCCACTTGAAAGAATTACTTGGGTGCAGGAGCCAGCACAAAAGGGGCTGGATTCTCCTGTGCGGCCCTGCCATGAGTACTGCAAACTGGCAGTCATAGAAGTCACCTGACTGGGATGCTGAGTCCCTGTTTGCAGATGCCTATGGTGGTGCTGGAAAACCAGCCCGGCCTGAGGTTTTGTCCTATGGGCCCCTCGCACCCAATCTCCCTTTTAAACCAACAGGTTCCTAAGCCCCTAGAAAGCTGAGCGTGCCATGACTCTTAGTATTACAGTAGCGTCTGTGGGGCCAGCTGGGCTCAGGTCCCTGTTGTGTTTGCAAACACAAAGTAAGAGACTGTGCAGGGCTAGGTTAATGCAGTTCAGAGCCATGGTCCCATCCCCCTCACCTGGAGAGGCAGATGGTAGGAGCAGTGGTTGGGGGGGGGGGGGTCTGTTTTGGCCTATTTGACACTTTTTGGCCTTAACAGTTAGTCCGGCCTGCCTGATGCGCTCAAAGACCTTTTCCAGGTGTAGCAGGTGTTCGGGCCAGGAGTTTAAAAAAATGGCCACATCATCGAGGTAGGCAACTGCATATTCTTCCAGTCCTGCTAGTAGACCATCTACCAGCCTCTGGAAGGTGGCGGGTGCATTTCGAAGGCCGAAAGGAAGGACATTAAATTCATACACCCCCGCATGGGTGACGAATGCTGACCTTTCCTTGGCAGATTCATCTAGCGGTACTTGCCAGTACCCCTTGGTTAAGTCTATTGTAGAGATGAACTGGGCCCGTCCCAACTTTTCCAATAGCTCATGGGTGTGGGGCATTGGATAGTTGTCCGGACGAGTTACCGCATTTAGCTTACGGTAGTCCATGCAAAAGCGTATTTCCCCATCTGGTTTGGGTACCAGAATCACTGGAGATGCCCATGCACTGGTAGATGAGCGGATTATACCCATCTGTAGCATGTTCTGGATCTCCCGTTCTATAGCAGCTTCGGCATGAGGAGACACCCGGTAGGGTGGGGTTCTAATGGGGCGAGCATTACCTGTGTCAATGGAGTGGTATGCCCGTTCAGTCCGTCCTGGGGCGGCTGAGAACAATGGGGCGAAGCTAGTGCACAGCTCCTTGATTTGTCGCCGCTGCAGACGTTCCAGGGTGGTTGAGAGGTTCACCTCTTCCACGCCACCGTCTTTTTTTTCGTCGTAGTAGACACCGTCAGGCCACTCAGCATTATCTCCCTGGACTGTAAACTGACAAACCTGTAAGTCTCTGGAATAGAAAGGCTTGAGAGAATTAACATGGTATACTCTGGGCTTTAGTGAGGAATTGGGAAATGCTATGAGGTAGTTTACAGTTCCCAGGCGCTCTTGGACCGTGAATGGCCCTTCCCATGATGCTTCCATCTTATGGGCCTGTTGCGCCTTCAAGACCATAACCTGGTCTCCTACCTTGAAGGAACGTTCTCTGGCATGTCTGTCATACCAGGCCTTTTGCTCTTCCTGAGCATCCTTTAGGTTCTCTTTAGCAAGGGCTAAGGAGGGTCGGAGGGTGCTTTGTAGGTTGCTTACAAAGTCCAGAATGTTAGTCCCTGGAGAAGGGGTAAACCCTTCCCATTGCTGCTTCACCAACTGTAATGGCCCCTTAACCTCGTGACCATACACAAGTTCAAACGGTGAAAACCCTAAACTGGGATGTGGTACAGCCCTGTAGGCAAACAGCAACTGCTGCAACACTAGGTCCCAATTATTGGAGTATTCGTTGACGAATTTACGTATCATGGCCCCCAAAGTTCCATTAAACCTTTCCACCAGGCCATTGGTTTGATGGTGGTGCGGGGTGGCAACCAAGTGTTCCACCCCATGCGTTTCCCACAGTTTTTGCATGGTCCCTGCCAGGAAATTAGATCCTGAATCTGTAAGGATGTCGGAGGGCCAACCTACCCTGGCAAAAATGTCGGTTAGGGCCAGGCACACAGTGTTAGCCCTGGTGTTGCCTAGAGCTACTGCTTCCGGCCATCGGGTAGCAAAGTCCACGAAAGTCAGTACGTACTGCTTTCCTCTGGGCGTCTTTTTCGGGAAAGGACCCAGAATATCCACAGCTACTCGCTGAAATGGGACCTCAATTATGGGGAGTGGCTGGAGAGGGGCCTTGACCTGGTCTTGGGGTTTTCCCACTCTTTGGCATACCTCACAAGACCGGACATACTTGACAACATCCTTGCCCATCCCCTCCCAGTGGAAGGACTTTCCCAACCGGTCCTTGGTTCTGTTCACCCCAGCATGGCCACTGGGGTGATCATGGGCTAAGCTTAAGAGCTTCCCCCGGTACTTAGTTGGAACCACCACTGTTTTTGCAGCTGCCATTTTTCCCGGTGTCCACCAGAAAGAATCTCCTTGTATAAAAGTCCTTGGTCTATAACAAACCGGGATCGATTAGAAGAGCTGAGAGGCGGTGGGGTGCTCTGTGCCGCCGCCCAAGCTTTCTGAAGGCTGTCATCTGCTTCCTGCTCAGTGTGGAACTGTTCCCTTGAGGCTGGGGTCACCAGTTCTTCCTCAGACTGTGGACTTGGGCTTGGTCCCTCTGGAAGCCATGTAGGTGATGGGGTTGTTTCCGTTGCTGGTGAACCGCTCTCCGCTGGTGCACCTGAGGGTATTTCAGGCTCTGGCTGAGCCTTTTGGGTATGGCTGTCTGTTGCTTCTGCCAATTCTGGCTCGCTGGCGCGCTCTGGCATTGAGTTTGAAGATGTGGTTGCAATTGCTGGTGCTGGTTGCTGTTCCAGTTCCGGGCCTGGGACTGGAGGTGCTGTGGCTGTTTCAGTGGTTGGCATGGTATTCGGGTCCACTACCTCTGTCTGGGTCTCTGGTAACACAGACGGGGCGTCTGTGGATGGCTCAGGAACAGGAATGGGTCTGGAAGCTTGTCTGATTTGGCTGCGTGTAACCATTCCCACTCGCTTGGCCCGCTTCACCTGGTTGGCCAAGTCTTCCCCCAGTAGCATGGGGATAGGATAATTGTCATAGACTGCAAAAGTCCACATTCCTGACCAGCCTTTGTACTGGACAGGCAGTTCAGCTGTAGGCAAGTCTACAGCTTGTGACATGAAGGGGTAAATTGTCACTTTGGCCTTTGGGTTGATGAATTTGGGGTCTACGAAGGATTGGTGGATAGCTGACACTTGTGCCCCCGTGTCTCTCCACGCAGTAACCTTCTTTCCACCCACTCTCAAATTTTCCCTTCGCTCTAAGGGTATTTGAGAGGCATCTGGGCCTGGGGATCTTTTGTGTGATGGTGGGGCAATGAACTGCACTCGGATGGCGTTCTTTGGACAGTTGGCCTTGATATGTCCCAGTTCTTTACACTTAAAGCATCTTCCATCTGATGGGTCACTGGGTCGAGGTGAGTTACTGGAGACTGGTGAGGTGGAAGAATAGTGTGTCTGTGGCTTTACTTGGGTTGTATGTGGGGTCTTTGGCTGTCCTCGGTTGTAGGGTTTATGGTCGGTGTGCCCCCTGGGGTATTCGTTCCCCTTGACAGTAGCTTTCTTGCTTTCTGCCACTTCCATCCATCTGGCTCCAATCTCCCCCGCCTCGGCGAGATTTTTGGGTTTTCCATTGTGTATGCTCCGTGTGATGTCCTCAGGAACACCATCCAAGATCTGCTCCATTTGTATGAGGAGGTGCAGTTCTTCCAAGGATTTAACATTGTGTCCTGATATTCAGGCCTCATAATTTTTCCCAACGTAGTAGGCGTGTTTGGGAAATGACACATCTGGTTTCCACTTTTGGGTTCTGAAATGCCGACGGGCATGATCCGGGGTTATTCCCATTCTGTATCTGGCCTTGGTTTGAAAAAGTTTATAGTCGTTCATGTTCTCCTTAGGCATTTTAGCTGCCACCTCTGCTAAAGGTCCACTGAGCTGTGGCCTCAGTTCTACCATGTACTGGTCTTCAGAGATGCGGTACCCAAGACAGGCTCTTTCAAAATTTTTCAAGAAGGCCTCGGTGTCATCACCTGCCTTGTAGGTGGGAAATTTCCTGTGCTGTGGAACAATCATTGGCACAGGGTTGTTAGGGTTGGCTGTGTTTTGCTTAGCCTTTTCTAATTCCATGGCCTGTTGGTGGGCTTCCCTCTGGAGTTCCAGCTGTTTTTGGTGGTCTGCATCTTTGGCTTCTTGCTCTCTTTTGTGGGCCGCCTCTCTGGCTGCTTGTTCTCTTTTGTAGGCCGCCTCTCTTTCTCTTTCTCTTAGTGCCATCTCTTTTTGTTTTATTTCCAGTTGTCGCCTGTGTTCAGCTTCTTTGAATTGTTCTTCTGCCTCCCTTTTTTCCTTGGAAGTCATGGTTCCTGTTGTCTTGTGTTGGGGTGCCCTCCAGTGTTTATCTTCTGAACTGCAGGCTTTGTTGCCCCCTGGGGTCTGCCTAGCAACAGTGCCTTTTTCCCTTTCTTCCTCTAGCTAATTTTTTCAATGTAAAGTAAACCAGAAAAACCACTTTATTTGCATGAGTATAGTGCTGGTATTTGCCTCCTAATGGGAGTGCTATTGTGTGACAAAAGACCCTTAATAGTCTCTTAATGGTTCCTTGCTTAATATGCAAGCCAAAAACTGCCAGAGAGAGCAGAAAAAAAAAATTCTCTCTGGTTCCTTTTAAAACCAAACCCTCTCTGCTAAAAAGCCCCTAGCAGAGAAAAGAAAAATATAATATTCCTACTGGCTTCTGGATTCTATCTATCCCACCTGTGCCACCATATCATAAACCTAGTCCCAGATTTGGACCTTAGCGTCCAAAATATGGGGGTTAGCATGAAAACCTCCAAGCTTAGTTACCAGCTTGGACCTGATAAAGCTGCCACCACCCAAAAAATTAGAGTGTTTTGGGGCACTCTGGTCCCCCCAAAAACCTTCCCTGGGGACCCCAAGACCCAAATCCCTTGAGTCTCACAACAAAGGCAAATAAACCTTTTCCCTTCCCCCCTCCAGGTGTTCCTGGAGAGATACACAGAAGCAAACTCCGTGAATCTAAACAGAGGGAGTCCACCCTCTTTATTTCCAGTCCTGGAAACACAAGCACTTCCCTCTTCACCCAGAGGGAATGCAAAGTCAGGCTAGTAAATCTAACACACACAGATTTCCCCCCTGACTTCTTCCTCCCACCAGTTCCCTGGTGAGCACAGACTCAATTCCCTGGAGTCCCCCACTAAAGAAAAACTCCAACAGGTCTTAAAAGAAAGCTTTATATAAAAAGAAAGAAAAATACATAAAAATGGTCTCTCTGTATTAAGGTGACAAATACAGGGTCAATTGCTTAAAAGAATATTGAATAAACAGCCTTATTCAAAAAGAATACAATTCAAAGCACTCCAGCAACTATAGACATGTAAATACAAAACAACAAACCATCTTTGTACCCACAACTTGGAAACAGAAGATTAGAAAGCAGGAAATAGAAAAATTCACTCCTCATAGCCGAGAGAGTACAGGCAGAAGACCAAGAACAAAGGACTCACACACAAAAAACCCCCACCCAGATTTGAAAAAGTTTTGTTTCCTGATTGGTCCTCTGGTCAGGTGTTTCAGATTACTTCTTTCCAGGTGTAAGAGACATTAACCCTTAGCTATCTGTTTATGAGAGGGTCTGCTCCCCATCATGCTCCCTCACCCCCAGAACAGCAAGAAGGAATCATTGCCCCTTGCAGAGTACCAGGTACTCTCTCCCTCCATGCATGGAGGGGCAGGGGCAGCAGCCAGGGCATATCTTCCTGCGTCCATTGCTCTCTTCTGCTGCCATTTGGAGTATGTCTACACTGCATTCTAAACCCTAATCCATGGGACCCAGGTTTGTGGATTCAGTGTTTCCCAGCCCGCATTTGAGTGGCCACACTGAATTGTGAACCTCAGCTTATGATGGATGGAGCTTGGACTCAAAACTGTGCTAACATGTCTATGCAGCCCTTCTGACTTGGGTCTATGGCTTGAGCTGTGTCCACACAGCAAACTGACACGGCTTGGACCTGACTCACAAAAGGACTCAGTCTCTGGCCCATCCCCCCAAGCAGACTCCTAGGACCTGGGTGCTTGCTGACCTGAGTCAGCCTGCTGTGTGTGTGGACAAAGCGGGGCATTGGGCTCAAACCTGAGTTGGAACCTGGGCTTAGGAAGTAGTATGGACATACCTTGGAGTCCCCTGCTGGGGTAGGGACTCCCCAGAGCAGTGAGTCTTGTGGTTTATTTGCCACCACCGTTGACATGAAGGGGGTAGTTTGTGCCTCTCAGAGCTCTCAGGCTCGCTGCATCAGTTACTCAGGCCACAGTTTCACGCTTTTCTTTCCCACTCAGATGGGTGGGAACATACTATTGCATGGGAGCTGAGAGCCTCATCACCTCATATGACTGCTGGAGCCTCTGTGCCTTACTCCAGCCCGTCCTGATGGGCTTGCAATCGAAACAGCCAAGACACACACGCAGCGTGGCTGAGATGGTATCTCACCATCTCTGCTTCCAAGATGGGGAACTGAGGGTCAGGCAGCTGAAGTGACTTGCTCAGGATCACACAGGGAGTCTGTAGTGGAGAAGGGACCTGAACTCAGATCTCGGAAGTCCTAGTCATAGGACTTTGCACAAGGGGGACAGTGCCACTGTGGCCACTTGAAAGAATTGCTTGGGTGCAGGAGCCAGCACAAAAGGGGCTGGATTCTCCTGTGTGGTCCTGCCATGTGTACTGCAAACTGGCCGTCATAGAAGTCACCTGACTCGTATCCTGAGTCCCTGTTTGCAGATGAGGAGGAGATCCATAAAGCCAGCTGCCTTGGCCATGAATTTATGAGGCAGGATTTCCTGCCATGCTAACCAGTAACTTCACATGCGCAGTGGGCACTGTGGGCAGCCGTCTCCTCATCCAGCTCTCTCAGGGGCGCCTTGGTAGCCTGGTGAGTCATTAATTTGAAATAAAACACAGTAAGATACATGGGGCTTCAAGAAACTTGCCCCTCACCGCTGTCTCAGGAAGCAAGTGAGCCTGCAGGGATCAGACCTGCTCTCTCGTCCGTGCCTGTCCTCACCCAGATGAATCTAATTATCACGCATGCACAAGGATGGGAGGACCTGGAAACAAGCTGCCCAATTAGCATATAAATAAGATATGCAAATGACTCCAGCGTTGCTCCAGCCCCAGCCTTTCATTACCACTCTGTCGCCACCACAACAAGCTGGCGGCCTGGGGAAGTGGGAGCCAAGTCGGCCCTGCTGGAAGCCAGTTGGAGTGAGGGCCATGGCCATGGTGTGTGGAGCTCTCAGCTGCTGTGGCAGTCTGGATGCTGTGGCTTGGGGGCAGTGCTACATTTTTCTGATCTCCAAGGTGTTTAGCGCCATGGAAAGAAAAATCCTCTCCTGGCTGGCACCCGTGAACTGGACGCACTCACCCGCACCTGGACAAACCCAGCATCATCTGACTGAGCTCCACACGGTGACTCTGGATTCACTCCGATGTAATGGCAAGTAGGGTTTGGCCTGCAGCAGATGCAGACTGAGCCCTGGAGCAAAGCCTGATGAATAAAATACAATGCAAATCCATTTGGCCTGGATGTGAGTTGTAAGAAAAGTGCAATGAATTAATTAAAGGTTTTCAGTGGCTATTTGAAGATGGGGCTGGGAGTGTCAGGGAGGAAACTTCCACTTCGGTTCCAGTGCTAAACCACTGTCTAGGGCCCTGTCTATGGTCCAAACTGACCATAGAAGTCCATCAGAAGACTCCGGTGTGGGTTTTGAGTCCGGCTGGAAGGGAGAGCCCCATCCACTGAGCTATCAGATTCTGACTACAGCTAGGAGGACCATAGAGCTGAATGATGGGGAAAATCTACATATTAGCTCCTTGAGTCCATCCCCCTGCCAGGACCCGCTGAACTCCCCTTGGAGAAGATGTATTAGACTGTGGCTCAGCAAGGCACAAAATGTTGAGCGCATCCTTAAGCATGTGAGTAGTTCTGCAGGGATTTAAGCAAACCTTGAAGGGGGAGATTTGTCTCTCGCATCTAGTTAAGCAGGTGCTCAAGTGCTTGGCTGAATAGATGCCTTCGGTATTTAGCTGATGCTAGACGTGCTGCTTGCTGCAAGACCTGGCTGGGTCAATGGTCTGACCCCATCCAGCAACCCATGTGCCCCTCTTTTTTTAAAAAATAATCATGCTGATTTTTATGTATTCCCTTCCGGGCTGTAGCATGCTCCTCCCTCCCTCACTGAGATGTTTGGGGTTGTGACATGGAAGCCATTAAGAAAACTGCAGCAGTAGACAAGTAACAAATTAACCATCGGGTGCTGATGGGAAATGGCCCAGTAAGCAGCCATTCGTGAGTCCAAGGAGATGGAAAGGGTGGGAGTTACTTGGTTTTAGACCCGAGGCTGTAAACCTTGAATTTTATACTCAGACCCTTCTCTGACATGGGCCAGCCCCAAATACCAAATCCCTGCCCCCTGTGCATTTGGGGAATGCTTAGATCTACATCCAAAGACCAGGACGTGGGCCCACCTCTAGTTGTTAGCACTCTGTCATTGGCATTAACCTGTTGGCTCTTCTCCCATCACTGGTCCATTCTCGTTTGGCAAAGGAGGCTCAGTTATTTCCCACTTCATTTACGGTGACGTCTGCCTGTCTTTGGCTTGCTTCCCAGCACCATCAGTGAGGATACCAGTAGGCACATGCACCTCTTCCCTCACACGCTTTGAGCTGTCCTGCTGACACGCCCCTTGTGTCTTTCTGCAGCCACCCAGGCATCAGTGGGCTCTGCTGGGCCCCAGGCGTTTGCCTGGACAGCTTGCAGGGTGATTTAACCCTTTGTACCAAGCCGCAGGGGAGGGGACGCATCTGTGGTGTGCACCACAGGAAAAGGTGCCTGGTGTTTTGTTTTGAAGTTATCTGAGGCAGAATGATGGATTGTAACAAATGAAAAACATAGTCACTATTTAGCATCCCAACGCCTCTTCCCACCAGATTGATTTCCTTCCCAGCCTTGAGGCTCATCTGACTCAATAGCGGCAGATTAGATCATGGTAAAAAGTGACATGGTAGGAAGGGAGAGAGAGTTGAACAAAGAAGAACCGGAAGCTAACTTCCTTTGTGTTAGAGCTTAGAAGTAGCTTCCCTGTTTTGCTGGGGGTTTCCTTGGAGGACCCAGAGGGAAAAGGTGTTTTCCTGGAAGAAACCAGCCCCATCAGGTCTGTTGGGTGAACTACTAAGCTGCCAGGAGGATGGGAGGGAGAGTAGTAGCTGGGTCACACACATGCTCAAGGTGAACATGCCACCATATGCTATGATCCCATCTGTTCACACAAGCATTGAGCTGGGTTAGTACTTGCAGGAAAACCCTGTCAGGAACATCAAGCTGCTGGAGACAATGGTGCTGATGATTCACTACCCAGCCACCTTCCCCGTGAGTCCACAATGAACCAAGTGCCCAGACTAGGTCTAGTCTCCTGCTGGAGGAGAGAAGATGAGCCTCAGGCTAGAGGTCCCGACCATATGTGGTCACTGAAGAACCTATGACAGTTTGTAGAAGTAGGAGTGTCAACTCTGATCACCTGGCTGAATTCCAGTGCAGCAGATTACATTCTGCCTTCATCTATGCTCCCTGTCGTTTTCAGCTGGATGCAATATTTGTCACGTCCTGTCCTAACACGGCACAGTGCACTGTGTTTCAGTGGTGGCTTGAGTGTTTGGGTTGATGTACAATGGACCTTGCTCCGTCTCAGGTTAGAAATGGAAGAGCAGAACCAAGTTGTACTTCCCGGAGTCGGTCTTTAAAAGAGTTGGGAGCGGTTTGGCTTGCACAGCCCCAGACGTGTCTCGTCACAAGTATAAAGTGGAAACCACTGACTCCATGAGAGAACGTCCGTCAGAAAGCATCCCCTCCCCTTCCCAGAGATCAGAAACGCCCCCAGCTCCCACATGTAATCTGCCCCTTCATTTCCCCCAGGGCTGCTGCTGCTGCTTCATTCCTCTTCTCGTTTCTGATGCCACACGGGAGCCAGCTCACTTCCAGTGAGAAGAAACCTAGGCCTTGTCTACACTACAAAGTTGCAGCGCTGGTGAGGGGGTTACAGCGCTGCAACTTAGGATGTGTACACACCTGTAGGGCATTACCAGCACTGCAACTCCCTGTTTGCAGCGCTGGCCGTACACCCGGTCGTGCCTCGGGTGTAGAGGATCCAGCGCTGGATCACCAGCGCTGGTCATCAGGTGTAGACACTCACCAGCGTTTTTGTTGACCTTCGTGGAATAAGCAGGTATCCCCGCGGTGTGCTCTGGCGTTCCCCGACCCCCCCCCTCCAAGCAGATCTCCTTCCCCGCGGTTTGCTCTGGCGTTCCCCGACCCCCCCCTCCAAGCAGGTCTCCTTCCCCGCGGTGTGCTCTGGCGTTCCCCGACCCCCCCTCCAAACAGGTCTCCTTCCCCGCGGTGTGCTCTGGCGTTCCCCGACCGCCACCCCCTCCAAGCAGGTCTCCTTCCCCGCGGTGTGCTCTGGCATTCCCCGACCCCCCCCCCCCCCCCAAGCAGGTCTCCTTCCCCGCGGTGTGCAACAGCGCTGCAGTGTGGCCACATCTAACACCACTTGCAGCGCTGGTTGCTGTAAGTGTGGCCACTCTGCAGCGCTGGCCCTATACAGCTGTACTAATACAGCTGTAACAACCAGCACTGCAAAATTGTAGATGTAGACATACCCCTACACTCACACTTTACAGCGCTGCAACTGGGGTGTGAAAAAACACCCCCCCATAGCGCTGCAAGATACAGCGCTGTAAAGCGTCAGTGTAATCAAGGCAGCAGCGCTGGGAGCGTGGCTCTCAGCGCTGCACGCTACACCCATAAGGGATGTGGTTTACATGCAGCGCTGGGAGAGCTCTCTCCCAGCGCTGCCGCTCTGACTACACTCACACTTCGCAGCGCTGCCGGGGCAGCGCTTTGAAATTCCAAATGTAGCCATACCCTTAGGCTGTTTCTACAGCTCAGCATGTCGGCTGGGGCTGAATGTTTATCAGCAGTTTAAAGAGAAGGCTGCACTTTCACAAGCTATCGTCTGCCCTGTCCTCTTGCTGCCTCTAAAACTCTTTTTAAAGCTCAGGCAGGGGCTAAGGTGCTTGGAACTCAGGATAAGGTTCAGAGTTTTCCCCTTAGCCCTCCCCCGTCCCTTATAGCTCAGCAGTTGCTTTTGTGGCCTTCACAACCAGGATCATATTATTGCAGCGTAATTCAGAGTTCAGAAAAAGGCAGGTAAAATGATTAGGGGTTTGGAACAGGTACCATATGAAGAGAGATTAAAGAGGCTAGGACTTGTCAGCTTGGAAGAGAGGAGACCAAGGGGAGGTGGATATGATAGAGGTATATAAAATCATGAGTGATGTGGAGAAAGTGAATAAGGAAAAGTTATTTACTTGTTCCCATAATATAAGAACTGGGGCCACCAAATGAAATTAATGGGCAGCAGGTTTAAAACAAATAAAAGGAAGTTGTTCTTCACACAGCGCACAGTCAACTTGTGGAACTCCTTGCCTGAGGAGGTTGTGAAGGCTGGGCCTATAAAAGGGTTTAAAAGAGAACTGGATACATTCATGGAGGTTAAGTCCATTAATGGCTATTAGCCAGGATGGGTAAGGAATGGTGTCCCTAGCCTCTGTCAGAGGATGGGGATGGATGGCAGGAGAGAGATCACTGGATCATTAATGTTAGGTTCACTCCCTCTGGGGCACTTGGCATTGGCCACTGTCGGTAGACAGGATACTGGGCTGGATGAACCTTTGGTTTGACCCAGTATGGCTGTTCTCCTGGTCTAATTACAGACAGAAAATGTATTGTCCCTATCCATGGCTGCTGAGGGGTCCACCCACACACAGGTCAAGCCTCTGACAGCAAACTGACTGTACACTCAGCCCAGCTGGATGTTAAAAACTCCTTTACACAGCTGCAGGGGTGGGCTCAGCGCTCCCTGATACAGCCCAGGAGGTAGCTGCACAAAGGGCAAAGCGTGTCCATGCGGCAGGCAGCACTGCCTCAGAAATGACCCACCACCCCCCCGCACCCCAAGAATGCAGCATTGTCACAACCTTTCCCAGCCGCAGGCATGGTGTGGCTCTTTGATCCCCACCGCCTCTAACCTAGCTACATGTAGATTTAAAAACCGAAAACACCTCTACAACCACTGCCCTCTCTGAGAAAAGGTTGGGAGAACACCTGACAGCCATTGGCCATGGTGCGTAATGCACTCCTGGAAGGGATGAGTACAGTACAAGAACCTGTGTAGAGTATCCCAGGAGCCATACACTCCTCCAGAGTCAGTCGTCTCCATTCTCTCTGGCAAGGGCTGGTCTCTGTCTGGTATTCACCCCACCACACAGGTGACGGCACTGTCCCTGGGCATCAGAACGAGCTGGCATCACCTTTCCATTCCAGAGCTGAGATTTCTATAGGATGTCTCCAACTAGCCTCAGGGCTAGTCTTAAATAGACAATGCAGCCTGAAGGCGAGGCCCTGGGAATGCCCATTTAGCTAAGCAGATGCTGCTGAACCATGTTTGAAAAGGACTCAGGGCTTTCCCTCTAGCTCCTGGCATACTGGCAGGGCCGATGCCCTTGGGAGCAGCTTGGCTAGCCGTTAAAAGGCAGGAATTCTCAATGGGGAAGCAGCTACAAGGACACCCATTGGACTCGATCAATACACCTGATCATTGGCAAAGCTATTGTGTGTGCCTGCTGTTCCCTGGCACTGTGTGAATCCATCGGCCCCGTCCTTTTACTCCCAGGTCATAGAGGCCCCTCTGCTTTCCTAGCACTAGCAATTCAGTGAGTCGCTTTCATCTCCTAACGGAGGGAACAGGCTACTCATGTCAGTGGCATAGGCAGATGTGCCCATTAAAACAGGAATAACCCAGTATATTGCCCCTCATGTATCAGCCACCGAGCCCTGGACAGTTGGATCCTTCTGCTTCACAGTCTTTATGAAGCTGCTCCACAGCTGTGAGCGCTGATGGAGCCAGTGGTCCATGCAGTGTCAGGTGGCTGCACAGGAGCAGGCAAGAGGGTGTAAGCTGTCGGTCTTGACGACAGGCGCATGGAAGTGGGGGGCTGTGAGAGCACCCTGCAGGGTGAAGAAGTGGAGATGGGGAAGGGAATCCTAGACCCAGCATAGGTAGGGCATAGAGGAGGAGAAACCGCCCCCAGACCTTGTGCTGCCGGGAGAGCAGGCAGTGGTGGATTTGGAAACCCTACAAAAATCTCTCTCTGCCCCCCCACCCCCCGCCATGGCCTCAGGGCTGGAGGAGCTGTTGCGCCGCACCACAGCCCCAGGGCCACAGAACTGTTCCGGTCATGGGGCTGGGGGCGGGAGCGGGGGAGGAATGAGTGAACAGGGCCTGGGGGGGGGGGGGACAGGTTGGGAGAGGCGTGGAATGGGGTGAGACCATCAGCGGACCAAGGATGGGACTGTGGGAGGAGGGGCTCCAGCCAGGGCCAGGGGCTCCACCACGGTCCTGGCTGAGGCTGATAGCTCAACCTCGGCCACAGCTGAGCTCTCAGCACCCTGCCCCCCATTTCCCCCCCACACTAATCCCCTGCCCTGGCTGGAGCCATGGGCGGGGGGGGGCACTCAGTCTCCTCTCCCCCAGGAGGGGGGGTAAGAGCACTGAGGGACGTAGCCACTGAGAACGAGGCATACCAGCCCTGACAGTTAACAAAAAACAATTTAACCCAGCCCCTGGGCGACAGGTTCCAACAGGGCTGAGCCCTGGAATAATGGACTCTACTGGGGCGAGGGAGGTCCTGTGCTCTACCTAAGGAGCGACTACGTTAAACACCCCGGGCCCACAGCAGCTGTGGGATGTGCCCTCCAAGGGGTGTTTGAGGTGCTAAGCCCATGGGCTGAGTGCAGCTCTTGGGGGGGGCAGGGGGAGATGCTGGGGGAAGCCGCAGAAAGAGGAGGAGCAATAACCCCCCTCCCCCGCCCCGCAAGGACACCTGGTCCAGCGCTTTCCCAGGCATGAGGCAGCCCTCTGTGCAGAACCGAAAGCTTGTCTCAGGGGCCACTGAACGCTAGTACCTCACCCACCGCGTCCCGCTACTGGCCTAGGCCCAGCAAGGCTGCACCATGGAGTATTTTCCAGCGCAGACCTAGAACCTCTGGGCCAGGATAAAAATGAGCTGAATTATCAATAAGCCTTAGAGCATTAGCACCGCCCCAAGGTATTTGAACTCGGAGGGGCTTTAAATGCTTTTGCGGCTCTGGGCCTTAGCACTTAGAAGAAAATCGACACTGTTAGCATGAGCAGCTCATGAACCCCCCCCCTTTGGGGAGGCTACCCCCCCCCGGCCCCGCCTCTTCCACCCAAGGCCAATGGCCACACTCGAAACTGGAGCTGCGGTGGGGGTAAGAGCCATGCAGGCAGCTGTGGGGAGCCATGGAACCACTAGCTGCCCTGGGCGGAGAGCCCCTGGTTGGGGGGGGGGGGGGGAGGAGCAGAGACACGGGCTGAGACAGTGTGTTTGTGGGGGGTGCTCTCAGGCCCCCCCCCCGTCATAACTTAGTCCCAGATTTGGAGCTTAGCATCCAAAATATGGGGGTTAGCATGAAAACCTCCAAGCTTAATTACCAGCTTTGACCTGGTAAAGCTGCCACCACCCAAAAAATTAGAGTGTTTTGGGGCACTCTGGTCCCCCCAAAAACCTTCCCTGGGGACCCCAAGACCCAAATCCCTTGAGTCTCACGACAAAGGGATATAAACCTTTTCCCTTCCCCCCTCCAGGTGTTCCTGGAGAGATACACAGAAGCAAACTCCGTGAATCTAAACAGAGGGAGTCCACCCTCTCTATTTCCAGTCCTGGAAAACAGAAGTACTTCCCTCTTCACCCAGAGGGAATGCAAAGTCAGGCTAGTAAATCTAACACACACAGATTTCCCCCTGACTTCTTCCTCCCACCAATTCCCTGGTGAGCTGCAGACTCAATTCCCTGAAGTTCCCCACTAAAGAAAAACTCCAACAGGTCTTAAAAGAAAGCTTTATATAAAAGAAAGAAAAATACATAAAAATGGTCTCTCTCTATTAAGGTGACAAATACAGGGTCAATTGCTTAAAAGAATATTGAATAAACAGCCTTATTCAAAAAGAATACAATTCAAAGCACTCCAGCAACTATAGACATGTAAATACAAAACAACAAACCAACTTTGTACTCACAACTTGGAAACAGAAGATTAGAAAGCAGGAAATAGAAAAATCCTTCTCATAGCTGAGAGAGAGTCAGGCAGAAAACCAAGAACAAAGGACTCCCACACAAAGTTCCCTCCACCCAGATTTGAAAAAGTCTGGTTTCCTGATTGGTCCTCTGGTCAGGTGCTTCAGGTTACTTTTTATTCAGGTGAAGGACACATTAACCCTTAGCTATCGGTTTATGACACCCCCCAAATCCCTCACCTGTGGCAGGTGGAGGAGCCCAGGCTCTCTGGCCCAGTTCCAGCTTGGTTGGGGGGGAGGGGCTTTAGGAGGAAGAGGATGGGGGGGGCCCTCATGATATCCCCCCCCACACACACACACACTTTTAGGAAGAACTGCACACTTTTAGGAAGAAATGCCACCCTTGTCGCTAGGTCGCCAAACCTGCCCTGGCCAGCTACAGGTGTCTAGTGGCACTGTAGCCATAGCCGCTGTACTGCTGGGCGTCTCTACAGCTTTCCATGCAGCCGCCTATGGGCTGTGATTTAGGCACCTGTATTGCTGGTGTGTCTGGGCCTGCCCAGCGGTGGTTCAAGGGCGCTCACATAGCCCAGTCCTCAGTGATGGTTGCCTGCAGTGTTTGAACGAGCCCCCGCATCCTGCAAGCTGCTACCCTCTGGGCCCTGGAGGACTGAGTGACCGATAGTGCCAGCTGGATTCAGTCTTGGCCTCAAACACGCGCCTGTGACTGTGTCTAGCTTGCTGTCCTGAGCGTTCCTCAGCACCCTGCTCGCTGCCAGGCCGCACACGCAAGACGTGGGCCTGCTACCTTTACGCATTTGAGTAGGCCTGTACTCTCAGTAGTGCGACTGGTAAGGTTGGCTCAGGCAAGCCGGCTAGCAGTAGTCCCCTTAACAATGCCATGGCCTAGCCCTGCAAAGCCGCCATGTCAGCCCGACACACAGAGTTTATTGTAAGCTGCTCAGGCTGGTATCGTACTTATCCGAAGACGACATGGCCACAACAACGCTTGCCCTTGTGACCACAAGATTTGCTGATGATAATTCCCTCTTAGCCGGGCGGCCAGAGCGCCTCGCGCTTACCAGCAGCTTCTTCAGGCCGCAGCAATGTGCTGGCTCGTGCCACGGTTCTGTTCTCGCCTGCCCAGCCTTCTTCTTCAGGCTGGCTGCCGCTAGTGGGTCAGGGTGACTAAGGTGTGCCAGGCTGGGGCGCTGGGGCTTTTAGAGACAGTCTTGAGCCAACAGCACCTGCTTTTTTAAGGGCCCCCCTCATCCCCCCCCCAGCTCTGACCCCCAGCTCCAAGCCCAGCCCTTCTGAGCCGGGTACCCCCCCTCCCCCCGACTCCATCCCCCACAGCTCCGACCCCCAGCTCTGAGCCCAGCCCCGCTAAGCCAGGCAACCCCCCCCTCCCCGACCCCATACCTGACCCCCAGCTCTGAGACCAGCCCCTCTGAGCCGGACCCACCACCACCACCACAGACCTGACCCCCCCCAGCTCCGAGACCAGCCCCTCTGAGCCGAACTCCCCCCAACCCCATCTCCCCACAGCCCTGAGCCCAGCCCCTGTGAGCTGGGCACCCCCCCCAACCCAGAGCCTAGCTCTCCACCCAGCCCTGGGCAACAGCAGCACCACCCCCAGGCAGCGACAGCCCATTGGCATCAACTATCACCAAGCAACAGCCCATTATGTGATTGCAAATGTATACATACCATTAAAGCAGTTAATGTTTTTAAATAATGTATTTAGTGTATTTTCAAATTATTACAAATTAGTTTTTGAATGTATTTCACTAGTTATGTTTTACATTTTCCAATACATCTTACTATAGTATTGACACTTTTTTTTAATGGAAGGGGCCCCTGAAATTGCTTTGCCCCAGGCCCCCTGACTCCTCTGGGTGGCCTTGCCCAGAGTGTGTGGGGAGTCAGGGAGGGAGGGAAGCAGTGTCCCCTGGAGCTGAGCCCAGGCTGCAGCAGCAGCGAGAGGGGCTCCCGGAGTGTGTGAGGAGGTGATTGGCTGGCTGGGCTTGTCGGTGCTGAGCAGGTAGCCCCACAGCCGGAGATCCTCTCCTTCCCACCCGCCAGAGCTGGGCCAGGGCACCATGAGGCTGAAGAGCAGCAAGTCCTGGTAGGGCTCTCCAGGTCCTCGGCTGCCAGCATGTCAGGGGTGAGGGCGAGCATGAACTGCTCTACCTTGGCCACCAGCAGCGCCGCGAAGCCCAGGGCAGGGGCCGTGTTCTCAGCGCCGTCACCTGGAAGTACTCCCGCTCCTCGCTGCCCAGCAGCTCCACCCGCATGGGGACAGAGTCACAGCTGGGCCAGGGCTCGGCTGCCATGTGCTGTTAGCAGATCCCACATTTGAGGGGGAGCCTAGTGCTAGGGCAGCAGGGAGTGTGAGGGGAAGAGAGAGCTCAGTGCTGGGGTGGCAGGGGGTGCAGGTGGGGAGGCACTGGTGGGCGGGGGGGGAAAGCTCAGGGATGGGGCAGGGGCAGCCAAAATTTTTTTTGCTTGGGGGCAGCAAAAAACCTAGAGCCAGCCCTGCCTCTTCCTCTTTTTCTCCTCTGTCAGACAGCCCTGGCCTTATGGCTGACATTCCCAGAAGCACATGGCTTCAGCTGGCCACCTGCAGGGCTCAGAAGGGTGCCCCCCTCATGTTTTCTGTTTTGTCTCCTCCTGAGGCATATGGGGTGGCCCCGGCTGGATATGAGACATTGGACAAGGCAGACTAGAGCTCCAAGATGGCCCCCAGCTGTGTGTCTCTCAGGTGCTTGTCTGGCTGGTTCTTGTTCACGTACTTGGGATGAATTAAGGGGCTTTTCACCCTCCTCTGCAGCTTGTGGGTTACTTGCAGATATGTCTGGATATAGCTCACTTAACTGTTTCCCTTCCTAGGCGGGGGCCTCGCCCACTGATGTGCCTTACTGCAGCCTGCTCTCGCCCTGTGGCACCAAATAAGCTAGTCTTGGTTGTTGGGTTTTGTGTGCAGATGCTAGGTGAGGTTTAGTGGCCTGTGATAAGAGGTGGTCAGACTAGATCAGAGGTCCCCAACGTGGTGCCCGCATCTAAATACGCCCGCGTACTGGCCAGCGGTCGAGCATCCGCCGAAATACCACCAAAATTCATCAGCGACACCTCTCGATAATGTTGCTTGCCACCGACAAGCAACATCATCGAGAGGCATTGCCTCCAAAATGCCGCCGAAATTTTGGCAGATGCTCGACCACTGCCATGGTCCTTCTTCTGGCGCCTGCCAGATGAAAAGATTGGGGACCACTGGACTAGATGATCTGATGATCCATTCTGGCCTTACATTCTATACCTGAGACTGATTACCACCTGCTGCCTGGTTGATCACCTTTCATAGTGCAGCGTAGGCTCCCTTTTGTCCCACATACAGAAACAAAGTGCTGTCACTCCCATTCCCATGTGTCCACAGCTCCAAGAGGCAGACCTTGCCATGGCTCTGGTGGGTGGTTTCACCAGAGGCCAAGGCATGAAGGAGCATAGCGTGGTGGATGTCCCCTCAGGGCAGGACAGTGGCGCATTAGCAGAGTAGAGGGTACTTATGGTCAATTTGTTCTGAGGGGCAACAGAATTGCAGGGAGTGATTCACGGTTATTCTGCTCTTCTATCTCCCGCAGGAACAGGAGAAAAGCATCTTTAAGAGACGGTGGTAGTCCCTCAATCCTGTGAGCAGGCCCTCATGGCTGCTTTTGCTTATTCTGCTTCCCAGGGCCCTGGGCAGGAGATAATAGCAACAGCACGACATATTCCTGTCATGCTCCTGCTCTGCCTCCTGCTGGCAGAGCCTGCGGGCAAAGCCTTCTGGCCCAAGAGTATTCTCAAGGGGTCAGTGACACCTTTTCTATGGTCCCAGGGCAGTAGCATAGCTAAGAATCAGCCCACAGGCTGTAACTTCTCTCCAGCACCACATGCACTTTAAAAAAAGCTGAAGCCAGAGTGAATCCCAAGGCTAGTAGGGTTTGGTGAGTCACTTCAGTAGGGGCAGAGGTTCATCCAGGCACTGCTACCCTTTTTCCCTCTGCCTTGCCGAAGCAGCTCTGCACGCTTGTGCCCTTGCCCAGCAAAAGAACCTCTAGTGGCCAGGACAAATAACCACTTCAGCTGGCTGCAAGCCCCAGCGCGATTGATTTTTAATGAAAGAAATGAAACGTAGGCAGTTTCAGGTCAGAAGACTCCGGCGGCTGCTCCTGGGAGAATGGTGGGGAGATCTGGCACGGAGGCAACAGCTCTGCTTAGGAACCTATTAAACAATACCAAGCAGAACATCTCCTCTTGGGGGCGGGGGGCGTGCACACACACCTTCTTATGGCTCAGTAGCTGTTCCCAAAGGCCGTTAATTAAGTGCTATTTGCTCCTGTTTCAGGTCATAGGGGAGGGAGCACAGGTAGTGCAGCATGGCCTGGAGAAAGGAACGTAGGCTAGAGCAGGCAGAACTCAGGCCCTCTGCCCTCCTGCCCCCAGCCAAAGTTAGATTTTCAGTGATGATGATTTAATTTCATGTCCCATAAATCCTAGAGGCTCGTATTAATCCTGTACTTTTCCTTTGCAGCATTTTATTTGTCTGCACATTAGCTCCCTAGGCTAATTTCATTTTATTATATTTAACTGGCCGTAGCCTCAGGTAGGAGAACAAGTGCAGGTCCCACATGCTCTGTCACTACCCAGGCATTTTGACACTTGTATTTACTGGAGAAGGGGTAGGGGGGTAGTAGGCTTGCTTTCCTGACGGGGGCTCTGTAAAGCCATTGCTGAGACAGCACATGCCTACACTTCCGCCTAGGCAGACTTCAAGCCATACCCCTTTAAGGGAAAGATTCCTTACCATTCCCTTTACCTAACAGGCAGATCAGCAAGAGAAAAATAAATTGGTGTGATTCTGAATGTTCCCCAAGTTTCTGAAAGCAGCTGCACTCCAGTCGAGGGGTGGGAACTAGGACTCCTGAGTTCTATTCCCACCGCTGCCAGTGACTTGTTTAACACCTCACCGCCCTGTCCAGGAAGAGGCACCAAGATCTAGTGCTGAAGAGGGCTAAGTATTAGCTGCATTTATGATGTCCAGGAAGATGAGTTGGGCTCCTTGTACAGTTGCTGTGCTAGGAACCCTGCCTGCTACTCACTGTAGATACATTTGAGGTTAGTACATGAGCCATAGAGAGGCAGGGATGAGACTACGTCTGAAGCATCTTCCCTCCAGCAGCAGCCCCTGGGCAGGGCAGCACCTGTGATCTCTTTCCACACAAAACACCTCTCTGTTCTTTTGCCAGAGCCGGGAGAGGTGGCAGCTCAGTGAGAGAAGGCAAATGAGGAAACATTAGTCACGCCAACCCCTGGCTATCTTGTGACAGTAAATGAAAAATTAGCAGGTAGGTGATGTCTCCTCCTGAGGCCTTTCATCCTGCTGTGACTATAATGAGACCAAGTGACTGAACACAAGGGAGTTAATAGAAATAAGATACAGAATAGCAAAGGGCTTTTTCTAAACACGGTGGAGTTAAATTAAATACACTTCTCCTGATTTCTATTCAACAGCTCAACTCGCCTCGCATCAAGCTTTGTTTGGGTGTGAAAAAAGGCCAGGCAGTTGCTGGATTGAATTATCATGTTAACCAAATATGGGCAATAGACTGTGCCTGTGAGGATTTACACTGAATTAAAAACCCATCAGTGAGTGTAGCATCTCCAGGGTAGTTCCCCTGATTGCATATTTACCAAGTGAGCCCAGATCTGGCAAGTAGCACCCAGCAACACCATTGTACAACACAGCTCATAGGCGCCGACTCCATGGGTGCTACGGGGCTGGAGCGCACACACACCCCGGCAGTCATCCCCCCGTTAGCTCCTCCCCACCAGTGATCAGCTGTTCAGCAGCGTGCAGGAGGTGCTGGGGAGGAGCGAGGGCGGGGCATGCTAGGGAGGGGGCAGCGCAGGGGCAGGAAGAGGTAGGGTGGAGTGGCAGTGGGGCCTGGAGTGGAGCAGCGCAAGGGCATGAAGAGGTAGGGTGGAGTGGCGGTGGGGCCTGGAGTGGAGCAGGGGTTGAGCAACCCCTGACAACTCAAAGACAGTGCCTCTGGTACAGCTTCCTGTTAGACAGCTACTACCTTGTATCCCAGTTACCATTTCACACACCCCCTCCCCCAGGAAAACATGGACTTGGTCCCTGCTCCTGAAGTCAGTGGACATAGCCAGGCCCTGGGGCCTGGCTGGAGAGACTCAAGTGCAGGATTCTAGTTGGATCCTCAGCTTGTGTGCATGAGTAAATCAGTGTAAATCCACTGATTTCACTAGAGCTCAGCTGATTTGCACAAGCTGAGAATCTGACTCATTTACTTAACCATTTGCAGGTCTTCTGGATGAAAACCCGGCTCTCTGCATGTTAGATATCAGTAGAAACCTTGGCAAAAATGACCCTGAGTCTGGTTCAGAATGATGGCAGAATTAGAGGAATAAGATTTAAAACGTCTCTTTAATGACCTGGGCATGGCCTTGTGAGTTCTCGCTTTAAGAAACCAAAATGTGAAGGAAACTATTGAAACTATCCTAAGGAATGTGCGTGTTCCTGTCCCTGGTGTGATCCCCATTCATTAGCAGACCATTTAAAGCAGTGCAGCTTTAGAAGCCGGACAGTCACAGTTGGGGGGTGGGGAGCAGGGCTGGAAGATGTCCCCATCATTTCACAGAGAGCAGAGCTGTGGGCATGCGCCCCCCGGTTAACTGGAACCAAAAATAAATGATTGACATTGTACTGGATACTTTATAGCTATAGCCACATATGACTGACTGAGCATTTCAATTGGACAAGACACAACCAAGAGCATCACACTGCCCATGTTAAGTCCCAGTGCCCAACAATGGAAGACTTCAGAATTCACACATTAAAGTGTCTTCTACAGTTAGGTTTGTGCCCCGTATCAAATAGCTGCTGCTTTATTATTTTTTGGTCCATCAGTAGCTGAGGAAATGGGAAAAGATCTTCCGGCTGGTGCCAAAGAGCAGGGGAAACTCATGGACTGAGATTTTAGAGTCTCCCTTATGGGATCAATCCCCAAGAATCACACCTGAAGCTGTTATCTCCAGATGGTGTGTAACAGCAGTAACATGGATATAGGCCAAGTAACAATAGCCCTACCCCTGCCCTCCTCTGTACTCTCACACCTCAGATTCTAGGCTAGAGATTCGTCTCCAGGACCGAGCAGCGTAAGGACTGTTCATTCTCTGGGCTGCCAGGTCTCTCCTCTCCGTATTGACCATCTGGAGGAAGGATGGCTCTGCTCTGCTTCGCTCTGTACAGTCTCTGTACACACTGTCAAAGTACTTGGTCCTCCGGCTGTCCTCCTGGACCAAATAGTCCCTGCTCCTGGGTGCCCAGGGAGCCCGAGTGACACAGTGCTGGCTGGTCCTGGAGTGTTCGCAGAGCGGTGGAGGCCCCTGGTAAAGCCGCCCCAAGTACATGGGCAGGTTCGTATAGGAGTTCACGTAGGCGTACTGTTTGTGCACCACAGTAGAGGAGGCCCGGTGCATGCCGGTGGCATTCTGCAGGCATGCCTCCCCGTAAGAGGGTAGCCTCGCCGCCTGAGAGTGCAGGAACCGCTGTCCTTTCCAAGAGAGCCTGGAGTTTGCCTCCATGCGTTTTCTGTTGCACATAGCACTGGGCCTGAGGGCTTCAGTGGGATAGTACATTGGTGTCTGCCTCAGCGCCACACTGGCTTTGGGGAATAGATCTGGCACATCCCCTCGGGCGGAAGACTTGCCATTGTATCTCCGGATGCCTAGGGAATGGTGTTTCTCATTCTGCTCCCAGGCAGACCTCAGCAGGCTGGCTCTCCTGTTTGGCTTCTCCTTGCCCAGAAGGGGTAGCTCCACTGGTTCCGGTTCCTTGAACACAGTAACTAAGGGTCTGCAAGGCCTGTCGGCTTTTGAGAAGGAGCTGTGCATGCAGTCGGGAGGCAAGAAAGGGCTCTTCTCGGAAGTGGAAAACAGCTTTGCCAGCTGGGCTGGGCCCCCATGTCCTCCTTCCCCATACACCAGGTGAACATTTGGTGGGAGCTTCTCCTTTTCCTCTCCCCTGGACACAGGGCGCTTGTGCTCTTTGTAGATGTCTGGAAGGGGAAGCTCCCTTTGAGTTTTCAGTGGTGAGAGGGGAGTGCTCAGGTGGTTTCCCAGGGGCACGTGGCTCCCGAAATGGGATGGAGGCATGGTTCTCACCAGGAGGTGCGGAAAGCCACCCACAGTGGAACCTGGAAGAACTTTATCCGCAGAATAGCTTCCTCTAAACTTTAGGGGGTGAAGTATTGGAGGTTGCTCGTTTACCGCCCTCCAGTTTTCATTAGCTGGCAGCCTGGAGTCCACAAAGGGCTGTTGGGGAGCAGGAATGTGTGGTGGAACAGTCCTCTGGGCACAGTCCTGTCCAAGCTTCTCTGTTGCGGCCACATTAGAGGAGTAGGGTGGCTTGTTGGACACACTGGTGTTCTGGACAACAAGCTGAGGAGTTTGAAGGGAGAACGTGGTCTGGAGGTTTTCGCTCCGATTCGTCCAGTTCTCAATGGTGCGCGTGGCATTCTCAAGGGAGCTCCCAACAGTGGCTGTTGACACCATGTCCTTGGCAGCCTGCAGCATCTTCAGCACGTTGGCTTGGGCAGAGTTAGCGGTGACATTGGGAGTGCGAACACGAACAGGGCTCTCCAGATTCTGGACTCCATTGAAACAGCTATAAATGCCCTGAAAAGCAGAGAGAGAAAAAGTGGCCAGAGCAACCCTGGGTGCAGGGGGCATAGGGAGGGAGGTGAAGAATGATAAATCAGTGCATCTTGGGCCCTTGGAAGGGATGAGCCAGGGCAATCCCTCATGTGCAAACTCCATGTTCATGCAGGATAAAGCGGATAAATACTACAGAACAATGATAAACACCCAGAGTTGAGATGAGAGCAGCCCAGGACTGGCCTGAGGTCACATTGCTGTGGTCCAGGAATATCGTCTACTGTGCAAAGATCTCTGTATTACTTCCAAACACGCCGATTCCAAACATCTTCCCTTTTTGATAACAGTTTCCTCCCACTAGTGACCGAGTGGACTCATCCCCAGAACAAGCACTTTGATCAGCAGTGGAACTTGAGGGCAGAACACCATCAGTCCCCATGCCTAGCCAACAAGCATGTCTCCACGATGTCTTTCTCCTGCCTAGAGAAACCCAGACCTTAGTCTTTCCCTCAGTTCTCTCATTCACTCACCAGCCTTGCTTTGAACAGCATCCCCATTAACTTTGGTTTCAGGCCAGATGAGGTGAGGGCTTGTTGGAACACGAGCCATATACTAAATTCAAGGCATTTCACGTGTGATAAGCTATTTTGGTTTGGGAATGTGAAAGTGACAAGGCCAGGGACTGGCACATCTATTCATTATTAATTTCCTTGGTGCGCTTTTAATTGGTGCTCGATTATTGCATGTGAATTTAGGGCTGGGAAAAGGCTCCCACCAGAAAACCCCACAGCCCTTCACACAAGAGGCTTGTTTTTATCCACAGAACATGGACACTGTAGGCAGCACAAGCTTCCTCCCTCCTGTCCCATCAATGTGCCTCTGACTTGATCTGGAAGAATGTCCCTAAGGGGGAAAGGACAGGCCCAGTCAGTCCTTGAGCCAGTTGTGAAGTGGATCACAGAATGTTATCCCCAAGGAGCAGAACAGAGCCCACATATCCCTCTCATGCAGCCACCAAAGAGCCAGCAGATGTCGGCAACTTTTGGTTACTCATCAGGACCATATTCTTGTCAGTAGCCTAGAGGCAAAATACTCCACATCCCATTACCAGACACACCCACTCAGCCCGTACTCCTGGTGACAAACTAGCCTCTCCTGAATAAATAAGCTCAATAAAGAGTGACTGGGGGGCAACATGGCCACATAATGGAAACATGTGGGGAAGGCACTTACCCTGCTTATGGCCAGAAGGAAGTCAAGTTTCTGCGACTTGGGGACAGAGTGGCGCAGTTTCCAGTACACCAGGTGCTCCCAAGCAAAGACCAGCAGGCTCAACCCCATGGCCACTAACAGCATGTAGAAGACTCCGGCCATGTTATCAATGTCTAGCTTGCTGCTCATCACCTCGTTCTTCTCATTCTGGCAGATCCCCGACAGCCATACGGTCTCCAGTTTCTGGGTTTCCCCTGGGAAACAATTACACACACAGGGACAGACTGAGATTCTAGCCAGGTGCATCCTGTGCCCCTGCAGCATGAGGCACTGACCCCCTCACTTCACAGTCTAATGTCTACGTTGTTTTAGGAGCAGAAAAGAAATCCACTGTGTCTCAGAAGTTATTAATAGACTTCTCCTCTATTCAGCCTTTAAGATTTTTCCCCGGTTTGTGCCTTCACGGAACTCACCTAGATTTGGACATGTGATAGCCTTTTTCTGACTCCTTGATTTCTTCTCTCTCCATCTCTTTTCTCCCCATAATTCTCTTCCTCTGTCCTGATCTGCTTCTTTCCCCCTCTCCTCCCCCCTTAACTGTGTTACATTTTACTCCTGAACATCCGGCTCCTCTCCCCCGCATGCCTTTATACTTTGCACACAGATCACTTCAGGTCTCAAAGCTGCCAGGAGAGTTTTATTGCCTATTAGCGGGAAGAGAGAGATTGCAGAGAGAATAATGTCCAGGAGAAGCTGGGCCCGATTGAATGTTAACCACAACCAACCTGACAGAGAAGAACAGCTTTCTGAATACTTCTTGATGCTTCCCCTAATGCACAGCTCAGACCACAGACTGACTGCTTGACTACACAGAGTCCAGCTGGGGCTCCCAAAGGTACCAGGAGACCAAGAAATTCAAAGCCATGTGCCATAGATGACTTCCATGTGGCAGGCGGAGGAGAAAGCTAGGGCCAGGATTCCCAGCTGGTACACATCTACACCAACTGAGGATCTGGCCCCTAGATTACAGGGATGGAGCCCTAGACGTCTGGGTTAATTCCCAGCATAAGTGCTGGTTTTGATGGACTGTCTGACCCTCTTCCAGTTTTAACCAATAAATACATTTTAAAATAAAACAGCAGCATGTTTGTGCCAGAGAGAGAAGGGAGAGGAAAAGGGAAGATCAAGCAAGTAAGGGAAGGAGAGAGAAAGAAGAGCCACCTTTGTGCATGTCTGATTCTTGGGTAACGCTGTTTCCCCAGCTTTGCAAGGAAAGAAGTGCAAGACGGGACAGGTTAGGCTAACATTGTCACCCAGTCAGAGGAGTGACACTGCTCCCCAGTGCTGAGCAATGAAAGAAATACCCACCGTCTCCCAGGAACTGCAGAAGGGCCAAGTCAATCGGCCTCTTCCACTTGGAATCCTTCTGCAGAGCAATGCCATAGCCGGTGGTAGCAAAGACCTTCCCACTGCCGATGGTCACCAGCTTGCAGCCCTCGTCCTTACCAGCCATGTAATTCAGCACAGCGGCATCGTAGATAAAGGCATCCAGCTTCCTGGAACCAAGCAGAGTTCAGGTCAGGACAGCAACAGAGGAGATGAGAAGGGAGTGGCTGGGGCAGGGAAAGGGTGAGGCGATACCGGGGAGGGAGGAAACAGAGTATCCACAAGGGCTTTGGATTCAGCATCTCATCTCAGACAGCTGGGGAGGAAACTTGGATGCTTCCCTTTCTAAACAAGGAGGAGCTGCTGGTGGTATTGAGGCTCAGCAGCTATATGGTCAACAAGCCCAGATTCAACTAGAATTTGGGTTCCAAATGCCCCAAATGGGAGAAGGCTACCCCCAACAAAATGCTTTCCTCAGGCCAATGTCATTTTAAAGGCAGTGACATATCTATACAGATCACTTTGCACACCACTGAAAGGCAGCCACCTCTGAGGTGAAAGGTGGCAGCTGTTTAACATCACATAGCAACACTACACAACAATTTAGAACATAAAGTGAAGGGAAAAAAAAAACCTGTCCTCCATTGAAACTGAAGAGGTGATCTAGGGGATGTCTACACTGCAATCAGAGATATGACGGCAGTATGTGTAGACATACCCACACTAGCTTTGATCTGGCTAATTTGAAGAACAATAATAATGAAGCTGTGGGAGTAAGGGTGGCAGTATGGGCTAGCTGATGGAGTTACATACCCAGGGTCTAAGCACACTTGGACAGTCCATTCTGCCATGGCTTCACTGCTATTGTTATTCAAGGGAGATGGATCAAAGTTACCTTGGGTGTGTCTACATGTGCTGCAGTCACACCTCTGACTGCAGTGTAGACATATCCTCAGGTCAACAGCCTGTAATCAGCAGAAGTCTGGTCTACACTAGAAAATTAGGTCAGTTTAACTATGTTGGTCAGGGGTGTAAAAAAACCACACCCCTGTGTAGACAGCATTAGGTCAATGGAAGAATTCTTCTGTCGACCTAGCTGCTGCCTCTCAGGGAAGTGGATTACCTACACTGATGGGAGAACCCCGCATCTTGGCATAGGTGGTGTCTGCACTGAAACGCTAAAGTGGTGAGATGAGATGAGATGCCGCTGTGTAGACAAGCCTGAGCTAAAATTTGGCAGCAGCAGGATACAGATGTTAACACACCTGTGCTCATGAGAAGTGTCATAGGCTCAGGAAGGACCACAAGCAGTCAGGACCTCAGTCTGCCCTCTCATCTGGAAGAGGGTGGTGCTGGGAGGGAATATGTACTCAGGAGATACCCAAAGAGGGGGTAGATTTCTTACCTGATGCTCTCTGCAGGGACAATCTGTGTGTGTGTCTCTCACTCCCTAACTTCTTACCCACTCATCCCCTTTGAAAGTTAACGGCTATTGTGCAAGAGGATGAGGCATTCTTAAATTACTTGATTTGCTATGGAAAACGCACACATACCAGGTGCCAGATGGAGATCTTGGGACAGCTCCTTCTTTACTTCTGTGGTGCTACACCCCCTCACAGCAGAGACCTGGCCCTGTATGCTTGTGTTAATGGTGGGAGCTCTTACCTGGAGTAGTCTCCTAAATTCAGGCACATTGATCTGACTTCATCTCCATCCCCCCACATTTCTGATAACGTAAATACGGGATGACAGTCCCTTCTTGCCCCACCCCAGGCATTTTGGGCTTAAAAGCCTCCGCACGCTCCAGCTATGGAGGCGCACTCCTGTTTCAGAAAAGTTGCTCTTAAAGGGAGACTTACCCCATTTTGAGGCTAGTCAGGGCATCTTCCACTGAGCGCTGGTTGTATTTCACCATGTGCGTGTGCATATCTGGATAGTTGCTCCGAATGTTTCTCTCCGTGCTGCCGTTAGGAACAGTACCAAAGCGGAACGGGGGATACTGCTCCTGGGGCCGCTGGAACTAGAACGGCAATCACCACGAACATCAATCAATTGCCTGGTCCAAACAGGCCCAGCACTGCACTCCAGGCCTCCTCCTGGATTTTCCACTTAGCCCAGTGATAAACCTAAGCTCTGTTTTCACCCTCACTTTGAGCCTAGCTTCCACTCCATTTCTACCCCTTCTATCTATTCCCACCTTGTCACTGTCAACTTGTATCAGCACCAGCACTGACTGAAAAGTGGGATGATGCTCCCACAAAAAGCTTCCCACTTTGTCAAAATTGGTTCAATTTGGCCAAGGGGGAACAAGTCCATAGGAGAGCTGGGAATCAAACCCAGGTCTCGTGACCCTTAGTCCCACAAACCCTAGCCACTGAGTGCAGGGACCCTATTTCCTGGCACTTGCCCCCCAAAGGCATTAGATTTATTAATAGGTATTCCTAGCTGGAGCCCTGTCTGTGCGCTGTTCGCAAGAGCCTGGCTTAGTGGGGAGGAGAAAGGGACACACAGGAGAGCTACTGGATCCACGTCTGTCATAGCACACAAGCATCTCCTATTGACCTCTGTGGGCAATACTTATATGCTGCGGTGGAAGAAGAGGCCCCACAAATCAGGTTCTGCATTAGAACATTGCTCTCCTCTCTCTGCTCTGTTCTTTGGTTTCAGTCTCTCTCTGCTGGTCACTCTGCTAGCTCTCCATCTTGGTTTCTCCCAGGTTACTTCCCTCAGCCTCTTTTTTGTTCCTTCCCCCTTCACCCCCACACTCCGACCATTCAGCCTTCAAATCTGTTCAACCTTAGGCAAAAAGAGGTCCTTGCTCCCTCAAGACTGTGATTCTATTAAACTCCTCATCTTCAACCCAACCACCTTTGGAATAGTGTCCTAACCCCATCCATTCGCCTCGCCATCTCAACCTTATCCACCATATTCGTCCTGTCCAGGATGTAAACCGTGGGCTCCTAGTCCTGCTCTACCCCGGAGGGGTGTCACGGCTGTCAGACTGAGGCACACACATTCAGAGTAAGCAGTAACCACGCTTAATGGATTCTACACATCGCTCCTATTGCCGGTATCCACTAGCAGTCCACGCTATGGAAGTCTGACTTGTTCAGAAGGCAAAGCAGGTCAGCTCTCTTCAGTCCTTACTAGATTAACCTAATACACCTACCCTACTCACTCTGTGTGTTCCATACCCAGCCATGGTTATCCCCCCACGCTTCCCCTCCCAGACTGTGGTTATTTTCTGTGAGCCCTCCTCACCTTCTTGTCACTCAGCCCAGAGACAGTGTCGATATATTGCTCCTGGATCATAAAGGCTGCCAGGTTAGCTGTGTAACTGGCCAGGAAGATCACAGCGAAGAAGGCCCAGATCAGCACCATGATCTTACTTGTGGTGCCTTTTGGATTCTCAATGGGCACTGAGTTATTAAAGACCAGGGCCCACAGCAGCCAGATAGATTTGCCAATGGTGAAGGAGGGCCCGCCGGACTCTGGGAGGAGAAAAGGAGAGAAGCTTTGGGTAGCTCGGAATGAACCTGGGCCTTTTGATAAACACAACACATCTCTCCAACTTCAGGCGTGCTGCTGGCCCAACTTATGTTTTCTGGAAAATGATTAGGGACGATTCCACCTGGCTTTTAGCCTTGAGCTGTAGATACATGAGATTTCCAGTTATGCTACTGCCTTGTTACACATGTAACTCACCACCAAACAATGTGGGTCCAGGTTTGCTTTTGGGGAGAATTTTTTTTTCCTTCCTTAATTCCTGCATTCACTGGTGGGTTCAGTATATGGAGAGAAGCCCAGACACCATAAACAGGGTAGCTCTTTCTGGGCCCACATCATGCCCCTAACATGGAGCAAGTGAGTCTGGCTGTGTTTCAGGGACCTTCAAATGCCTGTCAGAGATTCCCTATTAATGTAAAAATTTACCTGCTTTATTGAGTGGAGCCAATTAAAAGCTGGCTGTTCACCTAAAACTAAAATATCTCAGGGCCATGTCCCAGGAAGCACTGGTTCTGTCTCAACAGGAGTCGGTCTGAACCCTGAGCTTCTCCCGACATACGCTGAACATCTCAGCATGACCCTGTCCCAACATCTAATCTGTTCTAGATATTGCTATAGTGCTAGTCCTTGCAGCATCCAGGCACCAATTCTTATAGAAAACCTGCTAGAGATTCTTTGGTGCTTGTTTTGTTCCAAAGTCCTGGTAAGAAAGCAAGAGAGAGGAATCTTGCCAGGGCAGGGTATGTGGCCTAGGCAGGTTCTGGCTGGGCTGTGAAGGAAATCTGCCAGACCCATCTCTGGTGAGGATCCAAGACTGGACTTCAGCACAGAGACATAGAGACCTACTACATAGCAGCTTTTCTGACTTCACCTCCGGAAATAACTGGATGGTTGCCTTCTCTGCAGGAGAGATTGGAATGGAAATTCATTTTGCTGCCCCACCACCTCCCAACAACGTACCAAAAAATTAAACCTAAGGGTAAAGGAGGAGACAAAATGAGGCACGAGACTCAAGAACAAACCAGCGCTCTCTGGTGAGAGGAGTGGAGCAGCAGGGTTCTGGCTGGCCGAGTTCTGCTGGAGCCTTTGTTCATTTGGAAGATGAAAGCTAAAAACAGATTGTGTATTTTTGCTGTGAGCTCTAGGCTATTCTCTCCTAGTAGATACCAGCTTCCTTCTGACTCTCTCCTTTCCTCCCAGTGTCTAATCCCTGACTGAACAGCAAACCTGCCAAGGTCAATGCTGAGAAACTGTCCAGGATCTCTGAAACTAAAGTGGGGAGAGGTTTGGTCCTGGAGTGTTGGTGCACAGGGGAGTCATTGATGCTGTTTCAAGAAGCATTTTGATTATGCACCCATCAGGATGGATGCATTTTAATGAACATTCATCAAGGGCAAAGATGGCACCCTGGCCTGGGGCTGACAGCTCCTCAAAACAAATGTGAGAAAAATCTTCTCCCCAGCTAGCTCAGATGTGGGAGCTCTTAGCTAGCGCAGACAGCAGAGTAATAGGCTGATTGATCCTGATGGTGACAGCCACAGACACAACAGGTCTGGAAGGAACTGGATTCACTAGATGGTCACCATGGACCCTTCTGGCCTTGGAATTTATGAATCTGTGTCCACAATGGGCATTGGCAAAAATCCCATGTCAACTTGAAGTGGCCTGAGGAATCTCCAGCTGGCATCCTGTATTGCAGAGCAATTGGGGAGGGAATGGAAGCTTGTGCACAATTAGGGGAAGGGGTATTTTATGGCTTTTCAGTTTCCCATGTTGACATTGAAGTGGAAGACACTGGAGGCACTGTTTTGGTACCTGGTGCTAGGCAAAGAGACCCTCAGAGGCCCTGCTGAGGAAAGGAAGACTCCCTCCCCCAATAACAGAGGCTGGGGAGTGGATGGGGCCCAGCTGATGGAGGTTGGGGTCTGCTTTGCAAAGGCTGAAGCTCTGCTGAAAGAGGCTGGGAATCAGCTTCCCCCTGCTCACTGTAACCCATGGATGTGGCTGGAAACATGACCCTGGGATGAGCCCATGCTTCCCCAGGACGTGAGGGGCTGCAAGAATCCAGACTCGTTCCCATGGAATTATTATTATGGTGCCTTCCCCCTCATAAAGCAGAGCTCCCAGACTGCAGCTGCCTGCAATAAATGTGTGTGGGGTGGGGCGGGGTGCTTGTGACAAAGGGCACTGTCCCATTGTGCAACATTTGTTCGTGGTTCCTTTAAGCAACTTACTTTTGCCATTGGTTAGACTCTGGTTGTAGCCGACGGGGCTGAAATATTCGAACGTGAAGACGGTGATGGCGACCACAGTGAGACACATCACGAACATCATCACCCACACTGCCGGGCTGTAGGGCTCTGCAAGGCAAGAGGGAGGCAGTCAGCTCCAGCTGTGCTGCACCTGGCTCCATGCATGTGTGTCACTGTAGGCGACTGGACCCTCCCACCGAGTAATACAGCAGGACCCAAAGCAAGAGACTCCAGGAATCCCCTCGAAGCGTCACGCAGGATCATGTGACCCTGTAGAGACAGATATACCCTTCCCAGCACAATACTTTTGTGGTGATCCTATTAGTGCCCTTGGATCTCAAGGGCATTGGGATTACACTGAAAGATGCTCAATAGCTCCTAGGTGTCCTCATCTACAGACTGAGCAAATGCTAAATACTCCTGTCTTGCTATTTATTAAGTGGGAGAAAGAGGGAAGTAAAAGGGAGAGTCTTACTCACAAAAAGCTAAATTCAGACCTGAAGCAAGCAGGTTGAGAAATTAGCCAAGGGCGGCTGGGAGAGAGAGGAACCAGCCGTGTAAAACCATCATAAAAATTTACCAGCCCAGGCACAGAATCTACTCACCTGCCTTGATCAAAACATAGTGACAGAGGAAAAACTAATGAGACATTACTCACTTGTCAGAAAGTTTTCAAGTAGCATCCACCCCAGATGAACAGCTGTATGTTTATTAGTAGTAGTATTGTTAAGGCCCTGCTTCATTTGTGATATTGTGGATACCGCAATATTAGGCTTCCACTGCAATTTGACAATGAGAGCCCAGGGCAGCCGGCGGCAGAAAATCGTGGAAACGTATTTGTGGTAATAAAGTCCATTATTACTTTTCTGTGATTTTCCCTGGCTTCTCCCAGCTGAGCTGCAATTTTTGGACAATCATCCTGTGATTCAAGTATTGTTTATTATTTGTATTACTATAGGACCTAGGAGCCCTACTCAAGGACCAGGGTCCCATTGTGCTAGGTGCTGTACAAAGACTGAACAGGAGCTCACAACTGAAGATTAATCTAAGTGGAATAGAATCTTGCAAGGCTTAGGTTAGAACTGAGTGAACACTGCAAACATCTGTCCATGAATATTTGTTTGAATGCATCATTTATTCAAGAGACTGTGTTCACATCCTGTGTATGTTCATTTTCTCAGCAGTGAATGAGCTTCCAGGCAAGAACGTTTGTGGAAACAGAACGTTTTAAGTGGATATTGCAGAACATTAGTGAAAAGTGAATTTTTAAGTTGTAATCACAAGTATTCACTCCAAACATTGATCCTAAGAGTTACTTTAATCCAGTCAGGGAACAGAAACATGCCATGTAACCTACATGTCCAGTCAAAACAGCTCAGGAAGCCAATACTTGGGAGGACTTGCTTTCACACCAGCTGCAGATTGAGAATGATCATTTGCAGAAGTTATTCAGGAAAGAATTCTAGACAATGAGTAAATTCCAGAAAAATCAGCACTCTCATGGCTGAAAAATTCACCAACAGAAAAAGGGACAAAATACATCAGATTCGTTATTAAATTTACTGAGCCCGGGCAGAGATATAGAGAGAGAGGGAGAGAATAGGATGTGGAGAAAGAACAAGGCAAACACAAAAGAAGAGGAGATGCTAAGAGAGGGACAGAGACATCAAGAAGGCAGGAAGAGGTGTGAATAGAAAGAGGCACTCAAGGCAGAGAGAGACCAAGCGGAAGAGACAGTGGCAGTTGCTGGGTGACAGCAGCAGACACCCAGAGTGATAGAGCTCTGTCGTTAAAGGGCAGGCTGAAGGATGGGATTAATTCAGGTCCTCAAAATACAGCAGCAGAGGCCCATTTGTCAGCATGTCCTTCCCTGTCAGAGAGGAGAAAAAAAACTTTATCTGATAGCATCAGATGCATTTCATTAGCATGTGGAGGAAGCTGGGCAAGCGAGCGAGGTGTGGGGGGAGGAGGAACCTTTGACCCTGGCTTCCCGAGGGCTTAGCTTTCCTACACACATTATCTGGTGAGATGACTATGCAGTAGGAAGAGAAGGCCCAGATCTAAAGACTGCAGAGAGTTAAAGTCCAGGGGCCTGATTCTTCAAGTAACTGAAATCAGAGAGGGTTATTCAGCTGGAGTTGGGGGAGTTAGGGAACAGCAACACTTTTCTGAAGGGCAGGGGCAGGGTGGCTTGCTGCCCTTCTGACTCCATAAGCTCACCCCAGTGTCCTGGTGCTGAGCTTATCTGTCCTCCAGTGAAGGTGGTGACATTGGCTCCCCCTGGAGCAGATACACTCTGCTATGCAGTGCCCGGGAGCCTGTACATTTCTTCTGCAATCCCACAGCACAGGAGACAGGAAGCTCTGGGGAGGAGGAGACACCCGTAGCCTCTGGCAGCAGCATGTCTTTGACTTGACAGCACACAGTTTAGAGAGGCCTTCAAAGCATATACAGGCTTATGCCAACATGTGTGCAAACATCCAGAACAAGGACAAGCTCAGACATATGCACAAAGATAAGCAGGCGTGCTCACACACATCGTGCTACACATGCCCTTTCATAGACATTCTGCATACACACACTGACATGCAAGCCTGTACGTACACACAAACATACATATACACTTATATGGAACAGTTCACATGTGCAACCAATGATCCACATGTTCACACGCGCACACTTTCCTAACAGCAGGTACTCACATACAAAAGGTGCATATGTACACACACACAAGGCAAATATACCCTCAGCAACATGAAGGCATGAATTCTTTGTCACGCACACCCAGATACATCACCACAGACGTACCCATATATGTAGCAACATATAGTTACACGCACTTATTCACGAACACTAACACACATGCACACACGCGCGCGCACACAGCGCCAAACTGGCACATGCATGCAATACACACTCATCTGCATGTCACGTACACGTACTGAACACCATCACAGATGTAGAATCATAGAAATGTAGGGCTGGAAGGGACCTCCAGAGGTCATCTACACAAACCAGCTGTGCTGAGGTAGGATTAAGTAAACCTAGACCATCGCTGACAGGTGTTTGTCTAACCTGTTTTTAAAAACCTCCAATGACAGAGATTCCACAACATCCCTAGGTAATCTGTTCCAGTATTTAACTGTCCTTATCATTAGAAAGATTTTGCTAATATCCAACTTAAATCTCCCTTGCTGCAAACTAAACCGATTACTTCTTGACCTGCCCTCCGAGGACTTGGAGAAAAAATTGATCACTGTCCTCTTTATAACATCGCTTAACATATCTGAAGACTATTATCAGGTCCCCCCTCCGCCATCTCTTCTCAAGCGTTAAGAATTGGGCATGTTTTCAACCTTTCCTAATAAGTCATGTTTTTTACAACTCTCATTCTTGTTGCTCTTCTCTGGAATCCAATTTGTTTGCGTCTTTCTTAAAGTGTGGTGCCCAAGACTGGACACAGTACTTCAGCTGAGGCCTCACTAGCGCTTGGTATAACAGAACTATCACCTCCCAGTCTTTCATAAAACACTCCCGGTAATACACCCCAGAATGACATTTGCCTTTTGCCTTTTTCCAGCTGCATCACACTGTTGACTCTCATTCCATTTGTGATCCACTATAACCCCTAGATCCCTTTCTGCAGTACTGCTAGCTAGCCAGTTATTCACATGTGAATACATGTGAAACGTGAAACACATGTGCACATACATGCACATATAGCAACAGACTCACACAACATGCACTGCAAACACACTCATCCTCACAAACACAAACATGCAATATGCACTGCTAATCAAATTCACACACACTCACATACAACATTAAACATCTATCCATCCATCCACACACAAACTTTTGTCTTATTTAAACTTACAGGTTATTTTTCTGGAAAGCACTTCAAAATCATCTTAATTATTTTTTAACCGTAATTACAAAATTCAAGTGCAGAAGAGGCAAGAACTGGATTTGTGGAATGAACCTCCCCAAGAACATGCTCAGCCTGGCCTCCACCTAACAAGTCCCTGACTCAGTTTAATAAAATAACTATTGCATAGAACCTCAGCCACTTGCTTAGAGCAAGAGAGGAATTCAGTCTTGGGGCCTGTCCAGACCTTGACCTGTGATGACATCACCAAAGGGAGACTGATCAGTGCCAATCTGTAGAGGTGACTTTTGTGACATGGACCCTTATACCCTAGGAACTTGTCTGAGACTCACCAATTCATTTCACAAAGGCCAGTGAAAAAACCACCAGCAGTGATGGGCTTTGACTTCCGCTGATCTGGCCCATAGTCAAACCAGCGGTAAAAGTCTCTATAGCAGTTTAGCATTTAAACTACCCTGCTCCATTTTAACCACTGGTTCATTGGACTTCAAAGTTTCCTGGTCTTCCAATCAGTGTCCCATCTACAAGCCCCTATTACCCAGGCTATAACACCGATATTAAACTCCAGATAGTCTCCCCTAGGTTCCAGGGGGAGCCTAGAGGGACACAGAGAAGAGGGCCCATGGGATACAGGAAATGAGCACAACCCCTCAGAATCCAGAGAAGTAGAATCTAAGTTTGCATTTTGACACTGACTGAAAGTGATGCTCTCAATCAATGCAAAGCCAAGCAGCGACTTTGTATGCAGAGGACACTCTTGGCTTTGCCAAGATAAAATGAATTGCATCTGATAAGTTAACTCTTTCACTGCTGATCCTACACAGAAAATGCAGCACAGCCAAAGTCCTATCAAAATCATGGGATGTTAAGTTCATCTGGCAGCTGTCAAGGAGCTCAGCCACCAAAAAGGTTTGGGAAGCTATTCCTATGCCTGGGTAATAATGACAGTTCTTTGCACTTTCATAGCACCTTTCATCAGAGGAACCCCAAGGGATCCATCAGACAATTAGTTCAGCGTCCCTAGGCCCTTGTGGGGTGAGTGCTATTATAGTCATTTTACAAATGGGGAAAATGAGGCAGAGAGATTGAGTAACTTGCCCAAGATCACACAGCAAGTCTGTAGCATAGCCAGGAATAGAATCCACAAGTCCAGAATACCCACAAACCCCTTACCTAGCAAGAGACAGGTTAGAATGGAAGTACCCTGACATGAGGGGAAGGGAAGTGAGCCCAGACAGGAATATCAGCCCTTTGATGGCATCAGCAGTAAGTCTCGTCCCAGAGAAATCAAGCACCTCTCTGGCTCAGCCTTGCTTCTGGGTACTCATCACCTGAATCCACATGACAGGCACGTTCCTTGGTACCAAAAAGGCCCACAGCCACCACATTTACACAGAGCGCAGTCTGGGCTCCCCATGGCCTCACCAAGCCCAGACACACTGAGATTCACCCAAGACTCCAGAGCTGGGTCTGCCTTAACCCTCCATTTTTACTCTATGCTTTTCCCCTCCTCGAACGCACCATGCTCACCCGCAGCTCCACGCATAGAACAAGCATCCACCCTGGCACCAGGCTGGCTCTGCTCACCTAGGAAGGCAGAAGGCGAGACTGTCCCATTGCTTCTAGCCACCATGACGCTAATGCCGGTTTCCACAAAGGGCACAGAGAAGTCCACGATCTCAGACCGCTCCTCGTTGATGGTGAGGGACCCTATGGCCATGTCCGCTCGCTGGTAGTACACCTGGAGGATGACAAAGGAGGCAGCCAGGTGAGTCTGGAGCTACGCAAGAGAAACCGCACGCAGTGGCAGAGAGACTAGCCCCAAGGTGACCCACTCCCCCTTTCGCCATCCCAGCTTCAGAGACGGGCTGCACAAGAAAGATGCCACCCTTCCCGATTGGTTCTCCCCTAAGCAGCTCAGGGCCTGATGCTCAGTGACTCCACATCCCTTTGACTCCATCCAACACAAAGTAGGTGGATACGGCCCCTATAGGGCCACCCTGGCTGTTGCAGAACTGGGATAAAGGCCCTAGGCCAACCTTGCTACCATTCCCACATGTAGGGGGCAGATTGGGGGCATGGTTATAGCGCACTGCACAACAGCTCTTCTCTGCTGCCGGGAGTCCCAAGGGGAAGCACAGCATAAGAGTTAGAGCAGCCAATGGTACCACAAGGCCTCTGCACAAGCTACCTTTGCCCCTTCCTAGCCCTTAGCACAGGAATGGAGTAGCAGACTCAGGTCTTTGGCCTCTAGGTCAGAC
The DNA here is from genome assembly GCF_025201925.1 of Gopherus flavomarginatus. Taxonomy (NCBI): domain Eukaryota; kingdom Metazoa; phylum Chordata; order Testudines; family Testudinidae; genus Gopherus; species Gopherus flavomarginatus. Next base: position 38,606,956 of record NC_066628.1, on the reverse strand, counting down.
TCTCACTCCCCAACTACCTCCTTTCTTCCTTACCACTCACTGGATTCCTGCCTTGCTACACACTGGGCTGAGCCATGGTCCACTGCAGTCAGTGGAAGTCTGGACTGAATGTACATAGGGACCTCTGACCCCAGGTAAATTACTAGAGCTGGTCAAAAAACAGAATTTCTGTTTTGCAGGAAATCTCAAACATTTAAAAAAATAAACTTGTTCCAAATCAGAATGACTAAATATTTTTGAAACTTCCCATGAAGCAGAAATTTTGAAGTTTTGCTTTAAAAGTAAAATTAAGAACATAAGAATGGCCATACTGGGTCAGACCAATGGTCTATCTAACTCAGTATCCTGTCTTCCAACAGTGGCTGGTGCCAGATGCTTCAGAGGGAATGAGCAGAACATGGCAATTATCAAGTGATCCACCCCAGTTGTCCAGTTCCGGCTTTTGGGAGTCAGAAGTTTAGGGACACCCAGAGTATGAGATTGCATCCCTGATTATCTGGTCTAATAGCCATTGATGGACCTATCCTCCATGAATTTATCTAAATTATTTTTTTAACCCAGTTATATTTTTGGCCTTCACAATATCTCCTAGCAATGAGTTGCACAGGTTGACTGGGCGTTGTGTGAAGAAATACTTCCTTATGTTTGTTTTGAACCTACTGACTATTAATTTCATTGGGTGACCCCTGATTCTTGTGTTAGGTGATGGAATCAATAACACTTCCTTATTCACTTTCTCTGTACCAGTCATGATTTTATAGGCCTCTATCATATCCCCCTTTGGCTGTCTCTTTTCTAAGCTGAGCATCCCAGTCTTTTTAATCTCTCCCCAGATGGAAGCTGTTCCAGACCCTTAATCATGTTCCAATTCTAATATATCTTTTTGAAATGGTGCAACCAGAATTGCACATGGTATTCAAGGTATGAGTGTACCCTGGATTTATATAGTGGCATTATGATATTTCTGTCTTCTTTTCTATCCCTTAATAGTTCCTAACATTGTTCGCTTTTTTGACTGCCGTTGCACATTGAGCAGATGTTTTCATATAACTATCCAAAATGACTTAAGCTCTCTTTGAGTGGCAACACTTAATTTAGACCCCATCATTTTGTATTACATATTCAACATTTATTTTGTTTGTGCTTTTCCATTACTTTTATGATTTTGACCTTATGTCGGGACATGTCATATTATGCATTACTACACCTGACATGTCCTGACATACGGTCAAAATAATAAAAGAAATGGAAAAACAAGCAAACAAAATACATTTTGAAATGCAATTTTAGCTTTGACATAACATTTAGAAATTTTTCCTAAAGAAAATTCATGAAAGTTGACATGATTTTGCAAAAAATTTCCATTTTGTAAAAACAGAATTTTCCAACAAAACTATTTAGACAAAAATTTTCCCAAACATCTCTTTCAAACAACACCTTTCTGGGAGAAAGGGAGCTTATTTCCTGCTAATGCAAAAGTGTCCAATAAAAAACAAAAAATACATGAAAATAACACTGCTCTGGAAATTAATAAGAACACAACATCATCGACTCATGGCTGCAAAGCTATAAAATTAGGCAGCCTAAATATACTGACCACCACCTCAGAGCTTCTCCTGCTTTCTCATTGTACCAGAAAAAAAGATAAGACCATATGCACCAGCATGCTCTGGCTGGTGCTACTTCAGTGACACTTATCAGCTTAAATCAGTTTTAGCCAGGTTTACAACTACTTGGCCTTGCTGGATCAATGCAAAACAGCTTGAGCATACCAGGGAATCTGGCCCAATAAATGTAAATAGTACACACACATACTATGTTAAAGAAAGTTAAGGTTGCAAAATCAAGCACTTAAAAGTTAAGAAATGCCAGAGTTAAGGTTACCTGTGCAACTTTAATTTAGCCCCCTTGTGCATATGCATTATGATACTGTGCTTGATTATGTGATCATATCCTATTTTCCCACACAACTCCTGCCTCAATCAGTGAAAAGGTTGTTATTCAATATATCTTTTTACTCTCATTCAACATGTGGCCACAGGCACGCCATCCAAACTCCATACTGAATACAAAATTATTAAATGTCCCCCTGGGCATGACTATGATGTTCTCACCATAGTACCTGAGTGCTTCACAAACATTAATAAATATATCTTCACCATACCCAAGAAATTAGGTGGTGGTAGTGTCCCCATTTTACAACTGGGAAACAGGGGGACAGAGACATTAAGACCAAAATTGTCAACAATGCCCACTAATTTTGGGTGGCCACACAGACATCTAGGGCCTGATTTTTCAGAGTGCTCTGCTTTTTTATAGCAATTTGTATATTCACAGCACAGCTTCAATCTATTTCAGCTGCAGTTGTGATTGCTCAGCACTTCTGCAAATCTGATTCCAGGTGGCCTGACGGGCACTCAGAAAATCATGAACATACAATGACCAACTATGAACATTTTGGTGTCAGTGGCTTGCCCAGCATCAGAGAGGCAGGGACAGGATCCAGTTCTCCAGCCAGTATTCAGCTGCTTTAACCACAAGACCAGCCTTCCTTCTCCTTCAATTCCCTGCTTCATTCACTACATATCTTCCAATGTCTGCAACAAACACAGCAGAGGTTCTACTGACAACAGCCTCATTCACTACATAGCCTGCCTCCTTTTTCCCTCCCACTCTTCTCCTATCCAACCTCCTGCACCCCCACATTGCCTGCCCACCTCCCACGCTGCTATGCATTCCCCTATATTGACTCGTGCCCCCCACCCCATATCACCTTGGCTCCTATCCCTCCTCTGATCCTACTCCTCCATTGTCCCCCGCCCTTTGCATTCCCTTCAGGTACATCCTCCCCACACTGCCTGAAAACCACCAGGGGAGCACTGAAAGCACATGCAGAGAGTCTTCTTACTCTCACTTCTGGTACTTGGCACCACAGCGGCTTCTGGCAGATAAGAGGAGCAATTGCAGGAAATCATAAAACAGGGTTGGAAGGGACCTCAGGAGATCATTTAGTCCAGGACCAATCCCCAGACAGATTTTTACCCCAGTTCCCTAAATGGCCTCCTCAAGGATTGAACTCTCAACTCTGGGTTTAGCAGGCCAATGCTCAAACCACAGAGCTATCCCTCCCTAAATGGAGCCCCACTTGGAGCATGCTCAGTACGGATGGAATCTTTGGAGAATTTAGCTGCCAAATGAACAGGTCTCTCATGAGCATATGCTGAGATTTTGTTGGAGCCTGATTACCTGGAACAATTTGGGGACATTTTTACAGGAACAGCACAAGGCATATCCCTGATGCTAGGGCAAATGTCTTTCTCCAAAGCACGCAGGCACCAGCGCTTCAATGATTGTATGAAGTTTTTAACTTGGACAAAACAATGTACTTTTCCCTAATCTCTGAAACATCTCAACCATTTTAGCTAAAATTTCCCCCGAAACATTCAGCTTAAGGCAGACACCCAAATCTCAGACCACACAGTTAAAGTTTGGAAAAGTTATAAACAACTGAAAACAGGGTATTATAATGCAAAATGTTACACTGCCTTTACTATAGGCAGTACTCCCAGCTTTGCCAACAATTACAGCCCCAGCATCATCCATGTCACATTGTGCCCTACCCAAGCATGGCCAAGGATCAGAAACTGACTCCAAACCCTGAAATTCTGACCCAACTCAAAGGGGAGAATCTCAGTTCAGCTCATTCCTTCAAGCATTTTGGTAAACTGATTGCAGGCATGGCCCTCCTTGAGGAAAAGTGCAATGTGGGAGTGGGTCACACCTGTCCCCCTACCTCTCCAATCATGCCATTCCAGATGCCACGCACTATCTTCCCATGTTTTCCATTGGTTACCAGGTAGAGATCATAGGAGAACTTCACTGCCTTGGCCAGCTTCTTCAGGATATCAATGCAGAAGCCCTTGCAGCAGAGTTTGGTGTAGGGGTCCACAGGTCCATCCCCACTGGAACCGGACATTAAAAATAAAAACCAACACACACACTGGTCACTTCCTTCAGAGGATCTCCATGGTAATGTCAGAGCCATTCCACCACCTATGCCACCTCGTGCAGCAATGCTAATATTCCACTGTAGGCAAATGCAGGGCCCGACTAGTCCACAGAGTGCTCAGGAAGCAGCACTAAGGTTGCAGAGCCTGATTCTCACAGCCCTGCATGTTAGGTCATCATGTCCATGCAAAGCGAGTGTAAAATGCTACCATGCCAGAATTCTCCCCCCACATGCCACCAGCCATGGTGTTTCAAATGCACTTTTCACAAGAGCAAAATGTCAACATAAGCAGCTTGATTCTCTGCTGCCCTGCCCCTCGTGTAGAAGTTAGAACTGACGCAAAGTAAGTGCAATATACTACTGGTCTGGTCTGACTTGGTAGCAGTTTACACTCACTCTAGACTCAACTTTGCACTGGTGTATATGACTGCACAAGGGGCAGGGTGTTGGGGAGTTAAACCCAAAGTACAGTTAGGCAGTGAGGAATCAGGACCATAAAGCAGGTTTAAATTACAAGGAAAGACGTGGCCTTGCCAGTCAGCTGGAAGAATAATTTCCCAGGGAGCTAAGAGGTTAGCTGCAGAATACCAGTTGCTCCCCCGGGAAAGGAGCACACGTCTCTCCACATGGGGGTGAAGGAAGCTGCTGAGTAACGTCTGTGATCCCTTGTGTGGGGAAGCATAGCTGCAGAATAGCTTCCCGATTCCCAGTGGGAGCAGGGTGTATCCTTCCACTTGAGGAAGGAAGGGAGGGAGAGAGGGAACTGTGGAAATGGCAGGGCAACAAGGGGAGCTGCTCCAGCCAGGAAATGAGAGAGATGCTCCAACAGGCTGTCTGACACAACCTTGATCGGCGAGTTGCAGAGGTCAGCCATAGGCAAGTGATTAATGAACGTGCACAGGCCTGCCTGGCTACGTCCCTCCGGGGGCACTTTCCAGGCCAATCTCCACGGCCACCTTTTCAGAAGGCTGTCTCGGGGGAGTCTTGGATGCAGCTCTGGATCTACAGGCTGTCCCTCCACACACAGAGCCCTGGAACTGTAATTGATGGGCCAGGGAAGCAGCCAGTCTGGTGGGAATACACAGCATTTATAGACACTGAACTGATACCCCAGAGTCTGCTCCAGGGGCTTCTCACTGTGTCGGAACTAAAGTCTAGCATGAGCCAGAGGTTCCCAGCTCTGACAATCAGGACTGGACTGCAGCCCAGTTCTACGCAGCATCTCCCAGCTGTGAGCATCAGGCCTGACATCAGAGCTATTACAGCCAGCGTAAGAAATCCTGCCTAAAATTCCTGTACTGAATCCTGGCATCACATTAAACTCACACCAGCCACATTCTTGTCTGCAAACACTCTGAAAGCACTGCCTGAGCAGAAAGCACCATTTTATGGTGAGGTTGCAGCCTGCCCAGTTCTGCTCCTTGCTTGGGCAGGGCATGGAACACCTGACGCTCCCTTCTACCAGCCTTGTGAGAAGCAGAGCATGGGCATGTCTAATCCTGCTCCAGCACACCTGGGGCAGCTGAAGATGAGAGCTGCAGCATGGCACGGCACCTCCAGCAGCCCATCCGCCTGGCTACTTACCTGTTGGTGTAGTTGGTTTGCTTCCGGCAGGGCACAGTGTTGCGCACACAGATGCCAGAGGCCGGGTCCGTGTTCTCCACAATCACAAAGGGCCTCTCTTCAAGGGTGGCCACAGTGAGGTGGCGATTATCCGACACGGGCTGCAGGAAGGAGCCATAGCGGGGCCACACTGGGTACTTCATGTGGAGGATCCCCTTCTCCCATTTCCCCACCTGCCCGAGATTGGAGAACAGTGTTACTGTCCACACAACAGGGGAAATGCCCGCGACTGCCTGGCAATAGTGCATGTGAAGTTATTCCTGGGGAGGAGGGTCAATGCAGGCCCTTGGCTTCCGACAATCACCACCTTCGCAGCACTGCTGTTCAACAAGAGGAAGAGACAGCACGTCAGGAAAGTTACAGGTAGGTCTGGATATCAGGGCAGCCTGGCCCTGAATGGACAGTAGAGCTCTGATAGGCAAACAGCACAGCATTGGCCCGCTAAACCCAAGGTTGCATGATCAATCCTTGAAGGGGCCATCTGGGGTGAAAAATCTGTTAGGGACAGTACTTGGTCCTGCTGTGAAGGCAGGGGACTAGCCACAATGACCTTTTGAGGTCCCTTCCAGTTCTACAAATTAGATATATCTCCATATTAAAAAAAGGAAATACTGTGTTATAAAAAAAAAACAACAACAGACCCATTTTGCCTCTCCCTCTGCCTTTGAGCAGATACAGACCCCCTTGGATCGATCCCCTATTACAAACCAGTCAGTTGCTTCGCTCACCACCTTTGGGGCAGGATGCAGCACGCAGCAATACCACTTCCAATTATCCTGCAGCTTTACTTTAGGAAGGCTGAATGTAATTAGCTACATTCAGTCAGCATCTCAAAGTTAACTCCCCAGCTCTTGCAAAAAGATCTGTGGGATCTTTAGTGACCTGTAGTGTTTGTTATACAGCTCATGCCAAAGATGGGATGTTCCCCACCCAAAACCATGCTGGGGCAGTGGCTCAGAGGGAAGAGAATCCCTCCTAAATCACTAAAGCCACTTACTGCAGCCTCTCTGTTTTCTCAAGCTGCTCCGCTTCCAGCTCGGACCCTGATCATTCCCTGAGACATGCCACCTTGGGCTGTCGTCTGGTTTGCCTGAAGGCTTCTTCCTACCTTGGTGCTTTTCACCCTCTCAGAAGAAAGCAGCCTGTCTAAAAGAATATCAGACCCAGGTGCAAACACACTCCAGTGCTCCTAACCCCTGAATGCTGGGAACAGAACTCTCAATACTAATCACATCAAATGCTAGCCTGATTTTAAACACTGCAGTTCAGAGCGAGAATCCCCCAGTATCCCAGCTGGTGTGAAATAAAACTTCAAATAGCAGCAGCAGGACTCGGGGTGGGTCTGGGAGGCCTATAGGGGGAGTCATCAGTGGTATTTAATGGGAGCAACCAGAGAATGGGGATCTCGGCTGCAGAAGCATAACTGGGAGTAGTTACAGAGAGTGTGATGGAGTCTGTGAAAGGAGGAGCACCAGGGGGCTCAACAGACAGAATAGAAGGGGTTATCTAACAGGAGTATGAGGAGTCTCTAAAGGGGTGGTCAAGGTCACGTAGGAGCCAACCGAGAGTATGTGGGGGAAGTAAAAACACAAGGAAGCCTCCAAGTGGAGGAGCAGGAGAACATGAGATGTCTAAAGAAGCTAGGGGGCTTGGCAGCTAGTTTGTGGCAGTCTCCAGAGCACATGGTGGAGGGACCCTAGGAAGTGCATATAGGTGTTCCTGGGGATGGGGGTGGTAAGGACACTGTGGGTACCTAAAGAAGGTGTTTGGATTGGTTGCCAATGGGAGGGGAGTGAAAGAGCTTGTCACAGGTCTTAGTGGACCTGGAATCTCGAGGGAGAGAAGCCATTGGGTAGTGAGTCTGGAGCTACTGAGGCACTGGGGATGGGCGGGTGCAAGCCTGTCCATTGCTAAATCCCCCTGCCCCCACTATAAGGGGAGGAGACACAGGACCCAGGCATGAACTAAATCCACAGGATTAATGAAAAACGGATGGGAGTGAAGGTCACAGGGATAAAATCAGGGATCCAAAGGGAGACACGGAGCAGAGAACCCTGGACAGTGTTCTCCTCAAAGGAGTCCAGAGAGGCAGAGGAACCCTGTCCTGAGACATGACATGAGGAGGCTCAGAAGTCGTAAAAAGTCTGGAGCAGACGGAGCAGCAGAGTGTGGCAGTTCCTACGTAACTCTTTAGTAGGATGTTATCTCCAGACAGCAGCCTCTTCTCTCCTCCATCCCTTCCCGTGTTGGTTTTAACCTATAACACCCAGCAGATGCTGTGCTTTGCAAGGGGGAGGTGTTCCTGAGTGGCCATGTCTTAAAAGGGAGGGTGACGACTGCAGGTGCTGGAGGGAAAAGCAGCCCTTACCATCTCCCAGAGCCGATGCTGGTTCAGTGAGATCACTACCATGGTGGGGCTCACCAAGTAGCCACCTTCGTTGAAGGAGAAGTCCCTGTGTTCCCACGTCACGTTCAACAGGTGCCTGTGGGGGGAAATGAGAAGCACTGTGGCCAGGGAAGGTGGGAGCTTCCCAAACAGGGCTAGCAACCTCTTTTCCTCCCACAGACGCCATCACCAGCATGGGCTAACTCAGAGAGCCCAGCTTCCAGCCTGGCCTCTCTACCCATCACTGCCTCTAGGCCCATCTGGCAGCCCCCTCTAGCAGACAAGGCCCTAAACTGAGGAAATCTGGGTTCTAGGGCTGACTCTGCCACTGACTAGCTGAGTCACCTTGGGAGAGTCACTTCACTGTTGCCTGCTTCTGTTTCCCCACCTGTCAAGGAGCGATAACAACCCCCTTTCTTGGTAGCATGTTCTGAGATGTAGGGCTGGAAAGCACTATACAAGAGTGGAGCTTTGTTATCCTTTCCTCAGTATGGGCCACAGTTATAAGTCCCAGGGCTAGGCTGCAACAAGGCTTCCCAGACAAAAGCAACCTGAAGGGACACTAAGGCAAGGAATCTGCATGGAGCGAGATGGCAGGAGACGAGGGAGAGCTCCACCTGTCTTACGCTTTTACATCAAGCCTATCACCACAGTCCCAAGATACTGGCAATACATTACGTGACTGATCGACAAATTACCCCCCCCTACCCCCTAAGCTTCCACCCTGCTCCCTCACAGTCCAGGGACCAGAGGGAGGCACAGATGCAAAGCCAGACAGCACTCCAGCGATTTAGAGACACACAAAACATAGCTGATATCCCAGGATCTTAACCCCTCCCACACTTTATTTTCCCTGAGAGTGTGGTCTGCCAACAGGCTAACGAGCTAAACGGACAGAACATTCCGAATCAGTTAACAGGGCATGTGGGGGAGGGGAGCATTGGGCACAGAGTGGCAGCAAGGTCACTGGATTGGCACAATGCCTGCGTGTGCGAGCCAGGTGCTGACATATTCAGCTGTAGCGCACAAGAGCAGCCTGGTGACTGGTATCACTCACCCTCAGTGTCATTCCTTCAGATAGGTGCCCTTCTCTCTCATCACACATTCTCTGCCCCTCGGTCTCCTTCCTCCCATTACCCAGCTCTCCCCTCCCTCCCCGGTGAGTCAGTGACTCTGTGGGACTATTTCACCCAAGCAGCACAGGATTTTCCAAACCCAGAACCAAAGCCCCTTGCTCAATTAGCCAAGGGTCACACTCCAGGAGAGTTAATTAAAAAATGTTGCGCTCAGACAGGTCCTTCAGGCTTTGTAGCCTGGCCCTCCCTCTCCTCTTGCCCTCTGTGCCTGCTGCCTCCTGCACTTTCCCTCTGTCTATTGTCCTCCTCCTTTGCTCCACACTCCACATTGGTGGTGACCACGCTGCTGCTTTCGACCTGAGCGAGCACTTGGAGAAAGAGAGAGAGCTTTCCCTCTAGACCCATCTCGCTAGGGTCTATCTAGCTGTGGGGCACAATGGGCAAGTCACTGGCCTTGGAGTCTGGACACCTGGGTTCTCTTCCTGGCTCTGACCTTGTTGGTGACCCTGGGCAAGGTAACATTCCCTGCTGTAGGTCTTTAAGGGGTGTGGGAAAAAGTGAAGGAGGCAGAGTTCTCTCACCCCCAGGAAAGGGTGGTCCCGGCAGCTCAGAGCTGAACAGGAAGCAACCCTCTACTAGCCAGGAGGTGGAGCTCAGCATCGTTAAGCTGATCAATGTACTGGGCCCTCACACTCTCTGATGCTGATCCCCCCCCACTTTCAGGAGGTCTGGGGGTGGGGGAATTTCCCCAACTGGTGGAGTTCAGTATCAGTGGATACTGCCAACCTACTCCTGCCCAAGGAAGCGTACCTCCAGGCCTCTCAGAGCTTTATCCCCTTCTTTCCTGATCCCCACTATGCAAATCGCTACGTCCCAGCACTGCTGGTGGCTACCCAGGAGCAGCTTTCCCAGGCTGACCTGTAGAAAGTGCTGTTGGCGGTGGTGGTAGGTGGCGTCTTACAGTCCTTGCCCACATCTGGGAGGTACCCGTGGGTCCTGAAGTAGCTCTCAGCCCCCATGGCAATGATGGCCACGCCGTCCCGAACCTTCAGCCTCAAGCTCATCTTCCAGCTCTCCGTCACCACGCTGATGAGGCCGACGGGGAAAGAGACAGGCGGGATCTCCATGTTCCCCACTGTCAGGCTAGGCACAATCCAGATGTAGCCGGGCCCAACCAAGCCTGCCTGCTCCGCCACCTGGAAGAGGTACACAGCCTCCTCCCGCGAGCAGTACACAATCATCACCTGGGCATCGATCTGCCGTAGCAGCCGCTGGGTTTTGGAGTTGCTCCTATCCTGGGTCATCTCAAAGGTCAGGACATCCTGGAGTTCCCAACCAAAGTAGCTGGCATCTGTGAAGGAACGGATAACATCCACGAAGATGTTGTACCCTGGATACAGGCTGGTGATGACCGCAAAGGAATCCCAGTCATATTCCTCCAGGACTTTGAAGATCACCTGGATCTGCTGCTCGATGGAGACTCCCAGCTGCAGGAAGGCAGAGCCAGGCTCCTGGAAGAGAAAGCCACCCATCATAGAGAGGAGAATGGATTAGCAACTGGTTAAGTGCAAAGAGCCCCAGGGTACCAGTCTTCTCCCCTTTCCTCTCTTAGAAACTTTCACAAGCTGAAGAGGTCACCACCAATCCAGTTTCCCAGTTCCCAGCCCTATGACTAGCATGGATAGACTGCCCAGTCTTGTGCTCACAGTTCAGGGCTAAGAGTCAGGAAACCGGGTCTGTCTCCACCTCTGTCATTGGCTTATTGGGTGACCTCAGGCAAATTACTTCACCCTGCTGTGTCTCCGTTTTCCCCCACCCCCACCCTGTAAAATGGGGATAAAAACCAGCTATGTAACTGCCAGGGCTGTTAAGAGGATGAATTAATGTTTGTAAAAGTGCTATTGAAATGCCAAGGATTATTATTGCTCCTATTTGCAGTCCAGCATCAAACACTTATCTGCTATTCCAAGTCAAATATTTCTCATTCCCAACCCTCTCTTCCCTTCCCCCATTTCTTATCCCAGTGGTTCTTCAAATTGCTTCACTCTGCCGAGCAAGGGAGGACCCCACAGACCACTGGTGGCCTACAAATGATAGTCTGAGTCTTATCCCATATCTACTCAGCCCAGTCCTTATATACCTTTCCCTGAGACCGTATCTTCCATGCCTTATCACTCATTTCTCCTGATTCTGGATGTTGAATATCTGCTTCCCACTCCAACAGGATCAGGGATCTCCAGTTTTCATAATTCCAATTCTCAATTATATTTCATTCCTCACTTTGTACATTCTGAGCCCTTCCATTTTCAGCCCTGTATCTCCCAGACTGCCCATTCCAAACACCTACATTTTACTTATGATCCCATAGGCCTTAAAGTTTGCCAGTATGAAGAGATCATCTCAGCAGTGCCAGGAAATGGTGGAAACGCCATTGCTTGGGATATAGAAAATTAGCCAGTTTAGGATTTCCCCCTATAATATATTCACTGATGTTCTATCCTGTCTGAGAGGGATGGCCTAGATGACCTAAAAGGCCCTTTTTGTATTGAATTTCTATGACTAACTCTTCCTTTGACCAAAATTCATCCTCAATTTAAATTTTTCTGCAACTTCAGAAGAGACCAACATTTTGCTTTACAATTATGAAAAAATGAAACATTGAGTGAAAAAAAAATCTGCCTGGTGAATTAATGCCATTAAACTTCATTTACACCTGTCCAATACCCACATTGCCTTTTCAAGAATCCCACTGGCTGGCTCCCTCTCTCCCACACCACTCCAACCATCTGTCCCTCTCATTAGCAAATCTTAACTGATCTGATTCCATCTTAAATGGTTTATAAAATGGAATTTGCAGAAGGTCACAGAGAAGGCAGTGGGATTTTTTGGTGCAAACTGCCATAATCTCCATTGAATTGTATTTCCAGGGAAACGTCAATCAGTCCCCCTGGAGATGAATTCCCAGGTAAACTCAGAGTTGTCAGGCAGATACATTGCCTTGAGGGGAGACTACTCTGGATTTGAGAAGCCTGTTGTAGAGGAGTTTGCAACCAAGAGACATACAGCTCCACGGAAGAAACAGAGGACATCCCTGCAAATGAATGAGAACCGTAGCACTGCTGCAGGAATTAAACCCTCTGTAAAATATAAAGAGAATCCTCTAGGAGGAAATGGAAAGAAGCAGAGAAAGTGCTGCAGCCCTCTGGATCCAGCGCACAGCAAATTCAAGGCCCCTTTGGAGCTTGATTCTGATACTCTTAATCATGAGTAGTACCTTACACTCTAGCAATCCTATCAAGCTCAATGGTTGATGGTTTTGTGGGCATAAATGTGCACCACAATTAACTGCAGGTGCAAGTTACACACACAAAGCTTTCTGATGGCACCCATAAGTCAGGAAGCTATGCATGCAAACAGGGTCATTTGAGCCAGGTACAAAATTTCAGGCAGTATTATCTGCAGGCACAAATCTGCACCCACAGAAATGGAAAACAAGCTAAGGCCCTTTTGAACATCAGTCCCAAAGAGAGATTCCAAACTGCTAAAAAAAAAAAATACATGTGAAGGGTTAGAATAGATCAAGACCTAGCTCCAGGGTTCTATGTTTCCCACTTAGTACAATGCATTTCTAGGGGGCAAATCCTGCACACTCTCCATGCACAGAACTCTTACTGAAGTCAAAGTCCACTCTCAGAGGGCTAGCAGGATCAAGGCCTGGTTTTGCACAGACATGACGTTCACACAAACTGCATCCCAACACGCCTTCCAGACTTACATGGGTATGATAAACATGAGCAGAGGGGAACTCAGAGGTGCAGCCGGCAAAGAAAGGGGTTTCACCAGGGAGCTGTGAAATCAGTTGAAGATCAGACGAGGCAGAGAGATGCAAGGAGGCTGTTTGACATGGAAGGACCCTTGAAGGAGACTATTGCACCAAGAGTGGCCAGATTGCATGCAGTGGAGCAGAGAGGCTGGTGCTTTGAAGAGTGTAGGCAAGAAAGATGATAGTAGGGTGAACAGCTGTCCCAATTTTATAGGGACAGTCCTGATATTTGGGGCTTTTTCTTATATAGGTGCCAATTACCCCCAACCCCCATCCCAATTTTTTACACTTACTATCTGGTTACCCTAGGAGATAGAGATAAGTTACAGGAGACTGTTTGGAGCAGGGCCATGGAAGATTTGGAAATCGGGTCCATGACAAAGAGAAGTCCCATCTAATGCATTCACACTCTGTCAGTACAGCTCCTTAAGACCAAACGTCAGTGTTAGGGGACCGACACATCCCTGTCCGAAGAGCTGAGCCCCTCCTTCTGCAACACTTCATGTCCTGGCTGCATAAGTAACAGAGCCAGTGCTGAGAACTGGACTGGGTTGTCTTTTGTCCCAAATAAAAGCACCGCTATATCGTAGTGATCTTCCCCACTAAAAACAGCCTGGGGGGCAATCTTCCTATGTGCTCTAACACGCCTTCCCCCCAACCTATTCCCCGCCTCTAAGGCCCTGTATCATAGTGCCACTTCCTTCAGTCAGGGGTCTTGGCAGCTCATTGCTGCCTCTCCTGAGTTGGCTTGTAGCTCTCTCCCAGATGGAGCTGGGCATGTTAATATCAAACTTCAAGCTCACTGTGGCTGGTGAAGGGGCTCAAGATCTCGATTTTAGGCATTGCTTCTGGGCAGGCCAGGAAAGGACCCGTAATGTACAGTGTTTCCCATAAAGCAGCATTTGGGCACAGTCTCTTCTCAATCTCTTCCTCCTCCCTCAACTCTTCGATGGGATGATGTTGTATTTTTTTATTGGCTTTTAAAGATCTGCTAATTACATAAACTGCCCATGAGAACCTGGCATCAAACTTCCACAAACAAACATGATCACATTTGCAGTGAACCAGGCGCAGGGAAATCTTTACACATTTCCCTGCAAGCAGATGACAGTAACAGCATCTGACACCCAGCGATGGGCAAACAAGCTAAAAATAATTACCCAGCATGCAGTCCACCTGTAAGAAATTGGAGTGCCCTGCAGCAGCCTAGGTAATGCATGTTCAGCCAGCTTGAGCTGGTGATTTAAGACACAACTGCCACAGCACGAAACATGGGGCTGGATTCCATCCTCACCAGCCTGAGCTGAATTCCAATGGGCCTGGCGGGGACACTATCTGTCTTGGGAGCCTTTGTGTGGACTGTGGTGACTTAGGACCACATCCTGTGAGGTGCTGGGCACCTTTAACTCCCACTAGAGTCAGCAGTGTGTGCTCAGCACTTGCAGGACCACGATCTTGGCAGGAGAGCTTCAGGGACCAGTCCCCAGGGACCTACGTCTACACTGCTGCTGGAGCTGTAGCACCCAGTCGTGTGGACATACATGCATGAGCTCTGATCAAGCTACCTAAAAGTAGTGGTGTGACCACACCTGCACAGGTGGTGGCTCGGACTTGTCACCTGGGGACATGCCTAGGGTCTCAGGACAGTGCTCAGGCAGCTCGATCAGAAAGAGCACATAGACCTCTACCAGAGCAGGGAGTTACATCTCCCAGCTGCAGTGTAAATGTACCCATAGAAGATATGGCACACCCGAAGAGGATACCAGTCTACTACTGCTGCCACCTAACTGAGTTCCTCCTTTAGTTCAGGTAAGGGAGATTCATGCTCTGGTGCTGAAGTTCCCAGATTTAAACCCTGTTGACACCCATGGCAGGCCAAGGGGGTGTCATTACGTATACATAAAGCGGAAGAAGAGACTATAGGGCCTGATCCTGAGACACTTCCGTGGGGCTCAGTGACCATTTCTCAGCACCAGTGTCCTAAAGGAAAGCTGCACTAGTTCAGTGGTGTCCCCTCACTCGGTGTGGGCAGGGTGGGCCCTGACTTTCCCACTGATTCAGAGAAATTTCATCTGCTACTATCATCAGGCTCCAAGCTTACCTTGCTGGGCCTGCTTTGCCTGCGCTGCATGAGATACATTCTGAGAGGCAGCCACATACACAGCCACTGAAGGAGTTCTCAGAACCGTGTTTAACAAACCCTTCCAATGTCCTCACATCTCCATTGTGGTAAGTGTCCCAGAGCAGCTGTCACTTCCCAGTAGGAGTTCCAGTTTGAAGATGCAGAGCTGGACTCAGGGAATGGAGCTCCCATGTAAACGTGTAAGAAAGAAGGGATGTTCACAGCTGTCATAGGGTAAGTGGTACTCAAAGGAGTGGGGGTGGACAGTGAGAGTTAACTAAACAGGGGCATTTGACATAGATGTTTATGTCCTAGATCAGGGATCGGCAGCCTTTGGCACATGGCCTGTCAGGGAAATCTGCTGGTGGGCTGGGATGGTTTGTTTGCCTGCAGCGTCCGCCGGTTCAGTCGATCGCAGCTCCCACTGGCTGTGGTTCAACATTCCAGGCCAATGGGGGCTGCGGGAAGTGGTGTCCAGCACATCCCTTGGCCCATGCCACTTCCCACAGCCCCCCCATTGGCCTAGAATGGCGAACCGCAGCCAGTGGGAGCTGCGATCAGCCAAACCTGCGGACGCTGCAGGTAAACAAACCATCCCGGCCCACCAGCGGATTTCCCTGACAGGCTGCATGCCAAAGGTTGCTGACCCCTGCCCTAGATTGTGAGCTAATCAGATCCGGGATCATTTTTTCTGAATGTTTGAAGAGCACCTTGCTCATAGAGGGCACTACCAAAAACTGATAATTAATAATAATAGATCTTATCTTACAATCACTGTGACACTGTCCTGCTTCCCCATGCATTCAAATTCTGTCGTGCATTTCCTGCATCTTAAAATACATAAGAACAGCCATACTGGGTCAGACCAAAGGTCCGTCTAGCCTAATATCCTGTCTTCCAACAGTGGCCGATTCCAAGTGCCCCAGACGGAATGAACAGAACAGGTAATTACCAAGTGATCCATCCCATGTCACCCATTCCCAGCTTCTGGCAAAAAGAGGTTAGGGACACCATCCCTGCCCATCCTGGCTAATAGCCTTTGTGGCTCTATCCTCCATGAACTTATCTAGTTCTTTTTTGAACTATGTTATAGTCTTGGCCTTCACAACATCCTCTGGCAAAGAGTTCCACATCACCTGATTGTTAAGAATATAGCTGCTGGCCTACTGAGCATTGCAGACACTTTAGACAACATTTTAGTGATTTGTTCTTCCCTGAAAATAAAATGATTGGAAATTTATATATGCACGTGAGGGGCCAGATCCCCAGCTGATGTCAACTGACACAGATTGGTTGACTTCTATGGAGCTGTGCTTATTTACACAAGCTGGGTATTTGGATCTATATATTTAGAGGATTTCATGAGTCTCCCTAATTCTCCCTCCTCCTCCCGCTCACCGTCTCCAGATATAACCAATGAAGAGATTTCACCTTGGGGGTCAGGACCACGGCAGAGCCCCCGCTGATGCTGATGATGGGCACCTGGGTCTGGGAGGATATGAAGTCCAGGATCTGTGCCACAGCCTCTGTGCCAATGTTGTCCTCAAAGATGATGCCGTGGATCTTGGTGCTGGCGAGGATGTTGCAGATCTGAGTCAGAAGGGTGCCGGGGTTGGTGTCGTTCACAATCACCGTGACTGGGTGGATCTCCAGAGGCAGGTCCAGGAAGCTCTGGTGAGTCAGACGGCTGTGGATGTGGAGAGGGTATGAGGAACCCCCAAATACCACAGCCACATTTACCACTGGCTCCCCAGGGCTTGGCAGCAGGAGATCCATTATGACAGCTGAACAGCTCAGCACCATGGACAGTACCAGAGTGTGCGTCAGAGCTCTGCCCATGTCCACCACCGAGTCCCTGCAAACCCAAAGCAAACAGAAACCAGGGTGGGAAAGGGCAACAGACAGACCTGAGTGCGGACAGGGTGGGTGGCCCAGAGGGAGAGGGGGAGCAGGGAGAAAGAACAAGAACTTAGCAGGAGAGGGGCTTAGAGCCTGGTAACAGGGAGAGAGGCGCCTGCCAACAGAAGCCCTGGCAACAGGGCTAGGAACACAGGTAGCACCTGGGATCCTGTGCACCATGAGTCACCCCCACTCCTGCAGGTCAGCTCTCCTCCGCACAGCTCCATAGACCCCTGGCTTCAGGGCATCACACCGTGTTATCAGCTGCTTCTTCACAGAAACAATCAGGGAATGAAACAAGCTAGGGACACAGTGATCCCCCATTTCCAGGTCTGCAGGCCTCTCCCCTTCTCTCCGATGGCTCCTACTCTGCACCTCACTGCCTGCTGCCCTTACACTTTTCTCCCTTTGATCCCCAGCCCCTCATCCCCCACTCTACTGCATGCTGCATACACTGGTTAGCAGGATGACTCAGCTGTCACCAGCCCCACGCTCAGCCTTTGAAGGGCACCTCCCATGTGCAGGGATCCCAAGCCCAGGAAGTTCTGGATCCTTCAGTTCAGAAATGTCAAAGCCAGGGGCCTGGACTTGGCTTGAAGCGTTCCTGGCTGTGGGGCACTTTTGCTGAGCTGACCCACAGGGCGTCCATCTCACGTCTCTGATGAGTGCTCGGAGGATATGAAAGGCTGAAGCCCCATTCATTGGGCTGAATGTATCCCCCTCAGCAGGGAGGTTTCCAGCCCCTCCCTGCTCGGTATGCACTGCACCCCACATGCCAAAGCCAAGCGGAGACTTAGCAACAGTCAGTCACACTGCACCCCTTCAAATGCCCCTCTTTGGGCACCATCCAGCCATAGGGGGTGGAAGCAGCTCCTGGGGTCAGCTCAGCTCCTGGGGTCGGGCAAGGGTGTCACTCAAGGCCAACAATGGGTGCCTTCCCATCAACCCTGGGTCAATGCCCCCCCACACACACTGGCTGAAGTCAAAAGGATGTGTGCATGCAGAATGTATGGGATGATCAGATCCCTGATATTCAATGCCCCCCCTTCCCACTGCTCCTAGCCCAACCCCCCATCCATTCCAGTGCCCCTACCTTCCCACCGCTCCCCCCGACCCAACCTCCCAATACCCCTCCACTGCTCCCTCCAGCCTACCCCCCAACCCTATAACTCTAGTGTTTGCTGGCTCCTTTCACTCTGGGTGCAGGCTCCCTAGCTGTTCTCTCAGCTACTATTGCTGTGAAATTCCTTTTTTATTTCCTTTCACTTCCCCCATTTTTCATAGCTCTGTTTTATCACACACGAAGAGGGAGTGGACAAAGAAGCAGAAGATGCAAAGAGTTGGAGGCTACTTTGCCTGGCTCTTTGTACACCAGACAATCACTTCAAAGATTTAAAGTCAACATCCTCCCAGCCGATCCATCCAGCAGCTCTTTCACCTGCACTGTGGGTCTCTACAGCACGTTCCACACTTGCTGACACTGCTGGCAGGAGAATGGTGCCCTTAGCCACACAAGGTGCTGGGGCTTCCTCTCCCCATACTAGACAGAGTGGAAGATCCAATTAGAAGCCCACAGATAGGGCAATTTCCTGCATATCCTTGGGAAACCTTATTGACTTAAGCTTAATTGTCTTTGGGATCCATTGTATTAATTGCAAAGCTTGTATATTATTGTGGGCCAGGACTGCATGTGACCTCTCTCTGGGGGAGATGTGAGGTGAGGCCTGGGAGTCCAAAAGATTACACTGAAAATGTGCCAGACAAGAATGGACTTTTGGGACAATAAGCGTCAAGTGAATTTCCTGGGGAATGCCCAGGGAGAAGTTAATGCAAATTCCCCCATCTCTAGTGATGTCTTTTAAAGCTATGCCCTGAGGAGTGGATCACTGTCTGCAGATTACCTGTTTCTGGAGACAAGATCAAAGGCCTGAGTTGTAGAAGAAACAGATGAACTGTCCAGCCTGGTTCTGGTTCTGAATCTGAATCTGAGACAGTGATAAACTTCCATGGGGAAAACCAAATTGAGGGTTTGAAGGACTGACACCTGCTCTAGGTTGGAATTGGGGCGACCTCTGCTAAACTTTTTACCATGTGTGTAAGTTCTTCTGTTGTTTCAAATTGTTTTTTTCTATAATGCTTTCACCTTAAGAATAAATGTGCTTGCTTATAAAGAGCCGTGTGATAATTTATAACTGCAGGCAATACATCAGGCATAGCCTCTGGAGAGAAAGCACAGTGCAGACGCTGGCCTGTTTAGGCAGTCTGGCTTCCTGGGAATATCAGAGTGTAGGCAGGGAACTGTGCAGCCTTGAAAAACCCGTGGTCAGGAGGGAGAGAGATGCAGATCTCCACCCAAGAGAGGTGATGGCTGAGGAGCCAGGAGCCTACAGTGGGTGTCCTTAGTGGACCACAGAGGAGGAATATATGTGCAGTTGCCCTGAACTGTGACACCCACAGAGAGTATAAAAGCTCTAGCACTGTATTACTCTGAGCTAAGCGATGACACCAGTCACAGGGTGGCTGGCCCTTTAAGGGGAAGTTGGGCCCAGCCTCCCTTGGGATGGATCAGCTACCTCCTGCTGAAACTGATCAGCTGGGGATCAGATGATTATAAAAGCCAGCAAGGAGGCCAGTTAGGGGAGAGAGCTGCAGGAGATACTGGGAGAAGGAAGGTTTGCCCTGTGACAGGCCCTGGAGCAGGATGGTTTTCAGGCATATTGCCTGGAGGAATAGGGAGGCTGTGCAAGGAAACCACTGGCTTTGGTGAAAAGCAGCTGTTGGATTTACATGGAACTGTCGTATTTGGGATTCGCTGAAGACAGTTGGGCAAAAGGCCTGAACAGCCTCTGGGCATGGTGTGAATCCTTGCTGGGCTGGGGATGCAGACCTGCAGCCTCCAGCCCCATTAGTTGACATGGCAGAGGTCTGAGTTTGGGGAGCTCAACACCCCAGTTTTTAGCCCTAATGCTAGGTATGCAGTTGGACTGATGTCGTATATACAGCATGCAGTCACACTCGTTACAGCCTCACGGTCCCCATGTCCCTTGTATGGAACAGGCCTCCTGAAAGCTCTCTGTGATCTCTCGGACACACTGCACAGGCTCTACTCTGTGCTATTCCTATCTAGAGCATTGCAGCCTGAACGACGGTACTCAGGAACACAGCACTTCTGTAGCTTTTCAAGGGTGGCTCTTAATGCACCTTGCAAAGCTGAGCAGGAACCATCATCTTCATCTTGTAGAGAGGGAAACGGAGGCACAAAGAGGGGAAGGGACTTGGCCAAAGTCAAGGACTCCCCATTCAGTGCCTTATCCTCCTGCAGCTCTCTCTCCTTGCTGGCTTTTATAAACATCTGATTCCCCCTGCTTCCTTGCTATATCAATACATCAGAGCCCACCTGGGTGGCATGAGTTTCATATTTCAGTCAGACAATAGACTACATTAGCCCCCCGACATACAGACAGACAGACACTCCTGTGGCACGTTTTGCATGTGGTTAGAGAATTCAGAGGTGAAGGGGTTAAACAAAAGCACAGTTCTCCTTGTCTCCATCCTTTCCTCCTGGTGCCCTTTGTTCCTCAGCAATTCAGGCTCCAGGCGCCTTTGAATGTTTTTATATTATTTTAAATGATCTTCAGCAGCAATATTGTCTCCACTTCCCCATTCCCTTCCCTCCCCGGCCCCAGCTCTCACCATCCCTGGGCTGTCAGTCACCCAGAGAACTGCTTGCCTTCTGTTTTAAATTAAAAAAAAAATGTATTTCACAGGCTGATAGGCACCTTCAGTTCCATCAACTCAAAGATTAAGTACCCAGGGTAATAATAAAATATTTAAACTTTTGAGGGGAAAAAAATGAGCTGCAAGTATTTTGGAGAAGGCAGAGGTTTAGGCAGCTAATCCCGCAAAATGACGACATGAACAAGCCCTGCAAAGTTCAGGGAGATTCTAATTCCCGTGGACTTCAGCTCAGCTGGAAGATGGACACACCAGTTAAGCCTAGGGAACTTATTGCTGAGGACAGGAAGCTAAATATCCCTCCTCCAGAACTAGCCACCCCTGCCTCGAAGGGCCCATGAATGTCTGGCAGGGACTGCCTCTTCCCTTCCTGCCCTGTGTATGTTGGTTTCATTATTATTTGCCAAATAGATTTTGATTGGCACCAGATCCGGCCAGTGGTCAGACTGGTGCAGTACCCTCTCTGACAGTAGCTAGATACTTTTAAGGAAGAAATTCCAAAGTGGGGAATTATAAAATAGCCTGTCCGGAAGGGAAGTTTCTTCTAAACCCAGTCACTTACAAGTCATTTTATGCACTGAAACAAGAGGGATTAGAAGCATCTTCCACCCTATGTAGGGCTAGAACCCACAATCCTCAGCTCAAGAGGCCAGTGCCTTATCCATTAAGCTCCTAGGGCTCCATGAGAAACAAGGTTGAGTCAAAAGAGATCAAAAACTGAACCTGCCTCCTTGCGGCTCATCAGCTCTGAGGCTTTTGTCCAGACTCTTCTCTGATTCTGATGCACTATTTACCTTGGTCCCTGGCTCCACAGTGTCCCTCCCACTCCACCCATGAATCACACAGCCAAACCCGCAAAGATTCTTACAACTGGCAGTCTTAGTGTGGGGAGACCTCTGGGTGATGGCAGCTTCCCCCACCCCTCCAAGCAGTTCCAGGGTAAAGTTAATAGGATGTGTGCACACAATCTATGGAGCTGCTCTTGGGTTTCCATTTGATATAGAACAATAATTCTAGGCAGCAGCTTAGCTTATGAGGACCCAGTTCTGTTCCCAGTGAAGCCATGGGGGAAAGCCACATGCTTTGCAATGGGAACAGGGTTGGGTTCTAAGTCACTGAGGGCCCCAATTATGCTTCCAGGTTCCATGCCTAGATCTACCTTTCAAACAGCAAGAAGCTTCAAACACACCTGCAGCAGCACTTCCCCACTCCAGCACCAGCCCACCCCTTTCACCAGACTCTGAGGAAGGTACTCTTGGGGTCCAGGAATCACCCCAGGGGAGAAGGCTGGCTTTGGGGGGAGAGGGATGTGCATCATTTCCCACATCAGCCACATAGTGCTCAGAGTGGAAATTCCCTGGCTGGAGGCTACATTACATACACCCTCTGTGGCAGGGAATCAGGGCTTAATGGGGGTCCCAAAAGCAGCATGGTGCTAATGCAGCTGCACGGCAGGGGAGCAGTTGAAGGGCTCTGGATCTCCAGTGCCATCTCCATTAACCCCTCTCTTCCCACTCTTCACCCCTCATACCCATGTGGATCCCAGGGGAGCCACAGAGTTTGGGGTCTGGCCTGACAGCTCGTCCGGGGGGGGGGGGGGTGGGCAGAAACTCCCATGCTGCAACCCCAGCAGGATGGCTGGAGAGAACCTTGCTGAGCTTTCTGCCCCCTCTCATGGGGCACCACAGCAGGCATCCGGCCTCAAGCTGCACTGTCCAAAACACAGTCTCCTGCTCTGTCGACAGGTGTTCCCTGGTGCATCCTGCTGAGAAGTGGCCCCATGTGGGTGACTGAGCTCTTGGGGCAGGCACTGTCTTTGCAATATGGGGGTGTATTGTGCCCATCCCAACTGGGCCTGTGACCTGCAGGCTCCACCCTGATAGAAACAACAGACACCAGCCAGTGACTCAGCTAACCAGGGACAGTTAGCACATGGTTGCAAAGTTTGCATTTGTATCTAGATGCCAGATGTCCTCCCCTCCCCCAACATATTGAGATGTTTGGATCCAATTATGTCGCTGTGTTATTTATATTGTGGTAGAGCCGAGGACCCCACTGTGCTAGGCACTGTACAAACACAGAAAAAAAAACCCACAGTTGCTGACTCAAAGAGCTTCCAGTCTGTCTTTGCCTTCCTATAGCACGTTCCATCGGAAGATGTCAATGTGCTTTGCAAACCTTAGCGAAGACTCTCACCCTCCACTGCAAAGTCAGTCAGTAATATCATCCTCCTCGCACAAAGGGGAAACTGAGGCACGTGGCAGTGGATTGACTTGCCTCAGGTCACTCAGCAGGTCAGGGACAGAACCGAAACCCCTGTGCCCTGTGCTTTAAGTGCAAAGCTGCCCCACTGAACCTTTCCCTTCCACATGCAGTGCTGACTGACCAATCCAGAGAGGATCTTTAATGGATGAGTAATGAAAGGAGATCTTTGACTGTCCTCTGATGTTAAGAGCCGGAATGGAGCAAGAGGGAGGCTCCTTTACACAGTGACACCAGCCTCCCACCCTGCTATTGACACAAATGCTGGTGTCACTTTTGCAGCAAGATGTTGGCTGTCAGCAGGAGTCTTGCAAATGCCAATTGCAATTAAAAGCTGTAATTCCAAACGCATCTTTGCAGGGAGGAGCACCTCCCACCAGGGGATCTGCAGCCTGCTGGGCTGCACACGCAGTTTCACATCCCAGGCCCTTCCCTTTCCTCATGCTTTTACTCCTCTCCTTTCTTAGCAATGAAACAAAGCAGGGATGGAGTGCAAAAGGTGGGAAGTGGAGCCTGCAGCACAGGCCTAGAAGACAGGACCACCCAAGTTCTACTCCTAGTTCTGACACTGGCTCCCTCTGCAGCCTTGGGCAAGTCACTTAACCTCTGTGTCACCTCTGGAGAATGGGAATAAGACTATGTAAATGCACTTTCTCCTCCAGCTAAGGGGGATGAATCAAGTTACAGAGGAGGATTCGGGTTTGTAGAAGAGCTCCACATAATTGCAATAGCTAATATTATTAATAATAATTAAAGCCCAACTGGAAGGTTTCTAGCAGAGGAAGAGCCATTTTTAACATAGGCACTTATTGAATTGCACCTCTACTGCACCAGCTGCTGGTCAAGATTGTCAGCACTGGCAAGGACAGTCTTTGTTCTGTGTTTGTCCAGCACCTAGTACAACAGGGTCTTGGGCCATGCCCGGGGCTTCTAGGCTCTACAATAACACAAATACTATAGTGATGAGATTTCCTTTTCATTCTCTCTCCACAGGCTAGAGGAGGGCTCAGCTCCAGCTCTTACAGAACAACATGCAACAAGTCTCGCCCCCTTGGACTCTCCTGGATCTCCTCTGGGAATGAGAAGCCAGGTTGCCTTTATGCATTAGCAGGTGAGTGACCCCTGCAGCAACCTGCACAGTCACAGCCCCATCCTCCCCACCTAGCAGGGAACCTGGTGTTCTGTTGCCAATAAGCGTAAGGTCCCCTGTAAAGAAGCACCACTAATGCATGGCTCAGTCTCACAGCCTGGCAGCGAGACCAGACGGGGAAGCCAATGACTCTGTCCTTAGACTAGAGTGATGGGCAAAATGTGAGCACTGCTGGGTCATTGATTACCCTCATCCAGTGACCGGGGGGAAGGCCCTGCAGTTTTCTCCTTGCTAGGGAGCCAATGGAGAACAGGAGATCAGCAGTTTGCCTCAATCTGATTTCTGTCCTCGAAGAGAAGTTTAGGTCAAATCTGACAGGAGAACCAACTCACCCACTTGACTCTCTCCAGCATCTGCTCGTATTCAGGCCAGGACTGGACTGAATTCCCAAAACCTCTCCAGATAAACCTCAGCTGTTCTGAGCAGTGCAGTTTAAGGGTTAGATGGAGGGAACGGCAGGAACAAAGTGATGCCTTAATACCAGGCTATGGAAACCTAGGACTCTCCCACAGTTCTAGGGTTCACCGTTACACTCATTGCCACAGGAAAACAGATAGTTGACCCCAGCCTAGCACACCACACACCCAGTCTCCCCACACACCTGCCTGGGCTGGAGGAGGAAGAATCTCTTACACTCTTGCTGTGAATTTCCAGGTATTTTTAGTCCTGCAATAAATAATTCATAGGGAATATGGCATCAACTACCTGAGCTGAGGAAAAAGCCTCTCTTAAAAAACAGTGATTTGCCCGTTTAATTTCTCCTCAAGGACATTTAAATATACTTTAGGCAGCACTTTGTCCTCACAGCTGCTGATCAGATTTGTTTGCACCTGACACATCACTAAACATAATCAACTTCTCATCATGGCTCAACCATTAGCAGCTCCACAAATGGTCAAAGTCCCCTCCTTCCAGTGAGCTGGCTGCAATGGAAGGAGTCCTCTCTCTCCGTGGCTACCCTGCCTGAGCTGGTAACAGACCCCTTGTTGTTGCTCCAGCATCCTCCCCAAAGCCAACATCCTGATTGGCAAGCTAGCTAAAGACTCAATGTCGGAAGATGCCAAGCACTCAAATCCCAATCCAGCAAAGCACTTAAGCAGGTGGGTTAAGTATTGACTTTAAACAGACTGTTCACCTGCTGAATGTGCTAAAGTGCTTTGCTGGATTGAGTCCAAAGTGCTCAGCGCCTTGCAGGATGGACCCCTAAAGTGGCAAACGTTCCCACCACCCCACCGTTAGCACCCTGAGATGATAAAGGTGGGTAGATTGACACAAACACAGGAATTAACTCACCCACTGCTGAAATGCATCCAGGGCTAGATTGAAATGTAGCAGCTGCTTATAACCCAAGGACAGACTCTGACTGAGAATACCCTCCCCAGTTCTGACTGCAGGGGGAAATTGAGGTCAACAGAATACAATGATATCAACTGGAACTTGGCCAGACCCTAACTCTTACAATGCAAGTGCTACAGAATCTTTAATTGCAGTAATTGGCAGGACCTCCCTCCCCTCTTATATCTCCTATGAAGAGGGACCTCAAGCACCAAACTGGGATTCAGTTCCAGCACAGAGGAATGGTACATGCCTCCTCACACTGGGAAATTCATCCTTTTCTGACCACTGGCGGGAACACCTGGAGTTTGCAATACCATGTCACTGCCATCCTTGGCGTTTTAGGACCATTGGCTGTACCACCTGTCTTTGACACCAAGGAGAAGGTTCTTCCTGTAGGCCCAGCTGAACCAGTGCAGTCTGCACTGTTTCTCCACAGCATGAGCAGCATCCCCTGACTCTTGCAGCTACTCTGGTTTAGCCACTCCCCTCAGAATGCAGTGCCTCATGCTTGGAAGACACCCCAAAGCCCCTTCTTCCCAACAACAGTTCTGGAGAATGACGGGACTGGTGCTTCAGGAGTCTCTGAACACACTGGGACAACGGTGGCGATAAGGTGCCTGGAGAAGGTGCTGAAATCGATCTGTTGGGAAAACGCCCTCATGCAGATGCACTAAGCCATCAGGTGGGTGAGCCACTGTACAAGCCATTTCACACAATCAGCCCCATCTAGCATCAGGGAGAGGAGCATCCCTCAGTGGATCACCAAAGGAGGACTCCCCTCCAAGTCATGACCTGGGCCAACCCTGCTTAGCTTGCCAGAACTCCCTAGAACCCTATTTCCAAGGGTCTCCTAATGAAAGCAACAGTCTCTAGGTACCTCCACCAACAACTAAACATTCCTTTATCCTGGGAACTTCTTTAGCTTATGGTGCAGTTTCTCAGCCAATGGCTCCTGTCAGTCCCTGGTCATCACATATACATCTTCAAAGGAAGGGAACTGCCATACTGGTATTTTGGAGTAGCATCCAGTTACAAGGCTGCTTACATGCTGTTGGCTGTGTCTGTCAACTGGAAGGGGGCTAACGGAATGAATGCATTCCCCTATCCACAGGGCTGCAGCTAAGACCCTAGGCCCTGAGGCAGCAACTCTCCCAAATAAGCCAAAAGGGAGCGTTCCCACCAGCCAAACCAATGGGAGCCACTGAGTGAAGCCTATCTCATCAGGAACCTCTTCTTGCCGATTTTACGGACATTGCCAGCAAAATTAATCTCACTTAGTTCAAATCTCGCCTGAAAATGTATTTTAAAAAAAAAAAAAAGCATGTGTCACCTCCTCTGGCCCTGGGAGGGGCAGGTTATGGAGGTGCAAATTCAGTCCACAGGGGTGAGGGGGAAGTCATCCAGGGGACTGGCTGGGTGATAAAGTAGCTGCATTGATAAGCTACATTGACTTCAGTGGTTGGATTGAGAGTAAGGGGCCAGCAGCCAACAGGGTGGGCACAGCAGGCCCTTGGCAGGGGGGTGTTGTAGAGCAGAAGATACTTAAGTTTCTGACCAGGGGACCAAACATCCCAGACTGAATTTGCACCTCCATAACCTGCCCCTCCCAGGGCCAGTGGAGTCACACATGTATTCGTTTAAAAAAAAAAGCAAAAGCATCTCCTGCCCACCTGCCCCCCTCCAAAGCCAACTTTGTGTAAACTTAGCAGATGCCATAACTGTATCCCAGGAAAGATGCTGTTTAAGCTAAAGGAGTAAATTAGATCAGTCACTGAAATTGCTGGATGATCTCAGTGGGCATGAAGGGAAGGAATCAGGACTCAAGTTCTATGCCTGGTTCTGTCACTGACTATGTGATCTTAGCCTCTGTCTCAGTTTTCTGGTCTGTAAAATGGATATAGTAATACTTTGATCTATTATTATTCACTTATCTAGAGGCCCCTATCAGGAATTAGGGCTACTTGGTGCAAGGCATTATCCACACCCCACATAAGAGCTAGATCTCTTTATCCCATCAATACCAGCTTGTACCTACCTATTTTACAGGGATGTTGCAAGACTGAAATAAATAGTAATCATATTTATTTTAAACAGGAAAGGGGTCAAACCCACCTCATTTGGTTTCGTTTTAATGGTATGTACCCCAGCACGAGAGGATGTGGTGAGGGGGAAATGTTGGAGGGAGAGAATGAATTAATAAAAGAAATCAGGAATGCACACAATAGAAAGACTGATGGTAAAAGGGGGAGGGGGAGAAATCAAGCAAAACAAAACTGAAGTATGAAAAAACTGCATCAAAATAACATCGAGGGCTGTGGCAAAGCTAAGAAAAGCCCAGGAAATTAAAAGCTAATGTTCAGGTTCTGCTCTTTGGCATTGACAAGACCCTGTGCTCGGGGATTTACATCCCAGATAGATCTGATTGCATCCCTAAGCACAGAGTGGTGAATACACTTGGGATACATTTGGGATAATTTCCCATCTTGGGTCAGCTTGTGCCTCATCCTTATGGTTATTTACACTGGGAGGAGAGATGGAGAAGAAAAGGGTCATCTTTGCTCAGTTGGCTAGTTTTTGTTTTGGTGCAAGCTGTGGGTTTTCTGTTAGTACTAACCCACCCACCGTAGTCCCTTTAATCCACATTGTAAAAAGCCTCTAAATAAGCATCACATAAGTACTTATTTAGAGAAATTATTTAAAAGGCAGATTATCAGCCTGAGGGAGGCTGGCTGCTGCTGTGTGATGAGTGGCAGGTCAAAGCATGTGGCCCATTTGCGGACAAGGTAGAAACTGGGAGACCATAGAGTAAGTGTCCACATCTGTAAAACTGGGATAGTAACACCTACTTCCTACCGGGGAAGGGGCAGGGGGAAAGAGAATAATAGGCCTGAGTCCATTTCCATGGAAGCAAACAAGAGGTTTGCCACAGATTGCAATGGGAGAAAGACTGAGCTTAATGCACTTTGAAGATTTGAGCTTTGAGCAGGGGATTGGACTAGATGACCTCCTGAAGTCTCTTCCAACCCTAATATTCTATGAAGATAAAGACCACTATATAAATACCAAGTATCATGAACACGCAAGCTCCAGGTTCTGCTTAAGGTACTGATGGTGCCTTCAGAGACCCGAAAGCTTGTTCTGTGTATTCTGCATTATCTGTTGATCCAATAAACGGTGTCACACTCTCTTGTCAGCTCTGCCTTAAGAAACAATATGGCTCCAAACATTTTTCCAACCCAGTTATGCAAACAGTTGTTTTATGATCACACCATTGAGCTTAAAGTCCGCAATGGTTATTTCCTTAGGGTCTGCCATGAAAACTTGTATTTACCATACTGTCAGAACATAGTGTGGTTGACAACAACATATATGGAAATAGATGAATGGCAGAAGGGTAGCAAACAAAACATTTTAATGCTTTGGTGTTTGCTTTTAAGCTAACAGAAAACAAAACAAAACAAATGCCTGCATTGCATGTTATAGACCGAGTGCCTGCAAAATGTCATTTTAAAAGCAACAATCTATTGAGTTTTTCGTATACTTCCACATCCTAAAGCCAGACAGGTTTGTGTATTTTAATTGATGTGATGGATGAACATTACTTGTATTTTAAGCATCTCTTTATTTTCCCCGCAAATGCTGAATGTTGGGGTCTGACATGGAGAAAAGCTCTTGCAGACATTTTAACTTGAGGGATTAAATAAAAAAGAGTCCTGCTACTTAAAAAAAACAAACCTTAACTACAGAAACCTCCAAACCTGAGAATGCAAGTGAAAAATGTGCAGTGTTGTGGGGAGAGAGGAAAAATAGCGAGTTGTTGATATATTTAAAGTAATGAAATCAATGCAACCCTCAGGTGAGAAATACTGAACAGAAGCATGACTGGGGGAGGAAAAGGAGAAGGGGAAAGCAGGAGGAAGGGTAGACTATTACTATATGCTTGTCATTGCATGGATGAGGGAGAGGGATCTATCAAGCAGAGCAAATGATGGGAGTCTAGACTGAGCCAAAAAGAGGGAAAAGCTGCAAAGGATTGTAAGTTTTCCCAAAAGGAAGATATTCCAGCTTCCCTCTGCCCCCCAACCCCCATCATTTTCCCCCTTACTTTCTTTGCCATTTTCTTCCAACCGCCTCCCCCCACTCCTTTTTCCTTCTCTTGGGACTCCAGATGGAAAATGAGTTGCAATTCATAGACTCCTCTCAGTCAAGCTATGTCTCCTTTCAACCTTGATCTGATATACAATTCCCCCCCTTTCTTGCCTAGCTCCTCCTGCAGCAACAGTTGGAGCCGGGGGAGCCGATCGATCACGATTAGAACACAGAGCAATAATCATCGCCAGGCAAATGCCAAGAGTGCAGAGGCAACATGGAAATATTTCTCCCCAAGGCTTGGAGCCTCAAGACTTTCCTCCTTTGCCAGGCTCGGGCTCTGACACACACACAAATATGCAGCTTAAAAAGGTCAAATATGGATTAACCAAAAATAAAGGCAGAGTGTCCTGCCTCATGCTCTGTTACGCAAGGTGCTAGCTGGGGATGTAAATACCGACAGCGGGAGTCGTTTTTAAAGGACACGTTCAAACCTCATTTTCGTCCACTGAATCGCTTCTTGTCAACGCGTTCAACATGGTGCTGGGGATTCAGCCGAGGGAGGCAAGCGAGCCCGGGGCTCTGGAGTGCCGGGCAAAGGGGAGCTGAGCAACAGGCTGACAGGGGTGGGGGAGGCCGGAGAGAAAAGGTTCAGGGAGATCGCTGGCGAGGGACCACCGGCCCCGCGGGCCAAGTGCCCCAGACAAAAGTTGCGTCCTCAGGTGTCAGTCCCCTTTGCAGGGCTGGAGCCCTCCCTGCCCGGGACGGGGCGAGAGATCGGGCTCGGCGGGGCTGGTCTAAAGGCACCGCGGCTACTTACTAGAGGGAAACTGCGGGCAGCTGCAGCCCCGGCTCCTCGCGGCAGGTCTGGGCGCTCCAGGGTCCCGGGCTCTGTCCCCGTGGCTCGGGCTGGGCGCTTCCAGCTCGTCTCCTCCTGGGCGGGGAGCAAGTGCCGGGCTCGCCGTCCCTCCTCCCGAGCGGGGGCTCAGGCAGAGCGGGCTGGCGGCGGGGGCTCGCTGGGGCTGCCGGCTCCCCCCGGCGGAGCAGCAGGCGCAGCCCTCGGGGGGGCCGGAGGGCTGCTCATGGCGGAGGTGGGGGGAGAGCCCCACGGCTCCGGCCGCGCGCCCCGGCTTGTAGCAGGTGTCCCCGCCCCACCGGGGGACGGTCCTGCCTCCAGCCCTCCGCCGCTCGACTCTGCCCGCCTCAGGCTGAGCGGGACCGGGCAGCCCCCGCCCCACGCGCGCGCCTGTCCCGCGCCCTGCCCCGCGCGTCCCGGCGACCCACGAGACCGGGGGCGGGAGGGGCCGGGGGGATTGGAGCATCCCAGTCCGAGGGGGAGGGGCGCCCCCCCTCGGGGTGCTCGTGCCTCCCTTCCCGCGCTCCACTTCCCTCCGCTCTGCCCCCCCCTTTTCATGGTCCCTGCCCCCATCCTCTTGCCCCACTCCCCACCCCACCTACGCTTACTGTCCCCTACCCCCACTCACTCCCTGTGCTCCCAGCCCCCGCCCTCTGACCCAAACTCCATCCCGGCAACTCAGGGGAGTCCGACAGGGCAAGAGCCTGGCCCTTTAAGGGAGCCCCCTTCCCTGGCCGGGGTGGGGGGTGTCACTAGTGGGCGGGGCTTGGGGCAGGCTGGGGTGGGGTAACAGGCAGTGAAGCTCTAGCAGCCCGCAGCGTCCGGCTGTTGCTTGGGCCCAGTACTAATGGTCAGCTGCCCACAGGATGCTGAACTTAGACTCATAGACTCTAGGACTGGAAGGGCCCTCGAGAGGTCATCGAGTCCAGTCCCCTGCCCTCATGGCAGGACCAAATACTGTCTAAACCATCCCTGATAGACATTTATCTAACCTACTCTTAAATATCTCCAGAGATGGAGATTCCACAACTTCCCTAGGCAATTTATTCCAGTGTTTAACTACCCTGACAGTTAGGAACTTTTTCCTAATGTCCAACCTAAATCTCCCTTGCTGCAGTTTAAGCCCATTGTTTCTTGTTCTATCATTGGAGGCTAAGGTGAACAAGTTTTCTCCCTCCTCCTGATGACACCCTTTTAGATACCTGAAAACTGCTATCATGTCCCCTCTCAGTCTTCTCTTTTCCAAGCTAAACAAACCCAATTCCTTCAGCCTTCCTTCATAGGTCATGTTCTCAAGACCTTTAATCATTCTTGTTGCTCTTCTCTGGACCCTCTCCAGTTTCTCCACATCTTTCTTGAAATGCAGTGCCCAGAACTGGACATAATACTCCAGTTGAGGCCTAACCAACACAGAGTAAAGCGGAAGAATGACTTCTCGTGTCTTGTATACAACACACCTGTTAATGCATCCCAGAATCACGTTTGATTTTTTTGCAACAGTATCACACTGTTGACTCATATTAAGCTTGTGGTCTACTATGACCCCTAGATCTCTTTCTGCCATACTCCTTCCTAGACAGTCTCTTCCCATTCTGTATGTGTGAAACTGATTGTTCCTTCCTAGGTGGAGCACTTTGCATTTATCTTTATTGAACTTCATCCTGTTTACCTCAGACCATTTCTCCAATTTGTCCAGATCATTTTGAATTTTGACCCTGTCCTCCAAAGCAGTTGCAATCCCTCCCAGTTTGGTATCGTCCGCAAACTTAATAAGCGTACTTTCTATGCCAACATCTAAATCGTTGATGAAGATATTGAACAGAACCGGTCCCAAAACAGACCCCTGCGGAACCCCACTTGTTATACCTTTCCAGCAGGATTGGGAGCCATTAACAACTACTCTCTGAGTACGGTTATCCAGCCAGTTATGCACCCACCTTCTAGTAGCCCCATCTAAATTGTACTTTCCTAGTTTATCTATAAGAATATCATGCAAGACTGTATCAAATGCCTTACTAAAGTCTAGGTATATCACATCCACCGCTTCTCCCTTATCCACAAGGCTCGTTATCCTATCAAAGAACGCTATCAGATTAGTTTGACACGATTTGTTCTTTACAAATCCATGCTGGCTATTCCCTATCACCTTACCACCTTCCAAGTGTTTGCAGATGATTTCTTTGATTACCTGCTCCATTATCTTCCCTGGCACAGAAGTTAAACTAACTGGTCTGTAGTTTCCTGGGTTGTTTTTATTTCCCTTTTTATAGATGGGCACTATATTAGCCCCTTTCCAGTCTTCTGGAATCTCCCCCGTCTCCCATGATTTCCCAAAGATAATAGCTAGAGGCTCAGATACCTCTTCTATTAACTCCTTGAGTATTCTAGGATGCATTTCATCAGGCCCTGGTGACTTGCAGGCATCTAACTTTTCTAAGTGATTTTTTACTTGCTCTTTTTTTATTTTCTCTTCTAAACCTACCCTCTTCCCGTAAGCATTCACTATACTAGACATTCCTTCAGACTTCTCAGTGAAGACTGAAACAAAGAAGTCATTAAGCATCTCTGCCATTTCCAGGTCTCCCGTTACTGTTTCCCCCTCCTCATTGAGCAGTGGGCCTACCCTGTCCTTGGTGTTCCTCTTGCTTCTAATGTATTGATAAAAAGTCTTCTTGTTTCCCTTTATTCCCATAGCTAGTTTGAGTTCATTTTGTGCCTTTGCTTTTCTAATCTTGCCTCTGCATTCCTGTGTAATTTGCCTATATTCATCCTTTGTAATCTGACCTAGTTTCCATTTTTTATATGACGCCTTTTTATTTTGTAGGTCACGCAAGATCTCATGGTTAAGCCAAGGTGGTCTTTTGCCACATTTTCTATCTTTCCTAACCATTGGAATAACTTGCTTTTGGGCCCTTAATAGTGTCCCTTTGAAAAACTGCCAACTTCCTCAGTTGTTTTTCCCCTCAGTCTTAATTCCCATGGGACCTTACCTATCAGCTCTCTGAGCTTACCAAAATCCGCCTTCCTGAAATCCATTGTCTCTATTCTGCTGTACTCCCTTCTACCCTTCCTTAGAATTGCAAATTCTATGATTTCATGATCACTTTCACCCAAGCTTCCTTCTGCTTTCAAATTCTCAACAAGTTCCTCCCTATTTGTTAAAATCAAGTCTAGAACAGCTTCCCCCCAGTAGCTTTTTCAACTTTCTGAAATAAAAAGTTGTCTGCAATGCAGTCCAGGAACTTATTAGATAGTCTGTGCCCCATAGTGTTATTTTCCCAACATATATCTGGATAGTTGAAGTCCCTCATCACCACCAAATCTTGGGCTTTGGATGATTTTGTTAGTTGTTTGAAAAAAGCCTCATCCACCTCTTCCACCTGATTAGGTGGCCTGTAGTAGACTCCCAGCACGACATCACCCGTGTTTTTTACCCCTTTTAGCCTAACCCAGAGACTCTCCACACTTCCGTCTCCTATGTCCATCTCCACCTCAGTCCAAGTGTGTACATTTTTAATATATAAGGCAACACCTCCTCCCTTTTTCCCCTGTCTATCCTTCCTGAGCAAACTATACCCATCCACACCAACATTCCAGTCATGTGTATTATCCCACCAAGTTTCAGTAATGCCAATAATGTCATAGTTGTATTTATTTATTAGCACTTCCAGTTCTTCCTGCTGGTTACCCATACTTCTTGCATTTGTATATAGGCATCTAAGATACTGGTTTGATCTTGCCTCCCAGCTTTGCCCTGACCCTCCTTCCTCTCTGCCATTATAGCCCGTGCTCCCTCCTGTTTCCAACCCATCTCCCAGGTCTTGTTCCCCACTTACCTGTGGGCTTTGCTCACCTGTCCCCGTCGAACCTAGTTTAAAGCCCTCCTTACTAGGTTAGCCAGTCTGTGCGCAAATAAGGCCTTTCCCCTCTTCGAAAGGTGAACGCCATCTGTTCCTAGCAGTCCTTCCTCGAATAGCATCCCGTGGTCGAGGAAGCCAAAGCCCTCCTGGCAACACCATCTTCGCAGCCAGGCATTCACCTCCACGATGCATCTGTCTCTGCCCGGACCCCTACCCCACAGATGCTGTATGGTCACCTGACCACACAGTGCTGAACTTAGAGAATATTTAGCAAAATCCTGCAAAGGAAGGAAAAAACCCACTCGGGTGGGAGGTTAAGGGATCCCTTCCCCAGGGTTCGCATCACCCCAACTATCTTATTGAAAAGAGCTTTAGTAGGCTATAAGATAACCCCTGCTCCTCTGTGAGAGAGAGGGGAAGGGGAGGGGGCTCTCTCTCCCCAGTGTTATTCCCCACACTAGAGCTGGAAGAGTGAGGCTGTGGGCCAGAGTTTGCGAGTACCTGCCACCCCTGTTGGTGTCATCACCTCACAGGACTGGCCCTAGGTGACCCATTTCCAGAAGGCCTGAGTCCGACTCTGAGTGGAGCAGATGCCAACAGGAACAGAGGGTGAGCCGCCACTCTCAGGATCAGATTGCAGTGAATCCCTGGCCCAGTAGGATGTAGAATTTAGGAGCCCCTGGCTTCCAGCCTGAGGTTCAGCCTACAAAGGAATCATAGCTTTTCACTTGAGGTATTGGCCTGGAACTAAGGAGTTCTGAGGTCATGTGCTGGTTCTGCTAGAGGCTTGCTATGTGGCATGGGCAAATCATGTAAGCCATGCTTTCCAAAGAGCTCAGTATGCACCATGCACCACACCTGCTGAGCTCTTCTGAAAATCTGGCCATTGAATCTGGTGCCTAAGTGGGAGCTGAGCTCTTTTGAAAATCTGGCCCTGGTTGCAGATGCAGAGCCCTTTTGAAAATGCCATCTTTAATCTCTCTCTGGGCCCCAGTTCCCCATCTGTAAAATGAGGCTAATGCTTCCTTCTCCAATCCTGGCTCTGTCTCATCTATTTGGATTTGTAAATTATTTAGGGTAGGGACTACTTCTTACTATGTATTTGTACAGCAC
The DNA here is from genome assembly GCF_025201925.1 of Gopherus flavomarginatus. Lineage (NCBI taxonomy): Eukaryota > Metazoa > Chordata > Testudines > Testudinidae > Gopherus > Gopherus flavomarginatus. The sequence goes on along the minus strand of NC_066628.1, from coordinate 38,571,615 downwards.
CTAGCACAACAGGGACTCATTCTCACCAGAGGCCTGAGGATGTTACTAATAATGACTGTCATGCCTTTCTGAGAGAGAAAGCTTAAAAACAAAAGGTTAAAGCCTTGAAGCAATGAAATAATAGTTTAATATCTTAAAAGATGTGCAAAGATTTCCAATATACTTTATTTCAGTTTTTTAAAATCCAACCACCCAACTCTCATATATATGAAGTCTGTGACAATAAAAATGTACAAATACAATGTAATATGATCAGGTTCATAATCTCAGCTGGTATTGTCCACAAACCACGCTTCACTTACATTTCTCAGTCACACACCAGTTCATAAAAATGAGATTCTATTCTGGTTTAAACCGATAAGGAAAACACACAGAGAAGACTACGGAGAACATCATTGGATTCTGAAAGTGACACCTGGCATTTCGAGAGAGACGGCAGCTTATGTAATGACCCTGACTCTGTTACTTAACTATTCACTGTCTAAACTGTACTCTGACTATACTCCAATGGGAAACGACCTATTCCTGGGGAACCGTTGCTGTTACAAAACTGTTTGTACCACCTGGAGGAACTATGACTAGCCACAGTGACCTTTGAAGGGTTTCAGGACTTTACACCAGTCAACTCAAGTTAAAAACAGTTACTGTGACATTAAAAGCTCTGAGCTACACTCAACACCACCAAGAGAAATAGCATTCACTTCATCCTTAATTCACAGCGCTGGGCCAGGTATTGTTGTAAAACATCTCACTAGGCATCTTTGAGTGCCTAAATACCTTTGACACTGGCTCACTGGGCTTGATCCCATTGAAGTCAAAGTGATGGTTTGTGTTATCATATTACCCAAGAGCACTAGTTATAGAGCAGGACAAATTTTAAGTCTTTCATTTTAACAATTAGAAGGAATATAGAAGCCTGTTATGCATATTACAACTGGCTATTGCATGGGCCTGGATTCCTCTAACTGAAACCATGAGACACTCAGATTAACTGATGCTGCTGCATTGTATTTTCTTTCTTTACTTTCTTACTCATACTAGGGAACAAGCTTAAAGGGGTCAGTGATGGGTCACTGGTGCCTAAAATCTTTGCAAAAGTAAATTTACAAATGAAATGATTTCATAATTTTATTTCAATGAAAACATTGTTTCTTGGTTGGATTTGTGCTCCCCCGTGGTGTTGGCAACCTGGACATTAACACATGGTGGAGTCAGTCCCAAGGGTTTAAACTTCCCAAATAGCATATCCTAGGTACTGTATGTTCTTGGTGTATACCAAATATTTACTTTTTCCATATCAGATTCCCCTTTTCTGTACCAGAAAGCCAGGCTGTCATAGTTCCTCCAGGTGTTACAATTTAGCAATATGGGGTGCTTGTGACCCCCTGACATCTGTTTGCATCCCCTTGGTTGAGAATGCAAGACATGTATGATTAAACAATACATTACTGTCTACATTTTAAAAAAGGACAACAGGTACAGAAAATACTTCTTGTGATGCCACATGGCAGAGTTCATGTGGGCAGTTTTGGAAACTCCAGTCTTTTGTTGACTTCCCAACCTTCATATTAAATGCAAGTACTTTCTATTAATGCAATATCATTGGTGTGTCTAACTGCATATGCTTTATAGACGCAGATTCAGTGCAGCTCAGAACCCAAGATGAGCAAGAGCTCAGGTGATCTCAAAGGGCCAAATTCTCTGCTATTGCAAATTGGCACTGAGGCGCACCAATTTACACCAGCAGAGAATTTGGACCAAAGTCTGGCTCTATTAGGCAAGCCCACTGTCCAACTCATTCCTCCTAGGGAGAGGGTGAGAGAACAAATCGCATCACAGAAGTTAGTCTCATTGCTTAAGAGAGTACTGGAAGGCACTCAGATGCTACATCGATGATCACAATATAAGAACCTCTATAGAACAGAACTGTGTGAGGCAGCTAGCAGACAGACAGACAGAGATACCAAGGTGGCAACAAAACTAATTGTCACCTCATCTCTCTTGCTAAGTCTCCCCCCTAACACAGGGATGACAAGTGAGTTCTGAGATGAGGGTCAAGTTAACCAGTATCAGTCACGAACCCTGGGGGAAGAAGTAAGGAATTCGCTGACAAGAGGCACTGTGCAGCCTTGCCTGGCTGTAGAGTGCATGTCCGTGAGTACCAGAGTTAAACCCTACAGCTAAAGACAATTAAGGACTTAGTAACTAGAGATGGTTGGGAATTTTTCAGCCAAACATTTTTTCCCCCATCAGAAAATGTGAATGCACCAAAACTAAAACCGTTCATGGGAAAAGGCCCGCTTCAACAAATCTCTAAGATATTCTAAAATATTTTGTAATTCAAAACTGCCCGAAACAATGTTTTGACATTTCCAAAACAAAAAAGAGTTCTGTTTTTCAGGTCAAAATGACTTTATTTTTAAGCTGAAGTTAATTTATAGCAAAAAGGAAAAAAATTAAAAGATCAAAATTGATACCGAATATTTTGATTGAAAATCTGCCCCAAAATTTCAGATCAGATCAGTTGGCAAAAATATGAGAGAGACTTTTCCTCCAGATTGAGGATAGAGCGTTTTTTTTTAAATCTCAAATTCTCAAAGGGCAGGAGAACAGTTTCTTGGCCAGCTCTAGTCATTACCAAATAAATGCATTTGAGACCCCTCCCTTCCCCCCCCCATCACACTCCTCTACACATCCCCCACAGCCAGTCACCTCTTCCTTTGGTGAATTTCCCCTACACCATTGCCCCATTTTGGGCATCCTCTCCCCCTTCTCAACATTGTTTTCCCCCTCTGCCCTTTGTGAAGCTCTCCCTTGTGAATGGTTTCCATCCCTAGGAGGGGAAAGCAGCAGCCATTTCCTGACACTAGGGGGTAGGAAAGAAGTTCTCCCCTCTTCTAGGAGCCCGTTAAAGCAACACGGACAAGAAGTGAGGCAGGAGCAAGAGAGAATGGAGCCTCCTCTGGGCCCCAGGATGCTGTGTGTTGTAGCATTGCAGCCTGGACAGGGAGGGGCTCAGGTGCCTGTGGCCCATCAGGCACCAGCTCCCTCCTCAGCTCCACCCACTCAAGCTTCAGCTCTTCCAGGCTGTGTTGCAAGAGGCTGGCACTGGCAGGTGCAGGCTGGATCCCTCTGTTCATTCCAAAGGGAGCTCCAGAGTGGAGGGAAAGGTGCTGGGGGGTCAGATCCAGTCAGTGAGTTGTAGATTTGGCACCCCACGCCCTCAGCTGCTGTTGGCGGCCTGTTCCCTCTACCACCACTCTGTTGCTGACCTTGCCAAAGCTGAAAACAGGCTCTACTTTTGTTTTGCCAGTTGCAGCTGTTCAAATATTCATCAGTCCCCCTATAATCATGAGAATGGCTTAAAATAAGCAGCTTTGTTTTAAAAATACATTTGGGGCTCTTTTTCTTTGCCCTGTGATTTCTAAGCCTTTAAAGGTGCACCTGGGTCACACTTACAAACTTTTCTCCACCATCATGAGAGCTAGAAACTTTCTTTAAAAATCAGAGGAAAGCGGAGATGCTGATGTAGTCACATGACTCCAGGAGCTGCAGCTTCAAGAAAGACGGACCTCAAATATCCTGAGACTTTTGATAAAATGGTGAGAATTGGCAACACTGCCCTGAGGGAACCAAACAGAGGATCACTCAGGCTGTGTATACAAGGCAGCAAGTGCAAGGTGTGGGAAAGGCAGCCAACAGCCAAAGCGCAGAAGCAAGGAGAGAAGCAGCGTTATCATCCAGCAGCCAATGTGCTGAAAGGGGCATTGTCCTACAGGACCCAGCAAGCAAGCAGGTGGGGCAGGCAGGGACAGATACTGGAGGGGACAGGTGTGGGGATGTCTAACAGCCAGTGACCAGAGATGGGGAAGAAGGGAGGAATGGGATGGATTTAGGGGGAGCAGTGATAGAGCGAGTGGAAAGGAGATTCCTGGAAGAGACAGAGGGGTGGGGAAGAAAATAAGGAAGGAGCAAGGGCCAATGCGGTAGAAAAGAGATTAGATGGAGAAGTGAGGAAGAAAGGAATTAATGGGACTGGACAACGTGGCAGAAGAGAACAAAGAAAAGGGACCTTGAGATATCAGGAGAAATTAGACCAAGGCCTGGTTTACACTGCATGGTTAGGTCAACGTAAGCTGCCTTGTATTGACCTAGCCATGGAAGTGTATTCACCTAAATCTGGCTCTTGTCTGTCAAAGTGCCTCTCTATGCTGATTTAACACCACCACTTCTCCAAGAGGCGTAGGGTCACGGTCAATATTATTAGGTTGATGGAGTGTCAGTGTAGACATTGCATTGCTTACAACGACTTACCAGCTTTCAGGAGCCTTCCCACACTGAAAATAAGATCCATACAAGCGCTCCTGGTGAGGACCGCACCGCCGACACAAGGAGCCAACTGTGCACACACACAAGTGATTTAATAATTGTGGCAGCTATGTACCAACATAGGTTAGGCCAACATAATTTTATAGGATAGACATAGCATGAGAAACAGATGGGGAAAGGTGGAAGAAAAATAAAGCCAGGCCATACACTGCAGCTGGGAAACAGATAGATGCCATGGCAGAGTCAGGAAGAGCACCCAGGTCTCCTGACTCTCGGTTTATTGCCTTATACACTAGGTCATGCTACCTCCTTGCTGCCTGCATAACACCTAGTGACCCCAATCAGCATTATTCACTTACCAAGAAACCACAGTGTTGTCCCAAAGTAACACTTTGAAGGTTGATTTTTAGTGGGAGAGTCTAATGGAGACACTTTCTAGATGGTGGTCCCTTCTCCTTGTTAGTGTGAATACAGTAGCCAAGTCCCTTAGACAGATGTTTCCATCAATGAATTCAGAGAAATTGAATTTTTAATTATTGCTGCTCTGTGTGAGCTGGGGAAGGCAGAGGATGGCAGAGATGAGGGTGTAATCAAAACAAAAAACATCAAGTAACTTTCAGTCAAAATCTGTCCCTTTCAGAGTTCTGTGGCCTGTGGTATACAGGATGTCAGACTAGATCATGGGTTCTCAAACTTCGTTGCTTCCTGACCCACTTCTAACAAAAATAACTACATAGCCCCAGCAGGATGGACCAAAGCCTGAGCCCGCCCAGACCCTGCCACCTTGAGTGCAGGTAGGGAGGGGCAAAGCCAAAGCCCAAGCCAACCACCCTTGGGGGGGGGGAGACAAACCCAAAGCCCAAAGGCTTCAGCCCCAGGCATGGGGCCTGTAACCTGAGGCCTGTCATCCAGGGCTTGGGCTTCGATCCCAGGCAATGGGGCTCAGGCTTTGGCTTTAGCCCCAGGCCCCTAAGCCAGCAATTTGTACCCACCTGCATGAGTGAATCTAGTCTGTGGGTAGCCAGCACCTCCAAATGCTTTATTTATCTTATGTTGTAGCTGGGTCAGTCCCATAATATTAGAGAGACAAGGTGGGGGAGGTCATATCTTTTATTGAACCAACTTCTGATGGTGAGAGACAAGCCTTCAAGCCACACAAAGCTCTTCCCCACATGGCCCATAGAAGCTTGTCTCTCACACCAAACAGAAGTTGGTCCAATAAAAGATATGACCTCACTCACCTTGTCTGTTTATCTTAGGCACTTGTAAGGCATCCATTACCATGGTATCTAGATACCAACACCCACGCCTGGACTCCTCACGCTTCCTGCTCCACCAAAAGGACAGCTCCTGCTTTGATATTAACATTACCTTTCTAGGTGCCTTTCATCCAGGAGACGCCAACAGTATTTGAAAAGCGTAACAGAACTCCCTGACGCACAAGTCACTTTGGGAATGCAAAGCAGCTGCTGATGAACAGGACAGGAGAGTTTAGGACCATACGGATACGTTGATTTGCCTGAAACTACAGGGGCAGGCGTAGGTAGGGAGGATGTAATTACCAACAGTAGAACTTGTGCAGAACACCTAGGTTACTATTCCAGAGAAGTGCCCTGGGATGCTCTAATTAGAGCAAGCAGTCAAGTTTCTGTTTCACATCAGAAACACACTGTCTTCAGCAGCACATTGTTCCCTAACCCCATGGTGGCTAGTGATCCAATACTGACTCCAAGGGCAGTGTGCCACGACCCCACTTTTATCATCTGACAGGTCTTCTCAGAGGCCTGCCAGCCAAGTAATGTCCCAGTCCTGCTAGCTCACAACCTAACGCAGAAGGGCTGCATTTACACACAGCATCCCGCCCTCTGGAAGTGGTTACAGCCAGGGTTTAGCTACATCAGACAGATCAAACCAGTGATTGGCTTTATAATGTAATATTTTATATTTGCAGTTATTCACAAAGCAAGTGCAGGCAGCAGACAAGTCCTTCTAGAAAACAACAGAACAGTTTCCAGAGGTTCAATTACATTAGATCCTCTAAACATCTGAAGCAGGGAACCTTGAAATGGAAAGGTTACAAAAGCACCCTTCACTTTTCTTAATCATTCCCGCCGATCAGACATGCCTCCTGCGCAGAGTCCTGTGTGCGTCAGAGTGCAATTCAAATACAATGTTGCTTTCATTCATTTAGAAAGGAAGCAGTCATGTTAAAAATCGTGGGCCGAGGTTCAGATCGCCAGCCCAGAGTGTAAATCCCAAGTAACTGGGCTGACATTAGTAGAGCTGCTCTATATTGTCACCAGGGAAACTGAGATTGGAATCTTGGCAAATGATTTTTAACCTGACTGCATCCTAAAGCAGGGGCTAAGATTCTGATCTCCGTTTCAATCAGTGTAAATCTGGAAGAGCTCCAGCAAAGTCTGGATTTACATCACTGGGCCTGTGATGAGAATCCGGCCCACTACTTAAAACCAAAACAAAACGCTGTTCCCCTTGTCCGTGTTTCTAACAATACTCAAGAATTAAACCAGATAAAATGTTTAAAGTCTAGTTTAACATTTCATCATTTACGCGGTTTGGTTGTTTTCCGCAATTCATTCAGCACGGCTAATGAATCTAGATTCTATAGTCAATTTTGATTTAGCGCCCACTTCCAGCCTTTGCAGGATTTGCAACCCAAGAAGTCATTTAAAAAAAATCCTTTTGTTTGGTTTTAATCTATGAAAATGTTTGTTAATATGAGGCTTTGTAGGCAAAAATACTTGCAAGACAGAACCCTCCCATTCTGGGGCTAACTAACCTGTGCAGTGTCCCTTTAAAATACCGTCAGTCTCATCTTCCTGGTCATGAACTGCTGCCTTCAACAGCATGGCCTCACACTGCCAATCCTTAATCAATGCCTCCAAGTGCCAGCTTGAGTCCTAAAGGAGGTAGCGAGCAGCCTGTCACAGCCTTTCCCTTTGATTCTTCCCCTTCTCTGGCAGGGATGGCAGACACGCCACAATGATTTCCCCCCCTTATCCTGTCCTCCTGACATACACTGGTCAGGCGCATGCTTCAGAGTTATTAGTGCCAACACCAACCCTTGGCACAGTGACAACAAGCAAAGCATGCTGGGTGAAATGCTGGCCCTGTTGAAGTCAATAAGAATTTTGCCATTGATGTCAATGGGGTGAGGGTTTCATCCCACACATCCAGTCATTGCTCTTAAAGAGGGAAGTGTGAATTGCACCTTAGTCTCCCAACAAATCCACAAAAATGTGTGGGATTAAGCAAGGGAGGACGGGCCACATAAGGAAGGGCCAATGCTTACATAAACGCCCCTCATTCATAGCTCCTGCAAGCCCCAAAATGGAGTAGACTGTCCATGACATCAGCAAACAGCTCAGCTGTGGCGATCCTCCACTAAGCATAGCATGGAGGAAGTGCCAGCTGGCGTTATCAGCAGAAGCAGGTGAGCAGACAGGCAGAGTATGGAAGGTGAGCACGTAAGGGAAATGTAGGCCAGAAACCCAGGAGAGAGAACAATTGAGGCAAAATAGAGGAATACAAAAAGAAACGCACAGCTGACAAGTCTGAAAGGGTAAGTACTAGGTCCATTAGAGCTGGACATACAGCACAACGCTGCTGTACTCCTCCCTCTCTCTCAGCTCTGGAATGGTACGCACCTTATGACATATGCTGGAAATGCAGTGTCCAGTTACATTAATTAAAAAAAAAGAAACGACCCAGTGAAATGAATAGGGACCATCCGATCCATGGTCACAGTGCGTTGCATTCATTTATATTCACTGAAAGATAACTAGGTAAGCCGGGGAACTAAAAACCTTCTCATCACAGTAAGGGAAATTTCCCACGGAGGGAAGAAATAGCTAGTTACTCAACAAAAATAAGCTACTCCAACCTGGACAACTTTGTTGCTTTTCATCACATCACTAAATAGCTCCTCAAAGCAGCTGCTGCAGGTTTACATCTAACTCTAGTCTATTCCCCTTTTAGCAATAAGAAACCTGTTCAGGAGGCCCTGTTACGCCAAAGTAATTAACACACATGAAGAAAAAACCTACAGCCAATTATGGGAACTGGAGCTATGGAGCACTCCTGCCTGTACCTGAGAGTCAACAGCGCCCCCTTCCTCTTCCATTTGGGATTTCTCCAGGAGAAAGGAGATTTGGTAAGGTGTACAAAGCACTTCCACTGCGATCAGAGCAGAGTATGGAGGGCTTTGGGCATCAAGGCCAGGCACAGAGATGCTGAGGCATTCAGCTGTACTAGGTGTCTAGAACCAAATATATATTGATCTGATAGGGGGGTTCACCTAAGAGTTGTAGCTCTACTGAAAGCCAAAGGAATGATATTTTTCTAATGGAAGTTTCTCCTGATCCGATAGGGCTAAGGTGCGTTACACACAGAGCTCTTAAGCTTCCCTCTAGAGTGGTCCTCAATCAGCTAACTTGAAGCTAAAGACGTTAACTTACCGATTGAGGTTTGGTTGGGGTTAGCTACCCTTGACCACTTTAGCCACATCCTGGGGTGAAATCCTGGCCCCACTGAGGTCACTAGGAGTTCTGCCATTGGCCTTAACGGGGCCAGGATTTCACCCTTGGTGTACAGTATAGAATCCTGCCATGGAACAAGTAAGCCCCAGCTATAAGTATAAAGGACATCCTGACGCAGACCCATACACCTAGGTGCAACAGTGACAGGAAAGCAGCAAGCATCTGGTAGAGAGCCAACTGCTGATGTGGAAGATACAAAGGGAATGTGGAATCTTCCTATCTTCCTCATTCCCTCATGCCTCACCACCTTCCCCCACACTGTTCAAACTCAAAAGTGGCTTTGACCCTTGAAACAGAATTTTGCATTTAATTAGCCCTGCAGACGGCCCCATTTTGTGAGAGTTCAGGGCAAGGTGGTTGGAAGCCTATTTAACCGTCATGTTGGCCACAGGCCATCCCACGCCCCGCATTCTGAGAGAGGTGGGTATAATTCCATGCACAGCAAGTGATTTTTGCTAGAAAAACACCAAAAGGTTCCAAAAGGACAGTAGGGTTTTGTGGCTCTGTCCAACGCTCACAGAAAGTTTTGCTGCTGGAGTCAGCACGCTCTGGGTCTGGGAACAGATGGCACCAACAGCCATTAAAAGACAGAGTTATGCAGACTCGAAGAAGGGATGCCACTCTGGGTGATTCATATGCATTAACATCGCGGGAACTTTCCTCAGGATGTTGTCTTGGCTGACTGAGTAATTGGGGAAATTCATCTAAATCCATTTTTATGATTTCATTAAATGAATAGCTTTTTAAACAATGCCTCTCCGGTCTCACTAACTCGATCTTAAATCATGCCATTTCTCTTCCCCACTGGAATGTAAATATAAAGCAGAACCTTTCCCTTCGGCTGTAATGGATATTAAATAACCAGGTTTCAAGGCAGCATTGCCCTCAGGTGGCTAAGCCACTTTATTTATCGAAATGTGTATTTAATGTGCGAGTTAAGCAGGCAGGCGGCTGCCCAGTTGACACTCATAAGAAAGAAAATGTGTTTATAAACACAGTGCTAAGAAAGCGACAGACTTAAGTGCCAGCTGACAGTTCCATGCCCCACCGTGGAAAAGCACGACCCTGGAATGGCAGGCATGCCACCAGGGCCAACGGGGGCAGGAGCATCTGGGAACCTGCTTGAATTTTTCTCATATGCTGCATCTTTATCAATTTGCCAAGCAACCCCATGACAAAGGAAAGACCAGCCTCCATGGGACGTGGAGTCACTTCCTGGGCACTAGGCGTGGTGACAGCGTGTCTTCCGGGGGAGGATATCAGAGCTGCGCATCCCTCCTGAGGCTGAAAGCAAGAACAGCTCGAGAACGCAGTCCCCTTCTAGATGATGCCAAATGGCAGAGGAAATGTAGCAGCTTCCCCATTTCACAGATGAGGAAACTGAGGCACAGAGAGGTATATGACTTGCTCCGGAACACCGAGAAATAGCAGCCAGCTATCCTGACCTGCTTCAGCCAGTTGTTTTTCTCCTCTACTAGAAAAGTGGCATTATCTTATCTGCATCCCAAAACACAGCTGAGTCAATGCACAGCATCTTGCAGGAAGGGACTTTTCACTGTTGTAACTGGGCTGTGTAATCTGACTGAACACTCAGACATGTCCAGAGCATTAGCCAGTTTCCAGCGCAGGGCCACCGTTTGGCCTACGTAACAATGGATGTGGTGTAACTGGGTGAAAGGACCTGGGCTGTGTAGTCTAGATGGGCTCTTAAAATAAAGGACATTCCTCCCTACATTCTAATCTTTTATTGGCCTCAGCTGTTTTATACTGTTTCACTGAGGGTAAGCTGTGACACAAATCATCAGTGCAGGGAAATTAACCGAAAGGCCAGTACTGTCTTTACTTCCAGCTCTTCAGTTCTCTCCCCCTTCAGAAGCAGGAGGTGAAAAGCAGGTGCGTCATGCTCAGCTTTGCACTGCCTGGCTTCTTATCCATTACACATAACTGTGACAAAGGAAACTAAATGTTTAGTATCAGTAGATTCTCTTGCTATCCTCAATGCCATTTTTGGGAGAGGAAGAAGCAGGGGGCAACTCTCCAGCAATGTTCACCATCGCCACCTGCTGGGCAAACATTTCAAACATAGCAGCAGGATTTCCTACTGCTCATGTCATGCACATTTGGGAACAGCATTGCAGCAAGGGTGGGAGGTATCTGAATCCTAGAACGGAACTGTAGGTCTGGAAGGGACCCAGAGAGATCATCTAGTCCAGCCTCTTGTGCTGAGGCAGGACCAAGTGAACCTAGACCATCCCAGACAGGTGTTTGTCCAACATGTTCTTAACCTCCAGCGATGGGGATTCCACGACCTCTCTTGATGTCTATTCCAGAGTTTAAACCCTGTATTGCTGCAGATTAAACCCATTACTTCTTGTCCTACCCTTAGTGGACACGGAGAACAATTGATCCCAGTCCTCTTTATAACAGCCCTTAATATATTCAATGACTTATCAGGTGGTCTCCCCCCACCCAGTCTTTTCTCAAAACTAAACATGCCTAATTTTTAACCTTTCCTCACGGGACAGGTTTTCTAAAGCTTTCATCATGTAGCCTCTTCCCTGAGGTGTAGCCCAAGCCTTCTCCATGGCACTTGCTACTTGGAGCGGCAAGTGTCTGCAAGGTTAATTCTGTTCAGCCCCAATAAAACCAGTTCCCCACGGCACCAGCCCACAAAGGGAACGCTGCTACAGAGCTCCACCCTGGTTAGAGCAGAGGGAGGAGGTGGGCGAGTCTTACATTCATTCCTCCATCAACAGCGAGTGAAAAACACCTCTAGCTTGTCTCCAACCCTTCCACATACACATTGCGGAAAACTGGCTTGCAGCCACCATTCCACTATGAATGCGGAGCCCCATCTGCATCACCCCACCCTCCTGTATTACTGACACTTACCTGAATAGCTAAAATAAAAATAACCTCATTTAGGGCTTTTCATCCAATCTCAAAACACCTCACAATCTTAATGTATTTATCCTCAACACCCATGTGAGGCAGGGCAGTGGTATTATCCCCATTGTACAGATGGGGAACGGAGGCACAGAGACATCAAGTGACTTGCCCAAGGTCACACAATAAGTCTGTGGCACAGCAGTGATACGAACGCAGGTCTCCCACCTCCTAGGCCAGTGCCCTAACCACTGAACCATCCTTCCCCTTCACACGTGATTGACTCAGGGACCCAGCTGTAAGGGGAGAATGGACAGGGCAGAGATATCTGGGGAGAGCTAAGGTTGGTTGTGGATCCTTACCCTCAAATGTCCAGGCTTTCAAAGGTTTATGATCCCAATGGTCTAATAATGGTATTTTTAAATTGATTAATACTCCCTACTTTAATGGTATCTTGAAGGGATTTTTAAAGCATGGGAATTAACTGAGTCCGAGATGGCTACTGTTGTGTGGGAGGTGGAAAGGGAGGAGTAAGAAACCAGGCCACTGCACCTCACTGCAGGTGAGCTCCCTTTGAAGTGCAGCACTGAACTCTGAACAGCTGAAAAGCACCAAGAAAGCGGGAGACGAAAGCAGACGCGGACAGGGCATCATTTCAGACAGAGGGAGGCAGCCACCTCGCACACAGGAAAAGCTGAGTCTCACGGCAGACAAAGTCGAGACAAAGGTGGCTAATGAGCCACTTGCTCTTTCAGGCCAGGCATCACCATTCATCAAATGTAGGTTGTCACTCAGCCCTAGGCTACGTCTACACTACAGGATAAATTCAAATTAGCTTAAACCGATTTTATAAAACAGATATTATAAAGTCGATTGTGCGCGTCCACACTAGGCACATTAATTCGGTGGTGTGCGTCCATGGTCCAAGGCTAGCGTCGATTTCTGGAGCGGTGCACTGTGGGTAGCTACTGTAAAATAATGAGGCCAATAACTTCGATTTGCGTCCACACTAACACTAATCCGATATAGTAATATCGATTTTAGCATTACTCCTCTCGTTTTGTAGGAGTACAGAAATCAATTTAAAGAGCCCTTTAAATCAATATAAAGAGCAGTGTGGTGTGGACGGGTGCAGCGTTAAATCGATTTAACGCTGTTAAAATTGGTTTAACAGTGTAGTGTAGACCAGGCCCTAGGAAGCCTCTACTGCCCTTGCTGTACTTCTTAGGAGTTACAGTAATGGCATCACAGCGCCACCTAATGGACAGAATGTAATTGGGAAATGAAGTTTACCAGAGATTTAATTGCCCTGGTCCCTGAAGACAGAGATGAAAGAGCAGAGTGAAGACAAGGGGAAAGGAACCAGCTCTAAATTCTGAGATGAATTAACTCGGTCAGGGACAGATGACATGCAGCCAGCTATGGAACAGGCAGTTCAAAGGAACAGCGAACATGAGAGGAATTGACATAATTGTCAATGAAAGTCCTTCATCTGCCTGAGATATTAAAACCTGGATCTTGACCTCTTGTGCATCCTTAATGGTCCTATGGCACTTCCCGGAGGGCATTAGCCTCAGGCCTGGGCCAAATTCCTATCTAAGTAACAGCATTCAATCCCCCTCAGTTATTTTTCCCTTCCTAAAAACTGGCATGGAGCCCTGCTTGTATAGAACTGACAACTGCAACCCATCTTACAGCCAAGTGTGCGCTCCCCGTACCGTGTAAACAGCCAGCACAATGCTTTGGGATTAACATTCACGGTGAACTCTGTTGACATGAGCAAAAAGCATTTACCACCGGCCACTACAGACAAACAAGGTCTGGCCCATCACATCATGTCGCAGGCAAATACCTCACTCACAATGCATTTCAATTGTTTCCTCTATTGTTATGTTCCTGTATGCCCAGCACCAAAGCAGGACAGAGAGCAATTTCATTACTTTGCAGTCAACAGCCTCGCCAAAAAAAAAAAAAGCTTAATCACCTTTCCAAATCCAGAATTCACGTAATCTCCAGCTCAGAGTTTAACATTAGAAATGCATCATCCTTACGACATAACAGGAGTCACGTCGCACAAACAGCTGTTCAACAAGCTTTACTGCTAATTTGTATAGATGTTTCCAGCAGTCATCACTTTCCTGAGTTTCTTAATGAGTTTGCAAATGAGATTTAAAAAGAGATGAGGCCCAGATCTGTCTTGTCTAAAATTGGACTAAATGCTGAGCATGAAATACAATCTGGAACCTCCCAGCAGACAGGTGTCCACATTGCAACAAAACAGCAAAACAACTGATACATTTTAGCAGAGACACCAAGGGTTGCATGAGGACAGAGATTTAATTCCCCTAATACCCGGAGACCTGGTCTACAACAGTCACATTTACAAGGGGGATCTGCAGATGCTGTCATAAGAAACAGATCTGAACAGTTTACATGTGACATAAATGCAGTCCAGCCATTCAGGTAGCCCCTACAGGTCAAAGAGAAAGCACATTAGCAGAGCAGTAAGGAAGTCTGGATGATGCTATACTTCTTCTACAGCTAAACAGAGGATATTGGGGCTCTCGGTCTAGCAGCAAAACCTGGAATCATTTAAAACATGATCGATTTGGTCAAAGAGGAAAAGGGGACTGTTTAATAATCTTCAAAACACACAGACTACATAAAAAAGCAGAAAGGCCAAGAGATTGGTGCTAGTCACAATCAGGGCAGGCTGCACCTCTGAAATACTAATGCACAGATGATTCTGGATATTCTGGAACAAGTTAATTATATATTTACTAATTTCCCACCCCCCCAGCTAAAAAAATAAAATAACCCAAGCCCAGTCTAGGTTTTCATCATTAAGTGCTGTTGAGCAGATGAGGACTCTCCAGGATTTACAGACACAATCTGCCTAGTAAAGTTTGCAGACAGACAGAAAGCAACACTCACTCAGCGGATGAGAAGAACGGCCCTGCATTTGCACAGCTCTTAGGCTAGCTGCAGGCCTAGGCTGGCCAGCCAGCCCTAAGCATAATGCAGACAGAGATTAAGAGGTTGGACTCAAACTGTCGCTCCAACTTCACCTTCCTCTTCCTGAAAGGGCTTATTTATAGGTGATTTAAAGAGAGAAAATAACTTGCTCAGACTCTGACACAGGTTACAAGGAAATAAAGCCATTTGGCTTCAGGCTTTTGGTGTGAATGGAAAGGTGACGGTCACTCATTTTCTCTCACTGGCTTTAAAGGTACAGTAAATGATCAGAGGAGAGCAGCGAGCCAGGGCCTCTCACTCTAAGAGGTACTTGGTCCAACTAAGCAGTTAACGCCCAAGTGACTCAAACTACAGCGAGCTCCCAGATCACTGCAGTGACCCTCTATAGGGCTGACCCAAGGAGGGAAGGTGGCTGGAGACAAGACTGCAGGCTGTAAAGACCTGGAGTCAGTCAATAGCACATGGCCTTGTGTAAACTCATGTCTGCTTTAGGAAGCCAGAGTCAGTTCCAGCTCACTGCCGCACAGCTCCACCGGTCCCTGGAGCCACCCACCTTCTCCCATGCATCCAAGAACAGCAATCAGTTCTGACTGTGCCAATCCTCCATGGCAGGCATGGCCAGCAGCGAATGGGATTTGCTGAGGAGATGCAAGGGATACATTGTGGATCTGTCATTTTCTCAGACCCAGAGGGCTGTGCATAGGCATCTTCAGCGACTTATCAACTGCAGCATCTCCCGAGGATCCACTATCTTCTCCCGAGGTTTGCCAGCCAGCTTGCCTCTTGCCACTTCAGCAGCATCTATCTTCTCCCAGTCTGAGAAGGTAACTGGATGGACCCCTGGTGTTATAACAAAAAGAGAAAGGACAGGTCCATATATCCCAAATGAACAAGAATGAAACATGCAAGCAAACAGAAGAACCAGAACCTGGCAAACACAGGCACCTTCAAAACTCAGCAGCACGAAGGCAGTTAAAAGACACGCTCCAGAGATCCAGTCAAATCTGACTAGTCAGACACTTGCAAGCCATAACAATATTCAGTGCAGCACTCATGGAGGGGAAACGGCCTTGATTCACTTAAAACGTCTTGAACTATTGGAGGGAAGCACACTTGAACCGAAAGCCTTTAAATACAGCAGCAGTAAATGACCCTCTGGGGTGTTTTAATCTGTCCCCAAATGTGCCTGGAAGCATTGCTATGAAAGCCAATCAATAGCAACAGCCATGCTGTTTATGCAGCTGACAATGACACTTTACTCAAGGATTGTGCTGCTTTTAAATGCCCCTTAGCTAGCAACCATGCGCTGTCCTGCAATGACTGTCAAACATTACTACATTTAAATAAGGAGAATTGCAGTCCCCCACCTGTGGGGTTTTTTTTAGTAATAAAATGCGGGGTTGGATACACATTGTGTTACACACTCTGCTCCCATAAATACCCTGTGGAAATCACTGACAAGAGTTTAGTATGATTCAAACAGAGATTAATCATTTGTATGAAGAATAAAAACTGTTTACAGTTACATTAGAAGGGAAACAAAAATTAAAGGATAGAAACCCTCATGCTTCAGGGCATAAGTCAACAATAAATCGGAGTGTTAGGAAGAAAACTTCCCTCCAGATAGTAGGCTATTCCATAACTGCCTAAGGGGTTACTTGCGCAATCTGGTATTTGCTAATGCAAGATACAGCTTACTGGATTAAGATGACTGGCCCGAACTGGTGTGATCATTCCTATGAGCCTAAGTGCAACAGGGCTCAAGGAGAGATCTGTCATAGGAAAGACTGAGAACAGGCCGAGGGTAGAAATTTCTCTCTAAATCGCTGACTTGAATATGGATTAGATTAGCAGAAAGCAGGAGCTATGTTTGAGGACTATTGGGTATCATTTATGAAATGGATTTGTATTCACAACAAGGAATCTAGCAGCACAACCAGCACCCCCTCTGTTAGCCTCAGCAGCAAAACCAAGGGTTTAGCAGCCCATGGAACGAACTCCTCTCGCATTCTTGGAGTGGCTCCTCTGGATTAGGACTGAAGAATTATGGAAGTGCAGCACTGGTGGGGAGCTCATACTGTCCTTAAACAGACCAGCGGGTAACAGAACCTCAGACCCAGGACTGTCACCTTTCTCCGCAATATATTCACTGTAACCACTCAAAAGCTTCATACACAAGGTTCCTCGTTTTGTTAACAATAAGCAGAGATGCTCAAAATAGCTCTTCTTAGGTACGCTGCAAGCACCCAGCTAGGTCTCTCCATATTCTGCACCATTAGGCAGTCCATCTTACTATTGCTTCAGTGAGTGCCATAAATTGTAATTAAAATGCATCATACAATTTTCATACTATTTCTTTAATTTAAAAGCCTGTTCCCGGCAAAAAGCAAAAGGGATAAAGAGACTCAAGAAATGCTTCATATGTCTAATCAGCAAGTGAAGTCTAACCAAGACTTTACAAAAACGAGGGAGTGGGTGGAATTTAAACATGGGTAGTGTCTATACAAATGAAAAAGCACCCGGAATGGAGAGCGCACTGTGCAAGCTTTGTCCACTCAGCCTTGCCCATGCAATTAAATCCTGACTCTCAGCACTGTGATCTTATTATTACTGCATGCATCCCGTGCAGAGACTGACCGTCAGACCAGCGTGCGTGGCATTTGTTCTCTCCTACCGCCCCTCGGAGACAAGGAGAAGAGAAACGTCCACTACAGACTGAGACAAGATCAAACCCTTTTCTTTAGTCAAATTAGAGCCCACGTTCCAGATTTCAGGAGATAGTTCATTAACCTATTGTCTCAGGCTAGAACTTTTGCTTGAGTTTGCTGGAAGGAGGTTGGCTGGCTCACACATTACTACAGATACTCACACACAAGGACTCATGTATGCACGTTCACTGACCTCGACTGTGCAGGATTCTCCTCACAGACTTGAAGCCTTCCTTGGAGTTTGAAAGGTTCAGCACCCCCGTCTGGAGATCTTCTAGCACAGACTGGGCTGTGTCAAAGCTATCATTCATGGTGGTGATAATCACCCCTGTGGGTCCCCTCTTCACCCAGCCGCTGCAGTACAGACCTGTAACAGCATGTTACACAAAGTATGACGTGCTCTGACACAATCCCCAGTACACACGTGGGGATAGGGTCCAGCCAACGCCCCAACATAGTTGTTTCTTCAGCTTGAAGGGACTTAAGAGTTAGATACAGATCTTTATTTCCTTATCCACCGTAGTTTTACACCCACACCCTTGCAGATGTAGCTGGCCACTGTTAACAGCTGGCACCAAGATACGTCACACTCGCATCACTACCAAGACCATTGTAGGGTATATTAGGGTAGTAGCTCCCCTCCCTGTAGCAGAGAGTGCATGGTCTCAATCATGCTGTCCTCCCCACTGTAGAGCTGCTATGGGAGTTTCTAGCGACTCAAGAATGTTACCCCTAAGAAGCCATTGCAGGCTGCCATCTCTCGTTAATAAACTAATAATAATTACAGCATGCTTTTGGGTCATGTATATCTGAGCTATTCATGTGACAAGATGCAGGACAGGACTTCAAAACTGTAACCTTTTGTTTTTTTGGTAAGGACACAAAATGGCCCAACTGCTACAATACTTGACACGTCAATAGCAATTTCTGTCAGAGGATATTACAGTGCTTTCCAGATGCTGGTGACTTATGCCTCACAATGCTTCTTTAAAACAGGCATTACATCACTTTTGTGGGTGGGGAAACCAAGGCACAGATAACTGAACTGTCCAAGGAGGGGTCACACAGGAAGCCTGCGAGCTACACAGGGATGGAGCATAGGTTTCCCAGGTCCCAGACCCATTCTTTACACAAGCCCATACCCTCCCATCCACACAAACCTCCTGGCCACTGACTCCTCCACCTTCCTACAGGCATGTTCCCCCGCCACTCACACGCACACTCATAAGCTCTGTTACCCAAATACTACACACGAGGAAACCTCAACCCTGAGCGTTAATACTAACCTGGTGCCCCCTGAACCCTGCCCAGGCTGTTGGGGATGATCCCCAGTTTGGGATCAAACGGTATCGAAGAGTCAAGTGGGAGGCTCCTGTAGCCAATGCTGCTGAGGATCAGCCCACATTCAAGCTCCTCCACTTCTCCAGTGGGGACAGCTCTGGCAGACTCGCCTGAACCCTACATAACCCAGGGAGAGAGAGGGAAGAAAGAAAAGAGTTAAAGAGCCTGTAACGCAAATGCAGTCGAGAATCTTCTCTCCCAGGAGAAACAGCAACATCTCCCTTCTCCCTCCTGGAGTCACTGGCAATATTTAGGAGGCTGGGTTATTGGAGCATTCTCCAACTGCAGCTATCAATACCAATGGACAGAAAGCTCCCTTTGTATCAGAAGCAGCTCCTGGAGGAGACCTAGGGCTGACTTCCCAAGAATCTGTCAGTCCAGCTGCTCAGACAGCAGGCAGTTCTGCTGGGTCTAATTAGATCAGAAGTATCAAGCTGTCTTTAGATTAACGCAGAAGGATTGCCCAGAGATTTCCAGATCCAAGTGGATGCAACAGACTTTTACTCATCTCCCAGCAACACAGACAGCCAAGCATGGGGAGGGCAAATCCTTTAGAAAGAGAGAACTTTGAGTCAATACCTCCAGCCTGGTGACGGCCATTCGGATGCCTCTTGCTTGCTTTCCGTCAGTAGCGGGCAGTACCTCCAGCGGGCTGCGCCGGAATTTCAAGCCCCACTCTTTGGTTGCTGATGCCCAAAGAGCAGCCTCTTTCTCACCAGGTTTCTCCAGGGCTGATTTGATCATCAGCTCAGTCAGACGCTTCCTGGGTCTGGGAACATCTAAAATTAAAGTAGAAAGGCAGAAGCATAAGGAACCCTGAACAAAGGTCCGTCAGTCTCTAAAAAGGGACCATGCAAGGAGGAGAGTCTGGACCAATGTACAGTTAATGCTAAAGAATTACATCCACTCAGCATCTGCAAGCCTCTAAACCATGAATAAGGCAGATAACTCATGCCAGGCACAGCCGCACAATTGGGACTTTGGAACAGCTTTGCCAAAAGCCACTGCCTCTGAATTCAACAGTTGGAGAAGAAAGCCCAAGGGCACCTTAGAACCCAATTCTCCTTCCAGTTTAGCTTGGAACATGGGCTTTCAGACATGTATTCTCCTTCACTGAAAGTCACACACCTCCCCTGCCCTTCATGATCCATCTCCCCATCACTCCCCAACAGTCCATGTGATGCTGTTACAAGCCTGAGCAGACAAACAACTCTGGAACGTGCTGCAGGTAAGAGCTGAATGTCCATTTCCTCTAGACACAGGTGGTGTTGCAGCTCTCCTACTGCTAGTCATCCTTGAATACTTGCTACCAGCGCTACTGTTTCAGCCCGGTGGAACTTGTGCTAGTCAATCAGGGCATTGCGAGGCTTTTTCTGAAGCCTTATGGTCTACCAAGCAAGTGAGGGCAAAGGGAAAGAAGAAATTAGCTCTCTCCTTACAACCCAATAGACCATAACAATTGCATCCAATCAGGTGACAACACGGAGCAAGGTAGGAATCAGAGATTGGTTTCCAAGATGTGAGGGTGATGAGGGGAGGGTAACGTTGCCCAGTGGTTGCGTTTTGGAAAGCAGGGCAAGGACCCCTGGCCTCATCCTTCATCTCCAAGAGCTCCCCCGGAGAGAACCCATGGGTATTCACCCCACCACGGAAATCTCACCATCCAACCTGCGCTGTGCTGGGCAGACATTCCTCACCTTTAATAATATCACCAAGGCCTGTAAAGTCAGCAGGGTCCAGGAGAGGTCTGGTACCGGGCAGGTTTATCATCTCCCGCAACTCCTGGGAACGTCAGACAGGAAGACGTGATGCCTCATTGTGCCGTGTGTGGATAAGGCAGAGAAGCCATAAGAACAGCACAGATCCAAAAGAGAAGCCATTCCCACCATAAAGGTGGCACAGGCTAGCAACTCCTGCTTTACAGGCGAGAGGCTGAGTTCAGCATGTGGGCACAGTAACCAGGATGCCAGCATTCACGTGCCTTCTTGTAGACCCTCGAAGCCACAATTACTGGATTCAACAGCTCATGTTGAATTAACTAGACCCACAGAAGAGGGGCTTAGGGTTAGATTTACAGTCACAGCAAATCCTGTTACATTACAGTACTCGTAAGCTCAAACATATAAGTTTTACCTTTATAGTGAAAGCTACCTGGAGGGGCCCCCTCCTCCCAACAAGCCACACACGCTTGACCTTACTGCAGGCTATGGCTGCCAAGGAGCCTTCAGTGATATCAGTCTTCTGCAAGACAAAGATGTGATAATGAACAAAGGTGGTGGGAGAGAGAGGCAGGCAGAGTGCATGAAAGTTGAAGACAGCAGGACATCTGCTTGCCCAGGCAAAGTCACCTCCCTTTGCATGAGGTGGTTTTGACAGCTAACGCCTTAACGCAGCACTCACTGAAAATCCTGTCTGCTGTCGTTACACTGTTAACAAGGTAACACCTTACTGAGCAGCCTCAAAGGGAAATCTCCCTTCTTTAAAAGCCTTTTAAGAGGATGCTAAAAAAAATTAAAACAACACACACACAACCCCAAATCAGCCAGCCATTTAAAGCTTGGGGCCAACAGGATGAGGAACCTCACCTTTCTAACCTCCTCTGCTGTAGGGATTCACACAGGGGCATTTGGTGACTTGCCCCTTTACCCTTCCCTACAATGGAGGAAACTCCCCTATTGACTTAGATCCCATCACAGACTATACCAGTCTCACTGAAAAACATGGCTGAGGGTTGTAGACTAAAACACTTAGCGAAGCCTCTTTATGACCGAAAAGAAATGAGAAGGGCAGTACTACTCAGAAGAGCAGACTAATTAGAGATTCCACTGGACAGTACCTCAAAGGGTTCCAAATCTGATTTGCTCAGTTCAGAAGTCAAAACATGTTTTTTCCCCTAACCGTCAGCATCACAAGCTAGACAATGTGAAAAGATCAGCAGGGCTCTTTTCTGCCTCTTCCTTCCCCCTTCAGATAAAGATTCTGCAAACAGAACTTGCTGACAGTTTTACTGACGATGCCCAAGGTGCAACAAACTTCCATACTCACTCGCTTGTAGAGGGATTAGCTCCACAGAGATAAAAGCAGGGAAGAACCTACATTCAGCACAAAAAAGGAGCAAATCCAACGAAGGCACAGAGTCAGCTTTGGGAAGGTTGCACTTCATAGACAAGTGCCATGTCCCCCTTGTAACCGGGGCTAAGTACCACCTCTGGTCCCAAAGACCACATCATTTGAAGCCCAGCTCTCACTTCTCAATCCGTGTAACTATGTAAGGCCTCTAAACATTGGCAAAGTCCCAAGCTTTTTTAAATTTAGCCATTAACGTTGCAGGTAGTAGTTGAGTTTCAATCAGCCTCTTTTCAGTTCCGGAGGGACAGAAAGGTCTGGGAGGCCCTTGCTGCTAGCATCTGGGACAGCAGCTGTACGCAGCAGCTGCTGCCAACAAGCTTCCAGCTATCGAACTGGGAGCATGGCAGGGAAAAGATCTAAGAGGCTGGATAGCAGGCACATGGGGTGCTGCCGAGGCTGATGCTACCACTAAGACCCTGGGAAGCAGAGATGCGTGGGGAAGAGGCGCACCCTTTCCAAAAGAGAAACCCAGGCTAAACTTCTAACCTCCCAGTAGCTCCAGCAGGGGGCAGGCTGCAGTTCCCTCTTTGTTGCTTACAAGGAGAAAGGGCCAGAGCCTCATTCACTGCCTTTAAAACACAGAGTTTGAGGTTGTGAGAGACAAAATAAAGTGATGATCTCCACACCATGAAGGGCCCTGAGTGCTACAGAAGAGGCCAGCTGGTTCTGGGAGAATCCCAGCCCTATTCCTGCGTTCTCTAGCTCTCAGGTATGTAAGGAGAATGTTTCTCACTGGGGAAAGCTCTAGAGCATTGTAAACTAGGTTGGAACATGGTGCTTTCTTTGCCTTTTTTTTAAAAAGCACCAAATATGCTTTTTCCACCAGCCCAGCTGCTGGTGTCATCAGCTGGATCCCAATGCTGAATCCATGACTCCCCTGATCACTCCCATAGCAATGCTTGGGTATTACAAACCTAGGACTATGACTCCCTTGCAGGGAAGAGCAGAAGGGGAAGCAGGCTGTGAGGGAGAGAGGCTCTGCTTGAAAACAGGACCCACACATGAGTCTACATGTGGTTGTTTTAATCAGCTATTTTGTCTGGGTTTCCCTCTTACATCAAATCCTAATGAATTTGAATTAGATTTCTGGCCCTTCATACAAACTCTGCACCTTGCATTCTATGTTTTACAACGCCTCCCTCAACTCACCCTGAGTATATCGAGTGGAGACAGCAGAACTCGGGCAACATCCAGAGCTACATTCCCCTGCCCCAGGACCACGGCTGTCTTGCTGCTTAGGTCGGGCTTCAGCTGTGTGGAGAGAGAGATCCCACTGAATAGTACATTCAACACCCAGTCAATCCTGGCATTTTCACCACACGTAAGGCGAGTTCTCTCCATCCCCTCCTTGTTACAAAGGCAGAAGTTTCTTCAGCCTCCTGTTTCACTCTAGCTGCCATTCTAACCCAGATAAAAGGGCCCAGGTAGGCCGAACAGTCACTCCCTCAGATGCAGTTGCCTAGTGTGGCTTTGTCAGAATGACTAATTTGCACCACATTCAGTTATTTCCCCAGCCTGCATCTCTTTCAGCGCATCCTGGGCCCCCACTCCCGTAGGTTTCCTGGATTCCCCTATCTCTCACAGGGAATCTCTGAGTGTCTCTACTATTTTGACAAGCCAGCTTAATCTCCCCAGCCCTAAAAATGTCCCTTTCGGGCTTCCTTACATCCTCTCCAAGAAGTGCTGCCAATCTACAGAGCTGGCTAATCCTCTCTTACTGACGTGAAAATTGTTCACATTTTTAACATCGGAGAAGGATTTAATTTTGTGTCTGTTAATCTTTTTCAATTGCAAGCCTTTCAGGCAGGCACTAATCCAGAGCTGGAGGACTGCATACAGATGCACAGAGAGCACAAAGGCTTAGGGAGGAAAAAACAAACCCTTACATCTTTGTTCTCAGGCAGTCCATTGTACCAGCCCACAAATGCTCTTGCTGAATAAACCCCCGAAAGGTTCTCCCCTGGGATTCCAAGGATTCGGTTATCCTCAGCACCATAGCTCTGCAGAGACAGAAGCAACATTCCCATAGTCATACACATGCCACTAGATCCGGGGATAAATATCACACGTCATGCAAATCTCCAGCTCCACAAACACAACACAGAGGAGCCATTGCATCTCTTGGATACTGTACTGCTGCCCATCACCATACTATCCAGGCACCTCCTGGGGTAGTAGATCAGCACAGCAAAGACCCCAGTGAGTTTTGTGGAATTATCAGCTCTTCTCGGCTTGCAGGACACCCTGCTCATCACACTAATCTATCCAGGTTGGACTACATCAGACACAGAGGTGTGGCGAGGGAGAGCGGGGCTTTCAAGCTGCTTTTTTAGGGCAAGGGCAATGTGAACCTGAAGAAAGGGTAACTGTGCATCTCCTCCTCTGGGACCCGCCTCTCACTCCCCATATAGCCATAAAGCTTGTCGCTTTTTAGACTAGCAGCTATTTTCTCCCGCGTCTCGGCAGCAAGGAGAACTATGGCGGACTATGTCACAGACACATGCGATCCCCACTGGAGTACAGGCATCGACAGGAGAGCACTCGGGGGTCAATTTATCATATCTAGACTAGACACAATAAACCAATCCCCACTGGATCGATTGCTTCCCGTCGATCCGGCAGGTAGTGAAGACATACTCTCAGACTTCCTGTGTGACTTGGGCAAGTCACTTAGCCTCTCTGTGCCTTGGTTTCCCACCAGCCCTGCCCTGCCCTGCCAGACAGGGGTGTTGTAAAGATAAATCATTTAAAAATTGTGAGGAGCTAAGACACTACAATGATAGAGAAAATATAAAAACCTAAGAGAGAGATTCCCTCTCCCTTAATAACCAAACTTGACAGGAGGGGCTAAACAGTGGGGGAATCCAATAGACTCAATACCCCAAAACTCGGTAGGAAGGAGTGAAGCGTTCTGGATCTGATTGCGACACCACCCCAGTCCTTTCCCCACTAGACACACAGACCATTAACCCACCAGAACCACCGCATGATAAGCCCGCTGCAGCTCCTTCACCATCACGTCCTTCCCGATAGTGACATTCCCATAATAGGCACAGCGATCGGAATGCGCTGTCTGAGTAAACGTGTTGATTACGTTCTGTTGGGTCAAAAGAAGTTTTAAAGGGTTTAAATTTAACAGCCACACGGCACGTCCTACAAAGCACAGCCAGAGAGGAGACAGAGGCATGGTCTGGGGATGCATAGGTCCCCAATGCCCCCATGTGGCCTTGAAGCTGTAGGTCGGTGTCTCCCTCTCTAATTCATGCTGGCTGTTCCAGGACGCATAGCTCTTATCTGACAAAGGCTTGAATATTTCATTCTAAAATAAACACAGTTATCCACGGCTTGGCACCACACCAGTCAGATCTGTCGAAAGGAAGCGACAAACGGCAAAAAATAGTAACAAAAAAAGATCCATTCACTGCTAGTGTGAGTTTGCCCCTTTGAAGAAACACTTGCCTGGAAGTTTTACTAACTTGAATTTTGCCCCTTGAACAGACCTCACCAACATCAAGAGGAACAATGCAAAGTTCCAACTGTTCTTATGTTCGGTGCTACTGAACAATCCCAGCACTGACCTTCTGGTGCAGATATCCTTGCCTGACACTCCCAGCTTTTAATATGAAAGCTCTTTCTTGAAATCGGACTGTGCAGCAATTCATTCTTATATGCACTTCCAGGGCCAACCCTAGCTCTTTTGGTGCCCTACGCAGCCCTCCCACCCCCCACCCTGCAGGGCTCTGTCTGGGGCCTCGTCCCAGACCTCCACAGTGGGGAAATGGGGGGGCTGGTGCCAGACCTCTGCGGGGAGGAGCGGCGGAGCTGGCCACTTCCTGCAGGAAGCGGAGTGACCCAGCCCCAGTCTACTCTGCTCCCCTGGCTCCCAGGTTTAGGGGGCAGGGGGAACTGCCCCCCAGCTCTCGCCAGCAGTGCAGCTGGGAGGCAGGGGAGCAGAGCAGGCTGGGGCCAGGCCACTCTACTTACCAGTGAGGGCAGCCCCGACCACTTCTGGAGTCCTCAGGGGAGTGCGGAAGGAGCTGGAGTGGAGCAGGGGTGAGAAGGGGCAGGGCAGAGCAGGGGTGGGGGCTTTGGGGAAGAGGTGGCGTGAGGCAGAGCAGGGGCCCTGGAGAAGAGGTGGAGCAGAGGCTGGCGCAGCATGCAGCTGTATAGAGCACCAGGAAATTTGGTGCCCCAAATTTCCTGGTGCCTACACAACTGCATAGTTTGCATATGGGTAAAGACAGCCCTGTGCACCTCCCTACATTTCCAAACTTTTCCCCTACTTTAGTCGCCAACGCCTCTGCTTCCCAGTAGCCTTGTCTATTTGGCAAACATCACTTCTGTCCTTGGAATGCCTGACTAGACCTGCTCTGGCAACAGAAAACAGGCCCCACGACAGAGAGAGAATCCCTTACAAACAAGAATTGCACCCCAACACTGGGGCTTCTTATACCTCTCGAGAGGACCTACAACTTGTCTCAGCTCACAATGGTGTAAGTGGACCACCACACCCAGTTCACAACTCCTGGACAAAGCTACCAACACGGATTCTCCATTTCCACCACCCCTCGACCTAGGGTGACCAGACAGCAAGCGTGAAAAATTGGGACAGGGGATGGGGGGGGGTAATAGGAGCCTAAATAAGAAAAAGACCCAAAAATCAGGACTGTCCCTATAAAATTGAGACATCTGGTCACCCTACCTCAACCCTGTTAGGCGAGGGGAAAGCCAATACTAACTTTGACTTCAGGGTGGTCTGGTGCCACTCCAAAACGAACAAGGCCGAAGGGAACTGGTAGCTTTTCATAAATATCCACCCGGGCCAGCCTGTGGTGCTAGAGAAGAAGAGCAAGTTCACAGTTATAAAATAAGCAATCAAGCGAGAACAAAAGCACACAAGCTAAGTGGCTAACAACAGGGGCCCAACATCAACCTTCTGCTGCGGAAACTGGCTGCACATTAAGAGACACTGATCTTGAATCTGCAGGCAAAACTCTCCTGTGTTCTACTAAACCACATTCTCAGGTTGGGATACTGTGGATTTTGCCAGCCTGCCCCAATAGAAAGAGGAAAGGAATTATTTAAAGAAACTTAACAAGAGGATCTACCTTCTGACCTGAAGATTCATTAACTCGCACCAATAGGAATGCCATATTGAGCTAGAGACTGTGGCTGGTTTGTTTTTTGTGCAATAACTATTTTATCTTAGGACACGCCCACTAGGTCAGTGAAAGGAATATGAGATGCTGCAAAACATTGCCAGCAGAGATCCATGTCTGACCAGCCCGTCATGGAGAGTTTAGCACTGGGTATTTAAGCAATTACTGCAAATGTATATTGGGTGAAAAATACCCCAGATTTCACCCCTTTGCACCCCCCTCCCCTTCCCGCAACAGCAGTTAACAATGCTGGCCAGAATCCTAAAATCTTACTGTTGATTATACACATTTTAGGTTTGTAGCTGGTATGTATTTTAGACACCGTCAGACTTTTTGCTTTAAGTACTTTGTTAGCAACTAATATTTTGAGACAGCGTCTCTCTTGTGCTATTTGTGGAGATTAAGTAGCCCTGAAATTTGTCCTTGAAGTTCATGAATGGCTAAAATGCAGAGTTTTATACCACAGCATGCTCAAGGGTACTTCAGAGACAGCAAAAAGCAAGTTACCTCATTTGATTAAGCAATTATGGATGTGACTTATCACTAGCAGCACTCTGCAGGTTTTGTAATCTATTCTCATTGCCAGACCAACAACTGATCCACTAAGATTCTGACATTTACTGTTAAGTGACATTTGTTTGTTCATTTGTTTGGCTTAGTCAATATGGAGAAGGACCTAAAGCAATTCTCCCTGGTGTCCATATATTTATAGATGAATGTTACCAGCATTTTGTAGAATAAAAATTTTAAAAGCCCAGTAGATAGATATTTGTGGTATATCTTATTACAGAAGCATAGTTTTGCCTTAATTTATAGTGACAGCCTTATAGGCTTGATGGAGACACCCCAACACAGTGCAGGCATCAGAGAATCGTCCCCTGAATTATGGGATGTCTGTGGCCCATATGCCAGCAAGCAAGAGGCTGAATATCTCCTCTTATGTTGAACGGAAGCCAGTTACCTTCAAGAGGTGCTGGGCGGTGTAAAACCCAGCAGGTCCACTCCCCACAACACATATCTGAGGAGCGAGAGCAGCTGTAGAAAGCAGCCTGCTGAAACCTGAGCAAAGAGCACAAAAGCAGAGTCAATGAGCAGAGAAAATACCACACTTGACACAAATGTTTTTATCCTGCTAGGATTTTCCATGCATGCTGGCTGGACCTCAGAACAGGGAGGGGTGCGAAAGGTTTCTAAGAGCTAGCCCTTCTGCATTAAGCAAACACAGGACTTAGAACCAATTAAAACGGAAGGCTAGAAGTTACCCTTAGGAACACGTATACCATGGAAAGAAAAGCCACCAACAGGAAAACATCAGGGATGTGCCCAGGGTTTCTGCTAGGTAACAGACCTCCCCTTTCAAAGGGATTCTTTACTGAAATGGGCCATATCACGACTCCCCTTGTGATGATTTCATCTTTTAAGTCCCTTTCAGCACTCCATTCTGCGCAGTGAGCTGGATACTATGGCTTCCCCTTCCACCTCTGACTTTGTTATCAGGTGGGGGCTGCCACTTGAGATTTTCCTCCTGAGTGAAAGCCCAACAAAAGATCTCACTGCCACGGCAATCTAGTGCTTCGCGTTCCCCACACTGCAGGCTATTCAGAGAATAGGTCATTGATAAATTTTAACGTGATCCAATTAAACAGCAACCAGAAGAGCTGGAGACAATAGTGGTTTCAGTCATAGTCCAGCATAGCCTTGGTAGTCAGCTGAGAAGTTTTATTCCACTAAGTACAAAGACATTCAAAGCAAAAATGCACTGGGGTCAAATGCCGGGGACTACAACTCTCTGCCAAACCCTGACATTTTTCTTCAGTGCCCTTGATATTTGTAACTATTTTAGGAAGCGGTTACCCAGATCCACTCACACTGCACCTGCAGAGTTAACTGGACTCTTTTAGAAATGGAGTGTGTCTGGGGAAGGTAGTTAGCACTGAGGAGCAGGCGTCAAGAGTCCTGGATTCCATTCCAGGCTCCGACACTGGCTTCCCTTGAGACTTTGCCTCTTGATGCCACTGTTCACTCATCTGTAAATCAGGTAGAGAAATTTCTGCCAACCTCACAAGGAAACTTGGACTTCATTCATTAATATTTTGATTAAAGCATTTTGATGACTTCAGAGGAATGGCATGACAGAAGTGCAAGATAGGAACAGAATTTTCTTCTCAGAGAGGACGAGGTTATATGCTTGCAGGGGTGGGTAATTTTACGTGAATCAATGCCAGGTGAATGGCAGCAGCCGGATGTCACTGGAGCCTGAAATTCTCTCTCTACAAAACAGCTAAGGCACATGCAATAGCAATGCAAGTGTCCTCCCCATTCCACCCCGACAAGTTGATTCACCCTGACCTAGAAGGACAGAAAGAAGTTCAGTTTCCATGGTCCATGCAAACTTCGGCTTCTCTGCCGAGATTGCAGACCAGGACCCCAATTTAGTATTGTCCATATCTCAAAAATCACCATCATAGCTATTTGTTCATTGAGTACTGGACTAAACCAGCTCATTCTGCCAAGGCCATCCAGCAGTAATCAGATGGCTACAATTTAGTCACTACTGACCTGAGCTTAAACCAGCAATGGGGGGTCTCTATCCTACTAAAACAACCCACCAAGGCGCACACTCGTATGTCCAAATGTACATATATTTAACAAGGAAGAGGGCTCTCACTCTCCAAATGCTAACTGATATGGTGAAGTCTTTGGAACAAGCATCACTACAGAGTACTTTTACTTCTAGTTACCCTAGATGTTATTAACATCAGGAAATTGGTGGTTTATTTACAACACTATTTTGTATTGGACAGGGTTATTTTAAAGAAAGTGATCCTTTGCACTCAAGTTACAGGACAGGAATAAAAGGAAGAGTTGATCATAGCTTTGAAAGTCATAGTTAAATCTACTCTAACTCCTGTAGTTTAAGGCTAACTTCTAGTATTTATATACTTCATTGCGTAAAAATCCCTCAACACCTCTCTCTTTTACCCCTCTCTGGATCTTTTTCCTCTCTGCTCTCTTTTTCATAAACTGAGGTAATAAACTGGACCGTACAGAATGTATTGTTTGATACAATATCGTTTTTTAAATGTCTCCTCCCTTCAACAGAACACTGAGCATCTTAGTATTATTGTTTTTAATTAGACCGATACTCAACACAGGACGGATATCTGCATTGAGCTCTCTCTCCCCCTTTACTTCCAAATTTTCTTCTGGAAAAAGTCTTGCAAATTCAGAGCCTAGCAGCAGATGAGAAGTTTAAGGTAGTTTTAGCAATATGCATTGCTGTATATGTATCCAGTTGAACTTTATCTGCCTTTACATTGCTCACTCCCCTGCACTGTGTCCAAATCCATCTCACAAGTCTGCAGTGGTTTTGGCTGCTTTGTTTTTAATCAGCTAAAACAATTTAATGTCATCAGCAGTCTTGCTAACCACTCCTACATCACCAAGGGACCACATTTCCAGGAGGGGTTGTGGCTACTCAGCTTGAGACACGTGGGGCCTGACTATGGAAGTGCAAAGCACCCACAACTCCAGCTGAAATTAACAGTTGTTGCAGGTGTTCAGCTCTTCCAAAAAACAGGCCCAAAGGGGCCTCCAGGGGAGGCTCTGCTTTATTAACTCTTTCCAAGAGCAAACAACTTTGAGGGCACAACTTTATTTGGGGGACAGCCAGGATCTGTGTTTTGGCCATTTCAGGATAGGCCTATTTCTGTTCTTCCCTTGGACTATCACCTCCCTGAGTGAAGGCTCAGGCATCCTTGGAATCAGCCCAATTGCCTTTTGTGAACACAGGCTTCACCTTAGTTACTTTCCAGGCTTCACAACCAGCTTATGTTCTTAAAGGCCTGGACATCAAAATGTCAGGTGGTTCTCTCTCACCTCTTCTTTCCCATTTCCATCTCACTGTCACACTGCTCCTTGCATTCCTTCAGCTACATAATCCCCATTCCCCTGCACCCCTAAATTCCCAAGTCACTGACTCCATAGCTCAGCTCCTACCCCAACAACCCCCACCCCGCTCCATTTTTTGCTCCCCCCGGCTCCACAATCTCTCTATAGCCAGGCTCCCATCTCCCCACGCGCCCCCCACCTCCCGCCCAGGTCCCTCTATAGCGGTGCTTCTGAACCACGGTTTCATGTACCCCTGGGGGTACACAGAGGTCTTCCAAGGGTTACATCAATTCATCTAGAATATTTGCCTAGCCTTACACCAGGCTACGGAAAAACCACTAGCAAAATAAGTACAACTAAAATTTCACACTGACTTGTTTATACTGCTCTATAGACTATACACTGAAATGTAAGTACAATATTTATGTTCCAATTGATTTATTTATAATTATATGGCAAAAACGAGGAAAGTCAGCAATTTTTCAATAATAGGGCAGGGATGCTTTTGTATTTTTATGTCTGATTTTTTAACAAGTTCTTTTTAAGTGAGGTGAAACTTGGGGTAACCAAGGCAAATCAGACTCCTGAAAGGGGGACTGTAGCTTGGAAAGGTTGAGAGCCACTGCTCTATAGCCAAGTTCCTATACCCTCCCCAGCTCTCTCTGTAGTCAGCTCCCCTACCTGCACCCTAGTCCCCCTATAGCCAGGCCAGGCTCCTATACCCTCCCAGCCCAGTCCCCCTATAGCCAGGGGCTCACCCCCACCCCCCAGTCCCCCTATAGCCAGGGGCTCACCCCCACCCCCCAGTCCCCCTATAGCCAGGGGCTCACCCCCAAGTCCCCCTATAGCCAGGCCAGGCTCCTTTGCCCTCCCAGCCCAGTCCCCCTATAGCCAGGCCAGGCTCCTATGCCCTCCCAGCCCAGTCCCTCTATAGCCACGGGCCCACCCCCCAGTCCCCCTGTAGCCAGGGGCCCATACCCACCCACCCAGTCCCCCTATAGCCAGGAGCCCATACCCAGTTCCCCCATACCCACCCCCCAGTCCCCCTATAGCCAGGGTCTCACCCCCACCCCCCAGTCCCCCTATAGCCAGGCCAGGCTCCTATGCCCTCCCAGCCCAGTCCCCCTGTAGCCAGGCCAGGCTCCTATGCCCTCCCAGCCCAGTCCCCCTGTAGCCAGGCCAGGCTCCTATGCCCTCCCAGCCCAGTCCCCGTACAGCCAGGGGCCCATACCCCCGCTCTCCAGCCCCGGCGCAGCAAGCGGACGGCCCCCTTACCCGTGAGGCGGCGGAGGGGAGACCCCCACTTCCAGCAGACACGGCCGCAGCTCGAACCCATGCTAAGGGAGCGCGCGAGGAGCACCCCACCCTTTGGAGACGAGACGCTCTATCTCTTCCGCAGACCCGCGGCCGGGCAGCAAAGCGACTCCGCCCTGCGTCCGTATTAGCCAATCAAATGGCGGAAAGCCCTTTGATTAGCATAGGTCCACCCCCGCGTGCTCATGAACCAATTACACGGCAACTGTTTAATTAGCATAACCACGCCCCTTCCGGAACACCGCCTGTTGGAGAGGAAGAGCCCTTTCCCAGGCCTGTGTATTCCGTCTCTATGGTTTATCCTCCAGTGCATATAACTAGGTTCGCCCCCTGGCCTGGAGCAGAGTGTAGAGTCTCTCCCGGCTAGGAAGTACCATAGAGACGGGGCGGTGGGGAGGGCTGGTTTGTTTGGGGACGGAGTGCGAGGCAGAGGGGACTGATCCCAAACACACTTATTCCAGTGCAAGTTTCACCTCCCCTCCCACACTTGGGGGAGGATCACTCTGATTGACCCCCCATAGAGCAGCACACGGTCCCTAAATCCCCTGCCTGGGCATTGTTACTAGGGCATGGGGCTGGGAATCAGGAGACTGAGGTTCTGTCTCTGCCACTGACTTCCTGTTTGATCTTGGGAAAGCCTCCTAACATTTCAAGTGGCTAAAGCAGGATGCAGCACCACCAGGGTCTGACCTGTCCAACTCCCTCTATGAGTGGCACTGCAAGCTCATACTTGTGTCAGATCATAATGCCTCTAGGTTTAGGGGCCCTTTCATGTCCCCTCCCCTGGCAGCCATCAATGTGGGAAATTTTTCCTTCAACTGGGACAGAGCGGCTGGAGGGGTCAAAGCGGGACAGACCCACAAATCCTGAGACCATTGGGAGACATGTGTCTAACCTGATTTTAGCCCCGATCCTGCCCCCATTGAAATGTCCCATTGACTTCTGTATATTGCCAGCATCAGTGGGAATGGTGCATGTTCCATAACTGACAATCTGTGTTCCTCTGTTTCCTAGTGAGTACAATGGGGATAACAATATATCTCAGGCCCCCAGGGATTAATACATTATTATTATTATAAAAGGCTTTGCGGTCCTTAGCTTGACAGTGCTATAGGAATGCAGAGTCCTGTGATTATTATTACAAAGTTGGCATGCTGATGGTACCACAGGGTTTAGGCCATCAGTGTAGAACAAAAAGCTTTTTCTTCAATAAGGAATATGACTTCTTAGTTGAGATGATATCCTTCCTAGGGACTTTAGTAAGGGTAGATTTTTCCATCTTCAAAGCAATATACAGTGATTAATCAGTCCATACAATTATTTAAGGCTCTGATTTTGATCCTGCAACTATTGAAGTGAATGGCAAAGCTCTATTAGCCTTTAGGATTTATTATTAGATTTATATACAAAACAAAAAAGAGGTGTTGATCCCAGGCTCTAAGTGCTCCTGCCAAATTTACAGGGGGGGAAATATATCATCTGCACATCCTCAGATCGCTCTCTTTTACGTCTGATTTCTCTCAATGGCTCTCACCGCCACAGCTACCCATATAAACAAATGTGCCTTGCGCCAAGCTTTGAAGGTCAGCCCTCTAAGAGAACCCTGTATTGCCAGCCCCCTTTCTTTTAAACTGAGGGACAGCCAACTCAAGTATCCCTACTGATTACATCTGTGGTAGTTCAGCACAAGGAGGGAGGCAGTCTCTTAAGTAACAAGGTCTGAACCCATTTAGGGTTTTACAGATTAAAAACAGTGCCTTAAATTCAATCCAGAAACCAAAAGTAAGCCAGGGCAATTCATGGAGAACCAGTGACATGTGCTGCCACCAAGAAGCAAAGCTTAAAGGGCATCAGCATTCTGCATTACCTTAAATTTTCAGATTGGTCCAAATTTTTACCGTACACAAAGCATATTGTAATAATCCTACTTTGAGGTGGCAAAGGCCTGGATCCATGGTAGCAATCTCCTGCTGAGTTACAGATGGTAAAAAACACTCCTGGTCACCACTGCCGTATGACCATCTATCAGCTGCTGGGGGTCTAATGCCACCCCCAGATTCCAAACACAGTTAATGAATGGTGGGAACACAGCTTCAATCAAAGGGGGCGAAATCAGCCTTGCCACGTCACTTAGCCTACCAGCATCACTTCAGTCTTATCTGGATTGAGCTTCAGCCAGCTAGCTCTCATAAAGTTGCCCAAATCTCCTCCTGGTGACAGCTGGTGATATTTGAGTTCTCTTTATCTACAGAAAGACAAGTCAGTCCTTTGTGAGGCTACTTTTAACAGAAAAACAAGCCTTGAGGCCCAGAATATAGTCTCTTAAAGGTCTGATAGATAAGAACTCCCTCCTACCCAGAGATAGACAAACCAAGGCCAGCCATTTTATCTGGCTGGGGCATGGGAATAAGGAAGTTTCTGTCCTTTATTGCCCTCTGGGATGTGTTTGCATTAAACGGTGTCTTTACATTATCTACCTCACCACAAACCAGACCACTCCTATTGTCATTTAAACAAAAATTCCACATACAATGTTTTAGAAAGGGATGTGATTTTGAGAGTCCCCACTGCTACTCAGCAACATCCACATTCAAGCCCTCGTTGCTGTTTGTGACAGTACACCTTTGTCCCGGACACTGCTGTCTCTGAAACAGTACTGAGCGGCGTTACTCCCTGGCTGTGCTTGCAGGTAAGCTCTGTTCAGCATCTGTCCAGCACCTGCTGCTCATACCCCTTCCCAGGTAATTTTTGTGGATTCTAGGACAGGAATTGTATGTAGTGTCATTGTAGCGATGTCGGTTCCAGGATATTAGAAAGACAAGGTGGGTGAATAATAGCATTTATTGGACTAGCTTCTGTTGGTGAGAGAGACAAGCTTCTGAGGTACCCAGAGCTCTTCTTCAGGTCTGGGAAAGGTAGGCCCAGCATCACAGCAAAATGCAAAGTGGAACAGATTGTTTAGCACATATTGTACGGGGCCAATTCAAGATAGAGTGGCCCATTAACACCTCTGCAGTCATGGGACAAAAAGAGGGGGGTAGCAGGTTACAGATTGCTGTAATAAGACATAAATCTAGTGTCTCTGGGCTTGGCTACACTTGCAGATGTAGAGCGCTGGGAGTGAGTAGTGCCTGTCTGAGATCAGTTGGTCTAGTGGTTCTTCAGGCACCGCCCCCTCAATAAGGGGCTGATTTTAATATTCAAATTGCTCTAAAACCCATGAATGTAGGGAGATTATCTTGAAAACTGGTATGTCACAAGAAAGGCTGACGTAGATCAAAGTTGGGGTCATTTGGTCAAGGGGTTCTCAAATTACAGCCCATTTCCATGGAGCTGGCCATACCAATTTCAGATTCTTATAGCTTTTTTGATGCAGAGCTAGGGAAAATTCACACCCCAACCTTAACCTCAGCACCGAGGTTTTTGAGCAGTGAATAATCAATAGAGTTCCTACACTGCAAACCGTCTTCCTTAGACCCTAGTAGTTGCCACTTTCATTCTCTAGGTGGCTCTGTAGGTAAGGATGCTGTTGTAATGGAGAATGACTGAAAACAGCCATTGCTCCCACTGTTGCTTAGCTTATGCGCAGGCTGATGAGGTATTAGGTTTTGTACATGTTAGTGGAGGGAAAAATAGCATTTTCTGTCCTCAGGATTTCTTTTCCCACCAGGTTTCTATCAAATCCACTTCTTTCCAAACAGTGCTGTAATAACTATAGTAACATATGCCAGTGGGATTAGCCTCTCTGTACTGCCTAAGAGTGTAGCTAATGCACAGTTAAAATCTCTCTCCTGCTATCACTGGAACTGGGAGCTCCATTAACATTGCAGATTTTAGCATAAATTGGCCATCAGGATTAATGAAGCATTTTAATAACGGAATCATAAACATTATCGATGGAAAAGGTCTGTTAGAGCTTAACTCAACAGCGCATCCTTGGATGATCTCACAAGTGCAACCACAGGGCCCGATTCTCCTCTCACGGTGTAAACCAGGAGTAACTACACAAACCAATGGAGTAACACTGGTGCAGAACTGCATTCAGGGTGAAATCCACTCCTGTGCACTGGGCCAAGGGGACATAGGCTGTGAATATGCCTGGTGCTGAACCAATGCTCAGAGGTGAAATTCACGTTCAGTGAGGAAAAGGAAGCGCCTCCGCCTGTCAAGATGTGAGATTTTGTTAAATCATGGTAAGATAAATGCCACAGATATTCTAGTATAGCCATTCTTAGATGCACATTCCAACACAAAACCCACTCCCCACCCCTTCCACAGACACGCGCTTCCCCACTGCCACTATATTCTCGAGGCCAGAAAAAGGACGAACTGCAGGATTTGGCCCATAGAAGGTGACCAGAGAATCTGCCTTTGCAATGGCTTTCTAGAACTGAGGACAAAGATAAATAAGAGAACTTTATCGCCCATTAGAATGGTTTGTAATAGGCAGTTTGGGTTTTAGGATTTGTTTCTTGCTGAATGAGCATTTCTTTCTTTGCATTAGCCACCCAGCAGACAAAGTGTTAGGAACAGTGAAGGCAGTGCTCCCTTATCTGCAGTTATCTTGCCTTTTCTTAACATGAACTATTAATCCATAAGAGTGGATAAATATTAACAGCGTCTTGGCCAAGAACCCAAAAAGGGCAGAAGAGGAATTTGCCACTTGCTGTTTTTCAGAAAGCCTTGAGAGGCAGTTTTAGCACAATGCAGTCACTCCCCCACCTTTCCATCCTCCAACAATACTCCTGGCTGGTTCTGATGTTCATCCTCTAGAATTTTACAGCAGAAGGAAGGGAGGCTTCCCGTGTCTCTCCCTGAGGACACTGGAAAATGAAGTTACCCTGGGCTCGCACTGCATTTTAGTCCTTTCACACATAGTTTGATGCTGGTGAAAGGTGCCACATTGCAGAGCCAACCTAAGGGCTATCCCTCTGCCCCATCCCATCCCAAGTGTGTAGGAACTGTGCCATGTAGTGTAAAGGAGAGAATCTCTTCTCTCAAGCTTCTCCCCCTTTTCCTCGCAAAGTGCTCTGATAATCTAACCCAGTAGCTAGGGATGAAAGCTTGCCACATACTTTTTGCTTGAAGATCACAGGTTACCCCAGGCTCCTCTATATCCAGGACTGGTTCACTGGCTCAGAACACCATAGCCACAGGTCCCTCAATTCTACAGCGAATCTCCAAGGAGCTCACGGCTCTCAGGGGCTGTGGCATCCCAGCTGCCCCTGAGGACATGAGGGGGCTGCAAGCCAAGCCCTCTCCTGGATAGTGTGGTATCTGGCTGCACACAGGGGCAGCTAAGCAGTGAACTAGGTACAGGATTGATGAGACCCAGGGGTCTCTTGCATTCTAAGCCTGGCTCTGACACCAACTTCCTCTTATCAAGAACATTTAACTTCTCTGCCTTAGCTCCCCCATCTGTTAAATTGGGGTAACAACAGGTACCTATCTTGCCAGATGTGTCGTGATGATTAAGTACCTAGGGCAACATTTTGGAACTCAGACCTACATCACTTAGGCATTTTTTAACATTTTACCCTTAATATTTGTATATTGCTATATATCTGGGGTGAAATACTGCCCCTGCTGAAGTCACTCAGAGTTTTTCAGTGGGCCAGGATTTCACCTTAGGTATATGGCAAAATTCCTGAATAAGCACAAAGCCCCTCCAGTAGCTAGAAACCAGCACCCAGAGTCCTGCCTTCTTTGGATAACTGTCTTTTACAAAACTTTCTGCAATGTTGGTGCCTATGTACAGTGGCCAGAACAAACAGCTGGGTTCCAAGTTTGCAGCAGGAGGCTGGGGTAACTTTCTGATTTCCACCATGACCACCCACAACACAAACACTCCACATGTCAGAAACCAGTTAAATTTGAAGTACACCCCAAAGAATCCTCTCTCTAACTCTTCTGCAAATCCTCCATCCTGCTCTGTGCACTGGGGTGAAACCATGGTTGCACTGAGGGGGAGGGGCAGCACAAAAACTTTTCACCAACTCATCCCCAAACTGCTCTGGCTAGTTTTTTCAAATCCACACTCCTGGAAGGAATTTATTTATCCACAAAACAGGTAGAGCATAGGTTGCAGCTGTGCAAGTTTCTCTTACACCATACCACCAATGTGCCTCCATTAATCTGGACAGACCACCTTTAAAGTAGTACATTCTTTATGGCCCATTCCATCCTCAGCCTCTCAACTGAATCTGCTGACTAAGGTTTTGTAATATGGGCATCTTTCTCTGAGGAACTGGAGCCATCAACTCAATTCACACGGGCCATCAGAGCCATCAGATGGGAACCAGTTTTCAGTTGTTCCAAAAATACAAGCTTTGCCCAGATTTGAAACATTGACCTAGAGTTAAAAGCTGCCCCACTGCCAATCCCCTAAGTCATCCTGTCCTTTTGGCACACTGCAGTTGGATGGGATATGAATTCCCTTTCTTGTTGGGCTCCCAGTCCTGTTCCAGAAACACAGCAATAAAGAAAACAAGAATCAATAGCGACGTCTGTCCAAGAGTGAAAAGAGAATGGAGGAAAAATAAATACCAGCTTCTAATACCTCTGGTAAACT
Source organism: Gopherus flavomarginatus (assembly GCF_025201925.1). Classification (NCBI taxonomy): domain Eukaryota; kingdom Metazoa; phylum Chordata; order Testudines; family Testudinidae; genus Gopherus; species Gopherus flavomarginatus. The sequence continues at coordinate 38,532,752 of NC_066628.1, read as the reverse complement.
CCCATTTGATCCTACTGTACTGGAGCTACAGAATTCCCTTCTGTCCCATCACCGTTCAGTCACAATTTATCATTCTAGTGGCATTTCTTGGTCTCTATGTGTGTTTCTATCTGTCTAAAAGCAAGACACTTCAGGCAAACTTGTTTCCTCTTCGATTGCTTTATAAGGGCAATGTCTTTGGTTTTAAAGTTCCTGATCTTGTCCGATGTTATAATGACCCACAGGAAACAGCCCTATGTCTTGTTGTCGTGTTCCAGAGCCTATCACTGAATCCCCACAAGTTCAGTTATTGGGGGTGCACTGACCATCAGTTCCTCGTAACAGTGTAGGAACAGCTGTAGTCGGGACATATAGGAGTCCTCGTTGTATGGCAGCTTCTTCTTTTTCAGATACTGGGAGACTATGGGCTTGATCTAAAAGGGAAAGGTAGTATTAAAATGGCACAGTAAACTCTAATGATGATGACTTACATTTGTACAGGGCTTTTCTTCCAGACCGATCATTAAGTCCTTTGAAAACTATGCAGGTAGGAATCATGACGCCTACTGCCAAAATGTAGCCAACTCTGGGGTGGAATGCAAAAACTGCTTAACAGCAGCTAACACTACACAGTGGCTTAAATCAGGGAATGAAGATGAATACAGTATCCAACTCGAGCAGCAAAGGGAATTTAGATGAGTTGGAATAAGGGCAGGATATTGAGGCTGACGCTCTTCTCTTGTCGTAAGGGCCAGATGACCACAAGCGCTCACTACTTTGATCTTGCATCTCATCTGAAAGCTAGGATCTCCGCCATCCTTCCCTCATACCACACTAGGGCATTGGTTCAATATTGGCATAGAGGGAAGAGTGCCACCTACTGAACTACCAACATCACCTTTTGCAGCACCTGAAGGTTGGTTTGTTTGTTTGTTTTTGAGAACTCCCAAGCCTGACCTTGCTCATCTTGTGAGATCTGACAAGGACATTGCCTTGAGTTGGTATCACAGTGGCATCATGTCTTTATTGTTACTAACACCAGAAGTATACGTGGGACTGTAAAATTAGTAAATGGTGTCAAGCAAACACAGTGTAGAGATGGGTCTGGATTGCAAAGTATAGATCCAGATCTCAGCTTTCCCAAAATTTTGAGGTGTTTGGATCTAGGGTTTTGGTTGGAGCCTACATCTAATACACTGCAAGTGGACGAATCAACACAATACAGGTCAACCATACCAGGTGTATGATGATTATAACTGGAATTATTCACAGATTTGGGGGGGGGGCTGAAAAGCTTTCCCAGGAGGAGAGGGAGAACTTTGCTAAACACTCACTGGAAGGCTGTTACAATAATAAAGCACAAAGTCAAGAATGGAGGAAGGAGACAATGGAAGAAGGTTGGAGAGAAGATTGACTAGAGTGTGGGGAGGAAGAAGAGGAGTGAGAGGAAATGAGAACAGAGGTCAAATTAGAGTTGGAGTTATGGAGTGTTCTGAAAATGGGAAGGAGTCTAAAATTAATGAGGAAGCAGAGGGTAAGCCGGTGCAAAGAGAAGAGCGCAGAAGCATGGTCAGATCTGCAGGTAGAGAAAGAGGCATACCACCTCCATTTTAGTTAACTGGAAGGAGGAAACACAAACTTATCTCCTCATTACCTCTTCCCATGCTCATCAATCTTCTCTGTGCTAAATGGTACTCCCCCTCCCTCTACACACCTTCTGGACATGCCCTCCTTTTATCTCTTACCTTCAGGCACATGTTGTCAGAGAGGTTTGGGAAGAGGTGATGCTCCACATGGCAGCTGATGATTGAGTGCCCAAAGGACCAGTCCAGCAGGGCATTCCGGGGCAGATTCAGAACTCCAAGGCTCATCAGGTGAATCCGCTTGGGCTTCTTATCAGCAGAGAACATCGGGAGGCCGATGTGCTACAAGACAAAACAGGAAGACTATGGCATCTCTTCCTACAGCAGGCAGATAGGGAGCAGGGCTTCCTGAGGACAAGGGTGGAATCCAACTGTGTCAGGCCAGGGCGGAATAGTGGCAGTTTCTTGAACTCCTCATCCTTTTCTGTATATGATCTTGTGAGTCTCCTTCTTTATGGGGATGAGGAGTCCTCATAAAAGGTAAACAGGCTGGTGCCATCAACTGGAATGCTCTAGTTTCCCACTCACTACTTACGGGTCAAGCATGGTGTGAAAGCATTCACACACTGCTCCCACACATTATCCCAGGGCCACTCATTCATGGCAAATAGAAAAGAAGCTTCTGTGCCAGAGTCCAATGACACTATAGTAGCTTGGAAACACTAGCGGCTTCAGAGGGGTTATCCTGCCTAAATGTGATCAGAATCTGACCATCTATATGCATTTCATCCTAGGCCTGTCAAGATAGATCTATCAGTGAACCCCCAACATGCAAGGACTACCCACTTTTGTGGTTCTATGCACCTGGATTTTAAAGTAACATCTTCTCTTAGTGTGCAAAGGGGCCAATTCTGATCTCATTTACACCTGTATAAAACTGGATAAATTCCACTGAAATCAGTAGACTTGTTCCATTTTTACACCACTGTAATTAAGATCAGAATCCAGCCTTCTGTGTTTATTGTCTCTCAACTTCTGCACACTGCTATGCCAACTGACATCAGTCTCCTCGACATTTTGGACCTGAGTCTAATCTGATGTGAAATCAGTGTAACTGAGATCAGAATTGGGTTGTTTGTCTTAAGTTTACAGATGCTTCAATTGCCAAAGTCAAAGTGAGAGCTATTTAATTAACACAGGGAGCTTTGCTTTGTTTTGTTTCCAAGGCCTTTGGTACAAGCTGGAGTTTGTGGTCTCTACCTGGAAGATGTTAACATGGACGTAGGGGTGGGCCAGGAGAGATCGTGTGATCAGCATGCAGATGAGGGCAGACCACACTGATTGGAACCCTGAGACATTGACCAGGAGCCAGTAATGGGAGTAGAGCCCAAGAAACATGCAGCAGAGAGTCCGGAGAGCCGTTTTCAACTCAACATCCTTCAGCAAACCTAGGAAAGAAAGAACAGACAACGTGTAGGACAGCAGTCAACCCCTCCCCACGTCTTCCAGGTTACCCAGCTGGGGAATAATGCTGTAGTACTTATATTCTAAATCCCAGGATAGGCACTGGTCAGTCACAATGTACAAATTCCATGAACACCTGATCTCAGACCCACTTCAACACCTAAGGTTCCACTGGCTTTCAGAACATTTTTTAACAGAGTCACCGAAGGAGCTGTAGGACATGGATTTGTTTCTGGTTTAACTTGATTATTGTTCTAGTCCTGAGACAATTTATGGGTCAGATACTAAAGACCTTACTAAGCTTCAGCAGTCCTTACTTGGGTGAAATTTCCCACTGAAGTCAATAGGCGTTTGCTTGAATAAAGACCGAGTAAAAATTAAAAGCTATTCTGCAACTCTTAGTCATGCTGAGTAGCACTCACTCAAGTGAGTAGTCTCACTGACTGAGTGCTACTGCTAGTCTGCAACCTGAGTTAGGGTTGCAGAATCAGGACTTAAATAATGACCTCAGAATTTGGTCCTATATATGATTTTTCTGCAAGCAATTAGCAGCTGTTCACTGCCCATAGTAGTGTGTTGGCCTCCTGTAGACTGAAGAGCTTCCACACACTATGAACGTTGTATTTCCCCAGTTATCATCCAGTCTCTTCTTCCAATGTCTGCACCACCTGATCCCATTCTTCCCACTGAGACCATCTTCTTACACTCCCTAGCACTGACACCAGTACACTTCAAATATTTTCCACCCCTTTCTTTCACTATATTCCAGCCTAGCATGCCCCTCACCAAACCTACATACATCTGAGTAAGGACAACAGGATCTGGCCTGGGTAAGGGCTTCAGTGTTTGTATATGCTTTGAAGATCTGAATATGTATATAAAAATCTGTATCCTGTTGTCCTTATCTAGGCAAAATACCTGCTGAAGTGAACAGGTCTGAGAATGGACTGAATTAAAAATAAGTAAGGATTTCAGGCACTTGGCCCATTGACTTCAGCGTGAGATTTCCTACGGCCTTCAGTATTTGACCCAATATATTTAAATATGGAGTTTTTGTGAGTGCATTCTTTTCTGAATAAAACCTGCTTCTCAGTAGGGTCCCTTTTGTGCCAGTTTAAGAATCAAGAAGCCCTGCAGATGGTTGTGGTGAATGCCTTAGTTTTGAGCAGATGGCCCAAAGGACTTCTCCTGCTCCTTCCTAGTGTCTGTTACATGCACTTGTCCTGTCTCATCCTAACTTAGATTGTAAGCTGTTCAGGCAAGGGACTGCATTTGTACAGCTCCTAGTACCATCAGGCCTTTAACCTGACTGCGGCTTCCATAATGCTGATAATTGTATTTCTCTTTTGGGGGCCTTACAAACGAGTTTAATTTTTAGTTTAAAAAAACTTTTAGGGTTTAAACAATACTTATAGAAGAAAAATATCTCAGAGGAAAGCAACATACCAAGTGCCACTAGAGGGGTTAAAACAGGTATAGCAATGGGTGCAATGAACATGTAGACATATCGGTTCAAGAAAGGTAGCTTCCAAGTACTGGAATCGCCTAGTCTGATAACATTAGTGTAACCGTGGTGGAGTTTCACATGGTTGTAGTATGCCTGTTCTGCTGTGAAAGCCGAGCAAACCTGGAAGAGAAAGAAAAGAGAATGAAAGGAAGAACATTGTGCATGCTAGGATCAGAACATGGCAGGCACACAGCAGTGTCTCACTGGGATGACCCCACCATAGAGGTTCACGCTCAAAGCCTTGTTATTGTCGTGCACTAGGACAAGATATGATGGAACTACACCCGAGAAATGCATCTGTTGTCTGCATCACATATGCAGGAGCATTGCCAGCTTTTTTGGTGCTCTAGGCGGAGGAAGTTCCCGCCCCTGAACTGTAACCCCCAACAGAGGCGGCGGAAGGTCCCGCCCCCGAAATGCTGCCGACAGCTGGGGCCGCTGAAGATACGGCTGCTGCAGTCGCTGCCCCCCAAATGTTAGCGCCCTAGGCAACCGCCTACGTCACCTAATGGGTTGCGCCGGCCCTGCACGTATGCCTTAAAATGCTATTGAAGCTGAATGATACAACCATGGTAGATAATTTCTGGAGTTACACAAAGATGTGTACTTTACAGCTGAGGACAGTACTAATCTCTAAGGTCATTTACCATGATAAGGACATTCCAGTTACACAAAGAGTTATTCAGGGTTACTGATTATCAGAGACGGGCTTTAGCCAAAACCCTGAATCAAACAACCCCCAGCTTGAGGGTAAATTGAGACTGAGAGGCAGAATTGAGGATCAAGCCCCGCTCCATTAAGTGATGCATCTAGTGATCATGTATACCTTTGGCTGTTCTGAACATATGAACTCTTACACAGTTAGGAGCTCATGTCTGTGCCCTAACTGACTGGAAAGCTAATTTCTTTTCATTTTGGAAATTCCAAGTTTCCAGTATGGTCTCAGAGTTGATGTATGGCCTTAATACGACAAGATAGTATAACAAATCTGTGTTCACTTTATACTTCCTGGTTATCACTACATTGCACACCAAAGCCATTTGCAATTTTGCAGCACCAGCAGAGATAGAACTCACTTCCTCCTGCTTCAAAAAAGCACAAACTCCTGCCAGCTGAGCCAAAGGAGAATCTCTGGGAATCATCAACAATATAGAGACTACAACACATTCCTGAACAGTTCTGATTCTGCCCAAAAGAGGGCAGTGGTATGTACACTTAATAGCCAGCAGATTGCAGTGCTCATTCTATCTATACAATCTACAGTCAAAAACACGTTTTTCTCGTTCTGCTACAGTGTTATTAATTTCAAAGAATAAAGTTAGTTAGCAGAACTAACTCGTTTTTAAAAGTAATTTTTTTCTCTGACTATACCTGTCCCTTGATCGGAAAGTGCTACTAGTTCAGCACCATTAGGGACTGGCTTTTGAAAAGAAGATTTGATCCCAGGAGCTGATGTATTCATAAGTTATGGAGCAGCGGGGCGGGTGGTTATCAGGAGAAGACTGAAGAGGATTGCCTTCATTTCCTTTGGCATTTTCAAAATCAAAAAAAAACATCTCCCCTCTTTGGAGAGGAATGTGACGGTTAATACACTGCAACTTGCTGTGCCGCTGATTAGAGCTAATGTGCCAAATTCTGATCTCAGTTACACCCACATGAATCAAAAGTAACTGAGTTAAGAATTTGGTGATGAGTTGCCATCAAGATATCAGACAAAACTGCCTCTGCTCAATGGAAATGTGCTTCTATGCACATTATCGAGCCCATCCCCAGGCATGTACACACATTCATAGGCGCCAACTCCATGGGTGTTCCAGGGCTGAAGCACCCATGGGGAAGAACTAGTGGGTGCTCTGCATGCACTGGCAGCCAAGCTCCCCACCCCACCCCACCTCACCTTCATCTCCTCCCCTGAGCGCACTGTGTCCCCGCTCCTCGCCTACCTCCCAGCACTTGCCGTTGCCAAGTGCTGTTTGGCAGCGTAGCAAGCTCCGGGAGGGAGTAGGGAGGAGCAGGAACATGGCACTCTCAGGGGAAGAGACGGGGCCGGGGTGGGGATTTGGGGAAGGAGTTGAAATAGGGGCAGGGAGGGGGTGGAAACTTTGGGGAGGGGGTTAGAATGGGGGCGGGGCAGTGGCGGGAAGGGGCAGGGCAGGGGTGGAGTCGGGACGGCGCCAGAGGCGGAGGGGGGGTCGAGCACCCTCCAGCACCCACAGAAGTCGGTGCCTATGCACACATTCACATACACATGCCGTGCAGGGATGCAGCAAACCACCCCACATCCATGCAACACTGCAAGGTGTAGCTGTAAAGCTTTGCAGTGTTCTGTCTAGCTATCTAGGTTTTTATAGTCACCCAGCACCATGAAATCTGAGCACCTCCTATAAATGTACACTCCGGAGCATTCTCACACATTGCTTACATACCTCGAGGAAGAATATGGCCCAAACTTTCCCCCAAGACTTGGACTCCGTCAAGGCATTGTGGCTGGCCAAGTGGCTTCCTTTCACTGTTACAGTGTGGTGCACTATGCCCAAGATGAAGGTGCCCAACAGGAAGAGAAGGGCATTGTTTGAACGCAGACACAGGAACCCTAGAGATAGAAAGAAAACCTTGGAGCTGGTAAGCCTTCTAGATGGTCAAGATCAGACCAGTATAATGGCCAAGGCAAGACCCATGGGGGACTGCTTTCCCCATATGAACTACAGCTCTCCTGGGCAAATGAGATCTCATTCTGAAGGAGTTTCCATTTTCCTTCTTCTCACCAAGGTAAAGTGGAAATCCAGGTACCCAGTTCAGATACAACGGGGATGAGGGCCATAAAAGCACCTAGCTACATTGCCAGAAGAAAGTCTATGGGACAGGGAAGTGTTCATGTAGTCTCCGGGACTGTCAGTGACGGATGAAAAGGGTTATTATGAAGGATCTCTTTATTCTGACTATCCAACTTGCTTTTCCCTCCAAGTTTAAGGGCAAATGCTTATGTAGTCAAAGTGCCCTGCACACACCATGGGATTCTTGCACTCATCCAGTCTCCCCCACAAGCTCCCTGGGCATTACTCTCCCATCCGCCACTATTTCAGGGACTCCCAGCAACTCCCTGCCCCTCTCATGGGCTCTGTGTCCCTCCCAGCCTTCCTCCTCCCTACTAGGATCCCCCATTCTTCCCCTGTCCCATCCCCCTCAACCACAGAGACTGTGTGTGCACCTTGTGGATAAACATGACTAAAACACAATTCCTAACTCCCCTATTCCCACTGCTAAGCCCTCCCCTCTCTCTGTTTTCTCAACCACCGTGGACAACACCATCATCCAGGCCCATAACCATGGGCAACATGGTGCATAGGCTGGGGAAGGCCCTGCCCATGCTCCTCCCAAAAGCCCTGCTTGTCCTTCTCCCTTGGCCCCAGCCCAGGCAGGCTGGTCTTTTTCAGGGAAGCAGCGTTCTGGGGCTAGGGCAGCCAGGACTTGGGATGGCTTGGGCCGCCCAGCATTGGGGGGCCCCAAGAGCTGGAATGACGCTGCCTGGAGATCGAGGGGGAGGAGGCTGGAGGTGCTGGGGCTGCCCACCGTGAGCTTAGGGAGGGATCAGGGAGGGCACATACTGCCCGCCCTGTGCTCGGAGGCTGGGGGCGCCACTCATCCGGCACTGGGGGCTCCGGTGGGGGAAGGGAGCAGGTCCTTTGGTGAGGAGACAGAGCTGGCCGGGGGCTAGCCTCCTGCAGCCAACAGGTCAGAACCTGGGCATCACCTTCAACCTGAACCTCTCTCTGATCCTCACATCCAGGCTATATCTAAATCTTCTCCCACCAACCTAGCTACCACCTCCCGCAGAGGTGGAATTATTAAGTCAACTGGAAAATGCTCTCCCATCAACTTACAGCGTCTTCACCAGACACACTACAGTGGCACAGCTGCATCGGTGCAGCTGGGCCGATGCAAGTTTGTAGTGTAGGCCTGCAAAAGGAAGCAGCAAGATTTAGATAAAGCCTAGATGTGAGGATCAGAGAGAACACATATTGCAAGGGACTACTGAAGGTGAAGTAGCCAGTTAATACCTCTCCAGTCATGAACGGGGGAGAAAATGGAGGAGTAGTGGGTTATAATTGTTGTAATAAGCCATAAAACCAATGTCTTTATTTGCTCCATGATTTTCAGTGTCTAGCAAAGTTATGAATTTAAGCTCCCAGGCTCATCTTTTGAGGGCGGTGTGCTGGTTTCCAACAGAAGATGTTACATCTGCCCAACCAGAAAGGTCCAATGACATCAGACTGACTATTGTGGGACAACAAGGGACAAAACACATTTGTTGTTTTGTCTCTCCCTCCATGAACAGAAGTCATGCAAGTGGATTTCTCCTGTCAGCTGAACTTGCAGCTCAGAGCACAAAGGAAGAGGAAGATAAAAACTCCTAACAAGAAGGAACTGGATCTCTATGCTGAATGGACTTGGGGGGTTAGAGGGAGGGCCCCAAGATTTATTAGGCACAAGCAAGGCATCCCATGATGCCTACAAATAACTCCAGAATGGTTAGGCTGTTGGTGCTGAAACACTGCCCATCATGCTGACCAATACTGTCTCATTGTTCACTTGTGTACGTGTACACACACACACACACACCATCTATATCCATCTGCTGTCTCTTGTCTCTTATCTTATATTTTGATTGTGAACTCTTTGGAGCAGGGACCATCTTTTTGCTCTGTATTTGCACAATGCCTAGCACAGTGGGGCTTTTGTGCATGACTTGAGCTCCTAGGTGCTACAGTAATATAAATAATAACTCCTCATTTTCCCTCCATGCCCCCTTTTCCTCATTCCACCCTATACCCCCCATGCCAGAGAATCTGTTTGCATCCCATTTTCCCTATGCCAGGGTCCCCCATTCTCCCCCCACTCCATCAAGGATTCTGTGTGTGCCCCCCTTCCTCCTAGGCTTCTCCATTCTCCCCTTCCCTCTCACCATTTTTATTTTCCTTTCTTTCTCTCTCATTCTTTCAGGGTGTTAACACTTTTAAACTGTATTGGGACGAGTGGGAAAGCTAAACTGAGGAGTATCGTTAATGGCTGCCATCAATTGGCTCTTTGATCTATAGACTATTATAGGTGGTTGAAGCAGCTGGCTCTGCTAACCAAATGCCAGGGACTCCATGTGTCCCCCATTTCCCCCTTCCAATTTATGCATTTCCACCAAAATCAATAGAACATTCCCTAACATTTTGGAATTGATTGGCTACAGCATTCATAAGGTATTGCATTGCATCCAAACGTCCAAACAGAGAAATGCCATTATGGTGAGTGGAAGTCCTCGCAAGGTTGTTCAAATAAACAGTGATGGCAAAATGTTCCAGAGTTCTAGTTTAGCTCAGCTAAGCAGCCATAAACCCAAGTCTCATAAGTCCCCTCTTCCCTCCTCTTCTCCTTGTGGGTGATCTCTTTCCTTCCACATTAAAGCCAAGGCTTTGCTCCTCACTTTTAAGGCACTCCATAAATCTGTTCCCTACATCTTAATCTGCATCTCCAGCTCCACCCAACTGCACCCAAGGAAGCTTCCCTCCTAAGAGTTCCTCTCATCTCTCTTTCCCCACTCCTAACTCAATGCCCTCTGTCACGCTGCTTAGTATGCCTTGGCCAACACCAAACTCCCATTCATTCCTTATTCAAAACACTTCTGAGAAGCTACCTAACTCTTGCATTTTCTAGCTACAATCACGTCATATGCCTCCTTGTTTGTACCTGATTATATACTGAGACTAAGCTCTTTGGGGCAGGGACCTGTTATTTGCTTGGCACTGCAGCTCGCCTATTGCACAGTGAGGTACTCTACAAGGATCTGTAAGTCCCGAGAGTCTTCATTAGTTCATACTCAGGCAAATTCCCACTGGAATCAATGAGAGTTTACCTAAATAAGGACTGAGCAAGCCCTCTACACAGGGCCAAATACTTACCCTGTTTTTACTGGTTTCAGAGTAGCAGCCATGTTAGTCTGTATCTGCAAAAAGAACAGGAGTACTTGTGGCACCTTAGAGACTAACAAATTTATTTCAGCATGAGCTTTCGTGAGCTACAGCTCACTTCTTCAGATGCATACATCCAAAGAAGTGAGCTGTAGCTCACGAAAGTTCATGCTGAAATAAATTTGTTAGTCTCTAAGGTGCCACAAGTACTCCTGTTTTTACTGGTTCCTTAGGCAAAATACCCACTGAGCGAAATTCCAAAGGATGCTGAGTACTTAATTAAAACTCCCAGTGCCATCAAGGGGCGTTACAGGTGCTCAACCCTGCCGAGAATTTGGCCAAAGGGGAATTTTGCCTGAGTAAGGACTTCCAGATGTAATACAATACAACGAGACACATACATGAGAGCAGCAGGTTCAGCACCCTACCAGTCCCTCAAATCTGAGCTGAAGTAAGCGGGTTAGAAGTGTAACATTATTGACTTCAATGGGCTACATTTGGCTCATGCTGTTTAGATGCAGAATTAAGCACAGGCTGCAACACTTCCAGGAGATGACATCTCACTAGCTCCCAGACTGGTTTAGGGGCCTGTGAAAGAGGTGTGAGCACTGTCTGTAGGGTGTAGAAGCACTCCAGTATAATTGGGCCAACCTGGAAATACCTGTCCCAGGATGAGTGAAGAACCACCAGCCACAGGACCGTGCGACACTTACGCTCGCAACTGGTTGCTTCTCATACCGCTTATTCACAGCAAAAATTAATGCTCACTGGCTGCCAGATGATGAACAAGGGCCTGTATTGGCCATTCTTGCACATCCTGAGAGAAACTGCAAGACCAGCTCGGCCTGTAGTTAAAAATACATCTCTCCTACATCACACCCACCATCAGAACCATAAGAAGTGACTCATATAAATACAGTAAGAAAGCTCTCACTTTGAAGATCTCACTGGGACAGACAGAGCTAGTATTAAATGGCAGCTCAGTAGTGCTGAACAAGGAAGGTTTCCCCCAAATGCATATCTTTGCATCAAAGGGTTAAATCAGAGATGACAGAGGCACTGAAAAGGCTGCTGCCTCGGCATCCCACTTACCTGAAGCTCTCCTGTGCACTTAATCTGGATCTGCAGGAACAATTACAAGCTACATCAACTCCTTAAGCTTGAGCAGGTTTAAAGCACAGGTACTGAAATGATGCTGAACACAGTTCAGCTCTACTATATTCAGGTTCTTATGCTGCTCCCATCACCACAGGGCCCCTTTTGCCTGGTGCTACACTTGCAGTTAAACTGCTTTCAGCACTGGCTCAGCTGTGCCCACTGCTGACCCCAATTGTCACCAACAGCTAATTGTGTTCATATAATGCAGATCTCGGACACCATCCCCCACGGCAGCTCCCATGGGGCAGTATGGAAAGTAGGGCTTTGGAAAATGGGGGGGGGGGGCCAGTACTTGGAGGTGCCTTTCGCTCCATTAGCAGCAACATATAAGTGGTTAATAAGCAGCTGAGCTATCATGCCTACTAACACAAAGAGAATACAGCTCCATGTTAATGTGTAATGAGAAAGCAATAAGGAGACACAGGGGCCCTTCCCTTCCTTCCGTTAGTTGACACAAACCTTCCCACTTTTACCTGCAGGAAGGATGAGAAAGTTCAGGGCAATGATGGAGTCATCTATGCCGTGTCTCTCCCACCAGCTGCTTCTCTTCACCACCTGCTGCACCAGTTCAGAGAGCTCCCCCATCAGGGCTTCCTCACGTCTCCCCTCCTCGGGCGGCTCCGCTTCCTCCTTGGCACCTCTCTGAAAGACCCTCGGCATCTCTTCTCCTCCGGAGGTGTTTCCATCTCCTTCCAGGACTGGATGATTTAAGGTGGGCCCTGGATCCTGTCCTTTCGGAGTGACCTCCTGCTCTGGGGAACCCACTCTGCTGATGCCAGTCTGCAGCTGTTGTGTTGGATTTGCAATCTCTTGACTTGATGTGTCCCCTTGCCCCAATTTCTCACCTTTCTCCTGGGCATTTCTTCCTTCTCCTTGGGGTTCTGGCTGTTCCACTCCATGGTTTAGGGGAGAACCTTTTTGCAGTGGCTCTATCCTGGCTGCTCCTGCCTCACTTGGCTGCTCTCCCTTCTGTCTCTCTTGGTACAGGTCCTGATTCTCCATCAGCATCTCCTGCCATGGCTCCATCCCCCTGTAGAGCACAGGACACTGCAGAGTGATCCAACGTCTCAGTACCTCTGCAGGATCAGATAACAAATGAGCCTGTCCCAGGAAGCGCAGAGGCAGCAGAGAAATGCAGCTGCCCTTGGCAGAAGTGCCACAGTGTACAATCTGAAATGCTTGCAGACTGCAAGCTCAAATTGCTTAGCGCTAGTAATGTGTAGCTGTCTTTAGTCCCATCCCTAGACTCTGCCCCTTTCTCACCCTCATCTGCTTCTTCCACACCCTTTCTGACTCTGTCTCCCTCATGGTGCTGCTGTGTCTGTTGCCCTTGGCTCTATCTGTCATGAAGAATAGCTTGTGCAGGCAGGCAGGAGCTCTGCTGCTCTCACCAGAGCCAAAGGACGTGAGAAGGGCAGCGATATAAAAAAAAAAAAAAAAGTGACTGCTCCTATAGAGGAGCACAGAGCTGTGCTGGAGGCAAGAAGAGGGAGGACAAAGAGAGCAGCGAGAGACACAGAACAGCTGGGGGAAACCTTGTATGCATGCCAAGCATCCTAGTTAGGAGGGACAGTTCCTATCCTAGAGCAAGATACTCACCATATTCCCACTGTCTCTCCCTAAAGCTCCTTTAGCCCCAAGGATTTTAAAGCAGTTAAAAGGCATGCTCCTATTTCTCTCTCCAAATGTTCCTACATATAGGTACCAAATACAAGTGGCTTTAGGAGGGAAAACAAGGGGCAGGGAGGGCAGAGAGTTAGTAACAGCATTAACCCATTTCTAAAAGCAGCCATCAGCATAGTATCTGGGAGTCTGCAGCACAAGGAATGTCCGCGGGAAGGAGGAAGGGGCAGGGAGGGAGAAAAGGAATAGGAAAAAGAGCACGTAATAAGAGATGGCAATAGAAAGACAGGCAGTGGAAATGGTAAAGGTGGAGAAATCCACTGGTGGAAACTACTGAGAGAAACACCAGCAGTGTATTTAGGTCAGAGGATATTGTTTCATTTACTCCCAAGAGAAGAGGAGCCAGAGAAAGCACAGAGGGTACTGGGTGGGTCTGTTGTCTCAGGCGCAACAGCCTTTAATGAGCAGATTAAGAGAAGTCGGGTGAGGGATGAATCAGGGTTACAAAGAGACACAGCCAGATGGATGCAGAGGGGTTACAGTACCAGAGATCAGGTGACACATGCATGTTCTCTTGCTCTGTTTCTAGTTTGCTCCCTTCTCTTCTGCAAGTTGAGAGATTGAGGCTATGAGTTTTGCCTGGCTAAAAACTATAGCAGAGGTCTCCTGTAAAAGACTTGTTCTTTGGGGATACTATTCTCCCTTCTTGCTGGGAATTTCACCCAGTCCATTTGGGACCCATAAGGAACATCTCCTCTGGGTTCCATAACAGCACCACATGCACATGCTGAACCATTAAATAAGCCAGACCCCCAGACCAGAGGAGAGAGATCACAGGAACCCCCTAGGAGGGTGAAGAGACCTTGGATTCATAGTGGGTTGAAACAACCAGTTGGCTGGGCACAAAATGTCCCCAGTAAACACATGCCTAAGGTTCTATCTTACAGCCCTTCTTCAGAGCCAATGCACTGGCACAACATCGTGACTGTGCAGTAGGTGCCACCCACTAAAGGATTAATCAGCTCTGAGAATTTGCTACATAAGAGTCTCCTGCCCCAGGCCATGGCTCAGCCAACAAGCATTGCTTGAATGTAGTAATGCCTATATAATTAATACCCTTGTTGGGGTGGATTTCTGGGAGAACCAGTCTCCGCTCGGAGAATGCTCTAGGTTCCTCGTCTGCTCCTGCCATTGAACTGAGTTTCTAAATAAAACATCTATTTATCTCTCCAACATCATGGCCATGTTGGGGATTTGGCTCAGTGGCAGTTATCAGAGGCTGGCTACTGATGTAGCTCTGATAGCACACATCTTTGGTGCAGAAAAGGGAGGTTGCTATGAGCCATGACTTGCACCTGTGCAGTTTACCCCATTTCAAGCAGGGGTAAACTTCACTGATGCAAACTGTGACTTACATTGGCTTTGCCTGGCTGCTTACACTAGGGGTTTGCGCTAGTGCAGCGACACTGATGGCTAAACCCCCTAGTGTAGACAAAGCCCAACTCACCTCTAGACTTTTATTATTGCTTCAGCCACAACAGTCTGGCACAGCAGTATCCTTAGCTATGGCTCTGCTTTTTGCATACAACATTTTTAGTATTATTATTTGTATTACCATAGTGCCTAGGGGCCTCCTCAGTCATGGACCAGGACCCCATGTGCTGGGTACTGTACAAACACATAAAAGAACCCTGCTTGGCTGCTTGCTAGCTAAGGGGCAGACGGTAGAAGGAGATAGAGCAAGAAATACATTCCACTTTTTGTCTCACGGAGACTTTATATTTGTTCCTTCTTAGTGTGTTGTCTCCTTCAATCTAAAATAAAAGTCACTTAGCCTGGGAGATACAGATGGTTGATCAGTAAAGGAAACCTGGTTCATAAGTATCGGTATGTGCAAAAATATAGAGTTTAGTTCACTCTGATTCACAGGTCACAGTAGCAGTTATTCACTATTAGATGAAATTTACCCCTTTGCAGAGGGCTAGCACAGGGCCTTTGCATCATCTCCATTGCACTTAAGACTTCAAAACAGAGCTTATCTGGGATGAGAGTAGAGCAGAGGCCTCACTGGCATGAACCTCCCTTATTATTTGGACAACTATTGGGTCCTCATGACATGTGACTCCTGAGTGTCATCATTTTAACACAAATGTCTATTCATTCAAAACTGTATTCTGAATGTTTATATTTGTCAGTCATTATTCACCCACTTTGAAAGTTTTAGTCATCAAATAAGGGTGGAGAAACAACACCACGTAACTACCTGTGGTTGACCAGTCACACCACACAACCAGAAAATAGCAAACAGCAAAAGGGAACAGTTTGTGCACAATCAATAGGCTGCAAATGGTTTGTGAAAACTCTGGTGAATGCTTACATCTAGCAAATACATTCACATGACTCAGTTCCTAACAAGCAGCAAATGCCTTTAATACCATTTGCACAGTACCCCACAACTCGATCACGACTGAAGTCTTTGAGTACGCAAAGAAGTGCTTTATTAATAATCACAATCACCAAAAATGGAGCTAAATTCATGAGAAACAGTTCAGCCAGTTCTGCCTAAGCTACATGGTTTCATCATCTGTGCATGGAAAGAACATCGGCAAAAAGGACAGGGTGGATAGTATTTTAAAGAAGAGAGGAAGAAAAAGAGAAGAAAAAAGTAAAGAAACACAGAGTCTGACTTGTGCCCTGACAAAGTTATACCAGCTGTAGCCCCCACTAGGAGCATCTAGTTTTGCTAAGCAAATGATTTAGAGCCAAGAGGAAAAAAGTACGAAGTTTATGTCAGAAGTTGGCTCAAAGTCATTTCCTCTCCCAAAGGACCTTATGGCAATACAATATTAGGTGACACTGAATGTAACAAGCTCATTAAATGATTAGATTTTTATTCCCACAGCAAACATATCGTGGCTGAAAGATCATTTCCTAAGCCACAGATGACTCTGAAACAGCATCTGAACATGCAGCAAGTTTAAAATACTCTAACTCTAAAGTGTGTGACTCTGGAGATACATTTGAACAGCTGAGAGATCATTTTGAACATGAACTCATTAGCAACATCCTGTGAAGCAAATTACTAAATGCTGTATGTGGAGGTGACATATCTTATGCAAGGACATTGGGTGAAATTCACCCAAGTATAAAAAAGCTGCACATGGCCTTCTAAACTCCTTATGTCCCCATTAAGAGCTTAAGTGGTGTGTTGGTCTCGTCTAGATTCTCTACATTTGGTCAAACTCCACCCATTACGATTACACTGGAAAGTCCTGCACTCAGCATGGAAAGGAACAAATGTCCACAACCATCCAGACTGTCCCCATTGGCTTGCATTTGCAGATTCCATCTACAAAGTCATCCCACACAAAGCCCCAGAAAAGTCACCCACTGAAAACAGTATATAAAGCAGATCACATTTCCCTCCTCCCCCATCATCAAAGAGTCAGAGATTTAAGAAATTCCAAAGCTGTGAGTAAGGAAGCTAGCAGTGTCTTCATGAGCACTAGGTTCTCAAACGCAGCACCAGACAAAGGAATATAATAACCAATAGGCCCTTGAGGCATCAGTTTGCAATGCAGTGATTTTGGGGGTATTTTTTGGAGGCAGCCTGTGGGAGAACAGCAGAGGTGAGGGGAGTAACTGTGACAGTAAATTTAATGATTGGTCTCAGGTGGAAAGGTCCTGTTCATCCCAACAGCCATCGGACTGAGGTGCTAAAGTCTGACTGCTCAAGAGTTAACTGGGTCAGATGATCCAGTGTTGGAATTATGTATTAAACACAGCTCCGAGTTCAAATGAAGACAGGCATATTACAAAAGAGACTGAGACTGAACTGTAGATTTAGACTGAAGAAACCATTTTACAGCTTTTTAAAGTTAGACCAGTGCCTGACACGCTGTGGGATTCTGTGAATCAACAACTCGAAAAGCTCAAACAACAATTGTTAATCCCCGTTCATCCTAATGAGTGGATCACACCTAATCAATGTGTTTCCAAAGCAGAGGGCTGAGTGTAAACGTGCAGCTGTTATCAAATGGCAGTGGATCACTACCAAAACGTAGATTTTCACCCTATTCCTGTAGCTCAGGACTTGTTTTTAGATGTTAGCAGGAGATAAGGTGGGTGAGGTAATATCTTTTATTGGACCAGCTTCTGTTGGTAAGAGAGACATGCTTTTGAGTTTGAGAAAGAGCTCTGTGTAAGTGCAAAAGCGTCTCTCTCTCACCAACAGAAGTCAGTCCAATAAAAGATATTACCTCAATCACCATGTTTCTCGAATATCCTGGGACCAACACGGCTACAACACTGCATATAGCAGGGGTTCTCAACCTGGGGTCAGGACCCCTCAGGGGGTCACGAGATTATTACATAGGGGGTCGCAAGCTGCCAGCCTCCACGCCAAACCCCGCTTTGCCTCCAGCATTTATAATGGTGTTAAATATATTTAAAAAGTGTTTTTAATGTAGGAGGGGGGGTAACACTCAGAGACTTGGTCTGTGAAAAGGGTCACCAGTATAAAAGTCTGAGAACCCTTGGCATATAGCATATAGGAAAGAAATTCACCAAGATTAAGATTAGATTCATGTTTACCAGCAGGTGGCACTGGATAGTGAAACTAAACTGATACTTTATCATTAACACAGTAAAAGGTTTCAGCGTAGCAGCCATGTTAGTCTGTATCCGCAAACAGAAGTACTTGTGGCACCTTAGAGACTAACAAATTTATTTGAGCATAAGCTTTCGTGGGCTACAGCCCACTTAATTGGATGCATGTAGTGGAAACTACAGTAGGAAGATATATATACACAGAGAACATGAAACAATGGGTGTTACCATACACACTATAAAGAGAGTGATCAGTAAAGGTGAGCTATTATCAGCAGGAGAGAAAAAGAACTGTTTGTAGTGGTAATGAAAATGGCCCATTTCCAGCAATTAACAAGGAGATATGAGGAAGGGGAGCGGGGGCGGAAAATACGCATGGGGAAATAGTTAGTAAAAGACTTATTCCAATAACAGGTTACCCTATTGTATATCTAGGTGCACCAGTTGTTTTTTTTCAGCACTTCGTAGACCAGACATTGCAAGGGCTAACAAGTGCCATGTATAATCTGGACAATGTCCTAGTTATTTGCTAACTGACCATTTATTATTTTCATTACAGGAGTGCTGAGAGGCCCCAATCAATATACGGGTCCCACTGGGCCAGATGCTAGGGAAGTTAGATGCTCAAATATCTTTGAGCATTTAGGCCTAAGTGGCTGTTCAAAGTCAAACAGGAAATCTGTGGTAGAAATGGAGGAATTAGCCCAAATTTCCTGGGTTATGGTCACAGTCCAGTGCCTTTAATCATAAGACAATCCTTTCCCTTTAATATAAACGCTTTCCTTGGACCATGACTGGGCCTTCTGGCCACTCCTCTAATAGAAATACATAAATGTATAAATAAATTCAGAGATTCTAAGATCAGAAGGGACCACTGTGGTCATCTAGTCTGCCCTCCTGTATAACAAAGGCCACAGAACTTCCCCTAGAGCAGAACATTTAGAAAAACATCCAATCTTCATTTTAAAATTGCCAATGATAGAGAATTCATCCTGACCCTTGGTAATTTATCGCAATGCTTAATTATACTCTATGTCAAAAATGTACACCTTATTTCCAGTCTATCTTCAACTTTCAGCCATTGGACCTCTCTTCTAGACTGAAGAGCCCATTATAAATATTTGTTCCACATGCAGGTACTTAGAGACTGTAATCAAGTCACCCCCTAACCATCTTTGTTAAACTAAGTAGCTTGAGCTCCTTGAGTCTATCACTATAAAGGCATCTTTTCTAATCCTTTAATCATTCTTGTGGTTTTTCTGAAACCTCTCCAATTTGTCAACATCCTTCTAGAATTGTAGACACCACAATAGGACCCAGTATTCCAGCAGCGGTTGCACTAGTGCCAATTACAGAGGTGAAATAATTACTCTACCTTTACATAAGATGCCATTGTTTATACTTCCAAGGATTGTATTAGCCCTTTTGCAGTGTTGTCCTGGGAGCTTATCCACTATGACCCCCACATCTTTTTCAGAGTCATTATTTCCCAGGATAGAGTCCTCCATTGGTTAAGTATGGCCTATATTTGTTCTTAGATGTATACATTTGCAATATTAAAATGCATATTGTTTACTTGTGCCCAGCATATCAACCGATTCAGATCACCCTGAGTCAATGAACTGTCCTCTTCATTATTTACCACTTCCCCAAATTTTGTGCCATCTGCAAACTTTTAACAGTGATGATTTTAGGTTTCCTTCCAGGTCATTACAAAAATATCAAATAGCATGGAGCCAAGAACTGATCTCTGCAGACCCCACTAGAAACACACCCTTTGGATAATGATTCTGCATTTACAATTATATATTGAGACCTACCAGCTAGCCAACTTTTAATCCATTTAATGTGTGCCACGTTAATTTTAAATCTTTTTATTTCTTTAATCAAAATGTCATGCAGTACCACGTCAAATGCCTTACAAAAGTCTAAGTATATTACATCAATACAAGTACCTTTAACAACCAAATTTGTAATCTCATTGAAAAAAAGATATCAAGTTAGTTTGACAGGAGCTATTTTACATAAACCTATGTTGATTGGCATTAATTATATTACTCTCCTTTAATTCTTTATTATTTGACTCCCATTATCAGCCATTATCTTGCCCAGAATGGTTATCAGACTGACAGGCCTATAATTACCCAGGTCATCGCATTTACCCTTCTCAAATATTGGCACAACATTAGTTTCCTTCCAGTCTTCTGGAACTTTCCCAATGTTTCAAGACTTATTGAAAATGGTCCAGCACGCTTCTCAGTCAGATGTTTTAAAACTCTTGGATGCAAGTTCTCCAGACCTACTGATTTTAAAAATTTAGTAGCTGCTGTTTAACATCCTCCTGACATACTAATGGAATAGAAAGAGTGTTATGATAGGATTACATCATCTGTTTTCCCTCAAATACAGAACAAAAATATTTATTGAACGCTCCTGCCGTATTACTGATAATTTTACCATTTCCACCTAGTAATGGACCAATAAAATTATTAGGATTCTTTTTGTTCCTAATATACTTTAAAACCTCCTCCTTATAGTCCTTAATTCTGCTGGCCATAGATTTCTCCTTCTGTCCCTTTGCTTCCCTTATCAATTTTTTATTATTTCTAGCTTCTGATTTATATTCATTATCATCAACTTTCCCTTTCTTCCATTTGTTATAGATATATTTAGTTTTTATAGCTGCCTTCACTTCCCCTCTAAACCAGGACTTTTTTTTTTTTTTACACCAATGCAGCCTTCTTCCTCAATTGTGGATTTGTGGCTTTTGGGGGCATCTAATAAAGTGTTTTTAAATCATTCCCAATTATCATTCATATTTGCATAATTAAATTCTTCCCCTCAGCTGATCTGGCTCATAATTGTTTCCAGCTTTGAGAAACTGGCCCTTTTAAATCTTCAAGTATATAAATCACTGGTCTGGACTCTATTTTGTTTGCACATCATAAATGTGATCAAGTCCTGATTACTTGTACCTAGGTTACCATCAATTGTTAGGTCTGTGATCAGTTCCTCTTTATCTGTCAAGTCTAATACTGAAAGTCTAATACAGAATTCCCCTGGGTTGGATGCCTCACTGAGAGTCAGGCAGTTGTCATCTATAATATTTAGAAATTCCAAGGATGTCTCAGTACTGGCAGCATGAGACCTCCAGCATACCTCATTCAAATTGAGGACTCCCATGATCACACAGCTTCCCCCCGCCCGGCACATTTCTTCTCTTTAAGTCCGTTGGTTCCTTGATTAATTTTGTTCTCAACATCTCCATTTTGTGTTGAATGCTCAGATCTTCCCTTTCTTTGCCCTCCCCTTTTGTTATTAGTTTAACAACCTCCTGACTATTCTAGCCAGCCTGTTCCCATGAAGACTGGCCTCTCTTCTACTAAGGTGGAAGCCATTCAAACTATACAGGTGCTGACTTCCCCTCTGCCTGACGGGTGCTCAAACTCCCTGGCCCCACCTCATCCCATCCCTGCACCACCCTCACCCGCCCCTATTCTATCCCTTCCTCGAAGTCCCTGCCCCCTTCCTGCCCCCATTCCACTCCCTTCCCCCAAGTCCCCACCCCTTCTCCGCCTCCTCCCCTGAGCGTGCCGTATCCCCGCTCCTCCCCGTCCCTCTGGGAAAGTCCTAAGCACCACCAAACAGCTGTTAGGTGGTGGTGTGGGGGGAGTTGCTGGGAGGGAGGAGGAGGAGTGGGGACACGGCATGCTTGAGAGTGGGAGAGGCGGTGAGGCAGGGATGAGGGGAGCTTGGCTGCTGGTGGGTGCTGAGCACCCGCTAATTTTTCCCCATGGGTGCTCCAGTGCCTATGGCCCCCTCCACTCATAAAAGGTGGACCAATGTTCCACAAAACCAAACCCTTCACCTCATACCACTTACCTAGCTAGCAGTTCACTTCCAGAATCTTTTGCCATCTGTTTTCCATAACATAAATACGTAAATAATGATAATAGCATCACCAGTGAAAGTCCATAGACTTCAATGAAGTTGCACCAATGTAACTGGGAACAGAATTTGGCTCCAAATCTTCAGGAACAAAAAGACTGTGTTACCTTGATTCTAATCAGCCAAGAAGAGCTGAGCTGATGTTGTAATGCTTGGTGCCTGTGTGGGTGAAGTGCAATGGGATCCGGACAGGCAAGCTTGAAGAATGTTCCAGTTCTCCTATCTGCTTGTATCAACGAATTCTGCTTCATCATAACTCAGCATTCACTCCCCCAGACTCTGACTGTTGTTTTAAGCCCAATAGTCATGTTGGGACAGGTTGCCACATTGATTTACTCTTGAAGATGTTTTATGACTTTTAATGGCCCCATTCTGCACCCGTTGAAGTCGGTGTGATTTTTGCCACTGCCCAAAGTACATTTTAAACACGTGCACAGTATATGCAGGCCTTAAATGCTGACTATTTCCGTGCGAATGATTAAGATGTACAAAAAAACAAAGAGCAAAAATAGTCTTGTGGTTAAGGCACTTGATTGAGACTCAGGCGCTCTGTCTTAAACTCCTTGTGTGACCTGTGCAAGTCATGTGATTTCCCTGTGCCTCAGTTCCCCATCTGTGACAGCGAGATAATGATACTTCCTTTGTCTGTCTTTTGCAGTGTTGTAGCGGTGCTGGGCCCAGGATATGAGAAAGACAAGAGAGGTGAGTAATATCTTTTACTGGACCAACTTCTGTTGGTGTAAAGTACACGCTTTCAGACTACACAAAGCTCTTCCTTGGGTCTGGGGAAGGAAATCACTGTGTCTGGGCCAACTCGTATTTAGCTCTGATTTCTTCCCCCAGGCCCAAAGAAGAGCTCTGTGTAGTCTGAAAGCTTGTACTTTACACCAACAGAAGTAGGTCCAGCAAAAGATATTATCTCACCCACCATATCTGTCTGTCTTGTCTTTTTAAATTATAAGCTCTCCAGGGCCGTGACTGTCTTATTATTGCGTCTATACAGCACCTGGCATGAAGAAGCCCCAGTCTCAGTTGAAAATTCTGGACACTACTGTAACATAAATGACAACTTGAGCCTATCCTACTCAAAGGCTCTCTATCAGTTTGAAAATATTTCCATACATTTCCTTACAATGTTACTTATTACACCTTATATCATTACAACTAAAAGAAGTATTCTTAAATCTAATGTACTTTTCACTATGTATGCTATTTGTTTACTTTGGATAAAACTCACTTCTATGCTGAGGGTCAGCACAAGGCCTATGCACCACACGAGTCCTACTTAAGATTAGCGTTTACTCACCTTTTACAAAGAGAAACTTCACCCCTTCTGCATTACATTCAGCTTGGACAGTAAAACAAGCCCAGACAGTTTCATTTTTGTTTATAATCAATTTCACTGTAAAGCACAATGTGGCAAGATTTTTATTTCTATACTTAAAATGTTTAAACCCAACAGTTCCAATCTGAATCACCTGTGTCACCTATTGCCTTAATAGAGTCAACACATAAGTAGCTGAACAGCATGGGCCAACTTCTGACCCCCTTTACGTCAGTGCAACCCCACTGACTTCAATAAAGTTGTGCAGGCACAACTACAAGTAGGATGTGTAACCATCTGTAGAACAACAAGCTACAGTTTTGAAAGGAAAACAACAAAGGCTCACAAATCCTTAAAATACATGGCAGCTTGCAGGGGTCAAATATAATCCCCAGATGCACAGCACAGTCCTTCCAATAGCGGGCTCCTCCTTACACAAATCCTGCTGCCTGGCTTTTCCATCCATCCTTAGTAACCAGCTTCCTCTGCTGCTGTTCAGAGAAAGCTGCCCTAAATACAGCACCACCTTACTCCCTGCTGATTAAACAATCCATCCACATTTCCAATTAACTTCATCAAAGGTAGGGGGGGAATTCCACAGTCAATAGTCACTACAGGTCAAATCCTGCCCTCCTTGACACCCACGCAGCCTTACCAGCTCCAAAGGAGATGGGTATAACTGAGATCAGTATCTGGCCCTACCCGCCTTCCCAGTGAGGATTCAAAATCTCCCTGCCATTGCTGCTTCCTCCCTTTTCATTCTGTTCCCATGTCTACTGAGATGTAGTTTGTTTCCAAACCAGGTTGTCACCATTCTGTCCTTAAAGCTCAAATCAAGCTCATGTATAAACATGGGAATCTCTCAGTCCAATACAGCAGTGACATAAGTAGTCACATAAGGGAAGAATAATCCTGCTGCACCATCCCTTCCAAAGGGGATAGAAGAAAGTGCATAGCAGATAAAACAACTAACAGCAGAATGTTCAGTAAAACAGGCTTCATGGGCCAAATCCATACTTGATCTAACTCCATTGACGTCCAAGGAGCTAAACCAACAGCGAATTTGTCCCACAGATTTCAGTGGAGTTGCACTCATTACGTCAGGGATGAATGTGACTGCAGAAAGAGCCTTGATTATATTACACCCTTCGGTTAGTTTCTTTCCTGGTGTACATTCCCTATCCCGCCACTCCCACCCCGCCCCCTCCCCTGTTATCTAATGCAGTTTCTCAACAACTGGTCCATAGACAGGCACTGGTCCCTGAGATCTACCTGACAGTTTAGGAAGGCAGCAAGCCTGTCTCTGGTCTCAAAAAGATTGAGGAAATACTGAAATTCTAATGGACCTCCACTTCACGTAGTTAAACCCATTTTCTCACCAATTTGCATCACTGTTTACAATGAGTAAGTTACACCAGCTTGCAACAGCCAGCACCATTTATGTCACTGTTGATTATGGCCCTACATTTCTTAAACTGGAAGAGGCTATTTTGATTTATTTTTATAACTAGGTGCTACAGACAGAGACCCGGCACCATCTGAAGAGAGGCCAGGTCCCAAGCACACTGCATTGGCTGCAGACCTATGTCTCTGTGTGCGTGCGCTGTTGTCACTGGGACTAGGCCAACGCACAGCAGCTGAAGATCTGGCCCTATCCATCCTCTGAAGGGTGCACTCAGCTGGCAATGTGGAAAACGTTAATTTTCTACTAAAGCAGCGGCCTGGTTCCCCATCGCCCCGCGCCTTGGCCCGTCAGTCACGCCGGCAGACAGCAGGTGTAAAACGCCACCCGATCAGCGCAGAGTTCTGCGCAGCGAGAAACCGTCGCCGAGTCCCCGAGCCGTGGGCCCGGGTGCGGGAGAGGCCCGAGCCTCTTCCCTGCAGTCTCAGGGACAGCGCGAGCCCAGGAGGGGGAGGCGGGGGCTGTCACACAGGAAGGGAGCCAAGGCGAGGGGGGCTGGAGGAGGCGGGGGGGCCGCAGGAGCCTGGCACGGCCTGCGTGGGCTCTGGGGCAGGGAGAGCTGGGCGGGGAGCCTGGCCCAGCCTGAGGGGGTGGCTGGAGGACTGGGGCGGTGGGGGCTGCTGGAGGACTGGAGGCAGGGGGCCTCCTGGGGGGCTGCTAGGTGATTGGGGAGGCAGGGGAGGCTGGAGGGCCTGGGGCAGCCTCCCCCCAATACTTCCCCGATCGCCACATCTCCCCTAAACTGTCCCTTCCCAGCCCCCATCCAAACCTCTCCCCTCCCTCTCCGGCCCAACCCTACCAGCGCCGCCTCCTCCTGTGCCAGGCCTCCAGGTTGCCATGGCACCAGCAGGGGGCGCACAGAGAGAGAGAGAGGCCGACTAAGAGGTCATTTGGCCTGAGGCCAGGCATCACAGTGACCCCCAGTGTCCAGATAGAGGAACTGCATCTCTTGTGCACACCTAGCTGGGCGCTGGGTGGTCCCGCTGGACTAAAGATATAGGTGAGAAGTGACATAAGAGCCCATACCGTGCTTGATTCAAACCCAGGCTGGCGATAGAAACCGTGCCAAGTCTTTATCCTTAGGGCTTGTCTATCCACAAAGGTTTCACTGCTTTAAGTATACCAGAATAGTTATACCCCTTCAACCACGCTAATGTGGACACAGTTATACCACCAGAGCGAAGATTACGTCTACACTACAAGCACAACAGCAGCACAGCTGCAACATTGCAGCTACGTCACGGTAGTATAGACATTTACAACAGTGATGAAAGGGGGCTTTCTGCCACTGCAGTAAATCCATCTCTTCAAGAGGTGGTGGCTAGATTGATGGGAAAAAAATTTATCAGCCCTGAGCAGAGTAACTAGCTTGACCTACATTTTAGGTGTAGGCCAGGCCTTAGTCCCATAAAGGAAGAGGAATAATTTATACCCACATAAAATGGATTTTTACCTCTACAACACCAATACAACTGTGTCCACACGAGGGGTCGTACCTGAATAACTAATTCGGTTAAAAATATCACTCTCCTAATCAAAATAGTTATACTGGTACTTTGTCCTGACCATGCCTTGGAAACTTACACTGCTGTGGCTATAAAATGGATACTTAGCTGCCTAAGATGTGAGGCTAGATCTGATTTGAGTAATACGCAGGGTAATTCCAATGAAGTCACTCCAGATTGGCAGTGGTGTACATGAGATAAGAATCTGGTCAAAAGGCATCACTTTTGTGAAAGCAGACTGCTCCAGGCCAAAGTGGGCTGAGTCCTCAGGGGACCGTGAAATTGAGATTTCTGGAGGTAGGTTACTGACAAGACCAAGGGCTGTGATGCAACTGAATCTGGTGTGGAGCTGCCCAGCTAACTGTATGAGCAGTGCAACGGCTACCCATTACCTCAAGACATTTTCCTGTCTGTTGCTTGGACACAATGCTACCCAGAATGCTCTTGTGCAAGGCAGGGGAATATACCATGGGAACAGAGTGTAGGGATAGATCTAGCTGGAAATGCTCCTGGGTAGATTAAGTTAGTTGATCC
This sequence comes from Gopherus flavomarginatus, assembly GCF_025201925.1. NCBI lineage: Eukaryota > Metazoa > Chordata > Testudines > Testudinidae > Gopherus > Gopherus flavomarginatus. Next base: position 38,506,100 of record NC_066628.1, on the reverse strand, counting down.
TCTGACTTTTCTTAAGCCTCATGTTGGGCAATCCTGCCACTTACCAATTGGGGAGTGGCTGTGCAAACTCTGTTGCATCACCCTGCTGGCTCCAGTCCCAAAATCAGTTTCCCAGCTGCTAATACAGTTGCTCAGCCCTCACCAATCAGAGAGATGATCACCCTGGATCACACCTTTGGCCAGCATTACTGATGCTGTTAAAATGAACTTAACAAACAACTGGGCATTTTTGTTTTATTTTAGGCCCTACACGTGTTTGGGTAATTAATTTAATGCCAAGTTAATTACAACTACCCCAGGGAGAGAGGGATTAAACCGGGTTGTTTGCCCATTTACAGGACAAGGTAATAACTGTCTGCTGTCCATAATGATCTGATGAGAGAGGACTACATAGCAGGAGTGCTGATGAGCAGCTGTAGGAGCAGCAACATGAGCCTGCACAATCCACGTGCCAGTCTGGAAGCTGGATGAGGACCTGACTGCTCATCTCTGTCCCATCATTTGATATCTGCAGCAAAGAACATGGTAAGTCTCTTCAGCTGCCACATCCCACCTTGCTCTCTGGATCATACTGAGAGTAGGATATAGCCTTGTGCATTTCCTTGAAACTGTCACCCACTCTGCTCGCAAGGATAATGACACAATCCAAATGGGCCAGTACCACTAAGCACAGTGGGAATCCACCTATAGGCAAGGGTTGTTTAAGTAAAGATTTGTGTATCACTTAACCTCTGTGCTTCTTGATCCTTGCCTTAGACTGCTTTAGAATAGAACAATAAGGCTCGGCACTTCTGAAGCAACTTTCACGCAAGGATGTCAGAGTGCTTTACAACTCCTGTAGGGAAGGACAGATAGGGGTTACTTTTGCCACTTGTGAAAGGCAGCCTCATCTGGGGAGGTACATGGCACCTGTTTAACATCTCAACAGTGATGCCATACAACAGTTTAGAACAGGAAGTGGAGAAAAATATTCCTCTCCTATCCAATGAAGCTGCAAGGGGAAATTTGGCTCAGATACTGGGCTTAACAGCCAAGCTCTCATCAAAGGTGCCATGGGATTGCTAATGAGCACAAGTGGTCAAGAGGACTGGTTTTATTGGTTCATCTGCCAGGCAGCACAGGCCTGCCTATAATTAGGGCTATGTAACAATACAAAGAGAAGAGTGCCACCTACTGGTAATCATCAGCACTGCTTCCTGACACCCCTTCAAGGTGCTCCTTTCAAGTAGTGCCTGGACCCAGCCCCACTTACTGATGTCTGATTGGAATCACAGCACGAGGAGCGATAGCTGTACAGTTAACACGGCACTGAACACATTTGGCAATTCTTTGTTGCAAGATCTTCTCTAAGCAGATCAACTGGTTCAGCAAGCTCTTTGGAAAAGTGTTTATAATCCCTGCTGAATGGAATGGCGGAATTCCCCTAGCTTGGGAAGCTGTACTCATATGAGGTCTGGTATCTCTATTACCCATGGTGTTTTTAACTGGATTTTTATAAATTTCAGGACAGCAGGTTGCTTTTGCTCTTACGTGCAGTCCTTCCTTTCTTCTCTCACCTCATCCCTTCATATCATCTCCACTTCATTCCTTACCACCTTCGCAGCCTTGGGGAGACCTCTCTTAACCCGCTCCACCCTTCATTCCCATTGTCTTCTCCTCCCACACACCTTCCCCCTGCCCATCACAATCTGATCCTGCTGACTTTGTATTACCCTGTCACACCCGTTCTCCCTCCAGATTCCCTGCTCCATCTCCGAAAGCCTCCCACGGATCCATGACCTCTTTATCTCCTGCTATTCTCCTTCCCCGCACATGACCCTGGTACTCTCCATCTGACTCAGCATCCGTCACTGCCCTTTCCTTTGGTGGCTCTTCATCATAAACTACCCTGGCCAATGCCACTGGGTTTCTCCTCTCTCTCTCTCTCTCAGACACACACACGCTATTACCCCAACCCTTATCTTCTTCCTCCCCCCTCCTTCATTGGACATCCCACCATGTGGCTCTCCCCCCTCTTAGCATACATTATCTACTCTCCACCTAATTCTTCTTCCTCTGTTTTTCTGCCATCTTTGCTGCCTGATTGATTCATTTTCTTCCTCTCCCCTCAGTCCCCCATCCTCATCTGTGAAACTTCATTTTCCACATTAACAACCTTCCTGATCTGACTGCTTCTCCATTTCCTGTGCTAATGTCCTCATCTCTCTCTACAGTTTTGATCAGACTGCTCAACTCAGTCTCAAGCACTCCCATGACTCTGTCCAGCCTCTCCCTGAACTCCCTGTTCAGATCCAGGGTTTGAATTCAGCCCATCTTTGCCAACCACAAACTTGGGATCCAGAGCTGAACCATCTCAGGGTTTGAGGGTTATTCATATCCCGGGGCTTATGCTTCAGGCCTATCTAGACTTAAAATGTCTCTTTCTTCTGATAATAAAACTGCATAACAACAACTGGAGACCTTTGCTTGTGCTAGTTCGTTTATATCATGCAGTTGAAAGAAGAAGGATAAGTTAATAGAAGCATCAGTTACCTTACTCAGAGCGTTCCCCACTGACCTCCAAAAGTTCTTGAGAAGAAAGCAAGGCAACTCATCATACATATCATCTGAAACACACTGTCTGGGTGATTCTTCAGTATGAGAGGTGGCTATTTGCACAGGAGTATGATAGCTACGATGTAACAATTCATGATGCATAGCATGATGGTGCACACTTAAAGAAATATTTTCAGGGTGGTGAAATAAATCTTATCCTTAATTATCAGTAGAATTTGGGTCTACAAGATCAATGGCCCATGCTCTACCACCTTGGCCATCCTTCTTGGTTGGTGTATTGGCAGTGAGCTGAATATCATTGAAAGCATTTTTTCCACTCATGTATTGAGAGGATTTTTCCACTGGGATACTACGAGGCAACAATTCTCCAGGGTCAGCATCTAGTGTTTTATCTGCTGGGCCCTCAAAAATATTGGTCAATATGTTTATTGAAATTTGACATCTCAAAAGAGTTGGGTCTACTTTGTTTGGCATTGTACAGTGATTCTCAAAACTCATTCATCATGTAGAACATGTCTTACTAGACAGATCTTTTCACAGGCTACTTCTCATCTCATTTATAATCCCATGGACCACCTTCCCTCCCATCTGAGATTCCCTAACATCCATGTGGCAACTACACTACCACTAGAAAAGCATTTAATGAGCTTCTTCTAATGCAATACAGCAACTGGAATCAAGGCTAGGCCAGTACCATGTGCCCAGCCAGCTGTCCAGACCAGAGTTTGGAAACCAATGCCCTAGGTTGTACACCGATGCACAGCTGGCATTTAAGACAGCATGGACACAGAGACGCACAAACCCATCGTCATCAGGAATCAAATCTGGGACATTGATCACCAAAGTCACATGCCTGGAACTAAAAAACTCCTTTGGCTGTGAGAAAGCAGTAGACTATTATGGCCCATAAAACCAACCACTAGAGGGAGACACAGTCATAGGCACGATGCTGGTTTATTACACTAGTCTACCATTATTTCTAAAAGCTTTGGGAGATTTGAAGGCACTGGGAGGTTTAAAGCAAAACTTTCAGGGTTCTGGTTTTAGGGGCAAACAGTAAAGGGATACAGGGCATTCTTGACTCATGCCATGTGTTAAAGGAAAAGGATCAACAGTATCTGGTTTTCACTGAGATCATTCTGTTAGGTAAGGGCAGCAGAGGATAAATATGTCCCCAAAGCCAAGCTCTCAGGGTGGGGATGTTTATTTTACAGAGCCAAACATGCTCTCTCAGGCTAAAGTGAGACAGTTCCATAGAACTGGGAAGATTTGCCATAATAGAATGCTAGTGATTTCTGTGCACTTGAGATAGTAACGTGCAAGGAATATTTTCACTGATTCCCCAGAAGCTGCAGCAGGAGAGCATCACTGGGGAGCACTCATAGCACCAACAAAGGGCTCCCCAAAAGCAGCGGCACAAAAATATATAAGACAAGAGATAGGCAGCAGACGGAATAGCATGAAGTAAACTAGACATGACAGATTGGATGACTGCCCCCTGCTGTGCAGGGATATTCCTGGAGACCACTCTCCATTGTGCAATGTCTTGCATAGGAAGCATATTACACCTGGACTCCAGACACTGCACTGGCTTCCAGTTTGCATCATGGTTCTGGTTCTGATTTATAAAGTCCAGACTGGTTTGTTTGTACAGACAGATTTTCTACTCCTCCCTAACCCCTGCAGTTGCAATCAGATAGGAGCCAGGAATCTGAGGAAAGAATTTGCCCTTCTAAAAAGGGGTTTCACATTCTTCCACTCCAAAGCAAGGAGCAAAAAGCCCCCCCTAGAAACCCTAGACACATTTGACTGCAGGCAGGGAGGTTGCTATGGAGGGTCCTTGACTCTGGATACAATGGAACCCAACCCAGGCTGCTGACAGGGCATGTTCTAGTCCTGTCTATTACCTGGGGGTGAAAAGCTGGGTCTTCCAAAGGATGGGTTGCATGGGGATGAGTAGGTTGAAGGGGCAAGGTTGGTGGATTTGGAAGAATGATGAATGTGCCCATTGGATCAAGTGACACCTGGAATGTGTTTGCATTCATGAGACCAGCATAGGCTATTAAGGGGCTATTGAAGGTGGTGGCAAACCTCCCATTGGTGCTGGGTGTCACAGCACAAAACCAGGTGGTGTCTGGCTGACAATCCTTAAATCTGTTTTTCTAAGGAGGTGTGGCAGAGACTCGTGGGTGTTGAAAGTCAAAATGACCTTGCCCCATAGCTTGTGCTCTTGCTTGGATATTACACACCCCACACTCTTCCAAATCCCACTGACCCAGCGAGTTAATTTAAGAAGCCAGCTGAGTTAGTAGGTTTTGCTTCCATGTACCTGACCTAGTGGAACAAAAATGGATTGGACCTGAGTTAAGCCCATGACATGTGCAACTCCCACCTTCACGTCCTGGAAGGGAAGAGTGTTCAGTGGTCCAAAATCTCCCTCACTTCTATCAGTCAAACTCTGTTGAAATCAACGGGATTGCACCAGAGGAGGATTTGTCCCAAGGGATAGAATTTGTATTTAGTCCCACTGGCAACTCCCACTGTCAATGGCAGAGCACAATGCTGGCAGCGTACTGCTGAGATTGTAAACTCTCTGGGTCAGGGACCACCTACCATAATGGGGCTTAGACCTCTGGCCACTACTGTGACACAATAAGTTCTCAGTTTGCGTGCCTTACCTCTGTGCCATGTTTGCTGTCTATTCCAACATAGGGCTGGACCTGACCACCCGCGTTCAGTTTATTACAGCGGCAGAGAAAGAAGGGGATGATGGAGGAGATTGGTATCAGGGCTGAGCAAAGGAACAGTTTAGACAAGTTTAGGCAGATCAGAAAGCAAAGCAAAGGCCAGGACAAGTAGCTCTACAATACACTGACTAGTTCCATCACTGAATATAAGGGTCTTATTTTGGTGTGCTCCATTTTTCATGCAGATGAGCCAATTCTGAGTTTGATTTGCCTAATCATGGGCCCTGTCCTTAGTCATAGGCAATAGCTGGTGAACTCGATTCGCCCCAGTAGTGCAGGGAGGTGCTGTACGCACCTTCCTGTGTCAGTGGGGGTCTGTACCCCAGAGGGCAGTCACCCCAGTGTAGGGCAGAGGCACTTGTGCTGCAGTAGGTTCCACCAGGGAAGGGCAGTTTGAAAACGAGGATCATTATACTCATCCGCCTTTGGGAAGCGCTGGGAGGTCTCCAGATTAAGAGAGCTACCTAAGGACCCAGTATTATTGCTACACTCTGTATTGCGACCTAAGCTTCATAGGAGCTCAGCAGGTGGAGACGGCTAAGGAGATGCATTGAATCCACTTATCCTTGAATCCTGCCATAAACACGTCCCCTCCCCAATCCGGGCCTTTACTAGCTCCTAGCAGGGGATCTTTCTATAGAACACAACAGTAATAAAGATTGTGTTGCTCGACCTGTAGCTGGGGTTTCTTTCATGTGAGAGTCTATTTCAGTCCAGGCTTAACAGTCCAGCCCCCTGGAGCCTGGCCCTATAATATTTGACTCCCCTGGCTTGAAATTCCACCGCAGGTTGGAGCCAGTGCAGAGGAGCTTGGCAGGAAAACCTGTATTATTGCTACAAGCCTTCTTCATTTTCCTGTTGATGAAGGATTTTTGTCTGTATCTCTCTCTGAAGATCTGGTGTGAACAAAAATAAATGAAGCAAGAAACTCTCACCTAAGTGTGGAATTTGCATCAGATTCCTGATCTCAATTTTTTAGAATCAGACTGTGACAGTGTTATAAAGGGCAGACAATTTATAAGCTTTATACAGGGTAAAACAGATTTATTTAGGAGTTCAACCCCATTGGGAGTTGGGCATCTGAGTGTTAAAGACAGGAACACTTCTTAAGTTGCTTTCAGCTAAGGCTGCAGCTTTGGGACACGTAGTTCAGACCCTGGGTCTGTGCTGAAGCAGACTGGCGTGTCTGGCTCAGCAAGACAGGGTGCTGGAGTCCCAAGTTGGCAGAGAAAGCAGGGGCAGAAGTAGCCTTGGCACATCAGTTGGTAGCCCCAAGGGGTTTCTGTGATCCAACCCGTCACACAGGCTCCAGGCAACTATAATGTGGCAACCTCCCACGTGGCCAGGAGACACTTTCGGGGCACTAGCCAACACCCCGGTCTTTCAACAATATGGATTCAAATATAACCAGTGAAGTGTTTATCTATAATGATCATTAGCATTTCTGGGACAGCTTCTGGTCTCACTCCTGCGAGTGTTAAGCCGCTTACTGGCATAGCATTGCTCCAGATTTACAGGCGTCACAGAGATCAGAACATGCCCCCAGTGGGTTTGTGCCGTGCTGCGTTTTTTAAGCTCTTCAGGGCAGTGCTTTTGGTCTTCCCTTGCCACCGCTTTCTCTGTTGTAAAGCACCAGGCATGTGTATAGCACTATACAGATACTGGGCCAAATCCTAAGGCCTGACTATTTTTCCTTGGGCAAACTCCCACTGCATTGAAATCAATGGGAGTTGCAACTGCTTGCAGCAGGGCTGGCTGTAGCCTCAGGAATGCTGGGGATGCTGTGATGTAAGTTTTAGTTCACATCCTTCTCTTAGTGGCTTTTCCTGCTAGACTCCTCCCCCTTTACCATGGAAGTGACACTCACGGAATGACAATGTGCTGAAAATTACACTACTCTGCAGCTTACACCCAACGTGGAATTTATATCACCGTTTACATCACATCTGTATTTGTCCCTGGGACACTGGGGCATATTCTAATCTAGTTTCATTGGTGCAAATTTGGAGCAACTCCACTGACTTCCGTGAAATGGACACTGGTGTAACTAGAGCTGGCTGAACTGTTCACAGCAAGCAAATTATTAGAGAGACATCATCCTTGTTCAGGATGTGAATGTCACCTTGAGACCCTTGAACTGTTTGATCAAGGTGATAAGGCTTTTCCCATGCCCTCTGCTCTGGCACTTACTGCACCTTAGAGCAGTGGTTCTCAACCAGGGGTCCAGGGCCCCCTGTGGGGACACGAGCAGGTTTCAGGGAGGCCGCCAAGCAGGGCCAGCATTAGACTTGCTGGGGCTGAAGCCCAGGGCCCTGAACCCTGCCATCCAGGGCTGAAGCCAAAGCCTGAGTAGTGTAGCTTTGTGGGGGGCCCTGTGGCATGGGGCCCCGTGGCATGGAGCCCCAGGCAATTGCCCTGCTTGCTACCCCCTAATGCCGACTCTGGCTTTTATATGCAGAAAACCAGTTGTTGTGGCACAGGTGGGCCACGGAGCTTTTATAGCCTGTTGTGGGGGCCTCAGAAAGAAAAAGATTGAAAACCTCTGCCATATAGGACAGATTTCCTCCCACATGCCTTTGACCGTGAACCTTGAGTACGGTTAGACTCCAGTTTCCCTTTTATTACCAGCCATTGATTTACCTCTTCCAAGACACTTCTACAAGAATATTCCCTAACACCACAAGGAGCTTAAATAAACAGGGCCAAATGCTCTGTGTAAATCATCATTCATCCACTGATCTCCATTCCAGTGACACCAGTGGAACTAACACCAGCTTCCATGAGCTGAGGGTCTGGCCCATGAGGTTTATTAGGAAAAAGCAGCAAGTTTCACCTTAAAAGAAAAGTAACACAATAGACCAAACCCACTGAGGTCTGAGACTCCCTAGCCTTGCCCAGGAAAAGTCGACCTCCAACCCTTGAATTTACAGAAAAGAGTTACATGTCTAACGCTCACATTGCTAGAGCTCCGAGTCTGTCCCATCGGCTGTGCAAGTCTTCAAAGTCCCAACCCTCAGTGCCAAAATAGCCTCCTTGCTCAAGGTATGTCTACACTTCAAGCTGGGGGCGTGGTTCCTAGCTCAGGAGACGTGCTGGTGGTAGACCCTAGGCACATACATGGGGTGGCTAGCCTGTCCCACCGCTCACACTGCTGTGGCTACACACTATCTTTAGTGCACTGATTTGAGAAGCAGTACCATGAGTAGGTCTCTGGCTGGGAATCACAAACCTCCCGCTCAAAGCATAGACAAAGTTAGTCCTGCTCATCAGCCATGGCCATTGAACCCTGCGAAGTCAGTAGGTGTGAGAGTGTATTAGCATATTCTCCACTGAGACCTGCTTGCCTCAGCCTAGGGAACATCCTGACACAATAGCTATTGCATGTTCTTCTATCCACTTGTTTCCATGAATAAACCCAGTGTTATCCACCCCTTGTCCCATCCCAGGTTAATTTCCAAAGTCTGTCTTGAGGTGTTGACTAATAATGGACTTCCTCTCTCTGCTTAGAAGCTCCAAGTAAAGGTAATTACCAATTTGTGTGCACCTGTTCTTGGCCCAGCCAAAACTAATGGCCTCTCCCCCTCACCCGTCTCCGCCTGTGTTCGCTGAAATGCTTTTGGATGTTAATTAGGCTTCAACTGCCTTGGTGGAGAGGTTACCTGGTGTTCAGTGTTCAAGGAGAAGAAGAGAGAAAGCCAAGACAATGCAACATTCAGATTTTATTCCTTCCTCCACATACACTGTACACTCCTAGCAAGCACTTCTGGAAGTAGAGGTCTCTACGTTCCTAGATAGTTCCCTATAGATTACCATGCTACAAAGCTTCCCTTTCATCACATCTGAGATAGAAAATTAAACAATATCATAGCCTGCTGCTGTATTTACCATGCTATTACAGTCCCTTAAAATCTCTTATATCACATATAATGCCCCCTGTTAGGAAACTATCTATTCAAACACTGGAGACAGCTTAGCTCTCTGTGGGTTAAAGAAACTATCCTTGAATCTCTTTTGCCTACTCGCAAATAATCAGCTAGTCATTTTAGGTGATAGGAAAGAGGCATCTGGGTAGACAATATCTAGGTCACCACAGAAGATAATCCTCAATCATACTTCAGCTTTTAGGAATGTCTTTGTTGATTCAAAACGATTTGCCAAATGCTTTGTGCAAACAGACTTCAGCCCACAGCTCCAGTCTCCAAGGGGGCTGCTGTGGTTATATGGCACTAGGCCAAGGACTTGGGAGACCTGGGCTACATTTTTCCTGTACGGGCTTCCTGGGTGAACTTGACCAAGTCACGCTTCCTGTTCCTCAGCTCCCCCATCTGTAAAATGGAGTTAATAGCCCAGTCTATCATCACAGGGTGCTGTGAGGACAAATACTATTCTGCTGAGAGGTGCTAGTAACTGCTTGGGTCACAAATCTCTTTGAGATTGGGTGTGAATGCACCCTGCAATTAACATAACTGTCAGGATGAGTTAATCAGAAGTTCCCCCACCGCCAGCTAAGACAAATGGGGGTTGTGTGAAGCCACTTCAGGAGCCTGGACTGCATTGGGTAGGCTCATGGTTTTGCAGGGAATTTTGTGTGTGTGTAGGAGACCACAGAGAAACTGAGGACAGACAGCACTGAGAGCAAGAGGCAGAGGCAAAAAGCAAGAAAGCCAAGCAGCAGCTTGTGAGCACAGTGCAACCCTGGAAAAAGCAACAGAGAGACCTCATGGGGCTGTTGGCTAAACCTTTCTTCTTTGTTCCTCCTGCATTCAGGGCAGCAGGACTTGTATATTCCTTGTAAATAAACAAGACTGCACAAAGAAAATACCAGACTCCATCTATTTCAACTCCCAACTAGAACATCTCCAGAGCCCTGAACTTGGACTAGCCACTCAGGTCAAAAACGGGCAACAGTGTGTTAAAGATTGTGAGCTGCTCAGGAATGGGGACCCTTGAAGTGCCATGGACTGAATCTGGACTACTAGCTCAGGCGAAACTCTCTCTTTCAGCAAACACTCTTGCAAACACAGACTTGCGTGTTTGAAAGTTCACAGACAGCAAATAAGACGGGTGGTGAGGACCAAAGCAAATTGGTGGTTTTCCTTTTGCAGGTAAATGTTTGTGCATACCTTTCGCCACTGTTTGCCCAGTTCTAAAAGTCACAGATAAGCCTGGCCCACCCGGTAGCTGCTTTTTTTATTTGTTGCTTCTCTTTATAGCTGCGTCATATGTGTAAGGTTACATTGAAAGAAATGCCCACAGACAAAAGAGAGAGCAGGTGGGTTAGGTCATATCTTTTATTGGACCAACTTCTGTTGGCGGGACAGAGAAGCTTTCGAGCTTACACAGAGCTCGTCTGCAGGTCTCTCTCACTGACAGAAGTTGGTACCTCACCCACCTTGTCTCTAATATCCTGGGACCAACAGGGCTACAACATCACCGCATATAGCCTGCAAAATGGATTCTTTATACTTCCCATCCTACCTCCTTTTGTCAACAACAGAGGGGCCATTGTTCAGATGAAATGCCCACGGGGTTCCCATAGAGAAGTAGGCGGAAGCAGTCAGCTCTCCCCTTTGTCTCCGTAACATGTTCTCATTTTCCCAACACTGGCCCTATTCTTCCATTTGCTCCCTGCATGGCTGGGGTAGCGCAGCCTTCCAGCTCCCTGGACAACAAACAGCCTGGCCCAAGCTCACAGCAGAGAAAGCAGCACCTCACTGCCATGCCAGCTGCACAGCAGAAACTCCAGTGATCTGAACCGTGCATATCCCCAATCCCAGGGCCGTGGCACGGGAGGGGTATAGATAAGCAAGGCTTGGACACGCAGAGCCTTCTGGCTCAACTAGACATCAGCAATTTAGTTCTGGGCCTATGCTATGCAGCGAGGCCAGATATGGGAGCGTGGTACCAGCACCCTAGCCAGAAGCAAACAGGAGAGCGGGGGTGGAAAACCAATGCACTGAGCCATTCCTCTGGTTGTATGCCAAAGAGCCCCTCTCTGCACCTGGAATCCAGGCCTCTGTCCCCATATTTGTACATATCACGTGGCCAGTACTTCCCTTTCTGTTGCAGTATGGAAGACCCTTAGGCTGCCCATGCACTCTGCCATTCCCTACAGCCCCTTCAGAACAGAAAACGGCTGCCTCTTCTCTCATCTTCCAGGCTCCCTCCTCCCAAACCTGCCAGCTTCTCTGCTTCCCTTCGCCAACATTTTCCTTCCTTGGGCTTCCCAAGAACTCCCAGTGTCTCTCTTCAATGGGATCCACTGATGCACCTCTGCCAAAGGCTCCATTCAGCCGTACACACTGTCAGGGCCAGTGCAACCCATTAGGCGACCTAGGCAGTTGCCTAGGGCGCTAGCATTTGGGGGCGGCATTTCGGGTTCTTCAGCGGGAACCGCGGAGGCCAGATCTTCGGCCGCCCCTGTCGTTGTCGGCATTTAGGCAGAGGGAGCTGGGGCAGGGGGGCACGGGGAGGGCCGCTTACAGCAAGTCACGGGGTGAGGCGCGGCATGCAGGGGAACCGCTCCCCGCCCCAGCTCACCTCTGCTCCGCCTTCTCCCCCAAGCATGCTGCTCCGCTCTGCTTCTCTCCCTCCCAGGCTTGCTGCGCCAAACAGCTGAGTTCCCATAGAGTTCCCTGGAGGCGTGAGAAGTGGAGTGGCGACGGCGTACTCAGGGGAGGAGGCGGAGCAGAGGTGAGCTGGGGCGGGGAGCTGCCACATGACTCCCCTGACGGGGGGAGCTGCCGCAAGGGGGGGCGGAGAGCTGCCACAGGGCTGGGGGGGCACAAGGTGGAAGTTTTGCCTAGGGCGTGAAACATCCTTGCACCTGCCCTGCACACGGCACAGCAGCACGTTTTATGGACCATAGAATGTTTTAGAAGTTCCCTTTCTTGTCAAAGGATAAAGGACAATAACCTGCCATTTTTGCATCCACCTCTTATCTCTCATCACACACTTAGACACTACAAGCTCCGTGGGGCAGGGACTGTCTTTTTATTATATGTGTACAGTACTTAGCCTGATGGGGCCCTGAGCTGTGATGGGGGTTACTCCAGGTGCTACCACAATCCAAAAAACCAAAACAAAACGCACTTTTTACATGAAAGCTTAGATGAGCACTGGTAATTAAAGGGTTAGTGAACAAGCCGTCAACCAGCCATTTTGCTGGCACAGCCAGGCTCAGGGAACCAGTTAGTCTATAACACCAGAAACCCCTCATACAACCTGTTCAGGCCAGTTCTGTTCAGAATTCCCCTCTGCCCAGGAAAGAGCAGGAGAGCTTGCAAAGGCCTAACGCCAAGCAGCAGTGCTTAATTTGGGCCAGGGCTTGCCAAGACTGAGCCCCGGCACCTCTAGGCAGGGCAGTTCCTCGCCCCAGCACTTCTGGGCTTGGCACATCAGTTATGAAAGTAAAAAAATTATTTGAGCCCCGGCACCTCTTTCATTACAAATTAAGCACTGCCAAGCAGGATGTCACCACTGCCACCTTCCAGCATTTGTGTCTTAAGAGAGCCTCATGGACCCACTGCTCCACCTGACCACTCTAGTCCCACTGCCAACAAAAATTCTGAAGACCAGAGGAAGGCCTCCATAGGTCCCCACTGGGCCACGGACGACACTGGGACAGCCACTAGTTTTGCAAATATGTTAACCTTTGACAAAGTGAACAGACAAAAGCAGCTTAGTTTGTTTGCTTCAAACTCCCTTCTCCCCACCTCCAAGAATATCCTCCAGCCAGAGTCTCAGGCCTTGTCGATACTGAGAATTAGCCCCAAACTCAGGAACTGACTGCCCGTCTGGGCCTCAGCCAATGCCCATTGAAATCAGTGGGAGACTTTCCACTGCTTTGGAATAATGAATCAGGACCCAGGGGCAGAGATCGAGGTGATCATCATGTGACGATCCGCTTACTTGACTTTACATGGGGGGAGAGCAAAGTTAGACAAAGCTAAATAGGGAAGGATGGAAAGATATGCAGTAAAAAAAAAAAAAAAGAAATAGAAATTAATAATGGAAATCAGGATGTAACCTAAACTGTGGGAGGAGAATGGTCTGGAAAGTTTATAGCAGGTGAATGAGGTGCCAGTAGAACTGCTGTGATGGGGGCATTAGACAGGCACATAAGGCAGATGCATGACCTTAGAGAAGTCACTTAACCTTTCTAAGCCTCAGTTTCCCATCCATAAAACAGGGATTCTAATACTCACCTCCTCCCTGTAGAGAAGTTTAATTAATGTTTACAGAGCCCTGTGAGATGGTTATAGGAGAACTGCTATGGCCCTGCAGAGGACTATTATTAAAATAATAGAAGACACGGGGCCAGTCCCTGATCTCCTCTAAGGATGGGCAAGAGCCACCTGTGGGAGGTGCCAATCTGCCAACCAAGTGGCCAGGACATAACATTTATCACACAAGCAATGGGGAGCCTTGTGCTAGCTCACATGTTGCACGGGCCTAGCACTGGCTGTGATGTAACACGGCCATATGTCCAGCTAGCTTTACAGGCCCAGAGAAATGCGGCCACCCAGCTCAGCAGATTCCTGAGGGAGTTTCTTCAGAGCCTGCTCTTGAGCACTCATTGATTTTTTTACCATTGGCCAGTTTCTTTCTCTCTCTCTCAATGTGAAGAATTAACACAATTACTAGTGAGCAAAGCAGTGCTGCAGCCTGCAATAAGGGTGTATGTAGCCCTGGGCTGCACAGATGGGAGCATCCATCCAGTCCCATTTTCATGGCCAGACCAGTTTCTTACAAGTTATGCTTGGATGGATCTCACGATATCTTGAGGACTGATTCTCCATACCTGGTACTAGCCTCAGACTCTTTACAGGAGAAAGGAATGAAGCAGCCACAGGACTTTAAGGGATTGCTCACTCTATTCTCTGTGCATGGTGCTGCATTTCATTGCACGTCTGTGTATCACTGCGCCTTCCCCTTAGTGCCTGACGCAGCCTCTTATTGGAGGGTGGAATGTTACCCCAGAAGGCCCATTACAGATGATCTATGAACTCTATGCCAAGTGTTGATTGAGATAATTGAGTCTCAATTAAAATACCCTGCCGCTCTGTACGAGGCTGCGCAATGAAGATCAGACAAGGATGGGGCGTCTCTTTTTTACAGTGTCATTGATCAAGCACAAGTGCCCTGTGAAATCATGTTGGAACAGGGAGTGAAATCCTAGCCCTGCTGATGTCAATGACAAGATTCCCTTTGACTTCCATGAGCTCCAAATGTCATCAAGGGTCTTCAGAGCCACAGGAGTGTGACCTACCCAGATCCCTTCAAATAATTCTATGGGAACTCAAGGGCTCCTCCGTGGCCCAGAGATTCATGTGGCCCCCTAAAGTCTGGGCAGACGATGCTGGGAACAATGAAAGGGAGAAAACTCAATGCATAAAATAAGGATGTTTACTTCCTGCCTTGCCCCAGTAGCATAAAGAACAAATCCCATTCAAATAGCAATGAATTCTTCTTTCCCTTGCTGCCCAGGTCTTAAAGGCCTGATTGCCAGAGGCCCCTTAACTTCAGTGCAAATCAGCAGGATTAGTGGGTGCTCAGCTGTGCAGAAAATCCAGGCCAGCATGCTCTTACAGCACATTTTCCATTGTCATCAATACTCTGGACAGCTGCGGGGGGGGCTCCCAAATCCATTTCTTCTTGCTAGGGTGACATTAGGGGCAAAATTCCAACTGCAGGGAGGGGGCACCTGTTGGCCTCTGTGAAGAGCACATGCTTCTGACACAGGGGTCAGTGACCAGTGGCCCAGTGTGACTGGGGACTCAACCGGTAGGAGAACAGGACTTGAGGGCAAGGCTGAGAGGACGTCTTGGGGAGAGTTCTGGCTGCAAGATGAAGTTTTGCTTCTTTTCAGACAATTCCTTTGCCACCGGGTGCCTTTCTCTGGGTTAGTCCCCAGACAAGCATTGGTCCATCTCAGGTACAGACCTGCTTAATACAAATGTAAATTCAGCACAGACAGATCGAGGCCTTCAGGTGGGAGGCTGTCCTGTATTCCCTCTGCCCTCCACCAATCCTTCTCTTGGTGGCAGGAGAATGGGCAATCCAGGGAGCACAGAGGGGTGGAAACCAGACTAAAATAGACAAGGTTCTCCTGCCGTGCAGAATTCGTCACCTGCAGGCCCAGGATACGTAATGTGTTTGGATGGCTGAGTAAAATCCCAACTGTTTATTCATTCTCTCACCTTGATAAAGGCAGGTGGGTCGATTTTGCTCCTCGACTGGTTTAATTCTGCACGACTGCTTTAACCTACCAGCACCCCGGCTCATCCTGCTGCCATTGGCTCAGAGCTCAAGTTGAACCGCTTGCCTTGCTGCATGCCTGAGGAGCACACCAACATGCGAGTGGCCCACGCCCTCTGTCGGGGTTTATCGCTCACACAGGCAATGCCCAGCACAGGAGGACATCGCTCAGCTCGTTACCCAAGGAGTCATCCTGCAGTGGCATCAGAGCACTCACCACAAACACTAGGGCCATGCTGCTGCTAATCACCCAGGATGGCTCAACATTGCTCAAGCCAAATTATATAACCCTCTTACATAAGCCAGGCGTTGTGCTGCTGCAGTGGGAGGAGAACCCACGGCTCCCCTGCTCAGGTTTGGTTTCATCCTCTGGGCATTCAGTGGAAATACACTGCACTGGTCTGTCCAGTCTATGTGGCACGGGCAGCTCTTCCCACTAACCTCGGGAGCAGCAGGAATTCAAAAGCTAAAAGTCCCTCAGGTCCTCTGGGGCTCGGATTAGCAGCCCTCTGCTCAACACAAGCTCTTGGGATCACTGGTTGATCCCTTTGGCAGACCCGGGTCCCCTTGTCTTTTTGGGCCCGGAGGGAGAGAACAAAGGGAGGGTGCAGGAGAACAATCTTCCCCACAGGTAGCACCTTGCCTAGCTAAGGGGCATAAAGGAGCGAGAACTGGCAGGCTTCATCCCCAGGCTTGAGGACAGATTTGCAGGATGCTGGAGCGGGATCCTATAGGACTGGATGGAGTTTTAGATTTTGACTTTCACACCCAAGCCCCGTCCATCTCTCCCTGTCTTTACCTCCTGACGCATGACCAGCCTGCCCACTCCCCACACAAGCTGCCATCCTAATCACTGTGACCGTGCCGGCCAGAGGAGGGCTCTCATCCAGGGATATCACATCTCTCCAACTCTGGCTGTCCACAGGCTAGTAGTTCAACCTATTTCCCGACAGCGGAATGTGTCTTTATTTTTAACCGCTTCCCCTAGAGCACTGATGGGGAGGTTGCGCGCACAACCGTGGACCCTTAGGGGGCACTCGGCTGGGACACAGCCTCTCGTCACCTCCAACCAGTCGTTTGTCCTGCTATCGCCAAAAAGAATTAAATAAAAAGCTTTGGTCCATCTCAGGTAGGGACAAGCTGGAACCAGAAACCCACATCGAAATCTCCCCCGTTTCTGAGCTGCGTTGCTTAGGCAAAGCTCTATTGAGAAAAAGCCCCTGAGACCCAGCCCTCTGTTTGTTTTCACTGTTCCGCAAAAAGGCTTCCAAAATGGGGTCCAGTGTACTCCACACTCCTACACCACCCCAGGGGCCAAAACCTCCAGCGTCCCTCCCTGGACCACTTCTGTGACTCAGTTATGTGCCGCCACTACAGAGCTAGGCGGCACGTTGAAAACGGAAAGGCTGCAAACAGTGTGAACTAACTTGTCTGTCAAACTCAACAGCACAAGGGGCACCGTGCTGTGGGTATCAGTCACTCCCATATTTAAGTCAGCAATAGACTCAGTAAGTAACCTAAGTCAGTAGTTTAATACACAAAAATTCAGCTGCCATAGAATTTCCCATCTGGAGCAGAAGCCAGGGGGCCTGGCTGCAGCATTAGGCCCATCGTAAATTCCAGTTGGGTGCTACCCTACTAAGGATAGTGGCGTCCTAGGAGAGGCAGGGACTCCCCAGCTGAAGAGCAGCAGCAGCATGGGGAGAGCCCTAGGATCACTCAAGCAGAAGGCAGAAGCCACTTCCTGTGTGAAGAGAGCTGGAGCCTGGGCTGAGACTATCCTTAGGGTCCACATCTCCTCATTTCCCATTAGAAGCCAGCCTTGGTTTCCTCTGTTGATGCTTTCCTTGCCATTTGGATTGCTCACTCGCTGCCAGAGTAAGGGCAGAGCAAAGGATCTTGCTGAGATAACAACCTCCCCTGCAACCCACCCCCGCTTCCATTGTACATGGCAAATCAAACACCATGGTATCAAGCCAGACACCTTCTGAGTCTTATCCACTGCCCACCCATGCAACCATGGAAATCTACATCCTATTATGCTGCTAATTGTGGCCACATGACATAAGGAATGAGTAGTATCAGGAAGAGGTATGTGCAGCAAGACAAAATTACATCAGAGTCTGGATTCCGTCTGGGCCAGTCATCGTCTGTCTCTCTGTCCTTCTTCCCATCCTTATCTCCAGTTCTCCACTGGCATGGATTGGGGGGAAAGTCCCTAGAGGAACAATATCCCTTGGACTTGCCTAATTTTCTCTTCCTCCTTCCTCCATTCCCTTGCAATCCCTCACCGGCCCCCTCCCACCATCCTGCACTTCTAGCAAATCCTCCCACGCCCCAGCTTTGCTCTCCCACTCATTCCTCCCCCCGGCATCTGGCAGCCCCCCCCCAGCTCTCACTCGCCCCATGCCCCTGGTTGGGGTAACACATGGAAGTGGAGGAGACAACATGCTCCCCATCCCCCTGGGAGGCCAGTTTTCTTTCTTTCTTCCCCTGGCTTTGCGGCTCCATTCGGCTGCCCGCAACAAAGCAGGAGGTGATGGAAGTTGATGGAAGAAGAAAAAGAACCCAGATGAGAGAGGATTTAGGCTGCTCTTAGTGGCCAAAGGTGGAGAGGGAGCACTGGGACCAGCCAAGACAAACCTCCGTCTGCTTCTAAAAACCCACAACACGTCTTCCAGATCCCAGTGCACAAAGTGCACCCCTGGGGCTTAGGGCAGCCAGGTCTTTGGGCTCTAGCTTCCCTACAGGTAGAGGCAGCATGATGGAATGAATTCACGGCAGCACATGGGGAAAGAGGAAGGCCAGTGCCAAGCGCAGCATGACTGGAGAGCACTTTCCCCCTTTATGATTATGGCACATGCATGCAAAACATGTTAGCAGAGGGGACACCTTTTTGCTCATCCGGCCTGCAGGCAAAACAAGTTGGTTTGTCAATGTGTTGCTAGTCGGTGGCTAACTGCCAGGGGATGCAAACCAAACAGAAACCTCTGATTTCATGAACAAGAACCTGAGATTGAGATAGGATCACTGAATCCCTGCAGTCCAGGCCGCCAAATCTGTTACGCTGAGCATGCAAGCTCCTTAGCACGTGTACACACAGTGAACAAACATGAACGAACACTGGGCAAAATTCTACTCTCAGCAACCTCAGAGCGGTCATGTTTTTATAGCACTTTCAAAGCGCCAAATTCTTCCCTCAGTTACACCATGCAAGTCCACCAGGGCTGCCTGACCATACACGAGAGCAGAAGCCAGTTCCCAGCACTTTGGGGAATGCTGTAAAACACATTAGAAAATTACACAATATCCCGTAATTTAAGACTTGTTCTCCATTTTGCGGATGGGGAAATCAAGGTACAGGGAGGTCAGGGGACTTGCCCAAGGTCACAGAATGAGTCAGTGGCAGAGCCAGGGATTAAAGCTTCAGCAACAGGCATTATTCACACACTAGGGGGCGGAGCAATGCTTCAGAGGGAGGCAGGGACCTTAGTAAGGAGCAAGGGTGATATACCAGCATCTGTCAAAGCTAATTCTCTTCTGGGTCCCTTTGCTCTACCTGCCTGGTGCCTCACTGCTACTCCTCGAGCAGGTTTCTGGATCTTCTGGTTGGCTGGGATTGAAGACCTGACACCCGTTCCTCCTCTTATTCCCAGATTGTGTCTGAACCACTGGCCACAGCAGGTTCCTCACAATCATAGCAACTGAGCCACAACACATTTGGGAAGCCAGTGATGGAGCAAGGTCAGTGAAACAGGAGGTTTCTCCTCCTTTTTCATCTTTATTGTTGCTGTTGGAGTTGTCCTTCCTTAACTCAGGCGGGGAGGCTGCAGACTCACTGACAGGTGCATTGGCTAGCTCTGTTATGGAACAAGACATGCTAAAACCATCTGTTATGCCTCTCATTGACCTCGGTGCTGAGGCAACTGCATGGACTGCAGTGGCATTCCTCCTGACTTACACCTGAATGAGGTGAGAATCAGGATCTCAGGGCCTGATTCTCCATTGCCCTGCACCCCATGTAGCTATTTCCATGTGCAAAGTGAGTTTAAAACCCTGCCTGAGATGGGCGTGAGAGGGTTCTGATTTGATAGTGTTTCCCAGCCATTTTGCTCGGGTGTAAATGACTCCAAGGGGTCACTGATTCTGCGATAGAGCTTTCCAGGAGTTTGCAAGGATTGTCAGTTTCATTCAGAGACTCCCCACACGGGGGTGCTCTGCTCAAGAACATCATCGCCACCTGGCCTGCCATTATCTATTTGAGGTGGGTATGGAGAAACAGGCAATAGCCAGGAGAGGTAAAGCATTAACTAGCCACATTTCATTGGGATAAATGAAAGCTCATGGGGCCAGCATCTGATCTCAGTCATGCAAGTGGAAATCCAGAATAACACACTCAAGGCAAAGGGGGGATTGATTCTGTTTCCATAGGCTGCCAATCCTGCTCCTCTGGTGAAGGCAGAGTCACTCTGGATTTACCCTAGTGACTGAAATCACCATTTGGCTCCGTGTAAGGCTTTTGGTTCATTTGTGTCAGTGTAGAGGGACCTCCAGACTGTCAGGCTGAGGGTTTTACCAAGGACGTTTTTCCCCAGTACCTGGAGCACTTCGCTATCCCCTCTAGGTTCTTCCACCACCTCTCTAATAAGGGGAGACACAGCCACCTGCCAGTCCTTAAAGGGTGTAAACATCAGAGACAGAGAGGAATTACTGAGGGTGATACCAGGGAACATCACTGAGTGGAAGGAAATTAATAAAGGGGGAATTTAGGCTGAATATCAGGAAGTGAGATGGATCAGACTGGGCAATATTCTCCCAGGAGAAGAGGTGGAAGCTCCATGCATTAAAACTTAGATCGAACCCAGCACTAGAAAAGTGTTGTACTTAAAAGCAACAAGAAGCCACGTCTGCAGAGTTTTTGTCACACGCAGATCACAGCTTTGCTAAATGCCACTCGATAAAGTCAGGCTCCGCTACTTAAACACAATAAGGTCAATGGAATGGAACCAAAGCAATGTTGTACATGCCCAAATTAGCTGTGGGCAGCTCTCTCTGAAGGCTTGGTGGCTGTGTGCTCTGGTTGAACGAGCACTCTTGTTATTTGAGTGCCAGCAATGCACTCTGGGGACAGATCTTCACCTGGTGTAACATTGGCATTGATCTATTGCAGCCAGTGGAGCTGTGACAGTTTGCACCAGCTGAGGATCTGCCCAAAGGAGCCTACAGTCTAAGGCCTCCATCCTGCAACATGCTTCTTGCACCCCTCATGCTTTAATGGGGGTCTGCCCGAATTTGGAGGTCGGCTACCTGGAACTCAGGATCAGGGCTTAAGGAATACACCCAGAGAAGACAGGATACACTGGGAAGCCCAGCGTATCCTGGCCCCGTTATCAGATGCTATTGAGCACCCTGCAAAACCCTCCTTTCTGCATCCTCAGCGCTTCCACTCCCCTGTCCCCTCCTGGATCCCCCTACCACATTCTGGATCCCCCTACCTGGTGGAAGGTGTGCTTGGCATTAGGATGCTAGACTTTCTCCACACAAGGATCTTCTTTAGTGGGCAAATCCCCAGATCCCTCCAGGGACTTCTGGCTGGCAGGGCTGTTCGTCCCTTATCCCCCTGCCAAAGGTGAGCTGCTTCCACTCACAGCCAGAAACGCAGGGAGAGGCTGGCCTGGCTTGCGGCATTTCTGGTTCCAGGCTTGGAATGGAAAACAACATTACTGGGACACGTAGGAACCTCAGGGATGGTTCCGTCAGGCATCTGGGCAAAATCTGGATGCTGGTCCAAGGATGGCCCCCAGCCTCAGTTGACATAGGAAGGTTCCGAATGAACTCGGGGGGGTTGTTCTTTCCTAATTCCAGTCAATCTGTTTTGTCAAAGCGGCTCCCACATTGCAGCCAACGTGAAGCAAATCCTTTTGGATGCCATGGCATGTAATTAACCTGTGGCACTCACTGCTGTGGGGCAATTAGCCAGGGTTTCGTAGGAAGGAGGAAGCAGGGAAATGAATAAAAATAGCATGTGCAATGGCATTAAATGACAAGGGCTTTTAATCCCTCATGCTGCAGGGCAGGAGCCACTTTTTCGTGATACCCCCATGCGATAATTAGATATCTGTCCCCGGGGCAATTTTTCATGCTTGGCTATTTGCTTTTCCTTCCTTCCTTCTCTGTGCTGTATCCTGCACACCTAGGGTCATTGTCTTCACATATGTCACCATTCCAAACACAAACAATAACAGCTTGAAGACAATGCAGGCCAGGGTGATTAGGTCAGGAATCAAGGCTCACCCTGGGAAGGGTAATAGTAGAGGCCTGTTCTCACCACACCCTGCCTCTTTTTGTGATAAAGGCTGGAGTGAGACTCAAGTCATCCCTGAGCAGGGGCAGGCTGGGGCTCATGCAGGGCCACCCTAGGACTTGTCCTCTCTGCCAGATGCCTGTGAGGGCAGCATCCCACTCATCCACAATGAAGTTATTCCATGCAGGCTCCCAGAACTACCCAGGTACTTATGTGAACCCACCACTGTAGTATCCAAACACATCACGTGCATCAGGGAATTTCTCCCCACAACACCCCTGGCATGCAGGAAAGTATTATGAGATGGGAAACTGAGGCACTGTGTGATTAAATGACTTGTGCAAGGTCATACTGGGAGTCTGTGGCAGAGTTAAGAACTGATCCCAGCTCTCCTGCATCCCACTCTGGTGCCTTCACTACATGACTATCTAACAGCTGTTAGAGTCAGACTGTACCAACTACAGTTCCACGGGGGGGACAGAGAAGCAGACAGTATTTGTGCACGTGGATTCTGATGCCTCAACATTATCAGCCACTAGGGCCCTGTTATTGCTGCCACAATGGGTGTTTGCTAATTTGCCCGATTTAGTGAAAGATAGGATGTGTTTCTTACAGACCCACCGTAGCAAGATGCGCTCCCAGCACCATAAATTACCCTCGGTTCTTTGTGCCTCTCAATGGATTTATTAGCCACTGTAAAACACATCCAGCATTAATCACCCACATCATCTAACACAACAGCTCCTCCTCACTCCCTCCACCACACTGTCCCGCTCCCGGCTTCGCCCACTCTGTTTTGGGGTCCTTGCTCAAAGCCAACCACGCCGGGCCAGTCATTGCAAGCTAACTAGATTGATGACTCAAGGTAATGCCCAGGCTGTTGCATTGCTAGGCATCTCTGCACACACCTGCTGAAGTTGCGCGCAGCAGAAGATCCACACACTGGCGTCTCTTTATTTTTATTCCATTTTCAGTTGATATCAGCAATAACGATCTTGACGATGAACGTTGCCTGGGGATTAGCAACCTCAGCACCTTGGGCGATCAGTGCCACCCACCAGGTCTTTAACCCTCAGAATTAATGCTTAGCTAGTGTATTACAGGCACATGCTGTACCCAACTGCCTAGGTGCATAAGCCCCACAAAGCAGCATCGTTCTGGGTCTGCTATAGCGACGGGGAGCGAAGGGACAGGTCAGAGAGAGGGTGTGCAAGGGATTCCCAGCCCCCGAGCTGCATGGCAGCTCATTCCTCAGCAGCGTGTGGAGCAGTATTGAGAACGGGTCAGGGAGGCAGAAGAGGCGTGGCCAGGAGATCAGCATCTATGTGGATTCAGTGACCAAATTCTCATGAGCTGGGTGGGCTCAGCAGGCCTAGGGCGGCTACACCGATGCTCCACCCTTTGTCACAGAGCTGGGGATCAGGGTCCTGCTCCAGCAAAGCACTAAAGCGTGTACTTAACTTGAAGTCCACATGCCTCACTGAAGTCAATGGGACTATTCACGTGCCTACGTGCTTTGCAGAACTGGAACACAGGTGCAAAGGACCAGGATTTGGCTCAAATGTCATTAAGTCAAATATCTGATCTAGTGTCAACAATTTGAAAACTTTCTCCTTCCCCCCGGTTTATTAGAACAATCAGTGGGAACCTGCACTGGCTGGCTCCTGAGCATTTTGAAATCAGCATACTGATTTCAATGAACTAGCTGAGCAAATGGCACCATATAATCAAACCCAACCTCCCTGCCTACCCACTGGCCAGCTCCATGCTGCAGCAGGGCTCCCTAGCCTAGCATATTGAAAGCTTGCTATTTTAACACAGTTATTGCTTTAACGTGCAAGACGTTTTCTGTTCCTGTTTGTCAGCTAGGGTGCATCAGAGCCAGCCTAGAATAAAGTGCAGGGAGTTATACTTCTCTGTTATAGGGAGCAGCCTGCTTTGTCTCTCTCTGTTTTTTGGATTCTTTGGTGTTAATCTGAGTTCTAAGAAAGAGAGTCCTGTTATGTTCCAACTTCCAGTAAGAGTATTTTATGCTTTTATCTAACTTCTCTATGAGTATGCCAGGAAAACAACACATGAGACTATGATGCCACAGCATGGTGCATGCTGGGATGTTATAGCCCCAGAAGAGCCTGTAATGTGAATCGTTGGGGAGGGGGGTGGGGGGCAACTTGAACTATTAAAAAGAGAAAAGTGTAAAAGTCATTGTACCATGATGAGGTGATGTCTCCAACACTTGGCCCTGATGGTGAGGGGAGTAAAATCCCTGGTGTGTGGGACCAGGCAGAGTCCCTGTCACAACACAACCCTTCTCCAGTATTTGGGAGGTTTGCGCACATTGCTACAGGGGCACAGGTCTGTGCTCGGGGTACCTGAAGCCTTCTTACAGACCCACCGTAGCAAGATGCGCTCCCAGCACCATAAATTACCCTCGGTTCTTTTTGCCTCTCAATGGATTTATTAGCCACTACCCCTGCTCAGCCAGCTCTAGTATGTTTACATGATACAGCTGCCTCTTCCCAAAGGAACATATTTCATAACCCACCTCCCCCACTCAACTTCAAAGCCCTCTGCCACCTGACAAAACCTCTTGGGAACAACAGCAGGGCCCAGTCTCCCAGATAATACGCCTCGAGCCTCGTGTTTCATTCCAGCAAAGCTGTTGGGAACATTGTGATGCCTGCAAGTTTTTGTGGGCCAAAGCCCTGACCGACTTCTCAGCTGGCAAGTCACAGGTCTGGGAGCTATTTATCCCTAATGCAGGCTTCAGCAGGCTGGAACGTGCCCAGCATCCCCTGTGCCTGCCATTAAAATGCTTGACTAAACTGTCTGTTTGGGAATACCAGCAGCGTTGTTACAGGCTCATCTTCATAGGAGAGACCATCCCCCATCCAGCAGTCAATACATAGAGCAGGTCCCTTTGTCCGCTAACATCACTGCAGGAAAGCCCCCGCAGGAGTTTTAAGTAACTCTGACCACGGGCTGTGGTGATGTAGAGCCCAAGGGCAAAAGAACAAGCCCCTAGCACTTTACTAAAGGAGAATCTCCGTTATTAGCAGTCTATGCCCTATGCCACAGCACTGGTCTGATTCTCTCCAGCAGAGGGCAGTGATAGGAACCCACCTTAGCTAATTTGTTACAAGAGATTTTCAGGCAGGATCTAAAATGTATTTACTCACCCTGGAGGCCTCAGCCAGGTCAGATCCCCCTTGTACCGGGCACTGTACAGACACAGAGCAAAGGGCAGCCCCTTCCCTAAACAGCTTCTGATCTCCAAGAGGCAATGATGCACATTCACATAGTAACTGTTTTAAAGCACGCAGTGATTCCGTGCAGAGACTATTACACACAAGCCTCTGGAGCACCTGGTTCTCCCAGAGGTAGACAAAGCTGCTTTGTTAATTGCAGGCAACAACTTAAATAGAGAAAATGAAACACATCCTGCCCTCCACTGGCCTAAACTAGCACACAACAGATCCCCAGGAGACTTCTCTTTTCACTTACAAATCAGTGGCTTTCTGGCAACAGATAGCAGGGCATGTGCTTCAATTCTAGCTCCTCTCCACGCTGGAGGTGGTTGCTAAGCCCTTCTGTTTATGGCCAATTGGCCACAGCTGCTGCTGCTGTGCAGCTTTCTGGCTGTGAATGGGTGTTGGGAACACCTGGAAGCAAGCAGGAAAAACACACTTACAGAGGCATATTTGGAACTTCTTTTGTTTAACTGTGATCTCGACTCATACCAGGGTAACAGTATTGATTTCACAGGCATTGGTCCAGATCTACGTCAATGCGAGATCAGACTCAAGCCCTGAGCATGCAAAGCTCATTGCTAACTGGGTCAAACTCCGCCTGGAGTGAGTGGGTGAAACTCCTGCCACCCCAGGTTTAAGCCAGGGCTGGATTTGGCCCTTGGAGTTCAGTCACCCACCTGCCTCTGTGGAATTTCTTTCACGGCAACACAGAAGATAAAGTTGGCTGGTGAATTGTGCTTTTTCCCCCCTCCGTGCCTGCTCTCCTAAAGCAGGGACTTGAAACATTCTCATCATTGTCCACCATGTACTCATGATCTTCCAGAAAGACATCTGCACTCTGAGCAAAGATAGGGACCCAACAAATGGGGGAAGTCTTCAAAAATCCTCATAATGCTATGTGTTCATAGAGCGCTTCCTCCCAAAGCATTTAATCCACTACAGACACTTCCTCCACTGCTGAAATGCAGCCACCTCTGGGGGTGGAATGCATCAGCCCTTGGCAATACACCAGCACTCAGCAACACACAACAGTTTAGGGCAGGATGTGAAGCCCCAACTGGATCTGCAGGGGATAGTTAAGTAGACAGCCTGGACTTACCTAAACTGGGATTTGGCCAGGACATCTGCAATGAGCACGTGTTGTCAGGACTTCAGTTTTACATCTCATTTCAAAGATGGCACTTCCAGCAGTAGAGCAGCTACTGTCTCAGAGCTGCAGTATCAGGGGGTAGCCATGTAAGTCTGTATCCACAAAAACAACAAGGAGTCTGGTGGCACCTTAAAGACTAACAGAGGTGCAGTGTTCTCCTGAGGTACATGCCTGGAGAGATCAGCCACAGGAGATCCTGAGAGTCTCTATCATTCTCCAAGGTGGACAAATCACCTCACCCCAGAGACAGAAGCACACCACCCTCCATGAGCCCAACAGGCTTTCTGCAGTAAGTTTCCCCTTTCAGCAACAGAGGATGCTCTGATCTGGCCCCTGATTTCCCTTGGGAAGGCTCCTTTGTCCCTTCCAAGTACTGGCCAGCCCCTATCCTGTTTAACTTGTGCAGCTGATGAGCTGACAACTCAAGGCTGCACAAATGCAGAGTTTCCAAACTGGCTCAGTGGCAGATATCCCAACAGAGTCCGCACTGGGGTTTTCCAACATGATTTTGTAACTGGGTAGATAGGTGAAGAGAGAACCAAGGAGCCAGCTTTCCCACAGGCTGCCATGTCGGGCCCAACTCAGCGCCGCTCATGATGCCTCTGGCACGTTGCATGCTGGGATGGCTCTGCACAAGTGGGAAGTCAGTAACCGAGCAGTAGGAAGTAAAGGAAACTGTAGATAAAACCCTGATCATTTGTTGTAGAATGGGTCGAAATAACGCCTAGGGACGGGCGGGGCAGGAGAGGGAGTGTTTGGAGTGTGGAGAAGCAGATCAGGGAGTGCAGCACTGTGGACAAAGCTTGGTTCATTTTTTAACCCTGAAGTTTCTATTTCATCTTTCACATTTCCCATGTAGTAACAGCTCTGCGTGTCGGCCCCTGCAATACAGACCCCGGGAGGGGACTTCTTGCAAGGCAGTTTCAGTGAAGATGGCGTCACAGCATTTTACTTCTGTCTTCCTGGAGCCCCTTTGCCCTCCCTATGGCTCTGGCCCCTGGCAGAGCTCTCCCAGAAGTTTGAGTCCAATGCAGCCGTGCCAAGTAGGGACCTGCACAGGCTAGGGCGTAGTCCGGGCATTGGTGAGAAAGTTAAACATGGTTTATAAAGCTGGCTGTATAAAGCGCGGTTCTCCTTCACTTCCGCTGGATTGTGCCCATTGACTTCAGTGGAATTTTACTTGATTTGCAAGCGTGAGCTCAGTGTAAGAACTCAGGTTCCCAATCCCCGGCACAGGGAAAGTATTTGAGCCCTGCACTGACCTTTGATTCCCACAGCAGGGCACCTCTGGAAGAAGGTGCAGGTGTTTTTTAGTATTGGGCTCAAAGACACAGCCTGAATCAGTTTCTGCGTGGAAGGGCAGTGTATTTACAGAGGGGTGTGCCCAGACTGGCCTACACTCTGCTTTCACAAGCAGCCTCTCCAAAAGGAGTTTGTTGTTCCCAGTAGCCTCTGACATGCAATTAGCACATGTGAACTCTCCAGCTGACTTACGAGTCATGCATACAAACCAGAGAAGGCAGTGTTGCCTAATGGGTAGAGTACTGTGCAGGGACCTGGGTTCTGTCCCCAGCTCTGCTACTGGATTGTTGTATGATCTTAGGCAAGTCATTTCACTGCCCTCTGCCTCAGTTTCCTCACCTGTAAAATGGGGATAAAGTTGCTTTCCAAATGAAAAGCACTAGGTAGGAGCTAGGAATTGTTAGAAGTCACTGGTGCTTCCTTGCAGTCAGGGAGTCTGACTAATGTGTGTAACTAGTTAGAAACGCTGAGTTCCTCCTGTGAGCTAAGCCAGGGAACTGCTTTAAATTGCATTGGGAGCAGAATCTTTTTTATTTGGGGGAAGATGGGCAA
The DNA here is from genome assembly GCF_025201925.1 of Gopherus flavomarginatus. Taxonomy (NCBI): domain Eukaryota; kingdom Metazoa; phylum Chordata; order Testudines; family Testudinidae; genus Gopherus; species Gopherus flavomarginatus. The sequence goes on along the minus strand of NC_066628.1, from coordinate 38,477,978 downwards.
TGCACCAAAAGCAAACCATACCAAGAAGGGGAGGAGTCAGACAGCTGTTCAGTTTATGGTGACTTCAGAGACAAAATCCCGCTGGTCTTACTGAGTATGTCTATACTACACACTAAGCCCAGGCTCTGACTCAGGTTTGAGCCCATGCCCCCCTTCTGTCCACACACAAATCAATCTGAGTTGATCCGCAAGCACTCAGGGTCCAAATCCTAGGACCCTGCTGGGGGTGGGTAAGAACCTGAGGCCTTGGCTACACTGGCACTTTACAGCACTGCAACTTTCTAGCTCAGGGGTGTGGAAAAAACACCCCCCTGAGCGCTGCAAGATACAGCGCTGTAAAGCGCCAGTGTAAACAGTGCCCCAGCGCTGGGAGCGCAGCTTCCAGCGCTGCAAGCTAAACCCCCTGAGGATGTGGAGTACGTGCAGTGCTGGGAGAGCTCTCTCCCAGCGCTGGCGCTGCGACCACACTCACACTTCAAAGTGTTTCCGCAGCAGCGCACCCGCGGCAGCGCTTTGAAGTTTCAAGTGTAGCCAAGCCCTGAGTCCTGCTGTGACTTGGGTCCAAGCCCTGTCATTCTGCAGTCTGGATGCAGCTCAAGCCCCAGACCTGAGTCAGAAGGGCTGTTCAGTGTCATATATGGACTCATTAGCACGGCTGTGATACCCAGGTCCAGCACTTGTAAGGCCAGATTTACAATGCAGTGTGGACATTCAAGTGCAGGCTTGGAAACACAGAGTCCACTAGCCCGGCTCCCATAGACCTGGGATTACAATGCAGTGTAGACTCTGCTGGCTCTTTCCTGAGCTTCAACATAAGCAGATAAGGGGAGCAGGATCTGTCTGTAGCCACTCCAGTTTGCTGCTCAGCACATGCAGCATGAGGCTCTATGGGTGGCCACTGTAAAAGTCCAGATTCTAGAGTAAAGCAAAGGCTGATGGTGCTTGTGGCAGTCTGGAGTGACACTGACACCACTCAGAGGTCTGCACTCCCCTCGGGTGCTTGAAGGGGTAGATTGGCACTGTTTTAATGCCTGGCCAGGGGCCCCAGCCACACTGACCCAGTTGTCAGACCTCGCTGCCTGTGTTCCACAGCCAGGCTGTTTGTTACCCAAGTGCTGAGACTCCAGGGAAGATGCCAACACTACCTGGTTTGGAACTAGAGCGTGCCAGGCCCATAACAGTGCGTGGGAACACGTGGGTCTCACATAGCCTGGCAGGAGTTGTGCCACGTATCTGCCACCCTCTGACACGTGACCCAAGGACGGCAGGTGTTTGCTGGGATCCTGCGACAGGATCGCACTCGGCTCCTAATGAGCATTCAGAATTCTGTGCTACTGTCAGATGGGCACAACCTCCTCCCAGCCACACCACGTTGTTGCTCTACGTATCGCAGCCTGTCTGGGGAGCTCGGAAATGCCTTCCCACCGGAGGGCACGCCCGCTGGATGGAAACCCTGAGACCACATAGTTCCTATTCTTGCTGTAAGACCCAGAGATGGGGCGGGGGGCTCCTTAGCTGCTGTGGTTTGGTCTGTTGATGGGCTCAGCCTCAAGGCTTCCTCACCTGTAGGTTTTCACACACACCTGGCTCTTCTGCCAGGCCTGGGAAAGTAGTTGCTGAACCAGCTGTTTTGGTGAAAGAAAGGAAAGCGAGTGTCTGTCTAACACTCTAAAGTACTGGCTTTTCAATCTGGGGTCCGCAGACCCCTGAGAGTCCGCTGACTATGTCTAAGATTTGCAAAGGGGTCCGCACCTCCAGTCGAAAATGGTTAGTGGTCTGCAAATGAAAAAAGGTTGAAATGCATCGCTGTAAAGGATCAGACATCACTTTTTTATGTATTGGGAACTAGGAGCTGGGAAGCTCTTGAACAGGATACTGGAATCACAAAGCTCCGTGATCCCAGAGGTCCCGAAAAAGAGGCTGATCACTAATACTGACTAGCTGTCTGAAGAGCAGAACAGCCTAGAAATCTCCATCTTGGTGCGGGAAGGGAGTTTCTTGGCCTGAGCGAAGAGTATTTGGTCTAGTGGAGGCTGCCCCTCTTGTTTCCTTTTGTCCTTTCCCAGGAATCTGGTGCCTTGTTTCTTGAAAGATCCCAGTGTTCATGGGCACCGTTGTGTTCCTGGCAGGCCACTGGCCTTTCTGGCAGCTCCTAGTCAGGGCTTCCTACCTCCCTGTCCCACACAGTCCTTCCCAGGACCCTGCCTCTGCCCAGCCCTCTGGTGCAGCTGAGAGATCCCATTAGCTCTGTAATGCCTCCCAATTGACACCTTCTGGCCCTGTGCCCTCTAAGCTGTACAAGCTAAAACAGAACAGTGGATGATTTCGCAACCACAACAAAATGCTTTTCTCTCGTGCCCTCCGTAAAATCCACAGGGTCCTTAACAACAACGCTCCATTTATGTGATCAGCAGCTAAGAATTTAAATCAACAGCTCTTGGGTATTTCCTTTGTTTACTTATAAACCCCAGAGCAGACAAAAGGTCCGGTGCAAAGTCATCTTTTTACCCAGATGTTTGGAAGTGGGAGGAGTGATTGGCTGGTGGAATGGTCATTATTTAGATTATCACAGCTCATAGGAGCTCTGGGTGATAGTCCTTACTGGAACAGGGTGGGGGAGGGGTGGTATTTGAGTTTTTGAGTTGCCTGGGTCATTGGGGATGGGCTATCTTGACTATTGCTAAGTACTGCTGTCCTTAGGGTATTCTTTGTGGCGTACTTTTGACGTTATTGAGGGCACCGAGAGTGTAGGGATAGTGGCTGCATTTAATACTTGTGCAAATCTAAATTAACAGATACAGGCCCAAAGCAAACTCCAGGTCTGAACAGCCCTGAATTTAGGAGCATTCCAAACCCCTCCCTTCAGTTCCAAACAGGTCTTATCCTATAAGGAGCTGAACCCAACCCCCTCGAACTTCGGAGCATTCCAAATCCAGATCCAGACTGGAATTTGACATCCTGAGCCAAGCTCCATTCCGGCTCTCGAGTGTGACTCAATGGGAGTGCTCACAGTGCGCTAAGAGCTCCACCCCACGGAGCTCACAGACCAGAGACAAACAGGCAGAGGTTGGGGGGAGGGTTACAATCCATCAGCAGTTGTCAGGGGGCGTCTTGTCCACATCCTGGCAAAATAAAGTTAAATTCAGCTAAATTAAGGGGGCTCTTAGCTTTGGCTAGGCTGTAGGTCAGTCCTCCAGAGGGACCCTGCTGCAGAACAGGTAAGGTCCTTGTAGATGCACCTAGCAAGAGCATTCCCTGCACAAGGGCAATGTGGAAGAAGCCACAGGGACATGGGGAAGTGAGCTCTACCATGGAGGGGCATGAATACAGCATAGCCCGGCTCCCACTGTCAAGATTACAACTGGGATTTACCAGTTCATCAGCCATTTTCCATCTCAATGGGCTGGAAATGGCCTGGTGACAAAAGGAGCAAATACATTGTTTTGATTACTCCTATCCTTTGCCCTTGGACAACTCATGGACAAGCAGGCTGGGTTACCCAACCAGGGAGAGGCACCTTGGTCATCCAGAGGTCTGTGTTCACGTCTTGCAGTCACACACAAACCCTAGGCCCCCTGGCTTTAATTCTGCAGAGGTTAAGATGGTTTTAAATTCCTCTGTGACTGCCAATTTATTCCAGCAGGGGGAGCTGTTGCCTTATTTGTAAATCTAGCATGCTCTTTGCCGTAGAAAGCTGCAGACACAATCGTGTAGTTGCATGAAAAGACCAGTTGGTGGGACTCAGTCAGTATTTATTGTCTGTCAGCTGGGAACTTGAAAAATCAGTGCATCTAATTTCAGTGCATTTGTCCTGGACTTTAGTCCAGAGGTTCTACAAAGGGCCAGGTTTAACTGCTTTGTATATTCAGAGAGCTAATAACCCTTTCAGTAATAAAGGAATAAATCCTTAAGAGTTCCTTTCACCCTCAAGCACATTACAACTATTCAGCGATTAAAGCGTTTCAACACCCTGTGGCCACAGGGGATTTTTAGTATCATCCCCATTTTACGGCTGGAGAGCAAAGGCTGAGAGTATGTTTCCACTGCCAAAACAAGGAGTTAAAACTTGTCCTAGCAGCTCACCTTCAACCCCAGGCGCCACTACATGCTTGTGCTTGAGCTGCTAACCCGAGTCTCTCGGGCTTTGCTGCTGTTTTCCCGAGCTAGATAACCCGAGGTAGGAACGCGGCATTTTTTGCATTGTAGACAAACCCTAAAAGAGATTCAGTGACTTGTCCAAGGTGACAAAGCGAGTCACTGGCACAACCAGGACCTAACCCCTGCAGTCCTGATTCCATTGCCTCTCCCCTAAGCACTCAATCAAGCTCCCTCTTTATAGGCTCCTAATTCGGAGCCCTCTGGGAGTCACAGCTGTGTCTGTAGCTGATAGGCAGGCTCAGGCTGTTGCTCTGGGGTAAAACGAACAAGCTCATCTCATCAGGGCCATAGACATGTGTAGACAGAAATATGCACAGGCATCTGCATAGACACTCAGCAACCAGGAATGAGAGAGAGACACTAGACCCAAGACCAGGAGCAGGACGTGTTCCCAGAGCCACGGAGAGGGGACAAGGTGTATCAAAGAGCCCCAAAAGGTTCTATAATGGGATCTGCTGGAGCTCAAAGCTGTGACAGAGAAGCAACATTACAGCTGGGTTTTTAACTAGTCTCTGGAATAAAATTCAAGCCCTGGCACTGATGGTGTTAACTTGAGATTCTGCCCTCTTGTGTGAACCTTTCCGGCCTCACTTCTTCTTGGGAAGCAAAAGCAGCCCAAATTCCCACACAAGCGTGACCTATTGATACAGCCAAGCATCCAAATCAGCGTCAAGGACATCACTGTACAGAGGGTGTGTTCCTTAAAAAATGTGTAATTATCAGGCAGTTTAAGGGGAAGGAAGTTCATGGTCTCTAATAAATAAACGGTAAACAACATGGTCCTTGAACAGGTAGGAATCACATACAATGAAGAGAGAACGGATACCTGCAGAGGTCAGAGGTTTTACATATATACATTTAATAAACAGAAAGGTACCTGGTGCAGGAATGTCCTGGTGCAAGGGAATGTGTAGAATGGAAGTGATATGGTAGGGGGGCATTTTTCACATGTTCACATACTGGGCCCACCTCACTATAGGTTGGAGATGGACTCCAGCCTCACCATTTGCAGCTGGAGCAGCTCAGAGTTTGGATCCAGGGCTTTTCCTTTAGTCCTTTATAAAGGGAGGGGCTGGTTGAACCTATCCCATCTATGGAGTCATTTATAACAGGCCCACTGCTCCCTGGTTTGAATGAATTCTGGAGCAGGGTTTCAAAACTGCCCTGAGCTTGTGGGCTGTTTGCATCTGGGGCTCGAATTGGGGCCCAGGCTATTTAAGTTCATATACATTCAAGTTTTGCCCAGGATGGACCTGAATCATCTACCCAACTGCCTTCAAGCAAGGGTCATGGCCTGGGTTGAGACTATTTTCCGATGCAGCCTTGTTTGTCTTCTCTGGAACCTCTCACTTCGGGAAGGGGGCCATAGTCAAGGTGGATTGCTCGGTGTGGCCACTGCCAAGGGCCTGTCGTGCTCTCCCTCTTGCCATGCTCCACAGCCCACCCAAGTCAATGCAAGTCTTTCCTCTAATTTCAATGGGCTTTAGCTCAGGGCCCGTGTGAGACGGGCTGGTCAGGGTGAGTAGCACACGTACTACTGCTTCCTCACTAGAGCCCCAGCTCAGCAGGGGCCATGCCCATTCAGCAAAGTTCTTACACACAGGGATAACTTTACGCACGCATTTAAATCCTGTTGAAATCATCCAGACTTCAATACGTCCCTGAAGTTAAGCATGTGTTTCACTGCTTTGCTGAACAAGGCTGGATGGCTGAATGGCGGCCTACCAGGTACATTCTGCTACAGGTTGTTCTCCACCAGCTCCTCCTGGCTTCAGTGGAAAGTGTGGGTGCAGGGCCCAACCCCATTGTCACATCTTTCCCCACGTACATGGAGGACTTGAGCCCAATCCCCCCCGAAAAACCCTCCCTCTAGTACAACACTCTGTGCTTGACATGCCATATCCCAGGAGACAAAACATTAACCAGCACAGCCAGGGCTGGCTCCAGCTTTTTTGCTGCCCCAAGCAGGGAAGAAAGAAGAAAAAAAAAGATAAAGCCGCGATCGGTGGCACTTCGGCAGCAGCTCTACCGCGCCACTTCATTCTTCGGCGGCGGGTCCTTCGCACCGAGAGGGATTGAGGGACCCGCCACCGAAGACCCAGATGTGCCGCCCCTTTCCATTGGCCGCCCCAAGCACTTGCTTCCTGTGCTGGGGGCTGGAGCTGGCCCTGAACACAACACTCACTGGACACTACACTTTGCAAACAGCATGGCTGGGTTTCTACTCTCATCTTTGTCCCAGAGTGACACACGCAGTGCCAGGAGCGGGCAGTGACAGTAGGTGCAGCTGGGAGGTTAGGAACAGCTATGAGAGAGCAGGAGTGACCCAATCCAGCTGCTCCAAACAGCTCCCTCCAGGCAGTCACCTAATGTCACATGTCAAACAGGTAATCCAGGTTGCTCCAGGAAAACCATGAATCAGGAGCACTACCAAATGGCAGGGATTGCATTTCTTACATGAACTATACAGGGGTTACACGTGCTTTCCAGCAGGAGCCAGAGGGCCATGGGCTTTCAAGCAACTAAAAAGGTCCTGGCTGATAGAGTGGGGCATGGAGTGAGTTTACTGCCCCAGGAATGTTTTTGAGATATTGAAAAAATTTCTTGTCCCTAATCGGCATGAAAAGGCAAAATCTGGAAAATTTTCATGAACCAAAGAAAAGCTGGTTCAGGTCAATCAATATGTTTCATTTCAATTCTGATTGTTTAAAAAAAATGTTTTTTATTCTGATTAGTTTGTTTCTAAAGGAGACAGTTTTTCAATTAAAAAAAACAGAATTGCTCATTTTGAAAAGGTCAAAATGTTTGGAAACTATTTTTTTCCAAAAATTTTCTCAAGTTGAAAAACAAAAATTGAAATGGACCTTTTCCCACCAGCGGTTTCGAGTTTGGATGAATCAGCATTTTCAGATAAAACCGTTTCATTGGAAAATGCCTGACTAGCTCCACTTGCATGAGGGGTATTATTGCAAACATGGACTGTATGGATCAGAACCAAAACTCCACAGCAGAGCACCTCTGAACTTGGGGGAAATGTGGATCTGAACTTGGAGGCTTAGGTCCATAACAAAATGGATATTAAAGTGTTTTAGTTACTAAGCCCAACCCATGAGGAAGTCATCTGATAGCTACTGCCTCAAACTCTTCTTCGGTTGATCAGGTGTTCCCACACACCAGCCATTCTTGGGTCATTTCCCATCATCCTCTTCTATGAGAATGGGCTCCACAAACCCAACCCAAACCTGAGTTATGGGAAGCTAGAAAGCAAACCCTCTAAATGGTCTTGATCCGTGTAGGTTTATGTTTCGCCTCACTCAAGCATCCAGCGTTTCTTTGCAAATGCTCCAGGAAGGGCCAAATGGAGCTTCATCCCTCTCTCCTACTGCCAGAATGGTTCTTGGCTGTTATGCCTTAGTGAGTCACAATATCCAAAAGACTCAAGGTGCCAGAGCTCACTGCTGAGTCTCAGATCGGCCTGAGGGGAGTTAGGGGAGAATCCGAGTTCTGTTTGCAGGTGATGGGCTCACTGTGAAGCTAGTCACTAAAGCCCTGTATAATTCATAGAAGAAGATGAGGGAGGTCATGGTACAAATATGGCTAATAAATTGCCACTGGAAGACTTCTTTTTACTCGTGGTCCCACCCCTGCATATACCTCCTTTTCTGGAAGTTCCCAAGGATGGAGCTCCCTGAATCCATTAAGAATACCAGAGCCACAAACCCAAAGGAACAGGCAAATCACATAGGCCTTGCAGGACAAGCATGACAAAAGAATTGGGAGAAGTTTTCCCTTTGGAATATGCGGGACATTTTGGCCACTCATTTCAATCCTGCTGTAATCAGTTCCTGGAAATATCACATGCACAGAAGTGACACTTGCAGGCACATCCACAGACAGCAGAGCAACAGGCAAGTTAGAATAGGGTAGTATCCCTTTAAATAGTTTGTGAGCCTTCACCGCATTCTGTGTTTTAGAGCCCACCAGAAACTAACCAGAGCTGCAGTGTCTCTAGGCGACATTCCTGTAGGAAATCCACCATAAGGCACAAGGCACTTGCTTGAATGTCTGGATAAATCTTTCCACTGATCTGTTAGTGGCAGGATGGTAAAGAGCTGCGGTGACATGTTTGATACCAGTTCTTTGGTATCAATTGACACTCTATGGTGCTCACAAATTATTTAAAGGGATACTACCCTATTCCTACACACCCATGTTTCATCACCCTCTGGGTTATTAAGGGTGAAGAATTCTCGTGTCTCTCTCAGGAGCATAGTGTTTGGAAGCAAGTTCATTTGTCCAAAAGAAACTGGGCTCTGGATGCACCAGCTGTAGCCACAGTTCAGGAGTATTCAGGTGATGGGGTTTGGTTAAGCCCACTACAAAGACAGTGGTGGGAATTCAGAGCTGGACTGGGATTTTGAGCTCCCAAATTTCAGGGGTGCCCGGAATCAGGTTTTTGGTTTGGATCCACCTCTATTAAAAATAATAATTGTGCTTTGCACTTCTGGAGTTTTTTCCATATAAGGATCTCAGTGCACTTTATATACATTAATTACTTAAGCATCACAGCACCCCTGCAAGTTAGACCAGGATTATTGTCTCCTGGGAGCATTCTCTCCATTTTACAGAATGGGAAACTGAGGCACAGAGCGGTAAAGACCAATGTGTTCAAAAGTGCCATTGATTTGGGGTGCCTTTGTTTCTGGATGTCCCATTTGAGACATCTAGGGCCTGATTTTCACAGGATCTGAACCTCCCAAGTTTATGTGAAATCAGAGCTGTGGGGCTGTGAGACTCAGGCCCATGGGGTCCCAAGTTGGGAACCCAAAACCTGAGGCACCAAAAACCAGCAATCGCTTTTGAAATGGTGGCTGCAAATGACTTCTCCAAAGCCACACCCTGAGTGAACAGCAGAGCCAGGAACAGAAGCAAAGTGTCCTGATTATTTATTTGTTGGTCCATTCCAAGGTATCACATGGTTCTCTTTGTCCATGGCTTCCTGTGCTTTGTCAAACTGTGATCACATGGAGTTTCAGCTATCAGCTTCATAGCGTAGGACGATCTTGTCACCCCTCTAGCAAGCAGGCTAAAGGAGCTCCATTCAGCAAAGATGGAATGTCAGGCAGGCCATAGCTCAATGATTCCTCTCAGCGGCAGGTTCCTGTTGGGCAGAGTCCCTCAGGCTGAAAGCAGAATGGGGAAGGAGGCAGTCAGTCAGGAGGGACTGGACTACACTGTGGCTTTCAGTTGTCCTAGTGGAGGAGTCACTGGTTTGGGTTTTCTGGCAACTTAGAACTGGTTTTGTTTGTTGTTCATAAAAACTGCTATCTGTGGAGGAAAAGAGAAAACCTGTTAGCAAGCTCACCCTGGGACCAAACACTGAGCAGATGGCCCAAACCAACACTGAATAATGGTGAAAAGAAGAGGGAATGCATCAGAGAAGCTAGAGTCCAGCATGTGGTCCCACAATGAAGGACGAGGTATCGGATTTTCAATGGATATGCCGCTTGGTGATGAAGATTTTCAAAGCACTCGGAGATTTAGACTCATGCCCTCCATTAATCTTAATGAAAGACATGTTTAAATCCCCCAGATAGCTCTGAAAATCTCAACGAGCATTAGCCAAACAGCTAAAGGTGGCAGTCTTAACTGGATCGTGGACACACAGTTTAGCAGACATGTAACAGAAGTAAAAGATTAAAAAGTGACCCCAATTCTGAATTTGTAATTATTGAGGGCACAGATGCTACCACTTAGACACCTATTGATTGCAACGCATGTCATTAGGTGGGAGCATCTCTGCTGGGAATTAACTGCAGGCACAAAACTGCACCCACCGTTACGAAGGTCAAACTGATGATACCTTTTTAGAAAACAGGGTCTAGGGTCCCAACATGTGAACTTAGCTTCTGTTTAGGTATCTTCCAGTATGGATGTGCAAATAGACTTGACCCAAACCTTCAGTCAGAACTGGAACCAAACCTTTCTTAATGTATAGAGGCAAACCCGGAGATTCTCCCCCCATCACGTGCACACAATTTCCTTTGTCCTTCCCAGTCCCAGGCAGCACTACAGGTGGAAATGCCAAAATGCCACCAAAAAGGGATGGTTTCGTAAGACTCTCAACCCAAGTTTGCAAACCCAAGAGCTCTGGATAAAAGCCCAGGCATCTGGAGTGGGACTTGCAGACTAGCTTAACGCTGTGCTCATTGAGATCAATGGTAAATCTCCTATTGATTTCAACAGAAGCAGAGCTAGGTCAAGGTTGGGGGCTTCTGAAGCTCCTACCCAGGAGTACTCGCTAGGAATTTGACCTCAGAACAGTCTGAGTTTGTTCAGGTTACGGAGCAGCAAGAACTTCAACTCCCACCCACCCAGCATAAGAAACACCGAGAAATCACCTAACTCAAGCAACTCTGTAACCACCCAAGATCTCCGTGGGCTGGCAAGTTCCTGTCTTGCGTATAAATGAAGAAATACTGATCTTAGCTGGCTCCTATTCTTCAGATGGACAATACGTTGAGCACATATTTAAGCATTTCAGTTCCCCGTCTCCCCATGCTGAGGGATATATGGTTCTAGGGCTAGACAGCAAGGGACATCTACTTACAGCTCGGTGTCTGCAATAACATCAGGCCTCTCCAAGGTCTGCTTCCTCCTCTGGATGGCATCCAATATCTTTTTCCTAGGCCCCAGTGGGATGTTGATGCTCTTCAGGTCATTGTCTGAACACAGCATGAGGGCCTCCAGGTCGATCTTCTCTTTCTTCAGGATGGAGATGAACTCAAACATGTGCAGGGAAGCCAGGAAGGCCTCCAGGGGACTGGTGTCGGGTTCGTTGTCGTCGTCCAGGCCCAGCTCCACCTCCTCCCAGGGCAGCTCCTCCGCATTCCTCTCCTGCAGGCTGTTGGCACTGCCGATGCTGTCGTCGAGACTTGGCGAGCGCTGCAGGCGGCTCCGCAATTTGACACCTACCTCATCCAGGTTGCCCTCGCCCAGCATGCTGGCATCCTCCTGGCCGATCCCAAAGAGCCCACTGCTGACGTAGTTCCTCCGGAACACCATGGTGCCGAGCCCAGGCCGGTTAAACAACGAGTCATGGCCAGAATCCGTGCTGACCTCCGAGTGGGCTGAGTCTATGTGCAAACCTGGGTCGCTTATGGCACGGGAGATGGTATCTTCGTCAGTTAGAAACATGTCTCTGATGTTGCGCCGGGTCCACTCCTTTGGGCTGGCGTAGGTGCCCTGCTTCACAAACATGACATCGTTCCCCAGCTGCAGGCCCGACAAGGACCTCACGCTTTTCCGCCCATCCTCGTAGATCTTAAACGTTCCATCCACCTGCTTCTTCTTCTCCAGCTTCTTCTGCATTTTGGTCTTGCCCTTGGCTGTGCCGTGGAGGGTGGCTTGGGAATATGGCAGGGATGTCACCATGGACATGTGCTGGAACTTCCTGCTCAGAGTGCTGCTGGAGTAGCTGGAGAAACTCATGGTGTCAGAGTTGTCAGACATCTCCTTCTTGTACCTCTTCTCCATCCGCTCATGGTGCTTTTTCTGCATCTTCACGCAGTCCTTGATCCTCCTCTCTGCGTCTCTGAAAGCCTTGTCCTTCAGCTTGCTCACCAGCTTGGGGTTGAGGCTGCTCTGCTTGGCGGCAATGGAGTCTAGGTACCGCACACACTCCATGTGTCCCTTCATGGCAGCCATGTCCAGTGGTGTATGGTAGTCATTGTCCAGACACCAGATGTTGGCCCCAAATGACACCAGGAAGGAGAGGCAGTTCAGATGGCCATTGGCTGCCGCTAGGTGAAGAGGTGTGTTCCCCCAGATGTCACATTTGTCTGGATCACCCCTAAAACAATGTTTGGAACAACTAATTAATGGTTGGTTCCATTGGGCTGACCTTACTGTGCAGATATGAAGTGGGGTTTAAAGAGATATTTACTAGACAATACGCTCATGCATTGTGTGCCACAACCCCCATTACCATACAAGCTCTTTCTTCCCGCAGCTCCCCCGCAATATAAGCAACAGGTCCTTTAGCACAGCCACTACACCTCACCCCATGAGTCCTCTGAAGAAGTGTTCTGAGCATCAGGCAATCATACGGTTTACAGACAACCTTTCTGTTACCCATATTTAGCCTCAAAGGTTACATTCATGCACCTGTGTCCAATTCACTGTCTTCTCTCCATGCTGGAGTGGGACCTGAGCTGTGAAACTGGGATCCAGATTCCGAACATCCTAGAGTTGGTGGGACTAGTTCTGGGATATTTGTTTGGTCCATTATGCAGGTAGAGACCATTTGCAAAATTTAGATGCAGGTTCAAATCTCTACCATCTCCAAAATCTGATGGTGTTCCCAAAAATAAGCCCTGTACTCCATGTGCACTTCTACAGATCCTCCCTAGGGTCCCCCCTGCTGGAGATGCCAGGATAAATGTCCATCCAAAGCACTGGACCTAAATCACATCAGCTGTTTCACCTTTGCACCTTCATGTGCACGACATGAACTGCATCCCTGTCTCATAGTTGTGCCTGGGGCAGCATTAAATAAGACCAGGTGGGGTTTTTTTGCCTTACCAAGTTTAGTTTTCGATTGCACAGCTGAGAGCAAGTTGGTATTAGCACATCCTGAGAATCCGGTTTCAAAGGAAGTGGAGATTAGGTTTCCATCCTTCTCAAGAGCCACAGACTCAACTAATGTGATTAGCAAACTCTGTAGTGATGTCAGCACCTATCCCCGCCGGCCACTGCAGGTCACCAGGGAGTTGCCCAGTTTTGCAGCCTCCCCTAATGAGAAAGATCCAATAGGGTCTGTGAAACAGGATTTGGCCATAGAAAAAGTGCACTTGAGAATACTTGGGGAGATGTCTGAGCTCCTAACAGTCCCCTCTAGTTGCGATCTGCTGAAATAAGACACAGCTATTCCCCTTCCAGCGTCAACTATGCACTTGTGTCTATGAGTCAATTAAATGCCCCCAGCTGTCAACAAGCCTGCCTCACTCACGCACAGTCAAAATAGCAGAACTACCAAACTACACTGCTACGCCGTTCCCTAGAGCAACTCCTCCTGGGAGAGCATGGGACTGCACAGCTCTGAGTTCTACTGTCACCAGCATTCCTACACCTTCCCTTACAATCCTGCCTGATGAACTACAGCTGCCGTTAGAGGAACTGGGTGCTCCCTCATGGCCACTGATGCACCATTCCAAAACTTGGCCTCGCTGGGAGGGACTGAAATGGGAGCTGAGCCACCACACAGCCAGTGCTCTGCCAGCTCCTGTGGATGGATATCATATCCTCCAGGCCTATAAAGAAAGAGAACAGATTGGTGGGAAGAGAAGGGAGAGACTGGCACTGGAGAGGCTGAGAGCTTTCTTCCATCCTGCACCAGTGACCTCCTTCCTACAGTCACAGGGCCTCTCACTCAGAGGAGCTGATATGGAGGCACCAGACATTCCCTCACCAGCCATGGGGTAAGGGCTTGGCTCCAGCCAATCGTGCTGCAAGAGGCGAAGATGACAACCACAAGAAGAGGCTCACTTGGCAATAGGTGTGAGCTTCCCCACTGGCTGTGCCCTTTTACCGCAGGGGCTGGGACTGGAGGGAGGGGAGCTTTCCCACAGCCAGCCTGGCCTGCACCATTCCCAACAGCGTCTCCTTTAGCCTCAGTGTCGCAGATTTCCCTTTCCCGTGCCCACCCTTCCCTCCAAACGTTGGGAGCAGAGCCTAGACCAGAGCTGCTCCTGCGTTCAATTTTGCAAAACGAAATCCCAAGCAATGCGTCACCTGGATCCATCTAACCCCTAATGGAAAAAAGACATCGAGTCCAGTCCTGCATCCAGACCTGTCATTGGCTTCAGAGGGAGCGTTGTGCTCGAAAGACTTTGAGGATCAGGCCCAGAAAGATCAGGCAAAGGATCAATGAACGTTAGGGATCCATTCACCCAGCAGCAGGACAGGGAAGGTTTATCTTGGCTGCAGGTATCCTACCTACTCTAGAGGATCTGAGCTCTGGTGACAGGTGTAGTTACTTCCTAGTTCCTCTGCTAGCTCCGCCTGGCTCCCTCCACCCTAGTAATGACATGTCAAGGCTGGGAAATTCATGGGGAGGATAAATATTTGATGAATTGCAAGAGAGGAGTAAATTATTTATCCAGCTGGATTAAAGAGCCAGCAAAACTGTAACAGCCGGTGCCGGCAGTGGGCTTATAGGGGTGTGAACTGTTGTTTGTTTATGTTTGTTCTGAGTGGCCACACGTGTGTCAGAGTTGAGCATGTTCCTCTGTGCATGGGCAGGAGTGTATGGGAGAGAGAGGGGCATGATGGATCAGCATGTTCACATGTTATGTGTGGACCTGGAGCAAAACTCTGGTTCCAAACCTAATGACTGGACTTTGATGCAAGTAGCACAGCTAAGGCCCATTTCTCATATGCTTTGGACTGCAGAGGGGTATTTCTTGTGCATGCTACTGGCCTCTTTTGTAATGTGCTCTTTGATCTACTGATGAAAAGTGCCATATAAAGAACTAGGGATTATTATAATTATTATGCTTTCCATATGCTTTTTGTTGCCTCAGGGAGCCATTAGCTGGGGAGAAATAACACACGGTCCAGCTGCGTCAGACTATGTCCCGCATCCAAGAACCAAAACATTATAAGTAGGGTGACAGATGTCCCGTTTTTATAGGGACAGTCCCATTTTTGGGGCCTTTTTCTTATATAGGCACCTATTACTCCCCACCCAGTCCTGTTTTTTCACAGTTGCTGTCTGGTCACCCTAATTATAACAAGACTAGATCTCTGCTTACTGTGGCCCCATACCTGGCTCCTTGAGGCACTAGAAATGTCCATGATAAACAACTCCTTGTAAAGTGGGCACGTCCAATCTGGAGTCAGGGATAGCCGATGAACAGGAGTTTACCGTCACTTACTGTTTTTAGAATCACTTCTCAGAGCAGAACCACACTTCCAGGGCATTGCACATTGTTAATTGCAAAGTCCAGGAAGTGGGAACATATTCTAATCACAGGTAATACATCGTGTTTATTCGGCGTGACACTTTTCAGCGTCAAAGCATTTTCAAGTGCTGAGTCAACAATCACAGCAATTATTAATATTACTTTTTTTTAACTACTTTTAACTGGCCCCCTAGGTGTACATAAGCCTACATTGAGTCACCGTGCTATCTTATGACTGTACTGCTCACCTTTCCTCATTCCAGCCCATTCCTTGGGTTTGTGTCGCTCCACTTGTGCCATTGCAGCTAAAATTAGGCCCCGATCTTGCAAACATTTATTCATGTCCTGAGCTTAAAGCATGTGTGTACTCCCTTTGAAATCAATGGGACAGTTTGCACATGGAAAATCAATTGCATGTCGATGTGTTTGCAGGATTTGGTGGCGGGGCCTGGCTGGGACTGTAAACTCTTTGAGGCAGAGAGAGTATCTTTCTATCTGTCCTGTCAGTGTAATAATTCTTATTCTTTGCCTGAAAAAGCAAAACTGTCGCCAAGATATGGTAGATTCCCCTTATTAGCAACCCTTTGGTTACCTGCAAAAGGTTGCCGTTATGCAGCCATTGCCAATAAGCAGACGGCAAGTTCGCTAGGCTGCAGCCAGAGAAGGAAGCACTGGGACCGACTGAGCCCAGCCACAGGCAGGTTTGTGGGGCTGCAGGCATGGAAAGCATGTCCCAGCACTTCCTTCCCCGGCTGCAGCCTCACAAACCTGCCTGCAGCTGGGGATTTTCTTCCGAAAAATGTTCTTAATAAGCGGCATGTCATTGCCAATATCCAATCGACTGTTGTTGGAATCGCCCTCAGGGGATTTCGCTCCCTCAGAAAAGACTAGATCAAATTGGTATCCAGAGCGGGCAGGTGAACACCCCCAAACTGGATCCAGGGTTTTGGTTCTGTCCATGAGAAACGTAGGTTTGGATCTGGATCAAGCTGTGGATGTTGATCACTTGGAAGTTGTGATGCATTTGAAATCCAGAACTGGATTCTGTAGCCTGAGCCCATGTCAGGGCTTTGCAGAGGGAACGGATCTTTCTTGTACTGGTTCGTGCTGTATTTTAACAGGCGGCTGGGATGTTGTTATTGATTATTATGTATGATTTGTATTGTGGTAATGGCTAGGAGCCCTAGTCATGGACGAGGAGCCCAGTGCAATAGGTGCTGTACGGACACAGAACAAAAAGACAGTCCGTGCCCATGTCTATTCCTATATAGCAACAGTGTTGTCTAGTTGTCTGGAGAGCTGGGAGCTAGTAATTCCTGAGATCAAATCCTGACTCTGCCACTGGTGCCAACTGCTGGTGCCATCTGTAAACAGGGCTGGACATAAATTCCATGAATTAAAACTTTATAGGGAGCAAATATCTCAGGGGATGATACAGACTCTTTCACCTCTATGTTACCAGTTCAACTCTGGCCCCGGGTGGTGGTAACAAAAGGTTATTCCAAGAGCTGCATGGGAATTTTTTTTTTCTCATCAGAAATGTTGATTAAAAAAAAAAAGTTTTCATTTCATTGGAAATCTTTGTGGTTTCTTTCTTTGTTTTTTTTAAACTCATTTTTTCAAAATTCCACTGAAAAGCCCTTATTATCCAAAATGTTTGATCTGGTTAAAATTTTCAAAAGCACCAAAGTGGCTTAGGAACCTTGGTCCTCTTTTCTGAAGTGACTTAGGCACTTTGGAGCCCACATTTCATTGAAAGTCGATGGCACTTACTCTCCTGAGTGCCTAAGGGTACATCTCCGCTGCAGTAAGAAAACCCAGCAGTCTCAGAACCAAGGTCAATTGACTTGGGCTGACGGGCCAGGGGCTGTGGGGCTAAACACTGCAGTATAGACGTTCTGGCTCAGACTGAAGCCCGGGCTCTGAGACCTTCCCGGCCTCGCGGGGTCTCAGAACCTGAGCTCCAGCCCGAGTCTGAACATCTACACCCCTGTTTTATCTCACAACCCATGTCCCAGTCACCTGAGCCAGGCCAGCCACAAGCCTTTAATTGCAGTGTAGACGTACCCTCAGTCGCTTCTGAAAATGGGACGTAGCGACTTTGAAAATATGACCCCAGCTCTAGCTATTATTAACCCCGATGGCTGGTTAGGGCTCAGGTGAAATGAGTCAACAGAGCTCATACCCCTTGCTAGTGGTCAGCTGCAAACGGCAGGTAATGGGGTCCCTTCTTGGGAGGCCTAACCAAGGCTAGGGATTGAATGGGCCATAGAGTGCGAATTACCCAGTCAGCACAGGGCCCCCTCAGCAAAAGGCCAATGGCCGTCAATGCAGGTTTCCCGTTGATAATATTTTGTCCTTGCTTTGTACCTGATTCTGCAACCTCCTGTAGGCTGGGCGGCTCTTACTCACACAAGCAGTCCCACCGAAGTCAGTGGCACCTGTCCCCAGCCAGCCCCAGCGTCCTTTGGGGTCAAATTCAGCTTTGGGCTAAGAGGGTGCAACTCGCTTGATCTGCCTGCACCAGAGCTGAATGTGTCCCTTTGCCCGGACATCTCACAATGCCTTACGCAAGTGTATTATCATTCCCATGTTACAGCTAGGGAAACTAAGGCACAGACCGCTGAAGTGATAGCCAAACACAGCAACAGAGCTGGGAATAGATTCCAGGTCTCCAGGTGCCCTGTGCTCAGTCCACTAGACCACAGCTGACTGGCGTCCCTGAGGCATAAGATATATTCCCCTCAGCTTACAACAGAATGAGGGACAATTGGGAAGGACAGAAAACAGAACAGAATGTTCTGCTGTCCAGACCATTCTCCCCTGCTCCATAGGACAGAAGGACAAATCCTCTCCAGCTCACCCCATTGCCAAAGAATCCCTACGCTCCTCATTGTCAAGCATGTCTCCTCCCGGCAGATCAGAAGCTGGCCTGACTCCCATCCCAGTCATACCCACACTGAAGGGTTATTGTCTCCACTAAATGCCACTTTGCCTCCCCTTTCCCAGCCACCCAGTTAATTCGGTTCCTTTCCCTCGCCAGAGCCCAGCCAGGGACATGAAAAAGGCTTTTTGTGCAACTAACGAGTCGGACGAGCCACCTCCGAACCCTTCTCTTCCCCCCTCGCCTCATCCCACTGCTGCACTGAGGGGAGGAGACACGGCAGTGTTTGTTAAGAAATCACCCCCTCCAACCAGCACCCCCCTCACCATCAACCTGCTTTGTTAGCTCCTTTCGATGGGCTGAGACCGTGAACTTTACCCAGGGCAGCCAGCAAGAGTGATTACTAGCATGGCTACGTTCAGCGATAGGCTATTCTTTGCTCCAAACTCACGTCCCTCTGGGCTATCACGTATTCCATACTTCGGTGTGTTCCTCCTCCAGGTTCCCATCCCTGTGGTCAGGGCCGGCTCCAGTGATTTTGCTGCCCCAAGCGGTGGGAAAAAAAAAAAAAGGCGGCAATCGGTGGCACTTTGGCGGCAGCTCTGCCATCGCCACTTCATTCTTCAGCGGCAATTCGGCAGCAGGTCCTTCCATCCGAATTGCAGCCGAAGAGCCAGACGTGCCACCCCTTTCCGTTGGCCACCCCAAGCACCTGCTTGCTGCGCTGGTGCCTGGAGCCAGCCCTGCCTGTGGTGTCCAAACCCCTCACGGACATTAATTAATGTAGCATAACAGCCCTGCAAGGTGGGTAAGGATTATTATTCCCATGTTTCAGAAGAGGAAACTGAGGCACAGAGGTTAAATTAATCAGCTGAGGTCTCACAGCCAGGTCTGTGGCAGAGCCAGGAATGTAACCCAGATAACCTGAGTCGCTATGCAATGCCTGAACACCCTGCAGAGCTTCTGTAGCATACTGTGGGGGATACTGGGCCCTTATGAGCTGCAGAGATCCAGCAACTGGAGGTAGATAAGAGAAGGACATGAACATGGCCAGGGTTGCCTACACAATCAAAGCTACTGTGTTGTGGCAGCAGACAGTTAGGTCTTGCCTGCAGAGACTGTTTTATAACCCTGTAAGAAAACCAGACCACAAACCTGAGATGATCCAGCCTCTAGGACATTTCCCAGAAGGTCCTTATAACATGGCCTGTTCCCACCCACCCAGGCAAAGAGCAAACCATGTTACAACACTATCAGGACACACACAAACATAACTGGGTGTCCCAGCACAGGAGCTATTGTAGTATAGACAGGGGCTGGAGGATTCATTGTGAGGCATTGGCAGAGCTTAGCTAGCACTGACAGATCTATCAGCCAGGTCAGGAACTTGTTTTAAAAGAAGCCACAGCACTGCATTCCCAATAACCTATCTCCCTCAACTGCCTCTCTCTCTTTTCCATCTCCCACACAGACCTTCAGTTGCCCGAGGGTAACTGTCGGCCTCCCTCCTTATCTATGCTCACTGACTAGAACATTGCATAATGGCCTGTCCCCAGCATCCACTTCACTGGGCACAGACAGAGAGAGGGCAATTTACTGCGCTTGTCTGTCTGCCAGTACCATAGCTCTGGGTTGCTTATCTGGCACTGACAAAGAGTAGCTAGTGGATCCTTTGTGATCCCAGCTGCCCCCTGAGACCACAGTCTCTGGCTAGTCCCCTAGATCACCCCATCTCTCATCACCCCCACAAAGTACTGCAGGTGAGCACCCTATGGGCCGGAAGTTCAGACTTCTTCTTGTTCAAGCAGAGTCTGCTAGGCACCACAAAGAGACTAGTTTAAAAGTAAAGCCCTTGAAACATTTGGATATAACTCAGTTTTTATCACTCTTTCTAATAATTGTGACTAAGTTACAAATTTTAAAAGTGACTTAGGAGCCTACTGACTTAAGTGGGTTTGGAAATCTCACCCCAGAGCGAGGTGGAAAACTGAAATAAAAAAATTCACACACAAAAATTTTGACACTTCAAAGTTGTTTCCGTGTCATGGGTTCCAAATGGACCCATTTTTCATTTTTTTGTTTCCAAATTTTTTTGGCAAACATTTTTGTCGACATTTTTCCCTAAAGCTGTAATTGAAACCTTCCGTTCTCTGAAAACTGGGTTGATTAAAAAAAATCTATACAAAACATCACTAAAACGTCTGCAAAAAATCATGATTTTTTTTAAAAAGTCAATTTTTTGGTTTCCATAAAACGCTATGTTTTAACAGAAAAAACGTTGAGTTAAAAAAATTCCGACCAGCTCTAGCTGTGATATTTCAACACACCCTCGAGATGAACTTCAGTGATCAAGAACTGAAACTCCCATCCATGCAGGCATAAGAACTATTCTAGTCACAGCTTACTGCGTTCCAGGATGGCTTCCCTGACCAGTGCGGACAGGGAAATATTTTGTCCTGAGAACCGTGCCAGCCAAGCGGTGCTGCAGACCCTGTCTGTGCTATGACAACAACCCAGTCTAGCCATGATTGGCATTGTGGTTCAGCAGAGTAGGAGTGGAAGAGGCTGAAACTTGTTATGACAGGACTGAATAGACGCACACCTTCGTTTACAGCCCCCATCTACACTACCATTAAAACTGAGTCAGGGAACCTAATTACAATACAGCTCCCGTTTGAAGACAGGCTCATAATTGTATTCAAGGTGTTAGCCTGGTTCAGGGACATGCCAAAAGGCTGGAGATGGGATGAGAAGTGACCGCATAGGGAGCCCCCGCACCACACACACTGCAGCCCCTCTAAGAAACCTAGGCTATATGGAATAGGTTGCCAACAACGTCAGAGATGAGACTGTGTCTTGAACTAAAGAGTAAATTCATGGGTGAAATCCACTTGGACTAACTGCATTCTGTGAGCCCTTAGTCTGAATCTCAGGGTCCATTCTCTTTGCTGCGACAGGGGGTGAGGGAGAGAATTAATGGGAGTTACTCAAGAGGGCTGTTTTAAATAGACCAAGCCCAGCTGAACTACTACAAAGACCTACCACCAGAGACTGATGTTGATTGAGGAGCTATTACAATAGAAGTTAGAAAAGCCATCAGAAAACTTAAAAATAGGAAAGCAGATGGAGAGGGTAACATTATCGGAGAGATGCTAAAAGCAAGTGAGGAAACAGCCCTTGGACTTCCCTTGAGAATATGGAGTGAAGGAAAGAACCCAAACCAGCAGAAGAGAGGCCTTATATTAAAATTGCCAGAGAAAGCTGACCCCTGAAATAAGTAGAGAGGAATCACATTATCTTAGTGCCTAGGGAAATAATGTGCAACATCATCCTAGAACATATCAAGAAACAATTAGATCTCCAACTTAGAGAGGAACAAGCAGGTTTTAGACCACTAAGTTCATGTACAGACCATACTGTTATTCTCAAACATATTATAGAACTAAGTGTGGCGTGGCAAGAACCTCTTGTGATATATTTTAAAGATTTTTCCAGAAGGCTCTTGACAGCATACACAGAAAAGTCTTTGGAAAATTATGGTACACCATAGCATACTAGCAAAAATTATTTGAATCATTAAGGATCTATATCAAAATTTCACATGTGCCGTTAAAGATGGCAACAGCATCAGCCAATGGTTTGCAGTGACAAATGGAGTAAGGCACGGGTGTATTATGTCCCCACTTCGCACTGGTCACTGACTATGTCAGGAGGAAAGTAACCATGGAGAGCAACCGAGGAATTTTATGGACAAACGATAAAAGCACAATAGGATGATCTTGCTTTTGCTGATGACATTGTCTTGCTTAGTTCAAAACATTGCTTAATGAAAGAAAAGATCCAGCTTTTGGCAGATACAGCAGAAAAAGCTGGTTTGGGAAAACAAAACACATGGCTATCAGTATCCCAGAAGCAACCATCAGAATAGACAGAGAAACACTAACAGAAGTTAGTCATTTTACCTAGCTAGCGAGTGAGATGTGCAGTGATTATGGCATCGCGCTAGATGTCAAGCAACAATTATCGAAAGCAGCTAACGACTTGCACAAGCTTGAAAAAAAATTGCAAAAATAGCAGGATTGGCGCTGACACAAAAATACACATTTGTAAACAATGGCATCATGTGGAGCAGAGTCATGGAAATCTATAACAGAAATTGACAAGAGGATCAATTCATTCCAAAGTAAATGCCTGCGAAAGATCTTCTGAGTTCATTGCAAAGAGTTTCTTGCAACATCAGAAACTTTAAGTAGAGCACACCAATCTAAGGCATCAGACTTGGGAAGACGATAACAATGGACATATTTAGGACATGCTTTAAAGATGCCACCTATACATTTTCCACATCAGGTGATAATATGGACACTACCTGGGAAGAGAAAAAAAAGGAGCAATCTAGAGATAATAGAGAAAGAAGCCAAATCCATCAACCTGATGCCCAAACGCCTGAACAGACCAGCACAAGACCGAAATAAATGGATGCTCTCTGCACCTGAGGGTGAGGGAGGGTACAGAAGCAAAGAAGACTCAATAGAATATTCCCCAATTCTCTTATAAAAAAGGGCATGGCCCAGATCCTGCTGCCACCTCCACGTGAGGAATCCCATTGGAGACAATGGCCTTCCACTGACGTAACTGACAGCTGCATTTGGCCCCCATGTTTGGAATTCTCCTCTTTCCAACAGCCCAGTTGCTAATGAGTGAATCCCTCTCTCTGGCAACTATTCTCTCTCTAGGTATGGCTACACTGCCCTCGCCCTGGCAGAATCTCAGAGCCTGAGCCCGAACGTCTACACTGCAGTTTTATAGCCCCACATGTTCAAATCATCTGACTCTGGCCAGTCGCGGCCATGCTGTGGGGCTTTTGTTGCAGTGTAGATGTACCCTCTGTCCAGGGATGGCAGATATAATAGGTCAGGGAGGATAAGCCTCCCTTAAGCCAAGCCCTGGCCCTGCCCCCACTCCACCAAGCTGATGGCAGGCAGGAGCTCAGCTCCAGCCAGAGGCCAGCAGGCAACCCAGCGCTGAGGCCGACACTGAGGGTGGCCGGTGGCCTGGCACTGGGCCCGGCGCTGGCGTTGGCTGATGGCCTGGTTCTGGGGCTCGTTTGGCTGCAGGGGAAGGGAGTCGGGGCTCTGGGGGATGAGGGGGCGGTAGGGGCAGGGCCGCATGGCTAGCCTCCCCGGAGTGGGGGCTTACGCACTACCCATGCCTCTGTCTCTCCCTAGCTCTGCACCTGACTGGCTATTCTGCATGTCCTCCACTCTCTCCCATCCCAGCATCTGAGCAGCAGCAGGCCACAGACCTCAGGAGAAAGAACAGCATTTGGGAGCAGGGAGAGAAGAAAGGGCTTTATTAATCTCGCCCCTCAGATTGCCTCCCGGATATAACGAGGCCACCTCTGTAGCTTCTGTGAACTCTGCACTGGTTTAGTTAACCATCTGGGTATATTTCATCCCTCCTTGACAAAGTGTGACCCATGCAGTGATGAAAACGCATTCTAAGCACCACTGACAAAGGCGCTGCATGTACCATTAATCACCAAAAGGGCATTGGCCCTTCCCCGTTCGATTTTCCCTGTCAACAGCCAATGTATTTTATGCTGTTAATTAAACACCAGCCAAGCTACACAAGAGGGTTTCAGTTGGGACTTTCGATTCCAATTAGAATTTATAAAAGGGCCCTTCTCCGCCGGAAACCTGCCTTCAGTCTCCTGGGCAGGGCAGGCTCCAGGTCAGACTGGGGTGGCTTGGCAGAACTTTCTAGAGATCTGAAGCTGACATGGCAGAAGGAGCTGAAAATGAGCTTTCGGGTGAGCTGTGAGCTGCACTGTCAGACCGGGGGATGGGGGAGTGCCAGAACTGAACAGCAGGGGATGCTGCAGGGAACAAGCCCAATAATGAAGCAATAATGGATGCAGCTTGGAAATGAAATAAAATGAAATACATGCTTTACCCTTCTCTCTGCACTGCGTTCATTTTAATGACAATCTCAGCCCTTCGGTAAAGACCCTCTTTAATCACTCAGTGTTAAACAAGTTAAAGCCTAAGCTCAGAGGCCCCCCAGTAGCCCATTCCTGAAATTTCTGCCCCTGCCCCTAGCCGGATGCCTCTCTGACTTGTGACACACAAAGAAACTTTGCTGAGATTTTTAAGCCTGGGTAAGACTATGGCACAGGCATTGGTCACACAACCGTATTGGAGCCTAAATCTTCTCTCCCAAGTCTGGTACCATTTTTACCAGCCAGCCCTTCAGCTTCTGCAAGCCAGTTCACCAGAGTCCCAATCAGATGGCTGTTGAAGACACTATGCAGCGGAGTTGTAGCTGTGTCGGTCCCAGGATATTAGGGAGTTGAGGTGGGCTAGGTCATATCTTGTATTGGATTAACTTCTGTTGGGGAGAGAGACAAGCTTCGGAGCCACAGAGAGCTCTGCCTTCCCCAGACCTGAAGAAGAGCTCCGTGTAGCTCAGAAGCTTGTCTCTCTCACCAACAGAAGTTGGTCCAATAAAAGCTATTACCTCACCCACCCTGTCTCTTTATTGAAGACAATGACATTTATCCAATTGACTTTAATGGAGCACAATGCTGAACAGGGTAAATGATCAGTGATTTTTAAGTGTCTCCATTTTTGGGTGCCCAAGAGGCATCTTAAAGGTGCTGTGCCCTCTGAAAATCAGTCTCTTTAAGGTATCTCTTGTTGAACACCCAAGGTACCCAAAAATCACTAGTCACTTTTGAAAATCCAGGCTGGGATCACTACTAACCATTCCCCGGATCACAGAGTGGCTGGAATCCACCGAAAGGTTACAATGGCTAAGAACTCATATTCCTCAGAGATGGAAACACCAACCCTCACTGACCCTGAAAACCCCATGAAAAGCCCCAAGGAACAGGAAAACCATTATAACACCCCCCTCAGCTTCAACATCAAACCAGTACTACGAAGGCTGCGGTAAAACATGGTTCAGCCTTTGAGATCTGGAGAGCTGAGACCCAGCCCGGATCATGTCACAGGAGAAATGCAGCTATAATTACTTTGCACTAATACACGTGAGGAACTCAGCGCACTTCACAGAGATGGGTTGGCAACACTGCTCAGGTCGGACATAGTACTAGACTAGCGAGGGTGTTTGCAAAGCAGGTTCAAGATGCACTGGGAGAGATGGGAGAGTAGCAGAACAGAAGTGGCGTTGTAGGTTTGGAAGCATGTTAGCAGAGCTGTCTGGGGGCTGGTCACTGGGCTAACGGGGATGTTCCAGGCCTGGAACGACAGGCATCAACAGAGCTGAATGAGTGACGATTGCTCAACCCCTGCTCACGCTACTTTTGAGGTTAGCCAGGGGTATCAATCTCTCACTTCCCAGCTGCCTGGATACTATGCTGATGGGCATATTAGACGGACTATGGATTGACTCAGCCAGACTCACATTCTAGCAGGAAAGAAAATAGCTCAGGGGAGCAGGAGGAAAGAAGTAGCAGCCTCTGTGCAGGGCAAAGTATGGAGGCCTTGATCTCCTGATCTGTGAGGGGGAGGAAGATGGGTTTTCACTGAGCCGCTCCATCGAGGTTAGGAAAGGATCAGGGCAGAAATCAGCACTTACCCTCTGCTAACTATCAGCCTCAGCGCTTCCAAGTTGCCATGATAAGCAGCCCAGAGGGTCGGGGTCATGCCATCCTCGTCGGGCAAGTTTAGGTCCTTTCTGGTGGCTTCCTTTAGCAGGTCCAGGTAGCCATCCCGGGCTGCTCGGTGATACTGGTCGTTCATGATGCTAAGCAGTCCCCTGGCCAGCTCATCGGGGCAGGGAGGCAGGCAGGAGTATCTCAAAGGATGGGCATTGATGCGGGTAGGAGTTCCAGGCAAGCAGCTGCCTGAGAGCCGAGGAGGGAGCTGAGAGCAGTGGTTACCAGGACACCTGAGAAGTCCTGATCAGTGAAAGGAGGAACTCCTTGAAATGAATGCAGGAGATGCCTCTTCCAAAGCTCCCCCTGGGTCCTAAGAATCCTCCTTTCCCACCGGTGCGGGTCTCATGGCAAGGAGGAGAAGGTGCAGTTCAGCCCTGTCCCCAGCTCCAAGCACCTTTTAACTTTACCGTCTCTATCCTGGGGCCAGCCACGTCTCCCCAGAGCCCTCCTAAGGGGAATTCATGCCGGAGGCACAGAACAGGTCCGGGGCAGTTCAGCAGAGCAGCTCCCTTCAGGCTCTTTCAGCCCCAGGGATCTTTCTAAAAGAGGAGGAAGCCAAATGAAACACCAGGCAGCAGCAGCAGCTCTATCCTGCAAGCACAGCCAGTCCCCCAGTGCCCCTGCACTAGGGTTTAGTTTTCAAGAAAGCGTGGCTCAGTTTTTCACGGTAAAAGACGTGAGACAGCTTGGGCATGTGTGTGGGCACACTAGCTACACGGCAGGAGCAGCAGCAGCCCTCCACCCACCTACCCCCAACTTTCCAGGGCAGCATACAGGGCACCTACAGAACTGGTCCCAACAGCAAGTTCAGGGTGTGGGCTCCCAGCCCCTGCTTCAGCAGAGATATCTGAGGCCTTCCCTCAGGAGGGGGCAGGACTTGGCCTGTAGGTAAAATGGCAGCACCTCCCTTAGATCTATGGACCGAATTCTCTGGCTGGAACGCGCTGGTGCTGACCCCACTCCATCCCCTTCAGGATGCTGGGAGACTTCAGCCCGGACATGCTGCTCCATCCTCCTTCTGCCAGACCTGGCAGGATGCATGATCCTGTGGCGCCCTCTGCTGCCCAGTGAGGCCAAACCATAACCAGCCACATGGTTCTCCCAGCACGTGGCCCTGACCTTTGATTTTCCTTCTTTGGGTTCACTGGGGCGCCTTGCAGTGTAATGTGCGGGGAATTTCCTGTTGCTCCCTTGACACGAATGGGAGCCAGGTCACTAACATCCCTGGGCACCTGGCCTACAGCTCATCCCTGTGGCGTGGGAAAGGCTGAGCCTGCAGGCAGTAGTGACCACAGAGCTAGGGGAGGTGGCAGGGCTGAGCCCAGGAGAGGGGAAGGAAGACAGAGAGGACTGGGAGGAGAGAAGGGTGAAGGAGGGAAATAGAAAGAGAACAGAAAAGGGACTGAGAGCGATGGAGAGAAAGCATCACTGACGGGAGGGATAGTGAAAGCAAGAAAGGAGCAAAAAGGAGCCGGGCAACACAAAGGGGGAAGAGAAAGACAGTGACATGTGGAGCTCCAGGCTGCATCGGTGAGTGGGCTAATATGATAATCAAATGGCACTTAGGCCAAAGCATTCTGCAAACACTAACTGATCAACCCTCTCAACCCCCTAAGGATACAGGTAAGTATCCTACAGCCAGGGCCAAATTCAGGTGTGGGGGTCCATTGTCGGCAGTGGATTTGCAGCCCTTCATATTACATCATGTATGAACTGAGCCCAGAGAGGTTAAGTGGTAGCTAAAGAGATAGTTGTCAGTTTTAAGGCCCTTTGTATCCTTCTGGAGGAAAGACAATATAGTAATGCAAACTATTTGTTACTTAGATATTAGTTATTCTCATCTTATTATTAATGGGCCTGTTCTTGTAACTCCTGGGGTTCTCAGAGAACTGCTCAGTGAAGGAAATACTCTCTCCTTGGCTCTGTTTAGTAAGGGGAAAGAGCAACATGTGGATCGAGGCAAACAAATGAGGTAGAACAAGTAACAGGAGAGCGAGGGGAGCAGAAAAGGGTGTCGCAAAACCCATGCCAGCCAGAGGAGGGCAGGGTAAGAAAAAGATATGAAGACGGTCAGGGACAATGTTGCAGAAGGAAGAGACATTATCGCCCAATCTATCCCAACCCCAGGAGAGGGAATTACTAGAAAGAAAAACAGAAAATAGACCCATTGCTGCCATAGACAGACCAGTCCGATAGAGGGGAAACACACGGAAGAGGTGAAGCTAGAGTGAAGGCCGTACAATGGCCCATTCCGATAGCTTTCTGTCTTAAGTGACCATTGCCAAAACACGGAGTACAACTTGACCCTACCCTACTGAGACCACCTCCGTTAAGCAACCGGCTTTGGCCCACTGCTGAGCAGCCATGGGAGAACAGTGCATATGCTACTTGTATACGCTCCGTCAGTGACAAATCAGCTTGTCATTTGAAGGAAGAGAACTCAGGTTAATTAACCAGTGACAAAGGGGAAGGGCAGCCCCAGCAGAGCAAGTCTGGGACTGCCTTTGGATGGAGCAGTGCATGGAATGCAATAACTGAGGACAACAAGTCCTACTCGGTCCCAGTAACACACCTCCCCATTCTCAGTCACTGACCAAGCAGAGAAAGGCTGAGGAGCACCCAGGACTGAATGGATATGGGAGTGGATTCCTTTCTCTCCCTCAAGCATGTGTCCAGATAGGGCCTGAAGTATGTTGGGAGAGCAATTTGGAGTGGTCTAACATGCCTGGAGTACTTAATAGTGGGACTGAGTAGCCCATAAACATTAACTAAGATCAAATGGAGAATCGGTGTAGCATGTAATACATCATCTGTCAGGGCAATCTAGCTTGCCCTGGCAGGGGCCTGGACTTGATCTAATGGATCTTTGATCACAGATCTTTATCTATGATCCTGTGACCTAGAGGGGAGGCTCATGCCATGCTCGGTTGCATTCATACCTCATGCCCTTCAAAGGTAAATAACTCTTATCTCCCCATCTCTCTCTTCCCTAAAACCAGCCCATTGCACACAATGGATCATGGGAGTTTCACTGAGAAGTTTATGAAACGGCGCTGTCAGCTCCAGAGATGGTGTAAATCAAGACGATGTCCAAATAGGTATAAATTCCTCGGCTGTCCAGATTCGAGAGAAGAGGAACCTCGTGTAGCAGCCCAGGTAAGATCGGAGAATCAGGTGGTGGGTGTACAAGCAGGTTGGTGGAATGGCTTTCGGCTTTAATAATAGCTTTGCTCTCAGAGATACTTCACCCCAGGTTTCCCTAGTAATAAATTCAAAGTTTTATAAAATATTAATAAAGCATGGAGCTTAACCTATTTCTAACAGGCTTTGGAGAAGTTGGAAAGCTAGACAAGCTCGCTAAGGAACCTGTTTTAGTGGATAAGCTTGCTGCAAACTACACTGTGTTCTTCTAATGGATTCCTATTCTGTTAGGTTTATCATTGTAATAGGTCTGTTTCTTTGCAGAGAGTATGACATTTTGTCTACATGTTTTGTGGCCG
Organism: Gopherus flavomarginatus; assembly: GCF_025201925.1. Taxonomy (NCBI): domain Eukaryota; kingdom Metazoa; phylum Chordata; order Testudines; family Testudinidae; genus Gopherus; species Gopherus flavomarginatus. The sequence continues at coordinate 38,448,788 of NC_066628.1, read as the reverse complement.
GTATTTAAATCCAGCCATGTTGGCCATTTGCCCTGAGACCTTTGGTCTTGCCTGCATCTCATGCCTTCCAATAGTTTGTGTCAATAAACATTTAAATGGGAGTTAATATTTGTGTTAAACTGGCATTGAATTCACTCTCACAAGCATTGATTTGGGATTTCAAAAGTGACAAAACAGTGAGTGCAGCCCATAGGGTCTCAGGGACCAAACGCTACTGAGGAAATGTCTTGCTACCCTTTTAAACAGGCTTCTTCAGATCTAATGATTCCCCTTAGCAGGGACAGATACTGAATCTCATTCCACTAACAGCGGAAGCAGGGCATGCGCACACTGCACAAAAGGTGCCACTCTGTGAGAAAATAGTAGCAATCAGACGTCTAACAGTGAAAATGAGGTAGGATCAGAGGCTAAAATAATGAAAGAACAAGTTAGGAATTACTTAGACAAGTTAGATGTCTTCAAGTTACCAGGGATTGATGAAATACATCCTAGAATACTCAAGGAGCTGACTGAGGAGATATCTGAGCCATTAGTGATTACATTCAAAAAGTCATGGAAGACGGGAGAGATTCCAGAGGCTTGGAAATGGGCAAATATAGTGCCCATCTATAAAAAGGGAAATAAGGACAATCCAAGGAATTACAGACCAGTCAGCTTAACTTCTATATCCAGAAAGATAATGGAGCAAATAATAAAGCAATCAATTTGCAAACGCCTAGAAGATAATAAGGTGATAAGTAACAGTCAGTGTGGATTTGTCAAGAACAAATCATGTCAAACCAACCTAATAGCTTTCTTTGACAGAGTAGCAAGCCTTGTGGATGGCGGGGGCAGGACGCAGTAGATGTGGTACATCTTGACTTTAGTATGACTTTTGATACCACCTGTCATGAGCTTCTCATAAACAAAACTAGTGAAATACAACCTAGATAGAGCTACTATAAGGTGGGTGCAGAACTGGTTGGAAAATCATTCCCAGAGCATGTTTGTCAGTGGTTCACAGTCAAGCTGGAAGGGCATAACAAATGGGGTCCCACAAGGATCAGTTCTGGGTCATGATCTGTTCACAGTCTTCATCAATGGATTTAGATAATGGCATAGAGAGTACACTTATAAAGTTTGCAGATGATACCACACTGGGAGGGTTTGCAAATGTTTTGGAGGATAGGATTAAAATTCAAAATGATCTGGACAAACTAGGGAATTTAATAAGGACAAATGCAAAGTACTCCACATAGGAACAATCAGTTGCGCACATACAAAATGAGGAAAAACTGCTTAGGAAACAGTACTACGGAAAAGGATCGGGGGGGTCATAGTTGACTCTCATTTTGCGTGTGGTCCATCATGTAATGCTGTTGCAAAAAATGCAAACATCAATCTGGGATGTACAACTAGCAGGAGTGTTATAAGAAAGATACAAGACGTAATTCTTCCACTCAACTCTGTGCTGATTAGGCCTCAGCTGGAGTATTGTGTCTAGTTCTGGGTGCCACATTTCAGGAAAGATGTGGACAAATTGAAGAAAGTCCAGAGAAGAGCAACAAAAAATGATTAAAGGTTTAGAAAACATGATCTATGAGGGAAGACTGAAAAAACTGGACTTGTTTAGTCTGGAGAAGAGAAGACCAAGAGGGGACATGATAACAGCTTTCAAGTGTATAAAAGGTTGTTACAAGGAGAAGGGAGATAAATTGTTCTTCTTAACCTCTGAGGATAGAACAAGAAGGAATGGGCTTAAACTGCAACAAGGGAGGTTTAGGTTGGACATTAGGAAAAACTTCCTAACTGTCAAGATGGTTAAGCATTGGAATAAATTGCCTAGGGAGGTGATGGAATCTCTGTCATTGGAGATTTTTAAGAGCAGGTTAGACAAACCCCTGTCAGGGATGGTCTAGATAATACTTAGTCCTGCCATGAGTGCAGGGGACTGCACTAGATGACCTCTCAAGGTCCCTTCCAGTCCTACGATTCTATGATTCTTGATTCAGATGGAGTGATCCTTTATTTCAGGGGTTCTGTTCCTGACAGCAGTAACACTTGGCTTTGGCATTAGTGGAACCATGACAGAGGAGCCTGTGCGGACAGACAGTGAGATCTGTCGCGAAGACTCCATCATGGGTTCCGGTCAGAGAGAAGACAAGGACAGCACGGCCCCCAGCCCAACAGGCTCCTTGCGTCACCATCCGCACTCGCCTCCCTTGACACACAACCCCAAGGAGATCTGGAAGAAAGGAGGCCGCATGTTCTCGGTCCTGCTGGCCATCAATTTGGTGCTACTGGCCTGCACCCTGGTGAGCAGTGCGGCCTTCAACAAGGTAGCTGTGCACGACTACGACGTGTTTTTCATGCTGACCATCATAATGCTGATCTGCATTGCCTGGATCCTCTTCTACCTCATCGTCACCGCCAAGCGCCGGGACGCCATCCTCTACAAGGACTCCCATGCAGGACCTGTCTGGCTGAGAGGTAGGAAGCCACCATGGATGATGCCTTGGGATGGAGGGAGGTAAAGATGGGATCCCACACAAGGTAAGCACTCTGTGAGGAAAGCATTGCCCAGATGGCCTCCTAGAGGCCCCTTCTCAAAACATCACTCACAGAGAACTTCAGAAGTTTCCTCTCCTTAGTGCTCTTGGTCTGAGGGTTGGACTCCAATAATCAGTCTCATTAACCTGTGTCGTGCTGGATCCAGTCCTTATGTGGGAGGGTTCTCCAAAGTACTTGGTTATTTTTCAGCTTCATCAGTCACCATTCCAAGGGCTGTTGGTGCAAAGGATTTGTAGGCTTTAGGGTAAAAAGAAAACTAGGATCACTAGGGGATAAAAGGGGAAGCCTGAAATGCCATCTACCTCTACATGGCAATGCCATTTCTCTCCCTCCACTGTCCATCTAGACAGCGTGGGCTCACCTACGTCTACCTGTCCACCCCCAACATGCGCACGTCATCTCTAATTGCCTTTGCTTCCTCAACAGGAGGCCTGGTTTTGTTTGCCATTTTCACTCTCGTGATGGACGTGTTTAAAACTGGGTATTACTCCAGCTTCCTCAACTGCCTGTCTGCCATCAAAATCATCTACCCTCTCGTGCAGGCTGTGTTCGTAATCATCCAGGTGAGTGTGGGCTCTTTCAGTGCCCAGGGGACAGGTGGGTGAGCTCAGGGATGATGCTTGACCTTCCCAGGGTGCTGATCGCTCTTGAACGATTCTCTGCCCAGTGAGCTTAGCTCACTCCATGATCCATTCTAACCTAGCAGAGCAAACTCAGCTGACTAAACTCCTCTCCCCTAGGGAAAACACTTCCCCATCTGCCGTACCATATTTGATCTGTGGTGACTTGCTGTAGGTCAGGGTTCATAACTCTTTTCCATGCTATGTCCTGCTATTATTTGCATAGCAGGACTGCTCACATGAACCCCTAACCAGGTTCTAGCCAGGGTTTAGCAACATGGAGAGGGCAGGATGGCCATAACCCCTGATATCTGTTCATGATTGCCTGTGGGGTCTCAACCCCCAGGTTGGAAACCCCTGATGGATGTCAATACTGTGGAACAGAGAGGGCTGGTTGGGAGCAAGGGATAAGCAGGAGCAGCATGTTGTGCAGCAATGGTGGGCAGAAGAAGGAGCTGTGGAGGTGGAGTGGGAAGCATGGGAGGGCTACAGCACAAGGCAAAGTAAATGGGGCAGGAATGGATGGCAGAGGAGCAGCATGGGTGGGATAACAGGCCTGGTGCAGCAGAGAATAGGGCAGGGCCTGATTTTCATCCTACAGAGCGTGGGAGTGGCCGGGTCTGTTTCTAGTCTGACACTGCCGCTTTGAGGTTCAGTCTTAATCAACACTTATATTTCTTCCAGACATACTTTCTGTGGATTTCTGCCAAAGACTGCATTCACGTGCACCTGGACGTTACCAGGCAAGTATTTCTCCCAGCTGGTCGTGTTCCCTTCTGCACTTGTCCCCATTCCTCTGCCGAGCCCTCCCTGCAATTAGCTGCAGCTACTGGGGGAACATTCCTACATTCTTTCCTTTCAGTGGGTCTGTTACAGGATTATCCCACCAGGCACACACAAGAGATGGCCCCGTAGTGAAAAGCGGAGAGCTGCCATTTGGTTCCCAGCTACCCTGACGTGCTAGAAGGAGAGGGTCCATTCATAGATTAGGTTCAGAAAACAGTAGAAATGGGAGCCAGCTGCATAATTGAGAGGCTGAGCCAGGGTTTTGGTTTGAGCGCCTCTCCAGTGTTATCCCGGCCCACGTGGCGTGGCACTCTGTCCCCCTCCAGTGGCGGATGAGCCACAGAGAGATGTTAATGAGCCAGCTACAGTGGGCTCTCCGGTACTAGTAGCTCACACTTTAAGATCCAGAAGTGGGAAGACTGATCCCCATCCAGGGGCACAGCCCTACACTAGCACATAATACTTGCATTTAAAAAAAAAATTCCTGGTAACTTCCCCGGTATTGGGAAGGAAGACAAAGGAGCTTGAGGAAGACCAAAAGGCTGATGGAATGAGAAACCAGACCTCAGATGATCATATTCACTTTCGCAAGACTGGCTCCACCTTTCTGGACAGGCCAACCCTGACCAATTACTCTACATACTTCCATCCACGCCCTGTGAGAGGCTGAGCCAGAAACAGTGAGAGATGAAACTTAGTTAGTGCTTTCCAGGCAGGGTAATGGTATGAAGAGTGAAGGGAATGACAGAAAGAAGCTAGGGCAGCAGACAGGGAATCAGGACACCTGGGTCCTCTTCTTGACCCTGCCACAGGCTCCCTGTGTGACTGGGGGAAAATGACTTCCCCTCCCTGTGCCTCAGTTCCTCCATATATAAAATGGGGATACTGATACTTGCCTGCCTCACAGAGGAGAGACTTAATTCACTAACGTTTGAAGGGTGCATTGAGGCCTAGAGAGGAAAGGTGCCAGAGAAGCAGACTTTGCCTTGATTCTCTCTCTCTTCTCTCGTACAGGTGTGGCTTGATGCTGACGTTGACCACTAACCTAGCCGTGTGGATGTCGGCCGTAACAGATGAGTCCGTGCATAAAGCACACACGAAATTCCAGAACGTAACAGAAGGAACACACAGATGGATCATGAAAGGTAATTTGTCCATTAGTAAAGCCAGCTAATTCTGGAGCAAGGGGACTGCAAGAGTAAGGCACTATCTTGCGTGAGTTGGGGTATTCCAATCTGGACCTTAGCATTTGTGTCTTGCTTTGTGTCCAGCAGGGGTCATGGGGATGGAGGGAGAACCTAGAATGAACAGAGGAGAAGGAGGGGAGAGGAGGAAAAGAAAAGGAAAGAGAGAGAACATAAGAAAGAACAAGGGTGGGAGAGGAGAATAGATAGGCCCAGATGAGAGAAGAATGTTCACTAAACCAATTGTTTGATAAAGGGGAAAGCAATTCCAAAAGGCAGAAACCAAAGGAAAGCTGAGGTTTCAATTGGTGGATTCTCAGTGTCCAGGCAACCCTGGGTCTCAGGGTCACGAGATCTACTTGTATCTTTGGTCCTGCATTTTAGTGACTGTGATTCTCCAGAATAAGGCTCTTCAGGACTGTTAACAAGTGCTTGTTTCCTGCAGTAACAATGTAACATATATGTGTTTTTCCTGTTCCAGCTGGAACCGCAAGTGGCTCAACAGAAAGCTGTAGCTGTGACAGCCAAATTTGCCAGATCTTCCAGAGTGGCTACTTTTGGTTGTATCCCTTCAACATTGAGTACAGTCTTTTTGCCTCTGCCATGCTGTATGTGATGTGGAAGAATGTTGGACGCCTCATAGACCACCACACCCACCACATCCACCACCTGAAGTTCAGGCTCTTCAGAAGGACCTTCTTTGTGGGCATCATTTTGGGGCTGTTCATACTAGTGAGCGGCCTGGCTGTCCTCATTATTTATGAGGTGCAGGTGAATAGCAGCAGCCAGCCAGACAAGAAGAACGAAGCACTCATCATGTATTACACCTTCAACATAGTTTGTCTGAGCCTGATGTCTCTTGTCTGCATCGGAGGTTCCATTGTCTACAGGTTTGATAAGAGAGACATGGACCACCACAAGAATCCAACCAGGACTTTGGACATGGCCTTATTGCTGGGGGCTGCGTTGGGGCAATATGCTATCTCCTACTATTCCATTGTGGCTGTGGTGGCCAGCACTCCAAGGGATGCAATAAGTGCCCTCAACTTGACCTACTCGCTGCTGATGATCGCCCAGCACACCTTCCAGAACATCTTCATCATCGAAGGCCTTCATCGGCAGCCCCCAGAAGACGACCACAAAATTCATCCTCACCAGAAGGACCTATATGGACTCACCTTTGTCAACATCAATGCCGTATCCCTCCGCGTCCCCGAAAGCGGCAGTGCCCAGCCATCCCCCTTGCCCCACAGTCAAGGTGCGGTAGCAATCCAGCCTTCAGACGTGGTGCAGTCCATAATGGTCCCCAAGAAGGTGAAATGGAGGAGGAAGTTCCTAAAGGAGATCTCCTTGTTCCTGCTCCTGTGCAACATAATTGTAAGTGACAATCAGAAAGGGATTTTTGGAAGGGTGGCTGGGCAGGTGGAGGGCAGGGGGTCCTGTCCAAGAGGATATGGTCTAAGGAAAATGTTCCTTTTTCTTACCTTAAATCTCTCACTTAAATCAGAAGTAGCTGCATAGAAGTCAGTGGAGTTATTGGAAAACATTCTCGGCTGGTATAACAAGGCTCAACTCCCTTGATTTCAGTGGCGTTTTGCCCATTTACGGCAGCAGAGAACTGAGCCCATAACATTGTACAATTGGTGCAAAGGAGAGGAGAATCAGGCCCAATATTTTTTCATTAGGCTTAATCCTTGGATGCTACATTTTTAGGAAAAAGGCATCTAGAGGCCGATCTAAGCCATTTTCTTATACGTTAGACAGCAAAAGACATGATGTCTGGTGATCAATAGTTAAGTAGCATGCGTGAAATCCTGGCTCCATTAAAGTCAATGGCAGAAGTTCCATTGATCTCAGTGGGGCCAGGATTTCACCCCATGAGTCAAATTGTAGTCTCAGGATCTCTATTGGCAGGTGTATGTCAGAGAAGAATCTGGCCCCAGATAGCTTCACTTAGAAGCCTGCTTTTTATTAGCAATTACACTTGATTAGCAGCCACGCTTTTCATTGTAAGCCCTAAGGGAAGCCAATTAAATGTAGTGTGACTCCCCTGTGTTTTGAAGGCACTTTTGATTTACAGGAAAACTATGGTGGAAATACACATATTTCATGGGAGCTGCAGCTTCCAAACAAACCAGGCACAGATGATTTAGATAAAGAGCCTCCAACCCAGTAGGTCTTTTTCTGTTGCTCATATGGTCCTGAATTTAGAAGATTTATCCTTTCCCTTCTCTCTGGTCTTCTGACCTTTGAAGCCTTAGCAGCAGCTGCAACCACTCACCACATCCCATCCCTCTCACTGAGACTGTCACATTTGTTTCCCATCTCCAAACAGCTCTGGATCATGCCAGCATTCGGCGCCCGGCCACAGTTCGACAATGACAAGGAACTCAACTTCTACGGCTACTCGATGTGGGCTGCCATTGTGGACATTTGCCTGCCCTTCGGGATCTTCTACCGCATGCACGCAGTGGCCAGCCTGCTGGAGGTCTACATCATGTCTTAAAAGGAAGAACACCTGCTCTATCCACCCACCTTTCCCGCCCCAGGACTGAAAGCCTGAGCGGCTGTACTGAAGGGTTTGGGGGTTGCATGCATCCCACGCCCTAGCGATGACAGGGCATTACTGCACCGCCGTGGAAATAATCCACTCATAGTCCCAGATGTTGTTTTCTACTCATGTGTGAGTGCGTGTGTTTGATTTCAATTATTGCTTTAAGTTTTAAGGCTTTTAGAAAAGTGGAACGTTTACAAAGTAGGGCAATGAAAACCACGTGCAGTTCATTCAAATTGACACCTCTTCCTACTAAGGGCCTGATCCTGCCGACTGCTCCCAACGCCATTGACTTCATTCTCCCAGGGGGCGCCCGGTAAGTGCACAGACAGGAAAACTGAACTGGTGAATGTTGAAGGCTTTTGGAATCACGTTAGAATTCTCTTCTCCCCGCTACCCGACCACGGTCCTGACGGCTTCACAATACTGTCCTTGGTCACATCCCCTTTCTCCTCCATTGAGACTGCATAGCTGCTGATCAGCGAAGGCCCAGAATGACTGAAAGCATCCTTATTCAGGACAGCACCTACACATGTGCTGAATTCCCACTGAAGTCAACAGGCGCTTAGCACATGGGTAAGTGCTGTCCTGAATAGGAATAGACTTAAGCACATGCTTAAGTTCTTTCCTGAATCAGGGCCGATAGTTAATTCTATTACGAGAATTAAAAGGATTTTTTTAAATAGTGTAATGATTTTTTTAAAAAACACATGAACTTATTTTATATAAAAAAATTATTTATTGATTTTCAGTGTAACAATGAATAGCTAATGGTTCACAGTGCCACACAATGCACATCCAATTCATTCTACAGGCCAGCTTTCCTGGCCTTAGATGAACACACAGAGATGCCAGTGATTTCATTTGTACGCCTGTGCATCAGAGAGTAGAACTGATCCATATGATATCTGCCTAACCTGAAGCAAGCCTCATGAACTCTACACAGGCCATGCTTCATTTGGCTGGTGCATATAAGTATCAGCAAGTGAATCAACGAGGTACAGCTCAATGTCTCTCTCTTACAAAGTTATGTTTACAGAAGAAAGAAATGTCATTGTACTGAAGAGGAAAATTGCAGAGCTGATGAAAATTAACAAATCATTTCCCGAGGCTGTTTGTATATTTCTCAAATAAAAGAATAAATGAAAATCATGCTACTTTACCAAGCAGAGTTTCTTTTTCACCAGCCAGCTGGCATCACATGGAGATTCGGCCCATGTCACACCAGAGTGAGAGGGAAGAACAAAGATTTTGTGGTGCTTCATAGATGATTGCATTTCATGACCTGATCATAGAATCATAGGGTTGGAAGAGACTTCAGGAGGTATCTAGTCGAACCCCCTGCTCGAGGCAGGACCAATCCCCAGACAGATTTTTACCCCAGTTCCTTAAGTGGCCCCCTCAAGAATTGAGCTCACAACCCTGGGTTTAGCAGGCCAATGCTCAAACCACTGAGCTGAAATATGTTTCTCCCAAAAAAAAGTTCACATTTCAAAAATTCATAGATATTAAGGCCAAAAGAGACTGTTAGCACATCTAGTCTGATTTACTGTATATTGCGGGCCACAGAATTTCACCATTTACCTCTCTATGGAGTCCATTAACTTGTGTTTGACAAAAGCTTATCTTGCAGAAAGGTGTGCAGTCTTGATCCGAAGACATCAAGAGAGAGATAATTCACCACTCCCCTTGGTACTTTGTGCCAATGGTTAATCACCCTCACTCATTAGAACAGGGGTTCTCAAACTGAGGGTTGGGACCCCTCAGGGGGTCATGAGGTTATTACATGGAGGGGTCAATGAGCTGTCAACCTCCACCTCAAGCCCCACTTTGCCTCCAGCACTTATAATGGTGTTAAATATATAAAAAAATGTTTTTAATTTATAAGCGGGGGCGGTCACACTCAGAGGCTTGCTGTGTGAAAGGGGTCCCCAGTACAAAAGTTTGAGAGCCACTAGGTTAGAAAATGTGCCTTATTTCTAATCTGAATTTGTTTGGCTTTAACTTCCAGCCATTGGTTGCTTTTCTTTTAGTCTTTTTATTAAGGCAAAGTCACACTAAAATGTCAGCCTTCTACATTGTATATTACCTATTTGGGATCAGGTTAATATTCAGAGAACCTGGCTAAAGATTCTGACTTGCTGGCTCGGGAGCCCTCTTCTAAATACGCTTCCTCTTTTGAGTTTTCTTCTCGTGTATGTACTTGGCGTGAAAGCTTTTCCATTACAAGAACAGTCCGTATTTTACTATACCACAATTCCATGGGGTGGAAGTGTCACATTTTTCCAATAATTTGCAATACAGAGTCTAGATGCTAACAGTAAAAATGAAATTCATTTGCCGTTCGGTTTAAAATGCAGATCCTTTCCTAGATCATTAAGCAAGCAGGTCAGGGAGGGATGTCCCAGCCATTGGTTCTTGTAATGCCGTTCTCCACTCACGCTCAAAGCCCATTAGAACTTTTTTTAAGACCAGCTCTTCAGAGGTTACAAATTAATACGTAAGAGAAACAAGTGAATGAACTGGAACTGGAAGGACAAAAGAAAAACTAGCCAGAATCTTAAGTTCTCCCTCTGAAGAATTTACTACTGCTGGTGAATTGTACTTTTCTTATTATTTGCCATCAGAACGTGTTACCCTCTGTCAAGGTTACAGGGCTGGCTATAACTCGGATCCCTCTCTGATCTCTCTAAGTCCAACCCCACAGGCATCAGAACCCCCGCTTTCCGCTCTCTTTGGGCTACAGAACCCTGTGCATCAACCGTACTTCCCCAACAGGTCCGAATGAGTTCAGGTACTTGTATTTCTTCCCTTCAGGATTGTCACCAATGGTGAATAGACTTAATTGATTTTAACCACAGGAACACAAAGCATAACATAAGAGAAAAAAAGATTTTAAAAAAAACAAAAGATCTATACTCATCTCTATCTTAACTAGAGTCCTAGGCCCTGGCAGACCCTAACCTCTGGGGGCCTGGGTCTCAAATCATCAATTTTTTCAAATCAAAATATTTGCAACATTAAGATATTTATAGGTTCCCCATTAGTAACAGAGCACCTCACAGTCTTTAATGTATTTATCTTCACACCATCCCTATTTTACAGAGGGGAAACTAAGGCACCAGGTGGCTAAATGACTTGTTAAGATCACGCAGGAAGTCTGTGGCAGGGCAGAGACTTATACCTAGGTCTCCTGACCAGCATCTTAACCTCTGGACCAGCCTTTCTTTCATAGTATCTCAAAGTAAAGCCATTTTGGATGGAAAAGAAATCAGCTCTCCATTAGAGGCTGCAGCTCCTGGCAGCATAGATAGGAGATAATCAAACGTCTGCATGGGACACAAACCAAACAACTATCACATCAAACAAAGAGTCCAGGGGCACCTTAAAGCCTAACATTTATTTGGGCATAAGCTTTCGTGGGTAATAAAACCACTTCTTCAGATGCATGGAATGAAAATTACAGATGCAGGCATTATTATACCCTAACCCTAAGCCCAAATTGATGGGGTTAAATTTGCAAATGTTATAGACTAGGACATTCTGTAACAGATTTAAAAGTAGCCACACTTGAACAAAAACACTTCAGTAACAGACTTCAAAGAGAAACTGCGGAACCAGCCTTCATTTGCAAATTTAACACCATCAGTTTGGGCTTGAACAGGGACTGGGAGTGGCTGGCTCACTACAAAAGCAACTTTCCCTCTCCTGGAATTGACACTTCCCCACCAACTATTGGGAGTGACCTATGTCCACCTTGATTGTATTGCCCCCCACCCCCATCAAAGCTGGTTCTCCACTTGTGAGGTAACTCCCTTCTCTTCATATGTCAGTATATTTATGCCTGTATCTGTAATTTTCACTCCATGTGTCTGAAGAAGTGGGGTTTTTTACCCAGGAAAGCTTATGCCCAAATAAATCTGTTAGTCTTTAAAGGTGCTACAGACTAACACGTCTACCCCCTGATATTTGACATCAAACAAAGCAACTCGAGAGCTGCAGGAGAACAGGGACAAAGCTGGAGCTTCATCCTTATGATTTGGTTGCTAAATGCAGAGTTAGGAACCTAAATAAAAGGAGCCTGGTTTCCAGTGGTACTGGGCACCAACGCACTCCCATTGGTGTCAATGGGGTTTGCGGGAGCTCAGGATCTCTGAGAAGAAGGCCACTATTTAGCCTGAATTTGGGTTGAGGAGCCCAGGTTCACTCCTGTTGCAGTTTGGATCTGGATTTCACAGCTGGGCCCTTCCCCATTCACCAGCTCCAGTTCCAGACACCCCTGAATTCTGAGGAAGGCCCCATCCAGACGTAGAGCTCGGTTTGATGGCTTCAGCCCAGCTCTGCCCAAACCTGAAAATCCCACCCAGATCTAATTCAAATCCCAGTGCCAGGAGAGGACACGAGTCTCTTGGGCCTGAACCATTAAACGCACAAAAGCCAGGACCTTTCATCATGTACGTACACAGCAAGGGAACCAGTCTAACAAACAGATAAGAAATTGCTTTATGGCAGGTGAACAATAGGGAGAGGAAAAGGATGTGATTAGGGCCCGACCTCAGTCATGGTGTCATGGATACAGAGAATCTGTCCCTCTTCCCTGATTTCTGAACCATTCCTTATTCCCAAGGTCAGTTTTTGATTTAGTCAAAGGTGAGACAATGGGAGGGGGAGATAATCACCTGTTGACCCAACAGTTCAGCAGCCAGGTGGGAGATGTGTCCAGTCCACTGGCCATGGAAGAGGTCGGCTGCTCAATGCATGCAGGGACAGGGGAGTTGTTGTCAGGTTTGAAGGTTGGGAGAGTGGGGTCGGGGCAGGGTGCTTGTTGAGGGCTGAAGGGTTGCATATTTGCTGGGGAGAGGGTGGCAGCTGGGAGGGGAGTTCACCAAGGGGCTGTAGGTGGGAGGATTCAGCTGCTTGTGGTGGGGGAGAGACCAGGTTGGGTCTTTGCTGAGGGGTGGGGAAATCAGGTTGGCTGCTTGCCTAGGGAGGCTTGGTTCTTGTTGAGGACTGGCCGGGAGGGAACCGGGGCAACTCCAACACAGGGCCATCGCTCAGTTATTTTTGCCCACTACGTTGGTTGGCTCCCCTGCCTTCCGCCGCAGCGAAGGGAAGGGCGCACAGAGAGTTCTCTGGGGGAAATGGCACAGACTGGGAGAGGCGGTCATCATCTCGGAGAGCCTCAATCACCTTATCACACCAGAATCTCAACTGCCAATTAGTTCCACAGTGAGACGTCATTCTGGGGCATTTATCTGTGGAGGGGAAGGGTGTGGAGCTGTTCTGTGGAGTGTCTTAGGCAACAGGCATTCCACAGAACCCTCTTGGACAAACACCAGAGCTTGGCCTACTACTGTCTTGGCTCTCTGACTTACAGTTGGACTATGCAGATACTCTCAGAGACAGCCCGTAGCTTTATTAATGCTGAGTGCACAAAGAAAGCTGTTAATCAGAATGCTGCAGATAATGGAGGGGGAGAGCTTATTTCTGGTATTAATGACTTTGTTTCAGCCCGTGAGCAAAGAAAGCAGTCACTATGCTAGAAAACTGCACCTGTTTAATGAAATGGACTTAAAAATTGAACTCGTTAGTCCGGTGCAACCCCCAATGTAGACACACTTAAGTTAGTTTAACCCTGGTTTGTATCGATTGAACTTGCATCAATCCATTTAAAAGCTAGGGGAGATTCAGTTAAAGAGAGGCACTTTTCAACATATAGAAGGCCAGAGTCTCAGGGTTAAGCAAAGGTGAACCAGTTGGGTTTCGGGGTCTGTAAACTCCCAGCACTTTTCAAGCATTGAGTTTCATGAAACACTTGAAAAAAAAAGTTTCACAGGATTCAAAACCTTAAACTATTATTCCTCAAGGGAACTTTATTTACTTCTTTTCCTTCCCTTGGGAGTGTTCAGATCGGGGTAGGGGGTGTTGATCTGGTCTATTTGAGCGGCTGATCACCCAGTTCCAATCCCCATCCAGCCTTCCCCGAAGCTGCAGGGAGGGTGGGATTTGGAGCTCTGGTTTTAAAGGTAGAATCTAGGATTTCAGCAAAGCCAGTTCCCGTCTTCCTGCCCAGGAGATACCCAGACCCAGCTGCAGAAGACCTAAACCTGCAGTTTTAAAATCCACAGGAGGGCTCCCAATATTGCACCAAGTGCTCTGGGAAGAAGATTCCAGGTTTGTTGTTATCCTACCTGGAAATCTGTTTTTTTCTGTTAAACATATAGGCTACCAAATGGCATCTCTGGGTAGCCCAGTGACCTGCTAAGCTCCAAAATGGGCATTAGGAAAGGAAGTTGATTACCTATCTAAAATGTTGATTTCCCATACATAAGACATGCCATACTAGAGCAGACAGTGGTCCATCTAGCCCTGTATCCTACTCTGGCAGTGGCCAGTACCATATGCTTCAGAGGTAGGTGCAGGAAACAATGTAGTGGATAGTGATGAAATAACTTGTTGATAGGGGAAATTTCTTCCTACTCCCACCTCCCCATCAGTTACTGGCTGGCTTATAACATGAAGCATGGTGGTTTATAACATGCAATAATATCTTAAAATGCCATTCCTAGGACAGAACTTTGGGGCACTTCCATTCTTGACTTTTTGACAAATAAATAATTCCTGACCTTGTTTTCTGCGCCTTAGCTAGTTTCTGATCCAGGGCAGTACTTTGCATCTCACCCCATGGCTCCTTCCTTTCCTTATCAGTCTCTTGCGAGGGACTTTGTGACTCTTAACTCAAAGTATGTTGTAAAAGTGACAACCCCAGAGCTGCAACGCTAGACATTTCTGTTCTTAATAACCTCTCTCCCGGTGTCATTTCACCTGTATCTGCACCCCATTGCACTTGGGCTTTCAGGGAACACAAACTCAGCTAAGAACAGCACAGTATTGTCCCCGGCTTCCAACCAAAAACAGAGGTCAGTTCACGGTTACCAAAAATATTCCAGTGGCCTAAAGAAACTCACCTTCAGTAGGGCTGGGAGCATACAGCAGACTGAGAACAAGCATTGTACAGCTCAGAACAAGATGAGCCCTAAGCATACTCAAGGATCTGAACACCCCAAAACTTTGTGCTATTGGAAATTCAGGTCTGCTTAGGAATTCCTCCTTTGGAGCCCATCTCTCATGTCAGGCAGTGATGCAGGTAACTAATCTTCACATACTCCTGTGGTTCAGTTTGGAGATGCACCTAAGAGTTTGCGTGTTTATCTGATCATATGTCTAGCCACACTGTGCTACACACCTCTCCTGATCACCATCTCCCAAGATTCGCCACCACTCTTGCTTCTAGCAAGTTTGGAAATACCTTGAGACCAGTTTTTTCCATTCCGAGCCAGAACCTCAGCTGGTACAAACTGATGTAGCTCCACTGACTTGAAGCTGAGGATTTGGCTGTGTATCGCAGCCTTTCCGCTTCCAGAACCCGAGAGAACAGCTCAGAGACGTGCAAACAGCATAACCAGGTCTCTAAAAACCCTCACACTTGGCAGACTCAGGTAAAACGAGTCATGGATCCAAACTCACCTGGTTTTGGTATCACCTAAGAAAAAGCCACCTCCCTTTTGACCTGTTTCTCCAGAGAGGCTCGGAGAAAATGAAAAGTGGTGGGGGGTGAGGGGTGCAAAGAGATCAAAAAAAATTATTTTTTTTTAAACTTGAAAACCAGTTCAGTTGAGGTTCATGATGATGCTGGGGAGAAAGTTCTGGTTGTTTTAGTCAGCCCAGTTTGCCCATCACCCCCCCCCCCCCGGAACTCCCTCAAGGGCATCAGTGAGGGAGAAGTGGCTTTCAGACACTGTGGAGCTTCATAAGGCATTAGTCACTACGGCTTGAGGTTTTCACCAGTCAGCACATCCTGTGCAGAGAACTAACAGGCAGTTGACATGGGCTGGCCAGGCAGGTGTTTAAGAGAGTTGATTCCTATTGGCTGCCCTCAGCCGAACTAATGAGTCTCTCAGCGAGGTCATTAATGTAATGACAATAATATTCCAAAAGTAAACAGGCAAAAATCAATGCGCTGTGAGAGCCCAGGTTACACTTTCCAGTTGGCAGACTTGCCTGCCTGCCGCAGCTCTTCAGAGAAGCCTGGAGAGGGCCGGGGACAAACAGCAGTCATTGAGGGGGGTGATTTTAGCTTTGCCTGCCCAGAGAATGTAAAACGGGCCCCCCCCACAGTCGCTGCTTCCACCCTGTGGATCTCACCAGCCCATGTGGAGGTAAGAACGTATCTGAGAGCTCTGGCCAGTATGGACGCCTCTTCTCGGCTTCTCCTTTCTCTGGGCCATTCCTGGGGATCGGCGGAAAGGTTGGACGTGGTCCTGTGCTTCCCACTGGGTCCCTTTTCTGCTGGCTTGAGGAATCTTCTCCAGCAGGACAGATGTATTTTGATACTGTTATTTTGGAGGTAGGTCCAGCTAGGAAGTGTCTCTGCCCAGTCTCTCCCTAACCCCCGCTCAGTCCAGGCCCCTTGCTCTATGGATCACCCCCTGAGGGAGTGAGGGTGGGATTAGCACCAGCTGCTGAAATTGGGCTCTGAGACGATCTCCTTTTTAAGGAGGCCTGGGTCTGGGACCACGTCCCCCTCAAAGCCAGGGGGGATATCACCATCCTGATAAAGTGGAGAGAGGGAGGTTCTGGGATTTCTATCCCTCTGACAAAGTGAGGGATTGGGTTTTTCTTCTAACACTGTGGATCCCTTTCGCTCAGAATGAGATTGGCCCAGTGAGCAAGCCCCTGCCTGCCTAGGGATCTGCTTTCCCCTGGTATATTTAAGCTGCCTGGAGCAGCTGAATCAGCCTGGGTCCATTGCTTGGAAGACATGTATAAACTACCCCACTAACAGAGCAAATCATGCTGGGTCTTTTAGGATCTAGCAGGGTCTTTTCACCCACTTTGAACAGAACATTTTCTTAGCCCTCAAGAGCTGCATCGTAAGATCTGATTTAAGCACCATTTTAAACATCATTTGATGCATTGTCTCTGCTTCAGAGGCTTTTCTTCTCCCACGGTTCTTGCTGTAAACTACAGCTAGGTCCAAACTGAAAAGTGCCCTGAAGTTTGGACCTGCTCAGACCTACCGGGGTTGATTTGGGCCCTTCTCTGTTCAAAATCTACCATCTCCTAGGGACAAGCTCCGGGTGTTTATTCTACCATCTCCCACTGCATTTCGGGGGGGAAGGGAGGGAAGAGTCTTCCAGCTCTGTCCCCTTCCTGAGATAGGACTTGGGGGTGGGATGGGGGGAAAGGGCAGCCAGGATCTTTGGCTGACAAACTGGTGCAGGCCCAGGCAAGTCTCACACATCTTTGAAAGTCCCAGTTCTGCTTTGTGCTCCTCGGACACATGCAGGTTGGTTGTCTCATGCATTCAATAAGAATAGCATGAGGTAATTGTCAGCAGAGAGGGGCCTCAGTCGAAATCTCATGACCAGATAGACCTGAACTTTGGAGAAGTTCTGATCCAGATCCAAACTTTGCAGCCGATCTAGATACTTATCATGAACCAAGCTGAAAACCTGGATGCAGAGTTGGACTTGGAAGAAGTCTGGGGAGCAGGGTGTGAATAGTGCTCCCTGTCTTTGGTACCCTGCCCCAATGCCTCAAGGTACCTTAACCAACAACAAAAACTTCAGCTGGCCTCACAGTGCTTCCAAGCACATGTGATGGTCACATGGGAGTATCCAGACTTGACAAAGGGCCAGGATCACACACACAGAATGTAAAAGATAACGCATGGAACATGCCAAACTGCCTTTAACCCGACATTTATGTTTTCATCTTTCCTTCATTCTGGGGGGATCTTTGCTGGTAAGAGTGAGGCCACTTTTAACATCTGACCCTACAGCTGAGAGGGTCTGGCCACGAGCTGTTTCCTCCTTCTCTGATCCCGCTGCCAGAGAGGAAAGATGAACTCCTCCTGCGAGCTGCAAAGCATGCACAAGGGGTGGAGGCCCCAAATGAGGAAGGTCCCCCAGAGCACTTGCTTTTCTTGCACTCAAGGCTTGTCCTGGAAGGATTTATGTAGATAAATTGTGCCAAGGACTAAGCTGAGACCACCAAACTCATCGCACATGTGACTTTATCTCCATGTGAAGTCAAGTGGCTCAGTATGTAAACAGCAGCAGCCCCTAACATCCTTTCCATCGATGCTCTTATTAATCCCCATTTGTTTAACCATGCAGGGGATCCCAGCGTGACCAGACAGCAGAAAATCGTGGGACATGGCTGGCAAGGAAGCTACACGGCAGAGGCACCTTAACCAGGATACTGATGGCCAAGAGTCAACGTCAGTGCAGGCTGAAGCCTGGAAGATCCGCTACGAGACGTGCTGGCTGCACCGGCGCTGCTCCTCGCTGCTCCACAAGGACAAGCAGGCTCGGAAGGCCGGGCAGCTGTTCTCGGGGCTGCTGGCCATGAACGTGGTGTTCCTGGGCTGTGCCCTCATAAGCAGCATGATTTTCAACAGGGTGGCAATTACCTTGCGCGACGTCGGGATCTTCCTCTCCATCCTCAAGCTCCTTTCTCTCTGCTGGATCATTTACTACTTGCTGTGTACCAGCAGGAAGCCTCATGCTGTGCTGTACAGGGACTCCCATGCCGGACCAGTCTGGGTGCAGGGTAAGTGCTGCACACAGCCCTCTTACTTTTGTTTAGTGCCTCACACTCAGATCACTTTACGCACAAGAGACCACTTCACCCACCATCAGAATGCTGCACCTCTGGCACAGCAACCCAGCATTTCCTTCTGGTTAGAGCACAGGGAATGAGACGATCTGGGCTGTCTGCCACTGTCTCAGTCTGTGACCCTGGGCAAGTCACTTCATCTCTCCTCCCCCCCGCCCCCCGCCCAACCCTTCGCCCCCGTGTCTCAGTTTCTCCATTTGAATGACTGGGGTCATACGACTTCACTGCCTCTCAAGGGTGCTGGGAGGCTTCAGGTCCTGGATGTTTGAAAACTGCTTTGAGACCCTCTGATGAAAAGTGCCAGGCTGCTGTTCTAAGACCAGTAGCCCAAGACTCCTGCATGCAGCTGGAGGTCCGGGAGGAATTCAGAACAGCAGAGTGTAACTGTCCACCTTGGAATGTATCCAGGAAACCAACCACATCATCCTTCCTCTTGCAAAGTGAGAACCTGGGGACCTCGCAGGTGTCTACACTGCAATTCAACACCTGCGGCTGGCCCGCGTCAGCTGACTGGGCTAGCAGTGCTCAGGCTACAGGGCTAAAAGATTGTGGTGTTGATGTTCAGGGTCCGGCTGGAACCCAGTGTCTGGGACTTTCCCCATTCATAGGATCTATGCTGCAATTTTATAGCCCTGCCGCCTGAACTAGAATCAGTGTAGGGGTTTAATTGCAGTATAGATCTACCTTTAGTGA
The DNA here is from genome assembly GCF_025201925.1 of Gopherus flavomarginatus. Lineage (NCBI taxonomy): Eukaryota > Metazoa > Chordata > Testudines > Testudinidae > Gopherus > Gopherus flavomarginatus. The sequence goes on along the minus strand of NC_066628.1, from coordinate 38,429,718 downwards.
TCACAAATGGGAAGGACACCATTATAGCTAACAGCACTTTCTGCAGCAGAGTACTGTCCTCCCCTTCGGCAGTGCTGGCGTACTGGCTCATACTGAGTCAAAAGGGAAGATTTCTGATTAGCGAATCCCCTTCTTGCAGCACCAGGGTTTTCCTTGTGGAGCTCCCAGCCAAGGCCTGACCAGGCCCAGCCCACTTTAGTTGATGAGATGACACCTCCAAATTGCTCTATCCTTGGTTAATAGGGCCTTTTAATTACTGCACTGGCTCAGGAGTAAAATGAAGCACTAAGGGACAGATTTTCAACGGGTATTTAGGCACCTAAAGATGCAGTTAGGTGCCTACGGGGATCCTTAGAAGCCCCTAACCGAGTTAGACACCTACCTCCCCTTGATTTCAATGGGAGTTAAGCATGTTAGGTTGAAATCAGTGGGAGCAAGGGACCAAGCTAGAGATGAGACACATTTTTTGGCCAAAAAAATTTAGTTTGTTTGCCAAAAAATGCGGTTTCGGGGTTGGCTGAAGCTATACGTGAAGTTGAATTGAATTTGGTATGTAGCTCTGGAAGGAAAACAAAGTCCAGATGTTTTGTTGCAACATTTTCAGAACTAACCACTTCTATTTTTTTGGCCTCCAAATGATGTTTCATTCAGAAGCTGACCTAGGTTTTTTAAAAAACAAAAGAAAAGGGTTCAAACACTTGAAAGCCAAATGAACATGTGAAAGATAGTTTGTTCCAAGTGAACTTGAAACAAAAACATTTAAAAAAAAATTTTTGGTTCAACCACCAAACTGAAAATTCAGTTCTTCACTCAGCGCTCCACCTAAACTGCTGAGAAGCCCAGTAGGTGCCTCTCTGCATCCTTAAACACCTAAACAGCTTTGAAAATTTGACCCTCAAAGCTTTACTGAGCAATATCCAGCGCAGCTAGATTTCTACCCAGAAATCCTCACTCCCAGTGACCTAGTCTCTCCTGCAGCACTTTGTGCAAAACCTGGGATGAATTCCACCTCCCACACACATATCATCCAGGTGAATGGCTTGCGTTGTTCAAGTAACTTAATTAGAGACTGAGCCAGTATTGCCAAACCCAAATGTTCAAAAATCGTGATTCAGGGATCCCCACCCCACCCCCCAAACAATAATGGGATTTTCAAAATTTCCCAAATTTCAGGGCACCTGGATCCAGGATTTGAATTCAGGCCCACTCCCGACAGTCCAAAACTAGAACTCTCCCAGCCCCACTGAGCACAGGAAGCATGAAAGCAGGAGATGTGGTGATGGTTACTAAACCTGCACCACTTTCAGCTTACTCCATGTATGGACCCTCGCTCATGGTTATACTGTTTGGACAGGGTCTCTAGTGCTGTTTGGAGCCTGCACCATCCTCCTGCATGTGTTCAGGATCGGCTACATCATCAGCCACATACATTGCAAATCCCCACTGGAAATCCTGTTCCCGTGCACAGAAATCATCTTCATTTGCATTCAGGTATGGAACGTCATCTTCTCTGGAATCCAGTCACTCCGCCTTATAGCTGGGAGGCAAGGAAGTGGGGAGAGAGAGATCAGAGGCAGGGGTTTCTTGTTAAAAGAATTTTTAGTGTCAGTTATTGTTTTAAATACCAAACCACATACAGTGCCAATACATATGGCACAAATAGTACTCAAAGTCATAAAAGTAAAATGAAATCATTACTGTGATAACAGACAATAAATCTATCATAGAATTTAGTGGAAGTTCCCCTACTTCCTTCTGCAAAGTCGGTAATAAGACAGAGATAAGTGAAAATCTGGTACACTACCCCTCAACAGCCCAGACAGCTGTCTCTGCACTAATGTGCCCCAGGAAGCTTTCTCATTTGAAATCAGGATTTCTCTCTGTTTGCAATTGCCAAACCTCAATGGCAAAATCAATTGCTCATTTAAATTATTTAGATGTGCTTTGCAACCAGAAGTTCTGTAAATTATGACATCTCTGTGACCTAAAACCATATACACAAATTCTCCAGATTCTATTAGAAGCACACTCCTGTGCCTAGCAGAGCGAATGGAAATGCATTTTCAAGTCTCTCTTTTTGGATTAGATTCGTACATACATGCACCCTCACATTCACACATATTCACACATAACGTATACAGTTACACGTCAGCCAGACCTATGGTACATCTGTGCCGCATGCTTCCTTTGGCGGCATGTTACATCCCTGCGTTGCCCCCCTAGCATGGGTATAAGTAGCAGAGTAGACCATGAGGCACGGCTTAGGCAAGTAAAGACACCCCTGAGAGTACAAACCCCACATGTTCTCTACTCTGCCTCCCTGTTTACGCTGCTATTTTTAGCAGTGGAGCATCTGCTGCCTCCCTACTGCTGGAGCCTTTTCCCACTGCAGGGAAAGACTATGGCAGCTCCAGCCAGGGGATTTCCAGGTTGCTTCCTCCCCACCAGGGCCTTTCCTCACCCAGTGAAAGGCTCTGGCAGCAGGGAGCTGCTGAAGCCTTCTGCCACTGCCAGAGGCTTCCACCGATGCATGGTGTTACATACTACTACAGCGTGGACGCATCCCTGCACGTACACCACATGCCTCCAGCACTGGTGTGCAGTGTAGATGTAGCCAGATATGTCCCCCCCCACACACACACACAATAGGTATTATGCACGTGGTATTAATACTGTGTATGTTATTCTCAATATTAACATTGGGCAGTTCTGCTAACTGACTCGTATTTGGCTCACTTCTGTCATGCTATCTAGCTATCTATCCCACAATGCTCTGCAAATCTAAATGTCACTTTTGGCATTAGCAAATAGGAAACCTGTCAAGGACAAGACTCCCGAACGGTGTGTCCTAGTACAGGCTGTATTGTGACTCCACAGCCCCTCCCGGCCTTTGAAATGTGGGATCCAAAACAAAAGATAAGGCAGGAAGATGTTAATACAGAACAACAAGGTAAAAAGCTGATTGGTGGATTTTAGTCTTGGGTGCTGTATAAAGTGCTTTTAGTTTGTAAACCACCCGACTATAAATATGGCCAATTGAAATGCCTGTTTCGGAGCAGCCCTTCTGTGTAAGGTGAACTGCAGGCTGCCAGAGAGCTGCTTCCTGGAAAGAGCAGAGCCGTAGGTGTTAAATGGCTACGCTTGGTTATTTAGTCTTTTGAATATTATTTTCAATCTCAAACCGCAAGTGTTAGTCAAGCAGCTGGCTGCACTTTAGACAATACATGTTTGCCCACATGCAGATACTGCAAAATGGATGCGTATGCACACATAAGCTCACGCACTCCTGCGCCCATTCACACACGGTCACAAGCATTCCCACTCAGACGCTTGCATTTGCACAGGCTCCCACTCACGCACATCTGCACACGCACCTGGTGCCAGGTTTACAATAGGGTCATTTGATTGTTTCTGTTGCTTTCAGACGTACCTTTTATGGCACCACTCTAAGGACTGCACTCAAGTCCAGCACAACCTCACCAGGTAGGACTAGAGAAGGAGGGGCCTTGTTTAATAGCCCTTCACCTTACTTTGAACACTCCCATACCCGGCCTTTCTGACTCCACTTTCCCCTCCTCAGCAGTCCTCCCAGGGGCACCTTATAATCTGCTTTTCAGCTTTAAAGATCTTTGTTTCTTAAAACTGAGGGATTTTCTATTTAAATGCAAGGCAGATCAATGTGTCACTCTTTCAAATGGACCTCGGATGGGCTTTGCCTTCTGAGCCACCTTCTTGTTTGGTCTGTGTGGCATTGACCGGTTTGATTTCCTAATCCCATCTCCAGTCCACTTGAATTTCCTCAGTGGAGGATAATGACCTAGTCAACATGAATAGGAGGTTGTGGATTACAGTGGAGAGGCACAATCCTTGCAGGTAGACGTACAAAACTGTGGCACCCACATTAGAGCTGACAGCCATGCCAGTGCTGGGGCCCAGCGGGATTACAGCCAATTCCACCAAGCAGGAAAATTCATCTTTAAAGGATGAGAGATTTCACAAACCAACCCCCAACCTCAAGAATCTGTCTACTGCATGGGCTTGCTGAGGCATTAGGTTTTGACTTGACCTCACCCATTTTTATTATGTCTACATGGGTTAGTCAGCTTTCTTCTGGCCATCACATGTTCCTGTGACAGCTGCAAGCCCCAATGGGCCCGTTGCACAGTTCGCAACTGGCTTAAGTGTTCAGGTGTATGTCTAGTGGATGTGAGAACCTGTGCAAATTACTGCAAGTGGGAATGGCTATGACTGTGAGGGAATGGGCGTGCTTATGTGTGCAAATACATGAGTGTGCATGCCCGAGTGTATGGGCAAGCACAGGTGTGGGTGGGTGTGTCCATGTGAGTGCAGGTCGTACCGTCCAGGTTGGAGAATGTGTGTGCGCCATAAAGCAAGGAGGAGATAAAGGCAAAAGACCATAAGAGACGCTCTCAGGTGACATGCTGTAAAAGTGCTCTTTCCCTTTTACAGATGTGGACTGATGCTGACCATGGCCACAGACCTCCTTCTCTGGCTGTTAGCAGTGACCAACGACTCTGTTCACAGGGAAATTGAATCTGCACTCAAAGGTCTTGTACAAAATTTTCCAGGCATGGCTTATTCTTCACTGCTTCTTAATACCAACAGGTAGGATGGAGAATCCACGAGGTCAGCACTAGCCCTTGGCCCCAGCCATTCAGTTTTCTGGATCATCTCCACCAGGATGCATGGCTTCACTAAAGCACAAGGAGTTGGTGTCTGTTTTTCCAGGGAAACAGGAAGTTTTGCTTAACTGCAGGTTGAGGTCACCCGTAGAGATCTAGATTTTTGAACGATCCGTACTACAGTTTGTGGGTTGTTCGGAACATGCTGATTTGCCTGGAAAGCTATTTAGCCACTAAACTTTGGAGATAAAGAGCTCTCCTGGGAGAAGGTCTATGTAGGGAAGGAAAGAGAATACATATTACACACAGGGCGAGGGCTACAAGTAATCATGGTCCGGGACTGGGTCTGGTCTCTTCTTCCAGACAGAGAGAGAGAGAGAGAGAGAGATGCCCATCAGTTCCTTACGTGACTAATTCATCATGACACAGCAGAAACCTCAAACCCTCCGGCCGATGGTGCAGACCTTTATCAGGGAGTCTTAACCTCCCAGATGCATGTGAAGAGAGTTTAGTGGATTGAGCAGGGACAGAGGAATCAGAAAAGCCTTAGCACTGATCCTGGTTTTGCCATTGGCATGCTGTGTGGCCTTGGACAGGTGACTTCACCTGTCTGTGTCTTGTGCAAATGGAGAAACCAATATTCCCCCCCTTCCAGGGTGGACTGGGAGGGCTGATTAGTTAGTGTTTGTACCGGGCTTAGAGCATGGGAGGGGCATGCAGGTCATAAGGCTTTCTGGGGCAGGCAGGTACGTAGGACCTCACTGCAGGTAGCCAGGAAACAGACAAAAAAACTTCCCAGGCTACTCATGCCTCCCAAATGACCCCCTTCCTCTTCCCTCACTCCAGGCAATGAGTCCAGCTCATGCACGTGTCCAAACACAACAGCCTGCCTCATCCTCCAGAAGGGCTATGTCTTGCTGTACCCCTTCAACCCGGAATACTGCCTCATCGGCAGCTCCATGCTGTACGTCATGTGGAAGAATGTGGGCAGGCGCATCCCTCCCCACCACGCCATTCATGCCAAGCCCAAGTTCAAGCTCCGTGGTGTCATTTATGGGCTGGTGCTGGGCATATCTACGTTGTTCATCGGGATCTGCATCTTCATGACCTACCAGATCCAGGCTACCAGCTCAGCGCCTAGCCAGGAGACCCTTATGCTGTATTATTCCTACTACATCGCGCTTCTGCCGATGATGACTGTGGGTGCCTTGGCTGGGACGGTCATCCATGGCTTGGAAGAGCGTGAGCTAGATACTCTGAAAAACCCAACCCGAAGCCTAGACGTGATCCTGCTCATGGGAGCAGCCCTAGGCCAGATTGGCATTTCTTACTTCTCTATTGTCGCCATTGTGGCCACCAACCCCGGAGACCTGCTGGACAGACTCAGCCTGACCTATGCAGTCAGCCTCATCATTCAGCACATCACTCAAAACATCTTCATTATAGAGGGGCTTCACCGGCAGCCTTTGGTGGAGAATCCTGACACCAGCCCGGCTGGGCCCCACACACAGCACTCGGGTCCATCCAGTGAAGAAACGGCCATGTCACACACCAGCCAGGAGACCACGCCGCCCCCTGGCAACAAAGAGACTGAAGCAAAAGAAGGTGAGAAGCATGAAAACTGTGACCCGAGAAGAGTTTACCCGCTAGAGATAAGACAGGAGCTCAGGAGGGTTTCACATACCTACAGACATACCTACGGCCGCCTGAACTGGAAGAGGAAAGCCCTAAAGGAGATCTCAATCTTCTTGGTCTTGTGCAACATCATAGTGAGTATCTCTCTTGAGCTGCTTTCTCTACATCCCGGGCCTGGAATGAGAACAAGTAGACCAGAGAACACCTTGGTTCTACATTCTCTCTCTCTCTCTCTCTCTCTCTCACACACACACACACACCCCTCTGTACCTGCCCATCTCTACCCAGGAGCGGCTCCAGGCACCAGCGTACCAAGTGCGTGCCTGGGGCGGCAAGCTGCAGGGGGCAGCCTGCCGGTCGCCGTGAGGGCAGCAGTCAGGCTGCCTTCTGCAGCATGTCTGTGGGAGGTCCGCCAGTCCAGCAGTTTCAGCGGCAATTTGGCAGTGGGTACGTTGAAGGCGCCAGACCGGCGGACCTCCTGAAGGCAAGCCGCCGAATCCGCATTACCAGCAGACCTCCCGCAGGCAAGCCACCGAAAGCCGCCTGTCTGCTGTGCCGGGGGTGGCACAATACATACAGCCGCCCCTGCCCCTACCTTCTCTTCCCTTTAAGCCATCCATTTTGTTCGTCCACATTCCCCAGGCCTGCTAGTAACCTCTTACACACCAGCACTGAGGCTCATGCTACAGTGCAGACAAGGTTTCCTGTTAAATTCTCACTCCTTTGACCCTAAAATATCTTTTTAAAGTGAATGACTCCAGCGTGGCTGGATTTTCTGTACACGGGTCAGGGGGAGATTTTCACAGAACATAGGCAGCTAAAACCCTCTCAGATGCCCTGATTTTAAGTATATTAGAAGTTATTAGACACATTTGGTGTTGAATAAAAAGTGCCTAACTAGAAAAGTGGGAAGCACAGCCGATAGTAGTGGATCCTTGTCATCAAGAGTCTCCAGTATTAGGACCTGTCTGCAATGACATCTGTGCCCACACAGCTAGTTACAACCCATTTCCATTGAACAGAATAGGCAGGACCTTAACCACATCCTTGAACCGTGATAAAAACTTTGGACAGAGCTATAACATTGGCTTGAGGATGCGATTAAAACTTAGGTGGCTCCCATCTGTCATGGTTTCTGCTGTCCCTTCTCTGAGTGTCTCTAAGTGCACACCCACGGGTGTCAGGCCTTTACCACTCCCCAGGTGGAATTCTGCAATCCACCCACTCGTAGACCAGGGCGTGGGATACACCCTCTGGTTACCAACTGTGGCTGATTCTGCAGGTCCCATTGGGGCTGGCCCGTGCAAGAGTGTCTCATTGGGAGCTGGTGACAGTGTGCATTTGCACGGAAACAGAAGCAGCTTCTTCAAAACAAAGCGTGATTTATTCTGCCCCCAAAGGTACACAGTGCTAACTGAAGTAGATTTAAAGACCGACTTGCATAGTCCTTTACCCAACTTCCACCTCTCCAGCCAAAGCTCTGGCAGATCCAGCTGATTCCCCATCTTGGAGTTGGAGAAACAGCTCATTGCTTCCAGCCTGCTTCCTTGGCCTCTGAGTGAGTCCTCTCAGCTGTTTCAGTGACACATCCTGGCCAGCCTTTCTCAGCTCACCCCCTTGCAAAAATCCCTCCCTTTCGGCAATGGGCACCTTTTTAACAGGCCTTTGGATTCCAGGCTTAGCCTTGGGAAGAGTAAAACGTCCTAGCCTGGATGAAGTCAGCAAGGTAACTTCTGCTTCCAGCTGTTGGCCCAGCCTTTGTTATCTTAACTCCGTTGAAGCTGAGGACCCGAGAGGCTGTCGGTGTTTTACCTGGCCTGCTCAGTTCTATAACTCCCCCTTCATAGCCGCCTGTGAGTTAGCACTGTGCAAGCAGTCAGGCCACAATACAACAGGGAAACTGAGTCATGCAAAATAGTCATAAAAATGCTACATTTTCCAAGTTCCTCATGCCAGACACATGAGAAAACCTGAACCAGGCTGTGGGGGCAACTGTGTTGTTACTGAGTCTCCAGATGGGGTTATGTTAGAAACATGGTTTTATTTGGCAGAGACTGCAGTAGTGTAAGGGGAGGAAACATCCCTCTGAGATGTCTTCTGTTAGGGACAGGACTTGCTCTGTTAATCAGAGATAGAGTGACCAGATGTCCCAATTTTATAGGGACATTCTCGATTTTGGGGTCTTTTTCTTACATAGGCTCCTATTACCCTCCACCCCCTGCCCCGATTTTTCACATTTGCTGTCTGGTCACCCTAATCAGAGACACCCCAGTGACTGCCTCAGCCAGCCCTGCGTCCATTCAGCACCATAGGCTTTTGAGCATAGCCAGTGCCATGGACTATGCTGAATATATATAGAACAATGGTTTTCAACCAGGGGTATGCATACCACTGGGGATACACAGAGATCTTCCAGGGGGTACATCAACTCCTCTAGATATTTGCCTAGTTCTACCACACGCTACATAAAAAGCACTAGCAAAGTCAGTACAAACTAACATTTTATGTAGACAATAATTCGTTTATACTGCTCTGTATACTATACACTGAACTGCAAGTACAATATTTATATTCCAATTGATTTATTTTAGAATTATATGGTAGCCATGAGAAAGTCAGCAATTTGTCATTCGCCACGTGCTGTGACACTTTTGTATTTTCACGTCTGATTTTGTAAGCAAACCGTCTTTAAGTGAGGCGAGACATGGGGGCACACAAGACAAATCAGACTCCTGAAAGGGGAACAGAAGCCCAGGAAGGTTGAAAGCCACTGATACAGGACACCCTAACCTTCTCTGACCGCTGCTCTTTGTAACCCCCCTTCTAGCTGTGGATCATGCCCACGTTCGGGATGCACCCTGCCTTCGAGAACGGGCTGGAGAAGTCATTTTACGGTTACTCCACCTGGTTTGCCATCGTGAACTTCGGCCTGCCCCTGGGTGTGTTCTACAGAATGCACTCCATCGGGGGGCTCCTGGAGGTGTATGTGTCGTCCTGAACCAGGTCCAACCCTCCCTCACCCAGTGGTGGAGGGAGAAATGGCGCTGAAGTCACTGGACAGTAGCCAGATGGGGGAGACCTGGGAACAAAGACACACATGCTGCTCGCTCACTTTCATTCTGGCTTTCACTTTGGCTCCTCTAAGCCCTATTTCTCGAGGAGTTTCAGATGAAAGGGAAGTTGTTTTGTGTTTTGAACATGCTGGTGTCAACTTTCTCCATAGAAAAACAAAACAATCTAGACCGGTCTGTAAAATACCGTACTGCTCAATGGAAACAAACTAGTGCCAGAATAATAGGTATAATATAGATACTGCACTCAGGACACTGTATGGTAATTAATGGGACTTTAACCAGCTCCACCTTCAACCCTCTGAACATAAGAGCCGCATCATGATGCACAGACTGAAATGCTCTCCACAGAATCTCTGAAATCAAGGGCAGGAACCCTTACAGCAATCTGAGAAAGAGGCCACAGAAATACCCTCATGGTCAAGCAAAAATGAACAAAAATGCCCACTTTTCACATGGCTGTATGAAAGTATAAGGTTCATATGAGCACCTACGGAGTGTGGTGTAGTGGTTAGAGCAGATCTGGGTTCTGCTCCTGATTCTGACACTAACTTTGTATGTATCCTTGGGCCAGATGCTCAAAGATATTTAGTTCTTTAAGGACTTGTCTGCACTCGAAATGCTACAGCAATGCGGCTGCATCCGTGCTGTTTTAGTGTGTCAGTATAGATGCTACCTATGCTGGCAGGAAGGGTTTCCCTGTCGGCATAGGTAATCCACTTCCCTGAGAGGCAGCAGCGAAGGTGACAGAATTCTTCTGCCAGCCTATCACTGTCTACACCAGGGGCTAGGGCCACTCAGGGGGCTGGATTTTTCACACCCTTGAGTGATGTAGCTGGGTCGACCTAACTTTTTAGTGTAGACCTGGCCATACTCTCATTGAATTCATTGAGACTTCGGGCTGGTCTACACAGGAAACGTATAGTGGCACAGCTACATCTCTCGGGGATGGGGATTTTTCGTTGCCGACCTAACCCCGATGTAGACCACATTAAGCGGATGGAAGAATTCTTCCGTTGACCTAGCGACCGCCTCTCAGGGAGGCAGATTAATTACAGCAACTGGAGAACCCCTCCCGTCACTGTACGAGTGTCTACGCAGAAGTGCTACAGTGGCACAGCTGGAGCACAAAGGCTGTGCTGCGCCTGAATACCCTGGGGGATCTGGGCCTCTGGGATCAATTTTCAGAAGTGCTGAGCACCCATAACTCTAATTGAAGTCAAAGGAAGCTATGGGCACTCAGCATCTCTGGACATCAGGCCATGAAAAAGCTCTGTGCCTCTATGTCCCCATCTGTAGAATGGGAATGAAACCACTTATCCCATTTAACTGGGCTCAGTGAAGGTTCTGACAGGCATTCGGAGCGCCGCTGGTGGAACGCGCTAGAGAAGCGTTATAGTTACCACTTAGCTTATACTTGACATTCCTCATTCCTGCTTTTTATCGAGTGCGTTTCTTGTTCTCTCATGAAATGGAATCAGCTCTTCCTTTTGCGCTAGTGAAGATCACGCCATTGCCTGCCGTTTTGAAAGCCTGGCTAGGGGAAGTGCCCTGGCCTGTGGTACACAGGAGGTCAGACTAGATGATCACAACGCTCCCTTCTAGCCTTGGAATTTAAGAAAACCCTAAAATAAGCTGCTAATAATTCTACTGTGACCCCTCCCCCCTCTTGTGCTTTCCACAGTCTGTACAGGACGTAGCAATGTGCATTAACCTGCGTGCAAATCCGGGAGTAAAAATGCACCACACTGTGTTTGCAGCAGAGTCCTGTGGCACCTGATAGACTAACACACTGTGTTTGATGAGAAACACATCAGGTGTTTGATTTACCAAAGGTGCTTAGGTGGGGAACTGGAATGCAGAGGCTAGGGGTGGGCCTCATGACCGAGTGCCCACTGATCTCAGTGAATAGAAATAAAGACAATTTGAACAGTCACGTTTTGCTGTTGCAGTCTTTGTTTCACCCTTTGCTCACAGAGCCTGGGAGCTAAAGTCCACTGAAATTAATGGAAAGCCCCCCATTTGCTGCAACAGGCTTCGGATCCAGTCCTTCCCAAGTACAAAGATTATATAAAAATTTAAGGGTAGGTCCCGATTTTACACTCAATCCATCTTTTCTTGCTATCAAAATCCTTCGTGTCACTTAACCAAGGGTGATGGATTAAAGTGCAAATACCACTACCTTTACTGCTCCCATCCAACATAAATCAGTCTGAAGAAAGGTTTGGCTAGGTTCAGAGCTTGGATTCTCAGAATTGCAGCCTTGTATAAAAACAAAACTCCCTACAAGCCATAGTCAGGGGCAGAGAGAGCTAATGTCACTCAGAAATGCCTCTCCGAAGAGCCCCTGACACTGGCATCCCAGCGGGTACAGATCACAATTACTGCAACTAGTCTGGAAGTTACAAGTGAGACAGGTCAAGTGAGCATGGACTTTGCCTCAAATACTTTTACTAAGCCTTATGTCAACAAGAAACGTCAGGAGAAATTACAGCTGAATAAATTAGGCACCAATAAAGTTAATTATTACTTCCATTTCAGTTTGCACCAGGAATCTCACCCAAGGAACACACCAAAGGTCCTTTCCTTTCAAATGAAAACAAGTTCTCAAACCTTCTCCCTTGTTTGCAAAAGACACTGGAGCAATGAATGATGTATGCGCGTGGGGAAGAGGAAAATTGCTTGAGAAAGTCACGCTTGAGTTGATAGGGCCTAGCTGATCAGGGAGTTCTGGAGGCCTAACACTTGAGATGCAAATACTAGCACTTTGCAGGCATGTCTACACAGCAAAAACACACCCGTGGCAACGAGTCTCAGAGCCCACGTCTACAGACTCAGGCTCAGGCTCACGGGGCTCACACTATGTTCTGTAGATGTTCCTGCTCAGGTTGGAGCTTGGGCTCTGAGATGCATCCCCCTCAAAGCGCAAGTGGGAACTTGTAAGTAGCTATTTTTAGTGTCGTAGCACAAGACCCGTAAACCGAGTCTGAGGGTCGCTGCTATGGTGGAGTTAGCAGCGTAGATGCACGCTATATGCACACAGAGCATGAGGAGGAAACTCGGATGTAGTCTCTTGTGGCAACATCATGAACTTACCTATGAAATCTCACTGACCAGTGATAAAGAGGCCAATAACTAATCAGCTCTGGAACACAGGAACTGCCAGACCAGATTGGACTAATGGTCCAGCTACACCAGTATCCTGCATCTGACAGAGGCCAGCATCAACTGCTTCAGAAGGTACAAGAAACCCCATAATGGACAATGCTGGAATACCCTGCCCAGAGAGGAGGTTTCTCTCTAACCATAGATAGTTTGTCAAGCCCTGAGGCACAGAATTTATATCCCCCAAATTAGATAGAACAACAAAAATCAAAACTCTAGCTGGAAAGGATCCGGGGCTTTACAGTGGATCACAAATTGAATACAAGTCAACACTGTGATGCAGTTGTGAAAAAGGCTAATATCTTTCTGGGATGTATTAAATGGAGTGTCGTATGTAAGACACAGGAAGTAACTGTCCTGGTCTACTCAGCACTGGTGAGGCTTCTGCTGGAGTACTGTGTCCAGTTCTGGGTGCCACAATTTAAGAAATATATGGACAAATTGGAGAGAATTCAGTGGAGAGCTACAATGATAGAAGGTTTAGAAAACCTGACCTACGAAGAACCATTAAAAAAAACTGGGCATCTTTAGTCCTGAGAAAAGAAAACTGAAAGGGGACCTGATAAGTCTTCAAATATGTAATGGGCTGTTACAAAGAGAACAGTGATCAATTGTTCTCCATGTCCACTGAAAGTAGGTCAAGAAGAATTAATCTGCAGCAAAGGAGATTTAGGTTAAACATTAGGGAAAAAATTCTAACTATAAGAGTAGTTAAGCTTTGGAACAGGCTTCCAAGGAAGGCTGTGGAATCCCCATCATTGGAGGTTTTTAAGAGCAAGTTAGATAAACACTTGTCAGGACTAGTCTAGGTCAAGGGTCGGCAACCTTTCAGAAGTGCTGTGCCGAGTCTTCATTTATTCACTCTAATTTAAGGTTTCGCATGCCAGTAATACATTTTAACATTTTTAGAAGGTCTATTTCTATAAGTCTATAATATATAACTAAACTATTGTTGTATGTAAAGTAAATAAGGTTTTTAAAATTCTTAAGAAGCTTCATTTAAAATTAAATTGAAATGCAGAGCCTCCCAGACCGGTGGCCAGGACCTGGGCAGTGTGAGTGCCACTGAAAATCGGCACGCATGCCAAAGGTTGCCTATCCCGGTCTAGGTTTACTGGATCCTGGCTCAGTACAGCAGACTGGACTTGATATCTCAAGGTCCTTTCTAGCCCTATATTTCATTAATTCTATGTACTCATTATTCATATAAGTATCCAATCCTTTGTTGGAATCCTGTGAAGCCCTTGGCCTCAGTCATTTTAACAGGCTCTACTCGCAGCATATCAAAGGCCACGAATGCACAGGTCAGGTAAGTTTACCAGAGATAATGAGGTGGTAAGCCACCCATTGCAAAGGAAACCAGGATACCATATCCTCCAGTCACATAAATCATGCAATAGGCCCCCAGAAGTAACACAAACAAGATGATAAACCTCTCTGGGACAGACAGAGTCAAAGCAGGTGCCATGTTTAAGATAATTTTTATATCTCTATAGGTGAGCAAATAGTTTACAGTGCAATTTGATTTTCATGGAACAAAGACTGAACTTGAAACATCAAGGAACATAAAACTGCAGAGGAATTCACAAAGGAATAGAAGATACACAAAGCAAACTGAAAGGACGGAAGATACCACAAAACCAGTGTGCATGACAGGGGCAGGGGAAAAGCAAGCATCTGGGACACAAGAAGTCCCTTGTCCAGCTGTGAGGTGCAGGTGCGGTACAATCAAATGTCGGCCCATTACCAGGGCTCCATCAATCACATTCTTCCAATGAGAGATATTCCAAGCAAAATATAGACTTCAATCTGTAAATGTCTGTATACAGATGGGGGAGGTGGAGGATGGAAATGATGACAAAATGCATTGGGAGTGGAGAGAAAAAAGGTTTCCTTCATCTATCCCTATCAAGGATATTCCAGGCTATATTCCAGTACCAAACTGGGCTTGGGGCTTTAGTCCTGTTCCAGCACCACAGGAGGGGGACTGCTTTGATACTAAATCAGTGAGCTACCCAAATTAAACCAGACAGAGGGCTACTTCCCAGTGGCTGCCCATACCACAGCATGGACCTCCTCGTAAGGGGAAGAACTACAGGGTGGCTGACCCCATAACACAGCTGCCCTCTGCATACGGGTAAGGAGAATGGTTTACATGGAGTCATCTACAGCAGTGGTTCTAAAGCTAGGGATCAAGAATGGCTGTCCTTGGCAGTCTGCAGAATGAAACATTAAGGACTAAGCAGTAGGAGTTAGAACTTGGTCGATGAGAGGATCCCCCTTTTCCTGTGGTCCACGTCTGCAACACGAGGACCTTCCAGGGGAACAGAAACACCTCTGGCTCATGTCTTAATCTACAGAACTGCAACCCTGCACTGCTGCATCAAGCATGGCACCACAATATCTTGTGACTGAGGCAGATGATCTCCCAATATCCCTGCAAACCATAGGTTCCCACACATACCATGCCTGGGATCCAATACAGTCTAGCTTTTTTAAACCAGAAGCCATCAAGGCCTTCTGAAGGATCCAACTTCACCCCAGCGGTCACTCCCACCAGTGTCTAGCCAGTTTTCTCCTGCTGCCTTCAACATGCTGCTTAAGACTTCCCTGAGACCTTCCTTCAACCCCTTGCCCTGAAAAAGCAATGCACAATTGATCCCTTCCACCATTCCCCACATGCCGTGACAACATGCCCAGCAAGGAAGGTGGGATATCGCTTTTTCCAAGGCTGGAGATGGTGCCTTCAATTTCCTTCAATAAACGGGAAACGGCTGCTGGAGGGTGACACAAACTGTTCCTTTCTCCTTGCAAGGAAAAGCCTGCTGATGCCTCCGGGTCCAGGCCTTTCCTCTCAGCCTTTGCACTGACCCCCTTAGCCTGAGGAAGGTATTCAAAGTGGCTTTAGACACACACACTCTGGTCATTTAAAGAGCCCATCTCTAAGGGCACAGCATCATTCCAGGTCTGCAAACCTCCAGGGCAGTGAGTGACAGAGTGGGGAAGAAGGGGAAAGGGCCGAGCTTTGGACTTTGCATTGAAGCATTGGTTTACAGCAACCAAATGGGAAGGAAAGAGGGACTCAAAACACAGACATGAAGTGGATGAACAAATAGATTCCCTTTAGCATTCCCTTTTCATTCAGCTGGTAAAAAAAAGATCCTCCAGCCCTGCTATGGATAGTGAGGAGAGGCAGCAGCAAGATGACCTGCAACCTGATGGAGTCTTGGAATAAATTCTTTGGAAAGAACCACAAAAACGATGTATTTCTACAATAAAAAGAAAACCACGCACCTCCCACAGCAGCAGTTGCTTCCCTCGCTGACCCAGTTTAACTCATTACATTCAGAGTCTTTTAATCAAATGCTGAATCTGACCAGGGGGTGAGGGAGCGGAGGTCATAGCCTCCAGCTGGTCAGGTTCAGGTTTGTCTCCAGATCGAAGCCAGGAGTGAGAGAACGACAGAAGAGCTAAGAATGGTCTGGTTTCCAGTGCAACAACCACAATGGACACTTCTTAGGCATCTTTTACTCAGGGATCCTGGGGAGGGATAGGAAGGGAGGCGGGCTTAGGGGCCGGTATCTCTGCACAGATCCTGATTAAAGCTTAAAATGACAGGTAGGTAAATGGAAGTGATTGTCCCTTTGGTCTCTCAGCTAGCTGTGAAATGCAGGAATAGCTGTGATGGAGCAATGCACAGCGAGGTCCTTGTTTCCAGTGTTTCTCTCTTATCAGAGGTAAGTGCCTTCTTTCATCTTAGACTCGCTGAATTTCAAATAGCTTCACATCCGTGTCATACCAGATGGGGGGATCCACATTCCTGGAAGAGAAAAAGACGGTCACGTCACTTACTATGAAGTAAGCAAATGTTAATGGCACTCAAATCTTGCCAGCTGGGATAACAAGAACTGAGACATTTACCGCTTGGCAAAGAGGGGAATGCAACAGCTGTGAGCTCCCGCAAAGCAGGCGCTCCTGGCCCAATGCCCTGCAGCTCCTCCTGTGAGCAGAGGCAGGGACAGGAGGAGCTGCAAGACCCCAGGCAGGCAGCACTCCTCCATCATTTCCCTGCAACACCTCCTGCTTGGAGATGCAGGCATTGGAGCAGTTGTGCTCTCCCACTGCCAGCGTGTCTACGCTATTCCCTACAGCACCCGCTGTTGGAAAAGGCAAAGTCATAGAGTAGCTGCAAGTTCTCCCAACACTCTACACCAGCTAAGGGAGGGAGTGTCTAGGGCTGGCTGCTCTACAGGCTAGGGATTTGCACCGAAACCTTGCTAGTGCTAGGAAAACATGGGCTAAGAACTCATCTAGCTGGTTTACCTTAAATAAATAACTCCCCACATGTAGGTTCGGAACCACATGGCAGTGCCCAAGTTAGCCTGGTACTTGCGGATCAGGATGGGGTGAGGGACAGGTAACAGTCCCACTAGAGTGCCATGCTGCAAGAACTTGAGGATTTCAGATTCATCTGTGAGGCCCCTGCAGAGAGAGCGAGAACGTGAGCATTCAGGACATCGTCAATTGCCATTTGTAAAATTTGCTGCAGCAGAAAGTACTGACCCAGGCAAACACATACACATCATGCATGAACAGATACACACACACACACACACATCATGGACTTGACTTCTGAACTGCTCCCACTGAAAAGAGGAGATCGTGTAAATGACGAGATAAACAGTAAGCTTGGGGAGAGCTCTAGCACCTGGTATCTGCTGGAGTTGAAATCTAGCTGAATGTACCACCAGAGTAAAGAAATACATGAACTTGAATTAGTGGCCTGATTTCCTGGCTTTAAGCATACACTCAAGTCCATCCCTGGTTAAATCCTAGATTGTCTCCCAGACGACATCATAGCCTTTAGCCTCTCACAATCAACCTCCAGTCAAACCCCTGCAGCCTCCCAATTATTACATAACACAACACACTTACTTATCAATGCAGATCTTCTCCACCTGGGGAACTAGCACCTGTAAGAGCCGCATGATTGTCTGCAGAGGCAGCTTCGATTTCCAAGACAGCACCTGTGGGTGAAAACCCCCCAACGAGGAGATCAGTGCCCCATGGAGAAGGGTCTGAACAGCTCACAGGTTATGTTAGTGCTTAGCATTTCAAGTATCTCTGCTTACAGTATGTTGAGTATTCAGATTTGGAAGTCCCTGAAGAGGGATGTGTAACTAGTGGGATAAACAGCAAGTCAGTGGGAATCCCTGAAGAGGGATGTGTCCACACTTAGGGTCTCTCTCTAAGGCCTATCACATTAGTACAGAAGCCTGGATATGCACCAACAGCCTGACCTAAAGTTCACTCTATGGGAGTCATTCCCCTGACTTTGGATCAGGCCCCAAATCAGTGGAAATCTCTGCAGAGAGATTCATCTGCAGCAGTATCCTCAGCGCAGCTGGGACATCCCAGCTTTAGAAACAGGAGTTCTATCCCAATCCCAATCACAATCCCCTTCCTTGGGCATTTCCCCATGCCAGCTCCTCTCACCCAGTCAGAAGTTGGCATCCACTGCCCGCTCAAGGATGCACTGGACAGACGCCTTCGATCTCTTTTGGGCTGCGATGCCTCCTATTAATATATAATCAGAGTCAGTATGAGCATGGAATAGTTAGCAGTATTGGTTTTCTGCTGAACACCATCTCTTCCTCCTGGCCACCCTGGAGAATCACTATGCAAAGCAGTCTGGCCAGGTCCTCCGGGAAAAGGTACCACCATCAGCATTTCATTACCCACTGTTCGGTCTAATGCACTAGCCTGGGTTCAAAGAGAGATTAGCCAGGGGTGAAATTGAGGAAGTGGCAAGGTTACAACTCTGGACACAAACCTTGAAGTTGCTGCTAAGCCCATGAGCACTGGAATAGATACGGGAACCTATATGAGGGGGAAAGTGAGTTTGGGCCTGTGTTTTGCTTCTTTCTAATATGGAAAGAAGGTCTGAGTCATACAGGGATTAAACAAACAAAAGAGAAGCCAAAGCTTTCCAAAGCAACTAGCGATTTGGGGGTGTCACCATTTGTTGCTGCCCAACTTGAAACACCTTAACAGGGCCCAATTTTCTGAGACTGAGTTAGCAGCCCTTTGTGAAAAACAAGCCAGGCCTCTTTACGGTGTCCTCAGAGAGAAACCAAAACACAGGCCCTAAAAATCACTAGTCACTTTTGAGAGCCTTGGCCAAAGCATTTTAAATAGTCTGATTACAAATCTCTTCCCCTCTCAACTACTCTAGTTTTATACCCTTGAGACTAGTGCTGTCATAATCCTCCTAGTTCTGTGGTCACTCAAGAGTCTGCCATGTTTTCCTAGAAGACTAGACCAGAATATCTCTCATTCAAAAAGCTGGTAAAATACCCCCTTGATAAAATCATTTCAGACCTTCTTTGTACAGGGTAAAAAAGAGCCCAAGCGTCAACACTCCCCATTGAGTTTAATGAAACCAGTTCTCACTTCCTAAGGTCATTGTCTCATCTATACTCGCAGAGGCAGTAAGCCAGCTCTGCGTGGGTTCCTGCAGGTCATCTTCACAACCAGAATCCCAGAAGTGCTGGTACTTAGGAAAGGCTCGCTTCTGCTGCAGAGGGAATGTCACTGATCCTCCACAGAGGTGTGATCATGCACACAGCTTATTCCACAAAACCCTAGCAGATGAAAGCCTAGATTTGTCCTGCTGACTCTGATTGAACTACTCCTGTGCTTAAAGACAGGTACTTACTTAAATAACCTGGTGACTCGGGGCCAAAACCAGCACCACACCTTATAGGCTTAGGGCATCAGGAGGGTCAGGAAAACAAGTCGAGGAAAACTCAATTCTCTGGAATTCTATTTATCCTGGTCTATTCAACATCTGAATGATAAGGCAGTTTTGCAATGTTTGCAGTTATAACATCCTTATGGTTCAGCTTCAGTATCCTGTTTCAATCAAGCTTCTAAAAATAAATTCATAAAAATACCTTTTTTAGCAGACCTGCCCAGGCCCCCTTCCTCTTTCTCTCTCTCTCTCTCATTGTCCTTCCCCACTTCCCGCCATTGCCTAGCAGCTGACTTGCTGCTGACATGTTTAGGGGACGTTGGATGGAATTATGCTGCAATATGTTAAACAAAGATGCTTTCGAGATGGTTCCCACTGATAAGAGGAGATCATTGCAGTAAGCTCAATGGAGTGGTTTAACTCAGTCAGTGTGGGCAGGAGATTGAACTTCATACTACTGGGCTAAGGGTCTTGGGAGTGGGGGTGGAAGGAGGAAGAGCGTGGAAATAGCCAGTTTAGAAAAGGGACATGATTTATGCAAGTGTTCCCTGCTCACGTTGTTTAGATGGTCTGAACCAACTAGATCAATGTGGATCCATGGAGACAGGCATGTGCCTAAACTGAAGTACCATGTGACTGTACTGTTATAACCCCAACCCTTCCTCACCCCACCACTCCCTAGGTTTTGCTGCTCATCTCATCGAGTCTACTGTTTGGCCTCGGTCCTGCCAACACTTAGGTATGCACATAGCTACCGCATGTGTAGGTGTCTGCAAGATTGGGCTCCATGGCCCCAGTCCTGCCTTATGAGACACTTGATCAGACCCCCTAAGCCGGTATATAACCAAAGTCACAGAGTCATTAGAGGAGAAGGGGTCCCTTGCTCGGTGCATTAGACCACAATGGCGCCTTTGAGCTGCTAAATCTTGTGATGCAGGAGTTGTTCAGCGGTAGGCATCCAGCTGGCAAGGGAAAGGGGGAAAGGGAATTTGTGGCAGCCCAAGTGCAAATAAGCAGCAGCCTAGCCAGAGCTCCCCATGGTGGTCATTGGACTGGGTCCTATGCAACCATCAAGGTGCCCATGTTGGAAGGTTTCACACATCTCAAAGTCCCGTCTCAAGCAGGCACGGGGATGAGGGGACAAGGGCCATGAATAACCGGTGATCTTTAAGAGAAATCTGTGACAAAGTTTCAGACCGAGAAAGCAGTTTACATTTCTGAAGGGAAAAGGGAAGAAACTGGATTTGTTTTAAAGGAGAGCTGAGATCAGCCTTGACAACTTCACTCCAAGAAGAGATTGCCTGTGTTTGAAAGAGCAGCCTGCACATTGCAATGCTGAGACAATCCAGGGCTACTGGTCCGTGACTAGGGCTCTTAGGTACTAATACAAATACTAATTTCACTGCAACACATACATACCAAACCAAACCGCTGCTCGCTGCCCACTTCTGTTCTACACTGGGTGAATTTATATTGGTGCGATTGACCAGTCATTCCAAACAAGGCTCAGGGAACCCAGAGGAGAAGCTGGAGAAAGGTCACATATTGCACAAAGGATAGTCTTGCCCTCCAGTTGCCAGAGGTGCAATGTCCATAGGGAAGCAAAACACCATGGTGGACCATGAATAGGAGAATCATGTTTTTCTCAAATGCAAAACAACACAAAATAAAATGAAAAACTATTCAAATGACATAAAACAAAAGTTCCACTGCAGCAGCTCCTGTCCGCAGGGCTGGGCCCGGCTCCCTGCTCCAGACACTGCAACGTGGCACTGCCAGGTCACACCACCGAGAGTGGGGAGGCAGCCCCAGCCCTGCAGGACAGGAACTGCCACTACAGCATGAGTGTGGGGCCGTTTGCTCTACACCTCACCCCCCATAGTGCCTCACACCCCCAGGGGGCAGGACGCCAGGATAAAATTAAATAGCAAGAAATTTCTGAAAACTAAAATGAAAGATTATAACAAAACTTAGAAGAATTTCCCGTTCTAGGAACGAGTGCTTACGCAGAGCCATGTCTATAAACATGCCTTCCCTATCAGGGAGAGGGCCCATATGACAGCACATGAGGTGTGCCCTGAGAAAGAGCCTCAGGGTTTGCAGTATTGCACGGAAAGGGCTGGCTGAAGAATTAATGGCATGCAATAAAAGGGCAGACTGGCTCTGCTGGAACTGGAATAGTGCAGCTTGGTGGTTCTTGACGGGAAAGTAGCAGGACAACTCTGTGACAAAGGCCTGGGAGTCCAGCACTACGGAGATTCACAGAGTCTGAAGTGTCTCCTTAGCACAAACAGTGGAACTGCTGCTGCGTTAGATGAAAGTCTCAGTTAAGCCCTGTAGGGAGAGAAGGCAAGGCTGGCAGCTTCTGTGCCATAATGTCCTTGGGCTACGGGTGTTTTTAAATTCTACAGCTTTGCAATCTGCTTTAGGACCATAGACTTTATCCCTTGGATGAAGGCCATCCTGTCAAGGCCTCTCCTTTGGGGTTCATAGCCTTTCACCCATTCGGTGCTGTTTTACAGACCTTTCCATGCAGGAGAGGAGCATAGGGCCTTACCCCGCTCCAGGACTCTGTGTCACTAATGACCGCAACCGGGCTACCCTCCGAAGGAGACTGTGAAGACTCTGGCTCTAGGGAGCGCATGGTTCCGTCTTCTGATACCTGCGATTTTTCTGTGAGCTTGTCAATTCCTGAATGCAGAGGGAGAGTTAGAAAGTCTAAGCAAGAGCTCTGAAGTGGCCTATCCTTCAGGTCCTACAAAAACAAATTCCCTGCATTTCTGTTTCCATCTGAAATGCTCTCCCTTTACCTATATGGGGTGAGGGTTATAGCAAAGGAGTGACTGTGTCTACAGGAGCAAGAGTCACTGGTATAACATTAGGCGTGAATCCAAATCGATAAACTGAGGCCCAAAGCTGTGTGGAGCCTCCATTCAGCCTAAGAGTGGCTTATTTCAGTTTAGTTAAACCCGTTCCTAAGTGAATTAGGCTAAACTGCATCGAGCCACTCTTACCCTGAGAAAAGTGTGCCCACAGCTTTCTGCCCCATTAGAACATAAGAACGGCCATACTGAGTCAGACCAAAGGTCCACCTAGCCCAGTATCCTGTCTACCGACAGTGGCCAATGCCAGGTGCCCCAGAAGAAATGAACAGAACAGGTAATCATCAAGTGATCCATCCCCTGTTGCCCATTCCCAGCTTCTGACAAACAGAGGCTAGGGACACCATCCCTGCCCATCCTGGCTAATAGCCATTGACGGAGCTATCCTCCATGAACTTATCTAGTGCTTTATTGAACCCTGTTATAGTCTTGGCCTTCACAACATCCTCTGGCAAGGAGTTCCACTGGTTGTCTGTGCATTGTGTGAAGAAATACTTCCTTTTGTTTGTTTTAAATCTGCTGCCTATTAATTTCAATACCACTTCCTTATTTACTTCCTCCACACTAGTCATGATTATATAGACCTCTATCATATCCCCCTTTGTCCTCTCTTTTCCTAGCTGAAAAGTCCCAGTCTTATTAATCTCTCCTCATATGGAAGCTGTTCCATACCCCTAATCAGTTTTGTTTCCCCTTTCTGAACCTTTTCAGATTCCAATATCTCTTGTCTGAGATGGGGAGACCACATTTGATTGCAGTATTTAAGACGGGGGCGTACCATTAATTTATATAAAGGCAATACAATATTTTCTGTCTTATCTATCCCTTTCATGATGATTCCCAACATTCTCTTAGCTTTTTTGACTGCCGCTGCACATTGAGCAGATGTTAATCATTTTTAAATCAATATAGTTACACTGGTGCAACTTTCTCCCATAGACAAGCCCTTAGACTTTCCCAAAACCCAGGCAAAGGCTGAGTCCTGGCCACATCTTGCAGAGAAGGCCTCTAGACCCTCCTCACCAAACCCCCACTGTAAAAGTGAGCAGAGGCTGACCTGGAGTTGCCACCAGACTAGTCTTCAGTGTCCCTGGCTCAGCAGGAGCAGCAGGGCGGGACCCTTCCATGGAGAGCCCATCTTGGGAGTTGGTGCGAGAAATGGGCTCTGGAGTCTTTTTCTTGCGCTGCAGAGCTTTCTGGATGGACTGAGCATCCGTGGGCAAGTTGGCCAGCTGGTGAAACACATTCCGCTTGCGGATGATGGCGTAGACCAAGTTGGAGTTCCCTGGGAATCACAGCAACAAAATGAGCAGAGAGAAAAGGTTCCAAGATCTCTAACATGATCTACCACCAGGAATCTGGGCATCTCAAAGGGAACACAGTAACCTAACGTGCATTAGCAGGGCACCTGGCAGTTCAGAAAGCCTCACCTCCACCAATAAAGGCAACCTGCAAAAGAAGAAAACTGGACTTGCACCCTTTGTGACACAAAGATCTGAGAAATTCAGATCCTGTCTAGGCTGGAAGACACTATGATTAATTATAAGGTTATGTCATGGAAATCATGGATTCGGTGACTTCCAGAGACCTCCATGACATTTTTAGCTTCAGCCCCAGGGTGGTGGGAGCAGAGCTGTCAGCTAGTGAGGGGCACCTGGAGCCCCCAGCC
Source organism: Gopherus flavomarginatus (assembly GCF_025201925.1). Classification (NCBI taxonomy): domain Eukaryota; kingdom Metazoa; phylum Chordata; order Testudines; family Testudinidae; genus Gopherus; species Gopherus flavomarginatus. Next base: position 38,405,899 of record NC_066628.1, on the reverse strand, counting down.
ACCGTGGGCAGAGGCGGGGGCATTCTGAGCTCTGAGCCACCATGGGTGATAGGGACTCTGGAGCCATCAACCACTGGGGCTGCAGTGGGGACTGGAGCTGTCAGCTGGAGCTGTCAGCTGCTGGGCTTCAGCAGGGACCTCAGAGCCGTCAGCTACTGTGACAGTGGGTGCTGGATTCACACCACTGCAACAGGGCTCAGGCTCTCTTCCTCCCATAGGGCCCAGGCTTCAGTCATCCCCTCTCAGACTCCCCTCTATTATTTTTAGTAAAAGTCACAGATGGGTCATGGGTTTCAGTGAATTTTTATTTATTGCCTGCAACCTGTCCGTGACTTTTACTAAAAATAACCGTGACACAATCTTTATCTTCACTGTGACGATTAGAGAACTAGTGAAATGAGGACATCACAAGAGTCAAGAAAGTGACATTTCAATAACTGAGAGCAGAAGGGATTTTTGGTCAGACTGTTTAAAACTGTTTTCTGTTAACACAAATTTAATTCAAGCGCCTAGTTAACATTTTTGAGAAAGGATGTCTTTGTTAATGACCCCACATTCTCCCTCTTCAATTAAGAGCTCACACCATGTGACCTACAAAAAAAACCCAAAAAAACAGGGAGGACCAGAGTCAATATGCTTGAGATTCCCAAGGGGAAAATAAAACAATTAAAAGGAAGAAACACACAAACACCCACATCCCCATCATGGACTGTTTTTACCCACCACAAAGCACTATAAAAGGGCATAACTCCATCAGTTAAAACAGTCACTTGTAGAAAAATGGCGCTCTCTTTCCTAGTTCTTTTTTATTTTTGAAATCACTGCACTAACTCCGAACAGGAGAGTCCAGGAGCCCCTAGGAGGCTGTCAGACCCCATTCCATTTCTGCACAAGTCAGAATGGTGGACGGGGCTGGAACTCGTTCAGTAAATATTCAACCTCCTCCAAGCAAGGAGGAGTTTCTCCTCGAACTGAGGAACATTTCAAACACCTGGAGCTGCAGAGCTAGGAGGCACATTTAAAAACTCAACAAAAAAGTGGGAGGCTGTTTTCCTCCCTCCCCTACAAAGCTGAATGATTTAAGCAGTTTGATTCCATCACTAAGCCATATTTCTGGGTATTCCCACACCCCTCACACACATTCACTGTACCCATCATTTGTGTCTCACACTTCAAGAGAGGTATCCTGCTCACCCTATCATCCATCTCAGGCCCTGTCTGTACATGAGTTTTCTTTGTATTGTTAAATAGCAAAGCCCCATTTTGCACCAATGTGGTGTGTCTACATTAGGACTTGGCACCAGAGTAGCTACATCAGTGCAAACTTCTCTAATCTAGGCAAGCCCGCTGCTAGCTGGTTTCTGCACCATCTTTCTTGGGCAAAGGAGAGTGAATAGTTTATATCTCAGACCAACATTTTCTCTGAAATTCCTCCCCAGGCTCCTTGGGCTGAGACAGCAGAACGAAGTCAGGCCTGGCTCACCTTTAGCCACTTACCATCAAACTGGTACTGGATGATGTTATTGAAAACCTCCAGCAGGAAGAAGATGAGATGGTGGTTCTGGACCGTGGAGAAGAGGAACCAGGTGGTGGAAAAGGCCTCCAGGAGGTGCAGCAGCTTGTTGGCAGCAACCATGGAAAGAGATTTCAGGTAGGGAGACACTACGGGAAGGGAAAAGGGAGGAATGGGCAGAATGGAGAGAGAAGGCTGATCAGCGGGAGCAGGTTAATTGGTAAGAAAGTGCCGCTGTAAGCCCTCACTGATCTGCCCACATACTCCTTATTGAAAAGTCTCATGGGATATAAGAAGGATGAACCCAACAGGGTCCTACAGAAATCACTCTAAAAACCTACAGAATTGAAGAGAGAGAGAGACTCTCTACAGGTTTTTTTTTTAAAAATCATCCTATAGAAGAGACATCATTGGCTATAATTCAGACCCAGATACAGTACCTTCATCGGAAAACCACTGGCGCCACCTGCTGAAGAAGAGTTAGTATTATACCTCTTCAGTCCTATTCCAAACACTTCATTTAGCTCTTTTTGCCCTTGTTTAGGTTACCCCTCTGGCTCCTCCTTCCCACCCTCCTCTGCAGGGAAAGCTCCCAGGGAAGGGGTCTAATTCAACAGCCATCCAACTCCAGCCAGCACTCCTTCCACCCAGCCCCATTTCCACAGGTCCCTCTCTAGTGAAGCAGTGAATTTCCAGATCAACTTTACCCCAAAAGCTGCACAGGCTAATCCTCCTGCAGCACCTTCCTGCCCTGACCACTGCTGCCACCTTCTATGTTGGCTACAGGTTAAACTGAAACAGCAAATGCTACCAAACTTAGGTGAGTTAGGTTCCTACACTCAAATTACCAAGAAAACCCAGATCCCTCCCTCCAGAGGCTGCTTTACCCTGAGTTGGGGCTGCTTACCATTCACGATGATGGTGAGCAGGCAGTCGAAGAGGGGCTGCAGTCGCTGGTGCCCACTGGTTATGATCTTGTGAAAGACCTACAGCAAGGAAGGACTTGAGCAATGGGAGAGCCAGCACAGCTGCACTGTTGAAACAACTATCCCCACAAATACCAGTTCCACTCCCATGCTAATAGCTTCCTGACAACATTCATTCCTAGGCTGGGCCCATGTACTCTGCAATTACACAGGCATGGAATGCAGCCCTTGTCGTAGACTTGCGCTCCACGAGGCTAAGCTTTCATTTACACAGACTCCTTTCCAGCCCTTACAGTTAAGGGCACATTAAAAACAGAAACTGAGCACAAGCTGATGCGGTGCCATCTTCCTGAAGTCTACAGACAACCTGAAATAAGAGAGGTGTGACCTGCCCTATTAATCTCAATGAGGTGTTAACCCTGAAACCTAGTGATGGCATTTAAACACCAATATGAGCTAACAATTTCACTGCAATTTTAGCAGAAACATCCAGTTAATGTGCTTATCCCACAATCTCACACTGATTCCCATGCCTCCCCAGGTGCCAAAAGCCTCAACTGCCCCCCACCTGACTCCATTACAGTAATGCATTGTCAACACAAGAGTCTGCAGCCCACTGAAAATTTAGATGCAGTATAAAATAAACTGAATTTAATATAAAATAAATAGCAAGGGGGACACTTTACTGGCTGGATTATTCATTTTCATATTTCATTCAGTACAGGCCTCCATTTTTTAAGCCTACCTGAAGCTGCTGCAGAAAATCCGCTCTGCTGTACTAGAGCACAACAGAAATCATGGGGCTTTGCAGATTTCAGCCCCAGCTGCCAGAGTACACAGGTTTTGTTCACAGGCATTTCTATGATGCTCAGCACCTTATACACATCAATGAGTGAATTTAACCTCACAATAGCCCTATGAGGTGGAGGTAAGTGTTATTGTCCCCATTTTTACAGCTGGGGAAACTGAGGCACAGGGAAGTGAAATGACTTGTTCCAGGTCATCTGTTTTAAAACACAAGACCACCCTTCCCTTTCCTAAGGACCAGTTCTTCCCCAGTGGTGCTAACCCCACCCCACCCCATCACTTCTTTGGGACGCCTGTTCACCTCTACATCAGTACCCTGTCCTTTGGAATAACCATCCTCTAGCAAAACCTCTCCTCTCATGCTCCCTGCAAGACTTATCCTCTCACTTAGTGGGATGCAAGGATCCCACTAATGCTCAGACACTTCAGTGACAGGCACCCAAGTCTTTCTGGCTCCTCACTGGCTGGCAGCCTATGGTGTGCCAGCGTTCGGAGGGTAAAAGCAGGAAGAGGATTGATGAAGTGTGGCTAGATGAAGCAGGAGCTAGCAGAGGCAGGCGGTGCCAGCCAGAGCCATACTCACTACGATGAGAAGATCCGCGTGCGTCCCTGTGAAGACGGGGATGTCCATGGGCACTCGCACAGAGTACGGCTTGTTCAGGCGGACACCAAAGTTACGTTCCCCACTGAGCAGCAGTAGGATGAAGACGCCAATGTGCATCAGTCCCACTCGAGCTGCAGAAAGAAGCACAATGCTGAAGCCAGCTGGCCGATGGAGAAGGAAGAGCAGGGAGAAGAGAAAAAAAAAGAGCGAGACCAAAGGAGAAACCACAACGTAACCCAACTGCCCATACAGGGGAGGACCCGATCTCCATCTCCGGCAGCAGCACAGGAGAGCAAGGAAACCACCTACTGCCAGCAACTCCTGCTGCCTCCAGGAATGGAGCTGGAAGAGGAAGGTAACAAATCTCTCCTGTTTCCACCAGCCTGAGGTCCAGAACATTTCTGAGGTCGGCCCCAGGATACTGAAGGATTTGCATGGACCCATTTTTTCCTCCATGAAATTCTTGTGTGAGGCTTAAAGTCTCTGAATTGCAGACACCTGCCCTCATTCTCCTCTCACTTACACCAGTTTAATCATAGTAATTTTAGTAGAGAAACCCTTGATTTACTGGAGGGTGGGGGGTGAGAGCAGAAGTGGGACCCACTGTCTGTCTCTTTCTCTCCAGAGGGATCAGGGACACCCTTCCAGACTTGAATCTGCAGCCCAAGGCTTTGGAACAACGGATATAGAACTTACATTGATCTGCTCTGGCATCGTTGAGAAAGTAGAGGATCGGAACCAGGATGTCAAGCACATCGCTGCTCTTCAGCACGAAGAAGAGGAATTTCTGAAAGAGAGGGAAGGAGGTAAGATGATCTCAGACGGGTTCTGTTTTCTCCAGAAACTGTGCTGTAGGAGGTCCTGGTATCAGCCCTGACAAGTCAGTCAAAGGTGCTTTCACATCCTAGCTAGAAAAAGGAGACCGACACCCAGACCTGCATTGCCAGAATTGGTTGTTAGTTTGAGTTATCTAGGACCTGATTTTCAGAGGGACTGAGGATCTGTAGGTCCCACTGGGAGGCTCTATGTGTCTCAAGATGCACACCTAAAATCTGAAGCATCTAAATCAGTGGCTGCTTTTTAAAACGTGACTCTTTAGTCGCTGATCCCAGCCACCAGTTAATGAGAAAGGAAAGGAACAGGGCAGCCTCTCTGCTGGGTCTAGCCATCCAGGCCTGCATGTGTCCTGCTTCTGGGGGAGCAACCCAGACCTTCTGTCTCGTGGGGATTTAATCCTTTTATTTTTAAAATCTTGTTAGAATTTTTTCACGCACTGCTCTGGGTTTCACCCTAGTCCTTGGTCAGAGGAGTCAGAGCCCAGCTGTCATAAGATCACCCTTAACCCCTCAGAGGGACTGGCACAACAAGTCACATGTTCACATCTTCTTTCTCATCAGGGACCAATGCACCCAGAGCTCCATGATTTATGCAGTCACCACCAAGTGCTGGGCAGGGGCCAATGCAACCAGAGGTCATGCTTCACGTAATCACCCCTAGCAACTTTCCAGGTGTTAGCACAGCCAGAGCTCCTTGTGTCACACGATCACCCTTAATCTCTCAGCAGGAGCCAGCTCAATCAACCATGTACATCACATGCTCACCCCTAAATGCTTGAAATTTCATTAGTCTAAAAAAGACCCATCTTTGGGCACAAGCTCGGGGCTCCCCAGAAACCCTCTGTTTTCTGAGGTCACCAAGCCCCTCTCCTATTTCTGTCCCCACCTCCTGGTTCCAACACTGACTCGTAATGTTTGTCTCCCTCCCCACACAATGCTAATTTATCTGTACCTTATTAAAGTCACAGAGTTTCCAGAAGAGAACAAGGAGCTCCTGATGGAATTGGATCTTCTTGGCCGAGTTTGGCAGGTAGGTCTGGACCAGTGGGTTCGAAAGCAGACGTGCCACTCCTTTGAGGATAAACTGGAAGTCCTGGGACACACGAACCGAGAGGGTAAAGAAACACCAACGTGTGGTGGCCTGAGTTAGCCTAATATACAGGAAATCAATCAGGAAAAATCTTAATGAAGGAGCTCCTTACCTCCTCTCTGTGTATCCTAGACAAATAATTCACAAACAGGTTGTCTGGCCCTGGAGGCTGCGTTAAAAGAAAATTTAAGAACCCCGTATTAGTCACAGCACTTCCTTGGGAAGCCAAGCGTAAGCACACAGCAAGGGGATGCTCACCATCACCACCAGCCAAACCACCAACAACAACTGGGGCCATGGGCTAGTGACACTCGCATCAGCTCTCGAATTGTCAGCTTCTCAGTGAGTGACCCAAATACTTCCATTTCTAAATGCCAGGAGACCGGATGGCTCAAGGGATTGGGAACGGGGTAAGGGACTTTCGCCTACAAGCCACTGTGACCAACGTCATTCCCATTTGCTGGCTGTTCAGTGGCCTATGGGAAATAGGTTGGACTGTGTCAGATTGGGCCTAGTAGATAAGTGTCCACAGCATAAACCCCACCTCAATTGGCCCCAGAGAGGAGCAGAGAGGCCAAACAGGGTGGTGGAGAGGGACTGGACTTCTCTGTAGCCTTAAAGCGGGCATCTTCAGGTCAGTATGGGGAGACCTGTACTGCCTGTGCTGTATATAAAGAGAGGACTGCAGCCTTCAGGGACTTGAGGCTGCCGGCATCACTCACCAGCATTACCCATCCACACACCTGCACTGTAGGATATGAGAAAAAGTGTCCTAGCTGGGATGAGACACAAGCATGAGTCTAGAGAAGCCCTTGGTAGAGAGGAGGCAGCACCAGAAAGACCTAGAAAAAAGATCTGCTGCAAAGACACTACAGACGGAGGGGCAAGGGTGAGAGAGGATCCTGGTGTAACTTACATCCACGTCATCCATGGCGGTGCCGGTAGTGGTGCCATCCACTGTGGGGTTTGAGCTGGTGGAGGTGTCGTAGTCCAAAGTGACTATCAGCACCTGGGCTGCCTCCTCCACAAGGGGCTCCCGGTAGTCGGAGAAGAGCAGGTGGTTGTAGGGGATCCCGTAACCCACTGGGTCGTAGGCACAGACGATATTCAAGAGCGAGGTGAAGAGCGGCAGCGCATGCCTGCAAGAGAACTCCAGAGACTCAGGCTATGTCTACACTACAAACTACTCCAGTATAACTTATCATGCACACCCCTGAGCAACGTAAGTTACACCGACCTAAGCGCAGGTGTGGACAGCACTATGTCAGTGGGAGAGCTTCTCCCACCAACACAGCTACTGCCTCTCGCAGAGGCCGGAGTTATTAAACCAGTGGGAGAGTGTCTTCACCAGAAGTGCTACAGCAGTGCCACTGCAGCTGCTGTAGTGTAGATATAGCCTGAGAGAGAGGCCACAGAAGGTACTTACCCTGCACACTCAATACCCTGATCAATGCCCTTCCAAAAGGAAGCAGGCTTCCTATGCAAAGCACAACCATCAGCTTAGCTTGAGAATCTACAAAGCCATATTCAGGTGTGGGGGGTGGGGGAGGAGTCACTTATAACAGTGTATACACAGCAGTCAGAATATGGGCCTCACAGACAGAGCATGGGTAAGACAGACAGGGCAGGCTCTCAATTTAAGTCCTTACCATGCAGGACATGGGGACCATCCAGCTCAAAGATCTAGCAATGACTTACTGAGCCTTTCACCTCTACAGCAGATTATTGGTTCAAATCCATAGCAAATAAAAAGGTATTACTGACAGTTGTTTGGAGGCCTGTGAGGAATAGGTTTGGAGGTCTCAGTCTAGTTCCCAAAGACAAGTGTGTATAATCACAAAAATCACCCCCTACCTCCACCCTCCGTTTGACAACTGGGTTGTCAGTTTCAGCAGAGGCTGAAGATTTAATGGGCCATGGAAACTGATCTCCAGTCTGATTTCTAAATGGCCTCCCAGGTCAAGGCTGTGTTGTTGGATGGTGGACTTTTGCGGTGGTCCTGTCTGTGAGGGTTGCCTGTTCTGTGACCCAGTAAAGGACTTTAGCCTCCAAGGCTGTCAATTCAGCACCCTTCTCCAATTAAAGCAACACACACAAAAAACATAAAAAAGATGGCAGCACTCTCGAAGCACTCCAGACTGAGGGATGAAGCTGGACTCCTTCGGCCTGTGAAATGTAGCATCAAAGAAACAGCCAACTGTCATTTTGCCGATTGATAGTCACACAGGAGATTCATTGCTCAGCCAGTAGGGGACAGCATTCCCCTACAACCAAATGCAGCAAACTAGGCACTATACTCATTACAACTAACAAGGTGCCCATATTAACAAAGAGGGGAAGTGGGGAACCAAGGCAGGGAAAAAGAGAAGCTAGTCATTGGAGACAGGCTTGAGAACCAAAGATGCTTGAGTCCTACCCATTCAGCTCTGCAATAGACTCCCATCAGGGTTTGGGGCAAGGCACATCACTGCTCTGTGCCTCAGTTTCTCCACTTGTAACACAGGAATAATACTGACCTATCTCATACTGGTGATTGTGTGTAAGGTAGACAAAGTGAGCCAAGTATGGAGAAGGAGGTAGGGGACAGAGTCACATGATGAGAATGTGACATGAAAACAGCCACAACCTGCCCAGCCTAGGGAAGAAAATTTAAGCCTGCTACGCCTCATAAACTATCCTGTGTACTGGGGAAATGAACTGGGAGCAGAACTCATCCCATTACCCCACCCCAAAGCACTGCCCTCTGTCCCTCTCACCTGTTCTCTGTGGAGCAAAAAAACTGCACCCAGGGATTGGCATTGCTGCTGTCCGAGGAGGGGGGGAGGTACATGGCCTCCGAGAAACACGTCAGCAGGAGTTTCAGCAGCTCTGTCCTGAAAAAGAAAAAGCAAGAGGACAAGTCCTGGAGTACTTTGGGTAGAGAGTCCTCAGTTGCATCCTTGGACAGTTATTTCCAAGCCAGCTGGAAACACCCTTTTAAGACCTCAGACACACAACCACCATTCTCACCAGCAACAGACACTTAAGGGAGACTCATCCTCAACAACAAAGAACCCTTCTTGGTGGGTCTGCGGTGAGTTGGGCCATCCGGCAGCTAACACACTGGAATCCAGGTAACTGCCCCCACCACAAAGACCAGAACCTGCCCCTGCCCTCCATGCATCCCCACCAACTCCCCTCAACAGCTTTACGGCACTCTGCAGCCCTTCTTTGCAAAGGCCCCATGTTCCAGTCAACAGAGGCTGAATGTGGCTCCCTTCAGGACCTACCAAAGCCATGCCGTGCTACCCAGGGTATGGGAGGTAGGGAGTTGAATGGGAAACCAGAGTGATGCAAGATGCTCCTCCTCCTCCTCCCCCAGCATGAGGAAACAGGTGCGTTACCTCTGCCACACTCCCAGCGCCTACTGCAACGGGGAGCCCAGGGTCTGAGCTTGCAGTCCCAACATGACAGCGTATTTTGCAGCCACTAGGTACTTCCCTGCTCTGTACTACAAGTTCTGTTGGTATAATAGGTAGTAATAAAGAGAAGCATTCCCAAAACAAGGAGCAAACCCATGCGGGAGTCACAGATATTGGCAGGGGCATCATTCAAACAAACTGTGAGGGGGGGGGGAGTTGTGTCACTACACAGAACATCGTAGGTGATTATATCATATCCTGCACAGTCGTAGAGGTGAGGGTTGGGGGTGGAGGGGAGTGGAAGACAAACTGATGAAAAGTCTAGGGCATGGCAAACCGAGCTCTGGTGGAACAACTGCACTCCCTTGCCCACAGCAAATGGCAACCCTGGACTCCTGGGGAAGTGAATGAACAGATCCCAGCTCCATGCGAATCTCCATCAGGGCCCCACCACACACAGCCTGAGCACATTGCCCTGCACCTCTGGACTGTCTTACCGGTTTAAATCATGGTTGTAGTTGGGCTGGGGGGAGTGAGCAAAGCCCACGCCAGCCTCCCAGATGTACTCACAGCTGTCAATAGAGTGGATATCTTCAGCTGTGTCCTGTGGAGAGGAGAAAGGTCAGAGCTCCGGCATGCAGAGGCTTGAGTCAACTGCCCACTGGGGAATACGGTAAGATGCCTGCACTGGGGAAGCCATGGTGCTAACGAGTCAAAATATGTGTTACTCTTAATTGTTTGAAGTATTATCCCCTGCCCAATACACTCTCCCATCCTCTCGCCCCCTCTCCCAAAAAAGCCCAACAGAGCACAGTCCAGCTTCCAGCACTGTTAGCTCTTTGGGGCAGGGACTGTCTTTTCATTATGTGCATGTACAGCACCTAGCACACTGGGGCCCCAATCCCTGCTTGGGCTCCATAGGCCCTACCATAATACAAATAACATCACTATTATCCAAGCAACTTCTCCCCCTCTGGTATTGTTCCCAGTATGGATCTACAGCCTCTGTCTTCCCGCACAGGCACTCTTGTAACACTAGGGGATGAACCTTGAGCCCCCTGGTAGCAGCCCTGGCTCATCTTTCTTTGCTGTAGCCAGTTGTTTGTTCAGAACTGAAACCTCCACACAGGCACTTTGTGGAGACAAATGGACATTGAAAGCAGCATGTTTACTCTTCAGGAGCAGCCAGGGTAAAAGTGCCCAGATGAATGCATTTACATCAAAGGCTTTTGGCGCATTTAAACTGTTCCTTTCAGTGTTTTAATTAATCAAATTCTCTGTGCTGCCTTATTCCTGGTCCACTCAGGAGCAGGAGTTCAGTTCACAGGATAACTCTTGCCTAATTACTGTAGATTCCCATAAAAACAGCCATACTGGCTCAGACCAAAGGCCCATCTATCCCAGCATCCTGTCGTCTGAAGTGGCCAATGCCAGGTGCTTCAGAGGAAATGAACAGAACAGGTAATCATCAAGTGATCCATTATGCAACATTCTCTCCCACACACCCAGGATTGCTCTCAGTATGGAGAAGGTCAAGTGCAATCACACCACCATCTCTTCATTCCCAACCACGAGCTCCCACAAAGCTAGCGCACAGACACCTGCTCCTTCTGGGACTGGAGCAACTGCAAGCTCCCCGTGCCACCATGGCTCCTGTACCACCCCTTCAGCGCCTCCTGCTGACAGAGACTGGAACTCCCTTGCTGCCACAATTCCTGCATGACCCTTCACAACAACTCCTGCTGGGACTGGAACAGTCATGAGATCCCCTGCACATACACTCACATGTGTGTGTGAATGTGAGAGAGAGAATTCCATCCCTGCCCTCTGATGATTAAACTGCAGTCAGTTGGGGAGTTGAGCACAGGAGCCATATGCAGTGAGACAGGCCACACCAACAACCAGCCAACCATAAACAATTCTCCCTCCACTTAGGCCCAGTGGGGATCTAAACCCCAGAGGTTATTTCAGGCCTCTGCCTATTCATCTGAGTCCATGCTACATTGTTTGCTGTTTAACATTTTGGGATGTTTTAAATGATATTATTGCCCTATTACTGTCGTTACTGTAACAAGATAGAGCACAAAGAGCAAGTCATGGGTTCTTCGGAAACCCCCATCTCTCAGTGAATTTTGCAGTCATCACACACACCCCAGTTTGATGTGATGTTGATGCTCCTTTGCAGGTATATTTTTAAAGGAGGGTTCCACTTTGCTGTCTTTACAGGCAGGGCCTGGAATAAATACTGCAGTTTTTAAAAAAAAATTCAACAAGAGAGAGGCTAAAACCAAACATAATAGCCCAAGGTCTGACGTCCAATGATGAAGAGCACAAGTACATGCCTTTGAACTTCATGGAAGCTGTAGGTGCTCTGAAGGTCAGGCCATCAGGCTTGCAGCTCAATTGCTGCAGACAATACAACTTTATGAAGAGGAAGCTGAGACTTGACAGACTCCTTCTACTCACTTGAGTTACAATCCCAATGAAAGAGCTCTGCGGTTGTGCAAACACTGGGTTAAGGCTGTCCCTGGTGTGTAACACATGCTGGTGAAAGGAACAAGATTCTAAAGTTCTCCACTCTTGAGGGAACAATGGAAGAGTGTGTGTTTGCCAGGATGACTGCATTTTCTGCAGGGGTTGATCTGTAAAGATGGAATAGTGCCAGCCATTCTAGCTGGTACTTACCCGGCCATATCAGACCACCCAGCTATTGCTGCTCTTCACCCAGCCAGTACCAGGCAACTCAGCTCTGATCTCAGTAATGGCATCACAGGCCAATCATATAGGAGAAAAACTTTGTGTCATTATACATACTTGGCCTGCAGCTTGAAGTTTATCTCCTCCTTCATGCCACAGACTTTGTTATCCCATGAGAAGAGGGGAGGATTAGTAATTTTAGAGTTTTCTTACTCTGAAAACTTCCAAGACTGACCTGCAGAGAATTCAGGGGTTAACCCTTAAACATGCTGCCAGCCAGAGTTCAGAAGATCATTGCTGTTATTCCTCTGCATCCACAGCATCAAGCAGAAGCAGACAATATTTCACAGAATTTCTATAGCACCTTCCATGTGAGGACCTCAGCACATTTTACAGACATCTAGTAATTTATAGCTCTTCTGTGGCATAGGCATTATCCCTACTTTACAGACAAGGCCTGGCTCTTCAGCTGCTGAAAATGAGTGCGGGTCCACTGATTTCAATGGAGTTTTGCTGATGGACATCAGTTGTGCGTCTGGAAGAGTGACTTGTCCAAGGGTCTGTGGCAGAGCCAGGACTAGAACCAAGGTCCCTGTCTCCCAGACCTACATCATCTTAGGCACAAGATCATCATTCCTCCATTCAGGCAGTACTGAATCCAGAGACCAAAAGCATGAGAATTTCTTCTATACCTTACTAGACTGCACTGATATTTCCTCAAAAAGCCAATATTAGATACCCCAAGTTGCATCTCAGAGTCAACAAGCTGCTCAGGTGCACCTTCAAGGCAAAATGAAGAGATATGCAAGTCAATTCCTCCCTTTTCAGAGTAGGGCTTCTTAGAAAAATCAAGGCTCTTGGATCTCATCACTCCACTGACACTGACTCAGAAAATGAATTGACTGTCGTATCTAGTCTGATGGGGGAAGGAATAGGATCTTAGCAAGATCTAGTATGTGAGCACAAACCAAACAAAGCAGATATGATGCAATAACACCTTTTGTGATCTAGGAAGCGTGGAAAAGGTAGGGATTAAATTAATGAATTTAAGACCAACTAATTACAACAGTGTGTAACATTGGCCTCTAAATCAAGGGCCTAATTCTAAGAGATGCTGAGTGCACCCAACTCCAGTGAAAGTCAGTGGTACCTCCTGGTATCTAGCATCTTTCAAAAATCAGGCTCCAAATGTGGAAGTGTATCGCACCAAGGTTCCAGCTGCTTCTACTACTGCCGTACCTCACATTCCACTCAGGAGTCCCTTATTTCAGCCTCATATTTACCTCCAATTCCAGAAGGGCCTGGCAGGATCACTTGGAATTTCATAGTTTAATCTGATTTTAAAAGTTGAACCATGAGAATGAGGTTACAAAAAATGTTATTGATACCAAAGAACTGAACTTCCCAGCACTGCAAGTTGTCTAATGGTTAGGTATACAATTCCATTATTTCTGGATCCCATCTCTGGGAAGCTTAGCAGTGGCTTCTAGCTGACTACTAGCCTGGGACAACACCAGGTTGATCTTTTAAGATATCATGATGGGTTGTTTTAATCAATGTCCCTTTACAACAAATGGATACCATGGAGCAAGTGCTGAGCACTGCAGAAGGACAGAGAAGGCAGCTCCATCATTAGCCACAGCAAGTTCATATCACAGTGGCACACCATTCTGCCGCCTATAGCTGTGTAGAACAGCCCTGAAACCCTTGAGGATGACTTAGCAAGTGACACACGAGCCTTTTCATCCCAGCCCATCTCATACAGATTTGGTCTCGGTTTTCCTGGATATCCTACTTCAGAGGTAGCTCTGAATTCCCAGCCACAACTGCATCTCTCTTTAACATGGCAACAGGGTCCATGGATACTATAGGTCCAGGTTGTAAGACTCCATCTTAATGGTAGATATGGTTGAATTAGGATGGAGCATTATATGCGATTTATGAAGGCTGCTTGGATCATGCCTGCACACTGCAAGGCTAGATTTGTAATGCTCAGTGCTTATGTAGTGCTTCACGTTTTCAAAGTGCTGTACAAACATTAGCAAATGAAACCATAATCTCCACAGGCTCTCTCATCTGTATCAAAGATAACAGCATCTGCAATTTGCTCCATTCGTCTGGCTCCTGACAAGATGATAATGCAGACATCAGTGGGGCAAAGTTTGAATGTCACAGTTGGGTAACATAATAATAATAATCCTTATATAAAGCTTTTCATCTTTAGATGTCGAAGTGCTTTACAATGAAGGTCAGTAGCATTATTGCCACACAGAACACATTGTGGAGGCGGAATGAAGGTTGCAGGCACAGATCAGTGGCCTTTCAAGAATGTTACAGTTCAAATAAAACTTCAAATGTTAGAAACCCAGGAAATACTATGTGTAGAAGGGAGTTCCTTTTGAAGTCAGATCTCAACTTCAGAAACGTGGGGCTACTCACTAGATCTCAGCTAGTGAAGCCCAGGAAATGGCCTTTTACTTTTCAGAGGGATTTTTGTTACAAAGTGGCAAAGATATGAGAAGACATTTGGCCACTTGGGTGAGCGGCTCTATTTTTAGGTTGGTAGAATCAGGAACTCCTTATCCAATTCTATTTAATTTTTGTAGCATAATCCCACCTTAGCTCTAGATGTTGCTCACCAATTTGGACACCACTACGACTTTTTGTGGATTTCAGTGGAAGAGGCCTCAACCTCACGCCTAGCTCAATTGTGTCATTGCTGGTGCTCCATGATCTAAGTTCTTATATGGCTCCCACCAACGTCATGTGTGAGCTCCTCTTGTTTAACAGGACAATGCTGCCCAGAGTAGGCTTATTTCAGACCACAGGGAAATACGTCGCTGGCCACAGGGCAATAAACCAGTTAGGTTTTTCCTCAGAGCTCTTCACTAAGCAGTATGTTTCACAATTCATCCCTGTTATGTACCAGCACACTGACATTCTGTCCCGCCTCCCTCACAGAATAACCAGGTTGATATGCCTAGTTAAGAACCATCTCCTCCTTTCTCAGAATTCATTCCATTTCAATTTTAACTGGGTGATCTTCAGCTTGGCACCTTTCCTCTGCATCTCGTCAGCCCATACCCACCACATGCAAGGGAAGTGCTATCCAGCTTTACCAAGATGAGCAGGAAGGAAACATAGCCTGGACTGGTATAGAGAAAAGATGGCTGCCTTATTAGAAACTGAACCAAAGCCAGGCCCGCTGCTCAGCTACCTGGAGCTAAATAGCATATCCCCCAGCTTACCACAGTGCTCTTCCGGTGGCTCTGGACAGCAAAATCTGGACAGAAGAGCAGATCTGCAATTGCCAGGAGCAATGACTCAGCCAGGGGCCGGGCATTTTCATCCTCTTCATCACTCTGAAAATGATAAATATGGTAGAATATTCTCAGCCCAAGCTTGAGAGTCAGTGCACAGTAATATTAATAGAACATGGCAGCAGGGGAAGGAGCACTTTCCCCAAGAGCAGGCAAGAAAGAGAGATGGGGCGGGGGAAAGGAAACAGGGAGAGCTAGGCAACCCACCCATAGGGAGTAGTGAGAAGCCACCCCTGAGAGCAGGCAGGTGGTAGATGTAGTCAGAGAGGGAGCAGTTTCAGTGAGGATGGGGCAATCAAACAGCTGTGGGAAGGAAAAGGACTCAAGGTCTAAAGATGAGGGCGGACATGGAGTTGCCTCTTTGGGCTTTGTTGGGGGTTACAAGAAGTCATCAGAGAGCTATTCGTCTGCTTGGGATCCTCCAGTTAATACAGAGGAAAGGAAACCATTTACCTAGAATAGGGACCACAGCTGTCAAGGGAGCAAAGAGTCACCCCATCATGACCAGGCAGGTGATCAGATCATGTACAATGGGGAGCAGGGATTGGATTCACCTAGCAGGCAACAAAAGCCTTTCAGAGTAGAGTGGCCTGTCCAGAACTGAGGGGCTGCTATGGAGACAGGGCTCTAACACTCAGCTAGGAGGGTGTCTCAGTCAGCCATAGCAGAGCGAGAAGCTGCCTGCAGAGTGGATTTTTCTCTCTCTGGCATTCAAAGCAAACCCCAGCCTACCCAGAGACAGCTGCTAGCATCACACGTGGTTACTCCTCTGCAGCCGTTGCCAGGGGAACATCTCCAGTAAGCCACCAGCCCTGCCATTCAAAGAGCATCCTGGATGTCATGTCTTCCCCAGTACTGCTAAATCCAGGCTTCTGCCAGGAGGGGGCGAGGCAAAAAGGCAGCTTATCGGTGACAGCCAGGCCACCGTCAGTGCGCAGATACACAAAGCCCTTAAATAACAGCAGGCAAGCTGAAGGGAGATAATAGCCTACACTGCATTGACGTCTTTTAATGCGACATTGGAGAGGCCAATAACAGGATCCTAGACGCAGGAACAAGGCCGGGGGTGGGGAGCCAGCAATCAGCAGAGACGCTTCTATTCCAGCTTTGAAATCAGAGATGAAACAGAGGAGCCTTGAGGTCAGAATGGAAATAAAAAGGACAATCTGCACCACCTCAGCCTGGGCTTCCAGACAAATCACCTTCCCACTGGGAGTATCTGCCCTGCAGGCAGCTGTGATTCAGACAAAATAGAACAAACCAGTAGGTCCCACCCACCCTGGAAGCTGGAGAAGGTCCCTGGTTCCCAAAGAGATCTCCAGAAGTCTCTTATCACCTCCACTAAACTGTGGTCTGCCTCCTTCACCATCTCCTCCCCTTCCCCTAACTCCTCGAATTTATATCTGTCATCCACAACCCCCTGGGATCTTCCCTACTTCCAATCACAACCCCAACAAACTGGGGTCCAGCATCCATTCCCTCCTCTCAAAACTGATATCTGCCACCTGTTCTGTCTCAGCCACACAGAGACCACAGCCCCTCCAGGTGGCATGCCTGGCCAGGAGGACAGTACTCGGGGCCCAGGTAAAGGGGCTTTCTCCATCACACGTTGATGACCTTCACCTCAGTGAAAAGGTGGGGGACATGTTCACTTCTGTCCTCTCTGGTAGTGAGCCAAGCATCCCAGTAACTCCTCCCCACTCACGCTCCAGTTGAGAGGGTGGAGCCGCCCTTTAACATGCATTGGGGCTTCTCCCAAATTGGTGGGTGAGGTGGAGATGAGGTATGACTACTGGAACGAACTGCTGGCTTCCTCAGTGTCCCAGCTTTGAATAAGGATCTGCTGCCTCACGCTCTGGCCAGCCTTATTCAGCCTTATTCATAAAGATTACATCAGTTTGAACTACTAAAACTACAGTGTTAGTTCATTCACCATTGTGGGGCTTTGACTCATTGGAGCGGCCCAAACGCAGTATGCATGAGGCACAAGACAACGACAAATGGGCCAGGAGACGGCCAACTGCACAGTCAGTCTTTGCCATACGCACCCCCCACACTCCCAAGAAGCCAGAATGCCTAGGGTCAATCACTGATGGCCCAGGCAGCTTCTGAGTAAGGTGCAAATTCAGTTCCTAACAATGGCCTGGCTGTATCTCCACATGCACCACATTGTGTTATCCTTCCCAAAGCAAGTCTAATCACCGAGCACATGCAGACTCAGGCCCCCATCGGGAGACTGGATCCCCAGACACCTGCCCAAACCCACAGCAGAGAAAAGGAGCATCAAACCTGCTTCCTCCTGCTGCCCAGAACTTCCCACTGAAGTGGCCATAGGCAAAAAAGATTAGACGGGACAGGCTGAGACAGCCCAAGGTTCCGGCTGCACCAATACTGCGCCCCCCCGCCCCGCTTTGCAAATCTCTGTTAAACTGCTATGAAAAGCGCTGCAGAACACTCAGCTTATGGTGGGAGCAGCTGAACACAAAAGGCCCAGTCTGCAGATGCAGAGTCCACAAGGACAGCGCTGCTGGTACATTAAGAACCAGCTGCCGTACCAGTAAGTGGGCAAGGCACAGTAACTGCTCCTCTCCTGACATGTCAATTTTCACAGCAATAATGATACTTTGCACTTCAGCCAAGGATCCCGAAGTGCTTCAAAAACATTCCACCTCGACTCTCCCTGTGATGAAGGGAAACATTATTATTCCTATTTTACAGATAGGGACAAAGAGAGGCACACCAAGAGTTTCAATGACTTGCCTAAAGTTCCACAACAAGTCAGCAATAGAGCCAGAAATAGAAGCTAGGATCCAATTCTCAGTCCTTGGTTCCAACCACCAGATCAGGGGTCGGCAACCTCTGGCACGCGGCTCACCAGGGTAAGCACCCTGGCGGACCGGGCCAGTTTGTTTACCTGCTGCATCGGCAGGTTCGGCCAACCACTGCTCCCACTGGCCGCAGTTTGCTGTCCCAGGCCAATGGGGGTGGCAGAAAGCCGCGGCCAGTACATCCCTCGCCTGCACCGCTTCCCGCCACCCCCATTGGCCTGGTGTGGCGAACCACAGCCAGTAGGAGCCGCGGTCGGTCGAACCTGCCGACACAGCAGGTAAACAAACTGGCCCGGCCTGCCAGGGTGCTTACCCTGGTGAGCCATGTGCCAGAGGTTGCCGACCCCTGCACTAGACCATACTCCCAGCTTAAAACTGTAAAGTTCAGTTCATGAATGGGCCACTGACCATGACTCTTATGGCTTCCCTACACAATTAAGTTGCGCTGGTAAAGCTGGAATCTGCTTTTAAAGCAATACAGTTAAGCCGCTGCAAAAGGCTGCCTGGGACACTCTTATTTTGATTTAAGAGTAGTGTATGTCCATTTTAAATGAACCTGTTTCCAAACAGTTTAAGCTAAAGCAAAGAAGCCTCTCTTCAGGTGAAATAAGAATATCCACACAGCCTTTTGCACGTGTGTAGCTATCTCAGTTTAAATTGACAACTTAGGTTACATCAGAGCAACTTTCTTGCATGAACAAGCCCTTACTCACAGCTACACCCAAGTGATTGAAATGCTCCAATAAACCCATTAGCCTGCACTAAACAAACAGAGCTGAGAAGGGGAGGAAGGCAATAGAGCTGCTGCTGTCTTGTTAATTTCAGTCCATCCCAGCATCAGGGCTGGCTCCAGGGTTTCTGCCACCCCAAGCAGCAAAAAAAAGCCACGATAGCAACCTGCAGCTCTACCGCCGCCGCTTCAGTCCTCGGCAGCAATTCGAGGGCTGCTCCTTCACTCCGAGAGGGAGTGAGGGACCCGCCACCGAAGACTCAGATGTGCCACCCCTCAGCCTTGGCCGCCCCAAGCAGCTGCTTGCTCGGCTGGTGCCTGGAGCTGGCCCTGTCCAGCATGCTCAGTATGGAAGCAGCTACCGCAAAACTGCCACTTGCTGGGGGAAGGGGAGAAGCGGGGTTTTGCTATCAGCACATTTAAGTTTCAAGGCTACATCCTATCCCTTACTCCATTACAAGCCTTCCCACAAAGTTTGAACCCACTGAAACAAGGTTGTTCCCAGCTAATTAATGTTGGGCCTACATGGTCTCTGCCTCCTGCAGCTTCTCCCTCCCTCCCAAAGAGGAACATTCTAATCCAGTAGATACAAACCCCTCCACGGCCGGCCCCAGGGACAGTGGACCAGAAGAAGCCTCTCCAGTCAGGATCCTCGAAGATATAGGGCAGGATGCGGGTGAGGAGCCGGCTGCAGTTCAGGATGATTTGCTTCTCCTTCTCCGAGTGGCAGCCGCTCTCCGCTCCCTGAACCAGCTTCTCTACGGCCTGATGGCAACGAAACAAAGGCATTAATCTGGAGTCATAAGGTTTGCGGACACACAGGCCCCACTGCCACAAAATTACAAACAGCATTTGGTTCCACTTCCCAAGGGCTTGCTATGGTTCCTCTGGGGAAAATCGCTCTCTAGGTTGCAGTTAGAAACAAGCAGCAGAAATGTACGATTATTCTAAACGCTCCTGTGATCGCAGCAGGCATCTTACCTTGTGCAGGATGTGGAAGCCAAGAGAATGCCTGTTGTTATCACTTATTATGTGTATTGGCATAGCACCTGGGAACCCCAGCCATAGCCCAGAGCTACATTGTGCTAGCTGCAAAAAGCTTGTATGCTAAGAAATCACTTTCTTAGAATACGCCAATTGGAAATTGCAGATCTTCCAGACAGAGCCTCCTGCCTCCTCTGCCCTCTCCCAGAAGAAGTGAATTTAGCACTGGTAGATGGTGCTGGATTGAAAGCCCTGGAGACTGAAAGTCCTCCGGTATCTACAAGACAAGCAGCCCAAGCTCCTACCACCCTCTCTGTGTACTTTTGCACTGACCCAGGGAGCCCACCTCTAGGCTAAGAGGGGGGTTCAATCCCCAGGGCCATCCACTGCTTGGCTTCTCTGCTGAGGCCGACGATGGGAGCATTGAGGTCAGTCGCACTGCACTGCTGGTGTTTTCGGGATGGGGACGCTAGTCTTGCCAAACAGCCACTGCAGCTTACTGAGGTCAAAGGCAAACCACTTTATTTGCATGACAGAGGGTGAAGCCCTTTTTCTCTCCTCCCTGGGTCTCCTGTCCTGGTCCTTCCCCTCCCCTCTCAGATGAATGATGGGGACATTTACTAAGGATTTGACTTGTAGGTTTTAATTCTCAGGCTGTGCCTCTCTGTTGAGGTTCCCAGCCGTGTCTCTGGTTCACTGACTTTGTCAGTTTGCATCACTGCCTCAGTGGACATATTTGTGCTACCTGGGGCCTGACTGTGCTCCGCCTTGGGACTGCATTTGAATATCTTGCCAGGAACAGTTACTGTTCAGTATGTTGTACACAACCCTAGTCTGCACCAAACTCAGTTGCAAAGGACATTATAATTGTGCCATAACCTCATCTAAACCAAAGAAACAACAGCGTTGCAAAATCCATTAACACCACGTGTAAGACTACCTTGCAGCACTAAACCATAGTCCCAAATTGTGATACAGCCCTACCCACATCCACGTTGTTGCGTAGATCAGAAACATGGTTAAAATAATGCACTTAGCTCCCACTTGCATCACAAGAGCTAACCATCCTTTACCATCCGGAGGGACAACCATGCTGGAACCAGGTCTCTCAACTCATTAGCCTCTATTGGGTAGAACAGACCATAGAGTTGCTTTGTGAGGAATGAAGTGTGGCGTCAAAAGCACAGCACGGTTCTCTCAGAAGTCTATAGTCCATCTACACTGGAAAAGGAAACCATGCTAACAGCAGCCATGGTGGGAAACGGTTGCCAAGTGCTGCTCTGCTAGATCTGCATTCAATTATTTCTGAAGATGGTGGTTGTTTGCATGGTGCAAACCATAGTGCTGCAAGAGCTGGAAGCATTATTAGTGCCAAGGCCTTGCTAAGCAGGCTAAGTCTTGCTGACCAGACTGTTCCCCAAGCACCAGCAGCAAGCCATGTCCTATTGGCTTGACAACTGACAAGCTCTGGCACTGAAAGAAATATGAATAGATGTCCCTTGTGTTGCACACGCCAAGAGGGCAAGGCCAACAGAAAAGCATCATGGGAAGTGCTAATAGAGCTGCATGGGAAACGGTTTTCCCATCCAGCAAGAATTTGATATTTCAAAATTTGTCACCCCTGTTTTGGGATGGGAAAAGTCAAAATCTTGGCAGGAGGGAAAGAAGGAAAATAAACATTCACTCTGGGTCATTCAAAATGTTTCACATCAATTTAGATCTTCTTATTGTTTTTGAACTTTTAGTGTAAATTAACTGAAATTTCAGAACAAATAGTCATTTGGAATCAAAGCAGACAATTTTCAAATCCAGATTGGATGTTTTGTAAAAGATCTGCTCTAATTCAAACAGGAATTGATTCAGGGAAGGCCTCTATGGTCTGTGTTATGCAGAAGGTCAAACTACAGGATCCCAGTTGTCCCTTCTGGCTTTAGAGTCTATGCAAAACTAAACTTTGTTTTGACAGTGTCAAAAATGGGACACCTTGACAATTTCAGAACTACTTCTTCCAAAAATGTTTTGAATCGGGAGATTCACTGAAATTGACGCTTTCTCACGAATTGTTTCTGTTTCGACAAATCAGTGTTTTTTAATGAAAAAACGTTCCACCTCTAGTGCTAATGCCAAAGGAGACAGGGCAGTGAAATGGGGAAATAGGCTTAAGACTCTTTGTGGACACAGAGACTTAAAATTCTTTCCCATATTTATTCATCTTTGGCATTTTTAGGATGACCAACACCGTAGTTAACTCAAACCCTTGGGGACTTCCTATGTTCCAGAAGCTGAGATTGCTGTTGAGCAGCAATCAGATGTTCTGATGAGAAAGCAAGAGCATTGGATCCACCAAGGATACACAATGCTTGCATGCCAGGATGCTTAAGTATATGGCAGCCTATGTTTAAACCAAGAGTTGGGGAGGTGATGGGTGATGACTGAACTGATCAAATACCAGCTGTGGTTTGTGGTAAACCAGAAGAGGAAATGTGAACAAACCGCCCATGCCCTGCAGGGCAGAGAGGGGAGCTGCAGTTAAACCTCAGGAGGATAAAGGGGCAAGCAGCCCTGAAAAGGATCACAGCGAGTAGGGTAAGGAATGGAATTTGCAAGGACTTGGATCACTTTTGTATCTGCTCCAAAACCAACAAGCATTTCTGCTACAACCATTTACTTTTTCATATGGTTGATACTCATAAATGCCAAGTCTGGACTTGGCAAACATATGAGGAGCTGCTAATCACAGAAAGCAGCACCATGGACTGTCTTGTTGTCCTGTGTTTGTAGAGTGCCCAGTACAATGGGATTCTTGTTCGTGATTCCTAGGCACGATGGTAATGTAAGCGAGAGGCGCCTATTTGTGAAACTAACCCCTGTGCAGATCAGCTCAACACCTATGATCCACGTCAGCATTGGGACTCTGCATAGGAATGACTCCCACTAATTCCAGGTGAGAAGGAGAAGGCACCTTACCTTATAACACAGAGTGGCCAAGTTAGAAGGAGATTCTTCCCTCACTGCTCGGATTTCTGCAGCTGGCACAAGGGCAAAGACATCCTGCACCGAAGTTGCAGTGTCTGCCCAGAACTGGTCCCAGAAGGCATCATCCGTTGCCTCCACAGGCTGTGAAGAGACAAATCCAGAGTTACAGGTATGGATAGCAAGGAAACAGAGGACGAGCTCATTCTACGGGGGCCAAACACAAGCCATTCTGACTTGCTCAGCGATGGGGCCAAGCCAGACCTGGTCAGTGCTCAGGAGCTGGAAGGAGAGAATATGCACTGGTATCAATCCATCAGTACTATACTGTATATTGGCATCTCTTGGTACCAAAGCCTCAACTGTTATAACACACAGCTGTAGTTGGATCCAGAACTACTAAATGGTATATACATTATACCTGTGTTTATGTTGGAGAGGCCCAATGGGCACAGGCAGGCTCTTTACATGGCACATTTGTATCATTTGTACTAATGTAGGACTCTCTGAGTCTTTTAAGGGGCCAGTCCTAACGAGAACCAAAAGAGACAGTACACGAGCATGAGTCCACGTACAGAATGGCACGTCTGCAACCTACGATGCACATGCCAGGTTCAATGACTTTCAAAGCATGAGAGCTGAGCTGCTCTTTGCACTTTGCCAGTTCCTGGACATATGGAGGAAGCTCTGAGTACTCACCTGCTATTGTCTGTATTGCAGTAATGCCTCAGGGGAGGGATCAGGGCTCTTTGGGCTAGAGACACAGGGGAAAATGAGAGCCCCCACCCCAGAGAGCTTACAATCTATGTCATGCCAAGGTGCAACAAGTGGATGAGACACTGGGGCTGAGAAGGGGAGGATAAGGCAACAGTAAAGTGGGCAAAAGTACTGTACAAAACAATCAAGTTATCGCAGTCTGATAGCTCGCTGCCCCAAAGGAACATGTCTGCTCCACATCTGGAAACACAATTCTCCTTATCCAGTTTGCAGGCTCTATGAGGAGGGGACATTCCTCTCTTCTCAGCACTGCTGTCTCCCTTTCAGAAGATGGGAGCACATATTTTTCTCCAAGTCCTTTTACAGAGGTTAGAACAGGAGTTCTCATCCTTGGAAACAAGAGCAGTTTGTCAGGTTTCCCCGTAATGTCTATCTATACTCAGAAAAGTGACTCTGTGCAACTGATAGTGTTGGGTTCCAATCTTATTCCCTCGCAAACACTTACAGACCAAGTGTCCTCAGTTTATAAGTCAGAACAATGATTCTTCAAGCCGTGTTCGCTCTGCCGCTTGCATCACCACCACTAATAGAGATGCTAAAATTTGCAGGTCAGGTTAAGTGATGATGAACAAAGCAGATTAGACTCCACTTCTCTCTCTTGTAGCTGTACTGGATCTACAGGGCTAACGAGGATAACTGTCAGCAGTGAAACAACTGCCATGTTTTTCACTAGTGAACCGGAGAGCCACAGGGCCCAGATATGCAGCCCTTCCCACTGCAATCAGTGCAAGGACTTGCCTGCGTAGGAACTCACCAAGCTGTGGAAGGGTTGGGGCTCCAGGGAGCAGACACTATATGTAGAGCAAGAAGGTGCCACTGTTACACAGGACTCTTCTGAGCATCAGAAGTAAGTGCGCACAGAGCTCTGAAGAGCTCAGAAAGGGCTCAACATTTCATCCACCTCAAACCCAAACATCACTCACCACTCAGAAGCCCTGCCACTCACTGCAGAAAAGCCTCGCCACAAGTGAAGGCATCCTTAACTAATCCATGGCCTGGGAGCGACCATCCAATTCAACAATGCTTACAAGGTTTAAATACAGATGCGATATTCACCTACTTGTGTATTTATACTGTGCAGTGTGAAAGAGGTTGGTCAAGGTTTACTTGGTTAAAAATATTCTTTAAAAAAAATCCACCTCTCCACAGAAACATTCAAATAAATGAACCAAAAATAAGTCAGTTGTACCTGTTGCCTGACGCGGCACCATCACTGTTGTTTTGAGGCTCCGTGTATGGCTCCCACCCAGACCTGCTACCCACTCAGGGTTAGTCTTTGATAAAACTGTGACGATCATGACCGATGCACACAAAGGCCCTGGATCCCACAACTGGAACCACATGGACCCGTGGACTCCTGTGGAAACACACCAAAGTCTATGGGGCTCCATGAAGGTGCCCAGATCTGACCATGTGGATCCAATTGCACGATCAGAACCTAGGTTTTAATATGACACAGAATCCTCATTGCTGAACCTCCATCTGGGGAAGCATGTTTCTATTTGGTGCAAAGCAACAGTTTTCAAACTGCTCCATGGACCACTGCGGAACACTTGCTGTGGTCCATAGAGAGGTGGCTGTCCATGGTAGTCACTCTTGTTCTCGCTCCCAGCTTCTAAGTCACATTAGAGAAGCTGAAATTACACTGACCACTTTGCTAATGTTATTCTTTCACGTAAGCGGCTGCCGTTGTAGCCACAAAGATGTTATGTGATGACAACTGAGATTGGAGATGGTCCATGGGACTCGAGACTGGAACAGTGATATCATGAGACACCATCCCTATGAAGACATGATCCACACTATGAAAAAGAAATGGGAACATCTCATTTAAAAGTGCCCAAAAGCCAGCCATAAGAGGCATGTGAGTGGCTGCAGCCAATGGACATAAGAACTCAGTACCAGGATTAGAGGTCTGGAAGTCAGGACTCCTGGGGTCTATGTCCTGCTCTAGGTATATTTAATCCTGCCTCAGTGTGGGGGGATGCACTAGATGACCTCTTGAGGCCCCTTCCATGCCTACATTTCTAAGATTCTACGCCTGGCTTTGCGACCAACTTACTGTGTGACTTGAAGCAACACACTTAACCAATGGGCTTCAGTTTCCCCATCTGTCAAATTAAGATAATATATGTTTTTCTGCCCCTTGCTGGACAAGTGAGTGTTGTGAGGCTGTAAAGCAATGGGAGCTCCTTGAACAGGAGATGGTATGCAAGTGTACAATATTACTGGATCATCAGAAGCCAAGGGGAATTTCCAGCATCAAAACACACGAAGGAGTGCTCAGTCAGTCAGAACGCCAGCTTGGCTAAACATTCCTGACCCTTAGGTTAGGGATAGAGGGTGCCTGGTGCCTCCTGCAATTGACGTAATAAAAACTCAAAGACAAACAACAGCTCTTGCCTAACCATGCTTGTTACGTGCAGTGAGTGGTTCCATTGTGTTGCAGTGCAGGGGGGAAAAAGATTAACGTGAGTTTAATTTAAACATTTTCCCAACATCTGCTACAATTCATTGTTAATTTGTCCGCCTTTGCAACAAGCTTCTAAGTGCATGCAAGGATCCTCAATTAGGGTCTGCCTTCTTCACACTGAGACAGAGGGAAGCACTCAGATTCACATTCTTCTAGCCGGATATGAGGAGGGAGCACCTTTTGAACTAGCAGCCCTAACCTCAGAGGCACTTAAGAGCTCTGTACGGTGATGTGTCATTAAAACCCAAAGGCCAGAAAGCAAGAGGAGCAGGCGAACAGAGCCAAAACTGGTAGAGCAGGTTCATTTCATTGTGGTTTTGTTTTGTAACACACTGACGCCAAGAACCTTCCTATTATCACTGCCCTTGTCTTGCTCCTGCCATCCATGAAATGAATCCTCCAGGCTCTCTCCAACCTAGGAAAGAAGGTCCTTAGACACAGGTGACTGACTGTGCTAGTACGGAAACCCTTTTCATTTTACCAAATGAGCCGCCCAGTAAGTCCCCATCAGACCCCTTTCAAGGGATTTTTCCAAAGAATCCAGCATGCTGAGTCCCATAGGAGATCACTGTAAATGCTCGTGAGTTTAGGGCCAGCTCTGCAATAGAGCTCAGCTTATTAGTCGCACATGGGTGCTGCGCTGTTTTGAAAATTTGCCCACAAGTGTTTCAGTGGGAGCTTCTGGGTGCAGAAATCTGAGCCTTATTTACATGCATAAAAGGGAGCTGAGCACTTGAAATTCTGGCCCTGAACTCTTGAATATCTCTAGCCCTAATTGTGTAACACACATAATATCTTACATTTCTATAGCACCTGCCATGCGGAAGGATTCCAAACCTTTTCCAAACTATATAAACACTTCATCTAGCACTGAAATGCAGCCATCTCTGGGGTGGCACATAGTTGCTGTTTTACAATGCACAACAAGTGCAGATCAGTTTAAGACAGGAAATGAAAAATAACATATTCAACCGAAACTACAAGGGAAACTTAGGGAGGTGGAATAGCAGCTGTAATTTTGATCAAAGCACTAATGCTAACATGATGACTGCCCAATGGGTTACATTAACACACCATTTCCTGGTTCCTTCATAATTGCAAGAGGTCAATTTTACATCGCCTCAAAGCAGATGGCACCAGCACCATAGCACTCACTAGTACCATCCTGGGACACTGGAGAAAGAGTTCACTTTACCGAGTCATTAACACCACTTCCTGCAGCGCCTGGCTTTTTCTTAGGGGCCTCCCCTCCAAGTATTGCTCAATATATGTATGCTCATCCCCTTGACAGAGCACTACTTGATCTTTACAGAGACTTTGGTTTTGACCGTTGGCCTGCTAAACCCAGAGTTGTGAGTTCAATCCTAGAGGGGGCCACTTAGGGATCTGGGGCAAAAATCAGTACTTGGTCCTCCTAGTGAAGGCAGGAGGCTGGACTTGATGAACTTTCGGGGTTCCTTCCAGAGACAGAGAGATTCTCAGTGGGGATTAAAACCGTGGCCCAAACCGTGATTGAGTTCACCAGATGCCCTGCTATCTGGTTTCTAAAGTTGGGAGGTGAGGAGGATCAGAAGGCTGCTTCACTCACCCGTCATGAGCATCTTAAATCTGAAACCCTGATATAAACATTTAGGCACATTGCAGCTCGGCTCACAAAGCTGGCCTGTGTGTGCACATGGGGCCTTCGTAAAAGGATGTTTGGGCAGTCCTGTTTCACAAGTCTCAGCATCCCCACTGGCGCTGCTATAAACTTCAGCAGCCTTAACTCTTCAGAACAAGCACACAGTTCAAAACAATCAAGGCATTCTTGGTCCTGAACAGTAACACAGCATGGTAGAGTGCACCAAACAACAGAGTGCCAGACTTGCCTTCAACACATTGCAAATGAGCTGTGTTGCTCCTGGGAGACAAAGAACAGCAGGTGATTATCAGTGGGGTCACATTGCAGCAAAAACCTAGTATTACAGGACTAACAGCCAGGTCTATCCTCTGAGAGCACAACCTTAGGTCATCTGGACAGAAAAGGCCTGAAGTCAATTGAGACGAACTGGGAAAGTTCTTAATGTTTTCTCTGAATACTGTATTGGTGCCTCAGTGTCCCCATGGCAGTTCTTAAGTATCTGGCAGAGCCAAGGGCCAGTGCACCTAAATGCCTGACCCTCTGTCTCCTAGCAACGGATGGCCTGGGCCCCTCCCCTGCAAAGGTGCCAGCTGAAGGTGTTGGAGACAAAGGGATCAGGTGACCTCCTGGCCCGGGAAAGGAGCTGAGGAGAGAGGAGGGGCTGGGAGGGGTTGTTAGTCTGGAGCTGGCTGGGGTCGAGTGAAGTGCAGACCTGAGGGTCTGGCTCACTGACCCCCAGAATGGACCCAGCCGAGGGGTCCGGTTCGCTGTATCTACAAGCTCTGTTTTAGACCCTGTTCCTGTCATCGAATAAACCTCTGTGTTACTGGCTGGCTAAGAGTCACGTCTGACTGCAAAGTGGGGGTGCAGGACCCGGTGGCTTCCCCAGGACCCCGCTGGGGTGGACTCGCTGTGGGAAGCGCACGGAGGGGCAGAGGATGCTGAATGCTCCAAGGAGAGACCCAGGAGGTGAAGCCGTGTGAGCTTCTTGCCCTGAACAAGTCTGCTCCAAGGGAGAGGAGGCTCCCCAAAGTCCTGACTGGCTTGGTGGGGTGCAGTTCCAGAGCATCGCCCGGTGACTCCGTGACAAATACACAGGCTGCCCCTGCTGCAATTCCCTAAAAGGAGACAGCCAGCAGAACAAATATGCAGCTGTCTAAGCTGAGCTTTCCAGGGTAAAGTGATAAAGAGAGGGTTGTTGGAGCCTGAAGTAGTTGTTGAGAGTACAGTGGGCAGAGTTAAGGCTGATGTGGCACATGGGGGTGGGGTGGAGAGGATTGCTATCTCCGACACAGATACAGAGGGTAAACATGGTTGCGAAGGGTGTGGCGAGAGGGCAAGGGGAGATGAATGCACAGGGTTAGAGCAGCAATTATACTAGGCACCTTAATTGAAAGTCTCCTGCATGTTTTCTGTCTTATTTCTCAGTCTTAGTTTGGCATTAAGAGTTTGGGTTTGGGTTTTTTTATTGCGGGAATTCAAAGAGGAAGCAGCTTGGATGTCAGTGATCCTGCCAGTTATCAAACACTAAATCACAGCCCTGGAAAGGATCCCTGTGCAAACAGGGCACGTCACAGGAAACAGAAGAATAGAGCTGTGCGAATAATAGCCTGTAAACAGGAAAGCCCTGGGGTACTGCCCCACTCACCTGTTATTGTCATCATTGCGTTGATCTGGCTAACATCCTAATTTGCTGTCACTCAGACACCATCATACATGACCTCAGTCAGAGTCAACATTTACCACCTTATCTCAAATGCCAGTACTCAGCACTGCTGTGAAGTTATTCCTTTAAATAAAATGTCCCCAAGAATCCATTCAGCTTAGCTCAGGACCGGCTTTACAATTTGCAAGAATTAAAGTGGCCTTAATCTGGTTTAGTTTAATCCACAAATTTAATTCTGAATGGGTGTGTCCACACAGGGGTTTAATGCAGTTTAACTAATCTACTTTAAATTCAGTTCAGATTAAATTTCCCTGAGCATCCCTGTGTAGACAAGCCCTTACAGAGGGTAATCTGAAAGCTCAGTCAGCCACTTGCCTGACTTCTGTATCCACCTGTTGTCTCTTGTCCACTGTCTCCCCTCTCACTGCTGCAAATATCCAGTCTATCTGGATATAAACTTTTTTGGGATAGGGACCATGTTTTGTTCTGTGTTTATTCAACACCTAGCACAGTGGGGTCCTCTCCCATGACTAGGGCTCCTTCATGCAACAGCAATACAAATAATAAAATAAATCATAACTGATCACCGCCCTCAAGTCCAGGTGTGGGTTGAAGGGAATTAGTCCATGAGCAGCCTCCCCCATCAACCCCACTGTCAAAAAGACAGATAAGGCCATGACATGATGGAGATACAGCGGACATCAAAAATCCAGGGCCCCAAGAAGTAACTTGCCTTGTTTATGCTAAGGTAGACACCACCCTCTCCTCTTGTACCCACAAAAACACCGAAGAGATGACAGTCTCTGCAACCCCATAGAGATGAAATGAAGGAGAACTGCAATGTGAAGACTATTGAAGTCACCCTGGAACACCTAACTGAGCTCCATGAAAAAGGGCTCCAGAGATCCCATCTACCCTGTAGCCTGGACAGCCTGATGGTTAATTTGTGGCAATGAATAGGTATGTATAGGTCCCTGCTTTTGACCCAGGGTGCACACCCAAGGTTAAAACAGGTCTATGGATGGACCTAGTGCTAATATTCCCAAGTGAGAGAGCCAGGCGCGCCAGCAGTCTTTTTGGCACCCTAGGTGGTGGAAGGTCCCGCCCCCGAAATGGCACCCCCGACAGAGGTGGCAGAAGGTCCCGCCCCCGAAATGGCGCTGATGACCGTGGCGGCCGAACATCCAGCCGCTGCGGTCACCGCCCCCCAAATGTTAGTGCCCAGTCGCCTAATGGGTTGCGCCAGCCCTGGAGACTGCCCACTTTGATTTTAGCTCCCCGGGCCAGAGGCTGCATTCATTTTGGGGGGTAGTTGTGGGGGAAGAGCATCTTGAGCTTCACAACAGTGCCCCCTTCAGTCAACAATTGAACAGCATGGAGAGATTCCATAGCAAGCCCTTTACTAGTAGTTCTCCACTACCAGAAGAATGGTGGCCATAATACAGGCTCCTGAGGAGGCTCATGGCAAGCTCCTCATGATACAGGCTGATGGAACTTTGGCAGGGACCTTGATAAATGCCAGCTGTATAAAAAAATATAGTTCGAAAAGCACAGGTGCACTTGACAGATGAAAGGCTAACCCATGCATTCAAGATTTTCATTTGATGAAGCCAAGACTGAGTTGCCTGGAAATTTTCAGAACCAGGTTAATAGATTACTTAACTGATCTCTCTTTAGACACAAGGCATTATCTTATCAAGCTCAGATTAACACTTTATCAAGATATGGCAGATGCACACCAGTGTGAGAAAGACTCAAATGTTTGGGTTTTTTTCCCCCATTTGTTCCTTCTCATCTCTTTAAAAACAGTTACATGGCTGGCAACAAAACATGACAAGAAAATGTCAGAAGATCATGAATTTTATATTATCAACTGATCACTTCTTGAAACTTTAAAGACAATTTTATCACTAATCTATTTAGGAAGAGGGAGAGTTAATTTGTCTAATGATTAAAGCACTCCTAGGTTTGATTCCCAGCTCTGCAACTGACTTGTTGTGATACCCTGGCAGGTCGCAACTTCTCTGTGCTTCAAAGTATCCATTTGTAAAATACCATCTAAGTAACATGAGTGTTGCAGGGGCAGGGAGGATAGTTCATTCATGATGGTAAAGCATCCCCAGACACTCAGATGAAAGGCACAAGTAGTATTATTAAATGGGCATTAACAACTTAAAAATCATATCTAGATAAATTCCAATTATCTAAACGGCTCAGGGAACAGATCTGATTATAATGCAGGTATACCAGCACTATAAACAAATATCTTTCCTATGTGACTACCACCAATTTATATAATTGGAACTGAAAGCACTTTGAAAATCCAATGTACTTTTCACCCTTTATGCTATTTATTGGCTTTTAGCATTTTTCTTGCCATTAAAATGGATTAAATCAATTTCATTTTTGTTTACAGTCAATTTCACTTTCAGGTTCTGGACCCCACATTGTTTGGGTTGAAAGGAAATGTGTATTTGTTGATTTTTAGAAAAACTGACTCCATGGGAAGTTAATTATAATTAATGGAAATGTTTCCAGTTTAGAAAAGCTTGTTTTTACAAAAATCTAAACTTGGGCCAAATCGGGACTCTTTTTAACCAGTGACTGAACATTGTTCTTAGCTGGATCATTTCCTGCTATCAAAGCCTTAGAATACCACAATTGTGCTTTCCTGCTTGCTCAGCTAAAGGTTTTAAGTTACCAGTGATTTAATGAAATGTAAACTTCCATTTGCCCTGCTGCCCAGTGTTAGAAGAGAAAGTAGAAAGAGTACATATGCTGCTGAGAGAGCAGTGCTTAGTTTGGGTAAATACCTGTGGGGAAACTATCCAAACCAACCCAACATTTTGTTTTTAATTCCAGCAACTCAGTGGACTGGGAGGTTACACAGAGATTGTTGCCTCTATAAGGTCAAAAGATTGCAAGAAAGCCCAGTGTTGCATATTGCGCATGCAAACACCAGTGCCCTTCTCAGGTATGTAAATATGGGCGTTTCACTACCTCACCCTCTTTTCCGCATGGCATACGTCTCACCTACATTTCTACAGATGCCTCTAACAAATCCAGCCAAGAACATAGATTGTCTTTGTTTTATTCAGCGTCACTGTGAACTTTATCTCACGACATATGTCAACAAACCAGAGGAGCCACGCAGCCTTCTGGGCCTACAGTACAGGTGATTGCCATGCTTAGAGCTTTCTTTGTAAGCTCCAGATATGACAAGATTAGGTGATGGAGGGGCAAGGGTTTCATTCATTTTGCAATCTCTCCTTCTACAAACACACTTTCAAATGGTGGAAGGAGAATCCAGAATTGTACGGATTTGGAATCTATGACTGTATTAGCACCAAAATGAAGCTATTCTCTCTTTGTTATTCATTCCCCAAACCAAATCTTTGTCTCTAGACCCCTATGTTCATAAATGTTTCTCTTTACTCTGCACCCCTTTATTAATAAGTCTCTCTTCCCCCACCCTTCCCTTGTTTCTCTTCTCCTCCAGTCACCTTTCCTTCCACTATCACCTCCAATTAGTTGTAGAGGATCCATAATCCCCCTGCCATCAGAAATCCTTCAGGGTGGCAGCTCTCCTTTGTAGCTCAGAAATGCTTAGAGATGCTAGAGTCCAAAGAGTAACATGAGCTGCCTCCATTAGACTCCCATTATCTGCTGTCATAAGAAAAGAAGACTTCAGTTCGGTCCCAAAGTAAGATCCACAGCTGCTACTTCACCAGGGCAGCCACCTTCCCTATAATATACAATTCTGATATTTGTTTTACTTCCTTCTCCCCCTTAAACCTACAGAGATAGAGCACCTACTGAAGCACCACAGGTGTGATCCTCCTCTGATACAAGCGGCTCTTAGCTCTTCCCCAGCAGTGTGTCAGGATTAGAATGAAACTAACAACAATCACACCAGCTACACCAGTTTCATTCAGCTACCTCCTGTCCAACAGACAGGATTCTCCTGAAGGGGCTATATGAAAATGCATAGACATGAGAAAAAGTGGAGGAATCCTCTGTTGATTTAAACCCTTGAGCAACTGAATGCCTTAAGAAGACAGAACCTGCCTTATCAGATCAGAAAATTGGTCCACCAAGCTCAGTAACCTGCCTCTGGCAGTAGCCAAAGTCTGATGCATCAGAGGACAATAAAGAAAAACATAATGCACCTACGTAATTGTGCGATGTTGCATAGGGTGAAAATCCTTACTGACCCCTATGGTGGTGAGCTGGTGCCCTGAAGCATAAGATTTGATTAGCATCTATTTCCCTTATTTTAATAAATGCATCTAACTTCTAAATATATGAGTTCATATACAGATTTAATCACAGCTAAAATTGAGTCCTAACAGGATGTTAATCCATGTCACAAAGTCATCACACAATTTAGCACATAATTGCCAATCTCAATACAGGGAAGGCTCAGCAGTGGAATAGTATGGGCTGCTGGTGGTCAGGGTTGAAACGCATTGACAGAGCAATATACGGAAACTTATACAGCCTGGTTCTAACTATAGTTACTAAGTCCTCAGAACTAGAATCCCCCAGCTGTTACAAGTCGGCAGATATGAAACAGCAGGGCTGTAGATTAACACCAATACATTAAAACCACAGGTCTCAAATTCCAATCCTAATCTTCAGAAAATGGAGACACTCTTAACTAGATAGCATAGCAAGGAGCAGTGTACTGGTGAATGTGCCTTTCTCCCAGAGAGAATTTCCATTTACTCAGGTTTTCATGCTTGCCCAGGTTCAAGTTAAAAATCCCATGGCACTACTACTCTCCACCTCTGTCCATGAGCAGTACTGCAAGCTAACTGGCTCTGTGTGTGGGATGGTGCTAACATCCAACAGCTGTTACACCTAGTCACTCTCACCTGTGCCTGGAAGGCAGTTATTATGGGAAGAAGCTCTAGGGGAGTTATAAAATTCATATTATTTATCCAGGCTGCCGGGCAGGGTTGCACACATGTAGGGATATTGTGAAAGACGTGTGATGAGAATGGCTCAGGCACATGGGCAGTGGCTTCCTTGGCACTGCCCCCTGCTACCTTCTACTCCAGCCAGGCCCCCTCTACCTGCAAGGCCCAGTCCCCAAGGATCCTGGCTTACCCCCACCCTTGCCAGTCTAAGCCCCAAAGGGGGACAGCTTTAGAATCTGGGAACAGCCAACTGGCATTCCTTCCGGTGGGTGCTATTTAAAGGCATAAGGAGGAGGGGTGCCACGGTGCAGGGCTTTGAGGAAACCCAGCAGCTGTTATTAAAGGGCAGGATTACCTCCTTCCAGGGGATCCGGGAAATGCAGAGGAACCTCCTACGAGTCTCCCCGGAAACCAACACCCGCCAGGGGCCACCCCCACTATCCACCCCAACACCCACCTGCCCAGGAGCCTCGGGGGTCCCCCAACCAGCCCCCCAAGGGCCTCCTCCAGTCCTCCCCTAAACCGACCCCCCAGTCTGCCCTTACCCCCCCCCAGCCACCTCACAGGAGCCCCCCTTAATGACCCCCCGGCCAGGCGGCTCCCACACGGATCATGGCGGACCCGGCCCCCCTATTTTCCCATCTGACACGATGATCGCTGCGGCCGCTTCTCCCGGTGCCTCCCCCCGCCCAGGCGCTAGGGGCGAGGGGCCCGACGAGCGCCCCCCCGGCCTGGATCTCCAGGCACATCCCGGCCCCGGCCCGGTTTCCCCGGGACACCTGGCCCCGCTCCGTTCGGCCAGGCCCGGCCCAGCCCAGCCCCTCACCTGGGTCTTGGTGGTGAGCTGGATCACCGCCTTCCTGAAGTTGAGCTTGGAGTCGGCGTTGCCCATCCTCCCGGCCGGACCTGCCCGAGGCCGGACCCGGCTCCGGCTCCGGCTCCGGCTCCGCTCCTCCCGGTGAGTCCCGGCGGCCGGTGTAACACGTTACACCGGCAGGGCCGTTTCCTCCCCTCCGGCAGCGCGAACAGCGCCGTTCGCCGCCTTCCTCCTCCTCCTCTCCCTACGCTGCCTCCATCCCCGACCCTCACCTGCTGCCGCGGCGCTGCCCGCCTGTCAAACCCAGCCTCGCAGATGCTCCTGCCGACCCCCCTCCCTCCTGCCTGCCAGCCTCAGCACACGGCTCCTCCCCTTCATCCCTCCTTCCACACGCCCACAGCCCCTCCTCCTCCCCTTCATCCCTCCTTCCCTCCCAGCCACACACAGCCCCTCTTCCTCTTCCTCTCCCCTTCCCTTCATCCCTCCTTCCTTCCCTCCCGCCTGCCACACGCCCACAGCCCCTCCTCCTCCCCTTCATCCCTCCCAGCCACACACAGCCCCTCTTCCTCTCCTCCCCCTCCACACACAGCCCCT
Organism: Gopherus flavomarginatus; assembly: GCF_025201925.1. Taxonomy (NCBI): domain Eukaryota; kingdom Metazoa; phylum Chordata; order Testudines; family Testudinidae; genus Gopherus; species Gopherus flavomarginatus. The sequence goes on along the minus strand of NC_066628.1, from coordinate 38,370,320 downwards.
CCTCCTACTCCTCCCCTTCATCCCTCCTTCCCTCCCAGACAGACCCATACAGCCCCTCCTCCTCCCCATCCCTCCTTCCCTGCTGCCACACACAGCCCCTCTTCCTCTCCTCTCCCCTTCCCTTCATCCCTCCTTCCTTCCCTCCTGCCTGCCACACGCCCACAGCCCCTCCTCCTACTCCTCCCCTTCATCCCTCCTTCCCTCCCAGCCACACACAGCCCCTCTTCCTCTCCCCTTCCCTTCATCCCTCCTTCCTTCCCTCCTGCCTGCCACAGCACACAGCCCCTCCTCCTACTCCTCCCCTTCATCCCTCCTTCCCTCCCAGACAGACCCATACAGCCCCTCCTCCTCCCCATCCCTCCTTCCCTGCTGCCACACACAGCCCCTCTTCCTCTCCCATCCCTGCCTGCCCCCTCCCGTCCTTTCATCGCTGCTGGTTTTTCCCCCATCCCTTTCTGCCCCCGCACACCGCCTTCACTCCCATTTCTGGTGCTACCCAATTTTCTCCTCCATTCCAGTTTTTTTTCCATCTCCTCTCCCCCACAGCCCAGTCCTCTCTCAACCCTTCTCCTCTCCTACATGTCCCTTCAAAGTCCCTATCTTACCCAGGGCCGGCTCCAGGGGTTTTGCCGCCCCAAGCAGCCAAAAAAAAAAAACCAAAAAACAAAGCCCCGATTGCAATCTGCAGCAATGCAGCAGGAGGTCCTTCGCTCTGAGCAGGAGTGAGGGACCCTCCGCTGAATTGCCGCCGAATACCTGAAAGTGGCGCCTGGCTCCGGAGTTGCAGCCCCAAGCACCTGCTTGATAAACTGGTGCCTGGAGCCGGCCCTGATCTTACCCATCGTCCCCTTTCCTCCTTTTACTGCTAACTGATCCTCCACTCTGTAATCATCCTTCCTCCTCTGTCTTTTACATCCCTGCCAGTTCCACCTCCACACTTTCTTCTCCCTCCTTCAGTCTTTCTTCCTCCTCATCTCCTCCCTCCCTTTCATCCCCTCCTCTCTCAATCTCTTTCCCCTTCTGTTGCTCCCTCCCTCCCTTTTCATTTCTCCTCCTCTCGATTTCCCAGCACTTTTCATTTCTCCTCCTCTCGATTTCCCAGCACTTTTCCTTCTTTCCCAATTATATCATTCCTTTTCCATCTCCCTGTGTCACCTTTCTCTTCTCTGTTACACCCCTTCCCTCTTCCTCACCTGGCCTTTTCCCTGCTTCATTTGATCTCCTGCTTCTTTTCCTCTCTCTCTTTCCCCTTCCTCTTTTTTCCATCATTCCTTCTTTGCCTTCACCTGCTTTATCTGTCATTCTTCCCTCTCCCTTGGTTGTGTCCTGTACTGCTTTATCTGTCATTCTTCCCTCTCTCTTGGTTGTGTCCTGTATCTTATCTTCCCTTCTCTTTGCTTTCATCTCCAAGGACATTTTTCCATGCTAACAGGACACAGCCTGAATCTCTCATCTCCTTGCTCTTCCTCACGCCTCTGGTAGGCCAGCAGCCCAGCATTTCACCTTCATTGTAGCCTCTTCTCCCTCCATTTCCTTTGCCTCCTCACCTCATCCTATCCCTCTCAATTCCGTATGTCTTTGTGTTTCTCCTTTCATGCCCCATGCTTAGCTGGTCTCAGGCCCAAACTTTATCAACAGTACCATCTTGCCACCATTCATCATGAAATCCTTCACATCCAAGAGGTAATAACATTTTTGTGGAATAGGATTGTGAATTGTACAGAAGATCCATCAGGAAGATGGAAGGGGAGGCAGGGTTAGCAGAAAGAAAAAGAAAACCTGCTTTTCTCCTACCTTAACTGAGGCCCAAATCCTAAGGGCCTCACTGAGTTTTCATTCCATTGATTTCAAAGAAAGTTTTGATTAAGTAAAAGACAGTTTTGCAATAAGCTCCATGCATGCGGAGCGCCATTGAAGTCACTGGCTCTGCACACAAGTGCATGGACTGACATGATTGGAGATCAGGGAAGGATTTGGTCAATACTGAGCAGTTAAAAATGTGCTCTGAACTGAGGTACTAAGCACCTGGTAGAGGACAGTACGTTTTTAAGATGGCAAAGGGGAATATATTTTTACATTTACAATTGTCTTTAAATCTATTCTCAATATGTTTTGTATTTTCTAGTGCTCCTTGGACTAGAAGTACGTCTCTCTGGTGGAAGTAAATTGCATTTTAAAGACTTGGATCAATTAAACGAGTTCATTCTTGTAAAATAATAAAAAGTTTACCAAACTTACAAAACAACAGTGGACAGGTCCTCAGCTGGTTTAATTCAATGGTGATTTTGCCTGCATATTTCCTGTCTAGAAATCCTTACTACCTTGTCACATCAAGGACATAGATCAGATCTGAGACCTCAGTGTAAATCTAGAGGAAATTACCTTCCCAGAGTCACGTGGCATGACCATCACCTTCTAATGATCTAGGAGTTTGCATCCAATCATTCACACATTCAGAATGGCCACACTGTATAGATCTGGGGTCAGCAACCTTTCAGAAGTGCTGTGCCAAGTCTTCATTTATTCACTTTAATTTAAGGTTTCGCATGCCCATAATACATTTTAAGCCTTTTTAGAAGCTCTCTTTCTATAAAAGTCTATAATATATAAACAAACTATTGTTGTATGTAAAGTAAATAAGGTTTCAGAATGTTTAAAAAGTTTCATTTAAAATTAAATTAAAATGCAAAGCCCCCCGGACTGGTGGCCAGGACCTGGGCAGTGTGAGTGCCACTGAAAATCAGCTCTCGTGCCACTTTTGGCACCCATGTCATAGGTTGCCTACCCCTGGTATAGACAGATGAGGATGATTTGTAGCTGGGAGCAGAATCTTTTTCACATACGATTATTTTTCATAGATAAGATTTTTTAATTTGTTCATTAAACTGCCTGTGGAAAGGAGCTGGAGTGCAGGATCACCTGAGTCCCAGGCATGGATGTCAGACCCATCATATTAACTCAACAATGCAGGATACTCAAACAATCCTTGATCCTCATTTGCAGCTTGATTAAAGGAAGGAAGGAGACTTACAAATCGGCTACCGATTTTTTTTGAGGCTGTGGGAGGAAATAGGAAAGAAATTCCTTATCCCTCCCTCCTTCATTTCCCTTTTCCACCATCGCCCATGAGGCCCTCTGAACTGTGACCACTCATCTTCTAGTAGAGAGCCTCCTTGGAGCCAGTCAGTGCTGCTCATGGATTGACCAGAGTCTTCTGATACATATCACAGCATTTAGGCATGCAAAATGTCCACTGTTCTTCCAGGAACACATACACTGTCCTTTCTACCTGAAACAATCTCAGAACCATTAGCAATTATCTTTGAGAACTCATGGAGGATGAGTGAGGTTCCAGATGGCTGGAGAAGGGCAAACATGGTACCTGTCTTTAAAATAGAGAACAAAGAGGGACCCAGGAAATTATAGACCAGTCAGCTTAATTTGTGCCAGGGCTGAGCCTGGCATCTCTAGGCTTGGCAGATCATCGCCCCAGCACCTCTGGGCTTGCCACATGAATTATGAAAGTAAAAAAATTGCTTGAGCCCTGGCACGTCTTTTAGTACAAATTAAACACTCTCAGTCAGCCTATCTTCAGTATCTGGTAGGCTAATGGAACAAATTATTAAACAATCCAGTGTAAGTACCTGGAGGATAATAGGGTTATAAGTAACAGCCAGCTCAGATCTGACAAGAACAAATCATGCCAAACTAACCTAATTTCTTTCTTTCATTCGTTACTGGCCTAGTGGATGAAGGGAAGCATTAGTCATGATATATCTTGATTTTAATAAGGGTTTTGACACAGTCCCACATGACATTTTTATAAGCAAACTAGGGAAATGTGGTCTAGATAATATTATTCTAACGTAGAGTGCACAACTGTTTGAAAGACCATATTCAAAGAGTAGTTACCAATGGTTCACTGTCAAACTAGGAAGACAGAGCTAGTGGAGTCCCACGGAGATCAGTCCAGGGTCTGGTACCGTTCAATATTTTCCTTAATGACTTGGTTAATGGAGTGGAGAGTAGGCTTATAAAAATTGCAGATGACATCAAGATGGGAAGGGTTTTTCAAGCACTTCAGAGGTGAGGATTAGAATTCAAAACAATCTTGACAAATTGGAGAATTGGTCGAAAATCAACAAGATGAAATTAAATAACGACAAGTGCAACGTATAACTGGCTAGGTGGTAGCACTGCTGAAAAGGATCTGTGGGTTATAGTGGATCACACATTGAATATGAGCCAACAATGTGATGCAGTTGTGACGAAGACCAATATCACTCTGGGATGTATTGACAGGAATGTTGCGTCCAAGACAAGGGAGGTAATTTCCATGCTCTACTTGGCAATGCTGAGGCCTCAGCTGGAGTGCGGTGTCCAATTCTGGGTGCCACACTTTAAAAAAGATGTGGACAAAATGGAGAGAGTCCAGAGGAGAGCTACAAAAATGACAAAAGGTTTAGAAAGCCTGACCTATAAGGAAAGATTTAAAAAAATGGGCATTTCTTGAGAAAAGAAGACCGAGAGGATCTAATAACTGTCTTCAAATACATTAAAGGCTATTATAAAGAGGACAGTGATCAATTGTTCTCCATGACCACTGAAGGCAGAGCAAGAAGTAATGGGCTTAATCTGCAGCAAGGGAGATTTAGGCTGGACATTAGGGAAAAATTCTAACTATAAAGGCAGTTTAGCTCTGGAATAAGAGGTTGTGGAATCCCCATCAATGGAGGTTTTTAAAAGCAGGTTGGACAAACACCTGGTCTAGGTTTACTTGGTCCTGCCTCAGCACAGGGGGCTGGACTTCATGACTTCTCGAGGTCCCTTCCAGCCCTACATTTCTATGATTCTGCAGATAACTCTCCACCATTGTGTGTGAGCAGGGAAGGGGCGGGGGGGACTGCTGTGGTCTGATATAGATCTACCACACAGATGGCAGTACTTCTTCCAAAAACATCACTATATCAACCAATTGGCATCTTTGGTAGTGAGTCTTGCAGTGCGCTCAAGGATGACAGAGACTCGGCAGCGCTATACATCTTGGGACAAGTTAACTGATAGGTTAGGCTCAGTTCTACTGACATCAGTCCAAATGCATCCACTTCTGCCAGGGATGAGTTTGGCCCCCTGACCTCAATTGCAGGTATCAAAACACACAGCTTTTCACATACTCACCTACATGTCGGTGAGACCTCTTCCTGTTCCCTTCTCTGATTCCCAGTCAAGCCTCTATGGATCCTCATTTTTTTCTGAATTAAGTTCCCTCCACTCTTGAGGCCTTGCATCACAACCACTATCTGCTTAGCCAAGGAGGACTGGATGAACTTCCCTTCAGAGCAGGGGCGGCTCTAGGCATTTTGCTGCCCCAAGCACGGCAGGCAGGCTGCCTTCGGCAGCTTGCCTGCGGAGGGTACGCTGAAGCCACAGGACCAGCGGACCCTCCGCAGGCATGCCGCTGAAGGCAGCCTGCCTGCCGCCCTCGCGGCGACCGGCAGAGCGCCCCCAGTGGCTTGCTGCCCCAAGCACGCGCTTGGCATGCTGGTGTCTGGAGCAGCCCCTGCTTCAGAGTCTATCAATGCTATTCCTTAACTGGAGCGAGGGATTGATCTTGAGCAAGACAAGGCACTTCCTCACCTTAGGCTCAGCCAGCTCAATAACTAACTCCCAGCCCAGAGACTGGCATTGCCAGTTGTTATTTTCGCACCTAGGAGACTCAGTCATGGACCAGGACTCCATTGTGCTAGATGCTGGACACAGAACAAAAAGATGGTCCCTACCCCAAAGAGCTTACAATCATTTGAACCCAGGTCTCCTCTAACTCATAAGGGCAGACTGTAAGCACAAACAGCTGATTGCTTTGGGGGCTCTTTGCAGACTTGGCCACTTCCTAGCTGTCTGTCTCTTCCTCATCTATTCTGGGACATCAAAGGGAGGAGGTGACTCTCTCCACAATTCCCCTCCTGCTTTTCCTCCAGCAGCTTGCAGTACTTCAGGACTGTAATGAAGGATGGAGAACACTGCCCCTGGCTGTACTAGGTGAACCTGATTGCACTGTATTTGATCATTCCAGGAGCAGCTGATCCAGACTAGAACAGGCAGGGTAGGCAGTGTCTGGCCTGCTTTTCAGTGATCTGCACAAACTTCAGAGAACTAGAGAGTAAAAGAAAAGCAGCAGAAACCTACAGAAAATAAGAATGCTGAGCCCTGAGGTAAGTGAGTGCAGCAAATGCAGCAAAGCCATATGTGATGGTTTGGGTGGAAGTGTGTGTAAGTGATAAAGGAGTATAATTTGCACTGATTTCTCATTCAGTGGGTGTGCAAAATGAGGGTCACTCACATGCTGAGGAGGTGGACAAGGTGCAGAGCTGGAAAAGTAACTAATGGGGGATGTACAAAAGTCTGGGGTATGTGGAATTGGGGTGGGGGTTTGTTTACAGCTTCCGGCTTGCTGTTAAGAATAATAAAAATCATTAAAAAAAATAATTGGCTGAGGAGGATTGGAGACCTCACTCAACCTGAGGGCATTTCTCTGTTTGGATGTAATACAATAACTTTTGGACACAGCATTCAAATCAATTCCAGAATTTCAGGGAATGTTCTAGGCATTGTTGGGCAGAATCCCACTGGTTTGGGGGAAAAAATCAGAAAATTGATAGGCGGCATACAGGGAACACGTAATGCACCTGCCATCTGCTTAGCCAAGCCACAGCTTCAAGCACCTCTGCAATTGTCTATAGATAAAAGAACAGGTTGATGGCCCCAATTAACACCTTCCAGCATAACAGTACCGCATCACATCTCTGCCCATCCTCCCAATAGAGTTTAACATATTGACACCCTGAATGATTTATCCCCCAGACAGAAAGGAGAGAAATAATGTTGGCAGAATAGGGGACACAGAGATCCCCTGGCACAGGGTGGGGCAGAGAATGGAGGACTCTGATATGAGGTAGAAGGGGATGCACACAAAGCCCCTCATATGGGGAATATGTGGACCCTGGTACTGGGAGGAGAGCATGGGGGAATGGAGGAGCACAGAGAATCCCACAGCATGGGGGAGAATAGGTACCCCTGAAATGGAGGGAATAAGGGCACAGAGACCCCATAGTATGTGGAGAAATGGAGAGATCACAGAACCCCTGGTGAAGGGAGAATGGGATACCCTGGTATGAGTGGAAAGGAGAAATGTGAGGCATAAGGGGACAAGGGGGACATGGAGGAAAGTGGGGGATGGGGACACATACATAGCCCCTGGCATGAGGGAGTCTGAAATACAAAAGGACGGGGAGGTGGCAAACAGGCCGACTGTGAGAAAATGAAGGAATGCAAAGAACCCCTGGTCTGTGCAGTGAGTTCAGCCTACAGAAGCTACAAATGTGTGACCTCAGTTATTATTATTAAGAGTGACCTACAGACCCTAATGGAGCCTGGAGTCCCATTGTATTTTGCACTGTACATACACATATTCTGTGCCCTACAGAGCGCACAGTCTAAATAGACAAAAGATAGGAGGAACTATTCTTCTGCCCAATTTACAGATGGGGAACTGAGGCACGCAGTGACTTGCCCAAAGTTAGAGCCCTGCGTGGATACATTTGTATCTCTTTGCAGGGCTCTACCCAAAGTCACCCAGGAAGTCTGTGACAGAGCCAGGAACTGAGTCCCAATCCAGCGCCTTAACACCACCATCCTTCCCCGTTTCCCAGCTAGGCCCCTGTCTGCCCGCTTGGGGTGTATGTTACACTGGTTTTGCACACTGGAATGGCAAGTTACACCACTCCATCGCTGCTCACATCACCAGTCACTTTTGCCCACTATTAGGGATTTGCCTTGTCCGCTATCAGTTGCCTCCGCTGGCTAATTGGTGCTGTTTCTGCGGGGAAGAGCTTGCCCTGCAGAAATCCTTAGCACACGTCTTCCTTATTGCCACGTCTTACAGCTGCCATGATCGTGCTACTGCCACATGATCTATCCCGGGCACGTTCCTTGCTGAATGCACAACAGCAGCAGCAGAGTTTTGAAGGAAACGCTCTTCTCTCCAGCTGGGGAGAATCCCCCACCGGAGCAAAGCAGCACAAATGATCATGACGCTTTTCTTTTCTCCGTGCAACGCGATCCCATCGCCTGCAAACAAACATCCGTGAAGACGGCTGGAGCCAATCCCTCTTCCCTCTAATGTGCATGTTCCTACGTCGCCTGCCTGGCACCATTCCGGGTGCAGCCCATGCGCCGGCTATCTCGGAGGCAGGGGTGGGTGGGACTTGCACGCCTCAGATCCGCCTAGCTAAAATGCATCTGAAATTCCTCTGATTAAAATGGGGGGTGGAAGAACAGGGAAGGGAGAGCCTCCCGCAGCCGCCTTTTGCATGGCTTTGCATGCAGCAGTACCATGCTAGAGGTCTCCACCGAGCTGCAGAAACAGGAACTAGGTTCCTCTTTCTTTTGTGCATCACTCAGATATCCCGGTGCAAAAAAAAAAACAACCACTCACCACCCCTGCAGTCTCCAGGCTCCTAGTTAATCCATACAAAACCGCCCCTCCGGACAGTCGGACTGGGAGCAGAGGGAAGGAAAGGGACGCCTGCCACGTCTCAAACCCCCCTCCCTGCCCGCCCCTTCGTCTCCCCCTGTCTCCCCCCTTACAAGGGCAGATGGATGATGGAGAAGGACAGAGAAGGTGATGCAAGAGCAGAGAGAGCGTTTGGAGCCTGGTACCAGCTGTAGCAGCTCAGTCCATAGGACAGCTGCATTGTCCCAGCCTCAGCTCTGCATCAGCGGGCAATACTGGCCAATCTCAGCCCTGCAGCCTGGCCCCCGGTCCCTACCCGCCTCCGCAAGCAGAGCTTTGATCCACTGGAGTGGACCCCCGCCGCCCCCGTTAGTCCTTAACCACCTCTGCTCTCGCTGCAGCAGTAGCCCCCTTCACCCTCCCAGCCTCTCGTGGGTTTACGGCAGTAGGGTTTTTTTATTTGGTTTTTAATGCTGCGTGTCCTGGGCTGCGGGTGCTAAATGCTGAGCGCTGACAGGATGGAGGAGTTTCCAAGTGAGGAAGAGGAGCCTTGGTACGACCAGCAGGACCTGGAGCAGGGTAAGGAAAGGTTTGAACCCACATCCGAGCCGGGGGGGCTTTGGGGAGTGCAGACATGCTGCAGAGGGGATAATGAGGAGGAAAGCAAATCCTCTAAGGGGAAAATAGTCTGTTCCCCACCACCCACACACCCCTCCTTATTTTCAAATCCCATCAACTCTGATGCCTGTAAGATACCAGCATCGGGATGGAAATCTAAATGTAACCATCACGGGTATTTAATAGGGAAGAGCCACTGTAAACTTCAAACCCTGGATATAGTGAGAGAGTCAAATACTGCTCCGTTACACTGATGTCAATCTGGTGGAACTCCATGCGCTTCAGTGGAGTTATACTGGTGTCAGATTGGCAGGGGCAGAATCCAGGCCAGAAAGTTAAAAAACCTAGATGGGCTGTTTAAATTTTAGATATATTAGATTAAATTAGAGAGAGTCAGGCGAGGCAGTTCAACCAAAAATCAGAAATGACTTATCCCAAATTGAGGACATATGGCAAATTTTCCAAAAGCTCCTGCAAGATTTAGGAGCCTACATGCAATAGGACTTAGGCTCCTTAGCCCTGCAGGCACTTTGGAAGATTTTACCCATCTGCCTCAAAGGCAGCAGAGAACTGGGGAGGGGGAGAAATAGCAGAAGTTTAAAAAAAATCTGAATATTCACTTGTGAAGTTTTGTTTTAAAGTAACAGTCTGTATTCATAATTCCACCTGAACATTTGCATTTGTTCCATCCAGTGTTCATTCTAAAGACTGTTGAGGGGGGTAGTTAGTGGCATTGTGTGTTTGGTGGTGGGAGAGGTTGTTTTTGCTTATCTTCATCTTTTGAGTCAAACTTCAGTAAATAAATGACTGGAAAAACTGCTCTCCCATTTCAGACCAAAGGCCCATGAATGAACTTAACTGGCTGTCTATGCTCAATGAAAATCAATGACACTAAAATAAGGTCCCAGTGTGATTTTTTGTGTGTTATATGCATAGATTTGGGTTTTTAAAAGTCAACTGTAAATAAGTAGTTGATAAGGTTGTCCAGCTGCATGTGTATTGCTAGTCACCCATAACTACGGTAGATGGTGGTTGTGATCTAAAGTTTTCACAACTTCATCTGAAGGGCATGAGCTGAGGAATTAACAATGAAGACAGAGCCCTCCCAGTCAGTTTCCAACTCTGCTTTCTCAGCTGCTAGAAGAGAAATATTGCTGGATAGCAGAACCTGTTTCACAAGATATGATGCCTGAACTAAACCGGGACCTGGGTGGCCCAGACTAGTCAACTGAATAAACATGATGGGTTCTTTGAATATCCAGGATTCACTAAGTTGGGGGCTTCTTCCCATAGCTGCTAAAGGCCTTGCTATGGAACAGAAATGCAAACCAAAAAACAAAAATTAATGTAGGAAACTTAGAACAATGAGGGGCTTGTTTATTTTAGCCTTGTAACTAGCCTCTGTTTCATGAGTCAGCATTTCTGATGTAAAACATTTACAACACTGAAAGTATCTTAAAACCAGGTCAGATTCATATCTCCATCACTCTGGTGTAAATCCAGAATAACTCCACTGACTCCAGACTTACAACCATGTAACTGAGATCAGAATCCAGCCCTCAGTTTTTAGGGGATGGAAGAAAACAATGTTCATTTAAAGGGTTTGCGGTCTCCTATGAAAGTGGGGGCTATATACAAATATTTATATCTAAGATAGCTCTGAAGGGGAGTGTCAGAGAAGCCCTTAATTGAAATCAATGAAATGGTACTGCAGGGTAATTACAACAGTAATTAATCTGCATGATGCACAAAGCTCTTCAATAAGGACACTGCTATTACAGCATTTTTGTTACAGCCAAATAATGTATGGTCAAATCTTCAATGACAATATGCGGGTCATGGTGCTGTTAGTTCTTAGGAGGTGGCAGAGTGGAGGGGAGATAACTCAAGACAGAGTGACATTATTAGGCATTATGTATTACTAAGAGGATCAGAATGCCAGTGGCCCATGGGTCTCAGAGAAAAGGCAGTGCTTGGCAGACAGTGAGATGATAAAAGGATATTCTACAAGACCGTTTATTTGAGCAAGGGATGGGAGGGCGAAAGGCAAACTAGTACCAGGAGGGGGGAGGCAGTTTGGATGAACCCGTTGGTTGCTGGGACTTGATCATGATTTAGCAGTGTCATCAAATATTTATTACATTTATGCCCAAAACTGTTTGCTAAGCAACGGGCAGCTTAACTGGGAGCTCTGTGATGCTTATGTTTATTAACTGCTTGGGTACCGGTAAGTGTGTAACATAAATCACAACTCCGGCGCTGGCCAAGCACATGCTTCTTTCCCAATATGCCCTATGGAGCCCTCAGCACTTAAAAAATGTTGCTGAAATTGTCTATTTTTTAAGAGAAAATAAAACCCCAATCATTTTCTTTCCGAAGCACCCTCGTAATTGCTAATTATCCACCAGGCGCCATGGGGGTGCTAACGTATAAAAAGATTCAGTCTCTACCCTTAAGGGGCTTGTAGTATGTGTGTAGTTCATACACAGACAGAACAGTTCTGATGCATGAGTTAGCTGATTTCACTGCAGAATGGTCTAAGGGCATGTACTAAGGTCACCATCTCCCCTAGAGATGTAGATTTAAAACCGGGCCCTGAAATCTGACAGCTTGTAAAGTCCAGCACCAGCAGGGAGATGGACCAGAGGATCTAATTGGACTGTTTCATGCCTATGATTTGTCTCTGGAGATACTTTTGTGTTTGTTTTTTTTAATGTTTTTTTTAAGGCTATTCTGACACAATTTAAACAATGCTACTGATTTCTGGGTTGTGCCTCTCCAATTCCAGCAATGCTTCCTTCCACGTTGTCTTAACACGAACGACATTCCATAGGAGGATACAGGCAGTATGAGCTCAGTTTAGCTACAGCATCATTTTCCATGGGCTGGGGAAAGGCATATTGGGGCAGGTGTCTTGTGACTTTAAGAAAGGAATAAAACAGGAGTGTAGTGACAGTAAAGTCACAGAGAGAGGGGACAATGAGCCTTTCCCTAGCAGCTGGAATGTCCGTGCTGAGAGAGCTCCAGAGAGAGGATGAGCTGGAATTAGAAAACCCAACCTGGAGAGAATAAGGGACACCTTTTCTGTTCGTTAAAATAGCATTTGCACTAAAAACAAATGAACACATTCAAAGTAAATTGCACTTGGATTCTAACTAAGTGGACACTGAATTCAGCAGCTCTTTCTACTCCTCTCCCAGGGTTCCTTCATCTTCCTTCTACAGACCTCCCAAACAAGTCCTTCTCTCTGTCATCCCTCTCCTTAGGCCTCAGAGTCCTGCATGTTCCCCAATGGACTCCTTGGTCATTTGCTCAGATCTACAGCCAAAAAGCACACAATGCAGCTCAGGAAGAAGGCTGCAAGGGTGACATTTGCACTCCTCTGATTCTGGGCCAGATCCCCCTATTGTCAATCAGAACAGCCTGGAAGCTGCTCTAAGTTATACCAGCTGCTAACAGTTTCAAGGGGCTAACACAGCAACAGGGGGCATTGAGAGAAATTGAAGGAAGCCCTGGTCATAGTCCCTTTCCCTCGGACACCTCTTCATGCTGGCAGCAGGAAGGGGGGTAGCATAGAAACCACTAAGCGAGATCTCTGCCACTCTACATGCCCCTACATTGGTGTGATCCTCCCATGGCCGGTTTTGCAGACCGTGCCATTCTGCACCAGAAGTGTGGTGCAAAGCAGCCTCACTACAGTGCGGAATCTGGACCTTGCAGCTAGGGTGACCAGATGTCCTGATTTTATAGGGACAGTCCCAATATTTGGGGCTTTGTCTTATATACACACCTATTTCCCCCCACCCCACCCCCATTCCGATTTTTCATACTTGCTGCCTGGTCACTTCTGGTCACTACTTGCAGCTTCAACATCCCTGAGATCTCCAGGCCTAAGTATCCTGCCTTATTCCTCCTCTGGGCATTTGTATTGCTTATTACATTACATACGCAGAATGAAAATGACACAAGGTGCTGAGCACTCACAGCTTCTATTGACTTACAGGGTTGAAAGTGCAATCACAAGTGTTCAGCACCTCTAAAAATCAGGCCCTATATGTTGCCATGGACCCAAAACATGTGGGATGTGTAGTAGGATTAGAATCTGCATTAACTAACAACCACAGCGCCTGGCATGCCTAAGAGACTCAGCCCTCAGTTTTCTAACATAGTCTACATTAAAACATGGTGGTCCATAAAGCTACAACTACCACTCAGTTCATCCAGAAATGAACTAATCACTGCACTAGGGTGCACAGGACATCCCAATTTCCATCTCTCCTGATGCAACAACCCTGGCTGCACAGGGAGAGAAGTCACAATGATTACCTGACCTGGATTGCAGTGGTTGTTTCCTCCAAAGCTGCACAGTTGGAAGGACCCAGGATCTCTCTTATTTATTTATGAATGTGACACTGAATGTGTCTTTGGGTAATGGAAAGTTTTCGGTGACTAATTGCTGAGCCACTTGGAAATAAGATGCTTAAAACAACAAGCACAGCACAGCAGACCGGATGGCCAGATAAGATGTGGAAAAGGGAGAATATTTAGCTCTGCACCCCAGCTGGGGAAGAATTGAGATTCTCCAAATCTGAAAAGCTCCCTGTATAAAAATCCCCAAATCAGCTGTAAAAGGCAGGACAGTGGGGAGTAGGAGGACCCCAAGTAGTATCTGTTTAGGAATCTCCTTTCATAATCCCACATAGAAGCTTCTTTCAACACCATCTGCTAAAATTCAGGCACATAGTTCCAGATGTGGGAGGCAGTGGAATTAAAAGAGAGGAAAACCAGATGGATTCTGTGTCTCCAGCCCCAGCTGACCAGAGATATTTCTCCTTGGCTAGGCTCTGCCTGGAGGATTTGCTATATGAATCCTAAAGGACATTCCAGCCATAGCAGGCCACATTATTGCTGGGTCTAGGAAAGTCAGAGCCTAAGAGCAACCGACCATTTAGAAAACAGCCCAGTCAGTCTGATGCACCATTCTCACGACTTCGGTTCTTCATACTTTTCCTCAGTACCAGACAGAGTTGGCTAGTGACAGGGAGATGGATTTTATCCAGAGTGGCAGACTGAGGGGGAAACCACTCAGAGCAAGAAGGCAAAAGGCCCGATCTTGCTACCACTAAGGCAGTGGGAGCTTCCAGGTTGACTTTCCACATCAGGTGGTGGGGATAAGGTCCCAAGTTAGAAATAAAGCAACCCAGTCCAGAAAATCTAGTTCTAATTACAATATTTTAATTAATATTTAACAAATATTAGTGTTAAGATGGGGGCTCAATCCTGCTGAGTGCTGAGTTCTCATCAGTGAGCAGACCGTTTGCATATAATGGGACAGTTCTGCTTAACATGTTCTGCTGTGCACACCTTGCTCACGTAGTTTCAGAGGCCACCAGCCTCCATTGCTACCAGAGTTTTAAATGAAGAGGGGAAGGGGGAAGCAAGCTCCCCCATCTCCCTTTGGAAGCTCCTAAGCATACATTTCTTTCTGACCAGTGGGACTTAATGCAGCTTTGTGACTGCAAGGAATGCATCTTTCTGCTAGAGCTGCGCTGCCCTTTAGACACACTCAGAAAATCTACACAGCCCAGGGCTTTAAGGCAACATGCAGTAGCAATGTGCAGTCTCTTCTCAAACCCAAGCAACCTGCCGGGCTTAGCTGCAGAAGCTGGTGTTATATTTGCTCTTTCATCCGTACACCTCATTTCCTGGAAAATGTTCTGGAGGAAAAAGCTCAGGGCCTCACATTTCTGATCCTTGCACCTAGTGCAATTGTTTTGTTGTTGTTGTTTTAAAGTAAATTTAGTTTTTGTAAAAAGTGCTGGCCGATAGCCCCCGAGACTGAATTCCTCTGTGCATCTACGAAATAGGTCAGATCTCCAATGGTATAAATCAGCCCATTTCCACTGACTTCAGTGAAGCTGTACCGATTTGTACCAGTCAGGGATCTCACCTGCAGGGTACAGGATGGCCATTAACAGTGCAAGCTTTCCCTAGCCCTGATAACATTCCTCATCCTAGGAGTGAGAGGGTTCAGTCTCCAAGCCCATTCTGTCGTCTCTGACCTCTCTCTGCCAGTTACAGCAATATGGTTATCGTAGGTGTCATGTGGTGCTGTTACACATAGTCTTCCAAGTTCTTTTTCCAAGTATGCAAGCAAATGTTCAGTCATGGGAAGACATGTTTGGTTGTTGTTAGCTTGAAGTTATGCAAGGGTCTCTGTAGAGGCAGTGGTCCTTGGAGGTAGAGCTTGTGCAAGCAGCAGAGGAATTTGCTCTCTGCCTTGGGCTCTGGTTAGAGTTAGTTCTTGAAGCAGAGCTGCTCCTTGGGCATTGGTGTTGGGCAGAGACTCCTGAAAGAAGGTATTGCCCTGCATGTCGTTTGTGTCAACCTCTGTTCCAGGACTGGGAAGCCAAACAGCAAGTCCCAGACATCTGCCACCACAAGGGACAATAATATTGGAAGAAGGGGCAACAATATTTTTCCTTATGTGGATGCTTGTCTCACGGTTGCAGAGCTAGCTTCACTTCTGTAGTCTCAGTGCACCCCTTCAGGTTTCTGGCCTTGTGCTTTCATCTCTCAGAGTGAAATCCCATGATCCTCCTGCTCCTAGACTGGGTGCTTAACTACAGTAACGCATGTACCAGCCATGATTACTCAACACGTGTGACTGGCCTTGGGCACCTCTGGTTCTTCCCTTCGGGAGCTGTGATCAGCAGTGAATACAGAGACCCAAAACAGCATTCTCAAAACGAAGTATTGTTTAATCTTAACTGTAGAAACACAGCACAAACAGTCCTTTGTCTCAATTTTCCAGGGCTTTGGATCCTCCTTGTGGTTACAACCAGGGACCCCTTGCCCGCACCCTTGATGAACTGGTCCATTGAGCTCAGCAGGGTGTCAAAGGTGACCCTTCAAAGAGGCTGGCTCTAGCATTGTCCCTGGGGGGGTGGAAATGGGTGGCTATCTGAAGCCACTGTCCTCTTTCCTGCATATGCCCAGTTAACCTCTGTTATTCACACTATAACCCTTTCTTACAACAATCAGACTTGACCCGAGGAAGAGCTCTGTGTAGCTCAAAAGCTTGTCGGTCTCACCAACAGACGCTGGTCCAATAAAAGATACGACCTCCCCCACCTTGTCTCCCAATATCCTGGGACCAACACAGCTACACCAAGACTGCATACAACAGTCCGACAAACATATACAATTCATACATTATTAGAGGCAGCTTCAAATCCATCACAGCTTGTCCACCAAGAACTGGACTGAGATCACTAATTCATTTCATGTAGGTCACTCAATCGCCTCCAGCTGATAATGACTTTCAGATACTAATTGCTAGGCTGTATTTGAACTAACAATCTAGAGCAGTGGTTTACAACCTATGGTCGGAGGCCATAGAGACTGTGTCTAAGGGGTCTGCGAAAGGTTGTCATTACCACAGAACAGCGGATTTCAACCTGTGGTCTGCAGACCTCGGGGGTGGGGGGGGGGAAGAGAGGCGGGGTCCGCAGACTACATCTAAGATTTCCAAAGGGGTATGTACCTCCATTCAAAATTGTTTAGGGGTCTGCAAATAAAAAAAGGCTGAAAAGCATTGATCTAAGAGGGAAATGGCTTTATAGCTTATTCCCTACCCCTGAAGCAACTCATGCTAGAAGGATTGTGCATGGCCTGAGTTGGAAGGCACAGATTCAACTGTAGGTAAGGGACCCTCAAGCCCAGCCAAAAGAGGGGGAGATTCTGGTCATATACCCCCTGTTTAATCTTTTCCTCTACTGGCCACTGACTGCCGCTTTGGACTAATGGGACTTCTAGACATTGAATATGTGGCTGTGAAAAGATAGAGAACAAAGGAAATAAATGACAGGCAAGAAAGTGGTGAGGATGTGTGTACTGTTTCTTGAAAACTAAAGCAAGAAGCCAGGCAGGAGCAGTACTAGGGGAAATTCTAGGCAGATGCTCTCCGGTGTAGCAGAGAGAGAAGGTAAGGTAGGGATAATTCTGTTTTCCTTATTCTTCTGTTAAAGTTCTTTGTTCGGTGCTAAAAGAAAGCAACTCTTTCTATACACCGTCATCATATGACAGAGCACACGGGGCAATCGGAGGCAGAAGTATTGGTAGGTAGGTGGCTTCCAAGCTTGCCACATCTGAAGGACTGCTGCTGGAATAGCATGGATATCAGTGTGGTCACTCATCAAGAGGCCAGCCACTAACTGCTCTGCATCCATTGTCCCCTCCCGCCAGGATGCTGCTCAGAGGCATGGAGCCAACTCTTGCTGATTAAATGGAAGGCAAAGACAATAGGGCTGGTGGCGATGGCCCAGGAGAGCCGGATGCACCAAAAGATATCAAATCAATGTAATAAGAAGTAGAAGGGAAGGAAGAACGTACAAGATACTTGCACAGACAGCCAGAGGCACGAGCACATTAGGGGCATGAATCTCTTTTAAAACCAGTGCAGCTCCATTGGCTTCTTGACTTACACCAGGGCAAAGGAGAGGAGAATCAGACTGTCACCGGGTGGCTGGCCCCAGTAAATGAAGCCGGTCCAGCTCCCCTGTGCCAGAGCAGGTGGTTCCATTTGACCAGTTAAGAGGGTGGGGCAGCACTTGGAGGTGCCAGGTAAGGGAATCAGAGCAGACTGGTTCAGTCAGGAAGGGCAGGTGAGAGCTGCCAGAGAGCAGGGGAGTGTAGGAGTCCCAGAGGGAGGCATAAAGTGGTTTCTGGCTGGCATCCCCAAGCCCATGAGCCAAGGCTGGAGAGGGTGAAAGGCAGGGGAGTTGCAGAGGTGCTTACCCTCAGTCATCTCCAGGGATGGACAGCTGGACCCATAGGAATGATGAGAGCGCCAGGGGGAGGGATACACCCCTGGAAAGGATACTCCCAGCAAAGCGGTTGTGGGGGTTCCCACGGGGAAGAGCAGGGTTGTGCTCCAGTTCGAAGGGCTGGAGGGGCTGTGCTGGTCCAGGGACAGGAAAAGACAGACAGAGTTGGGGCTGTGCTGGGGAGCGCTGAGAGGCGCCACGGCTGCAATGGAGAGCAGCAGTGTGGTGAGGGACAACGGGGCTGTATTTGATGCTGGGGCTGTGGGGCTTTTGTTATGATTTATATGCACAAGGGCCATTTGCCCTAGGACAGACTGTTGGACTATTTCTGGAGACACTGAGGCAGGTGCACTTGTCACATGGCAGCTTGCCACAGGAAGGTGCTCCAGGCCAGGCCACCTTCTCACACAGACCCTTAGTAGTTTACACGGAGGTGCTTCTCCCTGAAGAATTTGTCAATGGGCAGCAAATTTTATCAGCTGATCTGGCTAGGGAAGCTTCTTCTCCTTTCACTGTAGAGCTGCCTGGGGGAGGATATTGCACAGGAAAGTGTCAGCATCCTCTTATCTCCTGGGCAGCTGAGGCTTTTTATTTCTTTATGAAACTTTTATGATAGGTGCCCGATAATGGAGAGTCAATGTGACTGATCGCTGAGACATTTTGAAACCACTGTGCCTAAAAGACAAACACAGGCGAGAGGCTGTGACAAAGCAGCTGTTCAGACAAGAGGTGGAAAATGGCACAGAAACGCACTGCTCCCATTCTAATCAGTGCAAAAGACAGGGTGCCTTCTGCAGGAGCAGGATTAGGCCCACTAGCTTTATATACGTGTGTGTACACAGGCACTCACAAAGAGTGTGAAAATCCCTGTGATAGGTTAGTGTTCCAAAGTGACCCCTGCCAGGAAAGTCTACACCTGTCACCATTCAGAGGGGAGTTTCTTCATGGGGTAGAAGAGAAGAAAGAGATGCTAATGAAGGGACAAAAGAAGCTATTTCTCTTATCCATTAGCAAAAAGAGAGAGATGGGGAAGAGGGAAGGAATATAAAGAAAGAGGGTTAGATTGCAAGAGAGTGAGAGCAACAGATGCTGGAAAAGTTGGAGGGGGCAGATTCACTCAAGCTGCCACAGTGAGGTGCAAATTATACTTCTCTGGGCCAGCCTTGCCCCTGTGCCCTGAGAAGGTAGGTTGGGGTTTTCCACTGGGTGGAGGATGGCAGCTTAGGGTCTATTTGCACTACACACACTACAGCAGCACAGTGACAGAAGGGGCTTTCCCATTGCTCTCATAAATCCACCCCGGGGGCATAGGCCAGCTTAACGCTGTCTCTCAGGGTGATGAATTGTTCACAGCCCTGAGCAAAGGAGCTAGAACAACCCAAGTTTTAGATGTAGACCAGGCCTTAGTTTGTGGCTGGGGCTCTATAGTAGCCTGTCACACACAGGCTCTGAAGCACCTGGCATTGGCCACTGTTGGAAGACAGGATATTGGGCTACATGGACCAGTGGTCTGACCCAGCATGGCTGTTCTTATGTTCAGGCCCCTGATCCAGCACATGCTCCAGCTGCCCAAGCCATGCTCCAACCCCAGTCAGCTGCTCACTGTGTGGGCTGCACTGGCTCCCACTCCTGCACCACCACAACTTCTCCCTCCATGGATTTTCCACTGCCAACAGCCTCTGCCATGGAGGCTGGTGGATAGCAGAATCCAGCCTGGTACTGGAGAGAGAAGGAAGTGAGGCCAAGAAAGGACAAAGAAAAGAAATGACAAAAGCAAGAAAAAGTCCCAGCAAATCTCATTAGATCAGCAATGACATCCATATGCATCATGGTTGTTCATGATCATTATAACCCATTTGAGATGAAGGAAGGAAGTTAGGGGGAGCTAGCTCTGCCTCTGGTGGATTTAATGACTAGAGGGGTCAGAAGGCTTCCATTTTGCAGAGACTTATCAGTTCCCACGAGGCTTTTGTTGGGGGGCAGGGGGGAGGAAGATTGTGCGCTCATGCATGCAGCCTGGTAGTTACGGTGATCTGGGATGAAAAACTCTGCTCTAAATCAGGCAGAGCAAGGACTTCATCCTGGATCTGATACACGCCAGGCCAGGCCAGGCCAGGCCAAGAGAGAGACACACACCCACATACCCAAAAAGCTCTCGGTTTGACCAAAAAAACCCTAGACATTTCATTTTTGCAGACACCAAAGGTTTTGGTTTCATTCCAATGCAAAACTAAACTAAATCTCAAAACCTCAAAAGTTGCCATGGAACAGAACGTCCTCAAGCCATGCCCCTCTCCTGGCACTACTCCACCTGTCCCTGCCATCCCTGCCTCAGTTATTTTGGCTTTGAAATGTGCCAGATTGCACCACACATTACACCTATTTAAGAAGCAGTTCCCCAGAGAGAGCGCACCTTAATCACCCTCCCACTACAAGAGCTTTATCCACCCCAGTACACATGCTGCAGATTATTTAGCATCTTGCAGATTGCTGTTAGCTGGAGCTTGTTCTCTCCATACTCTGGCAAGTTCCATTGTTAAGGTTTCTTGAGAGCTCTAACCGCTTAATGTACAGACTCACTGCATTGCCCGTGGTGGAGCAGTGACCATGGTAATACAATATGCAAAGCCTCACTGGAGCTGATCCTCATTGCAATGGGCCCAGAATGCACAAACCCCCACTAAAATCTTCGGGGCAGTTCCCCAGTTACTGTAAATGAGGGTAGTTCTACTTATTTAGATTTAAAATGATAGAGGGACTTCTCCAAGGCTCTTGGCACCCTAACATTGTTAATTATACAGTAATTACAATTAAATTCAATCTCAGTGACATTCAAATCATCTGTGCCAACTACTACCTTCAGCTGCTAGGTTGCGGACCCTCAGCCTTCTCCAGAGACGTTCTCAAGCAGGTGCCTTTTGCAGCATGCCTAGAAAAAAAATCACCAACTTTGCCCTATTTCAGACCAAGGTGGAGAGCAAATTCCAGAGCCCCAGAGCCCTCCCAGCTAGATATTCCCTCTCCCTTATATCAAGAGGATCCAGCTCAAGTGCCGTAGCTGACTGTAGCTGTGGCCGCATGGCACAGGGAGAAAGCCGATACCAGGTCATAGGACCTTACGCTCCACCTGGAGACCAATGAGTGCACTTAAATCAGTGGAGTACCTCCAGTTTACACCAGCTGAGGATCAGCCCTTTGATCCCTGTTGTAATTGGCTAGACTTCAGCATAATTCCATGATGGATGAATCTGGCTCATTACAACAAGCAGCGGAGGGTCTTGGTGCGAGGTTGGGGTGGTTAAAACTGCCAAGCACCTGCTCCTCCCTTTGGCTTCCATTAGAATTGCAGGTGACTAGCCCCGCTGAAAATCAGGCACTTATTACGTAGGGGCTGCTTTTTATAGTCTAAATAGCTCAATTATCTAAATGTAAAGAGAAAAAAATCAGAACTACCTGCTCCGTATGACAGGATCATATTCTCCTGAGTAAGGCCATATGAATAAGGAACCCTGCACAATTAAAGGATCACAATGCTAGCAGCAGGGAGCAGGTAAAACAAACATCAGACCCCAAATCCCCCAAACAAACCAAGGTATTTTCAGATGGTGAAGGAAAATACCCCTCGGGGCTGGCCTCTGCACCGGGGTCTGTGTTCCACAGATTCAGGCCAGAGGGTGGGGGGCAACAGTGACATTAAGTCACCCTTGTGCTCTCTCCATCAGGGGTTGCGCTATGTAGGCTGGTGCAGCAACTAGTGTACAGCAGAGCAGCCAAGAGATGCTTGATTCTATTTCATGGCAACCCTTATATGCTGGCGAAGAACGTGTCTTTGGCTATGCCAGGATACCTGTCTGAAAGAGCCACCTGGGAATGCCCCAGACATACAGTCTGATCCACCACCCATTGAAGTCAGTGGAAAGACTCCCACTGCCTGAAGGAGGCTCACTGGGGTTTTTCCCCCATGAGGCATAAGGCCAGCAGCATACCCTGACACTGCCCTCTCTTTCAGATCCCAGGGTAGGCGTACCCTAAGCATGTGGCTAGAGCTATCCTGGGCTGCTGCAATAGCCTTGGAGTAGTTTTAACTTATCCCAGAGACTGGAACGTTCTCCAGCTGCCTCCTGAATCCAAGGGGGGACAGACTAAAAAGGCAGCAGTGAGCTACCTTTCTTTCTTGCCCTGAGTTCAGCTTAGCAGCCCCTCAGAATCAGAGCCCTTATCCCCTGCCCAGTCCCTCCACTCATCTAGCCCTGGCCGCCTCTCTGCCACTCCACACAACCTGATCATTGTTAATGCCAGAGCTTTCTCCTCTGCGCCTCTCAGCATCTGCACTAACCTTCCTGCATCTCCCAACCCCAGAGCAAAGCACACCTTCCCTCCCGGGGCTCTTATATCGGTGTAACAGTCTCGGCTACTAATGCCTATTTAACTCTGTAGCTGTATCACCTAGGTCTCTGGTGGTGCCAAAGCTGGCCCTGCAGAATGAAGCTGTGCTGCGTGAACTGCAGAGCCCATTACCGAGGGCAGGAGCGCCTTACGCCTTGTCTACCCTACACAGTTTTGTCAACCAAAGTCAGCTTTTGTCTGAAATGCTCCTCCCGTCAATGCAACTGCCCTGCTATGCCAACATAATAAAAGCACCTCAGCGAGAAGCACAGGGCTTATGTTGGTGTAGTTAGGGTGAGTTCTTCAAATCAGCTGTTGGCGGGAGCCATGAAATTCACAAGAAAGCTGACTCCCAGGCTGCTGCCTGGTCTCTGCTCCAAGGCGGGCTGCCACCCGGGCTCCCCAGTCAGAGCCCTGGTGCCCTTGGGGTCCTGACTCCCTGCTGGGAGCACAGCAGCTGACTGGACTCCCAGTGTGGATCTCCCCACCAAAGGCAAGCAACCCCGGGCTGCTTCCCCTCCACTCCTAGTCCGGAGCACGGAGGGGAGAATCCTGGGGGGCAGCTGGGCTCCTGGTGGGGAGATGCATGGAGCCGAGAGCCCTGGCTCTCAGTCCTCACACTGCCCCTCGTCAATCGGTGGAAGTGCTCCTGGTGAGGGCGTACACCTCCGACAGAAGGAGGGTAACAGGGACATCAGCCACTCCAGTAATTAATATGGTGGCTGTAAGTCAACCTAGCATAGGTCAACTTATCTTTGTAGTGTAGACAGAGCCTTAGTTTATATCTGGATTGTTGCACCATAATTCACACTTGCTGAAGGGGTGAGTTATCTCGCACTGTGTGTGTGCAGAAGGGGAGTGGAGGTAGGTTTCAGTATAACATCTAAATCAAGGAGATGGCCACAACTGTTCTACTAAATCCTTGTGTAACACTCTAACCACCTCCTGAATGATCTGTGGGCAAAAATACAACAGGCAGCAGTTTCCAAGGTCTCAGCAGCTAAGAAAAAAGGAATGTGACATCTGAGTTCTGCTGAGCAGGAGTCACGCTTGGCCATAGGTCCTGCTGGGACCCATGTGAAGTAAGATATTAGGGAGCTGCCTACGTACATCCATGTGCCCACAACAGCTCTTAGTGGGAGGGAAAAGCCAATCAAGAGACCAACTGAAGTGGGTGAGAGGAGACCCAGATGTGAGAAGAACTAGAGACGAGACAATACAGTCAGTGGCATTGCGGCTGGTGAGCTGCATTTGTGTAGGGTCCCTGGATGGTGGAGAACTATAGGGTTGAGTCAGGTTACAAGTACCAGAGCAGATGATCCTCCTCTTTCCTGCCTTGCATCTCTTGGCCTCTTACTGACTCTCTTGGACCCTTACCCACGCTCTTTAAAAAAAAATGGGAGGGAGGGAGATGACAGTTTTCTGCCTCTGAGCTGTAGAATCTCTTTACACCTCTCCCCAGACACTGCCTGTTTTCTAGTTCAATTATTGCTGACAGGGTCCTTTAAATTATGATGCAGGATCCTGTGTGGCCTAATCCACTTAACTCAACCCCGGCTGATTAAATTGGATGCCATATGGTGGGAAAGAGCTGATGTAATCCCGCAGAGAGGGGGAGTCTCTTGCCTCATTACCCGGAACGCAGCGTGGACGCCTCTCTCCAGGTTTCTCTGTGCTGGGGGTGACTTCCTTGCCAACCAGATCAGGCTGGACAGGAGGAGATTTGCAACATGTCTGTGATTGGCAAAAATACATGATCTGGGGAGGGATGGGGGATTGTCAACGAAAATGCGGTTAACCACAACCCAAGCAGCTGAAGGAGAAGCAATTCTCTCCAGCCCAGCTGGAGTCTAATATACCATTCCCCTGTCTCTGTCAGGCATTTGGTCCCCTGAGAGCACTTTGGAAATTGGGGGCTGTTCCGTGGCTAAAGGAAGGTGAAGGTTGTCTATGTACCAGTAGTTGTGCCGATATATTGATTACAGTCATTCCAATGATTGCAGCCCTCAGACCTAGTCACTCTGATAGTCATTCAAAGGTCAGATCTCAGACTAACCCCCACAGGACAGTCCATGGCTGGAGAGCAGATTCGCAGGGAAAAGGGAGAAGGATATGATTGCCAGCCAACCAGTACAGGACAAAATCCAGAGAGCTAGCCCTGTCTATAATTTGAGGTCTCTCAGCACAACCAGCCAAGATGCATTGCCATTTGCCACATACACTCAAACACTCTTCCCACATAGGCTCCATTATGTCTACAGATAAAAATCAGAAAGTGCCAGAACTAATTAGTAACAATAAAATAATACCTTGCATCATCAGTGGAGCATCATTCCTCTGAAGATCCCCTATCAAGCGGTAGATATAATCCCCATTTTGCAGATGGGGAATCTGAGAGGTTAAGTGACTTTCCCTAAGTCATATGGCAAGTCAGTGGCAGAGGCGGGAATACAACCCAGGAGTCCTGACTCCCAGGCCATGTCTTCACTACAAAATTACATCAACCTAACTTACGTGGGCACACTGCCACTGCAGTTATTAAATCGCTTGTGTATGCACACGCTTGGCTCCTTGCATTGGCAGTGCGCGTCCCTCACCAGGAACGCTGGTATTGATTGTATTATCAGGTTGGGGCATTGTGGGGTGGCTCCGGAAAGCCGGCAACAGTCAATGTAAGCAACGCAGTGTCTACACTGACACAGCGTCGACTTAATTACATTGACCGTAACTCTACGCCACTTAGGGTGGGCGTTACTAAATCGGCGTGGAGAGGCACTTACGTTGATGGGAGCCAAGTTTAAGTACAGAAAGTTCCAGAATGCATGGCACCTTACGTTGACCTAACCACATAGTGTGGACCAGACCTCCACCCCCTGCTCTAACAATTAAATATCACTGCCTCCTAATCGACTGCCAAGTCAAATTAACCTCTGGAAGAAGCTGCAAATGCTTTAGGCCACAGCATAGCTATCCTGAAATTCATCCTACATTTGATTATTTAGGGGCCAGAGTGGGTGTTGTAATGTACTGGGGAAATATTAGCATATCGGGCCCAGTTTCTCATATTCACAGCAGGATTGCCAAGCCCAAGCATTCTAAAGTCATGAGCCAGGCCCCTTCAAAAAAAAATCATGAGACTTTAAAAATAATAAACTGTGAAGTTCATCATATTTCCTTTCTGATTCTGGAGCCTGTAGGGTCTACATTTTCAAGGTTTTCTCTTCAACCATGAGGGTTAGCAATTCACTTTTTTAAAAATGAAAGCTGAGAGTCTCACATAATCACATGACTCCAGGAGCCGGGGCTTTAAGAAAAACCACCAATTATTGTGAGACTCACAGAAATATTGTGAGAGTTGGCAACATTGCGTTACCAGGCTGAAAGGCAAAGAAGATTGTTTTTATTTACCAAGGGGAGGCTGCGGGGGCAGGGGGAAGAACAGAGAGCATGTGAGTGACCTGGAGACATTGCAGAGTTACTAGCCCTATTTGGGGAACTGCAGATGCCAGTGAGTAAATTCACTGTCCTGATTGTAGCGTATTAGACACAGCCCTGCCAGCACAAGGTCTAAATCCCATGGAAGCTGGATGCAATTCCATAAGAGCTAATCACAGGTAAGGCATTTGGAACAGGAACTCGCTAATTCCGTTGTGAAAGCCGAGGCCTAAGAGCGGGAGGGGACGCGGGGGGAGAGCTAGAGGGGCTCTGATCTCTCTCTCCTACCATGGTAACAGACTCCAGCAGTGAGCACCCAGAGGGACTGCTCATTAAAGCGCCCTGACAGCAAGCAGAGAGGGTGGGAATCAATTAGCACCTCAGCGCCAGCACTGTCCCCTCTGCATCCCGCCAGGGAGGGATGATTGGGACAGCTACCCCTGCTGCTCTCCCAGGGACTAGGAGAGAGAGGCTCTCCTGGAAAGACAGGCAGACTCAGGAGCTAGCCAAGTGTCTGAATCACATGCCTGGAGGATGAAGAACTTGGGAACCAGTTAAGTGGCCAAATGCCAATTTGCCCTCCAGGCAGCCACTCCACACCGCCGCCTCCGATGCCCATAGACAGATGTACGGTGCCATGACAGACAGTGACAGAGCCAGCTGTGCGGAGGCTGATGGAAGAGACCG
This sequence comes from Gopherus flavomarginatus, assembly GCF_025201925.1. Taxonomy (NCBI): domain Eukaryota; kingdom Metazoa; phylum Chordata; order Testudines; family Testudinidae; genus Gopherus; species Gopherus flavomarginatus. The sequence goes on along the minus strand of NC_066628.1, from coordinate 38,343,854 downwards.
TGCGGTCTCCCCCAGGCTGCAGGCAGCTTTTATTACTCATGTCACACTATTAATGGGCTATAGCTGGCAGGACACAACCCCCTTGCATCAGGGTGAGGAGACATGGCCAGAGTCTCCTGTGCTCCAGTTCTCCCCAGCTGTTAGACAGACCCCTTAGGGCCATTGCAGGTAGGATGTAGTTTAGAACAGCCTCAAGGGGCTGAGCTGGCCCCTTTACAATTGGGTGAAGCAGAAGATTGAGCACTGATTGAGGACTCTAGGCCTGGCCCCTGTATACATACAGCCCCCCTGACATGCAGCCAACATTTGGAAAATGGAGAACAGCAGACAACCAACCAACAGTGCATGGCACCACGGTTAGGGGAGCAAAATCGTGGTCTTGGGAGGGAACCAGGCAAACCACAACTATTACCAACGGTGCCATAGCGTCCAGGCAGAGAAGACAGGAACTTGGTTTTCAGGGTCTCGTCTGAACAACCCACACCTCAGCAGCTCTACCCAGTTGGCCTGCTGGTATTCAGACCTATGGTTCCAGGGAGCCCCAGTCTCAGCAATTTCTCCCTTTTACTTTTCAGACCTGCACTTGGCAGCCGAACTGGGGAAGACGTTGCTGGAGCGTAATAAAGAGCTGGAGGATTCGCTGCAACAGATGTACGCAACCAATGAGGAGCAAGTGCAGGAGATAGAGGTACAGATACTGCCTAAGGCCAGGGTAACTCCCTGCTGCTGTCATCTGAGGGGCTTAGCTGAGAGAAAGCGGGGGACATTTCAGCCGCCTCACTGCAGCCAATGGGAGCTGCTAGGCTGTTAAGAGAGTGGAGGGATGTGCTGAGAGGGGGAGGGGAGTTAAAGCCACATATGGAAGGGACTGAACCAGTGGTGGATTAAGTCCTAATAGAGCAGATCAGCCAGTCTGGGCTTCACACTCAGAAGGTCCCTCTGCCCTCTCAATTGGGAGCCTCTGTTTTGGATGGCTCTAGGTTATGTTCAGCCTTATTCTGCCCGAGCCAGACTCCAAACCGACTTCTGTTCAGAACGTTGTAGGAAAGGGTGCGATCATTCCAGTGCCTGCCTGCCTGATTCCAGTTATCAGTGACCGTATTTAGTAGCCATCTGAGCATGGAGCTGCATGGTGTTACGCACTGCACTAATGCAGAATAAGGGACTGTCCCTGCCCCAAAGACAAGACAGATGCAGGGCGGGGGAAAGGGAGAATGAACAATGCAATGACTGCAAATGAATAGATTCCACAGTCCCTGACCCTACCCCACAGGTGGAGAGGAAGCATTTTAATAGCAGCACATCACTGGTCTTTGGCCAGCAGGGGTCATTGCAGATACTCAAGAGAATAGTGTTTGGGAGGCTGGGGAAGACTGAGGATAACATGGTTCCTTTAGGCAGATGAACCAAAAGCATGAACTTCCCTGGAATTCAGTGGAAAGTGAGGGATCTCAGTATCTTGCACGATCGAGTCCCTTGATGACAAAGTGAAAAGGGAGGTGGTTCAGGGATGGGCTTTGTGCACAAGCACAGGTCTTGGATTGCCTCACATTTCACGGACTCCTGAATTTTTTTGCAGTACCTCACGAAACAGCTGGAGATGTTGCGCCAGATGAACGAACAGCATGCTAAGGTCTATGAGCAGCTGGACCTCACAGCACGGGACCTGGAGCTGGCTAATCAGAAGCTTGTGCTGGAGAGCAAGACATCCCAGCAGAAGATACAATGGTAATGCTCCCCACTGCTTGTGCTGGATTCCTTAGGTCAGCGACCTGATTGGTAACCAGGGGACCAGGATGTGGTAAGGTGCTTTGCCTTGTAGGGCAGAGGACTGGCAGTCCTCAACAAGAACAGATGAGTGTTTGGAAAACACCTTGAGTTCCCCATTCCCTGAACTACAGGCACAGAGGCGCTAAAGGAGAATAATGCTCACCAGTCAGTACTAGGATACTAGTTCCACCTCTAGAGCAGCCCAGACTAGGTTATTCCCTGCCAGCTAACACCAGTTTATCAATAACATTTTCCCTTCTAAAAGGAGACCCTGACCAAGGTCAGTCCTTGGGAGCACCACATTGTTACACTGTGTCTTGTACAACACCATGTCTTTTAAAAATGGCTACACATGCAGAAAGCTTTAGTGTCACTGCTCTACTTACGATATGACAAATTGAACTCACAACTGGTGTAGAAACCATCCCTGGCCAGTCTCTGCCTTTTATTTCTATGGGAGAAAGAGAAGAAGGAATAAACTCACCATCATCCTACTTCCATCTTTTAAATGCTGAGATATCCTAGGATTGAGCAAATTCCCAGGAGGTTATTGTTCTAGCCAATTGATTCAAGAATAGAATCCCAAATGATTGCACTCGTCTGCCACCTCCACCTGCCCCCTCCACACATAAGCACCCCTCATCTAAATCAAGAGAGAAAACACTCGGGCAGAATTTGTCACAGGTGGAAGTGCACCCAAAATGTCCCCCGTCTAGGACTTTGGTCTATGCAAGGAATGCAGGATCTGCCCTCAGAGGAGTGCACTCTTCCCCTACAGCGAGAGGGGACTGTTAAACAAGACCTTCGGCAGATGGGCGCCTAAACTTCCTTGTTGCCTCGCCTCACTTCTCTTTCTCTTTGACCCTGGCAGCCTGACAGAGACCATCGAGGGGCTGCAGAACCAAGTGGAGGAGCTGCAGAAGCAGGTGGAGGAGCTGCGGAGCTTAGAGCAGCTGCGCATACGGCGGGAGAAAAGGGAGCGGCGCCGAACCATTCATACCTTCCCCTGCCTCAAGGAGCTGTGCTTGAGTCCCAGGTATCACCATGAAGCCAGGAGAGGGAAAGGCAGGTGCGGAGACTATGGGACTATCAGCGAGGTCCTAGGAATTAGCAAATACTCCTTTGCCTTAATTACCCTGGACTGTATGTGGAACACGTTTCCCATTAAACCTGGCATTTCTGCTGAGAGGGGAAGGGGAAAACCAGCAGCACGAGATGGGGGCAGGTTTTATTCCTATCTACCCCAGTCCATTAGAGTAGCACAAGTCAGGGAACATTGGATATGACTCTAAAAGAAAGGGATAGTAACACAGGATTTGCCATTTACCATCAGTTTAGTATCTCATCTCTACAACTGAGCCCAATACGTGATGCTTGAGAGGAAGGCGAGCCCCACCCCCAGGCAATGCACACAGTTGTACCGTTCTGTAATTGGTAGGTTCCTTCCTGGTCACTATATTAGTTGATGCCTTGAATCATGAGATTGATTACCCCTTTGGGGGGTGGGGGGCCTCATACACCCTGTTATGAAATGGAGTTGCACCGAGGGAAGGAAAGGAGGTGCCCAGCCCAAGTGGAAAGGCCTGGAGTGGTTTCACCTTTCTCATGCACGCTGCTTCCTGAGTGCTATAGAGAAACACGTTAGGCAGCGGGGCAGGATCTACATCCAAAAAGCTGTAGCCAGTATTCCTCCACGATGATTCTCCCACCACTGGCTAGTGCACGGGGGGGGGGGGGGGGGGGGCAAAGCCTTACCCCAACAGGCTCCCTGGTGAGGCAGCTGACACAGCCAGCACCTCCCTATCAACTGCACCCAGACAGATGACATAGAGGAGTGGGAAATCCTGCATCCTCTCCTTCTGCCGCAGCTACAATAGAGCAGCCATGGGTTTTACACGCATGTTACTGCTATTTATTTGTATTGTAATAGCACCCAGGAGCCCAATCATGAACCAGGCCCCTATTGTGCTAGATGCTGTACAAACACATATGTTGTTATTGTTCATCCCACCCTGTCTAAAATCCAGCCACAGTAGTAATTCATTGACCTCCTGGGGACATTTCTTGCTCAGCTTCCTATATGATGGAATCTTCCCTAACTAGAGAATCAATAAACCTGCTATCCTATAAGAAAGCATTGCACTGCCAGGGGATACAAATGCATGGCATTCTACTGGAGCAATGAAGGGGATGTTACAAGGGCATAATCTACCTCCAGGCAAAGTCTACTCAATATCCATGTGGTTGTTTTCCCACCATGCCCCTGTAGCACTTTACCCACATTGCCTCACTGCACAGTTTGGCTTTTAAATTTGCATTTGGGGTTTGCAGGTCACTCTGACCTACAGTAATTAGGAAATCTGTTCAATACACCCCATCACCATCCAAGCCCTAGAGGGGAAGGAATGGTATTTTATCCTTTCCAATCTGTTCTAACTCGAGTGTTTATTGGAGTGGAGAAGGAAAACAGATTTCCTGACCACTATGGGGGAGAATATTTCATGTGGTTTCCATGATACAGAAGCACTGGAAGAGGGGTTACTCCAGCAAGAGTCTTTTTCCATTACCCTCATTTTATAAACCTCCTCCTACTCTTTCTGGAGAGCTGGCACTTCCTGGACACAGAACAGCACAATCAAGTTTTGTTTGTTTGTTTTTCAGGGAGGGGTTAGGCTCAGAGGCTGCAACACACATTCCACAATTTTACTACTTTGTTGTTTTAGGCAACACAGTTTTTCAGGGCAGGTTCTCCCACTTTTGGCCTCCCTGGGTGGGCAAAGCCAAATGCCTGAAGAGCACAAATTCCCACAGCAGCAGTTTACAATGTTAGCCTTTGGCACAGGGGGAAGGGGAGATGGGTTGCAGGTTCCTAGTGCACTACATTTGTGTAGACTTTATTCCCATTATTGCCAATTCCTCCTCTCCCTCCAATCCTAGGTGCCACTAGTGCTTTGTCTTCATTTCAAACAGAGGGGGCGGGAACGGACTAAGACCCTTCCCTGCTGACTAGGCCAGTGATGTTGAATCACTACCAGAGAGTGGGAGGTGGGCAAATACTCCTAACGCAAGGTGACTAGTATTTGGCCCACGTCCCCGTCCTTCTCCAGGATAGAAAGTTGATGCAACGAATCCCTACCAACCCAGGGAGGAAAAATCTCAAGCCCTGTATTTTCAGCCCAAGTTGGTAGTGCCTTGAAGATACTATTATGAAATGGCTGTGAGGTGGCTTGTGGAAAATGAATATGGCGGCTGTCACTCATGTTGCCAAAAGCGAAGGCCTTATCTGCATGAGAAAGTTGCACTGGTTTAACTAACGGAGTGATTTAGTTTAACCGGCACAGGGGTCGGAATCAGTCTCAAAGCCAGTTTAAGTTAAATTGGGATGACTCTCATACAGACAAGGTCCAAGCATCCAAGTCACAAAAGTGCAGCCCCAACTGGCAATCCTGTCAGAAATCTTAGTGACTGAATATGGATCATGGAGGGTGAACAGTCCTCTCACCCCTACCAATGGTTCTCCAGGACAAAGTGGAGGCATGTGGGAGGGGCAGAATGGGGAAGCTAACACGGCCAGTGCTTGAGCTATAGCTAGTCTGTATATAGGGGGACAAGTTCCATCTCCAGTGCTCTTGGGCAGGTAGCATTTCACCAGATCCTTTGCAAAGTAACACAGTTATAAGGGAGAACTCCCAGCTGCTGAATCCATGATACAGGTTTCCATGTGAAGGGAAAGAATAAAGCAGCCTTGGTAGGATACTGGAGTGGGAGTCAGAAGTTCTGGGTTCTGTTCCTATCTCTACTACTGACCTGTATGTGACCTTGCGCAAGTCACTTCCTTTCTCTGTCTCTCATTTCCCCTCCCACTCTTTTGTCTCTCATATAATTAGACTGTAAACTCTCTGGGGCAGGGGCTGTCTTTCCTGTTTATGTACAGTACCTGGCACAATGGAGACCCAATCTTGATTGTGGCCTGTAGGCATAACAGTAATACAAATAATAACAAAGCACTCAAACCAAATCTCACTTGGTTACACCAGTGTCTATCCAGGGTAGCTCCTCCATGGACTTCAGTGAAATTACTAGTGTAACTGAGAGGAGAATTTGGCTCCAGTATCCTTAAGGGATCATTATTTTGTCAATAACTCACTACAGTCTCCCTCTGCCACAGGTCTGAAGATGCGTTCCAGGTCCACAGCTCTTCAATGGAGCTCAACCAAAACCCTATGGAGAGAGAGAATGAGCGTCTCCAGGCCATGGTGAATTCCCTTAGGTCCCAGGTCAACCAGGAGAAGCAGCGGAAGGAAAGGGTGGAGCGCGAATACACTGCCGTCATCCAGGAGTACTCAGACCTTGAGCAACGGGTGTGCGAGATGGAGAGCTGCAAACTGCGCATCAAGGAGCTGGAGGCTGAGCTCCTGGAGCTACAGCAGATGAAACAAGTCAAGAAGTATCTTCTTAGCAGAGAAGACAACCTATCTGAAGCACTTCTGGAGCCATTAAACAATGCCCCCGAAGCAGATTACATCGACCTCCCAGAGGAAGACGGGAGTAAAACTCACAGTGCATCCATGACAGCGTCCCCAAATCACCCCGTCCGGAAAAGCTGCAGTGACACTGCCCTCAATGCCATCGTGGCCAAGGACGCTGTGAGCCGGCACGAAGGCAACTACACGCTGCACGCCAACAACGTGCGCAAGCGGGGCATGTCAATCCTGAGGGAGGTGGACGAGCAGTACCACGCCCTGCTGGAGAAGTACGAAGAGCTCCTCAGCAAGTGCCGGCAGCACAAGGACAGCGTGCGCCACACTGGAGTCCAGACCTCCCGCCCTATCTCTCGTGACAGCTCCTTCAGGGACTTCCGGGGAGAGGGTCACGAGCTGGAAGAGCGGAAGACACTAGAGAAGAGCCTTAGCAAACACGTGGAGGCTGTGGACAAGCGGCTGGAGCAGAGTCAGCCAGAGTACAAGGCCCTTTTCAAGGAGATCTTCTCACGCATCCAGAAGACAAAAGCCGACATCAATGCCACCAAGGTGAAAAACAAGTCTAGCAAATGAATCCCCCCGCCGTTGTGTTTCTTTTGCTCCCACATGCAACCTCAACAACCAGCTCTTCTCTTTTGCTCCAGGAAATATCGAGTGGCCCTGCTGCCTTGAGGCCTCTCACTTTGTTTTCTTGTGTAGGAAGGGGGCCTACACGGCTCAAGGGCAAGAAAGTGCCATGAAGACTCAAGTCACTTTTGTAAGTTAGTGCTCCAAGTGAACCCAGCTGCCAGGGTTTCTGAACCTGCTGGAAAAGCTGTATATTGTAGTTCTAGATTGTTTCAGAAACTTTACAATGAATTCCTGCATGTATTGCTACAGCAGCCAGAAATCACAAACACCGGAAACCAACCAACTACCCACCCTTTCAGCTTCTCCTCCAGCTATTGTGTTTGATTATCTGCAGGCAAAAGCTTGGATCTCCTGCAGTGTCCTGGAATGGCATGGGTGCAGTGTTACAAAAAAGCCATCAGAACTTCCAGAGACTGCTTCAAAACATTCAGCCCTTCTCTCTCTCTTTGGTTTACTGCAAAGGACCCACAATTGTACCTGAGACACTTTCGTTTGACCTTTCTGTTCCACAAAGGGCCGTATGTTCTTCCTATTTAAGCCATTCTCTTATCAGACAGGTTTTTCAGAGATTTACAACGCAAACTCATTGTAACTGGAAAAACTTGAAGAGAAATGTAGAACTGGTTACTGTTATGTCTTCAGCAGCCTCCCCAGATGAGTCAGTCTTTGGACTTTAAGCATATAGGATATCCTTCTTTTACACTCCAGGTGAATCACAGTCTGGTTGAATTCATCTAATGGTTGAAACTGATGACCAGGGCTTTCCCAGAAGCCAAACAAGAAGTACTGTTACTGGTTCAGAGAGATACCCCTCATCTCTAGGTTTGGGTATTGGTCCTCTGTGCCTTGCTATTCAAGAGATCATCATTGCCCCTCCTAGCAAGCTCTTAAAATATGACTTTTCTGGGTTTGCAAAGACAGATTAGCAGTGACTCAGCCGTGGAGGGATAACAACAAAGCACCACATTCTTAAAGTGTTAAGAGCAGTGATTACCAACAACAGTATTTATCACACTGTCTCCAGACCTTCACCGTTAATACTCCTGACTGAGCTGACAGATAGCATTTTCTGCTGACAATAATCCAAGCGCACACACACACACACCCCCTCCCCAATCTCAGGAATCACCAGTATCCATTTCTCAGAAGCCAAGAGTGGGCCTTGTTTGGTCAGACATTTGTATGTGGCATCTTGCAGGGCTCATGAATATATGCAGATAAACAGCATTTCACTAGAGCTTCAGATACAGACCCAGAGCGCTCAGCTGCAGGGGAGGATTCTGACAGTTGGTATAAGTTACTGGGTCTATAAATTACTGAACAGTATTCAACATGCACTTAAGGAAACTTTGGGCTGGACTCTGATTTCATTTACACCAGCTTAAATCCCAAAGTCTGTTTTTCTGGAATTACACTGGTATAAACAAGATCAGAATCTGGCTTTTGGTTATTTTTTAGCATAATGTATCTAATTTTCTTTTTTTTCCCCTCTCCCTTGTCTTATTCTCCAAATTCAGGACCTAACCCCGTGAGAAGCCAACCGCCCTCCGCTCCCACTGAAATTAGTGAGGATTGAGGGTGCTCAGAACTTTGCAGGATCAGTCCCTCTGTCCTTTCTTTTCAAAAAGCTGCCATCATGGCAGTTTGCAAAGGTGCAATCTCCAAACCATCACCACTGCTGCCTCTTAGATTGGCCTGCCAGAGGGGCCCAGTTCTACAAATACCCTCCCCCTTCCTGCCCAATGCCAAAAGCTTCTCTCTTGCTCCCTTGACATTTTCAGATGGCCAGTGGCCCCAAACTCTAAGTATTAGGAGCCACACACATGATTGTGGCTACCAGTCTGGTAACCGTATGGAGAACCTTCATGCCTTATTTATTTATAATGGAAAGCAGTTGTTAAAAAAAAAAAAAAAAAAAGTATGGGTCAAGTAGATTTTCTCAGATAATTCATCACGCTCTTTGTTGCCACTGTCATGATACTTGGTGTGTTGATTATTAATGTTCCTTTACCTAAATCTTTATACTAGGGGACTTTTGAACCTTTGTCTGTTCTAAAGTCATCTGTTGCATCATTGCGAAGGGGATTCACTATCACTTTCAGTTTCAAACACTGTAAAGTATGAACCAGCATCTGAGTTTAAGTGTACATCAGATAAATATATTTAAAAATGCTTTATTCTCTTCCTAAATAAAAAGAAACCCCGGTATTCTGAAAGCTGAAACTTTCTTTGTGGCTGTTTCTGATTCCAAGAATATCAGGTAGTGCTGTTTCTTTGATTTCTGGCATGATGTAGGGCAAGAAAATGCTTTAGGCTCCTTGGGAGAGTCGGAGAGAATGCAGCAGAGTGAATATACAGCTACAGTTATTTATATAACATACATTTCATGTATTTGGGTTATCATTACCAACCGCATCATGAAAATGCAGTGCCTTACCAATTCTCAACAGTCTGTTAACTTGCAAAATTCTGAATTCCCAAGACAAAGGCAGATTTTTTTTTAATTTAAAAACAGGATCCAGACAAATTATTAATGCAAGTGACAAGGTATTAACACTTGGCTTAACAAAGGAACAGCTGCAGCATATCAGCTGCTTGTACAGCAAAGTGCTGAGAGCATCCTTTCTGTATCCAAAACTATTAGTGGCCATACACAGAGAGAGACTTGTGATTCACAGTCAATTGGGGGAGGGAGTTTGTTTGTCTGTTTTAAATGAGGGTTCCAATGAACTGCGTCCCTACAAAGAGGACAAAATAAGCATTTTTGCACTTCGACAGAATCTTATATTTAAGAGTCTCAAAGTGTTTTACAAATATTAATTAAGTATCCCAACACTATTAAGAGGTAGGTCAAGAAGCTATAATGATCCTTTTACCCACCATGGAAATGTAGACAGCTGTCTAATGGAAGGTGGCATCTGTGTAACACCACACAGAAACACCCTTAAAACAGTTTAGGACAGGAAGTGAATAACAAACTGTACCTAATTGCAATTGCAGGGGAAATTTAGAGCAACAGGATCAGAATTTGGCCAGAAAACCTAGGTTCATCAGAATAGGCGTGAGAGAATCTTTAATGACCACATGGTCGAAAACTCAGTTTTACTTTGTGTTTGAAAGACAGCACTTACACCCAGCCCAGCTCCATTGGCACCACTCTGGGACAATAAGTTGGTTCCAATTCAAGTCCCAAATCTGAAAAGCCTCCGCAATCAGGAATAGGAATGGATTTCCTTAAGCAAAGCTTAATTGCTTTTCAGAACTGAGACCTCAGAGAGAAGAATGCCATCTACAGAGTCACCTGCATCATTTCTTGTAGCACCTATGGTTTCTATGGAAGTTTCCCATCCAAGTATGGACCTGGCCCAGCCCAACTGGCTTGTGAAATCTGCCAGGATCACTGTGCAAGGTGTGAATACATCCTTAGGCACATCACCTCACCATCACAAATTATGGGATGGTTTTGTACAGCCCTTGCTCCACAATAACATATGTCACCAGATGGAATGAACCTGCTTTAAAAACAAGCCCCAACATTGGTAGTTTTAATTCTCCATGCTTCATTAAGCCTTAAAAGCCTGATTCTGTTTAAGTTACATCAAAGTCAAGTCTTATCCAAACCATCTCTACATGCACATCTCTCATCCATACCGTTCCCCTAAACAAGAGAAAGGTGAAAGGGTGCTGGTTGTAACCCAATATCGTCTCTGCTTCACACAGGGTTCTTGTGGCAGAGCTCTCAACTGACACAAGGTGGAAAAAGAGGAAAGGTGTCTTCAAAGTTTGGGTTCAGTTGGGTCACTTCAGTCACCTTCGTTCTAATGTCCTCTTGCCATGTACAGCCAGTGAGACAATAATGCTGACAGGTTTAACAACAGTTGGCAAAATGAGTCCTCCTGCTACCGCTATTTCTTCTCCATCCCTTCGGCTACAAATCATAAAACATTTACCTGCTTGTTGCTTGAAATTAAGGTCACCAGATGGCATGACTTGGCTCTGATGACTGACTCTTTTTTTTAAAGCATTCAATTATCAGAGCAGATGTCCCCAGGGTCTCCCTTCCCAAACAACTGCGTTGCCATGGTACTATACAGATCAGATTAAAACACAGTGCCCTCCATGGCCCATTAGCACTGCTTAGCATCAGCCGTAGCAGGACATAAAACATTTAACTCCTTTCCCAAGGAGGTGAGCATGCTGCCTCAGCAGCGATTACCAGAGACCCAAGCTCAGATCCCTGTTATACAACCCCTACACGTGCAGAGTAGCCTCCCGCCACGCCAACATTTCAAATATTTTGACTTCTTTATCTCTAATACCATTTCTACTCCTGCCAAAACCGTAAGAGGCTCTGGCAGTACTGTCCCCACTTTGCCCATTACCCTACTGCCAGAAGCAGTGACTCCTGCCTGTCTCTGTCAAGTAGTAAAGTTCCTATTTCAAGGGAAATGGAGGGTGCTCAGCACTTTGCATAAGGCTCTTAGAATCTCACAAGACTAGGCCTTATCTCTGGTCTATTGGAGAAGTCCAGGTGCCCAGAAAACACTTCATCATTACTATATGTAATCATTAAAGAGGGGGTGGAGACAGATAACGACTTGTGATATGCACCCTTTCATTCTTACAAAAAGAAAATACTCCGGGATTTTATAGGAATTGGCCCAAGATACTGTAGTAACATTAGCATATGCTGTTGGGCCTGGGGGATTTACTATAAAATACCAATGTTACCAACTCTCATGATTTTATGCAAGACTTAATATACTTGATGTTCTGTTAAGGCCCTAGAGCCTGGCATCATGGAAATACACCAGAATCTCAGCTTTCATTTTTTAAAAAGTTTCTCGTCATCATGATTGCAGAGAGAAGCTTGAACACATGAACCCTAACCATGCAGAAGCCGGAATGCAAATAAAGAATTCAAAATGCTGTTATCTTCAATCTCATGATTTTTAAATCAATCCTATGATTTGAGAGGGGGAGATGCGTACTCGTGATTTTTGAACACTTGGCATTGCCAAAACAGAAGTACTGATCAATGCACAATACAGAGTGTCATAGCATTCTTTATCAAATCCGAACCTTAGAGTCCAGGAATGAGATACTAGCATGAATTTCCCTAAGCTTAATTACCAGCTTAGATCTGATAGGCTACCACCACCCAAAAATATAGTGTTTTGGGGCACTCTGACCTCCCCAACCTTCCCTGGGGACCCCAAGAACCAGACCCCTTGGGTTCTTAAAAGAAGGAGAAATAAACCATTCCCGCACCTTCCCCCTTTCAGAACTTCCCTCCCTGGGCTATCCTGAGATACTGATCTAACCTCTTAAATCACCATACAGAGAAGCATCTCCCTTCCCTTCCACAAAGAAGCAAACAGATTCAAGGAAAACAGAGAGAGATTTTATCTTTCCCCCTCCCGTCTCCCCACCCGTCCTGGTGAGTTATCCCAATCCCCTGGGATAAAACAAGGGAAACAGAGAAAAAACAATCAATCAGGTCCTCTAAAAAGAAATCTTTTAATAAAAGAAAGGAAAAAGTAAAGAATTATCTCAGTAACTTCAAGATGTAAATATTACAGGGTCTTATAGCTTACAGACACCAGAAAGAGACTTTCCCACCAACACTAATACAAATCAAAATATTCCCAGCAACTACACATATAAAAGTTAACCAGCCAGATCCACAAATGCAAATAGTGTAAAACAATTAAAAAGCCTAAACCGCCTGTTTTACTTACTATATGAAAAGAAACTTAGAGAGCCTGTAGTAATGTCTGGTCTCTCTCAGACCCTCCAAGAGAAGAACAAAGAACTCACACCCAAACTTCCCTCCACCCGAATTTAAAAGTATCTTGTCTTCTGATTGGTCTTCTGGTCAGGTGTCCAGTTTCCTGCTTGTAACCCTTTATAGGTATAAGGGACATTAACCTTTAACACTTTGTTTATGACACAGGGCCAGGTAACATCTGCACACAAAGCCAAGACATTTGCGCACCCCACAATACGCATTATCAGAGCCACACACTACCACGTGTCACTCCACTCCCCAAAGGAAATTAGGGAACATTCTCTGGTCTGTGTTAAACGGTCACCCTAGATCAGTGGCTCTCAAACTTTTGTACTGGTGACCTCCATTCACACAGCAAGCCTCTGAGTGTAACCCCCTCCCCCTTATAAATTAATAACATTTTTTTATATTTAACACTATTATAAATGCTGGTGGAGAAGCAGAGTTTGGAACTCCAGGATGGAGGTTGGCAGCTCATGACTCCCCATGTAATAAGCTCATGACCCCCAGTTTGATGACCTCTGACCTAGATAATCACAAGGATCCCTTCTAGCCTTGGAATCTAGGACACCTCTGCTTGACCATGCAACCTCACCCCCATTCCACATCCCTCCCAATTCCAGTGGTTAAAGCAAGATGGGGCCTCCTGTCCCCAGTAGGGTAGTAGGCCATGTCTGCCTCTGGGGAGAGAGAGGCTGCAGGGTTGGGTCCTGTCCCCAAGGAGTGGGAAACTGGGGGGCAAGGGTGGTTGCAGAGCAAGGCAGCCTGCACTCACCCCTCCGTGGTGACTCCTGCCCCATTGGCCCAGCTGGACCTGTGCGCTTTGCAAACTGGTCCTGGGGCACGGTGTTGCTCAGGTTTGGCCCAGCCTCCCCGACTGGGGCTGGGAGAAGCGGATAGGACACAACAGGGCCAAATTTGAGCGAGTGATGCTGCAACCCTCTGTGTTGGGGAAGGTGGGGAGGCGTGGGGCAGGGGCTTGGCTATTTGGGGGGGGGGTCAGAGCGGGACAGCCCTGCGCAACCAGGCCTCTTGGGAGTGCTGGGCCCACGCCACGTCATCCTGCAGGCCCCACGCGGCATGGGCGCCCCTGGTGTCCGCAGCCCCGCCTGCACTCACAGCAGCACGGGCCGAGGGAACTTGCCCCGGAACCCCCGCAGCGCAGTCGCTGTTTCCCGGCCAGGCGGCGGACACCTAAGGGGAGTGCACGCAGGGAACCAAGATGGCGGCGGCCGTGTTGCGGGGCCTTTGCCGGGCGAGGCCGGCGCTGCTCCCCGCCCGGACCCCCCGAGGCATCCTACACCGAGCCGCCGCCGGCGCCGCCCCCAGCTCCGAGTTCCGGAGCGAATACGCCCTGGACAGGCTCTATCCGGAGCAGAACAGAAGCGACGCGGCGGAGGGCACCCAAGTGCGTGGGGGGGGTCAAGGCAGGGGGCGTGGCTTGAGTGCAATGGGTGGGACCTGATAGAAGTGGGTGGGGACAGAGGGGCGGGCATACTGCAGTGGGCGGGGCCTAATAGTAATAGAAGATGATGGGCGTGGCTTGAGTGCAATGGGGGAGCCTAGGGGTAGCAAATAATAGGTGCTAGGAAGTTATATGCATCTGTTGTTGCATCTTGTTTCATTCAAAACAAACCCCCCTTTAGTGGGTATGTCATGCCTGTGGGGTGGTTTCAGAATCCTCCCTGTGATCCCTTGCCCCATGACATTATCCTGTGCTAGAGAAACAGCCTTGCAACAGAGCCTCATGTGATGTCTCTTGGCCATAGAAGTTACTTTGAGGACCTGTTTCTGTCCTGGGTGCTGGGCTTTACAGGGAGCAGAACCTCAACAACAAAAACTAGGAGACTCCAAGGGTATGTCTTCAGCGCTTTAACATGGCACCAGGTATAAAAACCCCACTTCCACGAGAGCAGTAGCTACCAGCGCTGGGAGCACTGTCTGCACTGCCATTTTACAGTGCCGAAAATTGCAGCCCTCAGGGGGGTGTTTTTTCACACCCCTCAGCAAGAAAGTTGCAGTACTGTAAAGTGGTAATATAGACAAGGCCTAAGATAAAAAGAGTAACAGCATCCTTGGTTGTGATGTCTGTCATGGCAGAGATGTCAATCTCCCGTGGGAAGTTGAAAACCACCAAGTGACATGTAGCGTAATTATGGAAAAAGGGAGAGCAGTAAGGAGGTAAGGTAAGGCTGTACTAGTACAACATGTATGGAATGTCTGGATGGCATATTACAAATGCCTAAAATAGACAATAAAAACAGCTTGTGTGGAAAGAGCGTGTAGAGCAGGATTGTAAACAGATTAGCTCATGTTTTTTCTTATACAAGGGAAAGAGGAAAATACCCAACATGGACACCACAGGTGAAAGGTGCAAAAATGAGAATTATAAACCAGGCCACTGCAGCAACCCACTCTCAGATGCATACACCAGATAAAAGAAAAGGTCTAGGTCCATGATATAAAACTGATTACAGGGATGTTTTCACAAGGCTATTTTGAACATGTCATTTTCTGAAAGAGAGAGTAGTTATGTAGCAATAGTTTCTGTAATTATTTTTTCTTCTAAACTGCTCTGGAGACTGACTTTGTTGCAAAAATGCCTTCCGTAGCATCAAATGGCAGTTGCTTCATTGTATGTGTGTATTTTATAGGATGGGACAAGACAGACCTCTCCTGATATTCCTATGGGTAAGTCTAGTGTATAAGACAAATGCCTTTTCTTTGTGCAAGTTGCTTTCAATGGGGTTTTATTGCCAGTAAATCAATCAAAATAATCTAAAGGATTTCAGTTACCTGCACAGAAACAACAAAAAGCAAAGTAGTAAGTCATTAGCAAAGTATTAATTTCTACAGCTTCCATTAGCTTTGAAATGTTACCCATAAACATAAGGAATTGATCACAGAATCAGTTTTGTGCACAAGATGTGTTGATGACTGGAAGAAGAGGGTGGAGGAACCTGACAAGAAACTGAATTAATTCTGAATTCGTTCTGTGCACTCTAAGAGCTGGAAGAGAGTCTATATGATGATTATGATATTTGATGATAGAAAATGGGATAGGTGGAGGAAATGTAATGCAGAAGGGCAATTAAAATTTAGAATGACTTGGATAAGGCAGATCAGTATTTAATATAAAGCAACGAGACTGAAAATCTTGCCTGTAATGGTTAAAGCCTTTCTGAACCTGAGCAAGAAAAGTATTTGGGGGGGCGGGATAAGGTGGAATTCTTTAACTCTCATTTTGGGGATTAAAGCAGTAAAGTACTGGTCCAAAACCCGCTCCACTAGTAGTCATTGCACTGACTTCAGTAGGGTTTGGATCAAGCCCTGATTAGATAATCTGTAAGCACGTTTCCTTGTAACAAAACAGTGGGTTTAGACATAGAAATATCAAATACCTCAGAGGATCGTATCTGTTGTAGCTACCTTTCCACTTGAGGAGCTGTCTTAACTCTACCAGAGCTAGTCAATGTGGATTCTGAGTTGGCCATCTCAACTTTCAACTTGCATTCTCTCCCCCATCCCCACGTCATTTAAGTGGGTCTCAACCAGGGGTGTGCATACCCTTGGGGGTGCGCAGAGGTCTTCTGGGGTACATCAACTCATCTAGATATTTGCCTAGTTTTACAAAGGTCTAATGAAGTCAGTAGAAGCTAAAATTTTATACGGACAAGGATTTGTTTATACTGCTCTATATATTATACCCTGAAATGTAAGTACAATATTTATATTCCAATTGATTTATTTTATAATTATATAGTAAAAATGGGAGTCGGCAATTTTTCAGTAGTAGTGTGCTGTGACGCTTGTGTTTTTATGTCTGATCTTATAAGCAAGTAGTTTAAGTGAGGTGAAACTGGACACAAGACAAATCAGACTCTTGCAAGGGGACAGTAGCTTGGAAAGGTTGAGAGACACTGATTTAGATCATTTCTTTTCTCTGTTTCTTACTCTGTGATTAGTTGTAGATCTGGCTGTGGGATTAAGTACTTCTGTGTTCGTCTTCTTAGATTGTCTGTCCATATCCTATTGCCGGAGCAGTGGACCCGGAGGCCAGAATGTTAATAAAGGTACAAAAAATATTCTGTGGATTTAAAAATATATAGACTGTACAACAACTTGAAAACTTGGATTGCCAATGCTTTTTAAATATCTTAATCAAATTTGAGCTTGACCTTCTGATTAATGAAAAATGAGCAACATAGTTAAGACATTCAAAGGGACATTTAGGCCTGCCAAGCTTAACCCAAAATTTGAGTTGTAAAAAGAAGTCATCGCAAAACTTAAGACCAGGAGAAATGTTTAATAATTTTATTTTTATTCCAATAGAAATAATTTTGTTTAAACAATAACAGGTCTCTGCAGTGTTTGCAACTTGAACTGTGCAACACTGCAATGCATGAGAACCTGAAAGTGAAACTGACTGAGAAACATGCAGAAAGTAATCAGAATTTTTAAAAACAGATTAAAAAAAACACACCAACTTCCAGTTAACTAAGGTATTACAAACAACATATGGTGGGAAACTTTTTTTAAAAAAGGTAAATATCAGGATAAAACTTTTTTAAAATAAGTATTAAGTAATTTAGTCTTTGTAATTGGAAGTAGCAGTTAGATTCTATTTGATAATGCCCTGGTGATCAGATAGTATGATTAAGTCCATATAAACAGCTAGGTAGAGTTTTTCTTTAATCGTGGCACCAAGAAGAGCAGAAAAAGGATGTAAAAAAAGAGGAAACTGCTGTGATCCTGCTGCGCACTCAAATTAGAATCAACCTGGCAATCTAATCACCAGCTGCTTTTGAATGTGAATTGCATGAGATGAATTAAACATTCCCTTCTTTCTTTCACTCACAGTGAATAGTAAGGCAGAAATTAGATTCCATTTGGCATCAGCTGATTGGATTGCAGAAGATGTGAGGCAGAAAATAGCAGTGATGGTAACTGTCAAACTTTTCCTCCCCCTTCCAACCATTTTGTTTAACTTTACAGCCTTCTGTCACAGTTGATGGCATTTCCTACTCACGAGCATGGGCTTGGGCACCCAGTCTAGGCTTGCAGCTCCTCAGCTATCATCTCCATCTTTGGGTGGAGACCTGCATCTTTCTCTCTCCGGGCCTCAGTTTTTCTGGGCTGCGCGATTCCCTACCTACATTATGATTTGCCCAGCAAGTCAGACTGCCTAAGCAGGCCTGCTTTGCTTTCTCCTCAGAGGCTATAAACAGCATAATTGTCCACAGTTATAAATCACCAAACAGTCCTTTCCAGGCCAGCATGTTTATGAAAGCATTGCAAAGAAAACATTAAAAACTGTGGAAGTAGAGCAACAAAACCTACACCCATGCTGCTAAGCTTATCAGAGATCACTTCCAGCTTCAACAGGGGCTCTGGCAGGTGATCAGACCTTCAAACCTCCAAGGGGGTTTTCTGCGGTTACAAATTTATAACAGTTAGTTCAGACCTAGGACACATGCATGGGTTAGCCTTTCCTTTATACAGTGGTTTGAGCATTGGCCTGCTAAACCCAGGGTTGTGAGTTCACTCCTTGAGGGGGTCGTTTAGGGAATTGAGGTAAAAATCTGTCTGGGGATTGGTCCTGCTTTGAGCAGGGAGTTGAACTAGATGACCTCCTGAGGTCCCTTCCAACCCTAATATTTTGTGATCTTCAGGGACCATGCATAGGTAATGCATCAGATTATGGTTCTTTCCTTAGGGCTCCACTTCAAAAGGTTGGGTCCAGACGTTGGAATTTGCATTCCTCTCTGCACCATAATTTCCTAGGAAACCCACTTAACTATGTCCCAGAAGTTCCTTTTTGTCTGGCACATTGTTTAAAATAGTCCTTTGAAGCTCATAACACTTCCCGGGGGCTGATGTTGGCCACATCTGCCCCCTAAAGAAGTTACAATCCCACAATAATACATACATTTTGTATTTATAATACAATGGATTTCAAAGCTATTTAAACTTAATTCAAAAGATTTCTCAAAGATTTTTTGGAAAATTGCCATATCTGTCACAGTTTCTATGCCAGGAAAAGATACGTTTGTGACAGTGTTCGTGGTCAAATATTTTACCTCTTTTCCTCCCCAGCACAAGAATAAAATAAATAAATCTGGCGAGCTGATCATAAACTCTGAAGTGAGTCGCTACCAAATGAAGAATCTGGCAGACTGCTTGGAAAAAATCAGAAACATGATTAAGGAGGCCACTCAGAAATCCAGTGTGGTATCAAAGGAGAACTCCCAGCTCCTCATAGCCAGGTATAAAACAAAAACAGGGCTCCACTTCAACTAGATTTGGGTTATCCAGACAGAATCCAGTTACCCAATCCAATTGGAATTTGCAGGTGGTTCAAAGATAGCCGTCCCTGGGCAGGGCTATCGTGATGCTAGGAGGGACTGTAGCAGAGCTGCAACAGGGAGCCAATGGATCAGGCAGGGCTGCTCTAGCTACACCATTCAAAGTAACTTGCACTGTTGTATCACTTCTGGACCTGGAGTGTTTTAATGCAACTTTATTCTGTGCTAGCCACTGTAATAATTTTTTTTATACCTGATCAGGCCACTGGTCCATCAAATCTGGTATCCACATTCTACAAGTGACTAGAGCAGTGGTTCTCAACCTATTTACCATTGCGGCAGGCCACACATGCAGCTTTCTATGTGTTATATGGGCCACATCCACACAGTATATATCCTATTTGTATAGCACTGAGGATGTCAATGGGCAGCAGCTGTGTGCTGACTGGGCCACAAGCCTAGCCCTAGAAGCAGCCCACAGGTTCAGAATCACTGCTGTAAAGGAAGGTGAAAGATCCCTATGGCCAACTGTGTAATGTTGTTTTGGGTTGAGAAAGGCTGGAATTCCTTCCTGGCCTCTGTGATGATCAACTTACACTCCGAAACATGAGATTTTTCTACTCCTACCTTAGCATGAATAATTCATTGTAGTTCAGCAATTTACTTAGATTACAACATCCAAAGGGCAGGGATTGCCTCCTTGCATGCATGGACAGCACCTAGTAACATGTGGTGTGTGTTATCGTAAGACAAGTGTGGAATAATAGTTGTTTTTAAATGTTTCTAGGGCTAGGCTGTTTAAGGCACTTTTTCTCTGTTCTTAGGGTGCAAAAAATGAATCGTGAACGACTGCGACAGAAAAAAATTCATTCAACTATAAAACAAAGCAGGAGGGTAGACTTTGATTGAAGACAACAAAAAATTGCCTGGATATCCTAATTTTAAACATATTGGCCTGGAAACTGAAGAGGATACTCAAAATTATAAACTGTCTTTAAAAAAGTCTTTGCTTAAAACATGTAAAAATAAAATGTGTTTTAACATCTGCTTTCGTGTATTTAGTAAAGTGGGTTTTCAGTAACAATATTTGCAGTAGAATATTTGTCTCAGAAGTTTTCCATGTTCTAAAAGAGAGCCAAATGCTTAGGCTTTCTTTGGACATAATTATTTTTTTTTTTTAGTTCCTCCTGCCCCTATTGTAGGCCCTTCTGTATTCATGTGTGAGAGCGATCCTTGCTTCTATAGAATATATATACTCATTCATAAGCCAAATATTTTTGGTAAAAAAGGGACACATCAAAGAGCAGGGGTCAGCTTATGAACCAAAATTTGATGATTATAAATTCTGTGGAATCATTGAATTGAATATCTAATACATTGTTGTTTTGTTTACCTGGAGCATTCACAGGTATGGAGCCCCTCAGCTCCCTGTTCCCACGGTTCACTGTTCCCAGCCAATGGGAGCTGCGGGAAGTTTAACATTTTACCAAACTGCTGCAGTACAAAAAGAACGTGAACCCTCACTTTTGTGATCTGAAGTCAGAGGCGCTATTATATAGCTCACTCCGTTAACATAAAGCCACATATCTCTCACTGACACTTTTGCATGTTGATGAACTTTTCAAGCAAAGAAGGGTGACTTAAGTTTTGTCTCATTAAAGAAAAGCAAACATAATTACCAGCTGACAGTGAATATCTCTGGGTTAGAAGATCATAATGGGCATGTTTGTCTCCCTTGAATGAAAAATGACAGAGAATAAAGTGTTATAAGCTTATATAAAGGCATAAATGGTGCCAGCTCTTGTGATTTTATCACAAGTCTAGTGACATTTGGTGTTTTAAAATCCCATCTCCTGCAAACTAGTGATTACATCAGAATTTCAGCTTTTGTTAAATACAAAAAATGTATAGCCCTCATGACTGGGGGGGCGGGGGGAAGCTGGAAAAGATGATGCAAGGGTAAACTAAAGGCTCAGAACCCAGAAACCAATGAAAAGGCACTCAAGGGGCTTTTTGAAGCATATTGCTTTAAAGACAAACTCATGATTTTTTTGTAGCCCAACCAGGGCCGGTGCAAGGATGTTTCGTGCCCTAGGTTAAACTTCTACCTTGTGCTCCCCTCGCTCCTACCCTGAAGCGTGCCCCCCCACGGCAGCGCCCCCCCCCCTCCAGCCTGAGGCCCCCCCTTGTGGTAACTCCCCACCCTCCGCCCTGAGGGTATAAACTCTTCAAAGCAAGGGAACTACATTTGCTTATGAATACGGAAACCCCTAGCATATTGTGGGCTCTATCAGAGTCTACTCTAAATAAACAATTAATTAAGAAAAAAAAACGCTGAGGCTTGCTGGGAGAACATGTTCGTTTCAGTTGTAAAGGATGTCCACACTAAATTGATTCAATGGCCATTAAAGTGCTTTGTGGGTGTATAAGGAATATGTCTTCAACTCTGTTAGAGGCATGACTTAGTTGCTGCTTTTATGGTTAATGGAAAACAGGACACATTTGAATAGCACCCAGTGAACCTGTCTGGGTAAAACAGAAAAGGAAAAATCAATAGGAGGAAATAAAGTTTTCACAAAACTCCTTGAGTGAATCAAAAAGCCACACGATGGCGCCCTGAGCTCAGACATGGCAAGGAGCTAGTGCAAGGAACTGGTCTCTCTCAGACCAGGGGTCCTCAAACTGGGGGTTGTGACCCCTCAGGCAGCGGTGACTTTATTGGGGGGAGAGAGTTTGCAAGCTGTCAGCCTCCACCTGAAACCCTGCTTTGCCTCCAGCATTTATAATGGTGTTAAATATGTTTTAAAGTGTTTTTAATTTATATGGCGGATCGCACTCAGGCTTGCTATGTGAAAGGGGTCCCCAGTATAAAAGTTTGAGAACCACTGCTTTAGACACGTTTTGCTCCCAGTGCAGGGGTTGGGACCAGCTAAATAGGCAGCTGATCTACTAGAAAGTCGCAGCGAGGGGCATTGGTGGAATAGCACTGAGACTGCCATGGTCACTAGCCAGGCCCAAACTGCTATTCTCCAGAGGCAGTTGGCCCATCCCCTTCAAAAGGAAATTCCCTGCTTCTGGTCCCTTAGAAGCGATTGTTGACTCAAGGGCTCAGGGTCCTTCGTCCTTCTGTGCCCAGCACCAAAGCTGTGCTGGAAAAGGCCAGTCAGCCAAGAACTGATTACACAGATCCAGAGTCCCTTGTTGGTTTACCTTTTATCTGTTGAGAAAACTGGAGAGCACGCACCAAAGAGGACAACGCTGTGCTGTTTAAATTTGTAGCCAGTAATGTAGCCTAGAGATGGAGATACAGTTTACTTTTAAAAACGAGGAGGAAAAATGCTTCACCCCAGATGGGACTCGAACCCACAATCCCTGGCTTAGGAGGCCAGTGCCTTATCCATTAGGCCACTGGGGCTTTGTAATAATAATGTACTCACACTGTTCCTTAACTCTGTGGTGGCTGAATTTTATTTCTCCTATTTCATATTTTCCACTGCAAATAATTGGGATTTCTCTTCCATAAAGCCCTACAACAGCCTCCAGCCTAATCTCCTCTGGCGCTTCCCATCCCGCAGCGCCTCCTGAAATCAGTAACTCTGTGTGTGTGGGGGGGGTGTGTGTAAGGAAATCGCCAACGTCGCGGACTGCCCTCCCTCACACTAGTTAGTAAAACTGCCGAAATGCTTCTGCCTCCCCCCCCGGTCCCTTGCAGGGACCCCCCCCGCCTTGTCCGCCCAACGCAGACAGCGGAGAGGAGGAACGAGCCCCTGAGGGATGATGTCACCCTCACGTCAAACTCCTGCCAAAACTAGCGTGACGTCCCCTTGCAAACCCAGGGGGAGGTCGGTAAAGAGCCGCTGCTGGGCCCTGGGGGCACGGGGCTGCCCTCCCGCCCACAAACACAGCTACAGCGCTTCGCGTGACATACTAGTTACCACAGGGCGGAAGAACGCGTCGCTGTGAGCCCGTGGCCTGGAGGAAAGAGCGTCCCAGTGTAGAGCAGCAAGTCAAGCGTTCGAATCCCGCGTTAGTTACCAGCTTAGCGCTCAGGGGTACAATATCTCTTACTTACCATGTGCCCCTCTAAACCTCCAAGCCAAAAAACATAAAGGCGGCTCTGTTGAAAGCAACAGCCAGTTATAGACTCATGTAACAATGTTCGAATTCACTTTTCATTGCTTCCCCTTCCTTCAAAGGTAATTTTGTCACACCTCATCAGGGGCAATGACAACATTTTTATACAGCAGCTTATTAGTGTGATCTCACTAATGAGTCAGGTGACTGTCACAACCCTGAACAGCCGCTTTTACAGTTACACCAGGGAAATGAGTCCTTCAATGCCGACAACAACCGCGAGCAGCCTACGCTAGGATGCAAATCGATAGTTTGATTAGAAAAGCTACAGGAACTGAAATAATATTTGAAAGAAAACGAGAGTTTGCCTAGAACAAGAAATAAAACTGGAAAAACAGCTTCTGGGTTTAATTAATTTGGCCACAACATTTTTAAGAGGCTCAGATGAGAATATTCCCAGACCCAGTACAAATGCGGAAGAGATGCAAACGGTATCGTGAGCTTCCTTCGCAGCACAGGGGTAACTGTAACTAGCATCGCATTGTTCTTATAGCCTGTACCTCCAACGAGCCTTAAAGGCCACAACTAACTGCTGGCTAAGATAGTTGTTTTTACTTCCTCTAATGTGACCGCGTGGCCTAATGGATAAGGCGTCTGACTTCGGATCAGAAGATTGAGGGTTCGAGTCCCTTCGTGGTCGATTTTCTTTTAATAAAGGTAATTTCCAACCAGCGGGAAAAGATCAAAGTGTTCAATGGGAAAATAAGGAGAAGTGTGTTAAAGAGACTGTCTAGAGGAAAGGTCACGGAGATTGTTTTGAAGAGTGATTTGCCAAGACGTAGTTGCACACACTTGGGCCCCTCAGTGCCAGGCTGAGAAAGCAGCTTCCCCACAAGAGTAGGGAAAGCAGAGCTTAGCTCCCAGACTGCAACACAGACAAAACGATCCTGCCCTCCTCAACCCATTCAGAATTGATCCATATGCATGAGAAATAGGTCCTACTATTATAGCTCTAATTTAACCCTATGCATTTTTGACAAGTGCATGGTGTCAGCCAAGCATCTCTATAGAAAGGTCAGGAGGAAGATAAGCCAGAAAAACAAGAGGTGCTACAAATGCATGCATAAGGAAGTAATGTGAAAATTACCCACAATTTATCCTTTGATGATTTTGCCACCAGATGTGGGTGTGATGAAAAATAAAGCTTCAGGACAAAGAATGCATACACAGATGTGCTATATACCTAGGCACACAAGTGATCATGCCCAGCCGCGCTGTGTATAATCAAAAGGGCTTGTGTCCAAATACCCACCCAGAGTTAAACGCTCACAGAGAAAGGAGCGTGTTACTCTCAGGTGATTCACTTTCTGTAGTGAAAGTGTCCAAATAAGAAAAGCACTGGGATATTGTTCTTGTGAGCTAGGTGTGGGAAAGAGATATGCTGTCTAGCTCCTGAGTCACTGGCACTCTGGTATGAAACCAGTTGCTTGGTGCTAAAATGAATTGAGTGAGGACTCTTGCAGATGCATCTGGAAAAAGCAGAAGATAAAAAGCTGCTTGCAGTAGGAGGGAACGAACAGGGCTTAGTTTCAGCAAGAGGCAGAAACGGGACTTGAAGGAACAAAAATCTTCATGCAACTCTACTTCAGAGCAATATGAGAAATCAAGTGGCAAATGATGCAAACTCCTTTTTGCCCAGTTCTAGCGGCCTAATACAGGCACTAGCTTCCTAACCTAGAAATTAGGAGTTCAAGTCTCACCTCTAAGGTGAAGCCTTGCTTTCATAATTGTAAAAAAAGTGTTTCAAATCGCTATATATTATCCTTTTAGTTAGAGCCTATTTTAATTGAAATATATTTAACGCATCATCTAGCCTATTTTTTGTTTCCAGGAACAATAAATAAAACAATTTGAAAAACTAACAATTTTGGAAAGGATAACAGAATACTTTTTATTTATTGCAGACCAAGATGTAGTAGATGTAGTCAGTGAGTGATCTGATCTGTCCTACAGGGATAAGTTATCCTCTATTTATTTTATATGTTCCATTTTATTGACATTTCTTTCATATTAAGTAATAGTCTTTCAGTAGAACTAAATCACTATCCACCTCATTCAGGGAAATTGGAGATCCAGCCATGAGGACTTTACTTGCAACTCTCTCAAGGCACTGCACGTGATTTTTGAAGGTTGTATCCCTTCTCACTTTTAAAGCAAACATTTCTTCATGTAAAGGCTGAGCACCACGGATGGACACACACAAAATTTATTATGGGGGAAAGGGTCAGTGGTCACACACTTTATAGCTTCTGTAGCGGAGATCATTGCACACACAGTCCCTGATGTATCCCTCCATTCCCCCAACAAACCCTGTGTGCCACCCTCCCATCATCTTCTATTTCAGGGACTTCCTGCAAGTCCCCCAATTCCCTCCTTGCAGGGATTGTGTGTGTACCCCCTCCCCCATATCAGGGTCCTTCAATCTTCTACTACCACCAGGGGCTGTTTGTGAGCCTGCTCCCTATAGCTGTGTGTGCCCCTATTACTACCCCCTCCTAGGGTCCCCCTGAGAGGGGCTCTGTGTGCACCCCCTTCTCAACACCTCACCAGAATCCTCCATCTCCCCCCTCCACCCACTCCCATGTCCCCCATTCTCCCCCCATGCCAGGTGCTCTGTCTGCCTCTCCAACCCCCATTCCCACCTGGATTAGCACAGACTTACCAGAACATCCCCCTCACAGCATCAAGCAGCACAGCCGCCACTCCAACTTAATGGGTCCTCCGCTGCTCCATGCTCCCGCTGGGCCTCTGACAGCTCTACCCCTTCCAGGGTACCCACTCACCAGACCACAAGCATAAAGAAACCAACTCTTCCCTTTCCTCCAGGATACCTGAGCACCAATAGCCTCCCTAGGCCCAGCCATCATGAGCACCCACCCTACACCTGCTCACCCAGCCTGCCTCTTAGCAACAGAGCTGTGCTCGCCTCTCCTCTTTAATACCTCCCTGCTGTTGCAGAGCAGGTTGATTGCATCTCCAGTACCCCATTAACTCTTTCCTGCCTCGAGTGGGGTTTGCATGCCACATCTTTCCTCCATGCTAGGGGGTTCTGTGTGCCCCCTCTCCCCATACCAAGGTCCACCATTCTCCCTTCCCCTTTGTTAGGGGCTGTGTGCGTGTCCCCATTCCCAACTCCACTCTTCTCCCTCCCTGCCCCCATTCTTTTTCTTTCTGTCTGGGAGATAAGTCATTCACGGTATCAACATGGTCAGTTCTATTGGGAAGAAGGGCAGAGATAAAATGGAGGTGTTGTAATGCTGGAAGGCATTAACACACGGCTACTCAGCCAGTGGTTCTTGAGCTGCAAGTGGCTCTGTGCAGCACATGATATTAAAACACTGTGATTTAATTATTAACCAATCAGGGATGTTTTAACTATGGTATTAACCAATTGTAGTTGATAAAATACTTCAACTTTGCCCCCCTCCCAGGGGCCATGGGGCTCGGGCTTTGGCAACCCTGCCCAGGGCAGCAGAGCTAGGGCAGGCTCAGGTTTCAGTCCCTCCTCTTCAGGTCATGTAATATTTTTTTGTAGTCAGGAGGGGGTTGTGATGCCATGAAGTTTGAGAACCCCTGTGATAGATGGGCCCTTACACACCCAACACCCTACACCCAACCATAGTCGGGTGACTCCCAGCCTCAAAGAACAAGTCACTCACCCTAGGTCAAGTTCACCCTAGATCTCTCACCTAAGACAATACTTGTAGCCAATCCTATCATTGTGACATTGCACCCCCTATTCTTCACCAATATATTATTATGATATGATTATGACAATCATAATGTATTTTATGCAAGATACATCATGTAAGGTGTCTTTGGAAAGGTTATGATTTACTGAATATGCTTAGCCTATTTGTATGCATGTGTCATTTTTGTATCTGAAGTTGGGAATATTGACTGTATCTGTATTTCATGTAGTTATCCCTGGGCAATGCCCACTAGGCAAAAGGCTTTCCGTCTAAATCAGTGGTTTTCAAACTTTTTTTCTGGCAACGCAGTTGAAGAAAATTATTGATCCCCATGACACAATGGAGCTGGGGATGAGGCGTTTGGAGGGTCTCAGGGCTGGGGCAGAGATGTGGAGTGCGGGGGTGAGGGCTGCGGGGTGGGGCTTGGAATGAGGGCTTCAGGGTGTGGGAGGGAGCTCTGGGCTAGGGCTAGGGCAGGGCGGTGAGGTGCAGGAGGGAGTCAGGGCTCTGGGCTGGGGGTGCAGGCTCTGGGCTGGGGCCAGGGATGAGGGGTTTTGGGTGAAGGAGCTTCAGGTTTAGGGGTGGGACTCAGGGCTGGGGATTGGGGTGCAGGCTTACCTCAGGCAGCTCCCAGTCAGCAGCACAGCTGGGGTGCTAAGGCAGGCTTCCTGCCTCTCCTGGCACTGCGGACTGCACAGCACCCCGAAAGCGGCCAGCAGCCGGTCCGGCTCCTAGTTGGAGGCATGCAAGCAGCTCTGCAATGGTTTTGCCTCCAGGCACCACCCCCACCCCAGCTCCCATTGGCCGGAAACTGGAGTGCACAGTCTGTACTCAGGGCGAGGGCAGCGCACAGAGCCTGCGGCCCCCCTGCCTAGGAGCCGGACCTGCTGCTGGCCGCTTCCAGGGCACAGTATGGTTTCAGAAGAAGGTAGGAACCAGCCTGCCTTAGCCAGGCAGCACCACCAACTGGACAAAGGGTTCCCGCCCTATGCAAAAGTTATTTAAGGCTGGGAGGGACATCATTGTGGTTCTTCATTGATTCCCCACCCAAAGAGACTCTTGAAAACACTGAGGAACAAGGATTGAATTGGGGGGAAGTCTTGGACCCAGACTAGAGGGATTTTTAGCCTGTGAATGAAACATCTGGGGTTTCTAAGCTGCAAGCCAGCACAGCTTGTGCCTTAAGGATCTGCAGACTGCTTGCGTCATCGTCATTTAGGGTGAGAATTTGCCATTCACATCTGACCTATGTAGTATATTAAGCTTAGTTTGTGTGTTTTGCTTATTTGCTAGGTAATCTGCTTTGATCTGATTGCTATTCCTTATAATCACTTAAAAGTTATCTTTTGTAGTTAATAAACTTATTTTTGCTTTATCTAAAACTGGTGTGTGGGAGTCATAACTTGGGGCAGAAAGCTGTGGCATTTCTCTCTCCACATTGAGGGAGAGGGTGAATTTCAGGAGCTTACACTGTCCAGTTTGCTGTGCAGTGCAAGATGGTATAATTGTGGGTTTCCACTCCAGAGGCAGGGGATGTGCCTTAGGAACAGGGTAGTGCCTTAGCTGTGCCTTCCTATGCAGGAGCTTGTTAAAGAACCTGTGTGTATGTAACTACAGCTGTGTGTCCATACGTGTGTGTGTATTGGAGTTTGGGAGGGGGCTTGACAGAAGTACTGTGTGAGTGGAAACCCAGGCTGGTAGGTCGGGGGGGAGTTCAATGGTACCCCAGTTCTTTCATAAACTAACTAAAGATGTATTAACTAGGAAAAAGAAATGAGTTATTTACAAGATAAAGCAGGTAAACATACACACACACACTAGCTAGTTTTGGGTTCCAAAAGGTGTCAAAAAACTGCTGTAATATGCAAGCTCTATAGATCCTTTAGCCAGGGGTGTGCACAAGGGTGGGGCAGGCCTTGTCCCCCCAGTAATCTGCAAAGGCCCAGAGCTCCTTCATTCCTGTTGCCACGGCAGGGGCACAGAACATACCTCTCCAAAAGTTGTCACATTTCAATTCCTGTGTTTGCCCCTGGGGCAAACACAAGCTAAACAGCCAGGGATCTCTTGCTTATGCTTTGATTGAAGTCCTGCCCTCTCCAGGAAGTCCAATCAGCAAATGGATACAGTTCCTTCTTTCCAGGGATTTTTATTCAAACTGATGGGACGAGGCCTTGTGCACATCTCCTGTTCATAGGTGTTAATTGCTTCTCCACCAGCACAAAGTCTGTTTTTTGATGTTTCACAATGGATCATTTGGTTTCAATGGGCCTTCTTGTGTGTAGGACCTAACACCTTCTGAAAGAAAGCCAGTAACTGAAACAGGGAAGAAGCATTAAATAGCTCCAGAGGTTTACAACGCAGACACTTAATATAACCTTATAACATGGGGTACTGATGTTAAGCAAGATTAATATGTGCAGAACCCTACAAGAACTTCAAACGCTAAACATATTCTTATAACTCTAATATCTATTTTACCAATACTAACACACAGGTTAGCCCACCTGGTTTCCAGCTATGCACATACCAGTGTTCAGTGAGGGTTAGGGGCCTTGGCATGAGCTGACATCTGGTCTGCCAATGTCACAAAAACAACGAGAGAAGTAACAAAGCAAGCTTTTAAATGAAAGCTCCTTCCATATGAGATTTTTTTTAATCTGTTGAGTTATGCTTTCACTCATACATCTGTGACCATTTTAAAGTCAGAATGGGTGGGGAGGAGGAAAATCCCAGCAATACCATAAACTCTCCTATGTAGAAAAGAATCAGAAGCATGAAGAGTGGGAGGAGGCACCTTGATAAATTGTATCTACAATCTGTTTGGTTGACACAAGTCCAGCAAACAAAATCCAGTTGCAGAGGGGAGGCTGGTACTGGATTGCAATTGTGCCAGCAGCAGGTCGACTTTGGTTAGGAGGGAAATTTCTGTCCAGACACTGAAGTTAAATGGAGAAGAAACAAACAAGAGACGTGCACCTCTGCTTTACATTGAAAACAATTAAAACAAAACAGGAAGTTCCTCAACACCATCAGTTTTAATGATCTTTATAGAGCCAATTGTCACAGATTCCCCTGGGGTGCCACCTGGAACTGGGGTACTACTGAGCCCCCTTGACCCACCAGCCTGGGCTCCCTATACACTGTACTGCTGTGACTAGCCTGCCAAGCCCCCCCACTCCTCCAGACTCCAGCACAAATACAAGTAGGGACACACTCAACTGTAGTTACCTACACACAGGTTCCTTAACCAGCTCCTGCCTGGGATGGCACAGGTAAGGCATCTCCCAGTTCCTAAGGCATGCACCCCCCTCTGGAGTGTAAACCCAAAATTATACCACCTTGCACTGCACAGAGATCTGTACAGTGTAAACTTATGCAATTTGCCACCTCCCTCAATGTGGAGGAGGCTATGCAACAGCTTTCTGGCCCAAGTTATGACTCCCACACACTGGTTTTAGACAAAGCAAAAATAAGTTTACTAACTATAAAAGATTGCTATCCCTGATAATCATTAAAACCTAACAGATCAAAGCAGATTACCTAGCAAACAAACAAAATACACAAACTAAGCTTACTATACTAATGAAATTGGACACCAGTAGCAAATTCTCATCCTAAATGATGATGCAGGCAGTCTCCGCTTGCTTAGAGCTTAAAAAACCCAAGAGTTCCTTTCACAGGCTAAAAATCCCTCTAGCCTGGGTCCAGCATTTCCCCCCAGTCCAGTCTTTGTTTCTCAGGTGTTTCCAGAAGTCTCTTTGGGTAGGGAGTCAGAGAGGAATCATGATTATGTCACTCCCCTGACTTAAATAGCTTTTGCATAGGATGGGACCCCTTTGTCTCCAAGCTTGGGTCCCATGCCGGCCTATGGAAAAGCACTGACATCCCAAGATGGAGTCCAGCACCAGGTGACCTGATCACATGTTCCTGTAGAGTCACGTGGGCAAGTCACACGCCCATGGCTGCTTCGCTTAGTCATAGCAGAGGCTATTACCCATACTTTAGTTAGAATGTTTACAGGAAAGCCCATTAGATGTAGATGAGTGTCTTCCACAGTCCATTCATAGCCAAGTGTTCCCCTGATGGGACACCTAACTTGCATGGGCCCTTGCCAGCCAGTCATTTAGACTGAGCGCTTTTTGCCTAGTGAGTGTTGCCCAGGAATAACTGCATGAAATATATATACACAGTCAATATTCCTAACTTCAGATACAAAAATGATCCAAGCATACAAATAGGATCAACATATTCAGTAAATCATAACTTTTTCAATTATATCTCACATAGCTTATCTTGCATGAAATACATCATGATTATGCCATACTCATAGGGTGACCAGACAGCAAGTATGAAAAGTCAGGACAGGGGATGGGGGGCAATAGGAGCCTACATAAGAAAAAGACCCAAAAATCAGGACTGTCCCTATAAAATCGGGACATCTGGTCACCCTACATACTCATATCATAATATTACTATGAAAAATATGGGGTATAATGTCATACCAACTGAACTTCCAGAAATGTGGGGTGCTTTGGGAAAGGTGTTGCATGGAAGCAGTCCTTTCACACCCCACAAAAAGAAGTCTCTTCCTTGGACACAAGTCCATGACAGTCTCAGATCAGAACTTGCACACAGACTTTTGGGGCCTCAGCAGACCCAGTCCTTCCAACCCTACCCTAAAGATTGGGGCTGTTGGGTGAAAAACAAGATCCATTTCAATTTAGGCTTAAACAGTTTATTTTAGCCTTTATTTTGTATGGCTTAAGAACATGCTGTTGTCACCTGTGACAACATAGGAATACATGCAAAAGCATGTCAGGCAAGAAAGATCGTTGAACAAGTTAATTCTCCTGGGGACATGGCAACTCTTCAAATCTCTGGTCTTCTTTACTCTTCTATTGTCCATCACCTATATTTTAATTCCGTGTCTCATAATTTTGCACAGACTCAGTTTACCAAGTTACCTCATCTGTGCACCTATGTACTCTGAACCCCCTAATTAAAACATTATCATGCATAAATAGTGACAACTTAATACATTTTTGCTTATCCTAAGAACAAGCGAATGACCACACTGGATCAGACCAATGGTCTATTTAACCCAGTATCCTGTCTTCCATCAGTGGCTAGTGCCAGATGCTTCTGAGGGAATGAACAGAACAGGGCAGTTATTGAGTGATCCTCCTGCCATCCAGCCCCAGTTTCTGGCCTCCTACAAAAAATTACGTTTTCCTGTCTTCTTCTGTCATCTATTCTTCATTGTCAGCCCCACTGGCTTCATCTAGTTTTTATTTTACAGGTCCATTTTTGTGGCCTTTCGTTTTTACTTCTTAAAGTGTCTTGTTGGGGATTATGGGGAGGGAACCTGAAGTTAACAATTCCCTCACAACACTCTGCTTCACCCTGCTATTTACATGTCCAAGGATTTTTACAGACAAGACACACAAGCCAATTTCCAGTTTACATAGTCCTTTCTTGACCCACTATCCCTCATCCAGCACCACGTCTGAAAGCCCAACCCTTATTCCGTAAGCTAATGTCACTCAGAGGGCAGCAATTGTGCTGTAAGAGCTTCAAGACTCACATGATCTTTAGTGCTTTATTCTATTAAGTGGGACATAGAAATCTGTGTGTCCATTAGGAAATCAGTGTCTGGGACTGATAAATGGAAATATCCCTAAAATCAGAGTGCCCAGGTGGTCTGGTTTTTTTTAAACAGCATTGAAACACACCTCAGTGTTGATACATACTTTGCCTTCCCTGACCCAACAGATGCATTCATTTTTTACTTGTTGGGGCTGACAGAGGTTGGCCTGGTCCTCATTTGATCTCCAAATAGTTTTTTGAAGTGGGATCATGTTGGTATAGTCAAGCTACAGTGAAAGTTCAGCTCTCTATTGAGGACCCATAAAAATGCACAACAGCGTGTGGTTCATATTTTTCTATGATAATTAATACTCCTTAGGGATGAAGACATTACACTCTGAGGCGCTGTGATAAAGAAATTAAACAGGCCAGATGGCTACCCCTGTAGGACTTTCCCAAGGCAGAGATTTGGGACTAGATGGATCTACCTAAATGCACTGCCAGCCCTTCATCTTCAGTGATGAACTTTTATGTGTCTGCAACACATGCACAGAACTAGAAGTCATGTAGTTTTCATAGGCAACTGTCCCAGACTTCTCAGGTTTCCCATACTTGCAGTCCCCTGTCTCAGTGGGGGGCCCTCTCTCCACCCCACCATCTTCCTTCATTATAACTAAAGCTGATGTCTCCTTTCTTGCCATAACGGGTGCTAACTAATGCTTGTCCATCCTTTAACAACTTCAGAGGGAAAAAGGAAGAAATCAGCAAGTCCTGATCTGTGGTTTACAGAGGACGATAGTGTGTTATTTGTTCTCTTGGGCTCTGTATGTCAAGCTAGGACCCTCTATAAAACTTCACTGGGATTAGCCTTCGGTTTATGTCAACGAATTTGGCATGACTTTCTAGTGGCGCCTCTGAGATCGGTTGGGTGTATTAAAGCTCCTTGGGCAGCTAATTTTGCATGGGCAGGACTGGTTCTGCAAAGGAAGGACATACCTCTGAGAAAGAAAAAAAGCCGATCGACCACGAAGGGACTCGAACCCTCAATCTTCTGATCCGAAGTCAGACGCCTTATCCATTAGGCCACGCGGTCGTCGTAGCTAAATTCCTGACACATAATAGGAAAGAGCATCCCTGTCACCTGGCTACTGCTCGGAAGGGCTTTTACTCATCACTGCAGAAGCTAATCCAGAGCGATAGGGCTGCGCCCGGCACACGCAGCTTGACCAGTCCCCCACCCACGTGCTCACCCAGCGCCCAGTTTGGGCAAGGAGACCAAGGAAGACATTTTTGCCCAGGTGCAGTGTGGGAAGAGGGGAAAATACCCTCAGCACCGTGTGCCTGGTCTGCACGGGCATTGCGGGGGGAAGGGGCGCCTGACCTGGGGCGATGGAGGGGGGCAGCTGCCCTTTGTGGTCCCCCCAGCCCGACAGCCTGCTTTGCTCTTCCTGCCCCACGTGCCAAGAGCATCCTCCGCAGCCGCCATCGCTTCTGGAGAGGGACACAGACCAGCTGCGGGAGTCGCTGTCCCCGGCCCGCTCCACGAGCGGCTCGCTCCCTGCTGCTCTTGGGGGATTTTTCCTTCCCTTCCCAGTCTGTCTGTCCTCCGCCCGGAACAGCAGGGCACGTACACGGGTGCATCCCACCTCCGCGTGGCGCCAGATCCCGCATCACCTCGTGTCTCTCCCTTCCCCGCACATCCCTGGGAGCCCTGGATGGATACCCAAGGCTGGCAGGAGTCCCAGGGCTCAGACCCGGCTTGCCCGTGTCCACACTCTGCCCCCAGAGCCAGGGAGGTGAGCAGGCATCGGGGTCCCGCAATGGAGAGAGGAGCAGATACAAATTGTTCCAGCAGCCCTGACCTCGTGTATAGTGGGGGTGCTGAGAAACTTGAATCCTGTATAGCAGAGGTTCTCAAACTGTAGTCCATGGACTGCCAGTGGTCCATGAGCTCTATTCCAGTGGTCCGCGGATCCAGGGGCTGCTCCAGGCCCCAGCATGCCAAGTGCCTGCTTGGGGCAGCTTGCCGCAGGAGGCACTCTGCCATTCGCCAGGACGGCGGCAGCCAGGCAGCCTTCGGCAACATGCCTGCGGAGGGTCCGCTGGTCCTGCGGCTCCGGTGGACCTCCTGCAGGTGTGCCTGTGGAGGGTCCGCTCGTCAGAAGCCGCAGGACCAGTGGACCCTCCGCAGGCACGCCTACGGGAGGTCCACCGGAGCCGCGGGACCGGCCACCAGCAGAGTCCCCCCCCGCGGCATGCCACCGTGCTTGGGACAGCGAAATGTCTAGAGCGCCCCACGCGGATCGTTTCCTCTAAGGTGGCTGCACATGAGAGAATGAAGGGCCACCCACCTAATTAGTGGAGCCGTGCAGGTGTGGCTCCACTAATTAGGTGCCTGGACTCTGGAGAAGATGCACATGTAAGGTGAGGTGGCACCCTTGGGGGAATAGGGGGTAGGTGGGAGGGGGAAGTGGGGTGAAAAGAGGGCGGGGGGGGATTTGGGATGTGCAGGAATGTGGTGGCCAGAGAAAGAGTTGACTTTCCAGGGCTGTGGCTGCCAGGGATAGACCCTCCGCCTTCCCAGCCCCAGCTCAGGGAGAGCAGTGGTGGGGGAGAGAGAGCACATCCATCACATTAGAAAGGTAAGACTACTGATATTGATATGAGTTGTGGGCTTTTCTTTGTAGAACAAAAAAACTTTATTTTTTTTTAATATAGTGCTTTTATCCAAAGAGCTTTACAATAGTTAGCTAACAGTACAAACAACATTTGGAAAGATCAATAAGGGGTCTGCCGAGACCCTCAGCAATTTTCAAGTGGTCTGTGGAAAAAAAAAGTTTGAGAACCTCTGCTGTATATGATGAAAACAACTTCAAGCCAGAGGTTGCAGCAACACCCCTAGTTCCAGCACCTGTGCACGAGGCAACCAGAAGCTGCGAAAGCCAATCCACCCTTTTAGCCCCGTGACTTAGGGTTTGTTCACTGCACAGCTGTTGTAGGGGGTGTTGGGGCTGCTATTCAACACATGCACCCCAGGAGGTTTGATTCTGCTGGGTGGGCTTTTGCCAGCATCTCTGCTGGGTGAGGTTGCACAATCCTAGCCCCCCAAATTCACACCTTGGTTGTTACTACACTGACTCCCAGAGGTGGGGGATAGAATCTTGCCCACGATGTTCTGGTTTATGGTGCTCCGGGGACTCACTCTCCTTTCCAGCAACACTCAGTTTAACCATAGCCATGCATGGGCTATTTGTCTAGCTTCATCTTTCTAAGGCACCCAGATGAAGGCTGGTCCCAGCTCCCCCTGCTTTAGATCAGCCTCTACAAGGGAAGATGCTCCTGGCTGGGCAGCTCCTCATCCTGATCCCAGCCCACGGAGGGCTGGCCATGCAGCGTGGAGAGGGATCCAGCCCTGGAACTGGGAGGAGTGAGGAAGTTCAGCCTGCAAGATCCTGCTGGGTCAGAGACTTGGGCATTCTGGGGGTGGGGTCCCCCATTGGGGAGTGTTACCAGACCTAACAGAAGCAGGATTTGGCTCCATGGGTTACAAATACCTAGAATTTGGAGTGGGAGGGGGCAGAATGCTACAAAGACTGCCCTAGAGCCTGGCTCCACTGTGGCACTTACACCCCACACACTGTATATTTACATAT
Organism: Gopherus flavomarginatus; assembly: GCF_025201925.1. Lineage (NCBI taxonomy): Eukaryota > Metazoa > Chordata > Testudines > Testudinidae > Gopherus > Gopherus flavomarginatus. The sequence continues at coordinate 38,307,812 of NC_066628.1, read as the reverse complement.
ATACTCAGACATACAGGCATAGGATCCAGCTGTGTTTGCTAGATAAGAAACTAGTGAAGGAGCAGCCGTGCTCAGCATGGAAGGATCTTCCACATCAAACAACAAACCAGAGAATGCAGAGACAGTCAGGGGGACCATGGCAGGCAAGGGAGAGCTTTGCAAAGTCTCGCTAACTACCAGTCTAGCCTCTCTCGAGAACTCCTCTTCCCACACCTTTTTACTTTTCGATGGGGTGTGTTTTATAAGAAGGATCTGGGGTCATGACCTTGGGGTTCCTAAGCTTTGCATAGCCTGCAAAGCACAGAATTTGGGGATGCAGGGAATCTGAAGTCAGGAAGGTGGTGCTTGGAGCTGCACCATGTAAAGCAGAGCTGGGCAGTAGTGAATGCGCCAAGCGTATGGAACCTAAACAGTGCAGGGAGTGGACCAGCAGTGAAGAATGGATGTCAGGACACAGCCGGCACTTTAAGCAGAGGAACAAAGGTGGATAAACTGCCAGCACTGATGTGAAACCATGTAACTTTCTTACCAGGAAGGTAGTTTGTTAACTTCATACAACTTTAGAGGTAGGTGATGTTTTTACAGCAAGTGATTGACTTTTCAGTTGGCTGGCAGTGCTCAAAAGATAAAATGGTTTTCTTTAAAATCTGAAAGTCATGAAAAATTTCAGTGAATCAAAAATGTTTATTTCAAAGCAAACAAAACATGTTCAACTCAGAACATTTTGTTCCCAAGCATTTTCAAAGCGCTACATTCAGAAGACAGCCAAAAGACAGCCATCTTTAGTTCTTAAGACACTTACCTGAGATATGGAAAACCAAGGGTCAATTCCCTGGTGGCAGAGTGCAACGACAAGGCTGTCCGATAAGCAGCAAGACACACTTTGGAAAGAATGTCCAAAGAATGTCATAGATGGTGTACCCAGTGCTGAGCTGGAGCCGGTTCCCACCAGTTCCCAAGAACTGGTTGCTAAAAGTAGACCTCCATGGAGAACCGGTTGTTAAAGGGCCAGGGGGTGGGCAAAGAATTCTGGTCCGCGGGCCGGACCATCCTGTTGCTCACAGGTTTCCCAGCTGGGGAGGCTGAGATTCCCCCGACCTCTCCCCTGTTTTCCCCCTGCTGCAGCATGGCCAGCCACCGGCACCAGCTAGGCAGCTCAGCTGAGCTCCTGAGTCATCCTGCTGCTTTGAGCTGCAGGCAAGGTAAAGGGGGGGCTGCGAGCTCCAGGGCTGCTGGGGGGAGCAATTTTATGCAGGCCCTGCAGGGGCCCCCAGCCCCATGAATATGTCTCCCCCCACTTCCCCTCCCCGTTAAATCAGAACTTTTTATAGGGAACCAGTTAAGATTTTGGCAGATCATCACTGGGTGTACCTTCTATGACATGCTTCCAGCAGGCATAGGTTCTATTACCAGCTCTTCCCTCCTGTAACTCTCTGTTGCTTGGAAGCAAAAGAGATTTATAATGGGCTTCCCTAACCAGGATCTTTTGCAGGACCCTCGCCTGTCTCTGGGTGATTTACAGCCCATGCAGCCAACCAGCTGTCTTCCCTCCCACTCCTGGTTTGACAAGAGCAAGCTTCACCCCCATTACATCTTCAGTACTTTCACACCCCATACATTTTGAGGTGCCCCACTTTTCATAGGGCATCCCCTTTGTTTCCCTTAGTCTCATTAGCATCACATTAGTATCTAGGTAAACATGTTCCCATGGTAACCTGTGGTAAAAGCAGAACTTTACAGTCAGGTGTCCCCTTGTGGTCTAGACTGCTACAGAGCAGCATATTTTACTGACCATCACCTACCGGCACATTCTTTACATAATCTTGTAATTTGACTGGCACAGGGTTAGTCTTAAGTCACCTACTCATATCATGCCTCCTTAAGCCTGAGGCCTAGCATGGTTAAGCTAAACTCTTTCAAGCCTTAGCTTGTAGGCCTTGCATATTACAGCCTTGCTTTACTTATATCCCCAATACAGAGTCATCCAGGCCCACCGACAGAAATTCTAGGTCCCAGAACCAGGGCCGTCCCTGGCGGGGGGGACCCAGGGTGAAAGTGACTAATCTGTCACTTCTGGGACCACCAACACCAGCCCGTGGGGGACACACACCCCCCCCAAAAGCACGGGGCTTGGAGCGGTCTCAAATGCTTAGGTGCCCTGAGGCCCACTTGGGTGATTTAAAAGGGCCCGGGACTCCCAGCTACCGCAGCAGCGGCCAGGGGCTTTCAGATCTTTTTGAATCACCCAGGCCCCTGGGCAATTGCCCCCTTTGCCCCCACCCCCACCCCTTGACAGTGGGCCTGTACTCATTACTCTTAACTACTTGTCAAGCTCAAACTCCTATGATGCTATCCTACTTGTATCTCTAGCTATACCTATGTCGGGGACTCTAACCCAGACGGCAAAGTTCATTGTCTGACCACAAGAGAGACAGGCAACACCAGCAAGGTCCGATCATAAGCTCTTTATTGACAAGTGTATGCATCAATACAGAGCAGCTCGTCTCCAGAGAGAACCAGTCCCCCCCCCCTTTACATCTTAGTATAAGCCTATATAGACAATTCCATCGCGTCATAAATTATTCACTTGAGCAACCCACCGCCGTCTTCTAACAGCTAGAAACTAGACACCTTTAGTATATATGCATGCCTAAAGTTAGAAATGTAGGGGAGTTAAAAACAAACAAAGAACAAAACCAGGGAGTGAAAACAAGGAGGTTGGGAAGCTAGGGCTCTTATCAGTTCTTCGAAGGAGCTGCTCCTAACACAGCACATCTGGTAGTATGCCAGGAATGCAGCCTCTCTCATCTCACTTTTTCCCAGTGCTTTGTGAGACATGCTGCTTTTTCAGCATTTTCCACTCAGGGATTACCCAAAAACCTCTGTTAGCCTGACTTTGGTCAGGTTGGCATACCTGGTTTTGTCTGCTATATCTTTATTCAGGCCTAACACCTACAACCTAAATCTATCTCTCACACATTGATTACATATTGATTACATATAGACTAACAGATGAGTTCGTGATGACAACAAATAACACAGTTAAATGATACAATGAACCAATTGGCTACATAATGCATAGGCCAAATCACCCCTAATGTAACTCCATGGACTTAAATGATTTTGGAGCTGAAACTGTATCCTGCTGTTGCCTCATCAGCAGGACCGGCGCTAGGGGTTTGAGCGCCCTAGGTGCATGGCAATTTCGCTGCCCCGCGCGCTGGTCCCGCGACTCCGGTGGAGCTGCCGCTGTCCTGCCTGCGAATGGTTGGCTGCTCCCGCGGCTCCGGCGGAGCTGCCGCAGTGGTGCCTGCGGTAGGTCCACCAGAGCCGGGCGAGCAGCTGACTGTCCGCAGGTACCACTGCAGCAGGTCCAGCGGAGCCGCCTGCCGCCCCCTCCGGCTAAATGCTGCCCACTGATAATTCTGGCGCCCTAGGCGATTGCCTAGGCCACCTAAATGCAAGCACCAGCCCTGCTCATCAGCTTCTGCCAAAGTCATCCGGGGGGATCAACCACAGCAGACATGTAGAAGTTAGAGGGGAGGGTTATTGAAGAAAAGTGACATAAAGGGACGTGACAAACCCTCACTGGGAATTAGGGCTAGGAAGTTCTAGGGAATGATGTCTAGGTGCTGAAATTGTCTGCTCAGCCCACAAAAGGTAAAAGAGCTAAGGGTGGAGTGAATGAGTGAAAGGACTGATGGTTTAGAAAATGGAGAATTTCTACCACAGGGTCACTCATGCCCCCTCTTCTGAACAGCCTACATGTGAGGACAGGAATGCAGAGAGATAAAAGAGAATCTTAATTGGGCTGTGTAGCCCCAAATGCTGCTCTGTCAGACCAGTGAAAAGCCAGAGAGTGACTCAATTTCCAGCAAAAACACAGGCAGGTCAGTGGAGTAGCATCAGATTTAAACCTGACGCATAAACTTGCACAAGATTTGGGCCTTAAAGGGCGAAAGCTTTTAGCATTACGCGGTGTGAGGCTGAATCCTTCCTTTTTATCTGCATATTTTTTTTGTGAGGGCGGGGACGGTGACTATGAGGTTAAAGCAAATTATTTCTATCATACATCAAATCTATTAATGGTAATTTGACAAGCTGATCCCAAGAGCCAGCTGAGTGCATTGCACCATTATCACTGAATTATTCATTAAAAGAAAAAGGCTTCAATTATATAAGCTTCCTCCCTACACTGATTAATATCAAAGCACCAGCTACACCTCATCTGATAGCCACTGGCAACCAGCTGTAGCATCAGCTGTACCATTTGCTTTATTAGGAAAACAGGAATGACGTGGGAAGCATTCTTAGCTATTCTCACTTTGTCCATGGCAACAGGTAAGTTAAATTGTAGTAGGATCAGGGAAAAACCAACCGGATTATCCATGAGGAATTTATATTCTCATACATGGATGAGGAAGGTTAAGACAGGCACTCTACTCCCGCCAGTGTGAAAGGGGTCAAAGATCTGACAGTGATTTCCTAGAAGATACAGCCCAATGCCTTTTATCCTCTGATGTATTCATATTCCATAGGCTGGCTGTGTGATGTATGCCGAGATCCTGCCTGGTATTGTTCTGATAAAATGAATTTGGATGTAACCAGGCTTTCATTTTATTTCCCCAGGTGCTGCCCCAGAACAGCTCTGTAAGTACAATGACGTTATTCAGTATCTGAATATCTCTTCTGAAAAGGCACCCCAACTACATACAATACCCAAGAAAAACTGGAAAGACCCATTGAAAGTGAAGATACAATTTGCACTGATGTCCATTCTCTCAGTGGTAAGGAAACAAACATGATTATTTTTTATAGTAGGAAATCTTATGGAGATTGAAAAGTTGAGGCAACTGATGATTCTAAAATGAGTGAGTGACTCTTCTCTCACTCATACCAGTGCAAATCAGGAGTCACTCCACAGTTACTGCCACTGATGTGAAAGGGTAGAACCTGCACTGTAGGTCTTCTTCTCCAGACTTCATGGTTCTGATCTGAAAGTAGAATCCAGAGCAATGTATGGTTGGAGGCGCCAGATGTAAAATAGTTTGTCACATCTGCACAAATGAAAAGGTTGTTTAAAATTGTTTTAGTGCTCATCACATGTTGAACAGGTGTCACATTAAAATGAGCTCTAAAAGATCAAAGTCCAGGGCAAGATTCATTTCTTTAGCAGCCTCCTATCAACTTTTTAATTAGCCTGTTAAGCTACATTGTGTTGCCAAAGCACTGAAAAGTTGTCCAAGAATACTCAGGAATTTGGCCCTTGATTTGTATTCATCTGAACTTCTCTCTTTTTCAGTTTCTTCCCAAAAAAAAAAACAACCCTAAAACCTCTTAAAAGGGAAACATCTCTGCTTAGCCTGGGTAAAGGGAACCCATGTTATTAGCCGGTGTTACAGCAAAGAGGAGTGGGGAGGGTGAGGGGAGAGTGAGGAGAGACTTGGTAATTATTGTTTGGTTTTGCCTTCCTTATATATCAGGGATCAGATTCGGTAGATTCAATTTTCCTGAGCCGTGTTGCAATTTTTCTCCTGCTCTGGATCCTGTCCCAGCACAGATTTACATAGCCAGGTGTATTCTATCAGGCAACTGCTCTTTCCAGACATTGAACTTTACCCTTCCAACCTATGCCTCCGTTTTGTAAGACCAAGAAAAGTACGTTCTTGGTCTGCCCTGATTTTCTCGTATCTCGGACAACCATCACGCCATCATTGTAAGAAAAATGATGAACAGCCTGTGTGTTCTGTACCTATCTTAGTTAATGAAATCATGATAATCACTTTCCCATTTTGTTTCTCTAGACTGAAAAGCTTCAAACTGTCACGGTCTGTTTCTTTGTGTATATGGTAGGAGCCTTTCTCTGTAAAACCAAAGCTATTTTGTTTGTGCTGAGAGTCCAGAAATTGTTTCCATTCTGTGATTTTTTTTCCCTCTAGGAGTGGGAAAATGTCTTTGTGACTTGGAATCCTCAGGATTTCTGTAACATTTCCAAGCTCAAACTGCCAGTGGATACATTTTGGTCTCCGTATATCATCATTTATGAACAGTAAGACTCTCCCTGGCTGATTTCAACTTGCTTCCGTAGGAGGTATAATTACAAGGGACATGATTGGTGCCACTGAGAGCAGTGGGACTAACGCATCTGAGTGAGGATTACTCACATAAGCAAAGGTTTTGCAGGACGAATTGCGGGGGGGAGGGGAGGTAGGGGCAGAGGGTGGAATAGCTAAGAATCAATCAAACAAACAAACTGATCTCATGACAATAAGAAAATATTCATTAAATAAAACTGTGGGTTTTTTAGTCCCTGAGTGAGGGGGCACTAGTAGAGCATGTGCAGGCTATGCGAAATCTGACAGATAGGGAAGCCAATCAAAAGGAGACAGACTCCAACAGCATATCTTAGTGGGTCCTGTCACTGTTGATTCTGGAGGTCCAGGAGATGCCCACTGTATTATGATACTTGGTATTGTCCGTAAATGATTAAATATTATTTGTTAAGAAGCAGCTGTGTGCTCAGCACTGCACAAGACACAAATAAGACATAGGGCCTGATTCTGCTCTCACTTATATGGTAGAAATTCAGCTGAAGTCAATAGTTAGAGGGTGGAAGCAGTGTGAGATCAGAATTAGGTCAACAGTCCCTGGTCCAATGGGGCAAGTGGGTCATATGTCCTTGAATGTCTTTCTTGTCTCATCTAGCATGTTAATTGGGTGCACGGCAAGTCTTGGTGTAGATGGGGGTTTATCAGCCCTTCTCTGAGCCCCAGACATTCTCTGCTTGCATTCTCTCTTCCCGTCTCTCCTATCTCCTCCCACAGCTTTTTTGTCCTCCCCTGTTTGTTTTAAATCTCTCATCCCTTGTTACTTGCTGTCACTCACCCTCTCTCTTCTGCTTCCTGTTTTATGTAGTAAGGTTCACTGACCATTCAAAGCCAGACTAACAGTGAGTTTGCAAATAAAATATTGTCTTCTATCTGCAACAAGCGTTTTGTCATTTTACTTTTCTTTGTTTTGGAACATTGGTTCCTTCAGTGTGGATGAAGAGAAATTCCTCAACAGGCCCTATCTGTCCATCACTCACAACGGCATCATTACCATAATCCAAGAGCACCGTGTCACCATAGCATGCAACTTGAAGATGCACAAGTTTCCATTTGACACCCAGACGTGCAACATAACCCTCTTCTCAGACATAGTACAAGGTATGTCTATTCTTATTCACTTTTACTACAACCAGACTGGATTTGCTGGTGCTGGCCACTGTCCACAAGACAATGGACTAGTTGGATCACAGGTCTGATCTGCAATTGAATTTTTATGTTCACTACTCAACAGTGTCCATTGTGTTAAAAAAATTACAATGCAAGAGGAAAACTGGGCTATGGCATGATCTCCCCCTATAGAGTCTCCTATACGTTTATCTCTGGAAGAATCCAGGTTCTGCCTCTGCAAAGCCTTTACTCCTAGGAGTGGTCAGCTTGGTCAGATGACTAGTCCTACTTACTGCAATAGGGATTAGTTGAGTTTGCAAGGTCTAGTCCTTAAAATGTGCATGAGGGTCTAGATTCAAAATAGAATTCCAAGGGCTGAAGTTGAGAGGACTACTCACATGACTGAGAAAGGGCTGCAGGATGGGACTCAGACTTAGAGATTTGAGTTCCAGGCTAGAGATCTAGGGTCTGGACTGCCACATGCTTTCTTATTTTATCCCCATGGTAGGCGCAGAAATGGAGAGGCAAGACTTACTTTCAAGCATGATCTTTTATTGTTTGCATAGCACAGGTGTCCATTTAGCTACAACTATTCTAATAATTCAGTTTCACTTGAAAATCAATTGGCTTCATTAAACTAAAGGTAACAAATGTTCATGACATTCCTGGAGTTTAAAGCCAGAAGGGATCATTAGATCATCTAGTCTGACCTTCTGTGTCTCACAGGCCATTCAATGTCACCCAGTTACCACTGAATTGAGTCCAATAACTTGTGTTTGGCTAAAGCAGCTCTTCCAGTCAGCCAGTCTCAATCTGAAGAGCAAATTCTTTGCTAGGAATGCCAGTATTAAACAGACCCAGTTCACCTCCAGGAATGAAACATTTCAGGGAAGGGGGCTAGCCATCTCGGCATCTAGACGGATATTTTTCTCAAGAAAATGCTCCATTTGCACAGTTGCCACCGCAGTGAGTCTGTGCAGAAGAGGCCCAGATAGTAGCTACTCCCAAGTATTTATGGAAGCACAGGAAAGAGACAGCCACTGCCAACTGCTCCTCTAAGTGCTTTATCTAAAGCTCATTCGAGTCAGTGGAAAGACTCCCACTGACTTCATTAGGATTTGGATCAAGGCCATAAGATGGGAGACAGAATTTAACCAAGTATCCAAGACCAATGGAGTTATGAAACTCCTGCTGTCAGCAGACATCTGTTTCCATTTAAGCAGTGACGTGTGGGCTGGATTCTGATCTCATAGTGTTATAACTCTATTGATTTCAATGAAGTCATCCCTGGTTTACCCTGGAGTAAGAATCAAGCTCCAAGGACACAACTACTTCTGTTTTGGGCAAGAGATGTAATTTTCCCACTAAGGGTGGGTGGGTGGGGGGTCTTAACCTTCTCTTCTCTCCTTCTGAATACACACCCAGACTGTGGCAGTATATTTGAACTCCCTGTACTGAGAAAGGAACAACCTTTAAACCACCGCGTCTTCACTTTCTTTCCTCAAACAGCAACAGACATTATATTCCTGCCCAATCAGACAACAGAAGAGGTGAATAAAAACAGCAAATTTTATCAGTTGACCGATGGAGAATGGAAGTTCACAAACATAAACATTATACCAGACGTACTACAGAACAATGAGGAAGCCTCTAATTTGATCACCTATGAGGTATTGCATCAACAGTGAATTTCGCACACTGTGTATTTCATTCATTGATTTATTATAAACACTACCACCCCCGAACATCAGGGCTCAGCTACAAACTAAAAACACAACCCAAGCAAAATCTAATCATCATTAAAAATCTAACTCCCACAATTACAAATACACATTCCCCACCAGGCAAAGCACTTTATAAGTATAGGTATTTTAACAAAAGCTCCAGGGAGATATATATTATTCACTTATGCCCAAGAGTTAATTTTCCTACCTCAGCAAGTTTGTGGGTGTCTAAAATCTCAAAACAGAATGATCTGATAAAAATCAAAGTGACATACCTCTAAACGGAGGTCTCAGAATGTGGCACCTCTGCACCCTCTGCCTGACCCCTACAATGTAGATCCGTAAAGCTAAATCAAGAAAGAGCACAATCTGCTGCTCATGCCAAGTGCTCTGTTCTGCAAGGAGTTCATGGGGGAAATAGGCAACTCCCGTGTCTACATGGGAGAATTACAGCAGTCTCACAAATCCCAGCAGCACGTGCCCAAGACAACTCATGGTACCAGTTCTACTGCCACATTCCGAGCAAGGACGAAAAGAAGGTGGAACCAAAGCAATCTATTGTGCAAGACAGATAATGCTTTAGTAAAATGAGCTTTGACAGTACAGCTCTTATAGGAGCATATGGGGTCAGACATTAATGCTGGCAAGTCACTGGATTCCTTCATAGCTTGTAACAAAAAAATTTCTTCATGATGGAGCCAGATCCTCCATAGGTACCAACTGCTATACCTCCATTGACCTCACTGGAGCTGCATTGATTTATACCAGCTGAGGATGTGGGCTAAGGCAGTTTCATCTTCCTTTGAGGCATCTAGTATAGGCCACTTTGTGCCAGCTTACTGCACTAATTGGACCTTTTTGTCCGCTCCATTTTGAATGGGTGTCTTAAGGGGAGTAGAAGGAAAAGAAAAAGAGGTGAGGGCATATGTATTCAACAGGCAGATGTGCATGAATATTCATACAAAGAATACCAGTAGGAAAATAGCAAGAGTGCATAGAACATCATAGGGCTCAACCCAAAATGAGGGCAAAGGGGGCCAGATGAAGTGTCTGGAAGTAGGTGGTAGAAAGAGATGGGCAGGTAAGACAGAATTAGCAGGACAGGTGGAAGAAGGGTCAGACTATGAGAGTAGGGGAACTTGAGGTTAGAGGGTAGGGAGCGAGCAGGAAATGAAGGTAAGAAAACAAGGAAAGAAAGCTGGGGTCAGGATGAGGGCGAGTGTTTATGGCTGGCACTTGAAGCTTGGGATGCCCTAAAGCATAGGAAGCCCACTGGGGCCTGTTCCCTCCTTTGAGTTGATAGCTTGGACTCCAACCATACTTCCTCCATACTTGGAGGAAGAGTCTGTCTTGTCCCATCGGGACCAGCACTAACCCAGGCCATTCTGTTATGTCATGTTTGCCTTGATCCTTCCAGATCTCCATGAAGAGACGACCCATTTTATACGTTTTGAACCTTATCTTCCCATCATGTGCTCTCTACTTATTGGATATGACGATTTTGTTCAGCAGCAGCTCTTATGAGGACAAGATCAGCTTCCAGCTGTCACTCATCATTGGAGAGTCTGTGTTAGCTCTGATTCTTAAGGACATTATTCCCACTTCTTCCGATGACCCACCCATAATAGGTACTTGTCTTGATTGAGTAAAACTCACTTTATATTAGACATGCACTGGGTGTAAGGAATAGAGCTGAGTTCAAACATGCCGCTTTTTAAGAGAGTTAGTAGAGGAACACCTAGCCACTGCACGAGAGCTGTAATACTACAAATCCCTATTCAGAGCAGTTTCTGGACTTGGGGCACTACATTCCTTCTATTAAGCAGAAGCCCACACTAGATAGAATTATGGATCTAGAGGAAGTAAGGCAGAGAGTTTATCAATCAGATCCTCTTCATCTTGTTTTGCAGTGATGTTTTTCATAGGTATCTTTGTCCTAATGATTATGGGTGTATTGGAGACCTGCCTGTTAATGCAGCTGAAGAAGAAAACCCTACACCCTTTACTCAAGGCTATCAAACTGCTGAGATGCCGCAAGCAAGCTAGAACAGCATCCGGAAACCTCCTAAGCAAGCATGGTTAGTGTTTGGTTACCTACATTTGAATACTCTGTATCTAGTAACAGGGTTCTGTGGATAGGGAGCCCCTTATCTCTGGAAATCAATCATGCTAGCAGGCTTAGAACCCAAGTCCACTGTGGTTCAGGCCACATTTGATCACAAATTCACACACAGTTAAGACACCTACCTCTCAACATCATTATGGTGCATATATTATACAAATCAAATATATACAGGCAACATATTTATACAAAAGAGCCAGCCCCACAAGCCCATTTAGTGAGAACAGTCCCTGAGATTTTCTGATAGTTTTTATTAAAACTTCATACATTTTTCTACCAAGCAAATAAAGTCAAGTTTAGCATCATGCAGGCCTCTGCTCTTGTCCACAATTTCTTCTAATGTATATTTACATTTGGCTGCTGTTCTGTCCATTGTAGAAGATTCGCTGACTGAGGTGGTCAGGGGACAAGAGGAGAGGAGGGATTCAAGCCGACTTGGAAAGGGAAATACAGAACTACCCATGCTTAAGGAAAGAATCAATGCAGAAGGGCAGCAAATTGGGACCCAGGCAGAGCTACAGGAGTGCGAGTTGGCTCTGCTTATTCTGGATAAGGTGCTTTTCTGCAGCCATTTGCTTTTATCACTACTGTTTAGCATCATCATTATTGTACAATGGAGCAGTTAAATGTGGGCCAATTGCCTTTTCTAATACTTGCTTGCCTCAACCTCCTCCCTAACAAGGTTTTCCTGCTTCTTATGCTTGAATTAAGTCGTGTACTGCATGTCTGAATAACTGTGCAAGCTCTGCAGGGCAGGAGCCTTGTTCTTGCATGTGCTTTGTAATGCAACATGTACACCTAAGGCATCCCATCAGCAAATAAGTTACCTGAATAAAATACATTCATGGAGCTAGTGTTCCAGCTGACAGGGAATTACTGGAGTAGGTATAAGTCATCTTAGCTGTACCTGTCAAAAGTGCTGAACGACACATGGAGATCTAGGGGGAACAAAGCAAACATGAAATAGCACAATGGACTAGATTAGTGCTGGTTGACGGGATGAGACAGGCTCCTCCAACTGTGATTGGAGTCCAGGCTACCACTATCAACTCAAAGGAGAGAACAGGCCAGGGTGGGCTCCCTACCGTCAACTACTGCCCAGGATTCAAGTTTATAGGAGAATAATCATCTCCAGAGGAAAAGATATATTTACCATAGCACAAATCCCAACCAGTTAGTGCCAGTCACAGGACAAGCCACATCCCTCCCACTATAGCCAGGATGTCCCTCTCCTACCCCCTGCTGAGGCAGCATGGCATAATTGCACAGCTACATAATAGTTGCCAAGGTACAAGTGCAGCTGGCACATTTAAGCTGTGGGGGAAGGAAACTGCTGTAGGCTTTGCCAGGTTTGTAACCAGATCCAATGAGCGTATCATGGACAGGCTACAGAGAGATGTTTGCACGTGTAATACAGAAAAGGGCTGAAAGTTAAACTGGGCTGATCATTTGTGTGGCTGGACAGTTATCTCAGTCACCCAAATCACCTTGGGTTTAACCCAGGGGTAGGCAAGCTATGGCACGTGTGCCAAAGCCGGCACACAAGCTGATTTTCAGTGGCACTCACACTGCCTGGGTTCTGGCCACCAGTCTGGGGGGCTCTGCACTTTAATTTAATTTTAAATGAAGCTTCTTAAACATTTTAAAAACCTTATTTACTTTACATACAACAATAGTTTAGTTATATATTATAGACTTATAGAAAGAGACCTTCTAAAAAACGTTAACATGTATTACTGGCACACAAAACCTTAAATTAGAGTGAATAAATGAAGACTCGGCACAGCACTTCTGAAAGGTTGCTGACCCCTGGGTTAACCTGAACAGCAAGAACAGGAAGAGTATTCTACAAACACTAAACCTTGGCATCCTGCTTGGAAGACGCAATCCTGTCCTTCAGGAACTATCCCCACCCTGTAAAGTGCAGAGCCTCCAAAACCAATTGCCTGCTTATTTCAGGGCATTTGTCACTCACTTTAAAAAACAAAAACAAAAAAACAAAAAAAAACCTCCTAGTGGATTTAATCTTTTGGTTTTGAAACCAAGACGAGACACATTGCTGAAGCCCTGTACAATTACTTTATTTAAAAGTTTCTAGAGAATTTGACAGTTACCAGAAACTACTTTCAGACAGATTTACAGGTCTTCAGTGGGTTTGTGGGGCCAATATGGATACTTCTCCTTGTCCAGTTTCGTTTCAGGAAAGACCTTATTCAAGTCCTCAAATGTCATCTGATCGAATGGAATCATGGTTCTGAACTTCTCAAGCTTGAAGTGGGTGGAGAGACAAGAAAATGTTAAAGTCAGATGTAAGCAAGAATTCAACTTAAACTAGATGTACAATTAGAAATTAAAACAAGGTTGCATGCCAAGCTGCCTTAAACATGAAATTCACAGGGTAGAAACCATCAAACCTACCTCTTTCTAAAGACTGCACAATACGGGATTTAGAGGCCTGCACATATTCAGCAGCACCCTGAGGCCTGGTCTGCACGACGCATTTAAACCAATTTTAGCAGCATTAAACCAATTTAACTGCGCACCCGTCCACACTACGAGGCCCTTTATATCGATATAAAGGGCTCTTTAAATCGGTTTCTGTACTCCTCCCCAACGAAAAGAGTAGTGCTAAAATTGGTATTACCATATCGGATTAGGGTTAGTGTGGCCGCAAATTGACGGTATTGGCCTCCGGGTGGTATCCCACAGTGCACCACTGTGACCGCTCTGGACAGTAATCTGAACTCGGATGCAGTGGCCAGGTAAACAGGAAAAGCCCCGCGAACTTTTGAATTACATTTCCTGTTTGCCCAGCGTGGAGCTCTGATTAGCACGGGTGGCGATGCAGTCCCAAATCCAAAAAGAGCTCCAGCATGGACCGTACAGGAGATACTGGATCTGATCGCTGTATGGGGAGACAAATCTGTTCTATCAGAGCTCCGTTACAGAAGACGAAATGCCAAAGCGTTTGAAAAAAATCTCCAGGCTACACAGTGCTGCATGACAAGCGTAACGGAAAGCCAAAGAATCAAATGGATGCTCATGGAGGGAGGGAGGGGGTACTGAGGACTCCAGCTATCCCACAGTCCACAGCAGTCTCCGAAAAGTATTTGCATTCTTGGCTGAATTCCCAGTGCCTGTAGGTTCAAACACATTGTCCAGCGTGGTTCAGGGTATAGCTCGTCAAATTACTCCCCACACCACATGAAAGAAAAGGGAAAGACATCGTTTCTTGACTTTTTTCAACATCACCCTATGTCTACTGAATGCTGGTGGTAGACGCGATGCTGCAGCAGTGAAGAGCAGTATCTGCTCCTCTCCCCTCCCTGGTGGCAGACGGTACAATAGGACTGATATCTGTTGTCACCATCAGCCCATGAGTGCTCCTGGCTGGCCTCAGGTGAGGCTGGCTGGGGGCGCCTGGGTAAAATAGGAATGATTCCTGGTCATTCCCAGTAGATGGGATAGAACGGCTGGTAACTGACCTCATCATAGCAACTGGGGTCTGAGCTCCATCAGCCCCCTCCCTTTCCTGTGCAAAGAAAAGATTCTGTACTGCCTGGACTATCATAGCAGCGGGATGCTGGGCTCCTCTCCTCCGCACTGCTTAATGTCCTGCCTGGACTGTCATAGCACTGGGAGGCTGCCTCCCCCTCATTTTATCTCATTAACAAGTCACTGTTTCTTATTCCTGCATTCTTTATAACTTCATGACACAAATAGGGGGGACACTGCCACGGTAGCCCAGGAAAGTTGGGGGAGGAGGGAAGCAATGGGTGGGGTTGTTGCAGGGGCACCCCCTGTGAATGGCATGTAGCTCATCATTTCTGGGGATCTGACACGGAGCAGCTGTGCTCTCTGATACACTGCTTCTCTAGTACACTTGCCCCATATTCTAGGCAGGACTGACTATTTTTAGAAACCACAAAGGAGGGATTGACTCGGGGAGTCATTCCCAGTTTTGCCTTTGCGCCCCTAGCCTACCTCAGCCAGGGGCACCCATGATAGCAGCAGACGGTACAGAACGACTGATAACCGTCTCTGCTATCATGCAAAAGCAAACGAATGCTGCTGTGTAGCGCTGCAGTAACGCCTCTGTTAGCAGCATCCAGTACACATATGGTGACAGTAAAAAAAAAAAGCTGAACGGGCTCCATGGTTGCTGTGCTATGGCATCTGCCAGGGCAATCCAGGGAAAAAGGGCGCGAAATGATTGTCTGCCGTTGTTTTCCCGGAGGAAGGAATGATTGACGACATTTCCCCAGAACCACCCGCAACAATGATTTTTTGCCCCATCAGGCACTGGGATCTCAACCCAGAATTCCAAGGGGTTGGGGAGACTGCAGGACCTATGGGATAACTACGGAATAGCTACCCACAGTGCAACGCTCCGGAAATTGGCGCTAGCCTTGGACCATGGACGCACACCATCTAATTAATGTGCTTAGTGTGGCCATGTGCACTCGACTTTATACAATCTGTTTTATAAAACCGGTTTATGTAAAATCGGAATAATCCCGTAGTGTAGACGTACCCTTAGCCTGCAAGAGAACGAAGGATTTGGTGAGCACATTAATCCTAGATTGTTTCTGGCAGTGAAGCTGTGACTCTCATCCTATTTCACTTTAACCATGGAAAAGGAGTCACCATTCTCATCTTAAATCTTCCTTAAAGAGGCACGGACCTTAAAATAGCATCTGCTTTAAATAAAACAGGTACAGGCTCTTGAGGCTGACAAATTCTCTGGCTAAAGACAACATCAATGACCTGAGTAGAACCCCTGGTGTTTATGTTACACCCACCTTCCTCTTTCGCACAGAGGAGGAGCCCATAGAATAGAAGTCCCACTGTGCAATGCTCCATCTTGACCCCTGCAGGCTCCAAGAACTCCAACTCCACATTAAAAAGGAGTCAGGCCTATTTTATGCAACTTAAGTGCATCCTTTGGGCTGCTGACAAGATGCCAATATGCTCCTCAGTTGATCAGAATTTGGCTGCCTTTGTCTTATACTAATTTCCAGTTTATTACACCAGAAGAGCAAGCAGAACTGCAATCCAGTCCCGGACTCTAAACCCCCGAGTGTGGTCCTGTATAGGTAAAGAGAACTATTCTTGCTCAAAAGCTGCCTATATGCACAAACCCAGACTCGCAGCTCCTGCACCTCAGCACAAAACCACCAGCAGACTTCAAGTGAGAATTCTTCTATACCTCTTCAAATATCAAAGAGAAACCACAGGCTCAGGAACTTTTAGTGCATTGTACTGTACATTCAAAAAATAAATTCTAAATGTGTTACTTCTCAATTCTGTTGAAGCCATGCATGCTCCCAGAGCGAATATTTCCCCAATAGCCAGACTAGTGCTCTTTGGCAGTTGGGAATCAGCAGAGAATAGGGAAGCTCTGATTATATTCTCCTTCCTCAGGCCATTTCTACACCTACAGCCGGGAAAACCTGTACAGGTTGTAAGAGAAAAAGCGTGAGCTTTATGCCACTGGAGGATCACCCTCCACTAAAATGACCCCTCCTATGGTTAGCTATGCCAACTTTTCGGCTGTTTTGTGCTAGCCGTGTGATGTAAAGCAACCAGGGCCGGCGCTACCATTTAGGCAGCCTAGGCAATCGCCTAGGGCGCTGGGATTATTGAGGGGGCGGCATTTTGCCAGGGGGGCAGCAGGCGGCTCCGGGGGAGCTGCCGCAGGCATACCTGCAGAGGGTCCGTTGGTCTGCGACTCCGGTGGAGCTGCCGCAGGCATGCCTGCGGATGGTCGGCTGCTCCCGCGGCTCTGGTGGACCTCCCGCAGGCATGCCTGCGGCAGCTCCAGCAGAGCAGCGGACCAACGGACCCTCACCAGGAATGCCTGCGGCAACTCCACCGGAGCCGTGGGATCAGCACGGGGGGGCAGCGAAATGGCCGTGCACCTAGGGCGCGAGAAACCCTGGCACCGGTCCTGAAAGCAGCTACATATCACAGCACAGGACCTGAGCCAATACCTCCTAATAATCTCTCCTAGCACCCAGTCTGCCAGAGAAAAAGTTCATAGTTCTGTGTCTTGTAAATCAGATATGAGCAGTCTCCACTTGGGTTTCAAAACAGCGGCAACATCCAATTGAGGACGAGACTCTCACCTTCCTTTCAAACTCATCCACCATGCCAGCCTTAGCAACTGCAGTCTTGTAATAAACCCAATCAATAGCCGAGGATGGGGGCTTCTCTGACAAGAAGGTCAACCTGTACAGGTGGAGCAGAAGAGCTGATAGAACAACCCCCAGTAATTTCAGAGAGCTCCCAGTTCCAATTGTTATGGGATAAGAGGGAAGGTCCTTTCATAGACTGAGAACTGTTTAAAAGACAGGGAACAAAGGGTAGGAATAAATGGTAAATTTTGAGACTGGAGAGGAGTAACTAGTGGTGTTCCCAAAGGGCGAATCCTATTCAACTTATTTATAAATGATCTGGAGAAAGGGGTAAAAAGTGAGGTGGCAAAATTTGCAGATGATACTAAACTGCTCAAGATAATTAAGACCAAAGAAGACTGTGAAGTATTTCAGAAAGATCTCACAAAACTAAGTGATTGGGCAACAAAATGGCAAATGAAATTTCATGTGGATATATGTAAAGTAATGCACATTGGAAAAAATAACCCCAACTATACATACACCATGATGAGGGCTAATTTAGCTACAATTAATCAGGAAAAAGATCTTGGAGTCATCGTGGATAGTTCTCTGAAGATGTCCACGCAGTGTGCAGCAGCGGTCAAAAAAGCAAACAGGATGTTAAGAATCATTAAAAAGGGGATAGAGAATAAGACAGAGAACATCTTACTGCCCTTATATAAATCCATGGTACGCCCACATCTTGAATACTGCGAACAGATGTGGTCTCCTCATCTCGAAAAAGATATACTAGCACTAGATAAGGTTCAGAGAAAGGCAACTAAAATGATCAGGGGTTTGGAACGAGTCCCATATGAGAAGAGATTAAAGAGGCTAGGAATTTTCAGCTTGGAAAGGAGAAAACTAAGGGGGGATATGATAGAGGTATATAAAATCATGAGTGATGTGGAGAATGTAAATAAGTAAAAGTTATTTACTTGTTCCCATAATATAAGAACTAGGGGCCACCAAATAAAAGGAAGTTCTTCTTCACACAGCGTACAGTCAACTTATGGAACTCCTTGCCTGAGGAGGTTGTGAAGGCTAGGACTATAAGAGGGTTTAAAAGAGAACTAGATAAATTCATGGAGGTTAAGTCCATCAAAGGCTATTAGCCAGGATGGATAACGAATGGTGTCTCTAGCCTCTGTTTATCAGAGGGTGGAGATGGATGGCAGGAGAGAGATCATTACCTCTTAGGTTCACTCCCTCTAGGGCACCTGGTATCGGCCACTGTCAGTAGACGGGATACAGGGCTTGATGGATCTTTGGTCTGACCCAGTAAGAACATTCTTATGTTCACACAGGGCAACACTGCAGTACCCATTCCCGCCCCCCCTCAGACCATCATTAGACCCAATGGTAGCAAGTATGCTACTTATAGTTGACAATATTTTCAGTCTCCTCGTTAATGTGGAAATGGCAATAAAGCAGCCACACAAAATTCTGCACACCTACATTTGCCTTGTGGGGGCAGGGGGGGTGGATGGGCAAGTACAATACTCTCAGTTTTTTCATCATGAACACTGGTAGGAGCAGGTAAGGAAAGTTCGTGAATGGGTTGGTTTGTTTTCATTACAGTTTTGCAAGGATGACAAAAGGTTTTAAAAAAAGAAAGATAATAAACATGGAAACACTTCAAGCCAGGGGGTGCAGCAACACCCCTAGTTCCAGCACCTGTGCACCAGGCAACCAGAGCCTCTGAAAGCCAACCTGCCCTTTTAACCACATGGCTCAGGGTTTGTTCTCCACAAAGCTGTTGTGTGGGGGGGTGTCGCTATTCAACACATGCACCCCGGGAGATCTGATTCTGATGAGTGGGCTTTTGCCAGGATCTCTGCTGGGTAAGGTTGTACAATCCTAGCCCAGCAAATTTACTCCTTGGTCGTTACCACACTGACTCCCGGGAGGAGGGGAATGCAGTAGGGGTGGAATTTGGCCCATGATGTTCTGGTTTATGGCGCTCCTGGGTCTCACCCGCCTTTCCAGCAACACTCAGTTTAACCATAGCCATGCATGGGCTGTTTGGCTAGTTTCATCTTTCCAAGGCACCCAGGCCATGGGGGAGAGCAGAAAAGGCTGGTCCCAACTCCCCCTGCTTTAGATCAGCCTCTACAGGGGAAGACACCCCTGGCTGGACACCAAGACTCATCCCAACACCGGCCCATGAAGGGCTGGCCAGACTGCGCAGAGAGGGGCTGAGCTGGGGAGGGGAACCCCTCTCCCCAGGTGACCTGTACCCCTCCTCTGCTGCAGCTGGGTTCAGTGAGATCATTCAGCCTCCATGATCTAGCTGGGACAGGGAGCTGGACGTTCTGGGGGTGGAGTCTCCACCCTTGGGGAGCTTTGCCAGGCTCTAACAAGAGCAGGATTTGGCTCCATGGGTTACAAATCAGAGGACTGCGGGAAAGCGGGAATGATACAGAGGGTGCCCTAGAGCCTGACTCCACTGTGGCACTTACACCCCACACACTGTATATTTACATATATACACACACAGCCAGTTGAATCTCAGACATACAGGCATATGAGCCAGCTGTGTTTGCTAGATAAGAAACTAGTGAAGGAGCAGCCGTGCTCAGCATGGAAGGATCTTCCACATCAAACAACAAACCAGAGAATGCAGAGACAGTCAGGGGGACCATGGCAGGCAAGGGAGAGCTTTGCAAAATCTCGCTAACTACCAGTCTAGCCTCTCTTTCTCCACACTACCTAAGAGCTCCTCTTTCCACATCTTTTTAGTTTTCAACAGGATGTGTGTTATAAGAGGGATCTGGAGTCATGAGCCTCTGGGGTTCCTAAGCTTTGTATAGCCTGCAAAGCACAGAAGTTGGAGGTGCAGAGAATCTGAAGTCAGAAAGATTGAGCTTTAGAGCTGCACCGTGTAAAGCAGGGCTGGGCAGTTGTGAAGGCGCCAATCGTATGGGATCTAAACAGTGCAGAGAGTGGTGAAGAATGGACGTCAGGACACAGCCAGCACTTTAAGCAGGGGGAACTAAGGTGGAGAAACTGCTGCCAGCACTGAGAGACCATGTAACTTTCTTACCAGGAAGGTAGTTTGTTAACTTCATACAACTTTTGGGCTAGGTGACGCTTTTACAGCAAATGATTGACTATTCGGCTGGCTGGCAGTGCTGAAAAGATAAAATGGGCGGGTTTCAAAACAATCTGAAAGTCATGAAAAAGTTCAGTGAATCAAAAAAGTTGATTTCAGATCAAACAAAACATGTTTAACCCAGCACATTTTGTTCCCAAGCATTTTCAAAGGACTCCATTCACAAGACAGCCATCCTTAGTTCTTAGGGAGCTTACGTGAGATATGGAAGCCCAGGGGTCACTTCCTCTCTGCCAGAGTGCAGCGGTAAGGCTGTCCAATAAGCAGCAAGACCCACTTTGGACAAATTTAAAGACAAAAGAGCCCCGATTTATTTTGTGTAAATAAATCCCAACAACAAGCAATACCTTTCAGCAGGGGACTATGGGGTTAAAGCAAATTATTTCTACCACAGTATTGGTCCCATAACATCAGATCCATTAACGGTAAATTCACGAGCTAATCCCAAGAGCCAGCTGAGTGCATTGCACCATTATCACTGAATTCTTCATTAAAAAAAAAAAAGGCTTCAATTATATAAGCTTCCTCCCTACACGGATTAATATCAAAGCACCAGCTACACCTCATCTGATAGCCACTGGCAACCAGCTGTAGCATCAGCTGTATCATTTGCTTTATTAGGAAAACAGGAATGACGTGGGAAGCATTCTTAGCTATTCTCACTTTGTCTATGGCAACAGGTAAGTTAAATTGTAGTAGGATAAGAGAAAAACCAACCGGATTACCCATGAGGAATTTATATTCTCATACATGGATGAGGAAGATTAAGACAGGCACTCTACTCCCACCAGTGTGAAAGGGGTCAAAGATCTGACAGTGATTTCCTAGAAGATGCAGCCCAATGCCTTTTATCCTCTGATGTATTCATATTCCATAGGCTGGCTGTGTGATGAGATCCTGCCTGGTATTGTTTTGATAAAATGAATTTGGATGTAGCCAGACTTTCATTTTATTTCCACAGGTGCTGCCCCAGAACAGCTCTGTATGTACGATGACGTTATTCAGTATCTGAACATCTCCTCTGAAAAGCCACCCCCACTACGTACAATACCCAAGAAAAATTGGAAAGACCCATTGAAAGTGGAGATACAATTTATACTGATGTCCATCCTCTCAGTGGTAAGGAAACAAACCTCTATTATTTTTAATAGTAGGAAATATTGTGGAGATTGAAAAGTTGAGGCAGCTGATGATTCTAAAGTGAGTGAGTGACTCTTCTCTCACTCATACCAGCGCAAATCAGGAGTAACTCCACAATTACTGCCACTGATGTGAAAGGGTAGAACCTGCACTGTAGGTCTTCTCCAGACTTTATGGCCCTGGTTTGAAAGCAGAATCCAGAGCAATGTATGGTTGGAGGCACCAGATGTAAAATAGTTTGTTACATCTGCACAAATGAGAGGATGTTTAAAATTGCTTTTGTGCTCATCACATGTTGAACAGGTGTCACATTAAAATGAGCTCTAAAAGATCAAAGTCCAGGGCAAGATTCATATCTCTACCAGCCTCCTATCCACTTTTTAATTGGCCTGTTAAGCTGCATTGTGTTGCCAAAGCACTGAAAAGTTGTCCAAGAATACTCAGGAATTTGGCCCTTGATTTGCATTTCATCTGAACTTCTTTCTTTTTTTGTTTCCTCCAAAAAAAACACCTCTTCAAAGGGAAATACCTCTGCTTAGCCTGCGTAAAGGGAATCCATGTTATTAGCCAGTGTTACAGCAAAGTGAGGTAAGGGAGGGGGGGCAGGGAAGAGTGAGGAGCGACTTGGTAATTCTTGTTTGGTTTTGCCTTCCTTATATATCAGGGATCAGATTCTGTAGACTCAATTTCCCTGAGCCGTGTTGCAATATTTCTCCTGCTCTGGATTCTATCCCAGTACAGATTTACATAGCCAGCTGTATTCTGTCAGTCAACTATTTTTTCCAAACATTGAACTTTACCCTTCCAACCTACGCCTCAGTTTGTAAGACCAAGAAAAGTACGTTATTGGTCTGCCATGATTTTCTCATGTCTTCGACACACATCACACCATCATTGTAAGAAGAACGCTGAACAGTGTCTAAGTTCTGTACCTATCTTAGTAAATGAAATCATGATATCACTTTCCAATTTTGTTTCTCTAGACTGAAAAGCTTCAAACTGTCACTGTCTATTTCTTAGTGACCATGGTAAGCGCTATTTTCTGTAAAATCAAAGTTATTTTCTGTGTGCTGTGAGTCCAGAAATTGTTTCCATTCTGTGATTTTTCTTGCCTCTAGAAGTGGGAAAATGTCTTTGCAACTTGGAATCCTCAGGATTTCTGTAACATTTTCGAACTCGTTCTGCCAGTGGATACCTTTTGGTCCCCATATCTCCTAATTTTTGAACAGTAAGACTCTCCTTGGCTGACTTCAACTTGCTTCCGTAAAAGGAATAATTACAAGGGACATGATTGATGCCACTGAAATCAATGGGACTAACTCATCTGAGTGAGGATTACTCACATAAGCAAAGGTTTTGTGGGACTAATTGGGGGGGGAGGCTCCGGAATATCTATGAACCAATTAACTGATCTCATGACAATTAGAAAACATTCATTAAATAAAATGGGTTTTTTTTAGTTCCTGAGTGAGGGGCACTAGTAGAGCATGTGCAGGCTATGCGAAATCTGACAGACAGGGAAGCCAATCAAAAGGAGACAGACTCCAACAGCATATCTTAGTGGGTCCTGTCACTGTTGATTCTGGAGGTGCAGGAGATGCCCGCTGTACTATGATATTTGGTATTGTCTCTAAACAATTAAATATTATTTGTTAAGAAGCAGTGATGTACTCAGCACTGCACAAGACACAAATAAAGATATAGGGCCTGATTCTGCTCTTATTTACACAGTGGAAATCAGGAGTAATTCAGCAGAAGTCAATAGTTAGAAGGTAGATGAAGTGTGAGATCAGAATTATGCCAACAGTCCCTGGTCCAATGGGGCAAGTGGGTCATATGTCCTTGTATGTCTTTCCTATCTCATCTAGCATGCTAATGGGGTGCACTACAAGTCTTGGTGTAGATGGGGATTATCAGCCCTTCTCTGCGCCCCAGACCTTCAATGCTTGCGGTCCCTCTTCCCATCTCTCCTATCTCCTCCCACAGCCTTTTTGTCCTTCCCTGTTTGTTTTAAATCTCTCATCCCTGGTTACTCGCTGTCACTCACCCTCTCTCTTCTGTTTCCTGTTCTATTAAGTAGGGTTCACTGACCATTCAAAGTCAGACTAACAAAAAAGTTTCCAAAAAAAGTATTATCTTCAATCTGCAACAAGCATTCTGTCATTTTACTTGTTGTTGTTCAGAGTGGATGAAGAGAAATCGCTCAACAGGCCCTTTCTGTCCATCACTCACAATGGCATTGTTAGCACAACCCAACAGCACCATGTCACCATAGCATGCAACTTGGAGATGCACAAGTTTCCATTTGACACCCAGACGTGCAGCATAACCCTCTTCGCAAATAATCATCGAGGTATGTCCATTCTTATTCACTTTTACTACAACTAGACTGGATTTGCTGGTGCTGGCCACTGTCCACAACAAGACAATGAACTAGTTGGATCACAGGTTTGATCTGCCATTGAATTTTTATGTTCATTACTCAGTGTCCATTGTGTTAAAAAAAATTATAACGCAAGAGGGAAACTGGGCTATGGCATCATCTCCCCCTAAGGAGTCTCCTATATGAATATCCCTGAAAGAATCCAGGATCTGCCTCTGCAAAGCCTTTACTCCCAGGAGTGGTAGCATAGTCAAATGACTAGTCCCACTGACTGCAATAGGGATTACTTGTATAAGAGTTTGCAAGGTCTAGAGTCCTTAAAATGTGCGTGAGGGTCTAGATTCAAAATAGAATTCCAAGGGCTGAAGTAGAGAGGACTACTCACATGACTGAGAAAGGGCTGCAGGATGGGACCCAGACTTAGAGATTTGAGTTCCAGGCTAGAGATCTAGGGTCTGGACTGCTGCATGCTTTCTTATTTTATCCCCATGGTAGGCACAGAAACGGAGAGGCAAGACTTATTTTCAAGCATTATCTTTTATTGTTTGCATAGAACGAGTGTCCATTTAGCTTCAGCTATTCTAATAATTTAGTTTCCCTTGAAAAGTAATTGGCTTCGTTAAACTAAAGGTAGCAAATGTTTCATGACATTCCTAGAGTTTAAAGGCAGAAGGGACCATTAGATCATCTAGTCTGACCTTCTGTGTCTCACAGGCCATTCAATGTCACCCAGTTAATTGAGACCAATTATTTGTGTTTGGCTAAAGCAGCACTTCCAGAAAGTCAGCCAGTCTCGAATCGAAGAGGAAACTCTTTGCTAGGAATGCCAGTGTTAAACAGGCCCAGTTCACATCCCAGAGTGAAACATTTCAGGGAAGGGGGCTAGCCATCTCGGTATCGAGACCTAGATATTTTTCTCAAGAAAATGCTCCATTTGCACAATTGCCTCCATAGTGAGTCTGTGATGAAGAGGTCCAGATAATAGCTACTCCCAAGTATTTATGGAAGCACAGGAAAGAGACAGCCACTGCCAACTGCTCCTCTAAGTGCATGATCTAAAGCTCACTGGAGTCAGTGGAAAGACTGCCACTGACTTCAACAGGATTTGGATCAAGGCCATAAGATGAGAGACAGAATTCAATCAAGTATCCAAGACTAATAGAGTTATGAAACTCCTACTGTCAGCAGACATTTGTTCCCATTTAAGCAGTGACCTTTGGGGTGGATTCTGATCTCATACTTGTATAACTCCATTGATTTCAATGATGTTATTCTCACTTTATCCTGGAGTAAGAATCAAGCTCCAAGTACACAACTAGTTCTGTTCTGGGCAAGAGATGTAATTTTCCCACCGTGGGTGGGTGGGTGGGGGATCTTAACCTTCTCTTCCCTCCTTCTGAA
Source organism: Gopherus flavomarginatus (assembly GCF_025201925.1). Classification (NCBI taxonomy): domain Eukaryota; kingdom Metazoa; phylum Chordata; order Testudines; family Testudinidae; genus Gopherus; species Gopherus flavomarginatus. The sequence goes on along the minus strand of NC_066628.1, from coordinate 38,282,552 downwards.
TACACATCTGGACTGTGATACAAGATTTGAACTCCCTGCACTTAGAAAGGAAACACCTTTAAACCACTGCATCTTTCTTTCCTCAAACAGACATTATACTCTGGTCCAATCAGACAACAGATGAGGTGACTGAAACAAGCCAGCTTATTCACCTGACCAGTGGAGAATGGAAGTTCACAAACATTACTAAACATGAAGAGTTTCTTGCGATCCAGTATGAGGTATTGCATCAGTGTATTTCACACACTATATATTGTATTCATTGATTTATTATAAACACGTCCTTCAGAACATCAGGGCTCAGCTACAAACTAAAAACACAACCCAAGCAAAATCTAGTCATCTTTAAAGGACTACCTCCCACAATTACAAATACACATTCCCCAACAGACAAAGCGCTTTATAAAATCAGATATTTTAACAAAAGATCCAGGGAGATATATATTATTCACTTATGGCAGTGGTTCTCAAACTTTTTTACTGGTGACCCCTTTCGTGCCTCTGACTGTGACTCTCCTTATAAATATAGAAAAAACTGTTTTTAATTTAACTCCATTATAAATGCTGGAGGCAAAGCAGGGGTCGGGGTGGAAGTTGACAGCTCGCAACCCCCCATGTAATAGCCTCATGATCCGCTGAGGGGTCCTGACCCCCAGTTTGAGAACCCCTGACTTATGCCCAAGAGTTAATATTCCTACCTCAGCAAGTTTGTGGGAGTCTAAAAATCTCAAAACATAATGATCTGATAAAAATCAAAATGATAAACCTGTAAACAGATCTCTCAAAATGTGGCACCTCTGCACCCTCCGCCTGACCCCTACAATGTAGATCTGTAGAGCTAAATCAAGAAAGGGCACAATCTGCTGCTCATGCCAAGTGCTCTGTTCTGCAAGGAAATTCATGGGGGAAACAGGCAACTCTCATGTCTAAATGGGAGAACTACCGCAGTCTCACAAATCCAGCAGCACATGTGCCCAAGACAACTCATGGTACCATTTCCACTGCCACATTCCTAGCATCTCTCACCTAACAATGCAGGAGACAAGGCCAAATACAGGATAGAAGTAAAGCAGTCTACTATGCAAGCCAGATCATGCTTCAGCAAAATGAGTTTTGACAGTACAGCTCTCATAGGAGCATAGGGGGTCAGACACTAATGCTGGCAAGTCACTGGATTCCTTCATAGCTGGTAACAAAATACATTCTTCATGATATAGCACTACACAGTTATGGGTCCATATCCTCAGTAGGTACAAATTGCTATAGCTCCATTGACATCACTGGAGCTGCAGTGCTTTATTCCAGCAGAGGATGTGGCCTAAGGCGGTTATATCTTCCTTTGAGACACCTGGTATAGGCCACTCAGAGATTGCTTACTGCACTAGATGGACCTTTTTGTCCACTCCAGTTTCAATGTGTGTGTTTAGGGGAGTAGAAGAAAAAAAAATCAGACAGGTGGAGGCATCTGTATTCTACAAGCAAGTGTGCATGAATATTCATAGAGAATACCAGTAGGAAAATAGCCAGAGTGCATAGAACATCATAGGGCTCAACCCAAAATGAGGGCAAAGGGGGCCAGATGAAGTGTCTGGAAGTAGGTGGTAGAAAGAGATGGGCAGGTAAGGAAGAGTTAGCAAGACAGGTGGAAGAAGTGTCAGACTACGAGAGTAGGGGAACTTGGGGTTAGAGGGTAGAGAGCGAGCAGGAAATGAAGGTAAGGAAGCAAGGAAAGTAAGCTGGGGACAGGATATGGGCGAGTTTTTTCGGCTGCACTACAGAATAGGAAGCCACTGGGCCCTGTTCCTTCCTTTGAGTTGATGGCTTGGACGCCAACCAGAGCTGGAGGAAGAGTCTGTCTTGTCCCATTGGGACCAGCACTAACCCAGGCCATTCTGTTATTTCATGTTTGCCTTGTTCCTTCCAGATCTCCATGAAGAGACGACCCATTTTATACGTTTTGAACCTTATCTTCCCATCATGTGCTCTCTACTTATTGGATATGACGATTTTGTTCAGCAGCAGCTCTTATGAGGACAAGATCAGCTTCCAGCTGTCACTCATCATTGGAGAGTCTGTGTTAGCTCTGATTCTTAATGACATTATTCCTACTTCTTCCGATGACCCACCCATAATAGGTACTTGTCTTTATTGAGTAAAAGTCACTGTATATTAGACATGCACTGGGTGTAAGGAAGAGAGCAGAGTACAAACGTGTCGCCTATTAAAGATAGTAAGAAGAGGAACACTAGTCACTGCAGTAGAGCTGTAATGCTAGAAGTCCCTATTCTGAGCAGTTTCTGGGCTTGGGGCACTATATTCTTTTATATATTTCTTCTATTAAGCAGAAGCCCACACTAGATAGAATTATGGATCTAGAGGAAGTAAGGCAGAGAGTTTATCAGTCAGATCCTCTTCATCTTGTTTTGCAGTGATGTTTTTCGTAGGTATCTTTGTCCTAATGACAATGGGTATATTGGAGACCTGCCTATTAATGCAGCTGAAGAAGAAACCCCTACACCCTATACTCAAGGCTATCAAACTGCTGAGATGCCACAAGCAAGCTAGAACAACATCTGGAAACCTCCTAAGCGGACAGGGTTGGTGTTTGGTTACCTACATTTGAATACTTTGTAACCAGTAGCAGGGTTCTGAGAGTAGGGAGCCCCTTATCTCTGGAAATCAATCATGCTAGCAGGCTTAGAACCCATGTCCATTGTGTTTCAGGCCACATTTGATCATAAAATCATACACAAATTAAGACATCTACCTCTCAACGTCATCATGGTGCATATATTATAAGAATCAAATATATATATAGGCAAAATATGTATACAAAAGAGCTGCACCTTTGTTATTTATGTAGGTTCAGCTGTAAACCCAGCCCCATGCAGAGACCACCAACTGTGGCCAGCCCCACCAGTCCCCTGAGCCAGTACAGTGCCTGAGATTTTCTGATGTATGAAGTTCTAATAAAATCAAGCAAATAAAGTCAAGTTTAGAATCATGCAGGCCTCTCCTCTTGTCCACAATTTCCCCTAGTGTATATTTACATTTGGCTGCTGTTCTGCCCATTGTAGGAGATTCTCTGACTGAGATGGCCAGGAGACAAGAGGAGAGGAGGGATTCAAGCCCACTTGGAAAGGGAAATACAGAACTACCCATGCTTATGGAAAGAATCAATGCAGAAAAGCAGCAAATTGGGACCCAGGCAGAGCTACAGGAGTGCGAGTTAGCTCTGCTTATTCTGGATAAGGTGCTTTTCTGCAGTCATTTGCTTTTTTCACTACTGTTTAGCATCATTGTTATTGTACAATGGAGCAGTTAAATGTGGGCTAATTGCCTTTTCTAATACTTGCTTGCCTCAATCTTCTCCCTAACAAGGTTTTTCTGCTTCTTATGCTTGAATTAAGCTGTGTACTGCATGTCTGAACAATAATGCAAGCTCTGCAGGGCAGGAGCCTTGTTCTTGCATGTGCTTTGTAATGCAGCATGTACACCTAGGGCATCCCATCTCAAATAAGTTATCTGAACAAAATACATTCATGGAGCTAGTGTTCCAGCTGACAGGGAATTACTGGAGTAGGTATAAGTCATCTTAGCTGTACCTCTCAAAAGTGCTGAACGACACATGGAGATCTGGGGGGAACAAAGCAAACATGAAATAGCACAATGGACTAGATTAGTGCTGGTTGATGGGATGAGACAGGCTCCTCCAACTGTGATTGGAGTCCAGGCTACCACTATCAACTCAAAGGAGAGAACAGGCCAGGGTGGGCTCCCTACCCTCAACGACAGCCCAGGATGCAAGTTTAAAGGAGAATAATCATCTCCAGAGGAAAAGGTATATTTACCATAGCAAAAATCCCAACCAGTTAGTGCTGGTCACAGAACATGCTGTCTTACATAAACATACCATATATCTGATTTTTGCAGACCACTAGAAGTGTTTGCCTTATTAGTACTGCACGTTACTAATGGGAGACTTGGACCACTCAGAAATAACACACACAAAGATGGTCATGTCTTTGGCTGAAGGTGAAACCTACCTAATAGAATCTTACAATCCTCTCAGAAGGCACCTGTGCTGAGGCTGCTCTCCTATTCATTTTACCTACAGTCCCCAATGCTACACACAACCTTTAGATCAAGAGTAGCATATCTGCCTATTCTTTGATAGGTTCATGTAATCAGTCCATAATATTCATCTGGCCATGTAATGGCAAAGCCCTCCCACATCCCTGCCTTTACAACCAGGATGGCCCTCTCCTAACCCCTACTGAGGCAGTATGGGATAATTGCACAGCTACATAATAGGAGCGAGGCACAAACACAGCTGGCGCACTGTGGCTGGGAGGTGGGCAGGAATCTTGGTTCTGAACTTCTCAAGCTTGAAGTGGGAGGAGAGACAAGAAAATGTTAAAAGTCAGTTGTAAGCAAGAATTCAGCTTAAACTAGATGTACAATTAGAAATGAAAACAAGGTTATATTGCAAGCTGCCTTAAGCATGAAATTCCAAGGGTAGAACCCATCAACCCTACGTGTTTCTCATACTGGACAATATGGGATTTAGAGGCCAGCACATATTCAGCAGCACTCTTAGCCTGCAAGAGAACAAAGGATTTGCTGAGCACATTAATCCTAGATTGTTTCCGGCAGTGAAGCTGTGACTCTCATCCTATTTCACTTTAGCCATGGTAAGTAAGTCACCATTCTCATTTTACATCTTCCTTAAAGAGGCACAGACCTTATAATAGCATCTGCTTTAAATAAAACAGGTACAAGCTCTTGATGTCTTTAGCCAGAGAATTTGCCAGCTTCAATGACCTGAGTGCAACCCATGGAGTTTATGTTACACCCACCCTCCTCTTTCGCACAGAGGAGGAGCCCATAGAATAGAAGTCCCACTGTGCAATGCTCCATCTTGACCCCTGCAGGCTCCAAGAACGCCAACTCCACATTAAAAAGGAGTCAGGCCTACTTTATGCAACTTAGGAACATCCTTTGGGCTGCTGACAAGATGCCACTATGCTCCTCAGTTGATCAGAGTTTGGCTGCCTTTATCTTATACTAATTTCAAGTTTATTACACCAGAAGAGCAAGCAGAACTGCAGTCCAGTTTCGGACTCTAAATCCCTAAGTGTGGTCCTGTATAGGTAGAGAGAAACTATTCTTGCTCAAAAGCTGCCTATATGCACAAACCCAGACTTGCAGCTCCTGTACCTCAGCACAATTACCCACCAGCAGACTCCAGATGGGAATTCTTCTATACCTCTACAAAGATCAAAGAGAAACCACGTGGCAGGGAAGAGTTTTTAAATACTTACAGCTTCCTGTTTCTGGACATTTATCTTGTTTGTTTGTGTGTCCACAGGCTTAGGAATCTTTAGTGCGTTGTACTGTAAATTTAGGACCAGCTCTAGGCACCAGCAAAGCAAGTACGTGCTTGGGGTGGCACAATTCTAGGGGCAGCTTAAGGAATAAGGAAGCTCTAGAGTCACTTCTACACCAACAGCCGGAAAAAACCTGTGCGGGCTGGAAGAGAAAAAGTGTGAGCTTTATGCCACTGGAGGATCACCCTCCACTAAAATGACCCTTCCTATGGTTAGCTATGCCAGCTTTTGGACTACTTTGTGCTAGCAGTGTGATGCAAAATAGCTGCACACCACACTAAAGGACCTGGGCCAAAACCTCCTCATAGACTCATAGGTCAGAAGGGACCAATACGATCATCTAGTCTGACCTCCTGCACAAGGCAGGCCACAGAACCCTACCCATCCACTTTTATACAACCCCTAATCCAGGACTGAGTTATTGAAATCCTCAAAACCGGTTTGAAGACCTCAAACTGCAGAGAATCCTCCAGCAAGCGACCCATGCCCCACGCTGCAGAGGAAGGCGAAAAACCTCCAGGGCCCCTGCCAATCCGCCCTGGAGGAAAATTCCTTCCCGACCCCAAAAATCCTAATAATCTCTCCTAGCAGCCTGCTATAGAAAAAGTTCACAGTTCTATGTCTTGTGAATCAGATACGAGCAGTCTCCACTTGGGTTTCAAAACAGCAGCAACATCTAATTGAGGACAAGAATCTCACCTTTTCAAACTCATCCATCATGCTAGCTTTAGCAACTGCAGTTTTGTAATAAACCCAATCAGTAGCTTTGGGCTTCTCTGGCAAGGAGGTCAATCTGTATAGATGGAGCAGAACAGCTGATGGAACCACCCCTAGTAATTTCAGAGAGCTCCCAGTTCCACACAGGGCAACTCTACAGTATCCATTGCCCTCCCATCATCAGGCCCCAGGGTAGCAACTTTGCTAATTTTAGTTGCCAATATTTTCAGTCTCCTCATTAATGCGGAAATGGCTATAAAGCAGCCACACAAAATTCTATAAAGCCTACTTTTGCCTTTTTGGGGGGGAGGGATCTGGGTGTGTGGATTAGGTGAATGACATAAATCCACACCGTGTAGAGGCCAAACATAGGAGTTTTTATTACACACAGCGCTGGCGGAGTGTCACCTGGCTTATTAGGCTCAGAGACACTGTCAATCAATTGATTACAATAGAATATATAGATTTTCCATGGGCGGGGGAAGGTGACAGGGTAGGCAGTTTTTTTGCAGCAAGACAAGATAGCACATTAGCCAATGGTTAAAAGGTTACATAATGTCTCTGCCCATGGTCTCAAGTTAGCAAGTTAACATTTAATTAATTTTTTGATAAAATGTTATTAGTATAAAATATATATGTTGAATTCTGATTTGGGGTCCGTAGGAATGAAGCAACTCCTTTGATTGTCCACCAGGTACATTCCTAGGGAAGAAACAGTGAAAGTATATGGCAATAAAGATTGTCCCCTTTATGTATTAAGGCAGGCACTAGTCCCTGAGAAGGGAGGTGGAAGGATGCCATATCTTATACTGACATGTGCCAACTTTTTATAAACTCAAGGTTGGATCTGTAGGAAGAATGTTTCCTACAGAAGAGACTTACATAATAGGAACAGGGATCCTTTGTTCAATTTGCAACTCTGAATAAGATACAATAATTTAGTTCTTAGCTTCAACACCTGGCAATTTGCTGACCAGGCCTATTTTAGCAAAACAATATTATTTGTTTACCCCAGCTTTCTCTTAACCAATCACTATTTGCTAGGCCTTTGGTCTTGACCAAACTCTGGACTTTGGGTCTGAGAAAGAGCTGGCACAATTCATGTACCAGGTTGTTATATAAAATGCACATGGATTTCAACCCTTCAATAGGCAAGTACAATACTCTCAGTTTTTTCATCATGAACACTGGTAGGAGCAGGCAAGGAGAGTTTGTGAATGGGATGGTTTGTTTTCATTATAGTTTTGCAAGGCTGACAAAAGGTTTAAAAAAAGAAAGATAAACATGGAAACCACTTCAAGTTCCAGCACCTGTGCACCAGGCAACCAGAGGCTCTGAAAGCCAGTTGGCCCTTTTAGCCACATGGCTCAGGGTTTGTTCTCCACACAGCTGTTGGGGGTGAGGGAGGTCGCTATTCAACACATGCACCCCAGGAGGTTTGATTCTGCTGGTTGGGCTTTTGCCAGCATCTCTGCTAGGTGAGGTTGCACCATCCCAGCCCAGCGAATTCATGGCTTTGTTGTTACCACACTGATTCCCAGGTGGGGGATGAGGAATGCAGTAGGGGTGGAATCTGGCCCATGATGTTCTGGTTTATGGTGCTCCTGGAACTCACCCTCCTTTCCAGCAGCGCTCAGTTTAACCTCTAACCTGGAAGCGGCGCGGGCGAACATACTGGCTGCCACATCCAGCAGCTCCCATTGGCCCGGAGCAGCGATCCACAGCCAGTGGGAGCCACAATCAGCCAGACCTGCGGACAGGGCAGGTAAACACACCGGCCTGGCCCGCCAGAGGCTTTCCCTAAAGAAGCCGTAACCCCTGTTTGAGAAACCCTGACCTACTGGCACATTCTTTACCTAATCTTGTAATTTCACTGGCACAGGGTTAGTCCTAGGTCACCTACATATATCATGCTTCCTTAAGCCTGAGGCCTAGCATGGTTAAGCTAAACTCTTACAAGCCTTAGCCTGCAGGCCTTGCATTACAGGCTTGCTTTTCTTATTTACCCAATACACACTCATCACTCCTAACTACTTGTCAGTCTCACACTCCTATGATGCTATCTTACTTGTAACTTTACCTATTGTGACAAAAGTTCCTCCTCTACCTTGGTGTGTCCTGTGCTTATTGGCAGATTTTCTCACCTCAGAGATTCACCATGTGGGTCAGGGAGCAGCCCAGAGACCTTCCCCTCTGGTGGAATCCACAGTTCAAGTCAACTCCTCCTGTGTCTGATCAGGAGTTGGAGGTTGAGGGGAACCCGGGCCCGCCCTCTACTCTGGGTTCCAGCCCAGGGCCCTGTGGACAGTAGCTGTCTAGAGTGCCTCCTGGAACAGCTGCACGATAGCTACAATTCCCTGGACTACTTCCCCATGGCCTCCTCCCCACACCTTTTTTATCCTCACCACAGGACCTTTCTCCTGGTTTCTTATAATGCTTGTACTCCTCAGTCCTCCAGCAATATGCCTTCTCACTCTCAGCTCCTAGTGCCTCTTGCTCACAGCTCCGCTCATGCACTCTACAAACTGAAGTGAGGTCCTGCTTAAACTCAGGTGCCCTGATTAGCCAGCCTCTCCTAACTGATTCTAGCAGTTTCTTCTTCATTGGCTTCAGGTGTCCTAATTAGCCTGCCTGCATTAAGTGGTTCCAGCAAGTTCCTGCTTGTTCTGCAACTGCCCCTGTTACCTTACCCAGGAAAAAGGGATCTACTTAATCTGGGACTAATATATCTGCCTTCTAACACTCTCCTGTAGCCATCTGGCCTGACCATGTCACACTATAAGTATAACTGAAATCTATGTCTCATACATTGATTACATGTGGACTAACAGAGGAGTTTGCCATGACAATAGATAACACAGTTAAATGACACAATGAATCAATTAGCTACATAATGCATAGGCCAAATCACCCCTAATGCAACTCCATGGACTTAAATGCTTTCAGAGATGAAACTGTATCCTGCTGCAGCCTCTCCAGCTCCTGCCAAAGTCTCCCAGGGGTCTAACACAATAAACATGTAGAAGTTAGAGGGATTTTTTAATTGAAGAAAGTGACATAAAGGGAAGTGACAAACCCTCACTGGGAATTAGGGCTAGGAAGTTCTAGGGAATGATGTCTAGGTGCTGAAATTGTCTGCTCAGCCCACAAAAGGTAAAAGAGATACGGGTGGGGTGAATGGGTGAAAACTGATGGTTTAGAAAATGGAGAATTTCTACCACAGGATGACTCACTCCCCCTCTCCTGAGCAGCCTACATATGGGGACAGGAATTCAGAGAGAATAAAGAGAATCTTAATTGGGCTGTGTAGCCCCAAATGATGCTCTGTCAGGCCAGTAAAAACCCAGAGGGACTCCATTTCCAGAGAAAACCCAGGCAGGTCAGTGGAGTTGGATCAGATTTAAACCCGACATATAAAAATGAACAAGATTTGGCCTTTAAAGGGCTAAAGCTTTTAGCATTACACTTTGTGAGGTTGAATCCTTCCTTTTTTCTCTGCATAAGGTTTGGGGTTTTTTGCGCACAGGGGCTATAGGATTAGTGCTGAAAGCCAAAAGGAAGCCACTGGCATGAAGACTGAAGTTCTCAACACCAAGACAAAAACCAAACTTGGGTTTTGGAACATATGTACATTGTATGAAACAGGGAAGCTAGTTCAGGTCACAGTGAGATGAGACTCTACAGCTTACACATCCTGGGTGTCAGCAACAGCAGATTGATGGGATCAGGAAGATTAACAACAGTTTCAGGAGAAACTTTACTGTATTCTGGATGGGATGATGTACAACACCACGTTGCCATCCTTTTGAAGAAGGGAACGGAGCAGTCCCTGCTTGAGCAGAAGTCCATCAGCCGCAGACTTATGAAAGCCAAACTGAAAGGGAAACACAATAATATCACCCTGACTAAGTGCTATGCTCTGACAAATGACAGTGATGAAGAAGCAAGGGACAAATTCTATATTACATTACAGGCAGAGTTCAAGAGAGTACGGTGCCACAACCTAACTATGGTCATGGGAGACCTGAATGCCAAGGTTGATAAGGACAACACAAACAACAACAGAGCAAGATTGACTATATGATGATCAATGGCAAATGGGAATGCTCACTGACAGATGTGAAAGTGAAAAGGGGAGATGTTGGCAGTGACTATCACCTTATGCCAAACTCCATCAAGCTAAAACTGAGACGTGTGGGTCAACATAGACCAGGGATCAGCAGCCTTTGGCACGTGGCCCGCCAGAGTAAGCACCTTGGTGGGCTAGGCCAGTTTGTTTACCTGTCACGTCCATGAATTCAGCCGATCACAGCTCCCACTGGCTGCAGTTCGCCGCTCCAGGCCAATGGAGGCTGCAGGAAGCTGTGAGGGCCGAAGGATGTGCTGTCTGCCGCTTTTTCAATGATACCTTACATGACCTCTCTTGCATAAAACATATCTTAGTTATGCCATATTCATATCAACAATATTTCTATGAAGAATACGGGATGTAACATCATAAGAAGATCAATAAGAACTGGGACAAAGTAACAACAATCTATAAACAGAGCAGTGAAGCCTGTCTAGGCTACAGGCAGAAGAGAAGAAAGGAGTGGATTACACCCAGCACATGGAATGCCATAGTAACCAGACGAGCCCTGAAGAAAATGGGTTTTGACACAAAATCCCAGAAGCTAAAGGACAAATACCCCGAGCAGTATAGCAAGGCACACCAGGAGATCAAAGGGCTTGTGAAGCAGATAAAGGACATTATATTGATAATTTGGCAACACAAGCAGAGGATGCAGCTGTTCATGGTGAACAAGGAACAGTCTTCAAAATGACGCGGCTTATCAGTGGTAAATGACAGAGACCAACAAACACTCTCATCAGAGACAAACAAGGCCACCTACTGACAACAGAAAAAGAACAAGAATTGCGCTAGACAGAGCATTTCAGAGAATTGCTGAACAAGGAGCCACCTAAAGAGGAAACAAACATCTGGGAGGCAGAAGAAGTTCCTTGATATTAACACAGACACCCAAACTAAGGAAGAGATCATTCAAGCCCTCAAATCCTTAAACAATGGGAAAGTTCCTGGCAAGGATAACTTGAATGCAGAATTACTCAAGGTAAATCCTGAGTTAGCAGCATCTATCCTGGCCCCTCTATTTACATCAAAAAGGGGGGAAAAAGCCAGATGAGTGGACCAATGGTTTTATAGTTAAGATACCCTCTCCATATAATCAACATAATCAAAAGCTTCTATTTCAACTTTACATGCAGTGTTGATCACAGTTTTGAAGTCAAAACAGGAATACGTCAGGGGTATATCATGTCTGCAATCCTCTCCAACACTGCCATCGACTGGGTAATGCAGCGTACAACAGAAGATATGCCGAGAGGCATTAAATGGACACCCTTCTCATCCCTTGAAGACCTGGACTTTGCAGATGATCTCACTCTCCTATCACATACCCAACACCATATACAAGAAAAAACAACTCTACTCAACATATTCAGCCAGCAAATTGGACTGAAAATCAACTGTAATAAGACAGATATCATGACCTTTAATATTGCCTCACCATCAGCAGTACAGATAGAGGATCATGTTCTCACCAAGGTAGAAATATTCACATACTTGGGCAGCACCATCTGCCAGGACAGTGGAACAAACCAAGACATCTGGAACAAAATCAATAAAGCCAGGAACACCTTCAGGAGCTTAAATGCAGTCTGGAAATCATCAAAATACAACACCAAAACCAAACTCAAGATTTATCAGAGCTGCGTACATTCAACACTACTTTATAGTGCAGAATGCCAGAGAATGAGAAAGCGTGACATGTCCAAACTGTCTTCATTTCATACAGCCTTTCTCAGAAAAGTCTTCTCTATCTTTTGACCCAGAACAATCTCAAACCAAAACCTATTGACACAGCGCAGTCAAGAGGATCTGAGCACCATCATTACCAGGAGGCGTTGGAGATGGATCGGTCATGTACTTCGAATGGAAACTATTTCCATCACCAGAATAGCATTAAGATGGACACCTGAAGGAAAGCAAAAACAAGACTGCCTGAAAACAACATGGCAAAGAGCTGTGGCAGTTGAGCTGAAAAACCTGGGGCTCAATTGGGGAACTATTGAAAGACTTCCCAGAAACGGATAGGAGTGGAGGAGCTTCGTCACTGCCCTAAAGGCCAGAGGCGTAATGGGAACATGATGTGATGATGATGATGATGATGGGGTTAAAGTAAATTATTCTTACCACAGCACTGGTCCCACAACATTAATTTAACAACAATAATTTGACGAGCTAATCCCAAGAGCCAGTTGAGTGCATTGTACCATTATCACTGAATTTTTCATAAAAAAAAACAAGGCTTCAATTACATAAGCTTCCTCCCTACACTGATTAATATTCAATCACCAGCTGCATATCATCTGATAGTCACTGGCAACTAGCTGTAGCATTAGCTGTACCATTTGCTTCATTAGGAAAAGGGGAATGATGTGGGACACATTCTTAGCTATTCTCACTTTGTCTTTGGCAACAGGTAAGTTAAATTGTAGTAGAACTAGGGGAAAACCAACTGGATTACCCATGAGTAATATATATTCTCATACATGGATGAGGAAGATTAAGACGGGCACCCTAGTCCTGCCAGTGCGAAAGGGAACAAAGATCTGACAGTGGTTTCCTAAAAGCTACAGCCCAATGCCTTTTATTCTCTGATGCATTCCCATCCTACAGGTTGGCTGTGTGGTGTATGCTAAGATCTTGCCTGATATTGCTCTGATAAAATGAATTTGGATGTAACCAGACTTCCATTTTATTTCCACAGGTGCTGCCCCAGAACAGCTCTGTAAGTACGATGACATTCTTCAGCACCTAAATATCTTCTCTGAAAAGACACCCCAACTACATACAATACCCAAGGAAAATTGGAAAGAGCCGTTGAAAGTGGAGATAGAATTTATACTGCTTTCCATCCTCTTGGTGGTAAGAAAACAAACCTCTTTATTATTCTGTATAGTAGGAAATATTGTTAAATTGACAAGTTGAGGCAGCTGATGATCCTAGAGTAAATGAGGGATCCTTCTCTCACTCATACCAGCAGAAATCAGGAGTTACTGTCACTGATGTGAAAGAGTAGAACCCAAACATTCACTCTTCTACTGACCTTCTCCAGACTTCATGGCTGTGGTTTGAAAGTAGAATCCAGAGCAATGTTTCTTAGAGGTGCCAGGTGTAAAATAGCTTGTCACATCTGCACAAATCAGAGAGTTGTTTAAAATAATTTTAGTGATCACATATTGAAGAGATGTCACATTAAAATGAGCTCTCTTCCCATCTCTCCTATCTCCTCCCACAGCCTTTTTGTCCTCCTGTTTGTTTTAAAGTCCAGGGCAAAATTCATTTCTATAGCAGCCTCCTATCAACTTTTTAATTAGCCTGTTAAGCTGCCCTGTGCTGCCAAGGCACTGCAAAATTGTCCAAGAATATTCAGGAATTTAGCCCTTAATTTGGATGTCATCAGAACTTCTTTATTTTTGTTTCCTGCACACACACACCACACACACACAAAAGCCCCTCTTACAAGGGAAACACCACCCTCTGCTTAGCCTGGGTGAAGGAAACCCACATTATTATCTGGTGTTACAGCAAAGTGGAGTTGTGGGAGCGGGAGAGTGAGTAGAGATTTGTGCAGTTCTTGTTTGGTTTTTCCCTTCTTATATATCAGGGACCTGTTTGTCAGAAGCTGGGAATGAGCAGCCAGGGATGGATCACTTGATAATTACCTGTTCTGTTCATTCCCTCTGAGGCACCTGGCCCTGGCCCCTGTCAGAAGACAGGATAGTGGACTAGATGGACCTTTGGCTGATGCAGTAGGGCCATTCTTATGATCAGATTCTGTAGACTCTATTTCCCTGAGCCATGTTGCAAGTCTTCTCCCATTCTACTGCGCTGGATCCTCTCCTAGCACAGATTTACATAGGCAAGTGTATTCTATCAGGCAACTATTTTTTCCAAACATTGAATCTTACAGCTGGAGAGTAGAATGGGAGGGTAAGACCAAGAACAGTAAGTTATTGCCCTGATCTGATTTTCTCATATCTCTGACACCCATTACACCTTCATTGTAAGAAAAACAGTGAACAGCCTCCAAGCTCCGTACCTACCTTAGTTAATGAAATCAGGATAATCACTTTCTCATTTTGTTTCTCTAGACTGAAAAGCTACAAACTGTCACTATCTATTTCTTAGTGACCATGGTAAGAGCTATTTTCTGTAAAATCAAAGCTATTTCCTGTGTGCTGTGAGTCCAGAAATTGTTTCCATTCTATGATTTTCTTTCCTCTAGAAGTGGAAAAATGTCTTTGTGACTTGGAATCCTCAGGATTTCTGTAACATTTCCAAACTCGTTCTGCCAGTGGATACATTTTGGTCCCCACATATCGTCATTTATGAACAGTAAGACTCTCCTTGGCTAATTTCAACTTGCTTCCATAAGAGGGATAATTACAAGGGACATGATTGGTGTCTCTGAGATCAATGGGACTGACTCATCTGAGTGAGGATTACTCACATAAGGAAAGGTTTTGCACGATGAATTGTGTGGGAGAAGAGGGGGTACGAAATAGCTAAGAATCAATTACCTGATCTCATGCTACAGTAGGAAAATATTCATTAAATAATACTGTGGGTTTTTTTAGTCCCTCAGTGAGAGGGCACTAGTAGAGCATGTGCAGACTATGAGAAAACTATCTGAGAGACAAGGAAGCCAATCAAAAGGAGACAGACTCCAACAATGTATCTTAGAGGCTCCTGTCACTGTTTATTCTGGAGGTCCAGGATATGCCCATTGTACTATGATATTTGGTATTGTCCCTAAATAGTTAATTATTAAGGATTATTTGTTAAGCCACAAAAGCATGCTCAGCACTGCACCAGACACAAATAAAAACATAGTTCCTGATTCTGCTCTCACTTACATGGCGGAAATCAGGAGTAATTCAATTAGAGGGTAGAAGCAGAGTGAGATCAGAATTAGGCCAACAGTCCCTGGTCCAATGGGGCAAGTGGGTCATATGTCCTTCTATGCCTTTCCTGTCTCATCTAGCATGCTAATGGGGTGCACTACAAGTCTTGGTGTAGATGAGGATTATCAGCCCTTCTCTGTGCCCCAGACTTTCTCTGCTTGCTTTCTCTCTTCCCGTCTCTCCTATCTCCTCCCACAGCTTTTTTGTCCTCCAGTTTGTTTTAAATCTCTCATCCCTGGTTACTCGCTGTCACTCACTCTCTCCCTTCTGTTTCCCATTGTATGTAGTAAGGTTCACTGACCATTCAAAGTCAGACTAACGGTGAGTTTGCAAAAAAATATTGTTTTAGATCTGCAACAAGCATTCTGTCATTTTACTTTTCATTGTTGTTGAATCATTGGTTCCTTCAGAGTGGATGAAGAGAAATCCCTCAGCAGGCCCCTTCTGTCCATTACTCACAATGGCATCGTTAGCACAATCCAACAGCATCAGGTCACCATAACATGCAGCTTGGAGATGCACCAATTTCCATTTGACACCCAGACGTGCAACATGACCATATCCTCAATGTATTCAGGTATGTCCATTCTTATTCACTTTTACTGCAACTAATCTGGATTGGCTGGTGCTGGCCACTGTCCTCAACTAGTCAATGGACTAAATGGATCACAGGTCTGATCTACTATTGACATTTTTATGTTCACTACTCAACAGTGTCTATTGCGCTAAAAAAATATTATGGCACAAGGGAAAAACTGGGCCATGGCATGATCTCCCACTATGGAGTCTCCTATATGTATATCCCTGAAAGAATCCAGGATCCGCCTCTGCAAAGCCTTTACTCCCAGGAGTGGACAGCTTAGCCAAATGACTAGTCTCACTGACTGCAATAGGAATTACTTGTATAAGAGTTTGCAAGGTCTACTCCTTAAAATGTGCATGAGGGTATAGATTCAAAATAAAACTCCAAGGGCTTTCCCACATGACTGAGAAAGGGCTGCAGGATGGGACCCAGACTTAGAGATTTGAGTTCCAGGCTAGAGATCTAGGGTCTGGACTGCTGCATGCTCTCTTATTTTATCCCCATGGTAGGCGCAGAAATGGAGAGGCAAGACTTACTTTCAAGCATGATCTTTTATTGTTTGCATAGAACAGATGTCCATTTAGCTACAACTATTCTAATAATTCAGTTTCCCTTGAAAAATAACTGGCTTCATTAAACTAAAAGTAGCAAATGTTTCATGACATTCCTAGAGTTTAAAGGCAGAAGGGACCATTAGATCACCTAGTCTGACCTTTCTGTTTATCACAGGCCACTAAATGCCACCCAGTTACCCGTGAATTGAGCCCAATAGCTTGTGTTTGGCTAAAGCACCTCTTCCAGAAAGCCAGCCAGCCATGATTTGAAGAGGAAACTCTTTGGTAGGAATGCAAGTAGTAAAGTCACCCAGTTCACGTCCGGAAGTGAAACATTCCAGGAAAGGGGGCTAGCCATCTCGGTATCAAGACCTAGATATTTTTCCTAAGAAAATGCTCAATTTGCACAATTGCCACCTTAAGGATCATCCTTCTGTAGCTAAAGGAATGTGCTTGCAGTGAGTCTGTGCAGAAAAGGACCAGACAGTAGCTACTCCCAAGTATTTATGGAAGCACAGGAAAGAGACAGCCACTGCCAACTGCTCCTCTAAGTGCATGAGCTAAAGCTCACTGGAGTCAGTGGAAAGACTGCCACTGACTTCAACAGGATTTGGATCAAGGCCATAAGCTGGGAGACAGAATTCAACCAGGTATACAAGACCAATGGAGTTATGAAACTCCTACTGTCAGCAGACATTTGTTCCCATTTAAACAATGACCTTTGTGCCAGTTCTGTTTTGGGCAAGAGATGTAATTTTTCCTCCAGGGCGAGGGATCCTAATTGTCTCTTCCCTCCTTCTGAATACACACCTGGCTATGGTGGCTGATCTGAACTCCCTGAACTGAGAAAGGAACCACCTTTTAACCATTCTGTCTTCACTTTCTTTCCTCAAACAGCAACAGACATTATATTCCTGTCCAATCAGACAACAGAAGAGGCGAACAAACAAAGCCAACTTTATCACCTGACCAATGGAGAATGGAAGTTCACAAACATAAACATCATACAATACACGGACTTACTAGAGGAAGATGAGTTTGTTGTGATCACCTATGAGGTATTGCATCATCAGTGTATTTCATACACTGTATATTTCATTCATTGATTTATCACAATTGTGCCCTTCAGAATATCAGGGCTAATCTACAAAAACTAAAAACACAACCCAAGCAAAATCTAGTCATCTTTCAAGGACTAACCCCCACAATTACAAATACACATTCCCTAGCAGGCAAAGCACTTTATAAAGTATAGGTATTTTAAGAAAAGGTCCAGCGAGATATATATTATTCACTTACATCCAAGAGTTAGTATTGCTACCTTAACAACTTTGTGGGAGTTTAAAATCTCAAAACAGAATGATCTGATAAAAAAGAAAGTTACATACCTCTAAATGGAAGTCTCAGAATGTGGCACCTCTGCAGCATTTGCCTGACCTCTACAATGTAGATCTGTAGAGCTAAATCAAGAAAGAGCATGATCTGCTGTTCATACCAAGTGCTCTGTTCTGCAAGGAGTTCATGGAGGAAATAGGCAACTCACATGTCTAAATGGGAGGATTACAGCAGTCTCACAAATCCCAGCAGCACATGTGCCCAAGACTACTCGTGGTACCAGTTCCACTGCCACATTCCGAGCAGCTCGCTTCTAACAATGCCAGAGGCAAGACCAAAAAGAGGGTGGAACCAAAGCAGTCTACTGTGCAAGCCAGATCATGCTTTGGCAAAATGAACTTTGACAGTACAGCTCTTATAGGAGCACATGGGGTCATACACGAATGGTAGCAAGTCACTGGATTCCTTCATAGCTGGTAACAAAACACTTTCATGATATAGCACTACACAGTTATGGGTCCATATCCTCAGTAGGTACAAATTTTTATAGCCCCACTAACATTACTGGAGCTACACTGATTTATACCAGCCGAAGATGGTTTTCATCTTCCTTTGAGGCATCTATTACAGGCCACTCAGACAGCTTACTGCAGATGGACCTTTTTGTCTGCTCCCATTTCAATGTGTGTGTTTAGGGGAGTAGAAGGAAAAAAACCCAGACCAGTGAGGGCATATGTATTCAATGGGCACCTGTGCATGAATATTCAGAAAGAGAATACCAGTAGGAAAATAGCAAGAGTGCATAGACGCCATAGGGCTCCACCCAAAATGAGGGCAAAGAGGATTAGGTGAAGGGGTGGGAAGCAGGTGGTAGAAAGAGATGGGCAGGTAAGGAAGAGTTAGCAGGACAGGTGGAAGAAGGGTCAGACTATGAGAGGATGGGAAGTTGGGATTAGCAAGCAGGAAATGACAGTAAGCAAGCTAGGAAAGAAAGCTGGGACAGGATGAGGGTGAGTGTTTAAGGCTGGCACTTAACGTTTGGACTGCACTAAAGGGTAGGAAGCCTACTGGGGCCTGTTCCCACGTTTGAGTTGAAAATGGTAGCCTGGATTCCAACCACGGTTGGAGAGTTAAGCTATCATGGGATAAGAGAGATCTGGATGACCTTGTAAACTGGAGTAATAGTAATAGGATGAAATTTAATAGTGAAAAGTGCAAGGTCATGCACTTAGGGATTAATAATAAGAATTTTAGATATACATTGGGAACGCATTAGTTGGAAACAACAGAGGAGGAGAAGGACCTTGGAGTATTGGTTGATCACAGGATGACTATGAGCCGCCAATGTGATATGGCCGTTAAAAAAGCTAATGCGGTTTTAGGATGCATCAGGCGAGATATTTCCAGCAAAGATAAGGAGGTGTTAGTACCATTATATAAGGCACTGGTGAGACCTCACCTGGAATACTGTGTGCAGTTCTGGTCTCCCATGTTTAAGAAGGGTGAATTCAAACTGGAACAGGTTCAGAGACGGGCTACTAGGATGATCCAAGGAATGGAAAACCTGTCATATGAAAGGAAACTCAAAGAGCTTGGCTTGTTTAGTTTAGCCAAAAGAAGGCTGAGGGGGGGATATGCTTGCTCTTTATAAATATATCAGAGGGATTAATATTAGGGAGGGAGAGGAATTATTTAAGCTTAGTACCAATGTAGACACAAGAACAAATGGGTATAAACTGGATACTAGGAAGTTTAGACTTGAAATTAGAAGAAGGTTTCTAACCATTAGAGGAGTGAAATTCTGGAACAGCCTTCCCAGGGGAGTAGTGGGGGCAAAAGACATATCTGGCTTTAAGATTAAGCTTGATAAGTTTATGGAAGGGATGGTATGATGGGATAGCTTAATTTTGGCAATTGCTCTTTGATTATCAGCAGATAAGTATGCCAAGTGGTCGGTGATGGGATGTTGGATGGGATGGGATGGGATCTGAGTTACTGCAGAGAATTCTTTCCTGCTGGCTGGTGAGTCTTGCCCACATGTTCAGGGTTTAACTGATCGCCATATTTGGGGTCGGGAAGGAATTTTCCTCCAGGGCAGATTGGCAGAGGCCCTGGAGGTTTTTCGCCTTCCCCTGCAGCGTGGGGCATGGGTCACTTGCTGGTGGATTCTCTGCAGCTTGAGGTCTTCAAACCACAATTTGAGGACTTCAATAACTCGGACATAGGTTAGGGGTTTGTTATAGTAGTGGATGGGTAGGGTTCTGTGGCCTGCTTTGTGCAGGAGGTCAGACTAGATGATCACATTGGTCCCTTCTGACCTTAAAGTCTATGAGTCTATGAGAGAAGGTCCTCTCATGGATTCGGAACTGATTAAAAGATAGGAAACAAAGGTTAGGAATAAATATTGTCTCTATATAAATCCATAGTACACCTACATCTTGAATACTGCATGAAGATGTAGTCACCCCATCTCAAAAAAAAAAATATATTGGAGTGGGAAGAAGTTCAGAGGAAGGCAACAAAAATGATTAGCGGTATGGAATGGCTTCCATATGGGGAGAGATTAGTAAGACTGGGACTTTTTAACTTGGAAAAGAGACGACTAAGGGGAGATATGATAGACGTCTATAAAACCATGACTGGTGTGGAGAAAGTCAATAAGGAAGTGTTCTTAACTCCTTCCCATAACACAAGAACTAGGGATTACCCAATGAAATGAATAGACAGCAGGCTTAAAACAAGCAAGAGGAAGTATTTTTTCACACAACATACAGTCAATCTGTGGAACTCCTTGCCAGAGGATGTTGTGATGGCCAAGACAATGACACAGTTAAAAAAAAGCTAGATAAGTTAGAAACATAGAATATTAGGTTTGGAAGGGACCTCAGAAGATCATCTAGTCCAACCCCCTGCTCAAAGCAGGACCAATCCCCAGACAGATTTTTACCCCCGTTCCCTAAATGGCCCCCTCAAGAATTAAACTCTCAATCCTGGGTTTAGCAGACCAATGCACAAATCACTGAGCTATCCCTTCCCCCCTGGAGCATAGGTCAGTCAATGGCTAATAGCCAGAATGAGCAGCGATGCTGTCCCTAACCTCCAGACGCTGAGAACAGACAACAGGGGTGGATTGTTTGATGATTACCTGTTCTGTTTATTCCCTCCAATGCACCTGGCATTGGCCACTGTCAGAAGATAGGATACTGGGCTAGATGAACCTTTGGTCTGACCCACTATGGCCGTTCTTATCTTCACAGCTGGAGGCATCAATCTTATCCCATCGAGACCAGCATTAATCCAGGCCAGTCTGTTATTTCATGTTTGTCTTGTTCCCTCCAGATCTCCATGAAGAGACGACCCATTTTATACGTTTTGAACCTTATCTTCCCAACATGTGCTCTCTACTTATTGGATATGGCTATTTTGTTCAGTGCCAGCTCTTATGGGGACAAGATCAGCTTCCAGCTATCACTCATCATTGGAGAGTCTGTGTTAGCTGTGATTCTTAAGGACATCCTTCCCACTTCTTCTGATGACCCACCCATAATAGGTACTTGTCTTTATTGAGTAAAAGTCACTGTATATTAGACATGCACTGGATGTAAGGAAGAGAGCAGAGTACAAATATGGCACCTGTTCAAAGATAGTAAGAAGAGAAACACTAGTCACTGTGGTTGAGCTGTAATACTAGAAGTCCTATTAAGAGCAGTTTCTGAATTTGGGGCACTATATTTCTTCTATTAAGCAGAAGCCCACAGTAGATAGAATTATGGATCTAGAAGAAGTAAGGCAGAGAGTTTATGAACACATACTCTTCATCTCCTTTTGCAGTGATGTTTTTCATAGGTGTCTTTGTCCTAATGATTATGGGTGTATTGGAGACCTGCCTATTAATGCATCTGAAGAAGAAACCCCTACACCCTTTACTCAAGGCTAGAAAACTGCCGAGATGCCGCAAGGAAGCAAGAACATCCGGAAGCCTCCTACACAAACAGGGTTGGTGTTTGGTTACCTATATTTGATACTCCGTAAATAGGATTCTGTCAGCGGGGAACTAATCATATTATCAGGCTTAGAACCCAAGTCCATTGTGTTTCAGGCCACATTTGATCATAAATTCACACACAGTTTAGACACCTACCTCTCAATCTCATGATGATGTATATATTATAAGAATCAAAAGATATAGGCAACATATGTATCCAAAGGAGCTGCACCTGTGTTATTTATGTAGGCGCAGCTGTAAACCCAGCAGCCCAGCCCACCCCCAAGTCCACCAACTCTGGCCAGCCCCATGAGTCCCTTGAGCCAGAACAGTACCTGAGATTTTCTGATAGAAAAATGTGAAGTTTTAATAAAAAAAACTATCAAGCAAATAAAGTCAAGTTTAGCATCATGCACACCTCTGCTCTTGTCCACAATTTCCTCTAATGTATATTTACATTTGGCTGCTGTTCTGCCCATCGTAGGAGATTCGCTGATTGAGATGGCCAGGGGACAAGAGGAGAGCAGGGATTCAAGCCCACTTGGAAAGGGAAACACAGAACCACCCATGCTTACAAGAAGAATGAATGCAGAAGGGCAGCGAACTGGGACCCAGGCAGAGCTACAGGAGTGTAAGTCAGCTCTGCTTGTTCTGGAGAAGGTGCTTTTCTGCAGTCATTTGCTTTTATCACTACTGTTTAGCATCATCATCATTGTACAATGGAGCAGTTAAATGTGGGCTAATTGCCTTTTCAAATACTTGCTTGCCTCAACCTCCTCCCTAACAAGGTTTTCCTGCTTCTTATGCTTGAATTAAGTCATGTACTGCATGTCTGAATAACAGTGCAAGCTCTGCAGGGCAGGAGCTTTGTTCTTGCATGTGCTATGTAAAGCAACGTGTACACCTAGGGCATCCCATCAGCAAATTATTTACTTGAATAAAATACATTAATGGAGCTAGTGTTCCAGCTGACAGGGAATTATTGGAGTATGTATAAGTCATCTTAGCTGTACCTCTCAAAAGTGCTGAACTACACATGGAGATCCGGGGGGAACAAAGCAAACATGAAATAGCACAATGGACTAGATTAGTGCTGGTCTTGATGGGATGAGACAGGCTCCTCCAACTGTGATTGGAGTCCAGGCCACCACTAACCAGGTCCAATGAGCATATCATGGATAGGCTACAGAGAGATGCTTGCGTTTGTAATACAGAAAAAGGCTGAAAGTTAAATTGGGATGGAGATGTGTGGCTGGACTGTTATCTCAGTCACCCAAATAACCTTAGGTTTAACCTGAACAGCAAGAACAGGGAGAGTATTCTGCAAACACTAAACCTTGGCTATCCTGCTTGGAAGACTCAATCCTGTCCTCCTTCAGGAGCTATCCCCACCCTGTAAAGAGTGCAGAGCTTCCAACACCAATTGCTTGCTTATTTCACAGCATTCATCATCCACTTAAAAAAAAAAAAACACAACCAAAAACTCCTAGTGCATTTAATCTTTTAGTTTTGAGATCAAGACGAGACACATTGCTGAAGCCCTGTACAATTACTTTATTTAAAAGATTCTAGAGAATTTGACAGTTACCAGAAACTGCTTTCAGACAGATTTACAGATCTTCAATGGGTTTGTGGGGCCAATATGGATACTTCTCCTTGTCCAGTTTGGTTTCAGGGAAGACCTCATTCAAGTCCTCAAACGTCATCTGATCAAATGGAATCATGGTTCTGAACTTCTCAAGCTTGAAGTGGGTGGAGAGACAAGAAAATGTTAAGTCAGTTGTAAGCAAGAATTCAACGTAAACTAGATGTACAATTAGAAATGAAAACAAAGTTATATTGCAAGCTGCTTTAAGCATGAAATTCACAGGGTAAAACCCATCAACCCTACCTGTTTCTCATACTGGACAATACGGGATTTAGAGGCTTGCACATATTCAGCAGCACTCTTAGCCTGCAAGAGAACAAAGAATTTGGTGAGCACATTAATCCTAGATTGTTTCCTGCAGTGAAGCTGTGACACTCATCCTATTTCAATTTAAAGGGAGTCCCCCTTCTCATCTTACCTCTTCCTTAAAGAGGCACGGACCTTAAAATAGCATCTGCTTTAAATAAAAACAGGTAAAAGTAATATCAAGCCCTATACCTGCCCCTGAGCCTCCTTGCAGCTTGTGGGTTTACAATAACTGTTTTCTAATACAAGTTCTCTCTCCCCTGTTGCTATGTGAGATACAAGAGGGAAATTGATTAAGTGCATAGTCAGTTTAATCATTTCCCCAAAGTGCTTTCAAAAGCACAAAAAAAAAAAACTGAATAGATTATTTTTTTACTACAACAGAAAGAAGTTAGTTATCTTAGGTGTTAGTTGTAACAACTGCTAAGTGATTTTGCCCCCAAAGCCTGGAAAGATAGAGAGAGCTCTGAAGTTACCATTCCCTGCTGCACTGCTCAGTTAGGAAGTGGATTCAACTCCTTTTTTGAAGAGATTGAAGGGAGAGTCTGAAGTCAGGTAAATTCTGTAAGCCATAGGCTTCAGCCTCTGCAGCTAAGTGTTACAAAAATGTCAAGCCGCTTTGTTCAAACTTGTTTGGAACAGCGGATTTACAAGACTTTAGTGATCTAGAAGTTTTTAGGGAGACACATTCTGTAACAGGAAGCCACAACGAGCTCTTGAGGCCGATAAATTCTCTGGCTAAAGACAACATCAATGACCTGAGCACAACCCGTGGAGTTTATGTTACACCCACCCTCCTCTTTCACACAGAGGAGGAATCCATAGAATAGAAGTTCCACTATGCAATGCTCCATCTTGACCTCCTGCAGTCTCCAAGAACGCCAACTCCACATTAAAAAGGAGTCAGGCCTATTTTATGCAACATCGGTGCATCCTCTGGGCTGCTGACAAGATACCAATATGCTCCTCAGTTGATCAGAGTTCGCTTGCCTTTGTTTTGCATGAATTAAGTTTATTACACCAGAAGAACAAGCAGAACTGCAATCCAGTCCCAGACTCTAAATCCCCAAGTGTGGTCCTGTATAGGTAGAGAGAACTATTCTTGCTCAAAAGCTGCCTATATGCACAAACCCAGACTTGCAGCTCCTGTACCTCAGCACAGTTACCCACCAGCAGACTCCAAGTCAGAATTATTCTATACCTCTTCAAAGATCAAAGAGAAACTGTGTGGCAGGAAAGAGTTTTTAAATACTTACAGCTTCCTGTTCCTGGACATTTATCTTGCCTGTTTGTGTGTCCACAGGCTCAGGAACCTTTAGTGCATTGTACTGTAAATTCAAAAGAAATAAATTCTAAATGTGTTGCCTCTCAATTCCATTAAAAGCCCTGCATGCTCCTAGAGCAAATATTTCCCCAATAGGCAGACTAGTGCTCTTTGGTCTCCCTAAAAACACTCTCGGACCCTTCCAAGCGAATCGGCTTCCTGCAGTAGGTCACCAATCAAGTCAACTTGACGCCAGCTTCACAAATAGCATTGGTTGGTTCTCATATGCACACAACATACTCAGCACTACTGTCACCAGGATGTTCGTAGTCTTGTACAGAGCCAAAACATGCTGTATGGAAGCATTAACAACAACCTAATGTCAAAGGGTTACTATCTTGTCCCACAAAGCGAGTCAAGTTATACAGATGAAAAATTGGATGACCTGAATTCCTCCAAAGGTCAGTGGGTCCTTGTGGACTGAGCACAGGGCCAGGAGCCAAGAACTGCTACATTCTAATTCCAGCTCGGACACCAACCCCCTATGTGATCTTGGGCAAATCACTGGTTATTTGCCCAATGCCCATTTATTTAAAAAAAAGGTTAACATACACTTTATGGGATTAGTCTTATTACCACACCACCTCGGGCTGTTAACAGTGCTTTTTGTTTCCTGCCCTTCAGTGGCAAGGGTTGAAGGGATGCTTGGACTGTCTCTCCCCAGAAAACACAGAGTTCTTTCTTAAGCCATCACACCTCATTCAGTAGTTTATTTGCAAAATTTTACTCCAGTAGGCTTCTGGACCAGTTCCTTGGCTACAGCCAAGGAGAACACAGCACAGCTCAGAATGTGATAGAGGTGTACAAAAGTGGCCTTTTCACTCCTGATACTAGACCAGCTGCATGCAGGCAAGTATCAGGGCGTACATCACGCCACTCTAAATTATGCAGACTACTAAAAGTCTCAAGAGGCTTATACGGCAGTTGGGAATCAGCAGAGAATAGGAAAGCTCTAACCATACACTCTTATCCTCAGGCTATACACCTACAGCCAGGAAAACCTATGCAGCCTGTAAAAGAAAAAGCATTAGCTTTATGCCACTGGAGGATTCCCCCTCCTCTAAAATGACCCTTTCTGTTTTTAGTTATGCCATCTTTTGGGCCACTTTGTGCTAGCAGTGTGATGCAAAGCAGCTGCACACCACAGCACAGGATCTAGGCCAAAACCTCCTAATAATCTCACCTAGCAGGCTGCTAGAGGAAAAGTTCACAGTTCTGTGCATCAGATATGAGCAGCCTCCACTTGGATTTCAAAACAGCAGCAACATCTAATTGAGGATGAGAATCTCACCTTCTTTTCAAACTCATCCACCATGCCAGCCTTAGCAACTGCAGTCTTGTAATAAACCCAGTCAATAGCTGGGGGCTTCTCAGGCAAGGAGGTCAACCTGTACAGGTGGAGTAGAACAGCTGATAGAACAACTCCCAGTAATTTTAGAGAGCTACCTGTTTCACATCAGGCAACTGTGCAGTATCCATTGCTCCGCCCATCATCAGGCCCCAGAGTAGCAACTACACTAATTTTAGTTGCCAATATTTTCACTCACCATTAAGACAGAAAGGGCAATAAAGCAGCCACACAAAATTCTACATTCCTACTTTTTTTTTTTTTTTTTTTGGGGGGGGGGGAGTGGATGGACAAGTTTTCTCATTTTTTTTCATCATGAACAGTGGTAGGAGCCAGCAAGGAGAGTTTGCGAATGGGGCGGGTAGTTTTCATTACAGTTTTGCAAGGCTGACAAAGGATTAAAAAAAAAAAAAGAGATAATAAGCAATGGTATTTTAGCTGTATCTACACTAGATAACCTGTGCTAGCACAGCCCCCAGTGTAGACACAATGTACACAAACAAAACAAGGTTTTGGTCCAGCGCAGGAACACCACCTCCGCCAGCGATGCCAGCAATGCTGACAAAAGGCATCTTCTGTCAGCATAGCTGTATCTACATTGAGGGTTTTGTCAGCCTAACTATGTCACTGGGGGGTATATATTTTTCTCACACCTGATCGACATAGCAATGCAGGTATAAATTTTAAGTGAAGGCCAAATCTTAGCTGCATATGAAACCTCCCCCAGGACTCCCTCTAACATTATAGCTACTGTAGCACCATGGAGAAGATCAAGAAAGAACAAAATTTGGCTGTTAAAGTCTGCTTTTAAAAAAAAAAAAAAAAGCACGAAGAATTAAGACTTCCTTTAACATCTTTATGGCAGGTGCACAGTTATGAAAATGGCACTTCAAACTATTTTTACATTGGTTTACACATGGACTGCCAGTGCTGAATTGCTAATGCCACCGTCTTCTCACCAGAGCAACCTTTTCACACTGAAATATACTCACTTGGCTGAAAGGGCATCGCTGCGTGTTTTCAGGGCATTAAACATAGCTCTCTGATTGGGAGGCACTCTCTCTGCAAATGCCATCCAGTCAATCGCTTTCAGAGCGGCTCTGCGACCTGCCATTTTTGTGTTCTAGAAAAATTGAAGAGCAGAGAAACTTAAATTTGAAGAGAGATATAGAAGAACAGGTAAGTTTATCATCAATGTAAAAGTCTGGGCATTTTATCAACTGAAACATCACTTCAGCTCTCTCTCTGCTGCTATTTTACTCATTCTATTGATTCCCACCAAGAGTAATGCTCATAACAACACTTCACATTTCTTATGTTACTGAGAAGAGAGAAGCACTTTACAAGCAATAATTGAGCACCACAATACTTCGCTTAGCTACATGAGATATACAGAGCTCATTTCAACAGGACTCAAATGCATTCATCCCTGGGGTGGAACATGGCAACACACAGCAACACTATCGAACTGTTTAAGACAAAGTCAAGGTTACTCCACCCAGTTACTGGAATTATAACCACCAATGTGTAGTTACTTAGCCACAGCCAGGCTCCGGATATCACCCTGCTCTTGCTGTGGGAACTCTGATTGTTATCACTACATTGAGTTAACAGAATTATCATACAGCTCGAGGGCTGGAAGGGGCCACGACAGACCAGTCCAGCCCCCTCTCACCTGAAAGGCGGCACCACAAAGCCACCACTAGCGCCAAGCGGGGACATCATCGCAGGTTTGACTCGGGGAAGAGAGTGCTCCTCGACTCACCCCCGCCCCTGCAGGCACGAGTCCCTCATAACCCGGCACAGCTCGGGGGAGGTGACGGGATCCGAGCGCCGGCTGCGAGGAGGATACAGCCCCCTCCCCCACCTGCTAGCGGACTTTAGGGACCCCGCGCGCCTCACCGCTCCCCTCCCCGGCCAAGGCCAGCCAGAGACATCGCCCTGCTGTGAGAGTCCCCCTACCCCAGACACACAGCCCCGCCCGCGCCGGGGTCTCCAACCCACCCGGGTTGGGCTCACCTTCAGCGACCGCCGCCACCCTCCAGCTAATCACCCTCCGGAAACCCGGCCCTACGCCAACCAATCATAGCCCAGTGCCCCCGGAAGGACTCAATCGCACTCTCCGCCCACCCGTTAGACAACCCGGAAGTGATTCTAGACGGCTCTTTTAACACCAATGCAATTTCCAAAAATCTTCCCCTCCCTTTTACTCTTCATTTAAAACACCAGCCTCCAAAATTCCGAGTTTTCCAGGGGCATGTCCCCTACTCACTTCCGGTTGCTCCGGAAGTAATATTCCGCTCTTCCTCGGGGGTTGCCTATTATATTGAATTCCTGTGTTTTTTTTTACCGTCTTGCGCCTAGGGCTTCCCCCCTTAACTCAGATTAGCCGTTGAGTTGTGTGCGTCACGTGAGGAATTTGGTGACTGGGAGGTCGGTGGTGACCCGGAAGTTAAGTCCGGCTCTTCCTGGGAGGAGGGGGACAGTGGTGAGGGAAGCAATGGCTGTTGGGTGCCGGACTCAGCTCTCTCCCCAGCGCTGAGCGAGGGTGGCCGCCCCCACGAAGTGACGGTCCAGAATGGCGGAGCTGATGGCGGCGGGGGATGGACCGCCCCGGGGCCGTACGCCCAGCCCGGTGCTGGGGGGCATCTCGGTTCCTCCCGGGCCACCGAGCCCCCGCCTGGCCGGGCCTGCCTGTTCCGGAGGGGGGCTGTCCCCTCGTAGCTCCGAGCCGCCCGTCCCGGACAGGCCTGGCTCCGGTTCCAAGTGGGTCCGGCTCAATGTGGGCGGCACATACTTCGTGAGCACCCGGCAGACCCTGTGTCGGGAGCCCAAGTCCTTCCTGTGCCGCCTCTGCTGCCAGGACGGGCCCGAGCTGAGCTCGGACAAGGTATGGGGCTGTGCGGGGCGGGCAACGGGCCCTGTAGAAACCGCCGACGCCGTGCAAACTCCTATGGAGACCACAGTCCCGATCGCACCCTCACGGAAACTTCATCCCTTCCCCCCGCACCGACTAACCTGCCCCCTGCTAGAGATACAAAAAGGTCAGTGCCCCCCCCCCCAGGCAATAGCAGGACTGCAGCGTCCACATATATACAAAACCCACTTAACCCGTGTGAGTCATAACCACCATCCCAAAATAGCCGGAGGCAGTGTGTCCCTTCAGCCTCTAACGCCCCCTCCATTTACAGCAGGCTCCTCTCACACACGCACCAATCTAGGCTTTGTGCTACTTCTGCTGGTAGGAGGGGACCGAGTTCTGATCAGACAACTTGAGGGGGTTGAAGTTGGGGGCATTCATTCATCCAGCATGAACACCAACCATACCCCTCTCATCCAGATCATCTGCTGTGAGTATAAATCTTTCCTCTGTTACATAAGAATATAAGAATGGCCATACCGGGTCAGACCAAAGGTCCATCTAGCCCAGTATCTGTCTACTGACAGTGGCCAATGCCAGGTGCCTCGGAGGGAGTGAACCCAACAGGCAGTGATCAAGTGATCTCTCTCCTGCCATCCATCTCCATCCTCTGAGAAACAGAGGCTAGGGACACCATTCCTTACCCATCCTGGCTAATAGCCATTTATGGACTTAACCACCATGAATTTATCCAGTTCTTTTTTAAATGCTGTTATGGTCTTAGCCTTCACAACCTCCTCTGGTAAGGAGTTCCACAAGTTGACTGAGCGCTGCATGAAGAAGAATTTCCTTTTGTTTTAAATCTGCTGCCTATTAATGTCATTTGGTGACTCCTAGATCTTGTATTATGGGACTAAAAAATAACTTTTCCTTATCCACTTTCTCCACATCACTCCTGATTTTATATATCTCTATCATATCCCCCCTTAGTCTCCTCTTTTCCAAGCTGAAGAGTCCTAGCCTCTTTAATATTTCCTCGTATGGGACCCTCTCCAAACCCCTAATCATTTTAGTTGCCCTTTTCTGAACCTTTTCTAGTGCCAGTATATCTTTTCTGAGGTGAGGAGACCACATCTGTACACAGTATTCAAGATGTGGGCGTACCATGGATTTATAGAAGGGCAATAATATATTCTCAGTCTTATTCTCTATCCCCTTTTTAATGATTCCTAACATCCTGTTTGCTTTTTTGACCGCCTCTGCACATCTCCTGTCATAAATGGAGCTAGACATAGACACAACCTATTACCCTTCCCCATACTCTTCCACTACAGCTCTACCCACATCACAACACTATCAGCTTTTTGTTTCCCACACCCACGTATACTCAGCACGGATAAGTATCACATGCCCCCACATCCTTTAGGCTGCACCTAAACAATGACTTATTTATGAGGACTAATGAGTTTGGGGAAGTCCTCATCAACTATAAAACACTTGTCTGTTCTCTAGATTTAAGTATTTAGTAACTTTTCTCAGCCTAGGAATATATTTGTCATTTCTCCTTTTCTTTATATTCTTCTGTGGCTTGCTTTAATACTTACTAAGTATATTAGTATAGGCTATTTACTTTGATTTGTGGCTTTGAAAACTCAGATTTCAACCTCCTACCCGTACTGGGTAATTCACAAATAAATCAACTGTAACTGCAATCTTTTTCTATAATATTCCTTATATAATATTCTTTATATAATTATCACAAAACACAACAGAGAGATTAGATACATAATTAAATAAACACTCCTTCTTCCAACTACAAGATTAATCAGGAGTTAAAATTCCTGCCTGTCAAATAATTTGTTTATTAAGGTATATATAATAGCTCCCATTATCTTAGTATGTCAGTACAGAGTAAGAAGGGGCTTCAGGGGGGGATTCTTTATTCTGCTGTAAATCAGACTGCCCCAATCTCAGTAGCACCAAATTTACTCAATGAACAAAATAAGCTGAATCATATATATGGTGTTTAAAACAGCACTTTGACCTACTTGTAATGATCATGAATGTTCCTGTATCAAAGTGTATTTCTAAAAGGTCTGTGTTGTTCCGTGTCAACACATTAAACTTGGTTCATAGAGTATCAGGGTTGGAAGGGACCTCAGGAGGCTATCTAGTCCAACCCCCTGCTTAAAGCAGGACCAATCCCCAACTAAATCATATGTGGGAAATAAATGTTTTCTTACACTTTTTAATTATTGATAAATTTACAATTTTGTGCACTGTGAAAGGCCCTACATAGATCTAACTTGTTATTGCAATGTTGATTTTAAGAAGTGGAAAAATAAGGATCTGCTTTAAGTGTCTGATGCATAGTTTGGAAATCAATGTGTTGTCTAGAGGAGATGCAAACCATTAATAATTTGCAGTGAGGCCTGGGTTGCATGTGTCTTTTTTTCTTTAATTCCTCAGAAGCATTATTTTGTTTTTTGATTGAACAAGTCACAGAAACAAAAAGCAGACTGACCTAAAAAGACTGCAGTTTTTGTGGGAGCAATAATGTTTGTCCCTGTTGTCACAGTGCTGAGTGAGTGCTAAGGTGACCTATATTTTTATTTATTTTGATTTATAGGAAAAAGCATTTGTCCCTTAAGGTGCCTAGGTTTCACGTCTGCCTGCATGGATCCAGTTATAGGATTTGAGGATTAGTTCATAAACAGCCAAAAATATTTTTAAAATTTCAATATTAATAAATGTTAGAACCACCAAGACAAACAGTTACCTTATTGTAACCCTCCCCCCAACCCTACTAATTGTGTATTGCTTCCATTATCACATTATGTCTAAATATTGGGCCCATTCCAGCAAATCCTCATAAGAGTAGGCCCCATTGACTCCCTTGAAATATAGTTCGCAAGATTATGTTCTAAAGTTGTAATATATTCAGGTCACAGACTACCTTATTTGTCTGTAAAATACTGTAGAAATGATATTAATTTTAAACCTCATCAGTAGCATTTGGTGCTTTAGGAGCAGATATTTGTGCCAGTAGTCGCATTTAAGAGATGAATTGGTACATACAGACATGCTGAATCCAGCATGGTATATAAAGATAGAGATTTGAAATAAAGATTAACAAGGACTGTATCTATGGAAACGTGATTGAGAGAGAGAAATGAGTAAAATGTGAAATGTGTATCTTGAGTGATAAGCTGAAATTTGGACTATGTGCAAGGAAGTTTTGTTCTAAAGATGGATTTTATGGAACAAGAGGTATCTCAGAGTAGTTAAATTTTAGAGCTGATGCTAATTTGCATCGTCGAGATTGGCCTTAGTGTAATTTTCAGATAAATAAGAAGGAGTTTAGGAGTTAGCATAAGGTTTAGAGATTGGCATTTACATATAAACAGAAGATTTTTAAACAAAATTTGGAGTTGCCTCTTCTTTTTACATGAAAGAGAGCCCAATTCCTGTGATCAGGATGATTTATTTCATGCTATTACTCCCACATACCAACTTTTCTGGTGCACTTTAACCATCCTTTTAACAGGTACTCCTGCTGGATCAGAAGTTGCAGAAAGAAAATTAGTGTAAACAGGCTCACTTGCCATACACTCCCCAACCCAAATACTACTCAACATCGCAAACATGGGCCTGTCTACGCTACAGAAATTTTGCAAAGTTTTCTCATCATTGCTAACACCAATACAGCTTCAACGGGGTTAGTAATTTTAGAGTCCCCATGAAAGGGGGCATCTAGCTTGACTCCCATGTGTGTTTCACAGGATGAGACAGGGGCATATCTCATCGACAGGGATCCCACTTATTTTGGTCCGATCCTGAACTACCTCCGACATGGAAAACTCATAATAAACAAGGAGCTGGCAGAAGAAGGTAAGGAAAATTTATTGCAGAGGAAACAGCTGTAAATGCCCCATTGGCACGGTTTGACTTGCCAGTCATTACTTAGAGTTAGTCTGG
This sequence comes from Gopherus flavomarginatus, assembly GCF_025201925.1. Classification (NCBI taxonomy): domain Eukaryota; kingdom Metazoa; phylum Chordata; order Testudines; family Testudinidae; genus Gopherus; species Gopherus flavomarginatus. Next base: position 38,249,494 of record NC_066628.1, on the reverse strand, counting down.
GTGTGGAGGCTTCCTAATGCATTAGCATGGTGCCTTGTGTGTAAGCTCCATTTTGCAATAATACTGTGTTTTCTTTTAGATTCCCACAAAGGACGCTCATGAATAATATGAAGCAGATATATACTGGAAGCAGAGACCTCTAGATCATAATGCAGGCTATCCTTGCTATGCTCAACTCATTGGCTTTGAACAGCAAATTGTAGTTTTTTAGAGAGGGGAGAGAGAATGATCTTTCCTGTTCTCTTTTAAAAAACTGCAGTCCTGTATATCCAGAGACGTAAATGGCTTTTTTGTAATATGCTGAGATGATGAAACAGATTGATCTGAGATGGCTAAACCTATTTTGCCAAAATCCTCCAATAAAAGAGCAGTATTTCCCTATTACAGCCTGGTGGGTTTCTATAATCCTAGAGAAGGGGGAGTATGCTTCTGTTAGATGATGTATGCTTTCACATAAGGAGGCTATGACCATCTGAGCAGAGGATTTTCTTCCAGACTCAGGTCATACCACTATCCATTCTGCATCCATTTATTGTACCACATACAGGCTAGATTGCAAATATAAAAGCTAACTACAAATTGATACCATGCACTTTTGATAAAATTGTGCTTATTCTGTTTTCTATTGACTAACAGAATTTCTTCCTCTGCTTTTGGATTTTTGTAGGGGTACTGGAAGAAGCTGAGTTTTACAATATTGCATCCCTGGTGCGTCTGGTGAAGGAGCGGATACGGGACAATGAGAACAGAACCTCTCAAGTAATGCATGTTAAAACTTAAGTAGAAAAACTCAGTCATCAGGATTCAGTCATTAATAAAAATGTGACAGAGGGACAGTGCGCTGCAGGGGGAGACACAGGACAGCATACTTGGTGTCTAGTCTCTCAAGTAGTTGGGTGTCCCTACTTTCTGATTGATCCGACATATGATTGAGAGTGCGCATCCTTCATGGCTACTGGCAAGGGCTCTCAAATCTACTCTGATATTTGCAGGTAGAGGTTAGGAGCAATTGAATAGAAGGGGGCTGAAAATGAGGACTCAAGGCAATAGATGGGACTTTGAGTTCCAAAAAGCAGATTAGCTAGCTGACCTACTAAAAGATCTTATGAGTACATGGGCCATGCATCCCATTTAGAAAATGGAGGTTGCTTTAATATGTTTTACTAAATTTGCAATTAATAAAAGTGCAGTGATACTATTTTGGCAGAAAACGTTAGGTTGCATAAACAGTTTGGGTGAGTGCCCAGTGTAGTGTATTTCCCTTTCCTTGGTGTGCGACGTTATCAGAATTGTGGGTCGCTCTTTCCCTATAGTCAACCCTAAGAAAGGGAACTTGGGTGATTTTCTCTCATTATATTTACAAAATCAGATCTACGGATATGCTTTTCTTGTCCTTCCCAGACAATTTTAATATTTCCATCAAATATAAGCCTTCTCAGACCAGCATCTTCTCTCAGTATTTCTTTACTGCAATTCTTTTTGCTGCTGCTGAACTGTTTTTAATTTGTAGAATCAATACTAGACGAGTAAAATTTTCAAAAACACACCTGGAGGACTTGGGCTCCTGTCATGTACATGTTTTTGATAGTGTCACCTCAAAATCCTCACGACCCTCAGCAAGCAAAAAAAAACTATATCATGTAGACTAGCTTGGGAAAGTCTATGCAACTCAGACTTCCTCTTTTATAATCCTCAAGGCACAAAATAGATCAGGTTTCCCTACAAGAAGACACTAAAGCCTCAGCTGTATTTCTTTGTCTGAAAACAAACACCGCTAAGCCAACTCCCTCTCCTGATTTTAAAATTCCTGCTTTGCTTTTTTCCCCTTGGTGCTTTAGGGACCTGTGAAACATGTGTACAGAGTTCTGCAGTGCCAAGAGGAAGAGCTCACACAGATGGTGTCCACTATGTCTGATGGATGGAAATTTGAACAGGTACTGTTGCCAATGATTGCCATTCCTATATCCAAAGAAAGAGATTCCCCCTGTGGGAACAGCATATGGAATGAGTTTAGATTCTGTTTAACTACCCCTCTCACGACTCCTTCCTGCTGGCGGCGGGGAGTCTGTATCCAGAATCAGTCCACTTTATATGGAATAACTGGCAGGGGAACAACGGTAGCTTACTGAACCCATAACCAGAAATAATATTTCCTTGAGATCTTTTGAATCCTTATCGGACTCTTGAGAAATTCTTCTCTCCTCCCACTTTTTCCTGGCCCCACTGTGGAGCTTTTATCCAAGGAGAATGAATGAGATCCAGAAGAAGTGAAGACTACTTTCTTCAGAGCCCAGCAGCACAACCCCTTCACAGAGAAGTGTTGTGACATGAGAAATACCTTGCCCTGCAAATGCAAAACATGCTGCATTTACAACACAAGTTCCCTGGCCATGTTTCAAGGGAGTTGCCGAGGGCATAAATCAGCCCCAACTTTGGTATCAGAAGTCACAAACTGTTCTCTTGTGTGGATATACAAAGAACTTAAGCCCTCATGACAGTTCCTGAACTGTGACAGAGATAGATCTGCAATATCTGTTTGCAATGAAATACGACGACACCAAATGGCTCATAGGACTAATAGGACAGAGCCTTCACTTCTAGATCTATTCAAATCCAGCCCAGTTTAGTAGTGACAAAAAGCTGTGACTGTCTGCTAGCTGTGCAGTCACCAATGTGAAATCAATGTGATGGTTCAGTGGCCATTTTCCAACAGACAAGTGTCCATATCGCATTTGGCACTATTTACTCTTTGTTAGCAGTCTTAACACAGACACCAAGGATTGACCAGGATGAGGAGTTCAATTCCCGTTATCCTGACAGGTTCTCTCTATGGCTATATCTATGCTATGAGCTAAGGATGCGATTTCTCGGCTCATGTACGCATACTTCACTAGCTCAATGAGAGCTAGTGTGAGTATAAATAGCAGTGTAGCTGAGGGAGGGCAGATAGCCACTAAATATCTTTCCTAATTAACATGGATTCTGTGTATCCACAGTGACTTGTGGTCTGAAGTGCAGTTGTTTATGTTCATTATAGTTTAGACAGTCAAGTGGTAAAATACAAAGGGAAAACACAGTCCATTGACATCCTAAAACCAACTCTTTTGTCCTCAATAGTGAGTCATTGCAACCATTAAAGCTCATTCATTGTACAAGCCATTTCCATTATTATAGCTTGGTTAATCCTCCTTCAGACCCACAGAACAATGGATATGATTATTATACTCAGGGGACAGGGAGCTCCATCTATCCCTTGTTATAAGTGTGAGGTTCTCTTTTCTAAAATCCTTGGGGCAGAACTAGTGTAGCCATTCAAATACACATAAGATTCATACTGTTTTTCTTCAGGATGTAAAATCCGAGACTAGTCTGAAGAGCAGTGCTGAGAAATACAAATTACTGCTATGCTGTTTACTCCAGGCTGTCACTTTAATGTAATAATGATAAAAGAATTGTGCTAGTTTGCCAGGTGTCCTTTAGTTGTTGGAATATACTGCCCTACCTTTGTGACAAAGAAATTGCCTGTCCAGTGTTTCTGCATCAAAAAGTCAGAAGCTGTATTCCTAGAATTTCGTTAAACAGGTGTATCGTCTAGACTGAGTGACTCCTTCTGTAGAGCCCACATTGCCTAGCATATCCAGTCTCTGAAGTATTTGGCTAAGGCTTAACATTTTGTATCACAAAATATGATTAATATTTACAGTGTTTTCATTAATTGGAAAATGCATCACAGCTTTCCATGTTACCCTTTCAGTCATTTTTCCCTGAGTTTAGCCACCACCAGGGGGCTCTGTAGCACTGCCAGTCATGGACCAAGAATATGCTTACTATTTGACAGGAAAGCTTATAACACAAGTTAATATCCCAGAGAGTTTTGTCCTGTTGAAATTTTAATTCTGACTGGGTTCAGCCAGCCACACACAAGGCAATAACAAGGACAGAGCAAAGTCCATTGGCTATTGCTGCATTAATCCTTACATCCTCTCGGTTATTTTCCTGTTCTTCAGCTAATCAGCATTGGATCTTCCTATAACTATGGGAATGAGGACCAGGCAGAATTCCTCTGTGTCGTCTCAAGGGAGCTCAATAACTCTACTAATGGCATTGTCATCGAACCTAGTGAGAAGGCAAAGGTGAGAAGCCTGGTTAAGAGAGTTGTCTTAAATGTCCCTGTACACAGAAAAAAATTCCTCTGTGCTCTAACGATGCCATGAGGTTGATGATAGTAATTCCTTGCACATGCTTATTCTCTTCCACTCTTCCCTCCAACCCCACTTCCTCCAGTGAGATTTGCAGTTTTACTAGATGACATTACAGCAAATATATCCAGATCCAAAGCTCTTCGTACATTTCACATTGAGCCATAGATATATAGGAAAAAAGATGCACTTTTTTTTTAAAAAAGTGTAAAAAGGAGGGAAGAAAGGGTTAGCACAACTAGGAAGATTGAAACCGATCACATTTCCTAGCTGACAGCCATTGCAGGGAGTGAAGGAGGTTGGTTGGTTGTTTTCCTTTGATCAGCCTTTGATCAGGGTCTGAAAAATATGAAACTATCCTTCTGAATTTCCTGCGTGCAGCTGACCCGTCTCTAGAAGAGGCTTTATCATCTCTTATCTCCAGTTTCTCTTAAGGATCTGAGGGAGGCTCATAGGTTTTAATGGTCTTGAGTACAGAACTTGGAACTAGGGACTCCACTCCTAGCTCTGCCATACACGCCGCTGTGTGTGGCCTTGGGCAGGTCATTTAAAATCTGTGCTTCCATTTTCCCAGCTGTAAAATGGTTATAATGCTTACCTCACAGAGGTGACTAGGATTAGCATCTTAACATTTGTGAAGTACAATATATACTTTTTTAAAATCCTTCTACAGTTCATGCTGCTGAATCTGAGTGGGTGAGGTATCTGGGTAGAAAAATGGAAAGAATTGTATTATGGACCAAGACTATGCATCTTTAAACATGCAGAGATCACAGCCTCAAATCATAAAAGATTTTGTCAAGATGCAGCAGAATGTTATGCCTTGCAGTGACCAAAAGCCAAGTGTTTTTAGCACAGGCCTGTCTTTTCCAAGGAAATAAGTCATTCATAAGAGTTATGTAAAAACCAGCGGCCACTCCTGATGATTCTTTGTACATTTCCCTCCTCCATCAATTTTTCCTTCCCCTACTGACACAAATAGCATTTTCCGAAACATGAGAACTAATATCCAAATTTGTCCAAGTTCAGCCTTTATTATACCAGTCCTTCTCTTTTCAGATTCTTCAGGAGCGAGGATCCAGGATGTGATCCACGTGTCTGGTTCTGTTATACTTCAAGATGTCAAAAGGGCAATCTAGCTGGGCAGAGCGTTTCTTCGCAGTTCAGCCTTGCTCTTGTACAGTAACCGAGCTAATGCAAAGCAAAGCTGAGCCTGTCCTGCCAACAGAGAATAATTCTGGTCAAAACCAAAGGCTTCCCCCTAATCCCAGGAAACAAAGGAAAGAAGAGACTCTTCCAATCGGATAGTCCCTTTTTCAAATGTTTGTTTTTGTTTTCTTGGCCGGCGCTGTATTGAATTTTTCCAACACTGGCTGGGCCGGATTCCCAGTCAGAGCCTTTGGGAGGGTTGCTCAGGTCCATGAGCCCATGTAGTCAGCCCAGCCTCCAGTGGGATGGAGTAGGTGAAAGAGGATTTGTATTAGAGCTGTGCCATTTTGTGTGCCCAGGTTTATCAAGTAGAGATACCCTGCAGCGTTCCTCCCCACCAGTTGGCCCCACACAAATCAGATGAAGAGGGTTTAGAAGTGAGTAACAAAAACAAGAACTGTCTTTTTTTTATACTGAAACTTTTTTCATTCTTGCTTTATATTTGGTACTTGTCAGGTTCCTGAGAGCTGAGTTAGATACAAAATAATCCTAGTGGGGAGAGCAGTTGTGTTTCTGTCTAATGTGGGCCTTGGGAGGGGTCTACTGCTGGCACTATTATATATGGGCTCTTGGCATATCCCAAAGCCCATTGCTCTTCATGCATTTTTTAAAAATCTATATTGGCCCATGCTAGTGAGAGAGTAAATGGTTCTGTCCTTTATTCTCTCCAGGTTGGATGAAAGTGGTGACAGGGATCCTGTCCCACTTCCCCTCCAGTCCCTTGCCACAGCTTTATCTTAGCCTGGCATGATGTTATTTGATTTACCCAGGTTAGGGACTTGTTGCTGCCACGTTCAGCTTTGCCTTGTTTGTCTCCAGCAGCATGGACTCCCTTGATCTCCTGCTGTCTTCTCCCAGCAGGAGGAGTTAGGGGAGGCTTTATTTTGTACTGTAGCAAGCAGGTAGGTTTTTTTAAATCCATCGGATAGTTTGGGGAGGAGAGCCCCTATTTACATATGGCAATTCCACATCTGCAGCCTGCTCATTACCCTGCCTTCAGTAGGTCAGCCTGAAGTACCAAGGGGCATTGCAGAGACTTTGCAGGGGGCTTGATGAAAGTTGCCAAAGTGTTGTAATGTTTCTTGTCCAAAGTGACGTGTCTACTTTTGTGACTTTTTTTGGAATGCCTTGAATGGACGTGCAAATGTTCGTTTGTGCCTCTCTCTTTAATTCTAATCTTAGCCAAACTGGACTCACTGGTCCCTTCAATGAATCGGTGCCATCCCTAAGCAATGACATGTCCCTACTATCTGGTAAATGGAATTTCGTAGGAGTTTGCTGCATGTTTTTCCCGTTGTCCTGGCTTTGTCCTTTGTAGCCCAGTGCTCTGGCACCTGGGCTTTTGAGTTGAGTCCCAAACTGCCGTTGAACCAAAGTTCCAGGTACATTGGAATTCACTGGCATTGGCAAGGCCAGAGTGAACGGTCCTGGAGTAGGCCATGAGCACAGAATTCCTTGTTTGAATTGATGAGTGTGGGATTCTCCCTGAAGGAATTGGGCTCACTGTGGTCTTGTCAGTGTTTTGTGCACGGGGAAGTTCCCCATCCTGTCTCCTTGTTGACTTGGGGCAGAGGGCTGTGACCAGTGGTTTCTGTGGATATGGATAACCTTTTCAGTGAACAAGGTGCAGTAAAGAAGTTCAGAGGGATACCCCACACACACACACTCTCCAGTCCAGCTTTTCCCCCACGCTGCTGTCAGCATACCTCCTCCAGTGGGGTCTTCGCCTCTTTCTCAGGAAGGAAGGTTGATTATCTGTAGTAGCTAGTCTTGGTAACAGACTGTGCCAAATGTCTGAACTCATTGTGTCAGTTTTGGGCTGCTGAAATTCAGTTGGTGTGGCACCATACTCAATCCAGCTTTCCTAGCCCCCAATTTTCCCTGTCTGTCATGTGATGAAATGGTGTGGGTGTGCTTGGACTGGATGCCTTGGCTGGGCCCAAATAACACTGTGATGTGTACATATAGCTCTTATCTATGGGTATCTTGTAGACCCAGCCATTGTCAGTTTGTGGTCACAACTGAGAAATTAAAAAATGCATATGCAGTTTAGCAGCATAAAAGCCACATATCACACTAGCCTTCACACCACCATCTATCTTTTCCCCCTAGGAAGAAAGGGAAGTTGGGAATTAGTCAAGAAAGATCAGACTAACAACAACAGGAGTCAGAGTAACAGCCATGTTAGTCTGTATCCGCAAAAAGAAGAGGAGTACTAGTCTCTAAGGTGCCACAATTACTCCTGTTCTAATAACAGGAGTAACTTTGCTGCCCTGTCAGACTCAGTCAATACAAGCCTAACTGACTTGCTTTTCAAGCTGGCGGGCACAAAGCAGTGCTAGGTTTGCTTGGAGGGCGATGTTTTAATCCAGTACAATTTGAGTTGACAGAATGATACCTCATTGCTTTTTTTGGGTCATCAAAAACACCATGCCTCATGAAGCCCGTTTGAGGAGTGCCTGCTGTCAGAATCAGTTTGAAAAATACTACCGCCCTACCTTCTCCACACCAGAGGGAACGGCTCCAGTAAAACAAACAAGAAGAACCTGGTAGTTACAACAGGCAGAGACCAGTTGAGTGTGTCCTGTATAAATTGCAATGGATTGAACATTTCTGCCAGATACCTGGGGAACAGACTATAAACGTTAAATCCTATTCTCTCCCTAACTTCCTCCTCCAGTGAGAATTGTTAGAGCTTGTCAGTGGATTTAATGCCCCACTGGAACCTAATTGCCTTTTCTTCTTCTTAAAATCCAATAGAATAAGTGATCTAGAAAATGATTCCTGTCATTTGCATCCTCACTGGATCTCAAGTTCTTTGGTGATAAGAAGGGACTGTTGTAGTCTTCTGGAAGGCTATGGACTCCTGTAGGTACAAAGACTTGCAATCCATCAAGAGCAGGATGCTTTCCTAGATCACCTAGCTGGGAGTTTCTCCTCTTTACTGACTGTGATAGGTCACCTTTAGCCCTGTGAAAGTCTGAAGAACTGGTCTCGCTTGGCTTCCGCATTCCATACGAGTTGCATCACTGCATGGCTGGAGAAGGGGCTTTTTGTTCCATTTCGTTTAGCTCAGTCGCAACTATTTCCTCAAACTAAAACAGGGGGAGGGGTGTCACATCAAATCAGTCCTGTTGACCCTAGAGGGCAGTATATTTTGGTGAGTGGGAGCAGGGAAGCAGTGGTAGGAGGTCTGATAGATAGCTGTGGGGTTTTGAATCTCTTGGGAAGGTTCACTTTAAAGCATTAGCACTGGGAACTGATAGCAAGTTTTATATAAATTTCCCAGTGGCCTAAATTGTTCCATTATGGGGAGACTGGAATTAACCGTCTCTGAAAGTGTCTTTGTTTCTGCACATTTTTAAATCAATCTTCTCAGGGGTGACTGGTCTGAGGGGAAGTGGGGGGGGGGGGCGGGTTAGCCACAGGGGTGGGGGCACAGCTCCTCAGACCTCTGCAGCTTGGCCATGGGCTCCTCCCCCTCAGGTTTTGCCTGCAAACCCAGAGGTTTTGTACAGTTTGTCGTGTCAGTGCCCTTTGCTACTGTTTCTCTTTGTTTATTGAATGTGTTTGAATAATGATTCAGATGCTGTGATTAATTTTTTTTCAATAAAGATTCTGAAATGGGTTGGAAGTTTGAACTAATGTCCTGTGTCCTGCTGCTTTGTTTGTATTGACTTTTCAACTGCGCTGTTGTCTTTTCATATAACTTTTTGAACACCTGTTTTACTCCACTGCCTAACACTTGGGAGGAAGGATGCTTTGGTGTAAACTCACAGTACCCAGCTGTAAAGATTACAGGCGAGTCTCATCTTACACGGGGGTTCCATTCCGTGGTTAATGCGTAAAGTGAAAACCGCGTATAGTCAAAATTACATTGAGTTGAATAGCAGGCAGAATTGCCTGCACTACAGGTACAGTATTAAAATTATTTCTCTCTCTTTTTTTTTTTTTTTGGTTTTTGCCGACCGCATAAAGTTGAAATCACACGTTAAAGGCGCACAAGATGCGACAGACCTGTACAAGGTAAAAAGCATTTGTCCATTGACAAAACCCGCAAACACCACCACGTCTTAGACCTCTGTACATCACAAAGCACAAAAGACAGAACCCCTCTCCCCCCCATGAAGTGGTGATCTGCAAGTGTCCATTTGGAAAGACGTTGTACGGCAGTGTTTAACAGTAAAAATGGTCTTCATTACTTCTAGAAGGTATTTTAAATAATTACATTACCCCAATCATAATGCATCCAGCATTTTCCTTATTTGTCTCTTAAGCAGGATTGATGGATTAGCAGAGATTCAATTTGTTTCCTTTTTACAGGGATTAATTTTCAGAAAGGCTTGGAACACAGATGCACCAACAGATGGACAATTGGATGGAGGAGAGAGCAGAGAAAGAACTAAATAAGTTTTTTTAAAAATTCAGTCTGCCTGTAATAAGCCTGAAAGCCAAGCAATGGTTTGAGCATTGGCCTGCTAAACCCAGGGTTGTGAGTTCAGTCCCTGAGGGGGCCACTTAAGGATCTGGGGAAAAAATCAGTACTTGGTCCTGTTAGTGAAGGCAGGGGGCTGGACTCAATGACCTTTCAGGGTTCCTTCCAGTTCTATGAGATAGGTATATCTCCATATATTAAAAGAAATGTCTAAATTTTGGAGCCAAGCCGTTGCTGCCTCCTACATCTGTTCCTGATGCTGCTCTGGCTCCCTGCTTAGCACAAATACCTCTGCTCTGGTGACAGCCTACCTCCAAGAGCAAGGTCACTATCCCCTTTTTTCCTTTCATGGCTTTTGCTTCAGGAGATCAGCATGTAGCAGTTTGAGGCCATCTTAAAACTTCTGTCTATTGTCATCCTTGTGCTGGGATCTCAAAGTACTAAATGTAAAATAAGCCTCCCATCAGTACCAGGACGGAGAAGTGATTTGCTCAAGATCACGCAGGAAATCAGCAAAGCTGGGAAAAGAAACCAGGGACAAGGAACTGCTAGGCTCCTGCTCTAACCACAAAACTATACTTCTTAAGGTCCATTTCTGAGCATGTGTGTAATCTGCCACCAACTCTGTTCCTTCAGTTGGCAAAGCCTTGACCACAGTAGGGACTCTCCCAGAGTTTGCCTCCACTGGTACATGTTTGGAGCCTTAGTGGGAGGATGACTGCTGGAGTTTTGAACACTTACCTAACTGTCTAATCACCGTAACATTAGCTGCATCTATCAGGTCATCTATGTTGGGATTCTGGTTATGAAGATCTCTTTAAACTAGACATCTTAAATTATTTATTTAGATTATGGTCCAGGACCTGTTGGCAAACTGAACTTAAAAGCTTTTTCCAAGCCCCTGACCTGTCTCAGAAGGTGACAGAGCACAGCTAGCAACAGTTTCAGGTTCAAAATGCCAACTGCTTTGGCAGAATAGAAAGTTGGATTGTGTTAGGGTGACCAGACAGCAAATGTGAAAAATTGGGATGGGGGTGGGGGGATAATAGGAGCCTATATAAGAAAAAGACCCAGAAATCAGGACTGTCTCTATAAAATCAGGACATCTGGTCACCCTCGGTTGTGTTTGCATGTACATTCATTATATGCAACGTAGCTGTGTCAGTCCCAAGATGAGAGAGTCTGTTGATGAGAGAGACAAGCTTTCGAGCTACCTGCAGAAGAGCTGTGTAAGGCCAAAAGCTTGTGTCTCTCACCACCAGAAGCTGGCCCAATGAAAGATGTTACCTCAGCCACCTTGTCTCTGTACATTCATTCACATTCACAACAGAGCAAGTCCCGTAAGCAGTAATTCAAAATAGGAAGTCCATTTATAACTGCACCTCAGTTGCTCAGCTTTTATTCTCTTAACCTGCACCTATAAAACTGTCCAAGCTTTTACAGATTCTGACTTGTGTGAGTACAGTATCAAAAAACTAGTTCAGAATCTTTGTCAGCCAGGTAGATGGTTTTCCACAACTAACAGTTTAATACTCCTGCATCAGACTGAAAATACATAGTCACTAGGCAGGTTGCTGTGGAGACCACAATTCGGTGGAATCTGGGGATGCAATCTGTCCCTTGTACTATTAACTATTCTCAAACTTGAGCTATTCCAAATATTTCTCTCTCTGTTTTCAAGTCATTTCTTGGCTTCCCCCCCAGCAGCCATATTACAAGATCTATTGTGAGCTACTTTTAACCACGAGATCAAAGTGAACCCATGTGAAAAAAACCTGCTCTTACTACTACACACATACAGCTCTTACTATTTCTGCATGGACATAGGTTACAAAGTTCAGCTCTGAAGTTTCCTAACATTCAGGAGTGTTCGGATCCAGTGCAGTAGGGGAGGTAGAATACCAGAGCGGCCATACTGAGGCAGACCAAAGGTCCATCTAGCCCAGTATCCTGTCTTCAGACAGTGGCCAATGCCAGGTGCCCAAGAAGGAATGAACAGAACAGATAATCATCAAGTGATCCACCCCATTGTCCTTTCCCAGCTTCTGGCAAACAGAGGCTAGGGACACCATCCCTGCCCATCCTGGCTAATAGCCATTTATGGACCTATCCTCCAAGAATATATCTAGCTCTTTTTTTAACCCTGGAGGAGGGAGTATAGTTGGGTTGCAGATTTGCAACATAGCTGGCCTCCAGTTACAGTCTGGAGCTTTGCCCAAGAACTTTTAACAAGCAGAACTCGTCAGAAAGGAACACTGCCACATTTCTGTGCCTGCTGCCAGTCTAGTGTGTCCACTCCCTGTGCAGCTGCTCTGAGGTTCATTCTAGCTCCCTTCTTCTAAGGAAACAGCAGAGTACAATTCAGCTTCTCCAGTGGATCACACTGTGTGATGGCATCATAATTGGAATGTTCAGTGTTTGGTTTATGATGTCATGCAGAAGACTTAGCTGTACCATGAAGGGCTGCCTACTGGAAGGGAGTCCTCAGGCGGAGCTGCTAAAGGGCCAGGAAGAACAAAAACCAACCAGTGACTTGGCACTGGAAGCGGCACCAGGCTCTGAGTGGCAACGGTCAGGGAATATCCTTTTGTACTGCCATGTAACTGCTTCCCCATTGGCATAGGGAGGCATGAGTGACCTCATATCCAAATAGATCAGGTGAGTATGGGGCATTTGACAGAGTCTGGCTTTGCAATAGAATGATCACTGATCCAGAATTGATAGGCCCATAAAATCCATTCACTTCGTAAGTCTTTGGATTGGTGACCACCTACCACCCACTGGAATATTCTACAGGGAATTACCATATTTTTAAATATATTAAATCTTGTAATAACATGATGAACTATCATCTTCTACAGGTGTTTTTTGCCATGTAAAGAAAATGGCCCAAATTCAGCCCTGCCATAAGCCAGTCACTGATGATTGCAGTGGGAGATGAGCTCATTTAGTCCAAAATTCAATTTGTCCTGAAAAATAGTTCTTCCCTGAGAGTCTTTCAGCCCAATGAATCTGAGTATCTCAGCTGAATGAAGAGGGTTGTCCCTTGTCCTCTCCAAGGTAGATTGGTTGTGCTTCTTCAAGCTTTTCAAAGGGACATATGGTCTCTGCACCTGCTCAACTGTGCTAGAGAACAATCCACACCTGGGTTGAGGTCCTGCATTTCCTCATGTTCCCCTTGCTCTGATCCCTTGTGTCTTTTTGGTGGGCTGCCAATAACTCAAAAAGATAGACATGTAGTGGTCAGCCTCTACGTGGTGCTACTGGGAAAAACTCCAGCTATGACTGTTCATGCTGCTCGTCCTGTTATTGTGACCATCCTTCTCATAGCTAAGAAGGGCTCAACATTAGGCGTTCTTGTACTATTCCCTCACAGCCATCGAGTATGCTGTCCCTACAGGCCCTCCAAGCTGGGAAGCAAGCAAAGACCCATGCAGGCAGATTGATCCACAGAAAGGAACTGCTCAGGCAGAAGTGTGTCTGCCTAGATACAGAGCAGTACATCTATGGACAGAGTAGGACATGGGACCTAGGACTCCTGACTTTTATTCCCAGCTCATATGCCTACACTGCGATAAAAAAAACCACAACACTAAGTTTCAGTGCCCAGGTCAGCTGATGCAGGCTCATGGGGTTCAGGATATAAAGTAGCAATGTTGACTTTCAGGTTTGGGTTGGAGCCTGGGCTCTGAGACCCTCCCGCCTCACATGGTCTCAAAGCCTGGGCTCCAGCCCAAAAATCTACACTGCTATTTTACAGCCTCCCAGCCTGAGCCCTGCGAGCCTGTTAGCTGTCCCAGGCCAGCTGCAGTGTAGACAGGGGCAGCTCCAGGCCCCAGCACGCTAAGCGCGTGCTTGGGGTGGCATGCCTCGGGGGGTGCTCTGCCGGTCGCCAGGAGGGCGGCAGGCAGGCAGCCTTCGGCGGCTGCCTGCGGAGGGTCCGCTGGTCCCGCGGCTCCGGTGGACCTCCGCAGGCACGCCTGCGGGAGGTCCACCGGAGCCGCGGGACCGTCAACCGGCAGAGCGCCCCCCGCGGCATGCTGCCATGCTTGGGGCGGCAAAATGTCTAGAGCCACTCCTGAGTGTAGACGTACTCTCAGTGACTGGAGAAAGTCACTCGACTGTTCTGTGTCTGGGTGTCCACATCTGTAAGCTGGAGACAATGACAAATATTTTATTTAGTGACTGAAACCTAATTAATGTCTGGGAAGTGCATGGAGATCTTTAAATGAAAGGGACTAGAGAAAGGCCACATGGTTTAAAAAAACACACACACACACACACACACACACACACACAGTGTGGGGGTGCAAGATAACTGAAATGAAAGGGCTCTTTAACCTAGCAGATAAAGGAGTAATGAGATCCAGCAGCTGGAAGCTGCAGCTACACACATTCGCACTGGAAATAAGGTGCATATTTTTAACAATAAGGGTAATGAATTATTGGAACAAATTACCTACGGGGTGCTGGAACAATTTGTATAGTGGGGGTGCTGAGAGCCATTGAACCAAACTGTAAACCCCAGTATATGATGGAAACCTCTTCCAGCCAGGGGGCGTGGCAGAACCCCCAGCACCTGTTACCTATGGATGTTATGGATTCTCCATCAATTGAGGTCTGCCAGTCTGGATTGGATGGCTTCTCACTGATATGCCTGAGTTCCACCAGAAGTTCTGATCTCCTGCATCATCCAGGCCGCGCTAAAGAATCAGAATGGTCCCTTCTTGCCTTTAAAATCTATTAATGATCTCTCACATGAGAATATCTAGCTTAATAAAAATGTTACAAATCTATTAATCACTTTTCACAGAGTGTCTTGAAGGTGAGTACAATGAGTAAACCTGTGTCTGTTCCATGTTTCCCAGAGCCCAAGATACCAGCATCTGTGAGGCAGCATCCCCGCTGAGGTTTCTGTCACCATGAGCAACACAAATTTTTTTTTCCTTGAAGACAACATTGTGTGCCCGATCTGCCTGGAGGTGTTCACAGATCCAGTCACCACTGCCTGTGGGCACAACTTCTGCATGGACTGCTTGCAGGATTACTGGGACCACCAAGCTGTGATTGGGGAGTGTCCCTACTGTCCACAGTGCCGAGAACCCTTCAGCTCACGGCCTCGACTCCGCAAAAATATAAGCCTTGGAGAAATAGCAGAAAAGTTCACCCAGGAGGAGGCTCGGGCAACAGCCAAGCTTCCCCTGGCGGGTCCAAATGACATCCCTTGTGATCTCTGCTCCTCTAGGAAAGTGAAGTCCATCAAGTCCTGCTTGCAGTGCATGGCTTCCTTGTGCGAAAACCATACCCAGTTGCACTACGAAGACAAAACTTTCAGGAACCACCAGCTGCTGGAACCCATGGGTGACCTGAAATCCAGACTATGCCAGAAGCACCACAAGCTGCAGGAGCTGTACTGTAGGACGGAGGGTGGGTTAGTTTGCTACACCTGTATCCGAGAGGAGCACAAGAACCATGACGCAATCCCGCTACAGGAGGAGAGAGCCAGGAAAGTGGTAAGTATGGACGTATGGATTTAGTAAGGAAGAGGAATGGGGCCCTCTCAAAAAGCAGATATCTAGTTCTAAAATAAAGATCTGCCTACACTGCATAAAAAGCATGGAAAGGACCCATTCTTTGGAACCTCTTGTGCTTGCAACACCTGTGCAAAGACTTGCATTCACACAAACCAGTTATCCCAGGCCTCTGGTCATAATAATTAGTTACAACACCTGTGTCAGATCTTTAGCAGACGTTTGGCTGAACCAGTATGAATGGGAAGCTGTCCTGGTTCAGACAGTTCTAACACCAGCCTATAGTGCAGTACTTCACTTTTGAAAATTACCCAGAAGCCCTTGTTTTCAGTCACAGTACTGTGCATTTTGGGTTAGGTGTTTCAGGAATCCCCCAGAATGCACTGGTACAACCACTGTTGTAAGGTGCCCTGTGTGCGTAATGCACCAAAATAATCAAACGCATCACCATGCAGATGTGTAACCATCGCAAGGACAACCAACCCTGCAATAGTTTCATCACTCACAGCCTGATATAACACCCACTGGAATCCACGGGATGACTATGGGTGCAATCATCAGCTATCAATGGTGCTATGCTAATTTTCGACATCGGAGGGTCTGGTCCATTGATTTCAATGAGAATTAGATCAAACCATTAGTAGAGAAACACCCTCTGTATAGTCAATTCCCAGTCTCCTTCCAGAGCAAGCAATTCCAAGGACATTAAAATAGGTGGCTCTCTTGAGAGCACAAGTCAATTTGTACCTGACTCCAGAGCAGCTTGTCTAAAATACCTGCAACAGGTTGCTGACCAAGTGCATCTGTCCCATGATTTAAAATAATCTGGGATGCAGAATAGGAGACCTAAAATATTCCCTAGGAAAAACTGATCTAATCAATCCATGCCTCTGTTTACCAGGGAGCATGTATGCCCGGCCACACCACCCACCGGATGTGGGGAAAATGCTTTTTTTCCCCTAGCCTTATTGAAGGTGAGGAAATGCATCTTACAAGTGGAAAGAGGCCACTCCACCTCCACTTGACCTCCCAGATCTTTATCCTCTGAACAAATGAAGATCTCTGAGACAAATTTAACTTGATGAGAGGTGGAAACCTTTCCCTAAACTCTTTGGGGGGAGAGCCCTAAAGACAGGCCAATGTGCAAGTGGACATAAGAAGTGTCAAGCAGGAAAGCGTTGAATGGAATTTTGCATTCTTGGTGGCAATGTAACACTGACAGACCCCAGTCATCGGCAGGAGGGATCAAACCTGGGACCTCTGGAGCTAAATGCATGAGCCTCTTGCATCAGCTAAAAGCCACATGGCTGTTAGCTAAGGCTGTAGAGCAAACTCATTAATCTCTAAGTGGTCTCGGTACCACTTGATGGGACAGAGGACCACACCCAGGAGGTGTGTGAGTTACAGTGGGAGATAATCCCATTGGGTTTTCCAACAGCCGTGTCACTTCCTGATTAGTTTGGAGTAGAGAACAGGGAAAAGGGAGGGGACGGGGATTGGAAGGAATAAATCTTTTCCATACTTCAGAAAACTATAAAGAGGGAAAATAATCATAAAATGGCACCTGGTTAAGATTCAGTAGCCTGGTATAAACATGTTGAATAGGATTTTCAGAAGCACTCACTGATAGCCTCTCTCTTTGCTCCCATTGAAGTCCATGGTAAAATTTCCATTGAGTTCAGTCAGAGCAGAGTTAGGCCATCACTGAGAGCTTTGGAAAAGATCTCACAGAAGTGTCCTTTCTTTGCAACAGTGTGTGTGTGCTTCAAGCTCTCCCATATGCCTGTTGTCATGTGCCCATTTCTTTTACACATCTATTGCTTCCTGCCTGCTGTATCCATGTCTTCAATGCCAAGTTTTAATTTAAAATAAAAATAACATTAACTAAAATGGCCTGAGACATGATTCATGTTTAGGAACACACACAGATTTTCAAAGGCACTGAAAGTCAATGGGCATCAGGCATCTACATGCCCTTGAATAACTTCTCATAAGATCCTGTCTCCAGCAGTGGCCACACCTGATGCATCAGAGGAAGGCAAAACACAGAGGGATGGAAGCTGTAGAACGCCTTCCTGGCCTCAGAAAGGAGTTCAACTGACACGCTGAAGCATGAGATTTGAGCACGCTTATCTTGCCATGGAACAAAGGCAGCCACTCACATCAGATTCCTGACAGCCATAGCCTTCTCTGCGGAGATCTGATAGTGCAGGAGGGAAAGGGTAATAGAGCTGGTGCCCATGTAACCCTATTATGGGCACCAGGAAGATCCCACAGAATAGATAAGAGAGCTTTTGCTCAGCCATAAACGTGGCAGAAACAGACTGTAACTCAGGATATTCTGCCTTTGCTCTTTTATATCTGTATTGTGGGCCAAGATCCTCAGCTAGCGTAAATTAGCGCAGCTCCACTGACATCAGTGAAGCTTTGCTGACTTGCAGCAGACGAGGAGCTGGTCCTGAGCACTTAGCAATAAATAGCCTAGAGTCCCCCGAGATGCAGGTATTCCTCTGTCAGGACTATTTCTAGTTGTTTAGAAGTCAATTAGTGCGGAAACAGACAGAACGAAACTCCTGAAGCCAAAGCAGGGCCATTTGTTGATCTGCTCCTTTGGAATAAAGTTAATTTGCAGTGGACCTGTCATTCATAATAGCATCCAAGGAGAGGCTTGGCTAATGCAGCAGTTGGAACATTGGGTTTTTGAGAGTCTGTGTTTCATCAGGTTTGTAATCAGCAGGGAGCTGAGCCGAGAAATTGCCAGATGCTTTTCTGCAGTCATGCTCCCCAGGGCTGTGAGCTTGTTAGAACTCAGACTAAGAAGGGTGAGGCCTGGGCACTATTTCTTGAAGGCAGGGAACATCTCTTACTGAAGAGCACCTTTCGAATTCAAGGCCCTATAGGGAGGTGTAGAGGTCTGCGCAGAAGGTGCTTTTTGCAGGACAAGGCCATGTTCTGTAAAGCACTCTGTGAATTTATGGTACATTTATTATACTATTACTGTTAATCACACTTGGATGGGAGACCACCCAGGAAATCCACACTGCTACCAGAGGCTGTGAAGCTGGCATTCCTTCAAGGTTACTACTGAACCACCTCAGGAAGGCGTGTGGGTGTAGGACTATGCTGTTGAAAGTGCCGCCACTCTGATGAGATGTAAATTCAAGGATCCCTTGTGGTCATGAAAGGCCTCATTTCATAAGAGTTAGGGACATTACCCCTGTGTCCTGGTTAGGTTTTTTCTTTGACCAGTTACATTCATCCAATCTAAATACCCTCTCCAGTTTCAAGTGGACATGATAATTTTCACTTTCCAACCTGACCTATTGTGCAGTGTTAGCTGTGCACTGTTAAACGCTGCCCCATTCCACTTCAAAAGGCACTTAAGTGATTCTTCAAGTTGGCCAGAAAATGGGCTTCCCCAGGAAATTTAAACTTCTCAGTGAAAAAAATCAAAATCCAAAATATTTCAATTTGGAAATACTGCTGCAATGCGTCATGGGAGTTGTAGTCTGGTTACTTCATGTCCATATTCTCTTCTATGGGCCAGGCTCTCCAGGAAGACTAAATTTCCCTTAATGCACCACAGTCTCCTCAATGTTAAGGAGGAGGCAGTGCATCATGGGAGTCCTGGGCCCCCTGGTGCATAATGGCAGCATAAGGCACCTAAACAACCTCTCCCTTGAGGCACTGCTGTGACATATCTGAACCAAAATATTTCAGTTTTCAAGCACTGATTTTTTTTTAATTGAAAAAACATTTTTTTCCATGGAAAGCTGGCCTTTTTTTTTTTTTTTTTTTTTAGTAAAAACCCAGTTTGATGGAAGATTTTTGACCAGCCCTACAGATTCCTGCTTCTAAAATGCTTTGAAATGGAAGCATTATGTACATGGAAATATATATATATTAATAGATTTATGCTGCTTTACATTAGTTGAGGGTCTGGCCCATTAGCTGGATATTTTTGTTAGTGATTAGCAGATAACTCACTGACAATAGGGATATGTACATTATCTTCTTCAGGTTTCAGATTGAACACTCCGTGCTGAATGGGGGTAGCTGACAACTCAGAACTATTGTTACAGGCTGTCTCAGGTTCAGGACAACACCGCATCAGGTTACCAAGTCTTCCCAACCATCAGAACTTGATTTTTTTTTTTTTAAGTGAAAGCTGAGATTCAGGGGCATAATTTTTCAGTGAGCAGTAGCTTCTGCAGAGAATTTTGTATTTGTGTCATCATGGAATGCTACATGTAGGGTGATGCTATATTTACAGTGAATGTAAATATGTTCATTCTTTCTTTCCCAGGTGGAGGCCAAGAGAGTACAAGCCAATGTGGAAAACCAGATCCTGATGATGGCATCAGACAGTCACAAACACAAAGGGAGGGTGGTCTATCTCACGGTAAAACACGCTGCTACCACTCTGAATACACTAGGCCTCAGCATGAACCAAATTATTTCCCAAACATCAGACTGTCAAAGGGTCTTTAATAGGATGGATCTTGAAACAAGAGCCACTGTATCACATGAGACCCAAAGATGGGGGAAGAGGGTCTTTACCCTCAGATGTACCTAGTATTAGAGTCTCTCCCTGTAACTGATCAAGCAAAGAGACCTCAACTGAAAGGCATTTGTGTACATTACAGAAAATATTGAAAGATTTTCCAAGGAAGGAACAAAGTTACTCCTTTTTATTCTTGTTCATTTGTATCACTGTAGCCCCAACGGTGGCCCACAATCCACTGTGTTAGGGACTCTACAAACACAACCAAAAGACAGTCCCTGTCCCAAGGAGCTTACAAGGCAGGATCCCAAAGGGGATCAGATTCTGAGCCCCTAACATGCTGAGTTGGCAGTGGGAGAGATCCCCTTGCAGAGTGAGCTACTACTCAGCTTGAGCTAAGGGCAGCAGAATCTGCCCCAAGGTACTTTAACTATCCTTGTAGGGCAGAGGCATTTTCCTCTCATCCTATTTACTGAGCCAATTGCCCAGAACCTGCTTGGAGAGAGTGAGGGAGGCACTTTTTGGGAGCACATCAGCACTTCAGGTCTTGAATCCACGTGAGTCATAAAGATCAGTGACTGCAGTGCGTGTGTGTGTCCTTCCCACCCAGAAAGTGGTAAAGAACTCAAGGGACGAGGTGCACCAAAGCTTTGCGGAGATTATAAAGGAGATCAAACGAATGCAGATGAAGGTGCTGGAGTTTTTAGACAAGGAGGAGAGAGCAGCCCTCGTCCAGCTGGGGAATTCCATTCAGCAAAAGCAAGGGAAGCTTGCTGACCTCAACAAGCAGAACCTCTGGCTGACAGACCTCCTTGACAATGCAAGTGACCAACAGTTCCTGCAGGTAGAGTTCACCCCTCCACCCTGTGACCACAGTAAACTGCACCCATCAGTATGTCCCGGTCGTCCTTGCGTAAGAGGACTGCCCCATGCTTAGCATCCACATCATCAACCACTGCTCCCTGCAGTTTACTTCATGCCTGTAGCTGAAGTAGAGTAGTGGTGAATTTCCTATAGCCTCTACTCACCAAAAGTGGGTATGGCTGAAGTAGCTGAGAAGGGCCTCATAGGCCGCTTTTCTGAATCATTACTTACAGCACCTTCTGCTGGGAGAGGCTCTGGTGTGATTCCCAGCTTGGGGATACCCGCACATGGTAGGTTGAAGAGAACTGGCATGCTAATAAAGTCTCACCACCCTGAGCACCGGTCTCAGATGGGCATGTACGCAGAAAGCCCATCCCTGCAACTCATGCTGCCCCAGCAATGAGAGCTGGCACAAGTATGTCTCTGAGCGGAGAATCACACCCCCACCTACAGGTGCAGACATACCCTCAGATTAGAGTAGCTGTCAACACCCTGTAGCCATTACTACTGCACCGATTTTTATTGATCATTTTCACTTTATCAGCCAAACTAACAGAACCATGTGGAGGAGTAACATAAGGGGAAATATTATGGTATGCAACCATTATTCATCACAAACTAACATTAGTTACAGTATTATCTCTGCCCTCAGATTGATGTGAAGGGGTAAAATAAACTTCAAATGCAGAAGATCGTCTATTTGCATTTGCTTTATTTTAGCTAAAGGCTGACAGATTATCATACTTAGGGTCTTTAAATCAAAACTGGATAGCTTTCTAGAAGAGATGCTGTTGCTCAAACACAAAGTCGGGACATTAGGCAGAAATTACTGGGCAAGGTTCTATGGCATGTGTTATGCAAGAAGTCAGACTAGATACCAGAGACGCCCCTTCTGACCTTAATCTGTAAATCTATTATTAGTTGTATTAGAGGAGCACTCAGAAGCCCTAACCAAGATGGGAGTCATCGTACACCACCTAGCACCTCAGACACATAGAACGTGACAGCCCCTGGCCACACAGAAAACTTCCAGTCCAAATAGTCAAGTTATCCCCATTTTACAGATGGGAAACCAAGGCACGGAGAGTGTAAATGACTTGCCCAAGTTCACACACAGTCTGTGGTACAGCAGAGATTGAACCCAAAACTCTGGAGCCCAAGGATGCAAAATATTGAATTCATTACTAAACGTGTTTAAGATTGGCAGGTTCTGGTCTGGCCAAGAGAAAGACAGGTAACCAATACAAATCATCAGTCAGACACCACCAGGTTTTTGCAGAGCAACTGGGATGAAGGTAGGAACAAGAGAAACACACTAAACATATTTTACTGCAGACTTTATATGGAAATCAACAGATGGGAATCTTCTAACTCAAACATTTATGAGGAACATTGTGCACCAAAAAGCTAAGCCGTGTCATGCTGAGTAAACCAACATCTGCCTGGTTCTTAATTTAATAGGGTACAAAGTAGGGGCAGTTTTTTCTCACAATTCCATTTGAAGGTTTGGAACCCTCCTACAATCAAAGCAACACGACCGTAATCACCTTGCGAATGGATGAATTCCAAAGAGCCAGCCCTGTGGCTAGTGTAAATCAGCATAGCCCCCCACTGAAGCTAACAGAACCAGGCCAAATTTCCCAAATCGAAAGAGGCTTAAAACTCACTTTGTTTTTAAGAAAACCTCTTTAGCTTTGGAAATAAATTGGACAGTGAGATAGTAACAGATTGGACCATCACAGCAGCCACATTGAGCTGTTAATGTTCTCTCTTACATGTGCTACTAATCCTTGCTTTAAGCGCAACTGTTTGTTTTTTCCCCGGACTGCATGCTTATGTTATGAGGCAGTGGGGAACTTTTCTTAACACCAAAAACAAATCAATGTTTCCGTGAAATCCAACAGGATTTACTTGGATAACAAAGACTCCAGCAAAATGGAGGAAAGGATCTTGTCCAGCAGTTCGAGTGGCTGTAATTCTGTGATTTCATCCAAACAAGTCCTTCAGAAAGGGGCAATTCCACCCTGTGCCACAGTCTGTGCACTACTTAAATCCTATTTTGAGGGCATAAGGGGAACTTAAGTGGTGCATAGGCAGCAGAGTAGGATCTCTGCACTGAGGTGAATGTCACCCAGCCCGGGGTCCCGGAACAATGTGTATCATGGGGGTACTGAGAGCTATTGAACCAAACTGTACACCTTGTGTATGATGGAAACCACTTCAAGCCAGGGGGTCCTCTTGATACGTACCCCATCATACATACACCCTGGATCCTTCCTCAGAGCTGATTGGTGAGAGAGCTGAGTTAGAAAAATTCATTATGGGCCAGATTCTAGTACACCACTCCAGTGTAGGGTCTCCTTACTCTCCGAGAAGTCCCTTTCACTCTGTGGAGTCCATGGAAGGAAGGGGGATCAGGATCTCACCCTGGAGCCTGGTTTCAATGAATGCTGAGGAGGTTTAAAAAGTTTCTGCCCTGCTAGGAATTCCCAAAGCTCAAGAAGTTGGGAGCCTGCACCGAACCCATCGTCAGTCTGAAGTGCGAAGAGAGCTCAAGTTTTGTCAGCCTTAAACAGACTCTGGGTGACCTGAAGGCTCAGCTATCGATGGTTGGCGTCTGCTTCATCAATAAAATCCTCACGAAAGGTGAGTGAGCTTCTTCCATCGAGATCTGAATGTTTTTCCCCCAAAGGGGGGGGATTTTCTGTGCAATGCATCCCCAGGTTCCAGTTCCTTTGAATGGCTAGGAAAGCATCCTGCTTACTGATCTCCCAGCACACAGCCCTGGCCGCAGCATAAACATTTTTAGTGGCTGAAATGGGGAATACCCCGCCCTCACCAGGTTTTTCAATGGGGAATTCTGTTTTGCCATTGACTAAAGATCAGAATGGACATGGTCAGGACTCCTAAATATCCCCTGCCTCTCCAGTCTAGGGTGGTCACCATTTCCTCCCTTGAACTCCTCCTTCTCTTCCTCTCAAGAATGGCTGTGGACTTGTACCTGGCTGGTCTAGACAATAGGTGGGTTGGCTCCCTCGATGCTGCTTTGCAGAGCATTCAGAGACAGCACCTATGCATCTAGTACCACCAGCCCTCTATCGGGAGCCCAAATAGAGGCTCTTTATGGAGCAAGAGACTGGAAGATACATCTGATCAATAGTCTCTTGAATTGCTTAGCTAACCTAGTCACCCACTGACTTTGAGCAACTGTGTCGCCCATAATTTCATGTATCCAGTTTCAGGGGTACTAACCTCCAACTTCCATCACAGGGTTTTATTGAGGAGACTCCAAGCCTGTGAAGTCTCATCTCTGAGCTATTGTTCCTACACAAAGTCCTATTGTCTCCCTGAGCTCACTTTCCCATTTAGTGTTCATGCTTTTGCCTGCGGAATGTACTATCAGCCACCAGCGTCTTCCCTTTAACTTCTAGACTGAGGCACTTGAAAGGGGGCTGGAGTCCAGGGTGGGGGCTCCCTCCTCTAGCTCCAGTCAGAATGGACTGTCCCTCCAGTTCAGTCACCAAGGACCAAATCCTTGACTGCTGTAAGTCAGAAGAGCTCCATTCACTTCAATAGGTCTATGACAATTTCCACCACTACCTCTACATACCATCCTCCAGTGGCTATCAGCTAACCTGGAGGTAGCTGGTGTTTTCTCCAGCCTGGCCAGCCCTAGCTTTATTGATGCTTTGCAGGTATTCACTCCTATTTATACACCTCTACCCTGTTATAACGCCACCGGATATAAAACGAATTCAGATAAAATGCGGTAAAGCAGCTCTCCGGGAGGCAGGTCTGCACGCGCTGGTGGATCAAAGCAAGTTCGATATAACGCGGTTTCACCTATAACGCGATAAGATTTTTTTGGCTCCCGAGGACAGCGTTATATCAAGGTAGAGGTGTACTTTACTGTTTCTAGTTCCCTTATCTGAAATATGCAAACAGAAAATAACAAAACTAACTTTTGACAGTTCCCAGCCTCCATACTTGAGACTCACTTAAAACTGTGACCCCAGTGCTTAAAGTGTGACTCTCCTTTCAGATAGCCACCTGTCTATAAATCCTGCTGACTATGCCACTATGGTATTTTGGAGTGCAATCAGACTGGCAAGGGGCTGTGTCACTCCTGCCCTGCAACTTTAGAGGCTTCTTAATGCTTTACTTCTGTAGCTCCCATCTGGGCTGCAGGTAACACCCTGAGCGTCTGTGTGGGCTGCAGCTAGCCAGTCACATGCTGGCTTCCACCAGGCTTATTTACCACTTGCAGGGGGACTCCCACCACACTCCCAATCCCAGCCCTTCCCCAAAAATGTGTACACCTTTACCTTGATATAACGTGACCCGATAGAACAGGAATTCAGATAAAACGTGGTAAAGCAGTGCTCCAGAAGTGGGGGAGGAGCCTGTGCGCTCCGACGGATCAAAGCAAGTTTGATTTAATGCGGCAAGTTTCACCTATAACGCGGTATGATTTTTTAGCTCCCGAGGACAGCGTTATATCAGGGTAGAGGTGTATTTTGTTCTGCCCTGACCAGTCCTCTTCTGGGCAGTTCAGATAAAGGTTGGTTGTCCCTGTAAGGGACTAATATACAACAACAAGGGGAGTAGTGGGGGCAAAAGACATATCTGGCTTTAAGATTAAGCTTGATAAGTTTATGGAAGGGATGGTATGATGGGATAGCCTAATTTTGACAATTGATCTTTGATTATCAGCAGATAGGTATGCCCAGTGGTTGGTGATGGGATGTTGGATGGGATGGGATCTGAGTTACTGCAGAGAATTCTTTTCTGAGTGAGTCTTGCCCACATGCTCAGGGTTTAGCTGATCGTCATATATGGGGTCGGGAAGGAATTTTCCTCCGGGGCAGATTGGCAGAGGCCCTGGAGGTTTTTCGCCTTCCTCTGCAGTGTGGGGCATGAGTCACTTGCTGGTGGATTCTCTGCAGCTTGAGGTCTTTAAACCACAATTTGAAGACTTCAGTAACTCAGACATAGGTTAGGGGTTTGTTATAGAAGTGGATGGGTAGGGTTCTGTGGCCTGCTTTGTGCAGGGGGTCGGACTAGATGATCACATTGGTCCCTTTTGACCCTAGAATCTATGAGTCTATGAGAACTTGCTCCTTTCAAATGGAGTTACCCACACTGGATTAATTTTGATTAAAGAACAAAAACATTTCTTTAACTACAGAGAGGAAATTCTGAGTACAAGTAATAAGGCATTAAAGGCAAAAATGGTTACAAGAAACAGATAGAATGCTTGCTAGTACTAAACAGACTAGATGCGGTTCAGGGTGAAATTCTTACCACAGGTTCCCAGTATCATTGCTGACCAAATTTTAGGTCAGGATCTGCCCCCGAAGTCCATAGGCTGTTTCTTTTGTATTCTTAGGTTGAAAAGAGATGGATAGGGAGAGAACCTGGGGTGTTTTTGCCCCTCACTTTTAGAGTTCAGTCATCCTTTGAAATGCATTTCCCTGAGTGTGGCCCCTAGATAAAGTTCTTTCCAGCTGAGCAAGGAGACATGGAGTTGGGGGGAGGAATATGGAGGGCAGGTTCATGCAATTCCTTCTGTCCCCTCTGTTTGCTGAGATTCAGATTTTCTTTGTGGTCTTCCTTTTTCCTCTCACTGTCTGAGGGCTGTATACTGCATACGTGCAAACTGAGATAAATACACACTCCTGTGGTTAAGACCCGTTTGACCAGTTTTATCTAATCAGGAGTATGAGAGTTTGAACATGTGCTTTAACATTATACGGGGGGGGGGGGGGGATTTCATACCTTTACACACAACGTTGCTACATACATTTCACCATGAGGTTATCAAGCATTGAGTTATTAGTTTTCATACGATACCTCAAGGCATATTTTGTGCAAAGATTATTACAGTAGTAGGATATGAATACAGGGGTGCACCTAGTCAGGGTCACACACGATAGGGATGGATTAATTTCACAAGGCTTTGGTTTGAATACACATCCAAAGTCAGGTACTTTGTCCAAGCTCCTATTGCTAGAAATCTCAAGAGAACAGACTTAAAAGGTTTCTGACCAGGCTGGGGAATACTGTAAGAACAGCTTCTCTTGTGGTATTTCAGGGTTTCTGGGTCCAGCTCTGGTCAGGAACACACACATGCAGAGAGGTATGAAAATGGGCCAGTTATCTTAACTGAACATTTTCCAACCTGTAGAACACTTCACTTTGGGAGAGGGATAAAGGTCCCAAGTGAAAGGTGGTGGCTTTTTGCGCCCACCCCAAGCATCTGATCCAAAGCTCACACATCCCCCTGCACTTCCCAAGCATCATAAATCCCTGCTATGTCTCTTTCATCTTACAGGAATAACAATGCAACTCTATGAGGTGATACCAGCAGATATGGACAGGAAGAGCCTCCTGAAATGTAGGTATTGGTACCACGTTTGACCTTTCCCCCCCCAGCCTTTCTCTGGCTTCTGGGGATGGTGTATTGTAACTGCTGGAGTTGAGAGTGTCCTCAGCTGAAGGAACTCAGTGAGCTGAAGTTGCTACAGTTTGACACAAGACTAGGCAGACCAGCCAAAGATGCAGCAAAATGTTTACTGCGAGAACAACTGTGAGTTGTGCGGAGCAGACATGGGCCATTTTGGCTAGTGCAGCAAAACTCTAGACACAACAGTCAGCTGTCAGGCAACAGACGAGTGGCCATGTGTCATGTGATCTCCATAGGTAGTTACTTATAAAGGGCCAACACCGTGCTGGTGCTGTACAAACAGTCTCTGCCCAAAAAAGCTTGTAATCGAAGGGCCTGAACCAGGCACTGCTGGAAATGGGAGTTTTGCTGTTGTTTAAACAAGGGCAGGATTGGCCTTTAATGGAGAGAACATTTCCCATCGAAAAGGAAGCATTGTTAGGTGGGAAGAGAATGGGAGTCAGGAGGTTATTCCCAGCTCTAACATCAACTCTTTAGGGTGACCCTGGGTAGGCCCCGGTGTCAGCATCACCCATTTGGACCATGGCAATTACTTACTTCACAGGGAGGTTTTCAGGCTTCTTTGGTAAAAATTTGTAAAGTGCTTGGGGCTCTTCAGATGAAAGGCGCTATAGAAGTACCAAGTCATATTAAAGTGACACTTTGGAATGATAGTAGGGGGATGGGCTATGTGTGTGTATGAATGTAATGGTCCCTCAATCACTCGCTCAGAGGGAGGCCACTCAGGCTGGTCCTTTCTGACCAGGCCCAGAGTCCGCAGGACAGCCAAGAGCCCACAATAGGCCTGGGCAATCAATAGTCACTGTCAGACTTTAGCCTGGGTTTGGGTGGCTCAAGCTGTCAGCCCTTAAACAGTCTATCAGGGCTGGCTTCGGGTTGGAGGGAGGCTACTCAGCCTCACTACAATGAACGTCATAGACATGGGGCTTTTGATATGGGTGAAAGGTGTGGCCTGCCATTCAGTCTAACGAGAACAGAGGATCTCTAACCACTTACTTGAACACAGTACCATGCCTGGTGCCTGCTTCCACACAGTCCCTAGGGGAAATTCATTGGCAAACCAGCAATAAAGTACCCCGCAAACTAGGGTGCCCAGATGTCTCGATATTAATTGTTTGTCCCACGTCCTGACCAATGTATGGTCGGGATGCCATTCGTCCCAATATTTTGCACTCCGGCAGCACTTGGGCTTTTTTTTTTTTTTTCTTCAGTGGCAGCGATATTTTGTTCTTGTCATCTGGTCACCCTACCGCAAACACCCTCTATGTAGGGAGCTTAACTAGCAGGCACATGGCCAGAATATCTGGCTCTCTGCAGCCACACCCTACCTGCAGAACCTCCAGGACACCAGGTGGCACTGGGGTGTTTCTAAGCCCAGCTATGCTATGGGATGCAATAGTCCATAGAGCAGGGGTGGCCAACCTGTGGCTCCGGAGCCACATGTGGCTCTTCAGAAGTTAATATGTGGCTCCTTGTATAGGCGCCGACTCCAGGGCTGGGGCTACAGGCGCCAACTTTCCAATGTGCCGGGGGGTGCTCACTGCTCAACCCCTGGCTCTGCCACGGGCCCTGCCCCCACTCCACCCCTTCCCATGCCCTCCTGTGAGCCTGCTGTGTCCTCGCTCCTCCCCCTTGCCCCCTCCCCCAGAGCCTCCTGCACACCACAAAACAGCTGATTGTGAGGTGCAGGGAGAGAGGAGGAGGCGCTGATGGACGGGGCTGCCGGTGGGTGGAAGGTGCTGGGAACTGGGGCGGGGTGGGGGAGACTGATGGGGGCCTGCTGACTTATTACTGTGGCTCTTTGGCAACTTATATTGGTAAATTCTGGCTCCTTCTCAGGCTCAGGTTGGCCACCCCTGCCACGGAGGCTGTTGCAGCTGGAGTTTAGAGCTGCCTCGGCTCATACTATGACAGGGGCCAAACTAGCCCTCACCATTACAGGAATCAATTCTACCCTATATCTGTTGAAGCAGGAAATGTATAGGCGTCTTTCCAATCAGTTTACTAGTGGCATCTTGTTTAAACAATTTCAGACTAAAGCAAAGGTCGCCTGACCTTTAGTTTTACTGTTGATATCAGGAGATATTTTCAGTATAGACCCAGAGGATGCCATCAGGTCAAGTTTAACCCAAAATTTAGGTTTAGTAAAAAAAAAGACAAATGAGTTTTACAGAAACTAGAGGCCAAAAGCCAGGTTTCTATGGATTTGTTTTGAAATTCTAATGGAAACAGGTTCCCTGGTTATTGAAACTTAAGTGCCAATGCATTCTCGGATAAAACTGAATTTGAAATAGACTAGGAAGTAACTGGGAAAAAAAGGGAAATTGACAACTATCTAAGCTGAGAGAAATGCAAAAAATAAAATGAGTATAGTAACAGGTGAGTTAGATTTTTTAAATTATTTCAGTTGTAATAATCTAAAGTTTGTGTAATATAAAGCAGGGATATTTAAAAAAAAAACATAACAATGTTCCTTTAATCATTAGTGTATTTTTGATGAGAGATCATGTTGTTAACAATATGGGCCTGCTTTTGAAATATTTTCTCTAATTTTGCAGGCATAATTGTCTGTTCTTACGTGTTTTTCAAACTGCAATTAATTGCAGGCACAAGTGATAAGATTTAGTAGCCTAAGTACTTGATTTGTAGGCACAATAAAGTAACTGGATTTAGTCTATCATTTGCAACTGCAATTAATTGTCGGTCTAAACTGTGCTTGTAGGATTACAGGCTGGGTTCAGAGTCATATTAAAAAAAAGGAGCCCTTTGTATTCAGAATAGAGCAAAAGGGTCTTCTTAAACTGGCTTAAAGCCAGGTAGCTTTGCCGAGTTTTAAGAATACCTGAGAAAGTACTTTAAAAAAAAAACAAAACTAATTTCTACTTAGTACTAGGATTCTGTGGTCTGTATCTGCCCTGAATTGGATCTACCATGTCTTAATAGAAAGGAGTTAAGAGGAAAAAAGTGATATAAGTAATCATAGTATTGGTTACAAATTTAAAGTTAGCCATTGCACAAAAGAGAGTTTAAGAGTAAAGTTAGTTTTGAGACCAATTATTTTTCCTATACAAACCCTAAAGTGAAGGAAAATATTTTAAGTTTCTTAATTATCAAAAGGGTTTTGTCTGAATTACAGTTTTCTTCTGCAACCCAAACCCTGCAGCACTAGTCTGGAGATGAAACTGACTAGAACTATTTTCACTGGCTGAATTAGATGCAAAAAGTTAGCCCACAGGATAAATAATGAAAAGTTCTGGGTGGGCATTGTCTTGGGGGTGGGGGGAGAACTGATCCCAATTTTGCATCTGGCTTCAGAAGAAGGACTGGGCCCTATATGCATAACTTCTTGATTAGAGAGACAAGGTAGAGGAGGTCTTATCTTATAGGACAGGGGTGGCCAACATGTGGCTCTGGAGCCACATGTGGCTCTTCAGAAGTTAATATGCGGCTCCTTGTATAGGCACCGACTCCGGGGCTGGAGCTACAGGCGCCAACTTTCCAATGTGCCAGGGGGTGCTCACTGCTCAACCCTGGCTCTGCCCCCACTCCCCCCTTCCCGCCCCCTCCGCTCAGCCTGTTGTGCCCTCGCCCCTCCCCTCTGAGCCTCCTGCATGCCACGAAACAGCTGATTGCGAGGTGCAAGGAAGGATAGGGAGGCGCTGATCAGCGGAACTGCAGGTGGGCAGGAGAAGCTGGGAGCGGGGCGGAGCTGATGGGGGGCTGCTGACTTTTTACTGTGGCTCTTTGGCGATGTACATTGGTAAATTCTGGCTTCTTCTCAGGCTCAGGTTGGCCACCTGTTATATGACTTTTAAATTATTTTGTTATGGAAGAGATGACAGTTATAGTTAAAGCTGCTGCATCCATTCTACACTCCTATTTTTATAGTTGTTCAGAATTTCTTGAAACTCTATCCTTTCAGGTTAAATTAATTTTAAAAAGATTGTTTTGGCTTCAAGATCCATTTTGTTTAAAAAAAAATCAGATTGGCTTGTTGGAGTACCAATAGGGTGGGGAAAATATACTTATTAAAAATACTCTTGCAGGTTTCTGAAGCAACTCTACAGCCAAAATAACTCAGGATAGAAACTGAGCTTTGCTATGTCAACAGTCCTCAATGAGAAGAGTCCAAGTGCTTCAGTGAAAATTGGGCTTATTTTGACTAGGGGGGAGGGGGAATGTAGTGTGCATTTGAGTCAGGACAGCTTACAGAGGGGGGTTAGCTAGGCTAATGATGGACATGACCATATCCCCATTGACTTGAATGGGGGCAGGATCAGACCCCGTGTGATGTTACGAAAGGCTGCGAGCCCCATGTACATCTCTTGCAGCTAAGCTAACAGAGCAGTGAGCAGCATGCTGAAGGTGTGGAAAGCTCAGGGAGAGCTGCCACTCACCTTTTAATGGTCACAGGAGGGAGACCTGCTGCAATTCACTCTAGGAAGGAGAAAGGTTGTTGTCTCCTGTACACCAGTTAAGTTGCACAGTAGAGAGGCTTCTCCTGGGACAGGGTGTTCCTAGAGGCGTCTAGCCAAATAATTTCATATTATGGAATTTACACTTGTTATATAACCAGTTCATAGGCCAACAGAACTTCAAACTTTCTGGAGAGAAAAGTGGCTTTGTTTTATTGGGGGGCTTCTCGTCCCTCTCTTCTCCCCTTCACTTTTTTTATTTTAATAAAAGCCAAGGAGACAGTTAAGGCTGCACAGTTTAATATTTGGAAGATAAAGTCTAGCCTGTCCTAAGGTTGTAGATGCAACTTTGGCTCCTCTCCCTGGCACATGTCCTACACGTATATGATCATATGCTATTTCTCAGCTACAGTATTACACCATGTGTTTTTTTTTTCCTTTAACTTTAAATACACGTGACATTTTCTTGCACAAAAAAGCACACTTTTAGCTACACGGCATATTCCATTTTAAGAGCACACCATGGAAGAGTAATGAAAAATGTTCATAGTATTATTTGTATGATCACAGCACCTAGGAGCTCTAGTCATAGACCAGGTCCCCATTGTGCTACCCACTGTATGAACCGAACAAAAAGAACGGTCCTACCTCTTTGGAGCTTACAATCTAAGCATAAGATAAGAGAAGAGGTGGATACAGACAGGGGAGCACAAGGAAATGAGACAGTACACTATGACTTACATAGACCACTTGAATTTGCAGCTAAGGCTCTGATCTGGAGCTCCATATGGTACCTGCTCTTTCAGGCTACTTTTGTGCCAGAAGAAAAGCCTGTAGTGGTCTCAAGCAGCAGCATAATGTTTTTAAATACTGACGGGATGCTCAGTGCTTTCTAGGACTCAAGCAGCAGCCCTTGTGTCTCTCATTCACACCAGGGAAAAGTCAGGAGTTAAGCGCACTGAAGTCAGACTAACACTGGTGTAATGCCAGCGTAGGTGAGAAGAAATCAGCCACATAGTCCTTCCCCAAGTATCTTGCACTAAAAAAAAAAAAAATCCAGTACATGCCCACTACATGACCACCACTTCTCTTACTACTAGTGGCAAATCCTCTCTGTGGAGAGAGGAAACAGCCCCTTGCCACCTTCATGGTAGGAATAGCTAATGTCAGTCCCTTCATCACAGTGTTCCCTGCCCTTCTGGTCTGGGAATGGAACTAGACTGAGCAGGACACAGTTTGATGCCTCCCTTCACACCCCCATCAGGAGTGGATTCACTTTGGCCATATCTCCTTTTGTCTCCTGTGAAACAGACTACTGCAACCTGAACTTCGATCCCAACACCGCCAGCGAGGAGCTCTTGCTGTTCAAGGAGACCCACTCCGTGCTGAACATGGGCATCCTGATGGAGTCTTTCTTCGGGTCCTGCCAGGGATTCAACCACTGGCCACAGGTCTTGTGTACCCGCAGCTTGTGTGAGGGCTGCCATTACTGGGAAGTCGAGGTCTCAGACTCATGGGTCTGCTTGGGAGCAACCTACAGTTACATGCACAAGACTGGGAAGAGCTGTATCTTTTACCTGATTGGCCGGAACAATACCTCCTGGTGCCTGGAGTGGGACTCCTTGAAGTTCTCTGTCTGGCACAACAACATCCAAACCGTGGTGAAGGGCAGCTATTACAAGACCATCGGTGTCTTCCTGGACTATGCTGCTGGCTCCCTGACTTTCTATGGCGTCACCAACACCATGAACTTCATCTACCGCTTCCTGACCACGTTCACAGAGCCACTGTATCCTGCAGTCATGGTGAGCAGCGGCAGCTCCATTACCTTGAAGCAGCATCCGTTACCTTGAAGGAGGAAGGGCAGTTTTGCTCCCTGTAGCCCACAAGGGCTCTTTGTTGCTAATGAAATTCACTTCTACCTATAGCTGCAGAGCTTGGTTTTTTAATTGCTTGACTACAGGTAAAAAACAGGTGGTGCATAAATGGTGTTTACACTGGATATTCCCCTGGGAGAAGTTTGTTCAGTTCTCAGGGTCATCTGGAGGTGGTAGGGAATTGTCATCCACCTGTTTACACCAGCCTTTTCTTTACGCACCATTTCTCCCTAGTGTTCTATTACCTTTGTAATTCTGAAGAGGCTGGGAACTCCTGGGTTTTATTGCTTGTTCTGCCACTGACTCGCTGTGTGACATTGAGCAAGTCATGTAACCTTTCTGTGCCTCATTTCTCTCCCCTGCCCTCCCATCTGTAAAAAATAGTGATACATGTGTGTTTTGCAAGGAGGTAGCAAGGCTTCATCAGGTAGGCCAAGATTTTCAAGTGACTAGTGATTTGGGGTGCACAAGTGACACTTTAATGAGGTGCTATGCACCCACCTTAACAAAACCAGGTGTAACACAGACAGACCCCCATGGGTGGGATTGAACCAGGGATCTCTGAAATGAGCCTCTACAGCATTTGCTAAAAGCCAACTGGTTGTTAGCTAAGGCTGTAGAACAGACATTTTCTCTCTTTCTGATGTTCCCTCTAATCTTGTGTGCCAGAAGTTTATCACCAGGACAAATAGCAGGGCAAGCCAGACCCTGCTGTACCCCTTTGAACTCGTGGAAGCTGTCAGTGAGTGTGCTGGTGTCATCTGTTCGTTTGCTGACTAAAGAGCCTAGGAAATCACCTAGGCTACCTTCCAGCCAATGCAAAATTGTTCCCTACTGGACATTTAGTGTTTTATTAAGGCAAGTTTGAAATATCCCAAGTGGCAGCATTTCCAGCACCATCACATCTCTTGGGAAACTATTCCACATGCCAACGGCTCTGTCAAAGTATTTCCTGTTGTTCACCCTAGATTTTTCCTTTCTTAATGTTAACCCATTATTCCAAGTTGTGCTCCCTTTTTACTAGCCTACACAATTTCTCTCCCTCCTTGTGGCTGGCTTCGGTGTTCCATTAAGGCTTCTCTGCACTCATCTGGAGATATAAATGTAGCCTCAGACCTGGCCACTGGAAAGTTGCTGGTTCTGCACCTAAGCTACTTGCCCATGCTCTGTCTTAAGTGACAGAGGTCCCTCTCAACCTGGTCAAATGCCTTCTTCAGTGTCTAAAAATGGAATGATAGCTTGAGTGAGATTCAAGGGGACTGAACAGATAAAACATATCAAGTGGTCAGAAGAGCTTCTTCTTCCAAAGAGTGCCACTTAGTTCCCTATCCACCACCTCAGTGAGAAGCTCATCTTATCTCATGGATAAAATTTGTGTTCATGTTTTTTGCATCTATATTCAGTAGGGAAAGTCAGCCATTGGGAAGCACCCTGAAACCAGGTTTTCCTCTCTGTACTATAGTAGTAGTTCAGTTTTCCCTGCTGTCTTTGGCACTCTTCCACCAATGTGTGTCCCATTAAAAACCTCAAGAGAAATGGAGAAAACAGCATGTCACCGTTTGTTTCTTCCCAAAAGCAGCGGGTTGAATCCTTCACTCCGTTATCCCTAGGTGGTCCTGCTGACTTCAATGAAGATTGAACTAGTGTTACTTACAGCAGAATTAACTTCCACAGCTTTTGGCTAGTTTTAAGGCAGGGGTTCTCAAACTGGGGGTCGGGACCCCTCAGAGGGTCATGAGGTTATTACATGGGGGGTCGTGAGCTGTCAGCCTCCACCCCAAACCCTGCTTTGCCTCCAGCATTTACAATGGTGTGAAATATATAAACAAGCATTTTTAATTTATAGGGGGGAGGTCGCACTCAGAGGCTCACTATGTGAAAGGGGTCACCAGTACCAAAGTTTGAGAACCGCTGTTTTAAAGGCTCCTCTGTGGTCTTTGACTAATAGTCAACTGACCCCTGTAGTGGTTAGATTAGCTTTTCAGGAGACCTATGTCACCATGGTCTCCTAACAGCCACATTCAAGTTAACTTCAAAGATCTTTTGAATGTTAATTGTTCCTTTGTTGGCAGCGAGTGCAGTTTGCTTCGGATGACAGCACTGGCTGCATCCCAGTGCAGCTCTGTGGCTGTCTCCCAAGGCAGTTCTGTGGCTGCTTTGCAAAGTAGGCCTGAGTTAATAGTCTCATTATCCTGGGCGTAGTCTTCAGGCACTTTAGAAATGAGAAAACATTGTCTTCTGTCTGAACCCCATCCCCATTCCCATCCCACCTACCTCAGGCTATTTTGCCTCCCATTTTCACAAGCCAAGCAGGGCATGGTCTAATCAGCACTTGGAAGGGGATTCCAGCACTGCAGGAAATGAGGCTGGGAATTCAGTGAGCAGCATCCTGCACTGGTACAGAGCCAGTGCTTCCGCATGGCTGTAGGAGGGCACAGTGTTACGGGAGGGAGTAGATTTTCAGGTGCAGCATTGCCCCAAATAGCACTAGATTCACAATCGTGACAGTCACTTTTCTTAGGGCTTGGCTACACTGGAGAGTTGCAGCGCTGGTGGTGGCTTTACAGCGCCGCAACTCACTCACCGTCCACACTTGTAAGGCACATACAGCGCTGTATCTCCCTGGCTACAGCGCTGGTTGTACTCCACCTCGACCTGGGGAATAACGACTATAGCGCTGCTGATGCAGCACTGCTCCGCCAATGTGGCCACCAAAAGCTCTGTTATTGGCCTCCAGAGGTATTCGGAAGTATCCCAGAATGCCTGTTCAGCCACTTTGCTCATCAGTTCGAACTCTACTGCCCTGGCCTCAGGTGACCAAGCATCAGACCCGCCCTTTAAATGCCCCGGGAATTTTAAAAATCCCCTTCCTGTTTGCTCAGCCAGGTGTAGAGTGCAATCAGTGAATCTTTCCAGGTGACCATGGCTCCACGTGGCAAATGAGCCCCAGCATGGAGCAATGGCGAGTTGCTGGATCTCATCAGTGTTTGGGGGGAGGAAGCTGTGCAGTCCCAGCTGTGCTCCAGCCGTAGGAATTACGATACCTATGGGCAGATATCAAGGGCCATGCTGGAAAGGGGCCATGACCGGGACACGCTGCAGTGCAGGGTTAAAGTGAAGGAGCTGCGGAGTGCTACTGCAAAGCCCGTGAGGGAAACTGCAGCTCCGGCGCTGTCCCCACAACCTGCCATTTTTACAAAGAGCTGGACACGATACTTGGGGGTGACCCCACCTCCACTCCGAGGACCATGATGTACACTTCAGAGCGGGGGGAGGAGGAGAGCGAGAGTGAGGTACTGGGGTCGGGGGAGACACCCCAGAGTCCCATGAGGCATGCAGCCAGGAGCTCTTCTCAAGCCAGGAGGAAGGTAGCCAGTTGCAGCAGCCGGTACTTGGTGGAGGACAAACAGAGGAGCAGGTTCCCAGTAAGCGGCTTTTATTTTCAGGATTGAAATTTTTCAGGAGAGGAGGGAGAGTTAAGGCTGCAGGCATGCATGCCCAGATGCGGAACAGCGCATTGAAGTGGTCTATCACATCGCGGTAATCAGCCTCGGTAATCTCTTCAAAAGTTTCAGCCAGAGCGTGGGCAATGTGCTTGCGCAGGTTTCTTGGGAGAGTCACTGTGGTCCTTATCCCAGTCAGGCTAACGCGTCTGTGCCACTGTGCCGCAAGGGGTGGGGGGACCATTGCAAGACACAGGCAAGCTGCATAGGGGCCAGGGCAGAATCCACATTGCAGTAGAAGACCTTCTCGTGCTTCCCAGGTGACCCACAGCAGTGAGATATCTTCCAGGATAAACTCCAGTGGAAAATTTTGGGATAGTGTTCAGTGTAGGTGCCCCCTGCAGCTGTTTGCTTTCCCCAACGCACAGAAACCCCGAGGACAGTATAGCCCTGAAGCAATCAGTCCCCCTTATTCACCATTTCGGGGCTCCCGTGGGTTGTGCGCGCTCTCTTTGGGATGGGAAAATTACGCTATTGTGAAGACTGTTACCCTCCTTAACTGCGGGGGAATAACTGCCTGGTATAAACAATGCTGCCTCTGTTAAGTGTTGCATTTTTGCCTTTACAGATGCAATCTTGAGATCTCAGCTGCCCGGGTTATCAACGGCTGAGAGACTACAAAACCTCCAGAAGAAGCCGCGAAAAAGCAAAGAAGACATGCTGCAAGCAGTTATGCAGCACTCTGTCACAGAGAATCAAAAAGTGCAGGACTGGAGGGAAAGGAAAAGCAGGATCCGCCAGAGAAATGCAGCGGACAGGACAAAAAGCATAAAGCAGCTGATAAGCATCCTGGAGTGCCAAGCAGACTCTATCCAGGCGCTCGTAGCCATGCAGGCAGAGCACTACCATGCCTGCCCCCGGCCCCGCCACCCTTGTCACAAAGCTCTTTCCCTTGTGTCCCCATGTCAGCTCAAAACCCCCTTCCCCAGCATCCAGGTTCTTATCACCACCACCAGCTGCCTCCAACACCTGTACGTTCACCAAGCAGCCCTGAGAACTACGATCCTTACCCTCTGCACTCAACCCCCCTCACCATGCAGTATAGCCATCCTGAAGTGCAGCAGTCATTGCACAGCACTCCAGACAGGACATATTCAAACCTGTGACTGTACAGTTCCCCACCCCACCCCCTTGCCCTTTTAGGTTCCCAAAAACTTGTGTCTGTCAATAAAGTTATTTTCTTTTCAATAAATGAATCCTTGGCTTTGAAAAGATAATCTTTATTATTGCAGAAAGTCAAAGATACCTTAGCCCAGGAAAGAAACAGGCACTGCAAATCAGCTTAGCGAACACAGATTCCTACTAACATTGTAACCACTGCACTTCACTCCTGTGCAAGGCACCAAACATTACTGTTGGTTTTCAGCCTCAAATTCCTCCCTCAAGGCATCTCTAATCCTGGCAGCCCTGTGCTGGGCCTCTCTAGTAGCCCTGCTCTCTGGCTTTGCAAATTCAGCATCCAGGCGTTGAACCTCGGAGGTCCATGCCTGACTGAATCTTTCACCCTTCCCTTCACAAATATTATGGAGGGTACAGCACACGGATATAACAGCGGGGATGCTTCTTTCCCCCAAGTCCAGCTTCCCATACAGAGATCACCAGCGTCCCTTTAAATGGCCAAAAGCACACTCCACAGTCATTTGACACCGGCTCAGCCTGCAGTTGAACTGTTCCTTGCCGCTGTCAAGGCTCCCTGTGTACGGTTTCATGAGCCACAGCATTAACGGGTAAGCGGGGTCTCCAAGGATTGCAATGGGCAATTCAAAGTCCCCGACTGTGATCTTCCGGTCTGGGAAAAAAGTCCCAGCCTGCATCTTCCTGAACAGGCCAATGTTCCGAAAGATGTGTGCATCATGCACCTTTCCGGGCCAGCCTGTGTTAATGTCAATGAAACGCCCACAGTGATCCACAAGCGCCTGGAGAACCATGGAGAAATACCCCTTCCGATTAACGTACTTGGATGCTAGATGGGGTGATGCCAGAATAGGAATATGCATCCCATCTATCGCCCCTCCACAGTTAGGGAAGCCCATTTGGGCAAGGCCATCCACAATGTCCTGCACATTCCCCAGAGTCACAGTTCTTCTTAGCAGGATGCGATTAATGGCCCTGCAAACTTGCATTAACATGATTCCAACGGTCGACTTTCCCACTCCAAACTGGTTCCCGACCGATAGGTAGCTGTCTGGAGTTGCCAGTTTCCAGATTGCAATAGCCACCCACTTCTCCACCGGCAGGGCAGCTCTCAAATCTCGTGTCCTTACGCCGCAGGGTTGGGGCGAGCTCCTCACACAGTCCCATGAAAGTGGCTTTTCTCATCCGAAAGTTCTGCAGCCACTGCTCGTCATCCCAGACTTCCATAACGATGTGATCCCACCACTTGGTGCTTCTTTCCCGAGCCCAAAAGTGGCGTTCCACGGTGCTGAGCATGTCCGTGAATGCCACAAGCAATTTTGTATCTTACGCTTTACGCGACACGCTATCGTCGGACTCCTCGCTGTCACTTCGGATCTTAAGGAATAGCTCAACTGCCAAACATGATGTGCTGGCGAGACTCTCAGTATACTCCTCAGCAGTTCGGGCTCCATTTCCCACAGAAGTCGCGCTGCACAGAAACCATTGAAAGAGGCAAGATGGCGCCAAACATGGAAAAACAGTGATTGCTGGGATGTGAAGCGATGCATCACGGAGCGTTGGGACAGGAAGCAGAATGACCCGCACCCAGGGCCGGCGCAGGCAATTGCCTAGGGCGCCAGGATTATCGGTGGGTGGTGTTTTGCCGGAGGGGGCGGCAGGTGGCTCTGGTGGAGCTGCTGCAGTCGTGGCTGCGGACGGTCAGCTGTTCCCGCGGCTCCGCTGGACCTGGCTACACTTGCAGGTGTGCAGCGCTGGGAGTTAAAGCTGTCTTCATACAGCTGTGTAGGGAAAGAGCTGCAGTGTGGCCACACTGACAGCTACCAGCGCTGCAGTGTGGCCACATTTGCAGCATTTGCAGCGGTGTTGGGAGTGGTGCATTATGGGCAGCTATCCCACAGAGCACCTCTTCCCATTCTGGCGTCATGTGTTGTGGGAAGGGGGTGGAGGGTGCGGGCAGGACCGGCACTAGGGGTTTTAGCGCCCTAGGCGCACAGCAATTTCGCTGCCCCGTGCGCTGGTCCCGCGGTTCCGGTGGAGCTGCCGCAGTCGTGCCTGCAGGAGGTCCAGTGGAGCCGCGGGAACAGCTGACCGTCAGCAGCCACGACTGCGGCAGCTCCACCAGAGCCGCGGGACCAGCGCGCAGGGCAGCGAAATTGCTGTGCGCCTAGGGCGCTAAAACCCCTAGTGCCGGTCCTGCCCGCACACTCCACCCCATTCCCAC
Source organism: Gopherus flavomarginatus (assembly GCF_025201925.1). Lineage (NCBI taxonomy): Eukaryota > Metazoa > Chordata > Testudines > Testudinidae > Gopherus > Gopherus flavomarginatus. Next base: position 38,209,133 of record NC_066628.1, on the reverse strand, counting down.
AACACATGAAGCCAGAATGGGAAGAGGTGCTCTGTGGGATAGCTGCCCATAATGCACCACTCCCAACACCGCTGCAAATGCTGCAAATGTGGCCACACTGCAGCGCTGGTAGCTGTCAGTGTGGCCACACTGCAGCTCTTTCCCTACACAGCTGTACGAAGACAGCTTTAACTCCCAGCGCTGCACACCTGCAAGTGTAGCCAAACCCTTAGTGTCCCATCTGCTGGCATCATGTGATTAAGAGAGAATCTCAGCTGTCGTTTTTAAATGAAACGGAAGTTTCCAACCTTCGTTGCCATGGAGAAAAGCTGGAAAATGTGACTTGAGGGCATCTAGAGGCTCAGAAACCAGAAGGGAAATTTGCAGTTTAAGGAGCTGTCGTGATTTTTAAACCAGTCATGATTTTGGGGAGCCTGACTCATGGTTTTTGAATGCTTGGGGCGGGCGCAAAAGCAGAGAAAACTCTCCTTCACAACACTGCTTCTACAGATCCCTCAGAGTGACGTCTGCTACTCAGTTGCAAAACCCTTTCAAGTCAGTTAGAATTGCTGTATTAATTTAGATGGAATATATGGGCCCAGAGAGTCAAAAGGTGTTAACATAACCCAGTCACTGCCCAACATCCAAACCGTTTTCAACAAGGTTCAGGGTTTGATATACAGAGACCTCAGCCTGCTTAGTGTCATGGCAAACTCCATGAAAAGTCCCTTTAACCTTTCATTACAGATTCAGAAAAGGGGGGGGGGGCGGGGGAGACTGTTAAAGCATTTGAACTGTAAAGTATTAAGTAAAGCTTTCATTTGATCAACGTCCCTTGTTCCCTTTAGCTGGAGGGAGTCTTTAGAAGGAAACCCCCCTTATTTGACCCTCTTTTACAGGATATTAAAGGTAGTAATAACAAAATGCCTTTTTGGGGAAAAAAAATTAGTGAAAGATGGGCTGGAGTGGTCATTGTGGTTAACATCCTATCTCATTTCCTAGGAGGCAAAATAAGACACACGAAAAGGGGAAAAAAGAACCAAGACAAAAAATGCAGTTTCTCTCTTTAGTGTTGACTTTCACTCGCAGTCTCACTTCTGGACAAACACAGGCACAGCGCACAGTCTTGTCAGCTCAAGACTTGTACCAGCACTGGGCGGTTTATTGTATTGCTTTTAGCTGCAGACCTACTGCAATGGTGCAAATATGCAGTCTTGACCAGCTAAGCTATACTTATTAAACAGAAGCAAAAGGCAAAAGAAATATGGTGGGAAAGGAAAAGAACATTGCAGGGGTGGGGACAGGAGAGTTGACAAAGCCTGGCATTCCAGAGGCCGTTTGGGATTCAGCTGGAGCCAGTGGAGATGGTGATGGCCAGAGAGAGGGACTCATAGACTTTAAGGTCAGAAGGGACCATTATGATCATCTAGTCTGACCTCCTGACTCAGATGACCCATCTGGTCTGGACATCTCAGAATCAGGAAGAAGTAGTCTTAAGGTTGGCGGGTGAAACTCACTCCAGGAGCCACTTTTTCTCCATGTCTTTCTTTAAAGACCCCAAAAGGGAGCAATGGGTGTAATTATTTTATCCACCAATTAGGCCTAGTTTCCAACAGACATAACCAGAAGCAAATGTTGAGGGGGTGAGATGACTTTTTTACGAACTTTCACTCAAACTTACAATTTGGGTAAATGTGTAGGCCCAGTTATCACAACAGAAGCCAGTGATGCACACAGGTGTCCTTTGTATCCAGCATTCTGCAATTTGGAATCTAGAAGCCTCCTTTTTCCTCCCACCATCGCTTAGTTCTTCTCTAACGCCAACGACACACATACGGAGGTGAAAAAGTGAACCTTTCTTTCTGACCGCCTGTGGTTGTCAAATATCCCATGGCACTTTTGATAGGAGTACAGGTATCCTAACTAAAATTGCAACTGGGATAATTCTGCTAAGCAGTTTCATTAGGATATCGCATCCTCCACTTCCTGTCCAGAAGTGTTGTGTGGTTTTTGCTGTGCCCTGTTAAACAGCTGCCTTATTCCTCCCCAGAGGGGACTGCATTTCAATGGTGGGTTGAAGTGATGCTTGTGTACACGCTGTTTGTACAGTGATTTTGGAATCAGAAGGATAAGGTGTGATTTATTTCCTTGATTTTTAAAAAAATAAATAATTGAACAAATTGTTTCATCACTGGTTTCCATTTCTCCGAGGAGGGTTTACTAATATAGGCCACTGGCACAATTTCACTAGTTTCTCTCTAAAGCAATCTGCAATTAAATCATGCATCAGTTCTGGAATAGGCACTATCTCAGAATAAACTACTGATCCTAAACAGCGGTTCTTCTGAGCCCAAAGTTCTTGTTTAATCATGCCTCTTGCTAGCAGTGGTTAAGCAGGTTCAGAACAGGATTTAACAACTCTATAAATCACACACTCCTACCATATTTTAATCAGGCTGCCATCTACACGTGTACAGCAAAATGTTTAAGTAATAACTCTGTCACGCACACACAAATCAAATTCATTTAAGGTGTGATTTTTGTACAGCAGGCCCCAGTGATCACAGCACAGGACTGGGAGTCAGGAGAGTTGGGTTCTATTCTTGACTTCACCCATTGACTCACTGGGCAAGGTTGCACAGGCCAGTTGACGATAATAATACATATTAACCCCAGAAGAGTGTTGTACTGTTTCATTAGCATTTGTGAAGTCAGGTGCTTTGAGATCTCAGAATGGGAAGGGCAGAGCATTATTACACGGTGACTTAACACTCAACCTCAAAGCTAGTCACTCCTTCGGACACCTTTACAGTGCTGCTCAGTTTACACAAGCTTGAGTGTGCAGGCAGCATATTTTACACATATGGTTGTATAAAATATCCTTTCATTGCACACATGCTTAGAGGCAGAGTTACGGCAGAATGTTGTGAGCTGCACCTCCAGTGAGGCGTATGGCCAGACGGGTTTACACACTTGTAAGCTTGTGTTTTGTAACATAATACCCCTCCCTCTACTGTTAAACTGGGTGTCTTCTGCTTTCTTTTTAATGTCTCTCCTTCCATGCCTCTCTACACATTATGTTCTCTTCCTCTCACAGATGTTCTCTCCATCGCTACCCTCCCGCAATCTTTCCTTCCCTCACCTTCCCCTATTCCATCAATTGCTTTCCACCTCCCTGCAATTTCACCCTTCTCCACAGAAGACTTCAGTTCCTCCCTCAAGGTCTCCTACCTGTCTTCCTCTCCCACACACTCCCCTCTCACCCCACATCCCAACATTCATGCTCGACTCTCATTTCTAACTATTCACTTGCAGTAGACAGACCCTGAAGTACCCCACAGTCCAATATGCCTCTCCCCACATCAGCGCCTGGTTTCCATGTGCCCTGTGTGACCACATGAGTCAAGCTTCCCCTAAGACCAGCTCTGCCAGAATGCTTTGCTACAGCAACTCCTGCTGGGGGAGGTTAGGACTGGAGTATTTGGGGGTGGAGCATCCATTGGGTATTCATGTGGGAAGGACGTTTTGAGGAGAGGTGTCTAGTTACTGCAGCCCAGGAGCAGCCAGAAGTCATATTAGGTTACATATCCAATTAGTGTTCTGTTAAGGAGTAAACAGATCAGTCCCAGGGGTGAGGACATGTAATCACAATGAATACCATGGTATCAAACTTCATCTCCCTTCAGAGCCATAGCATCTCTGTATCAGAAAACCTGCAGCTCCGGCTTAGCACCTGGGTCCAGATCCTCAAAAATATTTAGCCACCTAACTTCCATTGATGGCACACATGATTTTAATGTGAGCTAGACACCAAAATAGTTGTGAGGATCTGGGTCTTGGTTTCTTCCTGACCCCCTCCACCCCCACACTGCTATACTCTACTCTAGAAGAAGGAGCAAGACATTTACCCAACATAAAGGTAAGCACTGGAACTAACAATCACGCGATATTATTGAAGGAAATTGCTTAGATTCAAAGAGTTTCAGACACATATGAATAAATTCAGCATCTGCAGCTGATGTAAAGTGAAATAGGCTGTCAATCCTCATGCGTCAGGGCATAAATGATTATCACCTGGGCTCAGGAAGAAGTTTCTACTGATGACAGCCTCGGGATTTTATATTCTCCTTTGAAACATATAAAAGCAGCTACTCTCAGAAACAGAGCACTGAAGTAGATTATCCCTTGACCAGATGCACTGTGTAGTGCAATACCATTTCATAATGGGTAGTTCATACAAATCTTATCATGCACAGCAGAGAAAACAACATAATGAGATTGCAAAAGAGAGGACTCACCCTGGCACCTCCTGGATTTCCTGCTCTAGCACCCTCGGCCAGCAGTTGTTTTGGTCCTAGGGGAGATTCTCTTCTCACAACCTGTTCCTCCCACCCAGTCACTGGTAGTTCCTCCCCCTTCTGGGGTAACAGAACATCCAACAACAAAAAATCCAAAGTCCTTACATCTGGTTCTCAGCTCCAACTCTCGGCTGCATGGTCCTTCCATCCTTTCCTCGGGGTTTAAATCATCCTCAGCCCTATATGTTAGGGGGCTTCAGGCCACCTCGCTGATGAGGAAACACAAACGCACTCTCTACACTGGGTCCTAGTGCACGGGTCCTAGGATGGGCAGCCAAGGTCTGCTCTGTCAGACACTGCCTCTTTGGACACCTTCCTACTACAGGCCTTTCTTAGTCTTTTCCCCAGCTCCTTCCTGGACTCTTTGTAATAAGCAGCATCTCCCAAGGCTTCACACCAGATGTGTGGTTTGTGTTAGGGTCAGCCACAGGAGCATGCTCTAATCCAACATCTTCCTCCCTAGGCTTCTTTCTTTCCCTGCAGGAGCCTTTCTGTTCCCTACAGGCCTCTCTGTTACCAAAAGAACAGCTACAAAGTTCATCACTCTCTTCCTATAGCCCTGATCTGCTCCAGGCTTCCTCTCTTTATAGCTGCACCCAGCTCCAACCCAGCTGGGGTTCATCTTTAATTAGGCCTGGCCCACCCTCCATGTGCAACAGGTGGATTAATTGGCCCCCCCCAAAGCCCACCTCTGTTGGGTAGACACCCCATCACAGAGGTGCTAGAGTATGGCATTGGTTCTAAGGGACATGTTTAGAGATATGGGAGCTGTATGGAGAGTTAGCAGCCTGGGATTTGGGAAAGAGGACACTGGATCTTCAGATCACTGTAACAGCCTCTAGTGAATGTTTTTGGGGGGACAGTCTCCAAAGTTCTCACTAAACACCGTTATTCCTTTTTCAAAGTAATCCTGAACAGGATCTCTGAATTCACAGCTCCTGTGACAGTAGCTTGTGTTTCCGGTCCAACTAGATCCAATGAGGCAGGCTGAAGAAATGTTAATAATTGGATCCCCTTCCAAGGGGATCCCAAGACTACCAAAAGATGCCTGTGAAAATCTCTAGCAGATGTAGATATCCATCTCCCACTCAGTCCCCTCAGCTAGTTCTGTGAAATCCTCAACAGATCTGGACTTCTCCCACTGGATTCAGTTATCCTGCTTTGACCATCCCATTCCCCCATATGCTGTGACACTATTGCTTGGATCTATGAACATGTCATTGTCCAGTAGTATCTCCAGCAGATCTTGTACAACCCGTTGTGAATCAAAACAACTCCTGATTGTTCCAGTTCACATCCTCCACTAGAGGCTGAGAGAACACATGGTGGAGCTAATAATTTCCCCAAAACAGCCAAATTCCACCAGATCCCATGATATTCCTGGTAGATGGAACCTTTTCCCAACAAAACAGTGTCATCCCCCACTGGCTCCGGTGTGGTGCCCTGTGGATCTACTCCCTTCCCTATAGCAGGGGTTCTCAAATTGGGGATCAGGACCCCTCAGGGGGTCGTGAGGTTATTACATTGGGGGGGATCACGAGCTGTCACCCTCCACCCCAAACCCTGCTTTGCCTCCAGCATTTATAATGGTGTTGAATACATAAAAACGTGTTTTTAATGTATAAGGGGGGTCGCACTCAGAGGCTTGCTGTGCCAAAGGGCCCACCAGGACAAAAGTCAGAACTCCTGCTCTACAGCATGTGTGATCCTAACAATTTCCCAGATCTACTCCCACTCCGCCCATAGTGGATCCTCAGCGGATCTAACTTTTCACCAAGAGCCTCAGTGCCCCTCTCCCCTCAGCCGCTGCGTTGTGATCCCCAGTGGATCCAGTCCTCTCCCACTGGATGAACTCACCCGCCCCTGAACTTCCCCCTCTAGCCGGAGAGGTGCCTGCACTGAGCAGCTCTGTTGGCTTGCAGCCGCCGTGTCTCCTCCCTCGCAGGGCGAAGAAGGGAAGCCAGGGCGGCCCTTCCAGGAAGAGGACCGGGGGAAGAAGCAGAAGAGAGCCGCGGGTGCCCTCCGAGCGCTCCCTCCCCGGGCTCTGGGTGGGAGTTACTCCGGATGGAGGCGCCCGTGTGAACAGGTAAGCGGAGCGGGCAGGGAAGGGGGCGGACAGCCGCAGGAGAGCTCTGAGTCCTGCACAGCCGGAGAGCGGAAGGGAGCCCGGTTCTCACTGCTGGCCGCTCCGCCAGGGGGTGTCTCACGGTTACCGTCCGGCTAACAAGAGGGCAGGGGCCCCAGCTGGGATCCCAGTCCCCGGGGGAACCGGGCGGCTCAGCCCCAGCGTTCTGCGGTGCCCGGCGCTGCGCTCAGTGACCCAGCTGGAGAGAGAAGGAGCAGGGGTCTGCCTCGCAGCGGTAGCCGGCAGCGTCACCCCCTGCTGCCGGGCTGAGGGGAGGACAGGCTGGGCTCAGCCCAGGGCGCTGCTCTCCCAGGGCATCCCCCCAGCAGGCTGAAGGAGGGAGTCCTGTCTGCCCCACAAGAGGTGTGGGACAGGTAGCAGGGACTGCCTGGGTGGAAATAAACAGCCTCCTGCCAGAGTTTGGACTCCTCTGTCCCAGAGCCCCTAGAGACCCTTTGGGCAAAGCCCCAAACAGAGCTGCCACTGGGCTCCAGAGTCTCACCGGAAACTCTCCTCTACCAAAGCAGATGGCCCTGATCCCCCCGACTCAGCAAGGGAACCAGAGACACCCCTGGCACTGGAGATCTTGGGTAGAATTATCCCACGGTGCTCAGTCTGGTCCTCCAGCCAGGTTTGGGTAATGCCCACAAAGTGAGGACCTCGACCCTCCTGACCAAGTCATGGATGGGGCACTCTTCCAACCACTGACCTAACATTAATGGCTGTGGAGAGAAGGTTGGATCCTTGTCTGCTGACAGCCCAGCCTCCCCAGGGATAGCTGAAGGCAAAAGCACTGGAACTAGCCATCTCGGCTCTGGGTTTCGCTTTACACCAAATCTTTTCCTGCCTTCTCTCTCCTGGCCCACTAGCACAGAGAACAAGGGACTCACACCTTCACTATCAACACGGCTCTCCCCACCCCACCCTGGACCCCTGTGTCCTAGTGAAGTGGCAGCACTGTTCCACCATCTTAGCTGTCATAAACTGGTCATCAAAGGGCCACAGCTGAGCACCTAAAAAAAAAAAAGACCTCCAGGTGTGTACATAGAGTTAACCCCATTTTACAGATGGGGAAACTAAGGCACAAAGTGGCCAACCGATAAGATCACTGGAACCCAGATCTCTTGATGTTCAGTCATGAGCACTAACTACTAGGTCCTGCTGTCTCCTAAGAAAATCAAGTAATGATCAGCTTGATCCTGCTCCTGTTAATGCCAGTGGCAAAACTCTCATTGACTTTAATGGGATCAGAATCAGGCCACAGTGGACAATATTCTAACCACAGGGGTAAAACAATGAAGTCTGTCAGCATGTGACATCGTATCCTGTCTAGCTGGCCACATAGGCTGGAGTGACATGAGACACTGTCCCTATGTATTTGTACTTGCACATCTGTTACTAACAAGTGCATTGTTTGTAGCGGTCACTTATTTGCCTCTCAGAGATACAGTACCTAGCACATGGAGGTATTTGTAAATTTCATTCTGAACCTATGTTGTTATGGATATGAGACCACAAATTAAAAAAAAAAAATTTGCACAAGCTTTTTAGTCATCTTTGGAGGGTGTGTTACGTAACAAAACAAAAGAGTGTCTGAGAATGCAACATTCGCCCCAAGGGAAGAGGAGCTGGATTTCAGTGGCTATGATTCCAGCTGTTTTGTCTACAAAGAAAACAAACTATGGTCTGCAGAGCCCCACTCTTTGGAACTCTTGGCATTTGACTCTTCAATTGCCTGTCAGCTCACCTTCCAGTCTAGCTGGGAGTTCAGTCCGTTTAAGAAAATGAATAGACAAGAGATTGGATGGCATGGGGAATTAGCAATGGGGAGAAAGGTTCAAATTCAATAAGGATGAGCAATCCATCAGTGACTGAGAACTGGTCTCCTCTGATGGCTGTTCAGTAGCTTATGTGGAAGGGATTTGCTGGGTCCAGGTGTGTACATAGAGTTAACCCCATTTTACAGATGGGGAAACTAAGGCACAGAGCGGCCAACTGGTAAGATCACTGGAACCCAAGAGCCTCAGTGCCCCTCTCCCCTCAGCCGAGTACAGCCTAATTTAAAAGCCCAACCCAAACCTGAGTAGACTACAGCCAATCCTGAACCCAGATCTCTTGATATGCAGTCATGAGCACTAACTACTAGGTCCTGCTGTCTCCTACCTAAGAAAATCAAGCTCAGTCATGAAAAAGAAATCACTATGATTGGGCCAGTCGACGTAACCAATATTAGTGATTTTAAAAAAATGTATTCTGGATACCTCTCTATTGGGGCTTGAACAGGAGCAGATCAAGATTGACTCGGCCATGGAGATCAACTAGTCTCAGGAGTGGTCCCAACCTTCAACTATAACAGATAAGCAATGTGAAAGAACTGCTGCCTCTGGTGTAGATGCAGAAAGGCATCGTCCGTGTCTAGGACTGTTAATCCAGCATCTTCCAGGAGCACTAAATTCACACGCTAAGAAACACCTTTAACAAAGCATGAGACACCCTGCTAAAACCAGATTCTGCTTTTACACAAGGCTAGTAATATTACAGGGGATAGCTGCCCTTTGTGCTTCAGAGGAGCTTAAGATGAATGCCAGCTGTGGTCAGGAGAGATTATTGCCACCTGCTGTAGCATTCCACAGGTGACCAGCTGAATTGCAAAGGGTTTCTTGCACTTTTCTCTAACAAGACACAGAATCCTGGACTAGATGGATTTCTAGTACAGCAATTCATGTGGTCCTAATGTGCTCATACACGCTGCTGTGATCCCTTAATTACCATGGGGAGAGTTAATACAAGGCTTTGTTCAGGTGCGTTCCTTTTGTTGTTCCACTTGGCAAAGCCAGGTAAATTGGCACCAGAATGAGCTTGTTTCCATTTACCTTTGTTCAGGCTGAAAGCAGCTGGCATGACACTGTGATCGCTGGCATTCCTTGCATTCATCAGTCTATTACAAGCAAGATGTCTCAGCATTTATTTCAGGGCGAGGCACAGGAACAGACAAGCTAGTGAATCAGATTGCTGAGGAGCAAAACTTGGCCAGTAATGATGTACAGTAGGTGGACCGTGAAGAAGGTGGTTGAAAGCTACATCAGGTTTGCATTGTAATGAGAGATTAATTAGTAGACAGTGAGTGAGCATAAATAGGAAATCTGGTGGCACTGAGGGTGGCAGGGATTATTAGCTGGACAAAACAGTCTGAGCTGTGGAAGCAGGAACAAAGACAAGTTGAACTGCAGTATTCTGGGTTACTGTCTTTGTTTGGGTCTGTGACTACTGGGGACAGTCTTTAGGCCATGAGCCACTTAATACAGAGTGATTAGACCATGATCCAGCTAATACAGAGTGATTTGATCACACCAGAGGGAAAGACCATGAACTTGTCAGTAGCATTATCTCTGCCCAGCCACAGGGTACAAAGAATTAAACTGTGCTAATCATCCCCATGTTCGGTTGTATGTTATGTCTCCATACCAAAGCTTTCATCAGCCTGTGTCTCTTTTAGACTGTCTGGGCTCCAGGGCAAGGACTATGCGTTTGTGAACACACTGCCCAGCACAACCGGGCCTCAGATTCAAGCAGGACTTTTAGTTGCTACTGTAATATAAATATTTAATAATAGAGAGTGAACTTGCCTATCCAGTATATAAACAAACACACACACTAATCATATTAATTTATAGAATGGCTATTCTGGTACCTGCCTGGTGTTTAACACGGACTCAATTATCTAAAGTAAGGGGGGCAGGGAGGACTTTGAAATGCTGAGCTACAGTAGATTATTCCATGAATTGATTTAAACAAAACAAAAAAATTAACATAAAACTGTCCCTGAGGAGTAGCATTAAAGGGTGGGGCTGCTGACTTTAGGAACGGTAGCAGTCACAAAAGTTATTTTACAGGAATACAAATAAATCAAAATTAAAAAACCCAACCAAATCCTCAACCAACAGCTAAACCAGATCACTATATTACAAGAAGGCAGTATGGCCCAGGGGCTAGAACCTCAGGCTATGAGTCAGGAGACCTACATTACATTCCTGGTTTTGCCAAGGTCTCCCTGTGGTAAAGTCACACATATTCCCTCTCTTTGTCTCAGTTTCCCCATCTGTGACATGGGGATAGTGATAATGACCAGCCTTTGAACAGTGCCTTGAGATCCACAGGTGAAAAGCCCTGTATCAGTGTTCAGAATCACACTGTGCCCTGAAAGTGGCTGCAGACAGAGCCTGGCAGGCAGCCAAAGAGCACACTTTCTGCAGGGGAAGAATGGCTCTCAGCTGAACATTTCATGCTGCAAGGCCCAGAGAGATCAACTCTGGGAACCACCACCAAGAGTCTCCCACCGCCGACAGGGTGGAGCAAGAGGCGTCTCTGAGATTACCAAAGCCCAAGCTGTTAAAGGCTTTAACAATCACGATTTGCAGCTTGAATTGTACCTAGGAAGACGCAGGAGGTGCACAGAGGTGCCTAGCGCTGCTTGTCCTACTCAGCAGTGCTATATATAATTTTTATTACTGTTGGTATTTGCATGATCTTCCTTCCCTCCTTAGCATGAGGATTTTATGACCTTAGCTATCCTCAGCAAGGGGACTCCATGTGCTGAAAGCAGGTGAAAGGGAAAACAAACTCTGGGAGGAAGCTAGTAAGACCAATTCATACCTCAAAGGGGGCGTGTTCAGGACTGTACCTGGACATGTTCAGCCTCTTGTGAAATAAAAGGGGAAGGAGGTTCATTTCCCAGGCACTTTGGTGCCAGGATCCTGTGGTGAGAGACGGTAAGGTGTTCTGAGCAGTGTAATGCAAGACTTAGCAGGCATAGGTTCTCCTGCCCTGAGAGAGCAGGCGTCTGTGTTGTGACCTTCCTTGCATTGCTCCAAGTGCTACCATATGACAGCTGAGCTGATTTTTCAAACAGGTTGGCTTGGAAGGAGGTAGAAGTGGAAATGTCCAGAGGAGGAGCAGCACATGGAACCTCCAACACTCAGGACCGGGGATGGGCCTGGATGGTCTTGTTGGCCACTGTGCTGCTTCAGGGGCTAACGCTGAGCTTCCCCTCTTGCACTGGGGTCTTCTTCACAGACCTGCAGCGTGAGTTCCAAGCCACCAACAGTGAGACGTCATGGTTCCCGTCCATCATGACAGCAGTGCTGCATGCAGGTGGTGAGTACGATGCCAAGTAGCTGCCTTCAGCTTCCTCTCCTGGCTAAGCCAGTGCACGGGGTTCATTAATAATGGGCCTTTAAAATGTCATTCAGGTAAATATACACTGGCAGTTTGATGGCTATGGGGACGGGGACGACACCCAAACATGAATAGTGACCAAACATTGGCTGTTCAGCGGCCTGCATGGAAGGAGTCTGATGGGTCTTTCCAGCACTATTGGCCTTTGCTGAGCATCAAAGTAGAGAGGTCACAGGTTGAATGAGACATAGATGCTCAACTCTCATCTCTCAAGCTCAGCCTTGAGGCACCTTGGCAGGGTAAGCCATGTGCCAGAGAGACAGAGGCCTAAGACAATCCCCCTTCTCACTCTGTCTTCTCCAGAATGGGGAAAATGAATTTCCTCTTCCATGACAGTCCCTTGAATAGCCCATCTGATACACCTGTCCCTTCCTGCTCTCTGTCCCCAGGGAGTAGGACCCCTGCATGTGCAATGGGACAACTTTGCCCTCCACATTTAAAGTGATGCTGAGATGCTTTTGCTAGACTCATATAATTTAGATCCTCAAATACAAAACAACGGTGTTAAAAGCAACACTTTGGGCTATGACGCAAAACCCAGGCAGCTGCCAGTTAGCTCAGTGAAAGAGTTTAATGGAGCTGGGCTGACTCAGACTTCACAGAACCAAAGACGTTAGAGCTAGAGAAAACCATGTTCGGACTCGGTTCATACTGGTCAGGGGACCTTTATCTCTGAACTATGCAAGAGATATGAGCTACAGAGAATGGGCCAGTTTCATCCCTGCTCAGAAGGGTGGTATAAGGGGTGTTTAGTATCTTTTCTAAGTGAAGGCTGCTTTAGTTTCTGCCGTGTACGTCCCAGGAGCCACACCAAGAGAGGCTGGAGCAGGGTGCGCTTACTGGACATGATTTCCCAGCCAGTGCTGCCCACTTTGGGGGTTCTCCTGCTGTCTGGGGGGGCTCCTAGTGGAGGGGAAGTTGTAACCATCTTGTGCCACCACATGCTGGCAGACTTTCCACTGCTGGGATGGGTTAGTGGAGGCCGGCATAAAACAGGGATGACTTGAGCCATATAATGAGAATGTGAGCTCTGGCTGATACTTGGCACCCTAGAGCCAATGCTCGGTTTCCTCTAGCTCACTGGTTTGACTCCTTAGCCCCTTCATGCTCTTTGGGCTCAGCCTTTAGCTGTGCTGGAGCTGCTGCCTTAACAGAGTTCCAGGGCTTGAAACCTCTGGGGACTCTGAGCTCTGCCCCTGAAGCAGGGATGCAGATCCACTGTGGCTGTGTGTAACCAAATGCCTGAGCATTGTTGCTGGGAGTCTTTTTGGAAACAAAAGTAATGCTGTGAAACGGTCACCAGGCAGGCAGCTGTGCCACATATAGCCCCGGTCACAGCCCTTGCTACTTACTTGTATAACTCCAGGCCTGGAAGCTGATCTCCTTCCCAGGAAGGCGATTTGTATTAAAATGCTCACTCCCAGGCTGTGCAAGAATAGCCGCATGATCCAGGGTCAGGAGGCCAGGGACGGGGAGGAGCCACAGGGAAAAAGAAAGCTACAAGATTAACAACAGTTAGCAGCACTTAACATGATCAAAGAGCTTTGTGGTTAGTAATTAATCAATCCTCACAGCCCACCAGGGAAGTGAGTATTAGGAGCCCCATTTTACTGATGCAGGAACTGAGATACCAAAAGCTGAGTGACTTGCCCAACATCATGTAGCAAGTCAGTAACAAACCTGGGATCAGAAGTTGCTTGCAGGGCTAGGAGTTCTTTATTCAAGTGTAAACTGAGGGCTAGACTTGTTGGAGCTACATCTTATGGGGCCATACCAGTCCTCCCACCCTTTAACTGCCTCCCAAAGGCTCATTTCTACCATGACATGCATAAGAAAGGACTCAGCCAAGTGATTCCGTCTATATGTACATACTTACCCTAGAACCCCTTCCCAACTGCTCACGTGCCCTCACGTCTTATTGCCATGACCTCTTCCATCTTCCACCATCCCCTGCCTATTTTTCAACTGCGTCTTCCTCCGCCCCTGGCCTATTGTTCTGGTGCCCTTGTTACATCATGTCTATCTACAACGGTAAGCTCCTTGGGGCAGGGACTTTGTCCTTTTATCTGTGCTGCGAGGTACTGAGCTGACCTGTGGCCACTATAAAATAAGAAATAGTACTATGCTTTACAGGATATAGAATACACACAGATATAGGCATATCTGTGTGTATCTATTTTGATCTATAATTATATAATAGTGATAGATGTACACACAGAGAACTACTACTCAGGTAAAGCTGATCTATATAGGTCATGCAAAAAACCCACACACACAGCCCTCAAAGGATTCTGGTTGAATCATGGTAACTAGGTAACTACAAGACCAAAGCTTGAGTGTTTACGATCTCATTAGCATTCTGAGGACATGTGCTAGCTTTATTCCTCTGTTTCACCTAGCTGAAGAATATCAGGAGCTAGCATACTGAAATCATATGCAGAACAGCCGTCCACTTAGTAATATGAGGAAAATAAAACCAAGGAAGGTTTAGATGTTTAAGAATCAAAAATAAACCCTTGGTCTTTTGGAGTCCATCAGTGTGACATCTCTCTCTAAGGGCCTGAGGAAACTGACCCGTAAGAAGAGGCTAAAAGAACAGGCAAACGAGTTAAATTAATTCTTGGTGTGATCCTAATGGAGTTGCGCCCATAAAACATCTGGCCCATTCTGGCAGATCTTGGCTACAGAAATGACTTGGAGGATTAAATAACTCAAAGAGAAATTAAAATGGTTTAAGCTGAGTCATGGATTAATAATTATACAGCAGGGTGAAATGGTGTAAGGGAAAATGTAGGATTGATGTCAGGAAAGATTTCCCAACAGTAAGCTCACAGTGATTAATCAATTCCCAGAGGGAAGCAGTGGCAGTCCCAGCAGCTGAACTCGATAAACAAATCCTTTAGGGATGTTCTGGAGAGAACAATCTGTCACTGGTAGGTGTGGGAGTGGAGTAACTCCCATCAGCTATTAAAAGGTTTTTCCATCTCTTATTAATAGCAGAATCTAAAAGTAAGTACACATACTTTTTCAAGAGAGGAATGTGAGCAGTCTGATTATTTGGATTGCTCCTAGAAAGGCTTAAGTCCTGGTGAGAGGATGCTATCCCTGCAAAACATGAGGAGTTAGGAAAGCTGGCCTAGTGGCTAAGGTGCAACCGTAGGGATCAGAAAAGCTGGGTTCAATCCCTGGTTCTGCCACTGACTCCTTGTGTGACCTTGAGACAATCACATGAGTTTTCTGTGCCTCAGCTCCTCACCTGTAAAACAGGGATAACAGCACTCCCTACCTTACCAGAGGGTTGGGAGCTGCTCAGATATCTCTGCAAGGGGGCCATGTAAGTACTATAAACAGAAGAGGAGTAGGATGCCTCCAGTAGCACAATCCTGAAGAGTAGTGCCTTACACCTCCTGTGCGGAGCATGCTCCCTGAGCTAGTGGCAGCCTCTCACGGCCAGCACTGCAACTCACCTGCCTGTGTAACCAGAGATCAGAATAGTACAGGTATGCAAGGAAAACTCACTCCACCACCACCCCAGCCTCTGCACACTCAGGGGGGTGACAACTAAAATGTGGCCATCGTGTTTGATTTCAAGACTCCTATGACCGGGGGGGAGGGGGGGAAAATCCATCTGGCTCTGGAACGGAGAGTGTTTTGCTCAGCTCTCTGTGTATCTCTCTCCATCTGTCACTCCTGTGAGTGTTCTGTAAACAGATTATCTGAGCTAGGACTAGGGGAAAGGAGAAGAGCATGCTGCCGAGGGGTCAACATCTGAACTGCTTTCCTGGTTACACACGCATACCACCACACCCTTTTCTGCTTGGAGGTAACATTTTAAAAAACAAAACAAAAAAAACCAAAAAAACAAAAACAAACACTGAGTCACGCTCATGCCACGGCCACATCAGAAGCAATCGGTTGCTGTCTGGTTTGTTCTGAATGGGTTGAAAGATAGATGGCTGACAACCAGGTGAGGCATTCAGAGGAGTTTTGCACCTCAGTAGAAACAGCTGGATGCAAAAATGTAAGGCACAGGTGCAGAAGAAGCCTCATGGGAAACTTTCATTTTAAAAGGTATTGCTATTAAAGCAATATGGAGATCATTAGACCACTTTACACTGATATCTATAGCAGAGTGATATGTTCACAGAGGCCTAAATATTCCAAAGTGACTAGAGATTTTGGGTGCCCAACATGAGACACATGATTTCCAGAGGCAGATACTTAGCACTTTCTGAAAGTCAGGCCCTTTCAAAATATGTCACCCAAAATCGCTAGTCACTTCTAAAAATTTAGGCCATAGCATTTCAAACATCCTTAGTGTTAGTTCTAGTTATAACATCTTAGTACAGGAAATGCCTATTCAATTACCATATGCAGAAACTGGATTCTTGGAAAGTGACATGAAGCATGTTGGATTGTTAGCAGCAAAACTCAAAATCTTTCCGTATTAAAATTAATCCCCTTTGTGTACAATATGGCCCAGTACTAAAATGATCATCCTTTGGAATAGCAATAACTAATCAAGTATTCATATATCAAAAACAACCACTCTACTAGAATTAGCAGATTCCAACTAGGGTCACTGGTTTTCAACCTTTTATCATTTGTGAACCCCTAAAAAATTTTGAATGGAGGTAATCTTAGATAGTCTGCAGACACCCAGGGGTCTGCGGCCCACAGGTTGAAAACCACTAACCTAAGTAACTGATACTTTGTCCCTGCTGGAATCAGAGATGTGCTAACTAGAGCCACATTTAAACATATACGTTGTTAGCATGCAAGCACTGTTTCCCTACCCATTGGGGAATTACTGATTTGAGACTCATGTTATAAAACCATGGTAAAGATGATCTCTGGGGACAGTCTCAAATTTGCCATGTTGGAAGGCAGCAGGAAATGCATTATAATACAATTTGATCTTGTTTGTGTAGGCGTGATCAGACTGTGTTATGGAATTATCTGTTCTTTACAGGGCAAAAACATGGTTATACATTTCAGGCATGTTTATCCAGAGAATGCCAACCCATCTTACAATGTGGTCCCCTGAATCTTGCTGTATGGATGGGACTTTAGGTCTATCCTGGTTCTCAAAAGATAATTGCTCTCATCAATAGTCAATTGGTGTTAGAATGCTGCTTGCGGCAACTGCATTTGAACAAGGTTGTAGTTAGCATGGATGGGGCCTTAAGGGTCAAATATATCACGACACATATTTACAATGTAAATCCACATTGTGATGTAGATGGGTGGGTCTTAACTGCACTTACTTCTGTTACACTTAACAAGCTGGGTTGTAACTGAGTCCAGGGGCTGACCACAGTGTCTGGAATTTTCAGCTCCCACTGAAATCTCTATCACTGGCTTCAACTGGAGCAGAGTACAGCCTAATTTAAAAGCCCAACCCAAACCTGAGTAGACTACAGCCAATCCTGAACCCAAGCCAAGCCTGGGAGTGTGGAGTTTTGTACCAGACCTCCCGAAATAGAATAAGCCCAAATATACACACTTCAAACTAAGGGCTTGTCTACATCAATAGTTTGCTGCCAGCTGGGCTGTAAATCTACTCTGCACTAACCTGCCATGGTCTAACTATCCATTTGCATCTAGATCAAAGCCTGTTAAACTGTTCGTATGTGCTTCAGCAGGGTGCATATGCACATGGACGGTTAGATCCTGGAAAGCTAGTGTAGGGTAGTTTCTTGTCCCAACTCACCCCATACTAACTGTTCACGTAAACAAGCCTTCAGTGATAAGTGGCTACCTAACCTGAACCAAGACTGAATATATGCTCTGCAAATTACATCCAACCGACCCCAACACTTGTAATTGGGTCTGGGTCAGGTTGCACAGCAGAAGTAGGCCAACGCCAAGTGCCTTTGGGAAAAAAAAAATCAATCCCTCATAACAGAGCTGAGGGGCAAGAAAACACTTAGGTGCCTTTTTAATTTTTACTCACCTGGCAGCGGTCCAGGTCTTCAGCGGCACCTGGGCGGCGGGTCCTTCAGTGCCGTGGAAGACCCAGAGCGAGTGAAGGACCCGCCGCTGAAGTGCTGCCGAAGACCCAGACCACCACTGAGTATTCGAATCAGGCCCCGCACTTTCTAAAGCCGGCCCTGGAGCAGGGCCCCCAGCCCTGAATATTCCTGGAGCCTGGGCACCACAAAATAATATAACTTGCTGCCCATGCTGGCTAGTGCATCGGAATTCAAAGTGCTGTCCAGAGCGATCACAATGGAGCACTCTGGGATAGCTCCCGGAGGCCAATGCCATCAATTTGCATCCGCACTACCCCAAATTCAACCCAGCAAGGTTGATTTTAGCACTACTCCCCTCGCCAAGGAGGAGTACAGAAGTCAATTTTAAGAGCCCTTTAAGTCTATGGAACAGGGTTGGTTGTGTGGATGCATTCATTTTAAAATCGACCTAACGCAGCTAAATTTGACCTAACCCCGTAGCGTAGACCAGGGCTAAAAGGCCTTGATCTGCAAAACCACCAACAGGCAAGGACCTTGCTATATCAGTGACCTCCAACATCTCCATGCATGGCCTGCCGGGACCGCTGTGCTGCCTTGGGACAATGCAGGATGGAGTGGGTGGAACTGATGGTAGGTTGTCCTCATTGAAGCACAGCTTCTGGAATGAGCTACCAGAGGAAATTACCGATCAAAAGTCTGACATTTTAAAACATGCAGTAACTCACCTTTTTTATAGTTTACTCACCGTAACTGGAAGGATGCAAATATGCATTGGCTGAGGCTTTCAAAGCTAAACATGGAATGGGGCATTTAAGACTGCTAGGCAACTCTGCAAAAACTCTGCTAACATATATACCCACAAACAGAGCTCTCTAGAAACCAGGAAGAGCAGAAGACTCACTAATGTTCACAACAGACCTTGCCGCACAAATCTAATTCACCCATTCAATGCTTCCATGGAACGGCAATGAGCACTATGGAAACCCCTATGGGAGAGAGATCAGTAGATAATAATATTGTCAGAAGGATCATTTTAGAGATCTCAATCACCCAAGTTTGTCCCTGTGTTTGGCAACTCTTAACAATTTGGCCCTGCCCAGACTTGCTGTTCCTCAAGGTTTGTTGGTTTAAGCAAACATAACCTTGCCTGCCCTCCAGTCTGCTCTCACCCCACTCTGGGGCAGTAACACTCCACTGACTTCAATAGACTTACGTAGCCCCATCAAATTATTCCAGCTTTGCCACACTGTAAGTAAAAGTAGAATTTGACTCACCAGTCTCCACCAGTGCTGCTCAGCATAGATTGTCTTGAGCGGCCTCTATGCATTGATCTTGTGATTTTTTTTTACTGTTGTCTTGAAGTCCCTCCTTACGACTGGACTCGTGAGCCTGTATGAGAATATCAGCTTTCATTTTAAAAAAAAAAGTCTCTAATGTTCATGGTTGCAGAAAAAAAAGCTTGAAAACATGAAAAAAAAACCCAAACACCTTCTAAAGGCTCAGAATCCAAAAGGTAAAGAAAAAACAAACATGCTTTTTTTTGTTTGTTTTTAATCTAATGAGTTTTAACCCAAGCTCATGGTTTTAGGGGGATGGACTCATTAATTCTGTATGTTTGGGGTTGGCTATCCTACTCCACCATCCTTTAGACTCACCATTCAGAAATAAAATTCTGCCCTCAGTTTGCTGAACCTGCAAATTACCTTTTCAAAGGCTAATTCAGCTATGAACAGGTGAAGTTTCTCAAGCAGATCAAAATATAGGCAGCTGCAGCCTTCATTTTAATCAAACTCAGCTGTTTGCTTGACAATTGTGGACTTTGTTTCAAATAGCATATTGTCTTAGGCCACAAACATGAGCCAAACTGTTTTCCCACTCTGATCAGTTGCTGATGCTGAAGCTTGTAACCATTTTAGATCCGCTTATGTAATGCTATATTAAAAAAATAAACTGAAAACCTTGGGCCTCCTCTTAGGAGCAAAAGGGAAAGTCTAGCTTCACTTCCTCTTCCACTAGAACAGAGGAGCACATTCCTCTCTGGCAACTTGCCAGCATGTCACCACTATGCTTACCCTGCCTTAAAGAGAAGTGACCCAAATTTGCAATGCCAGGGGCTAGATTGGCAATTTACCAGGAGCCTATGGGAAGCTCCAAAACTGCATATATTTACATGTACTTAATTGACCACACATCCATACTTGCTTGTGCACAGGGGCTGCTCAAGACAATTGGTCACCCTGAGCAAAATCTCAATGTTCTCTCCCCCCTTCTGGCCTACCTGCCTGTCTGGGGAGGCTGCTTCCTATTCCCCACAGCTCCAGCTGCCCCTCCCTGGGCAGCCTCACTACCTTCATCCCTTACCACCCTCACAACTGACAAGGCTGCCTATAGCTAGAGTGGCATCTGCTTGTGCGTTATATTTTCCTTGCTAATGAATAGAAATCACTTGTTAGCAGAACTCACCAGCAATGTAAACAATAAAACCCAGCCCTCCCACTGGAGATGTACAGCAGACACAGGCTCTGGCCTCTTTGAAGCATTAGACTCTGTAACTACATCTCTCACTATATCACTGCACTACTCAGTTTCTCCCTCCCCAAAGGGGAGCTAATGACACTTACCCCCCCATTTTCAAGTGTGTTGGGATTGCCAGACATAAGGAGCTGCATCAACACAGCATTAGTACTCTCCGAGGCAGAGCAATTGCAGGGCAGATGCACAACTCCACAGACCACAGTTTTAACTTCAGTGCAGATAAAAATGCATCCCTCATTCTGTTACTACCTAGAATCATAGATTATTAGGGTTGGAAGGGACCTCAAGAGATCATCTAGTCCAACCCCCTGATCAAAGCAGGACCAATCCCAAAATGGGCCCCTCAAGGATTGAACTCACAAACCTGGGTTTAGCAGGCCAATGCTCAAACCACTGAGCTATCCCTCCCCCACAAAGCTATAGAACAAAGCACTACTGAGATTTGAATCCAGGATCTCCTGTTTACAAAACAGGTGCATCAGCCAGCTAAGCCATAGTGCCTGCCATGGTGCTTACATTATCGTCTGCAAGGGCACTTCCTATCTCCCTACCATCCTTGACTTGTTTTGGGATTTTTCTTTAGTGGGAAATCTCAGCCCTGGCTGAATGTTGCCTAGTTCTAGACTTCTGAAACATCGGATACTCTTACTTTGCTATCAACTGCTGAGAGCTCGGAATGCCGTTCCATCTCTTTGGCTCAGTGCCTCCGGGTTAGCCCTGCAGTTGTTTTCAGCTCCTTTCCCAGGAAGCAGAGCACTGAGCTGGCCCTTAGGGATGCTCTGGGACTGCTGAGGTTTTAGAGTCACTTACTGAAATGTTTTCAAGCAGGAACCCAAAGGGATAGGAGCTGGAAACTGCTCAGGTTCCAGTGGGACCCATCAGCAAGCACTGGCTCTATAACTGATGTAGAAGAAAGTGGAGCTGGAGAGAGAGGAAGGAACAGTCTAAAGAGGGTTTTGCTGGAGGCTCAGAGTCAGATGAGAGGAGTCATTAGGTCCAGCAAGAGAAACTTCTGAACAGCTGCTGTGATCTTTTAATTAGAATTTGAACCTACACTGCAGAGTGTGAACCCAGCCGTAAACTCTCACTAGCTTTATGTACAAGCATTTTAAGGCCTGCAGCATCTGGGCATTTCACATACATTAACAAATTAACCCCTAAGAGAGGAAATTTGCACTATCCCCTTTTACATGTGGAGAAACGGAGGCCTCAAGCAATGAAATTACTTGCCAGGATTACACAAGAATTCTGTTCAGAGCTGGGCTAGAACCCAAATCTTCCATGTCCCAGGCTGGTGCCTGACAAGCTGGTTTGGGTCTCCCAGAGTTTACTGCCAAGTGTAATACTCTGCTGGACTTCCTGAGGCTTGAATTGGCTCTCCTTGAGCTGGCACCTGCCAGCTATGACTGACAGGGACTCCAGGACAAAGTCAGCCTGAGCAAGTCTCTGGGAACTGAGCCCACTTGCACAAGAATTCATCTGTTTCTAGTTGGGTGGATTTTCTCTGTATTTCACTCCTCTTGTTTCTCTCTCTTGGGTGCTTCATTCCACCATTTTCTCTCCTTTATACTGCAGTAGCATCTGGAGTATCTGCCCATCTGACTCATCCCCTTCCCTTCTTCCTCCATCCCTTCTTCTTCTCTTCATACCCCCCTCACCCTCACATGTCCCTCCCTCCTTCAGTACAGGAGCCCTTCCCAGCCCTTGCTGTGCTCTTAAAGGGGGATCAGAGTGCCAACTAGAAGCTCTTTGGACTTGGAACAAATCTGGCAGTGGGAGTGGGAAGGGGGCTAGGAGTATCACTGTGGACTGCTCCAGCCCCTATACACCCTTGGAACTTGTGGGGGAGCCCTGGCACTGAACTGGAGGCTCAGAGATGTTTGTAAGATTTAATTACAAAACATTAAAAAAGCCACAATGTCATGATTACACCTCTGTCCCATCTCCCTTCCTAGAGGCCTGTAAATAGAGCTAAAGCTCTTCCCAGAATCTATTCCCAGTGTAAACAGAAATCCAGGTCATGTTCTTCTCTTCTTCCAGAATGTGCCCAGAATCTATACCATGTGCACACAGAATTCCATTTGAAGAACCTCTCCCCACCACCATTCACCCCAGAATCTACCCCACAGAATCATGGGAATCCTTTTTTTGTTCTTAACCTAACAGCCAGTGGATGATCAGATCAAGGGAGTCTTCTCCTTTACGGATGTAAGAGAAGCAGACCAGGAGGTTGTGGGGAGGGGATAATCAGGAGAGTTGGGTTTTATTCCTGCGTGACCAGGGACAATCACAGGAGAATTCCAAACTAAATCGTATTGTGCACTCAGAACAAGTGGAGCTTTGTTCCTGCAGCCACTAGAGTAAAACCCGACAGAACAACTTGTCCATCCTTGATTCCTGCCCTGATGCTTATTTGGTTGCTTTATAGGGCCCCTCTGCAGCATCTTGGTGGAGCGATTTGGCTGCAGGTTCACTGTGATGCTCGGTGGCCTACTCAGTGGAGTGGGCATGGTTGCCAGTTCCTTCTCCAAATCCATCAGCCAGCTCTACATAACAGCCGGCTTCATTACTGGTGAGTACCAAGTTCAGTCATGAAAAAGAAATCACTATGGTTGGTATTTGGATGTAGCTAGTGTCCAGGGAGGGATGAGTGCATAGGTTCCTTCCCTCGTCTGACAAACAGGAAAGATCAGAAGAATCGCAGTGCAGTAGAATTAATGTCCTGAATAGCCAGTACTCTTCTCCACTCCCCTTTATTCCACCCATTGTTCAGCTGGGTTCCCTGGGAACTGCTTCTCCTGTGAGCTGCACAGGGCTATGGGTCTCAAATGAGGACAATCAGTAAAAAAAGAAGACTACCACTTTTAAAAGCTGGCTGGTGATTTATTTTTGAGGAGCAGGGAGGAAGGATATATCTCATACAGCACAACATATTTTTCAGACTCTAATTTCACTGGAACTGGAATGGGGTGTGTTACGGGGAAATGTTATCCAGATGGATTGTGTGTGTCCACATGTCACTCCTCTCAATTTAGAGGGATTGAGACACCTTTTTTCTAAGAACAAACATAATAACGTGGTGGGGTTTTGTACAGAAGTAATAAAAATGGGAACTTGCCAGAAGCTGGAAATGAGCAACAGGGGACGGATCACTTGCTGATTACCTGTTCTGTTCATTCCCTCTGAAGCATCTGGCATTGGCCACTGTTGGAAGGCAGGATACTGGGCTAGGGTCCAAAGAAGAGCAACAAAAATTATTGAAGGTCTAGAAAACATGACCTATGAGGGAAGATTGAAAAAATTGAGTTTGTTTAGTTTGGAAAACAGAAGACTGAGAGGGACATAACAGTTTTCAAGTAAGGTATGTAAAAGGTTTTTATAAGGAGGAGGAAGAAAAATAGTTTTTCTTAATCTCTGAGGATAGGACAAAAAGCAATGGGCTTAAATTGCAGCAAGGGAGGTTTAGGTTGGACATTAGGAAGTGGTTAAGCACTGGAATAAATTACCTAGGCAGATTGTGGAATCTCCATCATTGGAGATTTTTAAGAGTGGGTTAGACAAACACCTGTCAGGAATGGTCTAAATAATTAGTCCCACCACGAGTGCAGGGGACTGGACTAGATGACTTCTCGAGGTCCCATTCAGTTCTATGATTCTAGATGGACCTTTGGTCTGACCCAGTATGGCCACTCTTATGTTCTTATGGAGGTGGTGTTGGACTCCTGCTCTCTTGTAACATAAAACAATGAATTTCTGCAGCCAGATCACCTTGGGATTTGATCCTAAGGGATCTCACATGCAAAGCAAGGTTAGAATTGGTCAATGTTTGGATGGGAGACCTACAAACAACTCCCTAGTACTGTTGAGGATTCAGTAAGCATCACTCTTCTCTCTGAACTCCTAGTGAACCAATACCTCAAAATGGTGTTGTGACGGCACAAAGCTGCTGCTGCATGAGATGTCAAATGGAAGCCATGGCCACTTCTGGTCATTAACAATCCCATAGCAATTGTAGCAAGAATAGGGTGTCTTGGACACCTCTCGGTTTATATATGTATGCTCAGCCAAAGGCTGCCTGCAGCTTCATATTGGTACTGCATTCAACTTCATTTCCCATCCTGAATTACCAAGTAGCATTTCTATGTGCTGCTGTAGAGTTGACATCCTGCACCGCAGAAGGAGAAGTACTTCAGTGGTGGAAGAAGGGGTGCTTGGGTCATTGGGATCTTTCCAGCCAAAATGCACTATATAGAATTAAGACTTTTTTTTTTTTTTAAAGGCCTAGGATTCTGTTTTGGCTTCCAGGCGGGAGTGACTGTGCTGGGCTACTACTTTGTGCGCCGACGGGCTTTGGCCAATGCCCTAGCATCCACCGGTGCCTCCATCGGCCTCACGCTGTGGCCGTTGATCTCTCAGTACTTGCTGGATGAGATGGGCTGGAGAAACTCTTTCCTCATCTTTGGCGGGGTGCTGTTGAACGCTTGTGTCTGTGGGGCCGTGATGAGGCCAGTCCAGCTTGGGCCTCCCAGGTCACCGCTGCAGCCCAGCCCTGGACAGGAGGCAATCAACTCAGCTGAAGATGCACAGCTATCCAACGGAGCCACCCCTCATCAGGTGGTGCCCCCGCAGCAGGCCAAGTTTGCTGCTTGCAAGCGGACGCTGCAGAAGTACCTGGCTTTTGATATCTTCTGCAAAAACAAAGGTTACCAGATTTACACCATTGGTGTGGCCTGGATGGTGATGGGCTTCGTGCTGCCCCTCATCTACCTGGTGCCCTATGCCATCCGGAATGGGGTGGAGGAGCGCAAGGCTGCCCTCCTTATCTCCATCATTGGCTTCATTAACATCTTCATGCGCCCCATGGCTGGGCTGCTCGCAGGACTCAATATCTTCACCGGGAAGCGGATTTACCTGTTCAGCCTGGCCGTGCTGCTCAACGGTCTCAGCAATCTCATCTGCGTCATCTCAGCCGACTTCAGCGTGCTCATCCTCTATTGCCTCATCTACAGCATGTCCATGAGTGGCATTGGGGCGCTGATCTTCCAGGTGCTGATGGATGTGGTGGAGATGGACAGGTTCTCAAGTGCCTTAGGCCTCTTCACCATCCTGGAGAGCATCACCATCCTCCTCGGACCCCCACTCGCAGGTGAGAGCACAAAAATGTTATTGGAGACCCGTTGGCAGCAGACTGGGGAAAGGACAGGGGGGGTTAGGCCTCTGATGACAGACACTGGGGAATGTAACAGGGAGGGAACGAGGAGCTATCAAACCCCCATGGGCATTGGGGCAGGGAGCACCATTACCAGGAGAGTCAGAAGGGAGTGATCAGCTCTTATTCACAGGTGGTTTAAGGGCTGAGGAGATCATGATCTGTAAGCCCCTATACTGGGAATGAAAGATTAATAATAAAGGGCTCTTCAATCTAGCAGACAAAGGTGTAACAAGATCCAAAGTCTGGAAATTAAAGCTAGACAAATCAGACTGGAAAATACAGTCTAAATTAACAGTGAGGGAATTAACCATGGGAACCATTTACTCAGTCTCCTTCTTGATAGTCATTGGAGTTATTTGCTGTGTTATACTGCAATAGTCTATGCAGAAAGGACAGAGACACCTAGTGGTGTTGAGCTCCTCCAGTAAAGTGGGAGTTCACCTAGGTGTCTTATTGGTATCTCTGCCCCTTCTGGCTAACGTACCTTGGTACAACCCAGCAAATAACTCAGATGGCTGACTACCCAGAGGAAAACTTGGTACTGACTATGAATCCCAGGCTTAGGGTCTGACTCCCAACTCAGTAGGAAGTGGGTGTGCTATGGAGAGGATGCAGATATGCCCCAGGGAGTGAATTTTGTGTTGTTCTGCAGCAGCCCATGTTGGCAGGGCCAGCTCCAGGCACCAGTGAAGGAAGCAGGTGCTTGGGGTGGCCAATGAAAGGGGCGGCACGTCCGGATCTTCAGCGACAATTCGGCGGCGGGTCCCTCATTCCCTCCCGGAGCAAAGGACCCGCTGCCGAATTACTGCTGAAGAATGAAGTGGAGCGGCTGAGCTGCTGCCTAAGTGCCGCTGATTGCGGCTTTATCTTTTTTTTTCCCCCTCCCTGCTTTGCCACTTGGGGCGGCAAAAAAGCTGGAGCTGGACCTGCATGCTGGATGCACAGAAGTAGCAATAACTGATTCTGAGGACACGGATATTCTCCAACGGTGCCATAGATACAAAGCTGCATACAGAGTCGTCCATTCAGCATGACAGCAGCCAGAACGTGCTGCTGATTCAAGCCTGAATTTAATCTCCTGAACAGGTTGCCCCACCTGGAAGGGCCTGAAAGGGGCCCAGCCAGTGGTTAGATCAGAGTAGGATGGTGTAGGATTGAAGAGCCTTTGAGAGTTTGGGTGGGATACACCAGCCACAGAAAAATCAAGACTTGACAGCCAGTCCATTAATGCTGCACTGGTATGAGCCTCATGCCATTCTGCCCCATGCCTTATAACCCACCTAATGCTGGTGAAAAGCCAGCCTGCCTCTGCCCAGGCTTATCAGGATGCCTCTCTCTCACTGACCTCACTTCCTTCTTCCCTTTACGTATCTGGCACATGGCCATGCTATTTTATACTGTCCTGTACTGTATCGTTCTCCACTGCACAAGTGGTGCTCCAGCTGTAAATAACAGGAACACAGCTTTCAAGTGTGCATTCAGCAGGGCAGGCCCACAACTCTGGGGTTATTTTAATAAGGGGATGATAATATCTCTTGTATGTCTCTATCTCTCAGAAGTGTTCTGAGACTTATGGCATCCATGTTTGTTATTTGCTTTGAGATCTTCTGATGGGAGGTGCTGCAGCAGGGCACAGCCTTATTACTGTTAATAAAACAGTAGGAATATATTCACTTTTGCTCTTTACACCTATACACTGGGCACCTGTACTAGCATTTTATACCAGCACAAGGAGAAATCCTTACAAAGGGTGCCGTTAATTAAGATGTTAACATTTAATGCATGCAAGTAATGAACGTTACTGCAGAATTCTCCCCACCACACACAAGCGTATAGGAACATCTTACATACCAGCTGAATACTGCCTGATATAAGTTTTTCTTTCCATCCCTAGCTTCTGGGAGGGTTAATTATTTGCACACAGTAAATATTAACATTTTAATGGTCAGTGTTGCTAACAACCCTTCAAGACAACTTCATATTTTTACAGCACTTAAGAGCATTGGTTAGCTAATGTCTGTTGCTCTGCAAAGTTTCCCCATCCTGACCAAGCCATTTTAAAATGTTTTCAGCACAGAGGCCAAACCAAGTTAATTTGTACAGACCGCTATGTTATTTGCTTTGTCCTCTGATCTCAAGAGTTTGCAGGGCAACACATTCCACTATTCAGTGACTATCAGCAGCAAGCGTTATGGGGTCCCAGTTGCAGAAACAAAACAAAAATGAATTGTGTGAGATGGAAACTGGGTTGCCCTCCACTACTTCTTTAATGACGTGGCCTCTTGTGGAACAAACATTCATGGCAACAGCAGAAAGCAGAGCCAAGCTGTGTGTACTAATAGCCCTAAGGCCACACAAAGAACTTAATCCATGTGTGGACAATGAGCATTGACCTCATTCAGACGGGAAACAGACCAAGCCTTTTGGGGGCTATTTCAGAGCAATATTTGCTATAAGTGCTGTTTCGGGGAGGGGTGGGGGGGACGGGACATACAACCTGCAGTAGCTATTATGCCACATCTTTACTTAGTTAATTTCTTCATTCTTCCTCCCCCCACCAAGGGGATGTCTACACTGCACCTGGGAGCATGCCTCCCAGCCCAGGCAGACAGACTCGCACAGATCAGCTCAAGCTAGCACACTAAAAAATAGAATCATGGCCATTGCAGCACTGGCAGAGGCTTGGACTAAGCCCCTGAGCTTGGACCCACCTGGCCCCAAGTCTGACTTCAGATGGCTAGCCAGGCTTGCTCCCAGCTGTAGTGTAGACTAACCCCCATGGACTGTGATTATATCAGCTTCCAGCATCCATATAGTCTGGCATTCTGCTCGGAAAACATATCACCACTTTGTCCTATCATGCTGGGTAGCACTCCTGTGTGCTATTAAACAGCTGTCCTGTTCCACTTCAGAGGCAGCTGCATTTCAGTGGAGGGTGAACTGGGTGCTGTGTATGTGGCAGGTTGTGAACTGCGTGGATCCCTGGGGACTCTATCAATGTAAGATACTATTCTTTGGTGTGCAACTTTCCTCTGGCTGAGCTCTGATTCTCTTTCAGGTCTTCTGGTGGATATAACTGGCCACTTCAGTTATGTCTTCTATGCCTCCAGCTTCTTCATGGTGTCAGCTGCGCTCTTCATGGGTCTCAGCTTCTGTGCTTTGGACAGAAAGAAGAAACCGAAAGAGGCTCTGAAGCCAACCTCCAATAGCCCCTCCAGATACCAATACACTGAAGTGCCAACTAACCCAGAGCTTGAAAAACAAGCCCCGCCTGCCATCATGTACATCACAAGCATCTGAACGAAGAGGAACCCTTAGAATTCTGTGGCCCACACAACAGCAACATGTAGCGTAACTGGAGGCAGATGGGGGGAAATGCCTGCTTTCCACAATAACACATCTGCCTCCTGCAGTGAGTATCTACTCAGCAGCGCTGCCTCAGATTCCAGATGGAAAATCCAGATCAGAGGCAGAGCCCAAAGCCTTGCAACAGCCAGAAAGCCAAAGAACAAGGAGCACTTCTTATACCTGGTGCAAGCCCATAAGGCAAGGACAGTAGTTCTGTGACTTAACGTGTGTTACTTTAAGCTAATAGAATTAAATTGACAGTGACTTCTTTTTTTTAATAAAAAGGCTGTACATTTTTTTATATATTTCAGTTTTTAAGACTGGAAAGATTTATTAGGTCATGCACTACAATGATTCCTGACACAGCGACATCAGTCACTCCTGGAAGAGTTAAAATACCACTGAATCGCCTTGTCTGGACATGCCAATCTAGCAAAGACTAACTTTGCAGTGAAGTCATCTGGTTGCCTCCCGGGGGGGGGGGGAGGGGGGCAGGGAAATCCCCTTTCCTGGGGGATGTGTTGCTGCTTTCTCCCCTGTCCCCGGATATTGAATGGACTATTACGCAGGTTGTAGAACCTAGGGCTCGTGCCTGCTATCAGTTGTGTCTAGGCCAAATGAATATTTTACACACTAGTAACCAAATTATTCCTGCATTTCAAGGGCATTTTCAGGAAAACAGAGGTTCAGATCCAAAGCCCCAATAAAACTGGACTCAAAGTGCCCACATTTTATAGCCTGTGCCACGATGTCTTAAGCTCTCTCCTCTCCACCTTTACCAAGGTGTGCTGCAAGAAAGAATCTGAGAGTTCATGGCCACTGTAAATGCACTAAGAAACAGGGCAAATGAGTGGCAAATATAGGAATGGACATTTTTTCTTTCCAGCACTAGTCCAGGACCAGTACTTTGAAAAATGTACCAGACCTGAAAGCAATTGCACTAGTCCAGACATAGGACCAAGTTCAGAGTCAGGGTAAGCTAGACTCTTACACTCAGAGGGCCAGATCCTCATCTTATGTAAATAGGGGTAGCTCCTCATCCAGACCTCAGACTTAATTGCACCCATTTTCCCAGTATAAAAGGGAGTCTAAGCTGGTGCATTTACATGCCAAAGAGTCAGAAGAAACTGGGGCGCGGAGGTATGGGAGAAATTTAGCTTTACTTACACACTCCTGTTAGTGGTCTTTCTTGCTACATTCCTTTTTTGTGGCTTTAGCATGCAAGTTATACCAGCTTGAACTCCCTTTGGTCCCTTAATGAAACAAATTCAGAGATGAGGGGTAAGCTAAATGTGAGTATAAGTTACATGTTGGTAAATGGGTTGTCCCTATATAAATGGAAAGGAGTCTAAAGGACATCTAAGATGGTGTAACATGGAAGAAGCTATCATTTTGGCATCTTAGACTCTTCTCCGGATGTGGCCCAAGATACCAGCTATCATAATGTACATAAAATACATTTTTGCTTTTATTCTGCTTCAGTTCTGAAATGACTAACAGCAGATCTCTCACAGAACATTGGAGGTGGAGATTAAGGTTTTAAACCCTTTGAAAGATGGAAGCTTAAGATGCTTTCAGAAAGGAGAAGCATTGGTTTCTAGCTTTAGTGGTTGCCAAGATAACAGATACTGAAGTAGTGTCACAATTCTAATCAAAAAAAACAGCTGCTACTTAGAATGATCTGATTATGAGGTCCCAACCTGACAAGCCTAGAAACAAATGCATTAAACCACTAGAAAGCTGAGCCTCCAGACTATAAATGCATTCATATCTAACCATTATGGTTTGTGAGGATCCCAGTATCTAGCAGTGCCTCTTTTGACAACGGTCCAACACACTTTTCCTTCCTTTGTCAAATATATCCTTAAATAAGATTACAGTTGGGAGATGTTTATATGCAGCTATGTGCTTTTAAAGAAATGTCTTCTCTCTAGTCATATGTATTTAGTAACTTGTGTAAAGCTTATGTGGCCAGCAACCATAAAGCAAACAGCTGGGACTGTCGTCACTGTTTGATTATACACAAGCACTCTTTGATCCTTAAGGAAACGTACAGTTTTTCTCTTGCATCAGAACAAAACCAATAAGAAGGGTGTGGGTCTCAGACCTGTTCTAGCTTTTATGAATAAAGGAGCTAGGCAGCAGCATGTGTGGAGGTTTGTTTTTTTTACATGATCCCTAAATTTTAAATTCAGTTCAGTGATTTGTGTTTCCTGCCACTCCTTCCTAACCTTTTCTTCTCCCACAGAGGTGGAGTCAACTGATCTCTACTTACCTCAAGGTCCCCCTGTTGTAACGAATGTCCTAGCCAAGGAGGACAGGATGTGGACCCATCAAAATTGCTCCTAAATTAGACAGAATAGTCACTTGAAGGAGCAATGGAAGGCATCTTCCTCCCTTTCAGGAACTGACTGTACTGCATCTACAGTGCTACTAGTCATGGCTCGCTCAAACAAGGGAATGAACAGTAGGATGCATGCTGCTCCCAACATGATAAAGAAAAAGAACTAACATTTCACAAACTCAAAAAACTGACAGGCAGTGATCACTTCTTCCACTAATGAAAAGAAACTTGGGGATGGACGTTAATAGAGCATACCTAAGCAGCAACATTACACAACAGTTTAGGGCAGAGAGTGAAGATACATTTATCCAGAAACAAGTATAGGGAATTGTGTTTTGCTACTCTATTCCTAAATTACAAGGCCAATGCCCTAGTTTTTGTTTGGATTGGCTTTCATATAGGTTGAGACATTTTTCTAGTAAGGAAAAAAACTGGTTTATGGAGTTGAGATGGCATATTAAATTTATGGAGTTGAGATGGCATATTAAAGTCATGATTGGTAACTGACTCAGCTCCTTGCTGTGCTGCCATGTGACACCAGGCTTCATGTCTCTTCTTTGTGGATTAATAGGGCCACGGATCACAGCTCCTCTTGGATTTTGGCTGATAGCTATTGTTTCACCTTTACAATCTAGCCCTTGTCATCCTCCCTCATCATTAATCCGCATCCCTTCTGCCTCTTTTCTCAACCTAGACTATAAGTCCCTCTGGGCTGTGTCCTTGTATTGATTTGTAAAGAGCCATGCACACCAAAGGGGCAATAGGAATAATTTAAAAATGCCCCCTTGGAGCGATACAGCAGAACAGAGAGATTAGAACTCAAGCCCTGAGGGCCTTGAGGTCATACGAAAATAACGTAACAAAGGTTTCTTTCATTCGATTTAAGGTCACCCAATTATGCAATGCAGCCGTAGCTTAATTATCCCCTCTCCCACAAAGCACAACTTTTTTTTACCGACTTCCTAAAGACAGGAGAGTGAAATCAGTTTTAATTATGCCCAAACATTATTACCTCTCCCAGGTTATAAACCACTGAGCACTGGCAGAGCAAGGCAAAATTGTCCAGAAATAAATCCACATCTTCCAGCCCCCTGATCCCATTGTCACTGCAGGTCTCATCCACCCTTATGGGCTAAGCACTTTTGAATTAAGCCTATTGATTGCTATGACATACAGATCAAGAGTTCAGACTTAAGAAAATTTCATGATTATGATCGAATTTAACATTCTCATAGATATTTTTAAAACGTACCCATTGCTGTAGTCCTGTAACAATGGGTATTGCAATCAGATCCTTACAACACAACCTACTGAGTTTAGGCTGAATCTAAGGCACCCATCACTGTGATATCTAAGCATCAAATCCTTAACGAACATATGCCTGTTATAACCTAAAACTCACTGACTTCCAGCTCTGGTAGCCTAGCAGCAGAAACCAGTTCCACTGGTACAGATCCTCAGTTGTAAATGCTCTGTTAGCAATATTATCCCAGTAGATGTTAATGACCCTGTCAAGTACCTGGTACATCCGGACGTTTAGAGAACATACTCAACTATAAATAAACAGCCAGCACAGAGCATCAGAGTGACATGTTCACAGAGGATCTCTCTGCACCAGCTGAAGCTGACAAGTGGTCTTCAAGGGTAATCAAGTCAAGATCATTGCACTAAGCCAGCCTGAAAGTGATAAGCACCTAGATTGGCCCGAAAAGGGTCCTATCACAGAGTACTAGTGTGGTCTGTGAATTCCCTCCCACAATTGCTATGTAAACCTTGCAAGACTCACAAGCCAGGAGTACAAAATTAACTCACCTCCACACAGCTCCTCCTTATTAAATACAAAAAGCACTCCCACACCTTCTGGCCAACTTGGGTTTATGCTGAAGCAAGACTACGGACAGAGGAAACAGAACTAGCAGGTCTCAAAAAGACAAACAAAGTCAGGCTTCTCCTGATATTATGGTTTGTTGCCTTATTTCCCCACTAGTCTTGCAGTGAATAGCATGAACTGAACAGTGTGCCCCTACAGTATGTACATTCAGCTTCAGCTAATGGACACAAGCCATTTCCACAAACCCTGTTCCTTGGGCAAAACCAATACATGCCACAGGGCAATGTTCCTTCTAATTGTGTGTGCAGAATTACAGGCTGACTGAGCACATATTTAATACTTCTGAGTGCCGCTCCTTCATCCCTAATCACCTTCTCATCACGTTTTCCTCTCCAACCCCTACAGTCTAAGACTTCTTAATCACTTCTCTCTGTCTTGGCAAAATCCTTCTCCATCTCTCTCCCCTCATTCACATACTCTTCCCACCCACCCCTCCACATTCAAACACTGGCCTAGTTCCCATGCACTTACTGTCCTCCCCGCAACTCCATTTACAGATGAGCAGGGCTTGAAAATACTAGTTACTACCTTAAGGACACAAGCCAAGTGGACACTAGAAAAAGGCTTGCTGGTATACTGTAATAGCAAACCCTTCTAGTGCAGATGCTTATACCACCAAAACAGTGCTTTTGCTGGTTTCCCTTATACCAGTTCCCTGAGTGAAATAAACTATGCTGGCAAAAGTGTGTTTATGCTGGTATAACTGTAGTGGTTAGAGTAGGGGTTTTGCCAATATAAGTGTCATAAAAAAAAAAAAATCACGCCACTACCCAACAGCTCCACTGACAAGTTTCTAGTGCAACCCTGGCCTACAAGCGTAGGTGAAAATACCTGCACTTTAACACACACACACCTAGCCACACTCCTATAATTTTAAAATGATTGGGTGCTGCATTTAATTGTAGCAACCATCTTTCTATTTGATCAGTTCATTCCAACTCCCAGGCTAAGCCTTGTCTACTGAAGCTGCACTGGTTTAACTTGAATTGGTTTAAAACTCAGTTTAATTAACCAGTGTAAACCTGGGTGGGTACTCATCAGTTTAAGACTGTTTATATCAAATTTAGCTCACACCTGTAACTTTACAAGTAATACAAATAAATTATAAATAAGTAAGTAATATAGGTGTAAGCTAAACTGACACAAGCCAAGTTTAAGTCCATTTAAGAGTGTTCGTACACAAAGTGGCACCAGCTTAAGTAAACTGGTTTAGAATCACACTTTTGGTTAAACCTGTGCAACTTGAATTTAGACCAGGACATTGTACTCCTGGCATAGAGTCATCTCCTGTCCTTTTGCGAGATGTTCCTTCCCCTCCTGGCTTCACTCCACTTTTCTTTTCGTTTTATAAAGCATGTATTTTTCTGTGCATGTGCTGTTCCCTCTTTTCATTCTCTTTCCCTCCGCTTTGCCCTTCTCCTCTTTCTTTCCTTACTTTATTTTCTGTTCTCTATCATCTCCTCCATGTTCTCTCTCTCCTTTCTTCTCCCAAGGCCTCAAAAACTTTATTCCCACACACGCACTCTTATCCCCTGCAGCCACAGGTATCCCATGTAATTTTCTTTTACCATTGTTTTGCAACTCAGCATGTCTAATAATTTACCAGAGTAAACAAACCCAAAAGGGATGGATGAACAGATTCCATTTGAGTGCAGAGTAGGTATGAAATTTGTTGTCCTTGTCTACAAGAAAGCTGGTCAACACAGGTACAGCCTGGAACGAAACTTCTCCTAGTAGCAGGCTGAATTCAGGACACTGGACTAGATGGACTACTGGTTTGACCAAGTATGGCCATTCCTATGAATGCAGATACTACAGCAGTTTGAGGAAGTAGGACAGGACAGGGGATTTAAAAAATATTGTTGTACGGAAATACAAAGATAATGAGCAAAAGCCTTATGTGTGGATAACTCTTCATCGCATGGGGAAAATTTAGGCCCTTCCTAAAGCAAAGAAAAGGCTCCTACCCAAGGTTCTCTACTACAGGAAGCATTAGACATTATAGTATTTGTTTATTTACATCTGTAATTTCAAGGGAGAGTGGTCCCTTTGTTTTTCAGCATAAAATATAGGGAAGAAAACATTCCAATTAACAGTAAGAAATCTGCTGTGAATGCCACTCAGAGCAATAAATCAATCCCTGGGTGCAACCCACTGGTTGTTATTTTATGCCTAAATTAAGCTCATCAGTCACTCTTAAAGATGACTTATCAGACAGAAGTTGTGGTTAAAGTCTTATTTGGTGGTGTGCAACACTATCATGGCAGAAACAACAGACTACAAAAAATCACTTAAGATAAGATATACAATGCTGTTACACTGAAGAGATCCAGAAGAATTCTGGACACCTCACACCCTACCTGGCAATTAGCCCAGGTATATTATCACCTGTCAGTTATTTTAGCACTTATATAGCACCATTCATCCAAGGATCTCAGAATGCTTCATACAAGTGGGCAAGCATTATTACCCCACTGTACAAATAGGAAAGCTGAGGCACAGAGGGTTTTTCTTGATTAGGAAAAGTGGTCAAGTTCAGATCAAGCTTGGCTAATACAGGTTAGCAAAACCTGACTTTTTTTTTTCTGGTGTAGATGCAAGGTAACATCTTCTGGGCTCCAATTTGACTAGCTAAAGGTATCTAAACTAGGAAAAGGGTCAAATTTAGGTTAGGCTCAGCTAGCGCATTAGCTAAGTCCAGTCTAAACTCAACTACTTTTCCTAGCAGAGATGACCCGAGAAGTTGAGTATCTTGCCCAACATCACACAAAGCAGATCATTGGCAGAGCTAGGAATTGAACCCACACCTCCAGACTGTCAGTCCATGTGAGCTGTGTGCCATGTGTGAGAGTTGTATACATTCATTCTTCATTTCCCAACACAGCTCCCCATCCCCACTGAAGGAGCAGTGTCTCCAGAGCAAAGTCTCTCCTTCCAATCACAGCCTATGGGGAAGCTTTCCTCTCTGCCAGCTCAGCCAGCTGCTTCTGGCGCCTCTCCACCACTTCTTGGCGCTTCTTCTCATAGCGCTCATGCTCCCTGGCACGGAGCTCCTCCACCTCGGGGAAGAAGTGGTGCCTGAGACAGAGAAAGATGGTCACTGCAGTTAAGTGAGGGCCCCCACCAAAATCCACCACACACAGCTGAGCCCCCCCAATCCCTGCCAGCCAAGGCCCCCAGCGCCCCCCACCCAGCTGAGTCCCCCCAATCCCTGCAAGCCAACCCCCGCCAGCATTCCGCACCCAGCTGAGTTCCCCGCAATCCCCACTGGCCAAGACCCCCAGTGCCCCCTCAATCCCTGCCCGCCAAGACCTCCAGTGCCCCCACACACCTGCCCACCAAGACCTCCAGTGCCCCCACACACCTGCCCACCAAGACCTCCAGTGCCCATCAACACCTGCCCCCCAAATCCCTGCCAGCCAAGGCCTCCAGTGCCCCCCCCACACCTGCCCCCCAAATCCCTGCTGGCCAAGGCCTCCAGTGCCCATTAACACCTGCCCCCAAAATCCCTGCTAGGCAACTCCCTCAGGCCCCCCCACACCTGCCAGCCAAGGCCTCCAGTGCCCCCCCACACCTGCCCCCCAAATCCCTGCTGGCCAAGGCCTCCAGTGCCCATCAACACCTGCCCCCAAAATCCCTGCCAGCCAAGGCCTCCAGTGCCCCCCCACACCTGCCCCCCAAATCCCTGCTGGCCAAGGCCTCCAGTGCCCATCAACACCTGCCCCCAAAATCCCTGCCGAGCAACTCCCCCAGTAGCCCCTCCATCTGCCCCCCCCCAATCCTTGCCAGCCAGGGCCTCCAGTGCGCCCCCCCCAACTGAGCCCCCCAGCACTTCCCCTCCGCTCTCTGCCGGCCAAGTCCCTCCTCCCCGCACCTGTACACGAAGGCGGTGGCCAACGCACACAGGATACTGCCGAAGAGAAGAGGCTTTGCCAGCCGCTTCCGCGCCGACATACGGCGCACCATGGCGGATCACAGCGAGCCACCGTTACAGGCCTCCCGCCCTCCGCCAACGTCACGTCCGGCCGCGCTCTCAATATTTCCGCCCTTCTTTCAGGATTGCCCTTACGTCATTTCCGCCCTGCTGCCTGGGTCACCTCGTCTGTGCCCCGTGTTGGTGCTGGGAGCGGTTAGTGACGCTGCGGGGCGCGCCGCGCGTGAGGGCAGGGCAGGGGGCCTGGGTAGCAGGTCCCGTTCCGGGTCCTTGCGCACGTGGGCCCCTGCTGCGCGGAGAGCTGCGCCCCACAGGTCCCGACCCCCCGCTGCTGGCGTCCGCAGCGCAGGGCCTGGGACAGCGCCGGAGACGGTGTAAGCCCCGAGCTGGACTGTAAAGCGGGAGGGTCCTGCTGTAACCCGGCCAGGAGGCACCTGGGTAGTAACCTGGGCCACTCGCAGTGTTGCTAGCTCTTCTGATTGTCAGAGTCTTGCAATCACTGGAGTTGAGGGTTCTTAAAGCCCCAGCTCCTGGAGTCCTGTGACTACATGAGAGTCTGTCATTTAAAAAAAAGGTCAGGTTCTAGCCCTTGTTGTGGAGAAAAGCATGAAAATGTGATCCGGTGCAGCCTAAAGGTTCAGAAACCTCCCGGCAAATAGAAAGAAACAAAAATGTATTATTTTCTTTGCAAATCTTGTGGTTTTTAAACCAATCTCATTATTTTGTGCATCTTGACTCTCCATTTTTGAATGTTTGGGATTGGCAATAGTACATTTTAAGCATAGAGGGAGCTTCCATCCCATTCAAAGTGGCCTCATCTACTCTAGGAAAATCAACATAACAAATCCACCAAAGGTTGCAATGATGGAAACTGTAGTGTAGGTGAAGAGCAGGGGGTTTTACCAGCATTCATCTAGCCCTACTCAGAAGACACTACAGTAAAAACACTCAAGGGTAGTCTATGATACCACTAATGGACCTGCACCAATGCTAGATCAAACATGGGACAATTGTCAATGATTCTCAGTGCAGCTAAGGCATGTTTAAACCCCATTGTAGCTAGCATGGTTCTGATCCAAAACATGGACAAGGCCTGAGCTTGTAATACTGCCAGTTTTAGTTCCTGTAGTGAGTCGGGAGGGAAAGGGAAATCAATTGAATATTCTACACTTGTTAGAATGTTTTTATTAACCTTGCAGTGAAACGGGCCATTCAGTGAAAAAAAACTTAATTTTCTCTCTCTAGCACCATGTCCCAAAAGCAGCGGGATCTGCTGGAACTGGGGCGGCTTGAATACTTACAAGCGCTGGTCACCGAGTTCCAGGTAACAGAGAGTCCAGGTGAGCTTATTTTTTTTTCCTTTTATTAAGGTATATTCCAAATGTCAGGATCATAACTGGCTCATCAGTTGCTGGTTGATTTTTTCCCTTCAGGAATTAGACAGCCCAGCCCATTTCAGCTGCTGCTTTCTTCACCTAAATGCTGCTTATATATTGCAGAAGCCAAGGAGCAAGTACTGGCTAATCTAGCCAACTTCGCCTATGATCCCAAGAACTATGAATATCTCCGACAGCTTCAAGTCCTTGACCTGTTCCTGGATATGCTCACAGAGGACAATGAGATCCTTGTGGAGTTTGCAATTGGTAAGGAGTGGATTTAAAACTGTCTGTAAAATGAACAATAGTAGTTCCAAGCACTGGTTGGATACTGATGGGTCAGGGGATGCTAGCCTCAGTGCTTTGATTTTGTAGTCACTTGGATTAGGGAGAGAGGATCAACCACATATGACAAACCATCTGTGGCAGATGTTGATCAAACTGCTTAATGCAATACTGGAAGGCCCTGAGACACTCCGGTGATGAGGGCAGTATAAAAACATATATAGAATAGCTGGAACAGCTGAGAGATCAAGCTAGGGGCTTGAAGTGAATTGTTTCACATTAAGACAAGTCCCCCCTTCATTCCACTAATATGCTGCAGTGCTGAAAAATAAACAAACTTACTTTCTAAGACTTGGTAAAACTCTGAATATTGGAACAAAAAAACTAGTTTAATTGTAATTTTTAATCCACGTCCCTACTGTAATGATACAGTCATTGAGAACAACTAAGATTTTGCCATAGAGCACGAGCAAGTCCAGTATTGTGTTACTACAATTATTATTGACAGATAGTCCTCTAAAAGGACCTGTTCTAAATCATATAATGAAGTCTTCTGAGGAATCCCATTAGAGCCAGTCAGCAGATTCAATACAGACTGGAAGCCAGACATGCCAAATTCAAATCCTGAATGGTTAGCAGGGTTAGATGATGTGATGGTTGAATACACATAGCCGTGTGTACTTACTACAGCTTCCACTGGCAGAGCTGCACTAGGGATGTTATTGATCAAACGTTGCTAGTATGGCTGCACCCTAAGTGCAAAGTGCTGTTAGTACAGGATACATATTAGTATTTGCACCAAGTAATAGAAATCATATTTACAATATCTTAATTAGTATTAATAATGCCATGCTACTTCTAGTAGCACCTCTCATAACTAATTAAAGTCTTACTATAGCCCCTGTGCAGTACAGAAGCTATTTCCAGGAATCTCTCACTCTTTCCTGGAGTGTAGCCACCTCAGAGATGAAATAAGGCACTTCCTTAACAGAAAACCAAATCTTTTAACCCCCCTCTTGAAAAATTTACCAGACGATTTTTAAATGACAAGTTCTGTCTTTGTTTAATCTCCTGTGAAAGATGTTACCTCTAACAGCATAGCGCCCCCTAACATCATATAAGGGAATGAGTGCTTTGGTTGAAAAATCACCATGAGGAAGGACGGACAGACTTTTGAGAATAAATTTAGTCCGGGAGCAGGGTGGAACAGAGTTTACCAACTACTATAAAAATATTGTGGCCAATTGATTCTATGTGGGGACAAAGGTCTCACTGAAGTGCAAACCAGTATTTTGTTTCTGGTATAGCATGTACTTTTATATACCAGTAACGAGCACATTAAATTGGGTGGAATTCACACCTGTAGTTAGTTCAGTGCAAGTCTATGTATGGACACACTTAGTTCACAGGAGCATCCTGTTGTGATATAACTTAAGTAGGTTGTTTTTGTTTTTAAAGAAAACTATCTGTGTTAGACTTGCTCTGAACTAAAGGCATGAACGGCAGCGATCAGTTATTTTGATCTTAGTTACTGTGTAGACAAGCCCTAAGAAAGTTGAGGATCCTGGTTGCAGCAATGCCACTTGAACCTCAAGAGGGAGTTAGGTGTTAAGAGGGTGATCTAAGGTGGTGGTAGCTGGTGCCACACTCCCTCTCCTTTCTATTTCAGGTGGTCTTTGTAATCTGTGTCTGGATAAAACAAACAAGGACTATATTTTGGAGGCAGATGGGGTGGCACCTGTAATAAACTGCTTATCCAGCTCAAATGAGGAGACAGTGATGTCAGCAGTGACTACTCTGATGTACTTGACCACACCCCAGTCTCGCCAACAGACCACAGCGCTCCCGGTGGTGGAGTGCATGCTACGTTTCTCCCTCTCAGCTAACAGGAGGCTAAGCAACCTAGCAAGGGTCTTCCTTGAGGATTACTGCTCTCCTGTGCAGGTGGAGGAAGCCAGGAACCTGAGCAAACATACAGCTGTAGGGATCCCACTCCCAAAGGACTGATGTTATGCAGAGCACATGGAGTAGTTTAAGATTATTATTGCATGAGAAGAAATATTCTTGACTCCATCTTTAGAGCCCCCTCCACCTGCAGGATAGGTCAAGAGGCTGGTGAAACTAGAAACTAGTGAAAGACATTCCTAAAATTCCACCTCAGTTTGAAAGGGGCAGGTGGGGAGCCAGGACATGGGTCCAGAAGACAGGATTAGCAGTTGAACTGCTACAAAACAAAATTATGGCTGTTAGAGAGTAGGACAAGCAACTCCTGAACCATCATCCAAATAACCATTTCTGATGTTACCATTTCCAGTGTGGGTGTCAGGTAATGTAAACCCAACACAATTCTTTTGCATCACCTTTGCCCTAGCTGCAGCTATTGCTGCCAGTCTTCTCAGTTATAGCTTTGAAATATATTTAAATTAATGTCTTTATTTCTCAGTAGGAAAGAATGCACCTTCTTCCCCTTACAATCTGCAGTCTGATCACATACCTCAGGACTAAGTATGAGCCAGCATCCTCATACCACGGGCCCCTGGCCAGTTAATTAGCTCTACTGATGTTAAATATCAATAGGAATAATGTATTCACCACAACATAGCTGGTGGGAAAGATGCAGATTAAGATTTTAAAAGGAATACTAACAGCAGACTGCAGCACAGAAGGACAACCGGTCTTGTAGTAGCTTTTGTATAACTTACTCTGAATAAAACATTAAGTGTAGACAATTCTGGATCAGACATTCACCGAATACAGCATTTGCAACCCAAACCTTAGCAGCTCACATTAAGGCAAGAGAACCAGGAAGTGAAACTATCTACTTTCATTATGCGCCAAGCAGGGGGAAAAGTGGAAGGGTGCTGAACAGCCAATCTGGTTTAGTATGCGAGATTATTAAAATGGTTAAACTGTTGAAAACAAGATTTCCTTTCCTAACGTGACTGTGTCCCTCATACTTACAGCTTCAGATACTGCGTGAGTGAATGGGACGGAGGGCAGAGTGCTTTCATGGAGTTTTACAGCCCTGCTTCCTCTTTCTAATTTCTTCATCCTCCCTTCCTGCCAACCCAAAACATGATATAAACAGCTGCTCATCTCTTGTTGAGTTTCTCCCTCCAAATAGTCTAAAGAAGTTACAGATCTTAAATAAGCTTTGTATCTTTGGCCCTTAAACCTGCCCCCTACCCAGGTCAGTGCGCTTCCTTTAAATGGGATTTCGTTGCCAGTTCCCAACCTGTCCGTTTCCATTGGCAATAAGACTAGCATAGCATTCTTTTTCCGCATCACTTCTACGTTTGCTTTCCACTATCCCCCTCCAGTCATCGGCCCATGACTGCAGCCGCCTACGTGGGGTCTGAAGCTTTAGATGCTTGTTATGGCAGCAAGTGAACAAGATGTGTTCCCAGCTCGGCTTAGGCTCCGCACCTGAGAAGAGCCACAATGGAAAGCTGAAGTTAGTTGTTCTTTTCCCCAAATAACAGTAAATCAACAGCTGTGAAATCGTCACCTCAAGTTCCCCAAACCTTTAATGGTGTCTTTGTCATCGAACAGGAGGTCAGCTGACACAATTGTTTTATCCCGGGTCAGAATCAGTCGCTCCACAAACTCAGGACCCAAGTGTTTTTCCACCCAGCTGTACTGTTAGGGGAGGAAGTAGAGCATTAGAAGAATTTTACTTAGCACAAGTTTGACTATTTGTAGCATAGTGATCTCATGCTACAGGCCCAAATCTCTTCTAGGAGTGTTATGAACCCTGCAATTGGGCCGTGGTGCAGGACACCTAAAGGACTGATGTGAACTGTACTTTCGATGCCCTTCGCTCATGACTGCACTGGGTAACAGGAAGTTAGACTGGTGTAAAGCAGCATGAGAGGAG
Organism: Gopherus flavomarginatus; assembly: GCF_025201925.1. Taxonomy (NCBI): domain Eukaryota; kingdom Metazoa; phylum Chordata; order Testudines; family Testudinidae; genus Gopherus; species Gopherus flavomarginatus. Next base: position 38,166,659 of record NC_066628.1, on the reverse strand, counting down.
AGTCAACCTACGGCATATACCAGGCTCTTCATTATCTAACCCCAAAGTACTTGAGTAATAACCCCTCTCTCCCTGCATTCCTGCCTGGCAGTGATCATCTCTCAATTTAGTCAGGATTTTCTCACAGGAGCCTCTGGCATGCAGTCCCTTCCCAGTGCAATGCATCAGACACCCCTTGGTTGCCTCTGGAGTATGTAGTGAGTCAAGCCAGCGTCTACTTGACCATATTGCATCTGTTCTTTTACCCTCCCCCACCCTTCCCATGCCATTTCTTGCTACTGTGGGTATGAGTTGCTGAAAGTTGGTTGTTTGTTTGTCTGGTTGGGTTTTTAAGTATTATATTCTGGCTTCTATTGCATAAGACTCAGATGCCTTGCAAAAGGCATGACACAGTACTACTTCTGGCCTCTAATACTTCCTCTCAGTCTGAAAAGCTGCCACTCAGATGGAGTATTTTTGCATGCTGGGTCCTGCAGACTTCACAGGCTGCAGCTTGGCTTTGTACACGTTGGTATGGTACTTGGGCACGTACTAACAGTTGAAAGGGGCTGGATTCTGCAATAGCAGTCTTAAAGCAAGGGTGAGGGGAAAGCTCCAACCTTCTCCAGGATGCAGTGCTCATACTTCAGCAGGGGGCTCGTGCAAATAAAAACTTCAGTGCTAAAAAGAAACAGCCCTGATTAGTAGTCAAACATGGAGAATAGAAAAGAGCTGTGTACTGCAAAGTGTACTTACTCCTGCATATGGATCATTTCCTGCATGGCTTCAATGGCTCCTGGAATCGGCTCCAACCCCAGAAAGAAGCCAGGTGACTCATAGACACTGGCTACCTTAGCCTGGAAGAGAGAGGAGGAGAATGAGCAATTTTTTTTATTGTAGCTTTCTGCATAATAGCTATTGAATTTACCCTGGGTCAAAAGGACCTATTTTGTTCACTTTTCAAAGGGAGACCAAGTGGCTGAGATAATTGGTAATGGGTCACAGTCTCACCCACTGGTTGCCAGGACAAATCCAGGCCAGGCAGGTAATGACTGGAAGTTGTTACCATCTGGTGGCCTGTGTGAAGTGAGTAGTTGGATGTCATTCCAGTTCCCAGTAGATATATATATCCACCTCATTACAAAAACAAACAAACATGCCACCAAATGAATACCCCAAAATACCACAGCATAATAATTGGTACCCTCAGCAGAGGGGCCAAGGACAGACTGGGACATGGAGACTCCGTTGTCCTCATGCTTTACAATTGATCCTGCCAGCATACTCGAGGGAGGTTTCCTGTGTTGCTCTCCATGCTGTTGTATATGTGCTCTCTAAGGCTTCAAGCAACATGATTAAAATGTCTAAGAGCAGATTCTGGCTTCAGTGCGACACCTTCCCCACGGTGATAACATCAGTACAAATTCTATTTTAAGATGTTTAAGTTAGTGGCAAAATGACCAAAGCGAGGAAATTCAAAGCTTATTTACTTGTATTTTGAAAGGCAACAGAGATGATGCCTTGTGCTGAACCCAGGCTTGTCACTGACAGTTTGTTTCATATACCTGTAGCCAAGGGCCTGATTTTAGAGGCTGAAAAGGACCAGGCAGAACAATGATAAGTGTGATTTTTAATATAATGCAGCCTCCTCCTGTGATTTGCTGCTACAAAGACATTTCAATAATACAGGGCATTTTGTGGTCCTTAATCCCCATTGCCCCTGTGAGTAGATTTTAGCCTGACACAGATAAAGAAATAGGGGTTAAAAGCACTCGTCCATGGTCATGCAAACAGCAGAACTGGTTCTCAGTCTGGTGAGGTCCTTGTTCCCCGTCTCATGCGTAGTTGAGACCATGCTGCTGCTCTAATAAATAACAGGACTGACTTTTCTTGTCCGTTTCTGGAAGTAAATAAGGGACAGAATCATCACTGTGCTCTGGCCCCTTTTTGCTGGCTAGTTGGCTGGAGAACAGAAGTGTTGCAAGGCAGGTAGAAGGCCGCTCTGGAGAACACCTGGCTCAGAGAACCTTACACCAGGTGCAAAGCCATCTCCAGCAACCACAGGAGCAGGGACTGTTCTGGAACAGAATGGCGGCAGGGAGGGGGCACGAATGAAGGTCCCAGCCAGGACAAGCAGCACCCTGGTGATTCTGCTCCGCTGCCCATTGAAGCAGAGGAACAAGTTACAGCAGCCAGAGGTGGCTCCAGGCACCAGCGCAGCAAGCACGTGCCTGGGGCGGCAAGGTGCAGGGGGCGGCCTGCCGGTCACCGTGAGAGCAGCAGTCAGGCTGCCTTTGGCAGCATGCCTGTGGGAGGTCCACCGATCCCATGGATTCGGCGGTGGGTACACCGAAGGCGTGGGACCGGCGAACCTCCTGCAGGCGTGCCACCGAAAGCTGCCTGACTGCCATGCTTGGGGCGACAAAATACATAGAGCTGCCCCTAACAGCAGCCTTCATTTGCATGGGGGGACTCCACTGGCCCCCACAGCCCATTAGTATGGGAGGTACCCCTCGGTCCTGGTGCCTGTGTTCCAGGCACAGGGATGAGCCTGCTTGTAATAATAAAAGAGTTTATCTGCTTCTGCTCCACGCTCTCCTTCCCCTGCCATAAACAGGACACTCCTAGGCAGCTCCACAACTGACAGTTTTCAGGCGTGGTGGGGGATTACTGCTCATTCCTCAGCAATCGGAGCAAGAGGCAGTGTTTTGATGCAGCTGCCTAAACTGTGATGACGTGGGGAGGAGGTGGAATAACGTGACAAAGACATTTTGAAGTTGATGGAAACCAGACCTTTAGAAGGAACAGGAAGGTTTTGACCTACACCCTGGCACGGTTTAAGAGGGTGATCATAAGCCAGGAGAAAGTTCACTTTCAGAGAAGACTCCCTTAAGGGTAGCAAGGGCCTGAAGTGAGACAAGGGCACAGAAAAGGTGAGTTAATACTGCTGTACTGTAGGATTTGCTATATGGTTCAGAGGCACCTTTGTCCCCTACTAAGAAGCTACGCTGCCTGAGGTGGGGTGTAGCCCTCCATACATTCAGTTATGCGCTTCCTCCTCATTCTAAACACAGCAAACAAAATTAAAAGTGTCATTCATCCACCTTTTAGTTGGACATAACTGGTCTGCATTCAACTCAAATCCATTAAAAAAAAAAAAAAAGTTTCCACTGGGTGGTTGGTCCGTGATCTGTGTGAAATCACTTGGGGAGTCTCTGTGCTGGTTGTAGCAGAACGCTACTCACATCACAAACCCACCACAACTCTTCACCCTCTCATTAGCAATCACAATAGCCTAAAGGATTGAATAGACTCTGGGTACTAAGCTCCCACTCATACTTCGGGTATGTCTACATGGGAGCTTGGAGTGTAATTTCCAAGTCCAGGAGACACACATGCACTAGTTCTGATTGAGCTAGCATTCTAAAAATAGTAGCTATGGTGGCATGAGTGCTGGGACAGGCTAGCTGCCCCAAGTACCTGCCTAGGGTTTTACACAGGATTGTACTTGGAGTGGCTAGCCTGTCATGCCACTTGCGCTGCCACGACTGGAGAGCTAGCCCGTATTGCACTCACTCTGCAGCAGCTGCTCAGGTTTGGACCGGCAGCTCCTCCATCACCAAATTTTAGTGAGTGGTATTGCGCCAAGTCACAATACAACTCAGTTTGGGGGCCCGCAGCAAACTGCCGCCTTTTCTGGGTGGCCCTGGCTGCCCCAAGTTGTTGTTTGTTGAGTTGTTACTTTTTTTAAATACTTATTACAACTCTAGGTATTCTTGTTATGCCTGCAGATGTCAAATCCTTTTATTGAATCTGGCTAAGCTATGATCCAGGTGTTGTAGTGTGAACACCTGTCAGTTGGGAAGCAGAACCCAGATTGTTTCACACAGACAACTTGGCAGTCAAGTACAGCAAAGAGAAAGGAGTTAAACACCAATAACTTAAAAAACAGAGCATTTACAAAGTGAAATTAGGTCATCTTAAATTATGACCATAAATAGAAAGGAAGCAACACTTAATATTAAAACAAGAATTAACAACTAAAGCTTGGAAGTAGGCAATGGTTAAAGTTCAGCACAAAGGACAATTAATAAAATACCTATTGATTAGGCAAGGATTAAAATACCAAACAACAATGACATTTAAACACCAAAAAGTACTAAATGGGATTTAGTAAAGGGGCAGAGTGAATTATTTAAATATGGAACTAAGACACATACCTGTCATCAAATAATTTAAATCAGCCTAACAAATAGAGCCCCCAGTCATGATTAAATCTTAACCTGCTAGGTGCCATACAGACACATACAGAAACATGGTACCTGCCCTGGGGCAGAGACAGTTTCTCACACGCATGTACAGCACCTAGCACATTTTGAGAATAACCACAATTAAAATTAACAGTTATCAGATGGTAAAAGCTTTCTTTCATTCTGACCTCAGATGGATTCAAACCAGTGATCTAGAGGTACTGACTCTGTATCCCACTGGCATCCCTGAGTTTTTTGGGGGGTGGGAAGTATGGGTATTGATCAGTAATAGGATCTGACAAACCCACAAAGAGGCCAAAATCCACCTTGCCACCATGAGGTGGATTACAGACTCACCACATAATAATGTATAGACTAGCAACACAGACAAGAGCACAGCCTACTAGAATAAAAATGTTTGCCCCAAAGCATCTGGATACCAGGGTCAGATTCACTCAGAGAATAAACTATTTTCATTTCAATTGGGTTGGGGTCCTATTTACTTAATGTAGAGGACAATGAAGATGCCAAAAAGTTCCTAGTATAAAAATAGCCACTAACTAGAAGCAAGTGAATAGCCTGATCAGATTAAAGCTATGAAAATCAGACTGGATTGAGTGATTCAAGTACCTAGCTCTGGTGACAGAGAAAAAGAGGAACATAAATAATGGTCTTTTCGCTGCCAGTTACAGGCATGGGTGGTTTTCTAGCCCATTTGGGACTTTAAAAATAGAAACAGTGGATGTCTCAGGGAAGGTATCTGATGTGACTTGGTCCAGCACTCCTCTTACTATTTGTAGAGGGCATTAAATACTCTGTAAAGAAAAAGCTTCAAGTCCACGTTCCTAGTAGTTTTATTCTTCTTTAATGTTTACTGAAAAAAAAAAAAAAAAAAAGCTACACAGCCACAACACTCATTCAGTATCAGACATTAGGGGAATCCACCAAAGGCAAATAGTTTAGGCTACTGGAAGCTTAAAAGATCTGGATTCGTTTGCAGCTTTGATACACTGTTTCCTGTAGCTGCTGTGTGTACTGCAGTCCCCTCCCTGGAAGACCCAGCTAACCTTTGTAGAGTGCTTAGAGATCCTTGGATGGAAGGTTTCATTACCGCTACTGTGTAGCAATAACAGGTTGTCCCAGTGGGTGAATGAACACAACGGTGATGCTAGTGGGGACAGAGTTTCAGCAGGAGTATATTTTTACTGGCTGTGGTTGAGTAAGGAGACAGGACTGCTCGTTCCCCAACACATCTTTGAAAGGGGCTGCCACGCTCACTGTGAACCGATAAAAGTTAACAATGGTAGCATTCAACAATCCTCTGTACTACACCTAAGAAAGGGGTAGCCTCCATTTTGCCTTACCAGTATTCTAGGAACAGCACATTTCTCAGCTTCCACTAAAGCGGAGAGAAATGCTCAGTTGCTCCAAGTGACACTCACGCTGCGCTCCTTCTTGGTTTGCTCTAAAGCCGATCCGTTGAGATCAGACTGTCCTAGGATATCAGGGTTGGACGGGACCTCAGGACGTCATCTAGTCCAACCCCCTGCTCAAAGCAGGACCAATTCCCAACTAAATCATCCCAGCCAAGGCTTTGCCAAGCCTGATCTTAAAAACCGCTAAGGAAGGAGATTCCACCACCTCCCTAGGTAACCCATTCCAGTGCTTTACCACCCTCCTAGTGAAACAGTGTTTCCTAATATCCAACCTAAACCTCCCGCGCTGCAACTTGAGGCCATTACTCCTTGTTCTGTGATCTGCTACCACTGAGAACAGCTGAGCTCCATCCTCTTTGGAACCCCCTTTCAGGTAGTTGAAAGCAGCTATCAAATCCCCCCTCATTCTTCTCTTCTGCAGACTAAATAATCCCAAATAATCAGCCTCTCATAAATGTGCTCCAGCCCCTTAATCATTTTTATTGCCCTCTGCTGGACTCTTTCCAATTTTTCCACATCTTTGTAGTGTGGGGCCCAAAACTGAACACAGTACTCCAGATGAGGCCTCACTAGGGTGACCAGATAGCAAGTGTAAAAAGTCAGGACACTGTTTTGGGGCGGAAAGGGGGGGGAATAATTGCTTATATAAGACAAAGCCTCTAATATTGGGACCTTTGGTCACCCTAATCCCAGGGCTCCCTAATGCAGCTCAGCTGACTCAAGTCCCACTAACCCTGCACTTAAACTGTGGTGCAGACTCACCCAAAGTGGCCATTGACTCTCCCGCCTGGCTTTATAACCACCCCCACCACAGGAGACAGTTGCGTGGGAGGGCACATGGGAAACTACCCCCCTTGGTGCCCTCCCCGCCTCCAGCCGCTGCAGGCTGCAATCCCTGGCCAAATGCCCTCATTGGGGCACAGCTGCTGGCGGGCAGTGGCCCATGGGAGTGGTGTGGCAGGGGCCGGGGATTATTTACCCCGCTGGCAACGTGCAGAGCATCCAACACTGAACGGAGCCTGTGCGCTGCAGAGAGCTGTCTGCATGGTGAGTGGGGAGCGGAGCTATGTGGTCTGTGGGGTGGGGCAGTGCCGGGGCCCCCTCCAGCCACCCGGAGCCACGTGGCGGCTCCCCCAGTGGCATTCCACCACCTCTTTGGGGCGGACTTCTCCCCTAGCTTGCAGCCGCGCTGGCTCGCTGCACTTCCCAGGATGGCAGCCGCGCACAGGGCCTCGATCCTAAGAGCCAGAGGGACCTGCCGGGGTGGGGGATGAGGTGGGAAGTCCAGGCGGTGCTTTCCTGGGACAGCTCCCAGGAAGTATCTGGCAGGTCCCTCTGGCTCCTAGGGTCGGGTCGGGTGGGTGGAGTGGCAGAGGGCTCTCCGTCCACTGCAGATGCCTGCAAGCCCTGCCCCCAAGCTCTGATTGGGCAGGAGGGAGCCGGTGCAGCATGTGGAGATCCCCTCCACCTCTGTGCCTGGGGGCCACAAGAACTGCAGGCTCCTACCAGCGGGTGGGCGCGCCGCCAGGAACTCCCCAGGAAGCGCTGCCACACCAGCCCCGGGGCTTTGGTGGTGATGGTGAGCTGTCCTCGCTATCGGGACAAAGTGCATCCCGACTGATGTGCAGTCAGGACGTAGGACAAATATTTTAAAATCAGGATGTCCCGATAATATCGGGACATCTGGTCACCCTAGGCCTCACCAATGCCATACAAGGGAACGATCACATCCCTCAATCTGCTAGCAATGCTCCTACTTATACAGCCCAAAATGCCATTAGCCTTCTTGGCAACAAGGCACAATGCTGACTCATATCCAGCTTCTCATCCACTGTAACCCCTAGGTCCTTTTTTGCAGGACTGCTGCCTAGTTACTCAGTCTCTAGTCTGTAGCAGTACATGGAATTCTTCCGTCCTAAGAGCAGGACTCTGCACTTGTCCTTGTTTAACCTCATCAGATTTCTTTTGGCCCAATCCTCTAATTCAGTGTCTCTCAAACTTTTTTTTACTGGTGTCCCCTTTCACATAGTGAGCCTCTGAGTGTGACCCCCCCTCTTATAAATTAAAAACACATTTTAATATATTTAACACCGTTATAAACGCTGGAGGCAAAGCAGGGTTTGGGATGGAGGTTGACAGCTTGCAACCCCCCATGTAATAACCTTGCAACTCTCTCAGGGGTCCCAACCCCCAGTTTGAGAACCCCTTGTCTAATTTGTCTAGGTCCCTCTGTATCCTATCCCTACCCTCCAGTGTATCTACCACTCCTCCTAGGTTAATGTCCACTGCAAACTTGTTGAGGGTGCAATCACGCCATCCCCCAGATTATTAATAAAGCTATTGAACAAAACTGGCCCCAGGACCAACCCTTGGGGCATTCTGCTTGATACTGGCTGCCAAGTAGCCATTGATCATCCACGTACCAGCTTGCTCTGTGACACACCTACCCTGCATTAGCACCCTCCCCCTGCAGCACGTCTGCCCAGCCAGGGCACACTGCCCCCGGCCCACCACGCAGTGCAGCGCAGCGGCCAGCTGGGGCACACCCTTTGCCCACCTGCCACGCTGGGGAATATTTCTGCCTAGCCCCACTGCCCTCGATCCAGCTCCAGCTGCAGCTCCACCCCCGGCCTCTCACCCCCAGGTCCTCCCGCAGGCGGCGGTACTGGTCCCGGACGGAGAAGCCCCGGCGTTCCGCCAGCTCCACGTGGGGTTCCCCAGGGTAGCGGGCGAGGAAAGCCCGCAGCACTCCGCCCTCGAAGTCAGCCAGCACCCCGTCCATGTCCACCAGCACGCGGAGACGGGACGCGCCAGAGCCCGCCATGGCGCCCGCAGCCGGCTGCCCGCGCCTCGCGTAGACCCCACGTGGTAGCAGGCAGGCGCGGCGCCAGCCGCGAGCCTCAGTGGCTAGTCTGCAATAGGACCGGGCGGAGCTTGTTTTATGAATATGCATCAGTGCCCGGCGGGCCGGCCGGCGGCTGCAGGGACCTCCGCGCTCGCGGCACTGGGCATTGCGCGGGCCGCGCGCAGAAGTGGTTCCAAAGCGATGGCGAGGCCCGGCCAGGGCTGGAGTCACGGAAGGGGTTTCGCTCCGGAGCAGCGAGTGGGGAAGCTCCTCCATCTCCGCAATAGGCTGCGGCAGAACGAGCGCAAAAGCGGAGCGCGGTGTGTGCTGGGCGGGCTCGGCGCAAGGGAGGTCGCAGGCTTGGCCAGATCAGCTGTGTAAGTGCTTTCTTGTTATTGAACTACCGACCAGCCCCCTGCAGGTGCCTGAACTTTAGGCCTAACCGAATTCTAGAAAGCCTCCCACAATTTTTTTTTTGGTGACTGCAGTGCTAGGATTTGTTCATATCACCATAAGTCGATGAGAGAGCTTCACCTACACAAGCTGAGCCCATCGCTGTTTGAACGAGCTGCACTGTCCCTTCTTGTTTCCTTCCTGAGAATTAGGAGAGCTCGCAAGTTTATTTTAAGTCTTTGCCATTCCACAGCACCTGAAGAGTCTCAACGTAATTACTTGACTTTTCTTAGTCTGTCCAAAAATTAAATCAAGGCAAGCTCAGATTTTAACTCTAAAGTTTGTTTTGCTCTTGTTGTAACACCTGCCTGTATGGTAAGGGAAGAGCAGGCGTGTGCTAAATCTGACCCCTACAAAGGAACTTCAGAGTGATGGTGCTAGACAAGTAATACTGGAGCCCCTTTTCTCTGCTCCATTTGAAAAAAAAAAAAAGGTTAGTATATATAAAAGAGGGGAAATAGCAACAAAATAAGTCATAATATGCTTGCCTCTGGAACATAGTGATTGGTATAAAGTTGGTCCTTCAGGCACTTACTTCCCCTCCCATCCTACAGAAGAATGGCTTGCAGAAAAGTATTTAACCTGTGGAGCTCATTGCCACAAGTTGTCATTTGGATGAGATCTTAGTGCCATTCTGAGAGAATTACACATCTAGTTACTTTTTTAAAGGAATGTAAGCCATCATGCATCAGATCATGGGCTAGCCCTGGCTGACAGGATACAGAGTAGGTGGAGCACAAGAGTGATCAGAGATGACCCTTCCACCATTCCTGTCTGAACTCCTGTGGAATGGTTCTTTATTTACAATCCCCATATGTTTGTTTATTTACACACATAGTTTAAACTATTGCTATAACAGATGAAAGCATTTCAAAGGAAAGATCAGGCATGCTGTACCAGTAGTAGATTGAGGCAAGATACAAATGAGAATATTGAAATAAAACCCACACAGGAAACACTGCTTCAAAACTTTTATATTATTTACTTTTAAGCAACAGTCCAGCTTTGTGAAGTTACAACACACATTTTAAAAGGATGAGATTTTCACCTCATGGTCAAGCACCAGCATGATCATGCACAGCATTGAGTCATTTATAATAAAATGCCCTTGTAATTTTTGCTTGAACAACTACTCTTGTATGATCCACACCTCATTCCACCTTCACCAGCTTAAGGTTCGGCTGTACACCCAAATCCCTCCCCAATATTAGGACAGGAGTCTCAGCCCTAAATATGTCACATGCCCCATTTCATAATGGTCCAACTCTAAGATACTCCTTGTTAAAGGCAGCATGGCATACACTAGATCACACTTCTGTACTGTTCTGAGACATTTACCACATGGAAGTCAATTAAGTTTTGGATAACCAACAGTTGTGTGCGATGAAGGGGACTGCTCTCATTGATTGTTTGCTGGCCTGGTCAACTAGAATTCTAAACTCTTGTAAAGCTGACTATATAAGAGGTTCTAAAAATCTCCATACAAAAACCCTCTAAGCACACTTAGAACCAATCTAGTCTCCTCTGAAATACATCACCATCCCTCAACACTTTCCCTCATGTTTACTACTAGAAAACACTGTCATTTCCAGTAGATCCAGGGGAGACCACACAGAAATGGAAAAAACTTGTTTTAAAAAAAAAATGGCAGTACATAAAGTGCTTCTTTTTAATGAAAGAAATTCGAGATGTACAGTCAGGCTCAAGTTGTGCAGTTCACAAGCATGGGGGGAAAATAAACAGACACGAGTTCAAAACAGTCAGAAAGGAATAGGTTTAACCGAGGACTAGGCTGGACTTTCCACCAGGTGGATTTCTCCTGGATGGTGCAGGTACTGGTGCTACTGGGCTAGGAACAGGTGCAGCAGGCAGGGTTTTTTCTTCACTCTGGCATGGAGCAGCTTCTACATCAGCCTCAATGTTTTCTAGAAGAAAAGATTTTAGGGTGTTTGATATGAAAAAGTAGTAAGGGAAATCTCCGGCTCTCTCAGGTAGTCCCCTCTCCCCCAAGTTCTGCTTCAATATCTGCTGGCAAGACAGCATTAACTTTTTGGTGAGTAACATATGTTTCCTCAAGGGACTATCACATCTTACACTTGGCTATAGTCATTTAGGGACCAATTTACTTCAATTGCCATCAAAACTGCACTTGCCAGCAATTCATGGCAAAGAGTAACTATAATTAGTATGATCATGCATAGGTGCAGCACCCCTGGCTTGAAGTGGATTCCATCAGATATGGGGTTTACAGTTTAGTTCAGTGAATCCCAGCACCAACTCAACCCCTGTGGTCATGCATGTTATGGATCATCAAACCTGTTAATGGCTCCTAGTGAAGAGTCTCAGCATGTGTTGAATACTAAGCCACTACAATGCAGGTCTGAATAGGAGTTCTGCATTTAACAGTTTTAAATGCTACATTCACAGCATAATACACAAACTGGAGGCACAGAATCTAGGCTGAGTGAGATAAAATGCCTAATCTCTTCCCAAACCTCTGTGGTCTTTGTTTACAGTTTGTCTGCAAGCCTTCAATAGATTCACATTAAAGTGTGTGGGCCTGCTTGAAGCTTACATCTCTTAAAGAGTGCACCATTTCATCTAGTTCTAATGCTGTTAAAAGACCCTAAACAAGAACATGCCCACACATGCAGGAACTGCACATGTAGTACATTCATTAAAATTTTGCTTGCTAGGGATTCAACTCTATTGAGTTTTCTATTAATTACAGTCAGTTATCCAGCTTGTCTCATTCATAGCCATTGACATTTCTGGGAAAAGACTTAGGCCTTGGCTACACTCACACTTTACAGCACTACAACTGGGGTGTGAAAAAACACCCCCTATAGCGCTGCAAGATACAGCGCTGTAAAGCATCAGTGTAATCAGGGCAGCAGCACTGGGAGCACCCGTAAGGGATGTGGTTTACATGCAGCGCTGGGAGAGCTCTCTCCCAGCGCTGCCGCTCTGACTACACTCACACTTCGCAGCGCTGCCGGGGCAGCGCTTTGAAATTCCAAATGTAGCCATACCCTTAATTATGTGAATCTTGTGCAAGGAGGGAGGCACCTAGATTAGCTTCTGCTGCAGCTTGTGACAGCTTCCATAGAGTTGTCCCAGAACAGCAGACCCTCTGCTTTCTTAGGACAATCCAGGTAGTTAATCTGCTATTTGTGGGAAAATTTATTGGAATTTCAGGGGAAGGATGTCATGTTTGCTCAAAATCCAACCTGTGTGTGCTGTAAAGTTCAAGAAAAAGCTAACAGAAAATGCACCCCTCCCCAATTCTCAGCTATTCAGACGTCTAGTCTTGATTACTTGTTTATTTCAGAATTTTTGGAAGTAGGAAGAGGATTGTGGGCTTTGCTGTAACTGAACAGAATAGATCAAGGTTCAGTGGCAATAAGCAGTGGTAGCAAACATACCACACCCTATTCCTTTTGGCAAGTCAATCAAGTCTTGTTTTGATGAAAGATTCCTGCTGGACAAAGTTTATTATTCAAGTCTGTAGACTAAATGAAAAGGTATTTGATCTGCAAACTTTAATCAAGAACACAGCTTTGAGCAGGTCATTTTAAACATCTTGAAACAAACTTCACCTATGTGAGACCAAGGGAAGAGAATTAATTCTTATGTTGATGCATCAGAAATACATACAAAGTCCCAATGATCCAGCAAAGAGATTAAGTTTCTCTTATATAGTAAAATCTGCAGTAACTAGGCAGGATTAGAAATTGACTGGATAAATGGATCCTACACTTTACAGGATTCTGCAGAATTACAGGTTATATCCATATTCCTTTGAAGCAACAGAAGCTTGAAACAGAAAAGCCACTGTTTCAGACCAATGCACTACATACAATAGTATGTACAGGTAAGTCAAGTGCTGTTTATTGCAATGGTGTTCTCAAGCTTTTCCAGTCTTGATCATCTCTTACATACAGCCTCATCAACACCCCTATGGCAGCTGGAGCCACTGCTTGTGGATAAGTGGTTTACACTGATGTATCAGCTGGAAGTGAGTTCCAGCAGCTCTCCAGGTCACTGATAAGCCATGGCTCCAAACTGGTCGAAGTAGACACTGACAGTTTCGTCCTGACATTGCCAGAAAATAGCCCTAGTTAAAATACTTAAAAGACAAATTTATTTGAAAGAGCAAATCTGGATGTTAAAGTGGAGACAATCAAGAATATAATGATTTACTACCAGAGCCATTGGCTCAGAGACTCATTTAAACCAGGCAGCAGACTTCAAAATTCTATGGAAGCCTCAGGCTGACACCATCCTTAACTCATGCACACCAACCTGCCAGCCTACTCAGCAGAACTGAGAAATATTATGGCACAGACTGCTGATTCATACTGAGAACTAAGTGACCAGTAAATGAATCCTATGAACCCAGTTCTGGGAGCCATAATGCAGACAGATTATACCCTTCTGAAAACATGTTTTTCCTTGAGGACCCAATGAGATTTTATCCTGAAGATGATCACATGCACACAATGTAAAACCAGGGTCTACTCATTGTAAGCAAAAACTTAAGATTTACTAAGCACTCAAAGCAACATTGTTCATCATAAAGCAGCTTGTCTTAATTCAGAAGAGTGAACAGAATTGTTCTGGGATGGGGATGGACTAGATTTGAATATGATCCATTTTAGAGAGTATCCTTTGAGAAGACACTTACCCTGTAGCACCACCCCAAACTGAGATGGTGAACTTTAAATGCAGAAAGCTTTCCCCTTCAGATGTGTCTAAAACTCCCTCCTCTGTGAACCATTCAGAAACCAAAGAGATTATACAATAAATATCAGAACAAGAGTGGAAATGTGAGCGACATGGAACATTCACCTACATGACTGATGTAACATTTCACATGATAGGAATATCAAGAGATTGTGAGATAGTTCAGTGACAGTGCTGTGCAGTTCTGACCATACTCTATTTGCCTGGGGGTATCCACCGCAGATTAAGGGGGCGGGGATGAAGAGGAGAAATGGAGTGATTTGCCAGAGTTCACAAGGGATTTTTCACTCAGGAGGTGCCTTCCTAGCATTTCTGCTCTTGCTTTGGAGAGAGAGTGGAAGAATCTCTACAACTCATGTCAATTACATTAGGTTTAAGTCTAAGTGGTTTGCTTGCGGCTGGTCAGAATAAGCTGAAGACAACAATTTATTAAACCAAAACACTTTCCAGTAATGTTGTGTCAGGAAAACCAGCTCCAGTTCACTTGCTGCTTAAATGGCCATTTACTTCACTGACGTGGCCATCTACAAGCAGCGAACCAAGAAGTGAGAAATAGATTGACTGACTATCCAGTGCAGTTGGAAGCAACTATTCTAGTAGTCCTGGAGTTTCAGTTATAAGCAGAGCTACAACATTAATATTTTGTACCAGTCAAATTTGCTGCTAGTAATGGTGTTGGCAAAATAGAGTGAAAGTTCATTCCTAAAGCATTGAAACTCATGCTCTTGCCTCAATAATTCCTAATCCTGGTCTCAGAGCCCAGCACTGCAATGCTAATTAAGCCACATTAGTAATAGCTCACAGGAAAACATTAAGGAAAGCTGCATAGTTGAGTCAGGGGCATTAGATACTCTTTCCACACCAACACTTGCTGTTTGGCTACCAAATGTCAAGCCCAGCCCATAGCTGCTACTTAAGAAGGAGGAAAGGTTTTTCTCCTAAAACCTTTAAGGGGAAGTTCTTTCAGGAAATGTAACTGTTAACAGCTTTGCTGATCTTCATCCTGAAGCTAAAGCTTACAGGTGTGGAAAGTAGCACTGAGGGAAGTACTGGGGTCAAAAGAAATGAATAGTTGTTCTAATCAGGAAATGGGCTATTTCTAGTGTAAATTTAAGAAGGTGGGAAAGGCATCACACTTCACCTAGACCCTGGAGGAAAAGACTATTTGTGACTGAAGGTATGAATGTTTTCCATATTTACATGGATTCTTTTGCTAATAAACTCCTGCTCAGCAAATAAAAGAGGAGTTAAGAATCACTTTATGACTATACTTGTCCTTGTGTCTCCCTGCCAATTTGTTGTTTTCCAGCAATCATTTCTATTTTTAAAGAAATCTGTTGGTGTGAAAGGACCACATGGAAATGGAAACTATCTATACTGGTAGAACTGTGAAAATTACCAAGTGCCATCCAATACACAAAATTCAAAATACAGAAAAAAAAACTTGTCGGGTTATAGAGAACACTTATTACAAGTATTATTTAATTTGATGGTAAACATTTTGTCCTACAAGGAAAGGCAAATTATTTCTGACTTGAGTACCATTAGGTTTGCCCAATCCTGAAGAGGTTTTAGCTAGATCTACTTGGTCACTGAGGAACTAAGACAGATTCAAGCTGCCAGTGCCCCTAATGACAGACCACAAGGCTTTCAGTGACCTCCAGATGGAGAAAAGGCACTGTACATCAGCTTCTCAGGATGAAGCATACCCTCAGTGCATGAATAGCAAGGCTATTCAGATGATAGTCCAATAAAGTTGAGTGCTAGACCAAGAGAAAAACCATTAGCTTAATGAGTTTGGAATCAGCTTAAAAATGTCATGAATACACATGAAACAAGAGCAAACCTAGGGTTTCCAAGAGGCTTGTCAAAAGATTACATGAATATTAATAGCACTTTCATTTATAATCAAATACCAGTTCCACTTAACAGTCACTCTCCTCAAGGGCCACAATTAAGAGCCTTAACGGGCACAGGGTAGACACCATTGCCTTAAGGAATCACATACAAATCCCTATTGTTATTGAATATCCATTTGGCTTAGTGAAGAAAGCTCGGCTTTGACGAAAATATGAACCTTATGAGTGCTCTGGAAGTCCCTTCTGGAAGCAGGTAACTGACTCATGTTCAAGTGTGACTCTTTAACATGTTCAATTTCAAGTGTGCAAATCCTGTCTGACCAGGAGTGTTAGGAACTGTTTATTCATTCTGGATCAGAGTTGCAAGTGCCACATTTTGCAGATAGTCAATGACTATTGACCAGATGGATTTTGCTTCTTGTGATTGCCGCCGACTTGGGACACACTGGCAATTACCTTCACTCTGAGACAAAGTCTATCCATTTATTGGGCACTTGGCACAACAGCTAAAAGACCATTTTTTGCCTGTAAATGGATAAATAGCTACAAAGATCAGCAAGACTTAGTCACTTTTCATCTCACTTTATTTTGAATTTACTCTAAACAAAACTCAACCCACAACTTAATATTTACATGGTGTCTGAACTCAGTATCTTTGAAGTGTCAGCAAAACGTTCAGAAACTAAAGTCACTTACAAAGCTTCATCTACATGGCTTTTAAAATCCTAGTAGTAATGATCCATTGTGGCATCCCCGATACACCTCTACCTCAATATAATGCGACCCGATATAACAAATTCAGATGTAATGCGGTAAAGCAGTGCTTGCGCGGGGAGGGGTGCGCACTGGTAGATCAAAGCAAGTTCGATATAACACGGTTTCACCTATAACACAGTAAGATTTTTTGGCTCCCAAGGACAGCGTTATAGTGAGGTAGAGGTGTAATTAAGGGTGCTAATAATGATTCTTAGAAAAATTCATAACTCCCATAGTCACACATTAAGATTTATTTGATTTAGGTTAAATAAAATGCAGGTATTAAAATTAAAATGGTACAGGGCAGCAGTTAATACATCTAGGGATTGTCCCTCCCCCAGCTCCATTTCCCTTGTAACATGGGTTTCAAGTTAATCCGTTAGTCCCAACTGCAGACTTCTTGGCACTAACTGTACTGTTGGCAAAGGAACAGGCTGTGACCCCAAATTCACTGAGTTAAAAACAAAAACAGAGGCATTCTACAATTAGACTCCATCTAAATCTAACCAAATATTGGAAATATTAAAGTCACCACCCTTTTGAAGGATCTAAGAGAACCACAGGCTGGATTATATTCAATATCTCCTTCCAATACCTCAAATACACCAGAACTTCATTTGTTCCTGAAAGACTTCTTACAGGTTAGACACCAGAAAGGGAGAGTTACTCACCAAAAGTTTCACTGCTTTCCACATCCTAGAAGAGAGAACACACATTATTTCCTGTCCTTTGCAATGCATTTTCAATATTAGATACAGTGTGCAGCACTGAATGCCAGGCCCCACGTAGCAATGACTGATAAACAAAGCTAATCTAGCATGCTTCTCTATGCCTAGAAGAGCCCTCTGAGTTGTGGGAATGCAGAAACAGGAAGCAATCTTGGGATTCTGGATTTTCCAGATCAGATGTCAAGGTGGCACTGTGCATAATGCATGTATTCTGCTGATCAGAAGAAACATTGAGAGTCACACCTATGGAGGTGGTATATTCAACCAAATTTCTACAATGACATTTTGCCAGCTGATCAGACAAACAAATCAGACATGTCTATATTTAAAAACACAGATATGTCCATTTATAAGAGCACAGTGGTAAGAACTGAATGGGCATAGACCAGGGGTGGGCAAATTTTTTGGCCCGAGGGCCACATCGGGGTTGTAAAACTGTATGGAGGGTCAGGTAGGAAAGGCTGTGCCTCCCCAAACAGCCTGGCGTCCCGCTGCCCCCATCTAACCCCTCCCCACTTCCCACCTCCAACTGCCCCCCTTAGAACCGCTCCCAACCCCCCCTACTCCTTGTCCCCCAACTGCCACCCCCCCGGGATCCCACCCCCTATCCAACCCCATCCCGCTCCCTGACTGCCCCAACCCCTATCCACACCCTTGACAGGCCCCCTGGGACTCCTACACTTATCCAACCCCCCCCCTTCCTGTCCCCTGACCACCCCCCCTCGAACCTCCACCCCATCCAACCGCCCCCTGCTCTGTCCCCTGAGTGCCCCCTGGGACCCCCTACCCCAACCCCCCCACTCCCCATCCCCTCACCATGCTGCTCAGAGCAGTATGTCTGGCAGCTGCGCCGCCTGGCCAGAGCCAGAGACGGGAGTGCGCAGCCCCATCACCCAGACCGCTGCCCGTGCGGTGGCATGGCTGCAGGGGAGGGGCTGGGGGTTAGTCTCCTCGGCCAGGAGCTCAAGGGCTGGGCAGGATGGTCCCCGGGGCCAGATGTGGCCCATGGGCTGTAGTTTGCTCACCTCTGGCATAAATGCTACTCTAACTCTAGAGGCCAGAATTACAATGACATGGAGAACTTGTCTTGTGCCCATACGTGCAAGAACCAAATGACTAGAGCACTAATCCAATACTATTTATCCAGCATCTTTCATTAGAAAGCGTTCACTTTGATAACTTTACATGAGCTACATTTTAATATATTGTAAGTAATTATTTTCAGTTTGTCCCTCTTCTGCTCTAGGAAGCTCACACACACACAGACCCCCCTGACACTGGCTCTCTCAAAGGTGGCTCACCTTCCACTCAGTTCCAATTACATTTTCTGTAACAGCATTGAAAAATTTCCTTACTTAAGCAGATAGATAGTTTAACACCAGGTTGGGGCCAAAAACAAAACTGGTGCTGGCAATCGATACAGTACTAGGTCATTTCCCTGATGCAGATCAGCCCTTTAACAGTGAGCTAATGAATCTTAACAGAATTGTGCCCCTGTTGCTCAGGTGTAAGCTGACACAGCTCCATTGACGTCAATAGAATTACATGAGGCAGGCTGAAACATGTATATGTACCTCTTAAATTCTTGACTGGACTACACTATACTAGTTTAAACCGTTTGCAGATACAGCTACTGTGCAACTGAAGCATTCTGTGGGATAGGAATTACGTTCACAAAGTCAACCTCTGCAGGCTACAGAATATGTAATACAATTAAACAGTTAATAGAATTAGACCAAACAGCTTACTTTGGTTTTCTGCTGCAACCACCAGCCGCTATGTTCCAATTTAGCAAACAAGACATTTCCTACACTCAAGACTTGTTGTGGATCAAAAAAAGTCAACTTTAATCTGTCTTTGTGACTTAGATGCCATTTAAATATGAGTCACAATAACAGTAGGTCTCCAGACACTTATCTGTTGTCCTATCATCACACCTGGGGGCTATACCTTGCCCAGTTTATCTTTTCTTGAAAATTGCTGAATTTTAGCTTGGGAGAGGACTAGTTTTTAGAATTTAATCACAGATGTGAAGTCTGCTTTAGCCTCCCCAATTTTGCTATGTGCAGAGAAGCTACTACTCTTATCTTATTTCTCCAGGATTTGGAGCCACATACCAAGCAAAAACCTGTGTTAATAGCATGGTTCTTTGTCTCCCCCCAAGAAGCTAGACCACGTACAGAGGCTAATGCATCTGCTGCCCCCTGTAGATGACAGCCAGGGAACTCATTACACAAGCATCCAGGCTACTTGTTTTACACTCCAGCACGGCAGCTGGCATCCCCAATACACACACACACACACACACACACACACACACACACACACACACACACCACACACACACAGCAGCTTGAACTTTACAAGCAAATGCTGGTAATGATATTGAACTTGTGGCTAAGGCACAGGATTTCCTCACCATTACCAGATTTTTGCAATGGGACAAGCCAGAAAATTTTACTGAACATCCACTTTAAAAATGTATAACTCAGTGTTTAGTTTGATTGCCCACAGCATGTTAGAAGTCCAGGGAGATTTCACACTTTCTCCAAGTAGAAAGTAAGAGGCCACAATAAAGCCACCTACCTGCCTTTAGGCTCTTTTCCTACCATACAATCTTACTAGCAGTGGTTAAGCAGCCACAAACACAGCAAAAGATTTTGATAGTCACTGACCTTTGGATCTACAAAGTCCCCACAGTTTGCATCAGAAGCGTTTATTCTTTGTGGTCCAGATGGTTCAGAATCTTCTCTGACACCTTTGGGCATGACCCCTGAAAGCAGAAGTTTGTCTTAGTTAGAATGTAAAGTCAGCCTACAAGAAAGCAGACTGGCAGTGTTATCCAAAGCTTTATTTCTGATGAACCAGCAAAATCCTAGCAGGCCAAGATTTCATCCTAGGCATCTAGGCTTTTCACTGCCATATTAAAATGGCTCACAAACATTAGTGAATCTATTCTCACACAGTCTCAGCACTGAGGGAGAAGTACTACTGTTTCTGATTTACAGAGAGAAACTAAGGTCCAAGGTCACACAGAAAATGTGTGGCAGAGATGGGAAATTAGTCCCCACTGCTCAAATCCCAGTCCAGTGCCTTAACTATTAAACCATCTTTTTCCTCTGTACTATGAAGTCATCAGCTGCATCCACTACAGGATGCTAATGATTCTGCTCCACATTTCAAGGGGTCACTCTCAGCCTTTTCCATAAAGCACTACAAAATTAGAATAGTCGCTAGACACTAGAAGAGACACTGAAACCAGAGGGAAGCTTTACCTGTTGAGCCAGCCCTAGAAATTGGATTCTCTTCAGGAAGACCAAAAATATTGGATGCCATTTTGTTCCTTCGCACGGGCTGCTCTTTTGGCAAATCAAAGCTCAAGTTGAAATTGGAACCTCCACCTGGAGGGCGCAGTACCCTGGAGAAATAAGATTGTCACATAATCTATTTCAAGAATTTTACCACCAGTGTTAATGAAGTATTATACAAAAGGTAGTTGGGTAAGCAAAGGGATTGATGTCTCTGGGAACTGTAATATAATAGAATCACATGGGTTAACAATGGGTTACATTCGGCCCAGTTTCATATAGTGTTCTGAAGCTACTCATAAGGCAATCAGATTTCACAATCAATTCATAAATAACACTGACCAGCACTGTACTTGTTGGCACTCAGAAGCCAAGCACTAGATGGGCACCAAGAATGGGTTACACTTGTAATTCACTCCTGGACCTACAACATACTTCAGGACAGTACAAAGACATTTGTTCTGTCACTGACATTCATATTTTTGGCAGCTAATCGGAGGACTGTAGAGAGACTGTACAATTCACAACACTAAATATTAAAGACAGCCAAACAAGGAAAAAAAAAAAAAGAACAGACAGTTCCATTTATCCTTGTGTCCCGGGATCAATGAAAGAGGCTACACTTTTCAAACTCAGAGCCAAAAAAGCCTTCTATTTATCACAGAGTCCAATCTTTCAACTACTAAACAGCCAAATTCATTAGAACACCCTTTCAAGATTAATCTTGAAATGAGCAATGTGGCGAAGACCAACATTTGGCTCATGAACCACTGTACTATTTGTACCACTGATCATGTCTAGATTCCAGACTCTTCTATTTGGAACTGTTCCAATATTTTTAAAACCCAAACATGCAGCAAGTTCCTGAATTAAGAGATGAGCCAAAACGCTTTGAAGTAAAAATTGCTTGAGTACCATCTGTATTGAGCAGGGATTATGAAGGGGCAGAGTTTAGCTGCAGAGCAAAAAAGTCCTGGCATGTCTATAGAGCTCCAAAAAAAGCATAAATCTAGCAGTGAGATCTTGATCAGGAAGTCTCATGAAGAAGCCTGTTTGGTACCTCCTCCTGAAAGTCAAGAAGTGAAAGCAAGAAAGCTCAACACTTATGGCTGAAGGAATTCAAAGCTTGTTTTCTTCAGCATAGCATCCCTTTAGCTCAAATGTAACAGCTGAGAAAAAACAAAGAAATCTCAGATTACCACCACTTATGAGGCTAGATGAGAAACATGAACAGGCTCAGCCAAAGTTCAAAATACTGACAAAGTTGTCAATTCAGATTATCAAATGAAGTTGCTTTCATATAAAGTTCAGATTCAAGTTATGAAAAATGAGACAGTCCTATGATTCTATAATAGCGAAGTGGACAGCATCCCAATCCTTTTTAGTGCAGTTTCCCAAACTATTGATCCTTAACACACACTTCATAGTAGAAAGATCTGTAGAGTCTCACTATGCAAAAATTCAAACACAAATACAGCAGAGCTGGCATAGTGAGCCTGACTCATATGGATGACCACTGCCAGGAATTAATTCTCATCTTTCCAGACTTTAAGCTTACTATACTAAAGGCAGAACACAAGACATCAATCACTTCTTTACCCTGCTAACCTCAAATGCAGCATAATAGCAAGCAACACAACAACAACTATATAGGTGTGAATTCATTTGTTTAAATATCCTAGAACTGAACTGAGTTTTTAAAACTTATTTGTAAGAAATCTTTAGAGGGGAATACTTAATTGCACTGCTCCTTAGCGTATGGTGGGGATTCTGTACAGAATCCTATTCTCCCCTACAAACTGAACATACAGTAGGGGAATCCAGACTACCGAGTAGATTAAAAGTAACAGCTTTTAAGAATCCACATACACCTTTATGATTTCCTACTCCCCTTTTCTGAGGTATGTAGTTCAGTAGAACTGTTCAGATAGTCCATTAAAAATCATCTATTTAATCGACAGAAATTATGCTTCTAGGGAAAGTGTTCACATGTGAAAAAACTGTCTTCCAAGCCATCAGGCCACATTTATTAGTTCTTACAGCAGGATGTTCAAACAAGGGCTTGCAACCACAACCCACATCTCCCCCTACTTGACAGGGCAGTGACAATCATTTCTTCGGCAGACTGATGTCAGACAGACTTAAGACATCCTGGTGAATCAAGTAGAAATACAAAAGGGTAGCCAAGCAAACTGCTAAGTGTAGCTTCAACATAAGATCTGATATTCTAGTCAGTCACCCAGCTAAGGGTGAACTGAAAAGCTTTTTAGTCATCACCCAACTCTAGGATTTTGCATTTGCCTTGCAACAGCTGACAGCCACACTTTCAGAAAGGCACAGCTCTTTGCATGAAATCCAATGAAATGTGTTGCACGCTGAGAAAATCTCACCCCCATTAAGAACATGCTCTTGCAACAGAGAGAGACCTTTCAGTTCCCAAATCCTCAACAGGAAAGTTTTGCATGTTTAAAACAATGGCTTGCCAAAATACATCTGCCTCAGTTCCACCCTGCCCAGAAGAGCATGATTTATACACTGCCTAGTCTTACACAACAGGATTGAAATACATGAGTTCAGTTTAGTTTGAGAGAATTCTTAAATGCTATGCATTAAGTTGTTTTCTCATCTCTTTTTCTACCCCTTTTCTACAGCAGTCTCACAGCCCTTGTTTCCTGCACCCTCAAAATGGCTTCCTATGTGGGAACCCCCCCTCCAAGAATAGCCAATGCAACACTGCAGGTTTTGATCAGCGGAGATAGATGTTCAGTGAAGTAGCGCCTTCACTTTCCCCTAGCACTGGAGCATGCTTTTTGAGATCTAGCTGCCTGTAATCCATTTGAAATAACGGTGCACAATGAGCTTAACAATATAGACACCTTAAACCCTGGCAGGATCAAAGCTTCCATAAAGTTACAGCAATTGTCTCTGAACAGGAGGAGCCTCTTAGACGAATGCGTGATGAGTTACAAGTGAACCACTGCTTCCTGCTAAGGTTAACAGGTAGAGAGGCTACAGACAGAGACAATAGAGCCTGCTCCAGCCCCACCCAGTATGGGAAACCCTCCCGGGGCAGCTCAGCTAGAGTAAGGAACAAGATACTAATAGAGAAGCCAAGCGGCACAAGGGATTGCAGGGAGGACGGTGCCGGGGTTTTGGGAAGGGACTGAGAGGCGAATCCGGCTGCGTGGCTGGCAAGCCAGCTTCCTTCCTTTGTTCGGAGAGCAGCCACAGCCGCCCGGGGCGGGTCTGCCGCGATCCCAGCCCTGCTGCTGCTCATCCCCAGGCAACTGCGTCAGGGCTTCGCAGCGAGAAAAAGCGAATCCCACGGGTAGCACATGCCGGCGGGGTGCGGCCGCATCGCCGCCGCCAGCCAGCCCCGGGAGAGCAGTCAAAGCACCGCACGGCTGGACGGGAGCCCCCCACCCCAGGGACGGGGCTTTAAAGCGTCTTGCCTCCCCCTGAACCCCGGATACCCCCCCATCTTTCGGGAGAGGGAGACTCTCACCGTAACCCCAGGGAGGAGGATCCCTCAGCGCCCGGCCCCACCACCGCTGGCTCATTCTGACGGCCCGGCCACAGCTCTTCCCGGGCAAACGGTCCCAAAGGGCAGTCAGACCTGTCCCGCCCCCCCCCCCCCCGAATCCCGGACCCGCCCCGACCCCCCCCGAATCCCGGGCCCACCGCCCCCCTCCCCGGACCCGCCCCGACCCCCTCCCCGGATCCCGGGCCCACCGCCCCCCTCCCCGGACCCGCCCCGACCCCCTCCCCGGACCCCGGGCCCACCGCCCCCCTCCCCGGATCCCGGGCCCACCGCCCCCCTCCCCGGATCCCGGGCCCACCGCCCCCCTCCCCGGACCCGCCCCGACCCCCTCCCCGGATCCCGGGCCCACCGCCCCCCTCCCCGGACCCGCCCCGCCCCCCTCCCCGGATCCCGGGCCCACCGCCCCCCTCCCCGGACCCGCCCCGCCCCCCTCCCCGGATCCCGGGCCCACCGCCCCCCTCCCCGGACCCGCCCCGACCCCCTCCCCGGATCCCGGGCCCACCGCCCCCCTCCCCGGACCCGCCCCGACCCCCGAATCCCGGGCCCACTGACTCCCCGCCCCCGCACCGACCCCCGAATCCCGGGCGCACCGACCCCCCCGGACCCGCACCGACCCCCGAATCCCGGGCGCACCGACCCCCCCGGACCCGCACCGCCCCCCCCCATCACCAACCTTGAGCTATTCCTGCCGCTGGGGTCCACGCCCTTGTAGGTGGTCGTGGTGGTCATGGCGGGGAGAGACGAGCCAGAGGCCACCGAGATGAATTCCACTCCCCGCTGCTGGTGACAACTGCAGCCGCCACCGCCCCCTGCCCCAGCAGCCGGTTTTATACCCGCAAAAAGAGGCGCCCCCCTCCCTCCATCTCATTGGACGGTTCAAACCCGAGCCCATCCGCCGTTGGGCAAAGAGCCGCCACTCTGTGCTTTGTCCCGCCTCAGACTCTATTCTGAGTAGTAAAAGGCCGCCCTCTTTCCTGCTCCTAAACGGGATTGGTTGAGAAATACGTCTGCCTTTGGTGTCGGTGCCCCTTTGTTGCTGAATGGAAAGACTGGCTGTCACTCACTTTACTCGGTTCTGATTGGCTCAACTACAAAGGCCAGACAAATATCCGATCTCTCTCCACAGCTTTTCCCTTATGAGGGGGCAAAGTTGGAACAGTGGGATCCCCACACAGGGAGTGACTGGGCCTGGCCTAGCTGCACTACGGTGGGAGGTGTGGGGCACAAATTTAATCTTTAACCCAATCACCACCAAATGCCTCAAAACTGCTTTCATGGGGCTGCTGCTGTCTCAGAAGGTCACCACATCATGATCTCATGCCATGTCATGGCCTCCAAAGGTCATCTTCCTGTGACGCAATGTCCACCACTGCTAAACAATTATACCATCATGCCCACCTAAGACTGTCATCATGCTATAACAAAACAATGACACCCACTGCCTCAAAATGTCCTGCTGCAATGCAACGGTACCACCTCAAACTCTTATGATTAGGTACAACAAGATAGCACCACCTCAAAACCTGATCACTCCAGGATAATCATAGTGCAACCTCAAACATTAATACAAATAGACCTACAACAAGACTTCAACATGTAACATAAGAGTGATTTTGTGTTAAAATAGCCACATGATAATGCAGTGAAATGCTGCTATTTCAGAATCTCATTCTGTTGCAATACATTGGCACTGCATCAAACCAGATTCTGTTCTATCCTGTTCTTACACCATGCTCATCACCATAGTATCTGAGCACTTTCTAGCAGTGCATTAAGAAACATGACTAATATCTGTCATGTGTTTATTCTCTCATGACATCCCAAAGTACCAAGGGTGAATGGATATCCTGGAATGATCTTGCACCTGGTAATATGTTATTTGGAAAATGCAAATCCTAACTGGCTAGTTAGTGCTCCATCCTGGGTAAATAGCCTGCTATAGTTACATAGGTTAGAACTTTGTATCTGTCTAATCTCAATATATAGCATTTCTAACACACTTTCCATCCAAACATTTAAAACACTTCGTAAATATTAACTGATTAAACCTCCCAACACCCTTAGGGTGGAGATTAGGAGTATTAGCCCAGTTTTATAGATGGGGAAATGGGGACACAGAGGCTAAATGACTTGACAAAGGTCACAGTAACACAGAATGGAGATCAGAAGCCAAATTTCCAGTCCCCCTTGCTTCTCTGCTTCTCACCCCAAAATCATGTGCCCCACTCAACTACATGGCCTCCTTATCACTGTCCCTTATTCTTCCTAAAATAAAAAAAAAACAAAACACAAAACAAACAGTATGCATCTCTGGTCTGAATACACTGACTTTGGTGACTTAGTTACAGCAGAGATTAATCTGTCTGTAGTGGTGTGGCATCCACCTCTTGCAAGCACCCTTTCTGGTCAAGTGTGTCTGCGTTTCCCCCCCGCCCCCCAATTTCCTCTGCTCTCAGTGCCCCCCCCCCATCAGCTGCCACAGTCATCAGGCCAGCCTTCTGTGACTCAACCCTCCATCCAAGTCACATATTAGTTCATGTACAAAACTAATACTGTCCAACCTGGCCTATCTCAAAGTCTTACGTAATGTCCTGCAGCTCTTTCTAGGCTCAGTTCCTTCACAATCCAACAAGCCCTATCACTTTACCCCTCCGTTGGCAGTATCTCTGCAGCCCTCCCTAGTCCTCAGTCTGACCAGCAGGACCTATCTCAGTACCTGACTTAGTATGCTTATGCGCAAAGGTTCCTGTTCTGGGATGGAACAGTTACCCCCAGGGCTTCCTCCCAAGTACTTCAAAGGTTTGTTACAAGAAGGAGGGAGAAAAAAATTGTTCTCCTTAACTTCTGAGGGTACGACAAGAAGCAATGGGCTTAAATTGCAGCAAGGGCAGTTTAGATTGGACATTAGGAAAAACTTCCTAAGTGTCAGGGTAGTTAAGCACTAAATAGCTTAGGGAGGTGGTGGAATCTCCATCACTGGAGATTTTTTAGAGCAGGTTAAACAAACATCTGTCAGATGATCTAGGTAATACTTAGTTCTACCATGAGTGCAAGGAACTGGACTAGATGACCTCTTGAGATCCCTTCCAGTCCTACAAGTCTATGACTCTTCACCTAACCTTTAGGTCTTCTGGCCCTCCAGCTGGGTCAGTCTCAGTCCAGACCCCCTCTAGGGGTGAGGTAACAGTTCTAGGTTCAGTCCCTTCCCTGAGCCTGTCTAAAGTGTGTGCGTGCATGAAACCTAGGCCCACCCCCTACTCCAGGCCCCAACCCAGAAATCCTCTAAGTAGCAGCCACATCCCTTTAAATAACTGCCACTTCCCCACAGCCCTTATCTTTGTTGAGTTCCTGCAGCCACCCAGGAGCACCTTCCTTACATCCCTAGTTCCTACCACAGTACCTGCCTTGGCCCTTGCAGCTCCTACAGCCAGCCAGCTAAAAATCCCTGTTAGCACCTACAGCTATCCAGAACCATCTCTTGCTCCCTAAGTCCACAGCAGACTGAACTTATGCTGGTCCCACAACTCCTTTTATATAAGCCTGATGGGCCCTGATTGGCTACTCCCTGCAGCCTCTTTCCTGATTGGCTTCATCACACTCAGCGGCTCTAAGGAGCTTGGGGTTTCCTCTCCACTGACATTTTCTGGGATAAGGTGTAGCAGGGATGAGACCTCAGGGCCTAGTCCACCATGTCATGCTGTCCTACTGTAAATAAAACACAATAATAATTACATATAGAAAAGTATTAGATTAAAACATGATTCAATGTGGAAGTAATAAAAATTATTTTAAATTGTACTTTGTTTTATTGTTCCAGAATAGTCCATCACACCAGGGGAATACAGACATGTACGGAGAAGAGGCCACAATCTTGAATTCTATCTTAACAAAATCTCCCATTTTTATGTTCACTTTATATTTAAAATGTGAAGATCAAAAGATGACAATCTTCTTTTTAGCACTGAAAATGAGTAACAACTAGATGCTTAGAAATCTGCTAGTTTCTGATTGGTTGAAGCACAGAGAGTCAATTCTCTGGGCTAATCATAAAATATCTTTTCATGAATGGTGCAGTAATGGTCACAACATAATCAGCATCCATCAGACAAAATGACAGCACTTACATTACACTGACTAGGCCATATGAGTAATGAAGTGAAGTTTCTGGAAAAGAATATTTTGGCAAGACAAGTATCTGCTCTGAGCTTAGCTATCTTTTGCCAAGATGTTTATTTTATATCAGTATCTTAGCTTTGACTTTGTACATATTTTGCATCCTCAGAACATGCTATATTTTATTAGCATTACTTGATTTAATCAGCTTATTTACATGAAAGCCAACTTGAGAACACGCTATATGCCAGTACAATCTGATATAAAAGAGAGAGTCTTCTTGAGGTATCGCCTTGCCCCCTAGAAGTTATTAGCCATTCAACATGTTCCATTTCAGAACACTCAGACGTCAAGCACGTCATAATACTTTGTACTTCTAGAACCCCTTTCACGTGAACATCTCAAAGCATTTAACAAACATTAATCCACAAGCCACCTGTTAGGTGGATGGATAGTATCATCATCCCCATTTTGCAGATGGAGAAACTAAGGCACAGAAGTTAAGGCCAACATTTTCAAACTTGTGTGCCTAAAGATGGACACTTAAATCCATAATCAGAGGCCTGAATAAAACTGTATTAAGTACCCAAAGCTCCCATTGAAGTAAATGGGAGTTGGACCTCAAACTCAAACCACTTTTCATTAGGGTCCCTATATGTGGATTTAAATCTCTAATTTTAGGCACCCACGTTTGAAAAAGTTGGTATAGGTTATTTGCCCAAAGACAAGACTGCATCAGAACCCAGGAGTCCTGGTTCCTAGTGCCCTATTTTAACTCCTAGATTACACTTTTTTATTAAGACAACAGTTACGGAAAATAAGTCTTAGGGTGTCAAAAAATTGACATTGCATATTGTTTGGTGGGATAGCCATGATTTATGAAGGGACAGTAAAATTAAACTTTATCTTACTGAGGATCTAATGAGGAGTCTGTTGCATTAACATTTTTGTATTGAAGGTGGTCACGCAGTCCCTATTGTACGTCACTAGTATGCATTGCTTGTAACATTTCTATCTTTTATGGATCTATCAACTTCGTATCCTCATTAAGAAAACACATTTTGGGGCTAAACTACATGACAATCACTTTAAAATAAGTGGTATTTAGATGTTTGAGTGAAATCTCAAAATACCTAGTCCCTTGAAGATCCCAAATGTATCATACAGATGAAAGACTGCTGTCTGCACTAGGAAAAGCATCTGCTGACCAATCCTCTTTGCCTTTCTTCAAATGGGGTTGAAAACAGTTTGGCTGCTAGTGTAAACAGGAAAATCATTTGGATGGGGTCTGGACCTAGCAACCAAACCATTTTCATCTCTGACGCAGCTTTAACCAGTTTTTTTAAACAATGCTGAACATCTGTCCTGATCCACATTGGTAGTAAAGCCATGTCCACATGAACCTGTTCCTGACACCCATCATCAGCAATAGGTTATTTTCCTCACAAAGGCAGCACATTTAGACTGTGGGGAGCAGGACTCAACCGCAAAACCTTCAAGCTTTTTAGCAGCAGTGCTGGCAGTCTACAAAGGAAGCATCACTTAAGTCAAAAGTATACGAATGGCAAGAGCATACCAGGACAAAGGTCCTAAGGATGAGTTTGGGGACTTTAAAAGGATTTGGTATGCTACCTCTGCTATATTTTATATGTTGGAATGAATAAGCACCTTCTCTTGACAGTTTGCTAGACGAGTCGAAAGAAAAAAAAAATCTCTGAAGGATGTGTGGACAATAGTGGTTTTGGTTATCAAATCTTTTTAAGACAATAGGAGTTTGTACTCATAGTCATCTTCCGGTACTACTGAAGGCAGCTGTTTGAACAGACACTTTCAGGCAACATCAGCTGGAGAATGAGGTACTAGACACAAAGAAATTGAGGTTAACTGAATGGGCCTTTTTTTTAAATAACTGTTGAAATCCTTCTGCAAGAACTTAACATAAGATGAATAGAGGGATATTCTTAAAGCTACAGCACCTGACTCATTGCTACAGAGGATTATATTTTTCCTCCCTCTTTTGCACAGGAAAACATTTGTACATTGGGTATAAACCCATTTTAAAGGGTCTGGTTTCCTTGACAAACCACGCAACTCCTCTTGATATTGACAGGAAGTAAATGGGCAGGTTAATGACACATGAAGCACCATTGTACTTCTATATGAGGTTAAGTGATACCATATCACTTTTGAAAACATAGGGGTGCTCCCTGCCTGTTTTTTCACTCCTATCCCCTTAGGGAAGAAGGAACATGAACCAAAATGCAACTGGAAGTTTTCAGCCTAACTGTAGGCAGGAGAGATCAAGAAATGAAATGTAAGGAGACCTCATCCTCTATTTTAGAAACTGAAGCAAGTTCAAACTGATCTCTTCCAGATGAACAGAGAGCTTTTTCCAAAGAAAGTCTTGGCATGATACCATCCAACTGAAAGAATTTTAGAAACTTGGGGTGGGTTTTCAGAAATCTTGGGCTAGACAAGTCTTTCCTGCTGAAGTTGAATGGCAGAGCTTCTGAAGCCAACGGGGAAAATATTCTCAGAATCCCACACAGGAATTAGGAAACTAAGACTAAACAGTCATTGAACTAGCTAATATATATATATTTTTTAAAGGAATCATTTTGCCTGTGGCTCCAGATATGTGCAGCAAAAGGCAATTTAATATCCACAGGACAGTGTAGATCAGAAGTGCAGTCCAGAACAAATGCATGCTGAGGAAGAAATATTCTGCTTACTAGGATTGGGGATTCCTTAAAATTAACTGAAGTGGCCTACAACCAGAGACTAATACTCCCAGTAGTTATTTGGGAATTACCACAAAGCACAGGCATGTTCAGTAGTTTATTCTTCCCAGATGTTTATGAGTCCTCTGAAGGTGGTTAACGATGTGTCAGCAGGGATGTGAGAAAACACTATTCAATCAACTAACTTTTCTAAGGCGTAGAGGCCATATCATTCTACCATGCATGGAATCGTGAGTGAAATTATTGTGTTTGCTAGGCTGCGGGCAAAGGGATCACTCACACAATGATCAACTCTTGGGCTATTTGACAAGCTCATCATCAAGGAGCAGGGCTTTCCTTCCAACTTTCTTTATGCATAAAGTACCTATGACTAACTGAAAGCCTTAGGAGATTCCTGGTGAAGTAGAACAGACCTAAAGCCAAACGGGAACATTCTATACAGACAGTGAAGGGAGGAAGTAATAAGAGATCTCAGTGGTCTTTCATTAAAGTCTTGGATTACAACCTCACTCCACTGTAGCCCTCATGTTTTGTACTCTCCTTGATATATGACTGAGTGCTTAAATGGGGCTTGAACTCTTCCTTTCACCCACTAACACAGCATAATGTTGAAGCAGGGTTTGGAACCTTCTTTACAATAACTGAATTCTCACTTTGGTATTCCAAACATCTCCTCTAATCCAAATTCAGGTAAACTGAACACACTTCCTATCTCAGTTTCCCCATCTGTAAAATGGGGACCACACTTATTTGCTTACCATATAGTGTATGTCTGCGCTACAGCTGGGAGCAAACCTCTCAGTGTAGGTAGACAGACTTGCACTAGCAAACCTCAAGTTGGGCGCTTCAAAATAGCATGTGGATGTTGAGCCTCAAGATGATCCATTAGTCTGAGCTCTGGTGGCCAGCCTGAGCCTCTGCCAGGGCTGCAACATCCAAGCTGCTATTTCATGCTAGCGGGGCTTGAGCTAGTAGTGTCTACCTGGGCTGGGAGGCTGGCTCCTAGCTGCAGCTGTTTGAGGATTAAAGTTTGTAAATTGTTGTGGAAATATAAAAAGCTACAAGTGCTAAGTATTATCACTATGCAGAAAAACAAAGAAAACTGATTATTTTAAACAAGAAGTTTATTTAAACAACAAGACGCTTTACTTGAAGGGAAAACTATCTAGGATCAATGTTTTTTGGAGTAATTTACCCTTACTTAGACAGAGATTGCTCTACATGTAACAGCTACGTACAAAAAAGTTATAAAATCGTCCTTGGTTTTACAATGATAAAAGAAAAACATTGAAATTATCCAATCAAACGAAGTATGCAATGTTTTTGTTTGTCAACATTGAGAGCAAAATAACTTACTGGAATATAAAGATAAAAGTTGAAGGAGCATGCCACGATGGAGAAAAGGGGTATTTTCACAGAACCAGTTTTTTCCCCACCCCATCTCCATTCCATGTTGATCAAAACATACCATTGGCCATTTAGTTAAAAAAAATATGCATTGTGTCTGTGCACATACACCAGTTACTTTATGTACAATAGAAGGAAGAGGAAAAAAAAGAGAAGAGAAAAAACTATACTGCAGTAGTCAGGATGTGGCTGAACCAAGTCTCATTTTTCTAATTGTGAATGTGTCATCTGTGGGAGCACAGTTCTGGAGAGGAAAGTAGCAGGTTCTCTTTTTAGTAGACTCCTCCTGTCTGCTGCTGGAACACATCAATTGTATCTTCATCCTCCATTTCCAACTGCATCAGAAAGAAAGAACTGTTTTCAACTCTGATTAAATATTAGACATATTTGAAATGTTCTTATTTTCACATCTTTGCGTATACCTCTTACCACAACTTAAAATCAGAACAAATTCCCAACTTAATGCATTCACCCTGCTTCCTAGGAACATGAAACTTAAAAAGTGATATAAAGAATGGTGGATAATTGACTATTTAAAATAAAGTAAGATCCATGAGTATACTGATCTGCTCCTCTCTAAGGGCCTCACAGACATTACATTTTAATCTTCTTGCCTGCTCCATCAGACCACTTCATCCCTGCTATTTCCCTTAGAAAACCACATCTGTCCCACTTCACGGTTGTTCAAATGCACAGCATCTGAGTGGTTTAATCTACAGTACTAAAAAAAGCAAATTATGGCCAAAGTTCCTACATCCAATAAGTAACAACAAAAAAAAAGAAAATCGGATACCAGTTATTAAGTACGAAGAATGTGATGATGATGATAGAAACTGTTTCTAGACACGTTGTATGGTCAAACAAAACAAACAAGTATCAGAGTACTGAACTGCAGGCCATATTACTATAGCAGTCTTTTCTATAATACAAGTCTCACAACTGGAACTCTGGGACCCTTACAGGCATGTTTACACTGCAAAAAAGGCCCATGGGAACAAGTCTGAGAGATCAGGTTTACAGTACATCAGAGCCACTGCAGCACTGCTAGTGTAGTTCTAAGGGCCAGATTCTGCATCTATCAGAAGTCCACAGTGTTCGCTGTTTTCAGTAAACTGATTTAGCTTTAACATAGCATGCATGGAGAGGAGTACAAACTGCATATGATTTTAATTCTCAGCATTTCAGGTTCAACCAGAAGTTTAAATTTGAACAGCTAGGTGGCATATTCTTTGAAGCAAAAGTCTGGAAACAACAATCCTATGACAACACTGGCAAAATTGTGAAGTCTCTTATTTACCATGAGATGGCATGCTGAAAGTGTGAACTTTAAACAGCGTGCAATTCAGGGCTAACTGTTTGTATGCAGCTATACAGAACACTCCCAAAAGACATTCTTGGGCATCACCAATTACTGCCAGAGTGAACCAGCATCCTACATTATTGGGTCTGATTTTTGCTTTTAAAAACTTACATACTTCAATCAGCCCAACTGCACAACATTTGGTAACATAATATTACTGAGATACAAACAAACTAGAGATACTGGACAATAATTTTCACATTGCAGCATACAATTCTACAATGCAGAACCGTCACCTGCCAGACCTGTCTATATCCTAACAAACATTAAAATTATTATTTGAAGAACGCCTATACTTACCTGCCAGGACCATTAACCCACCACAATCACTGTAATCCATAAAGTAATATCTTTTCAAGGCTTAGGATCCATAGAAGCTGTAAATCAACTTATCTGGCACTGTGGTGGTATAAATCTAATGTTCTAGATGCAGAATATAGTGTTATTCTAATTCCCAATAGTTCTGAACTAGTTACTGTAGAAGTCTGAAGTTAGAACTTGACCACTGGTATATTACTTAAGCATTAATAGTTACATGGTTGTTTCTCTTTAGCAGTAGTGTTATACGCAACTATTAACTCCTGCAGCAAGCTTTAAATATAAATTTTTACCTGTGCAGGTGTATCTGTTTCATTGATTGGCTGCCCATCAAACCGGAATCTGATTTGCCTCATTGACAAACCCTGGCGCAAAGGGAAATAAGTGACATGTTAAAACACTGTTGAGTCCTCACTTTGACTTGTAACTGGAGCTATGTTTTGATTATGACCTGCTTTGAATGACAAATTGCTACATGTTTAGTTTCTAAAAAATGCATCATTGTCCCTACTAACTAGACATTAAATAATGTGTACTAGAAATCCCAAATCATGTCCTGAAGACCAGAAGCCACTGAAAAAACATTTTGTTTACCAGAATTTTAAATAATTCAGTGGGAGAAAAGTTAGAAGTAGCACTTCGGCTGGCAAGTGTCACAAGGGGAATAACATCCCTGCTCAAATGTTATCGCAGCTTGATTTCACTTTTTCTAAAAGCAGCAACATTCTATGACCCCTTTTCTTCTCATAGAAAGCCCACATCAATCTGTTAGTCTGAAGTGACTGAATAAGTAGCTGATTAATCCTGAATGGTTACTTTTGGAATTAATTTAAACTTCCAGCATCTAATGCTGATATCAAGTCTAACCTCCTTATTGAATTTAAGGGACACATGAGATGAAATTACAGAACCTGGATTATTTAGAACACACACAAGATGAGAACCCAGTAGAATGAACCATTTACAGAGAGCAAATGAAATTAGGTTTTAAGGGAGCCATCTACCTTCAGAGGGAGACTACCTAGATAATAGAAATTTCTTAATTAAAATTACCTTATCACTCTCACTAAAATCATTTGGTAACCCTTTCCATCCCCAGAAATACTCTCATTCTCATGTGGGCTGATAGCTAGTTTGTTTTCACTCTAAGTAGTAATCACAACTCTGCATTTCGTTTTCAAAGAGCTTTACAAACTAAACTTAACAGCACCCTTCAGCTGGTCTATCCTCATTCTACACATAGGGAAAGATTAAGGGTTGGTCTTCATTTAAAACTTACAGCAGCATCCTGCTTTGAGCAGTGGGTTGGACTAGATGACCTTCTGAGGTCCCTTCCAACCCTGATATTCTATGACTATGTCTGTCAGAGTGTGAAAAAACCACACCTCTGAGCAACATAGCTATGCTGACAAAACTCCTTGTGTAGATACAACTATGCCAAGAGAAGAGGGCTTCTGTTAGTATAGCTAACATTGTTTGGGGAAGTGATGTTCCTACAATAACCTGTAACTCCTTCGTCAGTGTCCACTATGTCTAGTAGAGCAAACATAGCCCAAATGAGTGAGGAAAGGATACAGTCAATGGCAGAACTCTGTTGTCTCTGCCTCCCAGTTCTGTCTAGTTTTCCTGTAGGAGTCCTAGACATTCATCAAGATTATTTGTTTTTCAAGTGAGGTTAATGTGGTGGAAGGTGCTGGACTGACAGCCCTGATGAATTAAGTCCTCAGTTAACCCTGGAACAGATATAGGAGAGGAAACAGACATCGGTTTTATTAATTACTTGTTATGGGTGGCTTGTGTTGCCAGGAAAGATGTTTTAGCAAGAATATTCAATTAGTAAAATCTTACCAACTATAGTTCACAGTGAAGGAATCTCCCCACGAGGGGAGCATCTCATCTTGAAGGACTGAAATAAGTCTTCAGATTCTGGTATTGTTCATCCATAAGCTCACATAAGTTTAAGATATAAGCCTGTGGCTGACCAAACAGCAAAGTGGCTCCAGAACCCTCTGAACCAAATTCCTTTGTGCAGCAAACTCCAGTGTCAAAGGACAGAGCGCTACATATAGGCAGCTTACTCAGCCCTTGGGATAAAGTAGCTGGTGTTGCTGGCCTCTTTAGGAAATTATGTGTAGTTACTAAAATAGAGTATTTGAGGGGAAGGACTAACAAGAGGTGGAAACTGGAGGCTCCTCCCAAGAGGGAAAGCACATACTACTTGCTCTGATGTTGTGGATCTTATATGTTGCATTCTGAAAATGTTAAGTTATTTTGTAGTGGTCCCTGGCAATTTTATACTGGTCCCAAGTGAGACTTAACAGAAAAGTGCACATTTGAGAACTCCAATCTTACAAAGATATGGATTTTTCTGCACTTCAGTATATTGGAACAATTTCCAGTAATACATTCTTCCCAGAAACAATGATGCTCAATAGTCTTGATCTTCTGAACCTATAGCTGAAGACTATTATATACATGACTTCCACTCTTTAAAGTTATCTATTCCTCTGCATTGACTAGTTTTTGTGTTTCCCCAATATGCAAGAGTTTTTTTGCTTCAACTTTATGTTTCTTAGCCAAAATTTTCAAGTTTGGAGTCTACAGATAGGCACATAAGTTTTGATTTTTAGAAGTGCTAAGCATTCACAGTCCTCAGTGACTTCAAATGGAAGTTGTGGGATCTATGAAAGCACCTATGAAAAATCTGCCCACCTGTTTAGACATTTAAATGGGTATTTATTTTTAAGTCTTCAAGTTTGAAAATCATTACCCTTGACTTGTGAACCTCTAAAAATAGTTGCTTACCTCATTTCCTATTTTAAAACAGGATTTTGGATGTTAGTTTATTCAAAATCTGGCTTCTGCTCATTGCAAAAATTGCTTAAATCCTAGTACTCATCCTGCCTCAGAGCGAGGGATGGGATAGATGACGTCTTAAGGTTCCTTCCAGCCCTAAATTTCTAGGATTAGGATGGATTTTTTTTTCTATGGGAAAGCCAGAGTTTCTTGCATGAATTTTAATTAAAGAAATATAAACTCAGCAGGCATTTTATACTAACTAATTTGGATATGAATGATACTTTCCAGACATAATTAATACTATCTTTCATCCAGAATTCTCAACACACTTTACAGCAGTTTGATATACCTCACAGCACACCATGAAGGAGGCGATATCCATATTTTACAATGGGGAAAACTGAGGTCAGATAACTTACCTAAGATAACAATAAGCCATTGACAGGGCTAGAAAAAAAAGACAGACTCAACCATTCACTAATTTATCCTCATAGCACCTAGTAGGGTAAGGAAGGTGTATGGACTGCACGCCTTCCCTTACATACTGAGACAAGGTGCTTATAGTGCAGTAGTATTCCTAAGTGAAAGTATGCACCATTCAAAATGATCTCTGATTCTGACTGTCAAGTGCAGTTGTCACTCAAACCAAATCCACTCTCACCATTAAGCAAGTCTGCTGAACTCATCTTCTATATACCTAGGTTTCCTGAGGCTCCCAAGATTAGCTTAAATCCAGACATGGAGAAAAATACATTATAAGCACCTTTGTTCATATGTTATACTTTGAAATCATACAGTTAAAGCAGAATAATTTAAATAAGACAATAGCTTTCATTTGATCTTATAGTATAAATCCTTGAAATAATCCCATTTTAGCATGAGAATGACAGAATTGCTAGTTTTAGGCCTGGCCTACACACTATCAATGTATCTATTTCGGGCAGGTGTCTGATTTTTACTGAAATTGTTATACTGGCACAGCATGCAATGTGCATAGAGTTAGAAGTATAAAGGTGTTAAAGCAGTACAGCTCATGTGTGCAAGATTAAGTTAATGTTGAAAACAAGCTTTTTAGAGAAGGGACTTAAAAAAATACATCCATGAGAAACTTCTGGATAAAGTGTCACAGACAACTTCTTCCACAACTATGGCAAAGAGGAAAAAAAAAAAAGAGTGTGTGTGAGAGAGAGAGAGAGAGAGAGAGAGAGAGAGAATTTCCTAAAATAAGATGATCTTTCAAGCTCTAGGCTTTCAACTCATAAAAATAATAGCTTCTCTGGTATCATTCTTTCTGCAACCACTGTTTGAAAACTTCTTTCTTCCAATATCTTTTTGCAAGTTAGAGGACGGCTCAGTTGTTTGCATGGTATCAGAAGACTTGTTTACTCAGATGAGTTACTTAATCCACTAGACAACTAATTCACTAGAGCAGAGGTTCTCAAACAGTGGTCCACGAGCTCCAGTCAGGTGGCCCGCAGATAGTTCCCTCTAAGGTGTGTGCCTGGGCGGCGATACATGAATGAAGGGCCACCCACCTAATTAGTGACGTAATTAGTGGAGCCATGCAGGCATGGCTCCACTAATTAGGTGCCTGGACTCTGGAGAAAATGCACATGCAGGGTGAGGTGGTGGCCTTGGGGGGGAATAGTGGGTAGGCAGGAGGGGGAAGTGGTGTGAGAAGAGGGGGTAGGGGGAATTTTGGATGTGCAGGGCTGCAGCGGACAGAGGTGGAGGCAACTTTCCCCAGCTCCAGGGCTGCAGCTTCCGGGAGAGAGATTTCCTCTTTCCCAGCCCCAGCTCAAGGGCTGCCGCGGCAGGGCAGAAAGGGCACATCCATCACATTAAAAAGGTAAGACTATTGATATTAAAATATGAGTTGTGTGCTTTTATTTGTATAACAAAAAAATGTTTATTAATTTTTTTTATATAACGCTTTTATCCAAAGCACTTTACAATAGTTAGCTAATGGTACAAACAACATTTGGAAAGATCATTAAGTGGTCTGCTGAAACCCTCAGCAATTTTCAAGTGGTCCACCAAAAAAAAGAAAAAAAGTTTGAGAACCGCTGCACCAGAGAAAATGAATCGGAAAATGTGGACTTCATGATCACTCAGCCCACCCCCATACAGTTTTACATTTCAAAGAAATCTATGACCAGCCATTGGCACTTTCCATCTCAGTACAGTAAAACTAAGGCCATAAATCAGAAGTCTGAGATAATAAGATCAAGAACAAACAAACAACTGTTATAAAAGTTATCATTATTACTGTTCAACTGCCTAGCCACACTTCCTTCTACCACACCCTCTCCATGTTTTGGAAGATAGCAATATTAAAGCTGCCTTCCAACAAGAGGGGGCTGTAAAGGAGACTTTATAAAGATAATTTAACTTTATTTTAACCATTTCTTGAAAACTTTCTCCCAGTCTATTTAGCAACAGACCACTGAAGCAGTACATAATCTGCAACATGATGAGTTTTCTTAAATATGCAATACTGTGATAAGACATTTACTGTCCTCATCCACCTTAATGAAGATGACCCCTCTTATGGGCATTGCTTCCTTTAGTGTTCACACAAGCACCTCACCTGTCGTTCACAATAGGCTTTCATTAGTTTATTAAGTGGCGTGTGCCTCTTAATCTTAAACTGCACCACAGACCCATCTTGCCCTGCCACCTTCAGATTAATGTGATCATTGTTTTCAGTCTTCACTCCTTCCTGTTGAGGAGAAAAGAAAGAAAGGAGAGATATGATTTTTAAAAAAGTATGAAATAAGTTAACATTTTACCATGTGGCAACAGGCCATTACAGAGGAGCAAAAGTACTCTACAAGCATCACGCTTATGAAATAATGTTAGTGTCTTTCAATTTTCCTAGTGTGAAATTCTTCCTAATTTGGAAAAGCAAAAACCCAACAGTATCGAAATTAACAAATTCTGTCAAGGTCTACTGAAATTAATTAGTACAAACAATGGTGATGGAAGATAAACCTGAAAGGAAGACAGACACATGCTAGATGTTTAACTGCAAAAATTATTCAAAGCTAATGAAATAAGAATATTGTTGTCACATGCTTGTATACAACAGTACATTTTATCCTTTTAAAGAAAACTAAATTTACATTTACGATTGTAATCTCAAATATCCTATAAAAATCTCTCACACTTTATTTAAATTTAGCCAGTGAAGCTATTTCTGCAATTTACAGATTACAGGAAAGTTTAAGTTTAACTTCAATACCACAGCTCTCAAAAGGAAACAAGTTCAGACTCTGCATCTTGTTAGACTTCCACAAGAGTCCTTTAAAGTGATTAAGTCCCGAAACTAGCAGCTTTACCCCTTTTTAAACAAGTAGAAATAAACAATTTAAACCTTCCACTTCAATAAAAACATTACACACAACTAATGCAAAAACTACTTTAGATTTTTTATTTTCATACACTGATAGATTCTAAAGGCCAGAGGGGTCCATTGTGGTCATCTAGTTTGGCCTCCACAGGCCACAGAATTTTCCCAAAAACAACTGCTAGAGTTTATCTTTTAGAAAAAACACCCAATCTTGAGTTAACAATGGTCAATGATGGAGAATCCACCATGACCCTTGGTAATTTGTTTCAATGGTTAATTACTCTCAGTTAAAAATGTATGCCTTATTTCCAAATAATTTGGGGGTGGAATGGGGAGAGCACTCTTTAATACGTGGAAGATAAAAAGCTACCCAGTGCAATAACACAACACTAGTCAGTTCAAACGAAGCATCTGTCCTTCGGATATAGACAGCTCTGAGGCCTTTGCCTTTAATAAAAAGGCAATATAAGAGACACTGATCACAGGGAGCTGGGTTCCAGCTTCTCCTCACTGTTAGGCCAAGTCCTCCCAAATCCAGCCTCGCATAAGATTTCAGAAGACAACAATGTGCAAACGGCAGGTGGGGACGACAGGTCTGCATGTGACAGATACTCCAGCAAAAAAACAAAAAAGAAAGAAAGAAAGAAAAAAAAAGGGAAGGGGGGGGAAGCGAGAAGAGAGAAAGAACCACAACCTGCTGCCTAGGGAGAGCCACACTCGGACCCCGCAGGGGAAGGAATATGGGTCCTTTAAATGGGAGAGACTTTTTGGCGCCTTCAAACTCCATTTAAACCGAAAACCCAGCAGCAAGGACTCACAGGCTGCTCCCCTCCCCCGCGCCAGGGTGCTCAGAGCCGCATGAGACCCACCCAGGGCAGGGGGCGCTGGGCAGCAGGAGGCACAAAAGAGCAGGGCTGGGAGCGCCGCGCTTTTCAGGGTCCCTCCTGCCCAGGGCCGGGCTGAGCTGCCCGCTATCGGAGGGGGAGGCTGGGAACTGGCTCAGCTCAGGGTAGGCGAGGGATGCTGCAGCCCTCCTCCCCCTCCAAAGCCAGGCCCGGGCCCACATGGGCCGGGGGGTGGGGCGCAGATCCAGCCCCTCGGGGAGGCGGGCGCCCCAGCCGCGCTTGGGCCTGCGGAGGAAGCACACCTCCGCTTCGCCCCGCTGCGGCCCCCAGGGAGTCCCCTGGAACGGAGCCAGGTCCTCCACCGGGAGAAACAGCGGGACCGGGGCGGGCGGCCCTGCGGGGGCCGGGAAACGGAGCGCGAAGGCGGCCGGGCCTGGTGCGCAGGGGGGAGGAAAATGGCGCGCAGAGCCGGCGCGGCAGAGTCGGGGCTGTTCCCCTGCTAGGCCAGGCCCGGGCCTGGCCTCTCCTTGCCCCCGCCCGGGGGTTCCTCCCTCACCTTGGGCTTTTCGTCGGCCATGGCAAGGCAGCAGGGTCCGGGCTGCTCCGAGCGCTTCACAAAGGGGGGAGAAAGACCGAGCGAGGCGAAGAGAGACAGAGGGGGAGGCTGGGGTGAGCGCGCACGCACTGCCGCGGGACCGCGCTTTACCCTGCGTGCGCGCGCCCGTGCCGCCCCCCAGCCCAGGCCCCATTGGGTCCGGCCGCCGGGAGCGCGCTGATCCGTTACATAACACGGCCGAGAGAAGGAGCGTGCGCGCGCACGGGAATCTCCCAGCC
The DNA here is from genome assembly GCF_025201925.1 of Gopherus flavomarginatus. Taxonomy (NCBI): domain Eukaryota; kingdom Metazoa; phylum Chordata; order Testudines; family Testudinidae; genus Gopherus; species Gopherus flavomarginatus. Next base: position 38,124,989 of record NC_066628.1, on the reverse strand, counting down.
TTGCGTGCGCGTCCCCCACCCCGCCGGGCGCAATGGGCTGTGCCGTGCCCGTGCGGCGTGTATTGTCCTCTCAAAATGGCCGCCGGTCTGCGGGTACGGCCTCCATTTGCCCAGGTGCCCCACTGCACATCCCTCTGCCCTCCCATACCAGCCTTCCGCAGCTTTGGGCACTGTGCATGTCTGGGCCTAGGTGGGCCCCCCTGAACTCCCCTAGATACATGCCAAGGGGGCCCCTAAGCAGGCCCTTCTGGGCCCCAGACCTGACAAGTCACTCCAAGGGTCACCACCTCCCCTCATATACTTCCCCTTCTCGGCCCACATGCAGCCCCTGCGTCCAGTGTATTCCCAGCTGGCATCCTAGCCCCATTTCTACTGTGGCCCATACTCCCTTATGCAGCCCCTTTTGCACAGCGCAGCGTAGGCGCTCAATTCTCCACCCTCCCCTATCTTTGCTGCACAATCCTCTATATGCCCCCTTGTAAACCCTCAGACCATTCTGCCCCTCAGGTACACCTGCACCTTCATATATAGGTATGTACACCCTTACCTGCACTTTCTTATATGCCACATCTGGAGCACCACACAGTCCCTGGCCTTTGGAGATATCACCCCCTAGCCACCTCCTTGTGCCTCTTCCATATAACTCACTTAAGCCTTGTCTACACTAAAACACTACAACTGCACCCGCTATAATCCTCTTCTCCAAGAGCCAGTAACACATAACAGAAGAATTCTTCCATCGAACTGGTGCTGGCTACAGGCAGGGTTAGCTACATTTCTCAAGAGGTGTGGATTTTTCACCCCCCTGAGAGACATAGCTATACCGATGTAAAATCCTAATGTAGACCAGGCCTTGTATGCCACTTTGTGGTTGTAATGCTATCATCCTTCCCATTTACTCCTATAGTATTCCCCCACACTCACACAGTATTACCACCTGGGGCAGCAAAGTCCCTACATAGTATGAGTACACTGATCCTCTTCAAACCTTCTAGTCCAATGATTCTCACACTTTTTTTCCACAAACCACTTGAAAATTGATCTTTCCAAATGTTGTTTGCACCGTTAGCTAATTATTGTAAAGTGCTTTGGATAAAAGTGCTATATTAAAAAAAAATCAACTTTTTTTGTTCTACAAATAAAAGCACACAACTCATATTTTAATATTAGTAGTCTTACCTTTCTAATGCGATGGATGTTCCCTCTCCCCCCTGCTGCGGCAGCCCTGAGCTGAGGCTGGGAAGGAGAGGGGGTGTCTCTTCCCCGCCACAATGCTGAGTCTGGGAAGGAGGGCTATCTCTCCCCGGCAGCCAGTCCTGGAGCTGGGGAAAGTCACCTCTTTCTCTGGCCGCTACAGCCTTGCACATCCTAAATTCTCCCCACCCCCTCTTCTCACCCCACTGCCCGTTACTGCCCCCCAAGGTCACCACCTCACCTTACATGTGCATCTTCTCCGAGGTCCAGGCACTTAATTAGTGCTGCCACACCTGCATGCCTCCACTAATTAGGTGAGTGACCCTTCATTCTCTCATGTGCGGCCACCCAGACACAAACATGAGGGGGAACTATCCACGGACCCCCGCTGGATGCCAATAGGACCACTGGTGGTCTGCTGACAATGTTTGAGAACCTCTGCTCTAGTCTCACCCTATCCCATTGCTAGTGAAGGGTTCAATACGTTATATAAAATGTTTATAAGGAGCTAGCTCAATTGTGAAGGACAGAACTCTCCCACATGAAGGAATTCTGTGCTGGCTTTCCTCTCAAGAAATTGTGGGCATAGATCAAATTTGGTGAGGTTAATTCTTTCAAATTTAGTAGCTGCCACTAAAGTCATGGGGCCTGTCCTGCCTGTACATCCAAGGCAGAATCTGACTCAATTTCAAAGACTTTGTTTTGCAGATCCTTGAACTGGGGAAGAATATATGATACTTGGCAAAATCACTTGATAACAGATATATTGGGACTAATGCAAAGTATTCTGTTGTGAATCCTATTGATTATTTGACCCTTTCAAGTCACTGCTGCCATGTTTAAAAATATCCAGGGATATTCAGGTGTTTCATATCCAGCTACACATCAGAGAACCAATGATACCTCAGTATATTTTGCTGGATCCAAAGGGTTCACAGTGACTGTTGTCACACATGCCATATGGAAATTCATCCAAGAATTTATCGAGGTGATGGGGGACACCCATGGCATTGACGTTAGCACGTGAGAGACCTTCAGCTGATAGTCTCAGGCTGTTGGATAGGTTCCATCAAAGCTGTTCTGGAGTCTTTACAGTTTAGGTATTGCTAATGCAACTGTTTTCATCATATCCAGCTGTTTTCAACACATACTTGGGCTATGAAGCAAAAAACAAAACGTGTACTTTTTAATTCATAAAGTTTACGGGAGGTGCATTTTAGAAGCAGATACTGACAAAAATTGCACAGACTAAACATTAAAAGTTGTGTAATGTCAAATAAGAGAACTTTGATTCACGAGCAAAACTCAACCTTGCTTTCAGATTTTCCCAGTATTCTTTCACCATGGATGCTGCTCCCCTTTTTCTTGTCTTTTGCCATGGATTTTTCTTCCCTAATATTAGTCCCTTCTCAAAGCCCATCTAACTTAGCCTTACACAAGGTTGGCTGGAAACTGAATCCTCACACCCACTTGTCACCAGTTGTCTAGAAATTGAATCTTCACACTGACCTGGGTCCAAGAGTTTGAAGTCATCACAGAGCGTCAGATCTACAAGAGGGACTTGGCCTATTGATTCACATACTATGTGGATTGACCAACCACTACCTGCATTCAGTGAAGGGAACATAAATTTCTCTTATGGAGCTGCATTATAGCCTGGCCTCCCATGCACTGTAACATTTCCACTCTATATCACAGCACTAATAGTTGGAATCTAATGTCATACCATGCAACTGTCTGGTCTCAACATTCTATCCCTTTCCATGTTCAAGAAGCCCAACATGGTGCCTCCATAACATGATTATAACATGGCTTGGATACAAACACAGGAAAGACCAAACTGTATTTGAACACTACCAATGTACTATTCAGGCTGTAACCTGCTGTGGAACACTGCATTCAGTTCTGGGCAACACATTCTATCAGAAAGATACTGCCTAACTGGAGGGTGTCAGAGGTTGAATTGGGAAGGGAACGGAAGTGAGACACTCTTCCAAGCCGTATCTGCTTAAGGCACAAACACTCCACTCACAATAGATAGAACAGTTATTGTAGGAAGATCTGCCCATTACGTGTTTTGATCAGAAGTTAGTTAATCTTTTTTGTTCCTTGTTTGTATATAGCAACAAGCACAATGGGATCCTGGTCCATGACTGGGGCTCTTGGGGTGGTGGTGGTCTACAATACAAATAAACAAAATAATCCTTATGCTTCAGTCTATACTCTATTGAGATGATGAGGACGCTCCTATCTCAACTACTGTTCCACGCTCTCTGTCAAATAGTCAACAGTCTGAAGATTATCTTAGTAATCAAGCACACCAGACTCGTAGGGTTTTTTGTTTTTTATTAAACAAAAGATTAGATTCTGGAACACAAGATGACCAGGTCTACAAAAGGTACAGTTCGCAAAGATGCTACAAGCTGATGCAATTCAACTGCGAGAGACAGTTGAGTTTCAGGATGCCAGAAGGGTTAACATGCAAGGAATAATTTAGAGATAAAAGGGAAGGCATAATAAGAGTCCACAAATTCTCAGAGGATACCAACACTAAGGAGGGAACAGAATTCTTTAGTGATGTACAAAACTGTATCTACCATAGAATCTCTATGAACAGAAATTCCTTGCCTGAATAAAAAGAGCAGAGCAGTAGAATACTACCAACCACCTGACCAAGATGGTGATGATGTGACTGAAATACGCAGGGAGATTAGAGAGGCTACAAAAACAAAAAATTCAGTAATAGGAGATTTCAGCTATCCCTATATTGACTAGGTACGTGTCACCTCAGGACCGGCTGCAGAGATAAAATTTCTAGACTATATTAATGACTGCTTCTTGGAAGAGCTAGTTCTGGAACCCACAAGGGAGAGGCAATTCTTGATTTGTCCTAAGTAGAGCATAGGATCTAATCCAAGAGGTGAATATAACTGAACCACCCAGCAATAGCAACCATAATACAATTAAATTTAACATTCTTGTAGAGGGGGAATACCAAATAAACCCACCACAGTAGACTTTTACTTCAAAACGGGGAACTACACAAAAATGAGTAAGCTAGTTAAATAGGAATTAAAAGGAACAGTCATGTGAGTGAAATGCCTACAAGACACATGGAAACTATTTAAAACCACCACAATAAAAGCTCAAACTAAAGGAATACCGAGATTTACCTGTAATCTAGATTTTTGGAGCCCAGGATGAATTTGCAATGTTGGTAATTATTAAAAATAATATGCACTTGTAAATTAATCAGATTTGACCTAGAAGTCAGAGACAGTAAGTGAGTCATCACAATGGTATTTTTACAGGGTCACATTTCGGATGGAACCACACTTTAATGCTTCATGTGATTAGCCAACGTTCAGCCATATTAACTTTTTAATACGGACATTTGAAACACTAAATAGAGACCTCTTCACAACCAGATCTCAGGATCTCTATGCCATCCTCAGTTTCCCTGACCTCTCAGCTGCTTTTGACACAGTCTACCCTGCCTTCCTCCTCCAAATCTTCTCTTCCTACCTCTGTGGTTGTACCTTCAGTGGCCCCTCTTACCAACCAGAGGTACAACCTACCTCTGTGGTTGTACCTTCAGTGGTCCCTGCTCCCCTAACTCCTCCCTACTCCCCATTTGGACAGCACAGTTTTCATGTTCCCTTCTCTTTATACCCTTTGGGTGACCTCTTCTACCCATACAGCTCCAATTATATCGATGACTTGAAATTCTATCCTTCCATTTCTGACCTGACTCCCTCAATCCAGTCCACACCTGTGTCTCTCTGATAACTCTTCTTGGGTATTTCATGTCAACTTAAATCCATCCCAGTTAAAAGTGAACACATTTTTTTAATCACCACCTCTGTCACTACGAAAACACAACCACCTTCAGACCACTAACTTTGGAGAGAGGGGCAGGAGAGATGCATTTTTATCTCCTTTGCTATCCCTTGACCCACATGTCCATGCTGTCTCTAAATATCGCTGCTTCTTCCATAACATTTCTAATATCCTTTCTGTCCACACAGCCAAGACTCTTGTTCAAGCCCTCATCTCCAAACTTGATTCCTCATTTCTGACCTCCCAAAACCATCACCTCATTTCTGTCCATACAAAACACAGTTGCTAAGATCATCTTCCTTACCATGGGACCTCTCCCCAACCCCCATTCCACTGCATAAGGTCAAGCTTCTTGTTCCCATCAAAACTATTCACATCTTTGCCTCTCCCTACTTATGCTGCCTTAACCTGCTCCCTGTTTGTTTCTCCTACAAACGATTTTTGTACTTTCTTCCATACAACACCCTAGCCATGAAAGAACTTGCCTGAACTGTGATGCCAGTGGTACTTGTTCTGGTGTAGTGGCTGAATCTACTCTTGAAAGTTAACATTTAAAGAATGATGCAAAGTTGATACCACAAACCATTAGAAACATTACATGGTCATATACATGGCCATTGTCATCCATGAGCACTAACCAAGAAACAAACACTTTTAAAAAAACCAAGGACATTCACAGACAAAAATAATGTTAACAGAGTTTAACTTGAGAGAATATATTAGTAGTTTAAAGGTAAAAGATATTAGAGGGATGTGCTGTAATTGTCCCAAAATCAAGCATTATAAACTCAGGAAATCAACCTACAGCTCAGGCTGCCAATGAGCTAGGAGCCATGCAAGCTGCTCAGGAGTCAAGAAGTCCGGGCTCCTTTGTAGCCCCACCAGATGGGCTGCTGAGTGGCCAGGTGGGTGCGCTAGTAGGAAGCCAGTCAGGTTTTTCTGTCAGAACCTTCCCTGAGTTTCATCAGAACTTTGTTGGAATTGAACTGCCTTAATGGAATGTTTTGTTTTTGATGAATCAGCAAATACTGATGAAAAGATGTTTTATTGGAATTTTTATGACCAGCTCTGTTAAGGAGTGGAAATACACAGTTAAGGCACCGAAATAACCTTAATTCTGCTCTCTGCTGACACCATAAAGGGAAAAATTCTAACATGTCTTTTAAAAAATCAGTTTAATCTAATCATAGAATATCAGGGTTGGGAGGGACCTCACGAGGTCATCTAGTCCTTGCTCAAAGCAAGACCAATCCCCAGACAGATTTTTGCCTCAGATCCCTAAATGGCCTCCTCGAGGATTGAACTCACAACCCTGGGTTTAGCAGGACAATACTCATCTGGGACCAAAACCAAAATACCTTAATCATAACTGTAGTTATTGCATAATGTCACAACAAGACAGAGTTAAGTTCATTTATTTCCATACGTGGCTTGTTTAGAAATTAAATGCTCTCATTTCAGTAAGGGCCATAGATATCACTGTCACCTGCCCTTTACAAATGTGCTGTACAATCATATGCGCATCTCATCATCATCAGAGAAAGTTGTTATATTGTTCTAAAGGGCAACAAAAATACCCTTATCTTTCCTTAAGTGTGGTGCCCATATACTCTTGTTAATACACCTGAACGATTTTAGCCTCTTTTTGCACCTGCATCACTTTACTGACTCATTCAATTTGTGATCCACTATAACCCCCACCTTTCACTTTGCATTAATTCTAGTTTTGTGCATGGACACTCCAAACCTCCATCATTCACAATCAGGACCACCATCCCCAACTTTATGAAATTGGTTAGAAAGTCGGAGATTTAAAAAACTAATAAATCACTTCATTTTTCAACAAACTTCCAATTTTCCAGGACACAATTTTTTTTTTTGTTTCTTGGCTAGGCAAGTGGTGACTTCAAGAAAGGGTTTGTTGTTTGCCAAGTACTCAGATAGCTTGAAAAGCTTCAAAGTCCCAAAAAGGGGAAGATGCAGTTGCATGCTGACCTCACAACTCCCTGGCTTAGCCTAGGTAGGCATAGAGGCTAGGATTAGCACCCTCTGGTCCTGGCCAGATAGGCAAAGCCCCTCTGGGTATCTGGGGCTCTTAGAGAAGTTCAACTTCATGATCCCACGTCAGCCTGATGAAGTGAATGGAGACTAGTAATATTTCAAAGCACCCAACCTTCTGCTGTCCCATTTGTTATCATTCAAGAGCACCTGTGTAGACACTGCAACCATGTAAGAAGTTTATCTGAGCCCCCTCACAAGAAGTAAAATTATAACAGTGATTATCATAAACATGGAGGCATATGGCAACTCAACATCCCTTGGTGGGAAGGGATGGATGATTACACTCCCTACACAACTCACACAGATAACAATACCAATCTGTGTGCAGAATAGACCACCAGCAGCACAGCCCGGGGTGTGGAGCAGACCAGACAGGCCCTCCATTACACCAATTTACTCCATCCTCCCCTCCATGCAGATCGAGGGAAACAGGCCAGCAGATGGGGTTACACAAGCCCTGTTAGGACAACGATCTCTCACCCCCCGAGTTATTTCTGGGCCCAAAACGATGGGAAAGTACCCAGCATCCCCGGGGAGCAGCAACACACCACTGAGATCCAGTTACACCCCGCGCACCCCCACCCACGGGAATACACCAAGAGCCCCCCCTCCATCCTGAGAGGGTGCGGCTGCCCACTGGCGCGATATGAGGGCGCCCTATAGCCGTCAGCAGAGACAGCTACAGCACGGGCAACGCCCCCCCGCAAGCAGCTGAGCTGCCCTCCAGCGCTAGGGAGGGACAACCGAGGCCTGACCCAAGGACAAGCACGGGATCCCGAGGAAACCCCAGCAGCTGACCCTGGAAATGGGTAAAGACCGCCGACAACCTCCTCCTCCTCCCCCATCCACACGCAGCAGGACACCCACTACCCAATGACTGACTAGAGCGCCTCAGCCGCCGCTCCCGCCTATATACCTTCCGGGGTCCTTCCACGGCTTGTCGCGCGACCGGACTGTCCTGTTCAGAGCCTGCCCAAAATTCAACACAAAGCCCACAAAGGGAGGCCTTATCCCCACCTTTCTGACACACACTATTTTTGACCCCGTTCCAGGGAGCTGATCGAGAGGGAAGCTGCAGCAATGTGGGCCCGGAGGAGTAGAGTTCTGCAGGCATCGCATCGGGCAGCCCCGAACCAGGGGCCTCTGTCTGTGCCCGGCGCCCGGCCCGGCCCGGGATTGGGCGGGGCTCTCTGGGTGCAGGCCATCTGTTGTGGCGGCGGAGCTGGTTCTCTTCTGGTGCTTGTCGCCGTCTCCTGGCGACCCCGCTGCTGACATGGAGGAGCTGGACGTGGAGCCGCCGCTTACTGTAGGATAGAGCGAGCCCTCGTCTGCGGGGGGGCTGGACACTCTGCCAGGAGCACTGGGGCGGGGGGGACACGCGGGGTAGAGGGGAGCAGGGAACTGTTGTGGGTCACTTCAGCTTTTCACCCTCGTGCCTGTGCATTGCTGACTGTCTCCCTTCGTTAGCACAAATGAGCCCGCCGCCAAAAAGATACAGTGATAATCAGAGCAGCACCCAGCGCCTTTCTGCAGTAGATCTCAAAGTGCTTTATGAAGGAAGGTGGTATCATTATCGCCATTTTACAGATGGGAAAACTGAGGGCACGTCTCTACTGCGTCTGAGAGCAAGCCTCCCAGCCAGTGTAGAAAGACTTGTGCTAGGGGGGCTTGCCCTAGTGTGCTAAAAATTTCTGTGTAGATGAGCCTGTGAACCCAAGCTGGGATTCTTACTCCCAGATGCAGGGGAAGCATAACCTAAAATGGGAGGAGGAATCGTGTTTGCCTGTTCTGTTCTAGAGAGCAGCTGCATGCTTGACAGCCCCTGTGCCCTATCTCCTAACAGCTGATTCCTGGGGTGGACTCCAAAAGGAAGAAATTGTGTTTTGCCTGGGCACCTGGAGAGATGCTGGTGTATGAAACTTTGTTCCCAAAAGGTGGATCTTCTCTTTTATCCTTGAGTGTTTATCTTGGTGGATTTTAAATACTAATGCAGAGCAAACAGGGATACTCCTAACCTCAAGTGTTCAGAAATTGTGAGTTAGGCCCCAAAATAAATTGGCTTAAAATGAGATATTTTAAAATAAATTTGGGGTTCTTTTTACTTGCCTTTCCAAGAGCTTGGAGTACACTCAGATCATGTTCTTTTAAGTTTTATTCTGCAACATGAGACCTAGAAACTTCTTGAGCAGTCATTTGACTCCAGGAGTTGAGGCTTCAAGAACACCACCAAATGGTGTGAGAATTAAGAATTCACCTTATAAACACTAATGTGACAGATCAGACTTAGGAATTAATATATTGAAGAGATTTGTATTTTCATTATCACACAAATTATTAGTGGGTCTTTTGTTTTTTTTTTTGGAATTGAGTTTTACGGAGTGTTTGATATTTTATTACTAGTTTTGTGCCTCTTGCCCTATTTCTGTGCTGACTCTTAGACTTCTTACCAAATAAGAACCATTTTAAGAACCATTTCTGAACCAGTTAATATTTTAAGAACCATTACTGTAGGCTTTAACTTTTGAAGTCCAGAAGTATATTACTATCCCATAGGGCTGAGATGGATTATCTGCATTAAACATTGCAGAGTAGTAGCATTCCTTTGGCTATTTTATGATTTACATGCTTCATTTCAGAATGTGCAGAGAAAAGGCCAGGCTGCCCCAACATTTTCATTGTTCGCAAAGATCAAGATGTGTACTCACAGACCTTACGCAAACTCTTCAATGAATCCCATGGGATCTTTGTTGGACTCCAGAGGAGTGAGGAAGAACTGGCTGGGAAGTCAAGGAAAGCACAGTGAGTAAATAGAAATGCTAGATAGTTTTGAAACAAAAAGAGAACATGTCAGCTTCCCTGTCCCCTATGAAGAATATGTCAGTAGTGAGGCACAATTCAGATAGATTGTTCTGTGCCACTTAATAGTGGAAGGTGGAGGCAGGTGTGGTGTCTGTGTATCTTCTTAGGTTGGTACCCTAGTGAGTTATTAAAGGTACACTTCATACAGTACGTACTTGTTGTTCATTGACTGAATTTATTAAAGAAACATATCTTATCTTGATTGTTCCCTTTATTTGTGCCCAGTCTCCTTCAATGCTGATGGATACTGCCTCATCTGTAGACATGAGGTAGGAGAGCAACCCCCCTATGACTGCTTACAGAATGTCTTGGTAGGAAGTGAGGCAAGGTGATACGATAATAATTTTGCGGTGCAGGAAAGGACCAATATGTTGCTCCACTTCTTCCACCAAACATATGAATCTATATCCAATGAGGGAGGTAATGAAACTCAAATTCTCTCAGCTGCCGACCCTCTGTAATATTGTGTAACTAATTTTTCCACTATCCATTTTACAAAATTAGGCCCTAGTCCCGCAAATAGATACGCTTCTCTAGCAGTGTGGAGCCCCACTGACTTCAGTACAGTGCAGAAGGGGTCTGCCTCTGCAGAGAAACTTGCAGAATGGGGGCCCTACTAGCCTGTAGGCACAAGCTAACAGTAAATAAATCTCTCTAAAGAAAGCCTTTGTATTCTTGGCAGATTGGTTCGAGTGAGTAAAAACTACCGTTCAGTCATAAGAGCCTGTATGGAGGAGATGCACCAGTTGGCTAGTAAGTTCTTCTCCGTTTAAGAAGAGACAGTATTCGAGACCATAAAAATAACATTGGCAATTGTAATTTGTTATAACTGCTGTAAAAGTGTTTTCAGATTTTAGTAACTGTTGAGACTGCAGTTCCACCCCTGCGATACAATGTCAATTTGTAAACCTGGGAGAAACTTTTTTCTTTATTTTTTAATTGAATTTTCAGAATTTACTCTTGCACTCACTTTTTAAAATTCTTATTCTTCCTAATTTATTTCTCTGCTCTTTAATTCCCTCCTTGATCTTTTCGATTGCTTCACAAGTCTGATGTTTTTCTTTTCTCAAGATACTTTGCAATCTCCCACTTCCAACTGCCTCAAACAGTCATTCTTATTGTCCCAGGCTTCTCATTATTTATTTATCACTCCATTAATTTGGGATTCCCTCTCATCTTCTCTGCTGGGAAATGCAGCTTCTAACTCTTAAAGAGTCAGAAGAGTAGGTAACCATACTGGATCATTAATACAAGTGTAATGTCCTTGTTTCGTTGTCACTTTTAGGCAGAGTCTGATGACGGTTGGTGCCATCCTTGTTCTGTTTAGTTAATAGGCTTTCTTTTGCATGTGGAACCCCTATCTATTACTTTGCTCTTTTCCTTACTCCTACTCCTCTTGTACTGCTGAGCATCGTATATCATATATGTAATAATGACATTTAGCAGGACAGTTACCACAAACAGTCAATGTTGAAATACAGTCCAGCAACCAAAATTGTTTCCAGATATAACATCATAGAAAGTCAGGTCAGACTATGTTTGCTACTGTAATAAGAGTAGATGGTACTACCTCATCAAACCCACTGCCTTGTGGGTAGCCCGGGAGGGTGTAAGGCTAAGGGCACAACCCCTGACAGAAAAGCCCCACTGCCTTATGGGGGAATTCGGGAGAATTCAGGGCTATGAGAGTAAACTCAGACAGAAAATCTGGAGTGCAGCACCAAAGATATTTTAGTATCTTTCCGGCAACTCCTGCAGCACTTCGGATCCCAGATGTACTGGTTCTTCCTCTCCTCTGGATTTACCGGTGACATCGAGAGTGGGGTCCTGATGCCTGGGCAATTCAGGGCCTCCATATCATCTGCCTAGGCTTGCGGCCTGAAGAGGAACTCCAGCTTTGTCTTGAGCATCAACACAACACGGGAGGCAGCAGTCACCAGTTCTAAGCTCTTATTCGATTGGCATAGAGTTGAGCGCAGGGGCTGTCTCCAATGGTGGGAGAGATCATTGTATCTCACTGGACAACCACTGCCTGCCATAAAACTGGCAGCCCCTAGACCATAGGGTGTTGTCCCGCCACCATCTGCCTGCTTCAGTGAGTGATAGGAGCTTAGCAAAACATCATCTTTAAATGTGACCGATATGGCAAAGATTGTCTCTCTTGAGTGGGTCTCTTCAGCCACATTCGCAGCTGCCATAAAGCCAACTGAGTAAATTCTTTACCTCTCAGGGGTGTATACCCATGGTCTCTCAAGACTGAAAGATGCCTACTACTGTAACATTATATGAATTTATTATCTTTTCACAGAGCTCCCAGAATGATGTTATGCATTCTATCACACTTATAAAAGAGATCAGAACTTGTACAAAATTAATAAAAGGTGCTAAGTAACTAAGGTCATATCTAGTAACATTTAAAAGTTTTTGATAATGAGACTGGAGAATGACCACGCATATCCTTGGATCCAAACATGAAACTGCTTCATTTCTGAGCAGTGTCATCAGAGGGCTGGAAAAATGTTTTTGGGGTGTTTTGACTTCTTTCTCTCTCTTACCTCAGATTCTACCCGGGACCCTGAGCTGCAGTGCCAGCACAGCACCCAGGTAATTTACAAACATTATATTGTGAAATCTAGTCACAGCTGAAAAAAACGATTGCTGGCAAATACACCAGGCAAGTATGTTGTGACAATGATATGTTCTAAATCTACTTCTTTAGTCTTTTGCTTTGGTGGTATAGGCAGCAGCATGCTGCTTATGTTGTAAGAGATACAAGTTGTAGGAGTTATGAGAGCTCTGGGTGCTCTGACGTAATCTATGTATAGATCCAATTTTATAGACTTCAGATACTCTAGCCTTTTAACAAAATCCAACCACGAACTAATACCCCAGCCTCCCCTTAGAGCCTACCTCTCTGATGTCCCACCCCAAAACTGATGAGGCTTGTAGTGAGCCTTGAAATCATGCACTTGAAGCAATAATGGAACTATCTTCCAGGAAGAGTAAAGAATACAAGCTGTGGTATTATCTTGTCAGCATTAATATTGCCCTATTGGTGTTTTCCCTCTGTCATAACTTTTCCTTGGGTTATAAATTCAGACCTAAGTTATCTTTATAGAACCAAAATAAACATTGTAACTTTCAATTGAGGTCTCACTTAGAACCAAAATAAACATTGTAACCTTCAATTGAGGTCTCTCAGATCCCTGAGCCTTAATGTCAGAAAGAATTCCTGTACTATTTTAGTGTTGACCACAGATGGGAGATGGTTTTTGTTTTTTAATGTGCAAGCAGCTTCGAAACTTCCTAAATCAAATATGTGGCCCAGTGTCTCATTTTACTACTGATCTTCTCTGAAATGTTAAGTTCACTTCTTTGGACAGGAGAAGTGTTTTACTATCAGAGGAGTGGATAAGGAGGAAGGCTGCTATTTGACATGTTGTGGTTCAAATGCCTTTCTTTGGTTGCTGTGTTAGGAAACTCGGGAGTGACTTTTGCATATGAAATCTGTACCTGTTGCTCCTCAGGTCTCTATTCTGTCCGCGATGGAGCTGATCTGGAACTTGTGTGAGATCCTTTTTGTTGAAGCAGCGCCAGGTGAGAATTGGAGTATAATGATGTTAATAGGTAATTTTGTTTGCATAGGTATTTGTTCTAGAAATGTACAACGTGCCCATCGGAACATATCTTGGCACGTCTCCAAAAGTCATACTAATATTGCCAGGAAGTGGCAACAAACCCTACCCCAATGCTTCCTGTCTCAGTTGTCTTCTCTGTCTAGCACTGTGCCCTAAACTAATAGACCTCTTTCCCTTTTCCCTCCTGTTCCAGTTTTCTCCTTCCTCTGTACTACAGTGGAACTGGAGTTGGGTCATAGTACATGAAATTAATAGAGAAATGTGATATCAAGCAGAATTTTTTTCTCAGGTTGTTGAATTTCAAGGGTAAACAACCTCTAAGTACAAAATATTATAAAATTCATAAGCATAGACTATATATAAATGGTAAGTATCACTTACCCATTAGGGTCCACATTCTTTGGTGCAGCTCCACTGACTTTAGAGTGTCTTCACTGACATCAGTTGAATTACACCAGGAGAGGATTTGGCCTAGGATTTCAATCCAAGTTACTTTTTAGGCAGTCAAAATATGTAAACATATGCTGCCTATTCAATCACATTATCCAGAAGAGAGGTTCTCAAACTGAACTATTTGATGGTGGTTTTGTTGAGAGCAAATGAGTTACCTGGTGCTATTTTTCCTCCTCATTTCCAGCGAAAACAGATTTGAGAGGAAAATAAAATGAAGAGTAAAACTATGGGCATCATGTGGGCAATATAAGATGTATGATAATTATCAATCATCTTGTTTTTGAAGTGCCTGTGGTAAGTGACAACAATGTTGTTAGCTAGCAACCTTAACTAGCTTTGTTTTGTCTCTCTATGTCATGGAGCAGGTTAATAGTCAAAGGAGCAAGTCCCCTTTCAGTTTGTAAAATTTTGAGTTTGTTAATTTGGCAGCAGCCTGCTGTTCTTCCATGGCCTTTGGTGGATTGAGCCTGGCAGATAAAAATCCTATGAATGAGTCGGAGAACTAGGCAGACTTGTCCTCTGCTTTTGACTGTGGGAAATATATTATGAAACCAATAATGTTAGAATCTTAAAACAGCAGGGATCTGATGGAGAGATGTATTCTCTTCCTACAGCTGGTCATCTCCTGCTTCACCTCCTCGACTGGGTTCGTCTTCATGTGTGTGACGTAGACAGCATGGTCCGGGAAGTTCTGAGCAGTGAAAATCCATCAAAGCATAAAGACTTCTGGAATGCTGTGAGTAAAGAAACTGGTGCTCTCTCCATCAAAGAAGTTTATACATTTGCATGTGTGCTCTGTCCCTCCTTCCTCATGAGTGGCTTTGTACGCTAGATTGCATCTCAGAAACCATTTGGCATAATTGCTAGTATCTGCTTGGAGGGATTCCTTCATGAAGACTGTTATCCTCACCCCTAGAGAGGATTTCAGATCAAAATAGAGGCCAGGGCCAGCATGGTATAGGGAATGTTATAGGGCCACGCCACCTGGGGCGCCCTCCTGCAGCAGGCCCTGGCATGACAGGTCCGTCCATGAAAGGAACATTCTCTCTGTGTCTGATTCAAAAGCCCACCTTTAGGCATAATTAATTTCTGCACATATACAATAGTCTACAGTATAAAATCATTCTCCCTGAAATCCCAGAATACAGCAGGTTCACAGCAGTTTTTCATGCCATCTCCTGGGACATCATTTCCAGCTCACTCTCTTGAGGGAGAGTCCCATCTCCAATCTTCTCTGTCTTTTCACTTTCATCCCAGGGCATCACTCTCTAGGCTATCCACCTGAGAGCTCCTAGTGTCACTTTTCCCCCATGATGCTTCTCTGATAGCCCCAAGTCAGATCTTCTCTGAGAGAACTCCCTGCAGTATTCCTCCCATGCAGGCCTCCCTACCTGAGAGTCCTACCCATGCTTAAGGAATGTCCCTGCAGGATCAACCCCTTGTTCTTGGTGTGGTTTCCCACAGTTCTCCATTCAGGAGTGTTGCAGGGGGTATTCCTGTAGTGTTTCATTCACCCCAGTCCCCCTGCCTGTGAGTCCTGCCCTTGCTCCTGGGATCCACCCTCCAGCATCAACTTTCTTGTTTTGGGTTTGGTTTCCCCTAACCAGGGCTGGTTCTTCCCCTGGTTCCTAGAGGCCTCCTCATGAACTGTCCTATAACTCAACAGGGGTTCCCCAGCTTTGGCCAGTCCTCACCAACAACATGCTTCACCTTCTTCCCGCTGGCTCTGTTTACTAGCTCTCCTCTGCTACTCCTGTTCCTGTCTGGGTCTCTCCTTTCCTCCCCAGGCAGTTCTCATCTCCCCCTTTCTTGTCTCTCTCAGGCCGTTTTCCTGACTGAGTCCTCCACTGTCTGTGTTTCTCCATTAATATGATCCAGGTGCATTTAAAATCAACTGGGAAGCAGCTGAGAAGTCATGGACTCGCCTCCTTCTTAAAGGGGGCCTTCACCCTGTGGCAGGAGGCTTGTGCTTTGTGAGCGTTTGAGTTAACAATATCTGTAGTTGAAGCACTTTTGGTTCCTTTAGCTTTTCAAAGCCATACATGTTAACTCAGTTAAAATTCACCTTTGGTCTGATTCTGCATGAAAGTGGTGTCTCAGCATTGCTCCTGCTTGGTGCTCACGGACTGTGGTGGTTTTTGCAGGTGGACATCTTCGTGCTGCAGGGCCGGATGGATGATGCACGGCATTTACTCTCTAAGGAAGCCAGCGCCAACCCCACATCGATGGGCATGTGCAAAATTCTGGATGACCTGATGAAGAAGATGCCCATTCTTAGTGTATGCATGCAGCAGCCATCTCATACAGTTCCATTGGGGAATAATACATGCAGTGGTCTGTAGTGGGGGTGGCATTTGTAGTCCAGTCTGTATCATCTCACTTGTGGGCCACTATAACATAACATCCTGGCCTACTGACTACTAAAATGTCTGAATTCTGATGCCTTCTGGCTGTGACATACATGTTCTATAACAGGGGTAGGCAACCTATGGCACGTGTGCCGAAGGTGGCACGCGAGCTGACTTTCAGTGGCACTCACACTGCCTGGGTCCTGGCCACCGGTCTGGGGGTCTCTGCATTTTAATTTAATTTTAAATGCAGTGTTTTAATTTTAAAAACCTTATTTACTTTACATACAACAATAGTTTAGTTATATATTATAGACTTATAGAAAGAGACCTTCTAAAAATGTTAAAATGTTTTACTGGCACACAAAACCTTAAATTAGAGTGAATAAATGAAGACTTGGCACAGCACTTCTGAAAGGTTGCTGACCCGTTCTGTAACAACCCAAAAAGACCCAAATGCAGGGAGAAGAGTATATTATGTTAAAAGGCAACATGGCCTTGGTGGTGATTCCTGTTCTTACTCAACGCTGTGGAGGGAGACACATTTTTCCAGTTCTTCAAAATATTCTGATTGACAGCTCTTACACAACCTCCCAGAGAACTTTCCTTTTAGACTTCATCCGCACATCTCCACCTCCACACATGCTGCAGTGGCCTTTTTATGGTGAAAAGGCATCAGATGCTGCATTGTGGTCCCCTGTGGGTTCCTGTACACTCTGTCACTTTGATATTTAAACGGCTGAAGTGATGGAGAAGCTTGCTAGCAGCATACATCAAAATCCTTGCCGTGGGCCAGTGTTTTGCTTTGCCCATGAAAGGCTTGTTTGACAGTCATGCTGAATGACAGTTGAAGAGGCTGGACTTTGCATTTGCCTTATTGTGTGTATGTATCTTCCCGGTTCAGATTGGCAACACCCAGACACTGACTGAGATGGAACTGAAATGGCAGCATTGGCATGAAGAATGTCAGCGGTACCTCCAGGATGGGACCTTTTCTTCCAATCTCCACATGGAGTCCGTCTGCAAGGTCTGTTGTGGCTGGGAAGGAAGGAGGTTATGTTCACAGATTTGAAGGCACCAGTAGCCATCCATTGGGGATTGGGAGTGCTGTATGGACACAGGTAATCTTAGTCTGCTGGTCAAAGCAGGAAATTTAGAGTGGTGGACTCTATGTGACTTTGGGCAAATGGCTTCCCCTTACTTCACCTCTCCATAAGTCAGGCAGTAATGCTGGTTATAGAATTGAGCTCACAGGCATGTTTTGGGGCCTGATTAACTATTTGTGAAACACTTTGAGGCTCTTTGCTGAACTCTGCTATCATAAGTGCAAGTTTGATACCATCAGCTCAGACTGTCCCCTCAGTACAATGCTTTGGTCAATGGCATGCCCAAGAGCCGCTGTTCTTTTCCTCTTAGTTATTTGGTTTTAATTAAGTTGTTGGTGATTGCATGTCCTGTTAGTGGGTGTGATGCCAAGAGAAGCAGAGCTGAGGGATTTAAAGAAAGGAAGTTAGTAATGAAGATGTGAGTCTATGAGGGCTTACGGTGGCATTTCTCTTTCATGCTAGATCCTGCTGGGAGATGAGAATGCCATACTGGAGAAGAAGGAGCTCATGACTACTTGGTACCACTTTCTGGTCACCCGACTTGTCTACTCCCATCCAACTGTGAAGCCAGTGGAACTTCGCTTCTATGCACAGGTAAGTCTGGGGTTACTGCATTCAAACCACATTGGGAAGGCTGAAGTTTTACAGGGTCCAGGTATTTGTGTGATTTTTCCCACAGAGTTTGAAAGTGGATCAGCAACCTACAGGGAGTTCCAGACGTGCTATGAGTGAAAAATTTGCAGCTGACCAAGAGTTTTCAGTGTGTCATGTAACTGGTTCAGTTTCTACTTGAATGTAGCAAACTGCAAATATCTGCGCTAATTTTCTTATGTCATAGTGTTCGATCTGTTCTAGGAAAAATCCTGTTTGACCCTTTCAATCATTTGTTTTGTTTGTCTCCCCTGGTCACCCCAGTTTTTCCCCAAAAAAGTTCTAAATAAGGCTGACGTGGCCAAATCTCTTCTCCTGCACTGTCCCCATGACCCTTTGCACTGAATGTGTCTTGTCTTTTTGGGGCTTCCACAGTCTAGCATGGACCTGTTCCTGGGAGGAGAGAGCAGCTGGGAACCTCTAGACAGCATCTTAATGGCGGCCTTTGAGTTCGAGATCCATCAAGTGATTAAAGAATGCAGGTTGAGTTTTAGTAAGACTTTGACTTCTTGGTTATACAGCACTGCTTCTCTGTGCCCTCGGTCCCGCAGCAAGCTCGCATCTCTTATGGAGAGGAGTCTGCCTGCATGTAGAGATATGTGCACGTAATAAGGATGATTGAGCCTCTCTGTTCTGTATTTTAAGGACTTTGTAAAGAACACGTCAGGCAGACAGCAATTAAGATAACATTCCACTAGGTCTGTGACATAGTGTCACTTGTCTGCAAGTCTGCTGGGTTAGGGCAGTGTATTGCTTCTATGACAGTCGGAAATGTCGCCAGAAAACGTAACGAGTCACTTGTCAGTTACAGGCTGATATTTTCTTCCTTTGCTTTTTGAAAATGCAGCATCGCCCTGAGCAACTGGTGGTTTGTGGCTCATCTGACTGACCTGCTGGATCATTGCAAACTCCTGCAGTCTCACAATCTCTAGTAAGTGGCTCTGCATTGTTTACTCAAGTGTCCAGGGGCTAGAGATAGGATCTGTTAAGAAGAGTTGATAGAAGGATAATGTAGTATTTTCTTAGTGAAGAACTACATTTCAGAGATTCAGAGCGAGGGGATGTGCTGTATATTCCAGTGAAACCTGTGGAATGAAAAGGAAAATCCAAGTGCTGCAAGAAGTGATGTTGCAGGAGAGGATGCCAACCTGCCACACCTCTGAGTTGATACTGAACCAGCGCCTCAGAGTGATGTTAGGGTCTTCTGTGCTGACAGCAGTGAAGTTTTTCCAGATGAAATAGAACTGACTGTGGTGATTAGAGATTCCATGATACATTTTGAATGAAGTAGGAGTATGAATCCTCTTGCCTTCGCTAAATTCCATCTTGAGTAATTGAATCTTATCTAAATTTCGCTTGCAGTTTCAGTTGGCTAAAGGATTTTCTAAATTATTTTTTAGTTGTGGAATGCTAGTAAACAGCTGTGATGTCTCTCCCAAGAGGTGGCTGATTTTCAGTGGCATTTGTAAACCACACTGAGCTACTCTAGGATGAAATGTATTGTGTAAATGAAAAGTCTTTATCAATAATAGCTTCAGCAGAGTCTTTTCATTGAGATACAACCTTGCAGCTGCTAATGGGTGTGTTTTGAGGGATCCCGCTGCAATAAAAAACCTTGATGTGCATGTGATGTAGAAAAATGGACTAGTTTAGAGACTTCTTAAAAAAACAAAAAAAACTTGTAGCCTGGACTGTGAGAGACACTTAATAAATTAGGTAATCGCATGGTAATCTGAGTATATGTTAGGATTAAAATGTATTACTTTTCTGTTTCAGTTTTGGTTCCAATATGCGTGAATTCCTCCTGTTGGAGTATGCCTCCGGGCTCTTTTCCCATCACAGGTAACAACTCCTTCCCTGCTTTCAGATACCAGACTGACATTGGGCAACAAAAGAGAAACCTTCAGGTTAATGATGTGAAAGGCAGCACAATTAAGTGGCTCTTGTTATGGGAAGGGATATTGATCAAGCTGTTTGACCAAGCCTTTGGGCTTCTGCTAGAACCATGAGTTAAAGAGAGAAGAGATCTATTAGAGACCATCAAGTCCCTACACCATAGTTTTAATGCTTTTGTCTTTTCTAGTTATAAATGTCACAGGTAAAACATGTTATCGCTGCAACCCCAAGTTTGCAGAACAGCTGGTGCAGGTGGTGGTATTCCAGAGCAGTCACTATAGGTATCAGTACTAGCAGAAGCCAATTTAAGTCTCAAAGATGAGTGACTGACCTAACCAGGGGTCTCCTACAGTGTGTTACTGTTCTTAATCCTGACTCAAATCCCTCTCGTGGCTATAATAAAGTGCTTTATTGAGAGTTCTCCTTAGAAGGAACATTTGACCTCTCTCTCCCCTCTTTTGTAGTCTGTGGCAGCTGGGGGTAGATTATTTTGATCATTGTCCAGAGTATGGCAAGGTTTACCTGGAGCTTCATATTGAGCGAATCCCCCTCAACACAGAGCAAAAAGCCCTAAAGGTGCTGAGGATCTGTGAGCAGAGACAGATGCACGAACAAGGTGATTGACTCTTCATGACGTTTCATTGCCTTATAGTGACCTGGTGTAACTAAAAACTGACTCTCCATTTCTCTCTTCTCCCCACTTTATCCCAAAGTTCGCAGCATCTGTAAAATCATGGCCATGAAAGCTGTGCGGAACAATCGCTTAGGCTCAGCACTGTCCTGGAGCATCCGAGCCAAGGACGCAGCATTTGCTACACTCATATCGGACAGGTGGGTCTTTGTTACTCTCTAGACAGAGCAGAACCTTTTAGAGACATTGCAGTAATGGTTGGGGAGGGAAGCACTGTCCTGAGAAGGCTCTTCTGAAGGCAAATTGAGATAATCTGTTAGAACAGAACCTTCTTCCCCTTAGGACAAACTAGTGCAGCATCTGTGCTAGTGAAGTAAATCATTGACCTCTTTCAGAGACAAAGGATTGTGCAATACTTGTAACATCCTTCTTCCTTAGCCATTTCCCTTCTCCTTGCCACTCTCCTCCCCCCTTCTGCAATCCTCAGAAGACAAGAATAGGGAGAGAACAGACCTGCAGATCAACTTAATCTTCGGTAGCAGAGGAAGTTAATATTGTTTCACGGAGATCCTAGTTTTGAACGGAATAAACTATTCAGTACTTAATCTTGTGGGCAGTGAGGGGGCTGTACGGGAGGAGGAACGCCCTACTAGTTCTAACACGGCTGGGAGAAAGAAGATCTGGTTTCTGTTTCTGACCTGCTCTAGGCTTCCTGTGTGATCTTTTGACAAGTCGTATCATATATCTGCTTAATTTTTTACAGCTGGGGGAAATGGGGAAAGTACCTGTGGCTCAGCTAGGATTAGATTGTAACTTTGAGATCAGTGGGTAGAAGATGCTCTAGAACAATGGTTCCCAAACATTTTGCTAAGGTGACCCACAAACTGCATTGTCTTCTGTGATCCACCATTACCTATATGCACATTCTGCCCTGTCATCACAATCCTAATCCTGGGCAGCTGGGTGGCACTGCAACCCTGTGTGCCAGGTCACAATGCCCCGGAGCAAGCAGCTGGGATGAGTTGTCACTGTTGGGTGAGCACAGGGCAGGCTTGGTTTCCAACCCACATTCCCCACAGGCCACCCTGCTCACTGGGCTAGGAGAAGTGTATGTTTGCCTAGTACCCTGTGATTCATCTAGAATCTTCCCACAACCCCCAGGACCCATTTGTTTGGGAAAAACTGCCATAGAAGCGCAGGTTATTATTTCACATTTGAGGGCTGAGTAACCTGAGAAAGAAGCGCTATTTTTGTCTTGTTTTAGGAGTGGGAGGGACCATATTAGCTTGAACGGAATGTGGAAGAAAACCAACACAGGAAGCAAGCACTGAAAGCAGCAGCATAATAAAGGCTAGACTGGAAAAACTCTTAGGACTTAATTTGCTCCTGCTGCTTATCAGCTCTTCTGTGCAGTAAAAAAACAAAGCCTTTGTTATGACCTGGCAGAGCTGTTTATGCATCGGTTTGCCTCAGGACTGCTTGCTGTGCTGCTATTCTTCCACCTTTGCTTTTAAAAACAAATCCTGGTGACTGCAAATATCCTGAACAACAAAAATAAAGAGTGCGGAGATGGGTGTATTAAACATACACAATAATACCTGAATGGACCCCCACCTCCATGGAATGGTTTTGGCTCTTTAGGAGGGTGATTAAAACAGAATGACATTGGGTAATAATCCCTCTAGATTCCTGAAGGATTATTGTGAGAGAGGCAGCTTCTCAGACCTGGACCTTATCGATAACTTGGGACCCTCCATGCTGCTCAGTGATCGGCTGACATTTCTTGGTGAGAATCTCCTGCCTGCAGACCCTTCCTAGAACTGCTTTAAAGTGTTGTTCACCCTAAAACCATTGCTCTGGAGCTGCTACTGGTTTTCTTAATTTCTTCTCTCCTTTACATCCTGAGTCCATTACAGATGTCAGGGGGAGAGAAAATTACTATATGTGATTTGGGATGTCATCCTCTTGCTGTTGTCGGCAGACTGTTTTACCTCAAATTGCATTCACAGAAGATCTCTGATGTTCCACCTCAGTTTGTGCAGGGCAGTCTCGGGCTCGGGGGTTTATAAATCTAAACTAAAATCTAACTAAATAAGCATTTATTTTTCCCATCTGTTTCCCTATCTAGTGGTGCTTCCTGTGAGGAGTTAGTGATGAGAACCTGGAAAAACTTATGTGCGGATTTTCCTAGATCCCTACAAAGGCAAACCCTTTGCACTAGTTATCTTGCCCATATGGTAGTTTTGCCGACTGCTTAAAGGTCTCCAAAGTACATCTCCACAGCTCCATTTGTTCAGCATGGAAACTCCAAGCTCACAATGGGGAGGACTTGACACCATAGAGGAACTAGGGGGCTGGGCCTCTGACAAATAACACCGGAAGGGCTCCATCCGCTTTCTTTCTATATGAACAACTTCTTTCCCCTGGTGGCACCAAACCTTAGGCTGCTGCTGCTACCTGCCTGTCTTTTGGTGAAATCCCTTCCCTCCTCAATTAACCACTTCACTTCCCAGATGTCAGATCTCATCGTAACCAGGTCCTGGGGTTTCAGAGCCTTACAAAAAGAACAGGAGTACTTTTGGCACCTTAGAGACTAACAAATTTATTTCAGCATTATGCATCCAAAGAAGTGAGCTGTAGCTCATGAAAGCTCATGCTGAAATAAATTTGTTGGTCTCTAAGGTGCCACAAGTACTCCTGGTCTTTTTGCGGATACAGACTAACACGACTGCTACTCAGAGACTTACAGGTTAACAAAGATCTAAATTTCCAGTACAAGCAATCAGAAAAATCAATGCTTTACGGAAAGCCTTTCAAACATTGTTATGTCCTAATGCAAATACACAGGGCAGAGGCCCACTTCTCCCCTTGCGGGCCATCTTTAAAGGAAATGGTGACTTGCAGAATGTGTTTGATTTAAAACCATTCTCTGAGCTATTCTGGAAGATGCTGCACAGACGCTCACTGTATTGCCCTGAACAAAACTGGGGTGTTGTCCTTTAAGCAGGTTTAAGTGGTAAACAACAACAAAGGGAAGTTTTCCTTCTGTCCCCATGCTGTATGTATTAAGCTATTTTAATATATAAATTGTACAAGATTCCAACTTCCCTCTTTAGCCCAGACCTGCCAAAGGGCCCAGTCCTCCCCCCATTTAAGTTCTGGGAGTTTTACCACAGACTTCATAGTAGCAGGATTAGCCTGTTAGTGTTTTGTAACCAAAGCCTGGGATCTTCTGACAGTAGCTAACGTTTTACTCCCCTCACCCACCACACACAGGGAAGTACCGAGAATTCCATCGGCTGTATGGCGAGAAGCGGTTCTCTGAAGCTGCCAAGCTGCTCTTGATGCTGATGACGGCTCATATTGCTCCATGTTCCTTCTGGATGACCCTGTTGACTGATGCTCTTCCCCTCCTGGAGCAGAAAGAGGTGAATGTGGGGTTCTGATGCAACAACACAACCACCATACTTGTTGACCCACAGGCATCCCTCTTTTTCCTGACAGGAAGTAGTTGTACACAAATAGGACAGGGTATCTCAGAACTACCTGTCCCCTGCCTGATGACTGACACAAGGTACACTAGCGATTCTCCATACTTCTCATGTAAATGAGTTAGATTTGGCTGTTCAAGAAATGTGTGGCCATGTGAAAGTCATGGCCAGTGGTGGCAAGGAGGACGCAGAGGCACTTAGGGCAAAATTAATCGCTGATGTACATCCTGTGAAATCCTTGTTTACACTAAGATTGCAGGTAGTAGGGGATAAGGGTGTAATTCAGCCCTCTCCTTTCAAAGTAGCAGACTCAGTGCACTGTTGAGGATTGAGGCAGGTTACAGACCTGCCTAGTTGTTTTGGGGGTTTGAAGTTAAGATTTTCCAGTGTGAATCCCTCTGGCTTACAGTCCATCCAGAAAATTACAGCCTTGCAAGTGCAAGACCCGTGACTTACCAGGTGTTAAGTGGTTCAAATGGAGCATGGGCATGGGCATGGGCATGCAGAAGCATTCTCCTCTTGTTGATCTGTCCCTCAGGAGCCACTTGTTCTGGATCCCCTAGATAAGTGGTTAATGTTTTAAGCAAACAGTCTCTTTCCCACAGGTAATATTTTCAGCAGAGCAGACATATGAATTGATGCGCTGCTTGGAGGACCTGACAGCTGGAAAGACAGATAACCAAAAACTCCAGGTAATCTTGCCTGAAGTCAACTGGATGATTCAACTGGGGTAGCATGGGAAAGACGAAGCAAGTCTCCATAACACTGTGCTTGTTCCTAGGTTGATGACGTTGAGACTACCAAGGTGGAAATCCTGAGACTTGCTCTTGCACGAAACCTTGCCCGAGCTATTGTCAAGGAGGGCACGTTGGAAGGATCATGAGAATGGGCTCCTGAAGTAACTCTGTGGCATATTGTACATAAAACTGACTGCTTTTCTAAGAATAAATGTCTTGTTTTGCATATTTCTAGCTGATCTTGTGCCAGTGTTTTGTCGTGTCTCAATGTTGTTTCAAATCAGACAATGAACATGTAGGAAGTCTCCCCCCACTCCCTATTCCTTTAGCAATAACATTTGCCTCTGTTACCATTTCAGTTGTGTCATCTCCTGTAACTAGAACTGAATTTGAACAGACCTTTCAAACCTGATAGATTTGACACCACCTCCTTTTGGTTGATGGATTGAATCTCATGGCTTCCATAAACAGCAGCTTACTCCTCACTGTGTCACAAAGGGTCGCACACAGAGCAAAGTAGGGAAAACAGTTTATTTAACATGCAGCAAAACAAATGCAGTGGAGATATATTTACAATATGACGGCTCAGTTTGATGCTGCAACCTCAACCTCTGAACAAGTAACATTCATAGTTTAATTTCCAAAGCTTGTACAATACTTTTCCCCACAGTGAGACTATGGTACCTTGCCCTTTGACTGTACAGTCTGGGCACTGCAGTGCCATTAACAAGGAGGATGAAGCTATTCTGCAGAATGCACTTGTGCTCTTCTGATTTCCTCACAGCCACCAAGAGAGTCACTTCTAGGCATCTAAAGCAGTGAAACCTGTTTCCTAACAATACGTTACAGCACCTGGGGCAGACTTAAAGAGCTAAGTGAAGCCCCTAGATGTATTGTCTACAGTGCCAGTGAGGCCCATGTTGAAAGCAGAAAGAACATTCCTTGCTCACCACCTCTTTCCAACAGTTTTAAGAACTCAGCTGCTGCTTTTTTTCAGGATCCAAGAGCATCTTCCATTCACTTAAAGACAACGGAGGAGGCGACACGCCTTGGTCCTGAGTGCCAAACCAGCACTGACACTTAGCAAGCTGTTTGGATTTTTACTTCTACACTTACCTTTCAATGGCTAGTGCCCCCTTCGCATCGGTGCCTGCTGTGTCTTTCACTTCTCCTTGTGGTTGGTATTTCTCACTACTCTGAAGAAAAACATTGAGCCACCGTGGAAAGTATAAGATGGCTAGAAAGAGTTCTGAGCTCTACTTACAGTAATGGGTTTTATAACCTCCTCTAAATCCAGCAGCACTTCCTCATTTTAGTTTTATTTCTGCAATAGGCTGGAGTATCTTCCTGCTGTACTGAGTCTGTGGACAGTCTGGCTGACCATTCCCTTCACAATTTAAAAGCTGTTTGCCTGTACCTTGCACTGCTGGAAATTCTATGTCTAGTGTAATTAAGTTTCCATACAGCCACCCCACATGCAGAGTGGGGTGAAAGGTTACAGATTTAAAACAGAAAAAAATGCTTCATTAAAACAATTTGCTAAAAGGTCACCGAAGGATTGTTTAGGCTTGAAATGAAGGGGGAGGGGGAAGGAGTTCTGGAATCAAACTTTCAGTGTATTGAACTAAGTCTAATTCATGTAGATACAGGGCTCACTTGTGTGAGCCCCATGATTTAAAATACAATTGGTTTTCCCCTTGTGGGGAGAATTGCACTTAGCCACTTAATACTGGGAGCAAATAAAACAGGGTTCTAAACCCAGCAGTGCACCATCACAGCCTAATGGATCCTGCCTTAATCTGCTCATTATAATTAGATGTCCTATAGCTTTACTATTTACATCTTGTATTCCTAGTCTTTTCAAGAGAACACAGTATTCAACTAATAATGCTGCCTGCAGAAGGGGAACTGAGAGGCTTTTCTCCTTACACCTGGTCCAGCCTCTGCACCTGATTAGTGGTTGCACTGAGGCTGCTGAACTGGAGTTGCCATCCTTTATCAGTGTAACCTGTGCTGTCCACTCAAAGACAACTGGAGCGCTTTGGCCCTGTTGGTTTTACCTCCTTGCTACACACATTTCCTCTCCCCCATACTATGGAATGTGATGAAGGCAGAATAATACTCAGCACAGGCACGTGAATATAAAAAATAGCATGAGCTGCCTGGAAGAGAGAGAGTGCAGAGGCAGCTGGGAGTATAAAATAAAAGAAAGCAACTAAAGCGAGTGTCCCACAACGTGCAGTTACTGTCTGAATGGGCAGCGCTGGCTGCTGGAGAGGAGAACAGAGGGGGCGTGAAGTGTTGTTTTACTGTAAAAAACCCTCCTGTCTTGGAGCCAGTGGTTACTGCACAGCATGCCTAGAAGGTTCAGTTTTGGCATCAAGGAGGCAAAAGCCTTAGGGCAGGCACAGACATTAGGGCTCTGCACTGAGGAAACTCGGGATGGCATCATAACCCTTCCAGCCTGTAGGCATCTCTGGACAACAGCAAAGGAGGAAGCCGACCAATCCCCTTCTGGCTACAGGTCTCCCTTCCAGAACACCATAATTTCAAGTTTAATAACAAAGTGGAAGATAGAACCAGATTCACCCAGAGGCCAAGATAAAGCAGCCAGCAAAGCCTCCCACTGGCTGCCACTCAGTTCATTCTTGGCATAGATGCCCCGGGCCCACTTCAACCCGAGGTAAAACATTCCAGACTAAAGCTACAAGCGGAGTGGTCAGGACATGTAAACAAAGCTAAACATCACCAGTGGATAGCATGTGTGCCCCTTCCACGTCACATTCATTCCAGTCCCTTTGGGATCCCTGCCTGGTCCTGTCATGGAGACTCTGGCGGACTCGCTGGGTCATAGATCACCCCACTGATCTACTGGGGGAAACTGATCCACTTCCCCAACCTCTGTGCTGGGCTGGTCTCCCAAAGTGAAAGTCAGTCTGTACCTCAGCCTCACCTTCTCCTGCAAGGAAGAAGAAAAACAGGATGTTAAAGTAACAGCCTCCTCTGGAGCAGGAAGGCCATGGAACCAGTAGCAGCAGGAGAACAACGGCAGTGCTCTCTAATTACACTTCACTGTAATAACATTTTAGAGCCCACAATGGCTCTGTCCCAATACCCCATTTGGGGTAAGTGGCCAGCTTATGTTAATGGAGCATTTCTGGATACTTAATAAGGCTGATTTATTTATTCTTTTGTTTGTAAATATGAGAGGTCCGTCTCCTGGAGTGAAACAGCAGGAGAAAAGCACTTACATTGCAATACAGACTCACTGCAGACACTGACCAGCCTTTGTAGTTCAGCTGCTTCCCCGTAATCCTACTAAACACATGCTTTAATAGTGCTAAAAGAGCATGACGTCTCAAAACGAAACAATACTGCGGATTGTAGAGGAAGGATCCTGACAGATTCCTATTCCTTAGAGAATAACTCGGGGAAAAAGAAATTTGCTTTCCCCTGGTTATGTGGCTTTTCTAGATGTTCCACAAAGTGAGTTTATAGAAATCCAACAAAACCCCATTATCTTTGTACCTTGGGATCTAACACTTTTTAACTGATGCTGTAAATGCCACTTTTACCATAATCTTCAAAAAACAGTAAGTAGCAAATGTTCAGGTTATCTGAACAATCAAAGGATTTCCTGAGTTCAGACTCTGAACTTTATATACTCTAGCAACGTAGGGCTGGAAGGGGCCTCACGAGGTCATCGAATTCAGCACTCTGTGCTGAGGAAGGACCTGGTAAACCTAGCCCATCCCTGACAGGCGTTTCTTCCAACCTGTTCTTAAAAACCTCCATTGATGGGGATTTCACTGCTTAGAAGCCTATTCCAAGACTTAGCTACCCTTATACATAGAAAGTTTTTCCTAATATCTGACCTAAATCTCTTACTGCAGATTAAGCCCATTACTTCTTGTTCTACCTTCAATGGACGTGGAGAACATTTGATCACTGTCCTCTTTATAACAGCCCTTAACATATTTGAATACCGTTATCAGGTCTCCCCCTGAGTTTTCTTTTCTCAAGACTAAACATGCCCAGTTTTTTAACATTTCCTCACAGATTGGGATTTCTAAATTTTTCATCATTTCATTGTTTTCCTTTGGATTCTTTCCAATTTGTCTACATCTTTCCTGAAGTGTGGCACCCAGAACTGGATGCAGTACTCCAACCGAGGTCTCACCAGTACTGAGTAGAGATAAAAAATTACCTCCTGTGTCTTACATACGACAGTCCTGTTAATATACCCCAGAATAATAATTGCTTTTTTTCACAACGGCATCACATAGTTGGCTCATATTAAAAATGCGATCCACTAAAACCCTATAACCCCCAGATCCTTTTCAGCAGTACTACGACCTAGCTAGTTATTCCTGATTTTGTAGGTGTGCATTTGATTTTTGCTTAAGTGTAGTACGTTGCACTTGTCTTTATTAAATTTAATCGTGTTCATTTCAAACTCTCTAATTTATCAAGATCGTTTTGAATTCTAAGCCTGTCCTCCAAAGTACTGGCAACCCCTCCCATTTTGGTGTCATCTGCAAATTCTATATGCATACTCTCCACTCCATTATCCAAGTTATTAATTAAAATAGTAATGGACCCAGAACTGACCCTTGTAGGACCCTATTAGATATGCCCCCCCAGTTTGACAGCAAACCATTAATAACTACTGTTTTAATATGGTCATTCAAGCAGTTGTTCACCCTCCTCACAGTAATTTAATCTAGACCACATTTCCCCAGCTTGCTCATGAGAATGTCATGTGGGACTGTGTCAAAAGCCTTACTAAAATTAAGATATATCATGACTACTGCTTCCCCCCCATCCACTGGGCTAGTAACCCTGTCAAAGAAGGAAATTAGGTTGGTTTGGCATGATTTGTTCTTGACAAATCCATGCTGGTTATTCCTTATAACCCTATTGCCTTCTTAGTAATTGCAATCTGATTATTTAATAATTTGTTCCAAGTATCAAATTTAGGCCGACTGGTCTATAATTCTCTGAGGCCTTTTTGTTCCCCTCCCCTTTCTAAAGGTTTCCCTTCTCCAGTCCTCTGGGACCTCACCCTTCTTCCATGAATTCTCAAAGAGAATCACTAATGGCTCCAAAATTCTTCAGCTAGTTCCTTAAGAGCCCTAGAATACATTTCATAAGGCCCTGCTGACTTGAATACATCTAACTTATCTAAATATTCTTTAACCTATTATTTCCCTACTGTGGCTTGTTCCTCCCCCCTTGTTAATATTAGTTGTGTTGAGTATCTGGTTTTGGAACATCTTATTCAAATGGATAGCACAAATAGGGATAGCAAGGTGCTCCAGGTAAATATGATAGCTGAATGCTTCTAATATGATGATCAGAAGAGAGGGGGTTAATTATGTTATTTAAGTGATCATAATTAAACTTCACAGTTAATATCCTGACGATACAGGGGGGAAGAACCTCTCTAGGTGCTATTAGGTCAACTTAGTCTGGCTACAGACTAAATAAAGCAATAATATTTCTAATATACCCGATCACTTCTTACAATTCATGTCACCCTGTAAACTATCACCATATTTAGTCATGTGAATGTTATCCCATAAGGGGTGTGGGAAGAGTCCCTGGTGAAGCCCTAACTGTTCCTTTCCACTGAAGTGTTAACATTACGGGGAATTGTATAGGAACTGATCTAGAAGGATTGCTGTGGAGTGAGGCAAAAGCACAGTGCATCTCTCCCTCCCCTGACTCCCTGTCCCTGGGGTGAGATACTGCTAATATGCCAACATACTCCTCTGCGATGATTAACCTCACTCTGCCTCAAGACAGCACTCCAGGGTAATCCGTCTTTGGGGACAGACAATCACGCTTGTACAAATGTTTAGTCTAAACCCATATGGAATTTTATCCTCATCAGATTCATAAAACAACAAGAGAAGTCACTTTTGCTGAAGTTTTGAGCCCCTCTCACCTTCAGAGGATTTGCCAGCAGCATGACTTGGGTGATGGCAGCAGGTGCCTGGATGGGGTTGAATGGAGAAAGTTCTGTACCCGAGGGTGGCTGCAACTTCACTTTCATGGACTGCAAATGTGAAAGAAAAGGAACCCTCAGGTATCGTGACCTGCACTGGAGTAACAAAGGGTTTACACACAGGCTGTATGCCCGAGCTGTGTACATGAGCAAGTTTCCACTTGGGAGAAGCAGGGGTCACAGATAAGTCCGGTCTATACTGAGCATATAGTCATAGGCACATACCAAAATAAATCAAAACAGAGATAATGCACTGGCCCGGAAAACCATGATAGCACCTTTCCAGCACAGGGGCTCCTTGGAAAGATTTTAATACAGATTCCCTAGCCTAGCCAATGCAGACAGGACATAACCAAGTTCTGAGCCGATTTTCAAACACTATAATCAGTCATCTAAAACTAGAGAGGGGAAAAGATCAAACACTCACATTGAAACCTCTCCCAGGGCACAGGGAAAAATAATAATAGCCCCTGAAACTGTCTCATTTTGTCCCTTCCCCTTTCTAACAACATGACCAGGAGCTACTTCCATTGGGGCTCTATGACTTTCAATCCTAGGGTGACCAGATGTTAAGGGGAAAATATCGGGACCACCGCGGGCGGGTGGGGCGGAGGGGGTGTTGTTTTGTTTTTTACACTCACTTGTCCAGGAGTTCAGTGGCAATTCGGCAGAGAGCCCTTTGGTTGGGGACGGTCTTTGGCAGTATTTTGGTGGCAGGTAATAAACCTTGCCGCCAAAGACAGAAGCACCCGCTGCCGAAATACCACCGAAGACCATCCGTGACTGAAGGACTCTCCGCCGAATTGCTGCCGAAGGCCTGGAAACAAAATATCGGGTCAAATGGCGTCCCGACCAGAGTATGGTCGGGACGCGGGACAAACTCCTCAAAATCAGGACAATCCCGATTTTATTGGGACGTCTGGTCACCCTATTCAATCCCCTTCTATAAACTGGACCCCCCCCCCTTGCTTTGTGTCTGCATTTTAGAAGCCAGCTTTCCTATTCTGTTGAACGACACCCTCTGACATTGGTGGAGGAGGGATTTCAGAACATGGGATCATTGCCCCAGTATGATCAGAAAAGACAAGAGGAAAAGCCTTGTTAGATCTTCTAGTTCAGGGGTGGGCAAACTTTTTGGCCCAAGGGCCACACTGGGTTTCCAAAACTGTATGGAGGGCTGGGTAGGGAAGGCTGTGCCTCCTGAAACAGCCTGGCCCCTGCCCCCTATCTGCCTCCTCCCACTACCTACCCCCTGATTGCCCCCTTAAGAATCCTCGACCCATCCAACCCCCCTGCTCCTTGTCCCCTAAGCACACCCTTCCGGGACCCCCTGCCCCTAACCCCCCCAGAACCCCACCCCCTATCCAATCCCCCCGCTCTGTTCCCTGACTGCCCCACCCCCTATCCACCCCCCACCCCCTGACAGGTCCCCCAGGACTCCCACGCTTATCCAACCCCCTCCCCCCAATTCCCCATCCCCTGACCGCCTCCCCCAGAACCTCTGTCCCATCCAACCGTCCCCTGCTCCCCATCCCCCAGGACCCTATGCCCCTTATCCAACCCCCCGGCCACCTTACCATGCTGCTCAGAGCAGCATGTCTGGCCACCACACTGCCCGGCCAGAGCCAGATGCGCGCAGCCCTGCTGTCCAGAGCACTGCCTGCCCGGCAGTGGGGTTGCTGGGAAGCTCAAGGGCTGGGCAGGACGGTCCCACAGGCTGGATGTGGCCTGTGGGCCGTAGTTTCCCCACCTCTGTTCTAGTTCATTTCTTGGCCAGGATAGGATTATTCCCTATTGTATATTTTCTGGTCGAGTGTCCAGTTTAGTTTTAAATGTCCCTTTCAATGGGGTTTAAACCCACCATTTGGGAGTTTATTCCATTCGTTGATCACGTTGTCAGGAAGCTGAGGTTTTAACCCAATTACAGGGACATGGGTAGGTGCCAGCTACACCACAACTGTTAGCCACGTTTTAGCAGTGTCCCTGACACTGCTGTGGTTGTGTAGGCAAGGCCAGAATAGAACATTTTTCCATGTAGTGTCAGTAGACCTTTTAAAGCTCAAACCCCTGAAGACTGAAGGATGAAGCTTAGCGTGTGTGAACAGTCCAGCCACTGAGTTAACCCCAGCTCAGTGCATAAACGTGAAGCTGAGCTGACTTTACCCTGCAGGATATAGGCTCTCTACCAGCAGTTTCTGTTGCTATATGTTATTTAGGATATAGAGAGATCATCTCTCCTCTCTTTTAGGGCTCTTTGGAAGCAGAAAGAGTGGAGGCCCAAGAAAAGCTCACGCTGTAATGTCATGTCCGAATCCCAGAGCTCACACCCATTGTTTCAAAGCAGGATCCCCATCTACCTTCAAGTCTGCATGTCCCTACCTTTGGTACTGCAGCCTGCAGTACAATGTTCTTCACAGGAAGAGGTGCTGTGTTTAACATGGACACCACCACAACCAGCACGTCTGACCTCCCTGGTGGGCACTCCTTGGCAAAGTGTAAGAGGATCCTGAACCCATTCTTGTCGTAGGCTGTCACAGGAAGCGCACGGCCTGGGGATGGAGAGAAGGAGAAGCGAAACACAAGACTATATCTGTAGTAGCATTATGCAATTCAACCCTGGAATCTCACTACCTGGCATTTCTCTCCATGGCAGGAGCTTCCTCAGAGAACCAACAAAGCTTTCCCCGGTTTAAAACTGCCTTCAGGAGCAAAATGTTTTGTGCTCTGAATGCAACAACCTACTTTATCCAAAGGCCAATCGCCTCCTCATCAGAACAGACACCCTGCGTGTCGCTCTCCTTCTTAGCCAGGGCTGGACTGGGCTTTGACAAAGCCGGAGGGTTTTTAGGTAAAACACAGTGGAGGTGTGTAAGGGCAGTAGCACAGGCAAGAAGCACTGCTGGGTGTGTGTCAAGATGACAGCACTGCTACACAGTAGGGACCCTGGCTCAAAGCTAACCATGGTTTGCAGTGTGAAGAGTGAGGCTCTTAGCACCTGGGATGAGTGGCACATTGCAGAATGTTGTTTCAGAGCACTCCAGCGCTGTAAGTGGCAGCACAGTCTCAGAGGCAACTGTCAGCTCGATTGTACACGTGCGGCAGTGTACAGAGAACACAGGAAGGGGATTCCAAGGAGAAACAGTAGTTTCAAACTAAGGGACTTAAACACCTCTTATTTCTCCTGCTGGTTGGAAGGAGGTGGCCATAAAACCCTGGCCTGAGACTCTACAATCTTTTGCACATATTGTGCTGTGGGCAGGGCAGGTCCAAATGAAAGAAAGTCCATTCCATGCTTAACTTCCAACAGCCCCATCCTTGGAAACCCAAAAGTTACAACCAGAACTAGTTGCATAGCCTCCCTAAATGCAATCTGTGCTAAGGGCTGGGTTCTCCTCTCGGTTGATCTACCTGCAACCCCGTAGACATGTTTCAGTGTTGTCTGGGTGCTACAGAGAGAATTTGGCCCTGTACTGCTAACTGACAGCGTCTGAGAGTAGTATTGGAACAGTGACAGTCCAGGGTTGGGAGCAAGCTGAAAAGGGTCTGAGATACTTACTGGGTTTAATGGATTCCAGTGGAACATGGACATTGGCCAAAGAAGCGTCAGGCCCTTTCAGAGGGCTGCCCTGCTGTTGGA
Organism: Gopherus flavomarginatus; assembly: GCF_025201925.1. Lineage (NCBI taxonomy): Eukaryota > Metazoa > Chordata > Testudines > Testudinidae > Gopherus > Gopherus flavomarginatus. The sequence goes on along the minus strand of NC_066628.1, from coordinate 38,090,437 downwards.
GTGAACCTGGCTGGTAGAGAGGGTTTCCTGAACCAGCCGTGCAGCTGCTTGGAAAAGGAACAGTAGAGGCCACTGGAGCAGCAACTGGCAATCCTGTGGTGGATATTAAAGGGGCAGAGGTGACAGTGGCTGGCAAGGTAACCCCAGGGTGGAATACCGAGGGCGCTGACTTCACTTGGGCTGAAGTCCTAGGAGGGAGACAAAAATGGAAGTGGCAAATTAAGAACTATATTGGCTAGCAGAAGTTGCAGTGACAGCACTGAGCGTGAAGCAGGCTTTCACTCCATCTCCCGCACTACTAGAGACAATGGCAAATCATTAAGAACGGCCATACTGGGTCAGACCAAAGGTCCATCCAGCCCAGTATCCTGTCTGCTGACAGTGGCCAATGCCAGGTGCCCCAGAGGAAGTGAACCTAAAAGGTAATGATCAAGTGATCTCTCTCAATCAAGTGATCTAGAGTGAAAGCAGTGGCCTGCAATCGTACCATGGTGTCATGACACTGTAAAGTCTTGTGTGCTGAGCAGTGTTGAGCTGGGTGAATACTACACAGAAAACCACAATGTTTCAGGGAGTGCTGGTGATTTGGGAGGTGTCACTGCTCTCCAAATCAGCAATGTGCTGGGACCCAATACTGCTGGAAGATGAGATGAAAACAAGGGTCCTGGTCACTTATGGTCATTTAAGGATCTCAGGGCACTTTTCACAAGTGTAGGCTCTGTTAGCCCCCGTCTTCTGGTCAACTTACCAATCTGCCTACCTAAATCAATGTGTAGTGTAGCTGTGCAGTGCAAAGCAGCTGCTGTGCTTCACCACCAAGCTGGCTGCATTTCAGTGGTGGGTCAGTGACCTTTGGGTATAGTTTGTATATCAGTTTGTAAAGTGTTTTGAGATCCTTCAAGAGGAGAGATGCTAAATAAATGTAAGACCATCACTATTCAACAGTAAACTTCCATCGAACTAGAGCGAGAAACAGGACATCCTTATTGCAAACCTGATAACTGTAGCAAGGGTAACTTTCAAACGGAAGAGAGGAAGCAAAATCCAGGACTATTACCCTTTGGCCTCTTCAATAAGATGTCCCAGTGCATCCATATTATGCAAAGCATTGCCTCCCATGGCTGAACTGAGGTACTGGGGGGTAGCTGGCATAGCCTTCGGTGGGCCCAGAGGGGCTGCTGGTCCACCAGAGAACAAGAACGGGGCTGTATTAGGTGCAGGGATATTAGAAATAGTCTGAGGGGCTGTGAAAGTGGAAGGCAGAGGCGCTGATGTTCCACACACAGACTGTGATGTGTGATGAAGAAGAGGGTTCACTGCAGTATTGCAGGCGACAGTCACCAGCTTCGGACTAAAGAAGTCCAGGTCCATCTGGTCATTCTGCAACAGAGGGGACAGGTGCATGCTATTAATTCCTGCCATGCCTTAGATACCACTGTAACTCACTGAGATAGGCCTCACCCATTAGGACATGAGGGGGAGGAAGCTAATGGCAAGCAGGAGAATATGTTGCATCTGTTGGACTACATCCCATTTGTAGTTTACTTGACAGCATATGGTGCTGTGCTGGACTGGATACTACTGGTGGGGAGGAGTCAGAAGCTGAGGTGGCCATGTTTATTATGGGCATTTGGATGGGAATTCCGAAGGGCAGTATCCTAACAGAGCAGAGAAACTTACAATAGCCTACTCCTGGGGGAATTCTGTGCCACTGCGCATGCACAGAAATGATGTCCCCCGCAGATTTCTTTGCTTCAAGCAGAAAAATTACTTTCTGACAGGGAAACAAAGGGAAGCCACAAGAGCAGTCATGCGACCTTCCCCAGCAGTATGTTTTGGGTGCCCAGGGCAGCCACCAGAGAATCCTCTCAAACCGCACCTGGATACCCCCACACTAAGCCCCTCCACACTTGGATCCTGCCTTGCTGAGCCTCCCTGCGCACACCTGGTGCACCTGGCACAGGGCCCTGGGGTGTTTCTGTGGCAGGCCCAGTCCATGCACTGTGTCAGGGTGGGTGCAGCCTCGCCGCTGAGTCCATGTCCCAGCGGTGCGGGGAAGAGGGGGAGCCAGAGCTGCACAGTGATCTCCCACCTCCGTGCAGCCAGTGGCCGGCGCTCCCCAATGCCATGGTGGAGCCTCCATATTTATTTGACAAAATGTGCAGAATTTTGTAGAATTTTAAAATATTGTATGCAGAATTTTTATTTTTTTTGGCGCAGAATGCCCTAAGGCGTAAATAGCCAGAGCAGAGGGGAGAGAAGATGGACAGTACATTTCAGTGTAGCAACAACTGAAAGGTGCTGCCTGTTCATTCAGCAGTCCCAGTATCCTGAGATGATGGACTCTGCCTTTGGCCTCTGAGTGTATTCAGTCCAGAATACAACTATTCCCTTGCAAACTGGGTGCATCCCTTGTGTTTCTATTCAGTCTAGCCTTACTGACATCCTCCCCATGTGAGAGGGTAGCTTTTGTATCAAGCTTTGTTGAGATACACACCAAAAAGTAGCACTTACAAAGAAGGAAAGTGAAAGCAGAGATATCTTCTCTGTACTGGTTCAGATATCCCAGTTACACAAGGCCATAGGCAAGACACAGGCCTTCATGTCTGGAACGGTTATTGTCTCTGGCCTGCGTGTGAGCACTCCCTCAGGATATAGCAAAAGCACCAACACTGCAACATCGAGAGTGCTCAGAAACCTCCCACAATGACAGTCTCTTTCTCAGTAAATCCCTCTCTTCATACCTGGAACATATTCCACTGGTTGTTTTCAGTCGACTCTTTCACTGCACTGGGGGCTGGGTCATTCAGGCCTGAATGCAGAAGAAAAGATGGAAACTGGAGTAAAACTGCAAAACTTCTCAACATTAAAGGCGACAGGCAATAAGATGGGGAGCTAGACGGCTAGTTTTCCTAACCTCCTCCTACCTCCTATAGGGTGTTTGACCACTGTGGTAAAACTACTCAGTTCAACTCTGTAACAGTTTGAAAGCTTGATGAAAGAAACATGCACGTTCCATGTCAATGATAAGCCACAGGGTCCTAGATCTCATGCAGGCATATCCTGCACACACAGGCAAGCTTCTCCATTCAGCACTTCCAATGTTCCTCTTACCTGACCTATAGCACCCCCTGTTATTCAGTATCAGAGTCCCAAAGGCACGTACTGTGCAGGCTGCCTAGGTAGATTTGCTAATGCACTTTCTCCTAACCACAGCACTCACTGCTATTTCAGTCCTGAAACTTGTCACGAAGTGTGGTGATGGTTTTCTGATGTGGACAAGCATCCAGAGGGCTAAGACTGGGATTACAGCAAACTCACTGCATTTGTGACCTACCCCTGATTTCAGGAGGAACCTCCAGAGGTTTTAACTCTAGCCTACTGCCAAATTCCCATTCGCTGGGCCACTCAGTGGAGGGAGCTTAGGTGTCCGCTGGATGACATCCAAAACAAACCAGAATAATAAACCACAGAACTGGCAATCTATGGCTAGTACTAATACACTGTTCTCTGCTGCCCAGCTCTAGAACCAAGCTCCAGATAAAATCCTCTCCCCAGAACACACCCTAGCCACACCAGCCTCTTACCTAAACACAGCAGCTCCTCATCCAGCAAGAAGAGGGAATTGGCCGTGCTGCTCTGATGAGTCAGAGGAGCTTCTACTTGGCTGGAGGACCGGCTCCGTGAATGACCAAACTTTTGGGGAGGAGGTGGGAGGATGGGGATTTCTGATGAAGCTTGTGTCGGCACTAGCGCTGGTGCTGGCGTTAGTGTTGCAGGTGGCACTGGCGGTGGCGGGGTGCTGGAGATGTCCACGCCAACGAGGTCAATGAGCACACTGAGATTACTGGTGGAATCGCTCCCTGCAGAGATGGGGAGAAAAGTTATAAGAGGGACTGCAGTCAGCTGGAGCAAAGGCTCTGAACAACGTGAAGACAATATCCAGGGCCAAGTTATCACAGATGATGCTTTGGGTAGGGAGTGTTTCTCTTTTAATCAGAATTTCTGACTCTTCAGAAGAGAGGAAACCTAGATGCTTTCCACTGGAGTATTTGCTGTTAAACTGCTATTGAGCTGGACACTGTATAGTTAGGAAACTTCTGTATAAAAAGAGGAGCCCAGTCCAGGCACTGCTCTCTCCACTGCATGTACTATGTGCAGTGTAGTTGGTAATCCTTTCCATGCCTGCATAGCTCTGGCTAGAACTTGGGAGACCCAGTGTGGTGACAATAGGCAGCACAGGCTGCAGTCAATCAAGGTGTTACTAGTGAGCCAAAGAGAACTACAGGCTTTCTCTGTGTCCAGAGTCACCTTCACGTTCATCACAACCAAATCCTGGCTCTTCCCTATGACAAGGGACACCATTCTGTACAATGGTAATTTCCCTCATGTTTTTCATCAAAGAATCTTAAAGTGTTTTCCAAACAATAATTATGCCTCATGGCACACCAGAGAAGTGGGTATTGTTAGTCCCATTTTCCAGATGGGGAAACTTAGGCAGATAGTGGCTGCTAAGGGACTGGCCTAAATTCACACAGAGTTGCTGGCAGAACTAGAAACAGAACCCACATCCCTTGACTCGTGAACCCCTACTCCAATCCTTTAGATAATGTTCCCAACCTTACATTTAAGCACAGAGAACAAGATAAACATAAATGTATGTTAACTTCTTCCCTGCTGGTATTTAACCGTTGAGGTGGGACCAGGAGGGTTGAATAATCTAACTAAAATGTTGCATTCCACATCAGCTGTTAGTAATCCAGACAGGAAAGCTCAGCTCAGATGTAGGTCTGCTTAGTCAGAACGTCACAAGTCATAAGGTTTCATTATTAAAAAGCCAGCTGTGGAAATGCCAGAGCCTTCCAAGTCAAAGCATTGTCACCGGTGGCCAGAATTATAAACTCATCTGTGTGGCCATCAATGGCTGCTGTTTGGAAGCTGATTTGTCATTCCTACCTGGGCAGATTTTAGCCCAAACAGCTGAAAATACTCTCCTTTACTGCAATTATTTGGACATCCTTCACAAGAGGAAATTCAAAATGACAGGATTCAAAACTGAACAGAACAGATGGCTACTCACCTTCTGCTGCAGACAGTGTCGGGATATCCACTTCACCATTGATGACTTGACCCTCAATTATTTTTTTATAGGAATTTATTACCCGGGATAAATTGTCACTGGCCTGAAGAATATCCCCTAGATGTGGGAGAGAGGCAAAAACTCCAGTAGAGATTTCAGTCACTTGGCTCGCTCTACTGCTTTGGACGCTTAATCATCATCATCAACAACAACCCATTATTTAGACTGCAAGCTCTTCAGGGCAGGGGCTGTCTGTGCAGCGCCTCACACAACAGGGCCCCATTCTCAACTCAGTGATTAGCTCCCATAGGGACATCTCCCCTCTTCTAAGAGCTGTATGCCCCTACCTTGTGTTCACTGAGATCGTTTCCCACACAGCCTCCCTCCCTATCAATTCTTACTGCCAAGGCCCTGCTCTAATTTAGATCATAAGCTTTAAGGGCCTTGGGTTTTTATCTGCCTGTTAGAGGCTGGACACATCCATGGAGGCAAAGAAAGAAGTAACATGACATTAATAGGCCTCTTGCTGTATTCCTGCACAGCTACTGGCCACAATCTCCTTCTTAATAATAATATAATAACTGGAGATATACCCATCTCCTAGAACTGGAAGGAACCTTGAAAGGTCATCAAGTCCAGCCTCCTGCCTTCACTAGCAGGACCAAGTACTGATTTTTACCCCAGTTCCCTAAATGGCCCCCTTAAGGATTGAACTCACAACCGTGGGTTTAGCAGGCCAATGCTCAAACCACTGAGCTATCCCTCCCACCTATGAGCTATCCCTCTCCCACATACCCTCCCCACCAAAAAGGGGAGATGGTTGTTTTACCCAAACTGCTGTCGTTATCCTCTGTTTCACTGGCCAGTTTGAATAATGTCCGTCTTTTGGTTTCACACCTTTCGTAGAGCTCCTGGGAAGAGAGATCAGAAGAAAGGGTCTTATCAGCCAAAAGCCATCAACAGCAACAAACCCTGCTCTTGCAGTCAGCATGAAATGATTAATCTGCATGGAAGTCCCAGTATGAAGGGACACCCAGAGTTTTTTCTTGATGAGAGTGCTGGTCCAACTGGGTGTCCAAATTCCCCTTTCCCAGCTCTATAGGGAGCTATTCACATTTTTATCAGCATAAGGAGAACAAGTCCGATCTACATTCTCAGTATAATAAAGATGAATATCAGCCAGTGGTATGCTATGTACACAAGGCACGCACTACATGCCCAACTGGCTGTGCATTGTCCAGCCAGCGGCCTGCAGGACTATTCTGTCCAGCACCAAAGGGGGATGCCATTTTGTAAATCTTGCTGTACTTGGAAGGTCATGCTGCATGGAGGACACCGTTTTGGACCACGTAAGGCATGCAAGTGAGTTGTTGCATGTCTTACTACAAATGTCACAGCCTGCCACTGATACTATCAGTCCTCCATACTATCGCCATTTATGCTTAATTCTCTTTGTACTCCATATGCTGGTCTATTTTTATCATCATCTCTGCAACAGTAGCTCCTTACGACCCCAAATGAGGATGGGGTCCCATTGTGCTAGGTGCTGTAAACTCCCTGCCCCAAAGAGCCTCTGATCTAACTGGGAGAACGGAAGTATTGTCATTCCCATTTTACAGATGGGGAACTGGGCACAAGAAAACCACATGACTTGCTCAAAGTGAGAGCTGGGAACTGAATTCAGATCTCCTTAATGCCAGTCCAGTGCCATAACCAAAATTCCTGTCTTCAGTCCATGAGCACACAGGCCACTACCTCCACTCTGGTGGAGATGGGTTCAAGGAAGGGAAAGTTTCCGAATTAGTTGTGGGTATTTATTGTCATCACCTCAGGTGCTCATGTATGTATCTTTTTTTATATTATAGAGTGAAATGTATGTGTACAGTCACGGAGAACCCCTGGTAGATTAAAAATCTGTGTCTATTATAGAAATTAAACCAATCTTTATTGTCGCTTTTGGTTATTATTTTCTTGGTGCTCTCTCCATTAAATACAGTGTCTACAAGCTTTTCCCCTGAAGGGAAGGAAACCTTTGTTTGGATCAAAGATTTTAAGTTTATTTGAATATGGTGCTTTGGGAGATGACTGTTTCCACCATAAGCAGCATGGCCAGTGGCACAGGGAATCAGAAAATGTGGCTTCCTGATTCTGCCACTGACACACTGTGTGATCTCAGCAAGTCATGCATTCCTGGTGTGCTCACTTTCACCACCTGTAAATAGAGATAGTGCCTGCTTCTTTATAAGTCGTCAGCTGAAAAGTATTATGTGCATAGTATTATCACCTCCAGCTGATCATTCCCATAGATTGCTCTCAGCTCTGATCACTGCTCTTTATATCATTGATCCCTTTGTTCTGCGTATTTGCAACTTTGTGCAAAGGTAAAGCGCCATAAAGTCTGGAAGAAGGAAATGCTGAAGGACTCCTATGCAGAGGGATGAGCTTGTACTCACCTTCATGAGCTCCTTATCAGCCTCTGACGAGTCCTCTTTGCTGTAGTGAACCAGCATCTCATTCAGCAGCTTCACGTTGTTATTCACTTCCTCTAGAGTGTGCATGCGTTTTGTCACCTTCTGGATCCGAGCCTCATCCTTCAAGGTTTAAAACAAAAAGAGAAGAGTGAGTCTTCCCACAAGATCTCAACAGCAGGAGCTCAGCTGTGGGTCGCATCAGATGAAATCCTGATGCATTTTTGAAATAGAACTGGGCAGGAATTAGATTTTCTATTTTGTGAGAAATTCTGCAATTTCAAAAACCCCTTCCATTCTGACACAGAACAAAACTAAAAATGTTCAAAACTTCTTGTGAAAGCGATTTAAAAATTGCTTTTGGGTGAACTGAAATGTTTTGTTTCAATAAAACTGAAATGTTTTTTTCTAATTTTGACTTTTTTAAATGTTATATTACACAATATAAATTGTTTCAAAATTAAACACAAGGCATTTCAAAATAGAAAGTCAAACCATTCTGTTCTGAAGAGTTAGAACTGGAATATTGGAATGCGCCGTTCTGTTTTCTCCCTGAATGAAATTTTGTTGAAATAAACATGTTTCCGCAAAAGGATTCACTTTCAGCAAACTGGCATTTTCCATTCCAAAAACATTCTGTCAGACTATTTCTAACCCATTTTAATTAGGCATCCATGCTCTCCACCAAAGATAAGGGAGACCCCCTCGAATGTCATGCCTAGAGTTGCATGGGGGCAGGGCTAATTTATATAAAAGAGATTCCAGTGACTTGTATTCTCTCCAAATTAGAAACTGTATATCTCCCTGCCAGAACAACACTGGGTCACTTGAACCCCAAGATAACTGGATACTGGAGTGGATGGACACATCACAATTTCATTAATAGGTAGGGTGGGATATATATGTGCATGTAGACAACTTGTGATAAGTGCCAGATTGACAACCCTGGAGACAGTCCTCTACATCCACAGATCAGATCCAAAAAGACAGCAGCACTTCAAGCTTCTCCCTCACCAATCCCTGATGCAGAGTGCCCCCTTGAGGGGTGAGAAGGTAGTTCATTCCCCATGGTCCATTTGATCCTTGCCCTTTCTGCTATATCTTCCAACTAGGGAACCAACTACAGAGGTTTTGTGATGCAGACACTTGTTAACTGGGACCCACAGTGAGACACCAACAAATTCATTTCACGCACCCCACCCAACAGCCACTGGATGATATTTCAGTTACTATGGACTGGATGTGAACTGGCAACCCTAAAGGTGAAAGGTTCTAGACCTCATTGCTAATTCCCTTGAGTCATTCAGTCCCTAAAGCTTCAAGCACAGATGAGCAGGCCGGTTTAAATAGTTGAACTAGTGCAATACCAATAGAGAGTGAAAGAACAAATCTAGTGATTCTGCCATTCACGAGTCACTAAAGCTACATACCAGCTAGTGTTAAAAAGTTTACAAATGACAAAGCAAGCTCCTGATAATGGTAATTCCTACAGAGGTTTCTTAAATAATTCTATTGTTTTTTCTTACCTCTTTTACCATTGATTTAATAAGCTTGTTCGCCTCTTGTAAGTCATCTGGGTTTTTGCTTTTTAACAGTTTGGCTAAAAGCTGTAAGAAGAGAAGAGAACTTTTTAGGAAAAAATAGTCTCTTATTAAAGGGAGACAGAAAGATCATGTATCCAATTATTGCTTCACTGGAGAAAGGGAAATGGACAGTTCAGAAAAAGCAGACTTGGGTCAAAGCAGCTTACTTTGCTTTTTCAGCAACAGTAACTTCCGTAGGAGTCATTCATGGATTTGATATTTTGTTTTTTGTTAAATTGCCAGATTTTCATTTACATACAGTACAAGCACATTGGGATCTTGGAGACTTTCTGATACTAGACAAGAGTTCCTCCCAGTGCAGAAAGATGAAAAGCTTTTCCTCTCCTCCATTACAGCAGTTGGAGAGCGACTTAACTAGAAATGGCCAGATAGTGACAACACTGAGATGGTCTCTCACTCAGGATTTCAACTCTGAGTCTCCAGGTGGTAAGAATCAAACCCACAGTCCGAGTGAAATCAGGCCCACATACCAGCAGATTAGAGCTGAGTCAGAGCACTTCCTTTTACTTAAAGTTGTTTTGTTTTGTTGGTGTATATTAAGATTCCAGCCTTCACTTTACCTTGGATTTCTCCTCATCATCAAACACAGGGTTTTTGGGGCGAGGTGGTGGAGAGGGGATCAGGGTTCTATCCACTGGAATTACAGGGTCACACATAACAATACCTGAGAGAAGAGAAAACAAAGTAGGTTTGTACCTGCAGTAACTCAGGACAGTGCTACTATCTGTGTACAGGCAGCACAGAGAGGGTGCAGCACTGCTGTTTGCATACTGGGTTCAGGGGGAACATGCAGTCCAGCTCTCTGAACACTGGGATGGAAGGATATTTCAGTTAGGATTAATACAGCAGCAAAATCCCTGTGCATGTTATCTGGTGAACTGAGGGATGTTTTCCTTAGGGAAGGGCCAACACTCCAAGGGTTAGTTTGCCACATCCTTACAGTTTCTGTATCCGAGAGGTATAATCAATAGTTCTCCACGCTGGGTCTTTCTCCTTTCACATTGCCTTGAAACCTCAATATAAGGTCCCATGTAATCCTGCTTTGTGAAAACCCAACGCCATGTATATTTTCAGCATAAGGGAGGCAGAGCAGACAAGCGTAGAACAATAATGCTGAATGTGGTATCCACAGACTCCTAGCCAATAGTTGGAGAAAGGATCAAGTTTCATGGCCAGGCCCCACCACAAAATCCTTAATTTTGCATTGTACTCATAGAGGCTTCTGAAGGCAGACTCTTTGTGCTGACGCTCCGAGCATCTCTTCTGAGCACTTTAGGCCTTGCCTATGTGAAAAAGTTGCACTAAAGCGAAATTTTTAAGCAATTTAGTTATGCTGGTGCATGAAGTTGTGCGGATGCTCTTGTTCTGGTTTAAACCAGGCTTGTTTAGTTTAAATTGATTAGGAATCATCTTGAGCTAAATCAAGATAAGCCACTCAAACTAAAATAAAAGTGTCTACACAGGGGTTTGCACTAACTAAATCAGCTTAAAAACCAATTTAAGTTAAACCAGTGTAAAATTCTCATGTGGACAAGGTCTTTTCTACCATCTGATTGAACAAGTCCTGCCCCTAGATAGAGGCTGCCTTCTTGAGTGTCCCCTCTTTGTGACATTCCTGCTTAAACATGTAGGGTGCAAGAATGCACGAAAGAGAAGCTGCTTCCCACCTTGTCTCTTCAGCATGTAGTAGGCATCTTTGATTTTGGATTCCTCTGGCAGTGCCACTGTCCAGCTGTATAGCAACTCAATAACTTTGGTTTTCACTTTCTCTGAGACTCTGTCTCCCAGGTACTAGGGGGGTGGGGAAAAGGAAAACATGTCAATCTGTCTCTCTCTTTTCTTTGTAAAAAAAAAATTATAAATAAATCAACACTCAATATGGGAATTCATTGGTGCTCATTAAAGTCTGTTTTCACATTAGATGGGAGTATGAATATCCTGTACATCCTGTCTGTGCTGATCTGGGATACAGTTTCCTAACACAGATGGCCAGGAGCACTCATCATTAACTACATTGATACAAGATGCAGTTCACCAAGACAAAACTTCCCTCACCTCTTTAAAAACATCGTCTTATCTCCATCTGCCTGAGACAACATGAGCCAGATTCAGTTTGGAGTTATACCACAGCTAAATGGGACGCTCTGGGCCCAATCCTGCTCCCAATGAAATCAGTAGGTGCTTTGCCAGTGACTTCAATGGAAGAAGGATCAAACCTCCTGTTGGTGTCCAGTTGCTTTTGTCTTAAGAAAATGATGGTGATGATAATACTTTGCACTGACATCATCTTTCATCAAAGACTCTCAGAATGCTTTCCAAACATGAATCAAGCCCCATAACATCCTTATAAGGTACATAAGTATCCGCCTGCCACACTGATGCACAGAGAGATTAAGTGACTTGACTAAGACAACACAGCAGGTCAGTAGCAGACCCCGGAACCAAATCCAGGAGCCCCAACTCCTAGACCCTTGCCCTAACCACTGAATCGCAATTCCTCCCTGCTGATGATCATGTTTAAACAAAATGAGTAACACAAAGTCTAAAAGTCCTTGCACCACATTAAGGAAATGAGCAATGCTAAGTATTGCACAAGCAATGGGAAAACAACTGCTGCTTGCTGAGAGAACTAGTAATCAGAGTGCAAAACACCCAGCAAACAAAAGCTACAGACTAACTCACACAGTGAGCCAGATACTGTGCTGCATGCTTTGGGAGCTACTTATGGTTTTAGAAAGGCCAGACTGTTATACAGAGGTATAGAAAATAGCTTAAAGACTGACCTTTGGAGACACAACTTTTATTAACTCGTTTAAAAACCGAAACTTCCCTACTTCATTATGAAATCTTCTCCCACAGTTCTTCATACAAGCTTCCAGCACCTGTGTTCAAGCAACAGAAACAGGTGGTGAAATCAACACACCCCAAACCCAGAGAAATAACACAGCTGCTTTCCTCTAAGGGAGGCCCCAACTCGAACAGGTGACAGGTAAGGGTCACATTTCATTGAGATAGAGGAACTTCCACCCAAGGACACAAGGCTTGAACCCCACGTCTTTGAGGCAGCTTCCCCAATCTTGACAGAGCACGCTGAGGGGCCATCTCTTGGAAAGTGGTAGCAGTGGGGGAAAAAAACCTCCCTGAAAGTAACAAACAAAAGGATCTAGAGTGAAACTGAGATTTTCTGGCTCCAGTGCAATTAGTAAACTAACTCCATGCTTCAGTTACATGAGTCAAGTATCCTTTCTCAGTCTTCATCCCCTTGCAGAGAAGGAGAATTAAGGAGTTGATCTTGTCAGTTTCACTGAGCATGGGAATGATGGTACTAGATAACCCTACTGAACAATAGGGATCGCCCCCTCCCCCCTAAATTCCACATTGAAGAGCCCATCTGGGCTCTGGGCTTTGAGAGAGGAGGAAAGGGCTACCTACTGTCAAGGCCTGGACTGCCTCCCATTCCTGAGGTGACTGGATTTTATGAGCCAGTAGTCTCACAGCTATCTGTGGACTGAAACAAACCAAGGTGCCACATTATAAATAAAACAGACACAGGGATTTCAGGACTTTCTAAACTCACAAAATCTTCTGATTAGATAAGTAGGGTATAACAAAATTAAAAGGAAATGTCACTTTGCCCTTCTATAGTTTGACATCTTCAAAGCACTTTAACAAAATAATCTTCACAGCATCTACGTAAACTGGGGTGTTTACACATTTAAAAAGGGAATATGGTCTAGTGCATATGGCTGTACACAGGATTGGTAACTAGGAATTCCTGAGATCTAATCCTGCTTCACTGAACGTTTCATGGTGTGGCCTTGAACCTTCTCTGTGCCTCATTTTGCTTTGTCTGCGGCAGAATAATTCTTCCCTACTTTGCAGGAGTGCCATGACTCATGAGGGTTCATTAGTTATTGTTTATAAAGTTTTTTAAAGATGTAAAGCCGTATATCACCTTGTGAATGGTTTAGTTAGAATGGAGCTCACTCAATATATACAAATTGCAGCAAGGGAGGTGTAGGTTGGACATTAGGAAAAACTTCCTAACTATCATGGTAGTTAAACATTGGAATAAATTGCCTTGGGAGGTTGTGGACTGTAGTGGGGTGGTTACCTGCTCCTGCCCTGCATGGGGGCTGGACGATGACTGTTAGTAGCCTCATACTGTGGTGAGGTGGGGATAGTGGGTGGTGGTTTCCTGGGGAGGGGAGACCCTGAGAGAAAGGGGTTACTGACAGGGGGCAGCATCCCAGCTAACAGGGCACCGGAGTCCAGGGAGGGACACGGGAGGCCAAGCGGTAGTGAATCATTGGCCTGCAGAGGGCACTCCAGGCTGGAAATCGATCTAATTCCCTGAGAGACCAGCAGGAGGCGCTGCAGGGCTGAGTCTGTATGCTTACATGGACTCTCTATCATTAGAGGTTAAGAGCAGGTTAGACAGACACCAGTCAGGAAGGATCTAGATAAATACTTGGTCTTGCCTTGGGCGCAGGGGACTGGACTAGAACAACTCTTGAGGTCCCTTCCAGATTCTATGAAATAGTCTATGAAAATAAATGATAAGGATTATTATCCCCATTTTACAGACTGAGAAATTGAGGCAGAGAGGTTAGGAAAGATTCCCAAGGCCACAGACATAGTCAGTGTCAGAGGCAGGTTTAGAACTCATGTTTTCCTGGCACCCAATCCTGCGCTCAGATCATGTTGCTTTTCAAAGAAAAGAGGAAGAGCTTTGCTATATGCTTCCACATTACCCTGCTTCCTTTATGTTCATGTTTTCCTTGTAATATCAGCATACTTTACAAATATAAAACATCAACATCAGGACATAAAATTTTGTTTCAATTGAGAATGTTAAAATACAATACTAAGTCTGACGGACTTGGACACACACCCTTCAAGTTCTTTGTTGATCTGGTCACAGAATCCAATGATGTACTCCCAGTCTTCTTGCCTGTTAGACGGGTTGGTGGCTCTATCTTTAGTAAAAAAAATAAAAATAGAGAACACACATTATCAAAACACAACAAGAAGCAGATTAATTGGCCTTTCTGAGGGAGAAGTGTCAGTTGCCGCTCATGAAAATTGAGAAATGAGTTCACAATTTCCATTCCCATATATCTGTGGGTGCTTAGTCAGGAAGGAGTGTCAAAGTCAAATCAGGCCACTCCAAAATTAGCAAAACATGTAACACAGTTCTTTGCAGATCCAAGCAATGAAGCTCAAGTACTTACAGACTCACTATTAGCTAGGCAGGCTTGCAATGTTGTCTCTCTTCCCTTTGTCTATTTATAATATTTAACTACTTAGGGTCAGTGCCTTCAGTCCTGTTGTATGCAAATCTCCCTTTGCAGTCACTGGGAGTTTTGCATGTGTACAAATTGCAGGATCTGGGGTTTAACACAGTACACAGATCCTTTACCTAGAATCACAGAATATCAGGGTTGGAAAGGACCTCAGGAGGTCATCTAGTCCAACCCCCTATTCAAAGCAGGACCAATCCCCAGATAGATTTTTGCCCTATATCCCTAACTGGCACCCTCAAGGACTGAACTCACAGCCCTGGGTTTAGCAGGCCAATGCTCAAACCACTGAGCTATCCCTCCCTGCTTTGATGCCTTGTTCTTGGAATACCACAGAATTTATTAGATGCCTTTACATTTCTTACTGGAAATGAGATTCACAATCCAGTTTGCCAAAAGCTTACTTTGGGATACTCCCTAGCTCACAAAGAAGCAGATTGCAGAATACTGAAGCTTTTGAGATGTACTTTTGTTAAGAATTTATCTGCTCCAGATAGGTCAACTCAGATACAGCAATGGGTTTTCAGTGGCAGAGGCTTCCGCTTCAACCTAATTTTACAGCAGACCCAACTGAGGCATGATGTACTAGAGCGTAAATTTGTTTGTTGCAGGGGCAGCAACAACATGCTGCAGTTTTGCATTACCAATCCGGACTCTCTCCTTCCCCCATTGACTAAGTTATCAACAGCAGGAAGCAATACCAAGGAAAAAAAATGTTACAAATCCAGCTGAAATACAGCAAATCAAACCATAGTGAAAGTAGGTAAACGTGTATGTACCGTAGTCTTAAATGCAAATGTAAAAGAATAAGTTTAAGTGCACACTACACTATAAACTGTCATTAAATATCAGCATTATTTAAAACACATCCTTCCACCAGTCCACTGGCATAAATATAACAATTGTCAAACTACTGCACTGAAATTTCTGTTTTAAAGTGCATCCGAACCCTCTTGCTGTTGTACTCCTACAGTGTTTGCTTGGCTTTGCTTTCCCAAGAAAAATGCTTCCATAATCTCACAGGCCCCAGTGGCTTCTGTGGGACACTGGGCGAGCAAAAGGGCCCATACCACAAAGCTGCTTCCCTTGGTCTTTAAATTAAGCTACCGAGCTGTGTTTTAAACTCAAGAATAACTTCAGTTAAAATGTAGTTGCTGCAGTGCCACATATTTGTTAAAAACACTAAAATCTTATTACCATGCCCTTGATTTCTAAACACCATGACAGCAGCATGAAAAACCAGGCTTACAAGACAGCCTGCTATCTTCATGCAAGCAAATCAGCATTCTGTATGGCTGTGCGCCAACGCACCCTTCCATTGCTAATTCCACCAGCTTGTGCTGCTCTTTGCACAATGCAGACTTAAGAAATATACAATGGGATGTTCTATTATAACCAAAAAAACAACTAATTCCTTTCAACAAATAGACATTTGGGCAGCAGCGCATTCTGACATCAGGAGGGAGATCTGGTCTGGGCAATTAAACATAAATGACATTTCCACGGCAGTCACTAATTTTAAAGCGGCTTTTTAGCTTGAATGACTTCTCCCAACATATCTTGGAATCTCAGAGGGTTGAATATTCTCAGTTTAGGCTTGGAGTCACCTGACAAGTCTTCTTGTTTTATATTCAGAACTCTCATGATAGTTAATTTCAACAAGACGAGAGACGTCATTAGGGGGAGATTACATTCCACATAAGGAAATCACCCCCTATAAATATCAATGTAATACCTGTATGATATCTATGTCAACATGCTCTATCAGAAATTCTGTCCTGGCCTGGAGAGTGAAGTCCTTCGTTTATAGAGCAGGTAAAGTGCAGGCAGCAGCAAAACAAGCTTCTCCACTTTGCCTCATTAATGTGCCTCAACTGTGATCTGGAAGGATCACCTCTAGGAGGAGAGATTTACTCCTCGTGTTCTCAGTCCTTGGTCTCTCTGTTAATACTGCCAAACAAGGATCCAGTTAGCACCTGTTGTGGAAGCAGGTTTCAGGTGAACACTTGGTCTACTAGGACACAAACTAAAACTTATCAACTGATTACGCATAGGCCCCTGAACAGCCCTCGGTAGATCTGAACCAGCACCTAAAGGAAAGGACTTTATAACATGTTACCATAATCCCGTCACCATCTAGTCCCTTGGCTTTTAGAGACTGAAACATTTGGGTCACATCTGATGGTATAATAACGTTGTCTCATACCTGATCTGAGTGTCAAAGCTACTCAACATTCCTTTGCTGTTCTAAATCCTGAAACACTGATGAAGTGACACTCAGCTGTAAACCAAGGGTGCCTACTTCATTTATATAACAATGCTTTGGAATGCTGGGGAACAGAGAACTTTAATTGTTTAATGAACTGTTCATATTTTCAGTTCTACTTCTCTGTTGAAAGAAGGAAAACTTACAAGCCAATGTTCTAGATGCCCATTACCAGATTGAGGGCTTGAATTGTGATCTTCAGCTCCTAGCAGCTATGTGTTTGGTGTTCTCACTCTCTCTGCATCCCAGGTAGAATAAGCAGAATGCTAACTGATGATAATATGGAAATAGTTGATAGTATTTACACAGACACAGATATAGTAGGTTTTATCTCTCTTCCTGCTCCCTCCTCTTAGATTAAGAGCTCTTTGGGGCAGTACACTATATATTTACTACATGTGAGGACAGTGTCTAGCACATCATGGAGGTAATTATATAAATAAGCTACCTTGTATGTGAGCATCAGACTGAGCAGGGAGTGTTAAGCAAAAGGATCCAGCTGTATGGGAGCAACTGAGATTCATTTATTAACCTCCCCTTCCCATTTCAGCGAAGGCTGGAGGAGGAACTGCATGCAGGGAGAGGAAGACCGCTGTCATCCCAGCAGCCAAAAGTAGGAGGGGAGAGAGGATAAAGATGCTGGGCCATCACATATTGAAGCACATCTCCTGCTGCAGTGTGAGGACTGAAGGCTGTGACGCCCATCTGATGACAGAATGGCTCTGCTGCTCAGTTGAAGGGCAAGTGCCATTGACTCAGAAAATTCCTGGTAACACAAGTCATGTTCTGTCCTTTCCTTGATGAGGGAGGTTGGTCCATACTGCTGTATGGATTTTGCCCCTTCCTTCAGTGAGGACACAATAGGTACATCTTCAAGCTTAGCATCTGACACAACACTCCTTTTTTTGATAGAAAGTTATCAGAAAAACAGTGCAATTCAGCTTCCTAGCCAAGTTTCCTGCTCCCGTAATCACACAATTACCATGAAATAATGAAGAGTTATACAATGGCACACGTTTCCCTCACCTTTATCCAACAGAACAGCCACAAGGCAACAGGTACCTCTCCTGTTTATCTCCATTGTGACCTTTTCCTCCCAAAACTCAGCTTCCCTGAAGGAGGGAGTGTTATTTGGCAAAGACATCCAAACTCCCCCACTAGACCACACACATTTCTTCATTGGCCAATGGAAAACAAATGATCTGTGCTCCTCTACAATGGGAGGATTCTATAATCAGACCACCATGAGTCACTGTACCAGTGATTAAGCATACACTTTTTTTTTTTAATTAGGAAGCAACATTCAAGTCTTATATCTAGGCTTGGCATATACCATTTTCATTTTTGTTGATAATTTAGATGGATAATATTTATGTTTATTTTTAAGCTTTTCTATTTTTATGTATTTAAATGCTCACACCTATCGGAAATTATGGGGAGGGTCACACAATATGGGTCATCAGGCAATAATAATTAAAAGACAGTAGACACTGCCATTTATAAAGGTAAAGCTTTAGAACTATTAAAATGCAAATTTTTAATATTACACGTCAAAATATACAAAGTAAATATCCTTAAATCAAACTCTATTCAGTTCTCAAGCAGTGTTTTTCTTACTTTGCCTCTCAGTACATTTTAATTACCATCCATGGAAATATTTTTGTCAGTTTGTGCATGTGAGGTGAAGTAGACATTTACTGATAAAAAACAGATTCTTTCAAGCTCACTTATGTCCCATGAAAAATGTGCCCTCCCATTAGCCCCCAATCAGGCTCACCGAAGTTAGTGATATGCCCTATCAACCCGTCTCCCCTTCCCCAACTCTGGCAGAGAGTCAGTCTACAGAGTAAGCTCCTCCTTGGTATTACCCCATAAGTAGGCAATCCCCTTCAGTGACAGGGATGGACTGCACAGTTGAGCAGAGGAGCGACAGGAAGTCAGTGGCAGGAAAGGGACAGGGAGTGAGTGACAGGGAAGCAGACAGAGAATGGGGAAGAAAGCTAGGCAGCGAGAGAGAGAACAAGCCAAAACTGAGTGGGGCGAGTAGGTAGAATAGTTGGTAAGGACTGGGAGAAGAGGGGACAGGCAAAAGAGAGGTCAAGTACATACTCAGAAATGATCAGAGACTTTTGATTTAAAAGCAATGAGAAAAGACTGTGCATGACTCTGGGTTGGGGCAGGAAGGGGGAAAAATCAGCAGAGACAGCATCAGGCTATTAGATAACTTGACAGGGACTAAGAAATGGGCAGCACGGACAAACAGACACATGGGATAAAACCCCAAATGCACTAGAAAGCCCTATTCCAGGCAGATGCTTGGTACATTATTTATAAAACAGCTAGCATGAAAATAACTGCATAAATAATAATTTCCCTCTGAGATCAGAAGGCTCTGTCCATCTACACACAGAGAAAACACCTGTATAGCCCATCATGCTGCCAAGAGGTTTTGTTTTGTTTTTTGTTTTGTTTTTTTTCCATGCAAGCTGGTGGAGATGACAGAAAGTTGGTGGCTGGGGCATGGGCACAGAAGGGGAGAGGGAACTGGATAGGGAGTGCGAGGGCATGGAGTGGGCATAGGAGCATTAGGCAGAGGGGGAGACATGAGCAGAGAAGCAGGGAAACATGGATAGGGGGGCAACAGGAGCATGGACTGGACAGGAGACATGAATGGGGGACATGGACAGGGGAACACAGGGGCATGGATAGGATGGGGGACATGGACGGGGGACACATGGGCGTGGATAGGACAGGGGAAACGAACAGGGGGACACAGGGGCGTGGATAGGACGGGGAACATGGACAGGGGGACACAGGGGCGTGGATAGGACGGGGGACATGGACAGGGGGACATAGGGGCGTGGATAGGACAGGGGACACGGACAGGGGGACACAGGGGCGTGGATAGGACAGGGGACACGGACAGGGGGACACAGGGGCGTGGATATGACGGGGGACACGGACAGGGGGACACAGGGGCGTGGATATGACGGGGGACACGGACAGGGGGACACAGGGGCGTGGATATGACGGGGGACACGGACAGGGGGACACGGGCGTGGATACAACGGGGGACACGGACAGGGGGACACAGGGGCATGGATACAACGGGGGACACGGACAGGGGGACACAGGAGCGTGGAAGGACAGGGGACATGGACAGGGGGACACAGGGGCATGGATAGGAAGGGGGACATGGACAGGGGGACACAGGGGCGTGGCTACAATGGGGGACACGGACAGGGGGACACAGGGGTGTGGATACGACGGGGGACATGGACAGGGGGACACAGGGAGATGGATAGGATGGGGAACACGGACAGGGGGACACAGGGACATGGATAGGACGGGGAACACGGACAGGGGGACACAGGGACATGGATAGGACGGGGGACACGGACAGGGGGACACAGGGACATGGATAGGACGGGGGACACGGACAGGGGGACACAGGAGCGTGGATGGGACGGGGGACACGGACAGGGGGACACAGGGGCGTGGATGGGACGGGGGACACGGACAGGGGGACACAGGGGCGTGGATGGGACGGGGGACACGGACAGGGGGACACAGGGGCGTGGATAGGACGGGGGACATGGACAGGGGGACACAGGGGCGTGGATAGGACAGGGGACATGGACAGGGGGACACAGGGGCGTGGATAGGACGGGGGACATGGACAGGGGGACACGGGCGTGGATAGGACGGGGACATGGACAGGGGGACACAGGGGCGTGGATAGGACAGGGGGACATGGACAGGGGGACACAGGGGCGTGGATAGGACGGGGGACATGGACAGGGGGACACAGGGGCGTGGATAGGACGGGGACATGGACAGGGGGACACAGGGGCGTGGATAGGACAGGGGGACATGGACAGGGGGACACAGGGGCGTGGATAGGACGGGGGACATGGACAGGGGGACACAGGGGCGTGGATAGGATGGGGACATGGACAGGGGGACACAGGGGCGTGGATAGGACGGGGGACATGGACAGGGGGACACAGGGGCGTGGATAGGACGGGGGACATGGACAGGGGGACACAGGGGCGTGGATAGGACGGGGGACATGGACAGGGGGACACAGGGGCGTGGATAGGACGGGGACATGGACAGGGGGACACAGGGGCGTGGATAGGACGGGGACATGGACAGGGGGACACAGGGGTGTGGATAGGACGGGGACATGGACAGGGGGACATAGGGGCGTGGCTGGGGCAGTGGGTGGCAGACAAGGAGACACAGGATGAAGGGGTATTGATGAGAGGGAGGGAGGGAGGCAGACGGGGGCACTGATGGGGCAGAGAGGGGACATGGGCTCAGAGAGCAGCAGAAGGGGGGCACAGGGGCAGGGAGGGGGCGGAGAGCGGCAGACGGGGGGCACAGAGACGAGGGGGGAACATGGACCAGGGGACACGGGCACCTGAGGGCGGCAGACGGGGAGCGCAGGGGGGTGCTGAGGGGACAGGGGCTGGGGGCCGCGGACGGGCGGGCCCATGGAGGGGAGGGGGACGGGAGGGTCACTCACTGAGCCAGGACTCCAGACTCTCCCCTTCCGCCTCCGCCATGTTGCCGGCCGGGCCCGAGACTCCGCCCCAGCCGCGCGAGAGCCGAGCCGAGCCGGGCCGGGCCGGGCTGGGCTGGGGGAGGGGCGGCAGTTCTGTGGTGGAGAGGAGACTGCAGGGCGGGGGATTGGACCCCTCCCCGCTGTGCAGCCCCCAGCCCCTCCCCCATGCTGTGGCTGTTGACAGTGGGATTCATGAGCCTCCCGCCGCAGGCTGGGGGTATCCTCACCCCCAAGAACAAATGGCTGGTAAAAGCCCCCCCCCCCCCCCCAACTCCTCCCCCCGCGGGGCTGGGGCTCAGACATCCCGGGTCACTGTGTGCGCACGGCGCCCCAGGCTGAGCCGGGACTGTTCCGATTTACTCACAGGACCCAGGAGCTCCTTCTGCAATAGGCCCCGAAGTGTGGCAGCGGTTTTGCCTTGGCACTGTGTGTGCCCCCTTGCCGTGGAGCTGACCCCCGAACGGGATGGCAGAGCTTTCGCAAGGGCAGCCGGCCCCAAGGTCTAGTTTCACCTGGGTTCTCTTATCCACAACACTAGCATAACGGGACAGTACTCAGCGATGTCTGAAATGGAGCCTGGAACCCCTTATGTGGCTTGGTTTTATTTATTTTGTCAGCCTTAACTAGCAAACTGAGGCCCTTTCCTGGCAGGTAGATCCGCATTAGTGGACTCTGCACGTGTATGGCTCCAGTTGCAGGACCAGAGCCTGAGTTGTTACCCAATTTTGGCTCAAAATCCAGTAGATGGAAACTCCATGCACATGGAAAATGCATATTTCGGACTTGAAATCTAAACTGTGGTGTGGTACAATGACAGTAATGTAAACAGTGATCATAAGAGAGGCTTACACTTCATCCTCCCAAGACATCACACAGGACTAAACGCCCAGATACTGGCACTTTGGGTGACATTTTCAAAAAGCCCAAGTGACTCATGGCACTTAGGCTCCTGAATTGTTTTTGAAAATGAGATTTAAGCTCCTACTTCACTTTGGTATTTTTTAAAATGTTACCCTTTGTGCCTTAATGTGCAGAGCTGGTGCTGAGTTCTCCAGTGTGTCTCCAGGGAGCACTATACAGGGGTCAGGGCCCACAGAGATCATTGCAGTGTCAATGCTTGGCCTAGGGTTCTCAAACTTCATTGCTCTGCTTCCCCTTTCTGACACCAAAGTAACTACATGACCCTGGCCAGGGGACGGAGATCCTCTACCCCGGTGGGGGGAAGAGGATCCATCCTGGGTGGGGGTGGAACTCAGGATTCAGCCCTGGGTCCCAGCAATTCTAATGCTGGCCCTGCTGGCCAGCCCATTAAAATGGTAGGGTGACCAAACAGCAAGTGTGAAAAATCAGGATAGGGAGTGGGGGGTAGTAGGAGCTTATATAAGAAAAAGACCCAAAAATTGGCACTGTCCCTATAAAATAGGGACATCTGATCACCCTAGGGGTCCTGACCCACTTTGAGGTTGTGACTCACAGTTTGAGAACTGCTGCCAGACCGCTGCCTGACATCAGATGTCAGTATTGGAAAGCTGTAAAGAGGAAAAAACAGAGTCAGCATGCCTGATTCTGATTGCACACTGGTGTTAACCAGGCTGCACTCCACCCAAGTCAATGGAGTTGCATTGGAGTAAAACTGCTGTGAGAGGAGAATGAGGCCCACATTTCACTCCACTGCAGTACACATGGCGGAGAGGGAGCGACAGAGAGGGGAAAACAATATCCTGCTGCAACAGGACAGCAGCCTGCCGCTACTCAGCAGGCAGGCGCGCACCGGCCTGCTCTGCACACGCAAGTGGCAACCAGACGGGCAAGAGGTAGCAACGCAGGCTGCGGCCGGGCAGCCTGGCGGGGTCCTGGAGCCGGATGCAAGATGGCGGCTCCCATGGCGGGGCGGCTTGCTGCGCTGGGCCGTCGGCTGGCGCCTCCCGCGCGGGCCTGGCTGCCCGGGTAAGGAGCAGCCCCGCGGCGGAGGCTGGGCGCGGGCTGCGCGGAGCGGATGGGGGCGCTTGGGTGGAGTCACACGCTGCTGGAGGAGCGCTGCTGCTGGGGCAGGTTGTCAGGGACCCCCCCCCCCGACTCCTGCCTGGGCCCTGTTCTTAGGGAGGGGACAGGCCGCTCTCCCTCTCCCCGAGCTCCCGCCCTGCCGCCGGGGGAAGAGGGAGCAGCGCGACTGGGCCCCCCCTGCCCTGGACCAGGGGAGGAGAATGGGACTTTCAAGGGCGCTGGAACAATTTGTGTAGTGGGGGTACTTGGCCGTTGGGGGAGGGGGAGTAGCTCAGTGGTTTGAGCTTTGGCCTGCTAAACCCAGGGTTGTGAATTCAAGGCCATTTAGGGATCTGGGGCAAAAATCTATCTGGGGATCCTGCTTTGAGCAGGGGGTTGGACTAGATGACCCCTTTCCAACCCTGATATTCTATGAACCAAACTAAACCCTATATATCAGAGTCCCTAAATTGTGGGATGCATTCCTCTTGGGAGGTGGGGGTGTGCAGAGGAATGAGGTGAGGGGGTGGCTGGGCCCTGGAACAGGAAGGAAGTGCCACCCAGCTCTGCTCCTGGTCTCATGCCCTTTCCTGTCCCAGGGCCCCAGCCTGGGCCCCCTTACTCCTATCTGCATCCCTGTCTGTTCTGAGACTTGTTCCGTAACACTGGAGACGGACTTGGTGAGCCAGACTGAGGAATGCGGTATACGGCGATGCCATCCCATCTTACTCTTTGCAGGTTAACCCAGGTGAGATGGAGCCGGTATGGCCCCAGTTATCTGGAACCAGAAGTGAACAAGGAGGTGTACCGCAAACCCCTGGAGGGGCTGTCTGAGGAGGAGAAAACAGAATGGGAGCTCAAGACCCTCCAGCCCATAAAAGCTACACCTTCTAATGTCACCAGCTCTGTGTTCAGTGACCCTACAATCAGGTCAGAAAGCACAGTCTCCTTTGTTAAAACACTAGATGACTCCCAAGGATCAAGGATAGTTTATCCTGCTCCCACTGAAGTCACTGGGAGTTTTGCCGTTGACTTCAATGGGAGCAGGACTGAGTTTGTTGCTCAGAAGGGCTGAGCAGCCACAACCCTGATGGACAGCTAGAGGTCAGCTCCTAACAGGATCATGCCCACAGAATTCTCTCTTCCCCTCTCCAGAATGAGGGCGGCAGATGAGTTGGATTCAGGTTTGTTAGTGAGCTCTCTCTACCTGGATAGGGATTTGCAGTTTAAATTTGAGTAAATAGCTTTTATTATGAAACAATGTAATGGATGGAGTAACTGTAATGGATGGAGTAACTGAAGGTTCTGCTTCTGAGCCCATTACTGCTGAGAAGTAAAGCCATTGCAGTGCCCACTCCCATCAGCCTTTGTCTACCGGGCTGCCCGTTACCTTCCTGTTACTCTGTGTAATCCAGGGATCGGCAACCTTTGGCCCACGGCCCACCAGGGTAAAGCACCCTGGCGGGCCAGGCCAGTTTGTTTACCTGCCATGTCCACAGGTTCGGCCAATCGCAGCTCCCACTGGCCACGGTTTGCTGCTCCAGGCCAGTGGGGGCTGCGGGAAGCTGCGTGGGCTGAGATATGTGCTGGCTGCTGCTTCCCATTGGCCTGGAGTGGCGAACCTCGGCCAGTGGGAGCTGTGATTGGCCGAACCTGCGGACACGGCAGGTAAACAAACCAGCCCAGCCCGCCAGGGTGCTTACGCTCGCAGGCTGCATGCCAAAGATTGCTGATCCCTGGTGTAATCCCTTTATTTGGATTAATATCTTCCCATGAGGAAGATCCATTGAATAATAGTGATTAAAGATGAGCACAGCCACCCAAAATCTAGCAGGGATAGGATTTAATCACAGGAACAACACAATTAGAGACCTCTGGTGATGTAACCAAAGTTCCAGTTATATCCTGTTTGGTTTTGTGCTTGCAGTAAATTCACCAACATGATAATGAAGGGAGGAAACAAAGTGCTGGCCAGATCCATCGTTACACAGGTGAGGGGACTGGACTCTCTCGTGTTTAAATATTACAAGCCAAAAAACTGCATTAAAATAACCTTATTAAGCTTGCCAAGGGAATCACTCAGAAGTTATAAAATACCAGAAGTAAGGTTGCCTGTGCAGAGCTTATCCCCTCTGCAATCAAATCGGGTAGCTTTCTCCATGCTGCCTGGGCCAAGTAGGAGGGTCACTGAGAATATAGGAGAGACAGGCTCCCTGCTTTCAGTTCCAATGCCCAGCACTGGCACAGACCACAGCAGCACAGAGCTGCAATTGCAGTGAAAGTCTTACTCAGCCTTGGGATGGAGCATGCCTAGTGCAGATGGAATATAGCTGCTAAGCTCTACCTAGTATCTACTGAGCATGTGCAAACTGCAGTTTTCTTCAGCGGTTTATAAATTGGCCACATTTGGGTAATTTTCACAGGGATAGCAAAAGGTACATCCCTGACACAAAGACCACCCGCCTTCCAAATTTGAAATCCCTGTTCCAAAGCAAGGGGGCACTCGAGCTTAAAGAAAAGGTTGCAAGAATTTTTTAACATGTACAAAATATTTTTTCCCTGGCTTCATTTTCGGAACTGTTCTGGCTAAAATTTTCCTAAAAAAATTCATGCTGAGGCAGACACCCAGCATGGACAATGTCAGCCCAAAGAGGTGAAATTTGTCTGAGTTATAAGCAACTGAAAATAGTGGTTTTATGAGAAGTGTTTGGCAACACTAATAAGAGGTGGATACTTTCTTTCTATAATGTTAATACTTCGCACTCTTTATCTGAAGATCTTTAATCTCTTCACAAAGAAGGGGGGTATCATTATCCAGATTTTACAGGTGGTTGCTGTGATACAGAAAAGTCTAGTGACTTGCCTAAAATCAGACCAGACAACGGTGGCAAAGCCAGGCATTGGAACCAGGTCTCCTGCCTCTCAGGGCATCCCTGACTGTTCACTGAACCAGGCTGCCTCCCTTTGGGCATTAGTTGATGTGGAGCTAAAGTCTAGAAGACTTCTAATTTCTTCAGTACAGACCTGCCCCAACTTAATGGGCTTCAGGATTCTTGATTTAAGTGGCATCTACTGCTGCTGTAAAGCAGTGGTCTCCAAAGTTGGGTGTGCAAGAGGATCCTTGGGGGTCTGTGCGGCAGGGGGAGCACTTTTTTTATTTTTTTTTTGCTTTCAGTTCGGGCATAAGTCCAAGCAGGGTATGTGTTTTTGTTTTTCTTTGCTTCGGCAGTTGGGGCGGGAGTAACCAAGCGTTACTGTAGCGAGTGCAGTTCACTTCTGTTCCCAGCTCTCTTCTGGGTCCTAGCGCTAGACCCATTGCACTGCAGCCCCTGCCCCTGCCTGGGGCAGCCCAGCCCAGCACCCGGGGGCAGTTCAGACAATCACACACGTGTAGGGCTGGAAGGAACCTTGACTGAGCATCCTCCTTCCCTAGGAGCCCAGCAGTGAATTGCTCGGGGTCCAGTTTGTGTTACAGTCAGAGCCTGCCCATGCTCTGGCTCTGTTTACCTTCCCGGGTTAGACGCTGCCGCCTTCTCCATTGTGAGCCGGGAGCCTGGGCGAGGTCTGTGTGGGAGAGACCAGCATTAACCCCCTTCTCTGCCCTGGGCTCTGCCCTCACCAGCCCTGAAACCGGAGCCTGCAGGCGATGGGGGGACCCGGGGAAAGAGCCAGGGCCGGGCAGGAAAGTGACTCTGCACAAGTGGCCCCACAGCCTCAGCTCTCACTGACCTGGGCAGCTGCTCCCTGGCTGGGAAGCACTTGGAAGAGGGAGTGGAGCTGCGGCCCCAGCAGCAAGTCGCTGCCTGGGCTCTGCCCAGGTCTGCTCCTGGGGCCAGCTGGGGGTTCAGGCAGGGGGGAGAGCGGCTTGGGGGGGCCATGAGTGGGCCCAGGGGTAAGAGTGGCTGGGGCGGGGCATGGACGGGCCCCAGGGGGGTTCCCCATTTTGTCCCTGGAGCTGGGTTGTCAGGGAAGGGAGGGGTGAGAAATGAGACTGATATGGGGGATGGGGGAGTTATTGTTCATCTGCGAATGTAACTGTGTTACAAACCTCTGAGCCCCTCCCTCCCCTGAGACAGGCCCCTTTGTGCCCCAGCAATGGGTGAATCTCCCCAGCACAGAACTGCTGCTGGGGGCCTGTTTGCTCCATCAGACAGCTGCTCTGAAAGGAGGCAGGATCCTGTTCTACTGAACAGCCCAGAGTGTGACCCACTCACAAACTCATAGACTCATAGGTCAGAAGGGACCAATATGATCATCTAGTCTGACCTCCTGCACAAGGCAGGCCACAGAACCCCACCCATCCACTTTTATAACAACCCTAACCCAGGACCGAGTTATTGAAATCCTCAAAATTGGTTGGAAGACCTCAAGCTGCAGAGAATCCACCAGCAAGCGACCCGTGCCCCACGCTGTATCCTAATGTAGTAGTCTCCAAAGTGGGGTGTGCAAGAGGATCCTTGGGGGTGTGCAGCAGGAGGCGGCTTTTTTTTGCAAAAGAAAAAAAAATGGTAGAACTGGCATGGCAGGGTTGCGCGCTCAAATTTTTGACTGATGGGGTGCGCGATCAAAAAAGTTTGGAGACCACTGCTGTAAAGGACAGTGTGTGTTGCACAATCAGTATGTGTTGGATGATGGGTATAAGTTGACCAGAAAAGTGGTGAATGCAGCATAATAGTATGCTATGTAATGTAAACTGGTGTAACTGATACGCTGAGCAGGTGGAAGTGCATCTTGGGAAAATCTAATAGGCAGTTGTAAGGTGAGAGTGGGGTCAGTATTGCTTTCTCCTCTCTGCTTCCCTCCATTTGTTGGTGATCACTGCTACACTTCACACCCACCAATGGGCTGTAAGAGAGAAAACCAGTCAGGACTGGACTCCAGCAGAGGAATGTGCCTGTGTGTGGAAATCTGGGGTAAGGAGGTGAGGACTGAGTAAAACCTGTAGTTGCTTAAGAGCATCCCCTACTGGCCTAGTTAAGGTGTAGTAGGGTGGAATCCTCCATGGCCCAGATTTCTCAGGGTGTGTCTGAAATTGTCCTGATTCTAACTTCACTCTGGAGTGGAGTAAATCCTGTAGGGAAGGCAACTGTAAACTGAGGAGCATGAGCATGTTTCCTTGTGTTTGTATTTAGACCCTAGAAGCCATTAAGAGGAAGCAGATTGAGAAATACCATCAAGCCTCTGAGGAGGAGAGGGAGAGCATTGAGTGCAACCCTTACATCATCTTCCATCAGGCACTGAAAAACTGCCAGCCCATCATTGGGCTCTGCAACGTCCAAAAAGGAGGCAAAACCTACCAGGTAAACAGAAGAGGGACCTAAAGGCCAGCCTAGGCTAGAAAGAATTGGATGGGGGCAAAACTACTAGTGTCCTTCCTACCCCTCCAAAAACTTGCTTGCATTTCCGTTGGAAGTACCATTTATTATCTGTATTATAATAGCAGAATGGGCCTCTGATCTTGGCTGGGGTCTGTTAAGTGCTGAGAGAGAGAGTTCCTGCCCTAAGTCGCTTGTAATCTGAATGGATAAAGTGTGGGAGGGGAAACAGGTACAGGGAGGTGAAGTGACTTGTCCAAGGTGACACAACATATCAGTAGCAGAGCCAAGAAACCCCACGTCTCTGAAATCTCAGTCTGATGTCTTACCGGCTAGACCATGCTGCCTCTGTGTAGAACCAGCAGAGCAGTTTAGCCCCTGTAGAACACAGGTTAGCACATAGAAAAGGTTCATATAGATACCTTGTTTTATTTAAAGCCTTGACAAAGGCTGTCTCTTCAGTTCTCCTAATTAGATAAATGCACCTAGAGAACTCATGGGATTGTTAATGAAATATGGAGTGCTTCACCAACCTCCTATGCAGCCAATAAATTACTGCCCTCTGCTGGTTGATCAGAGACCTGCAGGAAATAGCTTGGTCAAGTTCCCATAGACAAGAGTCTACATAGACTTTAAGGTCAGAAGGGACCATTATGATCTTCTAGTCTGACCTCCTGCACAACGCAGGCCACAGAATCTCACCCACCCACTCCTGTAACAAACCCTGACCTATGTCTGAGCTACTGAAGTCCTCAACTTGTGGTTTAAAGACATCAAGGTGCAGAGAATCCTCCAGCAAGTGACCCATGCCCCACGCTGCAGAGGAAGGTGAAAAAAGCCCAGGACCTCCTTCCTGACCCCAAATATGGCACTCAGCTAAACCCTGAGCATGTAGGCAAGACTCACCAGCCAGCACCCAGGAAAGAATTCTCTGTAGTAACTCAGATCCCACCCCATCTAACATCCCATCACAGGCCATTGGGCATATTTACCACTAATAGTCAAAAATCAATCAATTGCCTAAATTAGGCTATCTCATCATACCATCCCTTCCATAAACTTATCAAGCTTAGTCTTGAAGCCAGATATGTCTTTTGCCCCCACTGCTCCCCTTGGAAGGCTGTTCCAGAACTTCACTCCTCTGATGGTTAGAAACCTTCATCTAATTTCAAATCTAAACTTTCTGATGGCCAGTTTATATCCATTTGTTCTTGTGTCCATGCTGGTACTGAGCTTCAATAATTCCTCTCCCTCCCTGGTATTTATCCTACATCACAAAAACCAGTCTGTAAGTGGCACTCTCTGCAATGAGGCCAAGAACCAAATGGAACATCCCTCTAGTCCCAACAGGTGGCTACTGCTTTTGGGCAGGTTTGAGGCTGCCAACATGGGAAATCTTGCACTGCTATGCCTGATCTGTGGATTGATAGAGGCAAACAGTTTGCTGTTGCTGGAGTGGAATGTTTCACCGATGCTAAACTCACTCATGCTTGGCTAGAGTTAATTTCTTCCCACCGTCTCAGCATCAATCACTTTTTAATCACCTGGGAGTGTTAAACAATTGAAAAAAGTTATTTCAGCATATGGTCCTATTGTGGGATAAGGCATTTTAACTGTGCTACTGCTTGAATGTCTGCTAGGTCCCAAGTCCTCTGAAGGACAATCGGAAACGCTTCCTCGCCATGAAGTGGTTAATTACTGAGTGCAGGGAACATAAGCATCATCGGACATTCATGCATGAAAAACTATCCGAGGAACTGCTGCAGGCCTTCAACAATGAGGGCCCTGTGATCAAGAGAAAGCATGACATGCACAAGATGGCTGAGGCTAACCGGGCCTATGCCCATTATCGCTGGTGGTAGGGGACCCCCTGAGAGCAAGAGAGACCTTGTCTTATGACAACAAGAACATTTCCTCACACCCTTATATTTATGGAGCCCAGACCTGTGAAGCAGCAGCCTCTGTTTACTTTCTGCAGAGATGATGTATAGGGGAGGTTGCCTGCAAGCTTCTGTTAACTGCTTCTAGGCTGGGTCCTTAAGCAGAGAAAAATCAAGATGAAAAATGCATCCACAAAAGCTTCATTCCCTTAGATGTTTTTCTGAGCAACACTATAAAATATCCTTTCTTCCACCTACCTGCTTTCTGAGGGCAGGGGAGGGGATGTCTCCAAGTCAGTCTATTAACATGATAAACAAGTTTTCGCTCGTTAGCATCCAAGCCAAGGGTGAGCAAGCTGGAATGTGTTCTGCATTGTGAATGTTCTTTGTGTGTATCAATACCAGAAACAGAAAAGCGCCTAGTTTGAATTTTAGATTGTTGCAATACTGTCTGTTAGCAGAATCATTGTTTGACCGAGCACATGTGATCTGGATGTTAATGAGAAAATAAAAATGGAACCTGTTTATCATCATCAGTCTGACTGTCACCACATCCTAATGCTGGCTGACTGCCTTAGGGTTTTGTACTGATGCCCATCACTCTACCAGAGCAGTGGTATTTCTCAGTCCTCTAGGGGGTCAGTTAAAGGAAGGGTTATTCTCTAGGAGATGCCGTCCCACCTACGCTCAGCTAGACAGAGTTGAAATCCTTCTCTTGTCCTGTAAAAGAGCTGCTAGCACTTCTGTCCCTGTTGTGCTTTGCTGGAAAGCACAGAACACTTTTGCTCACTGCAAAGGAAAGATTGAAAATTTGAGGAGGAGGATGGGGAAGAATTCAATACCCCAAACCTTAGCCTCTGTTTTGATTTAAAAATCTAATTCCATGCTCACAGGCAACTCTGCCACCCTGTAGCAGAGGAAAACTAACACATGGCAATCTTACGGAAGAGATCCCAGTGTCCTGTTTGTAGCTACCCAACACCCTAGAAATGTTATAAAGCAAGAGCTCTGTGGAGAGAGAAAACATGGTGTTCATTAGTGGAAAACCTTTATTAGAAAAAACCTCAATAGAACATTTATTTCCCCTTTGTCTGTCCCTTTTGTCAACAGAAATGTACAATATTGAAGTTTATTAAATTGTTTTTTGGAAAAAATTCCATAGTGGTTACTATATAAAACTCATAAAAACAGTTTCTAGCTACATGTGCTCAAGGAAATTGCTGCTATGATGTACACTGGCTGGCTTCTCCTTCCTCCAGAAGCAGATGTTACTTCTGCTGTCCATAGGCACCCAGCCTGCCAGAGGGCAGGGCTGGGAGAAATAACAATTGATTACCCATGTAGAGGGCTCAATCATGCTCCCATTGATTTCACAGGGAGCAAGATGAGACTCATCCTGGAGGACTTTTTAAAGCTTGGTTTGTGTATTATGGGCATGGATTCCATGTGGCAGTAAACAGCAAAGAGGGCAGTTTTCCAAATAATCTGCAAAAGCTTTTCCTTCCACCTGTCTCAACTCTGTTGGTGGGTGACTGGGTTGGCACATAAGAACTGATCTCAGTATAAACCATTGGCTGTGCTTTTCTGACTGCTACTGTAAAATGCTGGTGTGAGCTGGAAGCTGTGGATACAGTTAATCAAGAGTTTGAGAGGCCTTAATTAACCTAAGTCATAGATAAAGAGAACGGAAGCTCTGGCTAGGTTAAAACTGCCCTTGTCCCCAAATCAAACTGTCCCCCGTTGCAGTCCATCAAAGACATGGTACAAAGGGTCTATTGGGAGTAAACAATATAAATCCTATTTAGAAAAAGCATTAGAAAAATGTTAACTTAAAAATATCTGAAACACATTTGTGTGACATTTGCTCGTGAAAGTGCCAGGGTGAAACTTTGAGCCGCTGAGTGAGTGAGTTCTGGCTGTGGAAGGTTTAATCTGTGACTTCACTGTAGTAGTATTTTTGAGCTGCATCTGTCATCTTCCAGTCTGCAGCCCTGAACTCTAAGATCTCCAGCAACAGGAGCTGAGAGAGTGAGCTGAGCCCCTCCTCCAGGAGAAAACCATCTCGGAGAAGGGAGAAGAGCTCATCCATTGGCTGGGAGTTCATCTTCTCCAGCTGTTCACCAATGCGGTGCAACTGCAGCACCAGGCAGTCCACCTTAAAAGAGGAAAGGGAAAAAGCCACCTTAAGATGGTGTGGGGGCCTATAGTGCCCCATCACCTCTAAATTAATACAGGCTGGTTCTCCCCACCCTAGTCCCCCGTATTTCTTTCTACTACATCCACTTTCCTTAGGAAACTGTTAGTTGCCATCAATCTTTGGTAGTGACTAGGAACCTGGATGTTGATAGCTGCTTGGAGGGGGCCTCTCTGGGAAGGAGGGGTGTCCATGAGATCTCCCAGCTTCACACATGAAATTGCTGAAGAAACATGTTGGCAGCAATTCACAACATTAGACCTGCATCAATTCATGTTGAGGCTCCTAGCAGGTGGCAAAAGCTGGATCAGCATGTCCACAAAGCTCCTTCAATGGGTGCAGTATAAGCACCTGAACAGAACTGTCTGAACCATGCTCTGTTTCCAGGGTGAGCTGGATTCTTTTGACCAAATGCTGGTTGCTTTCACGTAAACTAAAAAGGAACAGCAGCACCTGCGCTATGAACAGGAGGCTGGTAGGGCTGAGTGCTTGAAGGGTATGTTGTGGTAGGATGCTATGGAGAACAGCAAAGCAAAAGCAAAATTTATGTCCAATGACTTATGAACTTTATAACAGCCCTTTGGTTGTTTCAGTGCCTTTGGCATTCAGAGGCTCTGATCACTGCGCACCTACATCAGCCACGGTCAGATCTGGAGCGTGAACTAAAAACGTTTGGAATGGGGGAAGAATGGAACTGTGGTTGCAACATAATAATGGATGCACCAGCACCTCCATAATTCCTCCATTGGGGGCTGCAGGGAACTTCCCACCTTACAAGCCTCCCTTGTTCCCTGCCCCCACCCCGGTTATAATAGGTACGAGGGAAAATAAGTTCTGTTCAGCTCTGTGCCTCCCTTTTGGTCCAGACATTGGTTCAAACCATTCTCAGCAGCCTTACAGGACAGTATTTTTGTCAGTCACTTGGCTGTACAAACTCTCCCTGCATGTTAGCATCTCACCAGCGCTCACCTCCTCCTCCTTCTTCAGGCTATCAGGTTGTGCCAGTCGGAACAGGCATTCATAAACTGGGTTCACCAGTGCCATCATGGGCATGTTGTTCACCTGTTAATGGGCCAGATGCACATATCAGCTCATGGGTAGAGGAGGCAGAGTTTTATTTTTAAAGAATTGTTCCCTCACTGTTCTCAAATGGGAGGGGAACTGCTCCTCTGGAAACGAGTTATGGTGTCACTTTGGCTCAGGGTCCTGCTGGCACGGTTTGCCTAAGAGACCATATAGAAACATCTCCCTTAGTCAGAAGACCAGGGATCTTTGCATGGGGCAACGGTACCAACAGAGATGGGAAAGTGATGCAAAAATTTGAATTTTCCAGAAATATTTGATTATATTTTAAAATTAATTAGCTACACCCATGCTTTCCCCCTACATTTCAACTCTGTTCACAATCCTTTCACCTTCACTGCCTGCCAGCATCTAAGCCCATGAGTTCTACGAGCACAAAGCTCCCAGAAAGCTAATTTCAGTATGCATGCTTGGAGGGCTTTAGCACTCATCCAGTCAGCGAACAGGAAATAATACCATGCAATTTCCCCAAACAATTGCAATTAAGCACTGGGACTTGAATTTAGTACACTTGAGATCAGTGGGAGCAAAGAACTCCAAAAAGTGTGTGCAAAATGACCAATAAAGGCGTGTACACCAGTTCCAGGAGCTGTGAGGGATGCTACATTTGTTCAAGGTTTGTTTAAGAATTATTTGCTCAGCTCTACATACTGACAACTCTTCCCTCATCCCCTACTTTATTAATAAGGGGAACAGCAAGCAATGTCCTTCAATATGCAGAGGGGAACATAACGATTAGCAAAGAGCCTGAACTGTTATGTTTGAATGCAGATCCCTAGCCCACACACAGAGTAAAGGGTTCAGAACCAAGGTTTTTTGGGTTTAGCCATAAAATTCAGAATTCGCTCCAGGTTCCAAACTCCTGCCCCTAACTCAGGAGGGGTTTGGTTCAAACCCTCTTTAGGCATGAGGCAGCAGATAGGGATGTCCTCTGCATAGGCACCTTACCCTCAGGTAGTCAAAGATGTTACAGATGAAGGTGACGTAACAGATCCATGCCTGGGGCGAGCGGGCTCGCAGCTCCTCCCGGTCCTTATACTCCTGCTGCAGTCGGTTAAGCAGACTCCGTCGGAAAATGCTCTGGCCCACCTGCTTGCTCTCTGCCTAGGACCCCAGAACAGCAAGGAAAGGGGAGGACAACAATGTGGGTACCCACATTACTAGGGTCTTTACATATAATTCATTATCAGACTCCTGCTGTTGCACAGAGAAAGATGATTGGTGGGAGTCTAACTGCACGTGGAGTTGAGGCTACTGTCATGGCCTGCACATCCCTTCCCATTCTCTTCCTCTATTTCACTGCTTTGCTGGAGCTAGAGAATCTCCTCCCAGCATGCAGAATTCCACAGGCCAGCTTCACTCGTGATCTTATGGGAAGAAACCATTTCAATATGCTGGATAAGTTCCTCAGCCATGAAGGCCACTGCCCCAAGACTAGGGACCCTCTTCCAGTTGAGCCTGAGAAACTGTACTCACACACATAGGGGCAGGTTTGGATTTCTGCATATTTCTGGCAGATGGGGCAAGCAGTGGAAATATTGGTAGCCTCTGTTAAAACATTTACAAAGACAAAGAGGAACTGGTCTGGTGGTAAGAACGCCAGGACTGGGAGAAAGGAGGTGTAGGTTGTATTCCCTGCATGACCTTTTGCAAGTCTTTCCTTCTGTGTGCCTGAATTTCCCCTTTCTTTGAAAAGGGGATGATACTCCTCTAGAGGGTGGCATTGGAAGGCTCAGTAGTGCTAATAAAGTGCTTTGCAGATTAAAAGTTCTCTGTAAATGCTGTAGGACTGAGGCAAGCCCAGCTGAGACGCCAAGATACCCACTAGCACTAGCTGTGATCCAGAAGGGCAGGCTGTGTGACTCACTAAGGATTTGCTGTCAGCATGCTGACATCATCTCACCTGGATGATGGTGTAGCAAATACGCCCAGCCTCCTTACTGAACACACAGTCTTTGAGGGACTGGTCCACGATGATATTAGCCACTTTCTCCAGATCCACACTGCTGGGGTCTGCAGGAAAAGAGATGATACCATCAGCGCCGCTCACTTACTTCCCAACACTGCACAGATTCCTCACTTCACACCCTCCCTGCTCGTGCTTCAGAAAGCAGCTAAAGTGCACATGAGTGTGTTGTGCTACCATGCTGCAAGAACTCAGGCTCACTCCCAGGCTGGCAGGGACCAGAGGCAGCTATCTCAGCTGCTGTAGCCCCCCTACAGACTGCATCAGGGATGGCACCTTCAGAGGGTACTTAGCCATTTTTGGCAGAGACAGTTATCGCAAAGGAAGGGGAAGAGGATAAGAGTGAGAGTAGGGGGCTAGTTTAAATTTGAGCTGAATGGGCAAATTTTCATTGTGCTTTGAATATAGATGCTATAGCTGAGAAGCAGGGCTGACTTTTCCCTATGAGGCCTCCAAGCCCAACCCCTCCTACCTGGGCATTTCTCTAGGAGACAAAACTTCCAGAAAGTGAAAAAATTGCTGAAAAAAGACAAATGAATATGGCTGTGTCTGTTAAGTGTGTGGCAGTGTCTGTTAAGCCCCTGATGAGAGGAGAATGCTGGTAACAGGCTGAGGAGTGACCAGAGCAAGGGTACAAGAATCAAGACATTTGCCCTTTATTCCTGCTTCTGTTTGGAAAACCCAACCTCTGAGGAAAGGTTTAAAAAACTAGGCTGCAGGATGTAATACTGCAGGGGTCAGTCCAGGGTCCAGTACTATTCAATATTTTAATGTAATGACTTGGATAATGGAGTGGAGAGTATACTTATAAGTTACATTTGTGGATAATACCAAAATGGGTGGGGTGCTAGAACTTCGGAATATAGGATTAGAATTCAGAACGATCTTGAAAAATTAGAGAATTGGTTCTGAAATCAACAAGATGAAATTAACTGAAGACAAGGGCAAAGTTACACACTTACGAAGGAAAAATCAAATGCACAACTACAACACGGGGAATAACTGGCAAGGCAAGAATACTGCAGAAAAGGACCTGGAGGTTATAGTGCATCACGAATTGAATGAGAGTCAACAATGTGATGCAGCTGCAAAAAAGGCTAATAATCTGGGCTGTATTAACAATGGTATCATAGGTAGGACATGGGATGCAACTGTCTTGCTCTACTTGGCACTGGTGAGGCCTTAGCTGGAGTGCTGTGTCCAGTTCTGGTTTCCACACTTTAAGAAAGATGTGGACGAACTGGAGAAAGTCCAGAGGACAGCTACAAAAATGGTAGAAGGTTTAGAAAACCCTGCCTCTGATGAAAGGTTAAAAAAACTAGGGGTGTTTAGTTTTGAGAAAAGACGACTAATGGAAGACCTGCTAACAGTCTTCAAATATGTAAAGGGCTGCTACAAAGAGAACAGTGATCAATTGTTCTCCACGTCCAGTGAAGACAGGACAAGAAGTAATGGGCTTAATCTGCAGCAAAGGAGATTTAGGTTAGCTATTAGGAATTACTTTCTAACTATAAGGATAGTTAAGTACTGCAATAGGCTTCTAAGGGTGGATGTGGAATCCCTATCATTGGAGGTTTTTAAGAACAGGCTGGACAAACACCTGTTGGGGATGGTCTAGATTTACTTAGTCCAGCCTGAGCGCAAGGGGCTGGACTAGATGACCACTTGAGGTCCTCCATGTCCTACAGTTCTATGATTCCATGCTTATTAGAAACTTGTTAGAGACTGGTGGAGAAATTCTCTGCCAATTCTGGATGTACTGAGCATGCATCAACCTAGGTCTGCAGGGGCTGGTCAGGACTCTCCTTGCAACTGCTTCTCCTGGCTGTCAGAGGCCACTGTGGCAGCAGTCCACAAGAACTGAGAGCAGGGAGACATTCTCCCTTGTGCTCTTAATGCTCCCCCTGCTGGTGGGCCCAGAAGAAGGAGGAAGCTCCCTGACAGCAATGCAAAGGCGCAAGGAATGGGGAGGGCGGAGAAGGGAGATTGCAGGGGCAAGAGGTGGGGAGAAGCGGAGGGGGAGCTGTTGTCAGAGGCTGAGAGAAGTACAGAGGGCAGGAGAGGAGGATGGGAGAATATATAGGCACAAAGGTGGAGCGGCAGAAGGCAAGGTAGGGGGGTTGGATAGGAGCAAAGAGAAGTGGGGCAAGAGGAGGAGTGAGAGTGCAGAATGTTGATTATTTGCTGAGGGGGATGAGGAAGTACCTAGGGTTGACTTGGAGCATGGGGGAGACAGACAGCAGATGGGGGGGACTGGGCAGGATCAGAGGTTGGGATACGAGTAGGGGGTTGGGTAGATAGTAGCAGGGTGGGACAGAAGAATCTGGGATTGGGGGAGAATAGATAGAGGGATGGCCAGTGGATTGGAACAGAGACCATTTGATGGCACAGGAGCAGAAAGATTATAACCACTAGAGGACATGCCCTTCCAGAATCTGGAATTGAACTCAGACAACTGTGCCTTAAATCTCAAGGAGAAGGTGGCAGGGAGTAGAGATAGTGTTTTCCTGCACTAGCTCACCCATGGTGGGGAAAAGGCTTTGGGGACCAAGCAGCAGGCTAGTGGCATTTCTGATATAGCTCTCCTATTTGGAGCCATCTGTGTTAACAAGACAAAATGGAATCTGGTTGCTCAGGCATGATCTGCCAGCCAGCCTGGGCATAGAAGCCATGCCATGGGGGCTGGAAAGACAGGTGCTTGCTGACCTTTGAGAGCAGTTTTCA
This sequence comes from Gopherus flavomarginatus, assembly GCF_025201925.1. NCBI lineage: Eukaryota > Metazoa > Chordata > Testudines > Testudinidae > Gopherus > Gopherus flavomarginatus. The sequence continues at coordinate 38,052,001 of NC_066628.1, read as the reverse complement.
GTAACTGCTGCGTCTCGGTGTCGAACGACTGTATTTTATACTCTTCTTTGCCCGTGTCTCCCATGTCTGGCCTGCTGCGACAGTGCAGTTAGGGAAGTGGCTGTTAGTGGCAAACCCTGGGGAAGAGATCAAACACGTCTTAGTTAAGCAGGGAGATGGGCAAGGGTAAATGTAGGTGTTTGTGTTGCCATTTGGGGAAATGCTGGAGCACTGTATGGTTTAGCCAATTCACTAATGTAAAGAACACTCAGTTATTTTGGGGTTGTAAGATTTTTCCAAACTCCAGCCCCTAATCCTGCGAAACCATCATTATTATTTTTTTATAATCCCTGCCCTCTGCCCTACTTTAACAAGGGGTCTTTGGCCAGATGGCTCTCTTTGGTGGCCCATATATTTTCTGATATAATAACCCATTTAAACTGTTGATCTGCAGCTTCAGAAACAAACAGCCCATCCAGAGGCAAAAAAAACACGTATTTTAAAGGAAGAAACAGCTTGAGCCTGTCACAAGGAAATGCACACAAGAGCACGACATGGGTCTGCTGATTCATTTGCTTGCATGTGGCTTTGAACCTACAGTTCAGCTGATTTTGCTCAAAGATTCAGGGAAGATTCAAAACATATGGATGATCATCCAATCCACCTCCCCCCTGCACCGTCAGTTAATAGCAGAGCTGCTTTCACACAGTGCCATTCCAAACTCATTGACTTCAGAGGGGCTGCGCCAGAGATGAATCTTGCTCAGAGTGGCAGACAGAGATAGTGAGCAAATTCTGCAGCCAACAACATTATTAAGTCTCTAGTCTCCTTTAGAGTTTGCATTATTCTCCCTTGTACGAAATGATCTTAGAAACTCCTGGGTTTTCCTCTGCTTAGTTATTTTGGGGGAAGTTGTCATTTCACATATGCATCCAGTCTTACCTAATATGAGACCAGCCACTGGTCGGTGCGGCATCAAATGTTTGCTGCAGGGCAGCAGTGGCCTGTGTCACAAACACTGGGAGGGCAAATGTCCAAGTGGAGCATTCAATGGGTTTTGCCAGCTCATCAGAATTCCACAGTCACTGTGCAAATAGCCTAGGAAGCAGCTATCAGGGATTAGCCAGATGAAGGCCATTGTCCTTAGAGGGACAAAGCACATATCTAAGTTGTTGTGATCATATAATACCTGCAATACTTCCTTTGGCACTGCTCTGGGAGGCGGGGGGACCACACCCTTCTGTAAACCTGCGGCTGCCACCTACTCTCTCCCTGCTTCCCATAAGATGTCCAACATGCAATCTTTTCTAATGCACCACACAGCATGTTACCTGCCTTGGAGCAGTCAGATCTATAAAATTAGAGGGTTGCACATACTGCTTAGGTAGGTCAAGCTGAACACCTAGCTGGGCCCTTGCCCCTCATCTGGGCAGCACCCCCCTATAAGAGAGGGTTGCCAGAAGTAAGAGGGTATAGGCCGGCAGCCCGCAACAGGCTGTTAGAGCATGTATGTTAGAGCAACCCATAAATACTCTAACTTACACAAGGGCAATTTTGGTTCGTAGAGCTGCCCAAAATCTGGACAGTGCACAGGTGGGGTAAAGCCACCTTTGCTCCCTGCTTGGCTGCACCCGAAGCACAGCATAGAATCAGATCCAGTCATTGCAAGTTTCCTGTTTTCAAACACAGTAGAGACCTTCTAGCTCTCTCACAACTCTGTGCCTGACTATATTCTGAACGGAACACGCTCCTGCAGTTGAATATATTGCCTGCCTAGAGACTTGGGTTTAGATATAGTTTACACCCCCTAATGCATTTATAAGGAGATGGTAGGTTCCTTTTGGTTTTACAGCAATGTTTAATTAGCAAACATTTCCTGGTTCTAAGTTACAGAAATTCACACAAAGTTACAATCTCTTGCTCCCTGTCCACAAGGTCTCTCTTCAGGTAAACTCCCCTGAGTCTTATACCACGTACTTACTCAGAGCTCTGTGCGTATTCTCAGTTAAATTGTCTCCATGCCAGAACTAAAGTAATATCATCAACAATAACTGAACTTCAGTACGCACATGGTTGTGCTGTAGTTGCACCCTCAAAAGAGGATCTACAAACAGCCCTTAATTGCTTCTGTGAAGCTTACAAAAGCCTAGGACTAACTCCGAACATCAGCAAAACAAAAGTTCTCCACCAGCCAGTCCCCGGTCAATCATCAGACCCAGCAAGGAAGATCTACACTGAAAAAGAAGAATTGGAAAATGTAGAATACTTTGCCAATCTTGGCAGCCATCTCTGAGAAAGAGCAGACATCGATGTCGAGATTCAGCAATGATGACGACTCACACAGAGCTGTGTGCATTTTCGATTAAACTTCTCTTTCCTAATGAGGATGTGATGTCATTCCACTGCCTCAGGCAGAGCTTCATGAATCGTTGGCATGGTAAGCAGCAGTTGTAGTCCACTTTTTGATTGCTGAGTTTGGGCTGGCATTTTTTGACACACCCTGCAAGGTAACACTGTGCAGCACTTCTACCTTAGTCTGCAAGCTAGAGCAATAGGAGGCTACAGGATCTAGTTCTCTCCTAGCCTTTTTCCCCTGAAGCATCACACCATTGCTAACACAGGTACAGCTCCCCATCAGTAGTCGCCTTAGTGTAGAGAGCGCATGGCTCCTGGCCTTTTTAACCACTGCATCAACTAACCCTGCTCCGAGCAAATGTTGATGGCCAAATAGTAAAAATGCCAGTGCTGTGTCTATCAAATGATCCTACTGTGGCTAGCACTGGTGGGATGTTTGGGGAGAAAAGTCCCTGTGAAAACCAGCCATGACTGCTCAGCATAATAAACAAATCCCAGTTGTGTTCACTACTCCTGAGTCCCATCACTTCTTTGTTGCAAGGGACACCGCAGCATCAATGACTCTCAGTGCAATGAAGATCACAGAACAAAGAGAAGCAGGGAATGCAACACCCAAATCTTTAAACAAAGATTGGGCATCTTTCTAAAAACAAGATCGCCCAGCTCAGCCACAATCTAGGGCAGCGGTTGTAAAACTTTTTGAGCTGAGCCCCCTCTTTGAGTTACAATTTTTGGTTGCACTCCCCAATACCCTGGACCTGCCCCCTCAGATTTTCAGGGCAGGGGAAGGTGCATGTGACGGTATCTTGGGGCGGAGCCACTGCTGGGCACCAAGGTGTTGACACCAACTCACAGGCTGGGAGGCCCGCTGAGGTGAGTCAGGGGGTGGAGGTGGCGCTTTCTCCCCAAGCCCCATCACCCACAGCTAAAGCCTGAGCCACTTGGTGTCACCACTCACACCCCCAAACGTTCCTCTGTGCCTCCCTAGGGGGACATGCCCCACAGCATGAAAACCTCTGACATATGGGCTCTATGCAGGAGTCAGTGGGTGAGGGGCTCTGGCCTCTGCTATACAGGGGGTCAGACTAGATCAGGGGTTCTCAAACTGGGGGGTGGGACCCCTCGGGGTCACAAGGTCATTACATGCAGGGGGTTGTGAGCTGCCAACCTCCACCCCAAACCCTGCTTGCCTCCAGCATTTATAGTGGTGTTAAATATAAAAAATGTGTTAATTTATTATGGGGGGTCACACTCAGAGGCTTGGGATGTGAAAGAGGTCGTCAGTAAAAAAGTTTGAGACCTACTGGACTATATGATCATAATGGTCCCCTCTGGCCTTAATCTATGACTGCATTCAAGTATGTGCCACCTCATGCCAATATCCCTCCCACTTGTTAAATTCAGCATTTGGCAGCCAGTGCAGTAGTGGCCACCTACACAGCATGACTCCAGTTCCTTGCACAATGCAGATGGGCAAGAACAGAATACAGGGGCTGGGGCAGACACATACATTGTGGATATGAAGAATAGAGTTTCTATTGACTGACAACCAAACACCCCTCTTGGCCTCTCAGGAATTTCAAGCCACACCTTGAGACTTCCCTTCTTTTATTAAATCTTCTAAAGACTCAGTCACGTTTCTCCTCTTGGTCCTCTCTCCCTCTGTCTCCCACCACAGACATCTGGGCTGTAGCACGGTTGCTGCTCATTCTCCACAAGAGAGAGGATGAGAGTGTTTCAGAGGATATGGTAATAGCACCCAGAAGTCAAGTGGGTTGGCAGGAGAGAAGGCCCAGCACTCTTATTAACTGTGCAAGCACTCAGCTTCATCTGAGCCTGCTCATGTTTCTGGGGAATAGGAGGGTCTCACCCCTCCAAATGGGGATGAGCTGCCAGCTGAGTGCAGAGTGAAGGCACTTACCATCCCCAGCATGTGGGATGCTACCATAGCTAGAAGCACATCACTCTGCACAATGCACCTTCATAAGTTTAATGCTGCCACAAGGAGGTTGGGTGGCAGGGGGGATGAGCTCCAGGAATTACCCCTGCCTACCTTCCACACCCAAACACTGAGCTTCCCAGGCCTGGATCAGAGATCCTCAGAAGCCCAGGAGAAAATAACTCAACCTAATAAGATAAGTGATCCCACCAGTAACATGTTTCATCTGTCCCTGAAGATCCTTTACCCACCACAGAAGAGTCATTACATGGCTGCTGGGGAGGAGCAGGATAAAACACAGGACTTCGTACATTTGAAACTGTCCTGGGCAACTCAGTTTGCTGCTGGTTCCTTGACATATTTTATAACACTGCTGTGGGAGCCCCACCTCCACTACTCCCAACTATATCCTGTCAGTCCAATACCAGCATCTCATTAGAGCTCAGTAAAGGCTCCATACAAACAGTAAAAGTGAGCAACAGGATTGAAGTTCCCTCACTCAAGTGACTATTAATACCCTCCCGACATCTTGGGGCTCATCTCCTGACAGGTGGGCAGGAAAAACAGCAGGGCAGTATAACAGGGCTCTCCCAACATTAAAATCTCTAATTCCAGCTAAAACCCACTACAAAAGAGAGGAAGGACAGTCCCAGTGGTTTGGATTCTAGCCTGGGACATGGAAAACCCTGGGTTCAACACCATTCTCTACTACAGGCTCCCTGGGTGACCTCAGGCAAGTCACAGTCTCTCTGTGCCTCAGTTCCCCATCTGTAAAATGTGGATAATAGCACTGTCCTGCCTCATAGTGTTGAGAATAAAAACATTAAAGTTGTGAGGTGTTTAGATACTTTGGTAACGAGAGCCATGAATACCTAAGATAGACCTGGGGGTCAAGATTTTCCCCTTGGCAGGACTAGGTTATCTATAATGTTTGTGGGTGTGGCTGGTGACAGTGGTGGTGGGGTTGAAGGTCCATCATGAGAGGTGGAGTTAAACACCCAGACCTTGATGTGGGTTGGTTGATATACTTTACAACCCAATTTTAGGGGTATGCCTCGCTATCCATTTATATTTTAAGAAGGAACCCCATCACCATGGTACCTAAACAGCCACCTAAATTAATTTACAGCAGGGGAACACTTCCCCATTGTTTGTCAGCAGGAGGGGGGAAAGATCAGGATACCAATGTAAATTTCAAGCATAAAACAATTATGAAAGTGCCTGCCCTATCACCTGTTTTTAGGACTTAATCTATCTAGGTTAGTTGGTTAAGAGGAAAATGATTTTAGGCCTCAAAAACTCCAGAAAAGTTGCCTCAACTTATGGCCACCATTAAATTACAAACTCTTTTCCTGGATTAGGAAAAAATAAACAAAAAATTTACTAAAAAAACCTAGAACGGAACCAAGTAATTAGGTGTTTGGTTTGCTTTAAAAATCAGGACTGCAGTCGAGAAAGTAAGCAGAGAAACGTCCCGGCTTGAAAAATAATTGCTGCTCCACCCAAGAGGCAAAAGTTTGTTTCTGAAACTAACCAGAGCAGCCCAGCCCAGACCAGACAGATTTGCAAATGTCACCAACCTGCTCCAGCTTTTCTCTTCACTCTCCCGGAGAGTTTTTTTTTTTTTTTCAGGACTCCAGCGCTCGCATCTTTGGTGCCTTATTTGCATAGAGAAGAACCGCCCCTACCCCTAATTCTTCTTGCTTTCAGGTTCGGGTTTTTGCAGATAGATCAGGAGAAAACCTAGCGCCAAGAACAGCAGCAGTAGAAGCAGGAAAGGCAGGAGCTCAAGCATGGAATGCAAATGCAAGATGGGCATCCTTCATGCAGCCGCCCCTCCACCAGGAAAGCGCCCTGCGAGACCCCAGCTGGCAGGATCAGGCGGAAAATCCCAGCTGCTGCTCTTACTTTTCAGCTTCTTTGGGGTCAGTGATTGCCACCAGACGGATTCTTTCCATTGCAAACCTGCGGGTTTCCTCTTAGGTCATTTCCTTGCAGCCAGAGCCAAGGGGAGGAGGGACTTAGGAGTGCTGAAACAGCAGCGCCACCGCCTGGAAGAACCAGGATTTACGCAACCTTCTGCATTCACCTATCCATCTTTCGTTGCATCCTCCTGCTCTTTTTCATCATCCTGCGGCTTGGGGAAGTGGGGGTGGGGGTCAGAGTGTGCCCGTTTCCCTCTGACTCAGACTGTTGTCTCCCAGTCAGAAGCGCTCTTCGTCCAGAGCTGTATTTTAATACTAGGTTTTGACCATAAAATCATTTGACTTTTCTGTGTTAACAGTCCTAGAGAAAAGGCTGCAGCCCTCTGTTTGAACGCAGGAGAGGTACAGCACAGCAAAAGAAGCTGCAATACAGATTCCCCACACTGTCCTGCAAAAGTGCCCCACTCCTGCCCTGTAGGGATTTACTTTCTAGGCATGTGAGTCCTTCCCACTCCGTGGTCCATTCACCCTTGGCCTTTGTTGGCACTACCAGCATAGGGAGCGGGGGTGCATGATTTTCACTAGGGGTTATGGTAATTAATGAAACATGAAAAACCACTCACTGGGAACAGGGCATGCCTATATCCAACAGGCCTCATGTGCCTCCAAGCAGACACCACATGGTGGTAACTTTCAGATCAGTTCATGTGCTTGAAGCTGATAGTTACACTTTTCCTCTTTTCAGGTTATTCCTTTTGTACAGTAGTAGCCCACAGCTTCACATTCGCCCCTGTTAACTTGGAAGTCTGGGGTTTGCTCATAAGCAAAGAGCAGAACCTCTTATTCTTGCTTTCATATTTTTCTTCACAGTTTAGACTTCAGTTTCAAGCTTCTGAAGTTTACTTACTCTTCTATTTTTCCCTCCTTCTCTAAGATAGGCAATCTGATGAGTATGTTGGAGCAGAACTGCTTGGGTCTTGGCCCTAAGGTTTTACTTCCAAGGTAGGAAAAAACATTTGAAGAATTTAAGAAGGGGGAAAATGTGTGAGCGCTAAAAAAAAAAACACACATACACCACACAGGAGGAAATATGCCAACTCACTTTAACAACATTTCAAAAGAGCAGGTGCTATAGAACACACTTTATGCTCTAAAGTTACCATGTGCTTAATGTGTGATGAGTGCTGGTTATTACTCCTTAGCATTAGAATATTTATACAAAGTAGAGGAAGCATACTCTTGAAGCTAGAAAGCAGCTTTAGTGAATGAAGAATGAGCAGCTTTTGATAACATTCTGCAACACTGTGTTACAGATACAAGTCTGAATTTGTCTACCACAGATTGGCGAAGTAGGTCAAACATCTGCTGCTTTAATACTCACACAGTGGAATGACCAAGCTTGTGCAAATCCATCTGGACAACCACTAGTTATTGTGCAATAATGGATATCTAAGCACTTAAGCCATCTCCTGCTTTGCGGTTGGGGCAACAGGGCCCTCTAGTGACCAAGCCCAGGAACTTTGGAATTCCAATAATATGACAGGTTTCAGAGTAGGAGCCGTGTTAGTCTGTATCTGCAAAAAGAACAGGAGTACTTGTGGCACCTTAGAGACCAACAAATTTATTTGAGCATACGCTTTCGTAGGCTACAGCCCACTTCTTCGGACGCATAGAATGAAACCTATATTGAGGAGATATATATATACACATACAAAAAGCATGAAAAGGTAGGAGTTGTCTTAGCAACTCTGAGAGGCCAATTAAGTTGCATCCACAGTATAATTCATGAGCCTTGATCGCACTGCAGTCAACAGGAGCAAGATCAGGCCCTTGTTAGAGAGTGTTTGTCCAATATGATCTAATTGCATCACCCCACCATGTTCATGGTTTGAGTGTTTGCAAAGAGATGAAAGGAAAAGCCAAACAGGATAATAATAAATATTTAATGTTTTCTTTCCTCTCTTTAGAGACAGGCACACATTAAACATATATTGTGAAAAAAACACAGCTGGTCAGAAGTCTTAAGTCTACTGAATTCACAAAAAATCCATTCAGATGATCGCTAAAAATGCTGCAGAGGATTAAGGCTCTGCATAACAATGGAGGCTTAAAATCAAAAGGGAAAATAACCCACTTCAGTAACCAATCCTAGAACCCAATATAGCTCTGTGCAAACATCCCAAGAGATGAATGTTACTGCACATGAGTAAGGTAATCAGTGGTATTGGAAATAATACACATGCTATTGGAAAGTATTTGTTGCAGTATTTGCACATAGAGGATCCAATGGCCAAGGCTAGGTGGCAACTGTTGTGGATTCCATAATGGCTACTGTATTATTAGTATGTTGTACTTTGCTTAGTAAAGTGTTTTGCTTTACCCAGATGATAAAAGGCACTAGGATAAAAACAAATGCAATTGCCGCGCAGCTTGTAGGGTGAATTTCAGGCAAAGCAAATCCTCACTGATAGGATTACATTAGAATAAAATTCCAACAATCACCACCAGTTAGACTGTGGCACAGTCTCACGAGGGAAGTGGCGCAAGTCCTATTGAGTCACGGAAAATTGGACTGAAGTCAGGTATACAGTCAAAAACAACCCTGCACTTGCAAGTGGGAGGAACAACATGACCTAATGGATCTTTTCCATCTCTTAATTTATCTGATTCGAGGAAATATAACCCCAATGTACAGATCCTGCAAAACTCAACAGTAGCAAAATAAGACCCATCTTGCTAATTCTTTGTACTAAACCAGTATCTCTCTCCTTTACCTAAGGGGAAATCAATGTTCTTGTTTTTATCCACTTCCCCTCCTTATGATGTGACTCATGTTTAAAGACTAGTGATGGGCACATTAAAAATACTTTAAAGACACAGACATCGAGGGTGGGAGGTGAAATGACAATCATGGTTTGTCTTTTCATTCTACTACAGAAGCCACTAAATCCCTTTCCCACCAGCTAAATGATCATATAAAGACCCATCACATGTATGATCAACAGCCCAGAGTACAACAAACCAGGATCAGGGTGGCAGCTCTTTGCCCAGTCATTCCTTCCCAGTGCACATGGAGGCTCACCAGGCTGCTTCAGAAAAATTAAAAACAAAAACAAACTCCTCAAGCTGCTTTGCCCTTCAGTCCAGATAAGGGACTATGACAGGTTTAGAAGATCGTTTAATCCACAATAGAGAGAGTTTGGAAGTATATCCAGGGAGGAAGATCTGCTCCAATGCCCTCCACAGAGCAACCATGTCATTTCTCTCAGTTTGTCTGGCAGTTCTCAGGTCTCTCTCAAGCCCCCACAAGAGATTCAGAGAATTAATTTCCCAACTACACCAGGTGCTCAGCAATTCCTTAGCTCTATGATGATCAAAGAGTCACTAGTTTTCACAGGACTGTCTTCATTATTTTAAGGTAGGTTAAAAAAAAAAATCTTTATAGCATCTGTTTAATCATGACAATCTAATAGCAAAGCAGAGCCCCAACATGTCAGTGCGAAGCAAAAATGGGTTTTGTGCATTGAGAGACCTTCCTGAGAGCAAACAGTATTAGAGCTGCAGACCTGTTTGTAAGAGCATTACACTAGCAAAGTAGAACCCTAAGAGGCCCACAGCAGAACTCACAGGCAGAATAAGGGACACTTGTCAAACAAAAGTAAGCTTGCCACTTGTAGTGAGAAAGCAAATCGGTGTTAGCATAAACGTTGCTAGATGATGCTACGTTTAAAGTGGCTGAGGATGTGGAGCTGGTAAATATTAATGGCAAAGAGAAGACAGGTGTCTATGCAGAATAAGGAAGGGGTTACCTGTACAGCAAGGAGATGAGAATATGCAGCAAATGGACAGGCCCTAAGCAGAGGGCCGAAGCTTTGCAGATGTGGCATCATTTGACACTAGTTGAGTGGCACTAGCTAAGCAAGATGGGTCCCTGTGCTTGAAGGATTTCACACATTTGATCAGATGCCTCTTCACAGCATGTTGCCAGATGGGTAGTAGAATTAGGTTTTTATAAAACCCTTTCTCCCAAAATGAATTCTGATACTATAGGAGATATGGAAGATGCTCAGTGTACCCCAGGGCTCAGTGTCCTCAACTGAAGCTGCAGTCACTTGCTCCTTTGGTTTTGTTCCAAACAGATCTTTCCTCCAAAGCTAGTGGACACGTGTTTTCAGAGCCCTGGCAGGGAGGAGCCATTCCCCATCCCTCTCCATGTGACAATGAAGCCACTAGTCTTACTCCTCCACAGTGTAATTGCAGCTGATGAATCCTGCCTCTTCAGCCTTCCTGCCCCTTAGTGCTGCCAGTGTCCTTCAGGGCATATAGCAGGTTGCAGAAGAATTCATACCAGAAGAAGGTGAAGCCAGTAGAGAGAGCAGCCTTCAGCAAGCTGGGGGAGAGACCCTTAAACAGTCCAACAGGCCCCTCCTCTCGCACAATCTGCCCAGCACAGTCCATTAAACCCTTGTACGTCCGCACCTGGGGGAGAAGAGTTGAGAGAGTAAAGAGAGCAACAGCACAAGCTCAGCTTACCTGGGCAGGATTCTCTCAGAAACCTCTGTATCATATTCCACACATCCAGGAAAGGGACTCAGAGGACTTGAAAGAAACCCAAAGGCTGTATCAAAAATGTATTCTAGATAAATACAATGGAGATTCTACGGATATTCACTATGACTGACTGGCAGCATCAGAGAATCAATCTGAGTGCACACTGATTTGTAGATGCAGGCACCACAGCCACAAATTACATTTACCATTATCAGCAACAGCTTACACGCCAACTGAATGACAGGAAATCCTTTTTACCACACCTCATGCAGTGTTCACGCTACAGAGTTTGTAGAGCAACTGCTTCAGAATGTGTTGGTATTATTTTCCATATAGACTCATAACACTTTTAGGCCAGAAGGGACCATCATAATCATCCAAGTCTGATCTCCTGCACATTGCAAGCGATAGAACTTTACCCACCCACTCCTTAACAGACCCCTAACCTCTGGCTGAGTTACTGATGTCCTCAAAACATGATTTAAAGACTTCAAGGTGCAGAGAATCCACCATTTACATTAGTTTAAACCTGCAAATGATCCCTGCCCCATGCTGCAGAGGAAGGCAACCCTCCCCTACAGGGTCTCTGTCAACCTGACCTGGAGAAAAATTCCTTCGCAACCCCAAATATGGTCACCAGTTGTACCCTGAGCATTTTAGCAAGACACAACAGCCAGACACCTGGGAAAGAGTCCTCTGTAGTAACTCAGAGTCCTCCATATCTAGGGTTCCATCACCAACCATCAGAGATATTTTCTACTAGCAGTTGCAGATTGCCTACAATGGCATGTAGCCTGTCTCATCATACCATCCCCACCATAAACTTCTCAAGCTCAGTCTTGAAGCCAGTAAGGTTTTTTGCCCCCACTGCTCCCCATGGAAGGCTATTCAGAACCTCACTCCTCTGATGGTGAGAAACCTTCATCTAATTTAAAGCCTAAAGTCATTGATAGTCAGTTTATATCCATTTGTTCTTGTGTCAGCATTGGTGCTTAACTTAAATAACTTCTCTCCCTCCCTAGTATTTACATCCCACCCTCTCAGACTATACATGTCATTGCTTCAAAGACTGGATACTACCCAATTTGCATGTCAGGCCAATATAAACTGGAAGGGACATTTTCATATTTGGGGGAGAAAGGAAATATTTCTCTAATACAATTTTTAAAATAAGTGTCTATTTCAAGGTGGTAAGAAATGCTAGATGTATTTAATTTGTTTAGATTTATACAAGTCTCTTTAGGTACCCACCATGAATTCTGAGTGCCTATTCCATAAACTAAAATACACAATACAGTAGCAAGAACTGCTCATTTCATCTTGACATACAAATATCCATCAGCAAATAGAAAAATAAAATAAATCCAAACTCCTCCAAACTTTCATTCAACCCCTCTCCAAGAGCACAGTGCAAGTGAGTCAGATTTTTAAAAGGTATTTGGGCACCTAATTCCCATTGATATCAATGTGAGTTAGGCACCTAAATACCTTTAAAAATCTGACCCTCAGTCAATAGTACAAGATAAATGCAATTTATTACATGGCCATGACTAGTGTCAATCCCCTAGGTCCTTTTGAGTCTCCCAGCCTAGATCTCTATATACAGACATAGTATACATGGGTCATCTTCCTGAAAGGCAATTTATTCCACTAGTGAGTGAACTGCAGTAACTGGTGATTATTTAGAACAGTACTAGCAAAAATTCAGCATTTGGTTAAGGAGTTTAACTGGGTGATAAAATATCAGAGTTCAGAACTTCAACACCAGTTTAACACAGAAATTAAAAAATTAGGAAGACAGGTGATTTTTAAAAATTCATGGTTATTATTTTATTTAACGTCAGGTCTTTTCAGAAAGTTTTGTTTCTAGAAGGAAAAATAATCTCCTAATCAGGGTAGCTGTTTATCTGGGATGACTGGTCCACCACAAATGACTGCCTATTAAGAAGATTCTCTCATATATAGTATATTGTGAACAAGTCAACCAACAATGCTTTCTTTGGTAGGCACCGAGAGGAAATAAACAGAACGCTGTTCAAAATCAGAAAGCTGAGTTTTCTGGGTAATGTTTTATTTCTTGGTCTACATTTAAACATATGAAAACCAGTTGATCAAAACATCTCTCACCTGCCCAAAGGCTGCCCGGGCCTGCTCAAAGCCTCCCACCTGCAACCGCTTTTTAAACAGGTCGAAAGGGTAAGTAAGAGTTTTGCTGATAACTCCGGCACAGCTGCCACACACGAGGTTTTTAACATTACCTGAAAAGTAGAGAAGTGGAAAGAAGAGTGTACGGAAGAAATGGAGGATTAGAATGGAGTTCCGATTTACAAACGCATAATGGAAAGTAAATCAGAACCATTTATTCAGAGACTGTAAGGCCAGGAAGGACCATTATGATCATCTGGTCTCACCTTCTGCATAAAACAGGCCATAGAACCTCACCCAAGAATTATTGCATCAAGTCCACAACTTCTTTGAGAGAGGGCATATCTTTTAGAAAGATATCCGGCCTTAATCTAAAGACTGATTTATTCTGCAGCTCTGTCAAATGGCAATACACAAAAGAAACAATAACAGAAGGGTTTATCATCAATAACCATGCAAGCTTTCACACTGCTAGGAAAAAAAATACTGGAGATTGGTAATAGGGTATGGAACCTTGTGCTTCCAGTTGAGAGTTCAAATCAGAACAGGTTAGTACAGATCATAAATTGGTACCATCTGTTGGCTGTACAGAGGCCAATGGGAAAGGAGTTTGGTAGTCTTAGTTCAGGTCCTAAACTGGCAGATGTCCACAGCACAAAACTACCATCACAATCTGCTGTCTAACACTGAATTAACATTGAGGATGAGCTGCTCTCACAAATAGGAGGTAATCTCTCTACTTGAGAACACTCTGATGGAGCAGTAACTTGCAGTGATGCTACCCATGCTGTATGTGCTTTAATGGATGGAGGTCCCATCTCCAGGGCTGTCAAGGTGCCACTTTTCATGAAATTCTCTTAAAAACTCAGAATAGCCAAAGAGCAGGAGATCAATATTAGAACTTGGGAGCGTTAACCTGCACCAGATGAATCCTCTTGTACAAGCCAAAGAGGGGAAGCAACTTTAGAACACACAGCTGTTCAGAGATCCTGTACTCAACTGACAGTCCTATCCCCATAATATTACTGAAATTGAAAGAAATAAAGGCTGTCTCAGCAAAATCTTTCCACTGCACAAGCAACATGACCCAATTTGAGAAATAATATACTGGACTGAAGAGTTCATCTTCCTGTCGGTGGTACTTCTATGGGCCTCATTACCACAATGTCTGAGTGCCTCATAGTCTTTAATGTATTTATCTTCACAACACTGCTATGAGGTAAGGTATTTAGGCATTTTACAGGTGGGGAAATTAGGCATAGAGAAATTAAATGACTGGCCCAGGGTCACACAGTAAGTCTGTGACAGGAGAAGAAATTGAACTCAGATTCAAGTTCTAGACTAGTGCCCTAACCACTGGGCCACCCTTCTTCTTCCTCCATGACTGAGTATTTCTCAGTCCCAAGCACCCACCTGCATTCATTCCTTCGGGTGGCATCACCCATTTATACAATTGTTGCAGGAGATTGTAAAAGGAGAACTGAAGACCAGCGTATGGAAAGATAGCAATGATAGTGGGGGTCAAACCCCTGTAGAAGGTCAGAGGCCCTTCTGTTTGGTACATGGTCACCACAGCATGACGAAGATTTCGGTAAACCTAAACAACAAGGAATAGTAAAGTTCTCCTGTTAGATACACTTACAATCAGCTATTCAGAAATCAGTTACATTCTGGATACAGATGGGGATTCCCATCTCCCAACATATAACAGGTTGATTTTTAGCACAAACAGATTAACAAAACCGTTTCACGTATCGTGACATGAACGCTCATTGCTGAGTCTTTGAAATCCTGATAATAATTAAAACAAAGTGACAGAATAAACATGGTCTCTTCCACATGAGACTAACTGAACCAACAAACCCTCAGTTCTGCTTGACAGCAGTATCCCACTGAAAGGCATGGCTGGACATTGTATCCTGAAGTTGCCTGAACCTTGGCTCTGGTGGGAAGCAAGCCCCAGAGATGGGTCCCCATGACTGAGAACACCTTGATATGAATAGCTTCAGAAAGTGACAGTAAGGGGAGGCTGGCAGATCAGGACAGCTATTATGGGGCAGGGGGAAAGCTCTGGGTAACTGTGCAAAACACAACTGAATTCACAGACTGAGTGTCCTTCAAAGATTCTTAATTTACAAGAGTGATGTCAAATATGCCAGTCACAGCTCTTTACTCAAGAAGCTGAGAACATTTCTTTTCCAGTCTTCTTTGACTGGTAGCTGGAAAACTCAAAGACTTATTGTATTAAGAAATCTAGCTACTTCTCATATTTTTGGTAATTTTCCCAATGGCTTAAGCTCACCAGCACTTGTATTTGTATCAGTGGTGTGTTTTCATCTCACAGCCTAGTTTCACCATTTACTCCTGCAGTGAAGCCCTGACACTGAATACATGGGAATGGATTGTGATTCCATTACAAGTCAAGCAGAAATTGAGTAAGAAAATGGCTCTGATTCAAAATTAAGTGTCTCCAGTAATAACTGAGGGGAGACAGAAGAACTTGGTTGAGGGAGTCAGATCCTTGTATAAACAAGGATATACAACTGGATTAGTAGAGGACTGCTTTAAAAACTTCATACCTGTAAGAACCTGCACAAGACTCTTCGTACACTTTGCATATTTATGAGCCAACAATGTGATGCAGTTGTGAAAAAGGATATCATCATTTTGGGGGTGTACTAACAGCAGTGATGTATGTAAGACAAGCAAAGTAATTATCCCACTGTACTTGGCACTGGTGAGGCCTCAGCTGGACACTGTGTCCAGTTCTGGGCACTACACTTTAGGAAAGAGGAGGACAAATTGGAGAGTCCAGAGGAGCACTATAAAAATGATGTAAGATTTAGAAACCTGACCTGTGAAGAAAGGTTAAAAAAAAACCCTGAAGATATTTAGTCTTGAGAAAAGAAAACTGAGGGGGAACCTGGTAACAGTCGTCAATATCTTAAGGGTTGTTGTAAAGAGGATGGTGATAGATTGTTCTCCACGTAGACTGAAGGTAGAACAAGAAGTAATGGGCTTAATCTGCAATAAGGGAAATTTAGATTAGATATTAGGAAAAAACTTTCTAACTATATAGATAACTAAGAACCAGAATAGGCTCCTAAAGGGAGGTTGTGGAATCCCCATCGCAGAAGGTTTTTAACAACAGGTTATACAAACAGCAGGGAGGGATGGTCTAGGTATACTTGGTTCTGCGTCAGTTCAGAGGGCTGGACTAGGTGACCTCTCAAGGTCCTTTCCAGCCCTACATTTCTATGATTCTTCATTTGAGACATGTCCCCTCAAGAAAGGCAGAGGAATAACTCCCTTGTGTGGCTGAGTATCAAATGAGAGCCAAATCAGCCACACCAAAAAGAGAGGTTCCTCCTTCTCTCAGCCAGGACAAAGCACATGTGCCAATGGACCAAAGGATAACTTGGCATTAATGACATTACCACCCATTAAGGGCTCCAGTCTTCCCAGATCACCTGCTGAAAGTTGTGCAGTTTCCCCCGCCCACACACTAATCTGAATGAAACATGGCTACCATCAACAAATATAACAAAGCTAAAATTCTTCTCCCCTAACTCATACCTTAGGCTCGCCCTGAGCAGCAAAGCGGGTGCGCAGTGTGTCAAGAGGTTGAACTGTCATGGTGGCAGTGCAAGCAGCCAGGCCGCCACACACAAAGTGCACAATGAAGTTGCGGGTGTTGTATGGTGTGGCATTGTGCACCAATTCCGTCAGGCACTCAAAGGTCACAAACTTACAGAGAAACAGAAACATATGTCACAGAGAAAACTCTTATCACCCACAACCCTCCTGGTTCTCCCACATTCTAACAAAAATAAATAAATCCATCATTTGTAACTTCCTGGAGGGTATGTTCCAAGGATGCAGCTATCAAATTGGGGAATACTCTTGGCATTCAGAATCTTCAGTTCTCCCTTTAGGAGAATATAGTCTGGGATTTAAAACAAAAAGGCCTCCTAGGAAGATCCCATTTTAATTTTCTCTCCTCTCCACAAATTTATTAAATAATATATATTTGGCTCTTATACATCACCTTTCAATAGATGGTCTCAAAAGGTTTTAGAAACATTAATGAATTAAGCTTCACAACAACCTATGAATCAGTATTATTAACACAAAGTGGGTATTCCCTCATGAAAGCTCATGCTCCAATACGTCTGTTAGTCTATAAGGTGCCACAGGACTCTTTGCTGCTATTATTAACACTGTCATCCTCAATGAACAAAGGTGGTAAGTGAACCAGAAAGATAAGTGACACACCCAAGGACTCACAACATGTAAGTAACTCATCTGAGACTAGAGTCCACATCTGTCCTCTTGGTCCGCTGCTCTACCATCACCTAATCACACTACCAGAGCCTCCCCTTTGGCATACAAAGTACCCTACAAATGGACTAGCCCTACAAACAGCTGGGTAAGTGGCAGGCAGCTATGACAGGATAAGGCTGCTGACAAAGCCACTACAGGAACAAAAAACTTCAGAACAAAGCTAGCCCTCGATGATTTCCTGACAGCTTACCTGGACAGCTCCATAGCTGACTGAGAGGAGCTGAGCAGGCACATGCCCCTTCCAGAACGCTGTCAGCCCTTCCTCATGAAAGATCCGGTGTGCGGTTTGCAAGATGCCATAATATTTAGCCAGTGGGTTTCTGGGGGAGAGTTGTTCAATCTGAAGCTGAAAAAGAACAAATAAACTTCCTTACTCTGTGATATGCTTCAAGGTCCTGAACCTGCTCTCTGAAACATTCAGTGGCCTACATTAACTCAGACCCCACTTCTTGTGTGCCCTCATGGCAGCTACAACTGGCTCAGATACCAATGCTGCTGGTCCTTAAGAGTTGGGGGCAGAAGAAGAGGTATGTGCAACGCGAAAGAGCTATGATATTCAGCAAAAATGTTAATAAAACTAAATTAGGACAGGTAGATAGGAAGGAAAAAAAGAAGGAAGAACAAGAAAAACATAAGAGCTATGTACAAGAAAATAAGACAGAGCAGTAAAAATACATTAATTTGTTAAGAGAAAGTAGAAACGGTCCCCAAAGAGAAATACAGCTGTCTACCTTGTATAATCTGTATTTAACTCCCTCACACACAGAGGTTTAATCAGCTATGTAATAGCTTCTGGGTGTATTTGTGACACTGGCAATGACTTATTTAAATACTATAAAAGGTTAAAAAGCGTTGCTTCTTTTTATTCTCTGCATGTTCCTCTTCCAGGTGTGCCATAGGGGCTGATGGGAAAGGTACCTGAAAGCGAATCTTGATGACATCCACAGGGCTGATTAGAGCCCGAGTGACAAACCCAGATGCGGATCCTGCCACAGCCACCTCCACAGCTGAGATGGACTTCACTTCAGACTTGGGGTCATAACCGACCATCACTGCCTGGTCCACGGGCAGCCTCCACCTGCATCAACCTCCAGGAGTGCTACAGTCCAAAGACAGAAGAGAATGAGGCATTTTCAGTGACAGGTCTACTTTTGACCTCTCGCAGAGGAGCAAAGAGGTCACTATCACAGGACAAGCTAGCCTCAGGCATATGAATATTTTTGATCCTAAAAAGGAACCCCCAACTCCTAAAACTGCTCCCACCGCTAGAACACGTGGTCTATTTAAACAGGAACAATAACAAAGCAAAATAAAAGGTCTTCAGCCAGCCTAACAAAGGCAACAATAATACACCTTGGCATGGGAAGGGGATGATAACCCTTGGAAGAGACATGCTGGCACCAGCCCTACTACAGGGGGTGGTTGCAGGTCTGGGGCTTGGGTGGATGGGGGCAGAAGTGAGGGTTGCTGGTTGGGACTTGCAGAAGGGACAGTTACTACGTTGGACAGGCCCAGGCTGGGGGCAGAGGGACGGTCACGAGTCTGGGTGGGACGCGCCGGGAGCCCAACGGCCGGTCGCGGGGACGCGCCGAGGGGGCCGGTCGCAGGTGTGGACAGGGACGCGCCGGAAGCCCAACGGCCGGTCGCGGGGACGCGCCGAGGGGGCCGGTCGCAGGTGTGGACAGGGACGCGCCGGGAGCCCAACGGCCGGTCGCCCAACGGCCGGTCGCGGGGACGCACTGAGGGGACCGGTCGCTGGTGTGGACAGGGACGCGCCGGGAGCCCAACGGCCGGTCGCGGGGACGCGCCGAGGGGGCCGGTCGCAGGTGTGGACGGGGACGCGCCGGGAGCCCCATGGCCAGTCGCGGGGACGCACTGAGGGGACCGGTCGCTGGTGTGGGCGGGGACGCGCCGGGAGCCCAACAGCCGGTCGCGGGGACGCGCCGAGGGGACCAGTCGCAGGTGTGGGCGGGGACGCGCCGGGAGCCCAACGGCCGGTCGCGGGGACGCGCCGAGGGGACCGGTTGCTGGTGTGGACGGGGACGCGCCGGGGCCGAGGCTGCCCTGAGTCACCGCACCTCAGAAATTCCCCCTCAGGCCTCTGCCCCGCAGCGTCTTCCCCCACCAGAGGAGACATTCACCACGACGACGCTCACCCCGTTGCACCCAGGCCGGCTCCCGGACGCTGTCGCCTCCTGGCGGCACTGCTCAGAGCCGCTCCCCGGCCGCTGACATCGGCCCAAGCTGGGCCTAGCCAATCCAACCAGCGGCCTCTCCTGGTCCGGGAGAACGGACTGCGCAAGCTCAGAATCATCGCAGGCCCGGGGCTTGCTGGGAGATGTAGTCACGCCAGACCGCAGCGTAACACAGGGCGGGGCGGGGCGCCGCTACACCCCTTCCTCCCAAGCTGTCAGAGGAAAGCATTTGGGGTGATAGGAGGAAAAGGTCCCACACTCATCTTGGTCTTTGCAACAGAGAATAAAAAGGAGAGGGACAGTGTAACAGGGGCGTCTGCCCCGTTAGAGACCCGGAGTCAGCCAATCCTGGTCTCAAGCAGAGCCCCCCTTTCAGAACACGTGCTTGGACCTCCAGAGGTAAGGTGACCAGACGTCCTGTTTTTATGGACTTTTTCTTATATAGGCACCTATTACCCCACCCATGCCCCATTTTTTCACAGTTGCTATACGGTCACCCTTTCCGGAGGCAATTATCACACCTAGCTTAGAAGGGGCCAGGTATTTGCTATAGAGGATCGAAGCGCTCAACCGAGTGTAGTCCCAGGTAGATGGGCTGTAGAAGAATGGGAGACTACATTTGTTTTGTGGTGGGTTTGTGTTCAAACCCAAGATTCACAAGGATTGTGTGCCCCCCCACCTTTTTTTTTTTTCAGCACACCTACCATCTGCTAGCCGCCCTACAGACAGGCAAGACATAGTAAGCCCTTATGGAAAGCACAGACCAACTGTGTAAACAATTCCCAGATTATTATGTGGATGTTAGAGTACAGAAGCATATAGTCTAGCTCTATGATTACTTTCTTTCTACCTTTTCTCCCAATGGTATTTTATTACCCAACACTAATCAGTCCAGGAGAGCCACTCCAACCAAGCAGAGCACAGAATAGAGCACTGGCCCAGGGGCAGCTCCAGACCCCAGCACACCAAATGCTTGCTTGGGGCAGCAAGCCGTGGGAGGCGCTCTGCCAGTGCCGCGAGGGCGACAGGCAGGCTGCCTTCTGCAGTATGCCTGTGGAGGGTCCGCTGGTCCCGCGGCTTCAGCGGACCTCCCGCAGGCGGCCTGCCTGCCATGCTTGGGGCAGCAAAAGCCCTAGAGCCGCACCTGCACTTGCCCACCAGCACCTGACAGAGCAACACCATTTCATTAAAAGACAGGATTCTCTGACCCACCCCCTAACTCCTTCTGCCCAGCTGGTTTTCCATGAGCTTGTGGTTTTAGTTTTATAAATTAATAGTAAGAGTGATAAAGCAAATGTATTCACTGTGCAGAAGACTGTCTTTTAAATAGTCTTCAACCCTTGAAAATGGGTTATTCCCAATTCACAGATGGAGAAATGGAAGCAGATTAAAATGACTCTCACAGGGCCATTTAGGAGTCCATGGCAGAGCTGGTATTAAAATAAGAGTTTCTGGCTCTTAATTCTGCACACAGCTCCTCACTCCTCTCATGGTGGTATGTACAAAGCCTGAGTGTCATTAAGAACTGCACCTTTAACATTATGTACTGTACCACTCACAATGGCAAGTCATTGATTAGTCATGCTGGGTTGGCAGCAAATATTCAGTCACATCATTCACTCACCTTCTAACATGGCCAGCTGATAAGGGTTTTGTTTTTTTTTTAAAACTTGTGTTAAAATAAAGTCTGATTTTAATATTTCATTTTGAGTCCTGAGATAAGTGTAGTTTAAAAAAAAATGCAGAATTAAGATCGTGGTTTTATGTGGAAGCTGATCATTTCTCCAAGGAGTCAAAAAGTGTAAAATATATTGCTAAATATAACAGGCATTAGCTGCATTTTTAACGTATGTCCTATCACATAACTTTGTTCTGTGCCTACAACTCCTGTTTAAACAATCCTTACATATAGCATCAGCAGCCGAAGCAGTTGCTTGGTTGCTGTGGTGGCAGTAGATATTGTATGGATAGTTAAAGGCCTTTTTATATATAAGCTGGCTGACTGCCAGGTCTTGAAATTTTGGCCATACAGCTTTTGCTTTGCTAGTATCAGGTAGGATGACAGTCAGGTATGTAGAGATTTTTTAAGTAGCTTTCCCCCGCCCCCCCCCCCAGGAGAGGGGGTGAAAGAGAAGAAAGGGGAAGGAGACCTTTAATCTTAATTTTGACATTTGCATTGTTGGGAAAAGGGGGTATATGTGTGCACCCATGGTGGTGGTTGAATGTGCATGTGGGAGAGAGAACCTTAAAGAGATACATGACTTACTCAGAAAGGATTTTGGCCAAAAACAAGAACCAAGCACCATCATTAATATTACACAACTATACAAAATGGCAACAAATGAGTTCTGCTTCCTTTACAAGCCATAAAGGAATTTTTCTAAACTTTAACAGAAGATAAAGACCACTGAGAATGTGAAGGTGTCCCAGTTCAACATTACAAATGATGTCCAACTCAAACCCACAAGGCAAATGATTGCGTTTGGTTGGGATACTGACTTGGCACAACTCAGGAAAAACAATGAAAAACTCACTGGATAATTTAGATATTGCCAGAGAAAACGGGCTCCAGAACAGATGTGGTGAAAGAATTCCTAACCAAACAAGAATTTTCTTTGACAATTCAAAGGAGCTTATGTCAGTCAGCCTTTCAATTATTATGCTTTAAATCCCACTATGGAGTTTGTGAACATAATCTACACAGAGCAAAGGGCTGGAGAGAAGTCATACAATTGATATTGATGCAGACAGATTTTCAAGGACCATGTCCACCATTGCATTGATACAGCTTATGATGATGATCCAGGCAAGCCATTCTGGTACCATTTGAAAGTGCTTGGAACTAACTCATACGATTGGATGTAATCCATAAAGGCCAAGGTGCAAATCGAGCAGGAAAAAAAAAAAAAAAAAAAAAATCACTCATTTGTCAGTTGGAAATACAGTTGCTATTCTCACAAGTCAGATTCCAGCATCCCCCCACACTCTGTCCTTCAGTAAAAAAGCAGCAATAAACTACTTGGAGACGATCAGTCAGAAGTCAGATCGGATACACCAAAGCATTTTCCACAACTGGTTCCTTACTATGTGTCAGCAATTCATGCCTATTTGTAGAGATCAATATAAAGTTTTGAGCAAGGAACAAGGAAACATCCAGGCTCCACCTACTATTCAGATAATGGACAAAGGTCTCTAATGTCTGCAAGCAGCAGACATGATTTTTATCTGAACCCAGAAGGCCATGCATGCTAACCTATGCAGTTGTCAATTTATCTATCTTGGTAGGATGAAGGACTAACTTATCTCCTCCTTCCCATTGAGTTACAGATTATAAATTAGTTTGCCTGGCTGATGTTTTGCTCAGTTAATGGAAATAACAGACAGATGCTAAAGTGAAGAATTCATTGTATATTTATTATTCACAGTTAATTACTATCTACCAAATGCTGCTGCAGAGTTAAAGGATTAAGTACATAGGCCTTTTTATTTAAACACTGATTTTTTTTTTAATATATGTACACACAAGACATATGTCTGCAAGGCTGTATGATATACACCAATTTCAAAGTAAGGAAACAATCAAATGGTCCAGGTGTAGAATGCCATAGATTCCTTTTCCAATCATTTTTAGAAAGAAGACAAAGTGAATGACAGCTAGCAAGGACAGGGAGAGAAAGTAATACTCTACAGGGTAGCTCTCTCTTTCATCTGCTGGAGAAATGAAGTGTAAGGCAGAGTCCATCTCAGGAATAAAACATTTGTAACACTTAGTACAAAAAAGGCACCCGCCAATACAGGAACGTCTCCGCTTGGGCAGGAGATCTCTGTTGCAGTTTTGGGGTTCATCATTGGGGTGAAGGGTTCAGCCACAGGGCTGCCAAGAGGAAACAATATAACTGAAGATTGGCACAAAGCTCTGCAGTTTGATTTATCTCCTTTTTGTCCAAATCAATGTCAAACTGCTCTGACAGAGGAGCTAATGGCATTAACGAATGCCACTGTGGTGAGGGGAAAGGGAATGCAGTCACACAGCCTGCTGTGAAACAGGAGTGAAAAGTAAAAATCAACTTCTTAAATTGTGTAACACTGGCATGAGGAGGATGGGGTAGGGAGAAAGTGGAGAACAGTGATGCCACCCCCTCTTTTCAAGAACAAGACATGATTGCAAATATTCCCTACCCCAGCCTAAAGGGAGCCGGACTCTTGATTACATGTGTACGTATGGACATTCGCTAATACCTTGAAGTGTACTCAAGTACTACTTATTGAGGTTTCCCTGTAATATAAAGTTTCCTGTCAAGAGGAATGTACATTTCGTCAGACACCTCAGCATTATTCTCTCCCACCATGGTACTTTGATAGAACATTGCCCACCTTCACCCCCAAATATGTTTGCCCATTTCCCATAATACTTAGTCCTGGCTCAGTGCAGGGGACTGGACTAGATGACCTATTTAGGTCCTTTCCAATCCTACATTTCTATGATTCTATTGAACAGTCCTAATGAGGCAATCCTCTCCCTTTTCCTGAGGCTCCTGGCTGCATCTCCCCACCTCTGAGCAGCCTGTGCTGCCACTTACAACACTGTAGATGCCTTGTATTTTTCCTTGGAATAAAGAAAGTCAGATGGTAATACAAATATTAAAGCTCCATCTTTTTTGTAGATGTCTTTTTATATTCATTGATAAAACTACCCCTTCTCCCCTCCTAAAAATATTTACACGTATGAAGAAAAAAACCTCTGGACTGTCCTTTTAACTTAAAAATAATAAAAAAGGAAATACGGGCAAAGGCACTATGGAAAAAAATTACAGACTGTGCTCAACTGTACACCTTTAAGAAAAAAAGCTGTCACCAAAATAGAAGAGAACAGACTGATTGTAGTTTGGAATTTCTCAGAGCAGCTCTGTGACTTGTGAAAAAAGCTTGTCTCCTTCACTCTGCTATGAAGCTGCTGAGCCTCAGAGGGGAGAGTGGCTAAGGAGAAGGAAAAATAAAGAAAACACCATCTTTTCCCAACCAAAAAGAGCTGAATGCTGAAGGCAAAAAGCAGTTTTGTTTTTTTAAAGGCAGGACAGTGGATTTGGTTCTTCTCTCAAGTCCCTCCATGTCAAATGAAGACTGTTTGCATAGAGAGAAAATACCAGCAGAGTTTCTCCCTTTTCCTTTATCAGCATGGCTAGGACTTTATATGGCATTAAAACTTCATGCACTGATGGACAAAGGAGGGGGGAAAAGGAATAGTGAATGAAAGGGACAACCTAGGAGCAGCTGAGGAAATCTGTTACTTTTTTTAATTTAAAGGTAAATTTTGGCATGTAAGTTGAACTCTCCCTCCCACCCCCAAAGTTCCATACTGAGTGAAGGAAGATCACTTTGTGGTAAGAAGTGATTCAGGTTTTACCATCTTGTGATTTTAGATCACCGGCTGTAGTTAGACTCTGTATGTGTATTTACTGTTTCTCTGGTTTCTTTAAATAATCTCTAATATTTATCTCTAGATGTTCCGGTTCACTGGGGTCACGTAGTTGCGTGGAAACATGCCCGTCTGTCCATGACAGGCTCCTTTCCACCAGTTGGGATCAGAATTGTCGAGGACCTGGATAAAGTCTCCACGACGGAAGCCGAGTTCACCTTCCTCCTGGGGGTCGAAATCGAAAAGGGCCTGAACGTATGTGGGTTGCTGCATGGGGAAAAAACCAAGAGAGAGAGTCATTCACAGCATTCAGATCTCCCATAGGCTGCATTCTAGCTCTGCAACAGAGTTCAGGTGCCACTAGTAAATATTTGGGCTGTTTCATTTCTCTGCAAATTGCCTCTTTCATCACCTGTGACAAGATGCTCAAAAGGATACGTTTAGAATACACAAGGCCTTTGAAAATGGTCAAACTAATTAAATGAATGAGTTACAGTAAAACTCTACAAGGTGGAGTCTCTTGGGCACTTTCACTGCAAGACACCCCTTTGTGACCATGTCTTATCAGAGGCCCATACTGTATATGTTACTGTCTCCACTAGATATTCCCTTCACATCTGTATCCTTGTCCTTCTTCTTCATTTCCTTTCTGTGTCCTAATAGCTTCATTACTCTTATTCTTCCTCAGTTTGCTTCCCACACAAATCACAACAAGTTTTCTAACCACCATTCATTCACGTTGAGTGAAGTTTTTCTGGACAGACTTTATCCAATCTATTTTCTGCAAATCTGTATACTGTGTTTATGAAAACTAAAGCTTAATTTAAAAATTGAGTTTAATGGTGCTAGGAAGTACTTTTATTTTCATGTTTTCTGTATTTTTCAGCTATGTCTCTTTTGATATGGTTAATTTAATACTGGTTCAATAGCCTTGATGTCCTGGTTTTCTATAGACTAGGTAAAGCATGGACAGAGCAGCATACGGGAAAGTCTGCACTAGGGCTGGAAGGTGTAAATGCCAGCTTGAGGAGACATACCCACACTAGCTCTGATTATGCTAGCATGCTAAAAATAGATGTGTACCCACGGTAGGACGAGCTGCAAGAGGCACTAGCTGTCCCAAGGCCATACCTCTGGACTGAGAAAGGATCATATTTGGGGCAGCAAGCCCCTCCTGCTGCTTGTGCCACTGCAGCTTCATTTCCATTTTTAGCACACTAGGTAATCAGAGCTAGTGTCGGTATATTGCCTCGAGCTAGAATTTATCCCTTCATGCTCTAGTTTAGACATACCCTAAGTTTCCTCCACTTGGCCTTTCCAGCATGTCTCAAGCCTGGACTGGAGGAGCCACATCTAATGGTGAGATGGTCTTCCTGCAGAGCCCATCAGACACCAATTGCGAACTGTGATGGTATTTTGGTGTGCCTGGGAGCTGAACTAAAACCAATAACTTCCATTAGACCATAATTATGGTCACTACCAGTTTGGACTAGAGTCAAACCAGCAACCTAGAGGAGAGAAGTTCCATATGCCGATATCCTTAATCATTCTCCACAGTGTGCCTCTGAAGAGGAATGTGCATTAAGATATTGATGGTATGCAGTGTACTGCTGAGGGCCCTGCTGGCTAAAAACTAATTCAAACAGAAATCAAAATCCCCTTGAAAGTAGCTGGGGGAAGGGAATGTAACATATGATTACAACCATGTCTACTGGTGGGAACGAACAGACAGCCTCACTATGGGGCTTTATGTATTGAAGGATAGGCATAATCCCAAATTATTCTTAAAGATGCGAATTGGAGGATCAAAAAGTCATAGGGACATCCTTTGCCAGAACAGAAGGGGATTTACAAGTTTTTTATAGTGGTACAAAGCCCATCCAAAAGAAGGCAGATGGGCTGCATTTATTTTTCAGTATAATTAGTCTGCAGAATCCAGGAATCAGAATTGTAGAATCAGATAATTCTACATCAGAGAGGGAAAGTTAAAGGGTTAACTTCTCTCTCCCTACTGAAAATTCAAGCAATCCTTTGGGCTGCTGACCGAGAGCTCTCCATTTTGGTTATAGTGGCAATGCTCCTCTCTCCCACCATCTTACCTGTGGCACCTGCTCAATGTCCCGAAGGAATATCTGCTGGTTCCTGGAGACAGAAGTGGATCTGTGATAATCTACCAGCTCGTTCAGAGAATTGAACTTCACCACCCAGAGGAAATACTTGCCAGCCCCATCTCGGAGCACCTTGAAGTGCTGCACATCATTTCCAAACCTGGGATGTGGAACAGGGAGAGAAGACAGATTGTATATATCAGTCATACTGAGTCTCTCTTCCTAGAAGGACGTGAATGGAAACCAATTAAATCTAGGAAGACAATTCCAAGCATAAATAGCATAAAAATGTCTCCTTTCTTAATCGCTGTGAATCTAGGTCTCAAATGATTTTGGAGATACACTAACTCACTGTCATCTGTGCAGGCTAAGGATTAGTGGAAAATAGCTTTTGCACTTCCTCAGACCCTGCACAGGGAAGAAGGGATCATAGAGATAATCAGTGTCTGGGGTGTGTTTTGAAAGTATAAATACTATAAAAACAAAGCTTGTGACAACAGCGTTCATGAAAGAAGGAATGAAAATACTGTCTGGACAGGCAAATAGAGTGGCAGAGGGAATGCAGACTCCTTCCATATAACTATGCCAAGCCACTCAGTCCTGACCTATAGCAATGGCTGCTATCCCACCTGAACAAAGATAGTCATCTTAGAAAGTGTATGGGGCTGGAAGAATGTCATCTTGGAACCAGAATCATTCCACTAACAATATGAGCCAAGATTGAACTCACATTTAGAGAAAGAAAGAGTCACTTTATCCTTTCAAGAACATCCCCTACGCATATTACAGGCAGGAGTGAAAGAGCTGAACATTAAGACAGCAGAAGATTTAGGTTTTACTGCTAGGGACAAGAATGAAAAATTGGTTCTTCCAAATGATTCCAGATGAATAGCTGATAATGGTCTCTTTTTTATCAGCACAGCTAAGACTGTAGCAGGTATTACCATTTTATGCACTGACAGAGAAGGGCGAAAAAGAAGCTACAGAAGACAGGACCTGTTAAAAGAATACTATGGAGTGACTAGATACTCCATACTTAAGGTTGCAATAGGGTTTTGCTTTAAAACCAAATTTTCAAATCTCTCTAAAATCCACCAAGAAGTGTGGTGCAAATTTGGTCAAGAGGTTCCCAAGATACAGCTCAACACCAATGATGGCATTCCATGTGCATGCACATTATATATTTATGTGCATCATACATATGTACATCATAGTCACCTGTACTCCTGGGAGATCCCGTGGGATGTTTGGGTTGTAGAGCCCATTGGTCCACGTTGTGCATGGTGTAACTTCCTTTTTTAAATCAGTAGTGATTAGGCATTTTGTCAAAGTAAAGAGATGACTTGAGAACTGCCATGTGGGCATGCTTTTTCTGGTGCTGGCTGTTTCTGAAGTACCTGAGTTGAACTCCCCAAGACTCAAAGAATGTCTAAAATTGTCTACTAAGGCTTGATATCCCAGCCATGAGAGAGTAAACCCATTCTGTTGATAAAGATGTGAATGAGCCAGGCTGGCTGGAGGTTCTCACAGGTTTAAAAACAAAACATACATACTTATAAAATACTTTGTTAAAAGGGAGTTAAGGTTGCTGCTGCACAACAGCACCTACTGTTTCCCATCCCTTCCGGGTGATGGACTTCAAAATCCCAAACTCAAACTTCAGAACAAGTGCTTGATTAAAATCTCCCCACACAAAGCCAGTTAGTGCAACAAGAAAAAACAAAAAACACAACCCAAACACTTCTATAGACTTACACAGCAGCACCCTTAACTCAACTTTAACTAGATCTTTTGGTATCAAAACTTCTGTCTAGTTGCATATTTAATAAAAACCTCTGTCTCTTGCTTTCAATAAATTTTCTTCTGAAGCAAGAGGAGATCAAAAGGCTACCAATAGAGAGGTACATGTAGACAGAACTATAACATTTTCCCTTTATAGTTCAAGAAATGAAAAATGCAGGCAAGCAGTTCTCATTTGGTGTTTACAGTCTTTCAGTACCTGGAGATGTACAGTCTACTGTTGCTATGAGCAAATGTCAAATCTGCAGCAAGTATTTCATGGCTAATGCTTCAAGTCTTCCTTTCTCAGTCAGTTTCTTTCCACTTCAGATCCTGCAGATAAGGTTTTAGTAAGCCCTTTCAGAAGAGCTAATGAGCAGAAAAATCCCAAAACATGCACACATTGATTGATTGAGATATATATTAGATAGATAGATATATGAGAGAGAGAGAGAGAGAGAGAGAGATCAGTAGGTGAGCTATCACTGAGCTACTAGGCACTGTAGGTGAGCTATCACTGAGCTACTAGATCTGTGGTCTCCCTGCATTTAGAATCAATGTGTTAGTTTTGTAAAGAATAAGCTTCCTGGAATAAAGGTTCTATTTACATCTTGTTTCTGGTCATTCATATAGCCTTGTGTGTATTCCAGCGTATCTGATTATTGTACCAAAGGCAGAATATAAATGCTAAAAACAAGCCAGCATGATGGCAGAATTCTATGCTGCCATATATGAGGTCCAGAATTTAATCACAGAAGGGAAGGGCTGGAAACACTGCTGAGATACTGTGCTTGATGGGCATGGAAAACTGTATTCTGTAGCAACCTCAGCTGGATAATCAAAATATGATGCTTAGGTTCCGAAGGATATCTTGCTCAGCTCTGCCAGGCAAAGGGCGTGCAACTGTAAGTGGAGGGGAAGAAGGGCGTCAACTGCTAATGGACAAGAGTTGGTTCATTTAAGTACACATCCCATACTGTTAAAGCTTGTAACATTTCCATTCTATTTCACAGCAGCCTCTTGGGGCTCTCACAGCTTGTGAGGGAATATGTGAGACTGACATAGGAGCTACTGTTAAAGCAATTTAAATAAGCATCTCTAGATACTACTGTAATAAAAATATTAAGTAATAGCTCCTTGCAACCCAGCTACACTTCCAAAATGAAATCATCAGGTCTGTGCCAACATGGACTCTACAGATAAGAGATGGGAAGCACGCTCCATTTTTACAACTCCACATCTCTATGCTAGAGAACAAGGATACTCCCAAAATGTGTGCCTCCCACAGAGTTATGAAAAACTGCATATTTGAAAGTGTCTCTCAACCAGCCAGATAGCGAGAGCAGAAGGTGGAAAGAATTAGAGCCTCAGAATAGTAAATGAGAAGAGCAGGAAGAGGGAAAAACTGTATGTGATCATCATCATTCTTCAGAATCCATTGAGTCATGGTGTCCCATTCCCCTGTTCTCACCACTGAACCGGTACATCGTTTCACAAAGAACGGGACAATATCTTGTTACCATCATCTCAGCAAGGTAACTCTTAGTAGGATAGAGCACCCATATTTATTGTTACAAAAGATAGCACAGGTGCATGTCACTGGAAGAGAAGAACTGCTACTACACATGTGGGAAATAGTGTCAGAGGTGAAAAACAGGAATAATCATTTGTACTTTTATCACACAAGGGGTGTCCTAATTCGCACACTGGATGCTACAGAGCATTACTCACTTGACTGAGAGAGAGAAGTCCCCAGGAGCACTCTCACTCTCCCTGATGAGAAAGGCACCATCGTGTCTCTGTTTGCCTAACATCTCCTCAGCCTTTGCTCGGGGGATCTTCCCAAAAAACCATCTGTGGAAGAAGAAAGATGAGAATTAAAGTCAATCCCCTCCCCATGGAAAAATCAGGGTTGGACATGTACATAGTTGTGAAGTCATTTCAAAAGAATGGTAATGGATTGAACTGCACCTTGATACTGCTCTACAGAATCTTTACCAGCACAAGTACCATGGCTCCTCATCTTGAGAGCAACGGCCACCATGATTCCACCAGGAGGGGCTTTGCACTAGCCTTTTTCTACTATACTGGGATGACTTGGTATGTCTGTAAATGAAATCACTGAAATTGCAGAATTTACAATAAGAGCAGAAGGAGAAACTACTGTAGGAAAATTATGTAGCACAGTGCCCCACCTGGATGATGTTGAATCTGTCCAGTTGCGTGGATAAATCTAAAGGCTATTGAATGGTTCTGGAGAGTATTTTGGTAATCAGGTTCCATAACTTTAACAAAAACCAAACAAAAACAATAGACTGAACAGCTCCCCTTTTGGGGCCAGCCAAATGCTAATAGAAATCTTCCTCTACAACTCCAGGTGTAGAGAGGCCTGTGTTTCTGAAGCAGAAGATACACAGTTTAACCAACGACTATCAAGAAATCTGCATGTACATGGCCCATCATTATGGAACTTTGTTCATGTACAGCTGGATTTGTTTCACTACTGCCAACTGAAGATGGTCAATGGAAAGTAATTATACATGCTCTTATTACTTGAGTTTGCTAAGGAAAAATGCAGTGCCTCTGTACTGACTTGCAAAGCAGACACTTTGGAAGACAGATGTCTTGGAGTTCCAAGGACAGGTGAGCCACCTTGTCACTCCCTGCCACTAGTGAGGAGTCGTCTCGCGTGTGCTTAGGTTTACCTTGCAGGTTAACAATAGATGTACCCCAGACCCCAAGTCCCTTTGAAGCATTCCCCTGTGATATCCATCCCGACACTGCTTACTCACAGAACTACCAGGCTTCCTGTTTCCAAAGGAACGGTATATACACCAGTTTAATATTCAGCTCAAGACCAGCACTTAGCTTAAAGCCACGGCACTGAGATATATTTATGTGAAAACAAAAATAAGTTTATCATTGAAGCCTAGAGACTCAGGAGACAGTGAATAAGAATATTGGAAACAAATGGTTACACATAAAACAAAACTTCCAGGTTACCTTGCTGCCAAAAGGAATCTATCTCTGTGACGAACTGGGAATGTTCTTAATGTTTTCTCTGAATACTGTGTTGGTGCCTCAGTGTCCCCATGGCAGTTCTTAAGTATCTGGCAGAGCAAAGGGCCAGTGCACCTAAATGCCTGACACTCTGTCTCCTAGCAACTGATGGCCTGGGCCCCTCCCCTGCAAAGGTGCCAGCTGAAGGTGTTGGAGACAAAGGGATCAGGTGACCTCCTGGCCCGGGAAAGGGGCTGAGGAGAGAGGAGGGGCTGGGAGGGCTTGTGAGTCTGGAGCTGGCTAGGGTCAAGGGTGGAGGGCAGACCTGGGGGTCTGGCTCACTGCCCCCCAGAATGGACCCAGCTGAGGGGTCCGGTTCGCTGTATCTACAAGCTCTGTTTTAGACCCTGTTCCTGTCATCGAATAAACCTCTGTGTTACTGGCTGGCTAAGAGTCACGTCTGACTGCAAAGTGGGGGTGCAGGACCTGGTGGCTTCCCCAGGACCCCGCTGGGGTGGACTCGCTGTGGGAAGCGCATGGAGGGGCAGAGGATGCTGAATGCTCCAAGGAGAGACCCAGGAGGTGAAGACGTGTGAGCTTCTTGCCCTGAACAAGTCTGCTCCAAGGGAGAGGAGGCTCCCCAAAGTCCTGACTGGCTTAGTGGGGAGCAGTTCCGGAGCATCGCCTGGTGACTCCGTGACACTCTCACCCAAACTCTTTAGCAGTGTTTTCAACCAAGGCTATCCGAGATCCTGTTTTCATGAACGGCAATGCACTGCCCATCTCCTTTCTATGTTCAGGATGAGGTGTCTTCTTCATTTCTGACATACACCCACCCACCCAAGTTCACTGTCTGTACTCAAAGAGGACAACCACCCCCGGCTTGCTTTTCCTGTGTGCTGCTTTCCTGTTGACTTCACATCTCTTCACTAACATCTCACATTGTATATCAATGGACATCCATTGCGTTTGTTTACAATGCTTAATTTACATTCCAAAGAGATACATTTCTTACCTCCTGTCTGAAAGGAGGACTGTTTTTCACCTCTGCCTTGATACAGACTTTAACATATTTTTAGTATCTATATCCTGAGTATCTGTACATACATTTCCCGCCGCTATTAATGTTCAATGTGAGTCTGGCTGTCATTTAAGACCTCACATGACATTCTTTGGTGAACAAGAACATACACACCAGAATCAGTGTATTCCTGTAACTCCCTTGCCAGTTGGCATTAAGTGGGTCTTGGGTCACAATAGATTATACTAGATTAAGCAAAGAAATCTTATGATTTTTAACAGGAAGGAACAACAACTGTCGCTTTAGTAGCAAGTAAGGGAAAGCAACAAGATTTCTTCCGCTATTAAATACATTGAAATGCAGACTTCACCCACAGGTTTCTTCAAAGGCTACACTTGACATTATAGCTGCGAATAGTTGAATCAGGAGCTTTTCACGTCTTAATAGGGACTCCGCACCACTACTGCACAAATGGAAAATGCATTTTGTGCCAAAGAACAATTTCCAGCCTGTTCTGGATCAGGTGATGATGAATAATTCATACAGAACTGCAGTGAACAAAGTGACTACATTCAGTCAGTAGCTGGCTGCTCCTGTGCCAGGGTGAAATTAAATCACAGGCCTAGTCTGTTAGGTGCTTCCCACAGCTCATCGATCACAGGTTTGTAACCCAGACTCCAGTCCAAGAATAGCAAAAATAAACTGGGTTTGGGATGTTGGGCACATGCTGTGTTGGGAAAACCAGAGCTATCTTCAGTTAGAGACAGAATGGCTAAAATGCTGAGTGATAAGTTATCTCAAACTGGGTCAAGAGACACTCATTGCCACAATCCATGAGCATGCGGGGCATTCCTGTTGGGGCCCCATTTCATGGCTCAACAGCAAGGACTTCATTCCAAATAACTTCCTTTCCATTACCATACCGAGGGCTCCTTTTGCAGGGAGGATACAGAGATCTGTAAGACTGGCCTTTATTTAGTGGATTTTTTTTGTGAAATCCTCAGAGATGGAACAACAGTTTCTGCTCTCCAGGATCAGACATGATCTAGAGAAAGAGACTTCATCACACCATGAGCAGATTCTTCTATAACTGGCAGCCCCCGCTCCTCTCACCATCTGCTTATGGTGTCTGTCTGATACAATGCACAGTATATAAATGACATCATTGATGTAAAGGACACCAGATATGTTTACAGGGATATTTTTGCTATAGGCAACGTGTCTGAAAATTGTTTCCACCACTGAAATCTTGTGAAGAAAATATTAACTTCGCTCCAAGTAGTTCCATTTATGGAGAGTTTTCAGACTGGAGGAAACATCCTCTATTACAAATCCCAGACATCACTCCTCAACTACACATATATTACACACACAACTTAGAATAAAGTATGTTACACCTTTTTTCCCCTCAAACAGAAAGGACAATCTAATTCCCACCCCCACCCTGTATCCAATAGCAAAGGAGCAACCAGAACTGAATACTTCCTTGTTTTTGCAATAACCTCATTGAAATCAGCACTTTGTTGCCACAGAGCCAGCAAAGGGAGCTCCTATCACCATTACATCAGCGTATTGGGTTTTTTTTTTTGGTTTTTTTTTTTTTCAAAATTAGGTGTGAGAAACCATTATCTGGGACTCCTTCAGAATTCACTGTGTCAAGATATTGATAGGGGGTTCTGTTTCCCACATTCTTGCGTTTTGGTCACAGTAAAGATGAATAAGCATTACATTTTACTTTATCCTAATACTGCACTTTGCAAGTTTTATATTAAGAATTTGAGAATTCTTTCCATAGTTTCTGCTTAGGATTTTTGCTGTTATTTGGTTGCTTTGTTCTATCTAATTCTCAATTACTCAGCTAGGACTGACATTTTATCACCATGTAAAAGTTGACCTGCAAAAGGTTAAAAAAAAAAAGTTTTTGTGCATTTTTTTTTCCACCTCTGTGGTGCATAAAGGAAACCTGAAAGATTTTTCCAGGCAGAGTTTTTTGTTTTGGTTTGGGTTGGGTTTTTTTGCTGGTTTGAATCAAAAATATCAAGATTAGTTTTCCTTGGTTTTGCTGGCTCATTAGAGATTTCAAACATACATTAAGAAATATATCAGATTATTGAAGAGGAACAATTTTGAATCCTCCCCACAGACATTTTCTAATAATTACCCAGGCATAAGTTAAATAGGAGAGGAAAATTATTAAAAATCCTCTTTGCAATGGCTCAGCTTTGTCTCTTGTGAGGTCATAATTCTACTAGCTCTCTAGTCATTCATAGAGTTCAGGATAGAGAAGATCTGAATTTTTAATGTAAAAACAATCAGAAAAAAACAAACTTTTCAGGCATTCTTCACATATAAAAAAGAAAAAAGAGGAAATTTGTGTTTAAGGAAACATATCAGACTGCTAGGAACACACATCCAAGGCACCATATGTTTTCTGGCTTTATGGAATATTGCACACAAATCTTTTCCGTAGGTTGGGTCAAAAACTAGCAAAATCCTCAGAATAGCCAAACATTTTAAACCAAAGAAAGCATCCACACTATTCCAATGGTTTCCACTATTTCATTCTGAATGGTTAGATCTGTAATTACAAAGCTAGTTGGAGACAAATGTTATGTTGGGTGAAGCTGTCCAGTCAGGACTGCAAAAACAAATACAGATTTTACTGCTGATGTTCCAAGGCTGGAGGTGGATGCACTGATAGGTAAAATACCAAAGTTCACCAGGCATACAGACTAGTTTCTTGGTTGTGCAAGCAGCAATTTGGCAGTTCTTCTGGCCTCACTCATTGCAATCATTTAGCTCGGCTGTGTTTCCTCCACACATAAAAGTCAATGTTTGTGAAGGGATATTCCAAAAAGATCTATGTGAACAACTCAGTATGCATGCACAAGCGCTTAAGACGTACAGGCCAAAAATCTAACACAAACCACACCATGAAAGCAACCCCAAAAAGCAAGCCTTGCCTATGAAATGCAGAGCTGAGCTTAGCAGGAAGTCTCCCTACCAGAGCTTCCTGCTACTCTTCACTGAATATCTCACCTCTCTATTGCATCAATTGGTGTGAATTACAGATTAACTCTTTGTTTTAAAAGGGTTTCTGAATTTTGCAACTGGAAGACTCATTCTTTTCTTTCAGGCTTTATTTGTTAATAATTGTGAAGCAAATTGGAAGTTTTGCACCATGTGATCTGGGGAAAACACCACATTATATTTGAAGGCTAGCTATTGGACTGTAGGATTTAAAGCCCATCCCCTATGACAGGTCTTATACTGAAAATTATTCCAGGTTCTATAGATAGCTCCTTCGTTTCCAACCCCTCTTCACTGAAGTAGTCTCCATACTGCTCATTCACAGCATGCCCTTTGAGATGCTGGTCCTACAAAAGAACCTAGCACTTTCAAGTTCCTGTTCAGTTGCCTGCAACTTGCTGTTTATGTAAACTGCTAATTAGGGGTGCTGGAACAATTTTTATAGTGGAGGTGATGAGAGCCATTGAACCAAACTATAAATCCTGTACATAAAGGAAACCACTTCAAGCCAGGATGGTGGCAGCATCTGCACCACCCTTAATTCCAGCACCTATTCTGCTAATCTATTTACACTTGCAGCCCGGTACCACAGTTAAATCTGCACTACACTAGGGAAATTATGGGAAAGTTTTCCAGGATCGCTAATACTTGTTTAGCTCCACACATAAATGATGATGGGAGCCCCTGGGGCACTGACTTCTGTAAGCAATTTAAATATTCATCTAAACTCGCTCAGAGGAAATAATTGATAGTGCTTAAAACCACTAGTAGACCAGCTACATTAGGGCTCCCAACACTACTGACACCAGCAAAGCTGAACAATCATTAACAATGAAAATTTCTACAGAATTCCCCCAGTGTAGACGAGGCTTTAAACAGTTTGAGAGACCCTTCACAGGTCTTGACTGACCTTGTCATGCTTCCTACCCAGATTAATCTACCACTAATACGATGCTCCTCACCACATTCTTAGCGCACTGCCTGGGAGAATCTTCATCTTTCTGTTTGGAAGGCAGGCCCCACAGAAAAAATTCTTGTTCAATATTTAACTGCAATTTCTTCTTCATTATTTAAATACTGAAGCCAACTATTGACGAAAGCAGCACCAACAGTGTTTGTGAACTGCAGCGTTACAGTTACTGATAGAAACCCCAGTGACAGCTCTTATTGGACGGCCCAGAAGATTCTTTACTCTTCAGAATTGCACTGCACAGAGCTACTGCTTTCTTGTCAAGCACTTCAACGAGCTAAAATTTCAGTATAACCCGAGAACAAGAGAAGATGCAAAAAAGTGTCTGAAAAGAAATAATCAAGAGGCCAGCCAGAGTCATGGAACAGTATTGTTAGCATGTTCTTGTTCTTCAGTATTTGAGGAAGGACATGTGTTGAGAAGCTACTCAAGGCGGGCTTCGTTGGAAGTGGGAACCAACTACACTGGTACATTTAGCATGGACATTTCATATCAAAGGTTTATCTACAAAAGTAGCTTTATTTAAGTGATATGCCAGCAATTTTCACTCTTACTCTGTTAAAACCTATGTTGCAAAGTATCAAAACATATATAGGGCAGAATTAAGGTCAAACACATGGCATTTCTGATTTTTGCAGTGCTTAACCACACAACTTTGACAGTCTCTTATTATAGGGTTGTTTTAAATAGTCTCCTATTTTTAACAAAAAATATAGAACAATAAATAAGGAGCTACACTAACTCTGAAGCTCTTCTGGCTCCCAGATTTCACATCATGAAATTTCCAGGCAATTTATTTAGTTGGATTCCACCAGGACACCCTTTCCCCTTGCTCCTCAAGAGGTCTGCAGGAGAAAGTCCCAGTACTGCAAACCATAGGAGCTGTGCAATTAAGATTCATCATAACAGGGCTGTTCTGGGTGCAGCAGCTAGTAGTAACCCCTTTATACCTTACGAAGTCCACAGGACTGTGCCAGTGACTAAGGTCCAACACTCATTACAATGTGCTCAGCAGCCCTCCCTATTACTTCAAGGGCAAATGAAAACAAGGCAGAGTGGGGGAAGGGGATCAGTGACGCTCCACTTACGGATGTGGTTTCATTTCTATGTAGTTCTTGGGAATGAAGCCATCCTTCCCATTGAGTTCTGCCTTGTACCAGTTCTGATCGCATTCTTCATTCAAAACCTGCAGGAAACAAAAACAATGAAACTATTTACCTTACTTCAGTATATAGCAGAAGACAGAATTGTGCTTAGGAAGCCAGGGTGCTCTTATGATACACATTTCTTGAAATGTATCTGCTATTCTCCTCCAATGCACCCTATGCATTTTGAAAGCTATGGCAGGCAGGGTGAAGGGAAAAAAAAATCACTTGAAATCATCTGAAACTTCAATGTTGAAGTTGGGTGGTTTAGTAGGAAAGTCAGACTATGGCTACACTACAGCTTAAGTAGACATAAATTATGTCACTCAGAGGTGTGAATCAGCCACCTCTCTGACATAATTTATGCTGATTTAAGCGCCAAAATGGACAGTGCTATGTCAGCAGGAGAGCTTTTCTCACTGACATAGCTGCCCCTGCTCGTTGGGGATGGATTAACTCAATAGGAGAACTCTCTCGTCGGTTCACAGCGGCTACACTAGACAGCTTACTGAGGCTCAGCTGCATCGGTGTAGCTGCACCGCTGTATGCTCTCTAGTGTAGCCAGAGCCACAGTCTGTATGTTCCATATTTACCCTCAGCAACTTCTTTAGATCAAGTTCAGTTTATAAAATAAGGAGTATTTGGTTAATTGCCACCACTGCAAATTCAATCTGAGATCTGAGAAACAAGCTGTATTCTTCCTTTTACCGCTGATAATTATTCATTCAGAACTTACTCGGCAATTCTGATGATAGTCTCTCTCTCCTGTGGTTGTACTGGAGCCACAGGGTTTTAAGGAGTGCTTATATTAGGGAATTTGTTTTAAAAATCCCTAATGGTAACACTGTTGGGAGCCCAAGTGTAAACAAGACCGGCCGCTTCAGGTGTTTTTACCATTAATTAAACCCAGATGAACAGGGAGCTGCAGTGGTGAATTTTTTTGGTAAAGTTCCTTAGTGCGGACAAGACGTACATCAATAAAGTGAGTCACTGGAACTCTGGCACATTATCAGTGGATGTAGGAACATGAAGGTACCCATTTTTAATATGCACTTTTCTGACTATGACAACACTTGAAGATGAGTACAAGACCAGAAAGTCATAAGGGATGAAGCTGGATTAATGAAGGACAGTAGAGTACAAGGGACATCTTTATTTTTGTTGGAAAGCTATGCTTTTTGGCCAATATCCCACAACCTTATTCATTCCCTCCCAAGTTAACTCTCTAGAGCTTTTCTCCTGGATGAGTAACTAACAAAAAGCTGTCAATCTAGAAGATTAAAAATTCAGAGATGGCTTTGGCCCTTTATAACAAAAGCACCATGGGACCACCAGGCTGCCTTGGTAGATGAAGTTGGGGAAAGGCAAAAGGAGGAACAGGACATGCTACTATTAGGCTCTAAATGTGTGAAAGGTGTGTGAAAAATCTACTGCTGCACCCACAAAGCAGTTACACACTTCACAAGAAAGAACAGGAGTACTTGTGGCACCTTAGAGGCTAACAAATTTATTTAAGCATAAGCTTTCATGGGCTAAAATCTATTTAAGCGTAAGCTTTCGTGGGCTGAAAGCTCATGCTTAAATAAATTTGTTAGGCTCTAAGGTGCTACAAGTACTCCTCATTCTTTTTGCGGATACAGACTAAACGCAGCTACCACTCTGAAATAGTTCACAGGTTAGATCTGTGTTGATTTACAGCCATCTCTATAATGGAGAAATCCTCTCAGGAAAAACCTGTTTTCACTAGCAATTATTTCCACTTCTGAAGTTTTGGTCATCTATTCACCTTTTTTTTTTGGTAGAGGGGTGGGAGGAAGGGGGGGGGGAGAGCAGAATTACACATAGTAATGCTATTAATACATGCCTCAGCAAGGCCCTTGTAGCTGATGACTGTGTGGCATTTTAATATCATAACCTACACCACTCCAATAGCTAGATCTGGATAAGAAGGAAACCCCACTTTGGATTGAACTGGGCTCTAGTAAAGTAGATAACAGTAAAACCTGAATAACTATGATCGATTTTAGCAAATGAGTAACAGTTTTCTAATAATAATGGATAACCGTCTAACAGCCATTTCTTCCTTAATGCCAACACTACAACCCAGACCAAACTACTCATTTAGATAGGAATCAAGCAGCCATGGAGAGTCTGCCCTCTCCAAGAGTATCACAGAAAGGGTTGTACCTTCTATGACGCAGACACAAGAAAAATAAAAAATATAATGAAAGTGCATTCAGACAAATTTAATTTTAAAAGGATCTTTCTTTTGACTACCTTTTGTGCAGCTACTCCTTTGTTTTGCATGTATTGTTTTAGTGTTTGTTAGGCTCCAGTTGCTATATATCTTGGCAGTCATCAGCAGGCTGACTTGCAGCATGTTTGCATTTGATTATATTGGTGTATTTGATAGCATTCTGCACATGCTGAATGCCATGACTGAATATTTACTTTTTGGGACTGTGCTGTTTCCTTTTTTTACCACAGAATCTATGACACAGATCAAACCTTTCTGAAGTTTTATCGTGTGTAGCTTTTAGGGAACATAACTGACTCCTCTTTCCTCCTCTAGAATAAAAGTGAAGACTTATAGGTGGATCATAGCTCAGTATTAAGAAACACTTCCCAAAATGTAAGGATGCATTAAAAATTATTTGAAATTCTAATACTCAAACATACATGATTTGAATGAGCTTGATCTTGTCTCAAGAGATATGCTTCGCTATGGAGATCCAAACTCTATACGCTGTAGGTACTAATTAACATTTGGCCCAGAGCCAAATGCAGGATGGAGGCATTGCTAAGGGATGCATTAGTGATAGCAAATCAAAGGAAACTGCTCTTTGACTTCAAAAGAATGGGAGACCTGTCGATCCTCTATGCAATGATTATGACTCCAAAGGCCATGAGATGCAATGAAAAACACAAAGCAGGAGTTAAATAAAGGAATATTTAAAAAATGATTTAGTAGATGGCAGTGGAACTGTCAAAGAGAGCCAGAAGCCACATAATTAGTTCAACAGATAACAGCTCTTTTAGCTAGGCCCAATTTATCCCACAATTCTGTAGCCATGGAATCTGCCCCTTACTACAGCAGCATTCTGCAAAATTTCAGCTTTTATCTAAAACCCCCCCACACTTTTAGTATTCATGTCCATGAATACAACTGAGAGTAAACTAATAGAGTGTTTGTTGGCTCTGAGACTGCAGACAGCCTGAAACAACAGCTCTGAGGAGTAGGAACAGGCCCAATCTCAGTTGGGGGAAACTCTGAAACCAAATGGTAACAATTAAAGTATTCTGCTGCTGAAAATTTTAGGAGAAATGTCTGACAAACCTACTTATCTCCCATAATCCCAAGCATTATTTTTATATCCCATTTATTTTAAAAAAACCTAATTTTTTAAATTTCACTGAAGCTGCCACAAAATTTTCAGATTATTTCACCAGAATGCTGCAAAGTAAAGTAACAGTTCTTCCCAACCTCAACCAACTGTACAAGCTAGTAATCTGAAGGGCATACAGAAAGAGCTAAATCCTCCAAATGAAAGTGTTGAACAAAATTTCATAAGTTTTGCTGCTCAAGATGAAGGTGGTTTTGGGAGCTTGCAGAAACGTCGAATCCCAAACCCTGTAATCCCTCACTGAAATGCATTGAGAATTCCTGCTCTCTGTATGGGTTAAACATGAATTTGAGTTTCTTTTGCAGCCAAATCTGCTATTGATGCAGTCAAATGAGACATTTAAAACCGTGTTCCTTTTACATTGGAGCATTTGTGCGTAAGAGGAAGGAAAAGGAGGGATATTTTTAGCCATTACATTTGAATACAAATACTGTCATGTGATGGTCTTGAGTCTGTAGTCAGCCCTGTGTTACAGTAATAGTGGCTCAAATACTACCTGTCACTTTCCTAGTTCCATAATAGATCACTTATCAGCAAAAGCCCATCTGTCCCCATGGAAACAGAGAAGAGGATTGCTGAATGGCTGCTCAGCAAGGCAGCTTTTGCTGCAACAGCTTGAAGAAAATATTCAAAATATTCCCAGTCCTACACCCTGTGAATATTTCCAATAATTTAAGAAATTGTAGGAAGGAACCTGTGATACTCTGTACCACAAAGCAACACCCTGGCACCCACATATTCACCACTGTTATATAATCACAACAAATCTTGTACAAAATAGGCCATGTGAGGGGTGAAGGGAAAAGTTATGGTTTGCTGAATACAATAATCCTATTTGCATGCATGTATCATTTTTGTTTTATGAATACTGACTATATACCTGTACTTCAAATGTGTTTGCTCCTGTGGTAACTCCCACACAAGGTATACATCCAGTCTACCCAGCACACTGTGAATGGACTATTCAAGTTGATGACCGATCAATGAACACAATGGGCTATGGAAGCAGCTTACTCCCACCTGATGGACTTTCCTATGGATGTTCTAGCCAGAATATGGGTAATGGCCCCTAGTATGACTCAAAGCATGAATGGCATGTGACTAGCTCATCTGACACTGGACTCCATCTTGTGCCTGTACTTTTCCACTAACTGTGCTGGGGGCTTTGTTTGGGACAATGAAGTTTCTGCCACAAGGCAGAAGTTAGAAAAGGGGGAAGTGACATCACTTGGCCTCACTCCCGCCCCCCCCAGCTCGACACCTGGAAACACCTCAGGAACAAAGACTAGACTGGCCAGGTGGTCCCAGGTGGGAAAGGAGGAATTCCAGCCTGTATATGGAAGATTGGTGGACTGTTTGTACCATCAGAGTGAGACACTGCTTGATTCAAATCCTGTCTAGTTTACAGAACTCGAATTGCAATTTTGTTTTATTTCTTAGGTAATCTACTTTGATCTGTACACTTATTGTTAATAATCACTTAAAAATCTATCTTTTGGTAGGTAATAAATCTGTTTTATATTTCACCTAAAACCAGTGTGGTTTGAGTGAAGTGCATGAAAAAGTCGTAGATCAGTTAACAAAAACCTACTTATGTCTTCTCCACGTTGAGGGAGGAGCGGACTGGGTAATAATCTTACACTGGTCAGGCTTTTAAGGAGGGCAGGGTGGTATAGCTGTGGGGTCCTATCCTGGGGAGCTGGCTGGAGCCTCTCTATTGTTGGTTCATGAGTGGCTGGCGAAAGCTGGGTGTGTCCCTGCCTGTAAATGGTTATGTAAGGGCAGGACCTGGAGGGGTCTGCAGCTTGTCACAGCATCACAGTGTGAGAGGGAGCCCAGGTTGGGAAGACAGATGATTTAGCGGTACCAAAGTTCCAGGATGCACCACGGGGACCCATCACAGAACCTTTCTGGCAAATTGAACATTATCCTCTTCCTGACAGTTTCAAACACAAGCTATATGTTCTGAGGTGCCTGCAGAAACTGTGAATGGGAGAACTACAACCAAACCTCTAGCAACTGTAAAAACTGGAACATTCCCAGACTGACAACCACATTCAGATATGCTGGTTTGGTGGGTGGGGATGCCCACAAATGTGACTATTAGAGTACAACTGCAATTTTAGCCATATCAGGGTGGCTTGTACTGATGTACAAAATGGTGGAGGGGATGAGTGGTGGTGAGTATGTTTTCGTTGCTAGGTGCCACTAATGTGAAAAAAAAGATAATTTAATAGAATGGGCTGGCAATTTGTGGTAACTACTGTTAAAATAATGTGGCAGCAACAGGGTGAAAAACCACATCAAGGT
Organism: Gopherus flavomarginatus; assembly: GCF_025201925.1. Taxonomy (NCBI): domain Eukaryota; kingdom Metazoa; phylum Chordata; order Testudines; family Testudinidae; genus Gopherus; species Gopherus flavomarginatus. The sequence goes on along the minus strand of NC_066628.1, from coordinate 38,008,385 downwards.
TGATCAGTAGGCTCAGGACAAAGCTGTTTATGTACCGAATGTTTTCTGCTTTAAGTATAGCTTGAGAACTGTATGTTGACTCCCATAACTCACCCCTCTTAAAAGGTAGGTCAGTAAAGTGACAAGGAGAAAGACAGCAGCTGCAAATTGAACAGTAAAATGCACAGTCTTGCAGTATATTGTTTTTGTGCTATAAAAACAGCCCTGTGTACTCCACAATTCCATTAGTGTAGAACTTACTCAAAATCCTCCCTAGCTGCAGATTTTTACTTTAGTTTCTCAGCTTCCTTAAAAAAATTAAATGCCTGAGAAGAAAATCTTCCAAACATTAACTGAATGCAATCACTTTCTGAATCTGCAGCCAGCCTCAAGCGATTCTGAATGTTACAAATCACGTAACAAAGTTCATTACAATGAACAACGTTACCTCATGAAAATTCCAGTCATCGTTAGCTATTGATAGCTAGAATTTCTATCCAGTTAGAGCCTCTTCAGTGCTGGAAACTCCACGGCAGTTCCTTGCCCAAACCCCAGCTTCCCCTGTCAATTTCTATTACAAGGTTATGAATTTTCAATACAACATTCATTTAGAAATAGGATAAAATTTAACATAATTCAGGAAACATTTATTGATTATAGCATTCATTTTCATATTCAATTAACCTACTTTTAAAAGACAACAAAAAACTTTAGTCATTCACAGGTGCTTAAATTCTTCCTGCCCCCTACCCCCACCCTAAGACAAAAGTTTTGCCGTGGCAAGTAGCAGTGTAAACAGCTTATCATCGGCAGCAGCGCTCTCCTGTCAACAGTGAGAACCCCGCTCATAGGGGGTGGAAGTACTTTGTCGGTAAAAGTGCCAACAAACAGCATTTACACTACCTGACCTTTAGTGACAGGGCTGTGTAGTGTAGACAAAACCTGAGATTTATCCTTTTGCTGGCTTTGTATAAGGAACCTAGACAGGTCCTGGTTGGCAATGGAAAACCATTTAAGTATATATATACCAAGGCTGCCCTCCATGTCCTTCCGTTGAGGATTCTACTGACGTAGCAAGGCATGTAGCCTAAACCCTTCACACCAAGTATCTCATACTCTCAGCATTTAGGAATGGCAGTTACAGGACATATCCTTCTGCGCTATGTTAAGGAAATAGCACCTTACCATAGCACAGGGTAACCTGTACATCAAAATAGCCAGCATTCTAATACGAGTAAGACAAACAGGTTATAAACCACAGAGCAAGTTCCCTTTCTCTTGGTTTATGCCCTCCATGTCATAATTTCACTCCAGTTCATTCTAACTACACCAGATCAAATGTTAGACATTAAAGAATACAGTTGAACAGTTGAGAAGAGAAGGCTGGTTCAGGAATACCCAACTTTCTAAATTTCATATTTTTTGGCTTTTCTTTGCATCTCATACAATTTATCCTCACCACACCCCATGTGTGTGCGTGTGAGGGGGAAGATAGGGAAATATCTCCATTTTACAGACCAGGAGCTGATGCACTGAGCTTCTTGGACACAGCTGCGTAACAAGAAGAACTGTGTATCTGTTATTGTTATCAAAGCAACATCCAGACAAATACAGAGGCTGTGAAAAATGCAGACCATCAAATGCAGGCTTGAGACAGCAAAATAGTGAGTGTAAATACATTTCATATCAAGCCGCAGTCAACAATCAAGTCGCATAGCTTAACATCTCAACAACTCGTGTCAACTGACATGAAAAGGGTTCAAAGGTTTGCCATTTTCCACCCCAGATTTCCTGCTGCTCATACCTCCATATAAATACTTTCCCCGTCCTCATCCCTTTAAAAACACAACAATAATAATAATCAGGCCCATGCAAAAGTAGCTAACAGGAGGGGCTCACACAACAATCAATCTGAAAAGTGGGCATGGGTAGCCCTGTACTTCAACGTGGCATACACAGGGTTCTCATATTGACCCCATTCACTGCCACAACAGTCAAGAAGTTTAAACGCTTTCAACTAGAGTGAAGGAGAACTGGTTTTGTCCTGTACATTTTGAAGTACTTTTCTTGATTATATTGTGTTATCCATGGATATTTTCCTCTCTCCTCAGAAGGAAACTAGCAGTTTCTCTCAGCAGCAAAATATAAAACAAAGCTGAAAGTTACCATAAACATACAGAACAGTGGAAGTCACAGAAACCAACCATGCCAGGACCCATGATTTCTCTTTTCACACTGCCTGAACAGGAAAAAGGCTCTCCCCAAGCCTGTCACACCAATTCATACCTATCACTACAGTATTGTGCTGTAAGAATGCTTACAGATATGCTAAAATAATATCCCAAACCATCAAAGAAATGATGAGAGGGAAAGATAGCTTTGTAACGGATACCCTTTTTAACACGTAAATTAGAGACAAGTTGCAAGTACCATTCCACCATTTAAATTGCAAAACTCTTGACAAAAACAGAGTAAGAATTATGGTGGACAGGAAACCTACAGCTCAGTGCCTAACATTAGGTAGCATAAAAAATGCAGTAAGCATGGAAGAATCAGTCAGGAACATGTCAGGTAATCAGTGATCAAGATTCTAGTTCAAAACTACCTTTGTTTTTAAAATCCTACATGAATTTGCCCAGACTAACCTCCCAAGCCTTCCTACTACTTCCTACCCTCTCTAGCACCAGACTTCTATCCCTTCACTGACACTTCTCTGTAGCGCCTACCATCTGGATTATTTTCTGAACTCATCTAAACAGATAGATGATTCTCTTTCTCCCCAGCCTACACATCTTGATTGTTCTCTTTGGCTTTTTTCTAACTGTATTTAGCTTTGTAAACACCATGATAAAAGCCACTATACTAAATCAAGTTGTATAGCAGTACAAAAGACCTGATGAGTAACACTCCACAAGTTTAGCCACAGGCCTCATCTGCACTAAATTTTCACTGAAGTTTCCCCACTGTTGCTACCATCGACATAGGTAAGCCTAGATCAAGTGCCAACATTTTTACTGTTGTGTTGTTACGACCCCCTTTAAAGGGTAGGCACAGTGACAGAAATGTGAGAGATTGCAATAGTTTCATTTACGCTATCCCTCTCACTGTGACTACTGTAGGTAGAGCTGAACCACTGGTAACAAGAAATTGTATGGAAAGGCTAGTGAACATGTAGTCAGAGTAAGTGCTAGCAATACAAGTTAAAATGTCAAACTACTAATAGGCCATAATAAGAATAGCTTTATGGAGTTCGACGTAGTTGTAACCAATACATTCTCTCTGGTTGGGCCTCTTTCCAGCTTAACGACCCCCAAAAGTACTACTAACATACTGAGGAAATCCAAAAATGAGCTTCAAGACAGGCACCTGAGATAATGTTACCAAGCATAAAAACTCGCCATTTTAGTTCCTATGATTTTAGGACCAAAGGAGTAATGACTGTTCAGTAGTTCCAGGGTGCAGAAAACACACTGCACTTTCATTACAGTGATTCAATCTGATACATGGTATTAAAAGATCTTTATTGTAGATCTAACTCCATAGCTTGGCTCTCATGTGTATTAAATCCCATAGCTCTGCTCTCAAGAACAGTTTCTTAAAAAGAGAAAGGGGAACAGTGTTTTCCTCCAATAGTTCACAAACTAGTTTACTATGATTGAAGCCCAGGACCAGCTGCCTTTTATAACTAACTACATCGCTCAGGATGCTATTACAGAAACAGAAAACAAAAGCCATCCTTCCTTAGTCTCAAACCCAATCCACATTTAATTGTGGAACTACTGAAGAACGCAGCACTTCCCCAGTTTGCTGTTATGTAGAGTGGATTAATTTACTCAGGTCCTGCTCAGATGGCCATTTGTCTAACACGGTTCCCTGTGCTAAAGTTTCATTAAGTTGACAGACAAATCACCCCTGTTTAAGGAGGCCCCCTAAAGAGAAACTATCAACAAAGCAATTAAACTGAACCATAAATATAAATTCTTAGACCCTGTAGAGATCTCTTCCCTACTTACTCACTGAAGAGCACAGACAGGTTTCACTGAGTCTGAATAAAGTACAGGTCTATTCTAGACCAAGGCTCAAGAGGACTAGACTAAGGGTTAGTCTACACTACGCAGGCTCTGGCAATACAGCATTAGGTACACCAACAGCAGCACTCCGTTGGCACAGCTGTGTCTGCACTGGGGGTTTTGCTGGCATAGCTATGTCAGCTATAGATAGGCTAGGAAGGATTATATTTTTATCAATAAATGTCAGTAAATATCGATTTCACTGCGTACACACAAATGACAAAATATTTCCATTGATGACGGTAAAAATTTACAGAAAGGCAAAGAAAGAAAAATGCTGCTTGAGAATTTGCTACACTGGATTTTGAGTCATTTAGACTTTTGAATTAAACTTGTTACAAGTGGACTATCAAATGAATAGTAAAAACAGGTATGATTTGCTGATTTAAAGTATATTTACTTTGTATATTGGCAAGTGATGTTGACAATTTGTGTTTTAATGGTTTACAAAAGCTTTAACTTTTTGAATCTCAACATCTCCTATAATTAAATAGTCTAAGGGGGAAGTCAATTTCCTGCAATTGTGAAAATTAATATTGATTAAAAAATTAAAAATGCTCAAAACCCATAATTTTACATAACTGAAATTTAAGTGAAAATACCTAAAAATAAACTGATATTAGCCATAGAAATTATTTAAAAAAAATCAAATTCAAATATTTCCATACCCTGGACACAGCCATACTGACAAGAAACTTTGTAGTTTAGACTTGGTCTGACTGGGATGTACCAACTAATCCTATTCATTTAGATGAGATTCACTTAACTGAACATTTAATAAAATCTAGTCACTTCTGATGCAATCCAACACCACGCGTCAAAATGAGAAGTAATGTTATCTAGTGGTCAGGGTAAAGTCCGTTCTTCTGGTTCTATTCCCAGATCTGCTGCTTACATCATAGTCTTAAAAGCTGCTGTCCTTCCCGTCTGTTCAAGCTGCCTCCAGCTTTCCGTTTAAGTTTAGGGGCACAGCTACTGAGCACGAAATACACGTTTGCTGTTGTATGTTTTTAGAACATTTAGACAAATACAACTCTGACCATAACTTCTCAGTGCAGCCTTTAATGAAATTGCAAGGCCTTTATAAAAGCTCTTGGCAGAACTTCTGAGGAATGGAGGTTGAAAGCCATTGCCAGAAAATAAAAAAGGGGCTATCAGACACATTCCAGTGAGTGTGTTTTACAGTTCCTTTTAAGTTCATGGAAGAGACTTTGCAGAAGTCTAACAGTGGTCCTGTGGCATTTTGCAAGAACATGAGATCTTCTCAATTTTGCAATTTCCATTCAGCAAAAGTAATCATGCTGGCTCTGTCGCAAGCATCATTATTACTAAATGATATGTCAGAAATAGGACAGCTGAAAAAAAATAGTGGAGGACAGGGACGTGATCAGTACATACTAACTGTTGTGACAATTCAAATTCAGAGCTTGCCCTATTACTATACCACACTACAAATTAAGCAGCTCTGAATTAGAAAAGCTAAAAAACAGATACCCCGTGGAAGAAAAAAACCACTATGATTCACGAGTCACGGCAGGGTTGTGATACTAGATTTATAACCTGGGGAGTCCAGTCATCTTGCCCTGAAAAACTAGGAAGATTTTGATTTATCACATTACTGTTGCTCCTCTTTTATGACCCTAGGATTTAGCATTTGTAGTACTTTACAAACAACATTCCTCAATATCTGTGGTAAATATCTCCATCTTACAAAATGGAGGAAGAAACAAAGGTTAATGATTTGCACAAACTCACACAGCAAGTGGAACAGCCAGGATTAGAACTCTGGAGTTCCCAACTGCTGGATGCACTCTCAGTTCACTAAACTACACTATTTCATGCACAGAAGTAGTCTAGTGATTACAGGACAAATGAAATTTGGCTTACATTTTAGTGAAGAGGAACAGGATGTTAGCCTCCAAAGCAAACCACTCCTTCAAAAATCTCACCCTTAGTGCTCCAAACCTCTAACACCCCAAAAGTCCTCTACCCAGGGCCGGCTCCAGGCCCCAGCACACCAAGCACGTGCTTGGGGCGGCATGCCGCGGGGGGCGCTCTGCCGGTTGCCAGGAGGGCGGCAGGCAGCTCCGGTGGACCTCCCGCAGGCGTGCCTGCGGAGGGTCCGCTGGTCCTGTGGCTCTGGTGGAGCATCCGCAGGCACACCTGCGGGAGGTCCACCGGAGCCACGGGACCCGTGAGCGGCAGAGCGCTCCCCGCAGCGTGCCGCCGTGCTTGGGGTGGCAAAATGGCTAGAGCCGGCTCTGCCTCTACCAAGACTGAAAAGCACAAAAGGAACATGGGGACTGAGCTACATTTCCTTCTTATTTCAAAGGTGTGAAGGGCCCAAACTACCTGATACAGGATTGAAACAAAAAGTACATTTCAAATGCATTTACCTAAAATAATTAGCAGCCCTTACGCATGTCATTCTCCAGGGAAAAGACTGGTACTTACCTGTTTCATAACTGTCGTTTAAGATGTGGATGCACACATGTATTCTACTCAGGTATGCGTGCACTCAAGCCAGAGAAATTCACCTGCCAGTACCCACAGGGCTAGCACTGGTGCCCTTTGCCTCTTAGATCATCCCCTGGCTATATTGACTGATACCGGGATCAGCACTGATAACACAGTAGGCACAGTGGCTCGTGGCCTGTACATTAATGCGTTACTCATATCCACAGTGGCCTTGGTATCAACAGGACACTCCTCATTCCTTTAGCTCCTGATCCTCAACTCACTCTAGGTAAGATCACCTAACCAACCCGTGATGCAGCCACTCATGCTGCATAGTCAGATAAAAGATGCCACCTCAGCGCAGGTACAGCCTGAGGCCATTATACAGTGCTGCACAAAGAGCATCCAGTGATTCTTTGTCCTTGCCACTGGACAATGCCATGGGACCGGATGCTTTCCCTCCAGTGCTGGGGGATTTCTGGGCACCTTCTATCCAGACTGAAAGTATGCAGGAAAACATACACAAATTAGTGGCCATTCTCCAGTCCTTGTCCTCAGGAACAGTAGCTCTCCTGGTCAATGAGGCATTTGTTGGAAATAGCCAGAACTCTGTGGAACACCTTAGCTTCTGTGGCAATAAGTATGGACAAGCTACATCCCTACTGAGGGATTTGAGTGCTTGTATATGCATCCTGCTCCTAACTTGCTTGTGTTACGGAGTGTGGGGGGACACAAGCCCTCCACCCCTGGCTTCCTGCGATTCACCATGCCTCTCAGCCAGCCAGTAAAGCAGAAGGTTTATTTAGATGACAGGAACACAGTCCAAGACAGGTCTTGCAAGCACAGACAACATGATCCCCCCCTATTAGGTCCATCTTGGGGTTCCAGGGGCACCACAGCTCCACTGGGGGTCAGAGCCCCGTCTGGGCTCCCCTCCATTACACCAGCCAGCTCCTGAAACTCACTCTCCCCCCAGTGTCTCCTCCCCCAGCCTTTGTTGAGTTTCCCAGGCAAAGCTGTCACCTGGCCTCTAACCCCTTCCTGGGTTCTCACGTTACATGCTCAAGTATCCTCCCTCAAGGCCAGTCTCCCATCCCCCAGTGCAGACCGTCCTCCCAGGCCAACACTCAGCATTCAAAGACCACATTAAGAACAGTCCCAGTTCATCACAGCTTGTCATGATGGTGACCAATGAGAGATTATGTCAAGGGAGGAACAAATCCATGCCCAAGGATAAAGAGGTTGGATCTCATGGGCAGGAATATTTTATTTGACCTCCTCCTTACAATGATGATTGCAAATCAACAGGCATTGCTCTCAAAAATATAACTTCTGAAATTGAGGCTCTGTGGCAAAATTCACAGAGCAGTTGCCTAACCTTTCTAGAGAGGAGATCAATAAATTTGTGATGGAGAATCATCTGGTGACCAAGCCCTGGACTTCGCCATAACTCTGGCAGCTGTGCCAGCTACAGTGATCACAATGAGAAGGGGATCGCAGTTACAGAATTCAGCAATAGCAACACCTATACAACAGGCTATAGATGTCCTTCCTTTTGATGGCTGATCTCTTTTTGTACAAAAAGAGATGAGACCTTCCATTCATGGCTAAAAATACTGACACTTTAAGCATTTGTTCAATGTGATCTGCAGACTCAGGAAGACTCAATACACCCATCAGTTCAAACTCAGTTCAATTTTTCATGTTAACTTTAAAAGAAAAAAAAAAAGCAGAGAGGCTGAAGCACAATTCTGCAGCCCTTAAAATACAAGGGACCCTTATCTAAGGTTCCAAAAATATCCATTTATGCAATCAACTTAATAGTTCTGCTTTCCCAGGAACAACACAGATTTTGCCCAGGCAGTGAGCTGAATGGGGAAGAGGAGTCTCTGGCTGCTCTGAGGGGAAGGGAAAGCAGGAGAATGGTCCAAGTGTTGCTGTTCCTCTAACAGAAAAGAGGGAATATGGTGGACAAGGTAGCAATAATCTGTGAGGGAAGCAGAACGTCATAGTTGCTCCTTTTTCTTCAAGAGAATGAGAAAAAGGAGGAGAACAGACTACATGAAAGAAAGCAAGGAAGCAGATGGTTTCCTGAATGTCTAGGGGGGGTGGCAACAGTGACAGAGCCATACAAAGAGGTAGTGGGAGCCCCAAATTAATTTACTGGTGGATGTGGAAGGGAAGAATAGAGAATTGTTTTTTACTCTTTGGAGGGGATAGAACTGATAAATCAGGGCTCCCACATACAGTTCCTCTGGACTGGTAGGCTTAGTCCTTCGGTGAATAAATGTCAAGGCAATTTTTCAAACTCTCTATATAGAAAGATGTTCAATTCAGTTCTGTCACATGTTTCTGAAAATCATGACCTCTAATTGCTGAGATAGGAAGAAAAGATACTTCTCAGGTCAGCCAACTAGGCTGGGCTAAGCCTTAATCCTGATCCTGGAGACAGACACTGAAGGTCTCTACAGCATGAATGGTGAAAATTTTCACTGGCCTCACACACAGGACAGCTGCAGATTTCAGGGCCACTGAGTTCATTATAACAATGGATGGTAGACTGATAAAGCCTTTTTTTTTTTTGGGCTGTATAATCCAAGTGTCATGCCCGCCCTCAAGTCCTTAGGCAGGTTTGTTTCTCTAATCTCTTCCTCAATGGCAGGCACAGTAAATAAGGCCAATCCACTTGACCATGCATTACAGAACCACACAGATGGAGAAAACTAGGGCTATATGCCGAAGTGGTAAAAACTAGACCTTATTAATACCAGTGCATGAATAGTGAGACTCCAGTCAGAGAGGAGAGTTTTGATATAGCCATATAACAACGACTGCCACATCCTTTCAGGTAACATTTATATACACTATATACATTTACGTGTATTTTTTGTCAGTCCCTAGAGCACACTGTATGCATGATTACATATGAAAGTAAGGAAAAGCCCACATTTCATTACCTAGAGACACTTGCCCAAGTGTTGTCACTAATTAAATTATACCAGCTGAGAACTCCAATAATTCTGACCAATGAATTGGAAGACTGCCAATTTTTGTAAACACCAAACAGGATTTACGGCTTTAGCACTCCATGAACATAGTTATCGCAATTTCAGCTATATCCCCTGAACTGCAGAGTCTCTCTAAAACCCTTCCCAGCCCAGCCCAGCCCACCCCCAAGCATTTTCGTCCCCTTCCCAATTAAGGGAAGTAAAAACTGGCTGACATCTCAGTTTTTGATTGCTATTTGCCATCTTTGTCTCAATCTCTTCTTTTTCTTAAATAATCTAAATAATCCGCTGAGTGAGATCCATGCACTGAACAGGCATGTAAGACATTCCTAAATCAAGAATTAACATTTTGGACACGGAGAAGCCATGATTCACTATTGCTGTCAGTAGCAACTGTATCTGCATCTTTTGGGATCACTGGAATAGCTTGGGCATTCAGCCACAAGATTAACAGGAAAACTAATGGAGAGTAACAGGACACAGATGAGCACTGGGAAGGGGGCAGATCTTTATTAGTCTGACCTAATGCACTGGCAGCAGAGACCCTGAGTAACGAGAATTATACTTTAAACCACAATTAACATACTGCAGAAAAAAACCTCACTGCCTCTGTTTTATGCAAAAAACATTTCTGAATAAATGACGTGGATCTTCTGGCTGCAAAATTTGTCCTGACTGCTTTAAAAGCAAGCAATTCTGCAAATCAATTATTACTTGCTTCCTGCTTCTTGTAAAATGAACCTCCAAACCTCCTTTTACTAGAATTTGATGAATTACTAAATCCACCATCTGCAGGGACAGCTCCCTATCCAGACTGATTGCGGATCATCTCCTGCCTCTGGAAGTAAGGCAAGACATCTGATTAAAATCTTTTCCGCAGTTTTGTATTGACTACAGCATGGGTTCATCATGCTTGTTTAGATTATTTTCTCTTTTTGAAAGGCATGATTTTGACCCACTGATTTTTAGTGACACCTGTCACAGATATGGTAATGACCTAAAATGTCTTTGGGAGAGCTTGCTGTATTGTCTATGTACCATTGTGGGCCAGGGACTGTATGTAATTTCATGGGGGAGGGTGACCACAGCGCTCCAGAACTAAGAAGAATTGAGAGTGATTAGACAAATTCACCCAGGTTGTAACACTTCCAGAGAGCCACTTGGAGAAACTTGCACATACTAGTTCAAACTGGATTCTCCATATACCAACAGACAAAAAAAAATTTAAAGTCAGATTATTTATCCAAGTTCTAAAATCACAGCCTCGTTTCTGAATCAGCAAACGGACAGAATCTTTGGCCAAGAGCAGGGTCCCCCCAATCCTTAGGGAAGGGTTGAAAAGACTAACACCTACCAGAAGCCCCCTGCTGGAGATGGGGGTGACTGTTTTTTTTTTAAGTATGTTTTATTTAATGCTTTCATTTCACCTTAATAAATGTGCTTGCTTAGAGAGACCTGTGTGGTAACTCATGATTGCTGGCAATTATGTAGTTCATAGCTTTCAAAGAGTAAGCAAAAGTTCAGACATGAGCCTTTTAGGCCATGTGGTTTGTTGGGGATATCATAGTGTAGGCAGGGAACTTTGCAGCCTGGAAAAAACCCAGTAAGGAGAGAGACACACATGGGTCTCCATCCAAGAAAGGTGACAGCTGAGAAGCCAGGAGCCTAAAAGTGGGTGCCCTTGTGGATCATGGAGGAAAGAATACTGCTGAAGCTGCCTTGAACTGTGATAACACCAAAGCCAATGAAACCCCTGAATTTGTTAATCTCAGCCATCCTTTATAACTGCTTGCAGATGGCCTCCCCCTCACCCAAAAAAAAAAATTGTTGGAGAAGTGTCTCCTGTAAACTTCCCTTCGCTACATTCCATTTCACCCGCACCCTCCAGGAACCCTCAAGATGGAAGAAATATGCTACCACTAGACTAGACCAGATAATGCAATTCTTTAGTCTTTGCAATTTCCCACCACTCATTAAACAAATACTTCACTTATCTAAAAAAGTATATTAAAACAGAGGTAGGCAACCTATGGCACGCATGCCGATGGCAGCATGCAAGTTGATTTTCAGTGGCACTCACACGGCCTGGGTTTTGGCCACTGGTCCGAGGGGCTCTGCATTTTAATTTAATTTTAAATGAAGCTTCTTCAACATTTTAAAAACCTTTTTACTTTACATACAATAAATAGTTTAGTTATATATCATAAACTTGTAGAAAGAGACTTTCTACAAATGTTAAAATGTATTACTGGCATACGAAACCTTAAATTAGAATGAATAAATGAAGACTCGGCACACCACTGCTGAAAGGTTGCTGACCCCTGTACTAAAACAACGTTGACTGCCACACAGCTCTCACAAGCAAAACAACCATCACCACCTAGTTTGAATGCACAATTGAGGCAATGTTTTTTGGTAAAGAAACAAACACCAGTTTTGTGTTTCTAAGGTATTATTCTAAACAGTGAGAAAAATAAATTTAAGTAATAAAAATAATGGGCTGTCCCAGTGACTACAGGAGAACCCTGTTCTGCTGTGGGGAAAACCCAAGTAAATTCCTACTCTCTTGCTTCCTAGGCCAACAGCAACAGGAATGAAGTGAGGGCAGACTACTCAGCTGTGTTGATAAATGGCAACAAATCCTAATTAAAGAGTCTCGCAACCAATGTGCTCCAGGCAGATAATGATGTGGGATCAACCTAGGCAAGACCATACTATAGTCTTGCCTTTACTACCATGGGCATGGCCAATGAGAAGTGAGGCAAGAACCAGGGGGGAAAAAAAAAAAAAAAAAAAAAGGAGCGGTAAAATGAAGGAAAAAACCCCTTGTTCTCCTCCATCTCGCCAAGCCTGTGTGTTAAATGACACAGGATTGGGGGGGCTGTCCTAAAATTCAACAGTATTGAATATTTCAAGTTATATGCCTTGTGTTGGCTGCCCTCGTTTTGCAATAAGTTACCATGAAAAAGACAAAGGCACTGTTTAAACTCTCTCAAAAGACATGGCCAACATTCGTTGATCTGGAAGTCTAGCATTATGGTACAATATCATCTCAAATGCCTGATGCATGTGTTCCATTAAAAATCACAGTGAAATGCACTTTTGAAGTCATCAAGGAACCAGAAGACTCTTACTTCTACCCACAACTACCAAGTGTAGCAGCTGCCACCTAATCCTCATTTTATCATATTACCTTCCTTACCTACACAGGCCCAATCAAGCGAAAGAGTTTGTTTCATAACCTATGTCTGGGATTGTCCAGGAAGAACAGTGCTTCCTTCACAGGTTAGAGACAAAGGCCTCTTGTAAACCTGAGTCCACCTGACAAAGTTTGCACTAGAGAGTGTTTACAGTAAGACATGCTAGTCCAAGGCATACACTAATCCTTTTTTCAGTCACAAATACAAGCATCATAATTTAACCTTCTGCAGTCAGCCGAAGGAAACCTCTCAGTAATGTCAATGGACTTTTACACCAGAAATGGAAAAATAGTGACCGCGTGCTCAAACTTCAGCCAATTTTTCCAGAGCATAGAACGTGTACCTACATATCTTAAGTGCCAGCAGGAAACATGTCAGAAATTGACAAGTCAATGGATCCGGTCATATTGAAACGAGACCACAGGCCGCCCCCCTATGAAGTCTACAGGATCTCAGAATTTTCCTCAATGATTTGGACGAGGATTGGCAAATTAAGTTACCATTCTACCCAAAAAGCTAATCTGAAATTTCTGGTCTACCATGAACTAGTACTGGCATCTCTCCAAACTAGAAATCTCCAGGTACACCACTTACTTTAGATCTGAATTTAATATTGTTCCACAGGGATCTGATTTTCAGAAGGGGTCATATTTGATATAAATATTCTGAACATAGAAATTAACATTACAGAAAAGTGTTAGTATGTTGAAACGTTAAACATCCCTTAGCTGTTTGCCGCACCATTTTGGGTGACATTTCCTCTTTTAGAATTCAAAATGAGTAAACTGTGAATCACCTTTACATGGCCTGCTGGATAACTAGAATTTGAATAGGTTTTTCATCTCTAAATATGTGTTTGTTTGGAAACTGAAGAGGGGAAGTAACTGCTCGCTCCAGGAGAAAACAGCACACCATGCCCCATAATTACCATCTTACACCATTTTTGTTGCTGTTGAAGAAAGGGTTAAATAGAGGGAATTTTTAAATCCAGAAGACTAAATGTAATGAGATCAGAAAAATGAGATTATCCTAAATCTGCCTCACACACATAGCTAGGATCAGTCCTAATCTCTTCATTTCAAGACAGATGGAAAGCATGAAATCAGAGATAACAGGAGGCCAATTTCCTAGAATAGGCAGCTTTTCAAGGTTTATTTCAGAGTAAATCAATATTTTGCTAGATCCTTGCCTATTCTGACCACTTAACAGGCTGATGGAAGCAGGAATCACCAGCACCACACGGTACATTTCTTGTTACTTGTGTCGCAGCAGAACTGGCAATTTCAAATATTGGAGAATGCCAGGGCATAGGTAGAGATTGTATTCTATTGCAGCTCTACTAGACCTCTTCCTGATGCTTTAATTGGAAACAATCAATAGGAGAAAGACAGACATGACATGATTTTACAAAATTAGAAGTTACCTGCTTATCAATTTTCACTACAAAGTGGACATGTAGTAACAGATTACTGGTGATCACTAGTGAATTTGTATCCGTGGCCAGCAATGATGTAAGACAGCCAGACAGAGCAGGTATCAATTGGTTTTCTTGCATGAGCGAGACATTTTTAGGGTCTTTGCTCAAGGCAGCAAAATAAAGTGGTATGTAACAAACGTATCTTTTCCACGTGGAAAAGGTAGAAAGGTTTTTCAGCAAAAATCTCATATAGAATGACCTCAGGACAAAGTTAGCCGAGTGATCACTGAAGGCAGCCAGATAACTCCCACAATGAAATATATCTGGCTGTCAGTTATAGAGCATGCTATAATAGAGGAAGGAGAAGAAGAGAAAAGCAAGATTATATTAAAGCTCTAGCTATAATCACTAGGATGGCACAAGACTAAACAAAATTGTTCAGAGAAACCAGCGGTAAATAAGCACTTAAGCTCATTCATTGCTTATGGGCTTAAAACAAATGGGACCAATGGTTGAACAACACTACTGGAAAAAGTTTTTAACAATGAGTTAACAAGCCACAGCTGCTTCTATGAAAAACCACGCAATATGTAGGTCAGCAAGAGAGCTATAGCCAGCCCACTTTCAATCAGAACTTGTGATGTGCGTGACCTTCGTAGTTCATTATAAATTTTATCTACATTTTAAAACTGGTTCTACAGAATTTAAAGAGCCCCACAAGATTTAATCTTTCTGACTGGACTGGTAAATGAACATTGCTGTCACCACAGATTAAAACATATTAGCAATTTATAGAGATATGCTCTTAGCAAGCAACTGCACAGTATGTCACAAAACCATCTTGGCTGACAAAGAGCCCGTTCACACTATAGCCATAACCATGATTTTGTAATTGATTGCAGGCATAGCCACAAGTAATACAATTTGGTTTGTATCCATATAGCAGCTTTTCTGTCATCATAACCATTTTTGAATGTCCATACCTACTCCACAGCCTCAACACGTTTGCATCTGCATTCTAGGCCAGTGATGCTCACACCTCGGGTGCCACATTAGGAATCAACATTACCCAAAAGGGCCACCATAGTGTGAATTGTTTCACTTACTATTTTTATACATATTATTCTCACAGCAGAATGACTGACCAAGTATTCTACAAATGGTTAACATATTAACCATTCAGGATGTTTTTATTAAGTTGATTAATTAAAAGCACACAGCATTTTAATATCATGTGTTGCAAAGAGCCACTTGCAGCTCCTGAGCCTCAGTCTGAGGATCACTGTCCTAGGCAGTTATCCCCCACTCCCTCAGTGGGGGAAGACATGCAGAGCAGTAAGTACAGCTCATGAGGCAATGCTCTTTGGGATGTTCTACCACAAGGACTGCTGGGAGGAATAAGGACTGGTCAAAGCAGTTTCACAGTCCTGCTCAGATGTTCCTGTCCACACACTTTGCTAAACTGACTGGAGGAAGATAGTCATGTACCAAGTTAGGGGCAACTCATTGCTTGCTGCTATTATTTCCAACAGAGTCTTAACGATGCCATGCGTGAACAAACTCACATTTAGAGCCAGCCATAGAATCAAAGAAATGCAGCACTGGAAGGGACCTCGTTAGGTATCCAGTACAGTCCCCTGCACTAAGGCAGGACTAAGTATTATCTAGACCATCCCTGATAGGTGTTTGTCTAACCCGTTCCTAAAAACCTCCAAATGACAGAGATTCCACAACTTCCCTAGGTAATTTGTTCCACTACTTAACTACGCGTACAGTTAGGAAGTTTTTCCTAATGTCTAACCTAAGTCTTCCTTGCTGCAATTTGAGGACAGGACAAGAATTAACAGGCTTAGAAGTCAAAGAAAGCTATTTATCACCCTCTTCTTTATAACCATCTTTTACGTAACTGAAGACAGTTATGTCTGACCTCAGTCTTCTCTCCTCCAGACTAGTTACTGGTTACAAAGGGAGTTACATGATGTAGTGTGGACAAGGGTCAGGAATAAAATCCATGAAACATTTTTCCTTTAGGTAGCTAGAGTCCTCCTGAAGTAGGACAAGTTCATGCATATTACTAACACAGCTCCCTCTCAATGTGACATAAGAACTCAGCGTTCTACTGTGTGCTTGTGTGTAATCCATTTGAGACATACTGAAAGTAGATGTGCCAATCAGGAACCTCAGTTATACTTATGAGATCAGAGCTTCTTGTTTTATTTCCATTCTGTAAGGTAACTGTTCATAGGAGATGCCTGAAACAGAAATATTTCAATTAAAGTAGTTGTTTGCTGACTTAGGTCTAGCAATGTCTCAAGCTGGAGAAAAAGGAAATGTATGACCACTTCTTCTGACTGTTCTTCAGAATATGCACAACAGTTAAAGCGAAGTTCCTATCTGTGTTACGTAGTAACTGTCCAGCTATTTGCACTTACTCTTCACCAAGGCATACACTCAAACATGAAGACACTCACAAGTGGGATCAAGTCATAGATCACCAAGTATCTTCTAAGTCCAATGCCACGTCTACATGATATAGATACAGCACAAGAGATCTCTCAAATCTCTGCAGGCAAAGCTGGGGGTTGTTTAGAACCCCCTACAATTATTGGCCTTGTAGAACTAGAGTTCTAAGATGACAATCCATTTATCTCATCCTTAGATTACAAATGTAACTAATGATCTCTGTATGCAACTAACAAAACAAGAGGGGACTACAGGTCTCTGCTGGGGAGCTCAAAGGGTGTGCATTCATAACCAGCTATAGAACACTGGCTCCACAGATGGAGCATAGGATGCATATTCTATGAAATGTGTAAGTGACTACAACCAGGAAGAAGTTAGAAGGTTAACCGTACACTACATAAATTAGTATCAGTGGCTTTTCTGCCAACATTATACTGCATGAGGGAGCAACATTGGGAACAAGTGTTCCAGTGGGGAAATATTTTTAAAGGAATCAGATGTCATGTTGGTATATTCTTGTGCCAGGGCTTTAACTGATGGGTGGAGTTACAAAGCAGCAAGCCAGTTAGTCACACTTATTTACAAGATGATGCTGGGGACGCAGTTAACAGTTTGAAGTTCAGTTAAGGTTCACATACAGTACATTCTTCCACACATCTCAAGCCACAGCTAGAGGATGTCATAAGAGATACACAGCATGTGCATCATTTTACTTAGCACATTCAGCCACTTTCACTGGCAACATTCTGCTAACAGAACAAGACCCAGCATGAGGAATACAGACTCTAAAATGAAATTCTTCACCTCCCAATTCTGAAGTTCCAAACACACTCCAGGAAGAATTCTTAAGTGTTAGAAAATGTCAGCAAAGTCAAGGGATGAGACCAAGAAAGGGCACAATTAAGGATGCTGGTCAGAAGCCAGGTCTCTATGTATTTTGCAGCTAAAAACTTTACTGCAAGAATCTACCTCTTACTACACATCTCTGCTCCAGAATATAAATCTTTGGTATAAGAAATGTTTCTAGCTTTTATGACTTCAAAGAAAAGCTTGAAAATACAAACTGAGCATATGCTGATGAAGCAGTTATCTCCCTGAGTCTGCAGAGAGCCTGAAACACAAACTCTGAGACATCAACTGCTCATTTCATCTCAATGGGATTCTTAATTCTCAACCTAAAGAGAACAATTTAAAATTTCAATATTAGTAACAAAAACCAAGCCAATGTATTTATTCTTCTTATGATTTAGGGAATCTATGCAGAGTTTATTAATTGTTTGATATTGGTAACTACCTGTATCCTACTCTCTAGAGCTTAAACAAACATATGCACAGAGGGCAGGAGCGTGAATTCAGCTGTATGTACAGATCTAACTGCCTCACATGCTTCTCCAATTGCCACAATCTCCAGCTTTCCTCCCCACATGGCTTCCATGATGCAGTTATGTTGTCGATTCAGATTGATATGCTAAAGTCATTTGTGAGTGGGGGGTACAGCATAAATAAATTGTAAAGAACAAAACCAAACAGGGTTACTGTAGTATTCATTTTTAATATTTCATAAGAAACTTTCCATTTTAAATTTAAATGAAGCTGCAACAGAAGTTTCTAGTTTCCTACAAGAATCTGCTGGAAAACCCTGAGAACTTGCAGCAGAATTTAGGTCTAGCTTGCTATAAACTATACAGGGCCTCTGAAGTAGGGAATCAATCTAATCTACATAAAATAATTATACAGGCAGCAGAACGCACATGTAAAACCGTAAGAAATCACTCCTTTTCTAAGCACGTCAGTGGGCTGTGATTCCATTCCTGCAGGAGAACCAATAGCGTTTACTGCTAAGCAGATGTGCTTCTGTGCATACAAGAGTAAAAGATAAGGAAAACATGAGGTAACAGCCACCTATGAACAGCAAAAACCCCACAGCTTCCAAGAAAACACAGGAGTACCCAACCTTTCTCTGAAGCCTAGAGAACAATACACTTGGATCTGGATTTTCAACTGAGGCAGGAGGAGGGGGAGAAGGAGAGATGGCATAACCATAAAAAAGAAACTGGATGTCCAACAAGGATACTTAAGATTTTAGATTATTCCCTTTAAAACAAAGAAAGGGATGAAAGCTAACTGGCCTAGACACATTCCAGGGAAGAAACTAGTAATGATTTTAAAGTGCCATGGGAGGAGGAAAGGAAGGACCTTGGACCTCAGGGAATGAGATGCTTCTTGTACTGCTGTCCTCTCGCTCTAGAGATTTAGGCCTGGTTTATACTATGAAGTTAGGTCACCATAAGCCACCTTACATCAACCTATTGATGCACAGGTCTACACTCAGGTTTCCCTCCCACTGATGTAAGTGTCCTGTTATGGCAATGCAGTAAAACCATCGCCTCAAACAGCAATGAATATGGTCGACCTACAGAGGTCAAACAGTGCAAGTTTAAATACTGCATCTATGTCAACAGTAAAGCAGTGTCTACAGTACAAACTTTGGTTGACGCAAGTTACATCGGCGTACAGCTGCCAAAGTGAGTGTATCACTGGTGTATGTGCATAGTTGGCTGCTTGTGTCAGCGGACTGTATACACACTAGTAGTGCTTGTGTTAACACAAAGGGTGGTGCACCATGCTGCCACCTGGGAAGTTTTTGTAACATGTAGTGGGATAGAAATAACTCATTCACGGATCTCTAGGAACTAGGATTCAAGTTCCCAACATGCAGCTTTCTCCATCCCACAATGACATCCATATCCCAACACTTTTTTTTAAATCTCAGAAACCCACGAGGCAATGTTCAGAGAGTCTACCATCTCTTACAGAAGCATGGAACCCACACAGCTCTGTACTATTCTCATGAACGTTGCAAATACAGGATCCACAAATTCTCCAGTATTATCAGAGCTGCAGGAAGAACTGGAACAATGGGGGACAAAGATTTCTTTGGAGGACACATTGTTAAGGGACATCATGAAAAACTATTCAAGGCTGTTGGTGACATTCACAGAGCAGCTTCAGATGAAGCACTGCTTCTGCGCCCGAGAAATGTGCAGTCTTTTCTGTGCTCCTATCCTGAAGGTTTGTGGGTTGTTAGTAATTCTGTAGTGCTTGGTGTACATTTATACATATAACAGTGTCTTATAATGAACCTATGAATGATCCTGTTTTGCTGTACATTTATAACTATTACACTGTCTTACAGTGAAACTATGCATATGCAGTGCTTGCTGTATATATTTACACGTGACTGGGTGTTTTCTTGAACCTATGAGCTCTGTACACTTACAAGTACCGGGTGGTTTGCATACTGCTATCCAGTATGTGTGGTGAACTAATTTATTTTCAAAACAATATTTTATTGATAGACAAAAAGCAGTAAACAAGCCAATTTGCAAATAAAGAAGGAAAATACAATATATTTCTAACAAATTAACTGAACCAAACATTAAATGCAAAAAGGCTGCAAACAGTTCTGTCCATCTCAGTGCAAAAATGCAGCCCATTTTGGCTACATATACACCAACCATCAGCTTATGTGAAGTTGTAGCTGTCAATACCGTTCCTCGGTGTGCAGTGATTACAGTAGGTACGTGACCCATCATGCCACATGGATCATGGGGAAGGGGGGGGGGGCAGAGTGTAGGGAGCCGCCACCATGGCGTTCTCCAGGGACTACACAGGGTGGCGAGTCCATGGATCTCTAGGTCAGTAAGAACCTGCAGCACTTCTGTTTGCTGCCAGAGAAGCCCCACTGTGTCCTGATGCATCTCCCTTTCCTTTTCCTGAAGGGATTCTTGGGTCTCTCTCCTTTTCTCCCATCATCTCTACCTCTCTCTATGCTGTCTGCCATGTGGGCCACGAAGGCCCTTTGTTTGAGGTTTGAGGCATCAGTGCCTTGCAGGATCGACTTGAACATATTTCTCCTTAGTATGCTCCCTTCTCCTTCGCATCAGGCTCAGGTGTTCTGTGGGTGTGAAGGGGGCATCCCTCGAGGCCCCAATGTCAGCAGCTACACATAAGACAGACAATTGTATCGTATTTACAGTTACAGTGGAAACAAAGTTTCAACACTCCATTCCTTTATTCCTATATCTATCTTTTTTAAATATAAGACAGGCTTATTGACACTTCATCTGCGGAGCGCCTCTGCACAGCACTGCTCTCCAGCCCCAGTCATAGTGAGTATCACATGCCAAAGGGTGTGAGGGAGAGAAAGGAGGGTATTAACATTTTCAATTGCATGAAACAAATCAGTCCCCATTTCCATTAATATAAGTATAGCGCAACAATACAGAGGACTGGCACTATGTTTCAGAGGTGGTGATGGTGATGATTTTAGCTGCTCTCTCTCTCATTCCTGAGGGTCACAAAAGGCACAGAGGGTAGAGCTGCGGCTGGCATTCCAAAGCCACCTGGGTCCATATACCATTAGCCTGTTTACTACAATAGTGCCAGCCAAACTCATCGCAGAGGGGCATGGGAAAGTGTCCTACCATAGAGGAAGAAATAAGGTGGCCATCTGTAGAAACTCTTGGGAGAAGACTGCAGAGTATCTCCATGAAAGTTTCATTGAGATCTCTCAGGAGGATATGAAGGGTATCCCTATGTAACCTCCCCTCATCCCAACAGAATCATATAGAGGAACAAAAAAAAGCAGATAGCTACCTCTGCTTGTGGTATCACTACTACTTCTTGTACATTTAAAACAACGAAAAAAAGTAGATACCTGTCTCTTTGGTAACTTGGGATGACCCTGGTGCCATCTTTACATTTAAACATTGTAAGGGAAAACGCATGCACACACTTACTAGGAGGTCCTCTCCCTTGTGCTGGGCTTGCCAAGTGGTATTGGCTAGACTGAGGTAGAGTCTCAAAGAGGTCCTGGCTCATGGCAGGCACCTGACCCATGCCTCTTCCCTCTTCCTCACTGTTCATGGTAGGGGTCTGCGTTTCTGGCTTCACGGAGGTATCCACAGTGGTCTGCAGGGTGCTGGTGGGCTCTCTATCATGTATGGCATGCAGCTCATTGTAAAAGAGGCAGGTCTGCAGCTTTGTACCCGTTCAATTGTTGGCCTACCTGGCCTTGCAGTATGCTTGTCACAGCGCCTTCACTTTCTTGCATCACTGCTGCTGATCCCCATCATACCCCTTTGTAGATGTCCACGTTTTTATGACTGGTCCATATATGTACTCATACAAACCCAGGACTCTCCACTCCAGGCAGGAGCATGTCTGCAGCAGGTAGCTGGTAAGGTTGGCAGGGCCGCTGCACACAACAAGAGAGCCACTAGGTGTGCTCGCCAACCTGGGCAGTCAGGGAAAGGTATTTCAAAAATATGCAGGATATTTTGAGGGGGAAGAGGTGGCTGCCAGTCTCTGTGACGCCAAAGCAGTAGAGTTCACAATTGTGCCCAGAGTGATCATCGCTGGGCATTGTGGGACCGCTGCTGGAGGACTGTTACATGGAGGAGGCATGATTCCATTACACAGTAATAACTCTGCCCATACAGCAATATTCAGGTGCGTGCTACCTCCAGTGTCTGAACAGTTTATCCAGTCCCTGTCCTTACCAAGGACTGTCTACATATGAACCAAGTTTGATTTAAAAAAACAAAAACAAAAACCCTCACAAAAGCGGAGGTTTACAGTAAAGGATCTTCTGAATTATGCAATGTGGGGGGAGATGAGTGAGCCAAAACTGGTGACACGTACATGTTAACGCAGATGCCTCTGAAAGTTTCTGCTAGGCTAAAGTTCCTTTTTCACTTCTAAGGGTAAGAAATAGAACTGGATGTGAACAAATTCTCTATAAAGAAGAAAACGTTTATATGGAATTTTATTACATTACGTTAATATTAAAGCAGGCAATTAATATTCAGGGCATCCAACTGATGGAACCAATAGCAATCATTGCAACTCACTGATATGGAGATTGAGGGAAGATAAAAAATAAAATGCTTTTAGGTGTCACACCATTAGAAATGGATATAGAAAGATATGGCACACCATAGCATATTTTTAAATTAAGAAGAGCATTAGTTCCACAAAGAGACAGAGAAGACTGATGGTCTGTTCTGGTTTCATACATGTAGTTAATTATACTGTACTTCAACAACTGAAAATGAATTATTTTAAGTCTCACGTTATTGATAGTACCATAAACTTTTAAAAGAAAATTAATTTCTTTCTTGGTCCCTAAACTTACTGAAGTGTGTTGGCAAAATCAGAATGCCCTTACATGAACAATGCAGATATGTAGGCACTAAATGCAGGAGAGCAGCAACAAGCCCCAGAACCTTGTCAGACAGTTGAGGAAACAAATTTTTATGGAGAAAAAAAGGTCAAGGCTAACTAAAACCCAACTTCTAATTAGTGTCCCAAATTAGCTGAACTGTTCCAGGTCAAGAACAAATTAAACACAAGAATAGAACTTTTTATGGCTGCAGTGCAATAGCCTGGAAGGGATATCATAATGCAGGTCACTAACACCCTAGGGTATACTTTTTGATCACAGACTAATTTTAAGCTCCCAAACACCTTATCGGAGCACAGTATTTCCATTGTAAGTCTCAGCAACACTAAACTCTTCCCTATTGGCAGATTCCAATCAGGAGATCAATGGCCTCCCCTGTGACCCTCTCTAGGCCTTGGGGATAGGGCTTCATAATTAATAGCTCCTGCATAACAAAATAGAAGATGTAGATCAAGTGTCACATGGTTACTTTTACAAATCATTCTCCAGATCTGTGGTAGGGTTATTTTCACAAAGATTGAGCTCTCAAAATTCCAACAAGCACAAATTCATGCCATTATTTCACTTACATAGGGATCTGGCCATAGAGACATTAGAGATCCATATGACACGACAACAGAATGCCAGCTGGTCCCAGGTGGTTTATAGCAATATTGCTAATATACAGCCATAAACCTCCTTGGAAATACAGGCTATCCAATTAAGCTGAGTTCCAAACAGCTGTTTGGAAGCGGAGCTCTTCTGGGAAGGCTATAAAAGGAAGAAGGGCACTCTTCACATCAGACCTCCATTTATTCACAGTGATGAAAAAGAACAGAGTCAAGCCCTAGGCCAGGCCTGCAAACTCGTAAAGCGGCGAGGGCCACATTACTCCAAAGAAAACAGCTGAGTGCCGAAACCCCCCAGCCCCGTGGAAACACCGCCCCCAGGACGTCCCGGCCCCGGAAACACCTTGCCCCAGCACCGCCCAGCCCTGCAGAAACAAACCCTCCTTCCCCAGCGCCGCCCCACCAAAACAGCTGTGGGCCAAAAAGGAAGGTAGGGGGTGCAGAGGTGATACTTGATTTTAAAATCAACCAGGGGCTCCCAGCTGAAGAGGTGGCTGGGAGCTGTCAGGGGCAAATTAAAGGGCCCAGGGCTCTTGCGGCTGGGGGAACCCAGAGCTTTGCGGGACTGGGGCAGGGATTTAAAGGGCCCAGGGTTCCTGCCGCTGAGGGGAGCCTGAGCCCTTTAAATCTCAGCCCCAGCCCATCCGCTGGAGTCGCGGCAGGGATGCAAAGGGTTCTGGGATGCCTGCAGCTGCGGGGAGCCCTGAGCCCTTTAAATCTCAGCTGCAGCCAGGATTCAAAGGGCTCTGGGCTGTCCATGGCGGCGAGGAGCCCCGAGCCCTTTTAAATCTCAGCCACGGCTGGGAATCTCTGCGGGCAGTCCAGAGCCCTTTGAATCCCAGCCGCGGCTGGGATTTAAAGGAGTCTGGGCTCCCTGCAGCTGCGGGCATCCCAGCCGCGGCCGGGAATCTCTGCAGGCAGCCCAGAGCCCTTTAAATCCCAGCCGCCGCTGAGATTTAAAGGGCTCTGGGCTCCCTGCAGCTGCGGGCAGCCCAGAGCCCTATGAATCCCGACCGTGGCTGGGATTTGAAGGGCTCTGGGCTCCCTGCGGCTGCGGGCAGCTCAGAGCCTTTTGAATCCCTGCTGTGGCTGAGATTTAAAGGGCTTTGGGCTCCCCGTCCCTGCAGGCAGCTCAGAGCCTTTTGAATCCCGGTCGCAGCTGGGATTTAAAGGGCTCTGGGCTCCCCACTGTGGCGAGGAGCCCAGAGCCCTTTGATTCCCCACCGTTGGCCGCACAGTGAGCCTCCGCGGGCCACATGTTGTGCAGGCCTGCCCTAGGCAGAGGGCAGATTATTCCCCTAACTCGTGAGACAACCCAGAGTGGTTTTCAGCAAGTTTCAACCATCTAGGTTTCATGTGGCATATTTGGCTATGGATCTCCTCAGATTGCTGAGCTACTCACCTCTACAAATGCACTAGATAAACTATGTAGCAACAGCAATTATTATAAACAAACTGTGAAGAGCTCTTTTTTACTCTTCATCATGAAGACTGCACAAATTCATTTCACCACAGGTTGCACATTCAGGTATAAACTGTTCCTAGAGTGACCTACAAAACTGGACAGTATGTTAAGGAGCGAAAAGATTGGAATCCAGTTCTTCAGTGCTAGCAGACAGAAAAAAATCTAGAGTAGCAGCTATTATACTGAAGACTTTAGGAGCTGTAGATTAAAGCGTGTGCCCTCTGTCATTTAAGGACTCTCAGCTTTGAGAGAGGGAAAGACAATTCAACTACTCTCAACACAGACGACTTGAATCATGTAAGTGTTAATATCCCTTAATAATAATAATAATAATAATAATTGTAAATTGCAAAGTTAACAATTTAAATAGCACCACAGTTGTGTATGGTGCTGTACAGTGATTGGAAACATGAAACCAACACAAAAGAGAGGTTTGGCATGACAATGCAAGAATGGAGGACGGCAAAGGGGAGAGAAGGAAGTAAAGTTATGGTGTTACATTGTATGTGCTGGTTTCCTTTTTTTAAAATATTACTTTTACTGTAATAGGTTGAGAGAAGGCAATTGCTGGATAGACTGTGGAAAAGAGTGGGCTCTGAGGGAACGTCCACTCCAGGACACAAAGTGTGGTGAGTTTGTAGAGGGCATGCTTGGCAGTGCTCAAATTTTTTTCAAACAAAATTTGGAATATAAGATAACTGAAGAGATTGGAAGGCTCAAAGAATCAGTAAAGGTAGACAGTGCATTTCCCTTCTAGATCTCTGGTATAAATAAAGCCCAGGTCAGGAAGATCAAACCTAATAACCTTTCCTGTTTTCTTGTGGGGGCCTACATGGAGAGAGTTGAGGGTCTCAGTCCTCCAGTTCCTAGAAGACATAAAAATCAAATCCTTCCAAACCTATTTATAATCTCTAAATGTTGATTTCACCATACACATGCAAACAGATGAAAAAATATTTCCATCGATAATAGAAATGTACAGATAGGCAAAATATGAAAAATGCTGCTAGAGAAGAGTCCCATCTTAATAATGTATATAATGAATGCTGCATAAAGCATGTATTTACAGCTCTGCTGAGACAGACAGCTCCTGCATTAGCCGAGCAAGAGCTGCAGACAACTATGTGGCATTCATAAAGCTTAGCTTTTGGATTCTCAATGTCATTCCTTAAATAGTTGTCTGACTTCTGCTCTCCCATAACTGCCTGCTACTGTGAAAATTAAATTAAAAAAACTGAAAAAAAAGCTTAACACAAATATTTATACTTGCTGAAATTATAATAAAACAATTGAATTCTGCCAAGCCTAATTATAAATCACAATTTGGATCCTTCTTGGCAGTCTCTGTAGGGAATAAGGACTGAATGGGCTGGGGGAGTAAGTTATCCCCTCAAACCTAGAAGTGGTCTTCTCCAGGACGAGGCTAAGGCATACTGGCTTTCCTTTGCAATGGGAGTAAAACTGTTTTTCAAAACAGTTTAGAATTGCTTCAGACTGTTTAAACCCAGGTCAAAAAGAGAGGGCCACTGCATTTACACTGAATTTAAAAACAATTATCTGCTTAAAACATTATTTGACCCCTGACCACCATGCCTGGCTAAATCATGTTCTGGCAAAACACAGTTTTACTATCACGAGAGTAGGGGCCTGAGTGGAGCCAAGTATGTGTAGATGAACGGGGCAAAGGGAAGCCTGACTGGTGGTCTGTGCTGTACCTGTTCTGTGGCTAGAAGTTTCCAGCTCAGCGTGGCATTTTTCCTAAGCACTATATATAAAGACAAAAGGAAAAGTTTCAGCTATATAAAATTTACACAGAGATTTTCAGATACTCTGACCAGACAAGGAAAGCTGATACACATTTGATTTTTTGCAAGGTGAGTATTTGGATGTTAGGTTAGGGAAAGTATCAGAGAGTACTTAAAAGCGAGTTTCAGCTATCAGATCCCACTACCGAGAGCACTTCCTTCCCATTTCCCTCTGTACTTCTCTGGCTCTTTCCTCCCTATCCATAGCTTTGGTATATGCTTGTCACTCTCTACCGTCCATCTGTTAGAGTGCCATCGGGGTATGCTTAGACAGTGGTTTCTCCAGCAGCACTATTAAGACCAGATGGAACCGACTGGAGCTGTACAATATTAGTGCTGCATGGAAACAAAGGGACAATCCCGCAAGTCATTTTGTGAGATTTTTCCAGAGAAGCTATTAGGGTGGGAGGAAGAGGATATATAGGATTTCCACAATTCAATGACCAATTTTAACTCCTTTCTGATAAGTGAACCGATTTCCAGTATCAAGGCATATGTCTGGAATTTAACTACTCAGTTAATCAGATCTGAACAGCTATTTTCAGCATCTCTAATCAATAATTCTTTTACTCAACTAGACCATAATCCACAAGTAAACAGCAATAACTGAAAAGCAGACTGATGTTGTTAAAATGCCAGTTTCATATTTACCATGTCCAAGAAGTAGAGCTCTCATAAGCACATACCTGAAATCTGACTGTACAGAGGGATAATGGGGAAAAAAAACAAAAACCACACAGTCAACCTCAGCTAGAGCGGCATGGCTAGAATTTGGTGCTGATCATGCAAACCAAAAAGCTGACCAGCTCAGACCACAAGTGATCTGCATGAACCTAGCTGCCAGGATTAGTGGAACCTGCTGGGTCATACATAGCTCATGAAGTATTCCCCCTCTCCCCAAACCCCCAGGGGAACTTTTGCATAACTGAGCAGCTTGTCTTTTTCTCCACATTTAAACCTGTAAAGTTTTGGTACAAGTTAGAGCAAGACATAGTTCAGAAAACTGAAGAAAGTGTAAATTCTAGAGAGACAAAGTATTTAAAATAAGGATTTTAGAGAACAACAATATAATTATAGTTCAGCTGAACTGAAAGAAATGCTTTCTGCTCTCTGCACAGAACTCTAGCTGCTGCTGCTATATGACCATGCAGTTCACAATGACACTGTGTGCGTGCTGACCTGAATACACAGAAGCAAACCAAATTCAGCAGGTACAAGCATGTATTTTCCCTATTTTATTTATACAGGTTAGCACTGAACTTTAGGATTATTTATAAAATTATTGCTAGGGAGGGGCTGATAGTCTGTTTTCTAGCCAGAGAGGAAGACCCTAAAACTTTGTACTTAACCTCCTCCCCAAGTAGGTCTAAAGATGAACTGATTGGTTCTGCCTTTGATATGGGAAAAAACCATCTCCAAGCAGAGGAAAATCATGAACCCTGAAATTAAAATGCACGTGTCAGATGTATCTACAAACTAAATCAGAGTATTACAGGCTAGCTTCTTGATTTAAGATTTTTTAAAAGGCTTTATATTCCTATCACATAAGTTTTGAAGACTCAGTACACTTCTTGTGCCCTATTGAAAGAGGTCAATTGTACCTTTCCATGTATTTAGATTATGTCCCATACAAAAATCAGTGGAGAGTTTTTTCAAATAATTCACTGGAATTGTCTTATCTAGTTGGGCAGCTCCACCACCAACAGGGTAACAAGGTCATGCTACATCAAGCATCAGTCTATTGAGCACACACTCTCTTCCCCACTTAAGACATGATCTTGCAAGATGTGACAAGACTGCTTCAACAAAAGTTGAAGGAACTCAGCAGTTTGTAAGGGCATGTCTACACTACCTGCCAAATCGGCGGGCAGCAATTGATCCAGCGGGGATCAATTTATCGCATCTAGTCTAGCTGTGAGAGGTGCAGGCGGAGTCGACGGGGGAGCGGCAGCAGTCAACTCACCATGGTGAAGACACCACAGTAAGTCGATCTAAGCACGTCAACTTTGGCTATGTTATTCATGTAGCTGAAGTCACTTAACTTAGATCGATTCCACCCCCCCCCCCCCCCCAAAAAAAAAAAGTAGACCAAGGCAATGATCAAGCCATTAAACATGTAACAAGGCCTGGGACTGAAGCAGAAATGCTTAAATACAGTCTGACAAAGGAAGGTTTAAGCTTGGAACACTATATTGGGATGGTCAGTACTCATTTTAGAGTGGAATAGCAGCATTTAAAATAAAATGTGAAACTAGTTATTTCTTTATTCTCCAGATAAAAAAAAAAAATCTTGAAAGTGCAACTTCCCTTTTCCTCTCTTCTTCCCCCACCAAGAAAAAGTTCCTCTTCTCTCATTTTGATTCCCTCTTTCCCAAGTTTATAATGAAACTTCAAATGAACATGGCTTTATTTACTTCCTCATGTGTACACCACTTACTGATGTTAGCCCAACTTTGGCAATAATGTTAACCACTACTGCAGAGCCAGCAGAGGAAACTAAAGAGCAAAAACGGTTGTGGAATAAAGCTGTAGATAAGAACTTGTGCACCACATTTAATGCACTATCAGTTTGTTGATCTGTGAAGAAATGCAGAAGACATGCAAATCACCCAGTCTTGTGCGCTGCTAAATCAACAAAACAAACTGAATATAAAATGTAAAGAGCATAAAGTCCGGTATCTTAATACCAAATCCCAGACAACTCACAAGATTTCTGGGCCTATTAGACACCACAAGAGAGGATTACTACCTGAGATTTAATTTTACAGTTAAAAATAAATCTGTCAGGGAAAACATTGGGAGAGAGTGAGTGTGTGTGTGTGTGTGTCTCTCTCTCTCTCACAAACCATGACTAGTCTTTACTGGATAGCAGCTGAACTGCCAAAAAATGCCACACATGGAGCCAATATGCAAATGTCCTGTCCAGATCTCACTGCACAGTTGTTATATCAACATATTCAAAACATCAGTATGTCAACGAAGAGTTGGCTGTTCACGCTTCGAAAGGGATTCTCTGTACCAAGTTCTTTCAAGCTCAGTTCACATCGGAGTCCCAAGAGCCTCCTTTGTTTGACCTGTTATGGCTGCCATTGCTCTTCCTTTGACTAGCACTGGATTCCTTACACCAGGACTGCTCTATACTGAAGGTGAGATTGTGGGTGGCACTCAAGAAGCCCACTTATCTTGTCCTATTCTCTTTTAGCACACCTCCTTTGATACTTCCAATAGAGGCCCTGATACCAATGCTGCAACAGTACCTAATACCCTGCGCCTCTCCTGCATGCAGTACTGACTAAAAAAAACAAAAACAACAACAAAAACACAGAAGGTTTCACACTACACAACGAAAACTGCAAGAATTTCACATGAACTTAAGTCATTGACATGAACCTGACCACTGGGCTAGACTTCCACCTTCTAGTCTGATGCAATGTTTATAATAAGTCTCCACTCCTAGAGAGCAAATAGAGCAAAGATGATTACTGTTAGAGATATAATGCAACTTTCAGTGATGAGCAGACACTGGCGGGATAATGAAGATGCTACTCTGAAAAGCACTTGTCAGAAGTCAGACTTTTGCAAAGGCTTGTTTTGATAGGCTATTTACACCTACCACTCTGCTCAAAACCCTCCTGATTTTGGTGAAAATCAGAAAAATTGGAGAATTAGGCTTTTCTGTTTTTCACCACAATCAAGAGGGTTTTGAGCAGAGATATGGGCACACAGAGCCAAACTCACCCTCATATGACTGCCTCACCCCTATATAGAGTGACTGCTTTCCTTCTACAGGCATCTATCTGTGAAGTCACTGGCTCACCCCTTTATCGTGAGTGACCAAATGGTGATTTTAGTTTTCACTGAAATTGATGCCTAGAACATTCCTTGAAATTTTGGATTTTCAGAGGTTATTGCATAACAAAATGGAGAATTGCCACAGTGTAGAAAGCAGAACCTCACTTGGCCAATCAATAAAATCACAGACACACCACCCTTTGTAGCAGTTTGACACATATGTTGAACAAAGCGTATTGGATCACTGAAAGAGGAAAAAGCTGTTCTATGGGTGTTTATTTTTGCACTAAAAGATCAATTTAAGAAGTTGAGATGACAAAACACCTATGGGACAGGTTGGGCCTTGTGAACAAGCCAGCAGACAGCCATATGGCTCCTGCTAGATCTGGCTGATAGACTACAGTCCAGGAATGATCATTGGTATAAACTATAGCAGTGTACACAGTTCTGCATATTATGAAGTTAAAAGCTGACTGTCACTAGTTTTCATCAGTAGCTCATCTGGCACCATCTAGTCAAAGAGAGAACTGCCATCCTGAATTACACAGATTTAAATCTACTGTGTTTTGGGTACAGACCAGAACAGAAGAAAGTTAATCTGTTCTAATGTCAGTGACAGTCCTGGAAGGAGACCACAGCCAGCTACCAAATAAAGAAGCCATTTTCAAGGAGGAATGCATTTATTCCTCCTGCTCTGGATGTTGGCAAACATTGCTTTACATCTTCAACCTGGAATATACCATACTTTAATTTCATCCTTGCTACAAGGGTTTCTGAGAGAAGCAACTTTAAATAAATAATGCCACTTCTTCTGAGGCTGTCCCCAACAAGATTATATACTCCAGTTTTTGTACACATTAGACTTTTTTGTCAAGTCATTCAAGTTTAAAAGACCTCCTTTATGAATGCAAGTGGTCCTGTATAGGGCCAGAAACTTAAGAGTATGTTCGCTAACTACTTTTTCCAGTATGTGCCCTTATGGAGGTGTGGGTAATAATCTTTGGGAGTAAGTCCATACTAAAAATAACTATTTAGTATTCAAGGCAGTACAAGACATTAGGCTAACTTTAAAATATTGATCTACCAGTCTATTACAATAAAAACATTGCATTTCTTCAGAAGATATTCCTTCAAATGTCATCACCTCAAACCCCCTCTCCTTCCCCCCCTCCCATTACTACAGTTCTCGGTTTAACATCTTTACTGGTTTTCAGTGGCTTGCTGACAGCTTTGCTTCCTCATATCAGACCACAATATTGGCCTATTTGGTCTCCCTACTTCAACAACAGCAGCTATCTAAGGTGTTTAAGTCAAACCCCAATTTTCTCCCACAACAATCAAACAACATACCTCAAGTACACCTACACAATGGACTTTCACACACTTAATACAGACATCAGTTGCATCTGATTCACTCCAAACCCCAATGCTTACAGCTAATGTCCTGTTCTGTTGACTAAGAAAGTAGTTTTCTGCGAGCTAAAATTATACAGTACCACAGAAGATAGAGAGGAAAGGCTCACTAGAACATTGAGTCCACCCCCCATAAGGGCAGGATATAGTTCTCTCAATAATCAAAAACAAAGAATTTCAAATAAAACATAGGACCATTGTCCTTAAACCTCCCTCCAGCAAGCCATCTGTTTCTGCTTGCCAGTACAAACACCACTACATACAGGCAAACACAGGTGAGGTCACTGAAGGTGTGGGAGAAGGAAGTGTAGATGGAGGACCTGCCACCCTTGCTCATCTCACCCCTCATGTTGCTCTGTAGTCAGCTCCAAAAATGATTTTCATGCAGGAACTGAAAATGCAGTCTCAGCACTACTATTTGGAAACACTCAATCCTGTTGAAGTCTGAAGGGAAAGAGAATGAATCGGGGGGTGGGAGGGGAAAAAAAAAATCACATGAAGAGTAGGCAATTGTGGAGCCCAAACGATGGACAGATATCACTGTTCAGAACAGGAAGAAGCCTTGATAACTCAGTTAAAATAACCCAAGTCTCAACACTGCAGAAATGAGAAAACACTAACCGTAGTTAAGTTGATTTAGGTGCAACAAAGAAGTTACTGAAAAATGTAATTGCTCGTTGAGGACTCAAGAAAAACAGCAAAGTGCAACTCAAAAGTAGAGGACTCTTACATATACTGTCGGGGGTATTTACATCCCATACTTTTAAAATTCTTGCAGTAAGCTGCCTATGAACTACACTGACATCTACAAGGAACAGAACACTGGTCTTCTGAAGGATCTCCAGACTTGTTAACCTCCCATACATGCCATAAAGCTTCCCCCCCCCCCGGGGGGGGGAAGGGGGTTCTTTCTGGATTTGGGAGAGGAAATGGATCAGAATGATCAGTGCTGTTGTATTATTTTGTGTGTTTTTAATATATGGAACAAACAGAGTATTGGACTGGTGCCTATGGATATTTTTATACATTTGAAATAAAACAAATTATTGCAGTAGCTGTATATTTTAAACGGAGTAAGAAGAAGAAAAGAGCCTAGCTTTGGCTAGCGGAATCTTTGGACAATTTCTTTTCTCCTCCCCACCCCACTGCCAAACCAAAAGCAAGCATCAGCACACTTTAGGTCTGGATACTTGCCAGCTGGCACACAGGCCAACAAAACCAGAAGCCACCAGAAATACATTCTTTTATCAGGAATTTAAGTCTTAGACTCAGTGAATATAGGCACAGATTGAGAGTAACTGGTCCTAATGACACCAGAGAGCATGTGAAGAGGAAGTCTATATGCATTCAGACACAAAAGCATAAAATAGCCAGAGCAGTGTATTTAGAACTGGGATTCTCTTGGATCTGAATGTGGGGTTTGTTTGGGGGGGGTTTGTGTTTTTTTTTTATTTGGGGATGGGTGGGGGGGGGGCGGGGAAACCATGAACCTTCCAGTTTTCTTCATTTTTTTCAGAGAATGCCATTTACCAACACCTTTTTCCATACAGCAATAACCAGAATGTGGACAGAAAGGTGGTCTTGCATACAGCTACAGTCAGTGACTGAGAAGCAAATCATAAGGGCCACGGGATAGACACTGTGTGGAAATAGCACCCCTTCCTTTTTCTGGGGCAGACTGAATAAATTCCAAGCTCCATTTGCCCAAAGATCAAGTCTAGAGATAGATGTCAACTTGAATTTCCAGCACGGTAATACCACTGCTGTAGAATCATCTGACAAAAGACTGAGAATCCAGTGAACTGCCACAATTACAAAATCATGCAAACTTTTTATCATAAAGTGCCTACAAAGGAAAAGGCCAAGCACTTTTCCTCTTCACTCAGCTGTTTTACAGAGTTGCAAGTCAAAAGTCAATTATCTTCACTCACTTTTGGAGCATAGCCACAAGATTACTAACAAGCAGCTTAATGGCTACAGTTCAAATGCTAGTCAATCAAGTCCAGAATATGTGGGTATACTGCAGTAATGGTACCATGACATCATAGGAAAGTTATCTGCTGAAATCAGATGAAGTTAGACAACATGCATCTTTCCTTTCCCTCCTCACAGAGAACATCATGAAAGTACAAGCAGCGGTAATTACGTATTTTAGATTTAGCTTCATTCCTTAACATGGTACAAAGCTTTCACAGTTCTCTGTACAGCATTCTAAGTCACACATGCCATCAGAGGGTTATGTTCACCATTGTTTCAAAGTAGGTATCTAATTATGGCAAGTCACGGAAAGATGTAAGAAAAGAGGTATGTATTTGCTTGCAGAATATGTAATTTTTCTCAACACCCTCAATTTTGTAAAGCAGAGACATGTGAAGAGTGAGAAATACCTTCTTCTGGGAGTGCATCAGATTTGCACCATGTATTACTGTTTATTCCCCTCTTACTCATTTATATGCACTTAAGATTGACCTGGTTTCAGGATAGATCGCTACTAGCCATGACAATGGGGAAAGGAGGAGTTCAGCCAGAATCTGCTGAGATTATCAGAGATCTCTCAATCAAGACAGATGTGCTAACAGATTTAGTGTTCTTAGCACAAGTTACTTCCACAGCCCAGATGCACTAGTCACTCTGAATGTCCTCACTCCAGATGTGCCACAAACAGTTCTGAGTGAAGTGACTTATACCATCTCACACTGCTGCTGGCACCTGGGAATTTTTGTTCTGAACAATAGTTCTGAACACCAGAACTACTCTCACCGTGGTGCATCGAGGTGGGTGTCGTCAGAATAACTGACTGGAAGCCAGGGCTCTTGGGTTCTATTCCTGGGTTTGTGTGTACCATGAGCAAGTCAACTTATCTGAGCCTCAGTTTACTCTCTGTGAATGAAAATAGTTTTCACCTCTGTACAAAAGCTCTGCAAGTCTTAATTATTTATTACAGTAGTGCTGAGTATCGTTCATGTTCACATTTACATTCAAGTGCTGTATAAAGAAATGAACTTAAGACCAGGAAACTACAGGCAAACACTTCCTTTAAGTTTAGTCAATATCACCTTTCCAGTAACAGAATTATTAAGGTTACGTCATAATATAAAAAGGTATCTGAGCTGGAACCAGAGATACAGTTTGCGGGTTGAAAGGACTCTCTCAATGTCAGCCTTGCTTATGCTAGAAAAATTAGTACTCATATGAAGCTGGTCTGTTGCCAGAATGTGGTAGCAAGAGTGTAAGGCTCAGATTTTTGCCACAATCTGACAAAAATAATAATCATGAGATGGTAGTAAGAGTGCCTGAGTTCTGTATACATTAGCATAGTACCAATATCAGCAGATGTAATATAGGTACTAATTTTTCCAGTTTAAACAAAAAAACCTCTCTAAAAATATCCTGCTTCATCTCTTCACTATGGTACTGCTACAGAAGGAAGAATCTTTTGAACATGTGGTAGTTCTCTCTCTGTCATCCATTTTTTCATACCCTTAATCAAACCCAAACATCTAGACTGAACCAGATTAAAATAACCAAAAGTACATTTCAAACCAAAAAAATATTTAAGTATGGTACATGTGCACTTCAGTTTTCCTTCCTGGTCAGCATTTTCTACAAGTCTTACACATTTTTTCTACAATTTTTAACCTGAATTGTGCCGTTTCAAATATAGTACACAAAGCTAAGGCAAGATACTAAACACAAACCAACAGACTATAGCTCAGGTTAGCAAATTTAAACATTAGGCTCAGTGTAAACATTTAAAAATCTGATGGTTACACTTCCACAATGGGTCTAAAATTCAACATCTAAAAAGGTTCAAGCTGACACTATTCTGAGTACATAGTTGTAGCAACAATGGATGAAGCTATTGCAGTAACACATAAATAATGTAATTAAGGTGTATAAATTCTAATGCAATTTGTGGGTAAGAGATGTGACTGTGCAAAGTCAAAGCCATTTTGGTTTACATAACTGTAAGAGAACCACCCCAAAATGGATTTTTTTGTAACCATCATATATTTAATTTAATTGACTGCCCTCTCACCTAAAATAAGTAAGAAACTCGTTTTCTAAGACACTAAACTAAATTTCAGTCCATTTCTCTAATACACTCGAGAAATCATGGGTTATGATAAAAATACTAAGGTGACTGCACAATCCATGCATTTCTTGCATGTCTATCAATTAAGTATTCAAATTCCAGTCTGCCTAAAGTCTGCCTGTAAAAGAGCCTACTCTTCACTACTCCTTGAATGAGCTGCTATTTCTTAGGCCCCAGCTCAGAAAAAATTAAACGTTTGTAACTTT
Source organism: Gopherus flavomarginatus (assembly GCF_025201925.1). NCBI lineage: Eukaryota > Metazoa > Chordata > Testudines > Testudinidae > Gopherus > Gopherus flavomarginatus. The sequence continues at coordinate 37,972,159 of NC_066628.1, read as the reverse complement.
ATGCAGGTAAATAGTCCCAATGAAGAATATTCACATGCACAAAGTTACTTATTTGCTTAAATCTTTGTGGGATTGAGGTTTAATGATGTGTTTAATTATCAACGTTCTACCTGAAGGTCTTTTTGGAGTGTAAACATCTGGACTTAAAACTTTTTAAAGCCAAATTGCTAAAGGCTCAATTGCTTGGAAGAAAAGAGATCAATCTTGTTTTATATTGATAACAAACATGGAGACATTAACTATAGAAAAAAATAACTTATGCGAACAATACAACACTATACTTTTTTTTAGTTATTTTGAAGAAACTGTAGCTTAGAATCTTTATAAAACCCGTGCACTATAATCTGTTATAAAAAACACATTTTCTGTTTTTGTTGGCTACATTCTTCGTTTGTTATTTTTGGATCCTTCTTCAGTTTTAGGCACATAAATATTTTTTAAAAGCGAACAGATAACTTTATGCTGCCAAGCTGGAGGGGACTCAAAGGTCTTTGGTATATTGAGAAAAATCTACACACAAAACCTATCTAATCCACCTCAGGCATTCACTTACAGCTTCAGAGTTCCATTAAATACTCAGTGTTGCAGATTTATCACTGAAGTTTATCAACACAAGATAAAATTCAGTATCAATATTTGACAAGTGTGGTGACAAAAGATCATCTAATTATTCTTTAATGCAAAAATTTCTGGCAGGAGGTAAAGGAAAGAAACACTAAATTGGTGTCAATTACTTTAAATGTTTATCTTTTAAAAAATAATTCAATTAATAATGTGTGTTCAGTACTTCACATTTACCTGATACTGTCTATGGTACAGCTAGGTCTCAGCTGTTAAACAATCTGAAAAGATGGAAGATGCTGTTGATTATAAACTGAACAAACAACAATTGTAAACTCTGTCCTTTGCAATCAAAGGGGTCAGAATGGCTCACAGTGGGCGGGGGGTAAAAAGAGAGACAGGAGAGGATATGGGGGCGAATGGGGGGGAAAGGGGTGGAGACTCAAAAGATGCTGAGGACTGACTATCTCCGGAAAAGAGTGGAAAGGCGAGGTATCGCTGATCCCTTCCCCTGCACTTACCTTGAGGACATCCCCCCGTTTGAAGCTCAGCTCATCGTCTGCAGTGGCTTTGAAATCGTATTTGGCGATGGCTTCCATGCTGGGGCTGCTCAGCGTACAGCAGTGCGGGGGGTGGGAAGGGAGCTGTCCCTGAAGCCTCCTCTCCTCCTCCGGGGGCTCCCGGCTCAGCCCTCCCTCTGTCCGGCTGCTGCAGGGACTCGGGCTCCGTCTACCACATGCAAGGGAGAGCCCGGGACGATCTGCCCTATTGGAGGAGGAGGAGGAAGAGACTGATCATTAGGGGAACTGCGGCACGGAGGGATGGCAGGGGCCGCGCCCAGCGCCTCTCCCTCCCCCTGACCCAGGCCCGGCTGCCGCTTCCTCTTTCTGCCGCTTCCTTCTCAGTTCGGGGCTCAGCCAGGCAGCACCGAGTGACACACGCTGTGGCCAATAGCAGCAGCGATGCCTGCAGTGCAGAGGGCACAGCGCAGGCTCCCCCACTCCAACGTGCGGGGAGGACGGGGAACTAACCCAGCCCTTGAGCCCCCAGCAAAACCCGCTACACCAAGCCACAGCAAAAGCAGGCACTTCCCACAGCGCCCTCCCTGACGTGCGGCTCCATATTCCGGCTGCACCTCAGGCTGTGGGGAGGGGGGCACCCTGCCTTGATGCTCTTATCCCGCTAGTGAAAGTGTGTCCCTTAAGAGCAGCCCACGCACACACCCCTTTCCACCCTTCAGGCATCACTCTTACAGAGAGCAGAACCTTCTCTGCTCATATGAGCTAGCTGCAGGGTTGCAGCCATGTTGGCCCCAGGATATCAGAGAGACAAGGTGGGTGAGGTAGTATCTTCTATTGGATCAACTTTTGTCATAGGTGCTGAAACTAGGCTTGCTGCTGCACCCCCTGGCTTTAAGTGGTTTCCATTACATACAGGATTTATAGTTTGGTTCAATGGTCTCAGCACCCCCATTATAAAAATTGTTCCAGCACTTCTGACTTTTGTTGGTGAGAGAGACAAGCTTGTGAGTTACACTGAACTCTTCTGCAGATCTGAGAAAGGTATTTATCTGTACACTCTCCACAAGATAAAAAAGATATGTTAATTGCTTATGCTAAACTATTTCAAGGGACCATTCAAGGAGAAGTGCCCAGTTAACACTTCTCTAGTCATGGGGGGGTGAGGGGTGGAGAAAAAAGAGGCTGGGTGGAGAATTAAGTGGGTTACAGATTGTTGTAACAAACCATAGATTCAGTGTTTCTGTTCAGTCCATGATTTTTAGTATCTAGCAAAGTTATGAATTTACACTCCCAGGCTCATCTTTTGCAGGTGTTATGTAGGTTTCCTTCGAGGATGAGGACTGTGAGATAAGATAGAGAGTGATCGCTTTATGAACTGTTCACCCATTGGTGGTATGGCGTTTTTTGTCTTTTACTACTTTCCTGTGCAAGTTCATTTGAGGGGAAAAAAAAGTTATCAGGTGATTAGCACCCACTGGCAGCCAGATCCCCACCTACTCCCCAGTGCCTCCTGCCCACTGCAATCAGATATTTCACAGTGTCCAGGAGGCACTGGAAGGAAGGGGGAGAAGCGGAGACAGGGCACACTCAGGGGAGGGGGCAGAACTGCACAGGAAGGGGTGGGGTGGGGGCAGAGCAGGGAGGTTGAATGCCCCTTGCCCCAGGCCTGAAGGAAGCCAGTGCCTATGCATTCTGTGAAAACATAGAAGGAAAGACAGACATGAGTGACCCGTGTATATATAGTGGGGACTACACCCAAGCACAGATGTAAAAGTTTAACCAGTTAACTGATAACTGAAACCATTAAGACTGATGCTTAACAATTAAACTCTGCTGCCAGCCAGAGCCCAGGACTCTGCTGCCGTCCCAGGGTGTGGCAGGGAGCATCCTTGCGCCTGGCGTGCCTGTGCCTCAGCAGCAGGGCCCCACATAAAATGGTTACACAGTTACTTTCTTTTAAACTGCTATTTACATCCCTACACCCAAGGGCATAATAATTTTCCTATCGCAGGGCAGAATCAAAGCAAATTAGCCTATGCCACTCTAGAAAAAGTTTGCCATTTAGAAATGTCATTAGAAAACCTCCACAAACAGCAAGATTACATGCCTAAGCAACATTTTCTATATCAGCAAAAGTTTCTAGTGCACACCTGGCCTAAGATCTTTTGACGCACCAACCCATCAAAAAGCAAATCAAATGGACTGACGCCCCTTAAAATGTGCACCCCTTTTTCTTGGTCTCTGGTCCGTTCCCAAATACCCCAAGAGAAGCTGCTTCAATACATAAATTAAATCCCATTGGACTGCTCACCCTTAGTTGTCACCTACTACCCCACTATAGAACCCATACGTGGTATCAAACTATAACCCATAATTGATGGGAACCCCAACCTGAACAAAAATCTTTACTGAACCCTCACTTCTGACCTTCAAATAACTCCCCCAAGCTCATCAGCAGAAGCAAGCTCCCCACAGGCAAACCACACCAACTCAAAATGGCACCAGCCCCCGCCAGAACAACCGATATAAAAGCTGCAGACATATCCTCACTAGTACAATGATCATCATGCTCCACCCCCACAAATCTTTCAAGATGCATGGATCCTATACATGCTTACCACAATATGTGGTATATCTCATTCAGTGCACTAAATGCTCAACAGTTATCTGGGTGAAACCAGCCAATAACTACATTTTCGAATGAACTCACAGGAAAGACAAAAACATCCTATCACCTGTGGGTGAACACTTCTCAAAAAGTGATCACTTTGTGTCTGATCTATCAGTCCTCATTCTCAACGGAAACCTGCACAACACTTGCAAAAGACAAGCCAGGGAGGTTACAGTCATAACTTTGCTAGACATTAAAAAACATGGACTGAACAGAGACACTGGATTTATGGCCTATTAGAACAATCTATAACCCACTAACTCCCCCCTTTTTATCCTACAACTACACAGGTGTTAACAGGCCGCTCTACTTTGAGTGGACATTAGGAAAAACTTCCTGTTGGGGTAGTTTAGCACTGGAATAAATTGCCTAGGGAGGCTGTGGAATCTCCATAATCGGTGATTTTTAAGAGCAGGTTGGACAAACCACCTGTCAGAGATGATCTAGATAATACTTAGTCCTGCCTTGAGTGCAGGAGACTGGACTAGATGAACTATCAAGGTCCTTTTCAGTTCTATAATTCTATGGTCCCTTAGCACACGGGTTCTCACAACAATTTTTTTTGTAGCCTCAGAATCATAATAATTTATGTATGTAGGGGTTTGGGTTTTTCGCAGACTCAGCAATAAAAATACCATACAGTTATCTCTAGTCTTTACTGGACCTAAACAGAGTAGAAACACAAATAAGGTGCTTTGCATGTTTTTGTCTTTTTTTGTTGTTTCTTCTGCTTTTTTTTTGGTTGCATTTTTTTTTTAAGACTTGCTAGCTAGTAAGTCTGCTTCTGTGAAAAGTGTTACCTTTATGTTTGTTAATATCACTTTTCACAGAAGCAAATTTGTTAACTAGCTGGGAGGCAGTGAAAAGTGATATTAACAAACATACAAATATCACTTTTCACAGCAGACCTACTCAGCCCTGGCAAGTAGAGGGACAAATTAAGCCTTGGATGAGGAAGTGGGTAGGGAGGTAGCAGGGGCCAGGGGGGTGGTGAGCCTGGTGCTGGAGCCAGACCCCAAAGCCCAGCAGCCAGGAGAAGGAGAACGCCACTGTGCAGACAAAGCCCCGCAGACGGAGCCCATGGCCAGAGCCCACCGCTGCATGGCTGGAGCTTGCCACCTGCCATCCCAGGGCAGAAGCCAGAAGTCTGAGCCCCACTGCCCCCGGGAAGGTGGGCAACTCACACTGACTGACTGTTCCTCCAGTGTTTGTGGCTCCAAAGGGGGGCAGGGCCCAACCCTTCCTAGTGGTCCCAGGGGAGGGGCTGCTGTTTTGCCCACCCCTGCTCCCAATCACTGTCCACGAGGCTGTGGCCACAAGAAAAGCCCCTGGTAGCCACACTTGAGAAATGCTGAACCACTATCTTAAAATATGTGTTAACTTCTTATGCTAAACAATCTGTTCCATCATCCATGTAGCTGACACATTTGGAATACCTCTTCCAGACCTGAAAAATAGCTCTGTATGGCTTGAAAGCTTGTCTCTCTCATCAACAGAAGTTGGTCCAATAGAAGATACTATCTCACCCACCCTGCCTATGCCCTGGGACTGACACAGCTACAACTACACTGCAAATAACATACATGTTGACTGTTGCAAAGTGACACCACCTTTATTTTGAATGACAGAACTCAAACGAAAGAGGTCTCTAGGCAGCCACACTAATTGCTAGTTGCTACCTAGCGTTCATGACTTTGGGTGAGTTTTATCCGAATATCTGTCTAGTCCAGTATCCTGTCTTCTGACAGTGGCCAATGTCAGGTGCACAGAGGGAATGAACAGAACAGGTAATCAGTAAGTGATCCATCTCCCATCCCCAGCTTATGGCAAACAGAGGCTAGGGACAACATCTCTGCCCATCCTAGCTAATAGCCACTGATGGACCTATCCTCCATGAATTTATCTATTTCTTTTTTTAATCCTGTTATATTCTTGGCCTTCACAATATCCTCTGAAAATGAGTTCCACAGGCTGACTGTGTGTCATGTGAAAAAAATACTTCCTTTTGTTTTAAGCCTGCTGCCTGTTAATTTCATTTAGTGATCCTCAATTCTTGTGTTATGAGAAGGAGTAAATAACACTTTCTTATTTACTTTCTCCACACCAGTCATGACTTTATAGACCTCTATCAATCATTCTCTAACTCTCTTCCTTAGTATTTCAGTTGTCCCAAGGATGCTTTGTCAGAGAACTGATCACCACCACATTTTCAGCCTTAAATAAGCTTCCAGTTTTTCGCTGACTGCTAGAAGCTGGGCCTGGACAACAGGGGGTGGATCACTTGATAAGTTGCCTTATTCTCTTCATTCCCTCTGACGTACCTGGCATGGGCCACTGTCAGAAGACAGGATATCATGTTAGACGGACCACTGGTCTGACCCAGTATGGCCATTCATATGCTCTTACATTGCTTTTTTGATAGACCCCATCACACATGTGATCACCTCAACACGTGATCCTCCCCGTCTCCCCTCCTGCTCCCCGGCGGGTGGGGGGGGGGGGCTCCACTCCAAGCAGCCCTAGTGATCCCGGGTTCTCCTGAGAGCTCCTCTGGCTTCTGTTACAGCCCTAACAGCAGCTCTTGCAAGACTGCCCCCAGCACCAGCAAGGACTAGCGCTGTCAGGGCCACAACGCATGCACAGCCTTTCGTGCCATCCTTGGTGGGAGGGCATTTGTGACGGGTCCTCTTTTTTCTATAGCTTCCTCATTCCCCCGCCCCCAATTGATATTACTTCTTAAATCAAGTGCAAAATAACTACTTAAAAATCACCTAGTATTCTAAAATACTTTAATACAAGATGATGTCAACTTAAGAGACAAAATTAAAGTGATTCAATAACCATCTGTTTTCTGCAAAATTTTGAATGCCAAGAGGTTTGCTTAGAAATGAGTATATACAGGTAGCAATTTGTTTGTAGGAGAAAGTTAAGATGTTCCCCACTCACAATCTTTGCTCCCTGGCTGTTAAGTGTTCAATCATTTCCCAGACAGGGGATGAACTCCCTCTCTCTATATTTTGCTCTTTTTATTTGCTGAGTATGTTACATTATTTACCTTACTCCATAACTGAAGCCTCTGTGAGACTTCCTCCACTTCTAGGAGTTTCACAAACAATTTACTTAAGGTAAGGTATATGACCTGCTTATTAAAACTGTATGAAAAAAAAAAACAACAACCCACACCCACAGACCTCAACCAGGAAGTGACAAAACACCACAACACCCCTTCCCTCCCTCAAAAAAAAAACAAAAAACAAAACAAAACACACCAATACCACATGGACAAAAAAGAGAAGAATCTAAAATACCTCTCCCTACCTCCACCCCAAAGACAGAAGTGGTGAACATTCACACCTTCCAGCCCACCACCTTCCCACAACATTTTTTCCTCAGAACTGGTCTGAAATCACATGGAGTCCTAAATGAATATCAAAAATGGGCCCATGCACCCAAGATAAGATAGGGCAAACTACAACACTCAGCAAGCCTACATATTGCTATAGGGAGACTGGCCAACGATTTCCCTCCCAAACCAGTTCCACCCTCAGAAGAGTACTGAACTGGCAGTAGGGTTTATCTTTCTGGTAATTCACCTGGAACTAGGAGATGAAAAAAAACAACAGGACAATATTTGCATCTGTTACTTGGGTTGGAACCAACCTTGCTGCTTTCAATTAAATCCCTGCTCCAATGAGAAGCTTCTAGCTGTAATTAAGAGATGACAGGAGCTGCAGAGCCATAAGGCCCGCAGCTCTGGGACTAAGGAGGGAGCCACGGCGGAAATGCCCAGAGGCATGGCCCTATGATGTCAGCCTCCCCCCTGCCCCCGCCGGGCACGGCACTGGGAATGGATCAATTCCTAGAGAAGTGGTGTCTGGTTCCCTGAGAGCTGAGGGTTTCAGCGGACCAGTGACAGGGCGGTCATGTGCGTGAGGCAACGGCCCTAGAAACTAGGGGGCAGCGGCAGAGGGTCCCTGGGGGCCGGAGTCTTGACCTCCCACACCCAGTCGAGGGGGACGGAGGCCCTGGGAAACGCCTGTGCCCCCGATCCGGAGTCCACGGCCGGGGGGTGGCTCTGAAGGCGGCGCACTGCCCGTCCGAGCCCCGCGTGCCGGCGGCCCCCGGCAGGGCTTCCCCGTCTCACTCACCGTGTGGCGCTGGGGCTCCGCTCCGAGCGGCCCCGCCGATCCCAGCTTCGCCCGAGAGCCCCTCCAGCTTCCGCTACGGCCCTCCCAGGAGCTCTCGCGAGACTGCCCCCAGCACCGGCAGGGCCTAGCGCTGTCAGGACCACGACGCATGCGCAACCTCGCTCGCCACCCGCGGCGGGAGGGCATTTGTTCACAAGCCCGCATGCGCGCTGCTTTGCTGGTCTAGCCCTAATAGCCTTGAGGTGGGTGGTACAAGCGCTGTACATGTCAGTGCGCAAGCGCAACATCTGCTGCCTTCCTGACGCTGCTGGTATCAGTGCGCCTGCGCAGGACCTTGCCCGTGCCAGTGCAGTAGGCTATAGGGCTCCCAGTGGGGCAGGGCTTTATTGTACTGGACGTGGTACAGACACAGTTAGTCTCTACCCTGAGGAGCTGACAGGCTCAAGACAAGTGGCCCACGAAGGGTGGGGAGAGGGATACAGTCAGACAGGTTTAATAGATATATGGATTTGCATTTTTATTATAGATGAAATGCCAGTTCTCCTCATCTGACCCTCATCTCAGCCATCATCCACTGGTAGATTTCTCACAGGCACCGCAGCAGAAATGGGTTGTCAGGAGAGATTTGAAGGAGAGGAGAAAAAACAGGGGCCCTACAGCGGGCAACACTTTCCAGGCAGAAGGGGCAGCGTGGAAGAAGCTGACAAACAGGTGAATAAAGCTGGTGTCCTTGACAGAAGCGTGAGGAGGATACAAGTTGGGAAGAGGCAAGCTGGCAGGTAGAGGGGGTCAGAGCTGTAAAGGGCCTTGTTGAGGACAAGGAGCCTGAATTTTATTTGGTGAAGCAGAAGAAACCAGTGGTGTGATTCAGAGACTGGTGTGGTCAAGTCACTTCACCCTTAGTGTCCCCATCTGTTAAGGGGATTAATATTTATCCACACATCTTCCAGGAGTGTTCTGAAGATTTAATAGTTAATGTCTGTACAATGTTTTGAACAATTAATGTTTATTATAAAACACCACAAAAATGCTAAGTACCCTAAATAATAAGGCTCTAGCTGTTTCAAATGGGGCATACAGCATTAGTGGGGACTTTTGCAAATGTTGACCTTAATCTCTCTGTGCCTCAGTTCCATATCTATAAAAAGGGGGTAATGTTTCTCTCACAGTGGAGTTGTGGAGATAAATTCATTACAGTTGGTGAAGCATTTAGAAACTATAGAAAAATCAATGAGAGCATTAATAATATATTCACAGCAGAGATGGGATGGTGTGCAGTAAATAAGATATGGGCAACACATTGAATTATGAGGACAAAAATAAACATTTTCAGTGAGTACCATCCATCTTGTGCACTTAGTGAAGCAGAGGTCTCATGGAAAAATAGAATGTGATCATGTAATTAAAGAGTGCTTCATGATGCATATGCACAAGAGGGCAGAATTCTTTTTCTATTTTTTATTTTATTTTATTTTATTTTATTTGTAATGTAATTTTAAAAAATGTAATTACAGTATACCCTGAATCAGTTACCTAGGTAAAAGCCTGGCTTGGATTCCTTGACAAAGACAACCCTTTTTAGAAGAGTTCATTTTTCTCTTGCTGTCAAATGAGAAGGCTCCTTTTAAAAACAAGCTTTTCTACAGCTGTACTCCTACTCCCATGGCCCTGGTGCATGGAGGCAGCCCTCAAGTCCTTATCCATCAGTTTTTGGAGGTAGTTATTAACTAGAGACCAAATAGAGAGGACTTTTTTTCAGGATTCCAGGTCTGTGAATGTGGGTTCTAGGTGTGGCATACATGGTATTAACTAGAGATGAGTCCATGCTGCAGCATTCAGACCTAGGTTTACCCAAATTTCAGGGTGCCCTGGGTGCAAGTTTTTCATTCAAGTCCCTCCCTAGTTTTGGAATTGATATTGAATGTTTTAATTTGTATTTTTAATAATTATGTATCACAGAAAGTCACATACTCTGAGTTTACAATGAGGCTGGACAGCATTGGCCTTTTTACACCTGTAGGTCTGTTGGTCTCCCTGTGAATATACTGGAAAGAGTACAGATCCATACATAAAAGAGTAGGCTAGCATATCAAAATATGCATCATAAAATGGATCAGGATATTTTCCTCCTCAGTTGTGCTTCTGCAAAGATTGAGTCTGCTAATGTGTCAATTCTAAATGTTTGAGCAGTTGGAGACAAATTCTGAGATTATTTGGAGATGAAAGTTTGTGCCTTAAATCAATGGAAAGACAACTTCCCCCCCCCAGAACAACACTATCCTTCCAGGGCTTTAATTTCCTCTTGGTCTAGGTTGGACTCACACCTTCCCCCATTACACACAGTCTTTTAATTGTGAATTATTCAAACCCTGAACTAGAGAGGTGAGTGGAATGAATGTTATGGAGGTTGAAGGTATTCCAAATGTTGTAATTATTATCTCACATTTTACATATGAAGCAGGCCTCGAGGTTAAGTGACTTATCCAAATCATATAATGAATCAGTGCCACAATCAGGAATAGAATTCAAGAGCCCTAGTTCTCAGTCTCCAACATTAGGCACTAGAGCACACTATAAAGTCTCTGGTTTCATGTATGATCTCAAAGTGGCAATTTGGGAATCATGTGAGAAGATGCCATATCAGTTATAGAAAAGGACAAAATATAGCAGGTATTAACTAGCTGGAAAAAGAGGCAGATATAGCCAACAGCTGTCAGTTGTAAAATGGTTGCTTTATGGCTGCAGCTGCTTGCCTTTGCTCCAAAAAGGCATTATGGGGGTGGGGGGGAATCTTATAAGAGGGCAAACCTGTAGCAAGAAGTGTTAGTAGGAAGTCAGAGGATTGTAAGGAAAGTGGTGTTAATAAAGGAATTTCTTTGGTATTTGTTTATCATATACTGATCAACTGAGTAGGTACTAACAGTATGCACACTAGTCAATGGATAGTGGTGTTTTTTGTTTTGGGTTTAGGTAGTATAGTATTCTCTTGTAACTACAGTGAGGAAGAGAGTGCTGATAGAATTAAAATGGAAATCCTGGCACAACCTTAATGAGTAAAAAGGAGAATCTATGACTGTGTCTAAAGGATCAGTTTTCAGAATTTTATTATAGTTTATGAATTGCTTGAATAGTCTATGGTAGTTTGTTGTGATAACATGTAATCTCAATTAGTTATGACTATTTTAAGAACTGCCATCTGAGTAAAAATTGTCTAATGTCTGACATTTCCTTTGGATCCCTTTAAAAAATGTCCTAGAACAGTTGACGGTATAAAATTAAATGTGCAAGTCTTTGCTATGAATAGATTGGAAGAATGTTTGTTGAAGGGTGAAACATATTTTTGTATAAACAGTTATTTCAGTCTTAAAATTACTATTTGGAATGTTGACACAATGTTAGTGATCAAGGTCAATATTGTTACTGATGACATAAGGTATAATGGTAGCATAGGAGATATGTTGATAAAGTGTTACTGTAGACACACATCATAAATATAGCATTTGTGTTCTTTTGACACAATGTGTTTGTCCTAAGTCTGTTAATATATGAGACCTATTGCTAGGGTCCTACCAAACTCACTGTTAATTTTTGTCAATTTCACAGACATAGGGTTTTTAAAATTGTAAATTTCATTATTTCAGCTATTAAAATCTGATATTTCAGAGTGTTGTAATTATAGGGGTCCTGACCCAAAAAGGAGTGTGGGTGGGGTTTCTCAAGGTTATTGTAAGGGGGGGTTGTGGTACTGCTACCTTTACTTGCAGGTGGTAGTGTTGTCTTCAGAGCTGGGCAGCTGGAGAGCAGTGGCTGCTGGCCGGGAGCCCAACTTTGAAGGCAGAGCTGCCGCCAGTAGCAGCGCAACAGCAAGTATGATATGGTATTGTTGCCCTGACGTCTGCACTGCTGCTTGTGGGGCACTGGCTTCAGAGCTGGGCAGCTGGCCAGCAGCCGCCACTCTCCGGCTACCCAGCTCTGAAGGCAGCACAGAAGTAAGGTGGCAATACCATGATCCCCCTAAAATAACCTTGCGACCCCCCTGCAATTCCCCTTTGGGTCAGGATCCCCAATTTGAGAAATGCTGGTCTCCCCTGTGAAATCTGTATACTATAGGGTAAAAGCACACAAGAGATCAGATTTCACGGGGGAAGGGGGCAGATTTCATGGTCCGTGATGTGTTTTTTATGGTCGTGAATTTGGTAGGACCCTACCTATTGCTTATGACTACACTACAGGATTTCAGAAGACACAACTGTAACCCAACCTAACACAGTGCAGCTTTGTCCCTCTGTAGGCCTAGACCACAGATTGTGGGTTTTGAGTCTGCTTCTGCCTTTTAAGTGGTCCTTTCTCTCCAGCAATAGAGGCTTATGCTTTTAGACCCAGAGCTGCCAGGTTCACTACTATATAATGTAACGATTCTGGATGTAGGGATAACTGGGATGCAACTTTTCCTAAACTACTAGAAGTTAGAATTCATGCTACATGTCATTCAAAGGCTAACTTTCTCTAGAGTTGCAGTAAATTCATGAATTTAGCTGAGGGCCTTTCTTAATATACCTGTTCCCTCAGTATTTCCATAGTGTACTACAGAAGATGTACAGTTCATGCTCCTGAGTTTTGCCACTACATCAGTGCTGCTGAGCATACTAAACATACTTCTTTGGAATGCTGATGTGACTGGCTAAAACTAACTAGCAAGATATTCTAGACTTGCTTTCTTTGTTTTGTTTGAAATTAGTGGGAAAATGGCCTGTTACTCCATCTTGCTGAGAGATGGTAACTCATTCAATTTCCAAGCCAGTGTTAGAAGCTAGCTCAAAAGTGGCATAGCTTGAATTGGAGCCCAGAGGCCTCGGCCTCAAATGAGGCAGCAGCTTGGAGTCTTTGTCTGCCACAGTGGTGGGGAAAGCATTGGAATGAAAGGGGAGGTGTAGTCAGAACTATAAATGTGCTTCTTAAAAAAATTATAACCCACATATTTGCCATCTATGTGTTTTTTACTCCTATCTGTTTAATGCCAAACATAGACTTTTAGACCTAGGGGACGGATATGTCTGTTCCATCTACTACCAAACATAGGCCTTTAGACCTAGGGAACTGATACATCTCTGAAAGAGGAAGCTAAAGTGTGTTCTACCTCATGCATTATCAGCAAAAAATTAATAAGGTTATGGTTGTAGAATCTTGCAGTGGTGATGTTGCAAGAAGCAACATCCCATTGGGGTTGTCAGATCAGCAAGTGGAGTAGCAGGGCTGCAGCCAGATAAATCCTGGTATGGCTTGTCAACTACACAAAACTGATCTGGAAAAGTCATTGAAGGTTGAATGTGGAACCCTGATTCTTGCTGCTTGGTAAGATGGAAAAGGAGATCGCTAGCACTGTCTGGAGCAAGATCAGCTGTCTGCAAACTGGCACAGTAAAATGAGAAGTAGTTAGCGACAAACTTGGTGTGTCTGGATAGGGCACTGGACTTGGGAGTAAGAGAGCTGGAGTCTACTCTCATCTCTGCCAATGACTTGCTTTGTGATCTTGGGCAAGTCACTTCACCACTCTGTACATCTGTTTCTCCTCCCATTCTTTGTCTTGTCTATTTAAATTGTAAGCTCTTGAAGGCAGGGACTATCTCATGTTTCTATAGTTCATGTGCAACTGCCAGTCTCCTCACAAGTCAGAACCTGTCACCCACAGAAATTGTAGCCCAGATGGCTTAATGGGTAAGTCTCCATAAAGCAGAGACTGTGGCCTTGAGTCAGCTAGAGTGGAATCTCTTAAAAGCACCCAGTGTGAACCTGGTGCTATACAAATTATAAAATACATGTAAATGCCACTTATCTGGCTCAAGAAGATGCTTCTAGATTTCAAAACAATTTTTATTTTTTTTAAATGACATTCTGATTTTTGGGGAGAATATTTCCATATATCAGATCATCCAAATCATATACAGACTGGTTTTTGATAACCAGTATTTGCATGTAATAAACTCTCTGAAGAAACTGAAGAAGAAAGATGTATTTTTCCCAAGAAAATTATTCAGGCAAACTGCTGTGCAGAATGTAGAGAGTGAGTGTGGATCATCCTTCAACATACCCCAGATGATTTTTCTAGTAAGCTAAAAGTTTAATGCCATAACATTATTCTGGCAGCTATAGGAGAAACTGGAACATGCCTTATACCTCTATGTCTACAGGAGAAGAAGAAATAAACTGGGTGAGGCAAATATGGGAATGCTGGGAATGTAGGCACAGCAAATAGGGAATGCTGGGAATGAGATAGCCGAGATTCTTGTTGCAAGAACATCACCTTTTTTGCCTCTTCCCTCCCACTTCAATCCCTGAGCTAGCATCAGCATGAAAATCAAGCTCTTACACCCTACATGTCCCAATCTGAAGCCCTTCTATTAATGGGTCATTTAGTCCTTAAATTAGAATCTACTTTTTAAAATTGGTCCAGAGCTGCAGGTGTCTCATCAAATATCCCTCATGCCATAGAAAATACTGCATATTTCCTGTACACTTTCAGCCTAGTTCTGAGAATCACTAAGTACTCCAATCTCCCACTGAAATCTATGTAAATGGTATGTTTTCAGTGTCTCACAGGATGAGGCCATATGCAAACTTGGGGATGCTGTTTTTATAATAGAACATGTGTTATGTAGCATCAATATAATGCCCTTCTGTAGCCCTGTGGACTTTAAAAAACAATAATTAACAAAAGGTCACTGTTGAGTAATTGAGGCCCCAAACTTAGTTATTGTACAAAAAATATTTTACAAAACCTAATATTAATAAATATATTACCATGATTTTCTAAAAATTAAATTAAAACATATTTTTGGGTCTGTATCTAAACATTCCCCTGCAGTATCTGCAGCCTAGGCATTGCAGGATTATGCTAATACAAGCAAACCAGACAATGGAAACTGCTAGAAAGAAAGAGGAAAGTGCTTAGTCTGTTTCCACTGTCCATGCAGAGAAAAGCAAAGTAATAAACAAACAGCACAATTGATGACCTACAAATGAGATGTTTAAAATTCTTTCAGTTTTTAGTAATCTAAGTTAGTAGTAACACATATAAGGGCATTTGGCTTTGTGCGTGTGTATGTGTGTTTGAGATTTAACCTGATATTGTCCCTGCAAGTATTATAATACTTATTCTACAAATGGGAAATTGAAGCAAAGAAAGGTTAAGGGACTTGCCCAATGTTTTACTCTGTCAGTGTCCAAACTGGCAATAGAATCAGGGCTGCCCGGGGGAGGGCAAGTGGTGCAATTTGCCCTGGGCCCCACAGGGGCCCCCACGATAATATAGTGTTCTATAGTATTGCAACTCTTTTTTAATGGAAGGGGCCCCTGAAATTGCTTTGCCCCAGTTCCCCTGAATCCTCTGGGCAGCCCTGAATAGAATCCAAAATTCCTGACTTCTAGTTCATTGTTCTAACCATTAGACTATTCTCTGCCTTAGGAAATCTTCATGACATAGTGCCATAACTTACTTTATGTATGTATTTCAACAGTTTTATAAACTAAGTCATTACCACAGTCTGTTTTTTTTTAATGGCTCCATCCAAGTGTAATAAACAAATGTTGGTGCTTGTGAACCAGACAGAGCAGACAATCTGCCAAGATTATGCTCCTCAAATTTAACAGTTACAGATTTCAGGAGTGCTTGTAAAGCAGCTTAAACATCACCTGCAATAAACAGGGATTGTTCTGACTTTTACAGGCCAGAAAACAAAACTCAGCCAGGCCTCTAAATCAGAAAATAAATAAATTAAATAATAATTAAAAATATCATGAGCCTTGCAATGAGCGGAGAGCTGCGAAGAATGTAATAAAGGCTGATTCTCTGTCTTACTATGCGTGTTTCTATGGTCACAAAGAGAAGAAAGGACATGATTGCTGTAAAAATTAATACCCTGTGGCCAGTATTGCTATACCTAGGGCCCAGAGTGTACAATAAGAGTTAGCCATTACTGATGTTAGGAAATGAAACAATGAAACAAAAGTTGGCTAGCCCCGAAATGATCTATTTATAACTCTGGAAGAACCTGTAAAAGGGAATTGGGTATAACTAGACTGTGCCATCTCCCTTTCTTTAGTACAAAAGGGCCTCTGCTTTCCTCCTTTTACCCAGTTTAATCATCTGTCACTTTCAGTACAGCTCAGAATAGTCAGTTCAATTTCCTTTCATGAGAAAAACAAAGCAGATCCTCTTTTTTAGTAAAGACATAATAAAGCAGAATACACATCTAATATGGAGCATGTAATCTGTATATATACCTTCTATATAAATATACATTAAGTTAAATATAATTGGGAAAAAAACCAACACCCTATAATCAGTGTTGCCCAGATGAAATTAATATTCCAAGTGCTGCCCACAATCACCTTTAGATGGTATTAGTCAGCTCTCGTATATTTTTTTTAAGTAACCCCTTTCCAATCACTTTTTCATTTAATTTCTCTCATCGTCATACAAACTTCAAAATATTGTCATTTTCTAACATCTGACATAAAACGTATAGAAAAAATTAGTCAGAGCAATTAATTATTTTTTAAATGTAAGAATTCCCCTCTACCAGTTTTAAGTTATTTTAAATTATGTTACCTTATTGCTTATACGTGCTACACAATCAAACATTTGATTAAAAACCTCTTCAATGCCTTGCTACAGAGCTCCAGATACAGTAAAAGAGAAAAGGAAAGGACATTTTGCATACAGTACCTGCTTTAAAGTGCTCCCACTCAAATTCTCATTTCTGCACTACCAGCAGCAGCACATCCTGACTGGGGCTGACTGAAAGGCACATGCAGAGAGGTCAAATAGTTCCATTGGAACTGTCGCCTATCGCAAACCATTCAGAAGGCGGAAGCTTACCTCACATTGAGCTGTAACTCTATCAGCACATATGTTATCATCCAAAGAGGAGATAGTATATCCCTACGCCAAAAGCACTAGGAGCATGAATACAATATTTTCAGACTGTGCATATTGGCTTGCATTAATGAAACAATTACCACTAATTCTTATTACATGCACATTTTCCCTACCACAATGGCGCTGCAGGACTGTATGAAGTAAGTCAGTAACAAAAACAAAAGAAAAAGCATTTTGTAAATAGTTTTAGCAGCTAATTTGGAAAGTTATAGTAACTCGCTTAGCCATCCTGTTCTATACCCCTATATAAATATTGCAGTGGTACAGACCAATCATCCAAACCCACTATTATAAGCCATAAAATTTTAGACCACTTTTCTAGAATATTATAATATTGTTACAAAATCAAGATAAAAATCAGGAAATAATTTTAAAGCTAAGCCACAAATAAATCAGTGTATCCCAATGCAGAACAGGTCTGTGTTCTGTGCGTTTTCAAGTACTCTAAACAATTGGCATGATTTTCTTTTAATCTCAGTTGATAATGATTCTTGATTAGGTATTTTCTATTCAGTTTTCCTTCTCTATCCCAACCCAGGAATAGGTAGAAATGAAGTGTCCTTTCTTTGAATTTCTTTCTTAATTCTTCAGAAATTACAAGAGGGTTTAATTCCTGTGGGTTCCTGCTCTTCAGAGCATCTTTATAATAATAATAGTATTGTATTTTCATAATGCCATTCATCTAAGAATCTCAAAATGCTTTACAAACATTCAGTTCAGTCTCCAAACAACCCCAAGTGGTAGATATTATTAGACTTATTTATGGGGAAACTGAGGCACAGAGCCGTTAACAGTACAATCCATTAACCCCTCTGAGTGCAGAATTCCTATTGACATCAATAGAAATTCCACATATGGAGTGTTTGTGGGATAAGGTCTATTAGTGATTTCTCCAAGATCACATAGTGAATCAGTCTCTGAGCCAGGATTAGAACCCCAATGCCCTGACTCTGGTCCCCTGCTCAATATCTACTTTCTACCTGACCTTTATTTAGAAAATATCTACAACTTAAATGTACTTAATTTATTTAAAAAAATCTAAAGAGGAACTAAAAAGATGCACATGTAGCATAAAGTACTTCTCATGATCTTGCACTGTTACAGCTCTTGTCCTCCTATACCCTCTTCACTTCCCTTTGCTTGTCATTCCCTGATGTTATGTATAATCTAGATTGTAAAATATTCAGAAATCTGTCATTTTATTTGCATCTAAAGCACCATGTTAATTTATGGTGCCATGTAAGTGCAGTAGAATCCTCGTTTTCCTTAACTGCTTGGACTCCACCAAATTAGTTTGTGTAACTAGGGATTCAGAAAATTTGGAGTTTGTGAGCCTCACTCAACAGCCTTCCAATTTACAGCCAGGTACCTAAACTTAAGTGTGCTGAAGTTAAACTTCTGTGGAACTCTTAAGATCTGCAGGTATTTAACTCCAACACTATAGAAGTTAGGTGTTCTGCAGAACTGAAGCTTGGCCGCTTATAATTTACCATATTCCTGTCTCAAACTCCTTGCTTAATGGCCAACACGTGTGTAGTTCAGAAAGAAGCCTTCAATTATTAAGGTTCAGTAAATCAGGATTCTACTGTAATAAATACTATCAATCACCACATCAACCTGGCTCTGGTACTTACAGGATTGTCCCAATTTTATTTTCAGACTTGAGAACATACCCATCAGCCTTTAAAAAACATTAAGTGGAATCAAATGAGGGGATAATGGAGGCTGAGAACATTTAAAATGAGGGAGAGAGGGAGAGTGTGTGTTTGTTTTAAAAACAGCCAACCCATCACAAATTCAAAATGATGTGTAAAGCTTTCTGTAGCTAAATAAAATATACTGTCTCTCTCCCTGCCCCTCACTTCCTCCATTTCCTTTTAAAAATCCAAATTCTTTAGGTTTCCATATAGATAGGCTTGAGTTCCCTTGTTTTTAGACCTGCAGCGCTTTCTCATTTCTTCTCTGTGCCCTACTCTCTCCCTTTATTCTGTCGCCTCTAAATTCATCTCCCTTTGCAGTCTTCTTAGCAGGGACCTCCTTTGCTCTCTAAACTCAGCAATGAGGATGTTGCAGAGGCACATCTGTAGGTGTCACCCTCCACATGCAACTATTTGATGACCCTGTGCGAATGACCCACAAAGTGGTGCTTGCTACTTTAATTTGCTATGAGTTGACAATATGCTCAGCGCTGTGTAAGGCGCAGGAGGCGCTCCCCGCTATGAGGAACCCGTTTGTGGGGTATTCACTCCCCAGGGCATATTGTCCTGGCTCTGTCACTGTGTTGTGGGCGGCATTATAGTGCCTCCTGCACATTGTGGGCAGCAGCAGTGCTGCCCCTTGCAATGAGCTCAGCAAGTGGCAGTCTTTAGGGCTCGGGGCTCTGCTCTGCAGTTCCCCAGAGCACGCACAAACCCCTACGCGATGCTCAACGAGCGGCTCCCATTGCAACCCATGAGCAGCAGCGCAAAGCTTTACAAGCACGAGACAGCTTCAGCACAGATCAGCTTGAGGAAAGGGCGGATGCAGATCGTCTCGCTTGATCCACATCCACCTATCACAGTGCGGCATACCGCAGTCCGGGCGGGATCTGACCAACCAGACGACGGCGTCTTTAGCCGTGCCTGAAGTCGCAAGCCTGGTGCCCTGGGAAACAAAAGGTGTATTTGCCAGTAACAGAAATGGCGGTTCTAGCGCTGTTGGAGTAGGTGGTGTGAGGCTCTGGCGGGGCGCCCTGAGGAGCTGCTCAGCGCGCCCGAGGGGGGATAAGGAAGAGTTCAGGGAAGGCTGGTAAGTACCGTGCAGGCAGCGGAATGACCAGCTGAGCAGTGTCTTAGCCAGGGAGCAGCTGCAGAGGAGATTCCCCTTTCCTCCTCACTGGCCTCCCTGGGAGCTGGGGCTGCCGGGTGGGGGGAGCTGCTCTCCCCAGGAGGTGGGGGGACTAGGTCCAATTTGGTTGTGTTCACTTCTCTCTACCTCACCGGGCTCCCTGTGACCTAGGGGACTGGAGAAGGGGTGGCCAGGTTGGGAACTGCCTGCGTGTCACATTGTGGGGATTAGCCACAGTTTGCCTGTATTCCTCTCCCCTATCTTTATCCCCCAGCCCCGAGACTGGAGGTTTTATCTGTAGAACTGTGAGCGTTTCTCCTCACTGAGGTCTTAGAGGGGTGGTTTGCGGGACTGGCAGCGTGCAGCATCACCAGCATATTTCACTCTGTTATTGCAGGTTCCCTACTATTTGGTATTGTTCTTAAATCCCTAGCTTCTGGAGTCATGTGATTACATCAAGTCTTGCTTTAATGCAGTCATTATCAAAGTTTTGCACTGGTGACCCCTTTCACACAGCAAGCCTCTGAGTGTGACCCCCTCCATATAAATTAAAAACACTTTTGTTGTATATTTAACACCATTATAAATGCTGGAGACAAAGCAGAGTTTGAGGTGGAGGCTAACAGCTCATGACCCCCCATGTAATAACCTTGTGACCCCCTTAGGGGTCCTGACCCCCACTTTGAGAACCCCTGCTTTAGTTCAGAGTAAATTTTTTGCTGGTATAATTGAAAAATGTTACCCAAGTATACCATAAAGGTTCAAAAACCAGAAAAATGAAAATGAGAGAGAGCCCTCAATATATATTGTTGTTTTTAAAAGTCTCTTTTTGTGTGTGTGTGCCTTACAAATTATTTTTCAATACTTAGGTTTGGCACTACTGCAATGATGTTTCATGACACTTGATTACACTAGAGAACTTTACCTTTGCAAGCACCTTCAATACTTGTACCACATTTTGCATCCACACACAAGAGCTTTCTTCCAATGCTGCACAATTTTTCCAGTACTGTTTCAGCTGCACTTGTTTTGAGCAAAGCCTCTGCAGTTATAGCTCACCTGGGTTCTTCTGCTCTGTTATAACAGACTGAAAACACTGCCATTTCAGCTGCCCTGGTGCAATTAGTTGTCCTAGCACAGGCCTGTAGTGTCTTCACTGAACTCTACAATCAAAGGTCTGTTCTCTAGGACTTGGAAGAGAAGTGATGTTTCTCTTTTGACAGAGAACTGGATGGGAAGCTGTGCCTGGAACACTGGGATGGGTATCAATACAGTGTAACTGCAGGAGTGCAGGAAGTGCTGCGGGGACACAGTGGACCTGAAAGAGGATAGCTAGCATGTGTGGTGCACTTTGGCAATTTGCACTGCTTCATTTACATTATTGCATGTTGCAGTGGTGCAGTTCTCAGCTGTGGACAGAGCTATTAGGGATTGGCTCAAAGTATAGATATACTCCCTTATCCAGCTTGCCCTGGTGTTCCAGTAAACCCTAATGGTGGAAGAGGGTCTGCACAGCGTCTCAGTTGCTATTTGCCCCAGTTTAGCTCTCCTACTCTCATGCAGCCATTTCTTGTTTGGCATCATCTTGCAGTTCATTTCCACTGTTTAACTGCATTGAATTTCCGTTATTTTAAGGGATTTGATCTTTTTGTTCTAAGGCTGCATGTTGCGTCCATAATGTTATTGAAATAAACTCCCTGCAGAGGCTTTTTTCCAGCTGAGGAAATTTAATTTCGTATTATTTATTATATAGGTAGCATCAGTGGACCCAACAGCGATCAGAGCACTGTGTTGGGCATTGTACAAATATAGAATGAGAGAGCCCCCTGCCCTGAAGAGTGTGTAATCTAAATAGACCAGAGAGGGCTGGAGGGAAGCAATAATGTATACAACCATCAGAGGAGATTTCAAAAATATGTTGTAGGCTTTAAATATCTCATTAAAACTCACTATAAAATGCTTCCTAGCAGGGAGAGCTTACAAATAACTGCTTTATGATCATCTGCACTAAAATGGGAGCATCTCTCCAAACAGCAAAGATTTGTCCATGGAAGGGTGGCTGCAGGTTTGAATCATAGAAACTCATTGATTGATCTTTCCAAGGGAGATGCCTGTTCTGCATGGCATTACATTTGCATGTTGCTTTTTGTAAGAGTAGGAAATTGCCCTGGAGCGCTTGTTCAAAATTCTTTCCCTTAGCTCCTATGCCGTGACACCCTCCATCCCCCATGTGGCTGAATTGCACAGACAGGTATTGTCTATATAGTTTATAAAACACTTTGGGCTCCTTCAAGATGGAAGTTTTTACATTTATTTAAAATAACATACATTATTCCCTAATAGCTGCTGAACTTCCTTGAACTATAGTGCCTGCCAAAGTACAGTAGCCTTCAGCTGACTCACTTGTTGCATAACTGCATTGACTGTGTTCTGATTAGTGATAGCAGCCAAGTATTCATAGTTCACATACTTATTTTTCTATAAAATGTTTTGTGTTCTGTACATGACAGCTTAACATGTCTTTAGTCCATTTCATATCAAACCACTTTACGAACACACAAGCCTCGCAGCACCCCTTTTAGGCTAGGTATTATTCCCATTTTTACAAATGAGGAAACAGGTTAATTGTCTTGGCGTAGGTCACACAGCAGGTTAATGGCAGAGCTGGGATTAGAACCAAGGAGTCCAGACTCTCCTCACTTATCAGAGGGGTAGCCATGTGTTAGTCTGGATCTGTAAAAGCAGCAGAGAATCCTGTGGCACCTTATAGACTAACAGACGTTTAGGAGCATGAGCTTTTGTGGGTGAATACTCGCTTCGTCAGATGCATGTAGTAGAAATTTCCAGGGGCAGGTATATATAAGCAAGCAAGCTAGAGATAACGAGGTTCGTTCAGTCAGGGAGGATGAGACCCTGTTCTAGCAGCTGAAGTGTGAAAACCAAGGGAGGAGAAACTGGTTTTGTAGTTCGCAAGCCATTCACAGTCTCTGTTTAATCCTGAGCTGATGGTGTCAAATTTGCAGATGAACTGAAGCTCAGCAGTTTTTCTTTGAAGTCTGGTCTTGAAGTTTTTTTGCTGCAGGATAGCCACCTTAAGGTCTGCAATAGTGTGGCCAGGGAGGTTGAAGTGTTCTCCTACAGGTTTTTGTATATTGCCATTCCTAATATCTGATTTGTGTCCATTTATCCTTTTCCGTAGAGACTGTCCAGTTTGGCCGATGTACGTAGCAGAGGGGCATTGCTGGCATATGATGGCGTATATTACACTGGTGAACATGCAGGTGAATGAACCGGTGATGGTGTGGGTAATCTGGTTAGGTCCTGTGATGGTGTCGTTGGTGTAGATATGTGGGCAGAGTTGGCATCAAGGTTTGTTGCATGGATTGGCTCCTGAGCTAGAGTTACTATGGTGCGGTGTGCAGTTACTGGTGAGAATATGTTTCAGGTTGGCAGGTTGTCTGTGGGCAAGGACTGGCCTGCCACCCAAGGCCTGTGAAAGTGTGGGATCATTGTCCAGGATGGGTTGTAGATCCCTGATGATGCGTTGGAGGGGTTTTAGCTGGGGACTGTATGTGATGGCCAGTGGAGTCCTGTTGGTTTCCTTCTTGGGTTTGTCTTGCAGTAGGAGGCTTCTGGGTACACGTCTGGCTCTGTTGATCTGTTTCCTTATTTCCTTGTGTGGGTATTGTAGTTTTGAGAATGCTTGGTGGAGATTTTGTAAGTGTTGGTTTCTGTCTGAGGGGTTAGAGCAGATGCGGTTGTACTTCAGTCCTTGGCTGTAGACAATACACTGAGGACAACTCTCCAATACCAGATTCTACAGGCCACTTCCCTCAGATCCCACTGAGGAATACACTAAGAAACTGCACCATCTACTCAGGACACTCCCTACACTAACACTGGAACAAATCAACATACCCTTAGAGCCCTGACCAGGGATGTTCTATCTGCTATTCTAGTCTATCTGCTCTAACCCCTCAGACAGAGACCAACACTAGGAGAACAGAGGCTCTGGCATGGGAGGAAGTAGGGGATCCTGGTATGGGAAGAGGGAATGGGGGTGCATACAGAGACCCTAGAATGTGGGACTCTGGTATGGAGAGGAGGGAGAATGTAGCAAAGTTATCACTCAAGTGTAGTCCCTTTTGGCCACGTGTATTGATGCAGCAACGCTGCCTCAGTTTCCCCCAATGTCCTTTGGCCTATTTTGGCTGTGGGCATGACCTTCCCTCCAGCCAGACCACTTTACAGAGTCCAGCCCTCTTCAGGGTCACAGAATCCATTACCAGAGTCCAACAGAAGCGTATAAAAAAACCAAGCATCAGCCCAGCTGGACACAGCGGCAGCCACCTAATTGCAGGCATGCGTCTGCTGTCCTGTGTAGGCACAGGTTTCTGTGCCTTAGTCAGTCCCACAATCTAGGAGCTGGTGTGCTCCTTCCCTTACTCTGGGTTTCAAGCAGACTACAGCTCACCGGGCCCTTGTCTCAACTAAGGCTTCCAGCTCAACCACTGAAGAAGCCTATCTACTTTTCTCCCCTTCCTCCTCCCTTTCTAAATCCTGCACCCATGCCTAATAGTCTGTACAAGTGCATCTGGGAAGGAGCTAAATGAATCTCTCACCACAAGTTAACCTCTTCCAGACCTGTCACTGGGGAGGGAGGGGGAGACACAGAGCCCCTGGCATGTGCCAGAGAGGGAATGGTAGGGGGGGACCCTCAAAAAGTATTTAGGCTCCGAACTTCCACTGAAATCAATGGAAGTTATACACCTAAATACTTTTGAGGGTCTGGGCCACAGAACTACTGGCATGTGCTGGAAGGGCTGGGGCAGGAGCTGCAGGGAGTCCCTGAAATAGAAGGGGATGGGAGAATGGCACACGGGGCCCGTGGGATAAATGGAGAAATGTAAGGAACTCCTGGTATGTGCAGTGAGCTTGGCCTTCAGAAGCTATGAAGTGTGAGCACCTCTAATTCTGTGAAGCTGTATTTACTATTTGTATCATGACAGCCCACTCCCGGTACTATGCAAATTGTTTTTAATGGATACCACATAAATGTCGCAAACAAATTGGGGATTGTTTGATAATAGAATATATATTTGAAAAATATGCAGGCAAATTATATTTTAGATGACTCAAGTACTGATCTAGCCAGAGAAGGAAGCCTTTGTCTGTGGTTTCAGTTGTCTTCGTCATATAAACATCATAGCTTATCTACCGTTAGCTAGTGACCAAACTCTTTAAAGTATGGTTCTGCTGAGAAAAGATCTGCTTGCTGTGTATATCTGGAGTGGCACAAAAAGGATGCAGGTTCATTGCTCCACTTTTGAAGTGTTTAGGACCTAACCATTTTTGTCACCTTAAGTTGAGGGAGAGAAAAATTAAATTGATGATGAGGTTCACTTCAGTTCTGTTCAAACTTTGGGGAAAGTTTATGTGTCTAGATCTCCTTTTACGGGATGATTACATAGCTATGGAGATCTTAAGAATTGTTGTTCATTGTTTTGGTAGCCATTTAGATTTATGTAGGTAAAGAGTATCTACTTTTTCCAACCAATCTAGTGTGTGTCTAGCTTCTTCACTGTTGAGAGTCCCCCTCCCTGCACCCTAGCACAATAGATGTTTGCACTGATCTTAGAGTGACACTCCTACACATGCTGAACAATGTGTTTTGAACTTTGACAAGTGGCATGTTTTGCCTTCAAGATCACATTTCAGTTTGCTGCCTGAAACACAATGTCACTGCAGTGCTGAGCAAGGCTGTCACCTGCACAGCTGTCTCCCTTCATGACCTCCTTCTGTTCAAATGGTACTGGAAGGGGGAGCAGAGCAGAGCCACCACTGCTAATGATCTAGGCTACACTGGATCAGCACAGAGAACATTCAGGATGTTTTCTTCACTTTCTGCTTTTGTGGCTTTGGCCTCCAGGTATCTGAGTGTGTCCTTGCTAGTCAAGGCCCTCAGTCTCCTATTTGGACTCATAGGAAGAAGAATCATGGAGCTTTCTCAAACCCTTCTCTGAATTGCCATTTTCCTTCATTTTAAAAGTCCGTCCTTTCTCCCTTTGTCTTGTGCTGAAGTGATCCCTGAGTTAAGGGCAAGATAGCAAGGCGCTATTTTGCTTTATAGGGGCGTACTAAGGTATATGTACCTCCTTCCCATTCCCAGCCCCTGATCTTTTCATTGCACTTGCTAATTGGCCTGAGATGGTTGCTTGAGCAATTGGAGAAGATAGCATCATTCCCATACTGTCTCTTTGCCTGTGAGGGTCACAAAACAGAAAACGGGCAGAGTCAGGACTGCTAGCTAATTCTGGTGATGTGCCAGTCAGAAGGTAGAAACAGCAAAAGTAATTAGATGGTTTTTGTCCTATGTACTCTAAACAGTTCATCCC
Source organism: Gopherus flavomarginatus (assembly GCF_025201925.1). Taxonomy (NCBI): domain Eukaryota; kingdom Metazoa; phylum Chordata; order Testudines; family Testudinidae; genus Gopherus; species Gopherus flavomarginatus. The sequence continues at coordinate 37,946,099 of NC_066628.1, read as the reverse complement.
TAGCAAATGAACTGAGTGTGTGTAACCTCAAATGCAGATATTTGCATGAGCAGAAATGCTTATGTGATACTTGGGTGTGTGGAAGTTCTCCACAAAGGGCCATATTTTTGGAGTTTAAGGTACCCACCCTACACAGCCCACATCATGTATCATTTGAAAGCTTATTTTATGTACATTTAGATGAGGTATCATGTGGAGCTGTCAGGTGGTGCTGTAAGCCCGTAGGCGAGGTGCAACAATGGTTTCCAAATTGAAGTGTCATTTTTTTGCACCGTTCCAGAAACACACTGCCACACGACTGTGACTACAGTTTTTACTGTTTAAGGTAATTTCAACAACTTATTGTGGTGTTTATTGGTCAAAGCTACCTAATTACAATGTACTAAAAGATTTGTCTTGGTTTTGCAAAGGCAAGTTATTTTTAGAAATGACTAAGCAAAAAGGCTATATATCAACATTTTGCAATATATTAACATGAAATGTTTTCACATTGCATATTCTTAATTGGCAAAGTCTCTCACAAGTGATTATAATAGTTTTCTATATTTTCAGCTGAAATTTGCTGACCAGAGTAGTCTCTCACTGAACGTTGTGCACTAATAGCAGTAGTTTGCTTGCTCACAGTTTATACTGCAGTGGGTAGTAAGCTTCTGTACATACAGTGTAGCTCTAGTCTTCCTGGTAGAATGTTTTAATTTGTAATTGCCTACACATGCAGTACTAGCTTTTGAAATATTCTAGGAACTAGATTTTTAATTTAGTGACACTTATGTAAAGGTCATTAGTGTTAGAGATGACAATACACAGCTTCGTATTATGAATATACAAAAACTGAAGGAAAGAAGTTGTCTAACAAGAAGTAGTGACAATAAAGTCCGCAGACAGGTCCTTATCTCTGCACTGAGGAGGGTTGAAGAGCATGTTACAGCTTTTACCAGCCATATCATCAACAATATGACACACCTATTTGACCCTGAATCACTATCCAGAGGTGCTTAACAACATTCTCTGGACTGCATGTAACATCAGATGTACAAGAGTCTACTGAAAATAGCAGATGTTGGTGAAGAACAATTGGAGAGATGTGAGAGATTCTCTTAATTCTGATGGGACGCGTAGCTTCTTCAGCCCAGTCAAGAAATTTGACATGATCATTTGCTGACATGGCCAAGAAAACCAAATGTATCTGTCAGGGGAGGGACAATCACAGCAGCTATCAGTCCAGAAATTTGTTTTCTCTAGAGCCCTGTCCATAGCAAGATGGAGAGATGATGTTTCAATGGCAACTGTTCTTAGTCACCCTGTAGGACCTGTGCCTATGTCCCTCTTTCATGGTGATGGAACAATGAGATGAATGGACAGAGCTGTATTAGGGCATCAACTGGAAGCTCAAGATGAAAGAATCCACCAGCTAAGACCATGCAAGAAGGAAATCACAGCGTACCATGCTGTGAAATGCCATGGCTGTCGTACAAATGATGGCTGGAGACAAATTCCACACATTTGATGAATGGGCTGCTGAGTCCAAATTAATTTGTAATCAAAGTCTTTGATATGACAGCAGTAACTCTGTGAAAATTGCAGAAGGACAGCGCTGGATAGGATCTAAGATTGGATGCAAGAAATACCAGTTGATTGATTTGAGTGGCCTGTGCCTCCATGGAAAATGTTTCTAACCGTGGCATCCAGCTAGCAGTCACTTGTAAAATTTCTCTGTGAATATATGGTTCAAAATGTACCTGAGAGTGAAGTAACAAAGTCCACCACCAGTAGAGGTGTTGAAGAAGCCCAGGACTTGTACAGTATTGAAGAAGTGGACACAAGGATGCTTCCGCAGATTGTATGTGCCAATATGGCTTTTGGGTCTCTTGGTGTCAAAGGAACCATAGTAATTAGGTCACTTGAAGTTTTGGTGCTTGCTGTTCACTGCTTTCCAAAAATGATAACATGTTGATTGAAATAGGCACCACTACCAGCACAACAGACAAGTGTCATTTCATACCTGTGCACACAATTTGTTACACACCTCAGACTTGACTTCTGCAACATACTTCCTGCTGCACACTAATTAACAGGGTGTAACTCTTTGTCATCCCTATTTGATATTGGGGAGGGGGGGAAGTCTGTGTGTAATGTCATCAAAACAAAGGGAGCTTACCACTTCAGAAATCTTGCCTGATGGAGGGAGAGTGGCACAAACTGCAATTTTTGCAAGAAGGAAGTCTGTAGTACTGCTGTATGACCAGAGTGAGAGAGAGAAGGAGACCCACAGAGAGCTGAATTGCTTGTGCCTCAATCTAGCCAACAAGAAGGACAAGTCGCTGGCCAAACGCTGACCATATGAGGAGAGTTTTGAAGAATATGTCAAAAGAGCACCCTGGCAAACCAGATATTGGAACACCATTGCAACATGGATGGAAAAATGTGGATGAATTACCACAGGTGCTGAAACCAAGAGTGCTGGGAGTGGGGTGGCAGAGGCTACCGCATCCCCTGGCTTGACATGGGTTCCATTATATATAGGGTTTACAGTTTGGTTCAATGGCTCTCAGCAACCCCACTATAAAAATTGTTTCAGCACTACTGTGAACTACTTCCCATATTCTCCAAGGGCTGCAGGGCATCTGAGCTTCTAGAAGATCTTATTTGTGCCTGTACCTGTAGGGGTCACTGCACAGTCAACTGTGTTTGTAGTCAACAGACTTCCCTGCATAGAACTATGTATGTGCTAAGGCAATGAAGATTATGATAACCCACACTCTCTCAGAATGATCAACAAGATGATGATGATGTTGACTAGAAATGTCACCAGTTCTATTACATTTCAGTGTTATCTGTACAAATTTATTATTAGATTTGTTTTGCCTTTAGATTGTTATTGTGATGCTTTGAGGTCACAAAGAAATCCAATTTTATGTTTTGAAATAATATAGTCATTAAACGGAAACAAATGGAAATATTTCAAAGTGGTCCTTTTAATGTGGTGTCATTGTTTTATCTCCATTTCTGTGGTAATTGCACCACTTGACAGCTTCACATCATACCTTGTCTTAAAGTAGACATAACATTTTCAAATGATGTATGAGGGGCATATTACTCCTGGGGGAGTTCTGTGCCAAAAAATTAAAAATTCTGTGCACAATATTTTAAACTTCTGCAAAATTCTGCCTATTTTTATCAAAATAATGCAATAATGCTGCTTTCAATTATTTTGGTAATTTATTTAAACTACAATACAATGATTGGGAGTGGGGAGCATTGGAGAAAATCATCAGATCCCCTCTATCTAATAGTAATGTAGCTAGTATTGACCCTTTACTTCTAGTTATTAGTCAACAAATATATGCAGCCATATGCTCAGTGTTACATCATAGGCAACCGAAGAGCAAGTGAGGGCTGGAGACTCAGACTCACAATTTATACTGGCTACTGACTATTTCCAAAAAGGTTAATAGCAAACAGTTCATGGAGCACTTTTTGATAGGAAATTTTTTCAGTCTAAAAATTTAGACCAATTCTAATCACTGAAGCACCATAAGCACTTATAAGGCCAGATTGTCCTTTACAATAAGGCTCCTTTACACCACTCTGGCAATGTAAAGGAGACTTAAAATTTTTACACCTGTATTATACTCCTGGGAGAATTCGCTAAGAGCAATGGGAACAATTCACTAAGCAGGCAGGCTGCTACATCCTGCTCTGCCTGAGGGGACAGAGCCTGCCCCACACCTACCTCTTCAGAAACACCCCAAAGTCATGCCCCTCCATGCTGAGCGTGCTGCAATAGCGAGCGAGAGGGACAGTGTATCTGTCTCTCACACGCAAGACTGCTCACTCCCCCTTTCCCCTAGTGGTGTTTTACGTCTCTACCGGCTGCCCAAACTGACCTGCCTGCACTGCCGGGGAGGGGACGCATGACTGCTCTTGTGGCTTCCTTTTGCTTCCCTGTCAGAAGTCATTTTTCTGCAGAGAAGCAAAGAAATCTGCAGGGCCCATGAATTCTGCGCATGCGCAGTGATGCAGAATTCCCCCAGGAGTATCGTATATGTAGAGATGGTACATTAAGTTGATCAAATTGTTGGTGTCTGCCTCTCACCTAAAAACATATGTATGTGCATGGTCGTAGTCACAGGGAGAACATTGCTTTCTAAGGGAGCTGAGGGTTCCTTTTGTGCTCAAATGAATCTAGTTACACATCTGTCAAAGAACAGCGCCGTGCACAAAGATGGCAGGGAGCTGGGAGACAACCAGCTGGGATCAGCAGAATCCATCTGCTGTGAAAAATGGGCTAATCTACAGACTAGGGTAGGGTGGAAAGTCTGGTGACCATATTCAGCCTAGACCCACAACACAGGATTTTGTTTCAGTTTAGTAAATACAGACCTGGAATGGGTCAGTCTGATGAACTGTGTCTCTCCTTTTTATTAAAAACATCTGTCCAAGCTCTGACTCTACATAACTCTTAAAAATACAAGAGTCGTTAACCCTTACCTCCAAATGACTCTGCTGCCCAAGGCCTCTTCATCATATAGCCCCTTTTTACTATCTCTACTCATTTTTAATATTTAAGATGATCCCCTCCTAAATATAATACCCTGCAATGAACTACCGAATTCCTTCAACTAGTCCCCTCCCTGCAAAGTCCAAAATAATAGATGAGTCTTGCTGTGTGCCCTGAAGGTCAACCACTTCAGGCTATGTCAGAGCAAGGGGGAAAGTGCGTTCCAGAGCTGTCTCCTGTTATAGCTCTGTTAATCTCAGTTTTGCTAAAATAAAATTTGCTAGTCTATTCCCTGGTGGTCTGGAGCCATTCTTTAGGCCTTCTGGCTTGTTTAATGATGGGTCAGATTTGAGTTTAGCCCTGTAGCATAGCCTTGTCAAAGAGGATCTGATGTGGCGTTTCAGCAAATGGAAGAGTCATTACTGCAGGCTCCATTAGAGATTAGCTGGGCAGAGCCCCGGTTAGATAAAAATAGCAAGACAAATGGCTGCTGGTGACAGCCTGGTCCGATCACAAGTCTGCTGGCTGGCATTTCAGCCTGCTGTCTTCGGAACACCTGGTGGAATCTAGCTTCTTGCTAGGGGCAGTGTTTGGCAGTTCTCCTGGATGTGTGCAAGGATATATGTCAAGGCTGCTGCATTAAATTTATTTTGCTCTGCAGGGAATTTAATTCATCTAGTGCCTACAGCTTTTTCGAAAGTTAAACTGATAAAGCCCACTTGGGGTGGGGGACTGCAAACTAGTGGGGCACAATTTAGAACCTCCTTCTACTCCAGGTTTCTCTCACATACACTCCTTTCCTTTCATTTAAAGTCTATCAGCTTCATTGTACACTTGTCTTAAAGAGAGTGTGGGAGAAAATCTGACTCTTGCCCTTTTTGTTTCTGCAGATGGTGTTACAATAACAGTAACCAAGGTTTCATACACACCTAGGAGAGGTTCTCCCCCGGAGGGGTAGTTACATTGTGTTGGGTATGCTTACAGAACCGTGCAGCCATGGACCTGAAGGAGCAGTGTCAGGTAGGTTCCCTAGAAAGGAGATCACATCTTAAGCATATTGATTCTAAAGTCCTAGTTGGTTTGCTTCTTTGTGATTTCGGTCTGCATGTTTCACATTAGTATGTAAGTTATCCACAGTTGTTGCTAAAGCTGGAAGATCTTTCTCCTGCATAGTCAAGGGGACATGTTTGCTTGTCCCTTATAACTAAAGTCCACCACTGGATAACCCAGAGATACCAGGAGGATATCCAGTTCATACCAGCAGCCTCATATTTTCTGTCCTATGTGGTTGGCATGCAATATGAGTGGGCTAATGATCTTCTATGGGGTTAGTAGACCTGTTGAGTAGAAGACTATCAAGGAAATTATGTTCTCCTCTCTTTGTCAGCTCATGGGTTGCATTCAGAGTTTAATGGGTGTTTACTCTTGTTTTGGGAGACTACCAGTTTGAGAAACCTGACAGTGAGATACAGAGCCGTTTGCTTCTAGGTCATCGCTTTGCCCACAGCTCAGTTTTGGCAGGGTCCAAAAGTTACTAACACTGACGGACTGGATGATTGTGTGAAATGAGTTGATTATCTCAGTTTGGTTTGGGCAAATGAACATAAGAATGGCCTTACTGGGTCAGACCAATGGTCCATCTAGCCCATGTCCTGTCTTCCAACTGTGGCTGGTGACAGATGCTTCAGAGGGAGTGAACAGAACAGTCCCAGCTTCCAGGAGTCAGAAATTTAGGGACATCCAGAGCATGGGATTGTGTCCTTGACCATCCTGGCTAACAGCGATTTGATGGACCCATCCTCCATGAACTTATCTAATTCTTATTTTGAACCTTGTTATACTTTTGGCCTTCACAACATCCCCTGGCAATGAGTTCCACAGGTTGACTGTCCATTGTCTGAAGAAGTGCTTCCTTTTGTTTGTTTTAAGCCTACTGCCTATTAATTTCATTGGGTGACCCTTAGTTCTTGTGTTTATGTGAAGGGATAAATACCATTTCCTTATTCACTTTCTCCACACCATTCATGATTTTATAGACCTCTCATATCTCCCCTTAATAGTCTCTTTTCTAAACTTTTTAAACTGTCCCAGTCTTCTTAACCTCTCCTCATATTGACATTGTTCCATATTCCTAATCTCTTTTGTTGCCCTTCTTTGTACGTTTTCCAGTTCTCATAGATCTTTTTTGAGATGGGGTGACCAGAACTGCACTCAATATTCAAGATGTGGGTGTACTGTGGATCTTTGTGGCATTGTGATATTTTCTGTCTTATTATCTATCTCTTTCGTAATGGTACCTAACATTGTTAGCTTTTTTTGTCTGCTGCTGCACGCTGAGCAGATGTTTTCAGAAAACTATCCATGATGATTCCAAGATCTTTCTTAAGTGGTAACAGCTAATTTAAACTTCATCATTTTGTATGTATAGTTGGGATTATGTTTTCCAATATGCATTACTTTGCATATGTCAACATTTAATTTCTTTTGCCGTTTTGTTGCCTGGTCACCCAATTTTGTGATCCTTTTGTAACTCTTTGCAATCTGTGTTGGACTTATATCTAAGTTAGCACCCTTGGTTGGGATTCTTTAGAAAAGTGTAGGGTTGAATGGGCCATAGAGATTGAAATCCCTTCTCATCTCTAGAAATAGTCCTACACTACCCATAGATGTAGGGTTAAGTGTGCTAGTGGGACAGTGTAGGGGAAGTGTGTGTGTGGTGCTACTTATGCTATACCTGTCCTATTCTGAGGATAAATTGAGGTCTTCAGTCACCTGAGTACTTATCCTGGTATCTTTTCTGAATGGTTAAATCACTGCGAACATTTTTATAAAGCAGACCTGAGGTTGTGTGGAGAAGTTTTCCATTTAACCGAGTAACATTTTCCTGCTGCTCGGTTAGACTTGCCCCGTATGTGTGCTGCTTGGACAGTTCTGCCTGTCTCCAGGGCTAGCTGGGCAATATTATTTCTATATCTGCTCTTGTGAATGTCAGATTAACTAATATCGGTGTTTTTTTTGTGTGCAACTAGCCTCTTGTTGCCTAGTTTGTTTCCAATCCTAAAGAAAGAAGGGGTAGAGAGGCCTCTGTGGTGGGTAGGTGCAATTGGGAGCTTTAAAGGGATATTTGCAGTGGTTCATGGAAGATTATTGGCCTTATATGCACTGCTGTCTCCTTGAGGTGAAATCCAAGTTGATGATGCTAAGAAGAAATAGAGCAGCAGACACTACTCGATTGGTCACTTTTTCTGTGCATGAATATCTGTAGCTACTTGAGTATCAAATGTATTTGTCACTCGAGAGAGTGAATAGGTACATGCCCTATTCTGGGGCCTGGTCTGGGCGAGAGATTGTGTTTGAGACCAAAGCTGGAGAAGATCATGTGTACAACTGCTCTAGACCAGCACTGGTGAGAAAAAACACTTGTGACTTTTACCCTCTGTGCTCCTTCCTCTCACTTGCCTCCCTCCCCAACCATTGTAGCCTTTGCATTGCCAGATCACAGTAACTACCTCCATTTTACTCTCCATGCAGCCGTTTCCCTTGCTGAGCATATTCTACAGTCTCACGCTGGCTGCCTTTTGCTTATTAGTGCAGATTACCTTGTTAGAAAATAGTTTGAGACACAGACTTTCTCTACAACAGAGGTTCTCAAACTGTGGTCCGTGGGCCACCTCCATTCAGGTGGTCTGTGGATAGTTCCCTCTAAGGGGCACACCTGGGTGGCCGTACATGAGAGAATGAAGGGCTACCCACCTAATTAGTGGAGCCATGGAGGCCTGTGGTTCCACTAATTAGGTGCCTGGACCCTGTAGAAGATGCACATATAAGGTCACATGGTGGCCTTGGGGGGAGTAGAGGGTAGGTGGGATGGGGCAGTGGAGTGAGAAGAGGGGGTGCGGTGAATTTGGGATGTGCAGGACTGCTTGGCCAGAGAAAGAGGCAACTTTCCCCAGCTCCAGGGCTGCAGCTGCTGGGGAGAAACCCCCCTCCTTCCCAGTCTCAGCTCTGTGGCTGCTGTGGCAGGGGAGAGACCCCCCCCTCCTTCCCAGGCCCAGCTCGGGGGCTGCTGTGGTGGAGAAGAGAGAGCACATCCATTGCATTAGAAAGGTAGGACCACTGATATTAAAATATGAGTTGTGTGCTTTTATTTGTAGAACAAAACAACATTTATTATTAAGGATTTTTTATATAGTGTTTTTATCCAAAGCACTTTACAATAGTTAGCTAACGGTACAAACAACATTTGGAAAGATCATTAAATGGTCTGCCGAGACCCTCAACAATTTTCAAGTGATCCACGAACAAAAAAGTTTGAGAACCACTGCTCTACAACGTTAACATAGAAACACAAGTGGCCAAGGAAGTGCAAAGCATCCCTCATATTTGGCTTGAGATTGATGTACTTTTTCTTAGCTGGAGTTGTACTCTTACTTTGTATGAGACAACGAGAAGCTAGGCTTGCCCATGCCTGCATCTGTGACCTCCCCAATATATTTTGCGTGGGGACCCTGTTGAACTGTGGTGCTTTCAATTTAAATTGTTAAGGCTGTGGAGGTAATGTTACAATTAAAGTAATCATCTATTTGTTCTGTTGTTAATGGCGCTCTGGACTGCTCTGGTATTAATCAGTTAAAGACAAGAAGCAATTATGTGCAGTTATACCACAGTCTTTCAGGCTACTCTCGGCTCCAAGACTAGCACTGTTACGGAACAGCCGAGCTCTAGAAGTCCACTTTGGGTGCTGCTATCTGTGCAAATGAGCATGCTGAGCTTCAGAATGTCCATATCTAGTTTTGACACAACTGACATTCTTGATCGTACCACTGCTATTTGATGGTTGGAACTCAGGATTTTTACTTGAGTCTCTTGTCATTCAAATCTTATAATAGGTCACAATAGTTCTTCAAGTGATTGCTCATGTCAATTCCAATTAGGTGTGTGTGCTGCGTGCATGGCAGCCAGAAGGTCTTGGGAATGGTGGTTGCTCGTAACCCTGAAACATTCATAACTCTGGAAAAAAAACATTGTGGTTCTTTCAAAATTTTACAGCTGGACATTGACTTAACACAGATTTGAAAATTTATTGTGCAGAAGAACAATGCTGCTTTTAACCATCTTAATTTAAATGAAACAAGCACAAACTGTTCCCTTATCTCACCAAATCTTTTTTAAACTTTCCATTTATTTTTATATGTTTTAGTAGTTTATATTTAACACAGTACAGTATTGTGCTTGCTTTTTGTGTGTGTCTCCTGCTTCCTAATTGTGTACTTATGGTTCCAAATGAGGTGTGTGGTTGACCAGTCAGTTTGTGTAACTGGTGCTCATAACCCTGAGGTTCTACTGCAGTGTTTTTCAAAGTTCGGGTCGCGACTGAATACTGGTTTGTGGCATGCAAGGCACTGGGTTGCCTTGCTCAGCGAACCAGCGGCTCTGGTCAGCACTGCTGACCAGGACATTAAAAGTCCTGTTGGCAGTGCTGCCCAGCTAAGGCAGGATAGTGCCTACCTGTTCCGACACCGCGCTGTGCCCTGGAAGCAGCCAGCAGCGGGTCCAGCTTTCCAGCCAATGGGAGGTGTGGGGCAGGGGGGAGAACTTGAAAGTAAAAGTTATTAGTCCCCTGAGCCAGATCATTTCCCTTCCTGCCTGGTATGTCCCATACCCTCTGTCTTTCTACTTTCTTTCCTCAAAGCAGCCTATATGGCTCTTGTCTAAGCACCTGTCTCATATGTCCCTTATGTCTAACCAGTGGTTATTCTCTTTTGAACCTTCAGCTATACCTCTCATCTTCCCTTCCCTGCTCTGCAGATTCTCTAATACCTTGTCTTCTCCTCAGATCAGTCTTTATTCCACAGACTTCTCTCTCCCTGTGTCCCAAGTTGAATCTGCCTTTACTCCCTGTCCACTACACCAACACCTAGTTTATCCTCAGGTTTCATTGTTGCAGCTTCTGTTTCTTTGAAGATACACTCTGTTTTTCAAGGATAGATACACAACCAGATACAACTTGTGATGCCAACTGCTAACATCTTTGACGTCAATCCAATTAGGAAGGGATGTTTGTGTATCATGGATGATTGTCCTGTGTAACGTGCAATAGGATAGTGATCTCTAGAAAATATGGAGCAACAAGAATAGTAGAGTGAATTTATTTCCATTATCTTGGGTTTGCTACTGATGACTGGCATGTCGGAGCCAGGCTGAAGCCAAGCAGAGTTGGGAAAAAGTTAAGACCTAAGCAAGTTAAAATATTTTTTTCCCCACTCTTTGACCTTTTAAGGTTCTGACTCAACACTAAGCAATAGGGGTTAACTGTTTACTTGCTCGGAACTGTGCAGAAAAGAGGATGGAAGAGAGATTTGTGTTGTTTAAGTCACTTTATTCCTTTGTGCGGTTTAAGATGGTATCATGTAGGAAACAAAATGCCCTGGAGAGAGATACAGGCTGTCTCTTCTTACACGCCCACTCCACACTCTTTCTTTCTCTTGAGATGACACTAGATGCACTCTCTGCTTTCCTTCAACTTTGGCCGTAGGTATTTATAGGGTTACATACAAATATGTGTCTCAGTACAAGTGTAGAGAGAAGAGCCTGTGGAACTGGTGATATTCTGTGATCATCTGGGTCTCTGCCTTTAGATTTGGTTCTTAATGTGAGACCCAGGGTCTCTGCACTTATGATTTTAACTGGAGGACTTTGCTGATGCTTGTGACACTTTGGGAGTTCAACCCAGACCAGCAAGGGGTTGTATGACTATCTGCCGTGCAATCCTGGGTGCCTTAAATGCTATGCTGCTGTGGCACTGCTCTGATGCCAACAGCCAGCCTACAACCATGCAGGTCACACCCTGGCTTCCACCACAGAGTTACTTTTGCAGGGTAATCCCAAAACCCCTTCACCTCCACCCCATGTTTCTGCCCTGCAATGTTCCAGCACTCTCCTGGAACACTCAGTGAAGCTGCTAAGTTTACTGTCTCTTCAAAGAAGCAGCAACCAGCAACTCATTAATTTAATCGGGGTTTGACAAACACTCTGTTTTAATCAAAGCACTGAATTGTTTTATAATAAAAGTTAAACAAGTTTATTAAACAAAAAGTCACAGGTTTAAATGATACCAAGTATAAGGAATAAATATAGAAAGAGTTACAGGCAAACAATAATAAAAATATGCTTCTAAAACTTAATCTCAGCAGATTACAATCTTTGCTAAACAGATATTTTACTATACTGAGTTCCCAGAGACTTCAGTCCTCCACCCCTTGAGTGAAGGATCCATTGGCTCCAGTCATTTTAGTCCCTTGATGGTTAACTTTTCTCCGCTTACTTTTTAGAGTCCAGTAAACATTTGAAAAGTAAGCCCAGACAAAGCTGCTCTCTCCTGTTGAGGGGTAGACACTGTGACATCTTCCCACAGTTCATTGACCCTGCTTCAAGAGGCAGGAAGGCTTCCTGGGGGTGCAGTCTCCATTTCCCCCATCAAGATTAAGTAGTTGTCTTTCCTCACTTGCTCTCTCAATGGCTTTGTTTACCTTGTGTGTAAATGTGCTTTTCTTTGTCTTTGGTCACACTTTGCCAAATTTACAATAGAGACACATTCGTGTTCAATTAGGCGGAACTACATTCCTTTGTCTGGAACAAGTCTAGCTTGGACACTGCTTGCCAAATACATTTTAAGAACACATTTGCAGCACACATCTATTAGGTCCTTTGTGGGTTTACCGTACATCCGTCATGCAACAGTATTAATGATCAGTGAGTTATTAGTTTTCCAGTTATCTATTACATTCCACCTTTTGGGTATATATCATGATGACAGTGTGCCAAGGGCATTGTAGTGCTCTGAGGACCACATACTGATTTAGGCATATGGAGCTCATAGAAGAAAGTTGTCAAACCAAGGTTCAGTCATTACTGATGCCTGTGATTGACACAGAGGGCAACACATTTGGCCAATCATGGGTTAAGAAGCAGAGCTCTACTGTGCGGCCTGTGGTCACCCTTCTTGTGCACCTGAAGTTGTGGCCAGTGGAGAGTGCTGATGCTAGCATGCAATGCTCCAGCTTTATCTGAGTAGCCAGGCTATGCTACAGTAAGACTGTTACTCTTCAGAGGTGGCTGCTGTATATTCAAGAGGTGCGTGGTTGCAATCTGCTCCATTTTACACAGTTAGGTACGACTCTCAGGCTCTTGTTAAGCTGTCAACATGGCCATTGGTTTGGTGACGTGTGGGTGCCCCGTCCTAACCCCAGATTCAGGGTCCTTCCTATCTTGAGTGGTAATACAGTAGTTGTTAAATATTTTTCTTTCAGTTAGGATCAGGGCCCCTTGAAATAGAAGTTGTACAAATACTTACGGGTCACAATCCCTGCCCCAAATATGTAATGATTAAGTTACCCCGTAGAGGAGAGCATCTGCATAACAGGATTAGAGTGAGGCAATGGGATAGGCTCCTTATCATCCCAAAGATTCATTTGTCCATTTCCCTGTAGTCTTTTTCCAGTTCCACTCTGGGCTTCTTGTATGTGCTCTCTGTCTCCACTAATCTCATGCCCTCCGTGAGCTCCTGTGTGGCCAGTGACCCAGGTCTCAGTAAGTGGCAAGCCTCAGGCACAATGCGCTGTTATTAATAACCTGCGCTGCACCTTCTGTTTGTGCTCCCAAGGCACGCTCTATGAATATTCGATGCTTAGAGGGGTACCTGCCGCTCTCTGCATCCTGAGTGCTGCTGGGATACCCTGCTGGGAGCAAGAGCAAGGGAGAGAGAAACATCAACTCAGCTTGGAAAATCAGGCCTGTAACCTTCTTGAATCATTTAAATAAACCTCTACCTCAATATAATGCTGTCCTTGGGAGCCAAAAAATCTTACCGCGTTATAGGTGAAACTGTGTTATACTGAACTTGCTTTGAGCCACTGGAGTGCGCATCCCCGCCCTTCCCGGAGCACTGCTTTACCGCGTTATATCCAAATTGGTGTTATATTGGGTGACATTATATCGAGGTAGCGGCATAATAATAACTTTGCAAAATTGAGCTTGAGCCCCAAGGTGTTAAGCCATCAGTGTGTTGCTATCTCCCATGGACACATTAATGGGAAGATAGAACTTGATCTTTTCCATCTCTCTCTAGTCTACCATGCTGGCCAGTGCTGGCTCCCCCCCATAGTGTATTTGCTAGCATTTTGTCCTGTCTAGTTTGACATCGGCTTTTCCATATGTCCTTATCAGTCAGTATCCTCCCTTACTGCATATGCAGATGTATCTGCGTGCGCGCACACGCACACACACACACACACAGAGTATCTGGCTGTGTTGGCTCCATTTGATGAATGGGTCATTCTTACAGACATCTGGTGTGATCCTGTATGAACTTTCTTCTTTCCCCCCACTCTCCATTGCTTCACCCCCACCCCCGATCCACCGCCTCCTTGCTGGATCTGCAGCGTGACTGGGAACAGGCTGAATTAATCAGCAGATTGGTGCTTCACTCTGCTGCTCCTGTCTCTTTCTCTGCAGCACTGGGCTCTGTGCATGTTTTCTCGCCCTCTCCCTTGCTCTCTTTCTCTGAGGGCAACAGTACTGGAAGTTGCTGCCGAAGGTTCCAAGTGGTGCAGAGATTCAACCGAGATGCTCTTTAAACAGGCAGATCTGTGGATGCCCCACCAAGGCAAATGCTGCAAAGTAAGTTTCTCTCCCTTAACGTTTAAATTCAAAATGGCTTGTTTTTCCCCTGCAGCCTTCCTGATCAGATGGTGCATAAAGGGTCCTGAGGATCTGGGGAAGGATCTTAGGGCAGGAAATGGAGCACTGATTGGAGGCTTCAGATGTGATAGGGTTTAAGGTATGGGGTGGGAGAACAGGGAAGAAGCTTTTAATCAAACTGAAGATCGTAACCTTAAACCCATAGCTGGAATCTCAAACAGTCTGAACTACTCAGTCCTGCATTGCTGCCTCTGTGTTCAATGACTCAAGTTTATCTGTATTTTTTAAATGGCTAGCTCTGGAGTAGCCAAAAGCCCCCTACCCTGAAAAGTGGGACTTGCAGTAGACCTGCTAGATTGTGCCATAGCCTTAATCCACAAAGTCCTTAGCTAATGAATGGGAGTTAGGGAGGAAACAAAGAGGGTAGTGAAAGATGTGCTGAAGTTTGGAAAATTTCTTAGCATCACCTGCTCCAGGGAGGTGGATTAACAATTTTTGGGCTAAATTCAGCTATGGTGTAAAGGGGTGCAATTCCACAGAGGCCAAAGTGAATTTTGGACCTCTGTCTATTTTCTGGCGTTAGGGAAATACTGTAAATATATAAATGCTAATAATAAATGGTTAACAATTACGTAGCACAATACAGCTTCAAAATATAGCACAAACATTCACTAATCCTCCAAGCTCCCTTGTGAGATATCTATGTAACTAGGTTCGGGGATTTGCTGCTGGAAACAGGACCAAAGGGACAGACTGGAGAAGATGCAGATGAAAAGTGGACTGTTACCTGGGGAGTTGTTTCTTGCCTCTTGGTTGAATAGCCACTAGAGAGAGAGTGTGTGTGTATGTGATTGAGGGAGTGAAAGTGCTGGGCTTTGTATTATTGGTGCAGAGCAGTTTATCACAGCTATTGGCATCTAACTCGCTGCTTTAAAGAAAGCTTTTAAAAACACTTTGAATGTCATTATCTGGATTAAATTAGAATCTGTTTACACCAAGATCCAGTTCTGATTTACAGGTCCTGTTAGTGCTGTTCTGGCCAGATCTCTTGTAGATTTGCAGACCTCAAACTAATGCTGTTGAGTCGGTTCACAGTGTCAATCTGTGGGCCGTGTTAGTGCTGAGTAGCAGGGAGTCTTAAAGCCAATTTCCAACCCAGAGCTCCTGCATTCTCCCAGTTACTGGGCGAGGCATAGGAGCTTGTCTGCTACAGCACAAGGTTGAATCCAGATTGCTTTTCAAGTTGCTTCTGCAGGTGGACAAGGTATAGGGAGTTTTGTTTACCATTGTGCTCTATATTAATCTGGGCAGTGCTGTTCTGAGGGTCACATGTGCACCCAGGTAGAGCCAACATGCAGCTTGCTGTGGTATTTGTCTATTTCATTGGATTTGAGACCACTAATAGCTAAGCTGAGGCCATCAAATTCATGACACGTGATTCTTAAAGTATGTCTAAATGGAGGAATGGTCCTGCTATTGTGGGGAACTTTCCTGGCTTCTGCACTACCCCGCTGAAGTGGGCTAGTGAAAGGATCTGAGTCCTTGCTCCCACTTCCTTTACCCAGAGGCCTCCCTGCCCTTGAGGACTCCCCTTCCACTCTCCTGTCTGGCAGAGTCCTTGTAACCCTGACGAGGCTGGGCCCAGGATTCCTGGGGGGCTTGACCCCCAACCCTGCTGTGGTCACCTAGGACAGGGGCTAGGGTGTCCCCATTCCGGGGTACTCTCTCTGCACTGGGCACCTCCCTGACCCACTAATCATTTCATACAATTTAAAGCAAATACAAGTGTGTGTGTGTGTGTGTGTGTGTGTGTGTGTGTGTGTGTGTGTCGGGGGGGGGGGAGGGGAGGTTTACACTCCAGGTCACTGAACAGGCATTATATTGTCAGGAGCCAGGAATCAGACCTCATTTCAGCAGCATCTGTATGTTCACTAGGAATGAGTATGAGAAAGATATTAGGGATGTAGATAGTGATGTGAAACTTGTTCTCAGATTGACTTGTCCATTGGCCTTGCCCACCATATACCTATAATCTCATACAGTGGGCTTGCCATTGCATACAATCTGTTAACTAACAAAGCAGCTGCAGTCAGACAGGGAGATCTAGTGCGCTGATGAAGGGTTTGAACAGGAACAAAATAGTCCTCTGCTATCTCTAGTTTGTAATAAAAAATGTTGCCCCCGGGAAATTGCACAATGTAGTGCATGTGATACCTGCCTCTGTGATGAGGACACAATAAACGGACCATGTTGTCTCTTTCCTAACCAAGAATATGACTTGCAATGTTAAATGCAAATGTGTCTGATAAAGTAACCGCTTCTCATGTGATTTTTGAAACTGTGACTAATCCTTGTGTACCAGAAGGGCCTGATCCATGAAATAGATTAATAGCCTGCAAAATGTCAGTGTTAAATTAAAAAAGGCCTTCCTGTTTCTGTTGGAGGCATGCAAAATGGCCATCAAAAAACAGGGAAAATAGTCTGCTGCCCCATTTTCCCTCTCCCATCCTTTTAATCTGAAAAAGATTTGAACCAAAGAGTTGCAAAAATGAAATGTACTGTGTGTATCCAGGATTGGGGAAAGCCAGGCTATGGGGTATTAGAATAAGCTGCTCCGTGCTTCACTGTGTCTTAGGGTACGTCTACACTATGAGATTATTCCGATTTTACGTAAACCGGTTTTATAAAACAGATTGTATAAAGTCGAGTGCACGCGGCCACACTAAGCACATTAATTCGACGGTGTGCATCCATGATCCGAGGCTAGCGTCGATTTCTGGAGCATTGCACTGTGGGTAGCTATCCCGTAGCTATCCCATAGTTCCCACAGTCTCCCCCGCCCCTTGGAATTCTGGATTGAGAGTCCAGTGCCTGATGGGGCAAAAATCATTGTCACAGGTGGTTCTGGGTACAGCCTCACCCCTCCCTTTGTGAAAACAGCAGACAACCATTTCGCGCCTTTTTTCCTGGGTGAACTGTGCAAACGCCATAGCACAGCAAGCATGGACCCTGCTCAGATCAATACCGCAATAGTGGACGTTGTAAACACCTCGCGCATTCTTGTGCAGTCTATGCTGAACTGTGATCTGCAAAGACAGGCGAGGAGGAGGCGGCGGCTACGGCAGCGCGGCGACAAGAGTGATGAGGACGTGGACACAGAATTATCTCAAACCACGGGCCCCTGCGCTTTTGGAGAGCCTGCGTGTAGTGGGGCAGGTTCTAGCCATTGAACGCCGATTTTGGGCCCGGGAAACAAGCACAGACTGGTGGGACCGCATAGTTTTGCAGGTGTGGGACGATTCCCAGTGGCTGCGAAACCTTCGCATGCGTAAGGGCACTTTCATGGAACTTTGTGACTTGCTTTCCCCTGCCCTGAAACGCCATAATACCAAGATGAGAGCGGCCCTCACAGTGGAGAAGCGAGTGGCAATAGCCTTCTGGAAGCTCGCAACGCCAGACAGCTACCGGTCAGTCGGGAATCAATTTGGAGTGGGAAAATCTACTGTGGGGGCTACTGTGATGCAAGTAGC
This sequence comes from Gopherus flavomarginatus, assembly GCF_025201925.1. Classification (NCBI taxonomy): domain Eukaryota; kingdom Metazoa; phylum Chordata; order Testudines; family Testudinidae; genus Gopherus; species Gopherus flavomarginatus. The sequence goes on along the minus strand of NC_066628.1, from coordinate 37,928,369 downwards.
CAAAGCAATCATTAAGCTGCTGCTACAAAAGGTTGTGACTCTGGGAAACGTGCAGGTCATAGTGGATGGTTTGCTGCAATGGGATTCCCTAACTAGGGGGGCGCGATAGATGGAACCCATATCCCTATCTTGGCACTGGAGCACCAGGGCACCCAGTACATAAACCGCAAGGGGTACTTTTCAATGGTGCTGCAAGCACTGGTGGATCACAAGGGACGTTTCACCAACATCCACGTGGGATGGCCAGGAAGGGTTCATGACACTCGCGTCTTCAGAAGCACTGCTCTGTTTAAACTGCTGCAGCAAGGGAATTACTTCCCAGACCAGAAAATAACAGTTGGGGATGTTGAAATGCCTATAGTTATCCTGGGTGACCCAGCCTATCCCTTGATGACATGGCTCATGAAGCCATACACAGGCAGCCTGGACAGTGGTCAGGAGCTGTTCAACTACAGGCTGAGCAAGTGCAGGATGGTGGTAGAATGTGCATTTACTGACTCGCTCAGACCTCAGCCAAACCAATGTCCCCTTTGTTATTGCTGCTTGCTGTGTGCTCCACAATCTCTGTGAGAGTAAGGGGGAGACCTTTATGGCGGGGTGGGAGGCTGAGGCAAATCACCTGGCTACTGATTACGCCCAGCCAGACACCAGGGCGATTAGAAGAGCACACCAGGAAGCAGTGCGCATCAGAGAAGCTTTTAAAACGAGTTTCATCACAGGCCAGGGTACGGTGTGACTGCTATGTTTGTTTCCCCTTCATGAACCCCCCCCCCCTTTATTGACTCCTTCCCTGTAAGCAACCCACCCTCCCCCTTCGATTACAGCTTGCTTAAGGAAATAAAGTCTCTATCATTTAAAAATCATGTATTCATTATTAAAATAATTATAAAAAGAGGCAGAGAACTGACAAGGTATCCCGGATGTGGTTTGGGAGGAGGATAGGAGGGAAGGAAAAGGCTATTAAACACATATCAATGTAATGACAGCCTTTTGGTTGGACTATCCAGCGGGGTGGAGTGGGCGCGTGCACGAAGCCTTCCCCCACGCGTTCTTACACATCTGGGTGAGGAAGATATGGAACATGGTGAGTGGTGAGGGTGGTTACACAGGGGCTGCAGCGGCACTCTGTGACCCTGCTGCTCTTCCTGAAGATCCACCAGACGTCGGAGGATATCAATTTGATCACGCAGCAGCTCCAGCGTTGCATCCCGCCACCGCTGATCTTCCTGCCTACGCCTCTGATCTTCCTGCCGCCACCTCTCATCTCAAGCGTCCCTCCTATCCTCACGTTCGTCCCTCCTATCCTCACGTTCACTGGCATCTTTCCTGTACTTTGCTACCACGTCCTTCCACTCATTCAGATGAGCTCTTGCATTGCGGGTCACTTCCGTGATTTCCGACATCATTTCGTCTCACATCTTCTTTTTCCTCTACCTTATCTGAGAGAGCCTTCGGGATGGAGTAGGGAGGCTTGAAAAATGTGCAGCTGCATGAGGGAGGGAAAAAAGGGAGAGAAGTATTTAAAAAGTTACATTTTACAGAACAATGGTTATACTCTTTCACAGTGAACAACACTATTCACCTTACATAGCATGTGATTTCACTACAAGGTCGCATTTTGCATCTTAATATTGAGTGCCTACGGCTCTGGTGTTACAGATCTCACAGACGCAGGTCCAGGCATCAGAATTCAACTTGCATGCGGCCATGGTAAGCCATTGTCTTTCGGCTTCTCCAGCCTTCATATACACAGTGCCCTCTGATGCTTCTTTCCTGTTAACATGCAGCAGCAGAAGCCAACCCCCTCATCCAATTCTCTAGGATGATTGCTTTACCCCTCCCCCCACCGCATGGCTGGTATCATGGAAGATCACTGCTAATCACCCCCCTTTCCGCCCCCCACCACATGGCTGGTAGCTGGGAAGATTCCTGCTAGCCAAATGCAAAAAAGCTCAGCGCTATCCTTCCTCCCCTCCCCCTGCTTGGCTACGTGCAAGGAAGGATTTCTTTTAAGCAACAGCCCAGTAGGAAAATGGCCGTCTCTGTCCCCTTAATTAAATTCCTGAATTTCAACCAGGTTACCATGAACGATATCACTCTGCTGAGGATAACAGAGCGAGATAAAGAACGGATGTTTCTTGAATGCCAGCAATCACTGGGACCATACGCAGCTATGCTTTGTCATGCAATGATACCCGATTACTTGCTACATGCGTGGCGTGGTAAAGTGTCCTACCATGGAGGACGGAACAAGGCTGCCTTGCCCAGAAACCTTCTGCAAAGGCTTTTGGAGTACCTCCAGGAGCGCTTCATGGAGATGTCCCTGGAGGATTTCTGCTCCATCCCCAGACATGTTAACAAACTTTTCCAGTAACTTTACTGGCCGCGAATGCATCCCAAGCCCTCATGGCAAATCAATCATTAAAAAACGCTTGCTTTTAAACCATGTTTTATATTTACAAAGGTACACTCACCAAAGGTCGCGTCCATGGCTTCACTGTCTGGGCTGGTGGCTTGGGAGGGCTGGGAGGGTAATTCCGTCTGGGTCACAAAAAGCTCCTGGCTGTTGGGGCTAACGGAGTGCTGTGTGCTCGCTGCAAGGTCGTTCTCCTCTTCCTCCTCCTCATCTTCCCCCTCCACAGAATCCTCAGCCATGGTTGAGATTACAACCCCCACCTCGGAATCCACGGACAGGGGTGAGGTACTGGTGGCGCAGCCCCCTAAAATTGCATGCCGCTCAGCGTAGAAGCGGCATGTTTTCGGCTCTGACCCGGACCTTCTGTTTGCTGCTTTGGTTTTCTGGTAGGCTTGTCTGAGCTCCTTAACTTTCACTCTGCACTGCACTAAGTCCCTGGTGTGGCCTTTTTCCATCATAGGCTTGGAAATTTTTTCAAATATTTTTTTCATTTCGTCTTTTGGAACGGAGTTCTGTTAGCACTGAATCCTCTCCCCATATAACGATCAGATCCAGTACCTCTCATGCGGTCCATGCTGGAGCTCTTTTTTGCTTCTCAGGAGACTGCATTGCTGTCATAAACAGATAGCTAAGGGTTAATGTCTCTTTCACCTGAAGCACCTGACCAGAGGACCAATCAGGAAACCGGATTTTTTCAACTTTGGGTGGAGGGAATTGTGTGTCTGGGTCTTTGTTTTCTGTCTGCCTGCTTTCTCTGAGCTTTGGAGAAGTACTTTCTACTTTCTAGTCTTCTGTTTCTAAGTGTAAGGACAAAGAGATCAGATAGTAAGTTCTATGGTTTTCTTTTCTTTGGTATTTGCATGAATATAAGTGCTGGAGTGTTTTGATTTGTATTCTTTTTGAATAAGGCTGTTTATTCAATATTCTTTTAAGCAATTGACCTGTATTGTATCATCTTAATACAGAGAGAACATTTGTATGTATTTTTCTTTCTTTTTATATAAAGCTTTCTTTTAAGACCTGTTGAAGTTTTCTTTACTTCAGGGAAATTGAGTCTGTACTCACCAGGGAATTGGTGGGAGGAAGAAATCGGGGAGATCTGTGTGTTGGATTGCTAGCCTGATTTTGCATTCCCTCTGGGGGAATAGGAAAGTACTTTTTGTTTCCAGGATTGGGAACAGAGAGGGGGAGTCTCTCTGTGTAGTTTCACAGAGCTTGTGTCTGTGTATCTCTCCAGGAGCACCTGGAGGGGGGAAGGGAAAAAGGATTATTTCCCTTTGTTGTGAGACTCAAGGGATTTGGGTCTTGGGGTCCCAGGGAAGGTTTTTCAGGGGGACCAGAGTGCCCCAAAACACTAATTTTTTGGGTGGTGGCAGCAGGTACCAGGTCCAAGCTGGTAACTAGGCTTGGAGGTTTTCATGCTAACCCCCATATTTTGGACGCTAAGGTCCAAATTTGGGACTAAGGTTATGACAATTGCTACCTGTGCTGATGAGCTCTGTGTGGTCACCTGTACTGATCACAGCTCCACGCTGGCCAAACAGGAAATTAAATTCAAAAGTTCACAGGGCTTTTCCTGTATACCTGGCCAGTGCATCCGAGTTCAGATTGCTGTCCAGAGCAGTCACAGTGGTGCACTGCGGGATACCGCCCGGAGGCCAATACTGTCGATTTGCGTCCACACTAACCCTAATCCGATATGGTAATATCGATTTTAGCGCTACTCCTCTCGTCAGGGAAGAGTACAGAAACCAATGTAAAGAGCCCTTTATATAGATATAAAGGGCCTCATAGTGTGGACGGGTGCGGCGTTAAATCGGTTTAACGCTGCTAAAATCAGTTTAAACGCGTAGTGTAGACCAGGCCTTAGACATGGAGTTGCAGTTTGTGGAGACTAATGTATTTCTAATGAGTCTTCTCTTCCTCTTACTTTCTTTTTTTAAAAAGTGTCTGTATTTGCATAGAGATTTATAGTTAAGTACCTGATCCTGCAAGGTGCTCTGTTACCTCAACTCCCCGTGAATCTAAAGGGGAAAGAGGACATCTCACACCTTGCAGGATTGGTCTGTAAGCTGGTCAGGCGCTCTCCATCAGTTTTTAAATTTTTAATGGAAAATGCAGTTTCTGCGAAAACCAAAATTTTCTGTGGGAAAACTTTGGTTTTTTTGGCAGAAAAAATTGTCTGTTGGGAAAATTGAAATGAAAGTATTTTGTTTCAGTTCAACCCAAATTGAAACATTTCATTGAGTCAAACCAAATGTAAACATTTCTTTTTGGGTCAATTCAACATTACTGTGTGTTCACCTGTGATGCCACAGTGCCACATGGGAACTGCAGTTTGGATATTTCATACTCCCATTCTCTGTGGGCTGTGTTGTATGGCTGGACTACATATTCCAGGGTATAATATGTATGTTTCCAGTTTTGTCACTCTGTGTGTCACTCTGAAGCCTAGAATGTCTGTTGAGTCAGGGGTAGGCGATGGAAACAGATCCAAGCAAGGCTAAGAGCTCTTTCTGTTCAAAATATCACCAGGTTCAGTCATCACTGGGTTCATGGTCTGTTACCATCCAGTTTTTAAGATTTTAGCCATTTTGACTTTACAGATTATACCAATGTGGTGTACAGCTAGAGTGAGACACGTATCTATGCCATGCCAAGAGCCTTAGACCATTGTTATATTAAATATAACTCAACCAATCACCACCCTTACTCTACAGTTACTTTGTGTGCGACAGTTTCATCAGTTGTATAAAGGAGTCTGCAGATTGTCCAACTGCCACACTGATGGGACAGCTCAGACTTTCAGCTACTAGTATAATGTATGGGCCTCCAGGCGCCAAAGGAGGAGGTTGGAGTTTACCACAGCTGTAGGTGCTGCTCAGTGTAGGTTGAAGGGAGCAGAGATGACCAGATGGGGATTCACAGGAGCAACTAAACATTACAGGAAGAGAAGGCTTCCCTCTCTCTCAAGAGGTTTGTCAGTTGGAACCTGAGGGGAGGTTGTGGGAGGCAAGGAGAGTCCCTTTGCTGTGAGCCAGAGGAAGTGCACTGTGCCAGGCATTCCTCCTACAGAATCTAGCAGATCATCATCAGCTCTTTAGACATCAGCCAGCCCATAGATTGGCGTGTATTGCATGCTGAAGCCCCCGAGACAGTGGGTTGCCTGGTGTGACAGGAGCTGGTGATCTGCCAGGCTTTGCAGGAGGAGAGCCACATTTCAGCAGCGGAACTCCTGCCTTATTTCCTCTCATCTAACCAAGCAGGTTTATTGACTGGATCTGATCCTGTGGTGCTGAATTGCTTTTCCTCCCCCTGCTTAGCGCCCTCTCATTCCTGCAGACCCCAATGAATTGCTTATGCTTGGCAGCAGCTCAGTCTAGCTACCCCTTTCTGCTGTTTGTGGCCAGACTGACCTGTAATTTGAGGTTGAAGATATTCACTGAAAGCAGAGGAAAGATGAACTAACTGGCTCTTCTGTTCAGCACCCTCTCCCTGTATACGCCTGTTAGTTTCCTTTCTAAAGTAAAATCATGAATGCCTTGCTCTTCCTGCAATGTTGTTTTTTTCTTAACTACTCTGTAGATTACAGCACTGGGTCAGACTCAATATCATCCTTGTGACAAAGAGCTGTAATCATTCCATTTACCTGGCTCTTGTCATTGCTGGTGGGCTGAGTAGTAATAGGACAGCGCAGGGATCAGCTCCAGAGAGCCACTGATGTGTTTTACAAATGCTTGCATGTTCTCTGGGTCTCTTGGGTCAATGAAGAAAGTAGTTGGCTATTTTGTCTGTTGCATTTCCCTTTTAAACATAAGTATGCAGGGACAAAGGGAAGGTGCAGCGCTCTAATGAAGTTGCATGATATGTGGCGAGTATTTGCTTTTGTTGTAACCTGGGATCTAGTTTTCGCTCTCTTTAGATGGAATCTTATGCTGTATATGGAGGGGATATTTAGAAGTTGTGCATGTTCCCATGACCATGTGGGTACAGGTTAGTCTTCAAGATGTCATTGAAGAAGTGAGTGTTTGAGATTTTTATTAGTGGACTAGCCATCTCACTGGTGCATTTGCTTTTTTACCGGTGGAGTCTCAGCCCTCTATCTTCTTAAGGAAGTGCACCTGCAGGTGATGAAAGGCTGAAGAGATCTATCTCTGAGATGCTGAATAGCTGTCTGTTGTGCCATATGAAAAATGTAAAGGTGTGCTTTAGTGTATTTGAAATCTGTCTCCTTAGATGCTGATCACTGAATGGGGTGGATGGATAGGAATGTGCAGTGACAGATTTTGCTGTATCCGGGCACCTCATAAAAGAATGTATTTATCTTCACAACACCCTTGTGAGATAGGAAAGGATTATTATCCCCATTTTAGAGATGTAGAACTGAGAAAGTTTGTGGCAGAGCCAACAGCAGATCTCTGCTCTCCTGAGTCACAGTCCAAAGTCTGAACCAAAAAAATCATCCTTCCTGTTTGTTCAGTGTGGAGTGTATGTGTGTGTCAGGGGGTTTTACAGTCCAGGTCACCGAAAAGGCATCATACCTAAAACTGTTCTTACCATGAGCTCAAGATATTTCTCCCTGCTTGTCCCCTTCATTCCGGGACTTTCTTCCCCTGTTATTGACCTGAGATCCTGAAAGGTTGTGTCTGGGTCTATAAGTAATGCTTGTCACTCGTGTTATGTGCCAGTGGTGTGCTAGATGCTTTTGCTGTTTACTTGGTGTGTTAGGTGTCTCCATCAGATAGGGTAATGTTTGTTTTGGTGATCCATCTCCTCTCTTGGCATTCTCCCCTCCACTTCCCCATCATAACTCTCTTTCTGTTTATTACCTTTTTAAGCCTCCTACCCTTGTCCACAAGAGCCTTCTTTTGTGCACCTACCCTTCACTTCAAATAGAGTGACCCCGTGGCAAAAGAATGAAGGTGTTCCAGCTCTGAGATTTAGAGCTTGAAGGGGGCACATGAGTATTTCAGGGACCCATCTAGAACTTTATACCTGCTTCTCCTTCCTTTGTCTGCTGTGTACATGACATTTCCTCTTTATTGGGAACGTGTGTCTGTACTAGGCATTGGTGTGGAGTGTCGTCCTACCACACTCCAGTCTCCTCCGTAGCTTGTTGGTATATCTGTTGGAACTAGCCCAGTGGTGTCTAGGCACACTGTGCTTTTCAGTGACAATCTCTGTCATTATTGCTGCCTTTTATTTTGTATAGTAGAGGAGCTGCTGCTATCAGTCCTTACCTGTGGTTGGCAGACTGAGCAACCTTCTTTGGGTCCATTGCTATACTCCAAACAACCACTTGGGCATGGAAAGAAGGAAAGCTTAGTGTGCCCTACACCTCAAACTCAGTCCCTTCTGTGTGTAGCATTCCAGTGATGCAGTAGCATGTGTATTGTGGGCGAAATTGCCTGTCCTCTTGCCCGCTGGGAATCTTTGTCAGACTCCTATGTTTAGCTCTGCATTGATGTTACGTGGTCCTCCTCCAAGAGAAACACGGAACTGTTTCCTCTAATCCTGTCACCAACACAGAGAATGAGAATTATAGTAGGATTATTTTTAGCTCTGTCAAAGCTGCAGTTCAGGCAGTATCTCAGTCTCTGCCTTGCAATAAATTTCTGCTTTAGATTTTCATTTTGATGCAAAATGCTTTGCAACTTCATCTGCTAAGAGAGAGCAGAGAAGGGGCTAGGTGGGTGGGTTCTAGAGTGTGGCTTGGGTTAGAGCATTTGTCTCTCAGCCCTTGAAACCCAGATTCAAATTCTGGTTTGCATCACCAGTGAAAGTTCGTTAAATAGCCTAGTTTAGCTTCCTGTAGATATCCATGCACATCGCAATCCTATCCAGATCTGGAATAGCAAGAGTGTGTACATCAGAACTGAGGTGCACTTGCACAGCTCTGTGCGTGTGTGTGTGTGTGTGTGTGTGCGCGTGCACACGTGTGCGCAGGCCTTGAATAGCAGGAACAGTTGAGATTGAACTGCATTGGCTCAGCTATCTAAGGAGCTTGCAGCTCTTGATTGAGCTAAATTGGCAGAGCAGTGTCCGTGGGTGAGGTGGGGGTGTGAAGCTTGGATGGTGCTTGCCTGCATTGTGTCAGGTTCTGGCTAGTGTTAAATAGGCCTTCGCTTTTGTTAAGCTAAGCAGTGAGGTTCACTCAAGCTTTTTCAAGGTGTGGGGTAGCCCATGTTCCGTGACACATGTCAGTACCACCAATGTGTTTGCATCCACTCTCCTATAAGTGCTCCAGCTGGGATTTCTGTTCCAAAGCTCCACTGTACTTCATTTTGCCTTTAAGTAATATTTTTATATTCCTTTTTGGTCCTAATCTCATGATCTCATCTGAAACTGCCAGTTCAATTTTCCAGTTCAACGGAGGTGGTTATTAGTCTAATGGAGAAAAGCCACAAGGGCCTAGTTGGATTCTGATCCAGCAGTGTTTCATAAACCCACTGCCCAGAATATGCATAGAAACAGCCAGGGATTATTTAAGGCCTAGCGGTGATACAGTACTGGTATGTGAAAGTAAGTAGTCTGGTAATAACATTACTTCTGTTATGGTCATCAAATGGCCACTTGTTTGCTCTTTCAGTAAATGCCTTCTGTAACCTGCTCCTGTGGACTCTTGTTGTCTTAACTGTGCAGCTCTTTATCCTGGGCTGACCTGCAGGAGGCAGAATAACATGGCTGCCCAAATCCTGAACTTTGGGGGGATACAGTAGAATTTCAAGGATACAAACACCAGAGTTATGGACTGACCGGTCAACCAGACACCATGTGAAACCAGAAGTAACTAATCAGGCAGAAGCAGAGAGAGAGATGCACACAAAAAGAGCAAATATTGTACTGTGACAGGGCTGCATCTTAAAGGTAGGCACATCTGGGCTGCCTATCCCCACCCAACCCCCATGCGCAGGGCAGTCACTTACAGCTAAGAGGTGAAGATGCTGGTGCTGGCAGCCGGAGCCAGCAGAGCAGAAGCAGCCAGGGCCGTCCTTAGGCATACACAGCTGCCTAGGGCACCATGAAATTTGGGGCACCAAATTGCCCCAATTTTCATAGTGCCCTAGGCAACTGTGTGCTGCATACGTGACAGCACCAGCCCCAGCAACCAGCCCTATTCCTGGGCTGACCCCGCCCCCCAACCCCAACAGGCTGCAACCACTTCAAGGGGCAGGAACATCCGTAGGAGGGTGTGGGGCCCTGGACTCCCTCCGCCCTGCCTCTTACCCTTTCCCCTGCTCTGCCCCCAGCCTGCCCCCATTCCACCTCTTCCCCCAGTGACCTCCGCACTCACTGGTGGTGGGAAGCAGAGCGATGCAGCCCCAGCCTGCTCCGCTTCCCTTGCCCCGGCCCCAGCCATGTCGCTTGGTTTGGGGAAAGTGGCCCCCCACAGCTCTTGCCTCCCAGACCCTGGGGGGGGTGTGTGTAGGGCACCCAAATGGCTAAGTATGGCCCTGGGAGCAGCGCTGGGACCTGAACCATTTTCACCACCCCTCCCCAGTGGGAAGGGAACACACTGTTTACACAGGGGCACAAACTTGCAAACTCAGGCCTTGTCTACACTACAAAGTTGCAGCGCTGGTGAGGGGGTTACAGCGCTGCAACTTAGGATGTGTACACACCTGCAGGGCATTACCAGCGCTGCAACTTCCTGTTTGCAGTGCTGGCCGTACACCCGGTCGTGCCTCGGGTGTAGAGGATCCAGCGCTGGATCACCAGCGCTGGTCATCAGGTGTCGACACTCACCAGCGTTTTTGTTGACCTCCGTGGAATAAGCAGGTATCGGAAGCCTCTCTGGTAATCAAGCAAACTCCACTGCCCTCCAAGCAGGTCTCCTTCCCCGCGGTGTGCTCTGGCGTTCCCCGACCCCCCCTCCAAGCAGGTCTCCTTCCCCGCGGTTTGCTCTGGCGTTCCCCGACCCCCCCCTCCAAGCAGGTCTCCTTCCCCGCGGTGTGCTCTGGCGTTCCCCGACCCCCCCTCCAAGCAGGTCTCCTTCCCCGCGGTGTGCTCTGGCGTTCCCCGACCCCCTCTCCAAGCAGATATCCAGCCCCGCGGTGTGCTCTGGCGTTCCCCGACCCCCCCCCCTCCAAGCAGGTCTCCTTCCCCGCGGTGTGCAACAGCGCTGCAGCGTGGCCACATCTAACACCACTTGCAGCGCTGGTTGCTGTAAGTGTGGCCACTCTGTAGCGCTGGCCCTATACAGCTGTACTAATACAGCTGTAACAACCAGCGCTGCAAAATTGTAGATGTAGACATACCCTCAGTCTGACCCAGGAAAGAAGCTGCTGGAGCTGAGGAGGGAGTTCAGCTGCTGCTGAAGCCTGGCCTGGAGTGTCAGCTGCTGAATCTGGAGCCCGAACTGTGCTTTGTTAAGAGTTACAGACAACCTCCATTCCTGAGGTGCCTGTAACTCTGAGATTCTACTGTAATAGCAAAGCAATCTGCCTCCATTGACCCCTAAACCTACTAAACTTCTGCAAAAAAAACCCAAATAAAACCCCAACCCCCCTCAGAGTTTCAGAGGCTAGATGCTCCAAGAAAATCTAAACATTTAAAAAGATACCTCAATAAGAAGAGTGTTTCTGGGTCACAGTGTAGAGAGATGCCTACTTTTCTGTCCCCAAGTGAACACATGGCAGACAAATCAAGCACAGATAGCAGGGCTGAGGAAAATCAAATGGCTACCAAAGCAAACATTCTGGAGATGATCTCTTAGGGCTTGTCTACATCACAAAGTTGCAGCGCTGGTGAGGGGGTTACAGCGCTGCAACTTAGGAGGTGTACACATCTGCAGGGCATCACCAGCGCTGCAACTCCCTGTTTGCTGCGCTGGCCGTACTCCCGTTTTGTCTCGGGTGTAGAGGATCCAGCGCTGGTGATCCAGCGCTGGTAATCAAGTGTAGACACTTACCAGCGCTTTTCTTGACCTCCGTGGAATAAGCAGGTATCCCAGCATACCTGAGGAAGCCTCTCTGGTAATCAAGCAGGTCTCCTTCCCCGCGGTTTGCTCCGGTGTTCTCCGAATCCCCCCCCAAGCGGGTCTCCTTCCCCGCGGTTTGCAGGGGGGTTCGGGGAACGCGAGAGCAAACCGCGGGGAAGCAGGTCTCCTTCCCCGGTTTGCTCTCGCATTCCCCGAACCCCCGAGCAAGCAGGTCTCCTTCCCCGCGGTTTGCAGGGGGGTTCGGGGAACGCGAGAGCAAACCGCGGGGAAGGAGACCTGCTTGCTCGGGGGTTCGGGGAACGCGAGAGCAAACCGCGGGGAAGCAGGTCTCCTTCCCTGGTTTGCTCTCGCGTTCCCCGAACCCCCATGCAAGCAGGTCTCCTTCCCCGGTTTGCTCTCGCGTTCCCCGAACCCCCATGCAAGCAGGTCTCCTTCCCCGCGGTTTGCAGGGGGGTTCGGGGAACGAGAGAGCAAACCGGGGAAGGAGACCTGCTTCCCCGCGGTTTGCTCTCGCGTTCCCCGAACCCCCGAGCAAGCAGGTCTCCTTCCCCGCGGTTTGCTCTCGCGTTCCCCGAACCCCCCTGCAAACCGCGGGGAAGGAGACCTGCTTGCTCGGGGGTTCGGGGAACGCGAGAGCAAACCGGGGAAGGAGACCTGCTTCCCCGCGGTTTGCTCTCGCGTTCCCCGAACCCCCCTTGAAGCCGCCCAACAGCGCTGCAGTGTGGCCACATCTAACACCACTTGCAGCGCTGGTTGCTGTAAGTGTGGCCACTCTGCAGCGCTGGCCCTATACAGCTGTACTAATACAGCTGTAACAACCAGCGCTGCAAAATTGTAGATGTAGACATACCCTTAGTTTCAGTCCATGAGAGAGGATCTGACAACTAAGCTTCTTGCAGTATAGAAGGAAGTTGCTGTCTTGGAAGAGCAAGTCATTGTGCTGGAGACTGGCCTAAGAGAAGTAAGTGAGAGAGAAACAGAGCTACATGGCACTGATGGCGCAGAGAGAGATCAACCCGAAATCGGATGAGATAGAAAATTGATTCTGATTTTGTTCCTTCTCAAGTAAGGGACTGCCTGAAAAGGTGGAAGGAGACAGTCCAATTCAGTAGGTAAAAATGTTGATCCTGGAGTTGTTTCATCTGAGCTCTTTGAAAGGTGTAAAAGTGGAGAGAGCACACAGGATGCCACTCCCCCTGCTGGGCCTTAGAAATTCAGAGACCTAATGGTGAAATTTCATGATCATTAGTAGAAAAATTTAATTATGAAAAAATCAGAGTGCATTCAGAGCTTGTACTCCAAGGCCATAAGCTGCAGTTTTTCCATGACCTCTTACCTCTTTGCCCTAACTTTAAAAAATAGAAGAGAGCTGAAGGAAATTACAGTAGCACTCAGAAGGGCAGATTTTTTTTTGCTGCAGATGGGGATTCCCATTAAACTCTCATTCAGTTTCCAAAATTAGTATTGTATGTTAAGTGTCTTCAGAAAAGGCAAAAATACACTCCAGTCTCTTGGGATAGAAATCCATACTTCAGATGTACATGAAGATTCTCCAGAGGTAGTAACTACAGATAAGCTGCTAAAAAAAACTCTTAGGAAATGATGAAACAAGAAAAAGAAGATAGGAAAAGAAAAGACAAACACTCTAGAGAATACATTGGCAATGGCAGAAGTAAAGCTGAACAAGAGAACTTGGATACTTAAGGCATATTCTAGAGCAGGAGTCCCCAACGCGGCATTTCGGCGGATGCTCGACCACCGCCACGGTCCTTCGTCTGTCGCCCGCCAGACAAAAAGGTTGGGGACCACAGTCCTATAGACTAACCAAAAGGGATTTCTTGGGAGTCACTAGGAGTGAACAGTAACTATATCAGTGTTATAAAGAAAATAGTATTAAATTTGCTTTAGTTGGGGTGATGGGTAAAAGCTGTGTACTGTATTTTAAAACATAGAGGAAATAAAGGACAATAGGAGGGGAGTTGGTGGTGTGGGTAAGGGATGAAATCCCAAGAATGGAGCAGACCGGAGAAAAGGGGGATGGGATGGGGAGGAGTCTTTAGAAGGTCTGTGTAAATCCTCCTCCTAACTCAAAATAAGCAGGTGGTAATCTGTCCCTAAGGACGAGGAGTGAGGTCCCATAGGTGGAGAATGTACCTCCTTTGGATTGCAAGAGAAACAGCCCAAGTGTTCTTGGTGAGAGTACAGGGGTTTAGGGTTCAGCAAAGCATAGTCACTTGGAGACTGTTTTACATGTTATATTGTTTTTATTTGTGGATTTAAAGTAAGGGGAATGCAAAAGAGGGGAGGGAACTGTGAAGGTGGGGGGAATTAATACAAGAAATAGATATGGAAGTGTACAAACACAAACCAAGCCCTATTCAGGCACACAGTTTTGAATGCAACATCGTAAGAGACAGGAGAGACGATGACAACACAAGGGGTCATGCCATCAAACAGCTAAAAAATCACAATAATTTCAAGTTTTTAAATACATTGAATAGTTACTCTCAATGGTTCTTTCTTTTAAAGTGACATGTTTGCATGTCAGAGGGCTACATCATGTAATTGAAAGGGAAAAAGCCCTGGTAGAATTTTAAAATCCCTGCTCAGATTATTTTACTTCAATATACTTATTTTCAGGAGGGACAAATTATGAGCATGAAAGATGTAATTGGTTTCAAGAGACATGTTTTGTTTCAGCTAAAGAAAAGAGGAATGGGCATAAAATTTGATAAAAACATACCTTTTCGAGTCAAAGGTCAATGTAAGGAGAAAGAGGGATGATTTAGATTGTTGAAGGACACAGTTGCTGGGTAATTAATAATGATGGGCTCAGTGTATGCTCTCAATCAAAAGGACTTCTGTAAAACTCTGCAGCACTTTGGGGAAGGGGAAATTGTACTTGGAGGAGACTTCAATTGCACATCTATTCCTGACTGGGACAAATCTGATTTAAAAGACCAGGGGGATAGGGAGGCGGTAGCAGCATTGACTTCTCTGTGCCAACAGCTCAGTTTGTCACCTTGATGGAGAGAATTGACTCCAGTGGAAAAAGATTACACATTTTATTCACACCCTCATCAGTTATATACTAGAATAGATATAATGTTAATCTCTAAATCCTTAATGAAGCAGACACTGAAACTGGCAGCATTACATGGTCAGATCCTGCACCAGTAAAGTGATACTTGATAACTGGGATGAGTCCCAATGATCACTTTTTGAGGGTGTGTGTGTAGGGGGAGTGAGCTGCTTTTTTCTCCAAGAAAAAGATTGGGTTGCAGAAATTAAAAAGGACATTGTTCAGTACTTTCAGATAAATGATATTGACAACATAAAGAGAAGCTTTCTCCAGGAGGCAGGTAAAGCACTATTTAGGGGTCGGTTGATAAGCAGAGCCTCTCACCTGAAAAAAGAAAGAACTCAAGAAAAAATAGAACTACAGCAGAAGATAAAAAGGTTGCAAGACATGCATAAAAACACAGGTTCAAAAACATCTATAACAATTAACTAAATATATGAGGAAAATTGAATATATTGGTGACAGATGCCACTGAAAAAGCCATTAGTTAGTATACAAAGCACAAGTTTTCTGAAAAAGGAAATAAAAGTGATACTTTAAAGGGATTCAAAAGCAATGTATTATTGCACCAGTTAGAACAATCAGCAAAAAGATAGTTATGCACCCTAATGAAATGTGCTACTTTTGCTGCTGCTTATAAAAATCTCTATACTTCAGATACTCCAAGTTCTGAAGTTACTTCCAGATTATTATTTTTTAATTAACAGACTTTCCAAAGATAAGCAAAATTTTTAAGACTCTCTAGATAAAGAAATAACAGAAGAAGTCGTCCTAGTGGCAATAGCAAATATGGTTATTCTCCCTAAAGATGGAAAAGATCTCACTGTATGCATTTCTTATAGGCCCATATCCACTGTTGAATCATAGCATAAAGATTCTAGCAAAGATACGAGCTAGCTGATTGCGGTCTATGCTCTCAGCTTATATAAACCCAGATCAAACTGAATTCATTAAGGATAAACAAATCTCAGACAGTATTAAGAGAGGATTTGGAATAATCTGTAATACCAAATTAAAGAAAATCTGTTTCTTTTATTGTCACCAGATGCAGAGAAAGGAGATAGAATAGTGGGACGTTCTGTTTCAAGCCCTGCCCTATGTGGACTTTGTCCCCAAGTTCACTAAATGAATAACTGTTCTTTACACCAGCCCAGAAGCAACTGTTTGAGTTCATGGTGTTGAATCTCTGCTGTTTGAATTACACAGAAGGACTTGGCAGGGGGTGTCCATTGTCTCCTTCATTTATCGCACTGGACATGGAACCTTTAATACAAGGATAAGGAAAAATGAATCCATCACAGAAATAAAACTTGCACGGTCACATCAGAAAATAGTGTCATATGCAGATGATGTAATATTTTTATCTAAACCAATATTTCTCTCAAATTAGTTTCTGAAGAAATCTAGAACTTTGGGAAAGTGTCTGGATTAAAGTAAATTTAAGCCAAATACTGAAATGCCAGAATCTGAAAAGTCTCTCCTCCAGAAAACATGTAGGTACAAACGGGCAACAAATTCTATAAGATACCTGGGAATTCAAATCTCAAACAACATAGGAGAGCTCTATGATTTAGTGTCAAATCACTACTTCAGGAAATGAACAAAGATCTGGGGTGCTGAGGGAAGTATTTAATTTCTTGGTGGGGAAGTATAGCTGCAGCCAAAATAAGCATTCTGTCAAGGATATCTTTGTTTCCAAATTTTTCTGGAATTATCCCAGATAAAACCCTATGAAGAATATAGAGGATGTCAATTTTTATGGAATAAGGAAAGACCAAGAGTGAGTGCAGATACTCTATACAGGCCCATTAAACAGGGTTGAGTAGCTGTTCCAAATATTCTGTGGTACTACTTAGCCAGCCAGCTCAAAGTAGTAGTGAATTTGGGGTGCTCTAACCCAGCCAAACATGGGGTATTTATTAAACAAATAATTGTGGCAGTGAGAATGTTGCTAAACTACCGTGGATTGATTAATTAAAAAAAAAAATCTCATCCTCTAGAAATTTACGCACATCTTTTAGCAAAGGCTGTGTTTAGAATAGAACTACACATGAGATAAATTCCTTTCCCTTGCCAATGACACCCATTACAAATATTCCAGATCTTAACCCAAATTGTGAACAAGAGAGCGTCGAAGATTGGGAGAGCCATGGAATACACATAATGGGCCAGTTATTCAGTAAAAAAAAAAAAAAACAACCCAAAAACATTTCTAACTTATTTAGAGATCAAAATTAACTTTAACTGGCCCACTCTCCCCCTGTACCAGTACTTTCAAGTGAGGCATTATGTTTCTCAACTTTCTAAGAAACCTGTTATGCAGAAAGCTAATTTTAATAGAAGAGATGGCATCTGATCAATTAGGAAACAAAAATTATAACTAATTTATATCGATCTTTGCAGACAGCTTTTCTAACAAAAAAGTGTCTGTATATAACACTCTGGGAAAAGGAGGTGGATAGACAAATTACGCTAGAAGAATCTGGTTTGATCTAGAAAAAAGGACCAGCAACCTCAGTCTGTAGCACAATAAAAGAAAATTTCTTTAAGATACGGTTTCAAAGGTACCTCTCACCATTCAGGTTTTTATTTATATATAATATATAAAATAGAGAGAGAGAGAGAGAGATTGATTGAGAAATAGTGGTGAAAGAGGAGATTTTATGCATGTATGGTGAACATGTCCTATTGTTAGAGAGTATTGGGATGCAATCTGTAACCCAGGGGTCAGCAACCTTTCAGAAGTGATGTGCCGAGTCTTCATTTATTCAGTCTAATTTACGGTTTCACGTGTCAGTAATACATTTTAATGTTTTTAGAAGGTCTCTTTCTATAAGTCTATAATATATAACTAAATTATTGTTGTACATAAAGTAAATAAGGTTTTTAAAATGTTTAAGCAGCTTCATTTAAAATTAAATTAAAATGCAGAGCCTCCTGGACCGGTGGCCAGGACCCAGGCAGTGTGAGTGCCACTGAAAATCAGCTCACGTGCTGCCTTCGGCACATGTGCCATAGGTTGCCTACCCCTGTCGTAACCTAATATCACAAATTTGTATTACCAAATGATCCTTTGGTAATCCTTCTAGGGCAGAAATGGTCACCCGGGGGGAAAAGAAGAACTGGTCTCTTATCTCCTAGTAGCTGCTCGGTTGTTGGTAGTCTCTCACTGGAAAAAGAAAAATAGCCCAACCAACCGTTGAGGAATGATTTTTTTTTTAAAAGGGGATTATGGAAAAATTAACACATCAGTTATGTACCCAGTAAAATAGAAAGAGGGCAGGTAGATACTTAGATATTTGGTCACCTTTCATTCAGTGCTCAAAGTACATTCACCTGTGTGTTTAAAACAAACAAACAAACAAAAAAACAGCATACTTGTTTTTCTTTGTTTTTTTTATATTAACATTTGATAGTGCTGGTCTGTTAAATATGTATATATAGAGATTTAACTCACATAATTTAATAAAATCACTAGAAGCAACATATTATAGGCCTTGTAATGATGCTCACTCTGTAATATGGTAACATATTAAATAGAAAGATCTGGTGGCTATATTCCTGTATAATGTCTCTAAACAAAAGCTAACTGTTTGTTTTGTTCCTGATATTTGTATGGCGAGGATTTGTAAACTTGTTAAAAGAATTTTAAAAATGAAACATTAAAAGAAAAGCAATGTATTCTGCATCATTAAAATTTCAGCCTAACTATCTGTCTTGTGCTGCTTGTTTTTAGCTTTTGTCTCAAATTTGGGACTCAACAGATAGAGCTTTGGCACCTGCACCTGATCTAGAATGGAGTGGTGACCTGAACGGCTCCCATTTTCATTCCTGCAGACAAGTGGTCTTTCTCTGGGATAGTAGCTAGGAGATCAATTCATAACCTGCTCTTGGCAAATCACCTGGGATCGCTAACAAAGTGATATCAGTTTAAACCTCCCTTGCTTCTGGGAGTCGAGCATGCTCCTTTTGTAGCATTCCTAGTCTGTCAGCCAGAGACACTTTTTTGTCTTCTGGACCTTGTGTCTCAGTTCTCCTGCTGTGATGGAGCATTTAGCTGGAGTGCTCACCAATGTGTTTCTTGCCTGCGATCATCTTGGCTTTTTATTCCAGCAGACCAGTCCAAAGTTCATGGGAGGGTGAGAACATTGCAGATGATTCCAAGGCATTTGGGGACGTAGGGCTTTGCCAGCAGGAAAAAGCCAAGAAATATGATGGTGAAGCACTAAACAAACTGTTTTCTGCTCTCCAGGATGAGATGACCTCAAGTTTGGGCCTGACCACAAAGAAGGCCCTCACTATCCTGAGAGACCAGCTGTCAGCACTGCTGGAGGGACATCAGAAGGAAAGGAAGAAGGTGATTTCATGGAAGGTGAGGCAAAAAAAAAAAAAGCCCCTAGTAGGTTCTGACCTTCCCTATCAATCTCTCAAAACCCTAAGGTTTGTAAATTGGGAATTAGATCAGTTCCCCATATGGATCGCACAAAGGACCTATGGTGCGTCCCCAAGCTTTCCGAACCCTTGTTAAGCTAAAACTGAGTTAATTGAAGGTCAGTTACATTAGGGTCTGCTTTTGTGGAGCTTCTAAGTTCCCTGGGGCTAATGCTAGGAGCTATGCAAGGTTATAGCTCCTTTGCAGCTGTGCAGTTGTGGAATTTAGAAGCTTAACTTCAACCCAGAGATTCTTCAGAGCAGCAAAAGCTGAAACTCCTACCTAGTCAGCCTCCCGCCCCTTCCAGCGTTAGGAAGGTGAATGTGTGCTGCCTTTTCCTTCTCCCTGTGCCCCTAAGAGCTTTGTAAAATCAGGGTTTACATGTATTTGAAATATGATCTCTGTAGAGAGAGGCTCCAGAGTTGTCTCTCTCAGTGCACATAGGGGGTTGTTTAGAGCAGATGGGGCTATGAGGCTTAACACACTCCCCTGAGGCTTCAGCTACTGGTTGGGTGTCATGTACATTTAAATACAAAGCTCTAGCATCTTGTTTTTAGTAATTACATTTTAAAAATGTCTGTTCTCCCCTCTGGACCAGTGACAATGAGACGTCCTGGCACAGCTGCCTTTTGTATTCTGCCAGGGCATTACAAGGCAGTGAGCATTCACCCAAGCCAGTCATCTGATCCACTGCTAGCGTGTTAGGACTCAAATAAACACTGATGTGGGAAGCTCTTGACTGCTTTGAGGGTTTTTGCAAACGATGTTCGCTCCCAGTGGTTTTGTGAACTTCTACCTTCCTCCCATTATGTTATGCTTCCTAAAGGACTAGATATGTGTTTAGCTGACACTGAGTCTCTCCGCTACTCTTGCTTTGTAGGAGGTGTGGAGGAGCAGTTTCCTGTACCATGGTAACCGTTGCTCCTGTTTCCATTGGCCGGGTGCATCTCTGATGCTGCTGACAGTGCTGCTGCTGTTGTGCTGCTATGGGAGCCAGCCACACGGGAGGTGAGCAAAGCATCCTTTGCTATTTGAGGGTGAGTGGGAGTAGTTTTATACTGTATCAATAGTGCATGTGGCTGTCTTAGCCTTGTGGTCGCTAATTATTTTTAATCCCTGGGCTCATTCATGCCCAGATTGTGTCCCCATCAGCTCCTTCCCCCAGTCTCTGATAAAGACTCATTTTGGGAGCTCATTGATGCTGCTTCTCAACAATCCCATGATGGATCTGATGGAGAGAATGAGGTTGCCTCCCTTCGGGAACTGTACAAGTTCCTTCTTGTAGAGGGGTACCAGATCCCCTGATGTCCTGAGGTGTGGGAGTAGAGAGGGATAATCCTGAAACTGAACTGGGGGTTGGGGTGCCTCATGGAAGAGTGCAGAGAGCTGCCACTGGGACCTCACCATTCCCTGGCTGTATTTTATAAGGGTATCTCTGGATCGAAGCAGATCTTGTCAAACTTCTCCAGTGGAATTGTTCCAAAGACCAAGCATGGGCTTAATGCCTTTGCTTTTCTTTATGAATAATGTTAATACTTGAGTCAGTGGGATGAAAGAATAAAGGGGCAGGTAGGTGAGCATCTATATCTGTGCGCGGGGGAGCATATTCTGCTCCTGTACTCACATGCCTCTTCTGCTTCTTGGATATTTCCTGTTGCCTTACAAAGCCAAGGTGCTGAGATTGTGAATGCCCTGGCACTCCTCCTCCTCCTCCTCCTGAACCTCTTCTTGATTGGACGACAAGAGAGGCTGAAGCGCAGAGAGGTTGAAAGGAGGCTCTGGACCATCATCGACAAGATAAACGGTGAGGTCTCTATCTGCCCTCTCCCATTTGAGTTGTCATGCACACACTCACAGCTTCCCCCTGAGTTGGATTTCTCTCCAAACCTCAGTGTCTCCATTACCTGTATTTAGATTACCTGTCTTGTTTCATACAGAGGCAGGCTGTTGAGAGCCATGCTTTCTGCACTACTCTCTTTAGATGGGATATTCTGAGCTGCAATAGTGTCAAATGCTTTGTACCTTAACCTGGTAAGACAAATGACCATTATATCTGGGTGCTGGAGTAAGTCAGACTCTGAGCATCTCATAAAAATAAATGTATTCCAGCAAGCCATAAGAGAGGGGAGCATAGGGACAGCGGCACCCTCTCAGCAAGAGAAGTGTGTGTGGGAAGTTTGGGCAGCAAGCCTGGGGAGAGCCTCTGCCTGGCAGAAGGTAGAGTAATTATTTTCAGCCTGGGGCCCTTTGGGACATTCTCTTGGCTTTTGTCTTGCATAGGTTCATCTCAGTATTACCTGGTGTTTGGTGTATGTTGCAATTTGGCTATGGGTAGCTGTCTGTACAGGATGGGGAAATATGAGGGGACCTCCCTCCCCTCCCCCTCGGGGGAATAAAGGAAATGGCAGGAGATCATAAGGACTATGTGGGATTAGCACTGGAGAGATCATTCTGTGGAAGGTAAATCCTTACGGGATCACCAGCCCTTCTCCAGTGGGGCTCTTCCTCATTCTTTCCTGTTCTCTGTGCTTTCAGATACCCTGGAAGATGGCAAAGAGCCGAAGTGGCCAGACTCCATGTACCCCGACCTTCACATGCCTTTTGCCCCATCCTGGTCCCTCCACTGGGCCTACAGGGATGGTCATCTTGTAAACCTACCCGTCAGCCTGTTAGTAGAGGGAGACGTTATCGCTCTGAGACCGGGGCAGGAGTCTTTTGCTTCTCTGAGAGGAATTAAGGTAACTCACTTGTCTCCTTTCTGTGCCATGATGAAAGATTGTTTCCCAGGATCATCTTGTTGGTGACCAATTTCCAGAGAACACAGTATTCTCATGGTGTGTTTGATCTCTTCCTACCTTGGGAACACTCAAGAGCTTCACCTTGCACTTCATTTGTGCAGCTAAAAGTGCGTTATATAAACAGCTCTCCTGCCAACCGCCAATCCCCAACAATGTAGTCACACAAATGATGCCAAAGCATAACGTTACTTAGCTCCCAGAGGACAGAAAAGGAGTGTATTGTGCTTCTGATCATAACTGTATTAAACCCATCTGAATAGATAATTCAATAGGACACCTTCCCGTTTTGAAACCGTGGGTGTTGCTGTTGTGCCAGAAGATGGGTTTTAGGCAGAAAGTCACTGTCACTAAAGATCTTAAATGAACCCATGTGCAAAATACTCCTCTCTGCTCCTTGCTGTGAATTCATTGCACTCACTTCACAAGCAGAACTCCCAACATGAACGTGGTATTTCCGTATGGAACTCTACTGTACAATATGCCTTTCTGATAAAAGAAGGGGACTGTACCCTGCATTTCATATGGAGAAATAAAGGCTTATCTGCTCTCACCTTCCCCTTTCTGTTCTTTTATAATGTAAGGTTGTTGCATAGGATACATGGGGGGAAAGTGGATGAACTGCCTAAGAGGGCTGGAAATACAAGCTAAGGAAGAAATTAACTGAGAAAGAGCAGGAGAAAATGTTTAGGTTCTCACTGCAGGACAGCAAGTGGTCTCTGATCTAGACTTATCCGTTAGAAAATCATGCTTGATCATGATGGTCCCTTCTGACCTTGAAGTCTGTGAATATCTCCATCAGATTGCAGAATAATTTCAGGGAAGATGAGGAGGGGCCAGTACTGGTGGGAATGTTACCTGGACAACATCTTAGCTCATGTGTGGTGTAATTATCCACTGATCAGATCTCATTTGGGAACAAACTATGAACAGCCTGCTGTTTCAGAAAACCCTTCCTTCATGCTGTTTGGGTACTGAAGCTTGCCCTTTACAATGTAGCAAAACAAGCAGCAGGGCCTGGCTTTCCTCCTGGCTCTGAAAGCAGCTTTCATAGAATGGAAACCTGTGGAATGATTTGTTTAGAGAATGTACAGAGCTGATGGTAGAAACAGGAGCACTTGACAGAACAAAGAGAGCACTTAGATTAGAAAAAATTAAAGATGCTGGGGCAAAGAGATGAAGATAATATTAATACTTTATGCTCTTCAGAAGCTCTTAGCCAAGGAGCTCAGGTTGTTTTACAAATGTTAAAAGTTAAGCCTTACAAATTCCTGTGAGGCAGATAAAGGAATTACATGCATCATTTCTCTGCTTGTAATGCAACTACTTCTGGGCTGGAATGCAGCAGCTGTTCGCAACACAGTAACACCAGTTTCAGACAAGAAATGAAAAAGAGTGCCCCTTTCACAAGCCACACATGGACAATTATTATAGTTAATTTAGAGAAGTGGAACGAAATTACCAAAACTACAATTTGGCCAAGGCATCAGAATTAACATGCCTCTCTTACAAAAGCATGTAGGGATCTTTAATAGGTGCAAGTAGGCAGGATTTAATGTTTTGTACTAGAGATGGGGGTGGGAGGAAATGTGTTATGCAAGAAAGACATGGGAAAATTCAGCTTTTAAAGTTACTTTTGATGCTCTTTGTTGTCTAAGGTCATGTCTACACTGTGGGTGCTACAATCGCACAGCTGTGGCTCCTTAGTTATGTCACTAGCACCAGTGTAGATGCTTTCCTGTGAAATGTGCATATATGCCAGTT
This sequence comes from Gopherus flavomarginatus, assembly GCF_025201925.1. Taxonomy (NCBI): domain Eukaryota; kingdom Metazoa; phylum Chordata; order Testudines; family Testudinidae; genus Gopherus; species Gopherus flavomarginatus. The sequence continues at coordinate 37,904,939 of NC_066628.1, read as the reverse complement.
ATGCTGTGGAGTAAGTGTTGCATTATGCAATAGGTGTTGCATTCTGCTTCACATTCAATTCAACAACTTTGCAAATGAATTTTAAAGCATTGATAGTTTGAGTGGTGTAGGAAATGTGTCCTGTGTTGAACAGATTTCTGTGGTACTAAAACAGCAATGCCTTTCAGGAGGTTCCCACTGAGTTGTCTGATTGTGCAGCCTTTGGACCTTCTGCCTGTCTTTTCTTCTTTAATTTGATAACAGGATGATGAACACATTGTTCTGGAGCCAGGAGACTTGTTCCCCCCTTTCTCTCCTCCACCTTCCCCGAGGGGTGAAGTGAAGAAGGGACCTCAGAATCCTCAGCTGTATCGTCTCTTTCGTGTCCTAAAGACCCCAGTGATTGACAATGTCAGGTGTGCTAAATTCTGCTTTTCATGCTTGTACAGGCTGGCTTGGTTCTTGTTACAGCCTTATATCAGAAGGGGTGGAGTTTTGCCAGTCCGGTACAGGGGGCTTCAGATAGATATTACCTCTTATCCATTATCTGGGAATACTAGAGTTATAAGACTCTCACTGGACTCCTTCACTGGTTCTCAGCAGCTGCTAGGTCAGATGGATGCAGAAAGCAATATTCTCCAAACTGCTGGTTTAGCACCTCACCTGCAAACTGATTTGTGGTGGTGGCGGCAAGGAGATCAGAGAATTTCTGCATTTGATAGCAAGCCCTTCACTTGGCTCCATTTTTATAGAGATCTGAGTTTCCTTTTTATTTAATTTTTTAAATCCATGTTTGCAACTCAGAGACCAAGGACAAGGTTAGCTGTCAACTGTCTAACCAGAGGCATCATCTCTGAATTATGGGCCCGGAAGTTTGGATCTGCAGAGAATACTAACTTGCAGGGATAGTTGCTCTCTGTTTTAGGGTGGTGTAATTTTAAGAAGTAAAATGCTAATTCTTGGATGAGCAAAGAAAGGAAGAGTGAGAGGGCTGCAGATAGCATGAGGCAGGTGTTTCATGTTACTTGTTCTGGTTCAGCAGGGGAGCAAAGCCCATTATTAGAAACTGAGTGGGAAATATTCTCTTTCATATGACTATTGATCTTTTGCTGTGAGTGGGTGGGATTCTCTACAAGTGCCATTTCTCCCTGAGATTTAATCAACAACATCAGTGACCCCTCTGGTCAACTAGAGATGTAGGTATCTGAATGTACTCTGACCAGACATGCGAATTGGGGTTCGAGAGCTGCGGTCAACCAGCTGAGGAGTCGAGGGGAGTTCATTATATTTATTCCAGTGTCAAGTGCAAAGCTAATAGTATGGAATGCCTGGCTTTGGGTCTCTGAAACAGTGATCAGTTTCCAGTCATGAAGCACCATTCTGATCAAGATAAACTAAAAAGGAAGATGCAATGTTAGGGCCTTGGAACTGTGGGCTGGGGCTCCTAATTGGTCTTGATGTTTCAGGTGGTGTCTGGATATGGCATTGTCACGTCCCGTGACAGCTCTGGATAACGAGAGGTTCACAGTGCAGTCAGTGATGTTGAAGTATGCCGTCCCTATTGTATTGGTAGGTCTGACTTTCAAGCCACCACTGTTGATGACTAGTCTTGTTCTGAACTTGCCAGAAGAGCAGGTCAGGACCGTACCGGTAGAAGGTAAGAACCTGTGGGCTTTCATGAGAAGTTCCAGCCAGTCACTAACCCTATATTCAGTTTGGGTAGCTCAGAGAAGTGCAGTGAAGGTGCTGAACTCTCAGTATGTAGATGTAGCAATGAGATGGAGTGGAGGCTGTGAGGGGAAGGTTTGGTAATGCAGTAACAAACCAGCTTTGACCTCCAGGATTTTCCAGGGCTCACAGTATTAAGGGGAGTGGAGACTCTCTCATTCCAAGTGATGGCTTGCTGAGAGTATTTCCTCTGTTTAACTAACAGGCTGGCTTCCTGATCACCAACGCTGTGCGCTTCATTTTCTCGGCTCCTGGAATTGCTTCCTGGCAGTACACTCTTCTTCAGCTGCAGGTAAAGGAGTCTCTTGTGCCCACCTCATTCCCTCCTAACCAACACGTATACCGCAGCTAATTTCCTTTTAACAGAAACCTCCCACGCCTTCTCAGAGTTGCTTCTCTCCCTGTGCATGCTGAGGTCAGGTGAAGCACTCAGTTGAATAGTAAGCAGAACGGCAGCTGTATCCCTAATGTTCCCATCAGGATGGGGTTTAATCTATTTGCCCAGGATTTTTTCTTTTTAATATTAAGGCTTAATGCCAAATCCATTGTGAAAACTGACTGCAAGTGGGGGTGAACTGCCGACTGCCCCTTTTATTGCAAATCCCCATGGATTGTGGGTGTCTTTCCCTCAAGGCTCTTCAGTGTGTTGCACTACTTTTGGTCTTTGCAAACGGCATCCTTTGCTCCTGACATTGCCCTGCGTCTGTCCCTGTGCTGTGATGAAGAGAAGGTCATGTGACTGGCCTCAGTTCTCGCTTCATCACTGTGCCGACTCTCGGTGACCTATGGTGGTTTTTCAGGTGAATGGCGTGCTGCCCATCCTTCCACTGCTCTTTCCTGTCCTGTGGGTTCTTGCTACAGCCTGTGGAGAAGCCAGAGTCCTGGCCCAGATGAGCATGACCTCGTCCACCTCGCTGGTAGGTATTTCCCATGTCAGGTCATTGTATGCGGAGGGAGGGGCAGAGAAGGTGATGGACTCTGTGAGAGGAATGCAAGGGGCAGTCTGTTAATCAGGTGAATTCACAGAATCTTAAAAATTACAGTTGGGTGACCTCTGTTGGGTCATGTCTAGCCCATCTCCCTGGGAGCAACAGCATTGTTCCTAACAGTGTGTTCCCAGTTCTCTCTCCAGCCCAGTTTCAGCTGGCCCAAGCTCTTCTCTTGGAGTTTATTCCACAGTCAAATAGATCCATTTAAGACAGGTTCTGTGTGCCAACTGATGGACAATTGTATCCTATAGTGGGAGTCTAAACTGAGACAAATGTGATGCAATAGCCAGAACAAAGGAACCTTTAGTGAATGTGAGTGGCTGGGTGTTGAGATGTCCTTTTAACTGCTGTTATTCCCCATGGGGTCTGAGAGCTGCCACTTGAACTGCTGGGGGTTGGATTACAGGGATGCTCCCTGCAGTGGAATAGGGACTAAGGAGGTGAGGGTTATTTCCCATAAGGGCAGATAGGGATTAGCAGTTTTTCTTGGAGAGGCTGGTGGGGTTCTGATCCTGAGCTTTCTGAGATATAAGCTGATCATTCAATGGATGTTGGAAACCTCCCCACCCCACCTGCTCCTGATGTGGTTTTAGCCAGGTGCACTGTGGTGTGTTTATCTGCTTCTCAAACATCTGTTATGAAGTTTCTGCCTTTGGCGCAATTGCTCAGACTACCTCCTTGTCCTCCCTGGGACTCAATGTCCCCATACTCTCCTGGTGCCTAGTCTTCTCCCTACTGGAGAAGTCAGTGGGAGTCACCTGTATCCTGTGCTCACGTAGAATGAGGCAGATACTGCATCCGTTGCATCCAAATGCTCCCTCACCATCTCCTTTTAGTGCTTTCCCCTCTGCGTGCTCACAGTCAGCATCACTCAGCTTCTGTCCTTGGTTCTTTGGCACGGTGAAATAGGAACTCCTTGTCTTCCCTTCTTCATTGCTGTTGGCACCTCCATCCTCTCACCCAAGCTCATGCCTTGGGTGTGTCCTTTTCTGTCTCCTGTCTCTTTTTCCCACGTGTCCAAGCAGTTCACCAAATCCTGCTAGTTCTTTCTCCGTGACATCTCATAATATGATCCTGCCTCCACGCCCCTACAGTCACAAAGCTTGTTCAGGTCTTCGTCACTCTGATCTTGACTAGGGCAGCCTCTTCTTTGGCCTCGCCATTCCCACCTTTCTTCCCTCTACTCCGTTCAGAATAAAGCCGTTAAGACCCTCTTCCTCTCTGTCAGCTGGACTATGTAACTCTGTTTTCTTTCCCCTTCCCATCAAGTTCAAGCTAATAAATCTTAAGGCCAGAAGGGACCATTGTGGTCATCTTCTAGTATGACCTCCTGCATAAGACAGGACATAGGATTTTCCTTTATTAATTCTGACTTCAAGTCACATAGATGTGGTTGAAGTAGAACATACCTTTTAGAAAAACATCCAAAAGTAATTTAAAAAACGCTAGTGGAGAATCCACCAGAAATTTTGGTGTGGTGTTCCAATAGTTATTTACCCTCAGTGTTTTTTTAAAAAACAAAACAAAAAAAAAAGGTGTCTTATTTCTAGTTCCGATTTGACTAGCCTCACCTTTGGGCGATTGGATCTTGTTATACCTTTGCTAAATGAAACGTTCAAATTTCTGTTCCACATGTAGCTACTTATAGACTGTGATCAAGTTACCCCTCTTTGATAAGCTAAATACAGTTCCTTCAGTCTTTAACTATAAGGGGTGTTTTCTTGGTTCTTGTCTAAACCCTCTCCAACTTTTAACATCCTTCTTGAATTGTTGACACCAGATCTGGAGACAATATTCCAGCAGTGGTTGTACCAGAACCAAATACAGGGTAATATAATCTCCCTGTTCCTACTCCTTACTCGCTGTTTATGCATTCAAGGATTGCATTGGCCCTTTTGGCTACAGCGTCACACTGGGAGCTCATGTTCAGCTGGTTGTCCAGCATGACGTCCAAGTCTTTTTCAGAGTCACTGCTTCTCAAGCTAGAGTCCCCTAGCCTGTAAGTATGGCCTGTGTTCTTTGTTCCTAGATGTATGACTTTACATTTGGCCATACAGGGATGCATATTGTTTGCTTGTGCCCAATTTACCAAGTGATCCAGAGTGCTCTGTATCACTGATCTGTCCTCTTCATTATTTAGCGCTCCCCAATCTTTGTGTCATTGACCAACTTTATCACTAATTACTTCATTTATATCCAGGTCATTGATAAAAATATTAAATAGCATAGGGCCAAGAACCAATCCCTGTGGGACCCCACTGGAAACACCCACTCAACGATAATTCCCTGTTTACAGTTAAATTTTGAGACCTTTCAGTTAGACAGTTTTTAATCCATTTAATGTGTGCCCGTATTGGTATTGATTCTAGTTCCTTAATAAAAATGTTGTGCTGTACCAAGTCAGATGCCTTACAGAAGTCTAAATATATTAAATCAATACTATTATCTTTAGCAACCAAACTTGTAATCTCGTCAAAAAAGTATATCAATTTAGACAGGGTCTGTTTTCCATAAACCCTTGTTGATAACATTAATTATATTACCCTCATAATTCTTTATTAATCCAGTCCTGTAACACCCTGTCACAGAATGGCCTGCCTGGAGCAGCCTCCTGTGGCATGACAGGCACACCTGCCTCAATTTCCCTTTTCAGAGTCTCCAGTAAATCCACTTCAGGCTCTTTTGCTTAAATAATGCCCCCCCCAAATGCCAGTTTATTACCAAAACACAGTTAATTGCTTCCCAACAAAAATCCCAAACTGTCCATTTCCGACATCCGTTGTATATAGTCCTTAAAACCCCACTCTTCCCAGTGGGAACTCCAACAGCCTCTGCTGGGAGATCATTATCATCAGGGGAACATCCCTCTCTCCCTCTGGCCCTCTCATGGCTCCTCTGAGTCCAGCCCTGGAGATGTCATCAAGTAAGCTCCTCTTCTGCTTTCCTGCCTGCAGCCCTACCCAACACTTGGCTCTATCTCTCTGATAGCCATCAAGCAACCCCTGCTGCTGCTCTCCTGACTTCAGCCTTCTCCCAGGAACCAGAGTTAGTTTTTTGGCTCTGGCAGCTCTCCCCTCCTGCCCTTTTTCTTCGCTCTGTGCTCTCAAGTTCCCCTGACTCACCATGTTTCTCTCCCCTGGTCCTTTATAGCCCCATGTGCTGCCACCACCCTCTTAATTGGCCAAAATGAGAGTACCTGCTCTGGCAGAGGGGTGCTGGACCTACTTCATTTACTGGGGCCAGCCACCCTCTGACACAGCCTTTCCATTGTTTTGCTCAAGATTGAAGTCAGGCTGATAGGCCTATTATTGCTTGGTCATCCCCATTTACCCTTTTTAAATATTGGCACAACGTTAGCCTTCTAGTTCTGGAACTTCCCCTGTGCTCCAAGACTTAATAAAAATCAAAATTAGTGGTCCAGAGAGCTTCTTGGCCAGGTCTTTTAAAATTCTTGGCTGCAAGTTGTCTGGAACTGCTGATTTAAAGATGTCAGGCTTTGATAGCTGCTGTTTAACATCCTCCTTTAGTTAATGTTGGAATGGAAGGTATTACATCATTATCACATGATATGAATATATCATCTGTCTTGTTCCCAAATACAGAACAGAAATATTTATTAAACACTTCTTCTTTATCTTCATTATTGACAACAATTCTACCATTCCCATTGTCATGGTTCCTTTTGTTCTTGATATGCTTAACTCAAAAAACCTCCCAAATCCTCTTCCTTGTTGTCTGTAACTTTGTTGGCTATAGATTTCTTCCTGTGTCCTTTTCATTTCCTTATCAACTTTCTACATTTTCTAGCTTCTAAGTTTTATTCATTGCTGTCAGTTTCCTCTTTTTTCCATCTGTTATGTATTGGTTTTTATTTTTTATTGTTGCTTTCACTTCTCTTCTAAGTCAGGCTGGTTTTCTAACCCGTGTACCTTTGTTTCTTGATTGTAGCCTTTTGGGTATTTATTAAAATGTTCTCGAACACTTCCCAGTGATCACTCACATTTCTCTATGTAAATTTTCTCCCAGCTGTTTGGCTCATGTGTGTTTTTTAAGTTTGTGAAATTGGCCCAGGTGGAAGTATTACTGATGGGGACTTTATTCTATTTACACTTGCAACCACTATTTTTTTTAGTTTTGTGAGTTGTTCCTCTTTCTGTCAAGATGAGAATTTCCCCCTCATTGGATGCAAGACATTGAGTTGTGAAATCATCATCTATGATTTTTCCCTCACCTTCCAAGCTCTGCATGATTCTACCCCGCCTACATCTCTGATTTCACTTCCTATCCTATAGCCCCTTTCATTCTGCCTCCTTCCTCTGTATCCCTGGTGTTACAGCTGCTCACCTTTGAAATCCCTTCTTAAAGCTCCCTGCTTTCACCTAGTCCAGATCAGTTCAAGCACTGCCTCCTTTTGCCTCAAAATATCAGCCTAAGAAAGAGCTGCCTCCTGGTGCATCTAACTGGTCTAATCTGTCTCTTTAGGCTGTAAGCTATTGAGGGCAAGGACCATGTATTCATTCATGTCCTGTACTGCACCAAGCATGGTGTTTATGCTTAACAGATAAATAATAACATGGACCACTGGAGACAGGTTACTGGATTTGATGGACCATTGGTCTCTTCTGGTATGGCAGTAGAGAATAGGGCCCCTGCCTTCATCTCCCAGAAGAAACACTATTCAGAGAGGTTCTCTGATTCTCCACTTGTAAGGTAACTCCCTTCTCTTCATGTGCCAATATATATTTATGCCTGTATCTATAATTTGCACTCCATGCATCTGGAGAAGTGGGTTTTTTACCCACGAAAGCCTATGCCCAAATAAATCTGTTAGTTTTTAAGGTGCAACCATACTCCTTGTTGTTTTTATTCAGAGAGGGACACTTCTCATGTACCATTTCTGAGCACACTGATAGTAACTGGTCTCTTCTCTTTCTACAGCTGGCTAAGTTTTCAGAGGACACACTCAGCAGCTACACAGAGATGGTATCTTCTCAGGTACTGTTGTTACTATTTTTTTTTTTTTTTTTACCAGTCTTCCGTTCTCTTTCTTCTTCACTGCGAGCTCAATAAGATCCTTCCCTTTCTCCCTCTGTGGTCTCCTGCTAGTCCCTAAACCTTCCCTGCTAGTGACAGAGACCTGCTGGCATTCTTTATTTGCTGTTTTATTTTGCTCTGCTTGCAGGTTGGATGTCTTTCCCACATACCTTCTCATGTAGAAATTGCTCTACTGGGCAGGGTTGAGCTAAATGTGACCGGTGGTCCAGCTTGTACCCTTCAGGTTACCATGGATTAGAATTTTGCTGAGATTTTGAAACCAAGCTTTTCTGTCTTGGAGAAAGCTTCTGTTTCAAGCCGTGGTTGCTGTTGCTCCACAGGTGGAATAGCTGGTCAAGAAATACCGGTACATAGCAGGAGGCTGGGGCAGAATTTAGCTTATCTTAAAAAACAAACAAAACCCTGATCCAATCAAAACTAGTGAACAGGGAGATGGGAAGTAGCAGCAAGACTGGAGCCCCGTCAAAGGTGAAATATGAAGAGAGGAGAGTGGGTCATTTGGGATGAAAGCCTGATCCTGCTTCACCAGGTTCTTAATAAACTCATGTACGTTACTAACACTTCGCCAACCAGAGCAAGCAAACTTTCAAAGGAACTGTCTGGATCCAGCCCCTCTGCAAATTATATCACCCAGATCAAACAGAAGGATACTGTTTTACCTAATCTTGCGCTAGGATTTCCATTTCCGTGGAGAAGCAGAGGGATTCCCAAGGCTAATTAGAAAATCCCAGATGTCACCAGGCTCAGACTCTCCCCTTGCCACTGCTAGCCCCCACTCATATCACTCTCTGAATATTTTCTTACCTTCCTATGCCAGTTCATCCTTCAGCTGAGCTGTGCAATTCAGTGCTTGAGCAGTTAAAAAGTAGTGACTTGAGGTCATCTCCCTGGTTGCATGGATCTGTTCCCTTTTTCTGCTTCTGTGCGAAGACCTTGGCTGTAAGAAAGTGTCTAGATTAAACATGGTCTTTTGTTTTTGTTTTAAGTTGTTCTGCATTTCTGACTACAGCTGTGGTGAGATTTAATCTGTCTAAGTTTGCACATGGCCCCTATCAACATAGTATCTGAGCACTGGGGAAGTTCAAGCACGGGAGAAGTGATGCAAAGTAGTAGCAATCCAGAAATGCATATAAAGCTTGCAGCTCAGCATCAAAATGCAGACCCAATTCAGCTGGGAACAAGAAACACACAGCTCTGAGGCTGGGACTGGATCCCAGATTTACATTGATGAGCCCATATGTGTTAGCCTTCTGTCATCCAGCCTCTGTTTGGGATAGTGCTTCTGTGGGAGACTAAGGCCTTGGCTACACTCACACTTTACAGCGCTGCAACTGGGGTGTGAAAAAACACCCCTCTGAGCGCTGCAAGATACAGCGCTGTAAAGCGTCAGTGTAATCAGGGCAGCAGCGCTGGGAGCGCGGCTCCCAGCGCTGCACGCTACACCCGTAAGGGATGTGGTTTACATGCAGCGCTGGGAGAGCTCTCTCCCAGTGCTGCTGCTCTGACTACACTCACACTTCAAAGCGCTGCCGTGGCAGCGCTCCCGCAGTGCTGCCGGGGCAGCGCTTTGAAATTCCAAATGTAGCCATACCCTAAGGTTGTCTGTGACAGCAGCACATTTAGTTTGTAGTATTTTCCCTCATGCAAACCTTCCTTCAGTTGTTCATAGATTTGATTTTTAGTTAAATTGGATGGGAAAGTAATGGTTCTAGCAGGAGATAGAACGCAGACTCTTGACTCCCTGGGCTACCTTGAGTAAGTCATTGCACCTCAGTTGTCCCATCTGGAAATGAATTCAATAGGCATGTGGTGGGGCACTGAAATCCTTTCATCCAAGGATCTGAGCATATTGTTTAGGCAGCACCAAGTTAACTGAGGTGAAACCCCTTCAAAATTCTCACCTGTGTTTTCTGGAAAGACTGTGATGGCCCCACCAGAGTCCCTGTTCAAAGAACATACTTGCTGTTTGCATTCAGCAGGGGGAGTGCCCTTGCCCTTAAAAACCTCAACCTACTCACACTTAAAGTCCTGTCCCCCTGGCAATGGATTGTTTCACAGGGTCTCTTTGACTCAAACCTATAAGTATGTTTGTTAACTTCACACACCCCTCCTCCCCCTTCCTCACCCAGGCTCTCCCCAGCGAATTGTCACCTGTGGTCTGCTTCTCTGACAGGAAATGATACGTTGTATCTGGAGCCACTTTCTGTGTGTTTTAAAAGGCAAGTCTCCAACACTCAGCTTCACCTCCAGCTTACTTCACAGCCTGGGATCCGTCACTGTGAGTATCACTAAGTTATCACAAGGAAGACACCTAAAAGGGACACCTTGCCCTCTTCAATCACTGTGAAAATCCACTAAGAAACAGTGCTGTAGGTGCTCCATTCACAGCATTCTGAGTAAAGATCTTGTGGGGTTTCTAGTCTTCTGGGTTTGCAGTGGCTTTATAACCTCTATTTCAAAGTGCTTTGAGGACATTCAGTGTGGTCTGGTAGCTTAAGGCCCGGCCATACTCTGGTTCTATTCCTAGCTCTGCCAATGACATTTAAAAAAAAATCTCTTGATCTCCCTGGGCCTTGGTGTACCAGTCTGTATTGTACCTATTTTACTTGCCTCCTGCTCATGGATTTCATGCTTAGTTTTAATAGGTCCTAAAATGAAACCTGCATTAAGTTACCATTAATCCAGATGGAACCAAGTTGTGCTCAGCACACCTGGGCGTGCTTTCAGAATGCACTCTCAAGGCAGGAGGTTGCTTAACAAGGGACTTTTGTCCAACTTTGTATCTGAAAACTCACCCGAGTCTTCTGCTGTTTGTTTCTGTGACTATATATTTTAAACATTAACTCACTGGGTGTTTGTATTTTGGGGGGTGTTGCGGGATGTCTTTGGGTGTTTTAGGTGCTTTGCTGTGTAGACAAGCAGGGGATTCTATCCTGGCCAAATCCCAGTCCAGAGACTGTTCTGTTCTTCAGTGGGAAGGTAGAAGCCTCTCACGATAGCCATGAAGACCTGATGGATGAACTCTCCACGCGCTCCTTCTGCCACCCAGAGATGGATGAGGAGGTGAGGGATAGGTCATCATCGAAGTGATGCTTTGCTTTCAGCCTGGCGTGGTTGGCAGCCTTAGCACTACCTGCCAGGCAGCTTGATTCAGGGCTTGGCTACACTCGAAACTCCAAAGTGCTGCTGTGGGAGCGCTCCCGCGGCAGCGCTTTGAAGTGCGAGTGTGGTCACTGTGCCAGCGCTGGGAGAGAGGTCTCCCAGCACTGCAGGTCCTCCACCTCCCCGAGGGGATTAGCCTACAGCACTGGGAGCCGCACTTCCAGCTCTGGGCACTGTTTACACTGGCGCTTTACAGCACTGTAACTTGCTGCGCTCAGGGGGTGTTTTTTCACACCCCTGAGTGAGAAAGTTGCAGCGTTGTAAAGCGCCAGTGTAGCCAAGGCCTCAGTTCATGATCTGGCAGGGCTTGCAGTGGTGTAGAAAATCAGGTGCTGGGCTCCTGGAGGAGAGGGTCATTGCTTGAATGATTTAAGGAATGGTGAAGACCAGCTCCTCCAAAAAGCATCCTGTCCAGCTCTCTTCAGTAGAAGCCAGAGGCTGCCCCACCACCGCTACCCAAATCCATCCCAGGGTAGAACAGGCCTGGCATCATGCAAATCAGTAGTGCAGATTTTCTGTTCCATCCCGTAAGTGCTTCATCACTTCACCTCCTTGCTCTCTCTAGCCCCATGAGAGGGATGCTCTGCTTTCTGGTCCCATGATGGATATGGTCCACATTGCCAATGAACAGGAGAGGAACGACTGGTCTAGTGACACTCCGAAATCTTCTGACGTCCATGTCCACAGAAAGCCAAACAGTAGAAGCAAGCATCCATCGGGGTCCAATGTGAGCTTCAGCAAAGACACGGAGGGTGGTGAGGAGGAGGCAACCCAGGTAAGGTATGCAAAAGTGGATGCAGTAGCCTCTCACTGAGCTATAGGACAGGCTGCATCAGGTGGAGAAAGAACCCTGCCCCTGCCGATTTGAGTTAGAGGATGGTGAAATCCTAGCAGATTTGTATGTGTTAAGTAAGGAAAGGAGCAGCTGAATCTCAATGTACTCTGTGCCTTTTGCTGGCCTTGTGGATGGGAAGATGGCCCTCCTGCATATAATGTTATTTCGGCTGGAGTGCTTGGCAGAAACACTCTACACAAGTTACAGCCAGCACTGTAATCCTATTAGCTCCCACACCTTTGGATTTCTCCTCTTTCTGTGGGGTAAGGGAGCTGTTCATTTAAAGGAGCCCTCTTCAAGTTCTGCGGATTTAGTTAGTAGTACTGATGGCTGGAGAGGAGAGAACAGGTTGTGAGGAGCCTCCTCTTCAGCATCCCAGTGATTCTAGCTCTCTGCTAGACTAGCTGCTGGTTTGGGTCAGATCTCTGGCACACATGCCTGTGTGGTACTTGAGAACAGCCATGCTGAGTCCAACCAGCTAGCCCAGTATCTTCCAATAGTGGCTGGTGCCAGGTGCTTCAGAGGGAATGAACAGAACAGGGCAATTGATCAAGTGATCCATCCCGTCATCCAGTCCCAACTTCTAGCAGTCAGAGGCTTAGGGACACCCAGAGTATGGGGTTGCATACCCTAATAGCCATTGATGGACCTGCCCTCCATGAACTTATCTACTTTGTTTTTTAACCCAATTATACGTTTGCCTTTGCAACATCGCCTGGCAACAAGTTCCACAGGCTGACTGTGTGTTTGTATGAAGAAGTATTTCCTTATATTTGTGTTAAACCTGCCACCTATTAATTTCATTGAGTGACTCCTGGTTTGTGTGTTATGTGAAGGGATAAATAACACTTCTCCATTCACTTTCTCTGCATCATTCATGATTCAGACTAATATTCTTGGTCTGCGTCCCAGAGAACTGATCAAATGATGAAGACGGTTTTTTAAACACATAGTTCAAATTTGATTTGTTACCGCTTTTCATTATTCATGAATATTTGATCACCAAGCAGTCAAGAAATATACATAAATACTGAAACTGACAAAGATTCTATTAGGCATTAGTCATTATTCCATAGTCTTCTATGAAAAATATTAGTTACTCAATCAGGGACCAGAATCTAAACCATGTAACAGGTGACCAGTTTTGACCTTGAATACCGAATACCAGTAATAGATACTTTACCTGTAGCATGCCAAGTGTTCATTTGTGGTAGATGTAAAATAATTCCACATATAGGGCCTATGTGCTATGATGATACAAATTAATAATAATAATAAATATGTTCACAAAACCAGCACTAGATTGTGAATAATTCATGAAGTCAAAAACAAAGAAACCCAAGGCCAAATTAACCCAAGTTTCGTTTTCATTAAATACTAATTGACTGGTAATACTGGCCACTCATATGTACTGATTGTGCTCTGTAATTCTGAATTTACATCACTGTAGCTCCATGGATTTCAGTGGCGTTACTTCTGACCTACCCCAGTGTAAGCAAGGGGAGAGATGGGCATAGTATCTTCTAGTGCAGGGGTAGGCAACCTATGGCATGGGTGCTGAAGGTGGCACGCAAGCTAATTTTTCACTGGCACTCACACTACCCAGGTCTTGGCCACCGGTCTGGGGAGCTCTGCATTTTTATTTAATATTAAATGAAGCTTCTTAAACATTTAAAAATCTTATTTACTTTACATACAAAATAGTTTAGTTCTATATTATAGACTTATAGAAAGAGACCTTCTGAAAACGTTAAAATGTATTACTGGCACGCGAAACCTTAAATTAGAGTGAATAAATGAAGACTCGGCACACCACTTCTGAAAGGTTGCCGACCCCTGTTCTAGTGACAAATTATGACCCTAAGGGTATGTCTACATTGCAATAAAAGACTCACCCCGGCCCGTGTCACCTGACTGGTAATGGGCTTGGTGCTTAAGCAGGGCTCACAAAGATGTGCTTTTTGCTGGGGCAAATGTCTGTGTGTCTGTCTAGTGTTGCCTGATTCAGTTGCTGAATTGTAAGGGGAAGCAATCAGGGAAGAATCTCACTTCATTCCCCTTGCACATCCTTCAGCATGGGCTGCATGTCCTTTTTCAGAGAAGAAAAGCATTCTGTTTACTGAAGGCCTTTTTCTCCTGGGAAGGGTTGGTTCTTTTAAAGACAGAACTAAAGGAGGCACCTGTTGCTAGTGTCTATGATGAGGACTCTCACATATATTCTTGTGCATTTATGGGATGTTACACACCACCTTCTTCTCAGGAGACTTCATCCCCATTCCTCAAACTTCTGTCATCTTAAAATCAATCCTATAGTTCTTTCCCTGGTTATCTTTGAGTTTGTTCATACTCCCATTTATGGCAGTGGTAAAACTCCCACAGATTTCAGTATGGGAAGGATCAGGAATTTACTATTTGTTTTTCTAATTGTGCTACTAGGAAGTAGTTTAATCTCCTCAGAAGAGCCCCCAGGCCCTTTACAGTAGTCACTCCATCACATACTCATTCATTTTCCTCCTTTAGAATTTGGACCATTTAAAAAACACTGTTTTTACTCTTCTGGAGAAGCTCAGACTGTGGAACTAAGGAAGCTGCTATTTTTGATAAGTGGAGGAAGCAAGGGCCTGTTAATCTTCCCTGTTATATCTGGGACTCTCTCTCTTCTGCTAAGGGATACTAAACTTGGGATGGGAATTGGAGTCTCTCTAACAACTACGTTCCATTATAACTAACCAGGATTTTCTTGCATGCCTTATCAGGCTTGCGGTGACAGTGAGGGACTGGCCTGTGAGGCTGAAGACTTTGTGTGTGACTACCACCTCAAAATGCTCAGCCTGTCCCAGGACCAGCAGAACCCCTCCTGTATCCAGTTTGACGACTCCAACTGGCAGATGCACCTAACCTCCCTGAAGCCTCTGGGCTTGAATGTGCTGCTCAATCTCTGCAATGCCAGTGTGACAGAGCACCTATGCCGTTTCTCTGACCACCTCTGCAACATTGCCCTCCAGGAGACCCACAGTACCGTGCTGCCTGTCCATGTGCCCTGGGGGCTCTGTGAGTTTGCCAGGCTAATAGGTAAGGAAGACCCAAACAAGGAGACAGCTGAGAAATGGGAGCAAGCTTTCAAAGAAGTCTTACTGAGCCAGCTGAATACTGGGAGAGTACCAGAATGGTACCCTTTTGTTAGTTGGAAGGCTGGAATGCAGATCTGACTGTGGTCTTCTCTCTTTGGGTTAATGCTCAGAGGTGTGACATCAGACTTGTTGCCAGTGTCATTGGCGAGTTTACCACTGACAGATTGAGACACTATGCTACAGTCATTGAGTGACATTCATGGCTAAGAGTTTTTCCAGCCAACACAGGCTAAATTTTATAAAGTTCTAGTTCAAATCCTTCAGTGTTATAGACAGCAGCAGTGCTGATGAAGAAGCTTTTTGCCCCAAAGTGGATCAAGAATGACCAACAAGAATGGACAAATTGCTTTTCTGGTATTTTTGTCAGTGTTATTGTTTAGGCTTATGTGTATTACAGAGAAACTGGTAATAGTTAGCCGTAAATAATATGTAGCACTTCACATCTTCAGTACTTCATAATCTGCATCCCACCCTTGTGAGGTAGGTAAGTATCAATGTCCCCATTTAAGAGTGAGGCACAGGAAAGTTAAGTGACTTGTCCAAGGTCATGTAAGGAATCAGTGGCAGAGCCAGGATTAACATTTCAGTGTTTATGACCTCTTGTCCCATGTTTGTTCTTCTGGATTGCTCTGCTTCTCTTAAACGAATCAGGAGTGCTAAGGACTCCACTAATAATATCATCTGGCTCTTGTATAGCACATCTCATCAGTAGATCTCAAAGCATTTATGTGTATGCACATAGTGAGAACGCAGGCAAGTCAGCTAGGTAAGCCTAACCTCTATCGCCTGGCTGTTAGCACACACTGGGACTACAGAATGTCACTGGCTTGGTTTCTGGTGGATGCTGCTGCTGGCAAGGTATCAGAAAGACTGCAGCCAGCGGGCGGGGCGGAGCAGCAAAGTGAGATCTCCTCCATTTTGCTTTGGGTTGTGTTTAATCTTTCTCCCCTTTACGTTCATGTTTCAGGTTTCACACCCGGAGCCAAAGAGCTTTTCAAGCAGGAGAACCACTTGGCTCTGTACCGCCTTCCGACTGATGAGATGGTGAAGGAGACAGTACTGGGAAAACTCTCTTCTATCACCAAGCGGAGACCGCCTTTGAGTCACATGATCAGCCTTTTTGTTAAGGACACCACCACCAGTAAGGCTGCCTCCCTTCTCTCAGGTGGAGGTGTTGGATATAGTGAAGGAGGGAAATGGAGTCTTTTGCAAGTCTCAAAAACAATCTAGGAATTGCCAGAGTAGAACAGACCAAGGCTCCCTCTAGACTGATATCCTGTGTCTGCCTCTAGCCAATACCAACTGCTAAAGAGGAAGCTGTAAATTTCTTGGTAATGCACCTCACTGTGCAGTGCTATAACATGTTGGGAGAAATTTCTTCCTGACCCCAGTGTGTGACCAGCTCTTGCCCAGAAGCATGAGGCTTGTGAATAACCTTTGTAATTTGATTCTGGCTAATGTTATATCCAATGTATTAATGATCTTGTGTGTCTGTGTCCTGGAAAAGCAGAACAAGAAGAGTTTCTTGATTTTGTCTATGCACAGACTTTGTTGTCCCAGCGCAATAAATACTGTACGGAGTTGAAAGTCCCTGGGAGTAAAGCATATCCTTCTGTCCAGCAGTTAATCTCACACCTTGACCTGGGAAGATTTTTTTTTTTTTTAATATCTGTTCCAGTTGCTGCCATCTTGCCTTTCTAGGAAAGGCTTTGAAATGTGTTGTTCAGAGTTGATTGCTGGGATTCTCAATATGGGGAACCACTTTTAATCTTGCATCATTCTAACTTCATTTCCTAATTTTGAAAAGTTTTTTTCCCTAGAGGGGGTGTGTGTGTGTGTGTGTGTGTGTGACCATGATAATGCTGTCTGGAGTGAACTGTAAGAAGAATTTTAACAGGATAATTAACCATTGGAATAATTTACTTAAAGATGTGGTTGGTTGATCATCATTTGAAGCCTTTAAATCAAGATTGTGTGGCTGTCTAAAATTATGCTCTAGGTCAACCAGAAGTTATGAGATTGGTGCAGGAATTATTGGGTGAAATTCTCTGGATTGTGTTATGCAGGGGGTCAAACCAGATCATAATGGCCCTTTTTGGCTTTAAAAATCTTGTATGGATTCAAAGATTCATTCCACCATAACGAGACCTCCGTAAGGAAACCAAATGTGGAGAGGTAGTAAATTCTGTACCCTTAGCAGAAATGGTACATAATCCATCTCTAGATTCTCTTGTCTCGTTTAGTGAAATATGTCCCTGTTAAGGATTCTCATGCTCTTGGAGTGAAATGACCCAATGGCCTGTACTGCTTCCATCTTCCCTTGTTGTAGTTAAAATCTTAATTTTCCATAGTCTTATTTTGATTAATGCGCCAGTGCTGGAGGTTGGGGTTACTGTTAGGAAGAGTTTTAACACAAGCCCATATCCAGTGCAAAGAGTGATCTGGCTCACTTGAGCAGACTCACTCTGCTCAGTTAGCCTCTATCTTTAGCCCTACAAGAAAACAGCTTGATTTAGTATTGACCACAGACAGCTACCAGGTGCACTTCCTCTCCCACCCCTAATGCCAGGTGGGAGCAGGGATTTCACCCAGCTTACTGCCAGGATCCTAGTGAGGAGTCTCATGCTTTGTCAATCAGCGTAATTTGGCAGGGCATACATGTAAATAGTGAACAGTCACAGTGTTTAATACCCATCCTTAGCCATTTCTAAATGATCCCACTGCTCGTTAGCTAATAGTTATGTTCCCAGGTCAGGTTGTTAATTTACCTAGAGTTATAGCCTAGGGGTTTTTTAGTTGTTTCCTTGTGCCATGAGGCATCTGATCTGTATGTCTTTGTAGATTCTTTTTTCGGTCCCTGGAGTGGTTTGTGAGAGGCATAGGCCATGAGTGTTATATGGATGTTGGTTTGTGGCTCAGGTGCAGATTTTAGGAGTGAACAATGGTCCCTGTTTTAGCAGAATCCCATTTCTGTTACTAACCTTGTGATTTACTAATCTCAGCTGGGGGGAAGTTTAGCTCATGGTGCCATCAGTGACATTGAAATCAATGCCACCCCAACACAGATTGGAGTGGTACATGCACTGTGTCACTGGCATTAACTTCTACAGAGTGACAGTGGGGTGGGCTGTGCAAGGTGCTGTTGATGCTGAACAGAAACTGTGGGATGGAAAGCAGAAATGTAGCTGCTTGTGTGCATCTGTGTGTTCGCCCACCAGCTCCTCCTCTGTATACAAGGCATGGACTTTGCAGAGTCAGCTGGCATCTCCTGCCCCTTTGTTCACAGCAGAGGCTATCTGACCATACATCCACTATGGGAGGATATAAGGTTTTTACAGTAAAATTAACCCAAGCCTGACATAAGCTGTCCATTGTGTTCCTCTAACAAGTCCCCTCTTTCACATTCTGCTTCTATTGCATTCAGATGTTTGTTATGCTGATAAGCTCAGCCTGTGGTGTCTATTTTTAGTACAAAGCAGAGAGCTGGTATGTTTTTGGAAAATCCTCAAGTATTCATGAAGGTCCCCGCCTGATTTGCGTGACCGGATATTCTTGGCTCTTGACCTCATTGACTAGCATGAATGTCGGCACTCGGCAGCAATGCCTGCAAGAGTCTTTGGACTCATTTTTTGGAAGTGATTTTTTTTTCTTTAGATCAGCTTTGAAGCCATTGGGGGCAGTCACAGAGCAGCTGGAGGAGGGAATCAAATTAACCTTGACAGTGAAAGCTGTGTGCATGTAATGTTAATGTTTCCACATGAGCTAATGAGAGAGAGGAACTCTGGAGGAAAGGCAGCCCCTCCATCCTTGACTTTTGATCTACCTACCATGCCCTGGTCTTATACCAGATAAGTGAAAATCACATGATGATCTGAGACACTCTGGAACACCCAGGCGCAGCTGGATGAGTTACAGGTTATTGTTCAGCCTTAAAGTATCCTAGAATTGGAAAAGATGGAAAGACCTAAAAGATCATGGACATTAAGGAATCTTGGCTCCTCGTCTGGTCAGTGCAAGGGGTTCCCCTCAACAGTACTTATTTTAGAGCTTTCGTCCAGCCTCCTTTAAAATGCCCCAGGCAATGACCCTTAATCACCCAAATTCTTCTGTGGAATAGTGCTGACAATAATAATACCTCTGCTCTTATCCAGTGCTTTTCATCAGTAGATCTCAAAGCGCTTTACAAAGGAGGTCAGTGTCATTATCTGAGCCACAGGGAGGTGAAGTGACTTGCCAGGCCAGTGAATAGAACCCAGGTCTCCTGTGTCCCAGTCTTGTGCCCTTAACTTCTAGTCCATGCTGCCTCCAATCTAATAGGCTCCAGTCTATTAACAGGTTTTCACTGTTAAATTATCCCCTGCCATTCAACTCAAATTTCCCTTTACTTAGTTTCATCTCATGGCTCCATTACTCCTGGTTATACCCTGATTTGGAGGAGTACGGGATACAGAAGCAACCTGGTCCTCACTTTTCTGGAGGAGAAAGATCATTGCAGTGCAAGGGGAGAGGTACTGGAACTGGCTACCAGGTCCACAATTTATCACTAGCTCAGCTAACTTATAGCCAGGCAAAGAGCAACCAAACCTGCATCATCTCCTCTTGAACAGTCTCTGTTCAGTGGCTGACACACTCTTGACATGGCCAGTGGGGATGTATTGAGTAGATCAGGATGTTCTGTCTTACTGTGGGATAATCTGTAGTTTTTAACTGTCAAATGAGCCATTGGAATTAAATCCTTTGGTTGGGAATGTACAGATGAGACACCTGTCTGTTTTTCCCCTAGGCACTGAGCAGATGCTTTCTCACGGGACAGCTGACATCATTCTTGAGGCCTGCACAGACTTTTGGGATGGTGCTGATATCTACCCCCTCTCCGGCTCTGACAGGTGGGTGGCCTTACCTCATTGGCATACAGGAGTTGCTGGTTTAAAAATAATTACTGGAGAGAATTAGGTTTATAATAAGGCTCCAACATAACAATACTTTATAAGCCATTTATAAATGATAAATAGTTGTTATAAGCATGTTATAAATGTGAGTTGTCTGTAGTTGGTTATAAGCACATCGTTAAAAGGGGTTACATGATTATAAGCAATCTATTGACCCGTTCTACTCTTAACAATTTTCCAGCCATTTATTAAAACATTTGTTCATAATTTATAAACTCTTTCTAAATTGTTTGTAAATGGAACCTTACTGTAAAGTGTGCCCAAGAATTCTAAGCAAGTTCAGTGATGGTGGCAATACTATTTTGTTTGGTTATCTCTGGGAAGTCCCATATCTGCATACAAGGGGTGGTACATTCCAGCTATTAGTGGTATCTTGCTGGGGCGTATTTGGTGCTCCTCATGTCATTATTGTCACTTTTTGTCATTTGACAGATCAGTCCTGATTTGTTTTGTTGGCCTGCATTACATTGTGCTAGTGTGTCTGGCTATCTTCAGGCATTAAGACCTGTTAATTTTTTGAATATTTATTTTACAAGGCATTGATTAAAAATTCTGTGTTGAGTAGTTCTGGCCCAGCCTAATGTTACCGCTGCCAATTCAAAACAAATGTGGAATTTTAAGCTACTCCAATGATTGTGTGTTGACAGTGTGCCTTTAAATGCATCTATTTGGAACTGCACCACTGGTGTACTGTGATGGGTGGGGAGGGGGGGGCTCTTTGTTCAACGTGCATTGGCTTTGTGTTGCTGCACCATGCAAATCTATATAATATTGTCATGGTTCAGTGCTAGCTGCACCTCTCATTCCTTCCTTTCTCTCTGAGTGCATTCCCTCCAGTTCTTAGGCCTTGAGCCCTTGCCTTCCTGGGTAGAATCCTGTGATGCTGCAGCATCCTGTATGGGTGTGTGCCAACCATGTTTGCTCAGCAGGTCCAACTGCATTCAGCTCTCTGCCGTTCTTTCCTTCGGGAGCTGTGACCAGTGACAAATAGTGTGACCCAAACCAGTCTTCTTAAAACGATGTATTGTTTAATCTTAACAGTGGGAGCACAGCGTAACATGAAAAATGGATTTTTAATACAATAAATTGTCTGTATGCATATCTGTCTGAGCTAAAGGCCTGTCTTACCTCAGATCCCTCTGACCTCTGAGTTCACATTTACTTAGAAGCCCTGTCTCTCCCTTGAGAAGTGTGAGTCTTTAAACCCTCATGAGTCCTCTGATCTCCCTGTGCCCCTGACAGGGGCTGTGATCTGTCTGGGGAAACCTGTTTAGTGAGGTCTGCATCACAGCCAGTGGCTCGAGCATTGTCCACACATTGTTTGATGATAAGTGTTATCTGGCTTATTGCCCTCTCCCTACTCACAAGTAAACAGCCTTGTTGGTGAATTAATCCCAAGTACTCATGGAAAGAACCCGCTGGCAATAATCAGACAGCAACATAATGCATCTAGTGTTCATAAATTATCACAGGCAGCTCCAATTCCATCACAAATATGCTACATTAGTTTGTCTGTTCACCCACTCTGTGGGTGCATCGCTGCCTCTTACAGGATGCTCAGATCTCCCTCTAGTGGCAGTAGCTCAAAGGATACAAATTCTATTTAGGAATGGTCTCTTTACACCAGTCTCTGATCAATGTTAGAAACAAACTTATAGGGAGCGGTCCAGGAAACTTGTATTGGTGGATTCCTCCAGCCCTGAGCTCCCAGGGGTTATACTGGTGTCAGAATGGCAGCATGCCTTTGATAACTTTTGCTATTATCTTGTGTCTTCCATGTAGGAAGAAAGTGTTGGATTTCTACCAACGAGCATGTCTCTCAGGCTATTGCTCTGCTTTTGCCTACAAGCCAATGCACTGTGTCTTGTCCTCCCAGCTCAATGGCAAGTGCATAGAACTGGTGCAGGTCCCTGGACAGAGTGCCATCTTCACATCCTGTGACCTTCCAGGGACTACACCCATCAAACAGAGCAGCAGAAGGAACAGCTGGAGCTCTGATGGTATGTGTGTCTCCTCCTCTTGTGGGATGTATTGCTGAGCTGGGTCTCCCAATTCCCAATCAGTCTGGAGCTGTAGCAGCTTTGCTCTCCAAAGCAGTGGTTGGAAATTGAGATCTAAGCATTCCCTTAAAAGGAAATAATAACTTATGCTGCTGGCAAGTTTATTTCTATCATAAAGTTACCTAAATTTGTAAGATAATAGTTACACTTGAAGGTGGTCTAATTTATTAAAGCAGGGGCCTGAGACTCAGGACTCTCTAAGTTCTGTTCCTGGCTTTGCATCTGTGCAATCTTACTCAAGTTACTTACTCTTGGTTTTTCAAAGGAGTCAGGAACTGCCTAATTCCCTTTGATTCATTTGGAAAATTGCGGTGCTAACCCCTATGTGCCTCAGTTCCCCATTCTGTAAAATGAGGTAACACGGTTTCACGTGGGAGTTGGGAGGCATAATTAGCAATTATACAGTGTTTCATTGTACAATTTCTCGTGCTACACCAGGATCCTTTACTGCATACTGCATCAAGGTCATGCTAATCACACCCTGATCTGGTGAAGGAATCCTGTCAGTCTAAATCCTTAACAGGTCATTCTGGAGCCACTGCAGCATCCCTAGAGAGAATGTGTTTGATCCAATTACATGGGATCAACTCCCCTTCAGTTTCATGGCTGTCAGCTTCCTTTAGACTTGCTGTGTTGTTTAAGCACAGTATGATGTACTTAAAATGCATATGTGTACATCATGCAGTACATATATTGTGCCCTTCCCACCTCTTTCTTGTAACTGACTAGCATCCTTTATTTTATTTTCTTCCTTCTCATGCTGTGTGTGTTTTTGTGCTGTGTGTGTTTTTGTGCTGTGTTCTTGGCTGCATGTTGGGGTATTTAAAACTCCTTTTGTGACTGTGTACATTTGGGGAAATGGGTGTCTTTCCACCTGTTCATCTGTACATGTGTGTCTGCATGTTTCTGTGCATATGGGTGCCTGTCTCCATATGGTCATGTCTCGTTATCTGTGCCCATATGTGCACGCACATGTGGGTGTTTGTGTCTCAATGTGATTGCGTGTTGTTTGCATGCCTGAAGAAGGGATCGGGGAAGTGATGGAGAAGGAGGATTGTATCCAGGCTCTGAGTGGTCAGATCTTCATGGGAATGGTCTCGTCCCAGTACCAGGCCCGACTTGACATCGTCCGCCTCATTGATGGGCTGGTCAGTGCCTGCATTCGTTTTGTCTACTTTTCCCTGGAAGATGAGCTCAAGAGCAAGGTAGGCTAATTAGATATCATTAACTTTGGCTTGAACAGAGACTGGGAATGGCTGAGTCATTACTCTACTTGAATCTGTTTCCTTATGGTAACTATCCTTACACCTCTTGTCAACTGTCTGTAATTGACCATCTCGATTATCACTACAAAAGTTTTTTTCCTGCTGCTAACAGGTCATCTGAATTAATTAGCCTCTTAGAGCTGGTATTGCATCGTGTGTGTGTGTGTGTGTGTGTGTATATACTCTTCTTATATGTTCCATTCTATGCATCCGATGAAGTGGGCTGTAGCTCAAATAAATTTGTTAGTGTCTATGGTGCCACAAGTACTCCTGTTCTTTTTATGAATACAGACTAACACGGCTGCTACTCTGAAATACATCTCTGCTGTATCCCTTTCTGAACTTGCATGGCCCTTGCCTTGAAGTTCATCCCAGTTCAAGAGTAACCGTACCCAGCTGCCTAATGGGTCTCGGTGGCATATGCTGGTCAGGGGGCATCTGTATGTATTGACCCCAAAGCACTGGTCCCTGCATCAGCTCTGTAAAATCTTGTGTGCTCTCCCTCAGGTCTTTGCTGAGAAGATGGGTCTTGAGACCGGCTGGAACTGCCACATATCCTTAACACCCAATGGAGATGTGCCCGGGTCAGAGATTCCTCCCTCCAGTCCCAGCCATGCAGGTTCTTTGCATGATGACCTGAATCAGGGTGAGAGAACTTCCCTCTGGGAAAGGTAGTTGTATGATTCAGAGGCGGGATGTGTCTGCCTGTACCTAACGAATGTGGTGTATGGTAAGCAAGATAGGATGCTCTGGTTAGGGTTTACTAACTGGCAGTGGAGTTCAGCTGTGACTCAGTGGCTTCTCACCACAGTTGCCAGTTAGGGGATGTGACTAGGTGACTCCCATTGAAGGATGAAACCAGGAATCTGGTAAGGATGACCTGTCCAGTTTATCCCTTCAGCATATGTATATAACATAGTGAAACCTGCACTAATAACCCTGAAGAAAATAGTGTGCTGCAGTCTTAGGAAGCCACTCAAATGTTCCTCACTGTTTCCAAGACAGTCCTGTTTAACCTGTACTTAACCTGCTAAAACCAGTCCTAACTTGTTAGAACTGTGAGCCCAAACCTGAATGTGTATGACTTGCGTGTGTAAGTACCATGCAGTCATGGTAATTCTGCCACTCACATGGCCGTTTAGGAATCTAACTGCTGATTTGTGCGCACACTTACTGCAGTTCCATGCACAATCATGGGAGCTGGGTGCGCACACACTTTTGTGCGCATAGCTATCATGATTGTGTACGCAATAGCCTACGGTGGAGTTGTTCATTTGCAGTTCCAATTTTTGCTACCTTGATGTAGTTGTTGAAGGAATGTTTGAGGCCACGTTAGCTGACTCAGACTTGCACTATGGGGCTAAAATAGCAATGAAAGTGTTCCTACTTGGACTGGAGATTGGGCTTCAGAACCTGATGAGGGGCTGGGCCTCCAAGCCAGAGCAGGAATGGCTACACTGCTATTTTTAGCCTCATAGTGCAAGCTCGAGTCACTTGACCTGGGCTCTGAGACTCAATGCCACAGGGTTTGGTTTTTTTTGCAATGTTGGACTTATCCTGTGGGTCTGTCTCTGGACTGCAAGTTGCTCTTCTTCCTCACTTTAGATGTGTTTTCTCCAGCCTCTCCCCAGAAGACAGTGTGAGCAGGGAGAAAGGCAGCAGAGCCAGAAGAGCTATCATGTATCAAAAGATTAAAGAGACTAGGCTCATGCATCTGCCTCTGAGCAGATTAGTCATTTAAAAATCTTATTTTAAGAGACAGTTGAGTGGGATCTGACTGCAACTAACCTAGAAAATCAGGGCTTATGTTTCCAGGCTTCCACAGTTCCACGTGAAGGTGCTGTGTGTGTTGCGGGGGCACATGGCTGGAAATGGTGCAGTGTAGACAGGGCTGTGCTTATTTTTACCACTGTCTTTCTCTCTGCTTCAGTCTCTCGAGATGATGTGGAGGGCCTGCTGCTGATGGAAGAGGAAGGGCACTTGGATCTCATCAGCTTTCAGCCAACAGACAGCGATATCCCCAGCTTCTTGGAGGACTGCAACAGGGTGAGTGTATCTTTCGTTCTCCACGCCACACTGACTCTCTGGTTAAGAGCAACACCTCGGTGCTTTCCAGGAGCACCACCCTCATGTAAGCCTTCTAATTGGTTCATATTGTGTCTCTTGATTCTTTCCAGCTTGACATCAAGGACCCGCACAACCCCCAGCACTAAGTAGTTCAGTTTTGCCCCTTTGCAAGCTCTCCTTCCTTCTTCCCATGAGAAGGTTTAAGAGTACTTGGTGATTAAGGAGTTGAGATGATCATATACAGAACTGCCCAGGAGGATGTGAGGAGAAACGAGGCTTCTCTCTTTCCATCTGGATTCCCTACCCTTCCTCCTCCAAGTGCATATGTGTGTGTGTAGGGAGGGGAGTGGGGGGGTGGTCTGTGCTGGCAGAAAACACTTCTCCCCTCCCCCGATCTTGGGCTGCAGCAGGCTTTGTCAGAGCAGATCAATGACTGGGAAATGCTACTCTTCTGCAGCAGCAGACCTGATGGCTCACATAAGTCTGGGAGATAGCACGTAGCTTCTACTGGCCTCACAGAGACACAAATTTAAAACCACTCCAGTAGGCGACTATTTAGAAAAAGAAAAATTCTCTCTTAAATTTCAGCTGGGTTGCAGATGAAATGCCTCTCCCTTCTGCTCACACCCGCCCTCCCCCGCCCCCCCCCCCCCCACACACACACACACTAGGAGACAGCAGAGAGTCACAAAAAGCCTGGCCTTCAGACAGGCAAAAACTCACTGTATCCCCTTCCTCCCCCTGGAGCTATTCCCCTTCATTCCTTTTTTCATGTTCATTTCTCCCTCCCGGTCCATCAGACAACCTCTCTCTCTCTCGCTCATCCCTGACCTGTCTCTCCCCCTTGTGGGGCAGCGCTTGTGCAAAGTGGTCTCTTTTGCCCAGGAAGGCTAGCTGCAGCAGCCGGGCTAGTCTGACATCCCCTCTTGATTCAGTTGGTTGTCCTGGGCTGGTGTTCCAGGTTGAATTGAAGGATTCAATCTCTTCCTAATGCAATGTCTGAACTAGTGTTCTGGCTGGATGGTCAAGCACTAGTTAAATCCCTAATCACTGTTGGGTCATGCTGCATCTGCAAAGGGCAAATAGTTAATCATGGGGGAGAGCATGGGCCAATGGCATGTGAATTGCAAAGTAATGCTTCAGCAGGAGCCTTGTTTTACACTCTCTTAGGAAAGCCAAGCTCTCTCTACAGTGGACAGCAACTTAGGCCCAATCCTGCAAACACAGGAATCTCGCCCCACAGAGATTTGAGTGCAGGAGTGGGGGGGCTGTAATGACCACCTTGGTATTAATTTACAATTTTCTCCTGCCACCTTAATCTTTTTCTTCTTTCCCTACAGGCCAAACTTCCTCGAGGGATCCACCAGGTCAGACCTCACCTGCAGAACATTGACAATGTGCCTTTGCTGGTGCCCCTCTTTACGGATTGCACCTCAGAGAGTAAGTGACTGCTGGGCTGTGCCTGTCTCACATATCAGCTGCCAAACATCTTTTCCAGATAGTTGCTGTGGGTCATGAGAGCATGGAGGGGTGGGGAGACCCTGCAGCAAACTGGGAGGGGGATTCTGGGTGGATGAGCCTCCATAGCAATCTTATGTGCTGAGGGCCTGATCCTGTTCCCTTCTGAAATCAATGGGAGTTTTACCATTAACTTGCTATAGTGAGCACAACCCATAAGAAACTCCCCCTGCTGTTAGCTTTAATAGAGTTACAGAAATGAGCATCTACAACACTGCTGCTCATTACTTAATAATAAGTGTTAGTAACCTGCAGAGAAATTTGGAGGCTTTGATCTCCGCTTGCAGTGATCATTTGCTTACCTGGATCAGAAATCACTTCCTAGAAGTCATTTCCTACTATGGCAGTGGTATTAGCGGACTACCTGACTGCCATGAGCTTTCTGCATGACTTTGTTTATATCATTTCCCCTCTCAGTACCTTAGTTCCTTCATCTGTAAAATGGGGATAATGCTCCTTGTGAATGTGGGTAAAGTGACTCAGTCTTGCATGATTTAAGGGGGAAATCCTTATTTTAAATTATTTCCCAGACATTTTTTAACAAGGCCTTTGTGCTCTGCAGCCAAGTCCATGTTAATTGCAAGCTCAAGGGACAGTGCCCCATGCAGAGGAGCAAAGGTTCAAATGGCTCTGGATCAAAATTCCACCCCTTCCCTCCATGGGCAGGTGCATAGGGTACCAGGAGAGCAGTTATTTCTTTCCAAAGGCATAGACTGAGCTAGGACTGGATTGCATACATGTGTCCTGAAGTGGCAAGAACATTTAGTGAAGTGAGAGGATGATTTTTGCCTTCCCTTTATCGGAGGCTAGATCATAAAGCTTTCTGGTGGGGGAACACAGTGTGGGAAGAAGAGGGGTTTGTGTGGACAGTTAAAATAAAGCTTCTGAGATCTGTTCTGGAGGGTCTGTTCTTGATGTTGGTTTATAATGCATTGGGGAATTCCTAGTAAATGTGAAGGACAATATCTTTTAACCTTGGATCATATATTTTTAAGGTCAGAAAGCTGATGGGCTTAGCCTTTGTTATCTGAAGGACTCAGTTCCAAAGAGCAGTCTTGAGGTGTATTGATCTGGTAACCTTTAACAGGTTTAACTGTTTGTCTCCAGAAATGAAATCAGAGTGAGAGGAGATTTAAATGCTGCTGTGCCAGTGTTTGTATATGCTACGGTAAGGTATTAAATCTCCCTTTGTCATTCTCTCCCAGCCATGTGCGAGATGATCAAGATCATGCAGGAGTATGGAGAGGTGACCTGCTGTCTGGGGAGCTCTGCCAACCTGCGGAACAGCTGCCTCTTCCTGCAGAGTGACATCAGGTGGGAAAGCCAAGTCTGGACTCCTCAAACTGGCTGGTTGCTGCATGTGTGAGGAAATAGCGGTTTGCACTGCTCACAGTTGGCATATTTCTTTAGCACCAGCCTTTTTTTTTTTCTTCTATGAGAGGTTTTTGAAACCACCTATCTTTGGGTGGGGTGATTGCTTATGTCGCCTGGCAACGATACTAATCAATTTAGTAGTGTAGCTTAGTTTGTGGGAATAAATTATTCGGAAGGGGAGTTGGACCCACCGTTTTAAAGGTATGTGTGGAAAGCACCTGATCTGCACTATGCAAGTCAGGCTTGTCTGTGCAAATTTCCATACTTGTGCACTTGGGAGATGTATGCTTACTTTTGCACATGGGTTTTACAAAGAACTGGGTGGCTTTCTGTGTAAATGCTGCAAACATAGATGCATGTGCTCAGCTATGTGTCTGCATATAAATGTTCTATCTAAATCAAGGCCAGATTTCCGTGTGTTCCAGAGGATATGCACATGTTAAGTATTTGTTAGAGATCAAAGGGATACTTTTTAAAAAGAGCCTAAAGGACTTAGGAGCAACCTTTTTTTAAAAACTACAAATACAGGGTAAAATTGATTACAACTGTTTGAAAAATAATAACGTACTGTGACAGAGTTCCTCTTCTACCTTAGTGGGTCCTGTGCTTATTGGCAGATTTGCTCACCTCAGTGATCTCCCCCACAGTCTGGATCAACTCCTCCTGTGTCTGATCAGGAGTTGGGAGGTTTGGGGGGAACTCGGGCTCGCCCTCTACTCTGGGTTCCAGCCCAGGGCCCTATGGATTTGCAGCTGTCTATAGTGCCTCTTGTAACAGCTATGTGACAGCTACACCTCCCTGGGCTACTTCCCCAAGGCCTCCTCCAAATACCTTCTTTATCCTCACCACAGGACCTTCCTCCTGGTGTCTGATAACGCTTGTACTCCTTAATCCTCCAGCAGCACACCCTCTCACTCTCTGCTCCTTGTGTCTCTTGCTCCCAGCTCCTCACACGCACTTCTTCTCCTCTGACTCCTCCCCATCTGACTGGAGAGAGCTCCTTTAAAAACCCAGGTGCCCTGATTAGCCTGCCTTAATTGGCTGCAGGTGTTCTAATCAGCCTGTCTGCCTTAATTGGTTCTAGCTAGTTCCTGACTACTCTAGTGCAGACCCTGCTCTGGTCACTCAGGGAACAGAAAACTACTCACCCAGTGACCAGTATATTTGCCCTACCAGACTGGCCTGGGTCTGTCACAGTACCTTGTTTTTATATCAATTTTCTTGCCTCACCAATTCCTTATATGCACATGCCATGATGTCTCCTAGGTAAAATTACAACATTTTATCTACTCCTTTGTTTTAGTAAACTTGTTAAACCTGTGAGAGGCGTTTTTGGCAGTAATGTATCGGTATTACTAGCTGTCTGCTTTGCCCAGATCATGTTGGACATTTATAGTATCAAAGATCATTTCAAGGAGTACATTGTGCATCACTTGCACATTTTGCAGCCCATTGCATTACCAATGAATAAATGGGTATTACTTCTTGCACTGTTGAATAAAAGATTGACCAAAGATTCCTAGAGCGTCAGGCTTAGTGTGTTAGACTGCATTTGTCATTGGCTGAGCTGCCTCTCATCATAATGAGTCAGATCAATTGTAGACTGAGGCCAAGATGTTTCAGAGGTGATGAGTGACCTTGGGTCATCACATGAGACACCATCAAAGAGCCTGATTTTCAGAAAGTGCTGGACACCCATCTCTTACAAACCTGGGCCCTCGGATTGGGCCCCCAGAAATGAGGCACCCAAAATCTTTAGTCACTTCTGAAAATCTTGGTGTTAATTGAAAGCTGGTGGGATTTGCTCCTAAATCCGTTGGGCACTTTCAAAACTCTCACAGGGAGCCATAGGTGATGTATCTACAACATGTGTAATGTGTGAATATACATGTTATGTACTTGATCTTTAGTATGCACATGGTTTTCTCCGCATGCGGTGGTGCCTTGCCTTACCATTGCACTGTTGTCTATGCAGCATAGCATTGGATCCACTCTATCCGTCCCGCTGCTCCTGGGAGACTTTTGGCTATGCCACAAGCACTAACATGACACAAGTCTCAGATGACCTAACGCCCCTGCAGCTCTCAGGCCAGCTCAACAGCTTGCCCTGCTCCTTATCCTTCCACCAGGAAGAGAGCATCAGTATCATCCGACTTATAGAACAGGTGAGTCTGCTGCATTCCCCCTTTGGTTCACCAACAGTCTGTCTATCCATCCAAAACCACAGGCTGACTGTACAGATCTCCAGTCCTAATAATCCTACCTGTCTGTCACAAAGAGCAAAGCAGGAGTCTTATGTGGCCATTTTAGCAGTGGTGAGGCCTCCCATTCAGCTTCTTTGGCCCCTTTGTGAACTACATCCATTGCACTCTCTGCTGATACCCAGCTGCCCTTTGCATGGCCAGCATTGAGGAGATATTATTCTATCTGACTTCTCCCTTTCCAGTGAAGCATGTCAGACATAAGAGAGCCAGGCAGTCAGCATGAGAATGTCTCAGTAAATAGTCTTGTGTCTATGGTGAGACCTCGAAGTGAGTTCTCTGACAGGTGTAAAAGTTTTGCTACTCAAAGATGCAGCAGGACAATGGGAGGAGGGAGTGCGTTTTGGCACCAGGATCCTGACTTTAGTAAAATGGGTAAGGAATGTGCCTATGGAGGTCTCCAGGCAGAAAAGCATTTACTGTAAAGTTAGCATTAAACCTAGAAAGGCAAAGATGTTTGGAGAGGTTCAGCTCCGGGCTTAATTCTGCACCTACACCCCTACCATCGTCTACAGCTGGGCTGGAGACCCTCTCCCTTGCCCCACACCAAGTTTAACTCCTCTCCTCTCCTCTCCCACTCTCCTCATATGGGCCAGAGATTCTGCCTCAACCACCCAAAATATTTCCTGCGAGGTCCAGCTCATCGCTGCGTGGATGTTCCATGCAAAGTGGGTATAAGCTACCCTTGGGCTCCTTGCAGCAGGTACCCTCCAAGTGATTGCCCTGTGGGGGCTTGTGCTTCCTTGCAGGCGAGGCATGCAACATACGGGATCCGCAAGTGTTTCCTCTTCTTGTTGCAGTGCCAGCTGACTCTGGTGGTCATTCAGGTGAGCCCCCCACCCTTGCGGGGCTTAGGGGAGGAAAGCTGGAGGTATGTGAGGATGTAGCCCAACTGGGATGGGCCAGCCCTGGAAGGGGGTGGGGTTTGGCATTCTCCAGGGTTTATACAACTCTTATGGTTGGGATCCTGTGTATCCAGTACACTTGTTTCAGTTACACCCATTGCTGATTGAACATAATCCTATTAATGAACACTCTTTGATGGAGGGCAGTTACTATGCTATCCATGATCAGACTCTGTTTGCCTCCTGGCCTAGACTGCCCTTCTGCTTAGGCAGGGTTTTAACTAGCCTCCTTCAGGGAATGTTCTTTGGCCCCCTCTTGCCCTGGGTTGTAGCCTGGGGATTTGGGTAGGCACTGCTGTTCCCGGAGAAGGCCGTCTCTAGCCTCTGCCACCAAGCAGTCCAGAGCAGCAGGCAGGGCTTTGCAGCGCATCTCCAAAGCAATCCAGATTCTCTAGTAGCCAGCCTGTCCCTGCGCCTGCTGGGGTGGGGCACAGGGAGAAGCAGGTGAGGGTGTGGTTGCTCTCCCAGTCCTGTTGCTGATCATGCCTTTCTATGTGGGGGTTCTTTGTTCAGTTCCTGTCCTGCCTGGTGCAGCTGCCACCCATTCTGAGCACCACGGACATCTTATGGCTCTCCTGTTTCTGTTACCCGCTGCTAAGGTGAGTGAGATGAGGGCATCTCCCTGGATAATTTTCCCTTTACTGTGGCTTTGCCATCTGCAAAATGGGGCTAATATCTGCCAGTGCCTCTCGGGGACATTGCGAGGGCTAACTGATGTCTGTAAAGGGCTGTGAGCTCCTTGGCTGAAAGGAGCAATGTTGAGAGATGAATGCTTGTCTGTGGCTTGGCTTCGTTAGCCCTGCCCTTTGTTACAGAGCCCTTGTAACTAGTTTCCCCAGATGTTCACCTCAACCTGCTATCATACATGAAAACTGCAAATGGCCTTGTCCATCCCAGGATTTCCCGTGTGCTGGGGACGGCATGTTGGTTAGCGTGGTAAGGGCACGCCTTTCCTCTTAGTGTGGCTCCATGCAGAGAGCAGTGGTGCTCATCTCGTGGAGCTGAAGGAGCGGCCTTTGGGGAGAGTTGGAGCTGTAAGGTTCCAGAGAGCTGTTCTGGCACTACGCTTGGACGTTTAGTGTCACAGTGTCACCAGGACATGAGGTCACACATTGATATGATAGTGTGGGGGTCAGGAAATTGTGGTACGGCTGTCTGCTGTGCGGCTGTGACTCTGCAGTGACAATGCTGCTCTGGCAGGGGATGGGATTGATGATCTAAGGGGTGCTTTATTCATCTCTGGCTTCAATGACTCTTTAAATGTGCCTCTCTCCTCTTGTGCTCCTGGGTACTGCAAGGGGATGAGGGATGTTTCTCCTTCTTTCTCTTGCTCCTGTGAGCGAGGAGGCAAGAGGATGTGTTTGTTCTTTATTTCTCCAAGTACCCCTCCTTGCTGGTAGAGGGCAGGGAGATTTTGCCTCTTCCAAAGTCCTTACAGCTTCCCTGGTGGCTGGGAAGGTTGGAGCTGCGCTCTGTGTGGAGAACACTCATGATCAGGCACAGCCAGAGGGGCTGCAGCTTGAGTATCCCTGATATGACCATTCAGAGTGGTAGCCTTGTTAGTCTGTATCAGCAAAAAGAACGAGGAGTACTTGTGGCACCTTCGAGACTAAAAATTTATTTGGGCATAAGCTTTTGTGGACTAAAACCCACTTCATCCGATGCATGCAGTGGAAAATAAAATAGGAAGATGTATATACCCAGAGAACATGAAAAAATGGGTGTGGCCATACCAACTCTAACAAGACTAATCAATTAAGGTGGACTGTTATCAGCAGGAGGAAAAAACCTTTTGTGGTGATAATCAGGATGGCCCATTTCAAACAGTTGACAAAGTGGTATGAGTAACAATAGGGGGAAAATTAGCATGGGGAAATAGTTTTTACTTTGTGTAATGACCCATCCACTCCCAGTCTTTATTCAAGCCTAATTTAATGGTGTCCATTTGTAAATTAACTCCAGTTCTGCCGTTTCTTGTTGGAGTCTGTTTTTGAAGTTTTTTTGTTGGAGAATTGTGACTTTTAGGTCTGTAATTGAGTGACCAGGAAGATTGAAGTGTTCTCCGACTGGTTTTTGAATGTTATAATTCTTGACATCTGATTTGTGTCCATTTATTCTGTTGCATAGAGATTGTCTGGTTCGGCCAATGTACATGGCAGAGGGGCATTGCTGGCACATGATGGCATATGTCACATTGGTAGATGTGCAGGTGAACGAGACTCTGATGGTGTGACTGATGTGATTAGGTCCTATGATGGTGTCCCTTGAATAGATATACGGACAGAGTTGGCAACGGGCTTTGTTGCAAGGATAGGTTCTTGGGTTAGTGGTTTTGGTGTGCGGTTGCTGGTGAGTATTTGCTTCAGGTTGGGGGGCTGTCTGTAAGTGAGGACTGGCCTGTCTCCCAAGATCTGTGAGAGTGAGGGATTGTCCTTAAGGATAGGTTGTAGATCCTTGATGATGTGCTGGAGAGGTTTTAGTTGGGGGCTGAAGGTGACGGCTAGTGGCGTTCTGTTACTTTCTTTGTTGGGCCTATCCTGGAGTAGGTGACTTCTGGGTATTCTTCTGGCTCTGTCAATCTGTTTCTTCTCTTCAGCAAGTGGGTATTGTAGTTTTAAGAATGCTTGATAGAGATCTTGTAGGTGTTTGTCTGTGTCTGAGGGATTGGACCAAATGTGGTTGTATCTTAGAGCTTGGCTGTAGACAGTGGATCGTGTGGTGTGGTCTGGATGGAAGCTAGAGGCATGTAGGTAAGTATAGCTGTCAGTAGGTTTCCAGTATAGGGTGGTGGTTATGTGACCATCACTTATTAGCACTGTAGTGTTCAGGAAGTGGATCTCTTCTGTGGACTGGTCCAGGCTGAGGTTGATGGTGGGATGGAAATTGTTGAAATCATAGTGGAATTCCTCAAGGGCTTCTTTTCCATGGGTCCAGATGATGAAGATGTTATCAATGTGGCGCAAGTAGAGTAGGGGCATTAGAGGTCGAGAGCTGAGAAGCGTTGTTCTAAGTCAGCCATAAAAATATTTGGCATACTATGGGGCCTTGCGGGTACCCATAGCAGTGCTACTGACCTGAAGGTATATATTGTCCCCAAATATGAAATAGTTGTGGGTGAGGACAAAGTCACAAAATTCAGCCACCAAGTTTACCGTGACGTTATTGGGGATACTGTTCCTGACGGCTTGTAGTCCATCTTTGTGTGGAATGTTGGTGTAGAGGGCTTCTACATCCCTAGTGGCCAGGATGGTGTTTTCTAGAAGATCACCAATGGATTGTAGTTTCCTCAGAAAGTCAGTGGTGTCTCAAAGATAGCTAGGAGTGCTGGTAGCGTAGGGCCTGAGGAGAGAGTCTACATAGCCAGACAATCCTGCTGTCAGGGTGCCAATGCCTGAAATACCCCTGCTCGGGGTATTTCCCATACTAATATTTCCCCTACTGTTACTCACACCTTCTTGTCAACTGTTTGAAATGGGCCATCCTGATTATCACCACAAAAGGTTTTTTTCTCCTGCTGATAATAGCCCACCTTAATTGATTAGTCTTGTTAGAGTTGGTATTGCAATACCCATTTTTTCATGTTCTCTGTGTGTATATATATCTTCCTACTGTATTTTCCACTGCATGCCTCCGATGAAGTGGGATTTAGTCCACGAAAGCTTATGCCCAAATAAATTTGTTAGTCTCGAAGGTGCCATAAGTACTTCTCGTTCTTTTTGCTGAGATGACCATGTGTCCTAGTCACTCACCTGGAGGTTAGCTTACCTCTTGCCATTTGAACCTTCCACTTCCTGGATTGCTTGGCATATAGGGCTAAGAAAATACAAGTATATTGTCAGAGCACTTTGAGTTTAGCAAACCAAATGATGCTGTGGAAATGCCCTTTGCATGACTGGGGCCCTAGCCAAGGTTTTCCATGATAATGCTAGAAGCAGTGAGATTTGCTTCTCCGTTAGTTCAGATGCTATGGCTGTTGTTTTGGATGATGCGATGTGTGGTTGGAGACGCCATCGGGACTAACCTCTGTCTGTTTCCCCAGTGTCTCTCTTCTAGGCAAGCCCCCCCACAGCTCCGTCATGTCCATGGCAACTGGGAAAAATTTAACCGCCATTCCTAAAAAGGTAGGATGCGTGTTGGATGGGAACAGCCTGCACTTCCCATCCAAGGTTATCTAGGACGGAGCCGTCATGGGGGCTCATGTGCTTTCCAGCTGCCCTGTTTGCACATTCTGTCCCATTGACTTAGCTCACATCATCGCCATCCTTTGATGGTGACAGGATGAAGGGCAGCCCGGGCAGCCAGTGTCCCTTTTGGGGCTGCCAATGTCTTGGCTGGGTCCTGGCGATGCAGCCACTTGCTGCTGTCATCGAGGCTGGGGCACGGAGATCCTTGCTCCAGATCAAGCTCTTGAGTCTATTGTAGTGTCCCAGGAGCAGGAGAGACTGTAGAAAGCTGGGAGGAAAGGCTGAAATGGAGTAAATGCCTCTGATTCCAGGCCAGTTTCCTGAATGACTGACTGGCTTTTGCTGCGCTCTGTTTGCAGACTCAGCATTACTTCCTGCTCTGCTTCCTGCTGAAATTCAGCCTGACCATCTGCTCCTGCCTTGTCTGCTTTGGGTTCACGCTGCACGAGTCCTGCAAAGGGATGAACACCACCAGCCTCAACCTCAGCGCCTGCTCCTCCATCATGGTGTACAGGTGAGGAACAGACCCTGCCATCCTTCTCCAACTCCTTGCATTCCCTATGCTCCATCTTCGTTTTTCTCTGGGCTGCTTCCCCTCTCTTACTTATGGACCCATGTTGCTGGAGCAGCCTCTCAGGTAGTGTACCTCAAACCCACTTCCTCCAAATAGCCCCCAAACCCTACCAGGTTCTGTCTCACTATCATTGAAGCCTAGACTGTAAGTTCTCTGGGGCAGACTGCTGCCGGCGTGTTTTACCTGCTGTGTGGCCTGATGTATTCTGAAGCTATCTAAATCCTGCTGGTGCAGTGTGATCCTGGGCTTCCTGCCTCTGATTCTTAGAACTCCCACTCCAGCCCTTGTGCTCCCTGTGTCCTGCATTGGGAAGGGGCGGTCTCTTACCTCTTTCCCCCAGGGCTCCAGGAGGAGGAGCCCATCCCTGTACTGTGCTTGGGGAGCTGAGGCAGCCTGAATCATTAAGCACACCTGTGTCTTTTTAAGTTTTGTCTGAAGCAGTGACTCTCAGTGATCAATTTAATTTCCCAGCAATGCTGAAGGTGCCCCTGACTGGTTTGGAAAGTTTTCCAATGCTCTCCTCTTAGCGCAGAAGCTCACAGCTGGTCTGATTGTTTTGCACACTGGTAAGTCTCTATTTCCAGTGGATTTGGGTCTCTGTACTATGGGGACTGTATGCTTCTTTGGCTTGTATTAGCAGGAGTGTTGTAAGCAAGACGCGACAAGTAATTCTTCCACGCTACTCAGCACTGATAAGGCCTCAGCTGGAGTTTTGTGTCCAGTTCTGGGCGCCACATTTCAAGAAAGATGTGGACGAACTGGAGAAAGGCCAGAGAAGAGCAACAAAAATGATTAAAGTCTAGAAAACATGATCTATGAAGAAAGATTGAAAAAACTGGGTTTGTTTAGTCTGGAGAAGAGAAGATTGAGAGGGGACATGATAACAGTTTTCAAGTACATAAAGGGTTGTTACAAGGAGGAGGGAGAAAAACTGTTCTCGTTAACCTCTGAGGATAGGACAAGAAGCAATGGGCTTAAATTGCAGCCAGGGAGGTTTAGGCTGGACATTTAGGAAAAACTTCCTGTTGTGGAATCTCCATCATTGGAGGTTTTTAAGAACAGGTTAGACAAACCCGTGTCAGGGATGGTCTAGTTATGTAGTCCTAT
Organism: Gopherus flavomarginatus; assembly: GCF_025201925.1. Taxonomy (NCBI): domain Eukaryota; kingdom Metazoa; phylum Chordata; order Testudines; family Testudinidae; genus Gopherus; species Gopherus flavomarginatus. Next base: position 37,867,796 of record NC_066628.1, on the reverse strand, counting down.
CTTGAGTGTAGGAGACTGGATTAGATGACCTGTTGAGGTCCCTTCCAGTTGTATACTTCTGTGGTTCACTTTCAGCTTCCTCCCAAGCTCCTGACACGAGACGGTTGTGCTCCCTGTTAGAACAAGGGCAGCCCAACTGAGTGCTAAGTTAGCAGCCTGCCAGGTGCCCAAGAACTGCATCGAATCTGAATAAAATAGCACAGAATAGCCTCTATTTTCCTCTTTAAGGACCCCTGGACACAATACACTGCAGCATGCAGTGCTGCATCTTGATCCAACCATTCTGGCTGCTTGATGCAGGCAAGAGCATTGCATACTGGGACCTGTAGTATCGCTGGGCCACACATCTGTGTTAAGAGAGAGGCAGTCTCAATTGTGGAGCTATTCCTTGGGGAGCTCTGCTGAAAGTGTGTGACGTTATCGGTACTGTTAACCCTTACAGTCAGGATAATGCAAAAATGCAAATAGGGAGTGTCGCAAGTGGGTAACCTCTGCTGGGCAGGAGATGCTAGCGCCGTAATTGTTGAATCTGGAGAATTCTGAGCCCCGAAGCATTACATGCACTCCACAAAGTTCTGTGTCTGGCCAAATGTGTCTCTGTCGGGCTGTGGCTTGCCTCTGAGAAAGGCCTGGGGTTAAACTGAGGAGTCCTAACTGACCTATGCCTCTCCCACTTCTTTTGCTTAACTTTTCAGTGCTGATCCCTGTGCTTTCGGGGCCCATTCTGGTTCCTGCATGTTAGCAGTGTAATGTCATCCTGTGGTTAGAGCTCAGATAGTTGGGAGAACTAGCCTCTAAGCCTGGTTCTGACATTGCTGCACTGAGTGACCTTGGGCAGGTCTGTGCCTCAGTGTCTCCCCCAGCAAAATGTGGATAACTCTTGCCTGCTTCACGCTGAGGTGAGGCTGTTTGGGAAGTGCCTCATGATCCTTTCAGAGAAGGCAGGATGCGGGGCCATCAGACCAGTATCGCTTCAGTTCAGGCTAGAGGCTCTTGGGAATAAAGCCCTTCTCCCCGTTCATCTGTAGTGGCAACTAAAATCACGTCCATCTCTCTCCACAGTGTTTATATCCATCACCCACGTCCATCGCACCAAACCGCTGTGGAAGAAAAGCCCCTTCACTAACACATGGTGGACCCTAACTGTGGGTGTTGTGTGAGTATCATCAGGTGCTGAACAGCACAGGGAGGGGCAGGGGCTGCCATTACAGACTGCAGGGAGGGGCAGGGCCGGTCTTTGGTTCAGCAGGCCCCTGACAGCTCCGGACACTTACCCCAGTGCTGTCTGTACAAAGACTCCTATGAAATCCCTAAGCACATTGGAAAACACCGTTCAGCAGAGTGGGATCCAGGACACTGGAGCAGGTCCTAGTTTGATCCTGTCAGCGGAAGGGCACGTGCCTTGTATAATGTTGCAGGAACAGGCATACTTGGGCTGAGCCCTACATCACTAGCCCCAGGAGGCGTGTGGGCACGTCTAAGCCTTGCTGTCTCCATTGAATTAGGTTGCTGGGTCAGGTGATGCAGACGGCTCTGGATCTGAAGCTGTGGACAAACTTAGACTCTCCATTAACCTTTAGCGATGTTCACATCTCCCTGGTCTCATGGCTCTTGGGTTTCCACTCTCTCATCCTCGTGGTAATTGTTAACGAGATCGTCAAACTCCACGAAATCCGGTAAGGAAGGGCAGTGGGAGGGGAGCCTGCCAACCTGTTCCACCCCAGCTCCTGGCCGGTTCTTGGGCTGAGATGATGTGTAAGAAACAGGATGGAGAATAATGTTGAATATATTGCCACGCCATTACGTAAGCAGCATGCTGCAGAGACCGGGTGCATTGCTGCAGTGTGCAGGGCCAGCTGGCTACAGAGGGCCCACGCGTGGCTTGGGCTCTGGACGTTTGGGTGTCCCTGTTCTCAAGGGTGGGTTCTCTGTGAGCTGCAGGACTTGCCTCTCTGCCCTAACATGCTGGTCTTCCTTTCTGCCCTCTCCAGGGTGCGGGTCCGTTACCAAAAGAGACAGAAGCTGCAGTTTGAAACTAAACTGGGGATGAATTCTCCGTTTTGAACCCCGGCAGCAGGAGTCCTGTGGCAATGGCACCTGGGGCGAGGGACGTATGCCCCTGTCCCCGCACAGCCTTGACCTATGTGGCAAGAAGGATAGTGCTGGAGGCTTCGCTTACACACGTGGACCCGCCAGGCTCCTAGCCGAGCAGCAAGAGAACCTTAGAGAGAGGCCACTGCTGTAGCTGTGTCCAGGAGCTGGTTTGAGGCCCCTTACCCCATTGCAGTGCTCCAGGGGAATGGGAGCTCTGGCTGCCCTGCAGGCTGCTGCTGTTCCTGTTGTTTATTTATTTTTAGTACCTTGATGACATTGAAATGAAGCAATTTCCCCTTGCGGACTCTTCCTTCAGGATCAGTAGTGTCTGTGCAGATCAGGGCCCTGGCATGGCTGCTGAGTCTGTTGGGAGAGGGAGGGGCTGCTGCCGTTTTGCCCTTTTGTTAAAGGATTTTGTTGGGTATATGTGCCCTCCCCAATCTTGGCGGGAATCCCGATGCTCTCCTGGGTCAGAGCCTCGAGTCTCCTGCCCTTCTGTGAGCACTACTTGGCTCTGCTCAGGCTCCCACACTGCGTCATGGAAGCCTTCTAGTTTCTCTGGCTGCAGTCAGGCCTGCCCTCTAGTGGACGGTGGGCGTACTTGCAGCACGACTGGAGAGCAGAATGGTTGAGATGCGGGCTGCTGGGGTCCCAAACTCTGGAAGTGGGGATGGAGGCAGGTCTTTAAGCAGAGTCTCTATTTGAATCTCATGATGGAGGCTCCCTTCCCCCCGGGGCATTTCTAACAACTATCTGTATGAGAGCCCAAACCCTGCCTGCCTTCAGGAGGGCAGGGAGCGCCCTTTGAGGACTGAGCCAAAGTGGTCCAGCTTTCATAATCTTCTTGGCCTGGCCAGCTCTCATGCATTGGGGAAGACTCACTTAATACCAGCCCCAAACAAGGCAGCTTTACAGTTGTCTCCCTCGTATGATGGTGGATTTCTAGTCATTCACTGAGACTTGTGCAGATCACCCTCGCTGTGACCATCCTGCTTTGGCAGCACTGTCTGAGACCAGGGGCTGGGGGATGCATCTGGCTAAGCTAAGCTGCCTGCCCCAGGCACAGTGTCTGCAGCTGGCTCTGATTTCAGGGGCCCCCAGCTTTTCCTGGAAGCAGGTGTGTTTACAGGCAGGCCCAGCGAGAGGATCTCCCTGCTGCTTGGAATTGTGAATGACAAGCAGGATGGGAAATGGCTGCCTTCCCAGAAGTGTAATTCCCTCTGATCATGTCCTTTTGTATTAGTGTTTTGAAATATCCCCCTCCCCACAGCTATGTTTTCATTCCCCCCTTTGAGCACTACCCTAGCAGCTCTTCCTCATGGCTTCTGGTTGTAGGAAAGTTGGTTCTTTAGGGGTTAGCTCTGCCATTCTGTTTCCCCACCTCCTGACCTATTGCAAGGGAACTCCCATGTGGACTGCATCCCTCTGAACTGGGGGAGAGCTTCATGTGAGGGCTTGTCTATCCCACGCCACACTGGTGCAAGTCATTATGTGCACTAGCACAGCACATTTGCACAGACGCAGGCTACAGCAGTGGTAAAAAGCCCCAATGCAGAGAAGTCTGGGGTTGCAGGAGCCACCTTGCACCTTTGCACAGAGCTGATGCTAGCTCTGGCTACAGACTGGAATGCGTGGGCCTGTTTTACAGACCACTCCCAGTGCTGATACTGAGCCAGTGATGGAATTTATTCCTTCCCAGGCTTGGAGACCAGACCAAGTCAGGCAAATCCCGGCTCCATCTGTGCTTCCATAGTAACTTCACAAAACACAGATGTCACCTTGGGCCTGGAGCAGAGTAGTAGCTGTTAATCATTTCCTGACAGACTGGGAGGGTGAAGAACCCTAAGCCAGTTCCCTGTTGCTCCCCCTTGTGTTTCAATGAGAGCAGTAACAAAACCAAGGATGATCGACTCTAAGCAACATCCCCAAACCCCAATATCCCACATAGATCCTGCGGGGAGAATGAGAGTGTGGGAGAGCACCATTGTCAGGGTAAATACACTGGAATAGCTGGGGTATGGGAGGGTGGGGTTGGGTGGCATTCTGCTCTGGCCCTTAGCAGTTTGTCACTGCAAGCATGAACTTGGTCTGTTTCAGTAAGTGAAGGAGGCTCTGCCTTTTCAGTACAGTCTAGCAGGTGCCTTGGCTGTGTTGGGAAATGTACGTTAGCTACATGAACTGATAAGTGTGGTGCTAAACATGACTTGGCACCTAGTGACGACAGGAACAAAGCATGTTTTTAAAACGTATTGGCCTGTTCTGGTGAATCCTGGGGTTCAGACATTTGAACACAACTGTACTTGTCCAGGTTGAAGGAAAAATAATGTCTAACATTGTGTTAGTTAAAACATACTAGCAAACGTGATTGCCCAGTGTAGACAAGGCCCAAAGGGGGCAGCTGGAAGGAGCTAATTAGAGGACTGGGGGTGGGGGAGAGATTATAGTCTGCAGCTCCAAGCTCAGAGCTGCCCGGGGCGCATGGGATAACAACTCTAGATGGCTGGGAACTCTGAGCAATGGCCATTAGGTAAAGCAGGGTTGTACTATGTGGTTCCAGCCTGAAATGTGACTGTAAAACCAGCCCCTTCATACTCCAGTAGCTGGCTCTCTGCCTGTAGCCAGTCACATATGCTCATTTTACAGACTAGACTAAGCCTTCTGTTATTTTTACTCCTTTTAGGCCTGCAGTGCTGACATAGCTCCAGGAGAGTGAGCTGGATTCTGCCTTGGCCAGACACTTATGTAAATTCCAGTTACAAAATTGGTGATGCCTGAGCCAGCAAGAACCAAGCATGACTTTCAGATCTCAGGGTGAATTTGCAGGGTTAGCAGGTAGGAAAAACCTCTCTTTATTTGCAAGCTGGGCTGATTTGAACAGGAGTCAGACACAAACATGAAACCTCACACTTAAAGCTGCACAGCTCTGTTCTCAAGGATCTGAGATCTTAGCTTGTTTCTGTTTCCCCTGAAGTTTTATAATGTGATTTTTAAAGGCAGCAGCTGCCAAAGCTCAGAGCTGGCCAGTCTCTGTTCTAGAGGGGGCATGTCCTGTAGATTTCCTTTTCTGGGGTGAGCACTCTGAAAATACTTCCCTCTTGCCACTCCCTCCCTCCCTCCGTGGCTAGACTCAGATGGAGCCAAAATGTTAGAAGAGTTGAGCCTTTTTGGTAGTCACCTTTGCCTCTGTACAAGCCTTGTCACCTCACACTCCTTAGCCAACCAGGGTTTCGGAAAGGCATGAGTGCACAGCTTTGGAAAGGAATTTCCTACATCAAAATATTTTTAAATGGTGTATATTTTATATTGAAAATTAAAATTTTTGGATGTATGTAAAAAAATTTTTTGATTTGTATTAAAACTTGTAAATTGTATAAAAAACCCCACAAGCACCCAATGTATGAATGGCAATAAATGATTGTCTGATACTGTGCAGCAGGGCGAGGGAGCTTTGTTTTCAGTTGGCTGAGAGGCTCCGTAGCTTGGTCCCCACAGAGAAATGGATTCATCTTGTAGTGGGAGGCAGTATGGTCAAAGGAGCTTGGCACTTTGGGTTTCCATTCCTGGCTCTGCCGCTGACTCACAGTTTGCCTTTGGGCAAATCGCTTCATATCTGTGCACCTCTGTTCTGCAGAATAACTATTTGCCTAGCATTTCTTGTTCCACTGGATCCCAGAGCACTGTACCAACTACAGCTGCAGTAATCAGTTACTCTAGTAATGAACTTGGGTAATCAGCTGTTGTGTTGTGAGGCTTAGTTAATGGCTGAAGCACTTTGGTGCTGGGTGAAAGGTGCTAGAGAAGAGGATTTTTAGTGATGTTGGAGTCAAGAGGGAGCAGGTGAAGGACTGGCTGGAGCTGAGTCAAGCAGGCACTGGGAAAAGTGGATTAGTAGAGACCAAGCAGGGTTGGGCTCGTGCCACCGTCTATGCACTGCTCAGCAAGACTGCAGCATTGTAACAATGCTGGACATTGATCTCAAAATGGGTTAGGGAGGAAGTATTTTCTTGCCTTGAAAATGTAGCTAAGGCCCTGAGAAGATGTGACTTGTTTCACTATTGCATGATAAGCCAACATTAGATGGAAGAACAGAAGCCAGGTGTTCTGGCTTCCAGCCCAGTGCTCTAACCGTTACTCTGTGCCATCACACAAAGTTCCCTTACCACTGTAGGGTGGTCAAAAGTAATTGTAAGGCCAAATCTTTGTCCCCCTGAAGTCAATGGCAGGATTTTATCCCTGGAGACTCCCTCAGGGAGAGCAAGTGGACAATGGTATTAGCATGAAAGAGACAACTGAGTCAATTATCAAAGGGGAAAAAAGCCCCACTGTTTAATAGAATTAAGTCTTAATTGAGGTTAGTGGAAAACAAACTGCATGATTAACACAAACAGTCCAGATGGTTTAAAATCTGTCAGGCTGGCGATTACGTGGACTATTTTTTCCCTAGCTCCCTGGCTGCAAAGAACAGGGGTTTCGTTAGACACAGTCATGCCCATACATAATTTACACAGCATACAATATCTTGAAAATAAAGATCTAGAACTTGAAAAATAAGCATTCCTCTGAGAGAAAACCAAATACGTAATTCCATTATTGACCGTACGAACAGCACTCTGCTGCCCCTGTGGTGGCTCAGAGTAATGCAGCTCTACCCCAGTGTCTCTCTCATCCCTGTCCCTAGAAAACGACACTTTGAAATCTGGTTAGTAAATATATAATCACATTTCAAATATATACACTTTGTCTTTTTTAAAAAAATGTACAGTTTATCAACATTGAAAAAGTTGGACTAGTCCCAAGTCAACTCGTGGGACATGAAAACCCCTTTTAAAAAGATTTATTTTTAAACCTTTTTATAAAGTGCCACTGGTTGCAGCTATTTTTAAAAGTTCACTTTTGTAGCACTTGCTGTTTCACACGCAGCCATATTTCAGGCAATGTAATGTACAAAGATACTGACTAGCTAGGGCCAAGATGGGTTAGCATCAAATCTACAGCCTGACCTTGCCACCTGACAAGTTTTGTTTTCACATAGAAACCAGATTGGCATGAATTCCATCTCCTGCCAGTAGGGATCATGGTACAAATGGTTACCCCACAAATGAGTAAGTTGCTGAGAAAAACATGGGCTGGGATGGGTGGATTTTACAGGGGGCTGCTCTCTTTCCAGTGCAGAGAGAGTTGATGCTGTAAACAGTCTAATAGTTTGAGGTGCAAATTTCCCTGGGGGATGAGGAAGGCTGCTGCTTCCTTCAGTCACCTTCATAATTTAGCTTTAATTTTTAAAAGTTAGATTTGCTTGGTGGTTTTTGCAACAAATGACCCCTTAGTACAAAATGTGCAAATTTTCCCTTTTATTGCTCTGGTGCATTCATTAGTCTGGCATTTCAGATGACCCCAGATAGATCCTTCAAGAAAAATTTGTTCTTAAAGCAATCCAGCTCTAACTGCTGCTAGGAATGAAAACATGGAGGCTGCTGTTCCTTTGCTTCAGCCCTGTCGAGGTGGGTGAATCCAACTTCTATTTACAGTAGCTGTCAGGGAGCTAAAACTAACGTAGTGCAGTGAGGTCGTTTCTAGCTCCATTCTTCTAGAAGCTGGTCAGTGTTTAGTAGGGTTAAGAAGCATCTTCACAGGTCCCCAAATGCTGCTAGCATTTAAAAAAAAAAAAATCTTTGCTTCCAACTCAGCTTTGAGTCTTGTTCCAGGTTTATTTCCCTTCCTAGAGTTGAGCTAGAGTGGTCACATGGAAAGAAGAGAACATGTTTGCCACAAAAACACAACCTGTTCCAGCCCAACTGAGTGGCTATGCAATACTGCAGAGGGTGTGGGTAGGGATCTCTTACAATCAGAGCCAGCAGAGGGCACCCTCCACTGCAGCAACATGCTCCAGCCAGACTGCCACTGACTAGCCCAAAAGATGCTCGTCCCCGTCTTTGGCTAGCAGCCATTTACCAGGAATGAATCTATGCAGGAAGCTTAGGGAGGGGGTTAGGTAGATCTTAATTTCCTGACAAAGCTGTTGTGAAGTGCTGAGCCTGTTTGCTCCTTTATGGGGTACAGACTGTGCCAGCGTGGCTCCAAGGGCATTGCTGTGGGGATTTAAATCCACTTGGATTACACGCTGCCTTTCAGTGACATGCTTAAAAAGCACCAAATAAAGCAGGCAAGGTTCTTCTCACCCAGAGAGCTGCCAAGCTGCAACAAGTCCTGTCTTAATGCGCAGCCCCGGCAGGGCCCATCAGCTGCTGAAATAAGTGCTTGGCTCTGCTGTGCCTGCCTAAGGAGGTCCTGTCCCTCAACATGCTTTTGGCAGGGTTTAAATAATAAGAGGCAGGACTCAGCATTAGGGCTAGTGAGGAAAAGGCCCCTGAGGAAGCGGAGCTCATTTCTTGGAGGAGGCTGGACCCCCAGGAGCAAGAGTTACTGCACTCACTCAAATGCTGCTGAGGGTGGAAAGGTGTAGTTGCCTCTTCCTTGTGCTCATCTCCTGCAGCTGCAAAGGGACATATGGGAAATTCCGTGGGGCTGTGACTGGGCTGCCCCGAGTGGGCCAGGAAAGATGAGGGAGGTGCACACTCCAAGTCCTAAAGTGCAGGAGGGAGAAAGATCAGAGCAGCTGTAGTGATCCCTGGGCAGAGTTCAGGGCCATCCCCCTTCAGGCATTAGCACAGCAACTGGGGATGAGTGGCAGGCGACCAAGTCTCAGTCCAACATGGCGTCCAGCTGGTCAGCCAGGTCATCGAACATGTTGCTGATGTCTTCCAGGATGTTATTAGCCGAGTGTGTAGCCCCGTAATGACTGAGGGAAAGAAAGAAAAGGCAGGATGGGTAAGACCCAGTGACGAGTGAAGGCCTTGGTGCCCCCTGAAGCCAACAGTGCAAGGGGGGCCCAGTGCCTCCCCCAAACCAAGGGGTAGGTTGGACCCAACCACTGCTCAAGCCTTGCCCTGTGCACAGCTCAGGAATGGGGCTAGCCTGCATGGGCCCTACCGCACAATGGAACCATGTTTTCACAGTGCTGTGACAGAGGTTGATGGGCCCTTGGCCCAGCCGTGGAGGAAGTTGAGAGAGAACCTGGCCCAAGTGTTTCTAGGCACTCTTGAGGAATATGTGGCTGAGAGATAACTTACCCACTCGGCCCTGTTCTCCCCCCAGGGCTGTTCTCTCACCTGTCCAACTCCTCGGCTGTTATTTTTTTCTCAGCAGCCTGCAGCGCAGCTGTCAGGGAAGAGTTGGTCTGTTCCAGTCTCTGCTGAGCCAGGGCTGCCTCCGGAGCGGCACTCAAAGGCTTCATAAAAATGGGCATCCCGCTGCTCAAGGCTGCCTTGTTGCCAGTCTCCAGTTTTGATGGGCAGGCAACAGTCGTGGATCCTGCCACCTCTGGTGCCATCTCGGCAGTTGCCCAGGGGGCAGTGGTATTCCGGGAGGGCTGCAGGACTTGCTGATAAATCGTTTTTGGCCCTGAAAATACCAGTTTTGTAGACGCAACAGACGTGTGCTTGGCTGAGGCATCTGGAAGAGAACAGATAAAACCTAGTTCAGTCCTGGCCGCATGCAGGGTACATTGGCTCTGGGAGAGGAAACGCCCAGCCCAGCCAGCTAGGACAAAGCCGCTGTAAGCTCCTCTGCTGCCAAAGCCCATCTCTCACCCCTGCACGTACAAGTGCCTCTACACACACATACTAGGAAGGGGTGTAGCTGACAGCTGCCCCCTCACGCTGGACTCCCTACAGACCCACCCACCTTCCCTCCCCGAGGAGGAGCTTTTAGTTCACTCTGAACACAAATGATATGTCGCATGTACCTGGCCCTACAGTGGAGGTCCTCAGGAGGACAGCACCCCCATGCAGCTCCCCAGGGCTGGCTGATTTCAGAGGAAGTGGAGACTTCTTGATCCCCTTCTCCAGAGACAGGATGCTCTTCTCAATCTCAGCAATTCTGAATTCCACACTGTCGTCATCAAAAACGTCTCCATTTCCCCCGGGCTCTGGCGCTGGGCCCATGATGCTTACAGCTTGGGCCTGTGCATATTGTGGGGGCGGACTCGCAAGAGCCTGGCTCTGGCCAGCCAAGCTGAATGCTTTTAGCAGAGTCTGAAGTGGCTCCCTCTCCTTGTACCTGGGCCTCCGCTTCACTGTGTCAGACTCGGTGAGGTTGAATTCCAGCACTTCCAACTCTTTCACTGTGGTTCCTCTCAACTCCTTTCCAGCAGAAGAGCAGGAAGACCCTAAGCTGGCAGCTGTCGGAGGGCTGGACTCAGAGTCCAGGCTGGTAGCTTCTGCCTTGTGGTGCCCAGGAGGCTTTGGCCGCTGTTTGATGGTTAAGTTGCCTTCTTCTGCAAATGGAATGCACTCACTGGAGCTATTCTGAGAGGACGATGACGAGATCTCACAGTCCTCTGGGCCAGGTCTCAGCTCCTCCTCTGTGTCAGACTGGACATCCTCCAGGCTGCATTGCAAGGCCTCCATCGTGGCGACGGTGGGTTCGCTAAACGTGCGTCGGCGGGGCCTGTTGCTCTCAAAGGCGTGTGTCTCATTATCTGAGAGCCTTGTGCTGCAGGAGCCTTCAGAGACCATGGCTCCACAGGGCTGACCATCTGAGCCTGCTCTAGAAACTAGCTCGTGATCTGGAGTTGGGGGCTTTGGTGGACTCCCACCTACGGTGGACACCTCGAGCATTGCAGCCTTGCTCTTCACTGTTTGGCTGCTGCCTGCATCGCTGGTGCCCAGCCATGGTGAGGGAGCCACATCCACCGACTCTTGGGCAACAGTCGGCCTTCTCTCCGATTCCATACCCTGCTCCCCCTCTGCCTCCACAGCCTGGGCACTGGAGACAGAGCTCAGGCGCTTGGGCGGAGGGGGTGGAGGCCCTTTCCTCTTTGCCCGGATGGCAAAGGACTGGCTGCGAACGACTTTGGTGTCTGACTGCAGATAGGTGCGTGGCACTTGGCTCCGTCCCGGGCGCCGGGTGAGGGTTGCGTAGGAGCCCAGGGTGCTAGTGGGTACCTCCTCCTTCTCATGCTCGCCATCCGACAGAGCGTAGCGGTTCAGGCTGTGAGAGCGCTTCTTGTACTTGAAGGTGTCTCCATTTTGCTGTTCTCCAGCCTGCCAGGAGTCCAGGGTGGCACCAGGCTTTGGAGACACGTATGGTGATTCCGTGCCACTGCAGTGGGAATGGAGATAGGAGAAAGCTTTCTGAGCTGATGACTGGAGATTGCTTCTCTGGGAAGAGGAGAACTGGGGGTACAGGTGTGCTGGGTTCTTGGGCTGCTCAGGAACACTGGGGGATTTCAAGGAGATATGAGGATACATGAAGACATAGGGTGCTGTGCCCTTATTGGGCGCCTGGGGTGGGGTGCAGGGGGTTGCTGCTGGTAGAGAGTTAGATGGCTGTAACAGTGGAACACTGCCTTTCTGAGCCACGGGGCGCTGGTACTGATCGGTCCCTTCAGGGAGGTTCCTCTCTTTCAGAGGGCTTCCCCCACACCCATTGGAGTAGCCATTCAGTCCCTCTTGGGTGGTCAGCTGGGTAATAACCTTCCCGTAATTATCTTGGTTAGGTCTCCCTGGCAGACTGCTAGCGTTCTCCTTCTGCCGGGGCTGTGTGGAAGAGTGCCCGCTGCTGCTGCTGCTGCTGCCGCTGCCCAGGCTCTCCTGGGAATGGCTGGAGAGGATGGTCCTGGACAACATGTTGTCCTGAGAGTGCCCTGACCCCCTGGAGCGCACGCCAATGCTCTCCTGACTCCGTGACATCCCCTGAGTGTTCTTCATGGGCAGCGTTTCCTGGCAGCTGTTGGACATGGCTGTTTGGAGCTCATAGCTCAGCTCGCTGTCCTGGAAGGTTATCATCTTGGGCGTGTGTGGAGACTGGGACTCTCCATTCTCAACAGCCTCAATAGTGACTATGTCCAGGGCCCCAGGGATTTTGCGTCTTGCCGGACTGGTTTCGGATTGGTTCAGGTTCTTGCGGATGTCTGTCAGCTTCTTGACAGCCAGCATGATCTTCTTCTGGTGGCCTGCAGATGGCACAGGAGTGAAAGAGGAGTTCAGTTTCCGTGGCCCACTGGAAGGACAATTGTGGTTTTAATGCTGTGGACCCTTGAGCACTAGCTATTACATTGAGACCTTTGCACACATGATGACTTCAGACCTTGCAGTTACCATGGTATGGGCTGGATTTTAGCCAGCATCACAGAGGGCAGAGGCTCCATCATTCTATGCCTGACTGACACATTTAGCTGCTTTCCACCCTCATGGCTACTGAGCATCTCCCAGCAACTCACCCAGCTTGTTGATGCCAATCTCCTGCAGGTCCTCCCACGTCAGGTCTGTTACGATGCTGATGGAGTCATAGCCGTTGCTCACCAGTTTCTTATGGTACTGGGGCAGCCCAATGGCACTCAGCCACTCCATCAGGTCGGCCTACAGAGAACAGCAACAGGGACAATTTCATTAGCACCCCAGCAGTGGATGGCTCTGCCGTTTCTTCTCTCGTCCCTCTGTGGCTCACTGTATGACCCACTGTGGACTCTCATTAAAACTTGCACTTGGGCCTGCTGCCTCATTAACACACAGTGGGAACCTGTGCCAGCCCCAACCCCAAGGAAAAGTGCACAGTCTCACAGGGCACTGAGCCCAGCATCTGGCTGAAAACACTCAGGGCACCCATAGTGCTGGTGCAAAGGACAAGACATGCCCACAATACTCACAGGAATGTAATTGGGCAGCCACTCTGCAATGCTGAGCTGTCCAATCTCTGTGGAGATTTTCTTTCTGTGCCCCGGCTTAGTCACCCCAATGGCTGTTAGGTCCTAAAACAAACACAGCAATTGCCCTTCATTAATGGGGATGCTGAAAAGTTAGCTGATGTAGTGCTAGGAGTCAGCAGCTCCCACTGCAGTGGGTAGGGAAGACCTTGGAGATGCTCACTGGTTAGTGCTTGTACCAGAGCAATGGATGCTCTAGAAATAGGGAGTGGCTGGGACCCTCCACCAGCCCGAGTTTACGGTGTGGTGCCAGTCACTGGAAAAGGTGAGCAGCAGGGACTGGGCCCTGCCTTTGGACCCTGGCACTGCCCTATTCTTTGTGGCCAGGCTCTCACCAGTAGTCCCTGAACCCGCCAAACCTTACCTCTGGGGTCATGCGGCTGATGGTGGGGACATCATAGCCGGCATTGAGGAAGTTGGCCGTGTAGAACTCCAGCTGGAACTCACTCAACCAGTTGTAAATGGCTTCTGCATCCTGGAGAGGGAAGCCGACACAGAACAGCCCATGACGGTGGCTGCATGGGCCGGAGAGGGGCAGAAACGGTCCAGCCTGCTCTGTGCAATGCAGCATGGCCCCTTGGGACAGGGACATTGGTCATTGACTCCCACCCCTGTACTGTCAAACTGGCTGGAATAAAAGGAATAGGGCAAGAGCATCCTGAAAGAGCTGGATTGTACCAGACCTACTTCTCTGCCCCCATGCTTCCCCGTGTTGTTCAGCCCCTGCTGCTACCTGTGCCTGGGGAGGAAGGGTGGGGCTCAGGTGAGAGGTGGCCATTTCACCATAGCTGCCCCCATGCCAATAAGTCAAAGGTAGCAGCTGCTTAAAATGTGAACCCATGGATTGGCCAGGCCTGTACCCCTGCCCTAAAACAGTCACCCCAATCTGTAGCATTGAAGCCCTTCTCAGGAGCCCAGGTACCTTTCCCTCCAGGAGCTGTTCAGGGCGGAGGTATTGGTGAGAGAAGATCCTGTTGCCGGCGTTACAGTTGGCCAGGTTGTGGCGCCCAAGGGTTCCTGAGTAGAGAGGGGGTGGGGGGTAGTTACTGGAATGGGCCAGAGGATGAGACCCCATTGCAGAGACTGTGAGGAGCTGAACATTTTGCCCTGTACTGTGACTAGTTCAGAGCACCTTGCTCCACAACTCATTAACCCTCTGCTGGGGCAGGATGCTCAGCACTGAGGAAGGCAGGGATGTTAACAAGGTCACCCAGTGAGCCAGCGGCAGAGCACAGACCCAGATGTCCTGCTTGCCAGCCATGTGCTGCAGCATGATGTCTTATCCCCCCTTCAAAGCCCTCTCTGCTTCCAGCTCCTCCAAAGCATGTCAGAGAGCTGGAGCCTTCACCCACCTCTGACCCCACGCCCTGGCAGCAGCCTGGAGTGAGCACAGCAGACTAGTTTGTCTGATCTCAAAACACAATTTGTCTTTTGCAGCTGATACCATCCCTGAGCAGGCTGGGAGCAGAGCAGGGAAAGTATTCCCTCCCATCCCCCACTACTGGAGAGGAAGTGGGCCATGGACCAGCAGCAAGGGGCCATTCAGCAAGGCCTCCTGAGCTCTCCCCAGCCCCCTGCATTTTCTGTCGAAGGACAGAAAATACCAAATGCAAACAGTGACTCAGTGGAGACGGATAACAGCACTTCTGTAGCCATCTCACTAGGGGGAGGGCGTCACGGCACTATCCTTACACCCTGGGAGGCAGAAAGGCAAATCTCTCTCACATTTTATTGAGGGGGAAGCTCATAGAAGACATGTGACTTATGGTCTTACAGCAAGATTAGGGTAGAGCTGGGAATAGAACTCAGATAGCCTGATCCCTGCTCCTGTACTTAAACCATAGACCAGACCCTTCCCCTCCCTTTTACTGTAAAAGGAAAAACAGTCTAGAACGAGCTGCCGGCACCCTCCAGTGTCAACACAGCACCATCCCCTGCAGCAACAGGGCAAGGTGTAGGCCCTGTGGTAGTGGGACATGCTCAGGCTTTGTCTTGCCAAGAAAGGCCTGAGTGTGTCTGTTGGGGGTGATGAGCCTGGTACGCCGGCACGGAGCTCTAAGGGCAGTGGGGGACAAAAGGTGGCTTTGACTTACTCCAAGACACCGCCCGTGTTTCATCCTGCAATCTCTTTGCTTACCTGGCATGGAGTTCAGCTGCCCATTCTGGCTATTTGATCCTAAGAGGTGCTGTTGTAGGTCCTCACCACCAGGGGGAAGTGGCTTCATAAGAGAGAAGAGACAATCAGAAGGGTCTGATATGGTGGGTCTGGACTTGAGACTTCACACTGGGTGTATTGGGTCAGCCCCTGAGCAATTCTCACACAGCAGCAGAGAGTTAGGGATGGCACAGGCGTGACAGCACTGGGACTGCCTTGCACAGCCTGTGGTAAGAGCCCTGCCCCGGGGCCTTGTTCTTGACAGGAGGTCTGTGTATCCTGCAACAGGAGAACACGGCCCTGGGAATCTATGCAGTCAGTTGTGCCCAGGAGCCTCTTTGGGGGCTACAACTAGAGGATAAAGGCTCTACTATTCCTGTCTGAGGGAGATCCTCCCTGAGCTCACTTGGCTCTGTATGCCTGGCACAGTGATGGCTGCAGATGGGTTTGTAATGTGCACACCCCTCACTGCAGTAACTGCCCCTGGCTGCGTCCCAGTGGTGGGGTCAGAGATGGTCTCAAACCCTGTGCATCCGTGGAGCAGGGCTGCGTTTCCGAAGGCTCCTCTCCATCTGGGTCGTTTTAGCAAGTCTGGCCTTGCAAGGGTCTCGCCAGTTCAGACACAAGAATGTGCAATATAGAGACATTCCCCGACGCCCAGTATGCTGCTACCACCACCAAGCCGTCGGCTCAGAAAAACTGGGTTGGGATGTCCAAGTCACTGGTGGAGAGGGTGGGTTAAAAGGTGAATGGGCAGGTGTGGACTACAGTAGGGGCCTGAGTCAGTATGAACCCATGGGACTGCAAGGGGCAGCTCAAGGCAATCAAGGCTCAGAAAGCCAAGAGCGGAGTTGAGGGTAGCCCTGGTTCTGGTGGACTCAGTCCCCCTTGGACCTTAAACCTCCCATGAGACTTGCCCTGCTCCCTGGACACACAGCAGCGGGCACTCTGTATCTGCCCTCCTACCGTGGCGTTCTCGATGAGGATACTGGTGCCCTGCCCGTTGGTGCCCTCAGTGCTCTGCCCGCTGCCGGCACTGCGAATGCTGCCAATGCTGCCTTCACTCCCCACACTGTTCCTGTCTCCTGCTGTTATGGAGAGAGAAGAGGCATTGGGGCCCATGTAACTGAGTGCTGGAGAAGAAGCCTGATGCCCTGGGGCTGGCACCTCCCAATCGCCGTATCCCCTTGGCACTGGGGCCGGGCCTAGACTAAGCTGCAGCGAGAAGATGCTGTGGGACCAGAGGAAGAGAACTGGCACCTGCACAGGGCATGGCGTTCCCTGTGCAGAGACCCACATGCTTCGGCAGAGGCGCACTGTCCAGACTCTGCTGCCTGCCACTGGCACAGGGCCCAACCTCCACAAGAATCACTCAGCTTCACCCTTAGCGCCACAGGACAATCCCGTTTCTAGAGAAAGGGCTGGAAGGGGGGTGCAGCTATGGCAGGTATGTGGCTGGATGTGGGGTATCTATGGGTCAATGACCTCTACAGTGCCCTGAGCTGTGGTTTCCCTGAGGCTGCTGCTTTGCTCTAATCTCCCGCTTGGAGTCAGAAGGGGATTTTCTCCATCTCTTGGGCGGGATGGTCATGGGAAGGGCTCCCTGACACTAGCCCCTGTCCAGCCCTGCCCAGCAGTGACCCCGACCTGAGTCCTCAGGCCCCAGGGCCATCGTGGTTAAGGTGAGGTGGCCGTAGGGTGCCTGCTGCAGAGCATCACCTGGGAGTGGCTGCAGCCCGCCGGGAGGGGCAGCAATGCCCTGACGCTGGTGTGCAGGCACCATGCGGGGAAGAGTCATGCCTGCATTTAAAGACAAAACACTCATGTAAGAGCAGAGTGTGTGGAAGGGGAGAGGGTAGCATCAGTCATAGCAGGGTCCGGAAATACCTCCAGCACTGTGCCTCTGGGGAGGCCCTGCAGAGGAAGGGCTCATGTAGGTGAGCGTGCAGCTGGCAAACCTGGGACAGAGCCAGGACTGTACCAGAGAGTTTCCCTGGCCCTGCGAACGGGGCCTGGCTCCATCATTCCTGTCTCAGTGCACTAGGAACAGATATTAATGATTAGGCCAGGCCTGGGCCCCAGGATACCCGGCTCTGCTAACTCCTCCCTGCCCCTGCACCCCAGCTTGTCAGTCCTGAGCTCCCCACACAGCCACACCTCAGCCCGGACCTGATGCTTAGGGACCCCCCTAGCTCCACCATCCAGACCCACAGCAAGCTCTGCTGCCCCAGTGCTAGGATGAGTTTTGGGCTGCTGCAGGAACTTGGACCCAACCTCCACAGGAACTGTGCTGACACCAGATTTATTCCCCCTGTAAACAAAGGGGCATCTGAAGTCTAGTCCCTAGCTGGGAGCAGCTCACCTGAGCCCATCTGCAGCCACTGTCCACCTCTGCTGTGCTACCAGCCCCCAGTCCTCCAGGCCAGAGGGGATGCTGTCAGCCAGAGAGCCACACCGCTGCCACTTCCCCCTGGCTGCTGGGGCGGGGGCTGGGTCCAGGGAGCGGGTAGGTTGTAGTGAGGGTGGGAGATACATCCCTCCCAGCTCCCCAGGCACGCCAGGGCGGTGTGCGTGTTACTGACCTGTCCGCTTGCTGATGACCTCAACGATGGAGGGAGGGAAGTAGCCGACCCGATCGGTGCCTTTCTGAGTGTCATGGATGTGCCCCTTCCAGCGCCCGTCGGAATGCTGCTCCAGGACCTGTGCGAGGCACCGGGCATGAGAGCGTTAGGCCCCCAAGCGAGAGACTCCTTACAGGTGTCCCAGCACCAGCAGGAGCCAGGGCATGGCATACTGCGGGAAACCTGGCTGAGGGCAGCTCCCAGCCAGGCCCAGCAGGAGGTGCTGTAGGGAACACGCAGGGTCCCTGGCTGTGGGGGAGCTCCCAGCCACACCCAGCAGGAGGTGCTGTAGGGAACACGCAGGGTCCCTGGCTGTGGGGGAGCTCCCAGCCACACCCAGCAGGAGGTGCTGTAGGGAACACACAGGGTCCCTGGCTGTGGGGGAGCTCCCAGCCACACCCAGCAGGAGGTGCTGTAGGGAACACGCAGGGTCCCTGGCTGTGAGGGAGCTCCCAGCCACACCCAGCAGGAGGTGCTGTAGGGAACACGCAGGGTCCCTGGCCGTGGGGGAGCTCCCAGCCACACCCAGCAGGAGGTGCTGTAGGGAACACGCAGGGTCCCTGGCCGTGGGGGAGCTCCCAGCCAGGCCCAGCAGGAGGTGCTGTAGGGAACACGCAGGGTCCCTGGCCGTGGGGGAGCTCCCAGCCAGGCCCAGCAGGAGGTGCTGTAGGGAACACGCAGGGTCCCTGGCCGTGGGGGAGCTCCCAGCCACGCCCAGCAGGAGGTGCTGTAGGGAACACGCAGGGTCCCTGGCCATGGGGGAGCTCCCAGCCACGCCCAGCAGGAGGTGCTGTAGGGAACACGCAAGGTCCCTGGCTGTGGGGGAGCTCCCAGCCACACCCAGCAGGAGGTGCTGTAGGGAACACGCAGGGTCCCTGGCTGTGGGGGAGCTCCCAGCCACACCGAGCAGGAGGTGCTGTAGGGAACGTGCAAGGTCCCTGGCTGTGGGGGAGCTCCCAGCTACTCCAGTGTTTATTAGCCATGGTCTCTGCGCAGCTGCAGGTGATTGCTCACCGTGATGATATCTCCTGCCCGGATGTTGAGAGCGGTCGGATCGTGGAGGTTCCAGAAATCCTTTAAAGCTCGGACTTTCAGGATTCCTGATGCCTCTGAAGAGAAGGGAAAGGGGGAAGAAAGAGCATGGGAGAAGCGTGGGGACAGGGCAGGAGAACAGGAAGAGAGAAGGGGGGGGGGGGGAGAGAGAGAGAGAGAGAGAGAACGAACATTAATAGCACGGCCAGGAACTCGGTCCCTGCTGCACCCCCAAAGCGGCACCCCAGTGCCTGGGTATATAGGTATTGAAGCCCCTCGCCTGAGCACTCACGTTAGTTGAGGGCCTGTTTGGAGGAGGACTGGGATGTTGCCACACATGCCCCCATAGAAAGGCTTTCTCCCTACCAATGCCAGGTGAGAGCCGGGCATTCAGCTCCCTACAGCAGGGTTCCTGGTCCTGCCCATGGGATTACAGAGCACGTGGAACAGAGACCAGCGTTACGCTTAGACCCAGCTCACCTCTCAGCAGTTGCTTGATGTCCTTGCTGGCGTGCGAGGTGGTGAACTGGTTCACGATGTCCAGGGCCGTCTGGTTGTAGGTGTTTCGGATGTTCACGTCTACACCACCCTGCCGTGGGGGAGCCAGCAGAGACCCCATCAGTGCCAGGGCCATTGGGCAGCCACACCTCACACTTGAAATGCTGCTGGGGAGGCAGCCTACAGGCAGGTCAGCACCTCCTGTGCAGCAGACCCAGACCCCTTCTAGGGGAGCAGGGGGCCCAGCATTCAGAGGCCTAGGGGAGAAGAGCCCCCATCTTTTCTCACCAGCTATCACTGGCAGATTGGGGGCCTAAGAGGAAGTAGGAGCAGGGCCAGGACAGGAACGAGTCCCAGAAGCTGCACTGATGGAGGGAGGTTCTGTTTCTTGCCCTGTTAATCTCGTTCCAGTTCTCCCCCCCACCAGCCACTGCAGTCAGGCCACAGGCTGCATCTTCCCCTGCCTCTCAGTATCAAGCCTTGGGCCACACCTTTCCTCCCCCACTGAGCCACTGTCTCTCTCCCCCGGTCTCCAGCTGCTGGCTCTATAGTGGATCGCTGCAGACTGAGGGACCGCTCCCCTTCCTCCCCGCAAGGGCCTGCAGCTCACCTCCAGCAGCAGGCGGACCACCTCCGTCTTGCCGTAGAGCGCTGCCTCGTGCAGGGCTGTGCCTGTCTTCGTCTGCCTGTTGATCTCAATCCCAGCTTTCAGCAGCTGCCTGGGGGTGGGGTGGGGGGAATAAGCCGTGGTGATTCAGAAGGAGCAAGTGGGCACTATGAGCCAGGAGGACAGGGTGGGCAGTGAGGCAAGGCAGCTGGGTGGCAGGCAGAGCCAGGGCTTGGGGTGGGACAGGGTAAATCTCTGTCTCAGCCAGGGTAAGATCATGAGGTGGTTTGGGTTCACCGGATACCAAAGCCAAATGTCAATTCCAACTGCATAGGGTGAGAACTGGAGGGAGCCAGTGGGATCAGTGATGGACAGGGGGTCTGGGGTAGGGCTGGGGGGGCCAGGCAGCCAATGGGACCAGTGATGGACGGGGGGTCTGGGGCAGGGCTGGAGGGAGCCAGGCAGCCAGTGATGGACAGGGGGTCTGGGGCAGGACTGGGGGGAGCCAGGCAGCCAATGGGACCAGTGATGGACAGGGGGGTTGGGGCACGGCTGGGGGGGAGCCAGGCAGCAAGTGATGGACAGAGGGTCTGAGGTAGGGCTAGGGGGAGCCAGGTAGCCGGGGGTCTGCAGTAGAAGGCCCGAAGCCCCATGGAAAAAGAGCTCCAAGGCTAGGACTAGGGCAAGCAAAGGGCAGCATGTGGGGATCTCTGGGAGTCGAGCGGCAGGAGGGGAGTCTGGTGCTGCTACGAGCCTGTGCAGATTAGGACGCTCACGGCAGGCAGGCCTGGGGGAGGGCGAGGCCAGTGGCTGGAGTGCTGTGCGTTACCTGATTATCTCCTTGTGCCCGTTCTTGGCTGCCAGGTGCAGGGGGGTGGTGTAGTTTGGGTCACTCGTGTCTTTGGACTGACCCTCCAGGAGTGCAACACACATGTGGCTGTTCAGCAGCAACTGGGCAACCTACGGTGGGCAAGAGATGGGTGAATGATGGGGAGCATGGAAAGGAGAGCACGTGAACACCATGTCCCCCGCCACCCTCCCCAGGAGCCCTGCAGCAGCCGGTGGATTGCTCCGGTGGCCCCATTCCAAAAGGGTAGGAAGGGACTTCCTGGACTGCCCCTCCCAGATCCAACCCCATGTGCATGGCCAGTGCTTAGAGAGCCTCAGTGGGTAGGGATCAGAGAAGGGCAGAGCCCAGCTATCCCTGGAAGCCCCTAGCAGTCATCACAGACAGGAATTGCTTTCCCCATGATACCCCCTTTCAGACAGTGGCCCAAAGGCCAGGGATTCTGGGGCCCAGGCATGCACTGGCCTGGCTCGCCAGAGACGCCCACAGAAGGGGAATTGTTGGTATCTTGGGGCAGCCCAGATGCCTAGAGCGGGGTTGTTTTTACTGCACTATTTATAACTACAGAAATGAAGACGGCCTCCTGCAGCCCCCATGGTGAGAGCAAAACAGTCCGTGGCTGCTCCATTGGGCTGACTGCACTGGCCAGGCCCCCTTGCAGCAGCGAATGGCACGGGTGCATTTCTGTAGGCTTGCTGAGCTCCCTCAGGGGGAGGGGAGCCTTCCCGCCCCAGCAATGCAGAGCAGCCTGTGCACCTGTCCTGAGCAGCCGCGGCAGGAATCCCTCGAGCCCTGCCAGGTTGGAATCTCAGGCCTGCAAACACAGCTGTGCAGAGCCTGCCCCCTCAGCGCCTGTGGAGATTAGGAAGGTTCAGCCTGTCTGGTCGCCACCAGCCTGGACTTAAATGGGAGCAGAGTAAAGATGGGGGTTGGGGAGCAGAGGAGTCAGGTTCTATCCGGGCTCTGCCACTGGCTCATTGCAGACTCGGGTTCTGTCCAGGCTCTGCTCACTGGCCCCTCTCTGTAGCTTCGTTAGCTCTGTTTTACCCACGGGGAAAACGGAGCTGATGATACTCTCCTCCCTCAGCACAGGGGAGGACATGCTGTTTGTAAAACCCCTTGGGGTGGAAGGAGCTATCGAAGAACAGAGCACTGAGCTTCACAGCCACAGCAGGGAGACAACCCAGATTTTCCTGCCCCAAGACATGACGCTAAGGGAGAACCTCCATCAGTGGCTAGCACCACAGGGCCTACGACATGCACCGAGGAATTCTGATCCCATCCAGTGGTGGGCAGTGGTGCATTGGCCAGTTCCCTGTAGTATTGTTACTGTGAAGGGGAAGAGACATGGGCCCTAATACAATGCCTCAGGCAGGACGGTGCAACAGAGCGGTTCTGCGCAGTTTGCAGGCAGGCTGCGGCCTTTACCTTAAGCCGGCCAAATTCACAGGCCAGGTCCAGGGGGGTTTTCTTCGCCTTATTGATGAGACACGGGTTGGACTGGTGCTGGAGCAGCATTTCTGACTGCAGAGGAATAACAGACATGTAAGGGAGCAATGCAGGCAGGCTGGTGATCATGCCCCATCCAGCAAGCAGTCTCCTGACACCCTCATTCAACTGTTCCCCTCTCCCTACAGCTCCTACCTCCACCCCTCCCTTGGACAGGGCCCTGCTGGGACAGCAGCCTAAGGGCTGCTCTCTGGTGCCTGTGTCAAAGAGCACCCTGTCCCCTTCTGAAAGGCCTGCTCCCTTTCCCCATTTCCACAGCCCCCTGCCTGCATCTCCCCTCCCAGGCAGGACTGCTGGGCTGAGTCCCCTCCAGGGTGGTTTGTGGGAAAGTGGCAAGAGGGCCTCCCCAAAAAGATTGTCCTTCCCGCCCAAGACCGGGAGGAAGCAGTCACGCCGGAAGCTGAGTCTGGGTCTCTTGTGGGGCAAGAGTATCACAGGTAGAAGCCTGGAGGCAGCCCAATGCTATGTCACCACTAACTGACACGATGTCACCACACTGCAAACCAGTAGGCCGGCGGAAATCCGGGTGAGGGGCACCAGGAGATTCAGGACCTGGCACACATGCTGCTGAGGGCACCTGGGCTCCCACAGCCTCTGTCACCTCTCTCCCTAGGTTCCCTTACTCACCACCTCGTAGTGCCCGTACTGTGCAGACAGATGCAGCGGGATCTGCCCATCCAGTGACGCCATGTTGACCGAGGCGGCTGCCCGCAGCAGCAGGTGGACTGGCTCCACCCTCCCCTGCCAGGCAGCATAGTGCAGTGGGCGCATCCCTGCGGGGAAGCAAGGTCAGGAAGAGGCCAAGAGGGGCCACCTCTCAGCACGACACCGACACTAGTGATGTGGGAGCCCTGGGGTGGCAGCTGGCAGGAGGTAGGCCTCACAAAGCCCAGGAGCTGAGCTCCCCATGGGGGTGCCTGAAGAACGAGCACCACACTGGCCCCTTCTGAGGCTCCAGATCAGCCCCCCAGCTCAAGGTGAATGGAGCTCCCCAGGGTGAGAAGCTGGAGATGACTCTACAGCTGCCATCTCCCAATCCTGCTCACTGCAGCAAAGAGGTGGGTGCTTTGCCCCATGGGAGGGGTCCCAGGTGCACTGCTCCCTCAGGATGGGGGGGAAGAGGGCACCTCCACCTTACGCAGGCAGACAGGTGCTCCCCAGTCACGGGGAGTGAGAGGGAAGTGGTAGGCTGGCAGAGACACTGTCCCCTCCTGGAGGTAAGGGGGAGCAGCCGGGAGGGCAGTTAGGGGCCCCAGTCGGAGGTGAGCCAGCTGCTTACCATTGCTGTCCTTTATGTCAACAGTGGCCTGTGCCTCCAGCAGCAGGGAGATGAGCTCCAGGCTCCCGCCCAGGGCCGCATGGTGCAGTGCTGAGAACCTGAGAACAGCAAAAGACAAGGGTCTCAGAAGGAGCCAACTCTGGTTCCACGCCCTCGAAGCCCAGCCCAGCCCTGCACAAGGGCAAAGGGGGCCATTTCTCTCCTCTCTCCAAACTGAAAGTGGCTAGAGCCGATTTCCCACTGCCCCTGCATTTTCCAGTTCCAGGCAGCTGGTCTTGGTCTAGGCTGCTCCACAGCTCAGGCACTCCCACAGTTCCTGGCCACATTGCTGCTAGAACAGGGGCAAACCCCAGTTCTCTATCAGCCTCCACTTATTACATACACCAGGTCCCTGGTGTAAAGCCATTAAGTTCAGCAGGGCTGTGGCATGGAGGAGTTTGGCACGATGTAGCTAGCAGGACTCTTCCCACCACAATCATCTCACACTGGCTCCTGGAGACTTGGTTGTTGTCTCATGAGACCCCAAAGCAAGCTGGCACCAGATGCTTGAAGGAGACGTGCTGAGATCTGGCACACTCGCTACATGGCTGGTGACACCAGGCCTTACTCCACCACCTCTCCTGCTGCTGTCTGTGAACAGTTTAGACCAAGGCCCATAGTGCACAGCTCCTGAGAAGGGATGCAGCTTCTCCACAAGGCCAGAACACGCTCTGCCAGATGCCTTGAGTTAGATGGGACTGACCTGATCCTATATATCAAACTATATCCTGCCCCCCATCACATTTTCCACTGGAAAAGCTCTCCCAGTCCAAGGCAATCCAAGCAGGGCTTTCTCTCTCCACCCTCCCCATCTGTTTCTATTTACAACTGCCCAGCCTGACCCAGCCCAACTCTCACTGAACTCCTAGCAATCCCTCGCTCTGGGAAGCACCTGCTTCCAAATCCTTGTCTCGGAGGCGTCCTCAGTCGGAGCACCCTCTCTGCGTAGCACACTGGCAGAGGTCCTGCTGCTGTGCTCAAACTCTGTTGATCTCCTCTCGGCCCTGACACTGAGCCTTGGGCAAATTGCCTCTCAGAGTCTCGGTTTTCCTGACAGCAAAATGGGGAGAAAACACCTCCTTGCATCCCCAGGGTTCACAGCTGTTTTCAAGGGACCTGTGAAGGAAGAGGTCTATGTGCAGCAGGTGCTGAGGAGTTGTCTTGCTGTGGGAGCGCCCCTTCCCCGAACACTGTCTCTGCCCTCTACAGACGGAGGGAGGGAGGGAACAAGCAGAGCTGGGGCAATTAGAAGAGTCTTTGCTCTCTGGGCAGCAGCAGGACAAGCAGGCAGATAATCCAGCACTTGAGGGGTTTGGCCAGGAGACAGGTTTTCCAGGCGATTCTCGGGGTGTGCGTGTGTGTGTGTGTGTGTGTGTGTGTGTGTCCATCCATCCGTCCCACTTCCCTCTTGGCCTAACCCCTCCTCCCGCTCTGCCCCCCACGGTTGCAGTCTCACTGCCAGCATGGCTGGCTCTCCCCCCTCTCAGAAGCCCATGGCAGAGTGTGTGAGGCCAGCTAGAATGAATGAGCCCTGTGTTCCAGGGCTGTGAAAGAGGTCTGTTTGTCTAGAGCACTCCCTCCTTCCCCTGCACTCCCCCTGCTCCGGGCTGCTTCATTCATGTGAAGGGCTGTGTCTGAGCAAGGGAGGCTCAGCGCCCATGGGGAGCGGCATGGGAATTCAGAGCTCAGTGAGGCTTCGCTCCCTTAACGCTCTGGGGCTGGCACGGAACTTTCCCCTGCGAGGTTCGAAGAGCGGGTGAGCTCACTTGGGGCGGCCCCGTGCATCGCAGGAGCTTGTGTGCATCTCATCCCGGAGCTACTCCCGCAGCAGGGCAGCCCAGAGGCCCCGCTAGTCCAGGATCCCGTTTCTAACAGGAGCCAGCAGCAGCTGCTTCAGATGAAGGGGCAAAAATCTCTGGGGTAACCTGCCCACGGGAAGCTCCTTCCTCAGCCCAGGCACATGCGGTACGTCTACACAGCCCGCAGCAGTAAGCCTCCCAGCCCCGCTCATGCTAGCACTCTCAACATAGCTGTGCAGACAGCACTTCGAAGTTGTGGCTGAAACAGACGCTCAGGCTCAGAAGCTCACTCGTCCTTAGGCTCCAGAGCCTGAGCTGCAACTTCAAAGCACTGTCTGCACAGCACTAGCGTGAGCCCCGCTGCCTGAATCTGTTGACCCAGGCTGAGATGCTCGCTGCCACAGGCTGTGTATACATAACCGTAGTGGCTGGCTCATGCCAGGTACAGGAGTTAGATCTCCTAATATTCTGAAATACCCCCTCTGGTCACTGCATGGTCTCGTTATCCATAGGAATGTCTCAGAGGGAACAGGGTCCAGAGAGAGCGAGTGACCTGACAGCCGGGACCACAGTGGTCTGACAACTTGGCTAGGAGGTGCTAGAGGTGGAATCCAAAGAAATGGGTTCTAGTCCTGGCTCAGACACTCACATTTGCTAAGCTCTAAGCAACTTTCACTTGTAATCAGAGTCCAGACAGGCCACGCCGCGGAGGGCTAGCTTAGCTACCTAGTGAATGGGCACATCTCTGCAAGTGTGACCTGACCACAGCAGGCCCCCACTGGAGCTTCTACTGTGTTGGCCAGCACTGTTCACTCCTTAACAATCGAGTGATCTGGCCATCTCACTGATGTCAAATCTTTGTCTCCATTTAAAAGTAAGGAGGAAGGGAAGGAGGAAGATAAAACTCAAAAACCTGGGAAATTCCAAAGTCAATGCATCTTTGTTTCAAAAACCAGCTTAAGGTTGCTAAATAAACCCTCACTTCCCCCAGCGTTTACAAACCCCAAGCGAGGAAGTGTATAGTTAAGAGTGTCGTAAACCTTATGCTGCTCTCCTATCAGAACACACACACTCTTCTTATCAAGTCTGATGAAATGCACGACTCATCATATCATCTCCACCTTCTCTCTGACCCAGAAGAAATACGATTCTTTCCTCAGCAATTTCAAAACAATTACACAAAACCCTTCTGGAAAAAGGGAACATTCCTCTGTACATTCATAATGGGTCTGACACAGATCGATCAGCCTTGCCTACATCTTTACCAAAAAAATCAATAACTTACCATTTCTTGTTACACTTTTCCTATTCATCTATATCATTCTCAAGAAACAGCCATGCTAAGTACTTTACCAAAAAATCCTAGTGGTCCATCACTAAACGTTCTAACTGACAATGTTTCCCATTAACAGAG
Organism: Gopherus flavomarginatus; assembly: GCF_025201925.1. Lineage (NCBI taxonomy): Eukaryota > Metazoa > Chordata > Testudines > Testudinidae > Gopherus > Gopherus flavomarginatus. The sequence continues at coordinate 37,841,137 of NC_066628.1, read as the reverse complement.
GCGCTTAAAAGAAAACGTGTAGGTACCGAAATTAAGTAACAAATATAATATATAAAAAACTGCCACCAGAATTAAGAAGGGGATGAAATATCTTTACACGTGATAAGAACAGTGTGTTTATATTACATTGACAGTGTAACATTTGTGGTTTTCTTAACTCTGTATCATTTCTGAGAAGTGCTTGGATTTCGTAAGTGGTGAGATAGGCAGGTATGTTGTGATTTAACAACCTCAGCTGGTCCTTTAACAGAAGATTTTGGAGAGGGGGTGGAATATAAATAAAGGGTCGGGCTAGAAAGTAATTTCCAAGGGAGCCTATAGAACACATACAAGGAGAAAGGGAGCCCTGGGAATTAACATTCCTCCTAGTCGGCTCCGGTGCCAGTTCCGCCAGGCTCCATGAGTGGCTTTTACCCCAAATGCTCTGCTCCTGGCAGGCATCATACTGCGCCCATCTCTGGTCCTGGAAAGTTCTCCAAAGCAGGGAGGAGGTTTTAACACGCTGGAGAATATATAGAATGGGCATCTCTGGTCAGTAATATATAGAATGGGCATCTCTGGTCAAGAGGACACACTACATCAAACCCATCAACTGTCCTCTTACTGTTAAACCAACCCTAAACCCACAGCCTAGTAGCCAAGGATGCTAGCAGCCCAGAGGCACCACCGGCTCATGCCAACATATTACTGAGACTGAATGAGAAGGTTCGGGAAACACTCACCCGTCCGCATCTTGGTAATTCACATTCAGTCGCTTGGCTGATCCCAGGAGCTCTGTAGAGAGAAGAGTAGACAGTCAGCACAGAACTCCCACAACCACTGCTCACTGCATGGGAGAACTCGTCCCACTGGAGCAGGAGAGAGGACCTAACAAAGCATCAGCTGAGACAGGGATCACACATGCAGCCCTCTGATGAGAAACTCTGGGAGCACTCAGGTCTGTGGGAGAACATGTCCACAGCTGGGGTGCAGCTAGCATTTTGAACACATGCTGCCTGACCCATTTGTTACCTCTGGAGAACACACCTGCCGCCTTTGCACAGTCACATCAATGATACAGCAAGCACGGTTAGACAGAGGGATCTAGAAAGAGGTCAACGACTGGTCTGAAGAATTAAAAGAACCCGCTAGTTGCCAGAGGAAACACCCCACCTTGTCAGGATTCCCCGGGGACACCACAGTCCCTGCCTTGCCTGTATCTTAGAGAGGACACTGAGAAGCTAGGCTGAATTTTCACCTTTTCAGTTGAGCAAAGCAGAGCAATCACACACCAAGCTCGCGCTACAGGCCCCACTCTGGTCCCTGCTTGATCTAGACCCTCAATTTCTTTCCGTAGCAGCTTACCTGTGCCTGCAGGACAATGCTTAATTTCTCTCTCTAATCGCTCCCTACGGACCATCCGTGGCTGCAGGGAGGGATGGATATAAGCCCCCAAATCCCCTCATTCTCTCAGACTGTGACAGACCCCATGGTCCCATGAGAAATTTGAGACTCTCCTACAAATTGGGTTCAGCCTTCCTCCTTGGCCAGGGGATTCCTGGGCCCCAAATCTGGCTCTGGGGTGGCCACCCTGCCCCACGCTCCTGGCTCCTGTTTGTGCACAGAAGCCCATCCAGCAGCCCTTTCTAGAGCATCCTGTATGTAGACAGGACAGAGCTTGCCTGTCCCCCAACCCATTGGTACTGACCTCCCCGCGAGCAAGCCAGCGCCTGACCCATCCCTTTGTCATCTTCTTTCACTCCAGCTTCTTCTGCATTGACCTGCGCGTACCCGACCTGCCTCTAGCCCAGCAGTCCTCCTTCCTCCGTTCCCTCTGCCACCACTGCTCAACACACCCCATCGCCAGCATCTCCGCAGCCCCTCAAGCTCCCATTACATAGAGCGGGAGCAGCAGGAGCGATCCTGTCACTTTCACCCCATGGGATGGCACCTCGTTCAGCTCCCCTCTGGGGACGCTCCATTTATAAAGTCCGCTGCCTGGAAAGTGCCGAGCTGGTACGTTTTGCTTCCGCCCCTGAGCTTCTTACCCATTTCTCGCTGCCAAGGAATGGCCCACGGACCAGATGGTTGGCATTTTTACTACTAGGGCAGAGGCTGAGGTCACAGGTTGTGAATGTAGAACTGTATTGTCTCCCACATTCCCTTAATCTAGCCCACCCTCATGGAGAATCTAGGGTGTAGAGAACTATATAAAGGAAGAGGACCCCTGCCCCGCATCACACAGTTGATGAATTAAGCTCCCAACTCTCTCCAGCGATGAATTCAAATTAATTCTTTCCTCCTACATGGGGTATTTTATTCTCATCTGGGGGTTTGAGAGCAGATTAAAATCTCTGGAATTCATGTGCTAAGTAAGAATGAAAGGAAGAGGACAAGGTGGTTAAAGGGGTGTATGTGTGGAGAATCAATCATTTCTAGACCAATTTTTGCCCATTGCGCTCCCCTGCAATCAGGTGTCAGGTTGGGTCACTCACTGCACCACGCTACTTCCCTGAGGGTCCATTTCCCTTTCAAAGTGGCCATATATCCAGTGTTTTATATTTTACTGAGTTTCTGTGTTGAGCCATATGGGAAATTTGGGCCCTAAAACAGCCACTCTCAATTTAGATGGAATAATTAGCCAAAGCATGGATAGAATTTGCTGGATCAATCATGCATTGCTGGAGAGAGCACCTCCTCCCTTGAAATTCCTGACATCTGTGCCAGTCTCCCTGTATTTCTTCCTCCTGTTGACTCTCCAGCTCTTAAGATCTCTCTTTTTCTCCCTCTCACAGTTTCTCTGTAAAATCTGTAAGGAAGATGCCATTTGAAATAAAGATGTGCTGTATGGCAGGAAAGATGACCCTCACTAGGGGAACAAGAGAGTAGAATGGGAGAGGGACTCATTTACTTATGCAAATTATAATGAAAAGGAAACCAAGTAATTGCAGTTTTCTTTGTGTTAATTATTGCAGCTTAAAATGTTTTGTAAATAGGTTAATTAATGCAAAATGGTCTTCAAGTTGCTGTTTGCAGAGGACTCTGATTAGCGTAACTAGTCCCCACAGCAGAGAAAAGGCTGGAGAGGTCTAGATGGAATCAGAATAATTAGTTATTCTAGGAATTTTTCATCTTCAAAGTATTAGGCAAACATTAATGCATAGTTCTATGCTGAAGATTGTCTCTATAGACATGACATCTCCTTACTCAACGGACCTGCTCCCTGGAGATGTTTAGTCAGAACTGCTGATATAAAGCAGAAAAATAAGTTTTTGCCCCCCCCCCGCCCACCATTACCACTGCAGAGCCAGCTTAGCTAAGGGTTCCGTTCGCACTTGTGCATCATCATGAGAGGTACTTACTAAATTCCCATGCGCTACACCTGTGCACCGCCATTGAAGGCTATCAGATTGCACAAGATTCACTGAGGGCATCAGTTGGCATGGGACTTTTTTTTTTTTTTTTTAATTGGTGATGATGCATGAGAAGAAAAGAGCCCAGCTTGACTCTCAGATCCCAGGCTGAGTTTGCAGGACTGCCAGTTAAAATAATAATAATGTTTTACTTGTGAACTGACCATATGTGATCTGACTCACAGAGACAAAACATGGAACCCCATTTTGCCAGTTTTACAGAGTCACTCTCAAAGCAAATTGCTCTTTAATGGCACAGAAGAAGCCAGGAAAGCAGCAAGCTTCTGTAACAAATAGCCCTCATGCTGTCTAGCTTAATGTTCTGGAATTGTCCCTACAAAGGGGGGAGCGGGAGAGGGGGGGTTCCAGGAAAGGCTGTTGGGGATTTTAAAAGGGCATGGTCACAATAAAAATTACAGATATAATAAATAAAATTTTCCTTACCTTTTGTTTGTTTGTTTGTTTTTTTACCAAAAACAACATGTTAAATGAGTCAAACAACTTTACATCTGTGCTGATTGGGCATTTCTGTGGCACCAATCAATCAATCATTTACTTTGCACCATGTATGCTTGGGCAGAGAAATTAGGCTGGTCAGTTCCACTTTCTGGAGTTTATATCCATTCACTTCAGCTGATGCCTGATGCTGGAAGGGGGGTTTACTGAAGGGAAAATGCCTGCTAAAAAGACGGGGTCTTTAAGAATTCTAAAAACCATGCGATTATTGGTCGCATGCACTATCAGCAAGACATAATAAGGGGCTTACTCTCCAAAGGCCCACGTGAGTCTAGGACAGAGCTACTGCGACAGGTAATGTGCAGGTAGATACAGCACAGTGACTCTACTTCAAACATCTAGCAGAATAGGCGAGTCAGGAGGTTTGATTTCTTGTTTTTAAAATGGCAGGTGGATTTGGTGTAAGTTAGATGGGAAGCTCTTCCAGGTGCGAATGAGACAGCTGATGGAGCTGTGATGAAGTGAAAGACTGAGAACACCTCCCCAGAAAGAAGAAAAAAGAATTCTATTCTCTTTTTACCTCGGCCCCAAACTTTTCAACAAACTCTCTACAGAAAATTTCTTCTCAGCCAAGCCGGATGCATTGAGACATCAACAGAGCCCCCCACGCTCTTCAAAACAGCAGCCCAGAAGGGATCCCATTCAAACCTGGATCCATAGAGCAGCAGCATAAGCAGATGTGATAGTCCATCAATATGCTGACTGCGAGGGTGACCAGAAAGCAAATGTGAAAAATCGGGACAGGGGTGGAGGTAATAGGAGCCTATATAAGAAAAAGCGCTGAATATCGGGACCATCCCTATAAGACTGGGACATCTGGTCACCCTACTGACTGCACACTGGAAGCCACTGCCCCTTCCTCACAGAGCACTGCTGTACCTCTCCCTCCACTGACACAAGCATGAGGATCCTAGGGGCCCTAGTAGACTTGTTTGTGAAGGTTAGCAGCAATCACAGCTCAAACAGCCCCCTGCCCCCTGAAATTCCATTACTGAAGCATCATCAAGAGAAAGTGGCCTGGAGACACCTGGAGTGAAAAGCAGAGCTGCGATGAGGTAAGCTTCTCTCCCCTCCCTCCCCAGGGATGCAGCTGTCAACATCTGTAAGGCAAAATTCCTGAGACTTAACTCTCGGCATAGAGGACAATTCCTCAAATTAGTTCTTCATTCCAGAGTGCCAGATAGCGCCTAACCAGGGTACCACACAGGGGGAGGAGCCAAGAGGTACTAACAGAGGACTGGCTAGCAGATGGGGAAGAGAAAAGAAAGAAATGGTCATAACTTGCACAAATTTAGCACTTTCCATTCAAGGAGATCAAGACAGTAATGAATTATGGCTCACATCCTTCCTGGGAAGGAGGTGCAGAATTTACCTCCATTTTACAGGGCTCAGAGAGGTGAAGTTACTTGCCCTAAATCATACAGAAAGTCAGTGGCATAGCTGGGACTAGAACCCAGGCATTCGGACTCCAAAGCCCCTTGTGGATGAGAGGGTGTGACTGATGGAAGAGAGAAAAAGATGGGGGTGGGGAAAGGGGTTGTGAGATAGAGAAGGAAGGGAAGAGAGAGAATTCGGAAGAGGGTCAGAGATTGGAGGGGAAAAAGAACACAGGAAGTCAGCCTAACATTTTAAAGCCATTCTGGCCTCTGTGTCATCCACAACCAAAGCTGGCCTCCTCTTGAACAGCTGATGCACAAAGACAGCCCCAGGAGATAGGGACCCTATTTATCAAAGCACTCGGCAGGCCAAGATTATTTACCGTGGACAGAGAGGTTCCTCTGCCCTGGCCACATAAATCAGCCAGGTTACAGGAAATTTCATTCCTATTTCCAAAAGGTTTGTGCTTTCCCATCCAGGGAATTAGGAAATCCTGGGACAGAGCATGGCATTTCAGGGAAACGATGGCACTGAAAGATTCGGAAGGGGCGGGGGGAATTCATCACTGCCTGGCAAACACTCTTCACCCATGATCAAGGCATATCATGGAAACTAAGGCTTCTTGGCACAACAGAGCCAGGAGAGATGGGCAACTAAAGCCATAAAACAACCCTCTCCTCAACATTGTCCCATTATCTAGAGCCCTAACAGCTACTTTTCAAGGCTTTGTGGAAGAACTGGGGCTCAGAGCAGAGATCGGCCTGATGCACCAGGTTCTGACCTGGAGCCTTCATGTCCCCCAGCTTGGAACATGGAGGTCTTGGCCCTGGGCCCAGCTTTGGTTCTTAGGAGGGACCTGAAGACAGAGTCAAACACTAAACAGCAGCTCAGGGAAGAGAGGCCTGGGCAGGAAGTGTTGTCGTCACATCCTTTCATTCTAAGGGTTTAACTGGAAACAGCCAGAGGAGATGGGGAGGGGGCAGATTCCCACTCTCCAGAGGTTTGTGCCCACAAACCTGGTCTGGGGCCTCTGCCACAGGGACTGAGTAACAAGGGGTGAATGGGACATCGTCTAAAATTTCCACATCTTCAAACTTTCTCCCTGCGAGATGCCTGAGACAGGCAAACAGGACATGGGCACATCCAACGAGCTTTCTGCATGTGCTATTACAGTGGCAGCGTTTACAGCCACAACTGAGGTACTGAATTTGGGAAACGCACTCCCATCCCGCCAGCGCATTGTGCTGTGCTCATTGTCTGAGGACCAGCAACCCAGCTGCAGGTTGTGCAGTGGACACACCACCCATCCCCCCATACCTGTCTCCCATGTCCCCTCCAATACCCCTCTCCTCCCTCCCTCCCCACCCATACACACCCCTTCCTTCATTCGCCCCACCCAGCTCTCTGCCTCTCCCTCCCTGTCAGCCTGCTTATATTTGTCACAAACTAGAGGCTCTGAGGAGAAACCCCAAGGCCCAGCCTTCTCCTCCCATCTCTGGGGTCATCAGTGCCTGATCCTACCTCTCCTTTGGCCCATTTCCCCATCGCACTGAGAGATGCAGGGGCCAGTTCCCACTGTGATATTTTGGAGTGTGGTGGGGGGAGCCACAGAGTGGGGTTCTCATGCAGAGTGCTCTTCCAGAGCCGGCTATTTGGAAGGCGTGGCAGTGGCCTCTGAGACCACAAGACTGGGCAGGCCCCTTGCTGGGAAACATCTGCCGAGTTTGTGGGCTGTGTGCTCTGGTGAGCATCCTGCAGTGCCCTTGTGATGTGGTTGCCTGACCTTTCAAAGGGACCTCATGGCCCTCAGTTGCCTGCCTTTGGTTTCCCCAATCTCGTCAACCAAGGCTGAAAACCCTCCAGGCCAGACTTTCTCTCTCACGCCGTGTGGCTCCCATCTCCAGCAGAGAACAGGCTCAACTCCAGGAAAGAAAGCCAGGATGAGACCAAGTGGGAATCTCAGAGCTTTTGACTCACCCACCTCTGGAGGGAGACACCTGAAAATTTATTGCTCCCCACAGACCTTCCCAAACGCGTTAGGAGGACCAGTGGGATCTGTGCTCCAGCCCTCATCCCAAGAGGGTGAAATGGAGCACAGAAAGGGCCAAAGGAGCTTAAGAATGAGTGAGAGAAAGACACGAGGAGAGTGAGATAGAATCTGCTCTGTGACAACTGAGATGGACTTTGTGCTGAATTTCACTTGATGCTAAGGGGAAAAATCCCACTCCCATCAAGGAAACCACAGGCTGCAGAGGCACAGGACTGCACCAGAATTTGCCCATCCCAGTGGGTTATTTATACCCATTTGCCTTTGGCGTCACCTTTTGGCCATGTCACAAGTGCCCTGTGTGTCCCTGAGCCCTCATCTCTCCTGCTAGGTCCGGGGTCCCTCCCCTAGTTTCTTTGCCCAGGGCAATACTCTGAGACAGGATTTTCCTTTACTCTGCTCACACTCCCTGCTCTGCTCTAGCTCTGAATCTCTCACAGCTGCTGGTCCTCCCACTCCTGCTTTGCCTGGGTGAGACGAGCCCTTAGGGGAAGCCAGTAAGCACCCATGATCTCATTTGTTGCCCAGAGGCAGACAGGAAGGGAGCGCCAGCCAATTAGTTACACATTTCGGGCCCACATGCCCATTGAAACGGTGTCCTTTTCAAAGGGAACTCAGCCTTGGCTTGGATTTTCGGAAAGACTTTAAGGCAGGGGTGGGCAAATTATGGCCCAGGGCCACATCCAGCCCTTCAGATGTTTTAATCCGGCCCTCGAGCTCCCACCGGGGAGCGGGGTCTGAGGCTTACCCTGCTCCGTGCCGTGGTTCTGTGCGCCTCCCGGAAGCAGTGGCATGTCCCCTCTCCGGCTCCTATACATAGGGGCAGTCAGGGGCTCCGCACACTGCCCCTGTCCCAAACGCCGCCCCCACAGCTCCAATTGGCCAGAAACTAAAGCCAATGGGAAAGCAGGGGCGGCGCCTGTGGATGGGGTGGCGTCCAGAGTCCCCTGACTGCCCTTATCTGTAGGAGCCAGAGAAGGGATATGCCGTTGCTTCTGGGAGCTGCTTGAGGTCAGCGCCGCCCAGAGCCTGCGCCCCTGACCCCCTCCTGCGCCCCAATCTCCTGCCCCAGCCCTGATCCCGCTCCCGCCTCTGAACCCCTCCGTTCCAGTTC